>NC_136386.1:51372122-53772122 GCF_965140285.1 Lepidochelys kempii | reverse complement strand
GGTGCAGAAAGATACCACTGCATTTTTTCCTCTGTCATGTGATACATGGAACTTGTAGGTACTATCTAGGCAAGTACTGGTATTGCTCAGCACACATCTCTTTCTTTCAAGTGTTTTCATTAGCATTTAGTATTTATTGAAAAGACACATATAAGAAACATAACTGATCAAAAATTGTTCATATACGAGATGCTTGTTTCTCATCCATGCATACAAAGCAAGTTTTATGTGAAACTTTATTTGGAACTCCCTGGCTTTATTTGGAAATTTTGGGAGTCTGAAATTCAAAATACAGAAGAGGATTCTAATTAAACATAGTTTTGTTTGTTTGTTTTTTTTTTATTTAGAAATCCTCAGTTTATTTGCATTTGGATTTTTACAACAGAGTGTAAAATTTACCATCAATCTAACCGTTTTTAGTTCAAACTGTTTAGTATATATGCTGTTGTAAAAAATTTTTGTTTGCTGTATTTCAACTTTCTCTTGCTTCCATTCTCTCCTCCCTTCTTTTTTTTGGAGAGGGGATGCAGTTAAAAAAGTATGCAGCATTTTTACAGCTTCCTAGTCATGGATTTCTCTTCTTCCAGTGGTTTACTCAACATGTCAGAATTAATTTGAGCATTCACATGAATGCTAAACACAGGACCCATATTATTATGCAAAGAAGTGAATAAATTACCATGTTCACGCTGATTTAATTGCATAGGCGGCAGCCATGCTTATGGTTCTGAGTGGCCTCAGTTGTTTAACACATACACAAGTTTCCTTATTTGCTTCATTGTAACAATGGAAATGCTGTTCCCATGTTAAAGGAAAGCTCTGAGAATTCTCACCTGTAAGCTCTGGGTTTTCTGCATTCCAAGTGCATGTTGTTTTTTGTGGTGTCTTTGCTTATGTGAACTGACATTCAGGTGCGCCAGCAGATACTGTTGTGAGCCTATGATCCTTGGCATTCCTTTGTTCACACGCTGAACCAGGGGTCAGCAACCATTGGCATGCGGCCCATCAGGATAATCTGCTGGCGGGCCATGAAACATTTTGTTTACGTTGACTGTCCGCAGGCATGGCCCCTCGCAGCTCCCAGTGGCTGTGGTTTGCCCTTCCTGGCCAATGGGAGCTGCGGGAAGTGGCAGCCAGCACGTCCCTGCGGCTTTCCGCAGCTCCCATTGGCCAGGAACGGTGAACCGTGGCCACTGGGAGCTGCGAGGGACCGTGCCTGCGGATGGTCAACGTAAACAAAATGTCTCGCAGCCGCCAGCGGATTACCCTAATGGGCCATGTGCCGAAGGTTGCTGACCCTTGCTCTAAACAGTACTGCAATGTTATTTGTACTTCCTTGTAATTCATCATTTCAAAAGTAACAATGCACTGGTCAATAATGTCATTGTGAAATGTATGTGGCAATGCTGTGTGTGGACTTATGGATACTTGCTGATATTATGCTTTAAAGTCTGTGGCTAAAACATGTTTGTTTAAACCAGGCATGTCGGGGGAGTTGATAAACAATTTTTATCTAGACAAAGGAAAGAGGCCAACACCTCAGACCAGATATGGCCAAATTCAGTGTTCTATTCATTTGAATAGAAGATTGAAGAAAGAACGCTTACACTGTAAAATTGCAGCAGGAAACATCATGTGGGAGCACACCAGGGAACCCCTTAATGAAGATTAAGTCGGCATTGTGGAGGAGACAGGAGACTAAACTCCAGGGGATCAGTTTGACCTCGGAAACAAAGATAAACTTTGAAATACAAAGACATCCAGATCTGAGAGCCGCAATGTATCCCCAGTAACGTTACACTGGTGCAGTCAAACAGAATTTACACACAGCTTACTATTTTAAATGAGGTTTTAACTTCAAGCACTGGTAAAATTAAGTGATTCTCAAGTGAAGACGTTGGTTACAGTTTTATTACTTTCTATCTTTTTTTTTTTTTTTTTAATTTTTATTTTGGGTGAGGAAAGGGGAAAAAAGGAAGTGTAAAAATTAGTAGACCTGCTCAAGGAAATGAGGGCAAAGACAGTCCTCAATGAGGTAGCCACACAACTCAAACTGGCTGAGATAGTTACAGAAGTTGAATGTGGCAGAGTGGACTAAAAGGATGGAAATGGCTAATATAGAGAAGGATAGGCTTGCCAGGTGTCTGGTTTTTGACTGGAATGCCCAGTCAAAAAGGGACCCTGGAGGCTCTAGTCAGCACAGCTGACCGGGTCACTAGAAGTCTAGTCGGTGGCGCAGCGGGGCTAAGGCAGGCTCCCTGCCTACCCTGGGTCCTGGAAGTGGTGGCATGTCCCTCCTCCGGCTCCTAGGTTCAGGGGCAGCCAGGAAGTTCGGTGTACTGCCCCCATTCTGAGCGCCAGCTCCCATTTACCGGGAACCGTGGCCAATGGGAGCTGCAGGGGTGGCACCTGCAGATGGGGCAGCATGTGGAGATGCCTGGCCATGCCTCCGCCTAGGAGCTGCAGGGACATGCTGCTGCTTCTGGGAGCCGCCTGAGGTAAGCACGGCCTGGAGCCTGCACCCCCTCCTGCATCCCAAACTGCTGCCCCAGCTCTGAGCCCCCTACCACACCCAAACTCCCTCCCTGTGCCCTGCACCCCAAACCCCTGCCCCAGCCCTCTCCTGCACCCAAACTCCCTCCCAGAGTTCGCACCCCTTGTTGCATCCCAACCCCTTGCCCCAGCCCTGAGCCCCCTCCCACACTCAAATCCCTCAGACCCAGCCCCGAGCCCCCTCATGTACCCTAAAGCCCTCATCCTTGGCGCTACCCCCTCCTGCACCCCAACCCTTGCCCGAGGCTCCCTCCCACACTCAGAACTCCTCACTTCTGGCATGCCACAGACCCTGCATCCCTAGATGGAGCCCTCATCCCCTGCCCCAGCCTGGAGCACCTTCCCACATTCTGAACTCCTTGGCCCCTGCCCAGAGCCCCCTCCTACACCCCATGCCCCTCATCCCTGGCCCCAGCTGGAGCCCTCACCCTGTCCAGCACCCCAACCCTCTGGTCCAGCCCAGTGAAAACGAACAAGTGAGCAAGGGTGGGGGAGAGCTAGGGAGGGAGGGGGGATGGAGTGAGCAGGGGCGGGGCCTCGGGGAAGGGTCAGGGCAAGGGTGTTCAGTTTTCTGCAGTTGGAAAGTGGACAACCCTAGAAAAGGACTCTGACTGCCCAAATGGGAAGCAGATGCACCCGCCAGGGAAGCTGACCTAAGAGCCAAGGACAGGGAGGCAGAAAAGCATCAGCAAGAAAAAGCACACTGGCAGGTCCTGGATGCTAAAAGGAAGAAAGAGGAGAAGGAAACAGCTGCACAACAACAAGCCATGGAGCTGCAAGAGAAGGAGAAGTTGTATAACTTGGACACGAGGGACAAGTATGGATGGATGCCACAAGTGCTGTCTCTCCCTAAGGAGCACCCAGCTGGGACAGGTTGTGCCCTGCATACGAAGAAGCAGAAGAATATTGAAGAATACCACTTTTGTAAGGTTACATGAGATGCATAAAGTTCTAGAGGACAAAAAAAGTCCCAACTTTGATTACTAAGCTGTCAGGTAAAGCATTAAATATAGTTAATGAAATACCAATTGAACAGGCATTGAAAAAGGTGAGTTTAAAGAGGCTGTATTCATGGGCAGCAGGTATTGTTGGTAGGGAGAGGCCATGCCTCCCCAAACAGCCTAACATGGCCCCGCCCATACTCCACCAGGCCCCTTGCTGCTCCCTCCTTTCTGTGGCCTAGAGGCTGGGGTGGGCAGTCTGGGGGCCATGGTGTGCAAGACCATACCATGCCACCCGTCCTTCCAGCACTGGGACCATAGCTGGGGCCAGGGGTGCTCCAGCTGTGCTACCAGCCCGGCCAGCGCTGGGAATGGGGGGGGGGCACAGTGGCTGTGGCAGGGTGGTGTGCTCCGGGCTCCGGCAGGGGAGCAGAAGGGGCAGGGCCTCAGGCAGAGAACTGAGGGGTAGGGGGCTAGCCTCCCCCAAGGGCGTGTTCACTATGGCTGCGTTGCAAAGGTTTCAAATTACTCCTGAAGTATATAGAGTAAAATTTTAGGTGTCTCAGGATGAATGATAAGATGAGTCATAGAGAATGTGTATAAATTTTGAGATTTGATGAGAAAAGGTGCCAAAGGGAAGGAGGCAGAGAATTATGACCAGTTGTTTGATCTCTTAATTGAGAAACGGTTCCTCAGTATGAGTTCAGAGGAGATCAGACAAGCTATCTGGGATAAGCCCATGGACTCAGTCCAGAAACCTGCTGATCTAGCTGATATATGCAAGCTAAAGGATCCAGTGACTGCAAGCCATGCAAGGAGAGAAGGGTGTGTAGAAGCCTGGTGTAAAGCAGGTGCACTTCATTTTAACCCTGGAGTACGGGAGTACGGTTAAGAGTCTGGCAGGCGCGGGGCCGCGGCTTCTCTCCGCACTGCCCAGAACTGCTCCCCCCCACCCCCCCAAAAGGCTTCTTGGACTGCCGCTGCCCAAACTGCCAAAGCGCAAAAAAAACCCCAACACTTGCCCAAACTGCCGAAGCGGGGGGGGACGGGACACAACCTGCTCGGATTCTGCTGCCCCAAGAATGGACGGAATGCCACCCCTTAGCATGTGACGCCCCAGGCATGTGCTTGCTCTGTTGGTGCCTGGAGCCAGCCCTGTATGTGAGTATTCTTCCACTGCACTGATACTTCTGTTTTCTCGTGCTTTGCGATTTTTTTTTTTTTAACATTTTGCCCCCTAATGCGTGGTTCAAATAAAAGACAACGTACATATTATTTCAGTGCGGAGTGGGAAGAATCCTATTGTTTTATTGAAAATAAAGGGAAATGTGTTTGCTTATTGTGCAGTGGTACTGTTACAGTGCCGAAAAAACATAATGTCGAATTCCATTTCCAAACTAATCACGGCTCTTTTGACATTAGCCATCCACTTAAATCTGAGTTGAGAGAGGTTTGATTTGAGTTGATTAATTTTCTTCTATCTGCCTAGCAATCTGTTTTCACTCGACAAGTGGTAAAGTCTAAAAGTGCTACTATTGCTTCCTTTAAAATTGACCATCTGCTTGCAAAGAAGAAAAAACACTTTCAAGATGGTGAATTGTTGAAGGAAGCATTTTTGACTGGTACTGATTGCCTGTTTCAAGGATTTCCTAACAAGCATGAGATTTTTGTCGGCAATACAAGATTTGCAGTTATGAGGAGGATACATGCAATTTCAAGCGACATGCAAACTCAGCTAAAAGATGACTTGGAAATATGTGACTGGTTTTCACTGCAGTTTGATAAGTTGACAGATATATCGGATACAGTGCACTTGGCAGTTATGGTGAGGATGGTATTTAGTGACTTCACTGTATAGATGTCCTCACCCTTTGTTCGCCCTTTCATAGGCAGTACTTCTAGTAATTCTTCTTTTATGGTGAAGTCACTAAATACCATCCTCACCATAACTGCCACAAGTCCACAAATCAGCACTTCGAGCAACTAGAAGACTCCAGCTGGTTAATGGACTTGGCTTTTCTTGCCGACATCACTGACAAATTGAACATTTAAAATCTTGAGCTCCAGGGAAAAGACGGGTTCTGTAAAATCATTCAAAGCAAAATTGATCTTGTGGATGTCACATATGAAGACGAAGTCTCTCGTACATTTCCCAAGTATGAAGAAAATGGTATGTGACAGTGATTTTAACCCATCACCATTTGTTATCCACATTCAAACACTTCTGGAACAATTTGAAAAGAGATTTCAACAGTTCACCATCACTGAGCCTGTAGTTGCCTTTCTTGTGAATCCTTTTACTTGCCAAATAGAGGTAACAGAAATGGCTACATCAATTGCGAGTCTCATTCAAGTAAGAACAGAAGACGTGGAACTGGAGATTTTGGACCTTCAAAATGATATTGTTCTAAAATCCTGCGCAACAGATGAAAACTTTTGGAATCTGGTTGACCGAAAAAAGTTTCCTAAAGTTACTTTAAAAAATGTAGCATACAAAATAAAATCTTATTTCGGCTCCACTTATCTACGTGAAGTTCTGTTTTCAACAATGAACATCATAAAATCAAAATACAGATCTTGGCTTACAGATGCCCATCTTGACGATTGCTTACGAACTGGAATATCATCCTACTCTCTCAACTACGAAAAATTGGCTGAAGAAATGCATTGCCAAAAATCACACAGACTTTATTAGAAAAACCACATGAATTAATGATACTTGTTTTCCATTAAGTGCTGATGAGCGCGTATGATTAACGTGTGTGTGTGTGTTTGTTGAAATCCAGATATAAGTAACAATACAAAGAATATTTTTTAATTAACCATAACTGGCTATCTGTGTTAAAGTAAGAATAATAAATATATTTGAACCACCAGTTCAACAATGTTTTTATATGTAGGACTGAAATATTACTAGCCTCACTTTCTGCTACAGCTAGTCTACATTTTTCCAAAAAACTGTCCAATCAAAAAATAATTTTTACTTTTTTAAAATAAGATGAAAACTGTTTGATATTTATTTTGTAAAAACTCCTTAATTTTTCTTACAGGCAGAAAAAGAGCAAATTCACCTAGTAAGGTGAAAGAGTAATTGCTGAATAATTTAATACCTTTTACATGTAAAATGACTTTTTTAGCTTATGGATTCATATATTATGTAATATTAAATATTTTTTTCGTATTATTTAATGTACAAATACAAAATAAGTCTTCAAAAATTGTTGGCGCCCACCACACTCTTCTGAAAACATGAATGTGCTATTGGCCACAAAAAGGTTGGGGACCACTGGACTAGATGATAGAGCAGAGATACTGCCATGGGGAAGGACAAAAGCTGTGGGAATCCTTACAAGCAACTACTTGTGCCTGCCCACCACCATGGGGAGTTAATGTTGCTAGCCCATGACTGACCTTTTGCTCATTGCTTGGGATCAGAGCATAGGCATAGTTTGACTGCTATATTTGGGAGGGCAGCATATGCCTGCATGCTGAAGCCCCTGGCTCTCTCTCCCCCGTGCCTGGAATGGTAGCTGGGGTGGGGGGAATGGGCTGATTTAATAGGGAAGCCCCTGCTGCTACTGCTGTTTGCTGTAGTGACCTGAGCTGTGGCAAATCTGGCACAGGCTGCTGCAGAGATGCTGCTGTTTTGGTGCCTCTTGGTGCTGCTCCACCCGCCTTTCTGCTGTGGCTGCTGCCAATGGGACACTGGATTCTGGGCTCCCTCTTCCTCCCTGGCCCACACATTCCTCTGCCCAACCCCTCCATCCCCTTCTCTTCCCCCGTCCTATCCCACCCCCCTTTCCAACTGCCTCTTCTCTCCCCCCCCCCATTTCTCCCACCTGATCCCCTTGCCCTGCTCACCTGTACGGGAAACAGGATGGTAGCCATGCAGGGTGCCCAGCACATGTAGAAGGTGGCGAAGATGGGCACTAGAACCCAGGAGGCAGCATCCAGTTGCAGAGGCATCAACCCGCAGTGGCCACCCTCACCCAGCAGAAATAGCTCCGTTCTGCTCCCCACTCAGCTGCCAGGGAGAGGGGCTGAGTGAGCCAGAAATGGGGGGAGGGGGGAAAGAGGTGCAGTGTGGGTAAGACTGTCCCCCCTTCCCAGCAGGCGTAGTAGAGCAAGCCCTGCAAGAGCAGATTGGCACTCCCAGAAATTGGGGGACGGGGGGAGGGGGCAGTGGCATGTGACTCCGTGTGCTTCCCCCCATCCCTTCAAACTACACCCATGGGGCACCAGATCTTGGTGGTAGTGGATTTTGCCACTAGATATCCAGAGGCAGTAGCTCTAAAGTAGAAGCTGACTATGTGGCAAAAGCTCTTTTCGCTATTTTCAATAGACTGCATTTCCCTAAAGCAGAGGTCCCCAAACTGTGGGGCACGCCCCGTAGGGGCATGCAGAGGAACGTTTGTGGGGACACAGTGGGCTTGGGCCAGCCTTCATGGGGAGTAGGGAGGGAGCACCATCCAGCCTCTCCCCCAGCTCTGCTCCTGCCCCAGCCCCCACTATGGCCCAGCTGCGGCTTTGCTCCCGCGCTCAGCTCTTGGCCCAGTCTCCAGCCTTGGCCTTCTTACTTCTGTCTGTCTTCCCTTCCCTTCCCTCCCCCGCAGCCACAGCCTTACTCAGCCCTGGCTGGGAGGGGTGGGGTGTGACCCTGAAAAGTTTGGGGGCCACTGCCCTAAAGAGATCATGGGCCAGATTTGCTGTCACAGCTATTCAGTGAATTATGGGAGTTGTGTGGAGTGAAACAACTAAAGACAAATGTTCCCAGAGAGAAATGGTTTTGCGGAGAGCTTCAATGGGACACTGAGATCCATGCTGGGGATGTAGGCCAACATTTGGGCCCAGGCTTGGGATGAAATGTTACCTTATGTGTTGTTTGCTTATAGGCAAGTGCCCCAAGAGACTACAGGGATTGACCCATTTGATCTTCTCAATGAAAGGAAAGTGAGAGGACCCCTAGAGCTCAGAGACTTATGGAAAGGGGACACTGAGGCAGAGGGGGAACCAGTGACTGAATATGTACAAAGGTTCTGAAAAGAGTTGAGACACATGGTGGATAGATGTAGTTCAAACTAACCTCACTCAAAGCTGAACCAAACAAAAGGTGTGGTTTGATAAATGTGCTTTTTTTTTTTTGAAGTAGGGGAGTTGGTGTTGTGGAACACCACATCCCTGTGGAAAATAACAAAATGCAAAACTCATGGGAGGGACCTGTTGAAGTGTTAGAAGAGGTGAATGACTGTACATATGTTAAAAGGCCTCCCACTAAAGTAGTTGGTACACATATGAATAGGCTTAAAGCTTATCACAGTCGGGAACCAATGGTAAACATGATTTGTAGTGTTGAAGGAGAAACTGAGGCATCATACCTCATTGATTTGAATGCCAAAGTCATTGACTACTTTTAAATATTGAGGTATGCTGTCGGTTAAAACTAGCTGAAAAGTCAGAGGTAATGTCTGCGCTGCAAGCATACAAGCAAGTGTTCTCCAGCAAGGACTCGTGATGATTCATTAAATCATCATGTGCCCAGTCAGACCTACCATACCACTGGCAAGTTACAAAAGCAAATTCAAACATGGGGGGGGGGGTGTGATTAAAGAGCCTGGCAGTCCCTGGACATCACCAGTTGTCTTGGACCCTAAGAAAGATAACTAACGTTTCGTGTTTATTATAGAAAACTCAGTGCTGTCATTGTTCTTGATGCATATCCTGTGCTCAGAATTGATGATATGCTTGATGTTTTGAGCAAAGCTAGATGTGTTCGCATGTCTGACCTTGTGAAAGGTTATTGGCAGATTCCTTTTGATGAAGATGCACAGAAAAAAATCTGCTTTTATTATTGATAGGGGATTGTATGAGTTCAAAATATTACCTTTCAGATTCATTAGTGCAGGACCTACTTTTCAGAGGCTGGTCAGCTGAGGGTTAAACAGATTTCAGGACTTCATGAGGGCCTGCCTATTTTTATGACATTGCAGCAGCTCTTGGTCACATCATATGAAACATCCTGGAATTGCACCATTAAAACTCAGAGATGTAGGTCTGACTATAAAGACATCTAAATGTAAAATTGGAGCAGCCAAAGTTCCATTGGGTATGGGGTAGTCAGATGTCTCCTGATCCCTTGAAAGGAGAAGCTATTGGCCTGTGCCTCTAACCAAAAAGCAGGTCGAGTCTTTCATAGGCTTAGTTAATTACGACCGCCGACTTGTGGGTAGATTTGAAGCTATTGTATCTGCAATCACAGATTTGTTTAAAAAGACGAAGCCAAACAAAGTTGTGTGGACAATGATCTGTCGAGGGTTTTGATTCTTTGGAGGACAGATTCCTGTGGGACATAACAAGAGCCAATTCAAGGTTGTTAGTAGCATTCCTGAAGTAGCTGCAGATGGTGGAACACTGCTTCTGGGCCTGAGAAACTAGCACTGACTGGTGGGATTGCATCATAATGCAGGCTTGGGATAACAAGGAGTGGCTGCACAGCTCTCCGATGTGCATGGCCACATTCCTGTATTTCAGAGTAGCAGCCGTGTTAGTCTGTATCTGCAAAAAGAACAGGAGTACTTGTGGCACGTTAGAGACAAACAAATTTATTTGAGCATAAGCTTTCGAAAGCTTATGCTCAAATAGATTTGTTAGTCTCTGAGGTGCCACAAGTACTTCTGTTCTTATTCCTGTATTTGTGTGCTGAGCTTGGCCCAAACTGAAAGGTTCCTTGCTGCTATAGATTGGACATGGAATAGCGTTTGAAAATGATATATGCAGAATTAACAATGACTGTTTCTCTTTCTAGAATGAAAAGAAATTGTTGCAGTACTGAAAATTAAATTGGTGAAATAATGCAGTGGTTGAACAAGAAAGTTGTAAAATATAACTGACAAAGAATGCACCATGAGCTAAAATAATTTGGAACTGGTCCATGTAGAGCAGCTCTCATGTACGAGATGAAACAAGTAATGGCAAGATCTCCAGATCGGACTCTCCAAGAACTCTGCTGCAGTATCTAATTAAATTTGTATTGCATATTCATTTGTATTGAGCCTCTGCTCAGAGAACCGGGGAAATCCTGCTGTTTGTTCTAGGACAGGGGTTCTCAAATTGAGGGCCGTGACCCCTCGGGTTGTGAGGTTATTCCATTGGGGGGGCCCGAACTGTCAGCCTTCACTCCCAAACCCGGCTTTGCCTCCAGCATTTATAATAGTGTTAAATATAAAACAAGTGTGTTTAATTTAAAAGGGGTGTGTGTGAAAAGGGTCACCAATACAAAACTTTGAGAACTGATGTTCTAGGAGGACTGGGAGTCTCAGCACAGTCCTCTTCTCCCCTGCTGCTGCCTCTCAGGTAGCAGCCAGTTCCAATGCCTCCTCCCCCTTCCCCTTCCTCCCACCCCCCCCCCCCCCCCGCTCTATCTCTGGGAGAGGTTGGTGATGGTTTTCCTGCATCAAGTGGCTCTAGATAGTGCGTGTGGGTCATCTGGGTGAAGTACCTGTGGGGCACTGTACCTCAGAATATCAATGGCAGTGTCATACGCTCTTGTATTGTCTGATCAGCATATTGAATTAACACCCAGTTTGTGCATGTGGAAAGGTTGTCTGCTTTAATGTTACTGAAGTTGTTGCTAAGGTTTTGTGTTAGAGTGCGTTAGATGATGCTGGGGTATATACTGCTTTTCGGTAACTGTTGGAGATGGAGGTGAATGTCTTATGAAGTGTTAATGTGTCATCTGTGCTGTATGAACATGGCAAGGAATGCAGAAGACCTTTCCCTTCACTTTATTTTGCCATGTTTCCAAAATTTTGCGTTGGTTGAGTGCAACCTGATACAATCTTCACTGTTGGTAAATGAAGTTTATTTTTGTGTTAATAGAATGTGAAATTTCTAGTAGATCTTGGTCTCTGATGCATGGGAAAAGGAATATGTAGTAAAGGGGAACTTGAAAAGCTAAGCTCAGACATGCCGATGTCTGTTTCTCTTTTGCAACAGTTGATAACTCTGCCTAAAAAGTGCAGGGAGTTGCATTACCTGTATGGGAGTTTGTGTGTGTTGTCTCCAAATCTAGTAAGAGCACTGCAGACCTGTGGTGGACTAAACTTATGTTGTGGTGGTAAAAAGCCTTTCTGTCGCTGGCCATGAGTCTTATTGTTTTAAATTCTGAAAACAGTTTGATCATATTAGGGATTAATAATTAAATGTCAGTGTTTGAGTCACATGACCACACAAAGCATTCCAAATTCATAATTTTTTTAAATTAGCATTTATATTATTTTGAGTTGTGACTAAATCCTTTCCTGAGTTGAGACTGTCTGCAGGAAGTTTTAACTGAAAACAGATTTGTTTCTGTTGTCAGTATTTCTGAATTACAATCTTTTAAACTGTAACTTTTATGCGAAGACACTTTGTTTTGTAACAGAGGAGATGTTGGTTGTGAAATTCTAATGAGTTAGTATGGGTACCTCCTCCCCCACTTTTTCCTACGAACTTCTGCTTGATGAGATAGATTTATCACTGGATTAAAAACTATGATAAACACAAATCTGTATATGGTAATTTGAAGTTTGTTTTAAAATCTCCACATTCCCCTGTCAGAAGGCAGCCCTGTCTAGAGCGCCCTCTTGCAGCAGGCCATGGCATGACAGACATGCCTGCCTCAGTTTCCCCCTTCAGATTCCCCCAGTAAATCCACTTCAGGCTCTCTTGCTTAAATAATACACCTCCTTGGGGCGAGTTGATTACCAAAACATAGTTAATTGAATCCTCAACAAAAGTCCCAAATGTAGTCCATTTCCCACCTCTATTGTATATAATCCTCAAAACCCTGCTCTTCCCAGCAGACAACCACACCGGCCTCTCTCACTCAAGTCCTTCTATACCATACTCTGGTGGTGTCCACCACACCCATGCTCCTCATCAGTCTTCTTCTGTACCACTGCCAGGACAGCCCTTCCAGCCAGAATGCAACCCTGCTCTTCCCACAATGAACCCCACAGCCTCTTTGTTGGGGGAGCATCCCTCACACCCCTGGCTCTCTCTCTGGTTCCCTGGGTTCAACTCTTTGGTTGTGGAGATTTTGGTGGGTAAGCCCCTCTGCTGCTCCCAGGCGTTCAGCCCTCTCTGGCCCTTGGCTTCAGCTCTCTGGCTTAGAGCTAGCAATCACCTCCTGCTGCTGCTGCCCCTCCTGCCTTCAGTTATGCTGTTTTCTGTGCACTGTGTGTGCAAAGTCATGCTGGCGGGGGTGGTGCAGCGTTCTCTGCAAAATGGCATTTTGTGCATGGTGTGCTCTGTGTGAGCCCTGATCCCTCTTTCTTTACAGATAAAGCACAGTTCCCCCTGGAGCAGGCTCCTGCAGCAGGCTGTGGCATGACAAGCATGCCTGCTCACGAAAGCTCGTGCTCAAATAAATTGGTTAGTCTCTAAGGTGCCACAAGTACTCCTTTTCTTTTTGCGAATACAGACGAACACGGCTGCTACTCTGAAACCTGTCTCAGTTCTGTGATCTTCTTCATTTGTCCTTGCTGCTTCTCCTCCTCTCTTTTCAGCATCAGCCCTTTGTGTCAGCATTCCTCCTCCAGCTGTAGTGCTTTCTGTTTTCGGGCCTCCTTGTCTTGTCTGTGCGGGGCCTCAGCATCACCCATCTTCTTTACCGTCTCTGCCACAGTCTCCTCCTACCTCTTCATTCTCTTCTTGTCAAACTGAGCAAATTTCTCTTCCTCTGTCTTTTCTTCTCTTCCATCTGCTCCACCTATTCGTGAGTCTGGAGCACCTTCCATTGACATGTCTCCTATTCAGTTTGATCTCCTTCAGTTGCCATCTCTTTTCCTCCTCCAGCTTCTTTTCTGTGCTCAGCCTCCTATTTCTTCCTCAAACTCTCCAGCCACTGCCACTTCTTTTCAGCTAATTCACACTTGGGATTGGTTTGGATCAGAGTGTGGTGTTTGATGAAAAGTTTCATTAAATCTACTTTGCCCCACGGCACTTCGGGTCATGGGCAGCTGTTTCTTTAGTACAGTATATAAAAATGACTCGAAAGGACAAGGAACCTTGCTGGCTGGGTGGGGTGAGAGGGGGTGGATTCTTTTTTCTGGGAGGGGAGAGCCCAAAGGGAGAGCCTTTGCTTGCTGCCCATCATACAGCTCATCTACAGCTTTCTTATAACTTTGGGGCTGTTGCTGAGCCTCATCACTCTGATTAGAATTGCTCTCTTTGCTGCTCCCCTCCTGCCGCTCTGCTACAAGGTTCATGATTGGTGTCTTGTTGGCATTTCAAGCACGAAGGGAAACCCTGGAGTTTGGGGAACCTCCTTAGAGGAGGGATTGCTGTCCCAGCTCAGTCCTGACTTTAACTGTGGTTTCTTCATCCACAAGCCTCTCAGTGGAGCTGTGGTTGTCCTTAGTGTCCCCTGGGGTGGAGTAGTAGGTGTAGGGATGAGAGCCCCGGTACCATATGGAATATTGTAGAGGGGTCTGGATGGTGCTGCAATGGAATTTTTCATGGACTGCAAAGGGAGTCAAGGCCAGGATTGTTGAACCTGTAGGTCCACAAGAGTCTGCAGCATCTGTGATTACTGCTGTGGAAGCCCCATATGTCCTGGTGCATCTCCCTCTCCTTTTCCTGCTGGGACTCTTGGGCTTGTCTCCTCTCCACTCTTTCCTTCTCCAGGATATCTGCAGTGTTCACCATCCAGACCCTCTGCTCATGGATGCAGCAGTGGCTTGCAGGATCTCATTGATCATGTCATTAGGGGCCCTCCTTTTTTTTTTTTTTTAAATATCCGACTCAGACATTCCACAGATTGAGGAGCCCTTGGTACACAGAAGTACCATTGTCAGTATAGTCACAGCAGAAAGCAACAGTTAAGATTCAGAATTCACTTCACTTGCTCCTCTGCTTATTGACACTTCTACTTTAGAGTGCTCATGAAGGGCGCCTTTAATAGAATCATAGAAGATTAGGGTTGGAAGAGACCTCAGGAGGTCATCTAGTCCAACCCCCTGCTCAAAGCAGGACCAACCCCAACTAAATCATCCCAGCCAGGACTTTTTCAAGCCCTGCTTAAAAACCTCTAAGGAAAGAGATTCTATCACCTCCATAGGTAACCCATTCCAGTGCTTCACCACCCTCCTAGTGAAATAGTGTTTCCTAATATCCAACCTAGACCTCCCCCACTGCAACTTGAGACCATTGCTCCTTGTTCTGTCATCTGCCACCACTGAGAACAGCCGAGCTCCATCGTCTTTGGAACCCCCCTTCAGGTAGTTGAAGGCTGCTATCAAATCCCCCTCCCCCTTCTCTTCTGCAGACTAAATAGTCCCAGTTCCCTTAGCCTCTCCTCGTAAGTCATGTGCCCCAGCCCCCTAATAATTTTTGTTGCCCTCCATTGGACTCTCTCCAATTTGTCCACATCCTTTCTGTAGTGGGCGCCCAAAACTGGACACAATACTCCAGATGAGGCCTCACCAGTGCCGAACAGAGGGGAATAATCACTTCCCTCGATCTGCTGACAATGTGCCTACTAATGCAGCCCAATATGCCATTAGCCTTCTTGGCAACAAGAGCACACTGCTTACTCATATCCAGCTTCTCGTCCACTGTAATCCCCAGGTCCTTTTCTGAAGAACTGCTGCTTAGCCAGTCGGTTTCCAGCCTGTAGCGGTGCATAGGATTCTTCCATCCTAAGTGCAGGATTCTGTATTTGTCTTTGTTGAATCTGATAAGATTTCTTTTGGCCAAATCCTCCAATTTGTCTAGGTCACTCTGGACCCTATCCCTACCCTCCAATGTATCTACCTCTCTCCCAAGCTTAGTGTCATTTGCCAACTTACTGAGGGTGCAATCCAAATGTTGAACAAAACCAGCCCCAGGACCGACCCCTGGGGTACTCCACTTGATTCTGGTTGCCAACTAAACATCGAGTCATTGATCACTACCCATGATCACTAGCCATGATGGAGTATGGCCCACCCAGAGGTGAGAGAAATGAGGAGGGAATTGCTCTATTGCATGAAACTATGAATATAAGGTAATGGCATTGAATACTGGCACCATTTTCCACAGACAGTGGTGACTTTAGTCAATATCTCACTCCTGAGGGTAATGAAGGCAGAGAGATCACAGCTGCTGCTGGTGTCCCTAAGTCTCCATGGTCTGTTTGCTGCAAAAGTGCCTGCTGAAGTTATCACTGATTGGCATGGGAAAGTGTCCTACCATGCAGCAAGAAATAAGGCTGCTGTTCCTAGAAACCTTTGGGAGAGGATTGTAGAGTATTTTAATGTTTCATCAAGGTGTCTCAGGAGGATTCAAGTGAGATTTCTGCGTACATAAACAACCTGCTCCTTATGGTCCCCTTGCATATCTCTACAGGGGAATGTAAAGCAGGTAATAATCCTACCTCTTTGTTTTATCACTTCCTCTTCTAGTACAAGTAAATTAATGCAAAGTGAATAGCTATGTCCTGGTAAGTTAGGGTCACGGTCACTGTAGAGGTAAATAAATGCTTGTGCTTCTCAGAAGTATCCACTGTAGTGGGCGGGATAGTGGTAGGGTCTTCACCAATATGGCATGCAGCTCTTTGTAAAAGCAGCAGGTCTGTAGCTTGGCACCAGATTGACTGTCTCCTTTGCTTTCTGGTGTTAGCACTGCTGCTGGTCCCTGTTGTTCTCCTTTTCCTGCATCTTCCAAGCAATCTAATGCTCAGAGATTTCAACATTTCTACAGCTGGCCTGCAGCTGTGTTTGCACAGCCTCTTCTCCCCATATGCCCAGAAGATCCAATATTTGTCTACTCCAAGCCACAGCACATCCAAAGTGTGTAGCCAGCATGGTCAGCTGGGCAGTTGCACACAACAGAGCTGCTAGTGTGCTTGCCAAGCTGGGCAATCAGGAAAAGGCATTTCAAAAATGTGTGGGGCTTTAAAGGTGGTGGGGGAAATCACCTACTTGACCCTTTTCCAAGTCCTAAGGCTAGTCCTGTGCATGGTGGTTTGACCATAGTGGATAAAATTCAGCCATGTCTGGGGCCAGTGCTGAAAGACTTTTTTACACCTCCCCCCTCCATGGCCAAAGCTGACTCCAGTTAAGGCCTGGTCATAGTGACAGTAATAAACTACAGGTTTCAGAGTAACAGCCGTGTTAGTCTGTATTCGCAAAAAGAAAAGGAGTACTTGTGGCACCTTAGAGACTAACCAATTTATTAGAGCATAAGCTTTCGTGAGCTACAGCTCACTTCATCGGATGCATACCGTGGAAACTGCAGCAGACTTTATATATACACAGAGAATATGAAACAATACCTACTCCCACCCCACTGTCCTGCTGGTAATAGCTTATCTAAAGTGATCATCAGGTGGGCCATTTCCAGCACAAATCCAGGTTTTCTCACCCTCCACCCCCCCACACAAATTCACTCTCCTGCTGGTGATAGCCCATCCAAAGTGACAACTCTTTACACAATGTGCATGACAATCAAGTTGGGCTATTTCCTGCACAAATCCAGGTTTTCTCACATCCCCCCCACCCCCATACACACACAAACTCACTCTCCTGCTGGTAATAGCTCATCCAAACTGACCACTCTTCAAGTTTAAATCCAAGTTAAACCAGAACATCTGGGCGGGGCGGGGGGGGGGGTAGGAAAAAACAAGAGGAAACAGGCTACCTTGCATAATGACTTAGCCACTCCCAGTCTCTATTTAAGCCTAAATTAATAGTATCCAATTTGCAAATGAATTCCAATTCAGCAGTTTCTCGCTGGAGTCTGGATTTGAAGTTTTTTTGTTTTAAGATAGCGACCTTCATGTCTGTGATTGCGTGACCAGAGAGATTGAAGTGTTCTCCGACTGGTTTATGAATGTTATAATTCTTGACATCTGATTTGTGTCCATTTATTCTTTTACGTAGAGACTGTCCAGTTTGACCAATGTACATGGCAGAGGGGCATTGCTGGCACATATCACATTGGTGGATGTGCAGGTATATGAGCCTCTGATAGTGTGGCTGATGTTATCACTTTAGATAAGCTATTACCAGCAGGACAGTGGGGTGGGAGTAGGTATTGTTTCATATTCTCTGTGTATATATAAAGCCTGCTGCAGTTTCCACGATATGCATCTGAGGAAGTGAGCTGTAGCTCACGAAAGCTTATGCTCTAATAAATTGGTTAGTCTCTAAGGTGCCACAAGTACTCCTTTTCTTTTTGCGAGTAATAAACTACTGGGCAAACAGATGCAGGCCCTTACTTCTTTCTCAAATCTGTGCTCTGTAAACCAAAACAAATGACAAACCTGCAAATTGGAAAGTTGTACCTAACTAACGTGTCCGATATTTAGAGGCATTAACTCTCTAATTATCCAGATAGCTTTAGAGAGGGAAGGAGATTTGGTCCTTTCTCCAGAAGAAACTTTTAAATGCACTTTATATTATGAATTTGGAGGGCTGGGGGGGAAGCTGCACAAATGCCTGTTTGTGGCATTTGTGCACTCATTGAGAAATGCTGAGCTTGGCTCAAAGCTTATTTGGACTTAATATCACAATTTGCTTATCTTCTTGCCCTTTTTGCCGATTGATGTGTCTGATATATATCAAGGTTTCTAAAAATCTGAGGTTGTAAACTATTCCACTGCCAAATATCTGTTTGGAATTCTGTAAAGAAATTTATTTTCCCCAAGGACGTATCCCTCCCTTGCTGTTAATTTCAAAACAGGACTGCTTGATAGGTCTTTATCTGCAGTCATTGGGGCAAATATTGCTGCTACACTGGTGTAAATCTAGAATAACTTTATTGGCGTTAATGGAATTAATCGGAATTTACATAATCAAAATCTTGCTGTAATTAAATTACTTATCTTTTAACCTGTGTTCACTTTCCTCTCTGTCCGCCAACTATAGCAGGCTATGTACTCAAGTCAGAAGTTCATCTCTGGGGTAAATTCCTCTGAATTGGATGTTTCTAAGTCAGTGGTTCTCAACCAAGGATATGCAGAAGTCTTCCAAGGGGTACATCAACTCATCTACATATTTGCCTAGTTTTACAACAGGCTATGTAATGTGCAATAGCAAAGTTAGTTCAAACTAAAATTTCATACAGTGACTTGTATATACTATTCTATATACTATGCCAGTGGTTCTCAAACTGTGGGAAAGTTCGTTTTAATGGGGTTGCCAGGGCCTGTTAGACTCGCTGGGGCCCAGGCCTGAAGCAGAGGCCTGAATTTTTAAGTGAGGTGAAACGTGGGGTATGTAAGACCAATCAGACTCCTGAAAGGCATACAGTAATCTGGAAAGGTTGAAAACCACTGTTGTAAGTCATCTGGGATTGGAACCCCAGGCTGGAAAAATAGTCATTTTACAGTAAGTCCTGTGCTCCTATGCTGTTCAAGGTTTAGAAGAACAACAACTTTTATTCTTACAATACTGCAAAGGGTGGGAAGTAAACATTTAAGTACCCTGGTACCTTTGATTGTTGGGTGCACTCTGGTTGCTAGTATTGAAAGCCTGGTGTCTTAAGTGGTGTGGCTTACATGTCACTGGACTATATATTTAGCCATTACATTAGTCAGAAATGACAGGTTTCAGAGTAACAGCCGTGTTAGTCTGTATTCGCAAAAAGAAAAGGAGTACTTGTGGCACCTTAGAGACTAACCAATTTATTTGAGCATAAGCTTTCGTGAGCTACAGCTCACTTCATCGGATGCATACCGTGGAAACTGCAGCAGACTTTATATATACACAGAGAATATGAAACAATACCTCCTCCCACCCCACTGTCCTGCTGGTAATAGCTTATCTAAAGTGATCATCAGGTGGGCCATTTCCAGCACAAATCCAGGTTTTCTCACCCTCCACCCCCCCCACACAAATTCACTCTCCTGACCTGATGATCACTTTAGATAAGCTATTACCAGCAGGACAGTGGGGTGGGAGGAGGTATTGTTTCATATTCTCTGTGTGTATATAAAGTCTGCTGCAGTTTCCACGGTATGCATCCGATGAAGTGAGCTGTAGCTCACGAAAGCTTATGCTCAAATAAATTGGTTAGTCTCTAAGGTGCCACAAGTACTCCTTTACTTAAACTTCAGAGCTTCAAAGCAGCCAAGTTTTGAGTTGGAAACCTGCTAACCCATGAGAAGGGAGCTTTACACAAATGGACTGGTCATTGTGTTCTGTTTTGAACAAAAAGTTCTGCTTAGGAGTGGGCCATACTAAGTAATATTTTCCACTTATATAGTGCATCTAAGGCCAGATCATCCCATCAGATACTGATCTATAGATTTTTCCCTTCCAGAAGTAGGTGTATCCTCCTTTCTCCTCCCTTACTTGTCCTCCATCAGCTCTTCTAGTTTTGGACATAGCAGCTATATCAATGTTAAACTAACTCAATTCAAGAGCTATTGTTAGGATATATTTCAGAGTAGCAGCCATGTTAGTCTGTATCCGCAAAAAGAAAAGGAGGACTTGTGGCATCTTAGAGACTAACAAATTTATTTGAGCATAAACTTTCGTGAGCTACAGCTCACTTCATCGGATGCATTCAGTGGAAAATACAGTGGGGAGATTTATATGATATTTTAGGATATAGATATTCAGGCCTGTCTGTAAAGGCCTATACTCTAAGAATTTAGGTGTATTCTTATCACTTAGCTAGCTGTAGAGGTAAGAAAGAAAGAGAGAATCAAAATCACTGTCTGCTGGTGTAAGGGCCTTCTCTTTCTGTGACGGTCTGAGGCCCTGTGCTTAGGCTAAGATCTTTGGCTAAGCAGCAGAGGCAGCCATAAGCTGGGAAGCGAATGGTCAGATCCTCACATTCCAAACTAGTCACACTGAAATAAGGTGCTATTGGGCTGTTAGGAATACAATCCTGTGCTGATAAAGCCTGTCGCCTCCAGAGAAAGGGAAGTGCCTAGAAGATGTAAAAGGAAACTTAGTTTGATAGCATCCTGTCTGGCAAGAACTCACTTATCAATAGCTGGGATGTGAAATCCTCATTTCTTTGTTGTTCTGTCACTGTAGTCCCCATTTCCCTATTGTTTGTATAATCTCTGTCTGGCTCTGTGATTGTTTCTGTCTGCTGTGTAATTAATTTTGCTGGGTATAAACTAATTAAGGTGGTGGGATATAATTGGTTAAATAATGTTACAATATGTTAGGATTGGTTGGTTAAATTGCAGTAAAATGATTGGTTAAGGTATATCTAAGCAGAACTCAAGTTTTACTATATAGTCTGCAGTCAATCAGAAAGTAAGGGGGGGAAATTGGAATCGTGTTTAGCTAAGGGCAGGAATGGGAACAGGGCCACAGGTAAGGCTCTGTGGTGTCAGAGCTGGGAAGGGGGACACTAAGGAAGGAAACTGGAATCATGCTTGCTGGAAGTTCACCCCAATAAACATCGAATTGTTTGCATCTTTGGACTTCGGGTATTGTTGCTCTCTGTTCATGTGAGAAGGACCAGGGAAGTAAGTGGGTGAAGGAATAAGCCCCCTAACAGCTATAATGGCTGTATGTCGCTCTGGTCGATCGCTGTTTGAGTTGTCCATCGGGGTACGTATGTTCCAAGTTGAAAAGTTTCTTATATTTTCGATCGCAGAGGTGGTGATCCTGCTGGATGTGGCTGTCCAGCCAGGAAAAACAGAGGCAAGACTGTTTTTAGGGTACCTTTTCTAACCCCCACCCCATGTGGGGTGAGCAGAGTGGATTCTAAAAAGGACTGCTCAGTTGTGGGTGCAGCTGCCAAGATGCTCGACCCGCTTCAGTCCTCGAGCAAGATGACTGTATTACACACACACACTGCATATGTGTCGGTCTGTGACTAGAACTTCTGGATTTCACTGTCCTGTTCCTGTCGCCGATCGCCACCGGACTTTTAACTGGTGAATATGTTTTCCCAAAAACTGGAAGGTGCCTGTCTGGGACTTCTTTTAAAGTGGGGAGACTGGTGCACAACAGTCACCACACTATCCTTGACAGATAGAGGACTTGAAACCAATGGCATGGACACCATGATGATTGGAGATCCTTCATCTGCTGCAGCCTTCATCCCTTCACAGCCGTTGTAACATTACACAACAGTTTCAGTTCCATTGTGCAGTTATCTTTCATCTGCTCTGCCGTTAGGGACTTCTTGGATCACACTTTGTCTGGAACTTCGCCCTTGACCTTGACCTTGTAGCCCTAAGGGAGTACATGACTCCAGGCAGCATAGCTCTTGGGATCATTGAGACATGCAAGCCACTCCACTCCACTCCATGTAATGAAGCAGTGAATGATCTTACTAATGGATTACCTGTGCACAAGGAAAAAAGAGGGAGGATTATTTGGTTTAGTTCTGGACTCTTACATGGGAACTAAAGTAGAAGGCATACAAGTGGTATTTCATTTAGCTCACTCACACTGTTCAGTCCCTCTCCAGATGCTGGAAGAGATCAGCTACTTCCTGATATAGGCTCTAGACATGTGAGGAGACTCACTCAGTTTGGGGCTAAAATGGTGTGTAAACAAGGGTTCTAATACAGTTGGGTCTGTCCACACTAATAGTCCAAACCATGCTAGAAACTGGCTTAGCTGAAGTTTGTTCAAACAATTCTGTACTTGGTTTGAACTCCATTGGGTTTGCAGACCGTACTGGGTTTACAATGGCTCCATTGGCACCATGGCACCAGGCCCACACTTGGAAGGGGCCCACAAAGGGTTAATCCAGCCTGGGCCACAGCCCAGCAATGTGAAGAGTCAGCAACTTCCCAGTGCTAGCTGAAACACTCAGCAGCCTGGGGAGCACAGTGCGCAGATGAAAAAGGGCCTGCGTGTGCTGGGAGTTGTAGTTTGCATGCCTCTGTGTTCCACTGGGGACCTGGGCTGCCAGCTGCACTATTAGTCCCAGAATGCCCCACGCCATGCTACCAGCCACCCCAGCTGAAGTGGTCGGAGTGGACCAAAAAGAAACCCCAAGCAAGGAAATGGTCTGGTGCACAGTGCTAATCCTGCTGTGCACCCCTCCCCCTTGGAGCTCCTGGCTCCCCCCCACCCCTGAGTCTCCCCCACTCTCCTGGGGCGGTGGGAAGCTGGGGACAGCCCCCCAGCGAACATGATGCCCGGGGGCTCCTGGGCACTGTCTCCATCCTGCATTTCAGGGTGGGGGTTGGTTGTCTGTGGTCCCTGGGAGTAGAGGGGGCGGTGACAGTGGGGCTGTCAGTGCTGGCTGCCGTGACCCCTGCTGGTGGAAATGCCCAGAAACTGTCTCCCTGCACTATGGGGAGGGGAGGGGTTGCAGCCCAGTTTTGGGGGAAAGGGGCAGTTGTGGGACAAGTCGGGGTGCGATTGGGGAGCTGGTGGTGACTCTGGGGTGTGTGTGTGTGTAGGAGAAGCAGTGTGTTAAGGTGGGGTTGGTGTGAAGGGGCAGAGGGAGGGAGGGTAGGCACAAGTTTCCTCTCTACACTCCGCCCCAAAGTTTTATAAACATTATTGTACCAAAGTACCTTTAAAAAAATGTATTTACAAAACATATCTTTGGGTGGAGGAGGTGGTGGTGGGGAGATGAAGGTGGGACACCACTGACTGCTACATTCAGGCTTAATATGGCTCATAAATGTGCTAATTAAGCACTTGTGTTCAGAGCCCCAAGCAGGCCCTGAGTGTTTAAAGAAGAAAGACAAAACTAAGAAACTCCCTCCCACACAAACCAAATTCCATGGTATTTTGGGTAAATTGATGTTAGCCCCGTTTGTTCTCTATGGGCTGAGTGGAGGTCTCAGTATGGCTTCAAATATCTTACTTTGTTTTTGAATAAATGTTTTCATCCCCATTCCGGCAATACTACGTTTACTATGGCATCAATGGTGCTGTCACACTGGGCCCACACTTGGAAGGGGTCCATCACAACCACATGGGGGCCCAGAAATACGTTTCGCGCTGGGCCCACAAAAAGTTAATCCGGCCCTGGTTGCGGATATATGGTAGAGCCTGATAACCATGTAAGAAATAGTGAACTGGGGATGAGAGGAAAATGTTGGTAATTTTTTTTCTCCTAGGAGAGGGTAATGTTGGGACTCCATTACATAATGTATTATATCTACCACATGGTGTCATAACATGTAAGCTACCTCAGTTGGAAGTTCTGGTGACTCACAATTCTGGAAATTTCAGGACATGGAACTGACAGGATATAGTGTTAGACAGCAACTCTATTCCTGAGCCACTCTTACCAAACAGAGTAACTCTTGCTGATAACGCAATGCATTTCTTTACCAGGATTTCATGTAGGGTCTTTCAGCCAGTGAACTTGACTACTGCTAAGAGAGGGTGAAATTGGAGTAACTGAGGAATTGCCCCAACAGCTAATGCTCTGTTGCCCCCCTCTCCCCTTGAACATAAACAAGGTAAAACTGGTTTTGTATTGGCTGTTCCCCACTGGGACATGATTAGCAAATAATGGCCTCAGTAATTTGCAATTTTTACAATTAATTGGCCTGAAGCTGTTGTCTATCCAATACAGTATTTTGTATTTATTTTTTATGGACTACATGAGACCTTGATTATCCTTATAATTTTTTGACAGGTTTCAGAGTGGTAGCTGTGTTAGTCTGTATCAGGAAAAAGAACGAGGAGTGCTTGTGGCACCTTAGAGACCAACAAATTTATTTGGGCATTTTTCCACTGCATGCATCTGATGAAGTGGGCTTTAGCCCACGAAAGCTTATGCCCAAATAAATTTGTTTGTCTCTGAGATGCCACAAGTACGCCTCATAATTTTTTGAGTTTCTCACTCAGAAAGTTCGGGTAATCCTCCTGTGTTCTGTGAAAACTGGCATTTTATAGTCCAGTAACTTAAAACTGTGATATTCCATTCACTCTGGATGACCATAGAATGCCAACTGATGAAGGTTTACAGCTTCTAGGTTTGAAAAAAATGTTGGTTTTAAAATTATATTGATCCCATCTAGAAGCCAGACTGATTCTACGATTAGTCCTACAAATTACTTTCTTGTTATCCTTTACAGTCACCTTGAGTGAGAGTTATTCTTAATACAGCAGACCACAACATTTGTAATGAGTACTTACCTATGTCAAGCATATTTTAAAATCGTGAGGAGGAGTTGGTAGCGAACTATAAGTAGATTTTTGACAAAGAGATAAATATTGAATTGCTAAGGAATTAGCTGGGAGAAACCTACACTTGAGTAAACTGTCCAAAGGAGGACTTAAGACCTGAGGGCTTTGCAATAGACATAAGACAGCGATCAAGAGTATGACTATGCTTCAGTCGAAGTTGTGATTGCCGATCAGACAGTAATATCCATGCTAGTTTTAATTTAGCTAGGAATGCTAAAAATAATAGTAAATTGGTAGTGGCATGGGCTCCGGCATGGGCCATACAAGCCTACCTGAAATGCTGGATATGTACTTGCATTGCTAGCCCAAGCTGGTGTCCATTTTGCTGTATCATTACTCCTGTTTTTAGCTGTGCTAGCTAGATTAAAGTTAGTGTGGGTGTGCCTACCTGAGCTACAATCAACCTCTGATTGCAGTGTAGACCTATCCTAACTGACAGCAACTTGGAGCCCCAGCAAGAGAACAGTGAGAGGTCTATTGGATATGTAAAAATGGGTAAATATTTTGCTGTGATTTAGATCTCAGTTGTGTTTTTATTAAAAAACAACATAAAAGCCAGGCACCACCATATGTACTTAATAACAGTATCCAAGCTTAGTATGCTTTCTGGGTAGACCTGTAACAAGCTTTTGTGGAAAACTTGCTGGTAAAACTTGGCTGAAATCTTTGAGGTTTTGCCACAGTGTATATAAACGCAACTAAGTCTTGTTACTGACTGATTTTTCAGAGATACAGGAGAATTGAAATTTCTCAAACTGTATTAAGATTTTCTGTTTAAAACATAAAATAGTAATTTGCAGCTATGTGGGTTTTTTTTTTTTAAATAACTTTTGTAAGTGAATTTAATGCTATTGAGAGATGAAATCTTGGTCGGTGGGCACACTCCATCAGAATAGCAGAAGGCCTGCCCCTTCAGGAGAAGGTTGGGGCCACGGATCCCACAAATCAACTAATTATGGGGGACAAAGAATGAAAAAGCCGGGACAGGAGTGTGTGCAGATCACAGGGTCAGAGCAAGGCCTCTAGAAGGGGACTGTGAGCAGAGAGATGACAAGTGAGAGTTGCCAGATTGAAAGCGCTGGAGACAGAAATCTGTTTAGTAACAGAGAAGTGCTTGACATCACATGCAGCAATGGTGTAAGTGTCCCTATGCAGCTCCACCAGTGTGCCTCAACCATGTTCTTCAGTGACCACTACTTGTCTGGCAGTGAGCAGGAGTTCAGTCTCCACAGCCCATTCAGTTCTTGGCCTTTCAGCTGAAAGGCCAAGTGCCAGTTGTGAGGTGGGGTTTTTATCATGTGTGGTAGGTTTTCTTATCATGCAGAGTAGACAGTTGTTTGCTCAGGACCTGGGCTGAGACTGGATTCACTCCACAAGGGCTACTGAAGAACTATGTGATGGCGATGATAGTTAATCACTGCTGTTTTGAGCCACCACTTACCTAGAGACAAATTTTTAATATGGAGATATACCATATTATCTCTATCTCATAGAGCTGGAAGGGACCTTGAAAGGTCATCAAGTCCAGTCCCTTACTTTCACAGCAGGACCAAGTACCATCCCTTATTTTTTTCCCCAGATCCCTAAATAGCCCCCTCAAGGATTGAACTCACAACCCTGGGTTTAGCAGGCCAGTGCTCAAACCACTGAGCTGTCCCTTCCCCCCATTCCCATTCCCTGGCATTTGCCAAATCTTTTTGCAAATATATATTTTTAAACTTTCAGATGTTTTGTTTTCCTATGTGAAGTGCTTCAAGCCATGGTTTTGCCAGCCTCCGACATTTCTACAAGTGAGTGACTGAACATGTTTTTATATTAAAGGCTAAGAGATATTTCAGTGTTAAAACTGAGCTTTGGAACTGCAAGAGATTTTCTAACCATAGCAGCAGTCTCTTTGCCCTCTTGTGTGTAAGCATTATTCTTTAACAGGGTTACTGGCCTAGTGGATGGAAGGAAGCAGCAGATGTGATACATCTTGATTTTAGAAAGGCTTTTCATACTGTCCCACATAGCATTCTCATAAGCAAACAAAGAAGATGTGGACCAGATGAAATTTCTGGAAGGTGGATGCATAACTGGTTGAAAGATCAGATTCAGAGTAATTATCAGTGGTTTGCTGTCAAATTGGGAGGGTGTCTCTAGCTGGGGCCCGCAGGGGTCTGGCGCTGGTCAACAGTTTAATTAATGACTTGAATAATGGAGTGGAGAGTATGCTTATAACATTTGTGTCTGACCCCACGCTGTGGTGGGAGTGTGTGTACAAACACTCTGGAAGACAGGATTAGAATTCAAAATGATCTTGACAAATGGGAGAATTGGTCTGAAATCAGCCAGATGAAATTCAGTAAAGACAAGTGCAAAGTACTACACATAGGAAGGAAAAATCAAATGCACACAAGAAAATGGGGAACAATTGGGTAGGCAGTTAGGTTATTGCTAAAAATGATCTACATGACCCACCCATATCCACTTTGCGTCGTACATCGCCTGCACTACATTGGTCACTTCTGTATGCCTTCTGATCTCCTTATTGGGTATGTGATCACGAAGCGATGTCTTGCAGATTCGCCTTTCCATTGCTCTCTGAATGGCAGCAAATTTTTCTTCCTCTACCTTTGTTGTTGACCAGCTTTCTGCTCCACATATCATTCCTGGAAGAACAGTGGAGTTACAGGTCTTTCCTTTTCTTCATAGGCAGTTTATCATCTGTTAAAAACGCCTTTATTTTGTTGAAACTTGCCCACCTTGCCTTTCTCCTACTGCATTGCCCTTTGATTGAGTTGTCTCTGCTCAGCTGCTGACCCAGGTAGATATATTTGTTGACCTTCTCGATTACTTTCCTGTTTACAGTGATAATTTTTTCTTCACAATGCTCATTCTGCATCCACTTTGTCTTCGACGTGTTCACTTCCAACCAATGTCATGTGAAAGTGTTTGCAGTTGCTGCAATTTGTTTTCCAGTTCTGCTGTGTCCTTTGTGAATATTACACAGTCATTCGTGAAGAGAAGATGTGTTAACTGTTCTCCGTTGATTCTGATTCCTTCTTCCCGGTTCAATTTCTTGAACAGTGCCTCCAGTACTGCTGGAAACTGCTTCGGTGAGATTGAGTCACCTTGTCTGACTCCTCTTCAAATAATAATAATTTAATAATGCAGGGGACATTAAATAATGTTACCTCTGTTGGGCAACTGCAGTTGACCTACTGGAAGAAATTAATATACCTTGGGTCTACTTGATTTTGTTGAGCATGTCGAGTACAGCATTAATCTCCACCGCCTCGAATGCCTTTTTGTAGTTGACAAATGCAGTACATAATGGTACTTTGTATTCCTTGCACTTTTCGATGAGCTGCCGAACTGAGTGGATGTGATCAATTGTCAGGTATCATAGAATATCAGGGTTGGAAGGGACCTCAGGAGGTCATCTAGTCCAACCCCCTGCTCAAAACAGGACCAATTCCCAACTAAATCATCCCAGCCAGGGCTTTGTCAAGCCTGACCTTAAAAACTTCTAAGGAAGGAGATTCCACCACCTTCCTAGGTAACACATTCCAGTGTTTCACCAGCCTCCTAGTGAAAAAGTTTTTCCTAATATCCAACCTAAACCTCCCCCACTGCAACTTGAGACCATTACTCCTTGTTCTGTCATCTGCTACCCCTGAGAACAGTCTAGATCCATCCTCTTTGGAACCCCCTTTCAGGTAGTTGAGAGCAGCTATCAAATCCCCCATCAGTCTTCTCTTCCGCAGACTAAACAATCCCAGTTCCTTCAGCCTCTCCTCATAAGTCATGTGTTCCAGTCCCCTAATCATTTTTGTTGCCCTCGCTGAACGTTTTCCAATTTTTCCACATCCTTCTTGTAGTGTGGGGCCCAAAACTGGACACAGTACTCCAGATGAGGCCTCACCAATGTCGAATAGAGGGGAACGATCACGTCCCTCGATCTGCTGGCAATTCCCCTACTTATACATCCCAAAATGCCATTGGCCTTCTTGGCAACAAGGGCACACTGCTGACTCATATCCAGCTTCTCGTCCACTGTCACCCCTAGGTCCTTTTCTGCAGAACTGCTGCCTAGCCATTTGGTCCCTAGTCTGTAGCGGTGCATGGGATTCTTCCATCCTAAGTGCAGGACTCTGCACTTATCCTTGTTGAACCTCATCAGATTTCTTTTGGCCCAATCCTCTAATTTGTCTAGGTCCCTCTGTATCCTATCCCTACCCTCCAGCGTATCTACCTCTCCTCCCAGTTTAGTGTCATCTGCAAACTTGCTGAGGGTGCAATCTACACCATCCTCCAGATCATTTATGAAGATATTGAACAAAACCGGCCCGAGGACCGACCCTTGGGGCACTCCACTTGTTACCGGCTGCCAACTAGACATGGAGCCATTGATCACTACCCGTTGAGCCCGACAATCTAGCCAGCTTTCTATCCATCTTTATAGTCCATTCATCCAGCCCATACGTCTTTAACTTGCTGGCAAGAGTACTGTGGGAGACCGTGTCAAAAGCTTTGCTACAATCAAGGAACAACAAGTCCACTGCTTTCCCCTCATCCACAGAGCCAGTTATCTCGTTATAAAAGGCAATTAGATGAGTCAGGCATGACCTGCCCTTGGTGAATCCATGCTGACTCTTCCTGATCACTTTCCTCTTCTGTAAGTGCTTCAGAATTGATTCCTTGAGGACCTGCTCCATGATTTTTCCAGGGACTGAGGTGAGGCTGACTGGCCTGTAGTTCCCAGGATCCTCCTTCTTCCCTTTTTTAAAGATGGGCACTACATTAACCTTTTTCCAGTCGTCTGGGACCTCCCCCAATCACCATGAGTTTTCAAAGTTAATGGCCAATGGCTCTGCAATCACATCCACCAATTCCTTTAGCATTCTTGGATGCAGCACATCCAGCCCCATGGACTTGTGCTCGTCCAGCTTTTCTAAATTGTCCCGAACCACTTCTTTCTCCATAGAGGGCTGGTCACCTCCTCCTCATGCTGTTCTGCCAAGTGCAGCAGTCTGGGAGCTGACCTTGTTCATGAAGACAGAGGCAAAAAAAGCACTGAGAACATTAGCTTTTTCCACATCCTCTGTCACTAGGTTGCCTCCCTCGTTCAGTAAGGGGCCCACACTTTCCTTGACTTTCTTCTTGTTGCTAACATACCTGAAGAAACCCTTCTTGTTACTCTTAGCATCTCTTGCTAGCTGCAGCTCCAGGTGTGATTTGGCCTTCCTGATTTCACTCCTGCATGCCTGAGCAATATTTTTATACTCTTCCCTGGTCATTTGTCCAGTCTTCCACTTCTTGGAAACTTCTTTTTTGTGTTTAAGATCAGCAAGGATTTCACTGTTAAGCCAAGCTGGTCGCCTGCCGTATTTACTCTTCTTTCTACACATCGGGATGGTTTGTCCCTGTAACCTCAATAAGGATTCTTTAAAATACAGGCAGCTCTCCTGTACTCCTTTCCCCCTCATGTTATTCTCCCAGGGGATCCTGCCCATCAGTTTCCTGAGGTTGTCAAAGTCTGCTTTTCTGAAGTCCAGGGTCCGTATTCTGCTGCTCTCCTTTCTTCCTTGTGTCAGGATCCTGAACTCGACCATCTCATGGTCACTGCCTCCCAGGTTCCCATCCACTTTTGTTTCCCCTACTAATTCTTCCCGGTTTGTGAGCAGCAAGTCAAGAAGAGCTCTGTCCCTAGTTGGTTCCTCCAGCACTTGCACCAGGAAATTGTTCCCTACACTTTCCAAAACTTCCTGGATTGTCTGTGCACTGCTGTATTGTTCTCCCAGCAGATATCAGGAAAATTAAAGTCACCCATGAGAACCAGGGCGTGCGATCTAGTAGCTTCTGCGAGTTGCCGGAAGAAAGCCTCATCCACCTCATCCCTCTGGTCCAGTGGTCTATAGCAGACTCCCACCACGACATCACCCTTGTTGCTCACACTTCTAAACTTAATCCAGAGACTCTCTCAGGTTTTTCTGCAGTTTCATATCGGAGCTCTGAGCAGTCATACTGCTCCCTTACATACAGTGCTACTCCCCCACCTTTTCTGCCCTGCCTGTCCTTCCTGAACAGTTTATATCCATCCATGACAGTACTCCAGTCATGTGAGTTATCCCACCAAGTCTCTGTTTTTCCAATCACGTCGTAATTCCTTGACGTCACCAGGACCTCCAGTTCTCCCTGCTTGTTTCCAAGGCTTTGTGCATTTGTATATAAGCAGTTGAGAGAACCTGCTGATCGCCCCTCATTCTCAGTATGAGGCAGGAGCCCTCCCCTCACAGACGTTCCTGCCTGTGCTTCCTCCCAGTATCCCGCTTTCCCACTTACCTCAGGGCTTTGGTCTCCTTCCCCCGGTGAATCTAGTTTAAAGCCCTCCTCACTAGGTTAGCCAGCCTGCTCGCAAAGATGCTCTTCCCTCTCTTCGTAAGGTGGAGCCCGTCTCTGCCCAGCACTCCTCCTTCGTGGAACACCATCCCATGATCAAAGAATCCAAAGCCTTATCTCCGACACCAGCTGCGTAGCCATTCGTTGACTTCCACGATTCGACGGTCCCTACCCAGGCCTTTTCCTTCCACGGGGAGGATGGACGAGAACACCACTTGCGCCTCAAACTCCTTTATCCTTCTTCCCAGACCCACGTAGTCCGCAGTGATCCACTCAAGGTCTCCGGTATAGAGGCGTTTTTCAGCTCCTCATCATAGCTGGTAGGATGGCATGGCCATGGCTCCACCCTGGTCATCGTGTGAGGAGTCCTCATTCGACTCTGAGAGGGCCTGAGCACCCCCTCAAAAGAGGCACCATCACCCAGCATACCCAATAGACTTCAGTGCCAAGCTGTCTATGGGCCCCCAGAACCGTGGCCCATCCAGTGGCAGTTCTGGAACCCATGGGAATTCACTGAAGTACCAGGGCAATTCTCCAACCTCCCCATCCATTGTGGTCTCTGAGAAGTGAGCTGCACTCCCACCCCAGCAGAGACCATCCATGCAGAGGTTGAGGACCCGGCCCTTCCTTCACTGGTGGCTTCCTCCTCCTCATCCCCCAATCCCTCATCACTCCAGGCGGCCTTGGATGCAGCGGACTCAGCAGCCAGGTGGATGGCATTGGCAGTCACCATGAGGCGGGGTTTGTGGCTGCAATTTTCGGGATTGTACCAAGAGATTCAGCAGCTGCTACAGGATTTTCCATTTGAGGAGTTTTTTCTTATTCTTGGACCAGACTGACACCAAACTTCATGGCCTTAAATAGTCTTGGGCTATGTTGTGGTCTTTGGGCTTTTATACACTGGCAGCCTCTTAGAAACAGCCTGCTCCGCTCCCCTGGCTCCCAGCTGTGCTGCTGGCGAGTGCTGGGGGCTGATTCCCTCCTCCCCCCAAACCTGAGAGCCAGGGGAGCGGTGCAGGCTGGGGCCGGGTTGCTCCACTTCCCACAGGAAGTGGCCAGCCCCCCTGCCCACCCCCCCATCCTCCATGGAGGCCTGGGGCCCCACACAGCCCCCCTGCGGAGGCCTGGGGCTGCCCCCCCTGCTCCCGCCCACAGAGGCCTGGGGCCCCAGGCTGCTCTGCTCCCCTGGCTCCCAGGCTTGGGGGGAGGGAGGAGCCGCCCCACAGTACTTGCCGGCGGCGCGGCTGGGAGCTAGGAGAGCGGAGCAGGCTGGGGCCGGGTCGCTCCACTTAGACTACCCGTTCAGCCGGACAATCTAGCCAGCTTTCTATCCACCTTCTAGTCCATTCATCCAATCCATGCTTCTTTAACTTGCTGGCAAGAATACTGTGGGAGACCGTATCAAAAACTTTGCTAAAGTCAAGATATATCACATCCACCGCTTTCCCCATATCCTCAGTGCCAGTTATCTCATCATAGAGGGCAATCAAGTTGGTCAGGCATGACTTGCTCTTGGTGAATCCATGTTTACTGTTCCTGATCACCTTCCTCTCCTCCAAGTGCTTCAAAATGGATTCCTTGAGGACCTGCTCCATGATTTTGCTGGGGACTGAAGTGAGTCTGTAGTTCCCCGGGTTCTCTTTCTTCCCTTTTTTTGATTGTTATCGAACAGAACTCATCATCAGCATGGATGCATGTCCTCTGGAATGGTGGTTGAAATATGAAGGGACATATGAGCACGTTTGGCATGTAAATATTTTGTGATGCCGGCTACAACAGTGTCATGTGAACACCTGTTCTGAACAAGAAGTAGGACTGATTGGACTTGTAGGCTCTAAAGTTTTATATTGTTTTATTGAATGCAGGTTTTTTGTACATAATTCTACATTTGTAAGTTCACCTTTCATGAGATTGCACTACAGTATTTGTATTAGGTGAAATGAAAAATATAATGTTTTTTACAGTGCAAATATTTATTTAAAAAAAATATATATATAAAGTGAGCACTGTACACTTTGTATTCTGTGTTGTAATTGAAATAAAAATATTTGAAAATGTTGAAAACATCCAAAAGATTTAAATAAAATGCTGTTCTATCATTGTTTAACAGTGCAATTAAGCGTGATTAATGTTTTTAATCGCTTGACAGCCCTCGTTAAAATACATATAAGATTTTAAGACATATACTGTTAGAGCGCATATGATCATCATACTATTTGCCTTTCCCTTATTTTGTCAGCTGACCATTACATTGGTGATAGAATAACAATGGCATCATATCCTCTCACTATTGTTGCTCTGCAAAGTCCCACTCAAAGGAAGTGGGCTGTCTTTATCACTGCTTTGAAAAGGATTTTAGGATCTGTTGTGCATGGAATGAGGAAGTGGAACAAGTTGTAATCCTTTGCGAAGAACCGGCATAAGTGAGCTTTGATAGAAATTTGTTTCTTTGGCATTATCAGTTGACAAGAAAGAGCTCCGTGTGAAGGTGCTTTTCTGAGGGCCTGCAAAATATGTTGAGCTTTCAGTGCTGGGAAATCTTGTATTTTGCCTTCATTAGAGGTGCCACAGAAAACATGCAGGTGGACTTTACTGGCTGTCCTTTCTTCATTTAGGTCCAGTCAGCACTGTAACTACTGTATTAGGGGATCTGGTTACAATGTTGCCAACCTCAGCAGCTCAAAAATCATGAGTCAGACCCCAAAAATCAAGAGAGATGATTTTTTTTTAAATTAGACTGTGGCTTTGGTTTGTCTTCTGATTTTGAACTCCCCCTACCCACCCACTCTGTGTGAGGCAATTAGTGTTGCCAGTGCTCACAAATTCATTAAGGTGGTTTTGTCCCCCATTTGCAAGAGTTTGCACCCCCCACATCTGCTCTTTCTCCTTCCCACCAATTAATTCTGCTTCCCCCACTCCCTGCCTCACCTCTGCTATTCCTGGATCTCCTGATCTTCTTCACTCCTCTCTGCACATTCCCAGTGTTGAAGGGAGAGAGAAGGGAGGAGCAGAGGGGACACGACTTGCTATCCTGAGAGAGACTACTGCTTTGAAGATGAATTCTACTGCCGCTGCTCCAAAGAAAATCTTCATGCTGCTTCGGAGATTCCAGAACAAACTGAGAAGACAATTGCTCCCTTGCCGATTCCACAGAAATCTTCAACTGGTGCTCAGAATGCTGCTGCTCCACAGAATGCCCATCAGGGAACAGCCTCTAAGAAGATCCTCAGTGCTTTTCCAGGACATTACAGATGAGCAGCATCGATTGGAAAAGCAGTGCCTCCTTAAAGAAAACCTGGGGAGATCTTGCGGCAGGGAGATCTTGCACCTCGAGGATGGCCTTCCAGGACATCACAGCCGGGACAAATATCATTTTGCTTGCTCTTCAGGAGAAGGATGCCACAAGAACTTCTTCCACCTCCTCCACTGCCAAGGATCCTGATACTGGTTGTTGTCCTCCTGTGCCGGAAGGTACCCCAACCAGAGAGACCAGCCTCCCCTCAGAAACCATCCAGTGGGACCACAACATCTCACTAGATGCCTGCCCAGCCGAACCTCTCCATACTACTCTCCCAGAGCAATGAGAACCATCTAACGAATCCGCTGATACTGCCTTCACTCAGCAAAAGCAGAATAACATTGGGTCATATTGGTGAATGGAAGATGGTGGGAAGGGCAAATCAGTAGTAAGGTGTCAAAAAAATTAAGCATGAGGCCAGTTTAGGGGGACAAAACTAATAAAAAATAAAAACCCCTTCAGTTTATTCAGAGTAGCATACTAATGGGAGGTTGTGTTAAATTTGGGGCTTAAAATAATTAACAAAGTTGTAATTCTTACAAAGAAAAGATATGATTTTTGTCCCAGCTTAGAGACTTAAAAAACCCCTAACCTTTTAGTTAAATAAACAAACAACTTTAAAAGTAAACCATGGAAGCTACTGCTTAGAAAGTTATAAAGCAACTTTTGTAACCAGAGTTCTGTTTGAGTAATGTTGGAAATATGCATTGCACTTGCCCTGTTCTTCATCTGCTTTCCTTCCAGTAGCAATGTTTGGGTCCAAGGAGTTATTGGCAGGATAGTGGTGGGGAATCAAGGTGGTTCATAAATAAATTGGTGCCTATGTGATTTAGGTGCTTTTGAAAACTAGGCATTTGTGAGAAATGTTGGAAGTCCGGTTTTCTAAACCACCTAAGTCCCACTGACTTTTTATGGCACTTAGGACCCTAAGTCATTTAGGCACTCTTGAAAATTCTGTCCAATAAGCACAGACAATTTTCCTTCTCATTTTCAGTGCATCCTTTTGCAGATTCTATACTCGATCTCATGTAGCCAGTCATTCATTCCCTCCCTCCCTCCCTCCCTCCCTCTGTGTTGCTTCCTCTTGACAGATAGAAAATTATTTTATTAGTTCTGTAAGGGTAGGTTGCTTCTCTCAGTGGAATGCTGGCTCAGACTAGTAGACCTCTTTTTTTTTTTAAATATATAGGATGGAGCTTGCTTGCTTTTGTAGAGTTTGAAAATTAAATAATTTCCATAAGTAATACCTTCTATGACACAATTTATAAAGCTCCAATAAGTGGGTCTGGTATTTGGGAAAGTAGCATAAAGTTCTGAAAACTCAGTTTGTAACTTATGATGATTTAATAGATCTAAAGTGCGGGTACTGTTGGCAGGGGTCCAGCTCCCTTCTCCCTCACAGATTTTAGACATAATTCACTGGAAAATAACAGTTAAGAGTTCAATTTGCAAGCAATTTGATGGGTTTATTGGGGCTTATCAAGCAAGCATATTTTGAAGCTTTTTATATTAGTTGGGCTTATTTTTATATGCTGATAGTTCTTTCCCCCCTTCCCTTAACTACTGTTCTATATGCTGATAGAACCCTGTTCTTCTCCTGACCCCTAACTCTTCATGCTGATGGAGCTCCCTCTTTTTGGCAAACTTAATTATACTTGTAGTGCCCCTCCCCTGGTACAACCCCTTCCAGTATATGGTCATGTTCCGTTTTGGGGGGTCTTGAGTCTAGGGGCAATGAGATCATCTCTTTTGTACCTGATGGGAGGAGTAAGGAGCGGGGTTACTTGTGGATATGGTCACTTTCTTGCAGACTTTCTCTCTTCCTTACACCTTCCTGTTGCTCGATAAGTCCCTTATCTTCTCTTGTTACTGAAAGGCAAGGCTACCACCTGGGAGGGGCAGGGGAGGAAGCAGGGCGCAGCCTTATGCTTTCACTTACATTCTTTTGCTTGCATATTTAGCCTGTTTAAACTAAAAGCAAGGCCGAAAGCAAGATTGTTTACTTTTTACCTTGTTTATTTCATTCTCCTAACAGGTACTAGAATTTAGCTTTGAGGGGAACAAGAGAGGCATCCCACTTGAAGCTTATATAATATTCCCAAAAATTAGTCATGGCTAATCTGTTTTACAAGATAGTTGCTGTTTTTAAAAATAATTTTGATTTCACATGAAAGTAAAGGACTAGAATGAGCCAGTTACAATTCTATATGTAAGGCGTTTTAGTAAGGCGTTTGATACTGTGCCACATGGGGAATTATTAGTTAAATTGGATAAGATGGGCATCAATAGGAAAATTGAAAGGTGGATAGGGAATTGGTTAAAGGGGAGACTACAACGGGTCCTACTGAAAGGTGAACTGTCAAGTTGGAGGGAGGTTACCAGTGGAGTTCCTCAAGGATCAGTTTTGGGACCAATCTTATTTAATCTTTTTATTACTGACCTGGGCACAAAAAGTGGGAGTGTGCTAATAAAGTTTGCAGATGATACAAAGCTGGGAGGTATTGCTAATTTAGAGAAGGACAGGGATACCCTACAGGAGGATCTGGATGACCTTGTAAACTGGAGTAATAGGAATAGGATGAAATTTAATAGTGAGAAGTGTAAGGTCATGCATTTAGGGATTAATAACAAGAATTTTAGTTATAAGCTAGGGACGCATCAACTAGAAGTAACAGAGGAGGAAAAGGACCTTGGAGTATTGGTTGATCATAGGTTGACTATGAGCTGCCAATGTGATATGGCTGTGAAAAAAGCTAATGTCGTCTTGGGATGCATCAGGAGAGGTATTTCCAGTAGGGATAAGGAGGTTTTAGTACCGTTATATAAGGCACTGGTGAGACCTCACCTGGAATACTGTGTGCAGTTCTGGTCTCCCATGTTTAAGAAGGATGAATTCAAACTGGAACAGGTACAGAGAAGGGCTACGAGGATGATCCGAGGAATGGAAAACTTGTCTTATGAAAGGAGACTCAGGGAGCTTGGCTTGTTTAGCCTAACTAAAAGAAGGTTGAGGGGAGATATGATTGCTCTCTATAAATATATCAGAGGGATAAATACCAGAGAGGGAGAGGAATTATTTAAACTCAATACCAATGTGGACACAAGAACAAATGGATATAAACTGGCCACTAGGAAATTTAGATTAGAAATTAGACGAAGGTTTCTAACCATCAGAGGAGTGAAGTTTTGGAATAGCCTTCCGAGGGAAGTAGTGGGGGCAAAAGATCTATCTTGCTTTAAGATTAAACTCGATAAGTTTATGGAGGAGATGGTATGATGGGATAACATGGTTTTGGTAATTAAATATTCATGGTAAATAGGCCCAATGGCCTGTGATGGGTTTTTAGATGGGGTAAGATCCAAGTTACCCGGGAAAGAATTTTCTGTAGTATCTGGCTGATGAATCTTGCCCATATGCTCAGGGTTTAGCTGATCGCCATATTTGGGGTCGGGAAGGAATTTTCCTCCAGGGCAGATTGGAAGGCCCTGGAGGTTTTTCGCCTTCCTCTGTAGCATGGGGCACGGGTCACTTGCTGGAGGATTCTCTGCTCCTTGAGGTCTTCAAACTACAATTTGAGGACTTCAATAGCACAGATATAGGTGTGAGGTCTTTTTTAGGAGTGGTGGGTGAAATTCTGTGGCCTGCATTGTGCAGGAGGTCAGACTAGATGATCATAATGGTCCCTTCTGACCTAAATATCTATGAATCTATATGCCACTCTGCTGATTAGTCCTGATTTGTAATATTCATGATATTCAAGTCCTCTTGTGTTTCTTGAGGAGAGACTGCAGTAATGCCAAACTGTATCAATCTGTTGCTGTTCAGCATGCTTCAGGTGAATGGTTTTTATGATGTGCACAGGTGGGGACAGTGAAACCCAACACATCCATTTTCACTTTTGAGAGAAGGTGGAGTTTGAACTCTTTCTCCTTGCAATAAAAATATTAGATTTAGTTGTACAGGTCAAAAGGTCACAAGTTAGACATTTGTGCTGGCATTCTTCAAAAGCCTTATTAATTTATTTAGACCCCTAATTTCTCTTACCTTTATAAAAGTTAGAATTTAGTGGAAAAAGCTTCCTGGAGGTAACTCGTTTAAAAAAAAAAATACCAGTACTCTGTAGCTCAAAAACTAGAGTAATGCCGAAATATAATTTTGGTATGACACATCATTGAGACTGTGGGGTTAATCTGTAATAACTTTTAGGAAAACGTGGCCTGCAGCTCCCATTGGCCGGGAACGATGAACCGTGGCCACTGGGAGCTGCGGGGAGCTGTGCCTGTGGATAGTCAACGTCAACAAAATGTCTTGCGACCCATAATCAGATTACCCTGATGTGCCGCATGCGGTCCATGGGCCGCAGGTTGTCCACCACTGTACTGTACTGTTTTGCTGAAGCTGGGAGCCTGACAGTTAAAAGAAGGTTAAAAGGAACCAACCCACCACCCCTAAGGAGAGGGAGGGGGTGAATGGTCAGCACAGCTTGAGGGTCAGTGCTGAAGGGCAGACACTGAGTCCTGGTCTACACTAGGAGTTGAGGTTGAATTTAGCAATGTTAAATTGATTTAACCCTGCGCCCGTCCACACGACGAAGCCCTTTTTTTCGACTTAAAGGGCTCTTAAAATCTGTTTCCTTACTCCACCCCCGACAAGGGGATTAGCGCTGAAATCGGCCTTGCCGGCTCGAATTTGGGGTACTGTGGACACAATTAGACGGTATTGGCATCTGTGAGCTATCCCAGAGTGCTCCATTGTGACCGCTCTGGACAGCACTCTCCACTCAGATGCACTGGCCAGGTAGACAGGAAAAGGCCCACAAACTTTTGAATTTCAATGTCCTGCAGCAGGCTACAGGAAAAGCACTAGCAAAGTTAGTATAAACCTGCCGGGGGGGTGGGGTAGGGGAGAGAGTCATAATTTATTTTATAATTATATGGTAAAAATGAAAAAGTAAGCGATGTTACAGCACACTATTACTGAATTACTATTGTATTTGTACGCCTGATTTTTTTAAGCTAGTAGTTTTTAAGTGAGGTGAAATTTGGGGTACGCAAGACAAATCAACCTCCTGAAAGGGGTACAGTAGTCTGGAAAGGTGGAGAATGACTGGCATAGGCTTCCTCCTTGGAGCTAGTGGTCTGTTGAAGCTTCTCCCTAAGCACCTCTCTTCAACTGAAAAAACAATGAGGAGTCCTTGTGGCACCTTAGAGACTAACAAATTTATTTGGGCATAAGCTTTTGTGGGCTAGAACCCACTTCATCAGATGCATGGGAGTGGAAAATACAGGAGCAGGTATAAATACATGAGAAGATGTCAGTTGCCTTACCAAGTGTGAGGTCAGTCTACCGAGACAATTCAATTAACAGCAGGATACCAAGGGAGGAAAAATAACTTTTGAAATGGTAATGAGAGTGGCTCATTTCATACAGTTGACAAGAAGGTGTGAGTAACAATAGGGGGAAATTAGTATTGGGGAAATTAGGTTTAGGTTTTGTAGTGACCCAACCACTCCCAGTCTTTATTCAGGCCCAATCTGATGGTGTCCTGTTTGCAAATTAATTCCAGTTCTGCAGTTTCACGTTGGAGTCTGTTTTTGAAGTTTTTTTATTGAAAAATAGCCACTTTTAGGTCTGTTGTTGAGTGACCAAGGAGACTGAAGTGTTCTCCTACTGGTTTTTGAATGTTATGATTCCTGATGTCAGATTTGTGTCCATCTATTCTTTTGCGTAGAGACTGTCCGGTTTGGCCAATGTACATGCCAGAGGGGCATTGCTGGCACATATTACATTAGTAGATGTGCACGTGAATGAGCCCCTGATAGTGTGGCTGATGTGGTTAGATCCTATGATGGTGTCCCTTGAATAGATATGTGGACAGAGTTGGCAACGGGCTTTGTTGTAGGGTTTGGTTCCTGGGTTGGTGTTTTTGTTGTGTAGTGTGTAGCTGCTGGTGAATATTTGCTTCATGTTGCGGGGCTGTCTGTAAGCGAGGACTGGCCTGTCCCCCAGGGTCTGAGAGAGTGAGGGATCATCCTTTAGGATAGGTTTAGATCCTTGATGATGCACTGGAGAGGTTTTAATTGGGGGCTGTAGGTAACGGCTAGTGGCGTTCTGTTACTTTCTTTGTTGGGCCTGTCTTGTAGTAGGTGACTTCTGGGTACCCTTCCAGCTTTGTCCATCTGTTTCTTCACTTCACCGGGTGGGTATCGTAGTTTTAAGAGCGATTGATAGAGATCCTGTAGGTGTTTGTCTCTGTCTGAGGGACCGGAGCAAATGCTTCAACTGAGCCCTGATGGCTTTTATCACATTCTGTGCTCATTATTTAATTAACTGTCTAGATAGTGTAGGGAGCCAGGGTGGTTTCCCTCTGAACCAGAGGGTAAAGAGCCACCCTCTCAGCCTTAGTGGGCGGGGCCAGACCAAGCTTCCACCAATCCCCAGAAGGGAAGGGGTGGGACAGGAAGTACAAAGGGCGGGGCTCTTTTTTGTCCAGTGAGGAGAGCACCAGGGAGGGAGACAGACACAGGCTGCTCCCTCGCGATCCTGCTGCTGACCCAGGGGAGGCCCTGGGCCAGGAGGAACCTGACCGGGAGGAAGGCCTGTGGCGACCAGGACTGCCAGCTGCTGAGTACCCGGAGGACGTGGAGGGGCCCGGCTGTAGCCCGGGCCAGCGTGAGTCTGATACAGAGAGGGAGCTGGAGCTGCCAGCAGCGGAATACCCGGACGAGCTGGAGGGACCGGAGAGACCCGCTTGAGAGAGCGGGTAGGAAGTAGCCCAGGGGCAGAACTGCACTGTGGGGTGGGTGAGTTTGGTCAGCGGGCGCGGATGGCCCCCCGCTGACCCAGCGGCGGGACCTTCGCCTCCCTCCACTGTCAGGGCCCTGGGCTGGAACGCAGTAGAGTTGGGTGGGCCTGCGTTCCCCTACCCCGGCCGACCTGCCTTGGGTAGCAGAACTGTGTGCCGCAGACTCGTCCCGGCGCTCCCCCGCCCGAGGGGCGCGCCGCAGACTCGTCCCGGCGCTCCCCCGCCCGAGGGGCACGCCGCAGACTCGTCCCGGCGCTCCCCCGCCCGAGGGGCACGCCGCAGACTCGTCCCGGCGCTCCCCCGCCCGAGGGGCGCGCCGCAGACTCGTCCCGGCACACCTTCCCCACTAATTCTCTAGCGCCCGAAAGGTGTGACTAAGGCCTGCCAGTGGGACCATAGCTCTCCATCGCCCCCTAGGGGCTCGGAGGACCGACTGAAACCTGTCACAATAGGCTCTTTCTCCTTCAAGTAGCTCAGCATGGACAGCCTGGGATCAGACTCCCCTTAAAGGGGCCAGCCACCCCATGACATTCTCTGAACACTCTCTCCATTTGTCTATAATTCTACTTCCAATTAAAAAAAAAAAAGTTGGAACACCACCACAGACAGTATAGGTTAGTGTGGCATATTGACTGAGCAGGGATTCCAAAGAGCAGTGATTCCTGGACTCCCTATTGCACAATGGCTGTGAATTTCACCTCAGCAATGCAGTGTCCACTCCAGCCTCTGCAGTCCAGAAGTTTCAAGGTCACCTATACACTCACTCACTTCTCTGAAAATTGCAGTATATTATTTCTGTGTCAGGCAATTCATTGACTATCATCCCATGTCGGCTTCCTCCAGAATGACACACCAAAACATGATACAGCATATACCTTATAATTACCTGGATTGTACCACCTAAGCTTTACAAGTGTAAGAGATTCAGAATCTGGATTGGGTCAAACTAAACAGTTGTTAGTGTTCTGTTCCCTAGCCAAAATCAATTGTCCTCCTAGACTGTTCAGTGATCTTTACTATAAAAATTATGTGCCTGGAGCAAAAGACCATTTCATCATCATCACTGAAATCATTTGCACACAGCTGGACAAATATCAGTACGCACTGGAGGAAGAGAGGGAAAGAAAAATGAAATAATTCAAACTTAACCCATTCTGAACGACAGTTAGGGCTATGAATCAGAGTACATCCCTAGTGCTAATTATCCCTCTTATTTAGGATCAGACGATCTTACTGACAAGGTTTTATTACAGTACACTCAGTCATGAAACCCATTGGCTTCATGATTAGAGAGAGGAGATTGTATGCCCGCATCTACACTGAGAATTTCAGCCATTCCCCCAGACCACTGCTCTAGCACCTGTGTATCTCTTCCAGTACTTGAAGTGGTACAACCATAGACAGCCTTCCAAAGTTATCACCATGTCATCTAACCAGTTGTGCAACTTTGAGCAAGTCACTTCAACATTCTGTGCCTCAGTCTACCGACCTCTAAAATGGGGATAGTGATACTTCTCAGTCTACCGACCTCTAAAATGGGGATAGTGATACTTCTCTTCCTCTGTGTGGCACTTTCTCATCGGAAGGTTTCAGTACTACGTATTGCTTTTATCTTTTCTTATTGTAATGCCTTCTTCAACGTTTGAAAGTAACATTTACTCCCTTCTTAATACTTCAAGTGTTAGTCTTCATAATTTCACAACCAGGGTTTCCCCTATTGGTTTTATTCTGGACAAGTTCCCTTTTGTTTACGTCTTGGAGTGCGCCCCAATGTCAATCAGCACACATTAAGAATGGTGCAGAGATCACTGGTTTGTTAGACTGAATGATTTAGAGAGGAAAGCAAGAGTTAGCATTTGTCATGTGTCATGATTACAGTGTGAGCTGTGTCTTATAAACCCCTTTTCAGTGCCTCTTGAATGTACCACTCAGTGACAGGTTTCAGTGCCTTCACCCCGCCTTGCAGGGAACCCTGCAATTCTATAACATTTAGATCCCTGGGTTGCAGCTCTCCTGTTTTCCAACCATAACAACTCAAAAGGCCCAACTGTATTTGGCACCTGCAAGAAACTTCCCTTCAGGAGCCCATGACCAGGGACTGATTAAAGAGACTCCAAACAACTTCTTCAAAACAAATGTATTGTTTATACACCCCAAAATACATAGCAAACAGAGAAAATAGTTAAAACAACAAAAGCCTCTCGTATCTGACCTTACTGAAACATTCTTTCTTTACACGTTTTAGTAAATTCCACTTAATCCAGGTACCCCTACCTTTGGGCAAGCATCATGTTAATCATGGTGCTAATGGGGCAGGTTCATGCGGTGGAACGCCAATTCTAGGCTCAGGAAACAAGCACAGAGTGGTGGGACCGCATAGTGTTGCAGGTCTGGGATGATTCCCAGTGGCTGTGAAACTTTCGCATGCGTAAGGGCACTTTCATGGAACATTGTGACTTTCTTTCCCCTGCCCAGAGGCGCAATAATACCAAGATGAGAGCAGCCCTCACAGTTGAGAAGCGAGTGGCGATAGCCCTGTGGAAGCTTGCAAAGCCAGACAGCTACCGGTCAGTTGGGAATCAATTTGGAGTGGGCAAATCGACTGTGGGGGCTGCTGTGATACAAGTAGCCAACGCATTCAAAGATCTGCTGATATCAAGGGTAGTGACCCTGGGAAATGTGCAGGTCATAATGGATGGCTTTGCTGCAATGGGATTCCCTAACTGTGGTGGGGCCATAGACAGAACTCATATCCCTATCTTGGCACCTGAGCACCAAGCCGGTGAGTACATAAACTGCAAGGGGTACTTTTCAATAGTGCTGCAAGCACTGGTGGATCACAAGGGACGTTTCACCAACATCAAGGTGGGATGGCTGGGAAAGGTACATGGTTCAATAAGGATAAGTGCAGGGTCCTGCACTTAGGACGGAAGAACCCAATGCACAGCTACAGACTAGGGACCGAATGGTTAGGCAGCAGTTCTGCGGAAAAGGACCTAGGGGTGACAGTGGACGAGAAGCTGGATATGAGTCAGCAGTGTGCCCTTGTTGCCAAGAAGGCCAATGGCATTTTGGGATGTATAAGTAGGGGCATAGCGAGCAGATCGAGGGACGTGATCGTTCCCCTCTATTCGACATTGGTGAGGCCTCATCTGGAGTACTGTGTCCAGTTTTGGGCCCCACACTTCAAGAAGGATGTGGATAAATTGGAGAGAGTCCAGCGAAGGGCAACAAAAATGATTAGGGGACTGGAACACATGAGTTATGAGGAGAGGCTGAGGGAGCTGGGATTGTTGAGCCTGCAGAAGAGAAGAATGAGGGGGGATTTGATAGCTGCTTTCAACTACCTGAAAGGGGGTTCAAAAGAGGATGGCTCTAGACTGTTCTCAATGGTAGCAGATGACAGAACGAGGAGTAATGGTCTCAAGTTGCAGTGGGGGAGGTTTAGATTGGATATTAGGAAAAACTTTTTCACTAAGAGGGTGGTGAAACACTGGAATGCATTACTTAGGGAGGTGGTAAAATCTCCTTCCTTAGAGGTTTTTAAGGTCAGGCTTGACAAAGCCCTGGCTGGGATGATTTAGTTGGGAATTGGTCCTGCTTCGAGCAGGGGGTTGGACTAGCTGACCTTCTGGGGTCCCTTCCAACTTTGATATTCTATGATTCTATGATTCTATGACGCTCGCATCTTCAGGAACTCTGGTCTGTTTCAAAAGCTGCAGGAAGGGACTTTCTTCCCAGACCAGAAAATAACTGTTGGGGATGTTGAAATGCCTATAGTTATCCTTGGGGACCCAGCCTACCCCTTAATGCCATGGCTCATGAAGCTGTACACAGGCAGCCTGGACAGTAGTCAGGAGCTGTTCAACTACAGGCTGAGCAAGTGCAGAATGGTGGTAGAATGTGCATTTGGATGTTTAAAAGCGCGCTGGCACAGTTTACTGACTCGGTTAGACCTCAGCGAAACCAATGTTCCCACTGTTATTACTGCTTGCTGTGCTCGCCACAATCTCTGTGAGAGTAAGGGGGAGACATTTATGGCGGGGTGGGAGGTTGAGGCAAATCACCTGGCCGCTGGTTACGCACAGCCTGAAACCAGGGCGGTTAGAAGAGCACAGGAGGGTGCGGTGCGCACCAGAGAATTTTTGAAAACCAGTTTCATGACTGGCCAGGCTACGGTGTGAAAGTTCTGTTTGTTTCTCCTTGATGAAACCCCCCGCCCCTTGGTTCACTCTACTTCCCTGTAAGCTAACCACCCTCCCCTCCTCCCTTCGATCACCTCTTGCAGAGGTAATAAAGTCATTGTTGCTTCACATTCATGCATTCTTTATTAATTCATCAAACAAATAGGGGGATAATTGCCAAGGTAGCCTGGGAAGGGTGGTGGAGGAGGGAAGGACAAGGCCACACAGCACTTTAAAACTTTAAAACTTACTGAATGCCAGCCTTCTGTTGCTTGGGCAATCCTCTGGGGTGGAGTGGCTGGGTGGCCAGAGACCCCCCACCGTGTTCTTGGGTGTCTGGGTTAGGAGGCTATGGAACTTGGGGAGGAGGGCGGTTGGTTACACAGGGGCTGTAGCAGCGGTCTGTGCTCCTGCTGCCTTTCCTGCAGCTCACCCAGATGCTGGAGCATATTAGTTTGATCCTCCAGCAGCCTCAGCACTGAGTCCTGCCTCTTCTCATCACGCTGTGGCCACCTTTCAGCTTCAGCCCTCACTTCAGCCCGCCACCTCTCCTCCCGGTCATTTTGTGCTTTCCTGCACTCTGACATTGTCTGCCTCCATGCATTCGTCTGTGCTCCGTCAGTGTGGGAGGACAGCATGAACTCAGAGAACATTTAATCATAAGTGCATTTTTTTCGCCTTGTGATCTTCGCTAGCCTCTGGGAAGGAGAAGATCCTGTGATCCTTGAAACACATGCAGCTGGTGGAGGAAAAAAAAAGGGACTGACATTTAAAAAGACACATTTTATAGAACAATGGGTACACTCTTTCATGGTAAACCTTGCTGTTAACATGACATACATAGCACATGTGCTTTCATTCCAAGGTCGCATTTTGCCTCCCCCCAGCACGTGGCTAGCGCCTCCAGTCTCCACCCTCCCCGTGGCTAACAGCGGGGAACATTTCTGTTCAGCCACAGGCAAACAGCCCAGCAGGAACAGGCACCTCTGAATGTCCCCTTAAGAAAAGCACCCTATTTCAACCGGGATATGACTCTCCTGAGGATAACACAGAGAGATAAAGAACAGATGTTGTTTGAACGCCAGCAAACGTACACTGCAATGCTTTGTTCTACAATGACTCCCGAGTACGTGCTACAGGCCTGGAGTGGTAAAGTGTCCTACCATGGTGGATGGATGGAATAAGGCTGCCTTCCCCAGAACCCTTTTGCAAAGGCTTTGGGAGTACATCCAGGAGAGCCGCAAATGCTAGGGGAAATTAATCATTAAACATGCTTGCTTTTAAACCATGTATAGTATTTTAAAAGGTACACTCACCAGAGGTGCCTTCTCCGCCTGCTGGGTCCGGGAGGCAGCCTTGGGTGGGTTCGGGGGGGTACTGGCTCCAGGGGGAGAAACAGTTCCTGGCTGTCGGGAAAACTGGTTTCTCCGCTTGCTTGCTGTAAGCTATCTACAACCTCATCATCATCATCATCTTCCTCGTCCCCAAAACCTGCTTCCATGTTGCCTCCATCTCCATTGAAGGAGTCAAACAACACGGCTGGTGTAGTGGTGGCTGAACCCCCTAAAATGGCATGCAGCTCATCATAGAAATGGCATGTTTTGGGCTCTGACCCGGAGCAGCCATTCGCCTCTCTGGTTTTCTGGTAGGCTTCCCTCAGCTCCTTAAGTTTGACACAGCACTGCTTTGGTTCCCTGTTATGGCCTTCATGCCCTGGGAGATTTTGACAAATGTTTTGGCATTTCGAAAACTGGAACGGAGTTCTGATAGCACGGATTCCCTCTTCCCAAACAGCGATCAGATCCCATACCTCCCGTTCAGTCCATGCTGGAGCTCTTTTGCGATTCTGAGACTCCATCATGGTCATCTCTGCTGATGAGCTCTGCATGGTCACCTGCAGCTTGCCACGCTGGCCAAACAGGTCCTCAAACGTAGATGGGTTGAGGTATCCTCTGGAAGACCTCTGCATATCCCCAGGGGTACACGTACCCCTGTTTGAGAATCACTGGCCTATGCAACCCCTGAACCAAGGCGAGAGACCACAGGCTAGAGGGATCAGAACTGAGAACCCCAGGCCTTAAGGAGAGCTGTGCTACCCCTGAGCCCAAGGGGAGAGACTACAGACTAGAAATGTCAGGACTGAGAATCACAGACCCCAAGGAGGGGGCATGTACAACCCCAGAACCATGAGAAGAGAGATTTTATTTTAAGTTTATTTAAGTTTAATAAAGTAGAACCCCAGCAGGGGAGTCTTGTCTTACACAGTTTTGGTCTCTGTAGCCTTCTTAAGGGGCCCTGAGAGAAGGGAAATGGGTAGGAAGTTCCTTTTGTGGTTCCAGATTAGGTCATTAGGAGGTACTACAGGGCAGGTATGCGAGCTGACATTTTAATGGATTATTTTAAAATAGAGATTTTAATATTCTGAGTACACTTACAAAGCCACTCTCATGATAGTACATGGTGTCTTATTTGTCGAAATCACTTTCCAAATTCTGTATACAAATAGCACTATTGAAATACAGTGATTTGAGGAGTGGAGAATTATTGGAGGCACTGAGAGAAATATTGTCCAGAATGCTGAGACAAAGCCCAATTGCTATTAAAAATGCCATGATTTTTTTTTGGTTTGTTTTTTTAATATGTAAGAGAAGACCTTGAAAATCAAGTCCTGTGTGTTCTGAAAGAGGCCCTTGGTCAGAAAACTTGAACTGTATCTACCTCAAAAGGATGAAAGGCTGGGTTGGCCTGTGGTTTGAGAGGAGTTTAGGTATTCCAGCCTGGATATCTTTACCATTAAACTGTCTCCTCTCACTAAGGCTCTGTCTAGGCTAAGAAAACTTACACTGCTTCAGCACCAACTCTGTGATTAACATTGGGAGCCTTTTGTAAGTGGCTGCATATTTAGCATTGTGGCATGTAATTCTGCTCAGAGCATTTGTAAACAACATGATGTTATAAACACCAGGAGCAGTTACTTTACAGTGGGCCTCCCAAAATGGTTAACATTGTGTTGTAGCAACCAGGCAAGGTACTAACAAACTTCAACAGGACTTTAAAAATAAAGTGGAAACCTCTTTACCAAGCTGCTGCTGCACCCTCGGTAGCTCTCACTCCACCTCCTCAACTTCCCCCCTGCCTTCCTGTTTCCTGTCCTTTCAGACTCCCAACAGCCAGTGCTCCCAGTTCTAATAATTACAAGCAGCACCTAAACATCACATTCCCTCTTCTCTTAAGAAACTCTCCCAATTAAAATAAACATTGTTGTTCTAACCACAGGAACAAATATGAAACAAGACACTATACTGTTGGCAGAAATATTACACTGAAAACACTGTAGGTATTACATAACATAGTCTCTAGTCCAGACAGGTGGTTGTCTGGGTCTGACAGGCCTTCTCTCAAGCCCCGGTTCCAGTGCAATGTCTTGTTGTATTGGTACTACGGTGAAGTCATCCAATGCAGACTGGGTGTTGGCATAATCTCCTCTTGGTGCATAGGCAGGTGTAAGATAAGAAGCATTCCATACCCGCACATCAGAAAGTCGATAGATTTAAGGTCCCTTCTTCTCTGATTTTAAGAGGAGCTGTGAATTTATAGTCCCCTTTGCGTAAAATTCCAGGATTTTGTATTCTAACGAAGGAACCACACTCAGAGTTTGGTTCGTTAGCACCCCGCTGCTTGTCTGTGAAAGCCTTAGACTTTGCTTGGTTCTGTTCAACTGTTTTTTTCACCTCATCCTCGTTTGGGGCATGAGGTCGTGCCTTTAACAATCTAGCAATGTTCAGTTTAGTATTTATCTGTTTCCCATGCAGTAACTCTGTGAGTGATCTTTGCGCTGTGGCATGTCGTGTAGCCCGGTATGCTTGTAAGAAATCAGTAGTGAAGGTTATCCACAATCACCCTTCCAGTTTAGCCTTTTGCAAACTCTTTCAAACTTCTGTTAAACCATTCTATTTCCCCTTTGGCTTGAGGGTAATATAGGGATGACCTTCTGTGTAAAATGTTCCTCTCTGCTAGAAAAGTCTCAAACTCCAGGGAAGTAAATTGACTAACATTATCTGAAACCAGTTCTTTGGGGTTACCTTCCCTGCTAAAAACTGAAGAAAGGAACTTAATTACTGTAGCAGAAGATATTTGCAATGTAAACGCTACCTCAGGCCATTTACTGAAATAGTCTATTAAAGTGATGGCATAACAACAGTCACTTGGAGCAGTATCAAAGGGTCCTACAAGATCAATCGCCACTTTTTCCTATGCAGATTCAGGAAGAGGAACAGGCTGTAATGGAGGGGTACATATCACTGCTGTCTTATCATGCATTTGGCAAGTGACACAGGATTTTATGAGTGCTTCAGTTTGAGAGTCCATCCCTGGCCACAAATACAGATCCCGTAGTTGTTTGGTTCTGACAATTCTTTGAGTATCATATGTCAGGTGTATGAGTTTTGACTGTAATTCTTCTGGCACAAGGAGCTGGTGTGTACCTCGTAGCACACAGCCATCAAGCAAAGGAAGTTCATCCCAAACTCTAAAATAAGGCAGCAAAACTGGGTCAAGGTTTTTAGGGTTACTGGGCCATCTCTTTGTCAGAAATTCCCATAGTTTTTGTTGAATTGGACAAGCTGAATAAACAGCTTGAAATTGTTCTTTTGTAACTGCAATAAGGGCGCTTGTAATAAGCGCAACTACTACATCCTCATCCTCTGGTGTACTATCTGGTGAAGGCAAAGGCAGGCGAGAAAGGCAATCAGCGACCACATTTTGGTTTCCAGGCTTATATTCCAATTCATAAATGAAAGAGAGTAGTCTTGCAGACCATCTAGCAATAAGATATCCTGCTCTTCCCAGCCCTTTCATGGTGAGCAAAGTCATCAAAGGGCTGTGGTCTGTGTGCAACTTGAACGTACGGACCCACAGTTAAGTTCTCTATTTTTCAGGAGCCCAGACACAAGCAGGTGCTTCTTTTTCAACTGTAGAATATTTTCTCTTAGGATTACTTAGTGTCCTTGAAGCAAATGCAACAGTCCTCTCTGTGTTGTCCTCATGCAGTTGTGTGAGGACAGCCCCAAGTCCATAATCAGAAGCATCAGTTGTTGCACTATTCAGTCCTGCATTGCCCACAATTGTAAGTACTGGACTATGTACAATCAAGTCTTTCACTGTTTCAAAACTAGCTTATGCATCCGTTGTCCACACTAAGGTTCAACTTCTCCGTAGTAATTCTAATAATGGTTCAATGACAGAAGCATAATTGAGAATGAATTTTGCATACCAGGAGGTAAGATCAAGAAGAAATGTAAGGTTTGCAAATCTGTTGGAGGAGGAGCATTTGAAATTGCCAGGATATGATCTGGATCAGGTTTTTTTAGTTCAGCCTGTGAAATTGTGTGCCCCAGAAAGGAGAGTTCAGTTTGTCTAGATTTGCATTTGGACCTATTGAGCTTGAGGCCTGCTTTGCTGATGCAGTTTAGTACAGACTGCAGGTTATTGTTATGCTCCTCAGAAGTATTTCCAAACACGATAATATCATCCAGATAGCACTGCCTCACTAGTATAGGTGAAACCCATTCCGAGGAGTCAATCTTTTTAATAATGTCCTTTTGAACAGGTATTCTAAGTTCCTCTGAAACAGCTTCCCTGACTGAAAATGGTAAGCGCCGTAACTTCTGTCCTACAGGCATCACATTATTCTGCATTTTAACTTTATGCAGAAACCCATAAGCACAGCTGAGTTTTTCCTCAACCTGGTGTTGGGTCCCAGCCAAAACTGGTGTGTGTACCGCAAAAGTGCTTTGCTGAGGAAAATCAATTCGTCCATTAACTACCCTGAGATTTAAAGCAGCCAATAAATATCTGCCAAGGATAGGAGTGCCTTTGTGGACAATGTAGAACTCTGCAGTTACAGAGCAATCACCAAAAGTAACTATTGCTGGCAGGCAGTCATGTACTGGAATCTGGTTTTTCAAATAGCACACCAAGTGAAGTTTGGGTTCAGTAAGGGGCACATCTTTAAAGTAATGCAGATAGATGGAATCGGGTAGTATAGATACTGCTGAGCCAGTGTCCAACATTAGCTGAATAGAGTGTGATTTGCCTGAGGGTATGGCAGAAACGTTTACAGTGCATTTTATCTGTTCTGGAATATGTGCAGTAGTGATTTTGTCCACACTCAGCACAGTAACATCTGGTATTGTAACTACATGCACCTGTTGATTGAACTGGCTGCTGCGACATACTTTAGCAAAATGCCCAATCTTTTTGCAATGATTGCACTGAGCTACTTTTGCCGGACATCCTGTGTAGCTTGCAAGGTGTTGTGGGGATCCACAGCGAAAGCATGCTTTTACTGTATTTTGAATTTGCTGATTCGGTAGTTTTTCATTAGTTTTCCTCTTGTAATTGTTTGTCTGCAGTGATAGTGAACTTTCCTGCAAAGGAGTCACAGCCTGGACTGTGCCTCCCGTATCCATGCTCATTATTTTGGCTTCAGCTGTAGCTGACTCAGTCTCGGTAGCAATGGTTATTGCTTCTTCTAGTGTAAGTTGTGGTTCTAGAAGTAAACATTCTCTTACACGAAGCATGGTTGTTTTCTCAATGAGCTGGTCTCTAATCATCTCATCTGCCATATTCCCAAAGTCACAAGTTACAATCAGACTCCTGAGGGAAGCAATATACTGCATTATAATCTCCCCTGTTCTCTGCTCACGCTGGCAAAATCTATAGTGATTAGCTACTACATTCACTTTTGGCACAAAAAAATTCTTTAATGCAGTGAGTGCAGTCTCATATTTATCATCTGCAAGGGGAAAGGTGTAAATATACTCTGCCCTTCTGCTCCAAGGCAGTGGATTAGCAGAGCACGCTTTCTTACTTCAGAAATCTCTGTAGCACTGATTGCAAGCAGATAAGTCTCAAACATGTGGATCCAGGCAGTAAAAGCTATTGGATGCTCACCTGGGCTTTGCAGAAAAGGTGCAGGTGGGTTCAGAGGCAGAAGATCCAGCCTTATCACCAAAATGTTGTAGCAACCACGCAAGGTACTAACAAACTTCAACAGGACTTTAAAAATAAAGTGGAAACCTCTTTACCAAGCTGCTGCTGCACCCTCTGTAGCTCTCACTCTACCTTCTCAACTTTCCCCCTCTCCTTCCTGTTTTCTGACCTTTCAGACTCCCAAGAGCCAGTGCTCCCAGTTCTAATAATTACAAGCAGCATCTAAACATCACACATTGGTGGAACTGAACCAGAGTAGGCAACAGTAGGGAAAACTTTAGAAAATGACCATAGTATGTAGGTGGTGCCTTGAATGAGTAATGCTACAACTTCTTACAAACTCCCGCTTGTCTTACCGCTCTCCCTCCCCTTAATAGCTACTGCCTCACAGTTGGGAAGAACCCCAGGAATATATCACTGATTGGGTCAGACACTGTATCACTATAAGCATTGGTTTCAGAGTAGCAGCCGTGTTAGTCTGTATCTGCAAAAAGAAAAGGAGTACTTGTGGCACCTTAGAGACTTACAAATTTATTTGAGAATAAGCTTTCGTGAGCTACAGCTGCATCCAGTGAAGTGAGCTGTAGTTCACGAAAGCTTATGCTCAAATAAATTTTTTAGTCTCTAAGGTGCCACAAGTACTATAAGCATTGTATAACTTTCTGGTGGTTTGTACAGTATCTGGAGTTAACAGGAAGTACTTTACCTTCCAGCAGTCTTGAATGAATATACTTTGCCGAAATGCACAAATAATGTTTAGCGAGATCCTAGGCAGTGTGTTGTATGTTGTGGGGGTCAGAGCAAGAAAAGGCGTGTTGAAAGATGGAGGCACAAGGGGGGATGAGGTGGGTAAAGAGTAAATGGAGTAGAATAAAGTGAGTTGGAAAACTTAACATAGCATCATTTTTGCCTCTGAATCTGGAGCTGAAAAGATGAGAACAAACAGCTGCTTTCAGTGCATCACTTGGCATGCAGCAGCAGTGAATGATTTGACCTGCATTTCAGCTGAAAATGAATTTTGCTGTGGCTCCTCCAAGGAAGCTTTTTATGTTCTGGCAATGTGAAGAAGAATGGTGGGGATGGGACACAGAAATAGAATGATTAGGGGGAGCACATTCCGCAGTGCTGGGAATGTACTGGGAAGGGCAGTCTCTGTCACTTTAAAAAAAACAATGACCTGTCTGTTGGAGGAGGGGCAGTTTCCTGAGAATCAGGTGCATGTCTGGAGCGATGATGTCATCCTTCTACTAGACTAGCCTGAGAGAGACGGATGCAGAGGAGGGAATATTTTCCTTAACACTGGCTTCCAGTTGGAGGAGGAGAAAACTGACAGAGCTCAAGGCAGTTTGTGAGTATCAAATATAGAACTATTGCTTAAATCTTCTGAAATCTGAAGCAGTGAACTGCAGGTTGAAGGTGATACACACAGCTTCATTCGAAGTTGAGAATTGTGGACAGACTATAGAAGTACTGAGGAGATTCTTCTGTTACCAACATCCCATGCCAGCAAACACTTTTGATGTTGCTTCCTAATAAGCTGTCATGGACAATATTATTGACCTCCTCTTTCAGCAATAGTGAACAAGCTACATGGTTTGTTCAGGGATTCAGGCCGTTTTCTCACATTTAAAGAACCACTGTAGTAGCATTTGATTCTGGGAGAGAGAGAGAGAGAGTGTGTGTGTGTGTGTGTATGTGTGAAACACCATCGTTATTTAAAATCCGAGTGGATCTTTGGTCCTCAGAGACTACCTGATAACCTCAGTCTTTCATTGCTAGCTTGTAAATAATTTAACTAATGCGAGCAGGTATCAATAATAGGTAAGAAAAGCTTGTCTTATGGAGAGATCATATGGTATTTTTTTGTGATTTTAATATCTTACTGGCACTGCAAGAGGTGAGGAAGAGAGTGAGAAGGCAAGTGTGTGCATAGTAACCTGAAACCTTAGATTTGTAAGTTTCTTGGGGCAGGGACTGTGTCTTTGTCTCTCTGTGTGCAAAGCCTGATACAATGCGGCCCCACTCCTGACTTGAGCCTCTGGGCACTATTCTAATATAACTATCTTCTTCTTCCCATTTTCTCTACTGTCTTAAGAACATACAGGATTCCAAAGTTATTAAGGTGAAAGAAACTCTTTATGGTACCATTACTATGGTTTATATTTTTATTCACATTGAAGTAAAAACTTATACCATGGCTGACTCAGTTTTCCTTCCACTGTTCTGTATCACCAGTGATAAATAATATTCAAAAACAAACAAACAAAAAATGTGAACTTCTAAGGAACATGGGTGCCCTTTAAAAGGTCATTCTAATTTTAGGTAGTAACAGGTTTCAGAGCCATTCCCTATACTTCAAATGGGAAATATTGCTAGATTTAGTGTGTCCTTAACATAAACCCCCAACCCAAGGATGGAAGAAGTGACCATGCTGGTGCCAGTATCTATGATAACCAAACAATAACAACAATACGTGTAGAGTACTGTTAGCCCAAACTGCCATGGATTTTTCTTTGCTTATACCTCCAGATTTCAAGAGGGTCCTCTCAGGAGGGGTGGCCTTTTTCCTAACCCATTTACTGGTGGTATGAAGCCAGGCAGGGGAGAGGAGACTTCCTGCTTGTCATGCAACACACTTATGTTGGTTTGTTTGTTTGTGTTACGGTAGCATCTCAGAGCCACAGTCATGTATCAGGACCCCATTGTGATAGGTGCTGTACAAATCCAGAACAAGATGATGGTCTCTTTTACTGCATCAGAAAAAGTACTTTGTACACTGATTCTTTGCATATGGAAATTGACTTTTTTCTGCAGCATTTTTCATAAAAATGTGCATAATCTTTTAAATTTTAATCTGTACACCAGTTGTTAGCACTAATAAACGTACACTGTACTCGATCCTAGAGGTGTGTGATCTCTTATGAGACTGAAACATACTTAGAACCTTCTGCTTCTAGATAAAAGTTGCTACATGTAAAGTATTATATTTTGGTAGACCAAGATAACTCAAAATACAGAACCAGTTCCTCAATTGTGGGCAAGGAACACACAGCACGGGATGGGGTCGGGGATGCAGAAGTGACTTTCTCACTCCCCTTGTCCATTGGCTGGTCTATGCTAGGCAGGCTGCTATTCCCCACCCCATTTGCCAATGGCAGCTAGTAGATACCTCTGTGGAGGAGAGTCCTGGCCACACCCCTTTCTCCAAATCATTTCTCTCTATGCTGGCACTGAAGGGTTGGTGGGGGTATAAAAAATCCATAAAACATCTGTCTGACCCAAACACACTCAGGCTCAGGCCAAATCCTCCAAGTCCACTGTGTTTTGGGCCACTGTGGCTGGTGAAATAGTACAGAGCATGTGGCCCAGGCTCTGAGCCCCCGCATATAAGACACTATACTTGAAGGATGATGTGTGCATTCTATTCTTAACCATTCTTGAGGCGTTCACTTAACTTATCACTTTATTAAATATATTACTATATTTAGGTCTTTTTGAGCATTCTGTACAGTCTCTATGCTGGATTCGCTGGTCTGCAAAATTAGTTTTGCACAAAGGAAACTTCAAATGGGTGGAATAGGTGCTGGAGAGATCCCCCCGCTCAGGGGGAATCTCAAACAGGGGTAAAGCTAGAGGAGGGGGCTCTGCCACCTGTCTCCACCACCTCCTGTTCTGCAACCCTGGTCCCGGTTGACGGAAAGGGGCATGGTGAAGCCAAGGCTCCACTAAACCTGATTCCCTGCTAGTTAAGGTTCCCGCAGGAATATTACATTAGCAATACAAGTTAAAGTTTTCTTCTTGAGCTAAATTTATGGCACGGCTTGTCAACTTTCCCTTTCTACCATGCCCAAGTTCTATCTGGAGAATCAAGCCCTCTAAATCTATAGAACAGGGTTCTGTGGCTACTCCACTAGCACTGTAGATACATTTGCCTACTTAGCCTCCACATAGATTCATAGATACTAAGGTCAGAAGGGACCATTATGATCATCTAGTCCGACCTCCTGCACAACGCAGGCCACAGAATCTCACCCACCCACTCCTGTGAAAAACCTCTCACCTGTGTCTGAGCTATTGAAGTCCTCAAATCGTGGTTTAAAGACTTCAAGGAGCAGAGAATCCTCCAGCAAGTGACCCGTGCCCCATGCTACAGAGGAAGGCGAAAAACCTCCAGGGCCTCTTCCAATCTGCCCTGGAGGAAAATTCCTTCCCGACCCCAAATACACAATATTTCAGATGAGGTCTCACTGGTCCTTGTATAACGGTACTAACACCTCCTTATCTCTACTGGAAATACTTCGCCTGATGCATCCCAAGACCGCATTAGCTTTTTTCACGGCCATATCATATTGGCGGCTCATAGTCATCCTCTGATCAACCAATACTCCGAGGTCCTTTTCCTCCTCTGTTACTTCCAAGTAATGTGTGGCCAGTTTACAACAGAAATTCTTGTTATTAATCCCTAAATGCATGACCTTGCACTTTTCACTATTAAATTTCATCCTATTACTATTACTCCAGTTTACAAGGTCATCCAGATCTTCCTGTATGATATTCCGGTGCTTCTCTGTATTGGTAATACCTCCCAGCTTCGTGTCATCCACAAACTTTATTAGCACATTCCTGCTTTTTGTGCCATGGTCAGTAATAAAAAGATTAAATAAGATTGGTCCCAAAACCGATCCCTGAGGAACTCCCCTAGTAACCTCCTTCCAGTCTGATAGTTCACCTTTCAGTATGACCCGCTGTAGTCTCCTCTTTAACCAGTTCCTTATCCACCTTTCAATTTTCATATTGACCCCCATCTTTTCCAGTTTAGCAAATAATTGTCCGTGTGGAACCATATCAAATGCCTTACTGAAACTGAGGTAAATTAGATCCACTACGTTCCCTTTTGTCTAAAAATCTGTTACCTTCTCAAAGAAGGAGATTAGGTTGGTTTGACATGATCTACCTTTTGTAAAGCCATGTTGTATTTTGTCCCAATTACTATTGACCTCAATGTCCTTAACTACTTTCTCCTTCAAATTTTTTTCCAAGACCTTGCATACTACAGATGTCAAACTAACAGGCCTGTAATTACCCAGATCACTTCTTTTACCTTTCTTAAAAATAGGAACTATGTTAGCAATTCTCCAGTCATACGGTACAACCCCTGAGTGTACAGATTGATTAAAAATTCTTGCTAATGGGCTTGCAATTTCATGTGCCAGTTCCTTTAATATTCTTGGATGAAGATTATCCCTAAACTCCTCATTAGCCTCGTTAAAGACTGAGGCAAAGTATTTATTTAGATATTGGGCCATGCCTAGATTATCCTTAACCTCCACTCCATCCTCAGTGTTTAGCGGTCCCACTTCTTCTTTCTTTGTTTTCTGCTTATTTATATGGCTATAGAACCTTTTACTATTGCTTTTAATTCCCTTTGCAAAGTCCAACTCTACATGGCTTTTGGCCTTTCTCACTTTATCCCTACATGTTCTGACCTCAATAAGGTAGCTTTCCTTGCTAATCCCTCCCATCTTCCACTCCCTATATGCTTTCTGCTTTTTCTTAATCACATCTCTGAGATGCTTGCTCATCCAGCTTGGTCTACAACTCCTGCCTATGAATTTTTTCCCCTTTCTTGGGATGCAGGCTTCTGATAGTTTCTCACATTAATGTAGCAGTCACAAAGGCATAGACTGGGTTAGTAAAATGTACTGTGTTTTGCAGCAACCATTGTTTACCACTCTGGTTCTTCAGTGCGTTTGCCTGTGCATTTGCCTGTCCAGTATGTGATGTTAGGAACAAGAAACAAAATTCTTTCGCATTTATAGCTGTTTTCTATTGGCTTCAGAGTGTTATTGAGAGTATCTGCATTGATCTCTAAATAGGCCTCTGCCTTGGATCCTGGACATGATCATTTCTTTCCCCATGTACATTGGGGTCAGCTGGGACCCCAGACACTGAAATCTGCTTTCCCTGGTGGTTGCAGAGACCGAAGTCTCATCTCTCTTCGCAGGCATTTGCTGAAGGGAAGATTTGTGCTAGTGAAGGATAGTGTGCTTTGGAGGTGCATACTTTTTTATATATGAGACAAAAAATTATATTTTAGTCTATCCATTTTATTTCAAATATAAATGGGGGCTGGCTTTATAAATCAAAACTATATTAAAATGCAATTTGTGTGTTTATCTGGTTGGGGTCAATTGGGAATAAAATATGTTAGGACCACTTTTTAAGAATATGAAACTAAGTAAAAATCTTAATGCAGTCTTCAAAAATGGCTTAATCCTATCCAAATTGCTAGGAAATGCATGTTATACATACCTTTTATATTTGGAATGAGTTGTGAGGGCGGGGGAAGCCACACTGTTTTAGCTGGAAGCAATTTAGGACTTGGCTTTAAATGGTTTTAGGTAACATGGTTTTAATACAAGAGTGGATGAGACGTAAGTAGAGAAAGCAATACCGCTCCTCTGCAGATTTTCATTCTGTGACTGGGTCAAGTGAAGAGTGGTCAGTTTGGATGAGCTATTACCAGCAGGAGAGTGAGTTTGTGTGTGTATGGGGGTGGGGGGGATGTGAGAAAACCTGGATTTGTGCAGGAAATAGCCCAACTTGATTGTCATGCACATTGTGTAAAGAGTTGTCACTTTGGATGGGCTATCACCAGCAGGAGAGTGAATTTGTGTGGGGGGGGTGGAGGGTGAGAAAACCTGGATTTGTGCTGGAAATGGCCCACCTGATGATCACTTTAGATAAGCTATTACCAGCAGGACAGTGGGGTGGGAGGAGGTATTGTTTCATATTCTCTGTGTATATATAAAGTCTGCTGCAGTTTCCACGATATGCATCTGATGAAGTGTGCTGTAGCTCACGAAAGCTTATGCTCTAATAAATTGGTTAGTCTCTAAGGTGCCACAAGTACTCCTTTTCTTTTTGCCTTAGAAAAGTGAGCTGTTGTCTGACTCTGGGAATAAAATAAGATTTCCCCCAGAGGTCCCCTTCAGCCAATGTTGAAAACAATTGTCATACTGTATGGACAGGGTCAACAGAGTTCAACATATATTTTAACACAGCATTTTAGAACGTCTCATTCTAAAGTTGTCTGTACTAGGCTATTTTATTGATGCAGCACCACTAGCAGGAGCATTATCAGACTGTGTCGTGTAGACCTGACTGGGTGGCTGATACAATTTTTTAAAAAAATCTGTAATAGCTTGGAGATATGTTTACATTTACAGCTTCAACATTGAGGGAGGGCTGGTGGAAAGCCGTTTGTGATCCTCTGTCAAATGTAGACACAGCGTAAGACAAATGATCTTAGCTGTTCATCTAACCTCAGCATGGACATTATGTGTTGTGAAATTGGCTGTCATGGCATAGTTTTGCCTTTTTGCTGAAGACAGTCACTTGGCAAGGAATGGCAATATAGAGGATATAGGCGGAGCAGCTGCAGCTACCTTCCCTTATTCCTGACCTGTAAAATAAAACCTCTTAGTTCACATCCACTTTTGTCATTTTCCATAGAAGATTTTTGTCCTATATGGTTAAATTGTGTGGTATGGGAATACATTCTTCTGCATCAAGCTAATTGCAAGAGTCATAGTCAACTTGTCTGCATATATCCTTGCTGCTTATGCTGTTAAGCCTTTAAATCTAAACAAAGTGAGGTGGAGAGAAACATTTAATGCTCTGTTGTGCTGTTTCATCTTGCTGTGTTTGTCTGCCTCACTTCTGTCTGAGGTAGCTGTGTGGATGGTTGTATAATTGTTAGCATTGTTGTCAGCTCCTGTAGCCCCAAGGGCTGCAGTACTTGACCAAAGCTCTTTGGTGATTGCTTTCCTGTCCTAATTTGGGTGATGACAAAAGGATGTTGGAGGAATGCAAATATATCCTGTATTTTTTTTTCTCTTGTAAAACTACAAAGATTACCACTGAATACCTGTGGGCCAGATCCTCTGCCTGGGTAACCTGGTGTAGCTTCCTGTTTATAAATTGAGCTATGCTATGCTGATTTTCATCAGCTGAGTATCTGGCCCAGTATCTATAGTTTGGGAATGGAATCATGTTTGACATCTGAATAGTTTGGTTCTTGGTGGTAGGTGAGGCCAAACTCTATTAACCACCTCAGCTCAGAACGAGTCAGAGAGGCTGGTTTAGCAGAATGTGTCGAATTTGCTTTTCCCAATTATAGCTGCTGTGTGGTTTTTATTGGTTTAACTTGAATTTCAGATATGATGGACAGCAGGTATTAGTTTGTACTAGGGAAAGCCTGTGTAAAGACTCGCGCTCTATCTCATGCCCTTCATCCAAAGGATAAAACAAAATGACAAAGGTAAAGCTCAGTTAGAAGGTCACTAATAACAGATATGTTGTCAGTTTGCTGAAACTCTTGGCTATTTCAGAGTAGCACTACCCTTATGGATGGTGGTGGATCCTGGGCCCCACCCCTTCCTGACGAGGCCCCACCCTCCGCAACAGGAGCCAGGAGCCCCTTCAAGCCCCGGGCCAGCTGGAACCCCGAGCCACACCCACCCACCCTCGCCACAGGAGCCCTGGGCTGGCCCCAGCCGTGCCGGCCGGCCCGAGCATCCCCAGCCCAGCATCCTGCGGCTCTGCCTTCCCTGGCCTATTACACCTGCCGCCCATGACTGTCCTGTGAAATACAAACTGACAAATCCCGATGATGTCTGAGTAGCTGAGAGTCTGTGGACTTTCTTGTTTAATGCTTTGTTTTACTCCAGCTTTTGCTTGTCTCTGTTTAGACAGCTAACAGAATCCAAGCATTGGGTACTTTTTGAAGAACCGGTCTGCTGCTTTTTTACATTTTAGTTTTCTATTGGCTTCAGAGTGTTATTGAGGGTATCTGCGTTGATCTATAAATAGCTGTCTGCCTTGGATCCTGGAGATGATCATTTCTCTCCCCATGTACCTGTGGGTTCAGCTAGGTCCTGTTGATGCCTGATGGGGAATTCAGTGTTTCCTGTTGCTGAACCCCTCCACTGAGCAGCCGAGATTTCTTTTGCTATATTTCTGTCTTTTAATTTCATAGTAACTTGGAAGACTAAGGACTTGTCTACGCTACAGAGTTTAGTCAACTTACATTGACAACCCAGTACTGCTTTAATTACATTGGTTGTGCATGTCCATGCAACGCTCCTTGTGTCAGCAGAGCACGTCCACAGTTGGTGCTCTTGCATTGATAGAGAGAGCATTGCCTCATGGGTAGCTATTCCCCTGTGCAACTCACCACCCTCTACTGGTGGGAGATCTGGGAACGGATCTCAGTGCATCATGAGGGCATGCTCACAGTCCCATGATACAGTTCTTTCCGTCATATCATTCCATGGGCTTCCACAATTGTTTTGTTGCCATTTTTTAACAGCCCCTGTAAACTCTGCACCCGCCTTTGCTGCCTGAAAGCATGGATCCTGAACTGCTGACCAGTCTAGTGATAAGCTTTATGAACACAGTGTGGCTGGTTCTGTCATATTTCATGAGCTGAGAAACAGAAAATCAATCTGTGGTGCCTCCCCTGCAGTGTGTAATGGAAAGAAACAATTCAAGATTGCTGATGGCATTCATGGAGCAGTTGCACACGGTGGACCATTGGTACTCGTGATAGTATTGCATTGTGATGCATGTATGGGATGATGAGCGATGGCCGCAGAATTTTTGGAGGTGCAAAGCCACCTTCCTGGAACTCAGAGTAGCAGCCGTGTTAGTCTGTATTCGTAAAAAGAACAGGAGTACTTGTGGCACCTTAGAGACTACTTGTGCTTATGCTCAAATAAATTTGTTAGTCTCTAAGGTGCCACAAGTACTCCTTTTCTTCCTGGAACTGTGCGCGGAGTTCACCCCTGCCCTGCGGTGCAAGGACACCAGAATGAGAGCTGCCCTCACAGTGGAAAAGTGAGTAGTGATCACTGGGTGGAAGCTGGCAACTCCAGACTGCTACTAGTCAGTCGTGAATCAGTTTGGAGTGGGAAAGTCCACTGTGGGGGTTGCGGTGATGCAAGTGTGCAGGGCCATTAATCGCCTCTGGCTAAGAAGGACCATGATTATGGGTAATGTACAGAAAATAATTGATGGCTTTGCGGCAATGGGATTCCCTAACCTGCGGCAGGTTGGTAGATGGCACACACATCCCAATTTTGGCCCCAGACCATCTTGCGACAGAGTACATCAAACAAAAGGGCTACTTCTCCATGGTCTTGCAGGTGCTGGTGGATCATTGGGGCCGTTTCAATGACATCAATGCGGGTTGCTCAGGGAAGGTGCATGATGCACACATCTTTAGGAACACTGGACTTTTTGAAAGCTGCATGCTGGAACTTTATTTCCAGACCAGAATATTCCAATGGGGTATGTGCAAATATCCACAGTGATCCTGGGAGACCCTGTCTATCCTTTACTCCCATGGCTCATGAAGCCTTACACTGGGAACCTAGACAGCAGCAAGGAGCACTTCAACAACAGGTTCAGCAGATACTAAAATGACAGTTGAATGTGCCTTTGGCAGATTAAAAGGTCGTTGGCACTGCCTTTTTGGCAGGTTAGACCTCAATGAGTAAAATATTCCGATGGTCATAGAAGCCTGCCATGGGGTGCATTTCCTGCATGTGTGCAGCTTCAGACTGAGTCTGTGTGCTGCTTTGGTCCCTGCAGAAATAGCTGCCATTTGGTACGACACAGTTTCCTACAGCAGGGGGAAAAAATAAGGCAGCTCTGCCAAGGAATCTTCGGCAGAGGATTGCAGAGTATCTACGTGAAAGTTTCCTAGAGATCTCTATGTAGGATTCCCGAGACATCCTGGTGTACGTTAAACTTTTTCCGCTGGGCCCCCACTGTGTGGCTTCATAGCCTTCATTGTTAATTTCTATTCCTTATCCATCCTCTACCGTATAACAAAGTAAATGAGACCTCAATCTCCTATCACTGTGCAGTATCAAAGCAAAATACCTACTTAGTAGAGCTTGCCTCTCCTGCTTAGTGAGTGCTGAGCTGGAGTGCTGGGACTGGCTAGAGTCAAAAATAGGTCCTGGTTTGCCATGCCACCGGATGACCCTGTCGCATCTCCCACTTTCTCCTCCAACTCCACTTCCTCATCCACCACTTTGTCCTTGGCTCCACTGGCCATTGCCTCCAGTCCCCCTAAAGTGTCTACAGGGCTCTTGATGGCGTGCAGCTACTTGTAGAAGTGGCATATCTTCAGCCCTGCACCAGAGCAACAGTTGCCCTCCCTTGCCTTCTGCCATGCCTTCCTCAGCTCCTTGATTTTAGCACAGCACTGCTGCATGTCCGTTTCATGTTCCTTCTCCTGTGTGCCACAAGTAATCTGCCTGTAGATATCAAAGTTCCTATGGCTTGAGCAAAGCTGTGATGCACAATCTCCTCTTCCCCCAGATCCATCAGATCCAACAGCTCCAGTGTGCTCCATGAGTGAGTGCATGTTTTTGTGGAAAGCCAGCATGGTCAGCTGGGAAGATGCTGTGTGAACAGTACACGCCGAGCAAACAGGAAGAGGAATTTCAAAAATTGAGGGAGCCTTTAAACTGGAGAGAGTGCATCCCTGTGTACCTGCAGAGCAGCAGAGTTCAAACTGCTGACCAATTCAGTCATGATGGGCATTGTGGGACACTTCCTGGAGGTCAATTACAGTGACATAAACAAGTGCACTATCTACACTGATGCTGGGTCACTCTAACTATATTGCAAAAAGCTCTATGCTGCTCGTCGAGGTGGTTTTATTTTGTTGGCATAGCAAGGGAGTTAAACTGGTGGGAGGAACCCTGTTGTGTGTATACCTCCAATGTTTTGTTGATTTTTGTTGACAAAACTCTAGTGCAGACAAGACCTTACTTTCTTATTGTCCCCAAAAGAGGAATACTAAATTGCGTAACCTGAAAGGCAGCTCATCGACACTCCTACCTTCTTACTAGTCACTGTGCCTCAATTTGCCAGGTTTATAGCTTTTAAAGAACAATTACTAAATACAAAGGTTGCGCACACAAATCCAAATCTATGAAAGAAAGATACATAATACGGTGTATGCTATCATAGGGTGACCAGGTGTCCGGTTTTCAACCAAAACACCCTGTCAAAAAGGGATCCTCGTGGCTCCGGTCAGCCCTACTGACCAGGCAGTTGACAGTCTGGTTGTCAGCACCACACAGCAGGACTGGCAGGCTCGCTGCTAGCTTCCTGCGGCTCCCAGGAAACAGCCAGCATATCTTTCTCCTAGGCTTAGGGGACGCCGGGGGCTCCACATGCTGCCTCTGCCCGCAGGCGCAGCTCCTATGGCTTGGGTTGGGTCAGGGCTGAGGACGAACTAGTGTGACTCACGAACGCTCAACAGGCAGCTGTTGAGGGGTCGTGGTGCGTACTTCTCCCACTGCTGCCGGCCCTCTTCTCCTCCTCGTGCTCCTTCTGTGGCTGGGCTCCAGCTGCCTGCAGTGTGTGTCCCTGCAGCGACCCACGGTCAGTCGCCCCATCGCCCGCACCCAGGGGTTCGAGGTATGTATCCTTGTCTCCGAGTGCTGGGAGTGGGACTGTGGGAGAGGAGGGGAGGAGAACAAGACCAGGGCCAGCCCTGCGGGTAGGAAAGTGGGGGTAGGGACCCAAGCTGCAGGGGGCAGTGAGCCAGGTGACTTCTCTGGAGCAGGGGTGCCCCACTGCTCCACTGCTCTGTGCAGCTACCGCCGCTCCTGTCCCTCTCCCCTTATTCCTCCCCGGAGTCCCTGGCCACTCCAGACTGGAAATGACCACCTGTCTGCTGTGCGGGCTGGGGGAGGCTGCTGTTGGGGTGTCCCCCTGCCCCCACCCAGGAGCAGACTTACCATGAAACAAACTGTGTGCTGGCACGGGGCCCCCAGTGACTGAGGGACCCCCAAAACAAAGGAGAAATCTCATCTGACAACCTGCTCCTAAGTCCCAGCCGACAGCACAGCAGGGCTCAGGCAGACAGGGTGCCTGCATGCCGTGGCCTGGTGGCTCCATGCTGCTCCCAGAAGCGGCCAGCTGCTGGCATGTCTCTGTGTGCCCCTGGCAGTGGGGGAGGCAGCTGCGTGCACTGCCACTGTCCCCCTCCACCACAGAGGCACACAGAGACGTGCCAGCAGCAGGGCTAAGGCAGCTTCCTGCCCGCTCTGCCTCCCTCCCTCCGTGCCATACCGCTTCTGGAAGCGGCCAGTATGTTCCTGTGGTCCCTGGTGGGGGGGGGGGGGTTGTCCCCGCATGCTGCCCCCACCCCAAGCGCCGACTCTGCAGCTCTCATTGGCCAGGAACTGTGGCCACTGGGAGCTGCGGGGCCGGCGCCCACGGGCAGCAGCTCACGGAGACCCCTCCCCCCAGCCTAGGAGCCACTCCTGGAGGAGTGGGGGAGGGATAGCTCAGTGGTTTGAGCATTGGCCTGCTAAACCCAGGGTTGTGAGTTCAATCCTTGAGGGGGCCATTTAGGGATCTGGGGCAAAAACTGGGGATTGGTCCTGCTTCAAGCAGGGGGTTGGACTAGATGACCTCCTGAGGTCCCTTCCAACCCTAACCTTCTATGAATCTATGAGTGTGTGTGCTGGTCACTTTGGGAGGCGTGCCGCCCGAAGTAAGCGCCACTGCCCTGCCCCAGCCCAGAGCCCGCACCTGTCAAGGTTCCTCCCCCACTCTGAACTCTAGGGTACAGATGTGGGGACCTGCATGAAAACCCTCCTAAGCTTATCTTTACCAGCTTAGGTCAAAACTTCCCCAAGGTACAAAATATTACCCCCGTTATCCTTGGACTGGCCGCTACCACCACCAAACTAATACTGGTTACTGGGGAAGAGCTGTTTGGACGCGTCCTTCCCCCCAAAATACTTCCCAAAACCTTGCACCCCACTTCCTGGACAAGGTTTGGTAAAAAGCCTCACCAATTTGCCTAGGTGACTACAGACCCAGACCCTTGGATCTTAAGAACAATGAACAATCCTCCCAACACTTGCACCCCCCCTTTCCTGGGAAATGTTGGATAAAAAGCCTCACCAATTTGCATAGGTGACCACAGACCCAAACCCTTGGATCTGAGAACAATGAAAAAACATTCAGTGTTTTACAAGAAGACTTTTAATAAAAAATAGAAGTAAATAGAAATAAAGAAATCCCCCCTGTAAAATCAGGATGGTAGATATCTTACAGGGTAATTAGATTAAAAAACATAGAGAACCCCTCTAGGCAAAACCTTAAGTTACAAAAAAGATACACAGACAGAAATAGTTATTCTATTCAGCACAATTCTTTTCTCAGCCATTTAAAGAAATCATAATCTAACACATACCTAGCTAGATTACTTACTAAAAGTTCTAAGACTCCATTCCTGTTCTGTCCCTGGCCAAGACGACTACAGACAGACACAGACCCTTTGTTTCTCTCCCTCCTCCCAGCTTTTGAAAGTATCTTGTCTCCTCATTGGTCATTTTGGTCAGGTGCCAGCGAGGTTACCTTTAGCTTCTTAACCCTTTACAGGTGAGAGGAGCTTTCCCCTGGCCAGGAGGGATTTCAAAGGGGTTTACCCTTCCCTTTATATTTATGACAGCACCCAAACTTCCTCCCAGAGCCTGACCCCCACACTCCTCCTGCACCCCAACCTCTTGCCTCAATGAAGGTACCTCGGGGACGGGAGGGGAGAGAAGAGAGAATGTTCTTTTTCTTGGCTGGGTCCCGAGGGGGGTTCCCTGAAATTGAACCTGCATACAGGGCCCCACTAACTCTAAATCTGTCACTGCCCCCCCACCATGTACCCAGTCTCCACTGAGCTGGGGTGATGGGACAGGGGGAATCTGTGTGTGCTGCTGCTTCTCTCCATCTACTGCTGCGGGCAGCTGCTTGTGTCTGAACTTCAGGTGCCTGGTCCTGAGTGTTTTTTTAAAGAGACAGTGCTGTGACGTGAGCATCAGGAGCTGCTGCTCTGTCCTTAAGCAGCCCAGGCAGGGAAAGTGACCTGGATGCAGGGAGCCCTGACCTCACTCCTTGCTCCCCCTTGCTCACAGCCCTCTATGGGTGCACGGGGGTGGGGCAGAGGAGCAGCAGTATGGGGGGTAGCGAGCAGCAATTCCAGCGACTCCATCATTGCATCCAGATCAGTTTTCCCATGTGCATGCAGGGGTTAGGGGCACAGGAAGGGGGTAGGGGTTGGGGTAAAGAGGGCACAGTGCATGGGTTAGGGGCACAGGAGGGAAGTGCAGGGGGTAGGATTGAAGGGGGTGCAGGGATTAGGGGCGCAGGAGGGACCAGGGATTAGGAGTGAAGGGGGCACAGTGCAGGGGTTAGGGGTGAAGAGGGTAGGGAGCCCATTGGGGGCCAGGGCAATGTGGGTGGGAGTGTGCCATGCACATGGGGGCCAGGGGCACCAAAACGCAAGTTTGCCCAGGGTGCCATTTTCCCTAAGGCCGGCCCTAACGTGAGACTGCCCATTGTGGGGCCCTGTGGGGACTCCTGCGTCATTTCCCCCGTAAGGCCCTGAGAAAGTGCATGAAAGAGTTTCTGTCTAGGCAAGTGTGTGCATCTCCCACATTCAAACCATTACAGCTCCTGGCCTTCTCCTGGTGCCTATCTGGGCCTTGCAGTGAAAAGGAGCAAATGAGTGAGAGTGGGGGAGAATGAGGGAGAGAGGGGTGATGGAGTGAGTGGGGGCAGGGCTGCAGAAAGGGGCGGAGCAAGGGTGTTTGGTTTTCTGGAATTAGAAAGTTTGCCACCCTGTGCTATAAACTAAAATGCAACTCAAGGTATTTTACCATTGTTATATTTTTCCTCTGCCTACTCATGCACCTATTGTTGTTGTGTGACCAATATAGTTGCACTAGTGTGGGGCACATTTAAAACATGGTTCACCCATTCTACCCTGCAAAACTGAACTGTGTTTTAACCATGAAGGGCATCAATCATATTGTAACTGGTTCCTTCTATCTGGTTGTTTCTGTTGTGTACAGGTCTATTAGGGTAGCATTTCCAGCAGATCATATTGCCCTAAATGTGTCTATATTAATGTCTTTATCTCTTAATAGCGATGTGGTCTGTTGGGGAAGGAGGAGACTGAACAGTTAGGTATTGTCCTTCCTAACCTATCCAAACTTTAATTTTTAAATATTTAGGTCATTGATGTGTGTGTAAGGTGTATAGGCTAGGTATACTGTGACTCTCCCTATACTACAGGTATGATCAAGACAGAAGAATCTGTTTCAAGATGGTTGTTCTCTATCCACTTTCAACAGGTTAAAGTTCATAGTGTGATTGGTACTCCAGTGTACCCATAGCTATGTTGAAAGAGGATCAAGGAACAACCACAAACCCACTCTCCTGTTGGTAATAGCTGTATTCTGTGTTTTCCACAGTATGCATCCGATGAAGTGAGCTGTAGCTCACAAAAGCTTATGCTCAAATAAATTGGTTAGTCTCTTAGGTGCCACAAGTACTCTTTTTCATATTGTAACAGATTACTGACTTGGACATAGTTGTGTTTAGACAGGACCTTAGACACTGCTTCAAGTTTTAAATAATAGAATCTAGTATTGGAAGAAGGGATGTTATCTTTTGTGTATGAAGTTGTCTTCATAGACAGCATTATCTTTTCTCGCCAGTGACATGGGCTTTGAGAGACACATGATCTTACCAGGATCTGTTCTGGAATAATTGTTTTATGAAGGAACATTTTTTAAAATTTAGCCTTGCAACTGTGAAATTCTAAATAGAGGGTTCAAAAGGGGCATGCTCCTTGATTTCAGTATGTATTGGTTTGTTAAATGATTATCTGTAGTTGTCATATCCTGTTACCATCCCCCTCCTGTGAGAAAACGCCCTTCATGTTTAATTAAACAATTTTCAGGAAACAAGCCAACTCAATTGTCACACTTGACTGCAGCAAACCCTTCCTAGTAAAGAATGTGCTGTGATGAAGAGCAATCCATCAAACCTGTCTTAATAGTTTAGAAAAGAGATTTTTTTTTATGGCTTCTGATAAAGTTTGTGGAACTTACTGTTTGTAAAGTTGGGGGTTGGCTTTTCTTTGCCTTATCTCTGTTGTCAGAGCTGCCCGCATGGCGAGCTGAGGCTGCAGAGGAGGGGCCGGGGGCTAGCCTCCTCAGCTGGGAGCTCAAGGGCTGGGCAGGACGGTCCCGCCGTAGTTTGCCCACCTCTGATCTGGGTGGAGAAGACACTGTGGGAAGAGTGGATTTATGAGGCTTGCATCAGTTCCCCCTGCTGGGCAGCTATTTTTTAAGTTATTTCCCCATTTTTGGACTCTAGAGACTCATCACAGAGTGGCTTGCCTTTTTTAAAGGCTCTGGTATATATACAGTTGTGCTTATATCTTCTTCTCAGGGAAAGTCCACTGATCCATGACACTGGTTTTACTCCTGATTGCAGTTCCTTGGAGGATGGGGAAGGAGGGAAGGCCAGGGTTGAGGCAAATGGCACTAGAAGTAAGGAGGAGGAGGAAGAAGAGGCGGAGGAGGGTGTGGATATGGGTTGGGATCTTGATTTGTGCTGGTGGGAGGAGGAGGGAGATAGGTATGGAGAGGGGAAGAGGATGCTGTAGAGCTGGTGGGAACAGTAGAGGGGTAGGAAACCAGGCTCTCGATCAAAGCAGACTATGTGACCACACCCCTGAAGACTCAGCCTGCCACTGTGACTTGCTTCTAGTAACTGCAGGGAGGCTTTAATGAATGTCTTGCTCAGAGAACCAAGAAAATAAACAACCAAAAAGGGACCTTTTTTGTTTGGCTTATTGAATTGTTTAACTGTTACTGGGCTGTTATTTACCCTTGGGGCTCTGCAGCAAGATTGCTTGGAAATAGTGTTGATAGGTGTCTGGTGTTTGACCGGAATGCCCATTCGAAAAGGGACCTTGGCAGCTCCAGTCAGCACCACTGACTGGGCCGTTAAAAGTCCAGTTGGTGGGGCTGGCAGGTTCCCTACCTGGCTTCGTGTGGTTCCCTGGAAGCAGTGACATGTCCCTCAAGTCCTAGACAGAGGGGCTCCGTTTGCTGCCCCCATCCCGAATGCTGGCTCTGCTCCCATTGGTTGGGAACTGTGGCCAATGGGAGCTGTGGGGGCTGCACCTGTGGGCGAAGGCAGTATGCAGAGCTGTCTGTCCGCGCCTCCGCCTAGGAGCCGAGGGACATGTCACAGTTTCCAGGGAGCCCCACCGAGGTAAGCGCTGCCTGCACCCAACCCCCTGCCCACTCACTTACCCAAACTCCCTCCCAGAGCCTGCACCCCCTCTGGCAGCCCTGAGCCCCCTCCTGCACCCAAACTCCCTCCCAGAACCTGTATGCTGTGGTACCTCCTGCCCCAGCCCTGAACCCCTCCCACACCCAAACTCCCTCCTGCAGCCTGCACCCCACACTCCTTCCCCTCCAACTCCTTGCCCCAGCCCAGAGCCCCTTCCCACACCCTGAACCCCTCATTTCTGGACCCACCCCAGAGCCTGTACCCTTCTCACACCCCAATCCCCATCTCAGCCTGGAGCCACCTCCCACACTCCGAATCCCTCTTGCACCCTAAACTCCTCATTTCTGTCCCACCCCAGAGCCCCCTCCTGCATCTTGAACCCTACATTTCTGCCCCCGAAGCCCTCACCCCCTTCCGCACCCCAGTCCCCTGTCCCAGCCTGGTGAAAATGAGCGAGCGAGTGAGGGAGGGTGGGTGAGAGCAAGTGACAAAGGGCGGGGGATGGAGTGAGCAGGAGCGGGGTCTAGGGGAAGGGGCGGGATGTTAGGTTTTGTGCAATTAGAAAGTTGGCAACCCTACTTGGAAAATCCCCTTCTGATACTGAAGTAGCTGGCTCCAGCAACTTCCAGTGCAGTATGTCTGGATGGGCCTTTCTGGCAAAGACACCAAACAGGCAACCAGAGAAATTGAGAGGTTTCAGAGGAACAGCCGTGTTAGTCTGTATTCGCAAAAAGAAAAGGAGGACTTGTGGCACCTTAGAGACTAACCAATTTATTTGAGCATGAGCTTTCGTGAGCTACAGCTCACTTCATCAGATGTTTACCGTGGAAACTGCAGCAGACTTTATATACACACAGAAATCATGAAACAATACCTCCTCCCACCCCACTGTCCTGCTGGTAATAGCTTATCTAAAGTGATCAACAGGTGGGCCATTTCCAGCACAAATCCAGGTTTTCTCACCCTCCACCCCCCCCACACAAATTCACTCTCCTGCTGGTGCTAGCCCATCCAAAGTGACAACTCTTTACATAATCAAGTCGGGCTATTTCCTGCATAGATCAAGGTTTTCTCACATCCCCCCCACCCCCATACACACACAAACTCACTCTCCTGCTGGTAATAGCTCATCTAAACTGACCATTCTCCAGGTTTAAATCCAAGTTAAACCAGAACATCTGGGGGGGGGGGGGGGTAGGAAAAAACAAGAGGAAACAGGCTACCTTGCATAATGACTTAGCCACTCCCAGTCTCTATTTAAGCCTAAATTAATAGTATCCAATTTGCAAATGAATTCCAATTCAGCAGTTTCTCGCTGGAGTCTGGATTTGAAGTTTTTTTGTTTTAAGATAGCGACCTTCATGTCTGTGATTGCGTGACCAGAGAGATTGAAGTGTTCTCCGACTGGTTTATGAATGTTATAATTCTTGACATCTGATTTGTGTCCATTTATTCTTTTACGTAGAGACTGTCCAGTTTGACCAATGTACATGGCAGAGGGGCATTGCTGGCACATGATGGCATAGATCACATTGGTGGATGTGCAGGTGAACGTAGGCCCTACGCTACCAGCACTCCCAGCTACCTTCGAGACACCACTGACTTCCTGAGGAAACTTCAATCCATCGGTGATCTTCCTGATAACACCATCCTGGCTACTATGGATGTAGAAGCCCTCTACACCAACATTCCACACAAAGATGGACTACAAGCCGTCAAGAACACTATCCCCGATAATGTCACGGCTAACCTGGTGGCTGAACTTTGTGACTTTGTCCTTACCCATAACTATTTCACATTTGGGGACAATGTATACCTTCAGATCAGCGGCACTGCTATGGGTACCCGCATGGCCCCACAGTATGCCAACATTTTTATGGCTGATTTAGAACAACGCTTCCTCAGCTCTCGTCCCCTAAAGCCCCTACTCTACTTGCGCTATATTGATGACATCTTCATCATCTGGACCCATGGAAAAGAAGCCCTTGAGGAATTCCACCATGATTTCAACAATTTCCATCCCACCACCAACCTCAGCCTGGTCCAGTCCACACAAGAGATCCACTTCCTGGACACTACAGTGCTAATAAACAATGGCCACATAAACACCACCCTATACCGTAAACCTACTGACCGCTATTCCTACCTGCATGCCTCCAGCTTTCACCCTGACCACACCACACGATCCATCGTCTACAGCCAAGCTCTGCGATACAACCGCATTTGCTCCAACCCCTCAGACAGAGACAAACACCTACAAGATCTCTGTCAAGCTTTCTTACAACTACAATACCCACCTGCAGAAGTAAAGAAACAGATTGATAGAGCCAGAAGAGTTCCCAGAAGTTACCTACTACAGGACAGGCCTAACAAAGAAAATAACAGAACGCCACTAGCCGTCACCTTCAGCCCCCAACTAAAACCCCTCCAACGCATTATTAAGGATCTACAACCTATCCTAAAGGATGACCCAACACTCTCACAAGTCTTGGGAGACAGGCCAGTCCTTGCCTACAGACAGCCCCGCAACCTGAAGCAAATACTCACCAACAACCACATACCACACAACAGAACCACTAACCCAGGAACTTATCCTTGCAACAAAGCCCGTTGCCAATTGTGCCCACATATCTATTCAGGGGACACCATCACAGGGCCTAATAACATCAGCCACACTATCAGAGGCTCGTTCACCTGCACATCCACCAATGTGATCTATGCCATCATGTGCCAGCAATGCCCCTCTGCCATGTACATTGGTCAAACTGGACAGTCTCTACGTAAAAGAATAAATGGACACAAATCAGATGTCAAGAATTATAACATTCATAAACCAGTCGGAGAACACTTCAATCTCTCTGGTCACGCAATCACAGACATGAAGGTCGCTATCTTAAAACAAAAAAACTTCAAATCCAGACTCCAGCGAGAAACTGCTGAATTGGAATTCATTTGCAAATTGGATACTATTAATTTAGGCTTAAATAGAGACTGGGAGTGGCTAAGTCATTATGCAAGGTAGCCTGTTTCCTCTTGTTTTTTCCTACCCCCCCCCCCCCAGATGTTCTGGTTTAACTTGGATTTAAACCTGGAGAATGGTCAGTTTAGATGAGCTATTACCAGCAGGAGAGTGAGTTTGTGTGTGTATGGGGGTGGGGGGGATGTGAGAAAACCTTGATCTATGCAGGAAATAGCCCGACTTGATTATGTAAAGAGTTGTCACTTTGGATGGGCTAGCACCAGCAGGAGAGTGAATTTGTGTGGGGGGGGTGGAGGGTGAGAAAACCTGGATTTGTGCTGGAAATGGCCCACCTGTTGATCACTTTAGATAAGCTATTACCAGCAGGACAGTGGGGTGGGAGGAGGTATTGTTTCATGATTTCTGTGTGTATATAAAGTCTGCTGCAGTTTCCACGGTAAACATCTGATGAAGTGAGCTGTAGCTCACGAAAGCTCATGCTCAAATAAATTGGTTAGTCTCTAAGGTGCCACAAGTCCTCCTTTTCTTTTAGAGAAATTGAGAAATAATCAGGAAGGGATGAAATGCTTGTGCTGTGAGTTGGCTGGGCCATGTTGCTTTTCACTCTCCTCCATACAGCCAGCCCTGGAGGGACAAGAGGGATAGCAGCCCAGACATGGACAAACTTGTAGGCTGACCATGTGTGAGGTGGTCCCCCAAACGGGGGCAAGTGGAAGGAATTTTCAAAGTGTTGGTTCAAGTCTACATCAGTAGAACTAATTTTATGCAGACATATCTGGTCCAGTTTACACGTGTCAGATATTTTCCTCTCACATGCTTCTCATCAGATACAGTTTGCAGACCTGATCTTATCTCACAGTTTCTATAGAAAACAAAAGTTTTTCATTCTCAGGCCACCTGCCCCCCTTCAGCCCACTTCCAAGCCAAGGGATTTCTAGTCCATTCTAGAGCTGACAGTGGCTTTTGCAGCAATGCTGTAAGTCCACATACAAAGCTGAAATGAACATAAATGGAGCTATGTAGTTTCCTCATTCTTGCTAATAGCGTGTTGTCTTCGTAACTTAATAGTGATCCTTTTTAAAACAAGTTTATCTAAACATGAAAGCTAAGCTTGAGTCACCAAAATCTGACTGGGACCTCTTGTGGTGTTACTATTTGAGTTGACAACATAATGAAGATTGTTTCTATCATTGTTTTATTTTGTTTGTTTTTTTTTTACATTGGGTTCACCCATGATTCTGTTGTAGAATTATTTATAGCTACAGAGCATGGATGACCAGTGCTTGTTCAATACAAAAAACAAAAGGGGGTTGTCATGAGATGGGCTGAACTATTTTGGTGGCTGTCGAGTTGACATGGTTCCTGGCTGCAGGGTTCTATATCTGCATGCTGAAATACCCACCAAAATCTTCAAGATGTATCCGTGACATACTTCATCTATGGCGTGACCTTATTTTGTAACCTCCTCATTCCTTTCCCCAATTCCTCCCTGCTGTTCAATTGCTCTCAATTCAGATAGAAAGCTTTTGGGGGGAGAGACAGACTGTCTTTTTATATGTACTCTGAGGTGCACGCTAGTGGCTGCTGTAATAAATAAGTCCTCTTAATGATTTGTAAGTGGTGGTGGTGTTTAGTTATGGCTAACCCTTTATTACTTCCTATATCATCCTTCCTGCAACAAGAACTTTCTTCAACCCATGAGAATAGGTGTCTTGTTCCCCCCAAGCATTTTGTAGAGAAGATGGGGCATCATGTCATTGTGCCATGTGATGTTAAGTACATACCACTTGACTAGGTTATTTCAAGTGAAGTACTAGTATTAGAAGAGGCTGAACATTCCACATCCCTCGTAAACTTTTTGTGATGCAATTTGGCAGCAAGAGGGAGCAGGGTCAGGAAGGATCAGAGAGCAGGGTCAGGATAAAAAGTCCTTGGGACTTAAAAAGTTCAGTTATCAGACTGTGCTAGTCAATCCTTCAATAACATGTCACTGGGAACTATAAAAATCCCACAGTTTGGATCTGACAGTCATTATTAAGATATGCTGTGTTGGTCCCAGGATATTAGAGACACAAGGTGGGTGAGGTAATATCTTTTATTGGACCAACTTCTGTTGGTGAGAGGACAAGCTTTCGAAGAAGAAGAGCTCTGTGTAAGCTCGAAAACTTCTCTCTCTCCAGGTGTCACTGGGCAAAGGACCCATGGGGGATGATGCCCAGGGTCCTGCCCCTGTGGGCCAGTCGTCATCATCCTCTCCAGATGAGGCTGTGGCAGGGCCTTCTTGCGCTAGCCCACTGTATGATTTCAAGGGGCACCAACCCCTGCTCCAAAGGTTGGCCATGAACATGTAGGCCTAGAGGTGGAAGAGATGGTGGAGCAATCAGACACTTTGCTTAATATGCTCTTACATCAACCCCCGCACGTGTCACACTTTCGGTGCACAAAAGGTCCTAAAGATTGCCAAAGCCTTCTGGCAAACCCCATCCTCAATCCCATCCACTTCCAAAAGGGTTGAAGAGAACTACTTCGTCCCAGCCAAGGGGTTTGAATACTTGTACACTCACCTGCCCCCAGGGTTGTTGTTGGCTTCTGCGGCCAACGAGAAAGACAAACAAGGGCAATATTCTACCCCCAAGAATAAGGAGGCCAAGAGACTGGACCTTTTTGGAAGAAAAATTTATTCTACTGCCAGTCTTCAGTTCAGGGTCGTGAACGACCAGGCTCTTTTGGGAAGATATAACTTCAACTTACGGGATTTCCTCCATAAATTCAAGGATTCCATGCCCCAGATGCGGTCCAAGAATTCGGGCCCTTTTTGAGGAGGTACTTCAGCAGCTCGGTATTCCCTGCAAATGGCATAGTACATGGCCGATTCAGCGTCCAGAGAGGTCGCCTCAGTAGTGGTCATGAGGTTCAGATCGTGGCTTCAGTCCGCAGGTCTGTCCCAGGAGATGCACTCCTCGATCCAGGATCTTCAAGGAGAAGGGATAGGGACACGAGTTTTAGTCATCACCCCCTTTTCTTCTCCTGTTCACCCCGCAACCTGGCCTGGCGAAACATCAGGGGGCCCAGAAGCGTGCGTTTTGAGGGTGCGCTCAAGAACGATGCCCCAATCAACTCCCCAGATTTGCCTCATCCTTTCCTCAATTATCTTTGTCCCTACTGTTCAGCCTGGTCACAGGTCACCTCGGACCGTCAAGTGCTAGAAATTGTATCTCTGGGCTATACCCTGCGATTCTCGGCCACCCACCCTCCTACCCCTCTTTCGCATCCCTCTTTAGGGACAGAAACTCCTTGTTCAGGAGGTTGACAACCTCCTGCAGCTGGGGGCAGTGGAGGAGGTCCCTTGGGAAATGAGGGTGAAAGGATTCTACTCCTGTTATTTCCTAATCCTGAAGTCAAAAGGAGGCCTAAGACCCATTCTGGACCTTCAGCGACTTAACAAATATCTCAAGAATTTGAAGTTCCACATGGTTTCTCTGACCTCCATCATCCCCTCCCTGGATCCAGGATACTGATATGCCGCTCTTGACTTGAAAGATGCTTATTTTCATATTTCCATCTTCCAAGGACACAGATGGTTCCTCCATTTTATGGTGGACCAGCTTCACTCCCAATTCATGGCGCTACCCTTTGGCCTCTCCTCGGCCCCAAAGGCTATTTACAAAATGTATGACCATAGTAGCTGCTTACCTGAGACATTGGGGAGTACAGGTCTATCCTTATGTCGACGATTGGCTCATCAAGGGCAGGTCGCGGGACCAAGTGCAGAACAGCCTCAATCTGGTGTGTTCCACCTGTTGCGACCTGGGCTTGTTAAGGAACGAAAAGAAATCGACCCTCATACCAGTGCAACAAATAGAGTTTATAGGGGCGGTCCTCAACTCTGCAGGCCAGAGCCTTCCTTCTGGAGGCTCGTTTCCAAGCCATGTCGGACGTGATCTCCCATGTAAGGGGCCACCTGCTTACCACTGCCTACACTTGCCTAAGGTTGTTAAGCCACATGGCAGCCTGTACTTAGTGGTCTGTCATGCCCGGCTCCACCTCTGGCCGCTGCAGGCGTGGCTGGCATCGGTCTACTTTCCCAACAGGCACGACCTAGATTTGGTAGGCAAGGTCCTGTACCACATCTGGTTGTCCCTGGCATGGTGGTTGGAGCCTGGATGGGTGTTGCAGGGAGTTCCCTTTGTGGCCACATCCCTGTCGCTAACTCTGGTTTCCAATGCCTCGGACCTGGGTTGGGGAGTCTACCTGCATGAACTCGGCACACAAGGCTGGTGGTCGGGAGTCAACTGCTCCTTCAACATAAATATCAGGGCGCTCAGAGTGATACGCTTGGCCTGTCAGGCTTTTTGGTCCTACTTGAAGGGAAAGTTGGTTTTGGAAGCTTTCTGGGGCTGGGACTTCTGTGTGCAGCATACCATTATCTCATAGCAGCACATCTCCATGCGGTCAGGAATATATTTATCACCTCAGCGGAGCCTTCTCGTCTCGCCACAAATGGTCACTCCACCCCAAGGTGGTCAGTGTGATCTTCCAGAAGCGGGGATCTCCCTGAGTGGACTTGTTTGCGACTTGTCAGAACAGGAAACGTCACATGTTCTGCTCATTTCGGGGGATCAGTGGGCTCATTGTCAGATGCCTTCTTACTCCCATGGTCGGGAGCTCTAATGTATGCATTCCTACCAGTGCCATTGCTTCAGAGTCCTCATGAAGATCAAGCAGGACAGGGCCAAAGTGATCCTGATAGCCCTAGCTTGGCCTCACCAGCACTGGTTCAGCTCACTGGTGGACCTCTCGGTGACGGCCCAACTGCAGGTGCCTCTCTGGCCAGATTTCCTATCCCAGAACCACGGCAGTCTCCTGCACCTGAATCTAGCTGCACTGCACCTAATAATTCCTGTGTGGCTGAATGCTAAAGAGCAGGAGTGCTCGGCCCGTGTCCAGCACGTTCTACTGGCAAGCGAAAAGCCCTCCACCCTACCTGCCCAACAGTTTGTGTGCTGGGCCTCGACCCAAGGGGGTAGGCCAGAGCAGGCCTCGCTGCAGTTGATCCTGTACTACCTTCTACATCTCAACTTCCAGGGCTTGTCCCTTTCATTGATTAAGGTCCAAATGGCCGCCATATCAGCCTTTCATCCCCCGTTCCAGGGCAGGTTGGTCTTTGCTCATGACGTGACGGTCCAGTTCTTGAAAGATCTGGAGCGATTCTACCCAATGTCAGAGACTCCGTCCCCCTGTGGAACCTGAATCTAGTGATAGTCTGGCTCATGAGACTTTTCTTCAAGCCCTTGGCATCCTGTTCCCTTCTTCTACTCTACTGGAAGGTGTCATTCGTGGTGGAGATAACATCTGCCTGAAGAGTGTCTGAGATTAGGGCACTTACCTTGGAGCTGCCCTATATGGTGTTTTTCAAGGACGAGGTCCAGCTGCATCTGCACCCAGCTTTCCTGCCCAAGGTTGTTTTTGCAATTTCACATGAACCAGGACGTATTTTTGCCAGTCTTCTTCCTAAAGCCTCATAAGTCTGAGGAGCAGTGTAGGTTGCACTTACTGGACATCAGGAGAGTGCTGGCCTTCTACATCGAAAGGACAAAACCATTCCGTAAATCAATGTAGCTGTTCGTCACAATGGCAGATAGGATGAAAGTTCACCCGGTGTCCACCCAGAGAATTTCATCATGGATCACCGCCTCCATCTGATTTTGCTATGATTAAGCGAAGGTGTCTCCACCGGTAATTGTAACTGCCCACTTGACTAGAGTGCAAGCCTTCATGGCCCATGTGCCAATTCCAGATATCTGCTGGGCTGCCACCTAGTCATCCATTCACATGTTCACATCTCACTACACGCTTACCCAGGAAGCCCAAGACGACGCTGGCTTTGGTAGAGCAGTGTTGCAAGCTGCGTGTCCGTGAACTCTGAGCTCACTTCCAGCAGGGCCAGATTAACCTTTTGTGGGCCCGGTGCCAAATATATTTGTGGGCCTCCATGGGGGCAGTGGTACATGGCACGGGGAGATTGGTCCGCAGAGCAAGGGGCATGGTATGGCAGGGGCAGCCTCGCTCCGCCCAGCCCAGTGCAAGGGCACTATTTACAAACAGGCAGTTGCCAGACACACAGTGTCCTGCCCAGCCCTGTGCTGCCAGTGTGCCCCTTCCCCTCAGGGTGGGCCCATGTCACGCCACACAGCCCCCCCGCCCAACACTGGAGCACCCCCCTGATCCCGATGGCCACAGCCCCCGCCCCCCCCCGACTTGCTATGCCCAGGACCCCCCTGCCCACAGCTCCACCACAACTGCCCAGCACCCCACGCACAACCCCCACTCCCTAGTGCCCCAACACACACAGATCTTCCCTGCCCCCTCACAGCCCAGCACCCCCCGCAGCCCCCTCAGAGACCCACTCCTGCATGCCCTGCCTCCCGGCCGTACTCACTGGCCCTGCTGGGAGGTGACTGTCTGCCGGGCTGAGCTGGGAGCACAGCTAGGGCTGGTCCCGGGGCAGGGAATCGCTCCGGCCCCTCTGGAGTGGTATGATCAGCCAGGCTAGGGCCTGCCCCAGCCGGGGTCCCTCAGGACCCACTTGCCTGGAGGGGACCAGCTAAGTCCCCCACACTGGCCCCTCCTCCCCCCCAAATGCTGAGACTGGCCATACTTCTGCCCCAGGCCCAGGCGGCTCAGCTCTAGGGAGGCAGGGGGGCCCCACAGCTGGTGGGAAGGAGAGACTGCCCGGAACTGGAGGTGCACTGGGGCCAGAAGGCAGAGATGAGTGCTCGGCTGGCCGGCGGGCGGGCCAAGAGGAGCAAGTGATGGGCGGGGCAGAGCCAGCAGGCTGGTGGGGTCTCAGCACAGTGCAAGTGGAGCAGGTCAGGGCCCCTTCTGAGCTTGGGCCTGGCTCCATGGTGCTACTGGTGCCATTTCAAACCCAGCACTAACTTCCAGCGATACTGCTTGTGAATCACCTAGAATGTAATCGACATAAGCAAGCACTCAAAGAAAAAATGGTTACCTACCTTGCGTAACTGTTGTTCTTTGAGATGTGTTGCTCAGATCCCTTCCATTATCTGCCCTCCTACTCCTCTGTCAGAGTTGCCAGCAAGAAGGAACTGAGAGGGTGTAGGGCCAGAGGCGCCTGATATACTGATGCATAAGCGTGGCACTCCAGAGAGCACCACAGCTGACCTGACCGATACCAGTAAGGTAAAAGTTTCCGACAACTGTGCACATGGGCGCATACACACCTAAAATGGAATGGACATGAGCAACACATCTCAAAGAACAACAGTAACAAAAGGTAGTTAACCGGGTTTTTTAGTGAACATGTTTTAATAAGTTTTTAAACACAAGGAGTTGGGCAGTTGTGAGGGGAAAATCTAGATAAGTGCTTTACACATTATCGTGTCTTTTTTGGGATAAACTTTTTAGTTCAGATTAGTTCAGAGTCTAACTTTTTTTACTGCCATGTATTTATTCCTTGCCATCTTATTGTGAGGTAAAATAATGTTGAGAGCTATAGCAAAAGTATTGAAGTTAATTGAAAACCAAAGCATAAAAAATAACGAGGAGTCCTTGTGGCACCTTAGAGACTAACAAATTTACTTGGGCATTATGCCCAAATATATTTGTTAGTCTCTAAGATGCCACAAGGACTCCTCCTTGTTTTTGCTGATACAGACTAACCGGCTACCACTCCAAAGCATAAATATTAGTCTGATAAAAATGGGAGTGCTAGAAGATTCTAGGATCAGAATAAAGAGTTGTGGATATGCTACAAAGGTTCTCACAACAAATTTTTTGGTGGCCACAGGGTGCAGCCACCAACTCTTGCTGGTGGCCGCTCTGACAATTTTTCCTAAAACACTTAATTAACTTTATGAAAAACAAAATAAATATGCACACATACATGTCCAAAATAATTGTAATTTATTTATGTTGGGTTTTTTGCAGACTGAATAATAAAAGTAATGTATGTAAACAGAATAGAAACACAAATAAGGTGCTTTGCATTTTTGGGGTTTTTTTAGACTTGCTAGCTAATAAGTCTGCTACTGTGAAAAGTGATATTTGTATATTGGTTCATAAAACTTTTCACAGCAGACTTACTTAGTCCAGGCAAGCTGAGGGACAAATTAAGCCCTGGATGAGGTGGTAGGTAAGGAGGCGGGGGGGAGGGACACCACGGGTGCTGCGGGGAGGGGTCTGGAGGAGGCAGCGGGGATTGAGTCTAGGGCTGGAGCCTTGGGTCCTGCTGCATGGCCGGGGGCTGGAGGAGGCAGCAGGGGCCAGAGGCAATGTGGGGAGGGGTGAGCTCAGAGCTGGAGCCCAAAATCCTGTGGCTGGGGACTGAGCCCATTGCCACTTGGCCAGAGCCTGCCACCCACCACCCCAGGGCTGAAGCCCAAAGCCCTAGCCCCACTGCTCCTACAAAGGTGGGAACTCACACTAGTCGACTGCTCATACAGTGTTTCTGGCTCCGGAAGGGGGCGGGGCCAGCCACTGCTGGCCCCCCGGGGGAGGAGCTGCTGCTTTCCCCTCCCCACCCAGGAGGCTGTGGCTGCAAGAAAAGTCCCTGATGGCCAGATTTGAGAAACTCTGTGCTAGGATTTCAGGTCTTAGCCCTTCTTATTCCTGTTTACCAGAAAATGCAGCTGTTGCTTTCTTTTGCAAAAAATAAACATGACTGTTTTGGACTGTTAACACACATCTGTATATAGTAACTGTCTGTGGTCCATGAGAGCAATGGGTTATCAAAGGCTGGCTCTTTAAACAATATTTATTAAATATATTGTGTGATATGGATAATGGTATTAAGTGGAGAGTAAATTTTTTTGTGTGTTAAGTTATTTGGAGTACAAATAATGTGGCTTTTGTTCCTGTAGTTATGGACTCATATCTTTCATTGTTTGTTTGTTAAATTACTCAAGAAGGACTTGCTTTATAAATTAATTTCTGTAATCAAAGACTCATTTTCATCTAGAAAATAGCTTTCCACTCTCTGGGTCATCTTAGTTGAAGATGTATTTGGTAACAGTAAGTTGCAAGGTTTTTTTAGACACTGCAAACTCTGTCTTAGGGTATGTCTGCACTACGGAATAAGGTCGAATTTATAGAAGTCGTTTTTTTAGAAATCGGTTTTATATATTCGAGTGTGTGTGTCCCCACAGAAAATGCTCTAAGTGCATTAACTCGGCGGAGCGCTTCCACAGTACCGAGGCTAGAGTCGACTTCCAGAGCGTTGCACTGTGGGTAGCTATCCCACAGTTCCCGCAGTCTCCGCTGCCCATTGGAATTCTGGGTTGAGATCCCAATGCCTGATGGGGCTAAAACATTGTCGCGGGTGGTTCTGGGTACATATCGTCAGGCCCCCGTTCCCTCCCTCCCTCCGTGAAAGCAAGGGCAGACAATCGTTTCGCGCCTTTTTTCCTGAGTTACCTGTGCAGACGCCATACCACGGCAAGCATGGAGCCCACTCAGGTAACCGTCACCCTATGACTCCTGGGTGCTGGCAGACGCAGTACGGCATTGCTACATAGTAGCAGCAACCCCTTGTCTTGTGGCAGCAGACGGTACAGTACGACTGGTAGCTGTCATCGTCATGTCCGAGGTGCTCCTGGCCACGTCGGCTGGGAGCGCCTGGGCAGACATGGGTGCAGGGACTAAATTTGGAGTGACTTGACGAGGTCATTCTCTTTAGTCCTGCAGTCAGTCCTATTGAACCGTCTTATGGTGAGCAGGCAGGCGATACGGACTGCTAGCAGTCGTACTATACCATCTTCTGCCAGGCAGGCAGGAGATGAGGATTGCTAGCAGTCGTATTGTACCATCTTCTGCCAGGCAGGCAAGAGATGAGGATGGCTAGCAGTCGTACTGTACCATCTTCTGCCGAGCAGCCATGAGATGTGGATGGCATGCAGTCCTTCTGCACCGTCTGCTGCCAGCCAAAGATGTAAAAGATAGATGGAGTGGGTCAAAACAAGAAATAGACCAGATTGTTTTGTACTCATTTGCCTCCTCCCCTGTCTAGGGGACTCATTCCTCTAGGTCACACTGCAGTCACTCACAGAGAAGGTGCAGCAAGGTAAATCTAGCCATGTATCAATCAGCGGCCAGGCTAACCTCCTTGTTCCAATAAGAATGATAACTTAGGTAAACCATTTCTTATTGGAACCCTCCGTCAAGTCCTGCCTGAAATACTCCTTGATGTAAAGACACCCCCTTTGTTGATTTTAGCTCCCTGAAGCCAACCCTGTAAGCCGTGTCGTCAGTCGCCCCTCCCTCCGTCAGAGCAACGGCAGACAATCGTTCCGCGCCTTTTTTCTGTGCGGACGCCATACCAAGGCAAGCATGGAGGCCGCTCAGCTCACTTTGGCAATTAGGAACACATTAAACACCACACGCATTATCCAGCAGTATATGCAGCACCGGAACCTGGCAAAGCGATGCCGGGCGAGGAGGCGACGTCAGCGCGGTCACGTGAGTGATCAGGACATGGACACAGATTTCTCTGAAAGCATGGGCCCTGCCAATGCATGCATCATGGTGCTAATGGGGCAGGTTCATGCTGTGGAACGCCGATTCTGGGCTCGGGAAACAAGCACAGACTGGTGGGACCGCATAGTGTTGCAGGTCTGGGACGATTCCTAGTGGCTGCGAAACTTTCGCATGCGTAAGGGCACTTTCATGGAACTTTGTGACTTGCTTTCCCCTGCCCTGAGGCGCATGAATACCAAGATGAGAGCAGCCCTCACAGCTGAGAAGCAAGTGGCGATAGCCCTGTGGAAGCTTGCAATGCCAGACAGCTACCGGTCAGTTGGGAATCAATTTGGAGTGGGCAAATCTACTGTGGGGGCTGCTGTGATGCAAGTAGCCCACGCAATCAAAGATCTGCTGATATCAAGACTAGTGAGCCTGGGAAATGTGCAGGTCACAGTGGATGGCTTTGCTGCAATGGGATTCCCTAACTGTGGTGGGGCTATAGACGGAACCCATATCCCTATCTTGGCAGCGGAGCACCAAGCCGCCGAGTACATAAACCGCAAGGGGTACTTTTCGATAGTGCTGCAAGCTCTGGTGGATCACAAGGGACGTTTCACCAACATCAACGTGGGATGGCCGGGAAAGGTGCATGATGCTCGCATCTTCAGGAACTCTGGTCTGTTTCAAAAGCTGCAGGAAGGGACTTTCTTCCCAGACCAGAAAATAACTGTTGGGGATGTTGAAATGCCTATATGTATCCTTGGGGACCCAGCCTACCCCTTAATGCCATGGCTCATGAAGCCATACACAGGCAGCCTGGACAGTAGTCAGGAGCTGTTCAACTACAGGCTGAGCAAGTGCAGAATGGTGGTAGAAAGTGCATTTGGACGTTTAAAGGCGCGCTGGCGCAGTTTACTGACTCGCTTAGACTTCAGCGAAACCAATATTCCCACTGTTATTACTGCTTGCTGTGTGCTCCACAATATCTGTGAGAGTAAGGGGGAGACGTTTATGGCGGGGTGGGAGGTTGAGGCAAATTGCCTGGCTGCTGGTTACGCGCAGCCAGACACCAGGGCGGTTAAAAGAGCACAGGAGGGCGCGGTACGCATCAGAGAAGCTTTGAAAACCAGTTTCATGACTGGCCAGGCTATGGTGTGAAAGTTCTGTTTGTTTCTTCTTGATGAAACCCCCCGCCCCTTGGTTCACTCTACTTCCCTGTAAGCTAACCACCCGCCCCTCCTCCTTTCAATCACCGCTTGCAGAGGCAATAAAGTCATTGTTGCTTCACATTCATGCATTCTTTATTCATTCATCACACAAATAGGGGGATGACTACGAAGGTAGCCCAGGAGGGGTGGTGGAGGAGGGAAGGAAAATGCTACACAGCACTTTAAGCACAGCACTTTAAAAGTTTACAACTTTAAAATTTATTGAATGACAGCCTTCTTTTTTTTGGGCAATCCTCTGTGGTGGAGTGTCTGGTTGGCCGGAGGCCCCCCCACCGCGTTCTTGGGCGTCTGGGTGTGGAGGCTATGGAACTTGGGGAGGAGGGCGGTTGGTTACAGAGGGGCTGCAGTGGCAGTCTGTGCTCCAGCTGCCTTTGCTGCAGCTCAACCATACACTGGAGCATACTGGTTTGGTCCTGCAGCAGCCTCAGCATTGAATCCTGCCTCCTCTCATCACGCTGCCGCCACATTTGAGCTTCAGCCTTGTCTTCAGCCCGCCACTTATTCTCTTCAGCCCGCCACCTCTCCTCCCGGTCATTTTGTGCTTTCCTGCACTCTGACATTATTTGCCTCCACGCATTCGTCTCTGCTCTGTCAGTGTGGGAGGACAGCATGAGCTCGGAGAACATTTCATCACGAGTGCGTTTTTTTTTCTTTCTAAGCTTCACTAGCCTCTGGGAAGGAGAAGATCCTGTGATCATTGAAACACATGCAGCTGGTGGAGGAAAAAAAAAGGGACAGCGGTATTTAAAAAGACACATTTTATAAAACAGTGGCTACACTCTTTCAGGGTAAACCTTGCTGTTAACATTACATACATAGCACATGTGCTTTCGTTACAAGGTCGCATTTTGCCTCCCCCCACCGCGTGACTACCCCCTCAACCTTCCCCCCTCCCTGTGGCTAACAGCGGGGAACATTTCTGTTTAGCCACAGGCAAACAGCCCAGCAGGAATGGGCTCCTCTAGGTGTCCCATGAAGAAAAGCACTCTATTTCAACCAGGTGACCATTAATTATATCTCACTCTCCTGAGGATAACACAGAGAGATAAAGAACGGATGTTGTTTGAATGCCAGCAAACATACACTGCAATGCTTTGTTCTACAATGATTCCCGAGTACGTGTTACTGGCCTGGAGTGGTAAAGTGTCCTACCATGAAGGACGCAATAAGGCTGCCCTCCCCAGAAACCTTTTGCAAAGGCTTTAGGAGTACATCCAGGAGAACCGCGAATGCCAGGGCAAAGTAATCCTTTCACATGCTTGCTTTTAAACCATGTATAGTATTTTAAAAGGTACACTCACCAGAGATCCCTTCTCCGCCTGCTGGGTCCAGGAGGCAGCCTTGGGTGGGTTCGGGGGGTACTGGCTCCAGGTCCAGGGTGAGAAACAGTTCCTGGCTGTCAGGAAAACCGGTTTCTCCGCTTGCTTGCTGTGAGCTATCTACAACCTCCTCCTCATCATCATCTTCTTCGTCCCCCAAACCTGCTTCCGTATTGCCTCCCTCTCCATTGAAGGAGTCAAACAACACGGCTGGGGTAGTGGTGGCTAAACCCCCTAAAATGGCATGCAGCTCATCATAGAAGCGGCATGTTTGGGGCTCTGACCCGGAGTGGCCATTCGCCTCTCTGGTTTTCTGGTAGACTTGCCTCAGCTCCTTCAGTTGTACGCGGCACTGCTTCGGGTCCCTGTTATGGCCTCTGTCGTTCATGCCCTGGGAGATTTTGACAAAGGTTTTGGCATTTCGAAAACTGGAACGGAGTTCTGATAGCATGGATTCCTCTCCCCAAACAGCGATCAGATCCCGTACCTCCCGTTCGGTCCATGCTGGAGCTCTTTTGCGATTCAGGGACTCCATCATGGTCGCCTGCAGCTTGCCACGCTGGCCAAACAGGAAATGGGATTTAAAAGTTCGCGGTTCTTTTCCTGTCTACCTGGCCAGTGCATCTGAGTTGAGAGTGCTTTCCAGAGCGGTCAGAATGGAGCACTCTGGGATAGCTCCCGGAGGCCAATACCATCGAATTGTGTCCACAGTACCCCAAATTCGAGCCGGCAAGGTCGATTTAAGCGCTAATCCACTTGTCAGGGGTGGAGTAAGGAAATCGATTTTAAGAGCCCTTTAAGTCGAAATAAAGGGCTTCATTGTGTGGACGGGTGCAGGTTTACATCGATTTAACGCTGCTAAATTCGACCTAAAGTCCTAGTGTAGACCAGGGCTTAGTAAGGTCTGTGTTGCTGCAAAGTTCATGCTGCATTTTAAAGCTGTTTATCAGGAATTTACTTATAAAAGACTTTCTGCAATGGGGTTTAATTTCTCTTCCCGTCTGGTGACCAGTGAGTAAGAGCCATCTGGCTTCTTTGGACTCTGCAGCCCATAAATTTTATGAAAGCCTGCCCGTGGCTCTACTGTATCTGTATGGGATGAGCAGTATATGTTTTCTGTCTCTGCCTCTCTCTCAAGAGAGGAAGAGGCTATGTAATATTAAGTTTGAATAAAGGACGTAGGTGCATCATTTGATACTGCTTTGAGGGAAAACTGCAGAAGTGAAAGTGAGGCTGCCTTTGTTAATCGCCCAGAAGCATCTACAGGCGAGTGAGTAGAATCCTGGAATGATTCTCTGTGGTGCTGGGCTTATGTGGAAATTTCCAGCTGCATCACTGTCACTGGATACTCTTATGCAGTTCAAAACGAACCTTTAATATTGGAGAGAGAGATTGCCACCACTTCATGACGAGATGATTATTTTTTTCTTTCTTTTTAACTATTACAAATGATGCTCTTTTTCAAAAGAGGAATATGGCTCTGACTGGCAGAAACAAAATGTTTCCCATCAGATAGATGGGAGTTATCTCCTACATCTTGTACTCTGAACTGTTCAGCACTTTCCAGAGGTTTTAAATTTGGCAGAAGAATACAAGAATTATATGTTCCCCCTCACTCCCATGTTTTAAAAGTTAGTGTCTTTAAAATTCCTCTGTGGGATAGCCCACAAAGGAGAATCGTATCTATGTTGCTCTTCCCCAGAAGTATAGCAGAAGCCAAGTGAAACTGTCAAGAATTGTGTTGGTTACGCCGTAACGGTATGGAAGTTCTGTTGGTTGGAGCAGTACAAGTGCAGTGCAGAGGAGGAAACAGTAGAAACAGGTGAAAATGGAAACAGAGGGGTGTTTCTGCAATGGTCTTAGGGCATTCTATCTTTGTTTGGGACATTTATTCTTCCTCTCTGGACCAGAGTGGGGCTTGAAACAGTGTGCAGATGGCACGCTGATTCCTGGGTGGGAGTATTTAGAAAAACTGGACATGCACAAGTCCATGGGGCCGGATGTGTTGCATCCGAGAGTGCTAAAGGAATTGGCGGATGTGATTGCAGAGCCATTGGCCATTATCTTTGAAAACTCCTGGCGATCGGGGGAAAGTCCCGGAAGACTGGAAAAAGTTTAATGTAGTGCCAATCTTTAAAAAAGGGAAGGAGGAGGATCCTGGGAACTACAGGCCAGTCAGCCTCACCTCAGTCCCTGGAAAAATCATGGAGCATGTCCTCAAGGAATCTATTCTGAAGCACTTAGAGGAGAGGAAAGTGATCAGGAACAGTCAGCATGGATTCACCAAGGGCAAGTCATGCCTGACTAATCTAATTGCCTTCTATGATGAGATTACTGGTTCTGTGGGTGAAGGGAAAGCAGTGGATGTATTGTTTCTTGACTTTAGCAAAGCTTTTGACACGGTCTCCCACAGTATTTTTGTCAGCAAGTTAAAGAAGTATGGGCTGGATGGATGCACTACAAGGTGGGTAAAAAGAAAAGGAGTACTTGTGGCACCTTAGAGACTAACCAATTTATTTGAGCATAAGCTTTCGTGAGCTACAGCTCACTTCATCGGATGCATACTGTGGAAAGTACAGAAGATCTTTTTATACACACAAACCATGAAAAAATGGGTGTTTACCACTACAAAAGGTTTTCTCTCCCCTCACCCCACTCTCCTGCTGGTAATAGCTTATCTAAAGTGATCACTCTCCTTACAATAAGAAAAGGAGTACTTGTGGCACCTTAGAGACTAACCAATTTATTTGAGCACGAGCTTTCGTGAGCTACAGCTCACTTCATCGTATGCGATGAAGTGAGCTGTAGCTCACGAAAGCTCATGCTCAAATAAATTGGTTAGTCTCTATGGTGCCACAAGTACTCCTTTTCTTTTTGCGAATACAGACTAACACAGCTGTTACTCTGATAAAAGGTGGGTAGAAAGTTGGCTAGATTGTCGGGCTCAACGGGTAGTGATCAATGGTTCCATGTCTGTTTGGCAGCCGGTATCTAGCGGAATGCCCCAAGGGTCGGTCCTGGGGCCGGTTTTGTTCAATATCTTCATTAATGATCTGGAGGATGGTGTGGTTTGCACTCTCAGCAAGTTTGCGGATGACACTAAACTGGGAGGAGTGGTAGATATGCTGGAGGGTGGGGATAGGATACAGAGGGACTTAGACAAATTGGAGGATTGGGCCAAAAGAAATCTGATGAGGTTCAACAAGGACAAGTGAAGAGTCCTGCACTTAGGATGGAAGAATCCAATGCACCGCTACAGACTAGGGACCGAATGGCTAGGCAGTAGAGAGAAGGACCTAGGGATTACAGTGGACGAGAAGCTGGATATGAGTCAACAGTGTGCCATTGTTGCCAAGAAGGCCAATGGCATTTTGGGGTGTATAAGTAGGGGCATTGCCAGCAGATTGAGGGACGTGATCGTTCCCCTCTATTCGACATTAGTGAGGCCTCATCTGGAGTACTCTGTCCAGTTCTGGGCCCCACGCTACAAGAAGGATGTGGAGAAACTGGAGAGAGTCCAGCGAAGGGCAACAAAATGATTAGGGGTCTGGAACACATGACTTATGAGGAGAGGCTGAGGGAACTGGGATTGTTTAATCTACGGAAGGGAAGAATGAGGGGGGATTTGATAGCTGCTTTTAACTACCTGAAAGGTGGATCCAAAGAGGATGGATCTAGACCATTCTCAGTGATAGTAGACGATAGGACAAGGAGTAATGGTCTCAAGTTGCAGTGGGGGAGATTTAGGTTGGATATTAGGAAAACCTTTTTCACTACGAGGGTGGTGAAACACTGGAATGCGTTACCAAGGGAGGTGGTGGAGTCCCCTTCCTTTGAAGTTTTTAAGGTCAGGTTTGACAAAGCCCTCACTGGGATGATTTAGTTGGGATTGTCCTGCTCTGGGCAGGGGTTGGACTAGATGGCCTCCAGAGGTCCCTTCCAACTCTGTTATTCTATGATTCTATGATAATGTCTAATTGCTTTCAAGTGACCCAATCCCTAGTCTTTTTTAAATAAGGCTTTATGGCTATTGATGCAAAGCCCTGAGATGATATTACATTTTCAGGTTTGACTACACTGGAGAATTATACACCATAATTGCTGTATTTCACTCCATGTGCTTGCTTGCATTTCAGAGGTGGGTTAAGGGGTGCCCGTCTATCTCTTCCCTACCTCCAAAGGGTGTTTTCAGGTTTGAAAACTGTTTATAAAATACTCTGAGGTCCTTGGACAAAAAGGGCTGTAGAAGGGCAAAGGATTATTACTTTTAGAAAACTACTTGCCCTGAAAGAGTAATTACACTACCTGAAAGTAAAACTGGACCTCACCTCAGCAGCTAGTAGACTACTGCAGAAGGGCACAACCAAAAAGCGACACAAGAGTATTATTGTCCTTTCAGTGCAATTGGGGCTTTTCAGGGCTGTTTCCGTCTTTGGATGAGAAATTAATTATATGAGTCCAATATATTTTTGATGTAATCTTGTTTGTTCACATAAAATGTACACTAAGTGCTGTTTTCCTGTAGAAACAAACAGCAGGCAGTTCTCTTGCTCAGAAATCCCTGTGTGGTACTGCACCAAACAGCTCTATCTCTTTGTTTCATTCCTGGATCATGCTCACAATCAGAACTCCTTCTGCTGGCGGGCTTGCATTCTCCAAAACACAGCCTGCAACCAGTGTCATACTCCCCGGCATACCTATGTTAATCTACCTTATTTAGCTCTGCCCTTGTCATGTGGCCTCGTGCCTGGAGCAGTAGCCCCCATTATTCTGCAGCCATATTTACTCCATAAAGGGGCTTAATTGCTCCTGTTATGGATCCTGAAAGAGAGAGTTTGGCACACTTCTGGACTTTAATGAGCTCTGTGACTTGTCTTTGGATTCAAGATCTCCTTGATGACAGCCTTTAGCACCTTTCAGCATAACAGTCAGGGCTGTCCTTAGGATTTATGGGGCCCTATGCAGTATTATTAAACTGGTGCCCCTATGCCCGATGGCAGCCTGGGCTCCCTTGTGTATTTTACATAAGAATGGTCTTTTGAAGGATTTATTTAAAAAACTGTATGTCTGAAGATCCAAGCATTTGAGGCTAAAGATGAATACTCAGGTTGTGCATCTAAAAATCTATGCAAGGAGTTTTTTGGAGATGTGATTTTATAATTTTCAGCAACACACTGACATATTTTTAAAGCAAATTTTAAACTAAGGTCCTCCAGACTAACATGTTCTGAGTAAATATTACAGTAATACACAACTGGCTTTGTCAGTAAATTCAGAAACTGAATATATCTGGAGGTTGTCAAATGCCTGTTAAATGGCTTCATTACCACTTGAATGGCTCTTTAACAGTTTCAGTGTTGTGCTAATAGGTCTGGAAGGCTTTTTCACTTTTAAGGACTAGATTCCCTTTCTGGAGGAAGACTCTCACCATGCTGCAGCAGCCAGCTGTGGTGGGAGCCTGCAGGAAGGGTCAGAACAAGGATAGGAAGAGGTGGAAGGGTGGACACTAAGACCCAGGGGTGTCCCAAATTTTCACCCTCCTATGCTGCTTATGCCTAAGGATGGCCCTGATAATAGTATTGAGAAATTCACTTCTCTGTAAGTGAAGTTTTCTGGGGTGAGTGAGGGAACCTTTGGCATTAACTTATGCAGACTCTGAGCTTGCTTTATTTTTTTTAAAGGGAGAAATATTGCTAGCTCTGAAGATAGCAAAGAAAACTTTACAAAGGTATAAAACCAAGGAATCCTGATGGCTTGGCTACATGGGGAAATTGACCAGTATATACCTATTGTAGAATAAGCTATTCCACAATCCTGTGTGGACACTCTAATAAAAGTGACTTTGTTCCAGAATAGTGTGTCCATATGAGGGCATTGTTCTAGTATAATTTAGCTATACTGGTCAATTTCCCCATGTTGACGGGGCCTTAGCCTGCAACTGGACCATTTTTTGTGTTACTGCAGCTTCTTATATCTTTGCCAAAGAGGACAGAGTGAATTTAACAAGACTGATAGAATCCTGCAGGCAACAGTGAAACTGTCAAGAATCATGTTGTCAGGGTTCCTTCCCCACTCTGAACTCTAGGGTACAGCTGTGGGGAGCCGCATGAAAGACCCCCTAAGCTTATTCTTACCAGCTTAGGTTAAAACTTCCCCAAGGTGCAAACTTTGCCTTGTCCTTGAATAGTATGCTGCCACCACCAAGCGTTTTAAACAAAGAACAGGGAAAGAGACCGCTGGGAGACGTCTTCTCCCCAAAATATCCCCCCAAGCCCTACATACCCCCTTTCCTGGGGAGGCTTGAGAATAATATCCTAACCAATTGGTTACAAAATCATCAAAGACCCAAACCCCTGGATCTTGGAACAATGGAAAAATCAGCCAGGTTCTTAAAAGAAGGATTTTATTTAAAAAAAAAAAAGTAAAAATCATCTCTGTAAAATCAGGATGGAAAATACTTTACAGGGTATTCAGATTCAAAACACAGAGGATCCCCCTCTGGGCAAAACCTTAAAGTTACATAAAACAGGAATAAACTTTCCTCTTAACGCAGGGAAAATTTACATGAAACAAAAGATAAACTAATCCACCTTGCCTGGCTTACCTATACTGGTTGCAATATTGGAGACTTGGATTAGGATGGGTTGGAGAAGATGGATTTCTGTCTGGCCTCTCTCAGTCCCAAGACTGTAAGCAAAGAGCACAGAACAAAAGCCTTCTCTCTCCCCCCCCCTCTCCGGTTTTGAAAGTATCTTGTCCCCTTATTGGTCCTTTGGGTCAGGTGCCAGCCAGGTTAGCTGAGCTTCTTAACCCTTTACAGGTAACAACAGGGTGTTGCCTCTGGCCAGGAGGGATTTTATAGCACTGTATACAGAAAGGTGGTTTACCCTTCCCTTTATATTTATGACACATGTCTATTTCATTCTGCTACTGCTTGGCATAATTATAGACAGCAGCAAAGACAAGCACTGGAATTACTTGCTGTGGAGGAAGATCCAATAAATGGGGGTTGGGGAAGGGAATGAGCAGCTGAGACCTTTTCTTCCACCTCCTCCCCATCATAGTGGTCAGGACATTGGGGAGGGGTGAAATAGCAGAAAACCTTTCTTCCTGCCCTGTTCCCCTTGCAGCAGTCAGCAGGCACTAGGCTTGTCTACACTGTGTTGCAGTACATACTAGGGAAGTGTTAATTGCTGAGTGCACCAAAGTGTTGCTTGCTAACTGCCCCTGGCCTTGTGGCTGCTGCTGGTGCAAACTTAAAAATTTGCACTAACATGGTCCAAATGACTCCCACAGTCCACCCTGCAGCGCAGCTTAGGGGTGTGGGGGAAGGGAAAGAAAAGGGGGAATGACAGAAAGCATTAGCTATTGACAAGTAGTAATGGTCTCAAGTTGCAGTGGGGGAGGTTTAGGTTGGATATTAGGAAAAACTTTTTCACTAGGAGGGTGGTGAAACACTGGAATGCGTTACCTAAGGAGGTGGTAGAATCTCCTTCCTTAGAAGTTTTTAAGGTCAGGCTTGACAAAGCCCTGGCTGGGATGATTTAGTTGGGGATTGGTCCTGCTTTGAGCAGGGGGTTGGACTAGATGACCTTCTGGGGTCCCTTCCAACCCTGATATTCTATGATTCTATGATATACTCTAGAGCAGTGATATTGGACTTCAGTGGTTCAGGAGCCAAATTAGTGATCATAGAATCATTACCCAACATTACCCAAATCAACATTACCCAAAAGAGTCACAGTAGCGTGAATCCATTGTTTCATTTATTGTAGTACTATTCATATTTAAAAGTAGGATGGGGAATTATTTAGGGTTTTTATATTTTATAAAAACCCTATATATATAAAATTCTCACAGCAAATAAGTACAGGTTGATAATTTAATTGGTTAATAACATAGTAAAAGCATTCTGATCGGTTAATAATTAAATCATAGTGTTTTAATATCATGTGCTGCAAAGAGCTTCAGGAGACACAATAAAGAGCTACTTGAGAGCCACAGTCTGAGTATCGCTGCTCTGGAGTCTGTGTTATGAGAGTGGCGGGAATAGTGTGAATTTGATACCTTCCTAGCTAAAGTCTGATCCACAAGATGGAGCCCCCAAGGCAGGGTATCGAGACAGTAGTCTGGTAGAAATCCTACTGCCATTCCTTTTTGCAGTAGCTGATGGCAGGGGAACTGGTCTTCCCTCCAGAATGTTGCCTCTGTCCCTCCCTGGTGAAAACCACCCTGATCATGTCTTCCATGTCTCCCTTTTGGCTGGTAGGCAATTAGTAAATCTTTCAGTCCCTGTATATTTAGCATCCCTTGAAGGTACCTCTTATTTTGAAATAAATCATGCCCTATACAGTTAATGAGGTAGAAGGCTGAAGAGCACATCCAAATGGCCTTTGGGATATCTGAGACACAAGCTAGGTGAGATAATATCTTTACTGAACTGTATTTTAAAGAATCTTTATTGAGGTTACAGGGACAAACCATCCTGATGTGTAGAAAGAATAGTAAATATGGCAGGTGAACAGCTTGGCTTAACAGTGAAATCCTTGCTGATCTTAAACACAAAAAAGAAGCTTACAAGAAGTGGAAGATTGGACAAATGACCAGGGAAGAGTATAAAAATATTGCTCAGGCATGCAGGAGTGAAATCAGGAAGGCCAAATCACAGCTGGAGCTGCAGCTAGCAAGAGATGTTAAGAGTAACAAGAAGGGTTTCTTCAGGTATGTTAGTAACAAGAAGAAAGTCAAGGAAAGTGTAGGCCCCTTACTGAATGGGGGAGGCAACCTAGTGACAGAGGATGTGGAAAAAGCTATTGTACTCAGTGCTTTTTTTGCCTCTGTCTTCACGAACAAGGTCAGCTCCCAGACTACTACACTGGGCAGCACAGCATGGAGAGGAGGTGACCAGGCCTCTGTGGGGAAAGAAGTGGTTTGGGACTATTTAGAAAAGCTGGACGAGCACAAGTCCATGGGGCCGGATGCGCTGCATCCGAGAGTGCTGAAGGAGTTGGCAGATGTGATTGCAGAGCCATTGGCCATTATCTGTGAAAACTCATGGCGATCGGGGGAAGTCCCAGACGACTGGAAAAAGGCTAATGTAGTGCCCATCTTTAAAAAAGGGAAGGAGGAGGATCCTGGGAACTACAGGCCAGTCAACCTCACCTCAGTCCCTGGAAAAATCATGCAGCAGGTCCTCAAGGAATCAATTCTGAAGCACTTAGAGGAGAGAAAAGTGATCAGGAACAGTCAGCATGGATTCACCAAGGGCAAGTCATGCCTGACTAATCTAATTGCCTTCTATGATGAGATAACTGGCTCTGTGGATGAGGGGAAAAGCGGTGGACGTGTTGTTCCTTGACTTTAGCAAAGCTTTTGACACTGTCTCCTACAGTATTCTTGCCAGGAAGTTAAAGAAGTATGGGCTGGATGAATGGACTATAAGGTGGATAGAAAGTTGGCTAGATTGTCAGGCTCAACAGGTAGTGATCAATGGCTCCATGTCTAGTTGGCAGCCGGTATCAAGTGGAGTGCCCCAAGGGTCGGTCCTCGGGCTGGTTTTGTTCAATATCTTCATTAATGATCTGGAGGATGGTGTGGATTGCACCCTCAGCAAGTTTGCAGATGACACTAAACTGGGAGGAGAGGTAGATATGCTGGAAGGTAGGGATAGGATACAGAGGGACCTAGACAAATTGGAGGATTGGGCCAAAAGAAATCTGATGAGGTTCAACAAGACAAGTGCAGAGTCCTGCACTTAGGATGGAAGAATCCAATGCACCGCTACAGACTAGGGACCGAATGGCTCGGCAGCAGTTGTGCAGAAAAGGACCTAGGGGTTACAGTGGACGAGAAGCTGGATATGAGTCAACAGTGTGCCGTTGTTGCCAAGAAGGCCAATGGCATTTTGGGGTGTATACGTAGGGGCATTGCCAGCAGATTGAGGGATGTGATCGTTCCCCTCTATTCAGCATTGGTGAGGCCTCATCTGGAGTACTGTGTCCAGTTTTGGGCCCCACACTACATGAAGGATGTGGAAAAATTGGAAAGAGTCCAGTGGAGGGCAACAAAAATGATTAGGGGACTGGAACACATGACTTATGAGAAGAGGCTGAGGGTACTGGGATTGTTTAGTCTGTGGAAGAGAGGAGTGAGGGGGGATTTGATAGCTGCTTTCAACTACCTGAAAGGGGGTTCCAAAGAGGATGGATCGGATGACAGAACGAGGAGTAATGGTCTCAAGTTGCAGTGGGGGAGGTTTAGGTTGGATATTAGGAAAAACTTTTTCACTAGGAGGGTGGTGAAACACTGGAATGCGTTACCTAGGGAGGTGGTGGAATCTCCTTCCTTAGAAGTTTTTAAGGTCAGTCTTGACAAAGCCCTGGCTGGGATGATTTAGTTGGGGATTGGTCCTGCTTTGAGCAGGGGGTTGGACTAGATGACCTCCTGAGGTCCCTTCCAACCCTGATATTCTATGATTCTATGAACTTCAGTCGGTGAAAGAGACAAGATTTTGAGCTACATGGAGCTCTTCTTCAGGTCTGGGAAAGATACTTAGAGTATCAGAGCTCATACAAGATGGAACAGATTGTTTAGCAGAGGAGTGGGCAAACTACGGCCTGGGCTCTGTATCCGGCCCTCCAGATGTTTTAATCCAGCCCTCGAGCTCCTGCTGGGGAGCGGGGTCCGGGGCTTGCCCTGCTCCGGCACTCCAGCCAGGTAGTGGGGTCAGGGGCTTGCCCCACTCTGTGAGGCTCCCGGAAGCAGCAGCATGTCCCCCTTCCAGCTCCTACGTGTAGGGGCAGCCAGGGGTCTTCGCGCGCTGCCCCCGCCCCAATTGCCTGCGGAGAGGGCCTCCACGTCGGAGCCAGAGGAGGGATATGCTGCTGTTTTTAGGAGCTTCTTGAGGTAAGTGCCACCAAGAGCCTGTACCCCAACCCCCTCCCGCACATCAACCCCCGGCCCTGATCCCCCTCCCGCACATCAACCCCCGGCCCTGATCCCCCTCCCACCCTCCAAACCGCTTGGTCCCAGCCTGGAGCACTCTCCTGCACCCCAACCCCTCATCCCCAGCCCCACCCCAGAGCTTGTACCCCCAGCCAGAGCCCTCACCCCCCCCAGTGCACCCCAATCCTCTGCCCCAGCCTAGAGCCCCCTCCTGCACCCTGAACTCATTTCTGGCCAGACCCCAGAGCCTGCACTCCCAGCTGGAGCACGCATTCCAACCCCCAATTTCGTGTGCATTCATGGCCCGCCATACAATTTCCATACCCAGATGTGGCCCTCGTGCCAAAAAGTTGGCCCACCCTGGTTTAGCATAAGTAGTTAACACATTATAAGCAACCATGCAAGCTGAAGTGGCCTGTTAATATCTTTGTAATAGGACAAAAAAGGGGGATTAGGGGTTACAGATTGTTGCAATAAGCCATAAATCTAATGTCTTTATTAAAACAATGATTTTTAGTGTCTAGCAAGGAATTTAAACTCCCCAGCTTATCTTTTGAAGGTGTTGTGCAGGTCTCCTTTGAAGATGAGGACTGAGAGGTCAGATATGGAGTGATCATATTCTGAAAAGTGTTCGCCCATGGGTGGTCTTGTTTTTTATCATTTTTTTGTGTAAGTTCATTTGATAGCATAGTGATTGTCTGGTTTCATCAACGTAGTTGTTGGGGCATTTAGTGCACTGCATGAGGTACACCACATGTTATGATAGCATGTGTAAGTCCCATGGATCTTGAAAGGTGTGTTGTGGGGGGTATTGATCATCATAGCAGGAGAGAGATATCTTCAGGTTTTGCATCTGTTATTATGGCTGGGTCTGGTACTGCTTTGAGTTGGTGAGTCCTGGTCTGTGGGGAGCTTGCTTCTGGTGATGAGGTTGTGTTGTTGTTTGAAGGCCAGAAGGGGAGGATTGGGAAAGATTTCTTTCAGGAAGTGGTCCCTGTCAAGTGTGGGATGGAATTGTTTGATACCCCATATGAATTGTTGCATGGGGTGGTAAGTGACAACTAGGGATGTGCAGTCAAAGAGTTTTTCATTTTCTGTATTGAAGCAGGTTCTCTCAGGACATTTGGGTGGCCCATTCCATGATGCAATCTACTTACCTGGTGGAGTGTCCTTATTTGGTGGAGGTGGTTTTAAGTGTCTTAAGGTGTGTATCCCAGACTTGCTCCTTGAGCATATTCTATGCTATGTAAGTGCCTGTCTCTGGATAAGATTTTTTGGTGTGTTTGGGGTGATTACTCAATTTGTGAAGGTAAGAGTGGTGATCCATCAGTTTCTTGTACATAATTGTCTGTATGGTTCCATTGCTGAAGCTGATCATGGTGTCCATGAAGTTGATGCTAGTGTGGGAGTGCTCTAGAGAAAGTTTAATGAATGGGTGGTGGCGGCTGAAATTTGGTAGAAATATGAGAGAGTTTAGGTCGTCTGTCCAGAGGATTAAAATATCATCGGTGTATCTCAGGTATATCATTGGTTTAGTGGTACATTATCTGAATCGCAAATGAAGATCCTGTTCCTCTCTCACTCCACAATCAAATGAAAGTGCTTTACGTTTTAATTAAAATTTAACATCTCCTTCAATTTAATTACACTGAAATAACCTGTTGCTCTGAAGCCACCTCCTCTATTGTTATGGTGGGATTCCATTCCTAAATGTACGTAGTTAAGGGTGTCCATGCAATCTGATTTCCTGACTGGATAAACATCTGTAAGTGCTTTATCACTGAAAGGAGGACTTTCCCACTTGAATGAACTCAGAAGTGAATTTTCACTAAAATGGATTTCCTTTGACATTTCTTTGTTCATTTTACTGTTATGAAAGACATTAAATAAGGGCTTCCTCTCTCATAAATTTTTTTCTGCTTTTCAGTGAAATCATTCATGATCATTGTTATTGCATTGCAAAATCAAGTGGTGGTCGGATATGGGTTAAAAGGGCACAAAACCACACTTTTAAATGGGGAAAGAGGAAGATTTACTGACTGCGAACACATGCAAAGTAACCAAACTTAAGTTTTTGTCTGTTTCTGTTATGAAACTTGGAGGTCCTTTAAATAACCGCAGCTCTCACCTCATTATTTACTAATGTCATCACAAACTTCAGTGGTTTTAGCCATGTGTAGTGATAAGATTGAAGCATCCATCTTGCTAACTTGGCTGTTGTAATTAAGCCCAGGGCCAGGGCTTTTTCTTCAAGCAGTGGTGAGGAACTTGTGGTATACTGCGTGGAGAGATTTGTGACATGACTGAGCTTAATACAGCAAGCCCAGGGATCAAGACCCTAGACAGGGAGACACCACCATTTCCAATCTTGAGGAGGATGTCAGTAATATGTTCATCATCAGAGGGGGGATAAAACCCCAAGTCAGTATTTAAGTTTAGTTCTGTTAGTATCAATGGCTGATTTACCAAGTGGATGTGAACAAAGAGCAACTTAAATTTTTCTGCGGCAAATGTCTTTAAGAGCACTCTATGCTCTCTCGTTCTCTCTTGCTCTCAGCATGGCTGTCAACGTCGTGTTTCTTCAGGCCAGAAGAATGTGCTGAAATTGTTCTGTGGATGAACTGCCAGAGGTACTATACGAGTAGTGTCCCTGGTATTCTCTTGCATATTGAGCATGGCTCTGTGATTCAGAGTACATGTTCCCCAAGTAGAGAATTTGACAGATAACACAGAGATTAAATCTATTATGGGGGACCTCTAGAGCCATTCTGGATTTCCATTTGTCATGTTTTTTTGTAGAATCATAGGACTGGAAGGGACCTTGAGAGGTCATCTAGTCCAGTCCCCTGCACTCATGGCAGGACTAAGTATTATCTAGACCATTCCCGACAGGTGTTTGTCTAACCTGCTCTTAAAAATCTCCAGTGATGGAGAGTCCGTAATCTCCCTAGGCAATTTATCTCAGTATTGTTTACCATTCGTATCTGTGACCTTTTTCTAACAACAGTTGCTGGATTAATCGGCCTTTGATTGTCAGAAGTTCTGTGTGGGCCACTTGTAGCTTATTACAGTCACTACTAAAACAGTAAACAAAATGCACATATTTTAAAACTTTTATAGGCTTCCTTCATAAATTTGGTGTCTACTGTAACATGTTGGGTAACATAGCTGATGCCCTTGCTACATTCTTGGCAATCTTTGAGTCAGACCTGGCACTTTTCTAGTTTGATCCTATCTGTGTAGTAATGGTTTTGCTAGCAAAAAGTCAACTCTAGATTTTATCTGTGAGAGCAGCTCTGATAATGCTTATCTTTTTGATTTCAAACTCTGTTTGCTGGAGTCCTGCCAATATGTCACTAGCCCATAGAGTAGAATGTAGCTTCTGAATCTATCATCTGATTTTTGATTGTGCTTGGATATTTTAAAATGATGAGAGAAGCATAAAGCTGGAATTGTTGAGAACCTGTAGCATTGAAATGCTGCAAAGCTCTGGAAATCCTATTAGCAATACAGTCATGGGGTAGTCTATTACATTGTTAGAAAGCTGTTGCATTTTGTATTTTCTTGATATGGGTGTAGAATCTTACTGCTTTTTTAAGGGGAAGTAATATATGGAAATGTTTTTTCTTGCTGAAAATGAATGGCATGTTTTCAGAGATTTATAATAAATGTATATGTTCTCTGGGGCCTCTGCCTTATATCAGAATGTTGCCTTGACTTGACTTCAGCGAAGAAAACTGCTATGGCTGGGACTGTTTACAAGATGGCACTCTGTTTAGGAGAAGAAAAAACAAACTCTGTGGAACACCTGAATCTGTTAAAAGGGACACTGCTAACATCCTTCCTTTCCTTTTCCAGAGTGTTGTGGTTAATGGGTTAGTGTGTGTATGTAGATATATATGTTGGGATTGGAACTTTTGCTGATGGTTCTGCAATGGGTGAATTGCTATCAAAAATGGTGGAAGCAATGGCTCTACCCTGGTGCGTGGAGGGTTGGTTTTTTTTTTTTGGAATTACAGTGAAATTTTAAATAAATCCTTTTTTCTTTAGTGTGAAAGCAATGAGCAGAGGAGGTAGGTGAATGGGAACCTGTAAATAGGGTGACCAGATGTCCCGATTTTACAGGGAGAGTCCCGATTTTGGGGTCTTTTTCTTTTATAGGCTTCTATTATCCCCACCCTGTCCCCGTTTTTCACATTTGCTCTCTGGTCACCCTACCTGTAAATGAGACTAGAGAGAGTTGTCTCAAACCTTTGGAAAGTTCAATTTAGCTAGAATTCCATTCTGAAGACATTTGAATTACAAAATTTAAAGTGTGGCTATGTTTTGCAAAGTGGCAATGTAAGATGGTGATTTTTTCTCAACAGATCTTTTCCTTGTGTACATTCACAGACATAGCTGTTTAATGATAAAAATTAGTCTTTATTGCTTTCTTATTCCTGTTAACTCTGTACAGTCAGCATAGTTAAGAGAGATCACACTGAGTTTATTCCATCTCGTGCAACAGTAATAGAATGGAATGTAAATAAACCAATTGGCTAAACCTGTACAAATCTTGTGAGGGCAATGGGCATTCAAAAGTGTTGCTAAGACCTTACTTGTTGTGCGAAATCTTTATATCTTGTGGAGACATGCAAAATGGGAAGAGCCCAGCTTGACTTCCTGATCCCAGGATGAGTTTACAGTGTTAGCAGCTAGCAAAATGCCCTTATGGAATAGCTGAACCCATTTGATCTGGAAACAACTGATGTACAATACATTTGGAACCTCACAATGACTGTTTTGTAGCAATCCTACTTTAATAACCCTGCTTTAAGATGAAAACAAAAGTCCAATAAATATTTCTTAGGTGTTTGCTCACTGAATTGTTGGCACTGTGCCCTTCTGGATTTCACCCTTCAGACTTTCAAACTCCTAATTGCAGGTATTGCGGGAAAGAGTGGGGAGGGGTGCCTTTCTTCATTTTCTTTTGTGAGAATTACATCATCGCTATTCTGCATGAGTTGAGTCATTCCAAATAGCACTCTGGTCTTTGTTGTTGCTCAAGCCTGGCCAGTATATCTATCACAGGCAGGGATGGTTTACAAAGATCCATAAGTGAATGCTGGAAACTGAACTATCCCAAGTGATTTTCGCTGATAGCTCATTAAGGCCTTGAGGAAAGAGAGGAGTTGATATTTGAAGTTGCTTTGAAATGATTCCTATACACCTTTCAGCATTTAGGAATGCTGCACAACCGGCTTGATGTTGTTCTGTGTGTTAAACTCTCAGGAGTAGGATTTAATGGTTAGAGCATGGGACTGTAAACCAGGACTACTCTCCTGTAAAACAGAGAGATTTACCTACTTCACAGGGGTAGGCAAATATTTGTATTATACATATTTGTAGAGCACTATTAGATCCTCAGATAAGTCTAATAGAAGTGCAAAAAATTACTCTTAGAAAGGAATGGGTGTGTGAGGCTCATACAGAGATTGCTTCTTTAGGTATTTGTGAAATTCTAGCTATGTTTTGATGGTAAAAAAGAGGTTTATAGTTAAGGGCATTCTCAATTATCTAAGAAGTAAAAATAACCGCCATCAATTTTTTCCCCCTAATATATGGAGTCTCTCTGCTTCTCTTTGTGTAGTACAGTGTTGCTGTACTCTTGAATCAGATCATGTGTTATAATGCCATTTGGCTTACATTTAGCTAGTTCTTGATGGTATTGATTTATAGGTTATGTGGGAGAATACTACAGAAACCCCTGTAATGTCAGTAGAAAAACTAATTAGCTAACTACTTTCACAGTATGGCTGTGACATAAATACAGGTGGACTTATTACATTAGAACTTAGTGTGCAAAAGGTTTTTCTCCTAAATCCTTGAAATAGTATTCCTGAAGGACCATGCCCATTATTCATGCCATGTGGATAAGAATAGAATTTCTCAGAGATGAGAATTGTTTTCCACATTTCCTCATGTATTAGGACTAAATGATTGTTTAAATTCACTCATGAAAAGTGCATCTTCCTCTTAATGGTTCTTTTGTTTCTATTTGTAGGCTCTCAGTGTCATTTGGAAGATGGCTTCCACCATATCTGGATTAAATTCCTTGTCCTGCAGATGACTAGCATCTTCTCTAAATAAGAAAGTGGGAGAATATTCTGCTCTGACAAAGGCATTCTGAACAGTAACTCCACGAGGAAATGCAGCTACGTTTCCATGCCCTCTTGCCCAGGTTTAGCACTGCTGCAAAGCCCCAAATCCAGATGAGACAATCCCCTCTTCCAAAGTGTAAACATGATTTTATAATACTATAAATATGCATATATAAATATAGTTTGTATTTTTTCAAGATCTTTGTTAGAAACTGGCTAATTTGACACTTCAAGGAGTATGTGCTAAGAATGATGTGCTGTAGCCTATTCATATAAAATTGTATGTAGCTTTAAAAAATATTAAAATTAACTTCACCCTTACATCATATTTCATCCATGTTTCCCCATGACACATGCCCACAGGTTCCTCTGCTTCTTGTTCTTAATTTCATTTTGGGGATGTGCTTTTGTATTTTTTGTTTTGTTTCAAAAGGTTCTGCATATAGTGGGAGGTGAGGCAACACTGGTCTTGGCAGAACACCACAAAACCAAGAGAGTAATTACATGACGCAAGCCTTTGATTATTTTTTTCTCTGTAAAACTTTCTGGCACGGCTGGGCATTCCAGTTGCAAAAGAAGGAACAGGAGAAGAAACTTCTAAAGATCTGCATGGAGAGTTAGAAGAACTTTTCTGTTAAAGTTTTACTACCTAAAATAAAAGCACTTCCCAGTGCAATTCTGGAATCTTTTTCATCCCTCTCAGAACTGAAGTTATCTTTTCACCACTCCCATTAGAAGCAAGGCTTTATTTTGTTTTTGGCAGGCTTGCCTTTTTACTAGTTGTGTTGCTCTATGTTCTGTGGGAGGATTATAAAAGTATTAACAGAAGTCTTACATTTTGCTTGTCCTGGACCCTGCTGGACTTCAGCAATTACACTGTCTTCTAGAGAGTTCTATTGAAGTGACAGCCTGTTCAGAAGAAGGATGTAACAGCAAAGCAGTTGCACTTGAAAGACCAATGGATTCCTTCGTTTTGCTTGCTTCTGTTCTGTTGCCTACAAAGCATCATCATCCCTATATCATCAGCTGATGAATGATAGCATCCAGCGCTGGATTTAAAATAAATATATATAGCTAACTCATGAGTTCCATGTGTACACATTGAAGAAGAAATTTTGTTTAAACTGTATTTTAAGAGGATTGGATTGTACTGCTCAATTTTCACTTTGGGTAAAAGATCTTGTCCAGTGAAGACTTTCAGTCAAACAGAGATACAAAAGCCTTCTTCATATTATAGAACTAAATGTGAAAGATGTCTTTGAAAAGGACTTATTTTTCTGTTGGACGGGGTGGCGTGCAGGGGATGTTTACTCCACGTAGTACAACTTCCATTGCACCCAGTAAGGGCCTCAGCAATGAACCGGGACAGAATAGCTGCTTCTTGAATAGTGCTTTACAGGTAAGGATGCGGTATTCAGCTTGTCTGTCTTTGTAGTTCACCTTTTCTATTTGCTTTATATTCTTATTGTTGCTAACTTGTTCTTCTAGGCTCTGTCTACACAACAAATACAACCAAATTAGGGGACTTTTGCAACACCATTGTCTCCAGATAGAATACAGGTTTCAGAGTAGCAGCCGTGTTAGTCTCTATCCACAAAAAGAAAAGGAGGACTTGTGGCGCCTTAGAGACTAACAAATACAGTTCTACTTTGTAGTATAGATTAACTGTGTTCCATAACTGGGCTAAAGCCCTAGACTTTCCAAGACAAAAGTATATTAAAGGGGTACAGTTAACTTAAAAATTACACTTCTGTCTGAATTTTTTAATTTAAAATGAATAAAACTGAAGGATTAGAGAAACCTCCTTTTTCATTTTTTATGTTCAGTTTTGTGTGGTGCACCAGTCAATTATTCCTTTTGTTTATATGGGTTTTCACACAGCAACAGGAGAAGAAAAATATTTGTAAGAAATAGGAAACTGATTTTGAAACCACAAAAATTGGCAGGGCTTCTGGCAAGTCTAGTTCCTGAAACTGATTAATTTTTTTTAAATAACTAGATTCAGTTGATAGCGTCCATTTAAAATCCCTTTTGTATAGTCTGTATTCTTCGACTCTTGAATTAGAGATCACAGGCTGGTGACTTGATGAGAGAAGTACTGACTTTTCGTCTATGGGAGTTCAGTTTGAGTGAAATAAGTTCGGTTCATAGTTCATGTCCAGCTATCATTCTTTAACTCATGTGAGATGAAGAAATGTTCTTGCCCAGAACTGCCTTCAATTCCCTAAAGGAGATATTCCTTCCAGGTCAAGCCTAAGTCAGAAGTTAAGTTCTTAGTGGATTTATATATGTAATACAATTATTTGCATTGTGACCACTTATACACTATGAATGCCAGTCTTCTGGACTTAGTTCTTCTTGTTGGAAGGTGTTCCTTAAGGCCCTGTCTATACATCAGCTACAGTTAATTTTGGGGACACAGTTTCAGCACAGTTAAATTGCAGTATGGGTAGGACCTAAATGACAATTTACTTAGCATATCAAGGATTGAAAATTTCACTGGCCTGAGATCCAAGATTTGCCATATTAAATTCTGATCCCATGCCAAAGAAGTTGTGTGATAAGACACTCTGCTTGAACTCAGGAAATGTGCTTCCTGCTTCTGTGCCACAGACTTCCTATGTGACCTTGGCTAAATTACTTAATTTCTCTGAGCCTCAGTTCCCCCATCTGTAAAAAGGAGATATTTCCTTCCTAGAATCATAGGATTAGGGTTGGAAGAGACCTCAGGAGGTCATCTAGTCCAACCCCCTGCTCAAAAGCAGGACCAACACCTTTTCCTCTTACCTTTTGTCTATTCTTTTTAAATTACATTCTCTTTGGGGCAGAGACTCTCCCTTACTATATGTTTTGTGGCTATCACAATGGGGCCCTAATCTCATCTGGCAACTCTAGATATTACTGTAGTACAAACAAATAATATAGGTGGAAGGTCTAGTGAATAGTTTACGGGCCTAATATCCTATGAAATACCAGGGCTCAAAACAAATGGAATCTAGCACTGGAAAGATGAGATTACCCGTGGCATATATTTCCATTTCTTTTGGGTCATGAGATTTTGTACATTAAATTTGTAAAGCACGAATTACTGTCTTCCTCACCAAACTTCAATTCTCACCCGATTTTAGTGCTTGCTTGGTATCTAATGAACTGCTTGATGCTGTACAGCAGTCTGAAAACTTGGAATCCTATCCTTCAAATAGCATACTCTGTTAATCTTTAAACTCTAATTGGTCAAAAGAGATTGGATGCTAAAAATATTGAAGTGGGATGTAAAAAGGAAGACGGTAATCAGAATGACCAGATTTTAAAGCTGTATCTCATATTTCATTAAAATAGTGTCTTCGATATTTTTATTGTGGAATGTTAAATTTGTAAAATGTAAACTTAAATCTGAGAGACTGTTTGAATTATTGCTGCTGCTTATGATATAGGTAGTTCCTGTTTTTACATTTGAGAGGAGCAACAATTACCTCATGCAGTTAAATTTAAAAAAAATACTGGATTCTTTCCTAAATGCAATATTTTCTCCCCTTTGTTCAGTCTGACATAGCTCTTCTTGAGTTTTGTATGTCATGAGGAGCAGCAAAGATTTCCACAGTCTCACAGGAAGGGCTACAACTCAAGTACAAATATTAACTTTTATGTTTTGAACTTTTGGGAAGCTTCACAAATTTAATAACAAATACAATACAGGCAAGCTAGGCCTATGGGCTACAATATATAATAAAAACATATAAGAAAAAATACAGGGTAGATTTCATTTAAATCAAATTGATTTAAATCATGATTTAAATCACTAGTCAGGAAGACTCAATTTAATGATGATTTTCTACATAAAAGTGCATTCTTGGTGGTGGTGGTTATAACCTTAATTCATATTCTTCACAACTCAGAGATAGATGTAGTGGGTTTCATTTTTAGAAGGTACACACTATACATTTTTAAACAGTGATTTATTCTGAAAACTTTTCAGATTAGTTTTACAGCTATATCAGAAAATGAATGATTGTTTGGTTATCTCATATACCAAAGGTAATTGAAGCAGATATTTATGAAGTCATTGGGAGGTGAACTATCTCCAATTCAACAGGTTACTCATTAATATTTGGAGGATTTTCTTGACAGGTTGTATTAGGAGGAGAACATCACCAGGCAGACATTTTAAATTGTTTTATTTAACTAAAACAACATTATGTATTCTGGATTTTTTTCTTCAACAGCAAACATACAATATTTTAACAAAACAAGCATATGTCCTTTCTCACATTTGTCTCCAGACTTCTTCTCCTTGTCCAAATCTATTCTGCCCCCAACAATCTTCTATTCATTGAACTTTTTGAAACTTTGCACTTTTAGAGAGAGGTAAGGGATTGACTCTGTGTACACAAATTTGCAGAGGGACAATAGAGTTGTCTGTTATTTCTTACCTCTTTATATTTATTTACAAACATTTTTGCTGTTAACAAGCATGTTATCTCTGGAGACACAAATCCACAGTTTGAGAACTGCAAAACTAAGCATCTCTGATGGTATCTTCTAGACTGAGCATGGAGTCTATATAGAAAGATTTACCTAAATAATCTATACAGAAGCCTGTGGAACCCCACAAAATTGGGTCCCTAATCCATGAACTATTGGAACTCATTTACAAAACTTTTTTTAAACATTACATGAATATATTGTTTTATACTATAGAATTAGAATTTATAATCCCTATATAATTCCATGATGAGATATCTTTGGGCTATAATGTACCTTAATTAAAACTATAGATGGCTTTTTTTCCTCAAAAAGCATTTTATCAAAAAAAAATCTGATTTAAATAAAACAGATTTTTTAAAATATCATTGATTTTTATCCACCCTGAAAAAATACTTTTACACTTGTAAACTTGTGCTCTAAGTTCCATTACTTAACAAATTGCCAGGACTGGAATCACTTTGGGAGACCAGGATCAATAACTTTTCCAGCAAGTTATCCTTGGTCAGCAACCAAAAAGAAAATGTACACGCCTGTGCATATGCTGTGGAAGCATTTAGTCAGTTAAATGCACAATGCAATTTGGGTCGAGTTTCTTTTAGCACACTGCCTTAAAGATACTGCTTCTTGATGTTGGATATTGAGTGCTGGGTATACACTAAGGCCCAATTAATATTAGTTGAAATTAAGCTAGTTATCAACAATCATATTTATTTATAATTATTGTTATACTGTATAATGTCTTTAGTCAGAGATTGAAAACATTCAGAAAGGTTAATATTATCACAGTTTTTCAGAGGTGGACGCTGAGACACAGAAGTCAAGTGATTTGCCCAAGGTCACTGTTTCAGTGGTAGAGCTGGGAAGAAAACCCAGTTCTAACTTTTATCTAATTTTGCCTATAATTTAACCTATATGCTAGCAACAACCAATTGTAAACACTTTTGATGCTAACACATGATAGTAAATACCATGATTTCTATGCGGGGTGGGTGGGGTGGGGGAATACCCATCCACATTGATCAGGGCTAGAACATTTCCAGTAGCAACTGTGTGTAAATATGATTGTTGCTAGTTTGATTTCAGCTGCAGTGGAGATAGAACAGTACTGTTATGGCCAGTAAGAGCCAGTTTATCTGTGCAGCAGCCACTCATAGAGTAATGGGTCTTTAGTTCTTCCAGCCAGAGTGTTGGGGCTAAGATGAAATGCTGAACAAAGGGTAAGTAATTTATAGGTCACCACAACCAGAACATTAGGACTGACAAATTATTAAACAGTTTTTCCTGTGAAGAGTATACATTCTTCAGAGTGCCCACATTGCTTGCAGACAGGTTCTGTAGTTGGTCAGCAAACTCATGCGGGGAAAAACAGGAGAATGAAGTCTCTGGGAATTGGAAGAAAGACCATCCCATCATTTTGGTGACAATGATTAATTTTTTTTAGATTAGATTTTCTTAGGCTATGTCTGCACTCCCACTACTGTCGGTAAAACTCTGATCCGTCAGGGGTGTAGAAAAAACCCCCACCGTCCTGACAGACACAAGTTTCACCGACAGACTTGGTGGTGTGGACAGCTGGAGAGCTCTCTACATAGAGCGGCTACGTGGGAGACCTTCCAGCAGCACAGCTGAAGCAGTACAGCTGTGCCGCTGTAAGGTCTATAGTGTAGACGTAACCTGAATCTCCTGTTATCTAATGCCATTATATTACTCACTTTCCAGCATGGAAACTCAGCTGCATCTACTAAAATTGGGAATATGTCCATAAATATGCTGACAGAAAAGGAGTATGCAAGCAATACAATGTAGTATTAGCCCCTTTTCTCCCTAGAACTGTAAACTCAAAACACCTGAGTCTCCGCCTGCCCATCTTGTGGCTGAGCAATTCCACAGCAAAAGGCTTGAAGATTTAAAAGCGTGTTATGGGATCTGAATCCACCCCAGGAGAATTACAGCCTTAGTTAAGCGTGTGAGAGAGATGCTGAGGGATGTTCTGTTAGACAGCATGGGTAGTAAACTAGTATCTATAACTGGAAACACGTAGGGCAAGAAAAATGAAAGGCATGTCTTGTTAATGAATAGTTTCAATGCATGAATGCTTTTTGGAAATATTTGGATTGTATAATTTTAGTTAAAATCTTGTGCAAGATTTTCCTATTCAGATTAATAAAATAACCTGTGCTTCCTTTTGCTTTACAGGTTCTTTGGCACCTGGATATCTTCCGTCGCAGCTTCCGACAGATCACGACGCACAAGTGCATGGGAGATTCTTGCATTTTTTGTGCTCTTAAGGTAAGAGATGGGAGCAAAAAAAGAAAAACAGTTTGGAAAAATTGGAATTTTTTAACAGAGATTGTATTTGTGGCTTGCATTTAGTTAACCATTGACACAGCGACTGGTGAGAAGGAAAGTAAATCTACTTAGATGCAGGCTGCAGAGAGTCATAAGATATAATGCCATACCTTCAGGATATTCAGCCAATGGGTTGTGAGAATGTCATGTTTCTGTCTTGAGTTTCCTCCATTAAATGTGTAATTACTCTCTATCCTTCTGCTAATGGAGTTCTACATGAAGCTGACAGGAGCCTCCATCTTATGTGAATAGTTTAATTAATTTCTCAAACTCAGTTGTATTTTCTAATTTGACTTTTTGATTTATAATTATTATTCTCAGCATAGTCAGTGTCCTCCTCAGTACCTGCCTTTCCATAAGAGCTGCTTAAGAAACTAGTTTCAAAGTCAGAAGTTAAGTAATAGAGAGAAAAGGTGAATATGCAGCATCAGTGAGTGTATCACCAGTGTTGGTCAGTTATTATGATAACAGAGAGTGGAAACAATTCTAACAAGAAACGATGTATATAGTTTGGGGGGAAGTGTGTCTCTTGCCTATGAAGCCTTCAGGCTAAAAGTCTTTTTCAGTTTAAAACTGTTGGGGGGGAATTTTTCTGAGATGATATTGGACTGTGGTAAAGCTGACTCGAGGCTTCTCTCACCAGCCTTATGAGTATTAAGAATATAGTACACACCTTTAGGGAACCTGTTCACAGACACTATTATTAAACCTATTTCACAAGAGGAGAAACAGGTAGTTAAATATCATAGACATGGGCATGGGAGTAAGGAATTCTGGATTCAGATGTTGGTTCTGACACTAACTGGCTTTGTAACCTTGAGTAAATTACTTAGGCCTACATTTGCAAATGTGTCTTAATTTTGGAAGCCTCCAGTTTTGGGTGTCCAGCTTGAGATGCTTGGTTTGCTGAGAACCCACAACTCCAATTAAAGTCAATAGAAGCAACGGACATTCAGGACCTCTACGAATCAGGAAAATTAGTCGACATACTTGAAAATGTATACTGCAGCCTCCCTGAGTGGCAGTTTCCCCATCTGTAAAAATGGGGCAGTGATATTTACCTAACTGTCCAATTGGTTGAAAGGCCTAAATAAATTAATTGTATTGTGGTAGCACCTGGAGGTCCTAATCCTGTTTTGCTAAGCCCTTTACAGACACATAACAAAAAGATGGTCCCTGCTCCAAAGAGCTTACATCCTAAGTATGAGACAACAGATTGGTACAATAAAGTGGCAGGGGGGAGCACAAGGTAATAGTGAGATTATAATAAGTGAAACAGGCAGTAATCCCAGTGTGCTAGCTGTCTAACCATTTTTGAGTGACTTGTAGGCATCATGGCAGAGACAAGTTTAAAGGATGAATTTGAAGGAGGGTAGTATATTGGCATGGTGGATTTTTACAGAAGGGAACTCCCATGCATAGGGACAGCAAGGGAGAAAGCATGATGTCAAATTTTCCATGTGTACATGGACAATGAAAATTTGATATGGAACAGAGGTGAGTGTCAATGGTTCTATACCAGTGGTTTTCAACCTTTTTCAAGACCCCTACACAATTTCAAATGGCGGTGCGGACTCCTTTGGAAATATTGAACATAGTCTGCAGACTCCCAGTGGTCTACAGGCCACAGTTTGAAACCACTGCTCTGTGAGAGGAGGTAGGTAGAACTTGGCTAAGCCATGAGGGGTGGCACATAGTTTGTGATTATGGAGGAAAGAGGGAGTCATTGGAGGGACAAAAAGGAGGAGGTGATGTGATTAAAACAATGAACCAGAAAATAATTGCAGCAGCATTTTGAATGCTCCCTTGAATGCAAGATACGCTATTGTTAAGCCCAGGAAGGGAGGAGGTTTCAGTAGCTGAGGAGCAAGATAATGAAGGCCTGGATGGAAGTTGCAACTGTGTGGATGGAGTGGAAAGGCCGAATATTAGAGATGTTTTATAGGAAGAAGTGGCAAGATTTGGACACGGCATGGATGTATGGGATTAGAGAGAAAGCTGAGTTGAAGATGATAGATTATGGCCCTGAGGGACAAGGAGGATGGTGGTGAGGTCTGTGGTAACCAAGAATGAGAGGACGGAAGAGGGCTTAAGGGAAAAGATCAAGGAATTAAGTTTTGTCTGCGCTGAGTTTTAAGCTAACAGCAGGACTTCACAAGGAGAAATCAAATTCAGGGTGAGATTTTAGTTTGAATAAAAGTAGCTCCAAAATGGAGCTCTGAGTTATCAGTGTAAAGATTATAGTTGGACATGTTTTTGAATGAGGTCACCAAGAGAGACTGTGTAAAGAGAGAAGAAGAGGGGAATACTGAATATTGGACTGTGGATGAAGAGGATCCTCTGAAGGAAACATGGAATGATTAGAGAAGTAGGAGAACCAGGAGAGGAAAGAGTCATGAAAACCAAGGGAAGATGAGTCATCAAGAAGAGTGTGGTTGGCTGGTGTCAAAGGCAGCCGATAGCTCAAGGAGGATAAGGATTTGAGTTTAGTTTACAAAGTAAATGTTTGTGAAGTGTATGGAAGTTCACAATGTTTGTTAAAGCTAGTTAGTGGCAGATGGGAGCCCAAAACTTAAAAGATCTGAGTTTATATCCCTGTGCTTATTCTTAAAAACATGTGGAAAGGCACCACTTGGTCCTCTTCCTCCCATCTTTGTATGATTGAAAATACCTATATTTATGGGTTTCATATCTGAAGTCAATATACATGCTACGTTAACCACAGTCTTTAGCAAGCTTTCATCAGAGCTTTTGCACCATACAGAATTCCAAAATTCTTTCACCCAGTTCAGGAAGCTTACATCCAGTTGGTGCAGTGTTCCTATGCATTATGAAAGCCCGGAGGCAGAGTTAAGAACTCAGCAGAGTTTATGTATTAAACCATTTTTAGTAAGTAAATTATTCCCTCCAAGAAACATCCCTAAATGTAGTTAAAAGCACCAGTACTTGGCAAGAAAGAAAGGGGGGGCGGGGAGAAAAGAAAAAGGGAGGGGGAATAGAAACTCCAGATTAGATTTAATCCAAGCCAAAATCTTGTAATTGTTTCTCATTCTAAAAACCAGTTCTTTGTTGGTGGAATACTGAGTTAGAAATCCTCTTAGGGAACTTTAATGCTAGAGTTGGCCAAGATTCTAATGTATGAAGTAGCACCACTGGGAAGGAAGGAGTGGGTAAGACCAATTCCAACGGCATCCTTCTACTCAGCAAATGTGCAGAGCATGATTTTATGATCACAAACATAATCTTCAGACAAAGAAACAAATACAAAACAACTTGGCAACACCCCCACTCAAAACAATGGCACCTCCTAGACTATGTCATTTTAAGAACAAGGGATATAAGAGATGTCCAAATCATCCGTGTTATGAAAGGAGCCAATGATTGCTGGACTGACCACTCCCTGATGAGGTCAGTAACATCCATCGGGATTGCACCGAAACATAGAAAGCAATCCAAATCACACAGATGGCAATACAACATCCAAAGACTTCAATCCTCAGTACACCAAGAGAACTTCCAAACACTCCTCAGTGAAAAACTGGCCATACGCAAACCTGGAAATTACAACACAAGTGTCGAAGAAGACTTGGAAGCCCTGAAATAGACCATCCATGAGGTTTGCGAGGAATCCATTGGCTTTGATACCCGCTGCCATCAGGACTGGTTTGACAACAACAACGCTGAGATTACAGCCCTTTTGGACCAGAAGAGAAAAGCTTTCTGCGACTGGCAAAACCAACCACTACCCAGTCAGAAGCAGAGCACTTTCCATCAGCTCAAAGCTGAAGTTCAAAGGACGCTCTGAGAAATCAAAAACAAATGGTGGGAGGACAAAGCAAAAGAAATCCAAACATTCCCTGACAGACATGATATGCAGAGCTTTTTTTGTGAGACAAAGACCCTGTATGGACCACGCTCAAGTGGCCTCACATCTCCGAGATCAGAAGATGGTAGTGCCCTTCTTAAAAATAACAAATCCATCAAAGAGTGCTGGAAGGAAATCATCAAAAGCTTCTAAATTGAGAATTGACTGTGACTGATGACACCATTGACTCTATCCCTCAGCACCCAATCTGGGAAACTCTTGCCAACCCACCAATATCTGAAGAGGTCTGCAAAGCAATTAAACAAATGAAAAACAATAAAACACCAGGTCCTGATGGCATACCAGCTGAAGTACTGAAAGTGGGGGGAGAAGCACTGACTAACAAAAAGAAAAGGAGGACTTGTGGCACCTTAGAGACTAACAAATTTATTTGACCATAAGCTTTCGTGAGCTACAGCTCACTTCATTGGATGCATTCAGTGGAAAATACAGTGGGAAGATTTATATACACAGAGAACATGAAACAATGGGTGTTATCATACACACTGTAACGAGAGTGATCAGGTAAGGTGAGCTATTACCAGCAGGAGAGCGGGAGGGAAGAAACCTTTTGTAGTGATAATCAAGATGGGCCATTTCCAGCAGTTGACAAGACCATCTAAGGAACAGCGTGGGGAGGGGAATAAACATGGAGACCCATCACTCTCACAGATATTGGGAGACAGGCCAGTCCTTGCTCCTGAAGCAAGGACTCACCAGCAACCACACACCACACAACAGAACCACTAACCCAGGAACCTATCCTTGCAACAAAGCCCGTTGCCACCTGTGTCCACATATCTATTCAGGGGACACCATCATAGGGCCTAATCACATCAGCCACACTATTAGAGGCTCGTTCACCTGCGCACTTCAATCTCTCTGGTCACTCAATTACAGACCTAAAAGTGGCAATTCTTCAACAAAAAAACTTCAAAAACAGACTCCAATGAGAGACTGCTGAATTGGAATTAATTTGCAAACTGGATACAATTAACTTAGGCTTGAATAAAGACTGGGAGTGGATGGGTCATTACACAAAGTAAAACTATTTCCCCATGTTTATTCCCCCCCTCCACCCCCCACTGTTCCTCAGACATTCTTGTCAACTGCTGGAAATGGCCCACCTTGATTATCACTACAAAAGGTTTTCTCCCCCCCCCCCCACTCTCCTGCTGGTAATAGCTCACCTTACCTGATCACTCTCATTACAGTGTGTATGGTAACACCCATTGTTTCATGTTCTCTGTGTATATAAATCTCCCCAATGTATTTTCCACTGAATGCATCTGATGAAGTGAGCTGTGGCTCATGAAAGCTTATGCTCAAATAAATTTGTTAGTCTCTAAGGTGCCACAAGTACTCCTTTTCTTTTTGCGGATACAGACTAAAATGGCTGCTACTCTGAAAACTGACTAACAAGCTTCACTTGCTGCTCCTCAAACTCTGGCACACCGAAGAAATCCTTGCCGACTTATGTAAGGCTAACATCATCACCATTTTCAAAAAGGGAGACAGGGCCGACTGTGGCAACTATTGAGGCATTGCCCTCCTCTCCTCTTGCTGGAATCTTGCTGAATCCCCTGCTTCCTGTTGCAGAGGAAGTACTTCCAGAGTCCCAGTGTGGCTTCAGACCATCATGAGGTGCAACCAGCATGATTTCCGCAGCCAGGCAGATCCAGGAAAAATGTCAAGAACACCACCAGGAGCTGTATATGAACTTTATCGGTCTGACCAAAGCCTTCGACTCTGTCAACCGTGAGGCTCTGTGGAAAATCATGTCAAAGTTTGGTTGCTCAAGGAAATTTATCATTATTGTAAGATTCCGCCATGACCAGATGACTGCCTCCATCTTGTGCAGTGGCTCTACCTCTGAGCCCTTTCTCATCTGAACTGGCGTAAAACGAGGTGGTGTACTGGGACCCACCCTTTTCTCTTTTTTCTTAGCAGCTATGAAAACACTAACCCAACACCATCTGCCACAGGGCATTGGCATCCAGTATTGGATTAACTTCAACCTTTCTCATCTCCATGCCAGAACTAAAGAAATATCGGCAACAGTAACCAAATTCCAGTGCACAGATGATTGTGCTGTAGTTGCACACTCAAGGAAGGATCTAAACTTCCCTTAATTGCTTCTCTGAAGCTTACAAAAGCCTAGGGCTAACTCTGAACATCAGCAAAACAAAAGTTCTCCACCAGCCAGGCCCCGGTCAAACATCAGACCCAGCAAGGAAGATCTACATCAACAAAGAAAATTGAAAAATGTAGAATACTTTCCTATCTTGCCAGCCATCTCTCACAGAGGGCAGGCATAGACATCGAGATTCAGCACAGAATTCACTGTGCCAGCCTAGCCTTTGGCAGACTGTCTCACCGGGTGTTCAACAATCACAACATCCGAACACATACTCGACTTTTAGTTTATAAAGTAGTGGTAATCCCAACTCTCCTCTACGGCTCTGAGACTTTGGTGACCTATAGAAAACACCTGAAAAACCTGGAACGCCAGCACCAGCACTTTCTTTGGAAGATCCTCAACATACAGTGGGAGGATCATCATACTAACGTCAGTGTCCTCACAGAAGCCAACATCTTCAGTGTTGAGGCCCTGATTATCCAGCACCAGCTGAGGTGGAGCGAGTACTACGCGCGCATGCCTTGATGTATGCTTATCAAAACAACTGCTCTATGCCCAACTCACTAAAGCAGAATGGAAACAGGGAGGCCAAAAGAAATGCTTTAAAGACACCCTCAAGATAAACATTGAGAGATGTGGCATCCACATCACACACTTGGAGAGAGAAGCCCAGGATAGGGATAACTGGTGAAAACTTGTCAGAGAGGGAACATCCACTTTTGAGGGAAATTGCCTTGCCCTGGTTGCAGAAAAATGCCAGAAAAGAATGGAAAGATAACTGTCATGCAGCAATTTTGACCCAACCCTGTCTTCCAACACCACCTGCAATGTCTGCCAATGAGGCTGTGGCTCAAGGATCGGACTCCTCAGTCACCAAAGGACCCATGAAAAACAAAATCTGTGAAAGAGATCATCCTCGACCTCGAGGGATCGCCAATGACTATGTAAAACTTCCAAACTCTATTCAATGGCTTTGAGGAGCTCTTCTGACTTTTATTGCCATGTGGTATGTAAAACTGTGCAAGAGAAAAATGAGTATGTAGAAATCTGTTTGTGATAAGTAGTAGAATTGTCTCATTCTTGAACACAACCAGCATACTTACCCTACAACTGCAAAATAGTGCACATACTGTTTTATCTGTTGTGATGGCAGGAAACCATCATTATTAATCTGTGCAAAATGCTGCTACACATGCATAAGCACTTGAGATTTTTCAGGTTACATTTTGTTACTATTTTATGCTTGCTATTTTGAAATGGAATATTAAGAGCTAGAGTAAAACTGAATTATAAAATACAGGAATATAATACAAAAGGAAAAAGCGAAGTCACTAGGTTATACTGGAGAGGCAGAAAATGAAGAGCCTCTTGCTACATGCTCATGGAAAGGAGACAAAAAACAAAAGATAGTTTTCAGACTTTTTCCTGGCTTCATGTAACCTTTGCAAGAGACACTGATACTACGGTGAGAGTACACTGTAAATAAATACCCAGATTGGTGTGTATATAATTATAGTGTAAGTAACTTTTATATCCATTTGACTTCAAAACCTTTTGGCCAGATGTTGGTCACATTGAGGAAACAAAAGACCTTGCATTAGTAGGAGCGTTGCCAGCAGATTGAGGGAAGTGATTATTCCCCTCCTTGGGGCACTGGTGAGACCACATCTCGAGTATTGTGTCCAGTTTTGGGCCCCTCTCCCCCAACTACAGAAAGAGTGTGGACAAATTGGAGAGAGTCCAGTGGAGTGCAACGAAAATGATTAGGGGGCTGGGGCACATAACTTACGAGGAGAGGTTGAGGGAACTGGGCTTATTTAGTCTGCCGAAAAGGAGTGAGGGAGGATTTGATAACAGCCTTCAAATAGCTGAAGGAGGGTTCTAAAGAGGATGGAGCTTGGCTGTTCTCAGTGGTGGCAGATGACAGAACAGGGAGCAATGGTCTCAAGTTACAATCATGGGCGGCGAGTTTTATGGGCCCGTGGTGCCTGGGCACCACGAATATTCCTGGTTCCCAGACACAGTGGGCCCAGCTCCAGCTCTGGTCTCTCCTTCGGCCCCACCTTCCGCCCCCGGGTGCCCCCTGGGCTATTTAAAACAGCCCGGGGCCCCACTCACCACTGGCAACGCAATGGAGCTGAGCAGCTTCCTGCCTGCTCGTTCCACGTGGCTGCTGGCCCCTCCCTGTGGCCCCTGGGCAGGGTGGGTCTGTGTTCTGCCTCAAGCGCCCCTGTGACCAATCGGAAGCTGTGGGGGCAGTGCCTGGGGGTAGCAGCGCATGGAGACCCGGCCCACCCTGCCTAGGAGCCTCAGGTAAGCGCCATACTCCTCATCCCTTTCCCACACATCCCCTCCCACCCCCAAATTCCCTCCCAGAGCCTGCACTCCCATCCCTTTCCCACACACCCCCTCTGACACCCAAACTCCTTCCCAGAGCCTGCACCCCTACCTCCGTACACCCTCCTGCTCCCAAACTCCATCCCAGAGCCCGTACCCCCATACCTTTCTCACCCCCCTCCCAGCCCCAAACTCTCTCCCAGAGCCTGTACCCTCATCCCCTCCTGCACCCCCACTCCTTGCCCTATCCCAGAGCCTACACCCAAGCTTCATCCCAGAGCCTGCACCCCATCAACCCCCCTCCTGCAACCCCACCCCCTGCCCCAGCCCGGAACCTGCACCCAGTACCCAAACTCCATCCCAGAGTCTGCACCCCAGACCCCCTCCCCCACCCAAACTCCCTCTCAGAGCCTAACCTCTCATCCATCCTTCACCCCAGACCACCTCCCCCACCCAAACTCCCTCCCAGAGCCGTAGGCAAGTGGTGGGGGGTGTTCTGGGCAGCACATTTCTACAAACCTGCCACCCCTGGTTGCAATGGGGGAGGTCTAGGTTGGATATGAGGAAAAACTATTTCACTAGGCGGGTGGGGAAGCACTGGAATGGGTTGCCTAGGGAGGTGGTGGAATCAAAGCTGTAGCTGGGATGATTTAGTTGGTGTTGGTCCTGCCTTGAGCAGGGAGTTGGACTAGATGGTGTCCTGAGGTCCCTTCCAACCCTAATTTTCTATGATTTGTCCATCAAGTCAGGTGTCCCATCTTCAGCAGTGGTCTATTCCTGATGCTTGAGGGAAAAGATCCTAGCTTCATAATGCTCTCTCAGTACAAATAACTAAAGCTGCAATCGTTTTAATTCTTGCCACATATTACTTGGCTTTGTTCATGAATTGATATGGAATCCATTTTGAAATCACTGCACGCCCAAATGGGCAACCAACCTTTTGAAGTAATCCGATATGTATACGTTTACGAAAGTCAGGTAGAAGGTACTTGTACTACAGCTTGCAGGCCCTCAGTTGGAATCACAAACACCATGCCAACCATGCACCTGAATTGTGGTGTTATAGTTTAAAGTTTCTCACTAACCCAGCTGTCTTTGCCACAGTGTGCAGTAGTGTCGCCGTGACATTAAAACAGCTTGCTGATTTATAATTAATGCTGAAGTCTGCTGTGCTCTAGTTTGTTTTGGTGTTTCTAGTGCATGACTTTGCTTTGGTGTCTGTTTATCTCAGCTCTTGGGGGGGGGGGGGGGGAAATCCGTCCACTGTACTGAGCTTGACACAAAGAGTTTGTTCTCCTTCCAGGGATTGTACTGGGAGCTCCAGTGCCAGGATGTAGGACAGAGTGGTTTTTGTTCTCAAAGAAGAATGCTGCATTGATCAATAAATTCCAGTGAGGCTGCTCTATTAGTAATTTTATCATGTGCAACAAAAGCAGGAAGAATGTGAATTTTCTTTGTAGAAATAGTGTTTTCTAAAGTGAAAGCTGAGGACAATAGCAAGTTTGATTACCTTCAGAAACAGAAAGGATTGTTGTTCAGGGTGCTGATTAGGTGCATATTTGGAGAGTGAAGATTTATTGTAAAAAGTTCCTGAAGTGTCTGAGAAATTGGTAGTATATTGGTTGGGAAAGTCGTCTTTATAGTGCTTTTTCCAAATGAGGCTATGACCCTATGGCAAAACAGGAGCAAAAATCTGTAAAATAAAAGTTTGTGTGTTTAATGGGTAGGGAATGGTTGGGAGACAGCACAAAGAAGATAGTGAGAGAAATAGATGAACAAGGTACCCAGGACTAGTCTATGCTAGAAGCGCTACATTGGTGCAGCTGGTGAAGATACTCTATATGCTGGTGGGAGAGAGCTAGGGTGACCATATTTCCCAAAGAGAGAACAGGACACCCCTAGCATGCTGTTGCCCGTTACTGGAACCCTTCGCTCCTCCCCTGCCCTGGGTCAGGCTGTTGCCCATCGATGGACCCCCTTGCGGGGGGGGGGGCACATTCTTTTGACCGGTCAGTGGAACTCTGCATCCCCATTCCTCCCACAAGGCTGTTGCCCGGTTGCTGGAACTCTTTGAACCCCCCCCCCCAGCCCACCCCATGTGAAGCTGTTGTCTGGTCACTGGAAACCTGCAGAGGGGAAGCCCACATGCTGGAACGCTGTTTCCCCCGCCCTGCCTCTCCCCTGTGGGGGGCTGACATCTCTGCTCACCCACTCCGCACCCCACTTTTTTTGATAAAAGTGGGCATTTGTCCTGTTTGCTCTTGCCAACTGATCAAGTCAGCAAGAGCAAACAGGACAAATGCCTTCTTTTGGGAAAAAAAGTTGGGATGGCCAGGGCAGGGCTTAAAAAAGGGATTGTCATGGCCAAAACAGGACGTATGGTCACCCTAGAGAGAGCTCTCCCATCAGCATATTAGCTACCACCTCTCGCAGAGGTGGAGTTATGTTGGCGGGAGAAGCTCTTCCGCCAACATAGCACTGTCCACACCAGTGCTTACATTGCTCAGCAGTGTGGCTTATTCACACCCCTGCAAGACTTAAGTTATACTGACATAAGTGGTAGTATGTACAAGCCTCCAAACTAGTATCATTGCAGTGATGGGTTCAGGAAGCAATATGGGACGAGGAGAGTAGTGAGGGACAGAAATTATGTAGAACCTTGAAGACAAAGACAAGACATTTGAACTTTGATGTGGTAGAGAAGGGGAAACAAGTGGAGAGATTCAGAGAAGAGTCTGATATGGTCAGATTGGGTAAAAAAGATGATTTTAGCAGCTGGGTTTTGTATGGACTGAAGCAGGGTGATGTGTATGTGAAAGACCAGGGAGTAGGAGGTTATCATACCAGTATAAGCAGAGGGCATGATCTGAGATTAAGAAAAGAGAAATTTAGTTTGGATAAGTTAAAGTGATAAAACTGCAAGGAATCTCCCTTCCACCTAATGGTGTGTGACAGGAAAGTCTTGCTCCAGTGAAAAGGTAAGCAAAGAGCCTATCCTGGAAAATACAGGGGAGGGAAAGCAGAAAGACAACATTTAAGTCTCTTGACTCCAATTGGGTACTTCTGTTAGGTCTCCGATAGACTAAAAATATTGCTGGGTTTAAACAGAGTGCTTAGAACAGTAAATGCACAACAGCATTATAACACAGGTTGATCATTCCTATGTGGACCAAGCTGCAGAATTACATAACAAAGTTATAACACTTAGTTTTTTTCCGCACTGTGTCCCTATGGATACTCCACTGTAGGTGTGTGTGTGGCAACGTGCTACCGATCGGAGAATTTCAATAGTGGTCCGTCCCACCTGCACACATGCAGCTCCCCACTTGCCATGGGGCTAGCCAGTGTGCTTGGGCATTTCCTCCTCAATTCCTTCTCAGCTGCCCCTGGCTAGAGACAGAGCTAAGAGCTGTCCCATCATGGATTAACTCCCTATAGTTTTGCAAATTTTAGCTTCCCTTGAAGCCTTTTAGTACCTTGTTTGTTTTAAGTTGGCCATGGCAAAAAAAGAAAAAGGGGAAGTGGGGGGAGAAAGGGTTTGCCTCCCACCAACCCTGGTGGTGGGGGGACCCTCCTGGACAAGGGTATGTCTGACTCTCCAGGCTTCAAAAAGTGCCTTAGCTGCAAATAATCTATCCCAGTTTTTGGATTGCAGTGCATTTGCTGCCTGGGGGAAAAGCACAATCCACAAAAGTGTGGTTGGTGCCATCAGTTAAAATCCAGGTCCAGGAAGGATAAAGAGTTAAGGCTTAAACTACTGCTCATGGAGTCGGCTCTTTAACCCTCGGAGTTATTACTTCAATCTTCTTTGTCAAAGGCAGGTGATTCCAAGGAGATGAGCCACTTACTCAAGACCTTCAGGTAGGCTAGCCCACCACCCCTTCCATCCAAAGCCCTGCCTGCCAGAGCCTCAAGCGCCAGGCCGCCGCCCCCTGCTGGCTCGATCTCCTCCACTCCCCAGTTGGCTCGACCCCCTCCATGCCCCGACTGGCCCCAATGCTGCACTGGGCCGCCCCGGCCCCTGACAGACCTGAGTTCAGACCTGCCTTTGGGAGCTGAGCCCCCGGTGCCCTGCCAGCTTCAGGTAGAGAGGGAGGGCAGTACCTTGGAGCTCAATATGGGCGGGGCACAGCATAGGCCAGGGGAGGCTTAGCCTGCCCTGGCCTATGATATCCGCCACCCATGCTCAAGACCACCAAGAAAAGGTCTGTGAGTCCCCATAATGAGCCTCGATCAAGCTGGAAATGATATCCAGCTCCATCAGTATGGACGGCACTGAAACTGTCTAGAGCTTGTAGCGAGACCACATGCGGTACCAAGCTGACAGAGCAAGTTGGTCTGCCCATAGACCAGCCGGGCACGGGCAAAGAAGTACCTGTACCGTGGGGGCTTGAAAAGCCTGGAAGATCAGCCTCAGTGAAGGCTACACGACGGCGTGGTCACCAGCACTGACCCTGTTGTGCGTGGCACTGACGGACCAAGGTCCATGTCTCTGACTCCATCAGTACGAGCCTCTTGGCGCTGACATCCGCACTGGTGGATTTCCAGTGCACAACAGATCTCTCCGTGTCTGACGCCCTTGACTTGCCCTTACTCAGTACCAGGGCTCCGATGCCGAGTTCTCCCAGAGCATTGGACTCAGTAAGATCTCCATGCTGCACACCACCTCTTTCCTCTTCAGAGTCAGAAAGAGAGGAAGAGGACTTGGATTCCCACCACTCATCGTACCCACCATACAAGTCCCAATTTCATCATGGACACCAGGCCTACTGTGCCCCGCCCCCCCACAACCCTCAATCTCCATGGTTTGGGCAGACATGGTACCAGCCCCCTACCCTTCCGGGCTGTACTAGTACCGGGGCAAGCCCAGGGGCAACAAGACTCCCAGGCCCCTCCAGTGGTATACTAGCAGCTAGGAGCCACCCTCCTTCAGCTGCGGCATCAAAGGGTTCGGAACCTCCTGAGCACCTGGGGAAGGAAGTTGAAGCTGAGGCAGAAAGGGAAGACATCCCTCAAGCTCGTCTCTCGTCGTCCTCACCTGATGAGGCGGTGATGCCGCCTCTGCCATCCATGGTGGATGATTTAAAATCATTCCAGGACTTGGCTCAGAGTGTGGCAGAAGCCCTGCAAATAACAGCTGCTCCGAGTGACTGAACCTCACCACAAACTGGTGGACATTCTACATTCCTCCACCTTTGCCAGAGTGGCCCTCCAAGTTAATGAGGCACTCCTGGATCCTGCCAGAGTTATGTGGCAGACCCCTGTGCCCATCCTGCTGACATGCAATCGGGTGGACAAAAGGTATTATGTGTCGGCCAAGGACACGGAATTTGTATTTTCTCATTTGCTTCCAAATTCATCATTGTGGATGCGGTTAATTGTTAAATGCCAATACCAGTTTAAATCCACCCCGTATGACCAAGATGGGAAATGCTTGGACCTGTTTGGCAGAAGAGCGTATTCATCAGCCACTCTTCAGTTCCAGGTGGCTAATTATCAGGCCTTGTTGGCTAAATATGACGACCAGAGCTATGTGAAACTAGATTCCTTTATTAATCAGCTCCAGACTCCTCAAAAGACCAATTTATGGCCATAATTAACAAGGGTCAGATGGTGGTGAAAACGTCTCTCCCGTCCACATTATATGCAACAGACATGGCAGCACATTCAAATTCCACAGCTGTGGTTGAGAGAAGGGCTTTGTGGCTGCAGTTGTCCGGCTTCCCTAAAGAGGTCCTAATCATGGCGGAGACCTTCCCTTTGAGGGAAATGAAGCTGTTCACTGAAAAGACAGACACATCTCTTCGCACATTGAAGGATTCTCGGACAATTCTTCGTTCCCTAGGGATATGCACACCGGCCTACAAGAGAAAATACAGTCCTCAGCCGTCGTTTAAGTCCCAGTCATCGCAGTACATGCCTCAGTGGTCGTCACAGAGATCCTATTAGCCACAGAGAAAGAAATCAAGATTCCCCAAGTGGAAGCACTCGAAACCACAACCAACTTTGTCTCAGCCCTCAAGCTCAAAATGGCATTTTTGACAGGTTGGTTGAGGTGCTTGTACAACACTCTATTTCAGAGTTCCACCGGTTGATTCTGTGGTAGAGAGGGAACTGAGGAGGAAATGCCTATGCACACTGACTAGTCTAGTGACAGGTGGGGAGCGGTGCATGTGGGACGGACTGCTATTGAAATACTTCAATCAGCAGCATGGGGCCGCACACACACCTACAGTGGAGCACTCATTGGGACACACATCTTGAAGAACCATTGTTACTGCACAAGGTGAGTAACTTCTTCCTCCTGTCCACACGGACAATGCGCAACTGTGTAGTTTGACACTGTGGTGCTTAAATATGTTGTTAAATGGCATAGAATAGATGTGTGAGCCTTTGCTGCTTAATGTAAAAATTAGGGCTGTTGATTTAATCACAGTTAACTCAAGCTATTAACTAAAAAAAAATTAACTGTGATTAAAAAAATTGTGATTAATCACGCTGTTAAATAGGATGACCAGATAGCAAGCGTGAAAAATCAGGATAAGGGGTGGGGAGTAATAGGTGCCTATATAAGACAAAGCCCCGAATATCAGGACTGTCCCTATAAAATCAAAACATCTGGTCACCCTGCTGTTTAAACAATAGAATACCAATTGAAATTTATTAAATATTTTTGATGTTTTTCTACATTTTCAAATATATTGATTTCTATTACAACACAGAATACAAGGTGTACTGTGCTCACTTTATATTGTTTTTTATTACAAATATTTGCACTGTGAAAATGATAAAAGAAATATTTTTCAGTTCACCTCGTACAAGTACTGTAGTGCAATCTCTTTATCGTAAAAGTGTAAGAATTTTTTTCGTTACATAACTGCACTCAAATGTAAAACTTTAGAGCCTACAAGTTCACTCAGTCCTACTTCTTGTTCAGCCAATTGCTAAGACAAACAAGTTTGTTTACATTTACGGGAGATACTGCTGACAGTTGCTTATTTACAGTATCACCTGAAAGTGAGAACAAGCGTTCTCATGGCACTTTTATAGCCAGCATTGCAAGGTATTTATGTGCCAGATATGCTAAACATTCATATGTCCCTTCATGCTTTGGCCAGCATTTCAGAGGACATGTTTCCGTGCTGATGATGCTAGTTAAAAAAATAATGCGTTAATTAAATTTGTGACTGAACTCCTTGGGGGAGAATGGTATGTTTCCTGTTCTGTTTTGCCTGCATTCCGTCATGTATTTCATGTTATAGCAGTCTCAGATGATAACCCAGTACAGTACATGTTTGTTTTAAGAACACTTTAACAGCAGATTTGAGAAAACGCAAAGAAGGTACCAATGTGAGATTTCTAAGGGTAGATACAGCACTCAACCCAAGGATTAAGAACCTGAAGTGCCTTCCAAAATCTGAGAGGGATGAGGCGTGGAGCATGCTTTCAGATGTCTTAAAAGAGCAACACTCCGATGTGGAAACTACAGAACCCAAACCACCAAAAAAGAAAATCAACCTTCTGCTGCTGGTGAATGGACTGTAAGGTGGCACCTTCTAGTCCATACTACTTTAACTTGCTGGCAAGAATACTGTGGGAGTCCGTATCAAAAGCTTTGCTAAAGTCCAGGAATAACATGTCCACTGCTTTCCCCTCATCCACAGAGCCAGTTATCTCGTCATAGAAGGCAATTAGATTAGTCAGGCATGACTTGCCCTTGGTGAATCCATGCTGACTGTTCCTGATCACTTTCCTCTCCTCTAAGTGCTTTAAAAGCGATTCCTTGAGGACCCGCTCCATGATTTTTCCAGGGACTGAGGTGAGGCTGACTGACCTGTAGTTCTCCAGATCTTCCTCATTCTCTTTTTTAAAGATGGGCACTACATTAGCCTTTTTCCAGTCATTCAGGACCTCCCCCGATCGCCATGAGTTTTCAAAGATAAAGGCCAATGGCTCTGCAATCACATCCACCAACTTCTTTAGCACCCTCGGATACAGCACATCCGGCCCCATGGACTTGTGCTCGTCCAGCTTTTCTAAATACTCCTGAACTGCTTCTTTCTCCACAGAGGGCTGGTCACTTCCTCCCCATACTGTGCTGCCCAGTGCAGTAGTCTGGGAGCTGACCTTGTTCGTGAAGACAGGAGCCGAAAAAGCATTGAGTACATTAGCTTTTTCCACATTCTCTGTCACTAGGTTGCCTCCCTCGTTCAGTAAGGGGCCCACACTTTCCTTGACTTTCTTCTTGTTGCTAACATACCTGAAGAAACCCTTCTTGTTACTCTTAATATCCCGTGCTATCTGCAATTTCAAGTGTGATTTGGCCTTCCTGATTTCACTCATGCATGCCTGAGCAATATTTTTATACTCCCTGGACATTTGTCCAATCTTCCACTTCTTGTAAGCTTCTTTTTTGTGTTTTAAGATCAGCAAGGATTTCACTGTTAAACCAAGCTGGTCTCCTGCCATATTTACTGTTCTTTCTACACATCGGAATGGTTTGTTCCTGCAACCTCAGTAAGGATTCTTTAAACTACAGCCAGCTCTCCTGGACTCCTTTCTCCTTCATGTTGTTCTCTCAGGGGATCCTGCCCATCAGTTCCCTGAGGGAGTCAAAGTCTGACCTTTGGTCAGGTGCCCACTCCTTTTCCTTTACCTGGGGAACTTTGTTAACCCTTTACAGGTAAAGCGAGCAGAGAACAGCCACTAAGAGGAATTTTATAGCTAACTGGCTGGCTGGGTGTCCATAAACGGGAGGTACCCCAACACTTTATTTATCACACGCCCCCCAAATCACAGATGGTGCTGGCCAGCCTGGGTCGGGTCAGGTTGGGTCCACACTGGCTGGGATTTCTTCCTGGAGGTTTAGTAAACAGAGTTAAAAAGATACATGCACCTCTAATTTTCTAACAATTACATGAAGAACTAAACTGTACTTTTTACATTTTAAGGATTACAATGACTTAGAATGCAGGGACATTTTTACCTCGCTGATTCTGGGAAACCTTCCCGGGAGAGTGCATCAGCCACTTTCTTAGAGGCTCCTGAAATGTGTTGTATCTCAAAATCAAAGTCTTGAAGAGCTAAACTCCACCAAAGAAGTTTTTTGTCAGTCTCTTTGACTGTGTGAAGCCACTTCAGTGCAGCAGGGTCAGTCTGCAGGTAGAACCGCCGTCCACAAATGTATGGGCGTAGCTTCTCCAGAGCATACACAATGGCATAACATTCTTTTTCTGAGATTGAACAGTGGCTTTCCCACTCAGAAAGATTTTTGCTGAGAAACACGACAGGTTGGAATTATTGATCTGGTCCTTCCTGCATTAAAACTGCTCCCATATCACGCTCGGACGCTGGTTATGACAAATAGTTGGTCGAAGTCCGGGGCCCTCAGTACAGGTTCAGATGTAAGGGCCGCCTTAAGCTGGTTGAGAAATGTCAGACAGCCTTTAGTCCACTGAACGGCAGTTGGCTGTCTTTTCCTGGTCAGGACTGTCAGTAGGGTGGAAAATTGCCTGTAGTGTAGTACAAATCGTTGGTAATATCCAGCCAAGGCCAAGAAGGATTGGACCTGTTTCTTTGATTTAGGGACAGGCCAATTTTGGATAGCATTTACCTTAGCTTGTAGGGGGTTGATCGTACCTTGACCCACCTGCTGTCCAAAGTACGTTACCTTGTTTAGGCCTATTTGATGCTTTTTGGCCTTAACTGTTAATCCTGCCTCCCTTATGTGCTGGAAGACAACTTGGAGGTGCTCCAGGTGTTTTGCCCATGAATCAGAGAAGATAGCCATATCGTCAAGGTAGGTGACTGCAAATTACCCAGATGCAGTCAGAAAGTTATCTACCAGTCTCTGGAAAGTGGTGGATGCATTTCGCAGTCCGAAAGGGAGCACATTAAATTCATACAACCCTACATGGGTGATGAAGGCGGGCCTTTTCTTGGCTCGGTCATCTAGCGGCACTTGCCAGTACGCCTCATTTAAGTCTAAGACTGAGATGAAATGGGCACGACCCAGTTTCTCCAATAGCTCATCTCTGGGTGGCATTGGATAGTTTTTTGGATGAGTTACATTATTTAGCTTATGGTGGTCCACACAAAAGCAGATTTCCCCATCTGGTTTGGGAACCAGAACCGCTGGAGAGGCCCATGCACTCTGAGAGGCCCATCTGTAACATGTCTTTGATTTCCCTTTTTATTGCAGTTTTGGCTTGAGGAGCCATCCGGTAGGGTTGGGCTCTAATTGGGTGAGCATAACCTGTGTCAATAACCATTCTCTCCGTCCTGGGATGGCTGAAAACATTGGCGCGAAGCTGGTGCACAGCTCCTGGATTTGCTGTCACTGCTTAAGCCCAAGGGTGATGGAAAAGCTCACCTTTTCTACACCACCATTGCTTTTTCCTTCATAGTAGACTTTTTCAGGCCACTCAGCATTGTCTTTCTCCTGGGCTGTAAATGGGAGAATCTTGATTTCTCAGGAATAAAAGGGCTTTAGAGAATTAACATGCTATACTTTAGGTTTTAGGGTTTGGTTTAAGAACACTATGAGGTAATTAACAGCTCCCAGGCGCTCTCGGACTATAAATGGCCCCTCCCACGATGCTTCCATCTTATTGGCCTGGAGCGCTTTCAGGACCATGACTTGGTCACCTACTCTGAAGGAACGCTCTCGGTCATGTTTATTATACCAGGCCTTTTGCTCTTGTTGAGCATCCTGTAGGTTTTCTTGAGCAAGGGCTAGAGAGTCCTTGAGGGTGTTTTGCAGGTTGGTTAGGAAGTCCAAAATGTTAGTTCCTGGAGATGATGTAACCCATTCCCATTGCTGCATGACCAACTGTAATGGCCCCTTAACTTCATGGCCATAAATGAGTTCAATGGGTGAAAACCATAAACTTGGATGTGGTACAGCCCTGTAGGCAAAGAGCAACTGCTGCAACACTAGGTCCCAATCATTGGAGTGCTCATTCACGAATTTACATATCATGGCCCCCAAAGTCCCATTAAACTTCTCCAGTAGGCCATTTGTTTGATGGTGGTAAGGGGTGGCAATCAAGTGGTTCACCCCATGAGCTTTCCCAAGACGTTTCATGGTCCCTGCCAGAAAGTTAGTTCCCGAATCTGTAAGGATGTCAGAGGGCCAACCTACCCTGGCAAAAATGTCTGACCATGCCTGGCTCATGCTTTTAGTCCTGGTGTTGCTTAAAGCTATTGCTTCCGGACATCGGGTGGCAAAATACATGATGATCAGTATATACAGCTTTTCTCTGGGTGTCTTCTTCAGGAAAGGACCCAGAATATCCACAGCTACATGCTGAAATGGAACCTCAATGATGGGGTGTGGCTGGAGAGGGGCCTTGACCTGGTCTTGGGGCTTTCCCACCCTCTAGCACACCTCACAAGACCAGACATAGGTAGAAACATCCTTGCCAATCCCCTCACAGTGGAATGACTTCCCTAAAAGGTCTTTGGTCCTGTTCCCCCTCAGCATGGCCACTAGGGTGATCATGGGCTAAGCTCAAGAGCTGTCCCCTAGTTGGAGTTACCAAACTGTCTCTGAGGATGCCAATCATCCTTGTGCACACCAGAAAGGGTCTCCTCATATAAGAATTCTCCTATAACAAACCTGGACCTATTAGAAGAGCTGAGAAGTGGTGGGTCGCTCCATGCCGCCATCCAAGCTCCCTTGAGTGTCTCATCCGCTTCCTGCTCTGTCTGGAACTGCTTCCTTGATGCTGGAGACATTAGTTCCTCACTGGGTTGTGGACTTGGGCTTGGTCCCACTGGAAGCAACGTAGGTGATGGGGTTGTTTCCATTGTCTGTGAACCGCTCTCTGCTGGTGTACTAGGTGGTATTTCAGGCTCCAGTTGAGCCTCTTGCTCCGGTTTAGCTGCTGCTGTAGGTGCAGGCTCTGTGACACCCTTTGGTGCTGCCTCCCCTGACTCTGGCAGGGTTGGAAGCATGGGCTCTGGTGCTGACTGCTCCGCCAGCTCTGATCCTTGGGCTGGTTCTGGCTGGGTTCCAGGAACTGGATTTACAACTGCTGCCATAGACTCGTTTCACCACCTCTGGCTTGGCTCCTGTAGGAGGCTTAGGAATGGAGTTAAGTGTGGAGGCCTATTTAGCCTGGCTGCGGGTAACAATCCCCACCCTTTTTGTTAGCCTCACATGGTTGGCTAAGTCTTCTCTCAGCAGCATGGGAATTGGATAATCGTCATAGACTGCAAAAGTCCATATTCCTCACTAGCCCTTGTACTGGACAGGAAACCTGGCTGTAGGCAAGTTAAGAGGTGGCCTTAAAAGGTTGCACTTGCACTTGGGCCTCTGGGTCGATGAATTTGGAGTCCACCAGGGTTTGGTGGATAGCTGACACCTGTGCACCAGTGTCTCTCCACGCAGTAATCTTCCTCCCGCTCACACTCACAGTTTCCCTTTGCTCTGGTGGTATTTGTGAGGCATCTGGGCCTGAAGGTTCTTGGTGGGACTCCGAGGTGATGAACTGCAGTCAGCTGGTGCTCTTGGGGCAGATGGCCTTTACATGCCATAGCTCATTACATTTAATGCATCGCCCAGCTGACTGCGAGCTGGGGCAAGTTGGGTGGTTGGAAAGTGGGGTGGTGGGATGAGAGGGCATCTGGGATCTCCCTGGCTGTGTGGAGGGCTCCTCTTTGCAAAATGGGGCTTTGGGATGACCCCAGTGGTGGGGTGTCGTCTCGGGTTGCCCCTTCTGGTATCCTCTCAAACTGCTACTAGCTTTCTTCTTCTCCGCCACCTCCATCCATTTGGTTCCAATCTCCCCCACCTCGATTACAGTTTTGGGCTTCCCATCGAGGATGTACCTTTCTGTTTCCTCAGGAACACCCTCTAAGAACTGCTCCATTTGCATTGGGAGAGAGAGATCTTCCAGAGACTTAACACTTGCTCCTGATACCCAGGCATCCCAATTTTTTACGATGTGATAGGCGTGTCAGGAAAATGCCACGTCCACCTTAGGGCTCTGAACCACAGACAGGCATGCTCAGGTGTTAGCCCCATTCTAATTCTGGCCTTTTTAAAAAAAAAAGTTCGTAGTTGTTCGTGGGTTCTTTAGGCATTTCAGCTGCTACCTCTGCTAAGGGTCCACTGAGCTACGACCTCAGTTCCACCATATACTGGTCTGTAGAGATGTTGTATCCAAGGCAGGCCCTTTCAAAATTTTCTAAGAAGGTCTCTATATCATCGCATACCTCGTATGTGGGGAATTTCTTGGAATGGGGAGTGGCACCTGGAGAAGGACTGTTAGGGTTACCTGGTAGACCCAGCTTAGCCCTTTCCAGCTCTAAGCGCTTCAGCTCTAACTCTGCCTCCAAGCGCTTTGCCTCTGTTCTCTCCTCCGCTTCCACCTCCAAGCGCTCGTTCTCCACTTCCAAGCGCTTCATCTCTAGGTAGAAATTCCTTTATGCCTCAGTTAGAACTTGGCCTGAGTTAAAGGCCTCCCTCCCTCCCTCCTGGCACTGGGATCTCGGTTGGGGGAGGGCTATCCCTTCCGTCCTGGGGAGTCCCCGTTCATTTTCGTCATGAAGCTGGATGTCTGGGCTTAATCTGGGTCTGTATTCTCTGTGGTGTGCTGCTTTGGGAAGACTGGTTTTTCTAAGGTTTTGGTGCCTGACCTCAACCTCATGCACAGGGCTGCCCTACTCTAGCGTAGCTATTCTGTTGCCACACATATAGAAAAGAAAACAAAATAAACGGTTTGTTGGACTCCCTGGCTTTGCAGGCTGATCCCTTTGCAGGCCTGTTCCCCCACAGGCAGCAAAAACAAGAAAAGAGAAGAAAAGAAAAGAAAAGAAAAGAAAAGAAAAGAAAAGAAAAGAAAAGAAAAGAAAAGAGGGGGGAAAATACATTTGGAACTTAGGCTTTTTGCTAGATCTTAAAAGAAACAATTACAAAAATTAAGCATTAAGGTAGCTCTCTTGAGGTTCAGTTTAAAGGTTACAAGCAAAAGAAAAGCATCTGGGGTTAGCACAGAGGAGATCCGCAAGCCAAAATAATAAAAAATAAACCTGATTGCATCTAGCTAAACATTCCTAATTTACTTATACATTTGTGGGGTTTCAAATAAGTAATTCTAGGCATTATCTGATGAAGCCTTACACAGCATTCCTGCTTATAGCATTGCTGCTCCGTGTCTCCTTCTCCAGAGAATAACAGACACAGACAGACAAAGGGAAGTTTTTTCTCCATTTTTAAAAGTTCTAGCCTTCCCATTGGCTCTTTTGGTCAGGTGCCCACTCCTTTTCCTTTACCTGGGGAACTTTGTTAACCCTTTACAGTTAAAGCAAGCAGAGAACAGCCACTAAAAGGAATTTTATAGCTAAATGGCTGGCTGGGTGTCCATAAACGGGAGCTACCCCACCACTTTATTTATCACAGACCCCAACCTGGAGCTCCAGCGTTTACACTGCATAATGCAGGCCCAAGTCCAACCACCCATATCCCAGACTTCCAGCGCCCTCCCAAAATGTGGCTGCCCTTTGTTCATAATGTGGTGTGAGAAAACTTGACTGTCCCCCAAACTTGGCTTTCCAGAGGATGAAGAAAGTCAGCCTGTGGGGATGTGGAAGTCTTTTGGCAGACTCCGAGAGCATGACCCCCATAAGACTGCATCTCTACAGCAAAGTAATAGGGCTTGAACCCTGGGTCCTGGCTTGACTCAGACTTACACCCTCAGCTCCCATGAGGTCCTCAGTCTGAGCCCTGGGTTAGCACAATTTGTGTTTAGACAGAAGGGGGGTTAGGCTTGAGCCTTTGTTCAAACCCTGGGCTTACATTCCAATGTAGACATACCCTGAATGAGCCCCTAGGCACTACCACAATACCAAATAATAAATAATAGTATCAACAGGGCAAAGGCATTTTTACTACTGTAGTGCCCAACCCTGTCAACACTGGCATTTTCAACATGGCTGCTGCTAAGGGAACTGCACTGGTGCCACACCAACAGTGCAAAAACTTTAAGTACAGATGCACCCAGTTAGTATTTGTTTGGAAACTGCATCAAGAAATCAACCTTATTTACTCTCCCACTCCCTTTACATTGTCCTACCAGATCTTTGTTTGCTTTTGGAGAAATCCCAGTTACAGGTATGTTTAGTGGAACTATAATGTGTTACTCTCTTCTTCTGTACTAAATGTTCTTGGTGTTCTGCAAAGAGAATATGATTGCTCTTTGAGAGAGGTGGAAGCAGGATTGTAGGGTGTGATGGGATCCCAGGTTACAACCTGGAACTGTGGAAACTTTCCAGCATGGGCTGTCTCTCACAATGCTTTGCTAGTGACAAGCAGCAAACCCCTCCAGGTGCTGTTATCACTCACTCAGCAACATGCGGAGACACATCTAGCTAACTTGCATGAATGTTCTCTAAACCACTCATGAACCATACACAGGAAAACACGAGCAAATCCTTCCAGCCTTGCACCCCAGAAATGTACTGCCTTACACTGCTCAAGACCTTCTTTTGAACAATGGAAGCTCATTAATTAGTTTGCTCATCGTCAAAGGATAGTGGACACTCAGCAACCATTGCAATCTGAGCAGATTCCCTAAGCACTTCAGACAAACTCACTGGTAAGGATAAAACATTAAAATAAGTTTATTAACTACAGAAAGATTTTAAGTGATCATAAGTGGTAGGCAGAAAAGTCGGAGATAGTTACCTAAGAAATAAAAATAAAATCACAGTCTAAATCCTAAACTTTCAGACTAAGCAAGAATTGAATTAAACAGCCTTTCTCATCCCACCTGATGTTTCAGGCAGGTTACAGTTCTTAATACACAGGCTGAATTTCCTTCTCAGCCTGGGACCAGTTTCTTCAGTTGAAAGTCTTTGGCCACTTCTACATGACCCGCCGGATCGGCGGGTAGTGATTGATCTATCGGGGATCGATTTATCGCGTCTTGTGTAGACGCGATAAGTCGATAGCTCTGCCATCAACTCCGGAACTCCACCACGGCGAGAGGCGGAAGCGGAGTCAACGGGGAAGCGGCGGCCATCAAGGACGTGAAGTAAGTGATTCTAAGTCGATCTAAGATATGTTGATTTCAGCTACGCTATTCTCGTTGCGTATCTTAGATCGATTTCCCCCGCCCCCCAGTGTAGACCAGGCCTTTGTCTTCCCAGCAATCTTGTTGCCTTCAGTGTAGGTGGGAGAGGAGAGAGACGGTCCCGTGATACTGCTGTCCCTGATTTTACACAGTCAGTTCATGTCCCAGGAAAAACACTGGCCCAGACGTGTCCTGGTAGGCCTTGCCGAGTCACAAAGTTGAGCAGTCCTCCTTGTGTGGTACTTGCACAACTGTCTCTTGCAGAATTGCAACTCTCATGTTTAAAATTCCCTTGCTGGTCAATGGCACGTGATGGTTGCTTAACACCCATTTGGGTGTGTGTCACCACCTTAGTCATTGAAGTGCTAGCAGTGGGCGTCTCCCAAACTCGCAACATATTTCAATAACAACCATATAGCAAAATCTCATAACTTCCTACACATTAACGTATACATATTTTGACAGAACAATGAGTTTCAGCAGATTGTGATGTTTCATAAGGTACCGTACATAGCGTGCTTTTTTATGAAATATCACAACCATATACAAATGGTGAATATGGTGGTTACAGGGTGCTACTTTGAGGTACAGTGTGTCATAGGGAATGAAGGGAATGAGGTGTAATTCGATCTCCTCTGCTCTTTGCAGGAGTAGCACACAGGAACCAGTTACTATTAACATAAGAGGCTTTGTGTTGCAATTTCTTAGTTCCCTGAAAGCACCCAAGATTGCAGGGCTTAGCAAACTTTATCCCAATTCACCAGCTCATGGAAATGACAATAATATAGAGACCAATAACAGTAATTAAACTTGGAAAATAAATAAGATATAGACAGTCCATGTCCAATGCATGCGGCATCTCAGTGCTGGGGAAAAGCTGTCTGTAATTAATGGCAAGAAGTGGCACAGGAGACAAAATGATTATAGATCTTCTTTAAAGGTATGCACACAGGAATTAGACCTGTGATGCTAGCTGGGCAAACAAAGCAATCTGGCAACTTCAGGCCCCTCCATTCTCCACTTATTTGGCTAGTTTAATAATGCTATTTTTAATTGGGAATGATTGATTTTACTCAAGCCCGCTGACAGCAATACCAGATCCTAGGGCAGAACAATCAATGGGTGCCCATGTGGACATGGTTTGCCTGACATTTGGGTGGTGCTGCACCTGCGCTGGCTCATGCCCAGCGAGCTGCCAGCTGCGCTTTTCTGACACGGCCAGGGCTTCTACATGCCCACCCGGTAGGGTTGCCAACTGTCTAATTGTGCAAACCCAAAGACCCTTGCCGTGCCCTGCCCTGCCCTTTCCCTGAGACCACGCCCCATCCCGTCCCTTCTCCGAGCCCCCCCACATTCACTCCATCCCCCCTCCCTCCATTACTCGCGCTCCCCCACCCTCACTCACTTTCACCAGGCTTGGGTAGAGGGTTGAGTTGTGGAAAGGGTTGCAGGGTCTGGGAGGGATTTTGGGTGCAGGAGCGGGTGCGGGGTCGGGCTCCGGGAGGGAGTTTGGGTGCGGGATCGGGCTCTGGGAGGGAGTTTGGGTGGAGGCTCTAGGCTGGGGCAGGGGGTTGGAGTGCAGGAGCAGGTCAGGGGGTCAGCACTTACCTTGAGTGGCTCCCGAAAGCGACCGGCACACCCCTCTGTAGCAGCTCCTAGGCGGTGGTTCCAGGGCGGTTTCTGCCTGCCACTGCCCAGCCAATGTGAACTGTGGAGTTGGTGCTTGGGGTGGGGACAGCGTGCAGAGACCCCAGACCCCTGAGCAGTGGCCCCCTTTGCCCTCCCCACCCCCCAATCAGCGGGCCTGATCTTACTTAACTACTGTTGACTCTTTTCTTGTGAACATAATTGAAAAAGTGAGTTCTTAGGGGGGATACAAATAAAGGGAATGCTGCAACAACTATGAGGAGCCTCCTAGGGACTTATCAAAGCTATGTGAATGGCAGCATGATGGCAGGTGAAATTCAGTGTTGGTAAACTCAGTGTAACCCAGATTGGAAGGAATAATACATACTGGCACTACTTATGCACATTGCTGGGTTCTCAGCACTGACCACTCAGGAAAAAGACCTGGGTGTCATTTGGACAGCTTTAGGAAAGCTGCTGCTGAGTGTGCAGCAGCAGACAAAATAAGCAAAAACAAAAGTTAGGCTACGTAAGGAGTGGTATGGAAAAGGATACTAAAAATATTATGCCAAATAGTCAGGGTTCAAGCTCAGAAGGGACCACCAAATCATCCTGTCTGTCAGGCCATCAACACCACCCCACACTTGCACACTAAACCCAACAACCCAAAGAAAGGACGTGTTAGAAATGTACAAAATAATGAACAGTCTGGAGAAGATAAACTAGTCACTCCTACTTACTCTGTTATAATGCTAGAACAAGAGGACTTCAAATAAAACTGAAAGGCGGTAAATTTACAACTGACAGAGACTTTTTTTGCACAGCACATACCTATCCCTTGGAACTCCTAGCCACAAAATATCACTGAAGAGTAGAGCTTAGCAGGATTCAAAAAAGGATTGAACATTTATATGGGTAATGAAAACATGCACAGTTACATTAGACTGGATTTAAAAAACCCACAAACCTTCAATCTTCAGGCATAAGACAACCTCTGATGGGATTAGGAAGAAATTTCCCCTGTGTTCATATAATTCCATAATCACCCACTTAGAGGTTCCTTTCTCTGAATCATCTCGTTTTGGCTGTTGTCAGAGATGGGATACTGGACTAGAAGGACCATCGGTCTGATCTGGTATGGCCTTTCTTATTAGAGTGGTGGCCTAGTGGACCAGAACTGGGTAGTATTTCATGTCTTGTAAATTGTGTGGGAAAGCATGAGGAGAATTGTGCAAGAAAAGGATGAGTAAAGTTTGAGGCTGACAGTTGGTGAAGGTTGTGGTTTGATGTGACATAAGAAATTAGGAAGGAAATGGAGCAGAGTAACATAAGGGCCTTGAAGATGAAGACAAGAAATTTGAACTTGAACAGGAGGGAACAGAGCAGATTAATTGATACTAAGGGTTTATTTACACTTAAAGCACTGTGCCACTGTAGTGCTTCAGTGTAGACACTACTGATGCTGACAGGAGGAGTTCTCTCATGGGAGTAGGCAATCCACCTCCCTGAGAGGCAGTAACTAGGTCAGCGGAAGAATTCTTCCTTGAATCTAGTGCTGTCTACACAAGGATTTAGGTTGGCTTAACATCACTCAGGTGTGGATTTTACTGACATAGTTAAACCAATCTAATTTTCTGGTGTAGACCAGGCCTAAGTGGAGAATTAGATTTAGAAGTTTCTTTCATTTTATGTTTACCTCCCAAAGCTTAGTAAACCAGCTGGGAATATGTAATATTTCTATCATAACCATAAAGATGACATTTCTTTCTCTTTCCCCCCCAGGGTATCTTCAATCAGTTCCAATGTAGCAGTGAGAAAGTACTGCCCTCTGATGCCCTACGCAGTGCTCTTGCAAAGACCTTTCAGGATGAGCAGCGCTTCCAGCTGGGCATCATGGATGATGCTGCTGAATGTTTTGTGAGTATGCTGTTTGTGTATCACAATTATACGGGTAGCTGGCCAGTTTTGCAGGGGTGTATAGAAAACACCACACTACATTATTTTGATTCTCATAGCCATGTGTGTATAGGGACTGTATTATATGTATTATAAAAGAGAGGTGGTCCTGAGTCCCAAAGTTTGTAGTGTTCAGGTGTGTGTTTTTGTTGGGGACCATTGCTAATGAATGAGAAATGGAAACACAGTCCCTCTTCATTTTTGTAGCTGAAACTGTGCTCAGTTGCTGCCGACCGTTTCAAATGTTGTTTGGACAAGGCTTATGTGGAGAACTCCTTGTTTGCAAAATTGTGACAAATTGGGATAGAATGCCCAGAGCTTCAAGAGAGTAACTTTCTTGACCGAAGGGGGCAATAGTTTCCTCCTATGACAACTCTTAGTTGTGTTGAGCTTCTTGCCAGACATCTGGCCTAGGTATGTAAAGTTGGGATGCTCATGTAACTCTGAGATCAGACTGTCATGTAGCAACTTTAAAATGTGTTTTTAATTAGACAGCTGCTAATATGCAGCATCTGAGCTGTATGGGAGCACCTAGTCTTACAAGCCATCCCCTTTGAATGGTTCCACCGCAGCAAGAGATTCCCATCAGAATACATTGTAGGCAGTTTGCAAACTTGGCCATAGGGGGCCAGGGTGTGGGTGGGTTTGTATTTCCAACTCGGAAGGAATTTTAAAATAAAAAATTAAAAGAACATTGCTGAGTTTGCAAAATAAATCTGTTTGCCATATGTAACATAAGAATAATATCACTTCTCTAACTCACAGGGATGTTCTGAGAATAAATACACTAGAGTGTGAGGCTCTCAGATACTATGGAAATGGGGCCATATAAATACCTAGTGTGACAGGGTCGAGCCAGATGGCTACAGGAGAGTAATAGAAGGCAGATATATTAGCCCCAGGTTAAGTAGGTCCCTTTTCCCTGGGTAAGGTAACAGGGAAGGTTCCAGAACAATCAGGAACCTTCTGGAGACAATTAAGACAGACAGGCTGATTAGAACACCTGCAGCCAATCAAGAAGCTGCTAGAATCAATTAAGGCAGGGTACCTGGGTTTAAAAAGGAGCTCACTTCAGTTTGTGGTGCACGTGTAAGAAGCTGGGAGCAAGAGGCGCTAGGAGCTGAGAGTGAGAACGCATACTGTTGGAGGATGGAGGAGTACAAACATTACCAGACACCAGGAGGAAGGTCCTATGGTGAGGATAAAGAAGGTGTTGGGAGGAGGCCATGGGGAAGTACCCACGACCACCACTCCCAAGAGGAGAAGGCGGGTGGTGGTGGTCGGGGACTCTCTCCTCCGGGGGACTGAGTCATCTATCTGCCGCCCTGACCGGGAAAACCGAGAAGTCTGCTGCTTGCCAGGGGCTAAGATTCGCGATGTGATGGAGAGACTGCCGAGACTCATCAAGCCCTCGGATCGCTACCCCTTCCTGCTTCTCCACGTGGGCACCAATGATACTGCCAAGAATGACCTTGAGTGGATCACTGCGGACTATGTGGCTCTAGGAAGAAGGATAAAGGAGTTGGAGGCGCAAGTGGAGTTCTCGTCCATCCTCCCCGTGGAAGGAAAAGGCCTAGGTAGGGAGCGTCGAATCGTGGAAGTCAACGAATGGCTACGCAGGTGGTGTCGGAGAGAAGGCTTTGGTTTCTTTGACCATGGGATGGTGTTCCATGAAGGAGGAGTGCTGGGCAGAGACGGGCTCCATCTTACGAAGAGAGGGAAGAGCATCTTTGCCAGCAGGCTGGCTAACCTAGTGAGGAGGGCTTTAAACTAGGTTCACCGGGGGAAGGAGACCAAAGCCCTGAGGTAAGTGGGGAAAGCGGGATACCGGGAGGAAGCACAGGCAGGAATGTCTGTGAGGGGAGGGCTCCTGCCTCATACTGGGAATGAGGGGCGATCAACAGGTTATCTCAAGTGCTTATATACAAATGCACAAAGCCTTGGAAACAAGCAGGGAGAACTGGAGGTCCTGGTGATGTCAAGGAACTATGACGTGATCGGAATAACAGAGACTTGGTGGGATAACTCACATGACTGGAGTACTGTCATGGATGGTTATAAACTGTTCAGGAAGGACAGGCAGGGCAGAAAAGGTGGGGGAGTAGCACTGTATGTAAGGGAGCAGTATGACTGCTCAGAGCTCCGGTACGAAACTGCAGAAAAACCTGTGTGTCTCTGGATTAAGTTTAGAAGTGTGTGCAACAAGAGTGATGTAGTGGTGGGAGTCTGCTATAGACCACCGGACCAGGGGGATGAGGTGGATGAGGCTTTCTTCCGGCAGCTCACGGAAGCTACTAGATCGCATGCCCTGATTCTCATGGGTGACTTTAATTTTCCTGATATCTGCTGGGAGAGCAATACAGCTGTGCATAGACAATCCAGGAAGTTTTTGGAAAGCGTAGGGGACAATTTCCTGGCGCAAGTGCTAGAGGAGCCAACTAGGGGGGGCGTTTTTCTTGACCTGCTGCTCACAAACCGGGTAGAATTAGTGGGGGAAGCAAAAGTGGATGGGAATCTGGGAGGCAGTGACCATGAGTTGGTTGAGTTCAGGATCCTGACGCAGGGAAGAAAGGTAAGCAGCAGGATAAGGACCCTGGACTTCAGGAAAGCAGACTTCGACTCCCTCAGGGAACGGATGGCCAGGATCCCCTGGGGGACTAACTTGAAGGGGAAAGGAGTCCAGGAGAGCTGGCTGTATTTCAAGGAATCCCTGTTGAGGTTACAGGGACAAACCATCCCGATGAGTCGAAAGAATAGTAAATATGGCAGGCGACCAGCTTGGCTTAATGGTGAAATCCTAGCGGATCTTAAACATAAAAAAGAAGCTTACAAGAAGTGGAAGGTTGGACATATGACCAGGGAAGAGTATAAAAATATTGCTCGGGCATGTAGGAATGTTATCAGGAGGGCCAAATCGCACCTGGAGCTGCAGCTAGCCAGAGATGTCAAGAGTAACAAGAAGGGTTTCTTCAGGTATGTTGGCAACAAGAAGAAAGCCAAGGAATGTGTGGGCCCCTTACTGAATGAGGGAGGCAACCTAGTGACAGAGGATGTGGAAAAAGCTAATGTACTCAATGCTTTTTTTTGCCTCTGTTTTCACTAACAAGGTCAGCTCTCAGACTGCTGCGCTGGGCATCACAAAATGCGGAAGAGATGGCCAGCCCTCTGTGGAGATAGAGGCGGTTAGGGACTATTTAGAAAAGCTGGACGTGCACAAGTCCATGGGGCCGGACGAGTTGCATCTGAGAGTGCTGAAGGAATTGGCGGCTGTGATTGCAGAGCCACTGGCCATTATCTTTGAAAACTCGTGGCGAACCTAACAAAAAAAAAAAAAGGCCACTCCTAGGGTTTGTCTACACTTAAACTGCTGCACTGAAGCGGATGCACCTCTGTAGCACTTCAGAAAAGATGCTACATACACCGATGCGAGGGCGTCTCCTGTTGGCGTATGTACTCCACCTCCCTGAGAGGCGGTAGCCCTCTCTTCGACATAACGCTCTCTACACTGAGAGTTAGGTTGGTACAACTGCATCGCTCAGAATTTTGGACCTTCCACACTCCTGAGCAACGTAGTTATATGACATAAGTGCTAGTGTAGACTGAGCTTTAGGGCTGGTCTGCACTAAACATTAGACTGACCTACCTACATTGCTTAGGCCTTGGAAAAATTACAAGCCCTATGTGATATAATTAGGTCAATCTAACCCCCACTGTAGATACAGCTAAGGCTTGGTCTACATTAGCAAATTAGATTCTTCTTCGAGTGCTTGCTCATGTCCATTCCATTCTAGATGTGTGCACGCCCACGTGCACAGTTGTCAGTGACTTTTGCCTTAGCGGTATCCATAGTTCGGCTGTGGTGCCCTCTGGAGTGCTGCGCTCATGTGTCAGTATATCAGGAGTTGCCGGTCCTACTGCCTCTCAGTTCCTTCTTACCACCCATGGTGGCATAGGTGCCGACTCCGTGGGTGCTCTGGGGCTGGAGCAACCATGGGGAAAAATTAGTGGTTGCTCTGCACCAACTGGCAGCCAAGCTCCCCACCTCACCTCCTGTTAGCCGACGGCCAAGGATGTTTGGTGAGGTGCCAGCTATGCCCATTTATACCATCCGTGACTTTAACCGCTAGGACGCACTGTCCCTTCGCGGCGGGCAGCCCGGGCTAGGCTGACGGATGTCCCAAGGTCCTAACCACCCGTGACTTTAACTGCTAGAGCTCAGAGCTCCTTCGCAGCAGGCAGTCAATACTGACTGACAGGTGCCCCAATGGCAGCACTAAGAGCCTCTCCACACCCGTGACTTTAACTGCTAGAGCTCAGAGCTCCTTCGCAGCGGGCAGCCAGGATTGACTGACAGGCGCCCCAAGAGTTTGCCCCGTGGAGGCGGCACAACTCAACGCTAGGCTCTTAGTACTCTCACCTAATGGCCAGGCTTTAGAGCCAAAACGGCTGAGGTTCTTTAATTGTGTTGGCTGCTTTACAGTAAACCAGAGAAAACAAGTCAGGCTTATGCATAAATGGTTACCAAAATTTATTAAGCTAGATTCTAATCATGTGGTTACAAAATTGCTAGTGCCTACTTATTTAAATGTAGAGATGTTACACACACAAACAAGTTACAAAACTGAAGCCACAATCCCAAAGAAAGAAAACAAAGTATAGAGCTCTATTTCAAAATATGTGTACACTAAAGATAGGAGATCAGGTGTGAGTGCTTCTTACCCTCCTTGCATCTCTCGATTCCAGCGGTGCCAAGCCAGGATTGGTCACTCAATTCCGCGGAAAGACGAATAAGGGACAAGGCGTAGGGACCCTCTTAGCTGCAGAAGCCTTGGGAGGCTGTCACTTATCTGACCAGCAGATAGATAGTGAAAAGCACTCAAAAATCATGTTGCTGTAGGTCCCCTACTTATACCTCTGTACTCCTTTATTCTCTTTCTCCTTTCTTATGCCAAATTGAGGCTGGTCTGTCGGGGTGACGCCAGCTTTCGCAAGAGTAGTTTACACTTGCAAGGGAGAGAAACAATAAGTTTCGACTACTGGACATTTCTTTTATCAGGGTAAATATTTTCCCACCTAGGATGTTGGTGTGTGTGCATCACGCTATTTAGTAGGGGCTAAGAGCCATGTCTGTCACAGGGCCTCTGCCTGCTGTGAGCTTAATCGTTGTATCTGTTCCCAGAGGCACATTGTAGCAGCACACCTGTGCTTTCACAGCTTCAAAGGCTGTGCTGGAATATATGTTAAGTGCCCTGTTCCGGCTTCCTCCTGTGTTTCCAGCAATGCTGGTCTGAGGGGGGGGGGGGCTGGCTGTCTGGCTACACCGCCTCCTCCCCTCAGTGTGCCACATCCCCACTCCTCCGCCTACCTCCCAGCGCTTGCCGCCACCAAACAGCTGTAGCAAGCTCCAGGAGGGAGGGGGGAGGAGTTGGAACGTGGCGTGCTCAGGGGAGGAGGCGGAGAAGAGGCAGGGCGGGGATTTGGAGAAAGAGTCGAATAGGGGCCTGGAGGGGGCCGAGTTGGGGTTGGAATGGAGGTGGGAGGGGGTGGTGCAGGAGTGGAGTTGGGGTGGGGCCAGAGGCAGAGGGGGTCGAGCCTATGCATGATGGTTACCATAGAATATCAAAGTTGGAAGGGACCTCTGGAGGTCATCTAGTCCAATCCCTTGCCCAGAGCAGGACCAATCCCCAGCTAAATCATCCCAGCAAGGGCTTTTTCAAGCCTGACCTTAAAAACTTCTAAGGAAGGAGATTCTGCCACCTCCCTAGGTAACGCATTCCAGTGTTTCACCAGCCTCCTAGTGAAAAAGTTTTTCCTAATATTCAACCTAAACCTCCCCCACTGCAACTTGAGACCATTACTCCTTGTCCTGTCCTCTTCTACCACTGAGAATAGTCTAGAACCATCCTCTTTGGATCCACCTTTCAGGTAGTTAAAAGCAGCTATCAAATCCCCCCTCATTCTTCTCTTCTGTAGACTAAACATCCCCAGTTCCCTCAGGCTCTCCTCATAAGTCATGTGTTCCAGACCCCTAATCATTCTTGTTGCCCTTCACTGGACTCTCTCCAATTTCTCCACATCCTTCTTGTAGTGTGGGGCCCAAAAGTGGACACAGTACTCCAGATGAGGTCTCACCAATGTCGAATAGAGGGGAACGATCATGTCCCTCGATCTGCTGGCAATGCCCCTACTTTATACATCCCAAAATGCCATTGGCCTTCTTGGCAACAAGGGCACACTGTTGACTCATATATAGCTTCTCTTCCACTGTCACGCCGAGGTCCTTCTCTGCAGAACTGCTGCCTAGCCATTTGGTCCCTAGTCTGTAGCGGTGCATGGGATTCTTCCGTCCTAAGTGCAGGACTCGGCACTTGTCCTTGTTGAACCTCATCAGATTTCTTTTGGCCCAATCCTCCAATTTGTCTAGGTCCCTCTGTATCCTATCCCTACCCTAATGTTGGTTGGAGTGTCTCTCTCTCTTGCCTAGCAAGTGGTCAGTAGTTTCCTTCTTCGCTGTAGTTAGTAAGTTAGGGTCCCATGGGGACTTTGCCCCAGGCAGAGCATGCCCTGGTCTCCGGATTTTAATCCGTGCTCTGACTATAATAGGTCTATGCCTGTTAGTGACCCCCATGGCAGCTGTCTGAAGTGCTTGGGGGGATTGCATATAAAAGAAAAGTGTTGAATCTGTAAGAACTTGTGTCTCAGGACACAAAAAGAATGCAACATCCGTTTGAGAGCCCTCCTCATGGAGGCTGCTCTCCGCCTAGCCTTGGAGCCGTCCCAGCTGGATTCAACTCCCAGTACTTTGGTCTCAGTGCGTTGTGCACCCCCAGCACCAGGCTCTACTTGGCACCATTCCCCTTTGCCAGTAAAGAAGTAAAAAAAGTGGGACCCAGCACCAAGCAAGAAGGCCCATGGGGCATTGGGTAAAGGACCCTGTTATGGCTGCCTGCCCACCCAGGAGCTACATGAGGTACATCCCCTAGGGGACCTCCTACCCCCTCCCCCGGGGATCCGTCACCATCTCCAGGGAGCAGTAAGGGACCCACACTCATGGCAGAGTCAATGCCTTCCCATTGCAGCTGGCACTGCATGCTGCGATGGACCCAGAAAAGGCTCCCTACAAGGAGCCTTTCAGAAAGCCTCTCAGAAGGTGAGTGAACGCCGCCAGTCTCCAGAGCCGAGGTAGAGCTCTTTGTGACCACACCCCAGGTCACTGGTTCACTGCTTCAGATTATTGGCACTTCACTCCTGGTCTCTGCCTTCTCAACGAGACTCATCCAGAGGGAGGTGCCGGTCACCATGTGGTTGGCACTGGTCATCCTTCTGCCAACTATCTCCACGATGTCAATTGCCATCACCTAGACCACAGGTACGTTCCGCAATGTGGTGCTGATCCCCCTACTCCCGGCACCAATCTGCCTATTCAAGGTTCTGTTCATCCACAGTGATGGTTAGCCACCAGACTCAGGTGTCCACAGCCCCGCTGCGGTCACCAGAGGAGGATTCCTCTGGCACAGAGAGGGAGTTCAGCCCCTCTCTGAGACAGCACCGCTGTGACTGGACTCCTGAGGTTGTGTCCACCTCCGCAATGCCATCCTGGCAGCAGGGCCGGTGGCCAGTGCAATTGCCCTATTGGAGTGCTTGGGGCATGCCGATCATGCCAATGCCCCCCTCGGACCAATTGTCGGTTACCGATTCAGACAAATATCAGGTTTGAATTCCTATACCTGCACCCTCTTGCAGGGTCCCTGGTCATATCTGCCATCAATTACAGAGACAGGCAGGGTCAGGTGAGTGGCACCCCAAAAATAAAGATGCCAAGAGGTTAGACTTATTTGGCAGAAAAAAATATTCAACAACAAGCCTCCAATTTAGGGTCTCTACCTATCAGGCCCTACTTGGAAGATACAATTTGATTTAGTTGGGGATTGGTCCTGCTTTGAGCAGGGGATTGGACTCGATGACCTCCTGAGGTCCCTTCCAACCCTGATATTCTATTCTAACCTGTGGGATTCTATTGGCAAGTTCAAAGAGAGCCTCCCACAGGAGTTCGCCTTTCTCATAGAAGAGGGAGGGTGGTAGCCAGGGATGTCCTCCAGATGGCCTGGGACTTCATGGACTCGGCATCTAGGGTGGTCGCCTCTGCAATAGCCATGAGGCGTAGCTCCTGGTTACAGACTTCTGGGCTGTCCCAGGAGATGCAATCCACCCTTCAGGATTTCCCTTTTGAGGGAACAGGGCTCTTCTTGGAGCTGACTGATGCTAGGTTACAGGGCCTTAAAGACTCCTAGGCCACCCTCCGCTCCTTAGGCCTACAGACTCCTCAGCAGGCCAGAAAGCTGGTCTGTCCCCCTCTGCCTCCACCGTTGTCGAGGTCTTGGGGTACCCCTCGTTCCGGCTCCTACGAAAAGGACAAAGACGGGGTTTAAGCAACGTCTCGTCCACCTGCCCAGCCTGCTCCTTCTTGGGATCAAGGCAGCCAGAAGCAGTCATTTTGAGGGTGTGTCCGAGGATGATGCCCCAGTCACTTCACCATATCTGTTCCCCATCTTCCTCAACTGCCTCCACCCTTTCTGGTCAGCCTGGTCCAATATCACCTTGGACCTCTGGGTGCTCGACAGTCTTGTTAGGCTATATGCTGCAGTTTGTAGCTGACCAACCCTTCTATCCTCCTTCCCCATCCCTCTTCAGGAACCCTTCTCACGAGCAACCCTTTGTTCAGGAGGTCAAAAACCTCCTGAGCCTAGGGGAAGTGGAAGAGGGTTCCGCAGGACATGGAAGGGAGAGGATTTTACTCCCATTACTACTTCATTCCGAAGGCAAAAGGGGACCTCAAACTTACCCTAGACCTGTGCCACCTCAACAAATCATCTCTCAAAAAGTTGAAGTTTCATATGATTTCCCTGGGCTCCATCATCCCCTCCCTGGATCTGGAAGACTGGTATGCCGCCCTCGATTTAAATGATGTGTGTTTCCCTATTTCTATATTCCTGGGGCACCGACGTTTCCTCTGTTTCACATTGGGCCAGCGCCATTTCCAGGTCACAGCGATGCGCTTTGGTCCCTCGTTAGCCCTGAGAGTTTTCACGAAGTGTATAGCACCAGTGGCCACTTACCTGCGATGTCAGGGAGTCAAAAAGTACCTGTGCTTCGACAACTGGTTGATAAGCATCCGGTCCTCAGATTAGGTGTGGAGGCGTCTCGATCTGGTCTGTTCCACCTGCAGTGACTTGGGCCTGATAATAAAAGAAAAAAAGTCAACCCTCACCCCAGTGCAATGCATAGAGTTCATTGGGGCGGTACTCGACTCCGCTTGAGCCAGAGCCTTCCTCCCCGAGGCCATGGTGGACCTCGTCTCATCTCTGCATGCCCAACCATTCACTACTGCCCACATGTGCCTGAGATTGTTGGGTCATATGGCAGCATGCACTTATGTGGTCTGGCATGCATGACTCTGTCTCAGGCCCCTGCAGGTGTGGCCAGTGTCGGTCTATGTCCCCAACCAGCACAGTATGGACCCAGGTGATCAGGATTCCAGACGGCGTACTGTTGTCTCTTACCTGGTAGCAAGACCCCATGTCAGTGCTGGAGGAAGTCCCCTTTGCGGCCCCAATCTCATTGGTGACTGACTCTCATCTCCGACGCTTTGGTCCTGGGTGATTTGAGTACTCAAGGCCATTGGTCCAGTCGCGATTTGTCCCTGCACATTAATGTCAGGGAGCTCAGGGTGGTTCGCCTAGCCTGCCAGGCCTTTCGGCCTCACTTACAAGGTGGGGTGGTTCAGGTCCTAGCAGACAATGTGGCCACGGTCTTCTATATCAACAAGCAGGAGGGAGCCAGATCATCTGCCTTATGGCAGGAAGCACTCTGGCTCTGAGATTTTTTGCCTGCAGCATGAACATCCATCTTGCGGCTGCTCACCTCCCAGGGCCCAGGAACACTTGGGTGGATTGCCTCAGCAGAACATTCTCATCTCCCCAAGAGTGGTCCCTTCACCTGGAGGTGGTCAGTTCTATCTTCCACAGGTGGGGAACTCCCCAAGTGGACCTATTCATGTTCAGGCAGAACAGAAAATGCTAGGTCTTCTGCTCGTTCCAGGGCAGGGGCCGGGGATCCTTGTCGGATGCCTTCCTGCTCCCATGATCGGGGGCTCTGATGTACGTCTTCCCTCTTGTGCTGTTTCTTCACAGGGTCCTCATGAAGATCAAGCAGGACAGGGTGAAGGTCATCCTCATAGCGCCAGCGTGGCCACGCCATCACTGATTCAGCACGCTGCTGGACCTCTCGGTGGTGACCCTGTTCCAGATGCCACTCAGGGTGGACTTGTTGTCCCAGAACCACAGCAGTCTCCTGCACCCGAACCTGGCGGTGCTTCGTCTGACAGCTTGGCTGCTGTGTGGCTAAACACACAAGAAGGCAGTGCTCGTCCAAGGTCCAGCGAGTCCTGTTGTGCGGTAGAAAGCCCTCCACCACGGCCAGCTACTTGGCCAAATGGAAGTGATTCACCTGCTGGATGGCAAATAAGGGGGTCTGTCCCAAGCGAGCCCCGTTGCAGAGCATTCTAGACTACTTCCTGCACCTCAAGCTTCAGGGCTTGTTGCTTTCATCCATCAAGGTCCATCTAGCAGCCATCTCGCCTTCCACCCACCACTCAAAGGCAGGTCGGTTTTGTCTCAGGATATCACAGCCAGTGATAGGTGTGGAGAGCCCCTACCCACAAGTCAGGGATCCTGTTCCTCCATGGGACTTGAATCTGGTACTGTCATGTCTCACGGGTCTCCCCTTCAAGCCTTTGACTTCCTGCTCTCTTCTTCCTAAGTTACTTATTGGTCTTCTTTCTGAAGCCACATAAGTCGGAGGAGGAATGCAGGCTACATGCCCTGGACGTCTGGAGGGCTCTGGCCTTCTACCTTGAAAGGACCAAGCCATTTTGCAAGTCGGCGCAATTATTTGTCACTGTCGCCGACAGGATGAAAGGTCAACCTGTTTCCTCTCAGAGAATTTCCACCTTGATCACTGCCTGCATTCTCTTTTGCTATGATCAAGCAAAGTTGCCTCCCCAGCAATCATCACCGCCCACTCTACCAGAGCCCAGGCCTCTTCGGCAGTCTTTTTGGCCCAAATGCCTATCCAGGTCATCTGTAGGGCGGCCACCTAGTCGTCGGTCCATACCTTCACATCCCACTATGAACTTACCCAGCGGACCTGGGATGACGCTGGCTTCACATAGAGTGAATTGACATGAGCAAACGCTCGAAGAAGAAAAAACGGTTTCCTTCCTTTTGTAACTGTTCTTCGAGATGTGCTGCTCACGTCCATTCCATTACCCATCCTCCTGCTCCTTTGTCGGCGTTTTTGGCAAGAGGGAACTGAGAGGGCGCAGGGCTGGCGGCGCCTGATATACCGTGGCATAAGCGTGGCACTCCAGAGGATGCCACAGCTGGCCCTATGGATACCACTAAGGCAAAAGTCTCCAATAACTATCTGCCCAGAGAATATCGTCATGGATCATGGCCTGCATCTGCTACTGTTGTGAGTTGACTCAGGTGCCCCCGCCGGCGATCGTGACGGCTCAGTTGGCTAGGGGCACAGGTGTCATCAGTAGCCTTCCTGGAACAGGCGCCAATCCAAGAAATCTGGCGGGCTGCGACCTGGTTGTCCATCCACATGTTCGCATCTCATTATGCACTTACACATCAAGCTCACAAAGACGCTGGCTTTGGCAGAACAGTGCTGCAAGACCATGAACTCCGAGCCCGCCTCCATTGGTACTGCTTGTGAGTCACCTACAATGGAATCGACAGGAGCAAGCACTCGAAGAAAAAATGGTTATCTACTTTTCGTAATTGTTGTTCTTCAAGATGTGTTGCTCATGTTGATTTCATTACCCACCCTCCTGCCCCTTTGTCGGCATTTTCAGCAAGAGGGAACTGAGAGGGCATAGGGTTGGTGGTGCCTGATATACCGCCACATGAGCATGGCACTCCAGAGAGCGCCACAGCCAGCCGTACGGATACCACTAAGGCAAAAATCTCCAACAACTGTGCACGTGGGCCTGCACAGACCTAGAATGGAATGGACGTGAGCAACACATCTCAAAGAACAGGAGTTATGAAAAGTAGATAACTGTTTTTAGTTTTAACAGCGTCTGTCAGGAGGAGTATGAAAAATCCATACCCCCCGAAAAATCCATACCAAGAATACTTCCATCAACCTAGCTACCACTCTGTGGGAGGTGGGGGATTACCTACACTGAGGGGAGAGTCCCTCCCATCACCCTAAGCAGTATCTACACTGGGGAGTTGCAGCAATGCAGTTGTGCTGCTGTAGTATTTTAAGTGTAGGCAAGCTCTTGGTTGACAGAAGAGTTCTGCTGACCTAGCTACCGCATCTTGAAGAGGCAGGTTTACTACATCAATGGGAAAAACATCGTCTTCTGGTGTAGGAAGCACCTACAGTATAGTGCTACAGTGGCACAACTGCAGTGCCGTAGCAATGCTGCTGCAGCCACTGTAGTGTAGACATACCCTTATGCTGCAATAAGGGTGCCCACATAGATGCTGATGTTGGTTTAACTATAATACTCGTATAATTCTAGGAGTATAACTGATCAAACTTTCCTGTATGGACAACTGCTAGGGCAGACATCACTCCATTGCTTTGCACTCAGTTAACCTTTTCAAGGTTTTCTTTGCAATCATAAGGACTAGAGACTTAGGCTATGTCTACTCTGCGCACCTTACAACGGTGTGACTGTGCCACTACAACCATGCCATTGTTAGGTACTCAGCTTAGCTGCTTTTTGTCACCGGGGCCATAACTTCATCAGTGGGAGAGCGTTTCCGGCTGACAAAGTGGTGTCCACACGGAGGCTTTCCAGCGTTAAAACTTTGGTCGTTCGGGGGTGGGGGGTTTCACACCCTGAGGGACAAAAGTTTTAGCGACAGAAGTGCAGTGTAGGCATAGACTTGCTTTTGGGGTTGAGGGGAACTGAATGCTTAGTTCCTGCAGCACAAGATGGCAGCCTGAATTTGGGAGTCTGTGCCTAATGCTTAATCTGTGTCCAGATACTGAGTCCTCTGTGGCCTTTCTCCTATCTGTCCAAGCTGGTCAAGTTAAATGGTTAAAACAATACTAATAGAGGTATCTGTGGCCTTCTTACCATAAATCCATGTTGACGTACTGGGAGGGATCCTGAAACAAGAGCTTCTAGGATGCAGAGAACGGAGGGAGTTGTTTGAAATAACCTCTAGGTATCAGTGCTCATGAGACAGATTGTGTTCAGTACTCTTGCTTCTTGCAGAATTTCATCTGCCTCTCCATTAGTTGTCTAGCTCTTTGTTATAAAGTTCCCTTTCATACCAAGTTTTGGGTGCACGGTGTAAAATCCATTGATTATACAATAATTAATAAGAGTTACTCCAGGATGATGAGCCTGCAGTTAGGCTGTTGTCTTCCAGACAGTGTCAGCCCACTGTTTAAACACCACAGAGCTGCTGTGCCCATTTCACTTAAGCCAAACCATTGACATTTACGAATTTGTCAGAACAAATGATAGAACCTGCAGATAGGCTAGTAAATAAATAAAAAGGTTAATTGGTGTAGCATTCCAGATAAAATACACGTAGCTATTTTGTTTAATATCAATGAAATGCCAATCTCTTTAGTTCCTAAATGCATTTAGGATGTTGGGAAGAGCACTCCATCCTGTTGTAAAATGTGACTTTTTAACACAGCATTATTTTAGTATTTCTGAGATATTGTAGTGAGTTATGTGTAATTAATTTTCGTTTGTTTACATTACAAATTACCAACTTTTTCACTTTTTTCCTCCTTTCGGGATAGGAGAATCTCTTGATGCGGATTCATTTCCACATTGCGGATGAGTCAAAAGAAGACATCTGCACTGCTCAGCACTGCATTTCTCACCAGAAGTTTGCAATGACCTTGTTTGAACAGGTGAGATAGTGGTATCTTTTTACACAAAGCACCCACTCCCCATTTAGGTTTAGTTCCTCAGAAATCTGGCATCATGTCTGAAGAAATGTCAGACAGGCACAGCTAGGATTGCCACCCATCCGGTTTATACTTGGACAGTCCAGTTTTTGGCTTCTGTGTCCGGGTACCATTTAGGGTTGCCAGGTGTCCAGTTTTTGGGGACCTGGCAACTCTAATTTATGGGGCAGGGGGACACGCCGGGTCATTAACCTGTGCCAGTCTCTGCTCAGGTGGAACTGCCTCCTACCTGCAGCCAGGCTCCTTGATCGGATCCAGTGAGTGACATGGGAGCGGGGGGGCGGGGGAGAGGAGAGAGTGATGAGGGTGGAGCCTTGGGGGGCGGGGGAAGAAGTGCGTGGGGGCAGGCCCTCAGGGTTTCGTTTATCTGCAGTTAGAAAGGTGGCAACCCTAGGCACACAATACGTGACATGGACTCATCAGTTTAGCCTTCTCATGGTATTACTTTCCCTTCCTGTTTTAGTGTGTCTGTACCAGCTGTGGTGCCACCTCTGACCCTCTGCCTTTTATCCAGATGGTACATTACATCTCCACCACTTCACTCTGGTGAGTCTGGGGTTTTATATGGGAAAAGAGTTTACCTTGTTTACAGTAGCACCTTGGTCATGGTATTTTTCTGCACTGTCACATAATTCGACATACAGAACGTTCTCTGCTCATTATTAGTGGAGGATAGCTGTGGTCTGGAACATAAGGCTTCTGTGGGACAGAAGATTAGGATGGAGATTAGATGTAGATCAAGAATTTAGGTGTATTGACAGAGCTGTAGAGATAGAGGACTGTTTATGGCAGGGAGTTACATAGAACAGAGAAACAGGTACTTGAAGAGCTGTGTTAGGGAACAGGGCTGGAAAGGAGTAGTACTACAGTTCAGGGCTGAAGAACATTGACAGCTGTGGTGCCCAGAACTGGAAAAGAAAAGAGTAATTAAGGCCAAGATTGAATTACATTGGTAGAACTGTGTGGTAGGCTGAACTGAAATATCAAAGGGTAGTTCAGTTCAGGTTCACTTTCATGAGCATTAAACCAATTTTTTTTAAACTAGCATTTCTGTGGTTCATATTCATGAAATCCTTCCTGTAAGATTATTTCAACACTGTTTCTGTTGCAAAGCTACTTTATCTTTGTTCCTAACAGTATTACAATCTCATTATAGGGCTTTCAGTTTAAACAGAGATTTACCTGTAAAATCCTAGTACTACATTTAGACTACAATGTATCAATAAATATTTAAGTGGAAAACTGAGTTATTGTTTTAACTTTCAGCTTCAGACAGCAGCTTCATGTTGTTTCTGCACATGAAGTTATCTAAGAGCTGTCAGTGTTGAACGGTGGAAGCCTGACTGTCAGGAGCACATAAAACAACGAATAATTTTTTAAAATTCCCCAAATGAGTTTTCTGGCTAATTAGTTATTTGATGAACAAATACACTAAAAGCAATATCAGCCAAAAGGAAACCCTAAAATGGGAGGTATCCACTTGTTAAGCCTATAGAAGGTGCATTGAATTGTTAAACACTAGTTTACTTATTCTTCTTGCCCCTCTAGATGAAAACCACTTCATAGATAACCAGCTTAAATAAGTAGACAGTATAACTTATCGGCATTATTCCTACTTTGCATGTTCTCTTGGAATTATAAGAAAACATTTTACACTTAATTCAGTCAGATGTCTTATCCTGAGAGCAAGAAAGTAAATTATGTACACATTATTCTGTATGATAAATAGAGCTAAAAATCTAGAGGCCCTTAAGCATTCCTCTTATCCTCTCTTGGTAAATCAGTTATGGTTTAGTGTCATTAAACCTGATGATATAACATACAGACTACCATGAAACGGAAACTAAAAGAATAAATGAATGAATAAAAATAATAGCTAAAAATATTTGCTCCAAATAAATAAAAAAGAAAATGCATAAAGCCTTGGCTCCAGCCATCTAATAGTTTAGGAAAATAGCACGTTTTCCTTTCTCCAAATGCTGGTGACACAAATGATTATCTACAAGAAACTGACCAGAGATGATAAAAGGCTGAGGTTACCATCTATTTTCGAAAGCCTGATTGAGATGGAAATAAATTAACTGCCCACCTGCTGCCCAGGATAAAAGCCATGCAATGGAGGAGTGAAAAGGGATTTGGATACTGTCTTGAAAATCAGAAATAGCTTCTGTCATGCAAATCAGTGGGGGGAAATTGTGACTGAGGGTATGTCTATGCTACGAAATTAGGTTCAATTTATAGAAGTCGGTTTTTTAGAAATCGTTTTTATATAGTTGATTGTGTGTGTCCCCACACAAAATGCTCTAAGTGCATTAACTTGGCGGAGTGCTTCCACAGTACCGAGGCTAGCGTCGACTTCTGGATCGTTGCACTGTGGGTAGCTATCCCACAGTTCCTACAGTCTCCGCCACCCACTGGAATTCTGGGTTGAGATCCCAATGCCTAATGGGGCAAAAACATTGTCGCAGGTGGTTCTGGGTACGTCATCAGGCCCTCCCTCCCTCCGTGAAAGCAACGGCAGACAATTGTTTCGCCCCTTTTTTCCTGAGTTAACTGTGCAGATGCCATACCACGGCAAGCATGGAGCCCGCTCAGCTCACTGTCACCGTACATCTCCTGCGTGCTGGCAGACGCGGTACTGCATAGCTACACAGTAGCAGCTCATTGCCTTGTGGCAGCAGACAGTGCAATAGGCCTCATAACTGTCGTCGTCATGTCCGAGGTGCTCCTGGCCGCCTCAGTAAGGTCAGTCAGGAGCGCCTGGGCAGACATGGACGCAGGGACTAAAAGAGGAGTGACTCGACCAGGTCATTCTCTTTAGTCCTGCCAACAGTTCTATTGTACCGTCGTATGGCGAGCAGGCAGGAGATGAGGTTGGCTAGCAGTCCTACTGCACCCTCTGCTGCCAGCCAAAGATGTAAAAGATAGATGGAGTGGATCAAAACAAGAAATACACCACATTTGTTTTGTATTCATTTGCTCCCCCCTCCCTCCCTCTGTGAAATCAATAGCCGACAATTGTTTTGGTGAGGTCTGTCAAGGGCACCTTGAAAAGTTTAAGGGAGATTCAGTCCTGCCTGAAATACCGGGGCGGGAGGGATAGCTCAGTGGGTTGAGCATTGGGTTGAGCATTGGCCTGCTAAACCCAGGGTTTTGAGTTCAATCCTTGAGGGGGCCATTCTGTGTGACAGTTGTTTTTGTTTCTCCTTGATGTAAAGCCACCCCCTTCATTGATTTTAATTCCCTGTCAGCCAACCCTGTAAACCGTGTTGTCAGTCGCCCGTCGCCCCTCCCTCCATCAGACCTGGTAGACAATCATTCCACGCCTTTTTTCTGTGCAGACACCATACCACGACAAGCATGGAGGCCACTCAGATCACTTTGGCAATTAGGAGCACATAAAACACCACGTACATTATCCAGCAGTATATGCAGCACCAGAACCTGCCAAAGCGAAACCGGGTGAGTAGGCGACATCAGCGACGTGACGAGAGTAATGAGGACATGGACACAGACTTCTCTCAAAGCACGGGCCCTGGCAATGCGGGCATCATGGTGCTAACGGGGCAGGTTCATGCCGTGGAACGCCGATTCTGGGCCCGGGAAACAAGCACAGACTGGCGGGACCACATAGTGTTGCAGTTCTGGGACGATTCCCAGTGGCTGCAAAACTTTCGCATGCATAAGGGCATTTTCATGGAACTTTGTGACTTGCTTTCCCCTGCCCTGAGGCGCAAGAATGCCAAGATGAGAGCAGCCCTCACAGTTGAGAAGCGAGTGGCAATAGCCCTGTGGAAGCTTGCAATGCCAGACAGCTACCGGTCAGTCGGGAATCAATTTGGAGTGGGCAAATCTACTGTGGGGGCTGCTGTGATGCAAGTAGCCAACGCAATCAAAGATCTGCTGATATCAAGGGTAGTGACCCTGGGAAATGTGCAGGTCATAGTGGATGGCTTTGCTGCAATAGGATTCCCTAACTGTGGTGGGGCCATAGACGGAACCCATATCCCTATCTTGGCACCGGGGCACCACTCCGGCGAGTACATAAACCACAAAAGGTACTTTTCAATGGTGCTGCAAGCTCTGGTGGATCACAAGGGACGTTTCACCAACATCAACGTGGGATGGCCAGGAAAGGTACATGACGCTCACATCTTCAGGAACTCTGGTCTGTTTGAAAAGCTTCAGGAAGGGACTTTCTTCCCAGACCAGAAAATAACTGTTGGGGATGTTGAAATGCCTATAGTTATCCTTGGGGACCCAGCCTACACCTTAATGCCATGGCTTATGAAGCCATACACAGGCAGCTTGGACAGTAGTCAGGAGCTGTTCAACTACAGGCTGAGCAAGTGCAGAATGGTGGTAGAATGTGCATTTGGACATTTAAAAGCACGCTGGTGCAGTTTACTGACTCACTTAGACCTCAGTGAAACCAATATTCCCATTGTTATTACTGCTTGCTGTGCACTCCACAATCTCTGTGAGAGTAACGGGGAGACGTTTATGGCGGGGTGGGAGGTTGAGGCAAATCGCCTGGCTGCTGGTTACGCGCAGCCAGACACCTGGGTGGTTAGAAGAGCACAGGAGGGTGCGGTGCGCATCAGAGAAGTTTTGAAAACTAGTTTCATGACTGGCCAGGCTACGGTGTGAAAGTTCTGTTTGTTTCTCCTTGATGAACCCCCCTGCGCTTGGTTCACTCTACTTCCCTGTAAGCTAATCATCCTCCCCTCCTCCCTTCGATCACTGCTTGCAGAGGCAATAAAGTCATTGTTGCTTCACATTCATGCATTCTTTATTCATTCATCACACAAATAGGGAGATAACTGCCAAGGTAGCCAGGGAGGGGTGGTGGAGGAGGGAAGGACAAGGCCACACAGCACTTTAAAACTTTAAAACTTATTGAATGCCAGCCTTCTGTTGCTTGGGCAATCCTCTGAGGTGGAGTGGCTGGGTGTCCGGAGGTCCCCCCACTGCATTCTTGGGCGTTTGGGTGAGGAGGCTATGGAACTTGGGGAGGAAGGCGGTTGGTTACACAGGGGCTGTAGTGGCGGTCTGCGCTCCTGTTGCCTTTCCTGCGGCTCAACCATACGCTGGAGCATATTAGTTTGATCCTCCAGCAGCCTCAGCATTGAATCCTGCCTCCTCTCATCATGCTGCCGCCACCTTTCAGCTTCAGCCCTCTCTTCAGCCCGCCACCTCTCCTCCCGTCATTTTATGCTTTCCTGCACTCTGACGTTGTCTGCCTCCATGCATTCGTCTGTGCTCTGTCAGTGTGGAAGGACAGCATGAGCTCAGAGAACATTTAATTGCGAATGCATTTTTTTTTTTTGTCTTCTAATCTTCGCTAGCCTCTGGGAAGGAGAAGATCCTGTGATCCTTGAAACACATGCAGCTGGCGGGACAAAAGGGACAGCGGTATTTAAAAAGACACATTTTATAGAACAATGGGTACACTCTTTCAGGGTAAACCTTGCTGTTAACATTACATACATAGCACATGTGCTTTCGTTACAAGGCTGCATTTTGCCTCTCCCCACCATGTGCCTAGCCCCTCCCCGTTGCTAACAGTGGGGAACATTTCTGTTCAGCCACAGGCAAACAGCCCAGCAGGAACGGGCACCTCTGAATGTCCCCTTAATAAAAGCACCCGATTTCAACCAGGTGACCATGAATATCGCTCTCCTGAGGATAATACAGAGAGATAAAGAATGGATGTTGTTTGAACGCCAGCAAACATACACTGCAATGCTTTGTTCTGCAATGATTCCCGACTACGTGCTACTGGTGTGGCATGGTAAAGTGTCCTACCATGGTGGACGGAATAATGCTGCCCTCCCCAGAAACCTTTTGCAAAGGCTTTGGGAGTACATCCAGGAGAGCTTTATGGAGATGTCCCTGGAGGATTTCCACTCCATCCCCAGACATGTTCAGACTTTTCCAGTAGCTGTACTGGCCGTGAATGCCAGGGCAAATTAATCATTAAACACGCTTGCTTTTAAACCATGTATACTATTTTAAAAGGTACACTCACCAGAGATCCCTTCTCCGCCTGGCGGGTCCGGGAGGCATCCTTGGGTGGGTTCAGGGGGTACTGGCTCCAGGTCCAGGGTGAGAAACAGTTCCTGGCTGTTTTATTTATTGAATGACAGCCTTCTTTTTTTTGGGCAATCCACTGTGGTGGAGTGGCTGGTTGGCCGGAGGCCCCCCCACCGCGTTCTTGGGCGTCTGGGTGTGGAGGCTATGGAACTTGGGGAGGAGGGCGGTTGGTTACACAGGGGCTGTAGTGGCAGTCTGTGCTCCAGCTGCCTTTGCTGCAGCTCAACCATGCACTGGAGCATACTGGTTTGGTCCTCCAGCAGCCTCAGCATTGAATCCTGCCTCCTCTCATCACGCTGCCGCCACATTTGAGCTTCAGCCCTCTCTTCAGCCCGCCACTTACTCTCTTCAGCCCACCACCTCTCCTCCCGGTCATTTTGTGCTTTCCTGCACTCTGACATTATTTGCCTCCACGCATTCGTCTGTGCTCTGTCAGTGTGGGAGGACAGCATGAGCTCGGAGAACATTTCATCGCGAGTGCGTTTTTTTTCTTTCTAAGCTTCACTAGCCTCTGGGAAGGAGAAGATCCTGTGATCATTGAAACACATGCAGCTGGTGGAGAAAAAAAAAGGGACAGCGGTATTTAAAAAGACAGATTTTATAAAACAGTCGCTACACTCTTTCAGGGTAAACCTTGCTGTTAACGTTACATACATAGCACATGTGCTTTCGTTACAAGGTTGCATTTTGCCTCCCCCCACCGCGTGGCTACCCCCTCAACCTTCCCCCCTCCCTGTGGCTAACAGCGGGGAACATTTCTGTTTAGCCACAGGCAAACAGCCCAGCAGGAATGGGCTCCTCTGAGTGTCCCCTGAAGAAAAGCACTCTATTTCAACCAGGTGACCATGAATTATATCTCACTCTCCTGAGGATAACACAGAGAGATAAAGAACGGATGTTGTTTGAATGCCAGCAAACATACACTGCAATGCTTTGTTCTACAATGATTCCCGAGTACATGTTACCTGCCTGGAGTGGTAAAGTGTCCTACCATGAAGGACGCAATAAGGCTGCCCTCCCCAGAAACCTTTTGCAAAGGCTTTAGGAGTACATCTAGGAGAACCGCGAATGCCAGGGCAAAGTAATCCTTTCACATGCTTGCTTTTAAACCATGTATAGTATTTTAAAAGGTACACTCACCAGAGGTCCCTTCTCCGCCTGCTGGGTCCAGGAGGCAGCCTTGGGTGGGTTCAGGGGGTACTGGCTCCAGGTCCAGGGTGAGAAACAGTTCCTGGCTGTCGGGAAAACCGGTTTCTCCGCTTGCTTCTTGTGAGCTATCTACAACCTCATCATCTTCCTCATCCCCAAAACCTGCTTCCGTATTGCCTCCATCTCCATTAAAGGAGTCAAACAACACAGTTGGGGTAGTGGTGGCTGAACCCCCTAAAATGGCATGCAGCTCATCATAGAAGCGGCATGTTTGGGCCTCTGACCCGGAGCAGCCATTTGCCTCTCTGGTTTTCTGGGAGGCTTGCCTCAGCTCTTTAAGTTTCACTCGCCACTGGTTTGGGTCCCTGTTATGGCCTCTGTCCTTCATACCCTGGGAGATTTTGAGAAATGTTTTGACATTTCGAAAACTGGAAGGGAGTTCTGATAGCACAGGTTCCTCTCCCCATACGGCAGTCAGATCCCGTACCTCCCGTTCAGTCCATGCTGGAGCTCTTTTGCGATTCTGGGACTCCATCATGGTCACCTCTGCTGATGAGCTCTGCATCGTCACCTGCAGCTTGCCACGCTGGCCAAACAGGAAATGAGATTCAAAAGTTTGCAGGCCTTTTTCTTTCTACCTGGCCAGTAAATCTGAGTTGAGAGTGCTGTCCAGAGCAGTCACAATGGAGCACTCTGGGATAGCTCCCGGAGGCCAATACTGTCTAATTGCGTCCACAGTACCCCAAATTCGATTTTAAGAGCCCTTTAAGTAAAAAAAGAAGAAAAAAAAGGGGGGGCCTTTGTCGTGTGGACGGGTGCAGGGTTAAATCAATTGAACGCTGCTAAATTCGACCTCAACTCCTAGTGTAGACCAGTGCTGATAGTATATCAAAAGGGTTGTGAGCATATGCTGTATTACCCCTTGTGGCTGCTAACATTTAGGTGAGCTTTCTGGCTGACATTGTTTACCTGAATGGTTTTATTCATTTAAAATATTAATATTTAATGTTTGTCATAAGAATTTCAAATGAGATTAAAATTTTTATTTGGGACTGTAGCATTTGAAGGAACATGATGAACATAAAAACCATGCTTGGTTTATGTACGTTCTTACACGTTGCTTATAATAAAACTGTTAACTTTAAAATATATGCATCCAATGAAGTGGGTATTCACCCACGAAAGCTTATGCTCCAATACGTCTGTTAGTCTGTAAAGTGCCACAGGACTCTTTGCCACTTTTACAGATCCAGACTAACACAGCTAACCCTCTGATATTTAAAATATAATTTACTTTTTTCCACTAATGCTGTTTGTTTCCTTTTTGCAATCTTTCAGCTTGAACAGTGCAATTAAATATCTGCTTCACTGTTGCTTATAATTTCATCTGTAAGATTTTACCTTTAGAAGGTATTGTGCAACAGCATAATACTGGTGTGGTTGGGTTGCAAATTCTGTAGGGAAGCACTTATTTGCTGTAAAAATGTGTTTTAATTGGAAGTTAAATATTCCTTGAAACATTTCTATTAAGTTTTCTCTTAAAATCTCAAATTTGAAGCCAAACTTGAATTGTCTATCATCTCTCTTTAAACTTCCCATTTTCTTTCTGCAACATAGTCACAGAAAATGCATGAATCCACCACTGAAACATATCTGTTTTACACATTAAAATATTTTCAAAATAAATAAAAATTAATTGCAAAAATAAGCAATTTAAAATATTATAGTTTTTACTTTTTCAGCTTTCTAATTATGGCATAAATGCTAAATGAAAATGTGTATTTATTCAACTTTTTAACAAACTTTTCTTCTCTATGCTGTCCTTGAACTGAAGCAATCAAGCTATTTGCATGCTGGAGCGACGAGAGAAACCCACTCCAGATATGTTTGGAGAGTTACTGCAGAATGCCAGCACCATGGGAGACCTGCGAAACTGTCCGGTTAGTATGCTTAGCTTGACTTTTTAACAGAAGCAAAAGACAGAAGAGGGCTAGTAGTGTCTGCTGTTATGTGCCTCTGACTACAAAGGGTTTTAAAGATTTAGCTCATCACAATGCTAGAAGCGTCAGAGATGGATGGACCAATTTTCTTTGTGGGTAAGACTTCCAGTAGGTTTTATGACCCTTCGGGTATGGGAAAAGAAAAGCTGTTATCTGTGCCCACTCTTTGACAGCTGGAATTACTGGGACATAAGTTATGGATCGAGGTAAGAGAAGAGAGCAGACATTGTGAGGAATAGGAGTTAGAAAATCTCATCCAAAGAAACTGAAATGACATTACTGGAGGGCTATTTTATGTTGGAGCACTCTTAGCATATAGTCACCTGACATTTGCTGGGAGAGCAATACAGCAGCACACAGACAATCCAGGAAGTTTTTGGAGAGTGTTGGGGACAACTTCCTGGTGCAACTACTGGAGGAACCAACCAGGGGCCGTTCTCCTCTTGACCTCCTGCTTACAAGCAGAGAAGAATTGGTAGGGGAAGTAGAAGTGGGTGGCAGCCTGGGGAGCAGTGACCATGAGATGGTTCAGTTCAGGATGCTCACAAAAGGAAGAAAGGAGAGTAGCAAAATACGGACCCTGTACTTCAGAAAAGCAGGCTTTGACTCCATTAGGGAACTGATGGGCAGGATCCCCTGGGAGGCTAATATGGGGGGAACAGGAGTCCAGGAAAGCTGGCTGTATTTTAAAGAAGCTTTATTGAGGGTGCAGGAACAAACCATCCTGATATGCAGAAAGAATAGCAAATATGGCAGGTGGCCAGCTTGGCTTAACAGTGAAATCTTTTGTGAGCTTAAACACAAAAAGGAAGCTTACAAGAAGTGGAAACTCGGTCAGATGACTAGGGAGGAGTATAAAAATATTGCTCGAACATTCAGGGATGTAATCAGGAAGGCTAAAACACAACTGGAGTTGCACTAGCAGGGGGAAATGAAGGGTAACAAGAAGGGTTTCTACACGTACGTTAGGAATAAGAAAAAGGTCAGGGAAAGTGTGGGACCCTTACTGAATGGGGGAGGCAACCTAGTGACAGATGATGATTTCAACTGGGCTCACATGTTTCAGTATAAGAAATGGAACTGTGCATTTCTCTTGGGGCATGTCATTAAAGGGCCTTTGGAGTGGAGAAGGAGTAAAAGCATAAATTAGGAGGTTTGAGAAAAACTGGTATTTAACCTTGTAAAAGCAGTTCTTTGCACATGTCCAGCTAGCCTTCATGTACTGTGCTACCACAAGCCATACAAAAATACAGTTGGATTCTTTTAAGTTCAACATATGGCAGTGAATGGAATTTGAGGATATCTATTTATTTAATTCTATAAATGTAAATGGTGTTTTGCAGCACAAATGGGGTGAGATTCCTTACCCATAAGAGCTTACAGTCTAAGGGTATGTCTACACTACGGAATAAGGTCGAATTTATAGAAGTCGTTCTTTTAGAAATCGGTTTTATATATTCGAGTGTGTGTGTCCCCACAGAAAATGCTCCAAGTGCATTAAGTGCATTAACTCGGCGGAGCGCTTCCACAGTACCAAGGCTAGAGTCGACTTCCGGAGCATTGCACTGTGGATAGCTATCCCACAGTTCCCGCAGTCTCCGCTGCCCATTGGAATTCTGGGTTGAGATCCCAATGCCTGATGGGGTAAAACATTGTCGCGGGTGGTTCTGAGTACATATTGTCAGGCCCCCGTTCCCTCCCTCCCTCCGTGAAAGCAAGGGCAAACAATCGTTTTGCGCCTTTTTTCTGTGCGGACGCCATACCAAGGCAAGCATGGAGGCCGCTCAGCTCACTTTGGCAATTAGGAGCACATTAAACACCACACGCATTATCCAGCAGTATATGCAGCACCAGAACCTGGCAAAGCGATACTGGGCGAGGAGGCGACGTCAGCGCAGTCATGTGAGTGATCAGGACATGGACACAGATTTCTCTGAAAGCATGGGCCCTGCCAATGCATGCATCATGGTGCTAATGGGGCAGGTTCATGCTGTGGAACGCCGATTCTGGGCTCGGGAAACAAGCACAGACTGGTGGGACCGCATAATGTTGCAGGTCTGGGATGATTCCCAGTGGCTGCGAAACTTTCGCATGCGTAAGGGCACTTTCATGGAACTTTGTGACTTGCTTTCCCCTGCGCTGAGGTGCATGAATTCCAAGATGAGAGCAGCCCTCACAGTTGAGAAGTGAGTGGCGATAGCCCTGTGGAAGCTTGCAACGCCAGACAGCTACCGGTCAGTTGGGAATCAATTTGGAGTGGGCAAATCTACTGTGGGGGCTGCTGTGATGCAAGTAGCCCACGCAATCAAAGATCTGCTGATATCAAGGGTAGTGACCCTGGGAAATGTGCAGGTCATAGTGGATGGCTTTGCTGCAATGGGATTCCCTAAGTGTGGTGGGGCCATAGACGGAACCCATATCCCTATCTTGGCACCGGAGCACCAAGCCAGCGAGTACATAAACTGCAACGGGTACTTTTCGATAGTGCTGCAAGCTCTGGTGGATCACAAGGGACGTTTCACCAACATCAACGTGGGATAGCCGGGAAAGGTACATGACGCTCGCATCTTCAGGAACTCTGGTCTGTTTCAAAAGCTGCAGGAAGGGACTTTCTTCCCAGACCAGAAAATAACTGTTGGGGATGTTGAAATGCCTGTAGTTATCCTTAGGGACCCAGCCTGCCCCTTAATGCCATGGCTCATGAAGCCATACACAGGCAGCCTGGACAGTAGTCAGGAGCTGTTCAACTACAGGCTGAGCAAGTGCAGAATGGTGGTAGAATGTGCATTTGGACGTTTAAAGGCGCGCTGGCGCAGTTTACTGACTCGCTTAGACCTCAGCGAAACCAATATTCCCATTGTTATTACTGCTTGCTGTGTGCTCCACAATATCTGTGAGAGTAAGGGGGAGACGTTTATGGCGGGGTGGGAGGTTGAGGCAAATCGCCTGGCTGCTGGTTACGCACAGCCAGACACCAGGGCGGTTAGAAGAGCACAGGAGGGCGCGGTACGCATCAGAGAAGCTTTGAAAACCAGTTTCATGACTGGCCAGGCTACGGTGTGAAAGTTCTGTTTGTTTCTCCTTGATGAAACCCCCCGCCCCTTGGTTCACTCTACTTCCCTGTAAGTTTACCACCCGCCCCTCCTCCCTTCAATCACCGCTTGCAGAGGCAATAAAGTCATTGTTGCTTCACATTCATGCATTCTTTATTCATTCATCACACAAATAGGGGGATGACTACCAAAGTAGCCCAGGAGGGGTGGTGGAGGAGGGAAGGAAAATGCCACACAGCACTTTAAAAGTTTACAACTTTAAAATTTATTGAATGACAGCCTTCTTTTTTTTGGGCAATCCACTGTGGTGGAGTGGCTGGTTGGCCGGAGGCCCCCCCACCGCGTTCTTGGGCGTCTGGGTGTGGAGGCTATGGAACTTGGGGAGGAGGGCGGTTGGTTACACAGGGGCTGTAGTGGCAGTCTGTGCTCCAGCTGCCTTTGCTGCAGCTCAACCATGCACTGGAGCATACTGGTTTGGTCCTCCAGCAGCCTCAGCATTGAATCCTGCCTCCTCTCATCACGCTGCCGCCACATTTGAGCTTCAGCCCTCTCTTCAGCCCGCCACTTACTCTCTTCAGCCCACCACCTCTCCTCCCGGTCATTTTGTGCTTTCCTGCACTCTGACATTATTTGCCTCCACGCATTCGTCTGTGCTCTGTCAGTGTGGGAGGACAGCATGAGCTCGGAGAACATTTCATCGCGAGTGCGTTTTTTTTCTTTCTAAGCTTCACTAGCCTCTGGGAAGGAGAAGATCCTGTGATCATTGAAACACATGCAGCTGGTGGAGAAAAAAAAAGGGACAGCGGTATTTAAAAAGACAGATTTTATAAAACAGTCGCTACACTCTTTCAGGGTAAACCTTGCTGTTAACGTTACATACATAGCACATGTGCTTTCGTTACAAGGTTGCATTTTGCCTCCCCCCACCGCGTGGCTACCCCCTCAACCTTCCCCCCTCCCTGTGGCTAACAGCGGGGAACATTTCTGTTTAGCCACAGGCAAACAGCCCAGCAGGAATGGGCTCCTCTGAGTGTCCCCTGAAGAAAAGCACTCTATTTCAACCAGGTGACCATGAATTATATCTCACTCTCCTGAGGATAACACAGAGAGATAAAGAACGGATGTTGTTTGAATGCCAGCAAACATACACTGCAATGCTTTGTTCTACAATGATTCCCGAGTACATGTTACCTGCCTGGAGTGGTAAAGTGTCCTACCATGAAGGACGCAATAAGGCTGCCCTCCCCAGAAACCTTTTGCAAAGGCTTTAGGAGTACATCTAGGAGAACCGCGAATGCCAGGGCAAAGTAATCCTTTCACATGCTTGCTTTTAAACCATGTATAGTATTTTAAAAGGTACACTCACCAGAGGTCCCTTCTCCGCCTGCTGGGTCCAGGAGGCAGCCTTGGGTGGGTTCAGGGGGTACTGGCTCCAGGTCCAGGGTGAGAAACAGTTCCTGGCTGTCGGGAAAACCGGTTTCTCCGCTTGCTTGCTGTGAGCTATCTACAACCTCCTCCTCATCATCATCTTCTTCGTCCCCAAAACCTGCTTCCGTATTGCCTCCATCTCCATTGAAGGAGTCAAAACAACACGGCTGGGGTAGTGGTTGCTGAACCCCCTAAAATGGCATGCAGCTCATCATAGAAGCGGCATATTTGGGGCTCTGACCCGGAGCGGCCGTTCTCCTCTCTGTTTTTCTGGTAGGCTTGCCTCAGCTCCTTCAGTTTCATGCGGCACTGCTTCAGGTCCCTGTTATGGCCTCTGTCGTTCATGCCCTGGGAGATTTTGACAAAGGTTTTGGCATTTCGAAAACTGGAACAGAGTTCTGATAGCACGGATTCCTCTCCCCAAACAGTGATCAGATCCCGTACCTCCCGTTCGGTCCATGCTGGAGCTCTTTTGCGATTCAGGGACTCCATCATGGTCACCTGCAGCTTGCCACGCTGGCCAAACAGGAAATGGGATTTAAAAGTTCGCGGTTCTTTTCCTGTCTACCTGGCCAGTGCATCTGAGTTGAGAGTGCTGTCCAGAGCGGTCAGAATGGAGCACTCTGGGATAGCTCCCGGAGGCCAATACCATCGAATTGTGTCCACAGTACCCCAAATTCGAGCCGGCAAGGTCGATTTAAGCGCTAATCCACTTGTCAGGGGTGGAGTAAGGAAATCGATTTTAAGAGCCCTTTAAGTCGAAATAAAGGGCTTCATTGTGTGGACGGGTGCAGGTTTACATCGATTTAACGCTGCTAAATTCGATCTAAAGTCCTAGTGTAGACCAAGGCTAAGGCCATGATCCTGCAAAGTCTTTTGCATGTGCTTAACTTGAAGTACATACAGGGTCAGGACCTGAATTAGTAGCTAGGAGAAGGATGGGCAAACTTCTTGATGCATTTTGGTGTCTATAAGCCACTGTTGTAAATTATTGCTGCTGTTAAAATTATAGCTTTGTGTACTCTTGGGATACGAATCTTGTCAGATCCTCAGTGGAGTTTAGTGGTGAACCTTTGTGAGGAGAAGGAGAAGAAACTGGCATTGATTGTAGCAGGAATTGTAACAACTGCACTAACCAAGGCTGTGTTAGGATTTCCATTTTAACCCTTTTATTTTCAGTTGCTTATAACTTTCCGAAACTTTCACCTTTCTGACTGAAATTTTCCATGCTTAGTTTCTGCCAAAGATGAATGTCTCCTTTTTGGAAAGTTGGAGTAAAAATGCTTCGGCTCTTTGAGAATGAAAGTAGATGAATATATATTTTTCACATTTAAAAAATTGGCAAGCTTTTATCAGTTCAATCAAAATATGGAAAGTCATAATTTAGTAAGAATATAGCCTTTGTGGAAGACAAGAGCCCTTTGATTTATCAGGTGTGAATTCTTTGGTTTGACTAAATCGTTTGCTGATCGCTTCCCCTTCTTCTGTTGTTATCCTCATCTTACTTTTTGGCTTGTTTATTTAACATTCTGGGGAACCATCCTGAGGTGGCTTAGTTAAAAGTAGCACCTCCTGTAATGCAAGATATGAATCACTGTATCAGGACTCAGCATTCCTTCCTCTCTATCAGAAAGTTATGAATTTAGTTGTGCTCCTTGAGAATAGCTCAGTAGCACTTCAAACCAATGGGAGAAGAGAGGAAGAGAATAGCAGGTAAGGCAATTCAGTTGCCCCGAGGGAGACCACACAAATTCCTGTAGTTAACGTCAGCCACCTGAATGACATTTGGAAAATAGAATATATGTGTCCTTCTCTCTCCCTAAGATATCCCAGTGTTTGGAAAAAGGCTTCCCCCCCACCCCTTTGCTTTTGGCTGACTTATTACTAACCCCCAAAAAGATGACATGGAAATCTCAAGCTATGCTCTCTTGGGTTGTTTGGACTGAAAGATGCTGTAGTGAAGCTTGCAAAGAGAATCCTGATGATTTAATCTTATAAAGATTAAACCACCTTTGTAAATTGCTGTTGAGAGGAAGAGGTCATAGAATCATAGAATATCAGGGTTGGAAAGGACCTCAGGAGGTCATCTAGTCCAACCCCCTGCTCAAAGCAGGACCAATCCCCAATTTTTGCCAGAGATCGCAAATGGCCCCCTCAAGGATTGAACTCACAACCCTGGGTTTAGCAGGCCAATGCTCAAACCACTGAGCTATCCCTCCCCCCATCCCCACTTTATCTTTCATTCCGTGGATAAAGTGTCAGGAGTGATTAGATTCAGTGGTGAAACAGGCCTCTTGGCTATGAGAAGCCTTTTATGAAAAGGATTTTTTGTCCTGAGAATCTGTGCAAAGCAGCCTAAAGTGACCTGACATTGAGGGTGGTGAAGGTGATACAGTGACTCTGGCAAGGCTAAATAGAAAGCTTTTTAATTTTGTATCACTTGTTGGAATTGCAGTTCTCTTATTTTGGATGGGAAACTTTTTTCCAGGGTGTTGAAAATGCTTCTGATCGCAGCCCTTTTGTGTGTGTGTGTGTGTGTGTGCTTGTATGTGTACGTGTACTTGCACACAAAATTATTTTACTATTTATTTATTTATTTATTTAGGAAATATTAACAGGTTTACAAATCCTTGCCACATAAGTATCAGAAACAAAATGGTAATAATTACAACAGTGAGCTCATGTTTAAAGAGAACATTTATACAGGAAAGTAGTCATCAAATCTCTGTTTAACAGGATGTTACCATATTACAGAGTGAGCATGGATTTTATTAGATTGAGTGAAATCTCTGATTACACATACTCAACACACCAGGTATCTCCATCAAATGTTAATATTTAAAAAAATTGGACAGGTGTGCTATTTTTTTTGCAGATGAATATACTTGTCTAAGTGCTGAATAAAAGGTAACCAAATATCTAAGTATCTATTTGTCCTCTGTTTTGCTGGGTACATAGTTGATGCATTATTTTTTCCGTAACAACCTCCCGTATTTTTTTTTAACTGTTCCTCTATGGTTGGACTATTTTTCTTTTTACATAGAGAAGCTATCAGTAGCTGAGCAGCTACTAGCTGATTAATTCTCTATTTCCTTTTGTATGCCCATTGCTACTAGGAAGCCCAAAGAGGATTACCAAAGGGTCATTTGATAATAAATATCCAACACATTGTGATATTTGGTTACAGATTGCATCCCAGTACTCCCTAATGACTGGACATAGCCACAATATGTGCATAAAATCTCCTCTTTCACAATTTCTCCAATATTTGTCCCTATTCAATCTCTCTCTGTTTTTTAAACTGTCTGGTGTGAGGAATTATTGGAACAGTATCTTAAATAAATTTTCTTGTTGAGTGATTGCATTTGTCCATTCTACTGCAGGTGTCTGTGAACTCCACTTCACAATTGGAAAGCTTTTACCCTTAGCAGGTTTCAGAGTAACAGCCGTGTAACCTATTTCCCCTTGTTTTTTCCAACCCCCACCCCCCACCCCGACGTTCTTGTTAAACCCTGGATTTGTGCTGGAAATGGCCCAACTTGATTATCATACACATTGTAAGGAGAGTGATCACTTTAGATAAGCTATTACCAGCAGGAGAGTGGGGTGGGGGGAGAGAGAATCTTTTGTAGTGGTAAACACCCATTTTTTCATGCTTTGTGTGTATAAAAAGATCTTCTATACTTTCCACAGTATGCATCCGATGAAGTGAGCTGTAGCTCACGAAAGCTTATGCTCAAATAAATTGGTTAGTCTCTAAGGTGCCACAAGTACTCCTTTTCTTTTTACCCTTAGCAGTACCCATCAGGGCTGCTTCAGCATCCTCTGCTGTCTCACATACATCGTGCAGGCTTAAAGGTGTGAGCTGCCCCATACTCCCCTTTGTTCCTTCCTACCACCTGTGATGGCTGTTGGATCTCCCTATCCTTGCTAGTTGAAGTCTTTCTTAGTAACTGTATATAATATCATGTATAGTCAGTACAGTTAGTTGGCAAATATTAAAGGGTTTCTTTTGTTTTTGTTGTTTTGGTGGATTCCAGCACCCAGTTTGGGTACCAGCCTCAATACCAGAGGTATGCTGTGCTTTCCGGGTTGCAAGCTCTGCCACTCTTGCAGCAAGGCTATGCCAAATAGTGACCCTCACCCTAGCTGCCTTAAGTGCTTTGGGGAGGCTCATGTGAGCAATAAATATGGTATTTGTAAGGGCTTTAAGCCCTGTTTGAAAAAAGGCAGGGCAGCCAAATTGAAATATCTGCTCATGGAATTGGCGCTATGGCCTCCACCTGAGCCCTCTTCATTGATCTGGGTACTGAACACCTCAGAGTCTGTCAACGCACCTCCAGCTCTTCTGGAATCGAGAGGCAGATCGGCGTGTCTTGTACCGAAGAAGAGGCATCAGAAATTGGACTCAGTACTGGGGTTGTTGAGGGAATCAAAGAAGATGAACTCTGCTAAGGAGTCGAGAGGGCGTTCAAAGAGGAAGCACTCCCCCGTGCATATCTCTAAATGGGAGTTTGTTGACTCCAGAGCCCAGTGGGGCCTTTAAAGACTGACTCCCAAAGCTCCTTCACTGGCATCTCCTCATGTCTTGGTACCGCATACTATCTTCCTGGTACTGTCTACTTCTGAGGCCTTTGAAGCTGTGAGAGAGCTGTTGGAACCTCTTGGTGCCGATGTCACCAGTTGTTCAAGAGGCTTGCCCAGCACCAGTGCCCAGGATACTGCCTCCTATGCCTTCAGCTCCACTGGATGCAGCCATCAGGGCACCAGTGAGGCCAGCACTGTCTAGAGGAAAGCCACAGAAGATATCCCTGGTTCCATTAGAATCTGAGCTGCCTTCTCTGATATCGACTAGTATGGCACTGCCTTGGTCTCAGGAGAAGCTTTGTCATCATCAGGCTTTGAAGTAGGTTCCTATCTGTCCCAATACAGCTGGTCCCTTCAGGAGGGATATGCCACCTGTCTGCCCTGGTTTCTGTCCCAGTTTCAGGAGGGATCCTTGGTCTAAGCGTAGCTGGGTCCAGTGCCATACCAGTGGCCCTTCTGGAACCTGTGGGGTCCCTCCCCAGTCAATTACAGCTCTGCAGCCATGTCAGCTGGCTCCATCTTCTGAGCGTTGGAAGCATCATTGCCACAAGCATTGTAGCATTTGTACTGAGCCCGGCACTGAGCAGGATCCCTCTTGCAAGCAGCTACAAGAGGACCAGAAGCTGACACAGTTGTGTCGGAGCCTATTTCTCCATCTCTCGATGATTTTAAGACTCAGCAGCAGCTGTTGAGGAAGCTGACTATGGCACTTGATATCCACCCAGAGGAGGTCCGGGAAAAATCCCTCTCGCTGGTGGACATTATAACATCTGAGGCCTCAGTTAGACTAGTGCTGCCAATGAATGAGGTTATCTTAGAGCCTATCAAGATCCTTTGTGACTTGCTTTTAACTTTACGTGCTTAAGAACATAATTTTCTGGTACAGATATATAACTCCTTGCATGGTACAGGTACATACATTTCACAGTGATATTGATGATCAGTGTGTCACTGGCTTTCATTTGAAATCTCACATTATGGTCTTTGGTGAACCAGAATATACATACCAGAACCAGAAGATGTCTGGAGCCCCGCTAAGTTGGCACTAAGAGTTCTTAGGTCGCACCAGTGTTTGTTTAGGTTAGAGTGCCCCCCAGTCCACTGCTGCCTTGAATATTTGGAACATCTAGTCCAGTGGTTCTGCAACTGTGGTCCATGGACCGCCAGTGGTCTGTGAGCTCCATTCAGGTGGTCCTTGTATAGTTCCCTCTAATGTGTACGCCTGTGCGGCCGCACATGAGCAAATGAAGGACACAAGAGGGATCCTGCTCAGTGCCGGGCTCAGTACAAATGCTACAATGCTTGTGGCAATGATGCTTCCAACGCTCAGAAGATGGAGCCAGCTGACATGGCTGCAGAGCTGTAATTGACTGGGGAGGGACCCCACAGGTTCCAGAAGGGCCACTGGTATGGCACTGGACCCAGCTACGCTTAGACCAAGGATCCCTCCTGAAACTGGGACAGAAACCAGGGCAGACACAACAAATTGGCTCCACTAATTAGGTGCCTGGACCGTGGAGAAGACGCACATGTAAGGTGATCTGGTGGCCTTGGCAAGAATAGGGTGTAGGTGGGAGGGCGTAGTGGGGTGAGATGGGGGGAATTTGGGACGTACAGGGCTGCGGTGGCCAGAGAAAGAGGTGACTTTGCCCAGCTCCAGGGCTGCAGCTGCCAGAGAGAGATGGCCCTCCTTCCCAGCCCCAGCTCGGGGGCTGCTGCGATGTGGGAGAGAGGGAGAGACCCCTCTCCTTCCCAGCCCCAGTTTGGGGGCTGCCGCAACGGGGGAGAATGGGCACATCCATCACATTAGAAAGGTAAAACTACTGATATGAAAATATGAGTTGTATGCTTTTATTTGTAGAACAAAAAAAGTTAATTATTAAGGTTTTTTTATATCGCACTTTTATCCAAAACGCTTTACAATAGTTAGCTAATGGTACAAACAACATTTGGAAAGATCGTTAAGTAGTCCTCTAAGACCCTCAGCAATTTTCAAGTGGTCCACAGAAAAAAAAGTTTGAGAACTGCTGATTAATAGGACCGTACCAAGTATCTGCACTCACACTTGCTCTTTATTTACTCCATGTACATTCTGATAACATCGTCTGTTTTCCTCCTAGGGTGTTATGGATGATCACAGAAAGATTTTGAAACCAGAAAGATATCTTTGGCAAAATAACAGGTTTCAGAGTAACAGCCGTGTTAATCTGTATTCGCATTTTCCACAGTATGCATCCGATGAAGTGAGCTGTAGCTCACAAAAGCTTATGCTCAAATAAATTGGTTAGTCTCTAAGGTGCCACAAGTACTCCTTTTCTTTTTGGCAAAATATTAATTTTGACTGTGGCAGTTCTTCCTAACCAAGAAATTGCGTACATCTGTCAGCATCCCAGATCTTTTTTCACATGCTAAAGTAATAGTTTAACATTTAAACTGTAGAGCTCTTCTGGGTTGTTTGAGATTTGAATTCCCAGGTATTTATAGAATTTGTTGCCCATTCATATCCAAATGCTTTATAGAGGATTGACTTTTTAGAATCTGGCAAATTTGTAGCTAGCTTTTCAGATTTGGCATAATTTACTTTAAATCCAGATGCTTTCCCAAATCATACATTTATATAGAAACTAATTTTAGGGAAATACAGTAATTTTGTTTATACAAAATTTTTGTATCTGCATATGAAGATATTTTCTGATGTGTTCCTGCAAGTTTTGTTCCTGTGATAGGTAGGTTCATTGTTCCTGTATCTCCTGGGCAAAAGGTTTCATGATCTCTGCAAAAAATAAAAATAACAATGGAGATCCCTGCGTAGTCCCCCTATGTAATTCAAACATGGTAAATTTAACCACATTAATTCTCCCAGCTCCTTTTGGGCTCAGGTTAAGAACAGTTATCCATTTAAGCAACTGAGGGCCAATGTCAATATTGGACAGGACTTGAAACAGAAAGTTCCCCTCTGTTCCATAAAAGGCTTTCTCTGCATCAAGTGATAAGAAAGTAAATGAATCCTTTTTTACCTGGCATTATGGATGATTCCAAGTACTTGCTGAATATTTTCTGATATGTGTCTAACCTTAATTAATCCATCAGCCATGGTGTGCTGAGAGAATGTGTTTGGCTATACACCAATTCCATAGCTTTATTTGATCTGGATTTGTATAAACTGAGAGCATGGAGTGCAGTCAGGTAGATGGTATTTCTGCTAAAATCTTTGTCACGATTCAATAGTGCGAAACATACTTTTTAACCACAGGTGCAAATGAAAAGAAAATAGAGAATGATACCAATAATGCGTGGGGAAAAAAAGTGAGCCATCCTTTCAATTTCCACTGGAGTCTTGAGCACCCTCCATTTTCACCCATTCTCCCTATTTTACATGCCTCCCTTGGGGCAATTATATCTTCTAAGCATTATCCTTCATCTGAGGAAGAATTGACTGTATTCACATGTGAATACCAGGCAGAATTTGGCATGAGTCCTCACATAGTTTTGCTCTTCTCTCCCCCATCTTCATATGTTGAGCATGTAGAATCTGCTGCACTCCAGTCACCTTCTATATTGAAGCAAGAGGCAAGACCCTGCAGTGGTAATACAGTAAACTGCAAAGTTGTTTATTCCATTCAGTTTTATAGTTATAAAAAATGTCTGTGCGGATTTTTGTTTTGTTTCAGAGTAACTGTGGGGAAAAGATCCGTATACGTCGTGTGCTCATGAACTCTCCCCAGATCATCACCATTGGGCTGGTGTGGGATTCAGACCACTCAGATCTAGCTGAGGATGTCATTCACAGCCTGGGCACCTGCCTCAAACTTGGAGATGTGAGTCTACTGCACATTTGACAATCTCTCAAAATCCCCTTTTCCCAAAATATGTCTGTGCTGTTCACTTGTATGCATTCAGGATGCAGGTTCACCTCTGATCATGGGAGCATAAACATGGCATGCAGCCACCTTTGCCTCTGACCATCCCAATCCTGCATTGAGAGGAGCTTGGCTCAACCCAAGGATCGGGCCCTCTGTGAATGCTCCACCAAGCCTGTGAAAAACTGTTGGCATCGGATCAACTATTTGCCTCCTTGCTCTTCCTTACTCCCATAGTTTAGGTAACTCCCCTTTGTGAGTGCTCTGCTCTTTGAACAAGATCTGCTACGGTACTGAGGGGAATAGAGAAGAGGAAGGAAATGGTCCCACTACTCTGATTGGTGGTGTCTCATTTACCTAATCATTTTACTTCCCTGGCCCTAGTGAGTAGTTGCAACTGTTGGAAACAGATTTAAAAGAACACGGACAAGCACACTTGTACAGAATTTTTAATTGTATATTCTTAGTTATTAATCAATTGCATATTTTAAAATGTTAATTCTAATAATTTTATATTCTTAATGTCACTTTAGGTGCTTGAAAATTGGAAGTGGCCCCAAAGTGCCAATTTTAGATCTGAATCCAAATGTTTCCCATTTTCAGGGGGATTTTTGTTTGCGCCAATTTCTTTTGAAAATAGCTGTCTATTTCCCTACCAATATTTGTGTTTTTTTTCCATTTGAACAATAGTTATTCCTGTCTGTGTTTGTAATGGAGCCAAAGTGTGTTATGTTTTTTTAAAAACTTGTTCCTAAGTAACCCCATCCAAGGATTTGGTCACAGCTATCTTATTTTAGAGATAACACAAGAGACTGGGAGATACTGGCTCATGTAGTATTTTAACTTTCTCAGTGACTGAATATGGTTATATTATATTGTAATTAGACTCTGGAGGTCAGCTCCTCTGAGACTTTAGTACTTTTAAAATAACTTAAATTTGGGGTCTAAACTGTTGGTGTGCCACATAATAGGAATTATCACTAGTTACTCAACACTGAGAAACTAATTGAACTGTTTGGCATGAAACTGCACTAAGTTGCAGATGCATCACTTGAGAACAGAATTTGACCCTTAAAATGTAAAGTAGTAATGCATAGAAAAGTGACTCCAAAAGAGCTTTTTTGTGTGTCAGTGATTTCTAAATGAAATCTGGTCAATTTTAAAAGTCAACACAAATCAGCTTGGGATCTGCAAGCCAACACCTCCACCACTGATAGACTCTGGAGGCCTACTACTGCCCTCAGTTACACCTCTGCAAGGCCACTGACTTCAGTTTGTCCTTGCTAGAGCCAGAACAAACTTCAGCTCCTTCTTCCATACCAGAACAGTGTTAGCTGTGGAGTGCAGAGAGAGAGGTAAAGAGTAGCTTTTTAAAAATCACTCAGTAAAGCCACAAGATGTAACAGAAAACATACAGGGAGTAGGCTTCTTGTTGAGAAAGAGAGTGCCATTTTTATTAATTTTCAGAACAGAAATACACTTTAAAGTCTAGCAGGGAATTACATCATTGATATAAATGCCTTCTTTACAAGGCAGTTGTGGGCTGTCAGGAAACCTGGATTCGTTTCCACCTCTGCCAATGACTTGTATGACCATGGACCAATCACTTAACCATTCTGTGCCTTAGTTTCTCCATCTGAAAAAATGGCATATAACGCTTAATGCAGCTCTGTAGAGCATTTTTAGCTCTTCAAACGAAACACAGTATTTTAATGCACAGAATTTTATTATATAATTTTTTCTTCTCTCCTTTTCCTCACCCCTTGAAGCTCTTTTTCAGAGTAACTGATGACAGAGCAAAACAGTCAGAGCTGTATTTGGTGGGAATGATCTGTTACTACGGAAAACATTACTCCACCTTCTTCTTCCAAACGAAGATCCGCAAGTGGATGTACTTTGATGATGCCCATGTCAAAGAGGTAAGGAAATAGGAGATTATTTTTATAAATGGTAAGAACTGTTGGAGTATTGGTGAGGGTGTAGATCCATACTGCTTTCCAAAGATTTCCAGAAACTGTGTGTGTGTGTTCTCACACCTGAGGTCCTACTTAATTCCTAAAGATTTCTCTGAATGAACTAATGCTTTCTGTAAGTCCGATGGAGGAGATGCTTTCTCCAGAAGACATGATTTTGCAACAGAGGATAACCCACTTAAAATGGGAGAATCGTAAAGAAATAAAAATAAGGCCTAAGAGAGGAGAGAGGGTGAAGAGTCTGAGGGACCTGGAAGGGGAAAGGGAAGAAGAGAAAAATGAGTGTTCAGGATCCTATTTCTTCTCCGTTCAAAGATGCCTTCTAGTTATATGATGGGAGGGTCCCCTTATCTACATTATTTCTGATCTTCATGGTGTCACCTCAGACTGTTTTTTTTAATTCCCATTGACCTTTCTTTGATTTCTTGGTGCCTGCATTGCTGATGGCAAATGTTGAAACAGCTGTGGACTTCTGTACAGCAGAGACCTGCATGGCAACCAGTACCAGGTAAACTGACAACTGTTCAGTGGTACCAGAAGGCCCAGAGGCCTTCTCTTTGGTTCTGTTTAATTGCCTGCCAGTCTTGCCTTTATGCTGTTGGTTGGAATCCTACAATTCACTTATGCCGTTGGATGTATTTCTCACCGCCCGCCAGACAAATGGTGTTGCCATTGAGTCCCTTCTCCTAAGGTTCACAGTTGAAATATCTGGATGCCACTCCCCTCTAGTAGTTGTTTCCTGCGGCGCATTCTTCCCTCTCTTACCAGTGCCTTTTTTCTTTCTGCACCTAGGATGAAATGCTTGGCACCAAAGCCATCAGCACTGGGATCTTGGCACATGATTACTACATCTCATTATTTTGTTGGGCTTCATCTCATGCCCCTCCCCTTCTATTTCCCCTTGTCACAAAGGCACAAAAGTAACAAAGGAGAGCTTTCTTCCATAATCTCACCAAGCACAGTCTCTAAGGGAGAGCTATAAGCCTTCCACTTGTTCTTGGTCATGTTCCTCTGCAGTAAAACCTTGCTAAGGATAATACGGTGCTGCAACAGAATATCTGTGTAAGGAGCAGACCTGTTGGAGTAGGTGTTCTGTGCATCTCTGGAAACCTGTACTAAAACACAGAGAAGTGTTTTCAAATGAATACTGGCTGCAAGAATTAAAGTTCAGCTCACCAAAACAGAAAATACAGTCATGCTGACCTTTCAGAAGAAGAAATGATTATACAGCAAAGTGTTTAACCTCTTGCATGCTGGATGAGTCTCCACCGAATGTTAGCTGTGATCTTAATTAATCCCAGTGCTGGAAATCTGTGGTTTGCGTGTTTTATTTTTTTTATTTAATGCATCTTGTAAATTATGATAGATTAATTGATAATCATTGGTACCAAAGCTATAACATTAAAAATGTGCCCTGATTTTGGTCAGTGAAGTGTTGGGAAATTTCATGTGGTTAAAAAGTTTTTCTTAGCATGACTAAACTCTGAATGGGAAAGAATATTCGTTTAAGCCTATATTCTAGCAAACATTAATTTTGTTTGACTATAAAACAGTAAATATCTTGATTATCAAAACAAGGCATAAACTGTTTCTGGTCTCTGCTGACACTGGGCTCCCGTCCAACTGGTATCACAAATTATGACAGCAGTATGGTGGCTGTCAGAAGAAGGCACGGAAATGTCAATTTTAATTAACATCTTTACTTTCAGTAACATTTCAGAGTTTGTAACAAGCATGAAATGCTTCAGCATGTGAATGTAGAGTGGGACTCTGGGTAGAATTAGTGCAGCTTTATTGTGATCACTTATCACTTGTCCCTTGTCACTTTGGGCATCAAGAATCTTTGGGGAGGGCGGGAAGGTGTGCAGGGAGTGTTACTTGATTGCACAGTGCAGCATATGAAGAGGTTAAGAACCAGTCTCCTGGTTTGCCTGAGAGAAGTAAAAAGAAAAGCTAAGGCGTGTTCTTGTTCTTGTTGTTTTTTTAACTCAGATTGGTCCAAAATGGAAAGATGTTGTGACCAAGTGCATCAAGGGTCATTATCAGCCTTTGCTGCTGCTTTATGCAGATCCGAGAGGAACTCCAGTGTCGATTCAAGACTTGCCCTCTCAGGTGGATTTACAGCAGTATAGCAGGACTTGCTATGATAGCGAGGACTCAGGTAAACAATCTGAACTGTACATGCTTTATGCCCATCTCCATTGCAGCTGAACTGTTAGAAAAATTTTTCTTCATTTTGGGTGCTGTTTTGCTAGCCAGGTCTCTGTCACTGATCAAAGTTGACCTGGAGTCCTGAGAAGGATCCTCAGTATTTTAACTCTTAAACCTTCCCTTTCAAACTACAGCTTCATAAATTACAAGTACATTCTCCTGCCTGAAGGACTTGCTTTCAGGGCTTCTCTTTAAGACCAAATGTCAGCTGGGGAAGGTTTCCGTTAAATAATGCAATGAGCCATCCTCTTTTACTCCATCCAGGGCAGAATTCACTGTCTTTGGAGCATTCCCAGATTGTGACAGCCAGAATTTCAAGAGACAGTATGCTATTGCCAAACTAGAGGATGAGCCTGTAATTTTACTTTTTAAATGTATAAAGACAGTCCTCTATCCAAATGATTACAAAAAACCTACCTAATCATAAAACATTCAAGGTTTCTATCATTTTAAATATGTCTGGAAATTTGTCTTTTCTAAGTATATCTAGGAGAAAATACTGACACAAGAATATGGACACAGTATCAGATTTATCTAGTGATTGAATTCATAAAATTATCTTTAGTTTTTAACAGGAAAGAAACAGGAGCAGAGATGCACAAAACATAAGAGAAGGTGATCAATGCTTTTGACACAACATACAGAATGCATAAAGAGAGTGACTGCCAACATGAATCTCTTGGGGTTTAAATGAGGCATCCAACACAATACTGTCTCTTAAATATCCTTTATTATCCAGCAATATGGTAATGATATGATACACTAATGGATTAGGGAGAGAAAACACAGCACTGTCAGTGGTGTTCCATTGGATTGGAAGGATGTGGTCAAGTAAGATGCCTTCAGAGATGAGTTCTGAGTCTGCTCAATGTTTGAAATAATGATCACAAAGAGAAGGCTAATTTGTTAAGTATGTGGATAAATTAGGACACTGAACAGACTGAAGTGAGATGAGGCTTCCTGTAAAGAAGAGGGAGTATAGACATTTTGAGAGGCACATTTTAAAAGCAATCAAGAAGAGAGATTGCAGTGGTGGATATAAACTGTACATGAGCTTACACTGTGGTAGTATTGCAAGGAAGGCTGATTCTATTCTTGGATATTTACAGAGAAGCTAACTTGCATTTGGGAGGGCTTCATAGGTTGCCAAGAACAGCAGTCTGAGAGCAGTACCAGAAAAACGTCACCTTCCTCCCAGGAATTCAACCCATTCACATGATTAGGGCCTGTCTACACAACAAGTAGACCATGGCAAGCTGGGTGTGAATCTACCCTGCAGTAGCCTGTTGCAGTGTAACTGTCCATGTGCATCCTGCTGAAGACGTAGAGAGCATCTGGGGCCTCTACTAACAGATTGTCATTACATCATATAATGAGGGGAATCTACCACGCACCCTAAAACGAGCAACATTCTAATCAGTAGTAATGAAAGCATCACTCAACAACAGATTTTGTACACAACCACTTAGGGCATGTTTTCACTAGCAAAGTTAGTAAAGCAGCAGTGCTTTAATGTGGCTGTGTAGTCGCGGCATCAGCGGTGGGAGAGAGCTCTCTCCCAGTGCTATATAAAAACCACCTCTACAGGGGGAATAGGTACCAGCACTGGTGCACTGTCTACACTAGCACTTTACAGCGCTGAAACTTGCAGCGCTCGGGGGTGTGCTTTTTCACACCCCTGAGCGAGAAAGTTGCAGTGCTGTAAAGTACCAGTGTGGACGAGCCCTCAGTGTCTTGTCTCCAATTTCTAAGCAAGCTAATTGAGCACCTTGCAAAAAAGAGTCTCCAATGCCACCTGTTAGGTGCTAGTATCTCTGGCAAGTTTCAGGCCGAGACATGCTACGAAGACTGTTCTTGTTGTTCTGGTTGACCTCCAAGGGAAGTACATCCATACTCATTGTGTTGGATCTCTCTTCAGCATCTGATCTTATTGTATCCTGACCTGCTTCCAAGAAGCTTCAGAGCTGAATAGAAACATCCTAAAATGGTTCAGGTGTTTTCTTTCAAACTAAACGCAGAAGGTCATTACGAGCAACCTGTTCTTCCATTTCCAAAATCCTCGCTGCTGAGTCCCACAAGGCTTGGTCCTCTCCCTCACATTATTCAATATCTATATGAAGCTGTTGAGAGGGCTGGTGAGACAATACGGGTTGAGGTGCCAGCAGAATTTGGACGACATCGAGCTCTGCAACTCCTTTATGTCAAATATCAACAGTATATCTCCCAGCTTTATCAATGCCTAGCTGAAATAAGCACAAAGCGCACTGGCTAAAGCTGAACCCAGACAAACTGATATGGTGCTAGGAGAAAGAGAGGAATGCTTCAAAGAACTTGTCTCCTCTACAACATCAGTTAAAAATGGGTTTTTTCTTCCCTCTGATTAAATCAATCTGCCCATCTGTGACTGGCCATAAGATTGCACCCTATCCTTCAGGCTAATCATTGTATTTCATCATATCTAGGATTGAAGCCAGGCTCTTTGGAGAAAGCTTGAGGTGGTACAAAATGTTACAAATCTCTCTGTGCATAGTCAGAAAGCTCATTATGAATACCTCCCTGTGATACTTTGCTCTCTGTTTAATACAGAGTCCTTTTCAAGTTCCATGCCCTGATACTCAAAGCATTCCATGGGATTGGTCTCTAGCTAACCAAGATTTCCTTTCCTTTCATGACCATGATCTCCCACCACATTGCAGAGGAATAATGACACTTTTAACCAGTAGGGGGAGGCTTGAGGGTCCAGAAGATAACTTTCACAGAAATTTTACATAGACTATTGGATTTGCTCCCAGAAGAAATCAAAATGGCCATGGAACTACTTGTTTACAAAACTAAATAGAGAGCTCATGTGATCAGTTTTTCTTTTCTTTAATTTTAATGTGCGCATGCTTGTGTGGGTGGGTATGTTGTACATACACAACACCCTGTAAACTATCCAAAGTATTTTTCCTGCAGGCTGAGAAAAAAGGACAGAAAGAGTAATCTGTCTATATATTTTAAAGGGCTAAGGGACACGAGAAAGGCCATACTCGATCAAACTTGTGGTCCATCTAGTGCAGGAACCTGTCTCCAACAGCAGCCAGCACCCAGTGCTTAAGAGGAAAGGTCCAAGATACCTTGCATTAGGCAGATGTGTCCTATTCCCTAATAGTTAGATTGGTTTAAACCCTGAAGCATGAAATTTAATATCTCTTTTAGAAAGTTCTTAGCATTAACTATTATAATTCTGGATATTCTTGTTATCCATATAAATCTTCAATTCTCTTAGAATCTTACTTAGTTTTGGCCTCAGTGCAGTCCTGTGGCAATTAGTTCCACAGTTCAATTATGCTAATAGGCTTTTTGGTTAATAAAGAACAAAATCATCTTGAAATTAACTAATTTGTTGACAGTTCATGTGGAGATTGGTAAAGTTTTCATCATAGTCATATTTATGTAAAAGTATATTTGGAAAGTATATTTTTTACCTCTCCCGTAGATGAAAAGGGATTAGACTAGATGACATGAGTCTTCACCCAGTCAATTCCACCATCTTTGAATCTGTGAATATTGTGTAGGTGATTCTGCATATCTCTTTGTTCCTAAACCTGTTTCTTTGCTTCTGTTTAGTTTCCTCCATTCTGTTTCTGTTTTCTGTCATAATCTCTCCTGATCTGTATATCCCAAATAGAGGCTGACATTTGCCATTACTTCCTTCATTAGGGAGGGAGCCTTCCATCTCGAGTGACACCAGGACAGACTCCTCTACAGACAGCTATCCCTATAAACACTTACACCATGAGTCTGTGGTCAGTCACTTCTCTTCTGACTCGCAGGGGACAGTCATCTACAATGTGGAGAATGACACAGCTTCGCAAACCAGCAGGGACACAGGTAGCAGACACCTTTGTGCTCATGTAGCCATTGTGAATCTGGAGATTACAGTAGAGCTCAGTTAAACAATATCTGTTTAAATACAGCCCAGGGCATATTGGCATGGGGTGCTCTTTGAAGTGCTGGCATCTGGTGAATTATGGCCCTCAATCTATAGCATGATGCAGCTGTACAAAGCACTATTTCAAAACGTTGTCAGTGGTGGCATGTGCAAGTCCCTGCATTCAAGTAGCTGAGGCTATATGGGAAGGGAGTCCACACTACCGGGACCTGTATGTGGTCATCAGGGAGTTTCTGCTTAAAGCGGACAGCAGTGAGGATGAGTATCCATCTGCACTGTGGGAGGACAGAGGTCAGAGGATAGCTGTCTGCCTGTACTGTGAAGGCAAGTTGGTGGGGATCTGGAGCTGGAGGAGAATCTGTTCTACGGAGGAAGTTGGGTGAGGGGTCTGGTGGGAGAATCTAATAGATAGGGTGGAGGTCTCAAGGTGTAGAGCTACCCTGTCAGCTGTGGCCTGTGCTTGTCACAAAGCATCCAGCCTGTGACCTGGCCAGTCTGTTCCTGAATGCAGCACAGAGCTTTGACATTAATTTCTAATAAAGGACTACACTAGTTAAAAGAGCGGAACTTTCCATATAGCCAAAGGTTGACCTGTTAATAGTATATCTGTAAATGGAACTAATTTTGTGTGCACCAAACCCAATAGGTTTCACAAAGAGGGCATACCTGTTAAATGAACGGTTCCTTATTGCACCAAAATTTCTCCAAGCAGCACATTTTGGTGCTATTTCACTCAGCAAGTTCTTGCCCTCCTGTTTGTAACAGCATACATGTATCCATCTGTGGTTCAAATCTTTACTTACAGTTTAGACCAGACTGGGGGAAGGTATTTCTCACAATGAAGAACTGGACTTTGTGAAAGAGTAGATTTCAAACAGGGGTTCTTCGGTGCTCTTTGATTCCTTTCTATGCATTCAGTAACTGGCACTCCAAGCCTTTGGCTCTGGATGTTTGATATATTTTGCATTTCCAGGTTAAATGTTTGGCAGCTAAGGCTGCCACAGTAGTCCTAGATGAGAGAGAAACAGATAGAAGGGGAAATGTAGGGCAAAATTTGATGATGATGAAAAACCAGAACTTATATTGATCTTCAGAGCAACAAAAAGCCTAGTTAACCTAAGATGCTGGGATATTATTTATATCCCAAAATGACACAGACGTAATTAGAGAGGCTCCTGCCCTGCAACAGTTACAGTCGAAGTAGACAGAAGAGGTGAGGGGTGGGAGAGGGAATGAAAATACACAAACAGATAAAATTCAACGTTTATATTGATTTCATGATTTGTGTTGTGACTTTCTCCTTTTATTTCTTCTCATGCTAACTTTATCCCATATTTTTCCTCCAGCTCTTACCCCTCACTTACTGCCTAATTCAAACCTGCCTCCTCTCTCCTGATCTAGTCTTCAGCTATATTCAGTCCCTGACTATTAGCTAATCCCTACTTGGTCATCCCCCTTTGTCTTCTCCGTCCTCCCTCCCTCCCTACTCAAGTCTTCCCCCCAAAAAGTTAATCTCCCAGCCTCACGCAACAGCTCAGCCATCAAATGCTGACTCCTGGGGCTGTAAAGGAGCCATCCCATCGCTCCTGTCAACTGCGACTGCTATTGAATCAGTCTGGGAGAAAGCTGGATTCTTCATTAATGGCCACTTCCCCCACTTCTCCACCCCAGAATTCTGTGGACCCCATCCCACATCGCCCTCCTGGGACGGAAGACAATTGGGGTCATGTGCCCTCAAACACCTGGGTACGTCAGGATGGGTATGGGTGGGGCTCACTGTGTGGTTGAGCTAGCCCTCTGCCACTTCTGGCAGCCAATTCAGCTAAATAATGCGTGAATTCTAACTCCTCTACTCAAACTCCTAAGATCACATTGGGATCTGTCTCAAGTGATTTGGTTTCATTCCCTTCTCTAACCCCATGCTCCCAGCCTTTGTGGCTATAAAGATAATTTTCATGGACATGACTGCCTATTAATCCATATGATTGCTTGAATATGAGGCATCTAGTATGTAAAAATACACTTCAAGGGGCAGATTTTGCATGTGTTGGTTGAGAAATGTTGTTTTGCTTAGGAGAAATCCTGTTTTGTTAATTTAGTGAATTCAGCAAAATTAATGAAAGGTGCTAGACTGACAGCTCTGGAGATTGAAATTCAGAGCCCAGGTACAGCGTGCGTGCAGATACTGCAAACTTTCTCCATGCTGCCTCACTAGTGGACTTTGTCCCTGGTCTGGAAGGACCATGGTTAGGGCAACAAGGTAATTCAGGCTCCATGCTCATTTAGTACTTGGCGCCTCTGCTGAGACTGTGGCACATACTGTCCATACTGTGATCTTGTCCAAAGTATGAATGGAAATATAGGAGAGTATTGTTAAAGCTGTCAACCTCCCAATCCACTAATTGTGCTAATTGTGCATTTTAGGACTTGATAATATTAAATATTCTCGCCATGTCTAAGAGACCCAACTCTAGCAGCAGTGGTACTCTTTAAATAGCTGCTGTGACAACACTGGAAATGCCCTAACCTACCATTGCTATCAGAATGGAAGAAATTTTTTTTAAAGCTAGCTAAAGAAATTGTGCACTCTGAATGCAATATGGCCTTCTTTTATCACCATGGTAACTGCTACAAGATATCTTCAGTCTTTACAGACTGACAGAATACCATTATGTGCCTGCTGTCATCCAAAGCTCATGTTGTGAAAGAGTGAGTTCCCCCAAACCCACTTCATGACATCTTTCCTGCTCAGGCACCTAATTTACCTACACTCCCCCCAATCTTCCCTCCGGATGCCTCTCTTGTTCTTTCCTTATTTTCCCCACTTCCATATATATTGCCTCTTTCTAAAGAGTACCGATTACAAAATCACTCTCTTCCTTGGCTTCACAGACAAATTGAAACACAGGATGTTTCAATCTCAGCCTCTGTTTGAGTGGGTTGCCCTTGCATGCACACTGTCACATCTTTATTTGTTGATGTAGCACCTCTACCTAAAAAGCAAACTCTCCTTTTGCTTTAATATGTTTTTTGAATTTTGATATTATTTATTTTAAAAGATGAATTCAAAAAGCTAATTGTAATGGCAAGATCTGCGACATGGGTTCTCTGGAGAGGAATTGGATTGGGACCATCAGCTCCTCCCACAAAGGCCATTGAACAGTTGTCAGGGAATTGGAATTTTCATTCACTACACCTATGCCAGATTGAAGTTGATGGTGGAAAGGCTGGATCTCCTTCCCAAACTCCATCTTTGTCCTGCCCCTCTGCTTGGGAGCAGTCCTGATTTGGAATGGGACTGCTCATGTGAGTAAAGTCACACACATGCATGTGTTTGCAGATTTGGGGTCTTAGACTTGTAGGAACCACAAAGCTCAATGCTTACACACTTGTAACCATTATTGGTAATCTCACTTCAAGGGATTTTGAACTTAATTTAAAAAATTATTGTGGTCATTAGTTTGGTAGTAAATTGGTCTGAGGATGAGGCACTCTTACCAAAGGGCAAATCCTTACAGGGAAAATCTGTGCTAAATTATGAACAAATATTTTCTAACTCAGTTGATGCAAAGAAAAGATTTGTGTGTAGTGAGCAAAAGAGAATTTGTGAGGAGAATAAAATCAAACTAGCCATGTTTGTTTAAGAGCTGTGTGTGTTTGAGTACGAGAGCTGCTGGAGTGTTGGTATTGCAAGATAATGGTGTCCCTGGAGCATTATGAGGCAAGGCACAACCAACTGCTTCCCATCTCTGTGGATGAGCTATCTCATTTAACACAGTCCCTGGAGTTGCTTTGTGGCTCTTTTGTGACTATTTTTATAAACTTTTAGATACAAATTATTTAAAGCAAATGACTTTGCTTACTAGAAGCTGCCAGTTAGCATTGGAATGTCTGTGCGGTTCAGGAAGAGTGAGAAGGGCCTACTATTCTTAGATTGTTGAACAACCAATCCAAAGACTCTTGCCATCTAAACTGTGTTCTCTTATTCTTTCAGGACACTTGACTGACAGTGAATGTAATCAGAGGCATATTTCCAAAAAGAGCTCACTGACTGACCGCAAGAGGAGTTCTAGCCGGTCTCGGCGAAAAGGGGATGAGATACAGTCATCAGGATACCATAGTGAAGGCAAGAGGCATTGTTTTAATTTCTTCATCACTCTCTCTTTATGTGTTTTTGTGATTCTTTGTGTGTATGTGCACCTCCCTTGCTGTGTGTCTCCCGGTCTGTGTTTTTGGTCTATCTTGCCTTTGCTAATTTTCCTTTGTATGGCTTCAGAAAGATGCTGTGAATAGTGCTACCAATTTAAAATGAAGTTATTTTTATTCCTCCTGCCTTCTCCTTTGTATACTGCAGGGGAAACATTGAAGGAGAAACAAGCCCCCAGAACTGCCCCTAAGCCATCCAGCAGCACCAGCAGACTTAGAGAGTTTAAAGAGACAGTCAGCAATATAATCCACAACCGACCAGCCCAGACCAACCAAGGCTCTCCTTGTGGAGGGAGTGTTGCAGGTCAGTCAAAGATACGACGCCCCAGGAACTTGCCTGTGCGTTCTCGCGACTGGGAAATGGAGAGTACCAGCAGTGAATCCAAATCCAGTTCATCTAGCAAGTACCGTCCAACCTGGAGACCCAAAAGGGAATCACTGAACATAGACAGCATCTTCAGTAAAGACAAGAGGAACCATTGTGGCTACACACAGCTCAGCTCATTCTCTGAAGATGCAGGTGAGGGGGTGGGGAAGAGATATATGTTGTTGGGTTGTAACTGGAAAAATACAGTTAGGTGCAGAATTAATCATAACCCTCAACTGCTGTATGGAAACTATGTAGTGGCAGTTCCAAACTTTGTCACACTCTTGAGCACACTCCCATCTTTTTCACACTAGTTGCTTTGGTGATGGTGAGGAGTGCATATGAAGTTTCTGTATGTGTATGCACTGTGCAATGTATTTTTGTTCTCCAGTCTGATATTCTGTTAAAATCCATTCCTGTGGAAGCAAAGATGAGAAGCACTGTTGTGTATACTGCTGAAACAGAGCCTGGACTAGGCTGCTGGGAAACTAAGAATTTGCATTGCGGGATGTTCTCATGCATTGGTCTCAAACGTGTGCCCCAGCGCTGGCCTGCTCCCTCTGACCGGTGTATATATTCTGCGCCCTCTGTCCTCCTCTTGCTAATCACAGCATATGCAGCATGATGTCTCGGACTAGAGAATGAAAGAATTCCCCTTGCTAGCTACCATTCCCTATTCTGAGTGCTTGTCATGAGCCCTAGCACCCAACCCATAGTTTACCTGGACCTGCCTCAATCTGCACCTGTAGATAGAGGCCAAAGCCCAGCTCTGCACTGCTTTGGGTAGGGAAGTCTCTGTTTGGAAACAAGAGCCCCTGCCATCCACAGGTCCTTCCCCTGCTCTGAGAATGCAACAAAGATCCATGCAGCTTTATTGTCGTGTTCACCATCCAGTTAGGGGAGAGAAATCCCCTAAACCCTACAAAGGTACTGCAGATCAGACACCTTCTGGTGCTGTTCCCCAGGGCCCAGAAATGGCTGGAGCTGCTGAGTTCCAATTCATGGTTGGGAGATGAGTGGGGGAGAGAATGCGTGTTGGCAATGTTCGGGTTGTGTTGATGGAGGACCAAGGTATTGTTGGGGAAACCTGAGGGGGATGAGAGGAGAGAGAAATGGAGGAAATTGCTGGGGAGAATCTAGAAGTTAAAGAGGATTGGAAGGGATGAAGCAATCGTGGGAATGAGGAAGGAGAAAACTTGAGGAAGGAGGGAGAGAACATTACTCATGGAAAGGATGGAAAAGGGGCATGAGGGGAACCAACCAAAGACAAGTAGGAATGCACATTAAAATCAGAAGGAGGATAACACTAAAATATGAAAGATTAGGAAAAGAGGCATAATGAGTTATAGTAAAAAATGTAGTCAAAATCTGAATGCCAAAATTCTAAAATAGATTTCATATAATGTAATGCACAGTACCACAAAAAGCTAGAGCAGCAGAGAATGGAGAATCAAAACAAAATCCTTGCTCCAAAGATCTTACTATCTAATGCACAAGTGGGTACTAGTACACAAAACAGTTGTGTGCACAAATGCAGAGAATTATGGAGAAGGAGAGATTCTTTGAGGAGTGTCCCTGTGGGTGCTCCACTTAAGGTGTCTTGATGCCCTGTGCTTGTAATCAGAGATTTGTGGTAGTAGTACCCGGATGGGCCACGCACGCGCCGCTCCAAGCAGTTACATAGCAGTGCGCAGCCAACCGTTCCCCAGTTCCTTTTCTGCCACGTTTAGCTTGTGTCTGAGCGATCAGCGGGGTCCTCTCTTACCTCAGATAGTTCGTAGTTCCTCTTTGAGTGATTACTCATGTCAATTCCATTTTGGGTGTGTACGTATTCACGTGTGCTGTCGTCAGAGACTTTTGCCTTAGTGGTATCCAGAGGGCTGGCTATGGCGCTCTTTGGAGTGCGGCACTCAAGCGGTGGTATATTAGGCGCTTCCGGCCCTACACCCTCTCAGTTCCGTCTTAACACCAGTGGTGGTTAGTCAGCACACCTTCCTTCGCTTAGCAAGTGCTAGTGTTTTTTTCTCCTACAAACTTCATACCTTAGGGCCTTTTGTAAATAGTTTGTGAATAGTGTTAGTTAAGTTGTTGTTAAGTGTAGTTAGTTAGGGTCCCAGTGGGGACTTTGCCCCAGGTGGGGCATGCCCCGGTCTCCCGGGTTTAAGCCCTGCTCAGATTGCAACAGGGCCTATGCCTGTTAGTGACCCCTAGCAGCTGTCTTAAGTGCTTGGGGGAGTCACACGTTAAGGGTCGGTACCAGATCTGTAAGAACTTTTGGCCTTGAGCCCAAAAGGAGCAGGATATTCGTCTCAGGGCCTTCCTGATGCAGTCTGCCCTTCGCCTGGATTCTGAGCCGTCATGACAGGTCTCACCGAGCGCCTCGGCCTCCATGCACAGTGCACCGCCACCACCTGTTTCCTCCCAGCACCGAGCCTCATTACTGGTGCCGAAAAGGAAAACAAAAAAGTGCAGTTCCCCGGCTCCAGGCAAAAAGGGCCAAGGGACCCAGGCCTAGCCGCCTGGCTACTCCAGAGCCACATCCTCATGCCTCCTCAGTTTGAGCCCCCCAGTCTCCTCAAAGGTCCATCACCAACTCCTGGGAGCGGTATGGGACCCATGCCGCTGCCGGCACTGTCATCCTCCCAGGCGCAGAGAAAGCACAGGTCTCCACCTGCTCCGATGATGACTCTGGTGCCACAGGACTCTGCTAAGGCTCCCCAAGAAGGCAAGCCAGCCGCCAAGACCCTTCAAGGGGCAGGGGAACACTGCTGGTCACCGGAGAGGAGGCAACGTTCCTGTTCACCGCACCGAGGATCCGAGACTTGAGGCTCTGAGACTTGCCATTGGTCACTCAGACTAGCATCCAGTTTCCCTCAGTGTCACTCACCTGTATGGGGTCGATACTTCCCATACTATTCCTGGCACCAGTCATCCTCCCATCAGTTGTCTTCTCAATGTCAGTCCCGATCGTTGGCACACCGGGAGCGTTCCTCGTCTTGGCACCGGTCTCCCTGTCACCAGTATCGATCTCCCTGGTACTAACACCAGTCTCCCTCGTCTGATCATTGGTCGCCGGTAGCCATGACCAGTAAACAAACCCAGGCATGGACGGTCCTTCCCTGTTCGCAGGAAGGTGATTCCTCCTGCACGGAGGGCAAGTTTAGCCCATCGCCCAGGCCCCACTGGCGGGATTGGGCACTGGAACCCACACCGTCATCTGCGGCACCGCAGTGGCAGCACGGCCAGTGGCCAGCGCAGTGTGGCCTTATTAGAGCGCGTGGGATGTACCAGTCATAACGATCCCCCCTTTGCAGTGCTCTTTGTTCGCCACGTCGGAACTCTGGTTGGCAGCACTGATGGCACCAGGCTCAGTGCCAGAGGGTCATTCAGAGGTCACAGTGGAAGAGCCTGTGCCCACTTCTCCAGCAGTAGTTGAAACCCTGGGACCTCTCCCAGTGGTCCAATCTTCCTCATCAGCCCTGCACGAGGCAGTCACAGGACCTTCAAGAGCTAGCCTACCAGATGATTTCAAGGAACATCGGTACTACTTTGGTGTGTAGCTGAGAATTTAGGGCTGGAGGTGCAGGAAATGGCGGAGCAAGAGAACACTCTCTTCAATGTCCTCTCAGCCTCTACGCCCACCCGTGTCACCCTACCATGCATGAAGAGGTTCTTAAGGTCGCCAAGGCCCTATGACAAACCCCCTCTTCCATTCCTCCCACCTCCAGAAAGGCTGAAAAAAAGTACTTTGTTCCAGCCAGAGGGTTTGAATACATTTATACCCACCCACCCCCGGGCTTGTTGGTTTTGTCTGCGGCCAATGAGGACAAGCACAGTCATACCGCCTCGACTCACAAGAACAAAGAGGCCAAAAGTCTCGATCTCTTTGGGAGAAAAATTTATTCAATTGCCAGCTTACAATTTTGGGTGGCAAATCATCAAGCCCTGTTGGGCAGATATAACTTTAATTTCTGGGATCGTCTCAGAAAGTTCCAAGAATCCCTCTTGCAGGATTTGGTCCAGGAGTTCGGCACCTTGGTGCTGGAGGGCACCGTGGTGGCCAGATGCTCCCTGCAAATGGCATGGGATATGCCGGACTCAGCGGATCGGTTAGGCATGTTGGCAGTGGTTATGCAGCGCAGCTCCTGGCTCCAAACAGCTGGCCTCTCCCAGAAGATGCAGACCTCGATTCAGGACCTTCCTTTCCACAGGGTTGGTCTCTTCTCTGAGCAGACGGATGCCAGGCTGCATGGGTTGAAGGACACAGAGCCACTCTTTGCTTGTTGGGCATGTGCACACCGCTGTCTGCTCATAAGCCATTCTGGCCTCCTCCACTGCCAAGATCCTGGCAGCCCCATCAGGGCTCTGCAAGGAGAAGAGACACTAGTTTTAGCCATCAGTGCCCTTTTTCCTCCGGCTCACTTGCATAACCTGGGCCCGCCAAACATGTAGGGGGCCAAAAGTGCTAATTTTGAGGGTGCACTCGAGTGATGCCTCAGTCAGCTACCTGGATCCTCCCCATCTCTTCCTTGACCATCTCTGCCCCTACCATTTGGCTTGTTGTAGGTAACCTCAGACCACTGGATCCTGGATATATCATCTTGGGGCTATACCCTGCAATGTACAGCTCCCCCTCCCTCCCACCCATGCTCTTCCCCATCCCTCTTCAGGGACCCTCTCACAAGCAACTCCTCAGTCAGGAAGTCAAAAAGCTCTTGTGCCTGGGGGCTGTGGAGGAGGTTCCTCAGGACATGGAAGGAAGAATATTCTGCTCCCATTACTTCCTAATCCTGAAGGCAAAAGGGCGGCCTAAGACTCATCCTGGACCTGCATCACCTCAAGAAGTTGAAGTTCCGCATGGTATCCCTGGCCTCCATCATCCCCTCCCTGGATTGAGGAGACTGGTACGCCGCTCTCAACTTAAAGGACACTTACTTTCATGTCTCCATATTGCTGGGTCACAGGTATTTCCTGTGTTTTATAGTGGCCAGGTGCCATTTCCAGTTCACAGTGCTACTCTTTGGCCCGTCCTCGGCACCCAGGGTGTTCACAAAGTGTGTGGTGCCAGCAGCGGCTTACCTGAGATGTCAAGGGGTCCAGATTTTCCTATATTTCGAGGACTGGCTCCTCAAGATCAGGTCTCTGGGGCAGGTGCAGAGGAGCCTCGAGCTGGTGCGTTTCACCTGCCGTGACCTCGGCCTGTTGATAAACACAGAAAAGTCCATGTTAACACCAGTTCAACACACAGAGTTTATTGGAGTGGTTCTCGACTCCATGCCGGCCAAGGTCTTCCTTCCGGAAGTGTGTTTTCGGGCCATGTCAGACCTGATCTCCCACATGATGAGCCACTCGCTCACCACAGCCCACACCTGCCTGCAACTGATGGGCCAAATGGCCACATGCATGTACGTGGTCAGCCATGCTAGACTTCATCTACAGCCTCTGCAAGCATGGCGGGCCTCGATCTAAGTCCCCAGCAGGCACACCCTGAACCGAGTGATTACGGTGCTGAATGACATCCTTTCGTCCCTGGGCTGGTGGCTGGATCCCAAGTCAGTGCTACAAGGGGTTCCCCATCACTTACCCTGTTTTCAGACGCATCGGATCTGGGCTGGGGAGCCCACTTGGGTGAGCTCAGCAACCAGGACCACTGGTTTCAACATGACCTAGCCCTTCATATCAATGTAAGGGAGCTCAGAGCTGTTCACCTGGTCTGTCAGGCTTTCTTACCCCCACTTAAAAGGCAAGGTGGTGCAGGTCCTCACAGACAATACTGCCACGATGTATTACATCAAGAGGCAAAGCAGTGCCAGGTCTTCAGCCCTGTGTCAGGAGGCGCTCCTCTTCTGGGACTTTTGTGTGCAGCATGCCATTCATCTGGTAGCCACCCACTTGCCTGGAACCAAGAATGTCTTGGCAGATTGCCTCAGCAGGACCTTCTCATCTCGCCACAAATAGTCACTCCATCCAGAGGTGGTCAGCCTGATCTTCCACAGGTGGGGGACTCCCCAGGTGGACCTGTTCTCATCCAGGCAGAACAGAAAGTGCCATGTGTTCTGTTCTCTGCAGGGCAGGGACAAAGGCTCCCTGTCAGATGCTTTCTTGATTCCATGGTCGGGAATGCTAATGTACCTTTCTGCCAGTACCATTGATTCACAAGGTCCTGCTAAAGGTGAAGCAAGACAGAGCGAGCGTCATCCTCATAGCCCGAGCATGGCCTCACCAACACTGGTTCGGCATGCTGCTGAGTCTTTTGGCAGCCACCCTGCTGCAGCTGCCTCTTCAGCCGGACTTGCTGTTCCAGGATCATGTTCTGTGTCATCTGAACTGTCGGCTCTGCACTTGACAGCTTGGCTACTGTGTGGCTAAGTATGGATGAATGGGCATGCTCTGCTGGTGTCCAACAGGTCCTGCTGGGCAGCAGAAAACTTTCTCCCAGGCTACTACTTGGCAAAGTTGATGCGGTTCACGTGTTGGGCCTCAGATCGACACAATGGGGCAGAAGAGGCCCCACTGCAGGACATCCTAGACTATCTGCTGCACCTTAAGCTTCAGGGCCTGTCACTCTCTTTGGTCAAGGTTCACCTGGCGGCTATTTCGATGTTTAACCCTCTGTTTCAAGGCAGGACAGTCTTTGCCCGTCCTATGACAGTGCGGCTCTTGAAAGATCTGGTGCACCTCTACTCACATGTCTGGGACCCGGTTACCCCTTGGGACCTGAATATTTTGCTGTAAAGACTCTTGGGTCCTCCCTTCGAACTCTTGGCTTCCTGCTCCCTCCTGCTTCTCTCCTGGAAGGTTTCTTTCTTGGTTGCTATAACCAGCCCACAGGGTGTCCGAGATCAGGGCGCTTGCCTCTGAGCTGCCATATACGGTCTTCTACAAGGACAAGGTCCAGTTGCGCCACACCCAGCTTTTCTGCCCAAGGTTGTTTCCCAGTTTCATACTGGTCAAGATGTTTACTTACCGGTCTTCTGTCCCAAGCCTCATGCGACGGATGACAAACGCAGGCTGCATATCCTAGATGTCAGATGGGTGCTGGCCTTCTACACAGATAGAACGAAGCTGTTCCATAAATCAACGCAGTTGTTCGCTGCTGTCGCAGACAGGATGAAAGGTTGCCCAGTGTCTGCCCAGAGAATATCGTTGTGGATCACAGCCTGCATCCACTACGGTTATGAATTGACAAAGGTGCCCCCACCAGCGATCTTGACGGCTTACTCGACTAGGGTGCAGGCGTAATCAGCAGCCTTCCTGGAACAGGTGCCAATCCAAGAAACCTGGTCATCTGTCCACATCTCATTATGCATTTACACAGCAAGCTCGGGATGACACTGGCTTTGGCAGAGCAGTGCTGCAAGCTGCAAGACCATGAACTCCGAGCCCGCCTCCATTGGTACTGTTTGTGAGTCACCTACAATGGAATCAACATGAGCAAGCACTCGAAAAGGAAAAACGGTTACCTACCTTGCGTAACTGTTGTTCTTCAAGATGTGTTGCTCATGTCCATTCCATTACCTGCCCTCCTGCCCCTCTGTTGGAGTTGTCGGCAAGAAGGAACTGAGAGGGCATAGGGTCGGCGGCACCTGATATACCACCGTATGGGAGCGCCACTCCTGAGGGTGCCACAGCTGGCCCTATGGATACTGCTAAGGCAAAAATCTCTGACGTCCACACACATGGGTGTCCCTCACCTAGAATGGAATGAACAACACATCTCAAAGAACAACAGTTACGAAAGGTAGGTAACAGTTGTAGTTACTTAGTTGTAGTTAGCTACCTTATTCCCTTGCCCTACTATAATTTTTTATTTCTTCATTCAAAAAAATTATTTTTTCCTTTTTACCTTACCCTGTCTCTCCAACAGGTACACCGCTATAGTTTCAAACAAGGTTTATCCCTGTTTTTTCTTCTAAGAGACCAATTCTCTCAGGTATGCCAAGCTCACCTGGCTTTAAACACTACCTGAATTGCAGACACTCCATAACGGTCTCTGACGACCACACACAGTTTGTCCACTGCCTCGGCGAGACACACGTTACTCAAAAGTGCCCACACTGCAGAAAGCTGACAGCTAGGGCAAGAAAAGTCAGGGATCTCCAACTGAAGCTCCTCATGATGGAGAAATCCCTCAGGCCAGCCTCAAGCCCCGAATCCTGGACACTGCCTGATTAACGGTCGCCAGCAGCCGCCTGACGGGTTCTGCTCCAACAACGGCTGGCAAGGCACCCGTTCCAAGAAAAGCTACCAAAAAGCGGTCGCAGACATCCCCACACCAAGAATCACCTAAAAGAAAACGATCTCCAATGGAAAAATCTGCCCGGGTACAGACGGCACGGAGCATGCTGGACCGTGTGGCACTGGGGCCGTCCAGCACCGAGAGTTCCTAAAGAGCTAAAGACCCTATGCGGGCAAGCTCAAATGTAGGTTCACACAGAAAAGTGAAACCTTCCAGCTCGGTACCCATGGAGCTGAAGAAAACGTTGGCACTGAGCAGTACAATGGCGCCACCTGCTGTACCTATGCTGTATAGCTCTAAATCCTCAGCACCAGCAGCTTCAATTCATACTCCTGGGTCGTTCACAATGCCATCTCTGGCACTGAGCGTCACAGTTCTGCAGCAGTTCCTGAGGCGTGCAGACTTGACAGTGGCTTCAACGCCTGAATGTCCTTTACTCAGTACCGAGGGTACCCCAGCCAGATCGGAACCAAGCCAATTGACCATTCCCTGCATCTCAGCCCCTCCTATCTCCAGTGATGAGGAAGAAGAGGATGATGCATTAATATACACTCCTTGCCACTCCTCACCCAAGCCTGGACCATCTCATCACCAACCACCTACAGACATGCAAGAATGGTATGGTCACCCCTGGGCACCGTCCCCCATAACATTCCCACCTAACTGGTCATACTGGGATCCATGGGTAATGTATAGGGCCCAACACTGCAGACCCCTTAACTTACCCAGGTCCAGAGCAGCACGATCCCCTTCACCAACTGTCCCAGCTCCTTCAGAAAGACAAGAGGAAGAGACTGAGGAACATACGAGGACACAGCTGAACATGACACTTTGCCGCCTACTCACTTCTATCATCGTCAATGGACAAAACCATAATGCCACACCATCCCACTATGGGGGATGACTTAAAATCCTTTCAGGACCTCTTCAAAAGGGTAGCTGAATCCCTAGACATTTCATTAGAACAGCTACCAGAAGCCCAACAAAAACTCACTGAAATATTCCAGACATACCAAGCGGCATAGATAGCCCTGCCAATTAATGATGCAATCATGGAGCCTGCAAAAATACCTGCTACAGCACCACCCTCATGTAAGAGGTTTGACAAAAAATATTATGTGCCAGCAAAAAGGGATGAGTTTCTACTTACACACCCTACACCAAACTCCTTAGTAGTGGAGGCAGTCAACCAAAGGGGGAAACAACAGCAGTCCCGAATGACCCCGTATGATAAGGATTGGAAAAGGCTGGACCTTTTTGGATGGAAAGCCTATTCCTCAGCTACACTTCTGTTCCGCATTGCCAATTATGCGGCCCTACTGGCTAAATATACACACAATCTGTTCTCCAAAATGTCAGAATTTATTGAAAAATTTACCCAGTGACAAAAAAGAATAGTACAAGGCTAACATTTCCAAAGGGTCTCTCATCGCTAGGGCCCTACAGGCCTCCCTTGACTCTGCACACGCAGCAGCATGATCTATCATATCTGTGGTCATGAATTGTGCATCTTGGCTCCACCTCTCCGGGTTCCCAAGGGAGGTTCAGGCAACAGTCAAGGACTTACCCTTTGAGGGTCAGAAACTATTTGCAGGCAAAACCAATATGTCATTACGCACCCTAAAAGACTCAAGGGCAACCTTAAAAACCCTGGGCGTTAAGTACCTGCAAACAAAAAGAAACAGAGTAGGTTTTCACAAACCTAGGGTTGCAAATAAATGCACAAAAGTCCACACTGGTTCCTGTCCAAAAGTTGGAATTCATAGGAGCCCGTCTCAACTGTCTAACAGCAACAGCAGTGCTACCCCAGCAACTTTTTCTCACTCTTGTCAATCTAATTTCAGTGGTGATAGACAGCCTACAAACACCCATGATTACAACTCTTAGGGTATATGTCAGCAACAATGTTTGTTGTCAAACTTGCCACACGCTACATGAGATGCTTGCAGGCCTGGCTTCGAACAGTGTATATGCCGCACTCTCTCAAGAGATGCCTTACAATGCCACACAGAGTAAAAGACTCTCTAACATGGTGGACACAACCTAAGAACATCTGTTCAGGAGTCCCTTTCCAACAAAGAACTCCAACCATGGCAATCACGACAGACGCTTCCCTAATAGGTTCGGGGGCACACTTAGGCCTTGTCTACATTACCTGCTGGATCAACAGGCAGCAATCGATCTAGCAGGGGTTGATTTGTCTAGATGCGATAAATCAACCGCTGAGTGCTCTTCCGTCGACTCCAGTACTCCACCAGGGCGACAGGGGCAGACGGAGTCAACAGGAGAGCATCAGCCATCAACTTACCACAGTGAAGACACCACGGTAAGTAGATCTAAGTATGTCGACTTCAGCTACGTTATTCACTTAGCTGAAGTTGCATAACTTAGATTGATTACACACACACGGACTTGGAACATATTGTTGAGTAAGTGTAGACCAGGCCTTACTAAACAATATGTTCCAAGGCCACTGGTCCCCAGCGGATGCCAACCTGCACATAAACTTATTGGAGCTAAAGGCAATCCGAAATGCATGTGACCACTTTCTCTCTCTAATCAAGAACAATGTCATCAAGATCCTCACAGACAATATAGAAAGCATGTTTTACATGAACCGCCAAGGGGGAGCATGATCATACTCCCTATGTACAGAGGCAATATGATTTTGGAATTGGTACATCACAACAACATAGAGATATTGGCATTCTATCTTCCGGGATGTCAGAATACAACAACATATGTAGTAAGCGGAGACTTCTCACAAACCCATGAGTGGGAGATGGATCCCGGAATTCTCAAATCCATATTCAAACTATAGGGGTTCCCCACCAAAGATCTATTTGCCACAGCTCAGAACGTCAAGTGCCCACAATATTGCTCCAGGGCAGGATTGGGACAATAATCCCTAAGCGGCACCACTGATGTATGCATTTCTTCCAACCCCACTCCTAAACTGTGTAATTCACAAGATCAAACAGGGCAAATCCAGGTAATTCTTATTGCAGCTGCATGGCCCAGACAAACATGGTTCCCATACCAGCTTCAGATGGTGGTGAAACCACCTTGAACCCTTCCCTTAGTACCTCATCTTGTATCACAAGATGCAGGACATCCCAACCTCACAGTACTCCATCTCAAGGCCTGGATACTCCCTGGCTGACTGGGGTCGAGGAGGCCTGTTCTGAGGAAGTAAAAGATCTGTTACTGAACAATCAGAGACCAAGTACGAGAAAGACGTATGTCCATAAGTGGAAATGATTCTGCACCTGGATAAACAGATCTTACCACAATTGTCCCCCCCTCTCGAGGATTCTGGACAATATACAAAGTCTTAAAAAAATCTGTGCTATCCACAAGGTCCATTAGAGTACACATGGCTGCTATTTCCTCCTTTCATGACAATGTGGATGGGGTCACTATATTCACTCACCTGACAATTAAATGTTTCCTTAAAGGCATTGAAAACACTTATCCCACAATAAGAAATCCTACACCCGTGTGGGACCTCAACCTTGTTCTACACAGACTCCTGGGAAAGCCATTTGAACCCCTTACAACCTGCTTTTTGTTTTGTCCATGAAGGTGGCTTTTCTCATTGCCATCACATCCACCAGAGTGGGACAATTAGGTGCCATAATGGTATACTCACCTTATACAATATTCTTTAAAGATAAAGTAATCCTACAACTACATCCCAGGTTCCAACCCAAGAGAAACCAAAGTCTCCTCCCCCTTTCATTTGAAACAGCCTATATTCTTACCTGAGTTTTATCCAAAGCCACATGTGGACAGGAGGGAGGCCTCACTCAGCACATTGGATGTTCACAGAGCATGAGCTTTCTACACTGAAAGAACAAAAACATTTAGAAAATCACTAAGACTATTAGTTTCCATAACAAAACACTCAATGAGTCAAACCATCTCCAAACAGCAACTATGCAAATGGATATCAGGATATATTCAACTGTGCTCCTAAAGCACCAGAGCACATGCAACATCCGCGGCCTTTCTCAATAATGTTCCTATCACTGACATTTGTAGAGCAGCAAACTGAACATTAGTCCATACATTTACTAAACATTATGCTATAGAGCAACAATCAGCATCAGATGCTCACTTTGGGCTCATGGTGTTATCAATAACCCAACTCCAAAGCCCCTCCCCTCCACTGAGGGGCACTGCTCAATAGTAACCTAAAGTGGAGCACCCACAGGGGCATTCCTTGAAGAATCATAGAAGATTAGGGTTGGATGAGACCTCAGGAGGTCATCTAGTCCAACCACCTGCTCAAAGCAGGACCAACACCAACTAAATCATCCCAGCCAGGGCTTTGTCAACCTGGGCCTTAAAAACCTCGAAGGATGGAGATTCCACCACATCCCTAGGTAACCCAGTCCAGTGCTCCACCACCCTCCTAGTGAAATAGTGTTTCCTACTATCCAACCTAGACCTCCCCCACTGCAACTTGAGACCATTGCTCCTTGTTCTGTCATCTGCCACCACTGAGAACAGCTGACCTCCATCCTCTTTGGAACCCCCCTTCAGGTAGTTGAAGGCTGCTGTCAAATCCCACCTCACTCTTCTCTTCTGCAGCCTAAACAAGCGCAGTTCCCTCAGCCTCTCCTCATAAGTCATGTGCCCCAGCCCCCTAATCATTTTCGTTGCCCTCCGCTGGACTTTCTCCAATTTGTCCACATCCTTTCTGTAGTGGGGGGCCCAAAACTGGACACAGTACTCCAGATGTGGCCTCACCAGTGCCAAATAAAGGAGAATAATCACTTCCCTCAATCTGCTGGCAATGCTCCTACTAATGCAGTCCAATATGCCGTTAGCCTTCTTGGCAACGAGGGCACACTGCTGACTCATATCCAGTTTCTCATCCACTGTAATCCCCAGGTCCTTTTCTGCAGAACTGGTGCTTAGCCAGTCCGTCCCCAGCCTGTAGCGGTGCATGGGATTCTTCCTTCCTAAGTGCAGGACTCTGCACTTGTCCTTGTTGAACCTCATTAGATTTCTTTCGGCCCAATCCTCCAATTTGAAGAAGAAGAGGTTACTCACCTGGTGCAGTAACTGAGGTTCTTTAAGATTAGTATCCCTATGGGTGCTCCACTACCCACCCTCCTTCCCTCTACTTCAAAGTTTCACATAGATTCTCTGGGGTAGAGAGGGAACATGGGCATGGTTGGCTGCACACCGCTATGTAACCACTTGGAGCAGTGTGAGACGGCTACGGCATGTGCGCAGCCCAACCGGGCACTGCTACCACAAATCTCCGATTACAAGCACAGGGCGTCAAGACACCTAAAGTGGAGCACCCACGGAGACAACCATCTTGAAGAACCTCAATTACTGCACAAGGTGGCTAATCTTCTCTTTCCCTTTCTCTATTGAAATATATCCCTCTTTCTGGCCTTTTCTATATTCACCCTAACAGAGATGACTCGAACTCCTGGCTCATAGATTTTGTTTTCCTTTGGATGAAGCAGGTTCCACTAACTGGCAGGTATTTAAAAAGAAGTCAGTTTGGGGAGAATCTGCATGAGTCTAAAGCTTCATTTCTCTTGCTCCTCTGGAAATTACTTCATGTTTTTAGAGATGCTATAAAGATATTGTCGAGGCTTTTTGAAATTATCTGGTCAATTTGATCCCTGAACACAGAAGCAGCTCATTTGGTTTAAACGTGGTTCAGAATCCAGAATACTAGCAGGTAACTTGATGGAATTAAACCTTACACTTCTGCCATCCCATATTCTTTTCTCTTGACAGCCAAGGAATTTGCAGAGGATGAGCTGAAGGAACCAGCAACTCAAGGAATAAGGCCAAACCAACTAAACATCAGGTATAAGCACTGGGGTCGAGGTCGGGGCACCCAGCACCTGATGGATCAGCATCCTCGTCTGATCCAAAGGATGGAATCTGGCTATGAAAGCAGTGAACGCAACAGCAACAGCCCAGTCAGTCTGGACATGCCCTTGTCTGAGAGCTCAAGCACCCACAGGTAGATTTTAATAAAGTGCACTCTTGGACTTTTGCTTCTCTTATGGCCCTGAACACCAGAACCTCTGAGAACTAAACTGTAGTTCTATAATAAGAAACTTAAGTATTGACATTCAGTCCCAGCCAGCAGTTCTTGTAGACTGTGATGCAGGTAGATTATGGGAAATAGGAAGCTGGATATGTTGTGCCATGACAGTCTTCCCTGTTTGGATGGTCATTCATTTGTACGGTTCATGATTGAGAGGAATGACCAACTACGGGAATTGGGATTAAGAAAATGGATGTAAATACAGAGCTCTGTCCTTAGGCTCTGTCAAAAACTGAAGTTGCAGGATGGAGACAGTTTGTTTTAAATTTAGAAGATGTCTGTCACTGTGCTTTCCATGTCAAGAGTTAAACTGCCCTGTTATCTTTGTCTCAGTTAAATTACTGTCCGACAGTGAGAATCCCTGTGTCAGGCTCTAATCTGGAGCATTTGTAGTGTTAATGGACTGACATGAGACCATGTCTGCTTGAGGACTTTATTGGGGCCTCCTGAGTGGTTTAGAATACATAGCATGCATAAATAACAGGGCTGTCAATTAACCGCAGTTAACTCACACAATTAACTAAAAAAAAATTAATTGCAATTAATCGCACTGTTAAACAATAGAATACCAATTGAAATTTATTAAATATTTTTGGATGTTTTTCTAAATTTTCAAATTTATCAATTTCAGTTACATCACAGTATACAAAGTGCACAGTGCACACTTTATATTATTTTTATTACAAATATTTGCACTATAAAATGATAAAAGAAATATTTTTCAGTTCACCTCATACAAGTACTGTTGTGCAATCTCTTTATCATAAAAGTGCAACTTACAAATGTAGATTTTTTTTTTGTTACATAACTGCACTCAAAAACAAAACCATGTAAAACTTTAGAGCCTACAATTCCACTCAGTCCTATTTCTTGTTCAGCCAATTGCTCAGACAAACAAATTTGTTTACATTTATGGGAGGTAATGCTGCCCGCTTCTTATTTACAATGTCACCTGAAAGTGAGAACAGGTGTTTGTATGACACTGTTGTAGCTGGCGTTGCAAGATATTTACATGCCAGATGTGCTAAAGATTCATTTGCCTCTTCGTGCTGTGGCCATTGTTCCAGAGGACATGCTTCCATGCTGATGACGCTCATTAAAAAATGTGTTAATTAAATTTGTGACTGAACTCCTTGGGGAAGAATTGTATGTCTCCTGCTCTGTTTTACCCTCATTCTGCCATATATTTCATGTTATAGCAGTCTCGGATGATGACCCAGCACATATTCATTTTAAGAACACTTTTACTGCAAATTTGACAAAATTCAAAGAAGATACCAATGTGAAATTTCTAAAGATAGCTACAGCACTCGACCCAAGATTTAAGAATCTGAAGGTGCCTTCCAAAATCTGAGTGGGACGAGGTAGGGAGAATGCTTTCAGAAGTTTTAAAAGAGCAACACTCCGATGCGGAAACTACAGAATCCGAACCACCAAAAAAGAAAATCAGCCTTCTGCAGGTGGCATCTGATTCAGATTATGAAAATGAACATGCGTCAGTCTGCATTGCTTTGGATTGTTATCGAGCAGAACCTGTCAGCATGGGCGCACATCCTCTGGAATGGTGGTTGAAGCATCAAGGGACATAATCTTGAGCGCATCTGGCATGTAAATATCTTGCAGCGCCGGCTACAACGGTGCCATGCAAATACCTTTTCTCACTTTCAGGTGACATTGTAAACAAGTAGCAGGCAGCATTATCTTCTGCAAATGTAAACAAACCTGTTTGAGTGATTGGCTGAACAAGAAGTAGGACTGATTGGACTTGTAGGCTCTAAAGTTTGACATAGTAGAAAACATCCAAAAATATTTAAATAAATGGTGTTCTATTATTATTTAACGGTGCAATTAATCATGATTATTTTTTTAATCTCTTGACAGCCCTAATAAATAAATATACCTTTCAATCTTCATCTCTGGTGCCTGTGACTACTGTAAAAGGAGATCACACTCATGGTTTTACAAAAGAGTTGTTGTTTGTGTAGATCTTAAAAATCTGTTCTGAACAGTTAACTCTCCAGAGAATGCTTTTGGCATGTATTACTTGCTTAGGGTCTCCTAAGGAACCAGTGTCATCTTCAGTAGAGAAATTCCTTGCAGCTCCATAGTTTCCAGGAATGAAGATCTATACAGTGATACTTGTAGAAAAGGGCAGATTGTGACATAGCTGCAGTTGCTATTTTATGAAAGCCATGTTCTGCAGGGAGCCACATTCGCCATCATTCCTTTTGAGAGCTCTTTTTACTATTTTATACAATAAGGGGATTTAGTGCCAAAATCAAGAGGAACTGGTGTTTGGAAGTTTTGATGCAGTTTTTATAATCCTTCTTGCAGAAAATGCATGACTGGAGGTTATAGTTTTTGGTTTGTTTGGGAATAAGGGAGATAATTCTTACACTTGGGGACCGAGAAAGAGAGCCCAGATTCCTATGTCAAAGCATAAAATCTTTAGAAAATATCATTTATTGAGAAGAAATGGATGCTCCCCCCCCCCAGGATTTTCCCATAGAATCCTTTTGCCTTCTCTTTTGAGACTGTGTGAAAGTAAGGTGAAGATGAAATGTTACTGCCAGATTGGAAAAATGTAGGGCTGTCTAGTCCTTCTCTCCAGTACCCTACACCTCTCCATCCCCTGAAAATATTGGCCAGATGTTAATCCATTGGTTTTCTCTCGTCTTCTTCAAGGGATTCTCATATGAAGCGAGCTGGTGGGTTGGTTCCTGCCTGGCGTAATATCCCAAAGTCACACAGTAGCAGCATCTTAGAAGTGGAATCTGCTTCATCGACTGGTGGTTGGACAAGCAGCCAGAACTCTGTTGGGAATGGTAAGCTACGTTTTCAAACCCCAAATATCCACAATCATGGAGTATAAAATATATTGAGGTAATTACTTATTCCGTGGATATTTTTGCCTTCACAGTGGAGGCAGATGCAAGAAAGGGAAAAAGACTCAGGAATCTGGTACAACTTTTGGCTACAGTTCTGGTTTACAACATTACCAGTCAGTATCACCATGAGTCTGTGGCAACATATCTTTTATTCATCTTGCTTGGTATCCTTCCTCTGGCAACTGTATACTAATACACCAGAGGAAATACTTCTCCTTCCTCCTCCTATAATTTCATCCACCCAACTGTGCAGATAGAGGATTGTTATCTCTTGTTAAGAAGCAAGCTTGCAACAGCATCTAGAACCAAACTTCTCAGAAATAAAAAGGAGATAGGAAAAATAAATAAAAAAGGTAGGAGATAATTTAAGGTAATTGGACAAAGGCTCAACTTTCCTAGGGATACTTGTCCTTTGGAGTGCAAGATTCCTGAGCAGATATTGATTCTAGAGTTCAAGGGTGGGAAAAAGATAGCTTCTGAAAACAAGACTTTTGTGTCTATAGGGGGTTGTTGATTGGTTGCATTGGAAGACTCCTGGCACATAGTTTTTATATCCCTTTTTGATCTAGCTGCATAAGCAGATGAAAAGAATATCTAGGTAGGTATTCCTTTTATATACTAAAGCTAAGGATCTCGCTAACTTTGCATAGCCTCGGTTGAGAATTAAAAACACAGTAAGAAGGGTTATGGTTTGTGCACCACGTTAGGAGAGGGTTACTTCATCAAATGACTCCCTTCTTGTACCATTGATTGCTTCTTGGGTCAATGGATCCAAGGACAAGGCTGTGCTTCAAGGGAGCTCAAAGTAATACTGCAACATTTCTACTTCGGACACTGATGGAGAGGAGACAAATAGAAACTAAATAGCTTTGGGAGGGATAAGGGGTTGGTCCAGCAGTCTTGCTAAATTTACATTGAAGTGTGCACTCTGCTACCAGCTTGCAAGTGAACAAGATGTACTGCAGAAACAGCTGCCTTTTGGGAATCAACATGGGAGGAGGGATATATTCCTTTTGACAAAGAAAGTGTCAAAGTAAAATGTCATATCCTTAGAAGATTATAACATTTAGACCTTGGTTTCGCTCATTTATTTTGTTACAAGATTCCATTTTTAAGTATATTTCAGATAACTGAAATGGAGGGAAATTGATCTTCTAGAAAAGTAGATCCTTTTACTGATCACAATAGCCCTGACCTGCATCACACTTATGTCAGTCCTGAGCTCTGAGGGTTTGAATGATGATAAACACAGCTGACATCAGTATTTATCAGTAGAAATTCAGGACCTACTGGTGGCAAGGTGGTATAGAAACTCTCAGCTCTGAGCAGTGGGTTAGAACATACTTCCAACTCTTCTTAATTATGTTCAAAACATGTTTAAATCCAGATTTGCTCGGTTCCACCTTTCAAAAGTATAATTTAACAGAAACCAAATTCATGTTCCAAAATTTCCTTGCATATTATCTCATAATTTTGCTATTTTCTAATGTTAGTTATATCCCTCTCATTGGTCTTATTCTCCCTTATGATTATCATACTTTGTCACTGATCTTATGAGTTGTGTCACACTGTACAAGAACAGTTGGGTGCTTTCAGAACTGTTAGACATTCTACAGCGTATGGTAGGAATTAATAAAGATGAATTATTTTCCAAAAATATAATTTTATTGAGTAACAAAACCAGTGCAAAAAAAACCCTGTGCAATTTAAGAGGAAATACATTCAAAATGTAATAAATTAATAGAACAGAATGGCCCAGATTCCGAGCACCACGTTTGCGGTCTCCACCAACGAGGTGTGGATCACCCAGTTCAAGGCACCGGTCTCCGTATTCCTGGCACGGCACGCCTCCTGCCAGTGAACGCCCCGGCCCAGGTCCCCATCCCCTAGACATCCCTTAACGCTTTGGTATCTGCCAGTGCAGGACCGCTCGGCACCAGTCCTTGGCGCCGTTCTTGGGAAAGGTGTTGGTTGTAATCTTCCAGGCACCAGTCCCCTGCACTGAAAAATGAGCCACCACATACAAGATTCCACACCCCCACCCTGGTCCCCGGAAGGTGATTGATCTGATTTGGAGCAGGAATTTAGCCCCTCACCAAGGAAGCACCGATCACCCTCGGCTCTGGAGACCAGCACAGCACCTGTGGTGGCTGCATGGCAGCTGGGCCACTGACCTGCTCAGTGGTCTTGTTGGAACCCATGGCGCGTACCGATGATGCCAGTTCCTTATTCACACCACTCCTCCCCTCCCTAGCTGCTTCAGACAAGCGACTCCCTGCACCGCTGGTACTGTGCTCGGAACACAGCACAGACTCCATCACAGGATTGAAAGAGCAGGTGGCAATGCCGCGGGAGCCATCCCCAGTGGGGGAAAGTGCCCCAGCCTCTCCCCCAATGTTGCCTTCATCCTTTTTGTCACGGGACAAGGAGGAGGCAGACCCCTCCCACGCCAGCCCTCCCGATGACTTTAAGGAGTGCCAGACCCTGCTCAAGAGGGTGGCTTCCAACCTGAAACTGGAGGCTGAGGAGCTGGCAAAGCAGTCGGACACCCCCTTTGACGTGCTATCAGCTGCAACCCCAGCACAGGTTGTGTTGCTGGTCCGTGAAGGGGTTCTCAAGATTGCTAAGACAAACCCCCTAATCTATTCCGCCTCCCTCCAAGTGGGCAGAAAAGAAATATTCTGTTCCCCCTATGGGGTTTGAAATTCTTTATACACACCTGCCCTCTGGGTTGCTGGTTGTATCTGCGGCCAACGAAAGAGACAGGCAAGGTCAGGCGAGTGCCACACCTAAGAATAAGGATGCCAAGAGACTGGACCTCTTTGGAGGGAAAACTTATTCAATGGCCAGTCTCCAGTTCCATGTGTCCAACTACCAGGCCTTGTTGGGAAGGTATAACTTTAATGTCTGGGACTCCCTCAACAAGTTTAGGGAAGCCTTGCCGCAGGACCTTGGCCAGGAGTTTGCCATGATCTGGGAAGAGGGCAAGGCGGTGGCAAGGGGCTCCCTCCAGATAGCCTTGGATGCTGCCAGTTCGGCTGCCAGAGTCGTTGCCTTGGCTTTGGTAATGAGGCACAGCTCTTGGCTACAATCCTTGGGTCTGTCCTAGGAAATGCAGTCCTCCATCCAGGACCTTCCATTTGAAGGCACTGGGCTCTTCTCGGAGCTGATGGATGTGAGGCTCCATGGACTCAGACTCCTGAACCACTGTGTGCTTGCTGGGCCTCCACACACTGTAGACAGCAAGAAAAGAGTTCCAGCCCAATCTGCCACCTAGGTCCTGGGAGTCACTTGACGGACTCTTCTAAACAAAGTGCCTACAGGAGGAAGGAAGAAGACAAGAGTTTAAACGCCGTCACCCCCTTCCTCTCACCCACACGTCCTGGCCCTGTGAGACACCAATGGGTCCAAAAGCAGGCATTTTGATAGTGCGCTCGAGATCAGTGTCACAATCAGATCCCAGGATCCACCTTCCTATCCTTTCCTCTACTACCTGTGCCCCTTCCAGTCAGCATGGTCACAAGTAACCTCAGTCCATTGGGTGCTCAATATGATATCGCTGGGCTGCACCCTGCAGTTCTTGGTTGCCCCCCCTCCACCCCACATTCCCCGTCCCTCTTCAGGGACCCTTCTCACAGCAACTCCTCGTTCAGGAGGTAGAGAACCTCCTACAGCTGGGGGCAGTAGAGGTGGTCCCTCAAGAAATAAGGGGGGAAAAGGTTCTATTCCCGCTGTTTCCTAATCCCAAAAGCGAAAGGGGGCCCAAGACCCATTCTAGACCTGTGACGCCTCAATAAATATCTCAAGAAGTTTCACATGGTCTCCCTAGCCTCCATTATTCCCTCCCTGGATCCAGGAGACTGGTATGCTGCCCTCGACTTGAAGGACTCATACTTTCGTATCTTCATCTTCCAAGGGCACAGATTTTGTGGTGGGCCGACACCATTTCCAATTCACAGCACTACCCTTCAAACTCTCATTGGCCCTGAGAGTATTTACAAAGTGTATGGCGCCACTAGCCACTTACCTGAGGTGTCAAGGGTTTCGGGTCTATCCATACCTCAATGACTAACTCATCAAGGGATGATCTCAGGTGCAAAGGAGCCTCAATCTGGTACGCTCCACCTGTCATGATCTGGGTCTGTTAATAAATGAAAAGAAATTGACCCTGACGCCAGTGCAATGGATAGAGTTCATAGGAGTGGTACTCGACTCCATCCAGGTCAGAGCTTTCCTCCTGGAGGTCCGTTTCCAAGCTATGTCCAACCTGATCTCAAATGTGAGGGCCCACCTGCTCACCACTGCTCACATGTGCCTGAGGTTGTTAGGCCACATACAGCCTGTGCAGCATATGCTATTCCACCTCAGACCCCTGCAGGTATGGCTGGCATTAGTCTATGTCCCCAACAGGCATGATCTGGACTGTGTAGTCAGGGTGCCGGACCATATACAGTCATCCCTGGAATCGTGGCTGAATCCCAAATTGGTGTTGAAAGGAATCCCCTTCGCAGCCCCGGCCCTGACAATGACCCTGGTGATGCCTCAGATTTGGGTTGGGGAGCCTAAATGGGTGATCTCAGCACTCAAGGTTGTTGGTCTCAGGATGATCGCTCGCTCCACATAAATGTCAGAGAGCTCAGAGTGGTTCACTTGGCCTGTCGCAATGTTTTATATCGACGAGCATCAGCCCTATGCAAAGAAGCTCTCTGGCTGTGGGACTTCTGTGTGCAACATGCCATTCATCTTTTGGCAACGCACCTTCCCGGGGCCAGGAATGTGTTGGCAGATCACCTCAGCAGGACCTTCTCATCTTGACACGAGTAGTCACTCCATCTGCAGGTGATCAGCGTGATCTTCCAGAGGTGGGAACTCCCTGGGTGGACTTGTTCGTGTCCAGGCAGAACAGGAAGTGCCATGTATTCTGTGTTTCAAATTATACCTGGTAGGACACACATACAACTGCTGCGAATTACACCTGGTAGGACACGCGCACCAATGCTGCGAATTACACCTGGTAGGACACGCGCACCAATGCTGCGAATTACACCTGGTAGGACACGCACAGTTCGAATCTAGGCTGAGGCACAGAAACAAAGTCCACAACTGCAGAGTTCCCAAAAGACACTAAGTTTATTACGCTCGAGCGTGGTGCCCCCCTGCTAGCCGGGGGGGACCCTGAATACAGATTATACAAAGGTTATATACTTTTTAGCAAAGCATGTTGCCTTCGTGCATCGGAAACCTTAGCCAATAAACAAACCCTTGTCTTATCTACCACCTATCCCTGCTTGGTGCATTCCTCGTGCTATACTAGTATGTTAATTACACAGCATGGTCCTAAAGCCATGCATCAGTAACTTTTATTGATGTGAGGGAGGCCTCACATCAAGGCCAAGAGACAGGGAGTTAGAGACTGACAAAAACCAGATACTGGGAGTCAAGGCAGGCTGGAGACAAGGAGGAGGATTTTCACAGGGATTCAGTATCTAAGGATCACTCCTCCTGGTGTATGATGTGCTGGCATTTAAACAATGGTGGGCCCCAACCCAAAATGGAGTCACATGTGCTAACTTTTCCTTAACAGTCTTCCTTTTTTTTTTTGTACGTCAGTAAGCTATATTGGTGCTGAGTAACCACGCTGCAGGGTTAGCAACTGCCGACAGCACATACTGCAGCATTGTAGGCATACAAAAAATAATGCAAAAACAATAACAGTCAAAAAAAGTAAATACAAAATACGCCGTCCCCAAGTCCCCACATCCAGTAGCCATGAGGTGAGCCAGTCCCAGACCTCCTGGAATCCGGCACTGGTAGTGTCGAGGCTGATGTGGTGGAATAAGGCTGCCTGTTGCTTGAAGATGTGGATGTCAGTTTCCACCCTATGGTGCTGATTTACAAATACACAACAGCTTGAATTGACCAGAGCACAAACCCTGCCCTGATTTGCAAGGAGATAATCCAGGGCTAGGCGGTTTTGCAATGTAGTTTGGGATAGCTGGGTGACTTCAATTTGAAGGGCAGAGAGAGCATCTGCAGTAGCATTTGCCGTTAGTTCCAAAGCAGCTGAAATGTTAACTATAGCTTTTTCCAGCTCGCTTACTCCCAACCATGGCAGAAACCAATGCACAAAGGAGTGAAAGCCTTTGGGCCATTGAGAAAGGGGGTTTAAAGGAATACTTCGTCTGTCCCTCCATACTAGATTGCGGATCTCTCCCCGGGTCAGGTTCTGGTGTACTGTCACGGCGGGTACTATAGCCCCTAAGGTACATGTACCACACCATCCTGCTGGGAGAACCTTATAGGCTGTGTGATTACATAACCAATACCAGCCAGACCCCTCAGGGACCAGCCACGGGGTTCTGGAGTAGGTAGAGGGGCCTCCTGCACCAGAGCTGATTTGGGTGGTGTCCTTGCACCCTACAAAATTCCCTACAAAAACTGTATTTTCTATGCCCTTACGTCGTGACACACATAAAGCATAATTACCCTGGGCCACCATATCAATAGATCATATTTGGATTGTAACATTCCAGTTAAATGTAGTGTTTGCCCATAGCTTAGCTTGGAGTGTTCGATTAAGGAGGATAGGTACCCCTACCAACGGGACCCCTTGACCTAAATATGTGGGGGTATGAATACAAATCATAGAATCATAGAATATCAGGGTTGGAAGGGACCCCAGAAGGTCATCTAGTCCAACCCCCTGCTCGAAGCAGGACCAATTCCCAGTTAAATCATCCCAGCCAGGGCTTTGTCAAGCCTGACCTTAAAAACTTCTAAGGAAGGAGATTCTACCACCTCCCTAGGTAACGCATTCCAGTGTTTTACCACCCTCTTAGTGAAAAAGTTTTTCCTAATATCCAATCTAAACCTCCCCCACTGCAACTTGAGACCATTACTCCTCGTCCTGTCATCTGCTACCATTGAGAACAGTCTAGAGCCATCCTCTTTGGAACCCCCTTTCAGGTAGTTGAAAGCAGCTATCAAATCCCCCCTCATTCTTCTCTTCCGCAGGCTAAACAATCCCAGCTCCCTCAGCCTCTCCTCATAACTCATGTGTTCCAGTCCCCTAATCATTTTTGTTGCCCTTCGCTGGACTCTCTCCAATTTATCCACATCCTTCTTGAAGTGTGGGGCCCAAAACTGGACACAGTACTCCAGATGAGGCCTCACCAATGTCGAATAGAGGGGAACGATCACGTCCCTCGATCTGCTGGCTATGCCCCTACTTATACATCCCAAAATGCCATTGGCCTTCTTGGCAACAAGGGCACACTGCTGACTCATATCCAGCTTCTCGTCCACTGTCACCCCTAGGTCTTTTTCCGCAGAACTGCTGCCTAGCCATTCGGTCCCTAGTCTGTAGCTGTGCATTGGGTTCTTCCGTCCTAAGTGCAGGACCCTGCACTTATCCTTCTTGAACCTCCTCAGATTTCTTTTGGCCCAATCCTCCAATTTGTCTAGGTCCTTCTGTATCCTATCCCTCCCCTCCAGTGTATCTACCACTCCTCCCAGTTTAGTATCATCCGCAAATTTGCTGAGAGTGCAATCCACACCATCCTCCAGATCATTTATGAAGATATTGAACAAAACCGGCCCCAGGACCGACCCCTGGGGCACTCCACTTGACACCGGCTACCAACTAGACATGGAGCCATTGATCACTACCCGTTGAGCCCGACAATCTAGCCAACTTTCTACCCACCTTATAGTGCATTCATCCAGCCCATACTTCTTTAACTTGCTGACAAGAATACTGTGGGAGAGCGTGTCAAAAGCTTTGCTAAAGTCTAGAAACAATACATCCACTGCTTTCCCTTCATCCACAGAACCAGTAATCTCATCATAAATCCAACACTGCGTTCGATTTACACCCTGTTCGATAGCACGGGTTAAATTCAAGAAGCTATTGCCCTCCCATCCTTGTACTGGATTTGGGAATAGGGAGAGGACCCCCCAGGCAAACCATACCAATGTCGACATCCTCCCCTGTACCATACAAAAAACACTACCCCCAATGTAAGTCCAATAAACAGGAACACACAAAGTCCTGGCGGGCTGTGAAGGTCCCAGTAGCTGGAAAGCTCAGTCCATGGGTTGGTTGTAGTGTTCATTCGTGAAGTGGCTCGTCTGCTGGCTCGCCAGGGTCAGGTGGGGGTCCTGTCGCCAACTTGACGTAGCTATGGTGAATCCAGGAACCTTTACCTGCAACTTTTAAAGCAGAATAAGTACATAACAGAACCTAGTACGGCCCCTCCCACCGGGGTTCCAGGGGGTCGGTGCGGGGGATCTTTTTTACCATTACCCAATCCCCTGGCTTAAAGAAATGAACCTGTAACCCTAAGGGTGCAGTTTGAAACAACTGAGCTTCAGACTGATTGGCAGTCAGCTCCTTTTGCAGTCTAGCAACATATCTGGCCAAAGTTTCATCTCCATCCAAGAGGCTAGCATGTACAGGAACATAAATTCCCGGGACTAAAGCTGGTCTCCCAAACAGCACCTCAAATGGGGACAGGCCTAGGGGCATGCGTGGCGTTCGTCTTATATGCCATAAAACTATAGGCAAGGCCTCTGGCCACTTAAGTCCAGTTTCCTTACAAAACTTTGCTACCATTGTCTTTATTGTTTGGTTCATGCGTTCCACCTGACCTGCAGACTGGGGGTGGTACGGGGTGTGTAATTGTCGAGTAATCCCCAAGCACCGGTACAGTTCCTCCAAAATCTTTGCAGTAAAGTGTGAGCCCCAATCTGAATCAATGACCTCAGGGACACCAAACCTGGGTACAATGTCTTTCATTAAGAACTTGACCACAGATCTTGCATCTGCCTTTCTGGTTGGTATTGCTTCAGGCCATCCGGAAAGTTGGTCCACTATAACAAGGAGGTGGTGAAACCCTGAGCATTTAGGCATTTCTGCGTAGTCCATCTGCAAGCGCTGAAATGGGAAGTTTCCCCAGGGTCTCCCCCATTTTGAGCTGGCATCGAGCCGAGTCTTAGCAGAGAAGGCCAGGCAAGTAGGGCAGGAGCCAAGAACTCGCTTTACCGCGGGATAAACATGCGGTGCTGCCCAGAACTTTAGTATGGCAGCCACCGTGCCCTGAATACCAGCGTGACCTAGGGAATGAAAATAATGAGCAGCTGCAAGTAGATAACGGCGGTGGAGAATAGGTTTGTTCCCGATTCGCCAAACCTTATCGGGGCCCTCAGATCCCTCCCAGCGTTTCCAGTCGTGCAGCTCCTCCAAGGATACGTCAGCATACAGCAGTGTCCAGTCAGCAGGTGGGAAGGACACATCCACGGGGAGGGAAGCTGAAACCAGAAGGGGCTGTAGAGCTGCAGCCTTTGCGGCTGAATCAGCTAATGCATTGCCCTGAGATACAAAAGTGTTAGACTGCCTGTGTGCATAACAATGAACCACTGCCACCTGGTGAGAGGCCTGAATAGCTTCCAAAAGGGCGGAAATGAGAGGGCCATTAGCGATTTTTGTGCTTGAGAAGGTTAAAAATCCTCGTTGCTTCCAGAGCTGGCCTGTAGCATGAAAAACCCCAAAAGCATACTTAGAGTCTGTATAGATGGTAACAGTTTTCCCTGAAGACAATAAACAACCTCTGGTAAGCCTGTGTAACTCTGCACCCTGGGCGCTGAAGGAAGGTGGTAGAGGGGCAGCCTCGATAACGTCTGCCTGAGAGGTACCCAAATAGCCCGAGACCCGGTGGCCATTTAAATAGTACGAGGACCCATCGGTGAAAAGAAGTAAATCAGGCTCAACTAAAGGGGAGTCCGCTAAATCCGGGTGGGGCTTACCATCCTGCGTGACGACATAGAATCATAGAATATCAGGGTTGGAAGGGACCCCAGAAGGTCATCTAGTCCAACCCCCTGCTCAAAGCAGGACCAATTCCCAGTTAAATCATCCCAGCCAGGGCTTTGTCAAGCCTGACCTTAAAAACCTCTAAGGAAGGAGATTCTACCACCTCCCTAGGTAACGCATTCCAGTGTTTCACCACCCTCTTAGTGAAAAAGTTTTTCCTAATATCCAATCTAAACCTCCCCCACTGCGACTTGAGACCATTACTCCTCGTTCTGTCATCTGCTACCATTGAGAACAGTCTAGAGCCATCCTCTTTGGAACCCCCTTTCAGGTAGTTGAAAGCAGCTATCAAATCCCCCCTCATTCTTCTCTTCTGCAGGCTAAACAATCCCAGCTCCCTCAGCCTCTCCTCATAACTCATGTGTTCCAGTCCCCTAATCATTTTTGTTGCCCTTCGCTGGACTCTCTCCAATTTATCCACATCCTTCTTGAAGTGTGGGGCCCAAAACTGGACACAGTACTCCAGATGAGGCCTCACCAATGTCGAATAGAGGGGAACGATCACGTCCCTCGATCTGCTCGCTGTGCCCCTACTTATACATCCCAAAATGCCATTGGCCTTCTTGGCAACAAGGGCACACTGCTGACTCATATCCAGCTTCTCGTCCACTGTCACCCCTAGGTCCTTTTCCGCAGAACTGCTGCCTAGCCATTCGGTCCCTAGTCTGTAGCTGTGCATTGGGTTCTTCCGTCCTAAGTGCAGGACCCTGCACTTATCCTTATTGAACCTCATCAGATTCCTTTTGGCCCAATCTTCCAATTGGTCTAGGTCCTTCTGTATCCTATCCCTCCCCTCCAGCGTATCTACCACTCCTCCCAGTTTAGTATCATCTGCAAATTTGCTGAGAGTGCAATCCACACCATCCTCCAGATCATTTATGAAGATATTGAATAAAACCGGCCCCAGGACGGACCCTTGGGGCACTCCACTTGATACCGGCTGCCAACTAGACATGGAGCCATTGATCACTACCCGTTGAGCCCGACAATCTAGCCAGCTTTCTACCCACCTTATAGTGCATTCATCCAGCCCATACTTCCTTAACTTGGTGACAAGAATACTATGGGAGACCGTGTCAAAAGCTTTGCTAAAGTCAAGAAACAATACATCCACTGCTTTCCCTTCATCCACAGAACCAGTAATCTCATCATAAAAGGTGATTAGATTAGTCAGGCATGACCTTCCCTTGGTGAATCCATGCTGGCTGTTCCTGATCACTTTCCTCTCATGCAAGTGCTTCAGGATTGATTCTTTGAGGACCTGCTCCATGATTTTTCCAGGAACTGAGGTGAGGCTGACTGGTCTGTAGTTCCCAGGATCTTCCTTCTTCCCTTTTTTAAAGATTGGCACTACATTAGCCTACATCCATGCATATATGGTGAGGGGTACCATCCTCTGGGAGGGGTACCATCCTCTGGGAGGGGTAGCATTGTGGCTGGATTGAGGACGTTACAGCAGCGTAAAGTAACGTTGTCAGCGGCCAACAGGATTAGTTCATATTTATGAGCCCGCTGTGGAGACAATGCCTGTGTAGAATGCTGTTTTAAAAGAATTTCAACCTCATGAGGGACCCAGACAGTCAGAGGGTGCCCCAAAACAATCGGTCGTGACCGTTCAACCATGACAGCAGCAGCAGCAACAGACCGTACACAGGAGACAGAGCCCTGAATAACAGGGTCCAGTTGTACTGAGTAATAGGCTATGGGGCGTGGGCGATCCACCAGGTATTGCAAAAGGACGCCGCTAGCCACCCCCTGCCGTTCGTGAGTGAAAAGAGAAAATGGTTTACTGTAATCTGGGAATCCCAAGGCGGGCGCAGAGATCAGAGCCTTTTTGATGGATTTAAAAGCGTCTTCCATTTCCGGGGTCCAGGAGACAGGATCGAGGGTTAGTGTTGTAGTAGCTTGAACTAACGGTTTCACCAATTCCCTGAAAGCCATGACCCAGGGTCGGCAGAACCCCGCAGCCCCCAAGAAAGCCCGTAACTGCTTTTTGGTAGTCGGACACGGGTAATCCTGGATTGCCCGCACCCTGTCAGGGGAGAGTAAGCGCTCCCCAGGCCTAATTACAAAGCCCAAATAAATTACCTGATCTAGGCACAGCTGCAACTTGGATGGAGATGCACGATGACCCTTATTAGCTAATGCAGTAAACAAAACAACAGAGTCAATTAAACATGCGTTATGATCTGAGGCAGCAATTAACAAATCATCCACATACTGTACCAGGACAGACAAACTAGGCAAGACAATATCTTTTAAATCCTCGGTGAGAATTCGGGAAAAAATAGTGGGGGATCCTGAGAACCCCTGGGGAAGATGCGTCCATGTTAGCTGCTGACCCTTCCAGGTAAATGTGAATAAATATTGAGAATCAGGGTGCAAAGGGATACTGAAAAATGCTGCACACAAATCTGTAACTGTAAAGCAGGTGGCTGACTGAGGAATCAGTGTTAGAATAGTGCTCGGATCAGGGACAACTGGATGGGGGGCTATAACATAACCATTTATAGCCTGTAGATCCTGGACAAATCGATAGACTGGACGCCCGTCTGGTCCTGGTTTAGGCTTCCTTACTGGAAGAATAGGAGTATTACAGGGCGAACTGCAGGGGACTAAAACCCCCTGAGTCAAATAGCTGTCAATAAGAAGTGAGATGCCTTCTTCCGCCTCCCTCGGCAAGGGGTATTGTTTTACGGACGGAGGCGGTCCGCCCCTTGTTTTCAGACTCACTGGAACTGCTGATTTAAGAAGACCCACATCAGTAGGATTTGTGCTCCACAAAGTGTGGGGAACACGGGACAATTCAGAGGGCACACCAGGAATAGGGGTAACCGATGCCATAAGAGAAGCAACCTGATGAGGTTCAATAAGGATAAGTGCAGGGTCCTGCACTTAGGACGGAAGAACCCAATGCACAGCTACAGACTAGGGACCGAATGGCTAGGTAGCAGTTCTGCGGAAAAGGACCTAGGGGTGACAGTGGACGAGAAGCTGGATATGAGTCAGCAGTGTGCCCTTGTTGCCAAGAAGGCCAATGGCATTTTGGGATGTATAAGTAGGGGCATAGCCAGCAGATCGAGGGACGTGATCGTCCCCCTCTATTCGACATTGGTGAGGCCTCATCTGGAGTACTGTGTCCAGTTTTGGGCCCCACACTACAAGAAGGATGTGGATAAATTGGAAAGAGTCCAGCGAAGGGCAACAAAAATGATTAGGGGTCTGGAACACATGAGTTATGAGGAGAGGCTGAGGGAACTGGTATTGTTTAGTCTGCGGAAGAGAAGAATGAGGGGGGATTTGATAGCTGCTTTCAACTACCTGAGAGGTGGTTCCAGAGAGGATGGTTCTAGACTATTCTCAGTGGTGGAAGAGGACAGGACAAGGAGTAATGGTCTCAAGTTGCAGTGGGGGAGGTTTAGGTTGGATATTAGGAAAAACTTTTTCACTAGGAGGGTGGTGAAACACTGGAATGCGTTGCCTAGGGAGGTGGTGGAATCTCCTTCCTTAGAAGTTTTTAAGGTCAGGCTTGACAAAGCCCTGGCTGGGATGATTTAATTGGGGATGGGTCCTGCTTTTGAGCAGGGGGTTGGACTAGATGACCTACTGAGGTCCCTTCCAACCCTGATATTCTATGATTCAACCACCGAGTCTGGGACGGACATGCGGAGCCCCTCGGGGGCGCAATATATGTGTGCCCCCAATTTGCCCAGCACATCCCGCCCGAGGAGGTTCGCGGGGCCCTCCGGCATTACAACAAACCTCTGTGATAGCTTTAAAGAACCAAGCTCGATAGGGACAGGGTAGGATAAAGGAGCCGGGCAGGGATTGCCTTCTATGCCCTGCACCCAAACTTTGGTATTGGACAGAGAGCCCGGAACAAAAGTTAAAGTGGAGAGGGTGGCCCCAGTATCTACTAGAAAAGGCACAAGGTATTCCCCAACTTTCAAATAAATTTGTGACTGTAACCCCAAGTCCCATTCCAACTCTCCCAAAGTCCCCAAAACCTCCACCTCTAGTCACTGGGGGTTAACAAGGTTCTGGGGGGCGTTAGGGGGAAAAGAGGATTAGCCTCTACCTGGCTCTTCCAAGGAGCCCCTTGGGGAAGCAGGGGACACTCCCTCCTCCAGTGCCCTGGTTGCTTATAATAATTACAATTTCCGTCCCTCATTTTATCCCAACCTCCCCCTCCTCCTGTCCCCCGTCCATGCCCCCTTCCTCTCATCTCTCCGCGCCCTTGCCAATGCTGGTTTCCCGAAGGAGCCTGCAAGGCAGCAGCTAACATATTTACCTCCTCCTTCTTCTGTTTACGTTTTTCCTGTGCTTTCTCCTCGTCCCTGCCGTTAAACACAAAGGTGGCCAGGCGGACTACCTCTTGGAGGGGTTTTCCTGGCCAATCGGGCACATGCTTAGAAAAATATTTTTTTATATCTGATGCTGCCTGATCAACATAAAAGGAGACCATCATAGGACGGTTTTCTTCTGCCTCAGGGTTTATACCGCCCCCATATACACGAACTTGTTTGGACAACCGGGCCAAAAAGGTGGAGGGGTGCTCAGTAAGCTCTTGCTGACATTCGTGGATTTTAGACCAGTTAGCCGTTTAACTACCAGCTTTACGTATAGCTTCTAAAAGGCCATTTCTACCCGCCTTTAAAAGGCCCATTTGAGTAAGCACATTAGGATTCCAATTGGGATCAGTCGGGGCCAAGAAGTCCGAGTACTATCCTCCCCTGCCCAGCGCCTATTAGCATCCAGAATGGAATATTTCTCGTCAGGGGTAAAAAGTGTGTCCAGGATTACCTGGACATCTCCCCATGTAGGATTAAATGCGGTAAATACAGACCGAATGGTCTGCAGAACCTTCTCTGGATCGTCACGCAGGCAAGGCATCTGCTGTTGCCATGTTATTAAATCGCCTGGGCCAAAGGGGCGGTGAACATAGGGAAAGGCGAACCGTTCACTCCCGTCCGTACCATGAGTAACAAGGGGTTGCTGAATGAGGGGAGCTTGCAGAGTAACCAGTGGGTCAATGGTGGGCTCGCACGGACAGGGGGGTGACGAGCAAGGCATGATAGGCATAAGTCAGAAAGCTGAGGGTAAGCCGGGGGAGGGGCAGAAGCAGGTCGGGGAGGAGAAGAAACAGGCATAGCACAGAGCGGGGCTGAAGACCCCTGAGATAGATAGGAAAAGGAGGAGGAAAGAGGACGTCCTTTCGCACGCACATAAGCCCAGTTGTCCCATACATACCAATAATCCATCTGGGCTGGAGCTTTGTCCTCCAGCCTCCTTCTAAGCGCTGTTAATGTATCCCCAGCAAAGGACCCATCCGGTGGCCATTCAACAGATGTCTGAGTTGTTAGTGCTGGCCACTCAACCTTACATAAAATAACAGCTTTCTTCCTACCTAACCCATGGGTGCCAGAAATATTCCCCCAATTTTTGAAAATTTCAGCCAAAGAGGTCCCCTTACTTACACTCTGCCCAGAACCCATAATGGGCTACCAAAAGAACACAAAATGTGCCACCTTATCGCCTAAGCGATGGCTCACACACACCCCTCCTCGGAGTTCTCAAAGGTGAACTCACCCTGTGGTGGCTGGAGCTGTCCGAGAGGAGGAGTGTAGTCTCGCTTGTTGGGGCGAGCCTAGAGTCCCTTCGTGGTTGCCAAAACTGTTACGAATTATACCTGGTAGGACACGCATACAACTGCTGTGAATTACACCTGATAGGACACGCACACCAATGCTGCGAATTACACCTGATAGGACACGCACACCAATGCTGCGAATTATACCTGATAGGACACGCACACCAGTGCTGCGAATTATACCTGATAGGACACGCACACCAATGCTATGAATTACACCTGATAGGACACGCACACCAATGCTGCAAATTATACCTGATAGGACACGCACACCAATGCTGTGAATTATACCTGATAGGTCACGCACAGTTCGAATCTAGGCTGAGGCACAGAAACAAAGTCCACAACTGCAGAGTTCCCAAAAGACACTAAGTTTATTATGCTCGAGCGTGGTGCCCCCCTGCTAGCCAGGGGGGGACCCTGAATACAGATTATACAAAGGTTATATACTTTTTAGCAAAGCATGTTGCCCTCGTGCATCGGAAACCTTAGCCAATAAAAAAATCCTTGTCTTATCTACCACCTATCCCTGCTTGGTGCATTCCTCATGCTATACCAGTATGTTAATTACACAGAATGGTCCTAAAGCCATGCATCAGTAACTTTTATTATCAGAATGGAAGGCCTCACATCAAGGCCAAGAGACAGGGAGTTAAGAGACTGACAAAAACCAGATACTGGGAGTCAAGGCAGGCTGGAGACGAGGAGGATTTTCACAGGGATTCAGTATCTAAGGATCACTCCTCCTGGTGTATGATGTGCTGGCATTTAAATAATGGTGGGCCCCAAACCAAAATGGAGTCACATGTGCTAACTTTTCCTTAACATCCACTCAATTCACGGGGTCAACAGAGGCTCCCTGTCCGATACCATTTTGCTCCCATGGTCGGGGGCTCTACTATACGCCTTCCCACCAGGACCATTAATCCAAAGAGTCCTCATGAAAATCAAGCAGGACAAGGCGAAGGTAATCCTGATAGCTCCGGATTGGCCTGGCCAACAGTGGTTTGGCATGCTGCTGGACCTCTTGATGACAGCTCCGCTACAGCTACCGCTCTTGCTAGACTGGCTTTCTCAGAACCCTGGCAGGTTTCTGCACCCGAACCTAGCTGCACTGCACTTGATGACTTGGCTGCTTCATGGTTGAATGCAGACAAGCAGGAGTGCTCAGCCCATGTCTAACAAATCCCATCGAGCAGCAGAAAGCCCTCTCTCAGGGCAATCTACCTGGCCAAATGAAAACAGTTCACGTGTTGGACCTTGGACCAAGGTCTTTGGCCTGAACAGGCCTCGCTGCAGTCGATACTGGACTACCTTATGCACCTCAAGCTCCAGGGCCTGTCTCTTTTGTCGACCAATGTCCATTTGGCTGCTATTTTGGCCTTCCACTCTCCATTCCAGGGCAGGTCTTTGCTCACAACATGACTGTCCATTTTGTAAAAGGTCTGGAGCAGTTCTATCCTCAAGTCTGCGATCCCATCCCTCCTTGAGTCCTGAACCTCATACTGTCAAGGTTCCTTCGAGCCATTGGCCTCTTGTTCCCTTTTTCTGCTCAAATGGAAGGTCTGATTTCTGGTGGTGATAACATCAGCCCATAGGGTCTCTGAGATTAGGGTGCTTATCTCGGAGCTGCCCTACAAAGTGTTCTACAAGGACAAGGTCCAGCTGTGGCTGCACCCAGCTTTCCTGCCCAAAGTAGTTGTGCAGTTTCATATCAACCAGGAAATATACTTACCAGTCTTCTTTCCAGCTCCTCATAAGTCAGTTGAGGAGCATAGATTACACTCTCTGGCCGTCAGAAGGGTGCTAGCCTTTTACATTGAAAGGAGTAAGCCATTCCGTAAGTCAACGCAGTTATTCATCGCGGTGGCAGGCAGAACAAAGGGCCTTCCTATGTCTGCCCAAAGAATTTTATCATGGATACCTCCTGCATCCGTTTTTGCTATGAACAGGCAAAAGTGCCACTACTGGCGATTGTAACTGCCCATTCAACCAGGATGCAAGCCTCGTTGGCAGCTTTCCTGGCCCAGGTGCCAATCCAAAATATTTGCAGGGCCACTACCTGGTCGTCCATCCACATGTTCACATTCCATTACTCGCTTTCCCAGCAGGCCCGGGACGACGCTGGCTTCGGCAGAGCAGTATTGCAAGCCATACAACTGAATTCCAAGCCCACCTCCAGGGATACTGCTTGTGAGTCACCTAGAATGGAATCAACACAAGCAAGCTCTCGAAGAAGAGAAAACAGTTGTCTACATTGCGTAATTATTGTTCTTCGAGATTTGTTGCTCATGTCCATTCCATTACCCACCTTCCTGCCCCTCTGTCAGAGTTGCCGGCAAGGAGGAATTGAGAGGGCGTGGGGTCGGCAGCGCTTCATATACCAGCATATGAGCGCGGCATTCCAGAGGGCGCCACAACCAGCCCTATGGATACTGCTAAAGCAAAAAATTCCGACAACTGTGCACATGGGTGCGCACACACCTAGAATGGAATGGCTATAAGCAACACATCTCGAAGAACAGCAGTTACAAAAGGTAGGTAACCATTTTTTCCTTCCCCTGCACTGGGCTTGCCTGTGCTCAACTGATGGCAGTGGCAGATTACACGGGGCCCCCGGGCTCCTGGTAGCAGCTCTCTTTGGGGCAGGTGGCCAGTGGGCAGGGCGGCCTGTCCTGCAGCAGCACCTCCATGTTGGGTGTCGGGCTGCCTCCACCGCGGGCAGCCCCGGGTTCCTACCTTCAGGATCCCTGTAGCAGCAGCTGAAACCGGAGCCCTATTGTGGGGCTGAACGGCAGGCAGGGGATACCTGGAGCGGGGAATCCAGAGTGGAGCCAGAGTGGGGGAGAAAATCCAGAGCCCAGAACGCGGCAGTGCCATGGAAGGGAGGAAGGGGCTTCCTGGAGTGCTGGAGCTGAACCCAGGGCAGGGGGAACCAAGACGCAGAGAGAGCACCAGGGACATGCACGGGGGGAGGATGAAGGAGGGGTATGGAGCAAGCAGGGGAACAACATCCCCCCACCCCCCGCAATATTTGACAGCGGCACACAACGCCTCTGGGGCTACAGCGGGAACTGACACCTCCTCTGGCCCCGGATCAGCAGCACTATTTAGGGAAGACGGGGTGGCACCTGTCTCTCTTCCCTCAAGTTTGTACCGGAGGTCTGCTCACAGCACACACCCAAGCATAGGCAGAGCTCTTAGCTGCAGTGCTGGGCAGGCAGATCCCCTCCTCCAGGAGCCGGCATTCTCTGGAGCTTACCCACCCCACCACCTTCTCGGCTTCCACCAATTAGCAGCTGAGATGGACAAAGTAAGAACCCTTCTAACCAATAGTAGCAGTGCAGTGAGCAGAGCCTCTGAGAGTGGGGCAGGCAAAAAAGGGGTCAGTTGAGGAGGGATAGCTCAGTGGTTTGAGCATTGGCCTGCTAAACCCAGGGTTGTGAGTTCAATCCTTGAGGGGGCCATTTAGGGATCTGGGGAAAAAATTGGGGATTGGTCCTGCTTTGAACAGGGGGTTGGACTAGATGATCTCCTGAGGTCCCTTCCAACTCTGATATTCTATGATTCTATGAGGGGAGAGCACAGGGTTCACGGTGGTCAGCACGGTCCCCGGGACGGAAGTGACATCACTTCCGGGACCGACCGCACCGGGAGTGGGTAGGGGAGGCAGTGCCTCCCCAAATAGCCAGGTGTGGCCCCACCCACATTCTGCCCCCCCAGGGCCCAGCTTTGGCAGTGCCACTGGGTTCCAGGGGGCTGGGGCCACACTGTCCACTTTCTTGGGGCTGGGGAGGCCATGGTGGCACCGCACGCTCTCCCAGCCCTATGGGGCTGGGAGACTGCAGCGGCAGTGCCGTGCGCTCTCCCTCCCAGAACTCCAGGGCACGCGCTCTCTTTTGGATGGAAGGGGCGGGACTGAAGGTAACCTCCACCAGCCAGCGGTTCACCCACACTCCATGTGGCACTAGCCAATCACACCAGCCTGCAGGGCCCCACAAAGTGCAGCCTGGAGTGGTCGCCCAGATTTGCCGTCCACTAGGGATGGCTCTGCAGGAGGTGGTGGGAGCCCAGGATAGTCCGCTGTGTGGATGGGTAGGAGGTGGAAGCACAGCATCCCCAGTGGGGCTGCGGTGGGGGGGAGACCGAGCTACTCTGGCCCCAGGACCGGGGTGGGAACACAGAACATGCCCCTCCAAAAGGGGTCAAATTTTTATTCCTGCACACACCCCTGCAGAGCGCAGAGTCCATAGTAAAGCTACATGGCTGGTGGAGAGAGGCTGATGGCTTGTCCCTGTTGCCACCCTCGCCCCTTTGCCAATCCCACATCCTGAGCTTGGTTTACAACTCTTGGGATTTGATAAATACAATGTATTGATTGGTCTGTGAGATTTAAATTCTGTTTTGGTGTGTGCCCCCCAGCAGCCCCTTCCTGCTGGTCCTTGGAGAGGTGTTGCTACTTGTTCTCCCCAATCTCCTGGGATTGGGGAGCTGCCATTCTTGCCCCACTCTTCTCACTGCCTTTGCCCCCTCCCAGCATCAACCTCTCGCATTCTGTCTCTCTCTCTTGTCCCCCAGAGGTTCCTGATCCCCACGACCACCACCTACACTCACCTGTGCTCCCTTCCCCTTCCTATTCACACTCCTCCTCCCTTGCCCCTCTCAGCTCCCCTTCTGGACCCACATTCTCCTGCATTCTCCTCTGTCTTCTCCCACACCTCAAGCTCCCCATCCCCACTTTGTTTACAACCTTTCCTTCACATTCCTCAGCACACCTCTGTCTTCCTCCAGCTCTGCAGAATCCCTCTGACCCTGCTACATCTTCATATTGCCCAGTTCCTTCTCTGACAACCTCCTCCTGCCCCCTTCAACCCCTGCACATTCTCCTCTCTCCCTTCTGAACCCCCATATATGTTATGTTTTTTATGTTTGTTTTTTTGTTACTTAATGTGACAGTATTATTAAAATATAAGTGTAATGGGGGTACATAAAAGAGAGATATTTAAAGTATATTAAGTGTAGCACATTTTTTCCATGGCTATGCACAGATGTTACTGGGAATGATACGCAGAGTCTGGCTGTCATTAGTTTCCTAAGCTACTCTCAATTCAATAGTTGGTGGTGAAAAGGACATTTGATGGGTTACAACTCACAGAATCAAAATAACATGTAATCTCTTTTAAAGGACTGTGAAAATTTAAGAGCATGCGTGAAGTATTTGTATTAATGCATTTTGAGACATTCATGTTTTAATGGGTATGGGGGCCCAAATATTCTTTGTGCCAATGGCACCCAATACATCTTAATCCATTTCTGACCGATGGGACTACAGTGGAGTCTCAAACAGGTCGTGGCTCATGGCAGCTGGAACCCACAGTTGTGTGTTTCCCATCCTCCTTATTCTCCTCATCTTCGCTGTTCATTCCAGGGGCCTGTGACTCGGGCTTATCAGAGGTATCTACGATGGTCTGAGAGTGGTGCTGGTGTCTCAACCAAGTATGGCATGCAGGTCTTTATTCCCCTCCCCCCGCTGTTCCTCAGACGTTCTTGTCAACTGCTGGAAATGGCCCACCTTGATTATCACTACAAAAGGTTTTTTCACTTCCGCTCTCCTGTTGGTAATAGCTCACCTTACCTGATCACTCTCCTTACAGTGTGTATGGTAATTGTTTCATGTTCTCTGTGTTTATAAATCTCCCCACTGTATTTTCCACTGAAGGCATCCGATGAAGTGAGCTGTAGCTCATGAAAGCTTATGCTCAAATAAATTTGTTAGTCTCTAAGGTGCCACAAGTCGTCCTCTTCTTTTTGCGGATACAGACTAACACGGCTGCTACTCTGAAACTTGTAAAATCAGTTGGTCTGTGGTTTGGCACCAGATTGACTGTTGGCCTTCCTGACCTTCTGGCATGCCTGCCGCAGTTCCTTTGCTTTCACACGGCACTGCTGCTGATCCCTGGCATACCCCTTTTCCTGCATCCCTCATGCAAACTGCTCATAGATGTCCACATTTTTAAAGAGATTTTTGGAGTTCATGCCAAGAGGTGTTATGTCACAAAGTTGAGAGTCAGTAGTCCCTCTCCATAAGGCTTTCATGCAACCATAGCTTGAATATTGCATTTATTTTGTATATTGGTAAATGTAAATCAGCACTATGAAGAGCAACACAAAGAGTAGGGGGCTCGTGGGATTGGTTTGAGGAAGGACTGAACATATGAAGCATGGATAGTTGTAGAGGGATGCAAGAATATTGGAGCCGTGTGAACACCCATAGTGGCAAGGAGCTATCTAAGAATAGGATGAAGGGCTTGTAACTAGGAGTAATGGGATGGACTTTAGTAAGGGAAAGTTTTAAGATGGATGTCCTCAAAAGAAATTTGATAGTAAGGTTGTTAAGGGATGTAGTGGTGGACAGTGCATCATTTGGAACGTGCAGTGTTGTTGTAGCCATATTGGTCCCGGGATATAGAGAGACAAGGTGGGTGAGGTAATATCTCTTACTGGATGAACTTCTGTTGGTGAGAGAGACAAGCTTTTGAGCTTTTCTTCAGGTCTGGGAAACTTAAGGCTTGTCTTCACTACAGGGGTAAATTGCTACTCCAGCTATTTGAATAACGTAGTGAAAATGGTGCTTTGGGGAGTGTGAGACTGTGTGTGTATGAGGCGCACACAATCTGTGTTGGGGGACTGAGATGCAGAGTGTATGCGGGTGTGAGAGAAACTGTCTGTGTATGAGGCACACTGTTTTGGGGGATTGTGTAAGAGACAGTGTGTGTGTTGGGGAGTGAGAGACTCTGTGTGTGTGTGTGTGTGTGTGTGTGTGTGTGTGTGTGTGTGACACACACACACAATCTGTGTTGAGGGACTCAGAAGCAGAGTGGATGTGGATGTGAGAGCCAGTCTGTGTCTGAGAGAGACTTTGGGCATGGCTACACTTGCGAGTTACAGCGCATTAAAGCAGCCCCATGCGCTCTAACTGACTATGCGTTCACACTGGCAAGGCACGTAGAGCACCCGGACTCCATGGCTAGAGCGCTCCTGGTAATCCACCTTGGTGAGTGGAATAATGTGTGATGCACCCCGCTGGAGTGCCGCAGCACCAGTGTGGACGCCCTGGTCTGTTAAAGAGCTCTGATCGGCCTCCAGAAGTGTCCCACAATGCCTGTTCTAGCCACTCTGGTCATCACTTTGAACTCAGGTGACCAACCGTTAGACCCACCCTTTAAATTCTCTGGGAATTTTGAAAATGCCCTTCCTGTTTGCTCAGCCAGGCATGGAGTGCTCTCAGCGAATCTTTCCAGGTGACCATGCCTCCACGCGCCAGGCAATCCCCAGTATGGAGCAATGGTGAGGTGCTGGACCTCATCAGTGTTTGGGGGAGGAAGCTGTCCAGTCCCAGTAGCGCTCCAACTGTAGGAATTACGATACCTTCAGGCAGATATCAAGGGACATGATGGAAAGGGGCAATGACTGGGACGCAGTGCAGTGTTAAAGTGAAGGAGCTGCGGAATGCCTACCGCAAAGCCCGCGAGGCAAACTGCCTCTCCAGTGCTGCCCCCATGACCTGCCGTTTCTACAAAGAGCTGGACGCAATACTGGGGCGTAACCCCACCTCCATTCTGAGTACCACCCTGGACACTTCAGAGCCCAGTTCAACAAGGCAGGTGGAGGAGGAGGAAAGCGGGAGCGAGGGTGCTGAGGAGGAGGAAGACATCCCGGCATCCCTAGATGCATGCAGCCAGGAGCTGTTCTCAAGCCAGGAGGAAGGTAGCCAGTTGCAGTGGCCGGTGCTTGGGGAAGGACAAACACCAGAGGATGTGCCCGGTAAGCAGCTTTCATTTTGGGAAGGAAGTTATTCGGTGCGGGCTCTTGGGGCGAGGAGGGTTAGGGCTGCATGCATGCCTAGATGCGGAATAGAGCGTCGATGTACTCTCTCATATCACAATAGTCGGCTTCAGTGATCTCTTCATAGGTCTCACCTAGAAGTTGGGCAATGCGCTTGCGCAGGTTTCTTGGGAGAGCCACTCTGGTCCTTGTCCCAGTCAGGCTAACATGTCCGCGCCACTGTGCTGTGAGGGGTGGGGGAACCATTGCTGCACACAGGCAAGCTGCGTATGGGCCAGGCCGGAAGCCGCTTTGTAGTAGAAGATCCTCCCTTGCTTCCCAGGTCACCCTCAGCAGCGAGATATCTTCCAGGACAAACTCCTGTGGAAAATGTGGGGAGAGTGTTCAGTATAGGGGCCCCCTGCAGCTGTTGGCTGTCCCCAAGGCACAGAAACCTAGAGGACAGTACGGCCGTGAAACAATCAGTCTCCCTTGACCCTGTGCTTACTCGCCATTTTGGGGTTCTCATGGGTTATGTGCACTCGCTTTGGGACAGGCAAATTATGCGATTGTGTAGACTGTGCTTGCCCGTAAGTACGGGGGAATCCTTGCTCTGTCTGGTGTGGTAATGCTGCCTCTGTTAAGTGTTGCATTTTGCCTTTACAGTTGCAACCTTGAGATCTCAGCAGTCCATGTTATCACCGGCCGAAAGACTCCAACGAATCAGGAAGCGTCCACGAAGAAGCAAAGAGGACATGCTGCATGAAGTAAATGCAGCAGTCCCTTAATGAAAATCAAAAAGCACAGGAGCAGAGGGAGAGTGAAAGGAGGATCCGCCAGCAGAATGAGGAGCACTGGCACAAAAGCACGGGAGCTCCGGCAGCAAAGCACGGAGCGGCTGATAGGCATAATGGAGCACCAAACAGACTAAATCCAGGCGCTTGTAGCCATGCAGGCGGAGCACTACCACGCCCGCCCCCCCTGCAGCTCTTGTCCCAAAACTCCTTTCCTTGTGTCCCCTTGTCCCTTCCAACCCACTTTGCCCAACATTCGGGTTCTTATCCCCACCAGCTGCCTCCAACACCTGTAGCTTCGCCACCCAGTCCTGAAAACTACAGCCCTTACCCATTGCACTCAACCTCCATCACTGTGCATTATAGCCATCCTGAAGTGCAGCACTCATTGCACAGCACTCCAGACAGGAAGGCTGAGTATGATAACAGGACATAGGCAAATCTATGATTGTACTGTTCCCCAGCCCACCCCCTTTCCCTTTCTGTTTCCCAAGCAGTTGTGTTTCTTTTCAATATGCATTTTCTTTTCAATAAATGGATTTTTTGGCTTTGAAAACATGCTTTATTATTGCATAAAGTAAAAGATACCTTAGCCCAGGAAAGCAGCAGGCACTGCAAGTCAGCATAGCACACACAGATTCTTACTAACATTGGAACCACTGCACTTCACTCCCATGCAGGGCATCAGACATTACTGATGGCTTTCAGCCTCAGATTGCTCCCTCAAGGCATCCCTAATCCTTGCAGCCCTGCACTGGGCCCCTCTCATAGCCCTGCTCTCTGGCTGTTCAAATTCAGCCTCCAGGTGTTGAACCTCCAAGTTCCATGCCTGAGTGAATCTTTCACCCTTCCTTTCACAAATGGAGGGTACAGAACGCGGATATAACTGCGAGAATGTTGTCATCGGCCAAGTCCAGCTTCCCATACAGAGCGCACCAGCAGCCCTTTAAATGGCCAAAAGCACACTCCACAGTCATTCTGCACTGGCTCAACCGCTGTTGAACCGCTCCTTGCTGCTGTCAAGGCTCCCTGTGTAGGGTTTCATGAGCCACGGCATTAAAGGGTAAGCGGGGTCTCCAAGGATCACAATGGGCATTTCGACTTCCCCTACGGTGATCTTCTGATCTGGGAAAAAAGTCCTGGCTTGCAGCTTCCTGAACAGGCCAGTGTTCCAAAAGATGCGTGGGTCATGCACCTTTCTGGGCCAGCCTGTGTTAATGTCAATGAAATACCCACAGTGATCCACAAGCGACTGGAGAACCATAGAGAAATAGCCCTTTAGATTAACATCCTTGGAGGCTAGGTGGGCTGGTGCCAGAATTGGAATAGGTATCCCATCTACTGCCCCTCCGGAGTTAGGGAAACCCATTTGTGCAAAGCCAGGCAAAATGTTATGCACGTTACCCGGAGTCACAGTTCTGAGTAGGATGCAATTAATGGCCCTGCAAACTTGCATCAACACGATTCCAACGGTCGACTTTCCCACTCCAAACTGGTTTAGCGTCCAATCGGTAGCTGTCTGGAGTTGCCCGCTTCCAGATTGCAATAGACACCCACTTCTCCACCAGCAGGGCAGCTCTCAATCTTGTGTCCTTGCGCTGCAGGGTGGGGGCAAGCTCATCACACAGTCCCGTGAAAGTGGCTTTTCTCATCCGAAAGTTCTGCAGCCACTGCTCGTCATCCCAGACTTGCATGACAATGTGATCCCACCACTCAGTGCTTCTTTCCCGAGCCCGAAAGCGGCGTTCCACGGTGATGAGCATGTCCGAAAATACCACAAGCAATCTCGTGTTGTATGCGTTACTCAAGTCGATATCATCGGAGTCTTCACTGTCAGTTTGGATCTTAAGGAGTAACTCAACTGCCAAACGTGACTTGCTGGCGAGACTCGTCAGCATCCTCCTCAACAGTTCGGGCTCCATTCCTGCAGACCAAAAGGGAAGACAGAGCGCACAGTACAAAAAACGTTGAAAGATGGCACCAAATTTGGACGGAAGCACAGGGATTGCTGGCATGCGAACCAATGCATCACGGGGCGTTGGGACAGGACCCAGAATGCCCTGCGTCCCCTGCCCCCTTCCCACAAGTCACAGCGCCAGAATGGGAAGAGGTGCTCTGTGGGATAGCTGCCCATAATGCACTGCTCCCAATGCCGCTGCAAGTGCCACAACTGTGGCCACGGCAGTGCGCTTGCAGCTGTCAATGTGGACAGACTGCAGCACTTTCCCTGCTGCACTCTCCAGTGTCTCTATTCAGTCCATGATTTTTAGTGCCTAGCAAAGTTGTAAATTTAAGCTCCCAGGCTCATCTCTTGAAAGTGTTGTGCAGGTTTCCTTTGAGGATAAAGACTAAGAGTGATCACTTGTGAAAACCATTTGCCCACAGGCAATGTGGTGTGTTTGTTTTTTATATCTTTTATATTTTGTCTTTTATGAAAAAATATGAAAATATTTGATAGTTTACTGATAAAATATAAAAACATGATATCTTTTGTCTTTTATGACAATGTATAAAATATATATGGATTTTTTGTCTTTTATGATAAAATTCTTATACTAAGCAATCTTATCCATCTTGTATTTAGCTGTGACACTCTGAGTAAGTTTCCCACACCTGAAGAAGAGCTTTGTGTAGCTCGAAAGCGTGTCTCTCTCACCAACAGAAGTTGGTCCAATAAAAGATATTACCTCACTCACCTCATCTCTCATCTGGAACAATAAACCAGATAAAATGTACAAAGCACTAGTTAAACATATAGTGGGGGGAAATTTGCGTTGGCAAGGGAGTAGGCTAAAATGACCCAGTAGTCTTTTTTTTTGTTTCTAAATCTTTTAGAAAAATTAATATAAATATATGTAATATATACTTTTAAAATTAATAAAATAATTATTATTTAAGTGTAAGTTTATGTGCTCTGGGTGGCACTTGCCTTGGTCTTCAGGTTTTTCTTGCTTCCTATTTAAAATGGACTTAAAGAAGATTTGGGAGGGGGAGCGAAACAAGCTCAGCTGCTGATATAGAAAAGTATGCATGCTGGAAATGGGGTACCCACTGAAAGTACCCATTGCTGTCTTTGGTTGGTGTTTGAAGGTGGAGAAATCCCTGTCCCATCAAAGAGCGAACTGGATGAGTTACAGGAGGAAGTGGCAAGGAGGGCGCAGGAACAGGAGCTACGCAGGAAACGGGAAAAGGAACTGGAGGCAGCAATGGGGTTTAACCCCCGTCCCAGCAGGTTCATGGACCTAGATGAGCTGCAGAACCAGGGTAACTCTCACAGACTGGATGTGGCTGGGGTGGGGGTTGGGTAGGTTTGGAGTACAGTGTTGCACATGTGGGAGATGGGGAAGGTGTTTTTGGTCTTTTGATTTTTCCATTAAGAGTCTCTTGCTTTTTCTTCCCCGTGACAATTTTACAATTACTAAATAGCTTTCTCCAGTCTGTGAGACAAAAGACGGTCTCTGAATTTATCAGAAATGTGGGAAACAGGAAGAGAATGGTGAACTTGTAATGCCCAGGAATCTAATTTGAAGAAAAAACAAATCCTACTTGTATTCTGCCCAAACACCAAACTCTACCCATGTGACACACCAAAATAAGGCTTGATCTACACTTAAAATTTAGGTTGATATAGTTATGGTACTCTGGGGTGTGATGTTTTTTTCACACGCCTAAGTGCCATAGCTATGCTGACATAACTCCTGGTGTAGCTGCAGCCAGGCTGACGGAAGAATATTGTCTCTCAGGAAGGTAGTGTCCCTACAGTGATAGAAAAGTCCTTTCCATTGGTGTAGACTACATCTACACTACAGGGTTATCAGGCATAGCTAGGATGCCATATCTGAGTAACTGTAGTTCCTGTAATGTGGACATCTCCACTCGCATGAGATCTTTACATTGTTTGTGCTTCTCCATTCTTGCATGGTGATCAACAGTGCAATGGTGATCAATGTTGACCTTTAAATTGTTGTCATAAGGCTTTGGTTAATAACCCCTTGAAATGAATAGGGAAAGTCACAGCTCTTTAATCTGTCTTCTCAGACTGTCTACAGAGTGACACAGGCATCTATACGTCAGTTATGATTGGTTAATAGTTTTAAGTGTCTGTTCACAACCTTAAGAGTTACTGATTTAACTTTTTTTAAAAAATTAACACTCAGATTCTGGAACATAAGGCTGAAGCCTCCATAAAAAAAATCCAGTTCACTGAGTCACTGGGAACAGTCCCAATTTGACTCTGGGTAATGCCCCACTCAGCACATTGTTAGAAACACCTAGCTGTTTAGCATTTCCTTGTTTTAAAAAACAAAGCATACTAGAAAGGCACTTAACAACAAAGAGTGCTATACAATACTTAGGGATCATAGCCTCTGGCATGATAGCTAAGGAGGCTAGATGGCTCCTAAACCTGCTTTCATCCTGGGTGGTTCCCACAATGCTTTATGGCTTCATGGCTTGCTTATGTACAAGACTCCAGAACATTTCTGACCCATTCTCCCTTCCAGTACATGGTTTTACCCATGCAAAGGAGGCCAAGTTCAGAGTGCTAGAGTCGGGTCTTCAATTCATGAAGCTTAAAGACCACACGTTTTGACTGTGAAGATGCTGCTGTGTTGACTTACTGATCTACCTGATTTATCCTTCACATTCAGCTCATGCTCATTTACAAGGTTTCTCTGGAGTTTCTTCAAATAAGAAGTGTGTATGGTAGTGAAATGTATATTACCCAGGTCAAGGAGGCTTTATTTTTTGGTTGAATGAAATACTAATTTTTATAATTATCTGTTGTCATGATAAAGGGCAAATGAGCAGATTTTTGCTTGAGCTGGTACATTTTCATGAGGAATTTTATAGGCTGTTCTAATAAATGGCACTCGACCTGTTGTCCTTAGGCCAGAACACCTAGTTTCTCTTGAGCTCGCCTATTTTCTTATGTTTTCAGGGGTTATCACCCTTCTTTTTTTCCCTTTTTTCAGAGTTATTCAAAAACAATTTGTGGGTCTTTTCTCCCTGTTCTTGAGTTCTTTCCCATGTATTCTGCTCTTTCTCCTCCTCCTAAGGCCACAGGACCATTGGGCTTCAGCACTCCAGCGGCTTCTTACAGTGGTCAATGTGTGCACACACACTGTGTGCATTTGTGGGCAAGAGGCTCTTGTATTGATTTACATTCTGCTGAGTCTGATATTTCCCAGGCACCTCTAAATTGTTTCATGTGGAAAAAGTGTGTAGGAGATAACTGAATAGTCTGGAGGAGATGACTAGGCAAATAATTGCTGGAAAGGGGCATGTAACACAGTTTGGTCACTGCATGCTATGACCAATTTGTGACACACATACTGTACCCTATGGTTTTTCTCCGTGCAGCGGTAGTTACTTTGACAATTTTTGGAAAATCCACACCCCTGAGCAACATTGTTAAGACGACCTAAGCCCCTGTGTAGACGCGCTAGTTTGACGGAAGAATTCTTCTGTCAACCTAGCTGTTGCTCCTTAGGGAAGTGGATTATCTATATCACTGGGAGAACCCCTCCTGTCGGCATAGATAGTGTCTCATTGAAGTGCTACAGCTGTGCTGCTGTTGTGTTTTCAGTGTAGACAAGCCTTCGGGCTTGCCATAAAACAAAGGATTATGTTTCCAAAAATTTTTGAAGTTTCAACATTTGTTTTCATTCCCCTTCAGAACAAAAACCAGACTCTGAATTTTTTCACAAAAGCCAGTCACTCCCCCTCAGAATAGCCAGTAGCCCAGTGCTCAGGGCATTCAGCTAAGATGGGGGAGACCCAGCTTCATGTCTCTGCTCTGCCTCCCTTAGAGCAGGGACTTGAAGCTGGATCCCCATTGCCTCAGGTGAGTTCCCTAACCAGTAGGTTATTGGCTATTCTGGGGTTGGGAGCGGATATGTCTCTCTCTGTCACTTTCAACAGAAATTCCATCCTGGACCTGAAAAGTCTTCCTGAAAAAATTTGAATCAAAACAGATATGTTTCTGCAACAAGTTTGTTCTGACTAATCAGCATGTTCTAACAGAAAAGTAATTAACCAAAAAATTCCGTTAACAATCACATGAATTAAGTCACTTTAAGAGACTAGCCAAAGGCTGTGATTTACAGTAGAACTACTGCTCCAGACATCGGTTTAGCCTTTAATAATCCTTGATTTTGCAATCTCAACAGCAAAGTAGTAGAAGTAGCACTGATTGGAATTTGGAGATATAATGCCAAAGTTTGCTCTGTTACCTTGGTTAAACTGGAAGTAACTTGGCTGAAGTCAGTGGATTTACATGGGTATAACAGAGTCCTGCCTACAGTAGAAAGCTTAATGTAAGATGTGATTTTTAAACAGACTAAGTTAAACCAATACAACCCTCTGTGTTAGACACACTTATTTCAGTTCAAGTGTGACTTATTTTGGTTTAGTATAAATTGGTGCTTAATTGATGTAAATAAACTGATCTTTTGCACCAGTTCAACTAAATCCATTTAAAATCACATCATATGTTAAAGCAGGGCAACTTTCTGCAGTAGACAAGCCCTGAGAACAGAATTTGGTTGACAGAGCCTGGTATTTTCTTTTATGCAGTCTTGTTTATTTACAAGAAATGTAGAAAGTCCTGCTTCTCTGAACACTAGAGGACCAAGAACAAAAGGAGCAGTGTCTAAGCCTACAGTCCCAAGCCTGTTTACCCAAAAACCAGTCCCAAAAGTTCTCTCTCTAGCTTTTTCCAGGGCCACACTGGGCTCATAGGCTACTGCTTGGCTTTCTTGCTTTTTGCCTCTGCCTGTCTCTGTTATGTATATGTGCACGTGCACGCACACACTCTTACTTTACCCAAAACAATCTACAGCAAAAGCCCCTCCACTCATCCAGTGCAAAACTGCTGGGTGGGTTTACACTCCTTTTATCTTAGGTGGGGTGCTTATGATTACCTGATCCTGACAGTTGTGTTAATTGAAGGATATGCCTAGTCTCAGAGGTTTGTGACTCATGCAGTCCCCAGTGCCTCTCAACATTAGAATCATAGAATCATAGAATCATAGAATATCAGGGTTGGAAGGGACCCCAGAAGGTCATCTAGTCCAACCCCCTGCTCGAAGCAGGACCAATTCCCAGTTAAATCATCCCAGCCAGGGCTTTGTCAAGCCTGACCTTAAAAACCTCTAAGGAAGGAGATTCTACCACCTCCCTAGGTAACGCATTCCAGTGTTTCACCACCCTCTTAGTGAAAAAGTTTTTCCTAATATCCAATCTAAACCTCCCCCATATTTTAGAATACCTTTAAAGAGGAAATGAGAGTCTGGGAAGGGTACAGCCTCTACAGAAGGGCCACTACAAATGACTCCTGTATAGAATGGTTTTGTACTCACAAATGGGAGGGAGGGTAAAGGAGAAACAAAAAAAGAATGCAAATGAAATGAAGAGTGCTGCCCATTGCAGGGAGGAGTGATGGCTTTGAGAGGTCCATGCAGGAAGCAGACTCAATCTTTGAAGAGTCGCTGCATCAGGAGCAGAAGGGAGATTGTGCTGCAGCTTTTGCTCTCTGTAACGAAGCTATATGTAAGTAACTCTAATTGCTTGAGCTACTGCGCTTTTGACAGTTTACTAATATCACAGGACTGTAAAAGTTACTGACTAGTCATCTGAAATTCTCAGCTGGGAAAATGGGGAGTTTTCTGATCCATACTAATGTGCCTAGAGCTAGTACCTCCTCTTTCTAAACACCATCGTTTCTAGATTGTAGTCCCCTCCACCACCTTGGCTACCTCTGGGCTGTTGTCTCTGGTGCAATGGCAATAAGAACACTGGGATGTTAGTTTGTCCCTCTTGCTGCTAACTGGTGCATTTCATGACTCCCTCTCCTGCATTCCTATACCCAGTAAGCAGTTTTCCCAATCAAGAGACCAATTTGCAAAGGGTTTAAGCCCTAAGCCTGCCAGCACAGCCTGTAGGAAAGGAGCATGAGAGCAGATTACTCTCCAGTCACCAACAAGAAAAGGAATGAATTATGCTGTACTTATTCACATCTCGGGAGGAACAGGCGGTATCAAGATTTTGAAGGGCTAAATATTGTTGTGAATGATGGGAGTTATGTGCTATTGCATTTTTTTTGTTTTGATCTTTTATAATTTAATTGGCTGGCTATCCCACCCCAACCTCCATTCCCCACTGGCTGGTTAGTAAGATTGCAAACAGAGCAGGTAGTACCATGGATTTGCAAAGGCAAAAATATGTTTATAGAAATTGGCTTTTCTGTGTTACAAAATGAGGGTCAACATACAGCTCTCATGAAAGCTCTGTTAGTCTGCACCCCACCTGGCTGTGCCCTGATTTCAAATCCCGACCAGGTTCCCTTGCACGTAAAAGGACCATGATATGGGAATAAGGAGTTATATAGAGGGAAGACTAAGAATGAAACAGCGTTTGTGTGAGGGCTTGAGAAAGATCCACCCTGTGTTAGGGGGATGAGGGTTTGGCTAAAACCTAGATTTTTCTTTTGACTCATTTTGATTTAGTTTCAGTTAACCTGTTTGGACACATGGCTAACTTGAATGTGCATTAATGGAAATGAAAGCATCCCTGTAAACTTATCTGTGGCAGCATTTGCATGGTCCATGTTTTATGTTCTTGCTACATTATTTTTTCTTTTTTCAATTTTAGTCTTTTTTTCTGTTTTTTGTTTCTGCTATGTTTTCTTTTGCATTTTAGCTAAACTAAGACTTGCCATGCATGATGCCAGCTCTAGCACTCACAGCAGAGCCCTAGTCGATAAGAAGCTACAAATCAGTATCCGAAAAGCACGGAGCCTCCAGGATCGCATGCAGCAACAGCCATCGCAGCAGCCACCGCCGCCGCCAACCTGCCACCCACCACAGGGGGGCACCATGACCCAATCTACAAGGTAGTCCAAGTATATCACAATAGACCAGTTCTGAGCCGCACCTACCAGCAGCATGGTCTGGAAAGAAGTAATGAACAGTGTGTTCCTCCGGTTACTCAAGATCATAGAATATCAGAGTTGGAAGGGACCTCAGGAGGTCATCTAGTCCAACCCCCTGCTCAAAGCAGGACCAATCCCCAATTTTTGCCCCAGATCCCTAAATGGCCCCCTCAAGGATTGAACTCACAACCCTGGGTTTAGCAGGCCAATGCTCAAACCACTGAGCTATTCCTCCTGTAGCGTTCTTCCTCGTGGCATGCTCAGATCATACTATGTTGTAGGAGAGCACACTTCAGTGCATTCACGGTCTTAGCAGGCTAGGTTATATGCACCAAGTCAAAACATGGCCTGTAATAGAGGCTTTTAGAAATTAATTCTGACCTGCTGATAGAAAAGACCCGTGCATCAAGAGAGAGAATGCAATAGATAAGTGACCTGTTTAAAAGAGAGGTGTGTTTTAAGGTGAAATGAAAAGCTTTAAAAAAGAAAAATTAGCAAATATCTTCAGGGCTCAATTCAATTAAGCAGTATTATTATAATGAATGCTCTGAAATAACTACCAAGAGGAGGGCAATCACATATCTGCAGTGCTCTTAACAGTGAAAAATGCATTGAATCTTTTCTTCTAGCCTACCTCTTCTTTGGTGCACTGGTGCAGCTCTTGGAGCAAAGGTTCATTCATAAACCATCCTTGCCCTGTCACCTTTCTGTTGTTTCCTGACTACTGTTCCTGATGCCACCTCAATCCTGCAACCAGGTTCTCTGCCTCCCAGCTGCCTGTAGTCTGACTTAGCAGCCTCTCCAGTTTCCTCCTCAGGACGCTTTCTTTTCTACTTTTCTCCTCCGTTCTGTTTACTCCATTTGATTCTCTGCTCTCACATCTTATTCAGCCCATCCTACTTCCCCACTATAGCACCATTCTACCCTTTTCTGCCAAGGAGCATTCTAGAGGTGGTAGGGGGGCCTGCCATCCCCTACCACCTCTAGAATGCTCCTTGCCCAGCTTCCTGGCAGCTTCTCCACCTATTCCTTTCCTTCTCACACTTTTCCCACTTCATGCTGTGCGGCCAAATGCCCAGGTGGAATCTCATGTGAGCATCCCTTTTTAAAAACACTGCAGGGGGATAAGTGCTGAAATCCATACCTGAAAAGGCTATGATTCAGGGTTTCATTCTGTTCTTGCAGCTGTTGAATTATGTACAATGAAAGCAGATCTCTGTGCTAATTAGAGGTCCACAATGCCCTCAGTTGTAGGAGAAACACTGAAACCTGACATTGGGCATTGGCAGATTTAGAAAACAAAAGCATTTTACCTTTAAACATATCTTTCTACACATCAAACTCAAATATATTGCACAAGTGCCCATCCCTGCTAAAGGAACAGCCTTATCAGAAAAATATTATTTTGTACAATAAGTTTCTACTGCAGAGAGTTTTAATTCTGCAGCCAATGAGAAATGTCTGCTTGTATCATGATTTTTGTGCCTTTGCTTTAATATACATCAGCAATATAAACAGCACAAAGTCTATTATTACTCAAAGCTAAGATCATACTCCCCCATGAATGCTCAGTTGGAACTTCTGCATGATGGTAGCTTTGATTTCTAGATCTGCATGAGGAGACAAACTGATAGGATTGGAGTCACACAATAGTCTTTTTTGTCCCTGTAGGAAGTAATTATCCTAACTATGCACCAGTGTTTAGCTGCACAGCGTTGTCATTCTGCATATCCAGATAAAGGTTAGAGCATTACTCTAACCAACACTAAGTGTGGCTTTGAGCAGCAGAAGTAGTTTTCAGTTTGACAGCTACCTGGACTATAGCTGTCTATCAGAGTTGTTTCCAGTCCTCTATTCATATCGCTGACTCATGTGACTTTCTGGTTGCATTTTATAATGCTAATTAATGCAGAAGAAATACAAAGTGACCCAAAGACATGCACGGTTTATATTTTATGCAAGACATTTATGCACGGTTTGTAATGCTATTAAATGCTTCCTTTAATGTATTGGATAAATAACTCAGAGCTGGACAAAAATGAAGAGAAGGAAACTGAGGGAAATGTATTGCATTCTATGCTATTCCTTTCCTTCCCAAAGTTATTCCCCATTACTTTAGGGAAAAGAACCTGAGTGGAATGTTGCCTGTTTATGTTAAGATCATAAACATAATGGTTCTCTTGTATGGTTTGTAGAAATCTCCCAGAGATTTTGGAGGGAAACTTGTAATACTTAATTTAAAATTTATTTTTATAATGTGTACACAGACACACACGCCCCTAGCCAAAGTGCTCAGGTGCTATACAATAGTTGTAAAAATATAACAGTAAAATCTTATAATAAAAAATAACTTTTAAAATTTGAAATGAATAAAATAGATTGAGTGGGTCACGTACAATAAAAAAAAATAGTTGGGAGGAAATAAAATGGAGATGTTGTCAAATTAACAAAAGCAATTCTTTTGGGTGGAAAGTTTTTAATTTGTGTTTGTGCGAAGAGAAGTGGAATGAGGTGGATGATAAAGGGGAGCAAGTTCCACGCTTTAGAGATAATTTTAAAAAAGAAGAGAGTTACTAATAATTAGTTACCATTTCTGTGTATTTTAGTGAACAGACTGGCCCGCTCCAAGTACTGCTGAGCCGGGAGGTATCCCTGGAACCCAACAGAGAAGTGGAATTCGGGTCCAGTTCTTTCTTCCGCCCACCCGCTTCCTGCCATGAAGTGCACTCATCATTATATCCAGAGTCTTCCTCCCTACCCGTTCCTGCAAGCAGTCCTCCAAATAGGACCTTTCCTAACTTCCGGGCTGCTTCTGCTGATTTTGATGACCAAGCTCCCTCTTTTCCCTATGGGCATGGGTTGGCTGAGAGACCCTCAAAGACTGAGAATGATGCCTACCATTCTATGGAGCTTGGTGGGGCCCCTGCCAAAGGGCTGAAAGACCATAGGGACTGCAGCAGCAAGTTAGAAGAACTCCATGACATTACAGCTATTCTCACACCTCAGTACAAAATTAAATTTAATACAGTCAACTCTGGGTCTTTGCCTACACTAGTTCCCTGTCCACATCCAACGCAAGCATCATCTCCCAATAGAAGCAATCCGCATAGTCCTTGCTTCAATCTGTCAAGCTCTCCAGTGCCCACTAGCACTGATCAGGTAGGGGGCTGTCATTCCATGATCTCTGCTGCTTCATCCCTGTCACTTCAGTGCCCCCTGGCTCCACTACAGACAGCAAACAGGTACCCCAGAACAAACAGCCGTGAAACTTCACTGCTCCCACAGGATGTCTTCAGCAATGTGGAGACTTGCAAATCTAAGACCCGTAGCACAAAGGGGCATGTTCGTTCCCTGGCAGAGCAGTTTCAGAGACTGCATGGGGTCTCCCAGAAAGAAGGTGCACATGAGAAAGGGTGGACTGCTGCAGTCTGTCAGGATGAGAAGTCTCCAAGGCTGATACAGGAGTCATTCACCAATTCTTCAACCTCAGGCTACAGGCAATTAATTCCTCAAAGTCAAGAAAACAGAACCCGGTCTTCCAAAAAGTTGCATTCATCCTTAGATGTTAGGGATGGGTTTGTTTCCATGGAGGGTTTTAGTGCTCAACTCATTACCTCTAAGAGTCCTGGATCGCACAGTGAAGACCAGTGTAGAAGAGGTGGACAGAATGTAGCTGACCCTGGACTCTCCCAGGAAAGGCACACTCATGAGGGAGGTGTGAGACAGGTGGATGATGGAACTGCCACTGCCATGGGTGTTTCTATGCCTGTGGACTGCTGGGTGGACAATGTCACCAGGTATTACAGTTCTCAGCTGGACTGTAAAAATACAGAATGGCTTCCTGTGCCAGGGAGGAATCCACCCCTTTCTGATCACAGAACAGTCAGAGATGACCTGAATGGGACCCCAGTGCAGTTTCATCCACAGTGGAATCAAGACACAGAGCAGGATATCTCTGAGTTGGAGTCCCTCTATCAGGCTAGCCTAGCTGGTAGGCCTGTGTTGGGAAGACTGGACAATTCCAGGCACCCATCGAGCAAGCCAGGTGAGAATTCTGCAACTGTTACATCTGGGTAATGTTTTATCCCCAAGGAAGACTTGGACCTTGCCTATACACAGACTTCCACCAGTTTAACTAAAAGTGTGTTTTTAAACTGATTTACTGAAACAAGTGCGTGTTTGTGTGCAGTTATTCCACTTCGAGAATGGCTTATTTCGCTTCATCTTACTAAAAATAAATCACTTTTAAACTGAAAGAAGAGTATCTGCATACAAACTTGCTCCTGTTTAACTACATTTGTTTAAAAGCATACCTTTAGTTAAACCAGTGGAGGTTTCTGTGTAGACAAAACCTTGGCTTGAATGAGAAGAGTTCAGATTTGAACTACATGGCAAATCAGGATGAAGGAGGGACAGATTTCTGGCATGCTTTGTAAGGTGCCATATTAATGCACCTAAAGTGGGCAATAATGCAAAGTGTCTACACCCTGGAATATTATATTCGTGTTGCTTATGTATATGTATGGATATGGAGGTAGACATTACCATATTTGAGGTAGAAGCAAAACTCAAACAGCTTAATGGGACTAAATCGAGGGGCCCAGATAATCTTCATCCAAGAATATTAGAGGAATTGGCACATGAAATTGCAAGCCCATTAGCAAGAATTTTTAATGAATCTGTAAACTCAAGGGTTGTACCGTATGATTGGAGAATTGCTAACATAGTTCCTATTTTTAAGAAAGGAAAAAAAAAGTGATCCGGGTAATTATAGGCCTGTTAGTTTGACATCTGTAGTATGCAAGATCTTGGAAAAAATTTTGAAGGAGAAGGTAGTTAAGGACATTGAAGTCAATGGTAAATGGGACAAAATAAAACATGGTTTTACGAAAGGTAGATCGTGCCAAACCAACCTGATCTCCTTCTTTGAGAAAGTAACAGATTTTTTAGACAAAGGAAACGTAGTGGATCTAATTTACCTAGATTTTAGTAAGGCATTTGATACCGTGCCACATGGGGAATTATTAGTTAAATTGGATAAGATGGGGATCAATAGGAAAATTGAAAGGTGGATAAGGAATTCGTTAAAGGGGAGACCACAACGGGTCCTACTGAAAGGTGAACTGTCAGGCTGGAGGGAGGTTACCAGTGGAATCATAGAATCATAGAATATCAGGGTTGGAAGGGACCCCAGAAGGTCATCTAGTCCAACCCCCTGCTCAAAGCAGGACCAATTCCCAGTTAAATCATCCCAGCCAGGGCTTTGTCAAGCCTGACCTTAAAAACCTCTAAGGAAGGAGATTCTACCACCTCCCTAGGTAACGCATTCCAGTGTTTCACCACCCTCTTAGTGAAAAAGTTTTTCCTAATATCCAATCTAAACCTCCCCCACTGCAACTTGAGACCATTACTCCTCGTTCTGTCATCTGCTACCATTGAGAACAATCTAGAGCCATCCTCTTTGGAGTTCCTCAAGGATCGGTTTTGGGACCAATCTTATTTAATCTTTTTATTACTGACCATGGCATAAAAAGTGGGAGTGTGCTAATAAAGTTTGCAGATGATACAAAGCTGGGAGGTATTGCCAATTTAGAGAAGGACAGGGATATCATACAGGAGGATCTGGATGACCTTGTAAACTGGAGTAATAGTAACAGGATGAAATTTAATAATGAGAAGTGTAAGGTGACGCATTTAGGGATTAATAACAAGAATTTTAGTTATAAGCTAGGGACGCATCAATTAGAAGTAACGGAGGAGGAAAAGGACCTTGGAGTATTGGTTGATCATAGGATGACTATGAGCTGCCAATGTGATATCGCCGTGAAAAAAGCTAATGTGATCTTGGGATGCATCAGAAGAGGTATTTCCAGTAGGGATAAGGAGGTCTTAGTATCGTTATACAAGGCACTGGTGAGACCTTACCTGGAATCAGTGTGCAGTTCTGGTCTCCCATGTTTAAGAAGGATGAATTCAAACTGGAACAGGTACAGAGAAGGGCTAGTAGGATGATCCGAAGAATGGAAAACTTGTCTTATGAAAGGAGACTCAAGGAGCTTGGCTTGTTTAGCCTAACTAAAAGAAGGTTGAGGGGAAATAGGATTGCTCTCTATAAATATATCAGAGGGATAAATACCAGAGAGGGAGAGGAATTATTTAAGCTCAGTACCAATGTGGACACAAGAACAAATGGATATAAACTGGCCATCAGGAAGTTTAGACTTGAAATTAGATGAAGGTTTCTAACCATCAGAAGAGTGAAGTTTTGGAATAGCCTTCCAAGGGAAGCAGTAGGGACAAAAGATCTATCTGGCTTTGATTAAACTCAATAAGTTTATGGAGGAGATGGTATGATGGGATAACATGGTTTTGGTAATTAAATATTCATGGTAAATAGGCCCAATGGCCTATGATGGGATATTAGATGGGGTGGGATCCGAGTTACCCAGGAAAGAATTTTCTGTAATATTTGGCTGATGAATCTTGCCCATATACTCAGGGTTTAGCTGATCGCCATATTTGGGGTCGGGAAGGAATTTTCCCCCAGGGCAGATTGGAAGAGGCCCTGGAGGTTTTTCGCCTTCCTCTGTAGCATGGGGCACGGGTCACTTGCTGGAGGATTCTCTGCTTCTTGAAGTCTTTAAACTACGATTTGAGGACTTCAATAGCACAGATATAGGTGTGAGGTTTTTTGCAGGAGTGGTGGGTAAAATTCTGTGGCCTGCGTTGTGTAGAAGGTCAGACTAGATGATCATAATGGTCCCTTCTGACCTAAATATCTGTGAATCTGTGTAGACAGTACATGACATCTAGTTAAAACCATTCACGAAAGAATCGTTATTGACTAAAAATTTCACACCATAGAATTTGTATCAATGGATATAAAACAGTATAAAAACATTTATACAAAAACGGTGATTGTTTACCTTTTGTACCTTTTTTTTCCTCCAAGTACCCTCTGCACATTCCTACTTGTGGGATCACAGCATCTGTGTCTCGAGTTCTTGGAATCTTGTGAGCAATGTCCATTTGAGCCACTCACTCTTCCCTCCCCAGGCAGGGTTTCAAGAGTGCAAAAAGGGGAGTGATCCCAACCACACTTCACTTCCTTCTAATCCCCAAAGGTCCAATAAGCTTAGATTACATGCAGTGTCCTCGATGCATCCCTCAACATATTTTTTTTCTTCTGCCTTTCAGGGACTATATTTTTGTAGTTTGTCAGTTAGGTAATCAGCTTTTCTTAAGAAAGAGAAGAAAAAGAAGTGGAGAGAAGGATAACCATTTGACACAGGTTTTGGCTGGACCTGTAAAAAGGAGAGACACACCTCATCTGACAGAGAGACTCTTCAAACTAAATCTGTCTATCTAGAAGCCAGCATCAAGTCTGGAGATAACCCACACCAGAATGGTTCTGTGCCTGGTGCAAGTGGAATGAAGGTCTTTGGATCAAACTTGGATGACCAAATCCTGTTTTAAGCATCCAGCACTGTTAACTCTGGAGAACCACTTGATAAAGTAGTTCTGTTTTCCCAGATCTGTCCAAGTTTGACTAAGTCTAGTGCTGAGGACCTGCCACCTTCACCTCTTGGAAACCACTTGGAAAAGTGGTTTTGTGCCCAACGTGATCTGCACTGAGCACCTCAGATCTCGATGCCTTGATCTAGTCAGGTTCTGAGGACCTAGCATAATTGATTCTGCTCTTAGCGTGAAGTTCCTGGATTCATCTGAGTTTACTAATGGTTCAGCACCACTGATACTGGAAAATCACTTGCTAAAGTGTTCGTGTTACATATGAGGGGCACTGAGGTCTATGGATTGACCAGTTTGACCAACTTCAGTCCTTAGGGTAGGGCACCATTGACTTTGAGCTCAGCATAACTGGAACCAAGCTCTCTAGATTGACCAAGTCTAGTGCTGTCAACTGCAGTTTCAAAAAGAGCAGATTCTCATCCTAGTTCAGGGTCCGGCCACTGTAACATACCTAGGGTACAATCCAGAATAATAAGTAACTGTGTCACTCCTCCCCTCTAACCTGGGGTGCCCTTTACATGGCTTTGCTGTTGTAGCCTCCAGTCTGGACTGCTCGCAAACAGCCTCCACCATGCAAGTGACTCTCAGCTATGTCTTTGTGTGTGCTGCAGCCAGCCAGCCACACCTTGGCTATTACCACCCTTGGTTATACTGCAGGGTAAACCCCAGTATTCTCCAAGTCTTAGATTTTCCACCAGAAATGTAGATCCTGTACTGCCTAGCCCTCTCCTGGACAGTACAAGTTCATATAAAATCTGTATTTCTTTAATAGATATATGTATATGTTATGTACACTTTTTACCCCACATGGAGTTTCCCAGGCACTTCAGTTTAAACACACTGGATTAGATAAAACAATAAAACATGTTTATTAACTACAGAGAGAGAGATTTTAAGTGAATACAAGTAATGAGGCATAAAAGTCAGAAATGGTTACAAGAAAAATAAAGATAAAACACAACTAATGCCTAACTTAACAAACTATGTTAAATTCAAAGCAAAATTTTTCTCACCACATGCTCTCAACAGTCTTACTGGCCAAACTTCTTAGACTAGGATCCCTTCTTCTGTTTAGTGGCTGCTTCCTTTGCCCATGTCTACACTAGAGAGCTTACAGTGGTACAGCTCTACTAATGCAGCTGTGCCGCTGTAAGGTCTCCCTTGTGGCTACTCTGCCGACGGGAGAAAGCTCTCCCATCAACATAATTAAACCCTCCAAGTGATGGAAGCCTCTCCAGCCAACCATTCGCACCATGGCACTGTCCACACCAGCACTTCTGTCAATGTAACTTATGTTACTCAGGGGTGTGGTTTTTTTCATAAGTTAAACCAACAAAAGTGCTAGTGTAGACGTAGCCTAGGTCCATTCTTGTGCAGTAAATCAATGGCTAGAGAAGGAAGAGAAGAGGATGCCTTAGGGTGTTGCCCCTTCTTTTTATAGTCCTGTCCCTCCTTTGAGAAGCATTCCTTACTTCCAGCTGGGAGTAAGGCGATAGGCAGTCTGTGTGAAAGGAAACTTCATGCTGTTTCTTTGCTAAGATATAGGTTTTTGCTCTTGCCTCTTTCCTGCCAAAGAATGGCCACTTAGCAGGTAATGATTCATCTGCCGTGTTTACAGCTGGCTGAGGTGTCAGCTTGCCCTTTGTCTCTGAGGAACTGGTTTGGCCATTCCCCACACTTCCCTGGAAAACATACTTTTGCATACATACATCCATTTTGCCATAATATTACTGATCAGCAAATTATGAGTTTTTAAATAACACCTCACAAGGCATCTGGCTTTTGGTGACTCTCTGGATTACCAAATTGCTGCTACAACTAGCTTCCAGTTCAGAATCAGTAGGGGGACTCTTTAGTGTCCCATTCCAGAGTGGCTCTAGTATGGAGGGGGCACCTATCCAAGGAGTCCTTGGGAGCAGTGCAGGGACTTCATCAGCACTGGTCCAGAGTCTGAAATTGGCTAGTGCCACTGTTGGTATTCCTGTGGTTCTGAACCTTTTCTCTGGGCCAGATACATCTGAGAACTTTCATGCTTTGCCTTTTCTGAGCACTTCTTTTGTTTTCATGGAGCATTTGTGCTTGGCACTTGAGAGAGCCTCAGTGGGGGAAAGGGGACACTACCAATAAAGCTGTATCATACATGTCTTTGGCCTCTCTGGCACAAAGGGTTCACCGGTTGCCTGACTATCCTAATTATTTTTCTCAGATGTTAGGGAATCCATGTGTATAGCTAGAGTTTGGTCCTCAGGAAATATGCATGTTGTTTCAGTCCTTGGAATTTACTATAAATAGTTCCCGTTCATCCCTCCAAAAAAGGTGGGGTCATTGGAGCTCTCCTTAGAGTCCAAACCTGCAACTTCCTGGTGTGAGTACAGATTCCTTACCAGTGCACCTTCTTGATGCAATGAACACCTGAGCCACAACGTCTCAGGACATTCAAGATGCTTACCTGTGAAAGACAAAACAGCTCCCTTACCATTTGCAGTGATACTCAACTTGTTTTTCACACTCTCCAGGACATCAGGCTCCACATGAGTTTATTGGAGCTAAGCCCTGTGATTAAATCCAGATCTGTCCCAATTCTGATGGACAACACCACACTAATGTATTACAGCAATTGACAAATGGCGGCTTGATCTAGGGTCAAGAAGTTTCCCTTTTCTGAGAATGCAGCGGCCATCTTTCCCTGGCAGATGAGAAATTGGATAACAGAAGGTTTTTGACCGAGCACAACTAACAATTAACTGGAAAAAATTCATCAGAGCAGCACAAAATGAAGTGGGCGTTTCACAGCCCTACCTTGCTTTTAACTTAGACTATCTTAAGGTGCATTTTTGTTGCTGTGTGAGCTTTCCACCCTCTGAGGCACAGGTCATCAATTTTTGCTCACTCTCCAATAACCAAATTAACGATGTGGTTGCTCTGTATACCATTGGAGCTGCTTGTGGTAGTTGCTTTGCCACAATGGCCATGGCAAAGGAAACTGGATTTTCCATTGCTGAGGGTGCTCTGGTGAGACAGGTACATTTGAGCTGCTCCATACATATTTCCTTCCTTCCAGCCCAGAGAATGAACAAGATACAGATCTAAAGGACTAATTGTCAGTACTTTTTCTGAATAGAATATGATGTATGATCTGCTGCATCCTCTCCCTTAATCCTGACTATGGTGGTATTCTGTGTCCATCCTACTCAGGCTATTACTTTCCTAAGCTTAATTCACATCCAGGAACTCCGATTCCATACTTTGGATATTCATGGATCTTAGATGTGGTCCTCTTAGACAATGATTGCATCTTCAAGTGCCCTCCAAAAACTAAGGGCATATGGGATGTAATTACTAAAAGATGTAGCCAGTTGTTTGACTACATTCATGGCTTTTTCTTTAAAATGTTCAAGAGATCAAATAACCAAGCTTAGCCAAATTTATTGTCTTAAGACACAATAGTACAATATGAAAAGGAAACATAAATATCCCCTTCTGTGGAGCAAATTCTTGCAGCACGTTCATTTTATGCAGAAGCTGTGCTTCAAAGATATGTATTTCAGCTAGTTGTATTTATAGTATGATTTTACAAGTTAAAAAACTCTTTACACACAAAATGTAAGTTTAACCCACTAGTTTGTGCCAGCTTTGTCCTTGGTACTTGTCTATAGTTTCCCATATCTAGTGTTGAATACTACATTCCACGTGTTGATGAGCTATGAAAGTATTCCCTATCTGTACTTGGTCAAAGCCAAAGATGCATAAATGCTTTGTACAAGTCTCCTATTTTCTAATGCAGCGGTTCTCAACCTTTAGTAACCCAAGGACCCCCATTTTGATTTAAATTTTTTCACTGACCCCCAAACCTCCCAGCTCATCCCCAGGCCCTACCCCCACTCCACCCCTCCCCCCAAGGGGAGGGAAGAGCATAATAAATTCACTTGACATAACTTCCCAACACCAATATATATAGTTTTGTTTTATTAATACCATACCTATTAATATGGTGTATTCTATGCTTAACTTTTATATAGTGGCTAACAGATGGCACTGGGGATCTTTCCATCAAAGCTCAGAGGTTGCCCAAATGCATCAGTTTGTGTATGACTGATGTTATGACAAGGGTGGTGTTCAGCCACCTGAAGGTATTAAAAGATACTCAGCTAGGCCTAATGTTGTTTACATAGCTTGTCTTTGCGTGATCTTAGTCAGTTTGGAAGGCTGCTATTTGAAGCTCTACATATGCTTTCAGGTGTCTTTTTTCAATTGTGGCCTGTCTGGGGAGAGTAAAAGATTGTAGTCACTCATGACATTGCATTCATTTTTGGCAATTTTGCAGTCCTTGTTAATCTAGAATTCTAAAGTCCTCCTTCCTCGAGCTGGTACTGCTCACTAAACTCCCACAAATAAGAATGTGCCGAGACCACTTGAAAAAATGCAGGTTACTTACTAGTAACGGGAGTTCTTTGAGATGAACCTCTGCACATTCATACTTCTTCACTCACCTTCCCCATTTCTTTGGGGTCTGAGTTTCACAATTCCTGAATTAGCAGAAGGAACTGAGGAGCAACTGGGGCTGCTACTCCTTTTAAACCTGTAGAACCCTGAATGGGGGCAAAGGAGGAGGAATAAGTCACCCCAATGGACACTGTTCACTAGAGATTCTGAAATCTTGTGATCAGATACTTTGATCCTGTAAGTGTGGCTGTGCAGGGGCTTGTCTCAAAGAACTCCGGTTATTGGTAAGTAACGTTCTTTTATGTCTATAGATATTCACTCTCTGTTTGAGCCAGGGCTGAGATAACTAATCATGTTCCACAAGTGCAGAGTCAGATCTTGAGTTTAATCTCACTTCTTTATTTCCCTCCACAGTCTCTGCAAACATAACTGTGAGGAAACTTCACACTGTAGCCAGCATGGGTCTCTCGAAAACGCCGACAGCAGAGATTGAGCACAATCTCTATGGAGCCATTGTCTCTCCTGTCTCCAAGGTAGCACCTAAAATGTTGTGTGGTTGTGGGGGAATTGGACATTCCAGCAGCAAGAAAAGTGGAAAAAATTCCATATGAGAGGCAGTAGTATCACTCATATTGAACTTTAAAGAGATTATTTTATGTAGTCCTACTTGGGATTGAGCATCAAGAAAGTGGGTGACTTGGGGTCAGTGTTACATTCTAAGTGGTGACCTCTTCAGGGATATGTGTCCTCACAGTTTCAGAGCTAGTACCTCTGATTATACTTTAATGGACTGCAGGGAACCATTTTGCATTGCAAGGAGATATTTTCCATTGCTAACTCCTAGGAATTGCCTCTTCATATTATATCAACTGCTTTTACACTGTCTCCTTTCTTGGATCATGTCATCTTGCATGTTTTGAAAGTAGAGGGTTTAATATAGTGTAATGTACAAATAATAGCTGACCCCTAATGCTCCTTGGTCCACTCGGAGTAAGAGAAGGTAGCACTACCTGCACTACAATCTGTCTTGTGCTGCTGTTTCCAGAACCTTTGGAGCACACATTCTAACTCACCTGAATACTGCTCAGTTTTCATACTCAATAGCTTTTCTCAGAGAAGCCAGTTAAATAATTAGCTGTAATATTTAGGTACCTATATCTGAAAGTATCTGGGCACTCAAGAAAAAAATGATTGAAAATGCAGTGTTCGCAAATAGAAGAACCTGTTTATCAAGCTGAGAGCAGAAGGAAAGAGGTAAAAAGAAGCAACAATTTCCCACTCCAACATAGAATAAACCACTTGCTAGCCACCAGCGATGAAAGGAAGCAAATAATCATGGTGAGAAGATTTGAGAAGGCTCCAAAACTCTTCAGATTATGTTTTGGGATAGTCATCAATTCCAGTCCTGCTTATCTCAGCTGCCATAATGGAGCACAAGGCAGCAAGCAGTCCTTTGGGTAGACTCATCCCATTAAGGTTTTAAATCCTGTCTTTAAGAAATTATAAGACATAGAATCTCAGTTGCACGTGTCTGCCAGTGTACATAATAAGGTGAAAAACTGATCATGAGGATACTATTTTTATTAATGAGAATTTAACAGACTCACTTGCTTTATGCTTTTGGGTTAGACCTGAATGAGGTCTAATGAATTCAATACTCCTGAGGCTGAGGGCATTCTGTGCCAAAAAATTAAAAATTCTGTGTACAATATTTTAAAATTCTGCAAAATTCTGCAGGTTTTATTTGTCAATAAATAAATGCAGAGACTCCAGCATGGCACTGGGGAGCACAGGCCACTGGCTGCATGAAGGTGGGAAATCACCCTGCAGCCCCCCACCCCCAGGACACACACTCAGCGGTGAGGCTGCACCCAACCCTGACACAGCACAAAGCCTGGGCCTACCCCAGAAACACCAGGCACACCAGGTGTGGGGCAGGCAGGCTCAACCAGGCAGGATCCAAATGTGGAGGGGCTCAGTGTGGGGGGATCCAGGTATGGGGTGAGAAGATTCTGTGTGGGATAATCTGGATGCAGGCAGCTCAGTGGGGAGTCTAGGTGTGGGGGGATCCGGATGCACAGAGGTTCCAGGTGTAGGGGCAATGGGACTCTGCAGGGGCTTCTGGGTGAAGTAGTTGGGAATCAGCGGAGGGGTTTGGATGTGGGGGTCTCAGCGGGGGAGTTCAGGTGCTGGGGGAGTGGGGCACTGGGTGCAGCTAATTGAAGGTCAGTGGCATGGGGGTCTGGATGTGGGGGCTCAGGGTGGTGCAGGGGGTGGGGCATCAGGGTGGAGTTTGAGTGCAGGAAGCTCAGTGAGGGGTGGTCTGGGTGCCGGGGTGGGCATCAGGAGGCAGGGAGTCTGGTTGCAGGGGAGGCTCCAGATGCAGGGGTTGAGGTTCAGTGGGGTTTCAGGTATGGAGGACTAGGGGGAGGCTTGGCAAGGGTGTCTAAGTATGGGAGGTCTGGATGCACGGGGACTGGGTGGATGGTGGAGCAGCTCCCTGTATAGTGACCCCTCCGCCAACAGCTCAGGAGTGGTGGAGGGAGGATGCTGAGCTTCCTGGAGTTGGGGAAGGTTTCCGGGGGTGGGTCTGACACAGCCCCAGTCACTCCTTGCGGGGGAAGAGGAAGTTTCATCCTTTCCTGCCTCCAGCCCAGCCGGGACTAACAGCTGATCCCAGCTCAGGGTAGGAGCTGCTAGCTGGGGTGTCCCCAGCCCCACAATGATTTACCTCTCTGCCGGCTGCTGTGGGTGCCTGAAACAATGTACCTGCGCTGCTAGGGAATGGTGCACAACTGCTCTTGCAGCTTCCCTGTCAGAAAGTCATTTTTTTGCAGGGAAGCAAAGAAATCTGTGGGGGACATTAATTTTGCACATATGCAGTGGTGCAGAATTCCCGCAGGAGTAAGAAAAGGAAGGATTAATGTATTTCACTAAGTCCATCGTATTCTTATCAACTTCTTCTCCTGAATCACTGTTCAATGCAATTTTCCATGGAGAGATCTTTCTGAATGTGGTAACGTTGTCTGCAGGTTGCATATGCCAGAGGCCATAGCAGGGAGCCAGAAGAGGAGATGTACAGTGCAGAGAATTTCCGTCGCATTGCTCGCAGTCTCAGTGGGACAGTCATCACAAACAGGGAAGAGACCCTGGTCTCCTCTCATAGTTTTGTAAGTAGAATGAACCTCAGCATTGCAAAGAGATGACTGCTTGGGATAGAGTTGGGAGCTGCTTTTCCTCCTCCTTTCCCTCATCAACTCCACTAGCAAGTAGTAACAGGAAAGGCATGCAATTGAACACCATTGATACCAGTTCAGAAGGATGAAAATTTGTTCCAGTGAATCATTCCCTTTTTTCTCTGTTGGATGGAGAAGTCAGCTTTTATTTTGGAGTAACCAAATTGGCTGCTTTTAGAGTCACCACACCTAGAATTGTGCCAACCAAAGCTTGTGTATGTGTGCTAACAGGGCTAACCCTGGTAAAGGGACACAGTCAATCTGAAGTTTATCTATTCTGGATATTGACTAGCTTAAAAATTACAGTTTTTAATAGAGCCCCCATAAACAATATGGGCTGTGATTTAACAAAATAATTCTTTAACGGTATATATAAGGAAATTTTTTCTTCCTTGTTAGTGTTTATAAGGCATACCTTCCTCAAGAAATAGTGATTATACACAAAGTGCTGTTACTTGTACAAAGTAAACAACTTAAAAACAGAGAGAGACTGCTTTTCTCCATCATCTTTGTCAGTACTCTCAGGTTAGATGTAACAAATCTGAAACTTGAAAAATGTACCGTATTTTCAGGCAGAAGTTAAGTTGTTGTTTTTTCAAGTTGTGTCCTTTCAACTGATTAAGTAAAGTTCAGTTACTCTAACACTATTTTTTGTTTAACTTTTTTAAACCATGCTTGTCTATATTTCATTTCTGAACAAATTCTAGTGGAACTGGATGTAAGGTGAGGTGGGTGTTGGCTAGCTGACCCTCCTGCTCAAAGGGCAGGGAAAGTATGCTCCCTTGGTCAACATGCTTATTAAGGGAATGAAGACTGTTGCTGGGTCTAATTGCACTAAATAATGTTCCCCTTTCAGAGTTCCACCAAATTCATTTAATTGAAAAGCAGGGATTTTTATTGAACTGTAAGTCTGAGAAAAGCAGGAACAGATTGCTGTCAGTGTTTAGCTGGGTGATTTCTTTGAGGAGGAGAAAGTTTTAAGAGTATGAAGTAATGTGGTGTATTGGTTTTGTTCTGATTTTTCACTAGCCATGTTTAGACTTCTTCAAAGGAAAGCTAAAAGCATTAGCTTTGTTTGAAAGTAGCAGAATAAAAATGGGAGAGTTGAGCTGCAAATTCAGTGTTAAGCAAGGTTGAATGCTATAGCATGACTCAAGTTTTAGCTTTAGGCCTAGTCCAATCATACAAGTTTGACTAAAATTTTGTTTTCAAATCCATTTAATTAAACCAGTGCAACTTTCACTTGTAGGTAGGGCCTTATCCCAACCTTGCATTGATGCAAAAGCTCAAACTCCACTACCGTATTAGAAAGTTGTGCCCTACATCACTGTTTTGCTCTTAATAAAGCATATTTAGCAAGGGAGAGGCTTCAATAGTTTACATTTTCCTGGCATGTGTGGCCCAGCCCTTCAAAAGGTGATTAGGAAAGAGCAGATTGATTTTTTTTTTCTTGCACACGGTTATTGCTGCTGTTCTGAGTGAGATGCGAGTATGATGGTGGGGGGGTTTTCTGAGCGGGTATGTTGGGTTTTTATCTGATCTGTTTTTTCTGATCTGTTACCAAAGAACCTTTCTGGGGTGGGTATTGTTATCATCTATTTCTTTCTCTTTCATAGACAGATTCAGGTACTTGTTCTGGTGACTCATCCCTCTCTCCTTCCTGGATCCCCACCATGTTTTCTTGGTTGAGCCCAACTTTGTGTTTAATCATCATTTGTGGTTTCTTTCCTTTCTCATTTTGTCAAAAGGAAGCACCAAATGTGAGGAAAATGCCAAAGGAAACCACGCACCGTTCTTCCAGCTCCACTTCCCTCCCTTTTCCCCACGATCCTTCTGTGTTACCCTTTGATCCCCACCACTACCCAACCCAGATGCAGAACCTGTCCTATGATGTACTGATGCCTAGCATGGTGGGCAAGGCACGTAGACCATCAGGTAATCACAGGACTCTTCACCCTCCTGCATGATCAGAAATGCTGTGTGTGATTCTTTCCCTGCTGTTGCTGAAGGACAGCTCTTTGGATCTTGTCTGCCATAGTGATGGTTTTATCAACTGCCTGAATACCTTCAGAAATTTGGAAGGATAAATTGCCTTTTTTTCTTCACTGTCCCTTCTACACTGCTTTAATAATGCTGTGCTATATGGATATAATATAAAGGGGCAGTCTTTATGTTAGAGGTATGGCTGTTAAGTATTTCAATAGTTGTGGTAATGTTTTCATTACATATATACAGGAGGAGGTACCTGGCCAACAAAAGTGTCTGACATAACCCAGTGGAACTCTTCTTACTATTTTATATAGCATCTATAGCATCCTCTGGGGCACTTGGCATGGGCCACTGTCAGAAGACAGGATACTGGCTAGACGGACCTTTGGTCTGACCCAGTATGGCCATTCTTATGTTCTCATAACACACCATTCCTATTAGATTAATTATATTACGCTGTTTTTAACACAAGAAATGAAGCTATAAATGATGCACACATTCCTCAGAGATGACCCAAAGGTCCACCAAGTTTTTTTGTGTTTAACTGTGTTTGTGGGAGGGGTGCACAGTGACTGACTGAGGAGGAGCTGGTTATTAGTACTATGTTCTGTTATATAAGATACTTCCCTCAAAAATCACTTGTGTGTGAGATCTTTTGGAATTACAATCCTGTTGATGCTACAAATTCCTGCATGAGAGGTCACCATGAAAGTTATCCAGAAACCCTTAGAACATGTGTCTTTAATTTTCTTATTGGGCTCCTTCTCAGGTGACATTGAACATGTTACAAAAAGTGCTGACTGTTTAGGAAATCTGGTGTCCCATTAGTGTGTGTGACTGCACCTGCAGAAAGACAGGTTGGAGCTCTTTTCTGGGGGTGGGTTGAGCTGCAGAAGGAAAGTGAATACAAGGAGTGTGCTGCTCAGTTTTCACTCATTCCGAATCATAGGTCAGTCGGTGCCCTGTTTTAGGCTTGGTTCAGTTTACCCGTTCATATCAGCTGTGGGCCACAGTTAAAGAGGTTTTGAGAGGAAAATAAATTAAAATATAACTGACTGAACTCTTTCCCCCCTCTCCCCACAGGAGATCAGAAGAACGTCCAAAAACTTCTGGTTGTGCCTGACCGGGGTGAAACTTTCCAAGGTGAAGACCACCCAGGTATGGCACTGAGCTACAGGAGTCTCCCTTGCACACAGAAATGCTCTTCTTCCCAAGGTCAGAGACCTCTTGTTGACCAGCATGTGGAAGGTGGAGCATCAAGGATCTCTGGCCATCGGCTTCAGATGAGCCACAATGCCAGACAAACAGCAACACTGCCAGACAAACGAACATTGCAGTTGGGATACACTGCCCAGCCAGACAAGGGGTTACAGGAAAGCTTCCTCCAGCAGCCCTCCCAACACCAAATGCACGAGTCCTATGCCATCAATTGCAGGCCACGTCCTAGCACAGACTACAGTACCTTCAGAGTACCACAGGGGCTTTCTTGGGACCCTGTTGCCTCTCAGGGTTGCCCTGTGCCTCCCTCGCGTACTAAGGCCCCTGGACCAAGGAGAGTAGATATGCCCCCAGAAGAAGACTGGCGTCAGAACAGCTTTACCCCTCAGCCTGGTGGCCGGAGAACACTACCAGTGCACATGGTGGATGGGACTTTTTCTTCTGCTTCTGAGGTGCACCAAAGGATGATGGCCCGAGCAGCAGCTGCTCCTGCCACCCTGCAGAATAGCGGCTGGTGAGGTCTTGTTCCACTCAATGTGTTCCCAGCATTGATCAAACCCCCTTGTGAGCAGACTGTCTGAACTGTAACTGTTGCTGAGGTGCAGTTAATAACAAGGCAGCTAACTGTTCAGTCTGTAGCTCTACTAGTCGTGTCTTAAAACATAGCTATACGGTATGTGGGAACTAATTGCACTGTATTTCTTTTCCTGTATTGCTGAACTGCTGTCTCTGTGGGGAGCTCTCAGCTATTCCAATCCCAGCCCCTCTCAGCAGTACACGCTATAGTCAATAGTAGGTATAAGGGGCACTGGCTGTGGATAAGCTCACGGGTGCACATTTATTTTGAAGAAAGATGTACCATTAGCAAAAAGGACCACTCTTTAAAGGACTCAAGCATGAAACGTAGTTCTGCTAAATTCATTGCATACAAAGCCAATATGCTATTTTCCGTTTGTTTTTTTCTCCACCTCCCTCTTGTGTTCCTTACTGGGGGAAAAACTGATCCACCTTCCAGGTTCCAGCAAATCTAAACATGACAGGACTGGTGGTAAGTGAGGCAAACCCAACATTCAGTTGTGCTGAGACTTCAAGCACAGGCCACAGCTGTAGTTGCTACTGAGGAAGGGGGAAGGAGACATTGCCCCAGAGTATACCAGAACTTTCCCCACTTCCTTCAGGCAAACTAACAATGCTTCAAACAGAAACGACTGTTAATGCTGCACGCTTAATTACACCAATGTAAACACAGAATAAGTTTAGCTATTTTAGGGTCAAACATACTTGCTTTTGTAAGTATTTTTCAAATAAATCTATGGAATAGTTCTATTTAATTTCCTGTGTATGAATCATCTTCATTTTTTATTTGGTTTTACTCAGCGACTGGCCTGAAAGCTCTGATCTGTGTTTTTTAATACACTAAGTGGAATAATAAAAGCTACATATAAATTTGTTTTCAATGTTGTAGCTGTATTGATCTGAGGATATGAGACACACAAGATGAGTGAGGTAATCTCTTTTTCCAGACCTGAAGAAGAGCTCTGTGTAGCTCAAAAGCCTGTCTCTTCCACCAATAAAAGATATATTACCTCACTCACCTTGTCTCTCTCATTCATAAAGGTAATTCATTAATAATGGTAATTTATTAACAAATCATTTATAAAGAAGCACTTGTAATTAGAGCAGAGGTCTGAGTCAGGAATCCAGTATTCTGTTCCTGACTCTTCCAATTCCACTCGCTTGCTTTGTGGACTAGTTGCTTCGCCCCTCTGCGCTTCACTTTCCCCTGTAAAAATGGGGTACCCTTTCTCTCTGGAAAGGTATTTTGAGATATCTGGATGAGAAAAATGTAGGACATGTGCACATTAGTATTGTACACAGTCAAGCTCTTTTTAGTCTCCTACAGAAGGGTCATCTAGAAATGGTCAGTCTAGGTCAACAGCTCGACTGAGCCACTGATGATGTCGCACAGAGCGAGCTCACCTAGTTGTCAATAGTATAACCAATGTCTAATTCAGGCTGGCCTGCCCAGGCCTTACATTCACACAAAGAAATCAAAAAGCTGGCACAGTAAGGTCAGCAACAGGCCCTGGCCAGGCCTGGATTTTTGTGTTAGGGTAGAGGGAAGAGCCTTCCTCCTCCTCTGGCTACACCCCGCAACTGCCATTTTGTAGAGGCAGCAGCCCTTTTTTTTTTTATGTGCCCCGCTGGGCCCATATTGGCTGCTTCTTGCTCCTAGCCGTCTAACCATTGGAGGACCAAGTATTGTTGATTCCATCAGTGGTTGACCCTGGAAGGCCTTTCTGGGCAGCCCGGGATGTCCAAAAATTACTGCCTTTCTCTTCCTGTAGGGAAGCTTCCTAGGGCAGGTTGCACCAAGGCAGCAGGGTCTCCAGCAGGGGGCAGCGAATGCCTGGTGCATCCTGTCACATACCTTCCCTGGCAGAATGGGCTTGGGGGTTCCATCTTCACATCACACATTCTAATGTCTCCTCCTGCCCAGGAAAAGAAATCTGCGTTCTCATACTGTAGTACTAGGGAAGCACAGAGATCCAGCGCTGAGTATCATCACCTTATGTCCTTCATTGCCTGCACCCACTGTAATATGGCAGTATGGTCCATTATTACATAAAACAGGACTCCTGCTACCATCACAGCCCACCTTATAACCCAATATTCTTTCTCTATGGGGGAATCTTTTGTCTCTCACTTTTGGAATTTTCTGCTCCATTCCTTGGACGTTTTGTGATGATACAGCTCCTAGGCCCACTCAATGCATTGGTTTGGAGAGTAAATGGTAATAAAAAATCTCTGGGCCACCACAGAATGTCCCTGATCTTTTGAAAGATTTCCTCACACGGCCTTATCTGCTGCTTCGGCTATGTCTTTGTGGGGTCCGTCAAAGGTGAAAAGCGGGGTATCAAATGGCAGTAATAGCTTACTAAGCCTAGGAACACCCACACTTGTTTCTTCATTTTGGAGGTAGGGGTTGTCTTCAGTTTCTCTGTCTTGTCCTGAAGAGGCTGGATTTGGCCATTTCCCATGAGATATCCAGGATATCTAGTTTCTTGCAGGCCAAATTATTGCGTGGTTGGAGATGATATAACAAAGGCAGATGTGTGTTACAATAGGTGTGAATTAAAAGTTGGACTTTAAATCCAATTCTTCCCCCCCTCACCCTCCAAACAGTCACTGGAAAGCATAGACTGCATTTTAGTGCCCTCTACTGCTTCATTTTAAAAGGTACTCATTGTATTACCATTGTGTCTAGAATCTACTTGTTTGTTTAGCTTAGTCTAGTATCTTCGTTATTCTTGTTTAGTGTCTTAATTTTCATTCCCATCTCTCTCTTCTCAGGATTATACTAAACACAGAGGTCATATTTATCAATATTTCTGCTGTCTGAGAGTTTGGGAGACCTATTTTTTCTCTTGTATCTAAATATTTGCCATCGTAATGCCTCTTTGATGACAATAACTACATTTGGAGGTTGTGTCTCATGTAGCCAGTCACATTTTTCTGTAGTATGCTCCTCTGTTAACATCCATTTACAAAAAATAACCCCTTCATTTGGGTAGCATGTCAATTTAATGATCTGTATGTTTTAATAGCACCACTGAGAACTTTGTACTAATCTGTAAATCCGTTGAACATTGGCTTAAGCAAATACTTGATTGGGATTTCATCATTAGTGTCATGCATTGTACACATAAAAAGCCAGGTCCTCTGGTGCAGGTCGGGCATCTTGAGCTGCACTGCTGGCAGACTCTGGCTATAGAGCTGGCGTATCCCTCTGCGGGAGTATCACTCCAGTGCAAGGGGAATCTCCTGCTGGTGTAGAGCTGGCAGAGAGGCTCCTACCCCAATCCCCCTTAACCTGCTGTTGGGGATGAGGATGGGGTAAATCCAAAGAAATGCACATTGAAAAACATAATTCCAGCTATACATATATTATGATGGGGTCTAAATTGGCTGTTACCACTCAAGAAAGAGATCTTGGGAGTCATTGTGGATAGTTCTCTGAAAACATCCACTCAATGTGCAGCAGCAGTCAAAAAGCAAACAGAATGTTGGGAATAATTAAGAAAGAAAATATCCTATTGCCTCTGTATAAAACCATAGTAAGTCCGCATCTTGAATACTGTATGCAGATGTCACCCCATCTCAAAAAAAGACATACTGGAAAAAGTACATAAAAGGGCAACAAAAATGATTAGGGGTATGGAACAGCTTCCATATGAGGAGAGACTAATAAGGCTGAGACTTTTCATCTAGGAAAAGAGATGACTAAGGCAGGATATCATAGAGGTGTGGAGAAAGTAAATAAGGAAGTGTTATTTACTCCCTCTCGTAACACAAGAACTAGGGGTCACCAAATGAAATTAATAGGCAGCAGGTTTAAAACAAACAAAAGGAAGTATTTCTTCATACAGCTCAGAGTCAATCTGCAGAACTCTTTGCCCGAGGATGTTGTGAAGGCCAAGACTAAAACAGGGTTCAAAAAAGAACTAGATAAGTTCATGGAGGATAGGTATGGGGTTGGGACCAATCCATGGTCGTGGTTTCAGCCCCTTGGTGCCTTTAGCAGCCAGAGGAAGTTACTGCAGCCCCAGGAGAAGGTGAACACGAAGGTAAGCTTTATACCACCTTTGCACACATACACCCCCACCCTTTGTTGTGTGCTTCAGTCAGACCTCAGGTTCTGGCTCAGACAGTTTAGGGTCAGCTGTCTGAAAAACACAATCTACCAAGCAAAACTAGGAGACGAAGATCATCTTTCCAAATAGTCGTTCGCAGTACGCTGTATTTGCAAATAAAAAGGAAAAGTTTGTTCCATGTTTTTTCTCCTGTCAACTCAAAAGCGAGGAATACTCCTGCTTTGTCTCAAAGCCATGAAGAGCAACAGCTTCTGAATTGGTGCAATTTGTTTTAAATCATACCAGTGTTTATAGTGCCCAAATTGTTTTGTTTTATCTACATATGGAAAATATCCCTTCATTCTTCCTCAGTCATGCTTGAAGGTACCTGATTTCAAAATTGGATGAAAAAACCTATTATGTGTGTTTATTACTCTTTGGGAAATTGATAATTTATTAACCTGAACTAGAGGGCTGAAATGAACAAACAGGGATTCCAACAGTGCCTTAGTATATCTGAGTCACACACAAAGAACCTGAAATGGATTTAATAACATAAATTTACAAGGGGAAAAGCAGTACTTCCTCTCTTAAAGTGGCACTCAATTCCACAAAACGCTTCATTTGGAAGTCATGCTGTTTGATGATCTGACCGTCTTAACATCACCTGAAACACAATTCAATTGACATAATTTCAATTGAGTATAAATCCTTTGAACATTGTTATCAAGTGTTTGAGTTGGGCATGAACACCTGCAGATTAATTAGTGGTCTCTCATTAGCTTGACTGTGGCTCATACTCCAGCCTGAGTCAAATGAAGTAAAAATCTTAAATGAACCAAACTGTACCACAGAATCTCTATGGATAGTAATTCTATGCTTGAATAGTAAGAATATAGCAGTAGGGATATACTACCAACCACCTGACCATGATGGTGATAGTGACTGTGAAATGCTCAGGGAGATAAGAGGCTATAAAAATTAAAAAATGAGTAAGAATGGGGGATTTCAACTATCCCCATATTGATTGGGTACATGTCACCTCAGGACGGGATGCAGGGATAAAGTTTCTTAACACTTAAATGACTGCTTCTTGGAGCAGCTAATCCTGGAACCCTCAAGAGGAGAGGCAATTCTTGATTTAGTCCTAAACTGAGCACAGGATTTGGTCCAAGGGTGAATATAGCTGAACCGCTCGGTAATAGTGACCATAACATAATTAAACTTAACATCCCTGGGGAGTGCGGAGGACACCAAAGCAGCCCAACACAGTAGCATTTAATTTCAGAAAGAGGAACTACACAAAAATGAGGAAGTTAAAAGGTAATTTAAATTAAAAGGTAAAGTGCCAAAAGTGAAATTCCTACAAGCTAGATGGAAACTTTTTTAAGACACCATAATAGAGGCTCAACTTAAATGTGTACTCCAAATTAAAAAAAACATAGTAAGAGAACCCAAAAAGTGCCACCGTGGCGAAACAGCAAAGTAAAAGAAGCAGTGAGAGGCAAAAAGGCATCCTTTAAAAAGTGGAAGTTAAATTCTAGTGAGGATTTAGAAAATAGAAAGGAGCATAAACTCTGGCAACTGAAGTGTAAAACTATCATTAGGAAGGCCAAAAAAGAATTTGAAGAACAGCTAGCCAAAGACTCAAAAAGTAATAGCAAACATTTTTTTAAGTACATCAGAAGTAGGAAGCCTGCTAAACAACCAGTGGGGCCCCTGGACGATCAAGATGCTAAAGGAGCACTCGAGGATTATAAGGCCATTACAGAGAAACTAAATTAATTCTTTGCATCAGTCTGAACAGCTTTTGATGTGAGGGAGATTCCGAAACCTGAGCCATTCTTTTTAGGTGACAAATCTGAGGAACTGTCCCGGATTGAGGAGTCATTAGCAGAGGTGTTGGAACAAATTGATAAACTAAACAGTAATAAGTCACCAGGACCGGATGGTATTCACCCAAGGAAGGGTGAATTCTGAAGGAGCTCAAATGTGAAATTGCAGAACTACTAACTGTGGTATGTAACCTATCATTTAAATCAGCTTTTGTACTGGATGACTGGAGAATGGCTAATGTGACGCCAATTTATTAAAAAGGCTCCAGAGGCAATCCCAACAATTACAGGTCAATAAGCCTAACTTCGGTACCGGGCAAGCTGGCTGAAACTATAGTAAAGAACAGAATTATCAGACAAATTAACAGAGTTTGTTGGGGGAAGAATCAACATGTTTTTTGTAGCTGGAAATCATACCTCACCAATCTACTAGAATTCTTTAAGGGGGTCAACAAGCATGTTGACAAGGGGGATCCAGTGGCTATAATGTACTTAGATTTTCAAAAAGCCTTTGACAAAATTCCTCACCAAAGGCTCTTAAGCAAAGTAAACTGTCATGGGATAAAAGGGAGAGTCCTCTCATGGATCAGTAACTAGTTAAAAGGTAGGAAACAAAGGGTAGGAATAAATGGCCAGTTTTCAGAATGGAGAGAGGTAAATAGTGGTGTCCCCCAAGGGTTGGTGCAAATCCCGTGCTATTCAACATATTCATAAATAATCGGGGGAAAAGGGGAAAGCAGTAGGGTGGCAAAATTTGCAGATACAAAACTACTCAAGATAGTTAAATCCAAAGCTGACTGTGAAGTGTCACAAAGGGATCTCACAAAACTGGGTGACTGGGCAACAATATGACAGATGAAATTCAATGTTGATAAATGCAAAGTAATGCATGTTGGAAAACATAATCCCAACTATACATATAAAATGATGGGGTCTAAATTAGCTATTATCACTCAAGAAAGAGATCTTGGAGTCATTGTGGATAGTTATCTGAAAACATCCACTCAATGTGCAGCAGCAGTCAAAAAGCTAACAGAATGTTGGAAATCATTAAGAAAGGGATAGATAATAAGACAGAAAATATCATATTGCCCCTATATAAATCCATGGTATGCCCACATCTTGAATCTGTGTGCAGATGTGGTCACCCCATCTCAAAAAAGATATATTGGAACTGGAAAAGGTTCCGAAAGGGGCAACAAAAATTATTAGGGGTATGGAACAGCTTCCATATGAGGAGAGATTAACAAGACTGGGACTTTTCAGTTTGGAAAAGAGACGACTAAGGGGGGATATGATAGAGGCCTAAAAAATCATGATTGGTGTGGAGAAAGTAAATAAGGAAGTGTTATTTACTCCTCAAGCACATAACTAGGGGGTTACCCAATGAAATTAATAGGCAGCAGGTTTAAAACAAAGTTTTTCTTCAAACAGTCAAAGAGTACCACAAGTTGCCAGAAGATGTTGTGAAGGCCAAGACTATAACAAAGTTCTAAAAAGAACTAGATAAATTCATGGAGGATAGGTCCATCAATGGCTATTAGCCAGGATGGGCTGGTATGGTGTCTGTAGTCTCTGTTTGCCAGAAGTTGGTAATGGCTGGCAGGGGATGGATGGTTACCTGTTCTGTTCATCCCCTCTGAAGCACCTGGCATTGGCCAGTCAGAAGATAGGATATTAGGCTAGATGGATCTTTGGTCTGATCCAGTATGCTCTAATATGAGTGAGGCGAGAGTAGCCCTGTAGCAGATGGAACTAGGATTTGGGCAGGTGGATCCTGAGGAGAAGGCTTAAACTGAGAATTCACATGGTTATAAGGGAAAGACTTTTCTCCCAGGAGGGCTGATATTTTTTTTACTCTAAAAGGTGTGTAGCCTTTGCCCTACTCTATAATAGGATTTCATTACTAAAATCTCCCACTTTTTTTACCACTGGATGTAAGGAGATTAAAATGGATGGGGTTTGTTAATTTAAAAAAATTAATTTTGAGTTTAGATTTTAAAATGTTTTCTTTTCAGGCCTCCTAGAAATAGTCTGCGCACATTCACCAAACATGCTATGTAATGTGCTTCCTTAATGTGGTTATAACACAATATAGTCCCATCCATGAAGGGAAAACTAGACTGTATTAAAATAGAACTGTAACTGGGGCCGTAACAGCAAGAACTGGTGTCGACACTCCCCTAGGCTACTACTGAGTATGGGGGCAAGGAATTACCTACCACAAGTCATGGGAACTGTGCTTGAATCCTGCCAAGCAGTAACTGTGTTCAAACATAATAGTTCTTTGAATGATTCACTTCACTCTTGTTGTGTGCGCACCCTAAGCACAGTTGCTGGAAAGGGATACCCTTTTTCCCTCAGTGGTACCCATTGGGGTGACTCAAGCGGCCTCTGGTGCCACATGCTCATACCTCTGACTCTGAGAATGAGTCCCTGTCCCATGACCATGGAGGTGTGGTTCCCACTAGTGCTGGAGACCAGTGCCGTGGTGAAGATGCCCTCACTGAGGCCATCATAGCTGATTTCTCTTTTGATGGTTCTAAAGGGCCTGCTGCTGAACTGTTACTCGCACAGTTTAGGGCTCTCACCCCCCTACCATCTCTTTTGGGTACTGAGGAAGTAAGGGACCCAACTTTATTGCTCTGTAGGCTCAGGGCTAACATCCATTCCCAGTGGACTCAGGGCACTGTGGGTCTCCGGGGCCTTTCCCAGTGAACAAGCCTTACACGGTAATATCCTTAAACCTCTATTTACTAAAAACTGATCAACAGAATACACATGCTAAACATACAGTACTCACCACTCCCGATAAGGCAGATGAATTTTTCTTCAGGGCCAGTCAAGAATAGATCTGAGGACCCTGCTTCTGCACAGTATGGTTGGCAAGGTGTTGAGGTCTGGCAACTCTGATCTTGGGCTGTGTCCTGGAGTTAAGTTCCAAGGAGCTTCATATTTTACACACATTATATAGGTAAAACCACAACTATTTTATCTGTACCTTAATGTATCACATTTCTAAGAACCTTCAAACAACACATATCAACCAATCATATGCAAGTTCCCTTGTGTCTTATGTTTCGTTATTACTTTACGTATTAAAGCTTATCTTTGTGACTTTGGTTTTTCAGATGGTCAATACAAGACATTTCCAAGGTTTATCTAATCAGTTCTTGGGTTTCTCCGGCCTCTCCCTAAAATTCCTTAGCATTAGTTTATCTTTCCATGGGACTGTTGGTGGGTACATTCCTGAGGTGGGAGTGATTTATCAGCAGTGGAACGTTTTGTTTTTAATAATTTAGTGAACTACCATCAGGTTTCACTTGTAACAGAGGGGGTCAGGGCGGGTAAGTTGTCATGGCTACGGAAGGATGACCTGAAGCAATGCACTCTGTCCTCTCCCAAAGCACGGATACTGCAGGTGGTACTGGTACTGACAGCTCTAGAAGGTCTCTGGCTGCAGCAAACGCCTCCCACGTGGTCAGCATCAGGATAGTATTGGCACCACGCTGAATCACAGATGTATACAGTTCCTCTGGTACCAGACTTAATGGTGCCTGCATAGGTGCTGGGAGTCAAGGGTGCCAACTTCTGCAGTACCGAAGCAGAGGAGTGGCCTAACTAGGGTCCCACTCTACTCTGGCCCCATGCCTGGCCATTTTCAGTGCTAGGGATTGACCCTTCTCGCCCGACGGTTTCTTGTGCCTTTTCCTAGGCACTAGGGACAATGATCAGTGCTGGGGCTCCACTATGGTACGAGGAGCACTCCTTACTGACACCAAGGTACGCTGCCGAATCTGACCAGCCTGGATGATGAGATGGAGGACTCAGTGCCACCTGCATGAGCAAAACATAGCCTGGCCTCCTGGTCCTTTTTCATGTGAGACTTAAAGTCTCTGCAGATCTGGCAGCAATCCCCAAAGTGAGCGTCTCCTACGCACTTCAGGCAACTTGAGTGCAGGTCGCTTGGGGGCATAGCCCTATTGCAGGAGGCGTAGGGCTTGGATATTGTCAATTTTCTTTTGTTCAAAATAGTTGGGATTTAGGAAGTTCCCAGCACCAGTCTGTCCCATAGAGCTATGAAAAGGGAAGACTGACCAGCAGATTGTGGCATATGTGGTCTTGTTTATAGATCCATTTTAATATATTTTTGTTCATGCCACTAGTATGAGTATAAATGTGCCATTGTAAAGTAAACTGTACAGAGACACTGCTCATGTACCTTTGGTGTGAAGAGAGACATTTGGGCAAACTGTGTAAAAGTCAAGTAAGTATTTAGACCAAATGGGACAAAAATAAACATGCTTGTTTTTATACTAGGTTCCTTCAGAAAATCTCTCACAAATGCTTTACCACTGGTATAGGACCACTTAGGTCTGGTCTACAGTACACAGGTCAACCAAAAGCAGCTCACCTCAACCTAATTATGTCAGTGTCTACACTGCAGCCTTGTCCCACTGATGTAAGTGCCCTACTACAGTTACACCAACATAATAACTCCACCTCCACAAGAGGCATAGCACTTATGTCAGTGTAGTGAGGGCAATGCTCAGACATGGTTACTTACGTCAGCGGTTGGCTGTCTTGTCAATTTCAGGGCTATGCGACCAATACTCCTTGTTTCTAGCCGGGCTGTACCCACCTGGCTCCCCACTCAAGGAGTCAAGAAGCCTGGGCGGCTAGCACTCCACTCCCAGCAGGGAGGCAAGAAGCCCGAGCAGAGCTGAGAACCCTGGCTCTCAGCCCCCCACACTGCCTCTCTTCAACTGGTGGAAGCACTCCTGGTGAGGACACACCACTCACAGAAAGAGAGTAGTGTGGACATCAGCCATCACAGTAATTACGGCGGGGGCTGTAAGTCGACCTAACATAGGTTGACTTAAGTCTGTAGTGTAGACATGCCCTCACTGGGATCACTTATGTAGACAAGGGTCACATGTCACTCCACTGTTTTTAACAAGACCCACTTTGAGCAAGTTTAGACATAGTGGTAAAACACCATCTGTTCTCTTTCTATACTAGTGTCTCTGTAGTTGCTACCACTGGTGGAGTTGCTCTGATATTAATGCAATGGTGGAGATTTCCTCAAAGTCTGGTGAAGACACAACCTAGGTTTAAATAACCATTAGTTCCAAAGCGCATTGAATAACACTGTCTTGGTGCAGCTGCGCACAATGACTTGACAGGCCCCTGTACTAATGCACATCTTCATTTATATACTGAAACCCTTCCCCTTCCACATCTTCAATGCAACGTATCCTTCAAAAACTTAAAAAATGAAAATCTAACTAAGAAATACAAAGATCATTCTACACCTTTGATAGTGATGATAAACCAGACACAAACAGAAACACCCCCACTAAGATTAGCTGAACATTCACTTCAGAACAGTGGTCCCACCAAAATTCTGCTAGTAAACGGCTTTGCTGGAGCATTCATGGAAGTCATACAAAGGGATATAAACACAGTTAAAGCAAGCTGAACATTTTTATTTAGGCAAAATTTTAACAATTTTTTAATATTCAATCATGTGAGCACATTACTATACCTTACCATATAAAGCACAGAATAGCCAAGTGACTTTTAAATAACTAGTTTAATCATACCAGGTTTCTTTTGAATTTGTGGTTGTTTAGTTGAAGTACAGACTTGAGAAATCTTATCAATTTATTCATTTTATTAAGCAAAATAGAATTTGAAATTAAATATAGAAAGTGAAATGAAGATGGTTATATGATACCTTTTACAAAGTTAAAATAAATTACTTTAACCTAGGATGTTAAACTTAAAGTAATAGCTCAAATCACAAATAAATCAAAGTCTTTATTTTGATGTTAAATAAATTTATTCTAAATCTGAGCTTTTGTGGAGAATTGATTTTGAAATCAGTATGGAACTAAGGATTCTTATCAGTTTGTTGATCAAGCTTTTATCAATCAAATATGATGGGACTGTCAATAAAAAATAATTCTGAACGTTGGAATTAAGAAATGTATACTACTACTTAATTACTGAAAATTCAATTCAAAATTGCCTTTCTAAACAATAATGTGTAGCCACCAGATCTCACTCTCTCTCACACACACACACATACACACACACAGAATTTCAAGAGAAATTAGTAGGTAATGCCAAGTAACCTGCAACCCTATCCTTAAAGTAACTTAAGAGTGTATAGTAAACTATCTAAATGTTACAGCAATATTGTGCTTTTTAGTTTGACTTATAACTAAGTAATTCAAGCTTCTTTCTCGTGTCTGATAGCAGCTGGGTTTGTGTGGCGTCACAAATAATGTGCTGTCTGAAAAGATCTCTAGGTTCTGTTTGCTGTAGATCTACGTGTTTCCTTTCACCTATTTTTTATTGGATGTAAACAATTTGCTATTTAAACAGTGTTGTGCTGAAATAGTGTAATAAATTTTCCAGCCTCAGTACTCTTAACCATGTATTGACTGAAAATTATTTCCAGACAGGTAGAGTTAAACTTGTTAGTCAAACACAAGTTCATAACACATAACTAAGTCACAATTTTGATAACTCAGATACATACTTTCTCAGAAGTATTTAATATAGACTAACCAAATAAAAGGAAAATACGTGTATTAAGTCTTTGTTACTTATCAGGTGAAACTGGCTCATACAGTAACTAAATTCTCCAGCTCGCTTTGGTAGTTTGCAACAGCCGATCTCTCAAGATGGATGAAAGCTTCAGTTTAAGGTGGTATTTCAGCTGTAGTTTTGTTCTGATATTTCTGTCGTCTTCCCTTAGCCCTGGTCTACACTAGGACTTTAGGTCGAATTTAGCAGCATTAAATCGATGTAAACCTGCACCCGTCCACACAATGAAGCCCTTTATTTCGACTTAAAGGGCTCTTAAAATCGATTTCCTTACTCCACCCCTGACAAGTGGATTAGCGCTTAAATCGACCTTGCCGGCTCGAATTTGGGGTACTGTGGACACAATTCGATGGTTGGCCTCCGGGAGCTATCCCAGAGTGCTCCATTGTGACCGCTCTGGACAGCACTCTCAACTCAGATGCACTGGCCAGGTAGACAGGAAAAGAACCGCGAACTTTTGAATCTCATTTCCTGTTTGGCCAGCGTGGCAAGCTGCAGGTGACCATGATGGAGTCCCAGAATCGCAAAAGAGCTCCAGCATGGACGGAACAGGAGGTACGGGATCTGATCGCTGTTTGGGGAGACGAATCCGTGCTATCAGAACTCCGTTCCAGTTTTCGAAATGCCAAAACCTTTGTCAAAATCTCCCAGGGCATGAACGACAGAGGCCATAACAGGGACCCGAAGCAGTGCCGCGTGAAACTGAAGGAGCTGAGGCAAGCCTACCAGAAAACCAGAGAGGCGAACGGCCGCTCCGGGTCAGAGCCCCAAACATGCCGCTTCTATGATGAGCTGCATGCCATTTTAGGGGGTTCAGCCACCACTACCCCAGCCGTGTTGTTTGACTCCTTCAATGGAGATGGAGGCAATACAGAAGCAGGTTTTGGGGACGAAGAAGATGATAATGATGATGAGGTTGTAGATAGCTCACAGCAAGCAAGCGGAGAAACCGGTTTTCCCAACAGCCAGGAACTGTTTCTCACCCTGGACCTGGAGCCAGTACCCCCCGAACCCACCCAAGGCTGCCTCCTGGACCCAGCAGGCGGAGAAGGGACCTCTGGTGAGTGTACCTTTTAAAATACTATACATGGTTTAAAAGCAAGCATGTGAAAGGATTACTTTGCCCTGGCATTCGCGGTTCTCCTAGATGTACTCCTAAAGCCTTTGCAAAAGGTTTCTGGGGAGGGCAGCCTTATTGCGTCCTTCATGGTAGGACACTTTACCACTCCAGGCCAGTAACACGTACTCGGGAATCATTGTAGAACAAAGCATTGCAGTGTATGTTTGCTGGCATTCAAACAACATCCGTTCTTTATCTCTCTGTGTTATCCTCAGGAGAGTGAGATATAATTCATGGTCACCTGGTTGAAATAGAGTGCTTTTCTTCAGGGGACACTCAGAGGAGCCCATTCCTGTTGGGCTGTTTGCCTGTTTGGCTAAACAGAAATGTTCCCCGCTGTTAGCCACAGGGAGGGGGGAAGGTTGAGGGGGTAGTCACGCGGTGGGGGGAGGCAAAATGCGACCTTGTAACGAAAGCACATCTGCTATGTATGTAATATTAACAGCAAGGTTTACCCTGAAAGAGTGTAGCCACTGTTTTATAAAATGTGTCTTTTTAGATACCGCTGTCCCTTTTTTTTTTCTCCACCAGCTGCATGTGTTTCAATGATCACAGGATCTTCTCCTTCCCAGAGGCTAGTGAAGCTTAGAAAGAAAAAAAAACGCACTCGCGATGAAATGTTCTCCGAGCTCATGCTGTCCTCCCACACTGACAGAGCACAGATGAATGCGTGGAGGCAAATAATGTCAGAGTGCAGGAAAGCACAAAATGACCGGGAGAAGAGAGATGGCAGGCTGAAGAGAGTAAGTGGTGGGCTGAAGACAGGGCTGAAGCTCAAATGTGGCGGCAGCGTGATGAGAGGAGGCAGGATTCAATGCTGAGGCTGCTGCAGGACCAAACCAGTATGCTCCAGTGTATGGTTGAGCTGCAGCAAAAGCAGCTGGAGCACAGACTGCCACTGCAGCCCCTCTGTAACCAACCGCCCTCCTCCCCAAGTTCCATAGCCTCCACACCAAGATGCCCAAGAACGTGGTGGGGGGGCCTCCGGCCAACCAGCCACTCCACCACAGAGGATTGCCCAGAAAAAAGAAGGCTGTCATTCAATAAATTTTAAAGTTGTAAACTTTTAAAGTGCTGTGTGGCATTTTCCTTCCCTCCTCCACCACCCCTCCTGGGCTACCTTGGTAGTCATCCCCCTATTTGTGTGATGAATGAATAAAGAATGCATGAATGTGAAGCAACAATGACTTTATTGCCTCTGCAAGCGGTGATTGAAGGGAGGAGGGGCGGGTGGTTAGCTTACAGGGAAGTGAACCAAGGGGCGGGGGGTTTCATCAAGGAGAAACAAACAGAACTTTCACACCGTAGCCTGGCCAGTCATGAGACTGGTTTTCAAAGCTTCTCTGATGCGTACCGCGCCCTCCTGTGCTCTTCTAACCGCCCTGGTGTCTGGCTGCGCGTAACCAGCAGCCAGGCGATTTGCCTCAACCTCCCACCCCGCCATAAACGTCTCCCCCTTACTCTCACAGATATTGTGGAGCACACAGCAAGCAGTAATAACAATGGGAATATTGGTTTCGCTGAGGTCTAAGCGAGTCAGTAAACTGCGCCAGCGCGCCTTTAAACGTCCAAATGCACATTCTACCACCATTCTGCACTTGCTCAGCCTGTAGTTGAACAGCTCCTGACTACTGTCCAGGCTGCCTGTATACGGCTTCATGAGCCATGGCATTAAGGGGTAGGCTGGGTCCCCAAGGATACATATAGGCATTTCAACATCCCCAACAGTTATTTTCTGGTCTGGGAAGAAAGTCCCTTCCTGCAGCTTTTGAAACAGACCAGAGTTCCTGAAGATGCGAGCATCATGCACCTTTCCCGGCTATCCCACGTTGATGTTGGTGAAACGTCCCTTGTGATCCACCAGAGCTTGCAGCACTATGGAAAAGTCCCCCTTGCGGCTTATGTACTCGGCGGCTTGGTGCTCCGGTGCCAAGATAGGGATAAGGGTTCCGTCTATGGCCCCACCACACTTAGGGAATCCCATTGCAGCAAAGCCATCCACTATGACCTGCACATTTCCCAGGGTCACTACCCTTGGTATCAGCAGATCTTTGATTGCGTGGGCTACTTGCATCACAGCAGCCCCCACAGTAGATTTGCCCACTCCAAATTGATTCCCAACTGACCGGTAGCTGTCTGGCGTTGCAAGCTTCCACAGGGCTATCGCCACTTGCTTCTCAACTGTGAGGGCTGCTCTCATCTTGGTATTCATGCACCTCAGGGCAGGGGAAAGCAAGTCACAAAGTTCCATGAAAGTGCCCTTACGCATGCGAAAGTTTCGCAGCCACTGGGAATCATCCCAGACCTGCAACACTATGCGGTCCCACCAGTCTGTGCTTGTTTCCCGAGCCCAGAATCGGCATTCCACAGCATGAACCTGCCCCATTAGCACCATGATGCATGCATTGGCAGGGCCCATGCTTTCAGAGAAATCTGTGTCCATGTCCTGATCACTCACATGACCGCACTGACGTCGCCTCCTTGCCCGGTATCGCTTTGCCAGGTTCCGGTGCTGCATATACTGCTGGATAATGCGTGTGGTGTTTAATGTGCTCCTAATTGCCAAAGTGAGCTGAGCGGCATCCATGCTTGCCTTGGTATGGCGTCCGCACAGAAAAAAGGCGCGGAACGATTGTCTGCCGTTGCTCTGACGGAGGGAGGGGCGACTGACGACATGGCTTACAGGGTTGGCTTCAGGGAGCTAAAATTAACAAAGGGGGTGTCTTTACATCAAGGAGTATTTCAGGCAGGACTTCACGGAGGGTTCCAATAGGAAATGGTGCACCTAAGTTATCGTTCTTATTGGAACAAGAAGGTTAGCTTGGCCGCTGATTGATACATGGCTAGATTTACCTCGCTGCACCTTCTATGTGAGTGACTGCAGTGTGACCTAGAAGAATGAGTCCCCTAGATGGGGGAGGGGGGAAGCAAATGAATACAGAACAAATCTGGTCTATTTCTTGTTTTGATCCACTCCATCTATCTTTTACATCTTTGGCTGGCAGCAGACGGTGCAGAAGGACTGCATGCCATCCACATCTCATGGCTGCTCGGCAGAAGATGGTACAGTACGACTGCTAGCCATCCTCATCTCTCGCCTGCCTGGCAGAAGATGGTACAGTACGACTGCTAGCAATCCGTATCGCCTGCCTGCTCACCATAAGACGGTTCAATAGGACTGACTGCAGGACTAAAGAGAATGACCTGGTCAAGTCACTCCAAATTTAGTCACTGCACCCATGTCTGTCCAGGCGCTCCCAGCCGACGTGGCCAGGAGCACCTCGGACATGACGATGACGGCTACCAGTCGTACTGTACCGTCTGCTGCCACAAGGCAAGGGGTTGCTGCTACTGTGTAGGAATGCCGTACCGCGTCTGCCAGCACCCAGGAGACATAGGGTGATGGTTACCTGAGCGGGCTCCATGCTTGCCGTGGTATGGCGTCTGCACAGGTAACTCAGGAAAAAAGGCGCGAAATGATTGTCTGCCCTTGCTTTCACGGAGGAAGGGAGGGAACGGGGGCCTGACGATATGTACCCAGAACCACCTGCGACAATGTTTTAGCCCCATCAGGCATTGGGATCTCAACCCAGAATTCCAATGGGCAGTGGAGACTGCAGGAACTGTGGGATAGCTATCCACAGTGCAATGCTCCGGAAGTCGACCCTAGCCTCGGTACTGTGGAAGCGCTCCGCCGAGTTAATGCACTTAATGCACTTAGAGCATTTTCTGTGGGGACACACACACTCGAATATATAAAACCGATTTCTAAAAAACCGACTTCTATAAATTCGACCTTATTCCGTAGTGTAGACATACCCTTAGGCAGATAAAGAGGAAGTAGGGGACTTATCTGTGATAACTCTTTGTTGGTATCCATAGGAGGTTCTCATTTGGGCCACATAGTGCCTTCAGCTCTCATCTCATCCATGTGTTTTCAGCTGCATGGGAAGATTTTATTGAAGGCATTAAGATTATTTTATTTAGTTTTAATGAGCAATTCATTGACATATTCTCTGATTGAAAAGCTGATTTGGACCCGTCAGGATACAAGCTACTGTTTGTAGGAAGAGCTGAGTTGGTTCAATCAGAAAGTGAGTTGTGTTTCATGTGGCATCTTTTCACAGTCCAGTGAGAAAAGAGGCTGTCTCTTTTGTGGATTCATAATTGTAACTGCCCATTGGGTCCTTGCTACAAAATCCACAGGAGCATCCTTAAATCTTCATGTGAGAATGGCGTGAGTTGTCCCGTTTCTGCTTTCAGAACCTTAATTTCTTAGCCGTGACCTTAGTTCTACACCTTAGAGTGTCCACCCTTCATCACCTCCTTTACCAAACCACCCACTCCTAGTAAATCAAATTACTGCCCCAAGTATCCACCACTTATGATTTTGGGAGAGGGTAGCTTGGCGAGCCAATGCAGAAGGGTGGATTGAGGAGAGGTAGAGTTAGGGGTGTGGTGTCCAGGAGTTGTAGTAATGGCAAGGTGTGTGCCTGTGAGTGAAGGAGTAGAGGGTCTGTACTGTTGGCTGGCTTAACTTTCCATGTCTTTGTTTTTGTGAGTGTGTCTCTGCTACTTCAAAATGAAGTTTTTGTGTGTGTTATTATGGAAATGTTTCACATGGTTTTAATCCAACATACACACTAGAGCTAACCCAGTTGCTGAACAGAAAAATAGAGGGGGAGAAAAACATTCATTTTGGGTCAACTAGAAACAAAAAAATTTTGGCGAACCAAAAAGTCAAAAAAAATGTTTTGCATTGAACAAAATATTTCATTTGACCTAAAATGAAATGTTTAATTTTTATTTTGAGGGTTTTTTAAGCATTTTACTGTGGTTTTTTTTTTAATAAAATTGAGGGGAATTCCAAAACAAAAAGTCTAAATGTTTTGTTTTGGAAGTACAGTATTGAAATGTTTTGACGTTTCCAAAAGAATAATAATAATAATAATAATAAAATGCAACCAAAATAATTTGCTGAAATTGATCAAAATTTGCAAATTGTTTTGGTCAACTCAAATCTATATTTTTGATGGAAAAAATATTTGCCCAAAAATTTTTGTCCAGCTTTCATATATTGTTTAGCATACCTTTATTTTAAAAAACGCAACACATTGTCATGGTTCAAGTCTTGTAGCAACAAAGCTCTCTCAAGTGACCAGTGTCCAGAAGGATATAAATAGTCTGAAGTCTCAGAATTGTTTCTCTGCCCTTAATCCATTTTTTTATAAAAGGTTAATTTCTTGTAAAAGAGTTTGATTTCTGTAATCTCAACAATATCGGGGGGGTGGGATAGCTCAGTGGTTTGAACATTGGCCTGCTAACCCCAAGGTTGTGAGTTCAATCCTTGAGGGGGGCCACTTAGCGATCTGGGGCAAAAATTGGGGGTTGGTCCTGCTTTCAGCAGGGGGTTGGACTAGATGACCTCCTGAGGTCCTTTCCAACCCAGATATTCTACGATTCTATGAAATTTGATAACTCTAAACCCTCATTCCATAGTTAAATGTAAACCAATTCAGAGCAGGGGGAAGAGTTCATTTTAAACAAATTCACCAGGAGTTTGTAGTTAACAGGCTAGTTTTGTTTCAACCTGGAAACTGCCTGTGTCTGCTGGATGTGGATTTCAGGTCTACAGTCTACAGATATTCATAATATTATTCATGAAACACAATGATGAATGTAACATAACCTAAGGGGAGGAAATAAAAAGCACATAGACAAATGAGGGACAGCTGCCTGGAAAGTCTTTCTGAGAGAGCCCTATGGGTAATGGCAAATGAAACCTGAGCTCCTTGCAGTGCAGTGCTGATAAAGGGAAATATATATAAAATGCTATTTCTGCCACTATCCTTGGATATATTAACAGAGGAGATGATAGTGCCACTGTGCATAGTTCTGCTTACCTTGAATACTGTCTCAGTTCCAGTCCCCCTGCTTAGGGAGACTGTTGAAAGATTAGAGAAAATACAAAGGATAACAAACATCTGAGTGAACTAAATTTGTACAGTGTAATGAAGAGGAGATCCAGGGGTGATAGGATCACAGTCTATTAATACCTTGTAGGTAGCAAGATAAATGAAGGAAGGGAATTGCTTAGTCTCAGATGGTAGAAGGATCAATGCCTGAGGCTAAGGAAGGACACGTTTGAACTAGATATTAGGGAGAGAGGGGGAAGAAAACTTAAATCAGAGCAAGTGGGCAGTGTTATGAGCAACCCCTGGAAGAGGTTGAGGCACCAGGCCTGCAGAGATTAAAGAGCAAAATTAGACTATGTCCGTGCTATGGAGACTGTAGTCGCACAGCTACATCGACCTAACCTCGCAGTGTAGAGGCAGTCTACAGCAACTGAAGAGGTTTTTCCATTACTGTATGAACACCGCCTCCTCAAGCAAAGGTAGCTGGTCAACAGAAACATTCTTTCGTTGACTTATCTGTGTCTACACTGGTGTTAGGGTGACACAGTTATGGCACTCAGGTGTGGATTTTTCACACACCGCAGCTACGTCGATGCTAAATTTTAAGCATAGACCAGGCCTTAGATAAATGTGAGAGGGGGTGAGGTGAGAAGTCCTGCAAAATGCAAGGGTCAGACAACACAGCATGGGCCAATCTGCTCTGATTGTGATATGATGTGGAATGTGCTGATGGCTTGATTAACTTCTAATTGCATCCCATCTAGCAATAGGCTATTCGTAGCAAACCAGAAGAGGTTTCGCTCTGAGTGGGATGAAGGGACATGGGGGTGATAGGAAAGGAGGATGGAAGAAGGGATAGAAATTTGTGAATAAAGCTGGGTGCAATAATATATTTGCCAAAAAATGAAGTTTCAGTTGACCAGAAACTATTTGTGAATTTGAAGTGAACTTGCTGAATAGTTTCAAGTGAACTGAAAGAACAGAAGTGTTTCGGGGAATATCTAAATGAAACATTTTGTTTTGACCCAACTTGAAAGGTTTCATTCTGGTTTTGGGCATTGTGAGAAAAGCAAAGGAGGTCTAGATTCCGACATGGGGCAAGGGGAAGGAGATCTCCCTTATAACCATTAGCCTGGTGATTGGAGCAATGATCCAGGATGGGGAGACCTTAATTCAATTCTATCCTCTGCCTGATGAGAAGGGATTGGAATATGAGTTTTCTACCTCTTGGGTGAGTTCCCTAGCCACTGGACTCTGGGATATTCTTCCTCAGTCTGTCCAGTTGAAGCTATTCCACTTTTTATAAATAGTCATTTGGCACATGACTTTGAACTTGGGTCTCCCACATCCTAGGTGAATGCCCTAACTACCAGGTTACAGGGTCATTCTCTTTCTCTGGCCAAATGACTGTTCAATTCACCACAAACTTCATTTTCGATTCAACACGAAACAAACCTTTTTTTTGATTTTTCACAATTGCCAGTGAACCAAAAAATTCCTTATTTACCCAGCTCCCATCATGAAGCCAGAAGTCCTCCACATATTCACATAACCGAGAACCACATGGTGGGCAGCAAGGCATTCATCCTCCACGCTGCTGTGCCAGCATGCCTCAATCCTCACACAGAATTGAGTTGAGTAAGGAGTGTTCAGTCTCCATCCCCATTCGTGTATTGATTTTTCTGATGAAAGTGCCAACAAGGGGGCCAGGTCACAGTGACAGTATTTTTGTGATGACAGAGAAACTGGACTGAGACAACATTTCCTGCTTTGCTGGGATGCGTCCCATAGGTATGGAGGTTCTCGTCTTGAGTAGCGTTTCTCAGAAAGACCCTAGATAGGAAAGAAGGAAGATTTCTTGCCCTTTGTTTGAGACCATCTTTATACCTAAATAAAACAGCTGTTTATGTATGTTCAAACCCGATGCAGCAATGTGAGCGTGCTGGCCACCTGCCTAAAAAATTCAAGTTATGGCTCCTTCCACAACATTCTCACAGATTGTTCTACCGGTGGGGGAACCATTCCCAGAAACTCAGTAAGGAATGTTGCAGGCTGGTCTTACAGAAATGCACTGGAATGGAATGTTTCCTTTTAGTCTTGCCTTCACAATCTCACTCTTCTGTATATCTCCACTTCCCCTGTCAGACCTGGCTTGTCACTATAAGGATTGCGCTGGGTATTTGTCTCTTGGGATCTGAAATACATCTCTCTCTCTCTCTCTCTCTCTCTCGGTGTTTCACTTTTCTTAAAGTCTTTAAAAGTCCTTTTTGGATAATTAGATGATTCTAGGACAGCAAAACTGGCACAAGTAATAGATACATAGATTTTAAAGGGACCATTATGATCATGTAGCCTAATTTCCTGCATAAAGTGGGCTTTAGAATGTCACCAGACATTTAACCCAGCAATTAGTGATTGAATGATAAACTAAACCACATTTCTTATCCTGCCTGGAGAAAATTAATTCCACAATCAGATGATTTGAATAAATATTTAATAAAATATATTTATTATTGTTTTCGGTACAGCAAGGGATGTCTCAATCTGAGGGTCCTCTGATTAACATAATGCCCTTTCAGTTTACAAATGACTGTATGCATCTCAAACATGCCATGCCTCTGCCTGGGGTCAGGAGGAGCTGAATCAATTGCACCCCAAACCTTCCTTCCCCACTGGGTGGGGTGGGTTGACTTGATAGACCCCAAGCTTCTCTCTGGATCTTCAGTGGTGGTAGAAAAGCACATCCATTGTTCAAATAATCATTTAACATTGAGTAAAGCAGAGAAGGGAAGATTCAGAGATAATTACAGACATTCTTAAAATTACAAATCAAAGTTCATGGAATAAAATAGCCATGTGGTGATAGCACTGAATAGGAAGTGAAACATGGCTTCTCAGTTTCAGGAAGCGTCTCAGAAATTTTTCCATTTGCCTAGATCTGGGTGCCCACAGTTTGTGGGAAGCAGGGCTGTGTTGGCAATTTGTCAGGAGGGCAAGGCGACACCCAAGTTGTACAGTTAGGCCACATTTAGGCATGTTTTTGCATTCTTAAATTCACATAACTGCAATACCTGTTTGTGGGTGTAGATGATTTTTGTACTTGAGAGCTCTAGAGTTAAAAAAATAAAATATCTGTTTTAATATCATTTTAATGAGTAGTTTTGTACCATGACTAAATTTGTCTTTTTAATAAAGTGAGATAAAATGCGCTTCTGTTCCAAAGTCAGTGTTTCCTTCGTTACTGTAATCCCTAATTTTTTGTCTACACCCGTGTGCCTGTGCTTCTTATGACAGGCATGGCAATTTCCTTCAGTATCCTGGACATATCTTACTAAATTCAGTTTAAGTATCTTACGAGCTCACTGTATTAAAAATGCAAATGTTTGTGTGTTATTATGGGATTCTATGTGATGTCTGAAACTACGGGAAGTGTTATGAGCTTCAAAGGGCTATTTGAAACTGAGAATGACATTTTGAAGTTAAGTAGGTTTCCCAGGAAATTTCTAGGAGGAGGGGTATACAAATACACTGACTCCGGTTTTGCAAAAACTCAGCCTTTTGAAGCTTTATCCCAGGGAGAGGTGCATTATCTTTTGTCTGCTGATCACCTGTTACATGAGGACAGATCAAAAAACCCCAAACTGTACAAGGAAGGAACTGCAGATTCATGTGAGCTAACAGCTGTGATGAATTTGTAACCCCCAGAAAAACTGCTTGGTGAGTTTGAAGGACTGTTCCCCAGCTAGAGCCTTTGCTGGAGTCAGGAGGTGATGATCTCTGGTAAGCTTATTAGCATGTGTGTAGTAATTTTTATTGGTTTTTAATGTTTTCACTGTAATGCTTTTACTTTAAGAATAAATGTGCTTGCCTAGAAAGAGCTGGGTGGTAGCATAACTGTGGCAATGGCACTGTTTACCATCTCCGAGAAGAAAAGTAAAGCTGTCTTGTTTAGGCAGTCTGACTTTGCTGGAGATCTCACAGTGTAGGCAGGAAGCTGTGCAGCCTGGAAGTATCCCGGTTGAGAGGGAGATTGATACATGTCTCCGCAAGAGAGGCAGTGGCTGGGAAGCCAGAAGCCTGAGTTTTCCCCCCTTCCTAGACCATAGATGGGGAATACATGTGCAGTTGCCCTGAACTGTGACACTGCTGTGTTTTAATACAAATTGTTTGAGTGCACGCAGTGCTAGACATGTGGAGCTGATCAGCTTTGCCTTAACTCTACAGTTATGAGCTTTATTTGGTCCTTGAATGGCACTTCAGAAGTTCCTGGGAGTTGACTTGGAGACAGTGTTTCCACCAAAACAGTCTGCAATGACAGGCTAAGTATTGAGAGATTGGACTATATTCCATCTCTCTATTATTCAGGTTCTGATACTGTGTCTATCAGAGACAAAAAAACAGCAGATAGTTTATGGAGAAAGGTGATTTTAAAAAGTGGAAAAACTTTCTACTGCTTTGGAAAGGGCAATAATCCAGAAAGGAGCATAATATTTTCATGGCAGTTTGTTGCAGCACTGATTTGCTCTGGACAGCATGCAACTTCATCTGTTATCAGCTGGCTGAAGATACCTGAAAGAGAGATTGATTCAGTGGAATTGTACTAGGGTGGACTTGACCCAGGGACAAGCTTTGACATGAACTGGAATCTCATCAGAAATTACCCTACAAATGAACCCTATAGAAAATTCAGTTTAACATAAGTTTTCTTAAAAACAACTTCTTTGTAACTCTGTGCCAAGTGCCAAGAGCCACTTTCGCCAGTGCCAAACCGAAATGAAAACTGCAGGACACACGAACCCTAAACTGTGGGTAATCTTCCCCTTTCTATCTCTCACACACTTCTTTTTCACACTCAGTTTAATGGTGAGTTGTGTTTGCCCAGCCCCAACAGTCTCCATTTACTGGAGGAAGGCTGGGGAAGTTGTTGTCAGGATGTCTTCTGTCAAGACTCAGAGCCTCATCCTACGACCCTAGTTGAAGGAAGGGAAATATACACCCCTTCAGATTCTTAAGGGACCTTTCCAGGTCGGGGGAGCGACGCTACTGGGGCACTACATGGTCTGAGCAAAGACTTGCCACAAGGCATTCACTTCCACCTCCAACACATAATGAAAATATGTACCCCAATCTCATCCAGCGCGCTCTGTCATGCAAAACCTTCCTGGTGAGCTGAGCAGCATTAAAGCAGAGTAACTTTCCAAATGAATGGACCATGTGCCAGTCAGATCTGTTGACACGAGAGTATGTAGTCATCATCAAGGTTTTGTGCGACGGTGTATGTTGGAGAAGGATGGGGTATGAGTTGCTTTTCCATATGTATCAGTGATGTAAGTTGGTACCTTTTGTGGAGTGTAATTGACAGCCTTGTTTCCAACCCATTGCCTAAAGAAATGCTATAGTAAATGTATAGTAAAGAATAATAAAGAACAGAATTGTCAGACACATAGATGAACATAATGTTGGGGGAAGTGTTAACATGGTTTTTTTTAAAGAGAAATCATGCCTCACCGATCTACTAGAAATCTTTGAGGAGGTCAACAAGCATGTGGATAAGGGGGATCCAGTGGATATATATCATGTACCTAGATTTTCAGAAAGCCTTTGACAAGGTCTTGCACCAAAGGCTCTTAAGCACTCGGATCGGTAACTGGTTAAAAGATAGGAAACGAAGGGTAGGAATAAATGGCCAGTTTTCAGAATGGAGACAGGTAAATACAGGGGTCTGTACTGGGTCTGTACTGGGACCACCTATTCAACATATTCATAAATGATCTGGAAAACAGGACAAACAGTGGGGTGGCAAAATTTGCAGATGATACGAAACTACTCAAGATAGTTAAGTCCAAAGCTCATTGTGAAGAGTTACAAAGGGATCTCACAAAACTGGGTGACTGGGCAACAAAATAGCAGATAAAATTCAATGTTGATAAATGCAAATTATACACATTGGAAAACATAATCCCAACTATACATATAAAATGATGGGGTCTAAATTAGCTGTTACCACTCAAGAAAGAGATCTTGGAGTCATTGTGGATAGTTCTCTGAAAGCATCCACTTAATGTGCAGCAGCAGGCTAAAAAGCTAACAGATATTGGGAATCATTAAGAAATGGATAGATAATAAGACAGAAAATATCATACTGCCTATATATAAATCCATGGTACGCCCACACCTTAAATATTGTATACTGATGTATTCTATCTCAAAAAAAGATATTTTGGAATTGGAAAAGGTCCAGAAAAGGGCAACAAAAATACTTAGGAATATGGAACAGCTTCCATATGAGGAGGAGAGATTAATAAGACTGGGACTTTTCAGTTTGGAAAAGAGACAACTACTGGGCAGGGCCGGCTCCAGCTTTTTTGCCACCCCAAGCAGCGAAAAAAAGAAAAAGGAAAAGAAAAACCCGACTGAGCTGCTGTCGAAGTGCCGCCGAAGTGGAAGGGAGGGAATGAAGGGCCCGCCGCCTAAGACCCAGACGTGCTGCCCCAATAACTGCCCGAGTGCCACCCCTTTCTATTGGCAACCCCAGGCACCTGCTTCCTTCACTGGTGCCTGAAGCCAGCCCTGCTACTGGGGGATATGATAGAGATCTAAAAATCATGATGGGTGTGGAGAAAGTAAATAAGGAAGTGCTGTTTACTCATAACACATAACTAGGGGTCACCCAATGAAATTAATAGGCAGCAGGTTTAAAACAAACAAAAGAAAGTATTTCTTCACACAACATACAGTCAACCTTTGGAACACTTTGCCAGAGAATGTTGTGAAGGCCTAGACTATAATGGGGTTCAAAAAAACACTAGATAAATTCATGGAGGATAGGTCCATCAATGGCTGTTAGCCAGGATGGGCTGGGACGGTGTCTGTAGTCTCTGCCAGAAGTTGGGAATGGCTGGCAGGGGATGGATCACTTGATGATTACCTATTCTGTTCATTCCCTCTGGGGCACGTGGCATTGGCCACTGTTGGATGACAAGATACTGGACTAGAATGACCTTTGGTCTGATCTAGTATGGCCGTTCTTATGTTGTTATGCTGAAGATCTTTCCCTTGGCATGTTAATACCATACCATGCCTTCAAGGGCTGGTTTTCAAGGTGGGTTTTGATGCAGCTTTAACTGTTTGGGAATTTAACAAGCAATTGGCTTCCTGCCAGCTCAATCTCTGTGCAAAGGAGTGCTAAAGGTGGTACCTAATCCCAGAGCACTCTGAGATGATAGAGGGAGGACTGTTTGCTTCACTGTGGCTATTACATTAGCAATCTCACTGAGCTAGTGGAAACTGACATGGTAGTAAGTCCTGCTCAAAGCAAGCCAAATCCAAACAGTGCGAATGACACTTTTGCACTATTGGAAGCTCTTCTGTGTGCTGATGCAAGATGTGCAACAGGGCTGCAAGCGGTACTCCGTGGTGGCTAGCATGGAACATTTCTCTAGAGCAGAGGAGGCCTGAGTCAGCTCCTGGAAGAAGCTGCCTCCTTCCTGCCACCAACATCACAGTAAGAAGAAACTTTTCATTCTCCTCTTTCTGCAGCCACAACCAACCCCCTCTCCTTCTTATATCAGGAGACAACACATGGAGACCAGGAGCTAGTGAGAGAAGTAAGCTACTGGTCATGGAAGGAGCAGGGAGAGGCATCTCACACAGCTGCATGTCAGGTGAAGGAAGGAGGTGGCTCCCGGGAACACTGAGCTAACTAAAGCTCTCCACTATAGGTAGGTTTACATCCCTGTAACATGGCAATCGGTTATTTGCAGTGTGGTGTTTTGCCAAATATGCAAACTGTTCGAGAGTCAGGGCGCATCTGCCAGGGCTTGGGGCTTCAGCCCTGCCGTGAGGTGGTGGAGCTCAGGGCTTCTGTCCTGTGGAGTCAGGGGGCTTCAGCCCTACGGGGCATGCCTGCCAGGGCTTCAGCCCCACTCCTGCTGAAACCCCAAGACCCCTGGCAGGCACCTTCTGCAGGGCTGAAGCCCCAAGATCTCCGTCCCTGCTGGCATAGGTGCTGGAACTAGGAGTTGGGGGGGTGCTACTGCACCCCGTGGCTTGAAGTGGTTTACATTATATCTAGGGTTTACAGTTTGGTTTCATGACTCTCAGCACCCCCACTACACACATTGTTCCAGCACCCTTGCCTGCTGGGCAGAAGCCCCTAGCCTCACCATGCCGCTGCTGGGCAGAAGTCCTGAGCTCCCCAAACAGTCTGGTAGGCTGAGAAATGGGGAGGGCATGGAGGGCTTCAAGAGCCTCACTTTAACTGTAAAGAGCCGCATGCAGCTCATGAGTCACCGTTTGGCCACCCCGACCTATACCATAGAATCATAGAATATCGGGGTTGGAAGGGACCTCAGGAGGTCATCTAGTCCAAACCCCTGCTCAAAGCAGGACCAATCCCCAATTTTTGCCCCAGATCCATAAATGGCCCCCTTAAGGATTTAACTCACAACCCTGGGTTTAGCAGGCCAATGCTCAAACCACTGAGCTATCCCTCCCCACAACATGCTGGATTCCCTAACTGGACAAAAGTATCCCTGGGGGCAGGGTAGAGGAATCACTGATCCCTGCAAAAGATGCAACAGATGTGGAGAAGGTCAGGGGGACTCTCTTGCACCAGCAAGATACCTGAAGTTGAATCCTGCTCCATTCCCTGGACTGGCTACCCAGAAAAGTAAAGAACACTGACACTGACCAAACCAAGCCTGAGGTGAAACCAGGAGAGGGAGTGAAGAACAAACCCCAGGACCTGCGGAAGTGCAGATCACATCTTATTGATGAAGATACCGGTAAATGTCAGCCTAAGTACAAGCTAAGACCAATCATGTGCGTTATAAACTTTGAAGAGAAGAAGGTATGAAAGCCCTTCTACAGAGCAATTCAACCTCTCCAGTGTCCAGTACAGTGTGTGTGTGTGTATGGGTGTGTCTCTCTGTGTTGTTAACTGTTCCCCAAAGTAGATGCTAAACCTATTAAGTCTGTTACTGAAAGAGTAAAGGATCCCTGGGTTAAACCAGTGTCTTTCTAAAGCTGCTATAAGTCTGAAGTTTTAGAAACCATTTTGTATTTATGCCAGACTCTCAGAAAGTTACAGAAATTGTGTAACATGGGAAGGAAAATATATTAGACAAATCAAGCTAAATATAATCTTTGTGAACAGTAAAGCTTAATGGAGAAAGGTAGCCAAAAGGGAAACTACCAGGACATTTATTTTAAGAGGTGTACTTCCTTAAAATCAAAGCAAAGTAACAGCCTCTGCTTTTAACAGACTTTGAGTTAAATTAATCAAGTTAAAGGAAAAGGTATGCTCCCATCAATCTTTCTGTAAAGACTTAAACAGCATTGTTCTTAACTTGCTCAGTGTGATTTAAAGTTCTATCCACTGAACAAAGCAAACTGAAATCGAAAGACTGTTTTTCTCTAATCTCTTCTAGTCATAGTAATTTTGTGAGTTCCTTGTAAAAATAGGTTTCAGAGTAACAGCCGTGTTAGTCTGTATTCGCAAAAAGAAAAGGAGTACTTGTGGCACCTTAGAGACTAACCAATTTATTAGAGCATAAGCTTTCGTGAGCTACAGCTCACTTCATCAGATGCATATCGTGGAAACTGCAGCAGACTTTATATATATACAGAGAATATCACCAGCAGGAGAGTGAATTTGTGTGGGGGGGTGGAGGGTGAGAAAACCTGGATTTGTGCTGGAAATGGTCCACCTGATGATCACTTTAGATAAGCTATTACCAGCAGGACAGTGGGGTGGGAGGAGGTATTGGTTCATATTCTCTGTATATATATAAAGTCTGCTGCAGTTTCCACGATATGCATCTGATGAAGTGAGCTGTAGCTCACGAAAGCTTATGCTCTAATAAATTGGTTAGTCTCTAAGGTGCCACAAGTACTCCTTTTCTCCTTGTAAAAATAGTAGGTCAAGTATTTTCAGATAGAAATATTATTTGTTCTAGTTGTTAATTTAAGGGCTGGAGTATAAATAGTGTAAGACTTTTATGGAGAACTTTATGAAGAAAAAAAATTAAATGAAGCATTTTGATGTCAGAATGGGACATTATCAGAATGGACTGTTTTGATTTCAAAATGCCTTTTTGTTTTGAAATTTTAAAAAATGGAATGAAATATTTCAATTTTGTCAAAATAAAATTTCCAATTGACCCAAAATAAAATTTTCAAAAAAAATAATTTTCTTGTTTTCAGTCTGATTTAGAATTAAAACAAATGTCAAAATTTGGAATTTTCTGTGTGACCGAAATTCCAAGTTTTGACCCAAATCTCAACAACCTCCACAGTCTGTGTGGCATATTATGTCAGGTGTGAATGTGCAGGAGGGGAGGAAGAGAAAATGCTGCCATGGAATTGGAATTGTCATGTCTTGTCATACAGTAGATTGTAGGCTTTTTGGGAGACATGCTCAGTCTCTGTCCTATGGGTTAGAACAGAACCTAATACAATGGGGGTCCTGATCTGGACTGAGGTCATGGAGGGGTGTGACAGTGCCTAGTGATTTTTTTGGGTTCATCAGTTTATGGGTGGCCAACTTGATACCTTTTAAAAGGTCTTAATTTTCAGAGGGTGGGTGCTCACCTTTCCCACATGTTAAGTTGTTCATGTTGGGTGCCCCAAAACTGAGACTCCTGAAGTCCCTAGGCACTCTTCAAAATCTTGGCCACAGTCTTTAGGAGTTACATATGAGTAAAGGACAGAGATGAGATCACGTGAGGATAAATGTAGGAAAGGTCCATGATCCTGATTCGACCGGGGACACTCATGGACGCCATCAAATTCCAAAGCATGGTAAAGGACAGCAGCACTCTGCCCACAGGACATGGAGTTGAACATCTAGTGAATCATCATAATTGTACATTAGTCTCTGCCACCAACTGCCATCCCAAATGGCCCCTTCATCCCCATCGCACATGCAGATCTCCTTGGTTTTCTGACAACCTGAAGTATGTGAAGAGAGGGGTAGATACTTGAGTGCTGAATGTGGGGAAATGAAGGCTGATACAGACAGTATAAAACATAATGGATTCCTCCAAGGCAATGCTGCAGCTGTATTACAGGCACAAGAATCTTCTGACCAGCCTCTACTTAAAAAAGCCAAATCCTGCCTCAAGAAACTGGTACCACTCCTGACCAACATAGCTAAGATCTCATACCGGGAAGGAGTCTGCCTTTCCTCCTTCAGAGATGCAATAGTCCAACCAACACTGAAGAACCCACTCTGATTATGTTAGTTCTAGCCAGCTATCACCCAGAATGAGATCATCTATTCCAGAGTAAGCTTATAGAGAAGCTAACATGCCCGATTGAAGACCCAGAACAATCTGGATTCAGGTCAGGACAAGGAACTGAAACTGCTTTATTTGCACTTACAAATGATCTTGTGCTGGACCTCTCTGCAACATTCAACGCTGTTAACTATAAGATACTGCTGTCTTGTCTGAGAGAGGTAGCAGGAGTCCGGGGTAATGTCCTAAAATGTTTTGAATCCAATAAGTATTAACAGGAAATTGCACCTTCACCACTAGACTGCTCTCTTGTGTAGTGCCACAAGGATCAATTCTCTTTCTGGTCCTATTCAGCATCTACATGCAGCCACTGTGGACTGGTCAGACATGGACTCAAGTGTCAGCAATATGCAGATGACACAGCTCTACCTATTCTTCACTACATACAACCGCACTGCTTCCACCAAGATGGCCAATGCTTGGATAAGGTCAGCTCATGGATGAAGAGTTGGTTGAAGGTGGGCGCATGAAAATATTCTGAAGAGTTTGCAGTCATGGTGCAAGTCTCCTTTGGTTGAAGGTTCCCACCCAAAATTGATCAATTTAGTCTGTAGCTTAGGATTGCTCCTGGGGCTAAGCTCTCACATAGCAACATTTGCAAATAATGTTTTCTACCATCTCCAATTGTCTAGGAAATCCATCCCACTCTGGTGAACGATGACTTGGCCTCAGTTATTCGTGCCTTCATCACCTCTTGGATGCACAACAGCAATGCAATAGACTTGGACATGAATTCTTCAGAGCTTAGAAACGCCAACTGGTACAGAATGCTGCAGGACATCCCTGCAACACTGGCTACTGTGAACACATCAAATTTGACTTTCTGCAACAACCCCCAATCTCCCCACTCCCAGGGGTATTTTGCGTCACCCCATTCCGGGCTCCACTTCCTACACTGGCTTCCCACAAAATACCAAATCAAGAAAGAACTAGATAAGTTCATGGAGGATATTAGCCAGGGTTGGTATCCCTAGCTTCTGTTTGTCAGAAGCTAGGAATGGGCGACAGGGGATGGATTACTTGATGATTATTCTATTCATTCCCTCTGGGACACCTGGCATTGGCCACTGTCGGAAGACAGGATACTGGGCTAGATAAGCCTTTGGTCTGCCCCAGTATGGCCATTCTTATGCTCAAGGTCTCAATCCTTACATTCAAAGTGCTCAATGGCCTGGGTCCAGGAAATCTAGAAAGTTGACTAAAGTTCCAGCATGAAGACTGTGACTGATTACTTTGCACCTCTGGCACAATGGAACTTTCTACAATAAGGGTAAAGCTTGTCTGTGCAGGAAGCGGGGCTTTCTCAGGGGCAGTCTGAGGAAAAGTCTGCACTACAAAATTAAGTTGACCTTAGTTATATTGATGTACAGATGCCGCAGTAATTGAATCTTTTTACACATCCACACTATGTGCAGTGCGCATCCTCACCAGGAGCACTTATACCGATTTAACTGCCAGTGTGGGGCATTGTGGGATGGTTTCTGAAAGGCAGCAACTGGTGATGTAAGCCGCATAGTGTCTACACTGACACTGCGTCAACCTAACTACATTGACTTAAGCGCTACGCCTCTCACAGAGGTGGAGTTAAGTTGGTGTCGTGGGCAAGTTACAGCGGTGGGAGCTACACTGTAGTGTAGATGCTTACAGAGTTAGGTCGATGTAAGCTGCCTTATGTTGACCTAATTCTGTAGTGTAGACTTGGACTGAGACTGTGGATTGGTCTACACTACGTCATAAGATCGACATTCCCCGCATTAGGTCAAATTTATAATGCGTGTGTCTAAACTACAGAGCCCTTCCTGCCAACCTAAAGGGCTTTAAAAATCAACACCTGTGCTCCACCTCAACGAGAGGAGTAGCACTAGATTCGACCCTCCTGGGTCAAATTAGAGGTAGTGTAGACACAGTACAGTATATTTTGACTTGTTTGGCCTCCGGGAGGTGTCCCAGAGTACTCCAGTGTGTCCTCTCTGGACAGCACTTTCAACTCTGCTGCACTTCAGCCAGGTAAACAGGAAAAGTCCCAGGAACTTTTGAATTTCATTTCCTGTTTGATCAGCGTGCAGAGCTCACCACCACAGCTGATCATGGCTGCCCAGGTACGCAAACACGCTCCAGCATGGAGCATACAGGAGACACTGAATGTGATTGCTGTGTGGGGAGAAGAGTCTGTGCAGGCAGATCTCCAAACCAGCAGAAGAAATGCTGACATCTATGCCAAAATCACAGAGGGCATAGGGGAAAAAGGCTAAAGCAGGGACACGCAGAAGTGCCGTGTGAAAATAAAGGAGCTCAGGCAAGCTTACCAGAAGACAAGGGAGGCGAATAGTCACTCTGGTGCTGAGCCACAGACAAGCCGCTTCTACGAGCAGCTGCATGCGATTCTAGGTGGGGACCCCACCAGTACCCCAACACACTCTGTGGATACCTCCCAGGGGAACCAGGTGGCCACGGGCAACAACTAGGAGGACATTGTTGATGAGGAAGAGGAGGAGGAGAATGCACAGCAGGCAAGTGGAGGATCCATTTTCCCTGATAGCCAGTACCTTTTCCTAACTCTGGAGCCAATCCCCTCCCAGGACCTACTGGTGTGGAACTGTGATGGTGGGGAAGGCACCTCTGGAGAGAGCACACTTGTAATAACACTACAGGGGTTAAATGCAATTGTGGTTAATGTTTAATTTGAGATAAACAATTGGGATACAGTGGTGGCCAGTGCAGCCACGCAAAGGGTGCTCCCTGGAAAAGCCTGTTTATGTGCCAAGAGTTTCCACGCTAAAAAACTTCCCCAAGTGTGCCCTCACACTGCGTACCCTTTCGTGTGTGCTTACCAGGCTTGCCTGCAAACTGAAATCTGCTCCCCAGCGCTCTGCCATGTGTTGTACCTTACTGGCAGGCTCTTCTTTTAAAACACAAAATTTGGCCAAGTACCTCAGAGAATGTATTTACTCCTGTGAATTGTTTCATTCGTTGCAACAGTTAACCTTTTGTTTTCAACAATGTATGCTTTTTCTTGCAGCTGCAACATGTTCTCTGGATGCTTCCTCCACTCCAGCACAAAGGCTGTCCCAGATTAGAAGGCGAAAAAAGTGGACATGTTCTATGATTTGATGCAGTTCCTCCGAGGCTGACCAGGTCCAGCTGAATGCATGGAGGCTCATGCACTCAGAGAGCACGCGCACCGACCAAGAGGTCAAGAAAGCAAGCAGGGAACAAGAGCGTAACATGCAAGAGGAGATGTTGCGGCTTATTGGGGAGCAAACAGACAGAAGAAAGAAGATACACCCTGCTGAGTGGGTGGCAGGATCTAAAAGAACCCAGACCTGTAAGCAGATTCGCATTAAAGGAGGTAACCAGGTGGTGAGGGAGCCCTACACAGGGATAAGGGAAAGCTGTCAACCTTAAGGGCTGTACTCTGACCACACAATAGTTTATGATAAAGAGGGTGTCCTAGTTGGGAAACTGGTTCAGCCAAGTTGGTCTACAGGGATGGAGGTTTGGAGCAGTGGAAAGTAGCCAAAGGCAGAACAAAGAAGCCAGATATTGTTGGAAGTAGGGGGACATATACAAAATGGGGAAGACGCACACAAAGTTTGGGGATCAGCGTGATAGGGGATGGACTGGCTAAGATCAGAGGAGACTCCATGTTTCAGAACCCAAGCCATGCACTGCAACAAAAAAATGCTGACCCTGTTCCCAACTCAAAGAATGCTCTGGAGTGGTGAGAAAACTGAGGCAGGGAAATGTGTGCAGAGTTTAATATTTTTGTATAGAACTGTGTATTCCTCATGCTGTTAGAGAAAGAGCAATGCTGGGTTTGAGTCCTGTGTAAAGTCTGTATGCGCTGTGTCCTACGCTTCAGCGTATGCCCCCTGGAAGGGTTAAACTGTGATCCATAAGGCTCACATCTGGTGGGATTCTGGGAGATGGTGTATCTAAGCTATGCAGGAGCCTGAGGGGTCTGCACTGGTTCCAGGATGCTGTACAGTAGGCCAAGCATTTAAATTCCCAGGAGTAGCTACTAGAAAAAGGAGCTGCACCCTGAGCATGTGCCTAGGCACCCAAGCCAGGCGAATGCCTAGACTCTGTTCAGACTCCAGAGGCTTAAAACACACAGAATCCAGGAAGTTGATCATAGCAGCTGAGTGAGTGGTCAAGTGGACTTGTGACGTGGTCATCCACTTCACCCAGGTCAAGTCATGGCTGCTGTGTAGCAGCTTGACCACAAGGGAAGGTGGAGCCAAGAACTCCATAGTTCTGTCATCTCTCTCCCCATTCCCTCTGCCACTGGCTCTCTGCTGCTTGGCAAAATTGTTATTGCACCAGGAGGTGGCAACAGTGCCATCTCCAATGAAGATTTGCCTTGCACCCTGGGACAGTCAAGGTCACTGCACCTGTATCTCCCCCACCCTCTGTGGTCCACTCCAGGTGTGCCTAGTTAGGTCCAGTGTCACCTCTCCTGGGCAGGGACCCTTGTCCCACTCCCTTCTGATAGGGGGTTTTAAGATACTACCTGTCTTACACTATGATATCCCCAGTAAGCCAGTCTGCCTAAAGGCTAGCGTCTGTGCATTGGGTTGTCTGTCTCTGAGGGCTAGGAACAATGTATTGCTGGCTGTTACCACCCTGCCCTCTTTAAGCAAGCACATTTATTCTTAATGTAAAACCTTACAGAGAAAACATAATAAAAACAATAAACAGATTTAAACATACACTGAACATACCAGGAGTCGCCCACCAGTCTTATGTGGCCCTAGTACAACAACATCTTTCCAATCCTACCACAGGGGTTGGGGCTCTACTGAGACAGACAATCCTGGCCTTTTGCTGGATCAGAAAGAAGGCCCGAGTCAGTTTAAACTCAGCCTTTTTCTATCAAAAGCCCTTCCTTTGTTGGTCTCTGAAAAATCCAGTCTGAACCAGTCTATGCCAGCCTCTGCAAGGGGTGGTCTCTCCCCCTAGGTGTTTACAACCTAAGTGATTCACCTTAATTACCTCCCACTGTTTTTGATTCCTGAAGGAGTTGTGATTGCCCTCCCCCTGGAGCTGCATGCAGTCCCTGGCCCACAGTGATACATAAACTTAGTACAATATGGTCCTATGACAATCAGGGTCCAGACACCCTAAGGGGATGTGATGGGGTGCGCATGCCCCACACTGGTACTGCAGGGGTTAACTCCTCTCTTTGGGCTGAGGAGGCCACGCCCCCTTGGCCCTGCTGGGCATGGTCTGGCTGGAGACTAGGTATAAAAGGAAGCAGCCCAGCTCATTCAGGGTGGATTGCTGGAGAGAAGGGAGGTGTACTGCAGGCTCTTGCAGAAAAACAGTGGACACTTCAAGACACGGATGGTGAAAAACCACAAACCTCAGCTTCCTGGTGCCCCAGAAGAAGGAGTGACTGTGGGAACCCTGAGATGGCATCCTGGAGAGAAATGGGTAGGAAGTGACCCAGGGAAAATTTGCTGGGAACCAGTTATAGAACTAGAAACTATTTCAGAGTATTTTGACAGGATGCCCATCGAGCTGGTGGCAGGCAATCCTGCCAATGCCCTGGGTTGGTACCTGGTGGAGAGGGAGGCTTGGGTCCTCCAACTGTGGCTGCTGATGACCCTGAGGTGGTGGCTTGTAGCAGTGCATGGGATTCTTCCTTCCTAAGAGCAGGACTCTGCACTTGTCCTTGTTGAACCTCATCAGATTTCTTTTGGTCCAACCCTCCGATCTGTCTAGGTCACTCTGGACTCTATCCCTACTCTCCAGCGTATCTACCTCTCCCCTCAGCTTAGTGTCACCCGTGAACTTGCTGAGGGTGCAATCCATCCCATCGTCCCAGATCATTAATGAAGATGTTGAACAAAACTGACCCCTGGGGCACTCCGCTTGATACCGGCTAGACATCGAGCCATTGATCACTACCTGTTGAGTCCGACAATCTAGCCAACTTTTTATCCACCTTATAGTCCATTCATCCAGCCCATACTTCTTTAACTTGCTGGCAAGAATACTGTGGGAGACCGTGTCAAAAGCTTTGCTAAAGTCAAGGAACAACACGTCCACCACTTTCCCCTCATCCACAGAGCCATTTATCTCATCATAGAAGGCAATTAGATTAGTCAGGCATGACTTGCCCTTGGTGAATGCATGCTGACTGTTCCCGATCACTTTCCTCTCCTCTAAGTGCTTCAGAATTGATTCCTTGAGGACCTGCTCCATGATTTTTCCAGGGACTGAGGTGAGGCTGACTGGCCTCTAGTTCCCAGGATCCTCCTTCTTCCCTTTTTTTAAAGATGGGCACTACATTAGCCTTTTTCCAGTTGTCCGGGACTTCCCCCATCGCCATGAGTTTTCAAAGATAATGGCCAATGGCTCTGCAATCACATCTGCCAACTCCTTTAGCACTCTCGGATGCAGCACATCCGGCCCCATGGACTTGTGCTCGTCCAGCTTTTCTAAATAGTCCCAAACCACTTCTTTCTCATCAGAGGGCTGGTCACCTCCTCCCCATGCTCCCTCATCTTCTATGATTCTGTGAAGATGTATATAGTATACTATGCTCATGACTTCTTACAATTTCAAATACACCTCACTGCAGAGTGGGACTCTTCCCAAGCCAGATGTTTACAGAAAACCAGATGCAAGTAACAGTCCATGGTACAGTTCAGGAAAAGACAAATTATGGACCATCATAGTTAATGGGAAGATGCTGAGACATTCTGACTATCACATCCAGAGGGAATTTCCCCCCACCATGAATCACTATAGTCTGAGAGAGAGGAAAAAATGCTCTGCTAGCCTGCTAAAAAGGAAGGGGTTTGAAGTGAAAGGTATCAAAAACTGAGGGGTGGTCCTGAAGGTGGGGGACTGTCTGTGAATGCTGGATTCCCTCTTTGGCCCGGGGCACTCTGGGAAACTGTTCAAAGGCAGTAAGTAACTTGTGTTAGAAAAGAGATTTTATCTAATGTAGATGTGTGAAGCCTGAACTTGCATCTGTTTATTTTTGACAGGTTTCAGAGTAACAGCCGTGTTAGTCTGTATTCGCAAAAAGAAAAGGAGTACTTGTGGCACCTTAGAGACTAACCAATTTATTAGAGCATAAGCTTTCGTGAGCTACAGCGAAAGCTTATGCTCTAATAAATTGGTTAGTCTCTAAGGTGCCACAAGTACTCCTTTTCTTTTTGTTTGTTTTTGGTGTAGCTTTTTTGCTTCCCTTCCTATTTCATCTTTGAATCTAGGGTTTTTCTACTAAATAAACTTTTTGTTTATTGTCTCTATTGTGTGGAGTGTGTGTGCTAAAGTGATCTGATAACTGGGGCAGTTTTCACACCTTTAGGGATGATGAACCAGAGTCTGAGTGTCTGGTAGTTAAGAACTCTGAAAGGGTGGATCTGCGGAGACATGGGATTGGAAGGGCTTAGGGGTCACCGTGCAATGAGTAACTAGACTGCTAGAAGTCAGGGTAAGACCTCCATGCCTATGGACTGGCCAGTATTGACAGGGCTCTGTGCCACAGAACCATAGCATTACGGCCCCCCAAGGTGCCAGGGCAGGTGGTGACAGAACTCCTAATGGAGCTGGATGATCCCCCAGTTGTCACAGGTGCTCAAAGATATTGAATGGAAATGTCACACACCATGCTCCCGTAGGGGCATCTCAAAGAGTGGAACTGAGCAGTTAAGGTGCTGTACTACAATCTCGATGCTCATGGATTCAAATCTCACACACAAAGGCCTGCTCCAGTTCACCCAGCTGCAAAATGGGTACCTAGTCCATCAAGTTAGGCCAATCCACAGCGGTTGGACAGGCTTCTGGCCATGTCTCTCCTGTGTGTATGGTTGACTATGAAACTGAGGTGTCTTTGCTGTATCAGCCTCATGAGCCATTAGCTGAATGGAACTTTAACTTGGGGCCACGCTCCCTGAGGGCCATGCTGCGGGAAGCGGGAGGGAGAGTTTTCCCACGGTCCTTTAGGACCATGCTGCGGGAAGGAGAGTTTTCTCACGCTCCCTTAGGGCCATGCTGCGGGAAGCGGGAGGGAGAGTTTTCTCACGCTCCCTTAGGGCCATGTTGCGGGAAGCGGGAGGGAGAGTTTTCCCACGGTCCTTTAGGGCCATGCTGCGGGAAGGAGAGTTTTCTCACGCTCCCTTAGGGCCATGCTGCGGGAAGCGGGAGGGAGAGTTTTCTCACGCTCCCTAAGGCCCATGCTGCGGGAAGGAGAGTTTTCCCACGCTCCCTTAGGCCCATGCTGCGGAAAGGAGAGTTTTCCCACGCTCCCTTAGGGCCATGCTGCAGGAGTAGCGGCAGGGAGAGTTTTCTCACGCTCCCTTAGGGCCATGCTGCGGGAAGCGGGAGGGAGAGTTTTCCCACGCTCCCTTAGCCTCCAGTCGTGGGGTGGCGCGCGGTGCATGTCGGTCCCGAGGCGGACTGTCCCCTCGCTGTGAGGTGCTCGGAGTCTCGCCTGACGCCATGTTCCTTTGGGCCGCTGCCACCCGGGGCCTCTAGTTGCCGCCGCCCCCGCGTGACCCCGGAGCCGATAGAGCCGCAGTCGCCGCCGGGAGCGGAGCCCGGCCGCGCCCCGCCATGTCCGCCAAGGAGGGGAGCAAGGGGCCACCGCCGCCTCACGGCACCAGCGAGCGGGCCGTTAAGGGTGAGCCCTGCCAGCGACCGGCCCTCTGCGGGGTGAACGACTCGGCGGCGGCGGTGGGGCGGGGTGAGAATGGGGGCGAGTGGGTGCCTGTGGGGGCGGGGCGGGGCGGGGTGAGTGCATGAGGGGCTGTATGAGTGGGGAGGTGTGTGAGAGCGGGTGGGGGGCGGTATGTGATTGTGGGGGTCTGAGGGGGGCTGTATATGTGTGAGCGGGGGGCAGGCCTCAGCGTATGGGTGTACCCGACAAACCCGTTCATTCTAAATGCGTGTCCCCGGTGTGTATTGTGGGGTGTAAAGAGTCCTCTGGAGATTTGCGCACTATAGACAGGCTCCGCTCTGTGTGTGTGCACGGTCTCCTCCACATGAGATCCTTGCAATGGGCTTTTGCTGTCTTAATAGTCAGTCCCTTCTCTCCAGCGTGCACCCTGACAGAACAGAGGAGGAGGGAGCATGGAGTAGTTGCCTCTTTTGCTATTGGTCACTGCCTTCAAGTTTCTAATTCTGATGGATTAGTGGCCAAAGTGCTGCAGGATGTGCAGACTCTTTTTTCAGGGTGCAACAGGTCTGTTTTACTGTTTTTACAAAAAAAACCCCTCCTTTCCAGTAGCATTGTTTTAAAATAGTAACAACACACACAAATTGTGGATTGTCAGGAGAAGACTGAGTGACCCATTAAGGACTTTTCCAACTTCAATTTGAATGAATCATATAGAACAAGATTTTAATTTTATGTTCTTGTAGGTTTGATAATTAAACTGTATTTAGCTGTGGTGGGATCATTTATTTGAAGTGGCTTATTCTTTTGTGCTTGTACAGTTTCTATGTAATTTAAAAGTTTCTGTTGTAGGCAGCAATTTGTTCTGAACACTAGTATTCTTAGAAACACATTGTCTAAAATATGCTTTTAAAGCAACTACAGCCCTGAACATTCAACTTTTACATAATGGGAAAGCTTGAGAAATTAAGGGGATATATTTGTTTTCAAAGCATTGGACTCTAATAGTACATTTTGTAACTCAGCGTGTTTTCCAGAGTGCTAGGAAACCTTTACTTACAATAAGGTGGTGTTCATTTTCAGTTGCTTAACCTATTGATTTGTTTGAACAATTGCAAAAAATAAAAGTAAAAAATACTACAAATGAGCATTCTGCCCCGTCAGTGGCACTTAGTGCTATTATCACAGTGTTGTAATAATGCATAGTGTGGAGGCTTGTAATATTTTCTACACTTTGCAATTTGTTGCAAGAAATAATTAGGTTAGGCCATTCAGACGATACAGGTGAACTTACAGTGACTGGTTATTTCAAACTGCACTGGAAAACCTGCTGATTTCCAAACTCCCCAACAGTTCATGTTAATCATAACCCATGCAGTTAGCTACAGTAACTCCTCACTTAAAGTTGTCCTGGTTAACTTGTTTAGTTGCTGATCAATTAGAGAACATGCTCATTTAAAGTTGTGCAGTGCTCCCTTATAACGTCATTTGGCAACCGTCTGCTTTATCCACTGCTTGCAGGAATAGCAGCCCGTTGCAGCTAGCTGGTGGGAGCTTGGAACCAGGGTGGACGGGCAGCCCCCTATCAGCTCCCGGTTCCCCTAAGTTCCCTGTGCGGCAGCTGCCCAGCAGGCCATCAATTGATGGCAGTTCAGCTGTCCCTCCCCCCACTGCCATGTGCTGCTCCTGCTCTCTGCCTTGGAGCTGCTCCCCGGAGCCTTCTGCTCGCTTTGCGGGGGGTGGGGGAGGAAAGGGAAGCTAATGTCAGGGTGTCCCCCTCCCTCCTGCTCCTGCACCCAGCTTACTCCATCTTCCATAGAGCAGGGGACAGACACCACAGGGCTCAGGACGGAGGGAGCTTCCTGGCAGCAGCTACCATCTCAGCTTGCTGATAAACTTAAAAAGGCAGTGTACTTAAGAGTAGGGTCAGTGTACTTAAAGGAGCAATGCGCATCTCTCTGTCACACACAGGGTGTGTGTCTCTGTCTGCCATGCTGTCTCCCCTCCCTCCATTCCTGGTGTCTTGTAGAGTGTGAGGCTACATTAACAATGAGTTAACCCTTGAGGGCTCAGCCAGTTGCTAGTTCATCATTTAGTAGTAAGGCCTCCCCTGGGAAATATCCTACCCTCTGTCCTCACCACCTCAACCAAGCTTTACAATCATCATCGCTGTTTAGCAGTATTAAGTTGTTTAAAACTTATAGTGTGTATATATCTATATCTATATATATAGATATAGTCTTTTGTCTGGTGAAAAAAATTTCCCTGGAACCTAACCCGCCCTATTTACACTAATTCTTATGGGGAAATGGGATTCGCTTAACATAGTTTCTCTTAAAGTCGCATTTTTCAGGAACATAACTACAACGTTAAGCGATGAGTTCCTGTATTCCAAAATCTAAGTTAAGACTGTTATTTTATGCTTACAGAATTGTGTGCTGGGGATGCAATCTGTTTTTGACCGTGTCTGCGTTGCATATAGAACCACTATAAGTGTAACCAGGTTTTCATAGCTTCATCTGACACAACTACACCTAATATGGTTAACTGCCCACACAGGAGCATTTTCTTGGTCCAACCATATGTTAATTCTGTTGGCCTGTCCACAGCTACCATGCTGCATAGTTATGTTGTGTCAGTGCCTTCTGGAGAAAATCCTGGACAGTTAACTCATACTGTCTCTGCTGCTGGTGTGAGAGACAGACAATTGTGGGCTTTTTTCACAAGGTGCAATGTGGTTTGGGATACTCTTACAGCAGAGGGATGAAAGGTAAGATCATTGGCTACAGTAGATGCTAAGTGATCCCATCTATACAGCTGAACCACGTTAGAACATAATTCAAACCTGACAGTCATGTTATAAAGCATGGCTGAAATGTGCTACCACCTACATCAGATGTGTTGACCATGCTTTGTTTGACATGAACTGTACATAGTCAGTTGTATTACAAACTAGTTACAAAACTGGTGACGTTCTGTGGGGTAGATGCGTCCTCTGATGGTGTATTTTCCTCCCTGCTTCCCCTTCAATGTCAGCATGGCATAGTGTTTTAGTGAGAATTGTGAGGACTACTACTATTAAACAATTCCTGGTATTAGACATTAAGACCAGGTTCATTTGAAACCAAAGTAGACCAGCAACTATGTTTAAACAGGTCTGTCTGCTCTGTAAACTTCTACCATGATTGTGAACCTCCTTACAAACCTTGCTTGTTTTTTAAAGTGAACCAAAGTACTCATTTTTCTTACCAGTAATTTGTTTACACCAATCATTGAAGACACTAGTGAAAACTCTCAAAACTCTTTTTGCAGGGAACAGTTTGTACATATGGCATTTCCTCCAAACATTTAAATTCACTGCAGAATAAAGGCATGCACTAGAAAAGTTTCCTTCCCTCCCTGGATGCCACATCTGTTCCCAGACAAAACTTAAGTATGGGATACCAGGTCACAGTCCCTCCCAGCTGACCCATTCTATTTCATGCACTTCAGATCCTCAGAACAAATAACTGAATTTAGAAACTCAGCAGAACTAAGCCATGGGTGCTTCTAAACTCACTGTTGGTCCATGTTCAGCTTTTCAAGTTCTGAAAGTATTGTCATTCTGGGGAGGGAAGTGAACCCTACGAAGCAGCAAGGACCTAGCACAGTTGAGCTCATAAAAATTTTGTCAGATAAGTTCTTATGTATGTTGAAGTTTGACTGTGTAGAATATTGTGCACAGATATTTGTGCACTGAAAACAGTTCAGTGTATATAGTTTTATACACAACGTTTTTAATATAGGCTTCAGTGCATGCAAGTGTATGTGTAGGGTTAATAGTGTAAATGTTGTTAATGTTGCTACAGTAAATAACATTAAAAATAGAAAAAACAAACACCAAGGACACCCTCGCCGTGGAATAGTATGGAAATAATGCAACTTATGTAAAGATTTGAAAATTCTTAGTTAATGGTTAGCAAAAATTTAGATATGAAAATAAACGTAAGATTTCAACAGTAACCTTAATTCTGACTCTCCCAAAAAATAGCTGCCAAGAAGTGAATACTTCAGTTTTTCTTGTAGGATGGTTGCTAAGAAGAAAAAGTTAAGCCATTTGTTTTAATACAGAATACTCTAATTTATTTATGGTAGCTATAAATGTCTTGCACCAGAACTACACAATCAGTACACTTCAGGGTCTGGTGCACACACATCTGGTTGCAGAATACAAAGTTATATAGACTTTACACACAACGGTTTACAGCATCGTTTCTCAAACTGGGGTCTGCAGACCCCTGTGGGTCCATGAGAGTACTGCAAGGGGTCCGTCGGCCCCGCAGATCAACTTCTCCCACTCCCTCCTTCAGCTCCTCTCCCTCCCTCCCAGTCACCTCCTGTACACTAGGGAGCAGCTGTTGAGCAGCGTGCAGGAGGCGCTGGGGGTGGGGAAGAGCGGGAATGGGGCACGCTCGGGGAAGGGGGCGGAATCATGTCCAAGGCCGCCAGTCCCCCATATCAACTCCTTCCCCTCCCTCCCAGTGCCTCCTGCATGCTGGGGAACAGCTGTTCAGTGGTATACTGGAGACACTGGGAGGGAGGGGAAGGAGCAGAGATGGGGCGTGCTCAGGGTAGGGGGCAGAAAGAGGAGGGGCAGGGGTGGAGTGGAGCAGGGGCAGGAAGAGGTGGGGTGGGGGTAGGACCTTGGGGGAAGGAGTGGGGGTGGGGCCTGGGGCTGAATGCGGGGTTGGGGTCCGTGAAACATTTAAAATCAAAATGGGGGTCCTCGGATTGCTAACATTTGAGAACTGTTGGTTTACAGAGTACGTATGTAATTGCTGGCGGTAAATCTTCAGTGTTAAGGGTATGATATCTCTGGCCAGGTTTACAGTACAGATCTATATCAGTATAACTCTGTTGCTCAAGGGTGTGAAAAATCCACGCCCCCCCCAAGCAATGTAGTTATACCTAACCCCCCCGTGTAGACAGCGCTGTGTCAACGGGAGAGCTTCTCCCCCTGACATAGCTACCGCCTCTCAGGGAGGTGGATTAACTATGCCAGTGGAAGAAGCTCTCCCATCAGCATAGTAGCACCTTCACTAAAGACAAGCCTTAAGAGTGTGTCTGCACTACAGCAGTAGAGCTGCCGCTATGCCATTGTAGCATAGACGCTTGCTGCAGCTACAGAAAGGGGTTTTCTGTTGTTGTAGTAAGTCCTTGAGAGGCAGTAGCAAGGTTGGTGGAAGAATTCTTTCATTGACCTTGGGGTGTTTGTCCCAAGGCTTAGATCAGCCTAACTACATCTGTCAGAGGTGTGAATTTTTCACACTCCTGAGTGATGCAGTCTGGTCAACCTCAGTTTTAGGTGTAGATCAGGCCTAAGTTATTTATTACCATGAGTTGCTAACAGATTTTTTTTTTCTTGAGAATGATGCTCTGTGCTGTGCCTCCAGGTAGTCCATAGCATGGTGTTGTAACATGATTCTTTAAAAAGAAAACAAAAAATGGTTTAAAGATGGCTGTTACTAGCATTGTTTGAACTGTAGTGTGGGCACACCCTTAGTTTTTATCACGGGGGAAAAACTGCAAAATGAGGTAGTAAATAGGGAGAGAAGGAGATTGGAGACAAGATAATTCATTCTGCTGGTAACAGTGTGTCTTGTCAGCCATGGCCAAAAGTGCTGTCTCAAGAAAGTGATTGAAATACTGTATTATCAGTTATTCAGATTTTCTAGTAAGAGAGGGAAAAAATTGGGGCGTGACCCACATTTTAAAAACGTTTGACCTCCATATTTAGCCATTGTGAGAACACTTACCTGCTCAGACAGATTTATGATATGAACGTTGTACTTGAGAAATATTTTATGCCTAATTAAAACATATTTATGTTCTCTTGTAATGATTGTTGTAAATGTCCAGCATATACAATCTGAATATAGTGAAGTTAAATCAAGGATTGGATTGGTCTGGCATACTATCACAAATCTCAAAAATCTGTGGCATACCATAACAGGTTACTGAGTACTTTTATTCAAGTAGTCAGTTATTTTCGTCTTTAATGGTTTAGTTAACTTGAATGTGAGTGACTTGGTCACAGGGTATTTCCTGTGAATTAATGATCCATGGGGACATTCAAATGCCTGAAGTGAAGTTGTGACATTAAATACCCAAGAATTGTCCTGTGTCAAGGTTTTTATTACTGTATCTTTTAAATAAACAAAATATAACTGTTTTCTCCTGAATGGAGAAAAATGCAATTTTTCTGCAGTGCCCCCATTCAGCTTCAGTTAGTGACATTGAATGTCCCTGCACGGTACTGTATTGTGTGGTTCAGAAGTTGCAACATTATGTTGTGTCAATTTTATGATTAAATATAACTGATTTCTCTTATTTTCCTTGTTTGCCAGTAACATTTAACAATTTTCTGGTGCTTTTTGCAGGTGTTTGTGGTAAAAGTAATTGATTATTGCTCTTATAACAGTTCAAACAAACTTTGGGTTCACAGATCATCCACAGATTTTGAATTTGTTAGTATATTATGTCCTATATTGAGGAGAAGCCACTGTTTAACTACTTTCTGGCCATACTCATTTCACCAGCAGGAAGGGAAAAAGTGCTTGTGTGCTCATATTACGATGATAGAATTCTGGGGTCCATATGGATATGTGTTCAGTGCAGTTAGCTGGGGTGATGGGCATCCGGGTCAGCCTGTATTTTTGCTCTCCCAAAAATCCCCATCATCTCTGCACCCCCACCCCCCAATTCTTTCCTCATTGGTTTACTTTTTAAATTTATATCTCACTCTCTTTTGGGCAGTCACCTTTATACAACAAAGCATGTGCAAGTTTTTTCTTGACTCCCCCTGAAAAGGCTATGGTGCAAGGCTGCTTGTCCTCTCGGTTGTTTCCCTGGGAAAGCACTAGTGGCACTTAGACTGCTTTGCTTTCAGTGGAAGGAGCAAGTAGATGCAGTAACTCTGTTCATTCCCTCTCCAAATTTCTTCTCCTTTTGGATGAGGAGGCAAGTGGGTCTTTCAAACCCTGCTTATACAAAGAGGTTGGTGTTTCCAGCTGTCCTTTAAAATAGATTGCAGTACAGTTTAGGTAATCCCAAGAGGAGATTGTTTAAAACTCTGAGGAATTGTTTAAAGGTGATGGATATTAATTATATGCACGTAGACCACTGAATAAGCAATTGAAGGCCTTTGAATTTCAAAGACACATTTTATCCCGGCAGATTTTTTGCTTTCAGAACAGTATCAGTGTTTGTATCATAGTTAGCTAATAGTACAAACAACATTTGGAAAGATCATTAAGTGGTCCTCCAAGACTCTCAGCAATTTTCAAGTGGTCTGTGAAGAAAAAAGTTTGAGAACCACTGCTCTAGAGCACATCCTGCTGCATTTCTGTTTTCTTGGGACATTACATGCTATTATTTCTTCATCAAAGGTTAGATTAAACCCATTAGTTTGCAGCAACTGCATACACCCTTCAGAATCATCATCCATAACCTATTAAATGACAATATTACCTATTTCAGAGTAGCAGCCGTGTTAGTCTGTATTCGCAAAAAGAAAAGGAGTACTTGTGGCACCTTAGAGACTAACCAATTTTTTTAATAATATGAACAATATTATGACTTTCAACTTGATTGCTGAGGCAAAATTGAAAGTACACAGTACAATGAACCAAGAATCTTTGTTCCATTTTTAATCCCACTTAGTGATGCATCTTAGATATTACAATCATAAGTTCTTCTGTAGTCTCCAAAGTGTTAACTTTTTAAAGTAAAACAATTTATGCTCTCTAATCAATAGGAAAATAGATGTAATGATAAGCAAATGTGAGAACTGAAAACCAGGTGGCCACCTTAAAAACCAAAACAACATAATCAAAACCCACACAAAGGCATATTCTGTCTAGGGACAGAATATAAATACAATTAAGAGTTTACTATATTGAGTGACATTAATCAAGCCTGCCCAGAGCATAACAGTAACTATGACAAAGTTTGAGCATGAGTTAACACTTCAGTCCCAGCACATCCATACCTTATTAAACTGTGGGGGATTAGCAGGGAGAGGTTAAGGGTGTTTCCTAGCTTGTGGTTTTGTGTCATGTTATATTGCAATTCCTACAGAGGACAGCTCACACCTACTTACCAGATCAGTAGTTGGGGTCACCAATGTTGTTAGATGTTTGGCTGTGTGTGTGTGTATTCTCCCTGTGTGCTGTCCCAGCTCTGCGTAGACAGTTGGCACAGCAGATCTCGAGCGAACTGCCCAATGACCATAAGATCCGTTAAGGTATGAAGGCACCCAGGCAGGTTTATTGTCAGCGAAGCACGGTGATAGCACCAGGTAGACTCTACGAGGAAATGAACACATGTATGCCCATGACAATGGACATACCTCAGTCAGTGGCTGGACTTTCCGCTGCTGCCTAGGCTGGCCAAAGATACTTCCTCTGAGATAAATCTTTATACACTGATACAAATAAGTTAGTACTGCCTCGGACATACTGTATATACTCGTTCATAAGCCGAATATTTTTGGTAAAAAAGTGAAGCATCAAAGAGGGAAGGTTGGCTTATAAATGGGTCTACACCAAAATGTGATGATTTTAAACACTATGGAATTATTGAATTGAATATCTAATACATTGTCATTTTGTTTACTTAGAGCGTCCACAGGCATGGAGCCCCTCAGCTCCCTGTGGCCTCGGTTTGCCGTTCCCAGCCAATAGGAACTGTGGGAAGTGGTGGCCGTTGGCTGGGAATGGCGAACCATGACCATAGGGAGCTGAGGGGCTCCATGCCTGCGGACGCTCCAGGTAAACAAAACGTCCTGATCCGTCAGCAGCTGGCTGGGAGCCGAAGTTTGCCAACCCATTTATTGATATCGATACTGCAGCCTTTTAAAGTTGCAAAAGCTTTGTTTAGTGGACTAGATTGGCTTGAAATGCATACTAAAAGAGCAGTGCTGCAGATCATAGAATCATAGAATATCAGGGTTGGAAGGGACCTCAGGAGGTCATCTAGTCCAACCCCCTGCTCAAAGCAGGACCAATCCCCAATTAAATCATCCCAGCCAGGGCTTTGTCAAGCCTGACCTTAACTTCTAAGGAAGGAGATTCTACCACCTCCCTAGGTAATGCATTCCAGTGTTTCACCACCCTCCTAGTGAAAAAGTTTTTCCTAATATCCAACCTAAACCTCCCCCACTGCATGACATTTGACCCATGCATTTCACAAAATGCTACACCTTACAAGCCAGTCAGAAAAATACAATGAACAATAGTACTTTAGCACTAGTGTCAGTCTGCTACTGTGTAATATGATTTCTTCATGTATTTCTACCAATGGACCTTGTAAGTCTTGAGCCAATATGAAAATATAACACAAAGAATCAGTGGAATCTCTAATAAAATTTAAGTAGCCTGTTATTGCCACACACATGTCAATCATCAGGGCTGCTTTGAAATAAACAAAGAACAATAATTTGACAGTGATAAAGCAGGTGACATTCCTATATAAAGTCCTACAAAATCTATAACTAATAATAATAATAATTTATGATCATACTAGTATTCAAAATGAACAAAGGTGAAATCAAAAGAAAATGGTCTGCTTATCATGCAGAGTTCAAACTTAAAGTTATTGAATATGAGGAAGCAAACAATAATTGCGCCGCTGCTCATGAATTTTGTATCAATGAGAAGCAAGTAAGAGAGTAGCGAAAAAATAAAACACTAAAATACATGCCAAGAAGCAAGAAAAAATGCCCAACAATGTGCGCTTCATTTCCTGAGCTGGAGAAAGATCTCAGTAATTGAGTTGTTGAATGTCGACAAAATGGGTGCATTGTCACTAGAACTGGAATTCATCTGCGTGCTCTGCAAATGTCAAAAGATCATAGAATCATAGAATATCAGGGTTGGAAGGGACCTCAGGAGGTCATCTAGTCCAAGCCCCTGCTTAAAGCAGGACCAGTCCCCAACTAAATCATCCCAGCCAGGGCTTTGTGAAGCCTTACCTTAAAAACTTCTAAGGAAGGAGATTCCACCACCTCCCTTGGTAATGCATTCCAGTCCTTCACCACCCTCCTCGTGAAAAAGTTTTTCCTAATATCCAACCTAAACCTACTCCACTGCAACTTGAGACCATTACTCCTCGTTCTGTCATCTGCTACCACTGAGAACAGTCTAGATCCATCCTCTTTGGAACCCCCTTTCAGGTAGTTGAAAGCAGCTATCAAATCCCCCCTCATTCTTCTGCAGACTAAACAAGATGACAAATACAAGTCAGTAAAGCCATCAGTGTTTGTGGCATCAGCGGGTTGGTGTACTTGCTTCATGAACTGTCATGGTCTCTGTTTTCGTCAGCGAACAAAGATAGCGCAAAAGCTGCCGAGAGATCTGGAAGAAAAAAATCGAATATTTCCAAAGGTTTATTATAAAATATCAAAAGGAATATGCATGTGAACTGTCACAGATAGAAAATATGGATGAAACACTGATTACATTCGATCTCCCGAGCAACAGAACGGTAACCGGTGTTGGTGAAAAAAAAGTTTCAATTAAAACCACTGACCATGAAAAAATCCATTTTACGGTGGTTTTATCATGTTTGGCAAATGGATCAAAGCTCCCTCCTGTTGTTGTTTTTAAAAGAAAAACCTTGCCTAAAAACATGGAATTTCCTGCTGGTGTCCTCGTATATGCACATGAAAAGGTATGGATGGATGAAAGTGAGACTATTGAATGGCTGGAAAAAGTGTGGAATAAGAGACCAGGAGCACTTTTCAAGAAACCTGCTATGCTCATCTGGAACATGTTCAGGGCATACAAGATGGATGAGGTGAAAAATGTGGCCAAAAATATGAAAACTACTTTGGCTGTAATACCTGGAGGCTTAACTTCAGTTCTACAACCGCTTGATGTCTGCCTGAACAAACCCTTTAAAGACAGGCTATGAAAAATGTGGGCTGAATGGATGTGCTCAGGCATGGTGAAGTTGACAAAAGGCGGGAATCTTACGAAGCTGAAATCAATCTAGTCGCCCAGTGGATCGAGGAGGTGTGGGTGTCCATTTCCTCGGAAATGATAGAAAAATCATTTAGGAAATGCTGTATCAGCTATGCACTCGACAGGTCAGAAGATGATGCTATATTTGATGATGACACAACAGAGATTGATGATAAGAAATCTGAGTCTGAAGAAGATACTGCCAACATCTACAATGACAATGCATGTGCAGCTGTGATTGAAGCAGAGTTTCATGAAGTTTTTGGTGAATCAGAGAGTGATTCAGACTTGAAGGATTTTAAGGCTTTTTAAAGTCTCATATTGTTCTAAGGTACTTGTTTTAAATACTCATTTACTGATTTTAAATATTGATGGTAATTTTGACGGTGAATACATATTTATTCAGTTATTATAACGACAACAGGTTTTTCGTTAGATTATATTAAAATAATTCTAGCAAAACTTTTGAGTGTTTCTTGTGACACTAACTTTTAAAATATACCAGGAGTCGGAAAACTTTGGCTCCCAGCCTGTCAGGGTAAGCCGCTAGCGGGTCGGGATGTTTTGTTTACTTGGAGAGTCTTCAGGCACAGAGTCTCTCAGCTCCCAGTTTGCCGTTCCCAGCCAATGGGAGCTGTGGGAAGTGACGCCACTTCCCGCAGCTCCCATTGGCTGGGAACGGCAAACCGCGGCCACTGGGAGTTGAGGGGCTCCCTGCCTGCGAACGCTCCAAGTAAACAAAATATCCCAACCTGCCAGTGGCTTACCCTAACGGGCCAGGTGCCAAAGTTTGCCAACCCCTGAAATATAGGGTCAGCTTATGAAAGGGTCATATGGTTTTTGCTATTTTTACCTATCCATCTTGGGGGTTGGCTTATAAATTAACGGGCTAATGAACGAATATATACAGTAGTTAGTTACTGCCCCCGATGTGGCTAGTTATCGCCTTGTACGTGTTGGTTTGATCAAAACATCTGTATTATGTACTGTCATCCTGACCTTATCTTTTAGGAGGGGTCAGTGTGCTCTTGTTATCCTTGGGGAATATTTTTGTACCATCCTTGATATGGGGATATTCTGGTACTACTTGATATCGGGATGTGTTTGCATGAGTACTCTGTGGTTAGCACTTTTTAGGCATGTATATTTCTGCAATATCAGCCCTGTTCTTGCCAGATTGTGTGAGTAGGTCCTGTCTCATACCAGGCCTCTAATACAAGGGCTTATGTCTCAGGCTCTCTTCTTACTACAAGAACCACTGCTCTAGAGGACCAAGTGGACAATGGACTGAGACTCAGGAGACCTGGCTTCTAATCCGAGTTCTGCAACTGGCTTGCTGGATAACTTTGGGGAAGGCAGTTCACCACTCTGTGCCTCAGCTTTCCATCTGTAAAATGGGAAGAATAATGCCTCTGATCTCTCGGTGCAGTGACAGTAAATTCATTGAAGTTTGTGAGCTACTCAGATTCTGTTGTGATGTGTGCCATAGAAAAGTGCATGAGGGAATCAATAATTTTGTCTTTGGAGCAGGGTTTGAATATTCTGCGATCCAGGTCCGGTGCTTGGAAGCGTTTACTGGTCCTGAAAGTAGCTTTTCTCTTCCTGCCAAAGTTATTCGAGTTCAGGCAAGCCATAAGGTGATGGTTCTATACAATCCTATTTTTCTGACTACTTTGTTTTTTCCTATTTTTTGAGATATTTTTGTATTGATTTACTATATGAAAACACAAAAAATTGAAGAAGATAAATAACATACTGCTGTTATATGTTTCCATATACCACATGCTTCATAGGGTCTCCAGTAGAATTATGCAGTTTTACAACTCATCAAAGCTGCAAGACCAGATAATACAAAACCAAACAACACTACATAGACATAACACATTAGGGTGGGAGTTACAGTAGAAAAATAGGAGAAGACATAAATAGGAAAAGGAGGGTAGGAAGGGACTTGGGAGGGAAAGGAGGAAGGAGGAGCTAGGTGGAATGGAGATCTGGTATTTAGTAGTTTCAACTATTTGTATCCAAATGTATCTAAAAATGGGGTCTAATATCTTCAAACTCATAAATGGGACATGAGTTTTAGCAGCTTATATCTAGGAGTTTAGAGAGGGAAGTTTCTGTTGAATGGGCTTGGCAAAAAAATACATTCTCTGTTTGATCCGGCTCTGTGGCCGTAGAGTGGTGGTTGCTGGCTGGGAGCTCAGCTCTGAAGGCAGTGCCACCGCCAGCAGCAGCGCAGAAGTAAGGATGACATGGTATGGTATTTCCACCCTTACTTCTGTGTTGCGACCTTCAGAGCTGGGTCCTCAGCCAGCATCTGTCACTCTTCAGCCACCCATCTTTGAAGGCCACAGCGCAGAAGTAAGGCTGACATGGTATGGCACCCTTCTGTACTGCTGCTGGCAGGGTGCTGCCTTCAGAGGTGGGCACCCAGCCAGCAGCTGCTGCTCTCCAGCCACCCAGTTCTGAAGGAAGTGCCGCTGCCAGCAGTAGACACAGAAGTACGGGGGGCAATACCATGACCCCCCTTACGATCGCTCCTCCCCATGACCCGCTTTTTTGTTGGGACCCCCAGTTTGAGAAATGCTGGTCTCCCCCGTGAAATCTGGTCTTTTGTGTACTTTTACCCTATACTATACAGATTTCACGGGGGAGACCAGATTTCATGGTCCGTGACATTTTTCCGTGATGTTTTTCACGGCCGTGAATTTGGTAGGGCTCCATAGGGCACATTCCCAGGCTCAGACTTGTCTTTCTTCCTTGGGATGTAGGATGCCTTCATCCAGCTGCCCTAGACCCTGAAGTGGTTGTTTGAAACCCTCTGAGTCGCTTGCACGTGCTCCCTCCGCGTTCCACCTCGGTTGTAAGTACTCTGGGTTTCTAGTTTAACCCCTTCAGGGACTACATGGCAGGAAAGGAAGGAACACAGGCACAGCAAAGGATTTTCTTAACAACAGTGACTTTACTTCTAAATCACTCAGAGTTACAGATCTTTGAAAATAGCACAAGTCCTGAGACATACCCTCCCTTAGTCTGAGCTCACTTTTTCTGTGAGCCTGAGGTTCAGCAGCATTTCAGGCTGGGCAGAGTCCATCCTGCCCTTTCGTCCTTGCAAGTCATAAGATTGGCCATACCAAAGGTCCATCTAGCCTAGTATCCTGTCTTCCAACAGTGGTCAATGCCAGGTGCTTCATAGGGAATGAACAGAACAGGTAATCATCAAGTGATCTGTTCCTAGCTTCTGGCAAATAGAGGCTAGGGACACCTTCCCTGTCCATCCTGGCTAATAGCCATTGATGGACCTATCCTCCAGGAATTTATCTAGTACTTTTTTGAACCCTGTTAGGTCTTGCCCTTCACAACACGCTCTGGCAAAGAGTTACACAGGTTGACTGTGTGTTGTGAGAAGAAATATTTCCTTTTTGTTTGTTTTAAATCTGCTCCCTATTAATTTCATTGGGTGACCCCTAGTTCTTGTGTTATGAGAAGGAATAAACAACACATCCTTATTTACTTTCTCCACACCCGTCATGATTTTTGAGGCCTCTATCATATCCCCCCCTTAGTTGTCTTTTTTTCCAAGCTGAAAAGTCCCAGCCTTAATAATATCTCCTCATACGGAAGCTGTTCCATACCCCTAATAATTTTTGTTGCTCTTTTCTGTACCTTTTCCAACTCCAATATATCTTTTTGAGATGGGGTGACTACATCTGTACATAGTATTCAAGATGTGGCCATAGCATGGATTTATATAGAGGCAATATGATATTTTCTGTCGTCTTATCCGTCCCTTTCTTAATGATTCGCAACATTCTGTTCACTTTTTTGACTGCCGCTGTACATTGTGTGGATGTTTTCAGAGAACTATCCACAATGACTCCAAGATCTTTCTTGAGTGGTAACAGCTAATTTAGATCCCATCATTTTATATGTATAGTTGGGATTATGTTTGCCAATGTGCATTACTTTGCATTTATCAGCACTGAATTTCATCTGCCATTTTGTTGCCCAGTCACCCAGTTTTGAGAGATCCCTTTGTAACTCTTTGCAGTCTGTTTTGGAATTAACTATGAGTAGTTTTGTTTCATCTGCAAATTTTGCCACCCAACTGTTTACCCCTTTTTCTAGATCATTTATGAATATGTTGAACAGTACTGGTCCCAGTACAGACCTTTGGGGGACACTACTATTTACCTCTCTCCAGTCTGAAAACTGACCATTTATTCCTACCCTTTGTTTCCTATCTTTTAACCAGTTACTGATCCATGAGAGGACCTTCCCCCTTATCCCATGACAGTTTACTTTGCTTAAGAGCCTTTGTTGAGGGATCTTGTCAAAGGCTTTCTGAAAATCTTAGTAAATTTTATATCCACTGGATTCCCCTTGTCCACATGCTTGTTGACCCCCTCAAAGAATTCTAGTAAATTGGTGAGGTGTGATTTCCCTTTACAGAAACCATGTTGACTCTTCCCCAACAAGTCATGTTCATCTATGTGTCTGATAAGTCTGTTCTTTATTATAGTTTCAACAAATTTGTCCGGTACTGAAATTAGGCTTACTGGCCTGTGATTGCTGGCATCACCTCTGGAGCCTTTTTTAAAAAGTTTTGGTGTAACATAAGCTACTCGCCAGTTATCTGGTACAGAAGCTGATTTAAACTATTGGTTACATATCACAGTTAGTAGTTCTGTAATTTTACATTTGAGTTCCTTCAGAATTCTTGGGTGACTACTGTGTGGTCATGGTGACTTATTAATGATTAGTTTATCAGTTTGTTCCAAAACCCTCTCTAATGACACCTCAGTCTGGGACAGTTCCTCAGATTTGTCACCTAAAAGAATGGCTCAGGTTTGGGAATCTCCCTCACATCCTCAGCCTTGAAGACCAATGCAAATAATGCATTTAGTTTTTCTGCAATGGCCTTATAATCCTTGTGTGCTCCTTTAGCATCTCGATTGTCCAGTGGCCGCACTGGTTGTGAAGCAGACTTCTTGCTTCTGATGAACTTCAAAAAGTAATAACAATTTTTTTTTAATCTTTGACTAGCTGTTCTTCAAATTCTTTTTTGGCCTTCCTAATGTGTGCTTCTTACATCCTCGTGTGGGGATGGTCAAGTGTCAGGACCCTGCTCCTACATTGGTCCTCCATCTCTGTGACGTGCTCTCATATTGAGAAGCTTCTGCCTCACCAGTCACGCTTGCCTCTTTTTGTGGGCCCCTGTGTAGAGAGACCATTGCTCCATGGGGTGGGCCAGTAATTGATATAATCTAAATTTATGTCCTCATATTGCTGTCTAATGGTTTAGGGATAGTCCTTCAATAAAGTGTCAAACACCTTTCTCAGGGACTGCTGCTGTCTGGGCATGTCCAGGCCTGTGCAGTTACAGTGTCCAGTATTTCTATAGATAGTACATGCCCGAGTTAATAATCTGATGCTGACATATCTCACTCTGTCACTGTAATAACTTCAAAATGTGTAAATTTAAAAAACACATTTGGTAAATGTTATCCCACTTTGCATGGCAGCTAATCAGTATAGTTCAGTTCTGCCCTGTTTACATCTAGTGTATTTTTAAAGAAAATAATTATTACTAATATTGATATTCCTCACCTCTTTAAATTTTAGGTGTCCCTTTTCCACCAACACATCGCTTGTCATCTGAAGAAGTGTTTGATATAGATGGAAAACCTAGGGTTGACATTTTGAAGAACCACTTAGTAAAAGAAGGTCGGGTAGATGAAGAAATTGCACTTAGAATCATCAATGAGGGTGCTGCAATTCTACGAAGAGAGAAAACTATAATAGAAGTTGAAGCTCCAATTACAGGTAATACCTTTACCTTTGATGCTCAATACCTTTGATGCTCAAAGTAAAAATTTCACATAATTTTCATTAGAAGGCCTTTTCTTGGGGGGAAAATAAATGTAAAGATATCTTTATCATAACAATCATGTTGAACTTTCCCTCAGAGCTACTTTTGTATAACTCTCCTTGAGTACTCAACATAACGTTGCATCAAAAAATTATGCGGAAGAAGGGAAGGAATAAAACCTGTCTGGAAAAAGCAGTAGGATTGGTAATACAATGTCAACAAGCAAAGCAGTTTCTATAATCTTAACAATAATAAATGTTACTAAAAGATGTAATAATCCAGAAGAGAAAAATGAGCTTCAAAGAGAAGATTGGATTGTACTGCAGTCTAAAATTTGTGGGATGGTGCTAGAGCATCCATTTGCTGAAATAAATATTTTGAACAGGAGTTGTGAATGAGGAATATTCATGATTGCTTTCCCTAAGAATCCAAGTTTTCATGTGAAATGTGATGATCTCTTGGTAGTCTTAACTGAAACAAGTTAAGACTAACCTGATAAAACTGTTGTGTATTATTTAGTACAATAGAAAGGACTTGATCCAGTTGGAAAGTTGAAATGGCTTTTGTTTTTGAAAAGATACTGTAATACTTTCAGGTTCTGACCAGTCACAGACCATATTTGACTTGGATAAAGATGCTACTTTAATCTTTTAACTTTTTATTTTAAAAGAAACAAATAACCAGATTAAAAACATATTGTTTACATTATATAGCTGCCATTCAGAGTGAATACAAATTGATTATTTATGGAATTTTTTATTTCAGATATTTTAAAAGTTCAAATTAAATACATTTTTCTTTTTAAAATAAACCTATTCATAATTTCAAATTCAATTTAACCTATGTTTAGGTCTAAACTTATTATACTATATTAAAATCATTACAATTGAATTTAAAAAATAATTTAGTGGTACGTTTGCTGCCAAAGTCTTCAAGAAAGTCAAACCACTGAACTGGTGGAAGTCATTAGCTAAGCACTTGAAATCAGAGTTTGTTGAATTGTTAAACCAGCTTTTGACAGCAGTCGCCTCTCCTGCAGGTGTGGAGAGAATACTGTCGTCATTTCAGTTTATTCAACTTGTTCACTTCAATGAATAGCTCATTCAGAGTTGAAAGACCAAATGGAAACTGAAAAAAGCAGGAGAGCTTGTCTTCCACTCCCAGTCTATCAATAAAAATGAAGTAAGAGGAGATGAGCTCTAAAATCTTAAACATGATGACCAGAAATAATCAGTTCAATTCACTAATTACTGGTAATACTTCCTTTGTTTAAAAAATCAGTTAGTTTTACATGTAAAAGATGTTTTGATACACTTTTTTAAACTAAAAAATAATTTAAAATAATTGTGCATATTTAATTTAATTCTACTTTCTATCCCAATGCAGCTTGACATGAGTAAAAAATTAATTCTCTAGTAAATAAAGAAATGTCATTCACCTTTTTTTAAAATAACTGAAAATTAAGAATTTGAATAAATGTTAAACTATCTAATTGCTTAAATAAATGTGTCTAGATATAGCGTATCCTACTTGTTAGCAAAAAAAAGAAGTACCAAATTTAATGTAAAGGCTATATTTAGTTGTAAATCAACATGTTTTATTGTTTACCAGACAAGAAGAATGAATCTTTCTTTAGGAAAATATGTTGTGTCTCTGTAGTTAGTTTATACATTTTTTCCCCCATAAATAAGAGAGTTCATGTTCATTTAAACTGTATTTTTGTTTCAGTGTGTGGTGATATTCACGGCCAGTTCTTTGATCTAATGAAGCTGTTTGAAGTTGGAGGATCACCTGCTAATACAAGATACCTCTTCCTTGGTGACTATGTAGACAGAGGTTATTTTAGTATAGAGGTAACTGTATACATTAATTTGTTCTGTCCTAAACCTTACTGTAAGAAAACTTTTTTTTATCTTCTTGTAAAATACACAGTTCTTCTGACCTCTGAATGTGAATTCTTCCTTGCTATGCTTCATTTCATCTCAGACAGTTAACAAAGACGTACTGACTAGTGGCTCAGCCTGCCCTTTTGGAACCACCAGCCCTACTGATTTCCCCGCCTTCCCATAGCCATCTTTGCAGAGGATGGACTGTAGGGCATCTGTAGCATTCACAGTCCATGCTCTTAACATGTAGCCAGGGGCAAGAAGTATGCTGTATCCTGCTGCTTCTGAGATTCTCTCAAGCTTCATTGGTCCAGGAGTTGGGAAGTGTTGGAGATCTGGTCCAGAAAGAGTTGGATGGTAGATTAAATTTAGAGTTTAACTTGACAGTGCCTTTAAATTTTAAAGTTAATTTTAAAAAAAAGTTTGACACGAATTAAGTTGTAAATATATTTGTTGGCATAGCTTTTTAAGTAGTCTACGCTTGGGCATAATGCATGCTATTTTGTAGTATTTTAAAATTGTAATATTTCAGAAGCAGCATGCATATGTGTACCATTCAGGTGTGTGCACAGTGCTGTTTTGCGTTGTTGGTGTGATAAGCAAAAGATAATGCAGTGATGCCTCAGAAATCAACATATAAAGAATAGTTAAAATGAAGGATACTCCCCACAGCATTCCTTGAATTTCATGTCCTGTTTTGGTTGATTACAGAAATGCTTCTGCTTATATTGTAAACACTGTTCTTGACAGATGTGAAGGCTGTATTTGCATCCTTTCAGAACATCTGGAAACAACGTATTTTAAACCATTGGAACTTATTCAAGCTTTACAACCACAAGAGCTATGAAATGCTTTGGAGTTGGGACTATATTCAGTATTTAATAAAAGCAGACTCATTTTATCCCCTCAGGCAGTGGGGACTTCTTTTCTTTTTAATAATATGCCTGTTATATTAGCTAGTATAAACTTTAAAAAACTATGTAATCGTTCATAAGACTTGCTTTTTTCTCATAGAGTGACTTGCCTGCTTCAGTGCTGTACAGAGTGGCTACTAATGGATCAGCACATTTCATAGTGGGGTATTTGACTGGAGCAGGATTGCTGCAAGAGCATGGGAGGGCTATGCTTTGTGGACATATGCAAAGGAAAGCAAAGTAGATTAAAATCACCTCCATCCCTGAAATTCCTGCTATAGTCTTTGTTTGGTTATCCAACAGCTTTTATCCAGTTTGACCTGGACCTTTTAAAAATTTTTATGTTTTTGATCACTTTTAAATCTCTTATCTTATTCTGTCTGTAATCTTTGGTAAATAAACTGTTCAGTCCCTGATAGAAAAGTACTTGATCTTTACTTTAATTTTGTGCTCAGAGACCTATTCTTAAACCGTTCATTTTGAAGCATGTTTATTTCAGTAACTCTTTCCGGTGTTAAAATAAAACCTTAGTCAAGAGCAGGAATACATAGACCTTGCCCACTTGAGTGCTGCAATAACACCCAGACAGGAGCCTGAAGACTGAACCCACTTTATACAGTATAGTCAGATGCCCTAATTTTTAATATTGAAGGGAGAGTCCTGTGGAAACTAACGGTTCCAGTATGAAGTAAGTCCAAGCTATTGGATCAAGATGAAGTTGACCTGTAAATTGTCTGTACTGCACTTCCGTATTAAAAATAAGGTGGCATGAAGAGTTTCGTGGGTCACACTGTAGCCATCCCTCACTTATTTTAAAACAAATGTCAGTGCAGAAAAGGTACTGCTACAACAATGGTGTGTTATTTAAAGGGGTTTTTTGGTTTTGTACATACTGTCTGTTGTAAAGGCAAATGTATTTTTACTACTGAATGAATTGACATTAAAGTGCAAATTTCCAATGGCTTGTTTAAATAATTCCTAAATATAAATAACTAAAGATTCAAAAGGAAGCTACCATTTTGCCAGTCTCTTCTCTTACCAATATATGTTTGCTCATTTAATGTACAAATTTACTTAGTCAATAATAATTACCTTTTAAATTTGTAAAAGTCTTCAGCCTCTATCCTTATCTGTTGATTAGTACTTCCTTTGTTACAAACTGTCAGCAGACTGGGCTGCTGGCTGGGAAGCATTAATAAAGTGTTAATATTCTTTGAAATACAGCAGAACAATTTATAGCTATGGAAATACTGAAAGACTGGCAGGTATTTTTTTTTTTTTTTAAATGTGAAGATTTTGTTTAATATACATCTTTTTGTTAAGGATTGTTTTGCTGTCAGATATTTGAATTAATCTTTGGGGTTTTCGTTTATGTTAAAAAGTGTGTTTGGATATATTTCACAGTAAATGTATCTTTAAAAAAAAATTAAAGTATCCTTTTTTGTGTGAATACATGCTTACTATTCCCCACAAAAACCGTTTTGGGTTTTTTAATAAGAGACTAGAGCGAATGACAGATTTAGACTTCTTTGTGGTGTTGTTTTTTTTTAAGACTATCAAACAAAAATAACCTCTGAATCAGGTTAGTGTAGTTTGAGCATAGAGGAAAAAATAAGTTTCAATCTAAAACGTGCATTAGAATAATAAACAAAATGTAAGCCCCAGATTGTCCGCATTCTTGTCTCAGGTAGTAATGGATCCTAAATTAAGGGATTTTTTTTCCCCTGATGCTCTTCTGAAAATAGGGGGAGTTTGGTTTTCTTTCTGTAATTGCAGTAGTGGTAAAATAAAGCTCATTACTGTGATTTCACCATATACAAAGTCAGATAATTGAATAAGAATTAACTTTCCAACTTTGCTACATCAGTAATGTTTTTAACAAATTGTTTTTAAAAATAAAAAGAGCAGAACAATCTCTAGGTGTTCTGCGTGTTGCTGTTTTAAACATAAGCTTTTTTGTGTCATTGCTTCAGTTTTTACCAAAAAAAAGCAACAAAACTCTCTCCCTTCCTCTACCAATTAATTTCTAGAATCTTTACTTTGAGGTCAGATTATATGAACAATAGATGTCTCCACAGATAAACTCATCAGAATTGTACTAAATTGACAGTATATTTTTATCGATGAACATCCACTGAAGTACACTTTTTTCCTGAGGCCTGTTTTTAACTGTTTTTTGAGGAAAGTAAAAACTTGCTTGCATAATTCAGATACTGAGTTTGTCATCTGAATCAGGAAAGCAATGTTATGAAATGATCCTCATTGTCAATATTCGAAATAGTACCTTGAGTGGTGCACATTTGAAGCCATTGTTAATGTTCTTTTTCTTCATAAGGGGACAGTGTTTTTTTTTTGTTGGCAACCTTTCAATAAAAATTATTGTAAATTAATTTGTTTCATCATTGTAAACCTTTGTTTTTCAACAGTGTGTGCTGTATTTATGGGTCTTGAAGATTCTGTATCCAAATACATTATTTCTTTTGAGAGGCAACCATGAATGCAGACACCTCACAGAATATTTTACCTTTAAGCAAGAATGTAAGTACTATATTGGAATATAGTATTGGGTTACTACCAAACTAGTACTTTCCGTTCTGTTTTACAATTATCTCTTGAGAAACATATCTAAAAATGCTATTAAGGGACTGCTCCTGCAAACATTCTCATGCATAGTTGTATTGACTTAAATGGAACTACAAGCCATTATAAGCATGGTGGGAGCAAGTGTGTGCAGAACTGGACTCTGAAAAGATACATTTTATAGTCTATTTGTATATTTTAAAATCTTTTGAGGTTTAATTTTTATGGAAATTTGTGGAACATCAGCACAAAAGTCCTTGGCCTTGTCACTAAAAGATCTGAAACTCACCATTTATACCTTATTATTCTGTATAATAGGCTATACTACATGATTTGAAGTTATTTTCACTTTTCTGTATTATTTAACATTTTAAAAAATAGTTATAGCCAGGGTGGATTTGATTTAAATCACTAGTCAGGAAGACTTGATTTAATCATGGTTTTCTACATAAAAGTGCATTCTTGTTGGTAGTTGTAACCTTTATGCATATTCTTCACAACTCAGAGATAGATGTAGGTTTCATTTTTAGAAGGTACACACTATACAATTTTAAACAGTGATTTATTTTGAAAACTTTTCAGATTAGTTTTACAGTTATATCAGAAAACGAATGATTGTTTGGTTATTTCATTTACCAAAGGTAATTGAAGCAGATATTTATGAAATCATTGGGAGGTGAACTATCTCCACAGCTTACTCATTAATATTTGGAGGATTTTCTTGCCATGCTGTATTAGGAGGAGAACATCACCAGAGAGACATTCAAATTGTTTTATTTAACTAAAACAACGTTATGTATTCTGGATTTTTTTTTCTTCAACAGCAAACATATAATATTTTAACAGAACAAGCATATGAATTTTTGAATTTAGTTAAACATTCAAGTTTTTTAAAATCTGGTTTGTCTTTGTTAAAATTGTTTTTAACTAAAATAGTTAAATGAAATATTTTTTAAAAAAAATTAAATGGACTATGTCAGCCAGGTCAACATGAGAAACTTAAAATATTGCATTCTGCAGCTAACTCAGTCGTCTTCACCTTTATTTTCCTGATTGTTCATAATCTGGAAAAGAAAAACAAGCTTTCCTGCTTTTCCAGGTCCCAAACAATTTCTCAATTTGGAATGAATTAGTCCAAAGGAAGAAAATATTCTTTCTACACTGGCAGAAGAAGTTACTGCTGTTTAAGTGAGATTATGACTTCAACAGTCTCTGAATCCAAGTGCTCAAGTGACTTCCACCAGTTCATTGGTGTGACTTACTTTAAAACCTAGGGAGGTGGTAGAATCTCTATCCTTAGCCGTTTTTAAGGCCTGGCTTGACAAAGCCCCCTCTGAGATGATTTAGTTGGGGTTGGTCCTGCTTTGAGCACGGGGTTGGACTGGATGACCTCCTGAGGTCTCTTCCAACCCTAATATTCTATGATTCTATGAAAACATCATCAGCAAACATATATTTCTTGAATGGTGCACCCTTAGCTCTGAAGTTAATTATAGGTGGCATTACGGAGGAATGATTGCTGGATGTCCATGTCATAGCCAACTCCTCTTCTTCAGCAGTTAAGGTTTGACCCTGGTACCGAGTATTGAGAATATTTGCAAGAAAATAAGCTAGAGATAGTGCTTGCCCCATTCATTTTTTTAATGCTTGTAATTTAACGCCGTCGTTTCTCTTTTTAAGATCTCACTCAGTTCCTTCCAAATTTCAGCAGCATCGGCAATAAAACAGCTACTTCCCTGCATTTTGTTCAAGGCTACAGAAATAGGCTTCAAGGTACTCAGCATGTGTTCAACATTTCTCTTAAGCGCAATGTTGAGAACTGTGGCTGTGACAGTGCCATCTATTTTTTCACAATTTTGTTCATAAACTGTCATCAGATTAGACCAGTTCTTGAGATAGTGCTCAAAACAGTCCACTACTGAGTTCCATCGTACATCTTGTGGGAGAGTTAGCTTGGTTCCTCCCACTTTTTTCAGAGCAGCTGCTGCAAAGTGGTTGTTACGGAAGTATTTTGCAATTTCTACAACATTAGCCTTTATTTCTGGAACACTGAAGTCTTTGGCTAGGAGGTGCATCAAATGAGCACTGCAACGTATTTTATAAGCTTGGGACTCTCTTCTAAATAATGTCTTCTCATCTTGGATACATTTGCAGCATTGTCTGTGACCAAGCTGCATACTAGACATTTGAATTTTTTTCACAGTTCGTTACAGCTTTTACTGCTACTTCTTGTAAGTATTCTGCTATGTGTGCATTTCCTGATGTATCAATTGTTTCTGTAAGGAACACATTCTCTTCTACTGTTGTCACACAAGCACATACAACAGGATCATTGTGGACATTGCTCCACCCATCAAGACTCAGGTTAACAATTTTACCCTCTAGACCTTTTGCACACTGCTCAATTTCTCTTTCATACACTTTATCCAATTTGCCTGTGACATCTGCTCTGTTGGGTGGACTGTATCCTGGTCTTAATGACTGAACCGTGTTAATGAAGTGTGGGTTCTCAATCATACGGAATGGAGAGTTTGTTGCATAAACTGGGCAATTTTTTCATCAATTACCTCTTTTTGTAATCTGCTAGCTCTTATCACAAACTTATCTATGGTGGTTTCTGGATGATAGAGATTGGAAAAAGGCAAATATAGTGCCCATATTTTAAAAAGGGAAGAAAGAGAACCCGGGGAACTACAGACGGGTCAGTCTCACTTCAGTCCCTGGCAAAATCATGGAGCTGGTCCTCAAGGAATCCATTTTGAAGCACTTGAAGGAGAGGAAGGTGATCAAGAACAGTCAGCATGGATTCACCAAGGGCAAGTCATGCCTGACCAACCTGATTGCCTTCTGTGATGAGATAACTGGCTCTGTGGATATAGGAAAAGTGGTGGATGTGGTATATCTTGACTTTAGCAAAGCTTTTGATGCGGTCTCCTACAGTATTCTTGCCAGCAAGTTAAAAAAGTATGGATTGGATGAATGGACTATAAGGTGGATAGAAAGCTGGCTAGATTGTCGGTCTCAATGGGTAGTGATCAACGGCTCAATGTCTAGTTGGCAGCCATTATCAAGCGGAGCGTCTCGGGTTGGTTTTGTTCAACATCTTTATTAATGATCTGGATGATGCGATTAATTGCACCTTCAGCAAGTTTTCAGATGACACTAAGATGTGGGGAGAGGTAGATATGCTGGAGGGCAGGGATAGGGTCCAGAGTGACCTAGACAAATTGGAGGATTGGGCCAAAAGAAATCTGATGAGGTTCAACAAGGACAAGTGCAGAGTTCTGCACTTAGGACGGAAGAATCCCATACACTGCTACAGGCTGAGGACCAAGTGGCTAAGCAGCAGTTCTTCAGAAAAGGACCTGGGGATTACAGTGGACGAGAAGCTGGATATGAGTCAACAGTGTGCCCTTGTTGCCAAGAAGGCCAACAGCATATTGGGCTGTATTAGTAGGAGCATTGCCAGCAGATCGAGGGAAGTGATTATTCCCCTCTGTTCGGCACTGGTGATGCCACATCTGGAGTATTGCGTCCAGTTTTGGTCCCCCCACTACAGAAGGCATGTGGACAAATTGGAGAGAGTCCAGTGGAGGGCAATGAATATGATTAAGGGGCTGGGGCACATGACTTATGAGGAGAGGCTGAGGGAACTGGGGTTATTTAGTCTACAGAAGCGAAGAGTGAAGGGCGATTTGATAGCAGCCTTCAACTACCTGAACGGCGGTTCCAAAGAGGATGGAGCTTGGCTGTTCTCAGTGGTGGCAGATGACAGAACAAGGAGCAATGGTCTCAAGTTGCAGTGTGGGAGGTCTAGGTTGGATATTGGGAAACACTATTTCACTAGGAGGGTGGTGAAGCACTGGAATGGGTTACCTAGAGAGGTGGTGGAATCTCCATCCTTAGAGGATTTTAAGGCCTGGCTTGACAAAGCCCTGGCTAGGATGGTTTAGTGGGTGTTGGTCCTGCTTTGAGCAGGGGCTTGGACTAGATGACTTCCTGAGGTCTCTTCCAACACTAATATTCTATGATTCCCAAACTGGGTCTCTTTTATGGCCTGCTGCCTTTTTCCTTTCTAGTGATATGGTAGATCTCAGATCAATGAAGGCTACACTCAGAAAGACCTCAAGACTTCTGGAATATGCTGCTCAAACAGTTTCACTTTTGTTTCTATTGCCTGTCCCTCCCTTCTCACATTTATCTCTAGGCTTCTTCTCCTTGTCCAGATCTATTCTGCTCCCAACAATCTTCTGTTCGTTGAACTTTTAGAAATTTCGCACTTATAGAGAGAGGTAAGGCATTGACTCTGTGTACACAAATTTTGCAGAGGGACAATAGGGTTGAGGTCTGTTGTTTCTCACCTATACATATTTATTTATTTAAAAAACATTTTTGCTGTTAACAAGCATGTTATCTCTGGAGACACAAATCCACAGTTTGAGAACTGCAAAACTAAGCATCTCTGATGGTATCTTCTAGCCTGAGCACTGAGTCCCATTGGGTAGATAGAAAGATTAACCTAAATAATCCATACAGAAACCCCTGGAACCTCATAAAATTGGGTCCCTAATCCATGAACTATTGGAACTCATTTACAAAACTTTCTTAAACATTACATTAATATATTCTCTCATACTATAGAATTAGAATTTATAATCCCTGTTCCTTGATGAGATACATTATAACTCAAAGATATCTTCATTAAAACTATCTTTAGATAGGCTTTTTCCTCAAAAATCCGATTTAAATAAAAAAAATCCTATTTTATTTTTTAAAATCATTGATTTTTGTGCACCCTGGTTGTAATACTTTGTCCATATTTTATATTTGAGGATGCAGAGGAAGAGGCAAGTATAAGTTTAAATTTTGGAAAGAAATTTTTCTTGAAGCAGCTTTGCCTATGTCTTGATTTTTAAATTTAATAAAATGTGCCATTTTTCTATTTTTAGTATTTGCCATATAAAACTGTTTTTAAATGTGAAAACACCAATACGGTATTTTCTTCATGTTGCGTAATAGTCTTAATGATTTCTTTTTTCTTCTCTACAGGTAAAATAAAGTATTCAGAAAGAGTCTATGATGCTTGTATGGAAGCTTTTGATTGCCTCCCTCTTGCTGCACTTTTAAACCAACAGTTTCTTTGTGTTCATGGTGGACTTTCACCAGAAATAAACACACTAGATGACATTAAGAGAGTGAGTATGTTTGTGTATTTCTAAAAAACTGGGGATGGGGGATTTGTAAGACTCCTTTCAAATGTCACTCTTTGAAAATGTTAGTATATTAGTTTCTAGTTTTTAGTGGCTCTTTGTAAGGACGAAACAGGATCCAGACACTTGGATTGAGGGGCAGGGTTTTTCTTCTTCTTCTTTTTTTTTTTTGTTGCAAAGAAGATGAAGAGAGGCTGAGGGAACTGGGCTTATTTAGTCTTCAGAAGAGAAGAGTGAGAGGAGATTTGATAGCAGCCTTCAAATACCCGAAGGGTGGTTCCAAAGGGGATGGAGCTCGGCTGTTCTCAGTGGTGGCAGAAGACAGAACAAGAAGCAATGGTCTCAGGTTGCAGTGGGGGAGGTCTAGGTTGGATATTCTTCTAATCTTCTATGATTCTATGAGTAATCATGGATTTTATTATACCAAACACATACGCATAATTGCAGTTAAACAACTTAGTTTCTAGAGTAATGTAATTGAATCAAGACATTTAAAGTTTGGTCTTTAATTTATGCACACACTTTAAGTTCTTTACTGGAGAAGGGCTAGAGTTCTTAGCACTTTGCAGGATTGAGCACCTAAAAGCTAAGTGTTGCCTTAAAAAATCAATCAGTGTATTAAAGATCAAGTTTAATTTAGCCCTCTAAACTTAAATATGAAAAGTCTTTTGGTTCTTGTTAGCTATTAATAATATTGAAATAAACAAATTTGTGGTGTTAGTTTCACAGCTTGACATAGAATTATATTTTAAATTTAATTTTTGTATAAAGTTATATAATTTGGCATTTTCTAACATATTGCCTCTAACGTTCGGCAAAACTTTTATAATGGGTTTATATATGCTCTCACTAAATATAGCTATACTGTGTGAAGAATGTACAAAATGAATCAGACTCTATAGCTTAATTTGTTTTCTCATCATAAGAGGGTTTTTTTTAAATGTCCGTGTAATTTTAATTTGAAAACTTGTGTGTTTCTATCTTGATAGTGTGGATATTTTTTTTCTCAGAAAACCTTGGACTTATAAAATTGCAATATAATGTAATAGTACAAGAATCCGAGTTACTCTTATGGAAAATTGTTAGATTACTTGTTTGCCTAGCAACCTCTCAAAGTGGTCCTGTTCATATGGAAAGAGCTGTAGTTATATCAGTAATTAAGGAGGATAAAAATACGTTTTAAAAAAATTATGTGCTATTAAATATTTAGTGTATCAGTTATTTCATTTTAATGGAATACAAGTGTTGTGATATCAAGCGTTCTGTCTGATAAAACCATTGACAAACAAGTAGGAGTTACCTCACATGGAATGTTGATGTCAGGTGGTGGTGGTCCTATCATATTAAAATTTTTAATCTTCTGTTGATTTCTCCTTGAATATTTCTCTTCAGTTTGCAGTTAACTGATCTTTTTTCATCTGACATCTTGACTGTAGCATTTGGTTCCTCCTTCACAAGAGTGGTATTTCAAGTTTTGGAACATTACAATAAAGTATCAGGTCAGAAGCATTTTATGCTTAGACTTAGACTTTCAAATCTCAAACTAGTCAATTTGGAATAAAAAAAAAATCAGTTATGGGAAACTCGTAAGATGCCATTATCTGGTCGAGAATCCACCACTGCTTCTACCAGGTCATCAGCAAGTAATAAAGGGCCTGAAAGGAGGTCTTCCTTTACTCTGTGCTCACAGGTCTTCTTTTAAAAGGTGGGGATGGGTGGGAAGGGAGGAAGAATCACGTGGCTGGTGACAAGCCAACTGCATGAAAAATGAAAAACCAAGTCAGTCATGGTTCCAAAAAAATTCTTGGTCTACTTTTTTGCCACCTATGAGTTGTCTGACGCCTTAGGAGAAATTGATAACATTTTGTTGGTTCTGTTGGGGAAACTGGACTTCGGAGGTCACAGCAAAGAAAACCAAAGATCAATCACTATTTAATTTCTGATGCAAGGGTCCCTGAATTTTACATTCTGTTTGTATTGAATGATTCTTACACCACAGGGAGATACTATCTTTCTATAAAGATCTGGCTCCTTTAATTTCTGCATTTCTTTACCACTTGGAAAACTTTTAAGGTTGACGGTCTGTACCGTCTTATGTCTTTGTACAAGCTTCTGTCTTGTTGTACAAAGGTGGTAGTAGCTATAATGGACAACACTCATTCAGATATCTTAGGAAATATTGAAAGTGAGGCAGGTTCTGTCTCTAGAAATTGGGTTGATTTTCAAAAAGGGATCCCATCAATTTATTTTTAAAAATAAAATTCTTGTTGGAGAAACAGCTTGCCTCTCCTGTCACCAAGAATGTTAGCAGTCAGCCAATAAAACCCAACCAAGAATCCAGGTTCCAGACAACGGAAGGTAGGGCAAAAACTTTTTTTTTTTTTTTTTTTTTGCTGGGATCATCAATCACATTGTTCCAGGAAATGTAGTAGGAGCTGACAGTGACTCCTGTATTTGAGTTGCTCAACATCTTTCATTATAAAAGATTCTTAGAACCTTCTTTTGAGAAGCTCTCAGACCTCCATTGTGTGCAGCAGGTCTTTGATCACAGCAGGGTTATAGCCCTAGGTTTGGGGAAGTGCATTTTGAATGTGATAGGAAATTCCATTCACATTTGGCTGAGTTATAAATTTTTGAAAATCTTTATTTCCTGTCTCTGGCATGTTTTGTACAGATAACTTTTGGTAGCACACCAGACACCCTGAACCTTCTAAGACTGAATGGCACTAGTGGCAACAATCACAGGAGCATAAGCTGCATTAGAAATCCCTGGGAACAGAAACTTAGCCCAGCTACTGCCAAAGCAGCAGTATTAACAATGGAGAAGTAAAGGAGAGACCCCATCCGGGATGACCCCAACAACCCCTGCTGGACGCAACGTATGATCAAATAGTCTTCCACTCTTGGGGACACCACATGACACAGAAGCCCTTCCACTGCCCAGGAATGGAATGAGATCCTCTGCAACACCCTCCCGCCCAACAGCGGCAGTTCTGGGCTTCCCCCCAACAGCAGCAGTGGGAGTCCCTGGCTGCTCCCCTCTAGTTGCAGTCCTGGGCCGGCTGTCCCCTCCAGCTGCAGCGGCGGTTCCCAGCTGGACACCCCTACCCCCTGGTAGCGGTCACCAGCCGGCCCCGCAGCCCCAGCGGGCGTCCCAGAGGCCCTCTTCCAGAGCAACCAGCTGCACCCCCTGGAACCTCCCAGAACACCAAAGATTTAGTCAAGAGTGTATAGTACGAGTCATGGACAAATCACAGGGCTGTGAATTTTTGTTTATTGCCTGTGAGCTATTCATGACTTTTTTATTAAAAATGCCCATGACTAAATCTTAGTCTCATACATAACCATTGTTTCATTGTGTTGTGCATCCATCCTCCTTTAGTGTCTGGTTCACAGGGGATAATAGCCTTCTCTTCCTGATAGCTAATACAGTTAGTCTTGTAACTTTTCACTATGGTCACTGGAAATGTAACAGAGCCACTAAAGTAAGTGTTTCCAAATGGGTCAGAAAGGACATCTCTGAAGCCTCTTAAAGAAAAGGTAAGAAGCCTTCTCCAAAAATGGTCAAGGCCCATTCCACGAGGTCCACAGCAATGTTATGGCAGAGAGTATAAAGCTTTGTATGAAAAAATATCTGCAGAGACTCTAGGTCGTCATGTCTTCATTCTTTGATTAAATAGTCCAATGTGGATATGTTTTTTGGATGCTGCATTTGGTTGTCTGGTCGTGTTGGCTGGTAGTTCTTAGTTCCCTTTTATTCCACTTTTTCTGTGCTGTTGCTGCTTTCTAATTCCCAGTGGTGTCTTCAGATTGGTAGATGAAGTGTGCCTGAGAAAAGGACAATTTTGTTCCTTCTCTGTAAATTTACTTTCTCACAACATACACATCCATCAGTCTGGAGGATCTCTCACCTCTTTTGATAATTAATTATCTTCATTGTTCTCAGTTGTTGTATGTTCAAGTCATCCTCTTATTTTTTTGGCATGCATCTGCCTTACACAGAAGAGGAAACACGTTTCTACAGATCCTACCTCTCTCATGTGGTGGGTGGCATTTACTTTGTAATGCTTTGGCATTGGTGGATGTGTATACTCTACAGGTAAGAAGCAAAACTGACCTAATATAATATTTAAATCAACTTTGTGTTTGTTTTTTAAACAGCTAGATAGATTCAAAGAGCCTCCTGCATTTGGACCGATGTGTGACTTATTGTGGTCAGATCCCTCAGAAGATTTTGGAAATGAAAAATCACAGGAACACTTCAGTCATAATACAGTCAGGGGATGCTCCTATTTTTATAGGTAAAAAGAAATCTAGGATTTCATTGACATTTTAGTACTAAGAGTTACACTTTACTAAAAAAAAAAAAAAAAAGATTTTACTCATAGTTATTTTCATTTCACAGCTATCCAGCAGTTTGTGAATTTTTGCAAAATAATAATTTGTTGTCGATAATTAGAGCTCATGAAGCACAAGATGCAGGGTAAGTGTTTTATGTCCTTACAGAAATTATTCAACAATACAAAATAATCACTTACTGCTTTATGATGCAAATTAAGCTGTTTGTTTTACAGCTATAGAATGTACAGAAAAAGCCAGACTACAGGGTTCCCATCATTAATAACAATTTTTTCGGCACCTAATTACTTGGATGTCTACAATAATAAAGGTAAGAATTTAGTGCTAAGGAGATTATATTAAATTAAAACTTCTTTCCAAAAAAATAGTCTAACAGTAACACTATACAAAATCAACACTATTCTCTAGGTAGAACGACAAAAATCCAAGCCCCCAAGCCTTTTGAGTCAAACTAATACAATATGTAAAACACATATGGGCATAATTGTAATGTGTAAAATAAACTGTGTAAAATAAATGAGAATGTGTAAAATAAACTGTGGTGATCTCTCATAATGATGATATCCAGAAATGATAAAACCAAGTGTGCTTTTCATTTTTAGAAGTAGCCACTGCGACATTACTCAGGGTGCAATATGGACTGACAGACAGCTCCGTCCCCTCAATTCTCCAACCTGGGATGTCTTTTACACTGCTTTGCTGTGAGAGCAGCCACTCCTGTTCTGCCTACATCCACCCTCCAGCATGTAAATCTGCTCTATTATATGAATGCTATAGCCAGCCACTCATGAATTACGCTACAGGGCAACACCAGCAAACTCCCAGTCCCAGATTTTTCCCCAGAAATGTGCGTCTTGTACTGCCCAGCCCCTCCTGGACAATACAAGGTCATATAAAGTCTGTCATTTCATTAATAGAAAATGATATGCACAAATGTTGTTATCCCAAATGAAGTTTCCCAAACACTTCAATCCAAACACACACTGGTTTAAATAAAACAATAAAACAAGTTTATTAATGACAGAAAGATAGGTTTTAAGTGACAACAAATAATGAGGCATAAAAGTCATAATTGGTTACAAGTAAATAAAAGGTAAAACGCAACTGATACCTAACTTAACAAACTAAGTGAATTCAAAGCATAAGGGTCTCTCTCACTATATGTTCTAGCAGTTTTACTGGTTGAATCTTCCAGCCAGGATCCCTCCCAAGTCCGATGATGCTTCCTTTATTCTTCAAGTGTTGTTGATGCCGTGAGTAGAAATGGAGAGATGATTTGGGGCATCTGTTACCCATTTTATCTTTTCTTCCTTTTGAAAATCATCTCCAGCTGGGATTCAGGAGACAGTCTGTGGGATGGGAACTTCCAACTGTTTCTTTGCCACCTTGTACATTTCTCGCTCTTACCCTTTTTCCTGCCAAAGAATGGCTGTTTAACCAGGTGATAGTCCATTTGATCTTGTTGACACCTGGCTGAGGCATCAGTTTGCTTTTTGTTTTTGAGGAACTGGTTTGTACCTGCTTTTTAAACTTGGAATATGTCTCAGTAGCATCTCATAACTTTGTGTACAATGTTGCCCCACACATTTTACCAGGACAATAATGATCAGCAAATTGAATTTTCAAATGATACCTCATAAGGCATACTTTGTATAAAATCCATTATAGTTTTGTAAAAATGGTGAACATAGAGTGGTTCTTCGAGTGATGTCTTTGTGGCTGCTACTTCAGGTGTCGGTGCATCCTGGAGCCATCAATCAGAGATTTAAGATAGCAGTGTCCCAACTTATGCAGTAGATGTCTTGCAGTGCCGTGCATCTCATCTAGCATGCACATGACCCGATCCTTTCAGTTCCTGCTCAACCGTCCTCAGCCTGAGATGGAGCTCTGTGGCAGTGTTCACAGTTCTTCACAAAAAACGTAGAAATAGTATAATTTAGATAGTTAGACAGCAAGATTTTAATAGTAGTTAGTTTCACTTAGATAGCTAGAAGTTAAGGAGAAAAACTTTTTTTTTTTTTTTAGGTTTTCCCCTTCCCCATAGTTTCCTCACAGTGGGGAACATTCAACTGTTGAACGATGTCTGGCTCCCCAGGCTTCAAAAGATGGGGCTCATGTCGTGAAGCGATGCCAGTTTCTGATGGACACTTGTTATCTGTCCGATGTCTCGGTGAGGTGCACATCCCACAAAAGTGCACCCACTGGAGTAATTTAAAAGCAAGAGCCAGGCACAGCCAGAATCTCCGCTTGAAAATTATCTTAATGGCGAAATCTATCCAAATGGAGACAGAAGAATGGACCTCATCCTCTCCAGGCACCCCCACTTCAGGAAAAGAGGACATGCCATCCTCTAAAAGATTGAGGAAGAGAACACCAACTTCGCCGCAGAGAGCACCACAGAAAAAAAGGCAGTCTCCTGCCAGGTCGCTACTCTGATGCTGACAACTGCATGGGTGAGCACCTTTGATGCTTCGGGCACCTCTGGCACCATCCACACTGAGACCTCTGCCAAGCCCCACCACAAAGAGACTGAGTCAAGGCCTAAAAATAGACACGTCTCCTCCATGGCACCAACCTCACTGGTGAGGGACACTGTGCCGAGACTTCCCGAGGAACCATGCCTCCACTTCCGGCACCAACGGTGCAGTCAGCACCCTGATGGGAAAATCCAAAACGGCACCACCCATTTCACAGTGGGAAACTATCACTTCCAATACAGAGTACTACTGTTCGGCCCGTCCACCACACCAAGAGTTTTCTCCAAAACTCTTGCGGTAGCGGCAGCACATTTACACAAATGAGGGATAATGATTTTCCTATACTTAAATGATTGTCTCCTCAAGAGCTCGACTCAACAAGAAGCAATATAAATGGTCCAGAAGACAGTTGCATTCTTCAGGAATCTAGGGTTGCGGATAAATGAACAAAAATCAACCTTAATTCTTGTACAACAACTGGTCTTCATTGGGGGCACACCTTGACACCATAGAGGCCAAAGCATCTTTGCTTCTGAGCAGATTCACAACAACAAACCTTATATCGGTAATCAGCAGCAGCCCCCAAAAACCTGCATGAATAGGACTACAACTAGTAGATCACATGGCAGCCACAACATTTGTGGTAGGACACGCAAGACTATATATACACTGCCTATAGGGCTGATTGAGCTCTATAAGCTGTGTGTGTGTATATATATGTATGTGTATACACTGCCTATAGGGCTGATACGTACCCAGCAAGCACAGCCTCCACAAACGACTAACAGTTCCGCCAAAAGTCTTGGACTCTCTACACTGGTGGACAAGACCAGAAAATGTATGCATGGGCATCCCCTTCCAGTAGGACCCTCCCCTGATGATGATCATGACAGATACATCCCTGATAGGTGGGGCTCCCACGTGAACCAACACACGGTTCAAAGCAAATGGTCTGACGAGAAGACCCACTTATACATCAGTCTACTCGAGCTGCGCATGGTACACAATGCCTGCAAACATTTCCTGTCACTGATAAAGAACAAATCAATTCGCATAATGACCGACAACATTACCTGCATGTTTTACATCAGTCGCCAAGGAGGAGCCCGATCACATTCACTATGCACTGAAGCCATGAAACTGTGGAACTGGTGCATTCACCACATAATAAACATCTTAACCTCCTACCTTCCCGGCTGCCAGAATTCGACAGCAGACACGTTAAGCAGACACTTTTCTTGGGAGCACGAATGGGAAATGAAGATGTAGTCCTCCAATCCATATTCCAACGATGGGGAGCTCCCCCCTTCGACTTGTTCGTATCCCCAACAAACCACAAATGCCCACTATTCTGCTCGAGAGCAGAGATGGGATCCCGATCACGGGGAAATGCCTTCCTCATCCCATAGGATGCAACACTCATGTACGCATTCCTACTGATCCCTTTGATCCCCCAAGTAATACGCAAGATACGAATAGAAAAGGCTAAGGTCATCCGGATAGTCTTGATGTGGGCCAGACAGGCCATGTTCTTATCATTACCCGATACACATGGCGATATGCGCCCCACGAGTTCTCCCTCTTCGGGCAGACCTCCTGTCATGGAACAATAGTTGCACTCTACACCCAAATCTGGAGAAACTTCTACCTGAAAGCGTGGCTTCTGCATGATTCCATTATGGTGAGTTAGCCTGTTTGGAACAAGTCAAACACGTATTACTAAACGACAGGAAATCAACCATGCATAAAACTTACCCTCAGAAATGGAAAAGATTCTCCTCATGGTGTCAAGAAAAACAGTTTGACTGCCACTACAGCACCACTAGTGCTGGACTACAAATTGGAGTTAAAACGTTCGGGTCTTGCAACAAACTCGATCAAAGTGCATCTCGCGGCCATTACAGCATTCAGTCATGGGATCAAAGGGACCTTGATATTCGTGCATCCAATTACTAAACCCTTCCTCACCGCTCTACAGAACATTTACCCAGAGGTTCACCAACCCACTCTGGCATGGGATCTAAACCTGGTATTGAAATGCATCACCAGACCGCCATTTGAACCTTTAGTCACCTATTGCTTACGCCAGACTAATAAGTGAGATAGGGGCCCTTTTGGCTGATCCTCCCTACACAATATTCTTAAAGGAAAAGGTCACGTTACGACCCCACCCAAAGTTCCTACTGAAAATATCGTCACCCTTTCATATAAACCAACCAATTCACCTTCCCATGTTTTACCATAAACCACACGGGAATCCAAATGAAACCATTGTGCATATATTAGGTGTTAGACATGTGTTAGGCTTGGTTCTGTCTAACTAGAACACTTTCAGAAAGTCCCTGAGACTGTGTCCATGACCGAACGTTCAAAAGGCAGTGCTATATCCACTCAGACTATCTAAATGGATCTCCACCTGTATTCAACAATGTTACCCAAACACACAATACAGAACCTCCTGAGAACATCAGATCCCATTCTACATGCTCTGTATTGACCTCAATAGCATTTCTAAACCATGTACCTGTAAGAGACACATGTAGAGCGACTACCTGAGCCTCTGTCCATATGTTTACTGATCGTTATGCAATCATTCAAGGCCTGATGCCATAATTGGCCTAACTGTACTTGCCTCTACAATACAAGCGAACCCAAAGTCCTTCCTAACCTCTGAGGGGCATCGCTCTACAGTCACCTGAAGTGGAGCACCCACAGGGACATCTCTCAAAGAAGGAGAGGGTTACTCACCTTGTGCAGTAACTGAGGTTCTTCGACATGTGTTCCCCTGTGGCTGCTCCACTGCTCACCCTCGTCCCCCCTACTTTGGAGTTGGCAGTAAGGACTTCACAGTAGAGAAGGAACTGGAGGGATCGGGCTGCGCGCACTCTAGATGAGGCAGCAACGGCACCATGAGACATCTACTGCGCACACATGACCTGTGCAGATACTGCTCCTGTAAATCTCTAATACTTGAAGTGAAGCACCCACAGGGGGACACATCTCGAAGAACCTCATTTACTGCACAAAGTGAGTAACCCTCTCATACAGATTGTTACACCCACTGAGTGCTTTCCAAACTGTCTGGGATGCTCTGTGCTCTCAGGAGTTCACATTGTAAATACAAGGTGAGAAATAGAGGTTAGAGGCAGAGGAACCAGTAGTAGGCAATTTATATACGAGTCAGCTCAATTCGTGGCAAGCCACACTGTAAAAGTAAGCTTTCAAATGTGGACAGGGCAGGGACCATGCAGATGAGCTATGGGATGTAGTACCATACTGTGTGGAAGGAGGCATGGAAATAATTGTAAGAGAAGCTAAAACAGTGGGACAAAGGTGGAGGCAGGTGGAGGGCAGCCTGAGGCTTGACAAGGCATTGTAAGTAAGGAGGGTACAGAGGTAGGCAGAGCTTTGAAGGTGATGAAAAGAAACTGAAATTTGATTGTGAATGTTTAGCCAGTAGTCGATTTAAAATGTGGAATAATAAAAAATCTGGAGCCAGTTATACTGTTGTTTTTGAGTTGAATGTTTGTTTGTGACAATACCTGAAATGGCACTTTTAGTAGTTTTTCCTTTGTGTCCATTATTAAGTTAAGTATCAGTGGAATTTCGTATTCTCCTTAAAATGTACCTCTTCTAAATTGCAACATAAAGTGATTTTTCATATAACAAAGTTCTCTGTTAGAAATATGTTCCATTGTAATCATGAGTGAAGGATCATAGTGTCTCTTGCATATATTTTTACATAAGGTGTAATATAACCATACATATGGAAAAAGATAATCAAATCTTCCTGATGATTTTGTTTTTATTATACTTAGTGTTAAGGATAAAAATTCTTGCCTTAATTTCTAAATGTTGTTTTGCAGCTGCTGTGTTAAAATATGAAAATAATGTGATGAATATTCGACAGTTCAATTGTTCTCCACATCCTTATTGGTTACCAAATTTTATGGATGTCTTTACGTGGTCATTGCCATTTGTTGGAGAAAAAGGTAGAGAACTATGCTGTACAAGCAAACTCATAAAGTCTTTGTGTTTTGTATGGGTGTTGCAGGTTTATATTTACCTGAGAGAAATTAAGTGTATGACTTCTCTCAAGGAACTATGTTCATCATTGCCACCTACTCCTTTGTTTGTCTAAGTAGGGTGCAGACTTGTGAACGCTTGTCCCAAAAGACCTTTTGCAAGGTTTTGTAAGTCCCCATGTGAAAGTGCTGTAGCATGTCCATGAAGGATGGTGATCTGGGACATGAGGTAGTCTACAGCTGTTGGTTCTCTGCTCCCCCTGCTTTTGGCTGAGGTAGCTTGATTTTTGTCTGATGGAGTAGAGGAGGGAATGGAAACGTTTAGAAGAGATTAAGCACTTGTCTGCATAGTTTAATGAAAACCGCCTTCCTTCTGAAGTATCTCTCTGAATCAACGCACAATTTCAATAAACTGTTTCCACTCTACAGAATAATTTACTTTCCTAATCTTAATTGTGTAGAATTCTTAAATATTGTCTAGTTATGATGGATGTTCTTTTAACTTTCTGTAATGCTCAGAAGATTTACCTTTGATGAAGGGCAATTTACATATCATTGTTCTCCTAAAATACAATTTAATAGATATCCCCGCTCACCTCCCTCCCTCCAGAGCTGGTAATTTTAAATTTAGGACAATTGGGCTCCAGGTAGGTTTAAGTAAAAATCAGAGCAGTCATGGTTGGACATTAGGTTGTCCTATTTAAAGTCCCACCAATATATGCTATAGTACCTTGGTGAAGGGGTTGTAGAAACCTCTTCAAATGTATCTGAAAAGTACTCCTGAGACCAGTTGCATAAACGCAGGACTCTAGATTTGGGTTAATAATACCTTCTGAGGGAAATTGCAATCAGATGGTTTAGACTTTTTTTTAATATGCTCAGTGTATGTAGCAAATTACTTTATGGATTTCAAATAAAAGAAAGAGTAAGAGTTGGAAGGAGTTTTCTGTTCATATGTAATTATGTGATGAAATCTAAATGTTAAGAATCGTCAGTTTATATAGTGACCTTTTGGACAATTGATTATTAAGTACAATAAATGTATAGTTCTTATTTATACAGTTTGTAGGACACTTAAGTGGTGGCTGCTGCTCATGAAAATGTGGATCATTTTTAACCTTTCAGTGTTTGGGAAATTACTTGATTTTGCTTACTTGAGAGGCTGGTAGTTAGATAAGGTTGCTATTAAACCAGATTTTTTTTGTTCAGCCAGCATATGCTCACTGCTGCAACCACAGTGCAGGTTAGTAAAGGCCCTTGTATTTTCTTTCTGTTGGCTTTCAGAAATGCACACATTTTGACATTTTAACCAAAGGTTAAATCTGACTTTGCCAATTGGAAGAAATTTATGGCAAAATCCATTTTAAATTATCATAGTGTTTGTGAGAAAACAAAGACAGTATGGTCCATTGCCTTTCTACTATTGTAGATAAATTTTGTGTACTTGTAAAATTGAGTTTCATTTTAGACCATAATTAAAGTTGAGAAAATGCCAAAATATAAATGATCTCCATTTTACTGTTGACCATTCTGAATTCTTGATATAGAAAAAAAAACTGTTTAAAGAAGCATTTTTAATATACATTAAAAAAATATATTACATTTAAAAAGCCATGTACACGGGACCCTCGCTAGAACGCACGTCTGTATAGCGAGAATTCGCATATAATGCGGTCATGGCCATGGATCCCAAATTTAATTAATTGCAGTTCATTTTAATGTGGTCCGCGCTATAACGTGGTCCCCATGTTAATGCGGTACTGCGCATGGATCCCAAATCCCGCGTTCTAGCGGGGGTCCAGTGTACTTGGTTTTGGCTGGCTGATATTGCTTTTGGGGCTGTCCATTCTTCAATCAGGAGACCCGAATCAGGATCACTTTTGGGGTTCTTGCTCACAGGCTTTGTTACCCAGGGTTTTCAGAACCTGGAGCAGTGATATCTTACCTGTTTCAGGCAGTATAAGCAATAAATCCAAGTGGGGACACAGCTCCCCTTCTGATAAATGATTGATACAAACAAGAGTACTTTTATCTAAAACTGCTCTTTATTAGGTCTCAAGTGCATACACACACACATAAGCTGTAGCACAGGGGTTGGCAACCTTTGAGAAGTGGCGTGCCAAGTCTTCATTAATTTACGGTTTTGCGTGCCAGTAATTTTACATTTACAGGGGGCCCCTGACAGAACCCCAGACCGGCAGCTGGCTGAGTGGTGCCGGCGCCCGGGACCCCAGCTGGGGCCAGATGGCTACAGGAGAGTGATAAAGGCAGATATATTAGCCCCAGGTTAAGCAGGTCCCTTTTCCCTGGGTAAGGTAATGGGCAATTCCAGAACAATCAGGAACTTGCTGGAACCAGTTAAGGCAGACAGGCTAATTAGGATATCTGGAGCAAATTAAGAAGCTGGTAGAATCAATTAAGGCAGGCTAATCAGGGCACCTGGTTTAAAAAGGACCTCACTTCAGTCAGTGAGGGGCATGCAAGAAGCTGAGAGTGAGAGGGTGTGCTGCTGGAGAACTGAGGAGTACAAACGCTATCTGGCATCAGGAGGAAGGTCCTGTGGTGAGGATACAGAAGGTGTTGGGAGGAGGCCATGGGGAAGTAGCCCAGGGAGTTGTAGCTGTCACACAGGTGTTACACACAACACTGTAGACCGCTGTGATCCACAGGGCCCTGGGCTGGAACCTGGAGTAGAGGGCGGGCCCGGGTTCCCTCCATCCGCCCCCCAACTCTCTATTGGATACAGGAGGAGTTGACCTGCACTGTGGGTCCTACCAGAGGGGAAGGTCCCTGGCCTGACCCACTAGGTGGACCAGCGGAGACTGTGGGGATTGTTCTCCTTCCTTTTCCCCATGCTGGTCAGTGGTGAGGTTAGCTGAGTGAACAGCAGGGTTGAGCCACTAGGAAAAGTGGCCAAACTGAGGGCTGCCGTGAATCTCTGAGGCAAGCAGATCCGCCAATAAGTGCAGGACCCACCAAGGCAGAGGAGGAACTTTGTCACACTAATTTAAATCACATAACTCATAGTGACTCCTAGTGGATCACCATAGGATCACCAATTCTCCTAGTTTCAGCAACCTACTCATTTCTTATCAAAGCATTTCTAGTCATAACAATAATAAAATTTGTGTCAGGCACCTAAAACCAAGGTTGGCTGTCCAAACATTCTTTCCATTTTGATTAGCAGAACTGCAGACATGCAGCTGCCCGGTTATGCTCCTAGGCCTAAAATTATTCCTAGCTATGTGATGTTTGATTTTCAGCTAGCAGTAACTGAACACACAAAATAGCTGACTGCTGCAGTACTGTCACATTCTGGGGTAACATGCAAGAACGTCAGATTTTGGGTTACAGCTTTGTAGAGAAGGATGCTGTAATAGTTGTGCTATACTTGAGCCATGCTGCTCATTTGTTTTAATGTAACTGTTGGCATTTTTTTTAAAAAAAGCTAAACTCTCCCCAACCTTGATATTTCAAAGTGTTTGTGTGGTTTCTAAATAATGCATAGAAAATGTCTCTCTCACCCTACCCTATACATGCACTCACTTATGCATACCTCACCATTGATATGTAAGGATATACAGAGAAGGGTATGAAAATTTAATGAGGTATATGGTAACTTTAAAAAAATTACATGAAGAGTGGTAGCACATCTTTGTGTTGAATTGTAGAGGATTTTTGGGTCAGGGAATGTCTTTTTATAAAATGTGTAAACATTGGGCTCTCTGAATATTTTAAAAATATAATAATGGGAAACCCTGATGCAGAAAATCAAACTTTCTTCGTCAGTTTTTAAGTCTGCCTCTTGCCTTAAATTATTAGCAGAGGATTTTGCATATTTAGTATGCCTAAAGTAGTGTAATGTTGTTTAAATTTACTTTTAAAATCTGTCAGAGGAGTTTACGTGTCTGTTGTCCCACAGGAACAAATGTGGAAATTCTGGACTATGAGTCTTTGTGATTTAAAGGACTTCTGTTGTATGAGAGTATAATGTATCTTATCTTACACAGTGCCAAGCACATTGTAGGCACTTTGCAAATAACAGTAAATAATGCTGTAATTTCTCTAATACGTATTTGTTGATGTACAATTACATTGCACTCTATTTAGGAAATATATTACTTATTTTCCTTTTATGCTGCCTTCTACATTTATGTGGAAGTAATGGTTGACTGTGTGTAATTTCACATTTTACATACAATGGATATATTCAGAGCTTAAAATTTACTTTTTTAAACAGCAGTGAAACATATTTATAACTGTGCATTAGGGGAATATTTGTAGAGCAATTGGTAAAACTATTCAGTTCTTAAAAGGATTTACAACTTTAGTTGGTATCAAAATATAGGTGTTTCATTATACTTCAACGTGTTTCCTTTTAAAACTACAGTATTTGCATTGGCAAAAGTTAAAAAATGAGACTTGTACATTTTTATATATTAAGCTATGTCCCCATACTCTTCCATAGTGCAGGTTCAAAGCTTTGTTGTAGTGAAGTTGTGTGTGTGATTATTGCCAGTTAAAAAAACAAAGTGACAGATTTAAAGAAAAAATAATTACTAAGACTCTAGTGAATTGTCAGTCACACTTTGGACCAGTCTCTCACTAAATGTCAGGGCCAGATCCTCTGTTGTGTAAATCAGCATAATGCCAGTTTGCCAGTAAACTGACTGGGCATCTGGACCTCTCTATCTTTGACCCTGATAATGTGTGTTTTCAGTTATACCACTAGTACAGTTTGAGGCATATGACGAGCATTTCTCAATTCCCCCAATCACTGACTCAAGAAAGTTGGGAGGTAAGGTGCGGGAGAATAATAATTCATTGCCCATTACTTTCATCTTAAATTTCTTGCAAACTGTCAAGCCATTCTGCTTACAAATATGTTTGGGGAGACAAGGTGGATGAGGTAATATCTTTTATTGGACCAACTTCTGGTGGTGAGAGAGACAAGCTTTCGAGCTACACAGAGCTTTTCTTCAGGTCTGAGTGCCTTTCCCGAGTGTCACAGCCAAGTACAAGATCGAGCTGATAGTTTAGCATAAATAGCACATATCTGTTTGATCTAGCACTCAGCTTTAATGCTCTGGGAAAGGCACTCAGGCCTGAAGAAGAACTCTGTGTAGCTCGAAAGCTTGTGTGTGTGTGTGCGCGCGCGCTCTCTCTCTCTCTCTCTCCATTAAAAGTTGGTCCAGTAAAAGGCATTACTTCACCCACTTTCTGTCTCTCTAATATCTAGGGACTGATATGGCTACAACAACACTGCATACAAACATGTTTGACTTTTGACAAATGATCTTTCTTTACTCTTGAGATTCTTTTAATGAGAGTACCTACTACTTGGGTAAAGATTGTGGGTTTTTTTGTTCATTAAGGTAGATAGTCTTGGTTGAGAAAATTAAGTTTGTTGTTGTAGAATTTGTGCAAGGGGATTTCTCTTTAGGTTAGTCTACACTGCACACTGCCTTTAAAGGAGTGTAGAGTCCATACATTACATGCAGAGCTAGATGGGTATAAATAGCAGTCTAGGCAGTGAGGCACTGCTTAGGCAAGTAGAGTAAGGACATACCTGAATCTTGTGAGTATGACTGTACCCAGACATGTACACTGTTCACCCAAACAGTGTGCCCTTGCTGCACCTCACACTGCTATTTTTAGCAGTGTAGTGCCTCTCTGCTAGGGTCTTTCCCCACTGCAGGGTAAGACTCAAGCAGTGGGGAAAGGCTCCCTGCTGCTGCTGCAGTAGCCTTTCCCCAATGCAGGGAAAGGCACCTGGAGTGGTGAGCTACCAGAGCTGTTGCTTACTGCAGGGAAAGGTTCCAGCAGTTCCCTGTGGTGGGGAAAGACTTCGGGAGCAAAGAGCTGCCAGAGATTTTCCCTGCTGCAGAGAAACATTCCAGCAGAGGGGAAAGGCTCTGGTAGATTTTCCCCGCTGCTGAGCCTTTCCCTGTTGCCTCCCTTCTGCCCTAGCACCTTTTACTAACATGTGTAGGTACACACTGCAGTGTGGGAGCAGCCTGATTTTTGCTGCTGAATGTAGTTACACATACCCTACGCACTGCTGCTTGCATTGTGCCATGTAGATTAGCCTTTGTTTGCTAAGTAGTCAGTGAAGCACCATCTGAAATGATTTGATTTAGCTTGGCTTCATTAGCTGATGCAGTAATAAGTACTAGAGAGATCCCTAAAATGATTTGTCATTTTATTAATATAGGGTATTCCAAATTCATGTGAAGAGTTCCCCATACACTTTAAAGATTATTTGAAAATCTGCTTAATGCTTTTTTTTCTCCTCTGTGTGCCTTCACTAAATACCTTGAAAGGTTCACAATTTTCTTTTTTTTTTCTTGTCATTTATACATTTGCATGGAATTGCAAGGTAACTTCCTAAAAGAGTAATTGTAGCAGATTCACAGCTTTTTACATTAAGGACACTCTTTTCGAGCACTTGAAAGGGGTGGTCCATCATGCTTTTTAATAGAGCAAGGTGTTTTTGCTTGTAGTGTCCATTAATATTTCTATCAACTGAAAAATAATGTTGGCATTTATCCATGTCACAAACATAAAAAATATTTTTAAATATTGGGTTCCATTTCCCCTACTGGTTTTCTCTCTCATCCCTTCTCCTGTTGCACCATGTTGTGGTTAATCGGGGAGACTGGAAATCTCATCCTCCAAAGGCTGCATTTAGAACCACTTTTTATTTTAATGATACTAGCTAACTGTTCAAAATTTAGTCTGAATTGATCAGCTTTTGTACAAACTACAGCTGAGAGTTTATTGGTTTCTCATCAGATTCAAGATTTCTTGAATGTAGAAATATCATTACTTATGAAAGGAGATCCTTTCTAAAAAGAACTAATTCTGGACCATGGGTGTGGGAAAAGAGGGAAGTCTGTGATGCTATTCCAGCACTCTGTCTTTGAACAGTGGTGTTACCTTAGCATCATATTTTATGTTACATTCCATGAATATACACATTAGGAAAAGTGTGTCTGTCTGGGAGAGCATATTGCTGAGCAGCTGAAAAAAATACATACTGGGGTGGGAAATTTTGTCAGCCATAAGTGCAGACAATTTGTTACACCTCACGTATGAATTAATATATATAGCAATGTACAGTCGGTTAATTCATTATTATTCTTTTCAACACAGTAACAGAAATGTTGGTGAATGTTCTGAGCATTTGCTCTGATGATGAATTAATGACTGAGGGAGAAGATCAATTTGACGGTAAGGTCACCTTTATATCTCAAGTACTATATTTTCATGGGAACGTTTCTATAGTAGTGGTTGAGACTTTGACCAATTGTATTATATGTTGGAAAAAATTATATTGTCTTGGTTTTTTCTTTAGATAGTATTTTTATATTTGTAATATAATATAATCTTGTTAAATAATATTATTTACTGTACTGTTCAACAAAACATCTTCAAAAATTCCTAGAATTTACTTTACCTGAAGAATAGAGTTGATTTGATACTACACTTGGATAAACAGTAATTGTTATCTAAAAACCCTTCTTGATGCTGTCTCTGTTTTTGGGGCTTCAGAATTTAATCCTTACTTATTATATTAAAAACAGTAACAAATAAATTTGTACAGTAGATAAAAGCTGTATTTTCATGTCTTGAAGGTTTTGATTATCTGTATGAGCTACCTGAACTTTCCTGGCATTTATGTTGTTGCCAGAAACTTGAAAATTAAAAATACAGCCCTAGGTCCTGATCCTACAAACACTTCAACATGCAGTGTTACTCACATGAGTAATCCTGTTGCATTTGGGGTGGGGTGGGGGTGGAATACTCACATGCTTAAGTGATTTATTTCATTCTCTAAAATGGCAGGCTTTCATTTAGTTTCTCCAGCAGAGACTCACTCAGCATTTATTATGCTTCCTCTTCAGTCCAGTAGTTGAACTATTTCCTAATTTTTATTTTTTTTGTATTTTTTATCTCCTCTCCTTTAACAGTTTCTTTGCTTGATCTATTCTATCTTTTCTTCATAAATAGATTCTCCGAATACTTGACAAATTTTCCTTGTTTATCAGAATTGTAAAATGTATCCAACATTTTCCACTTTTTATTCAACTAATTTAAGTGTGGCAATTTTTAATTTCCTTCACTTTTCTTTTCCAAATTCATTCTTTATTAGCACTTCTAGGTAAAATACCTTTGGGTTTTTTTTAATTTGTCTCACTCACTTTTTTCTCCATCGTTCACTTCTTTTTTTTTTTCTGCACTCTATCTGAAGTACAACTCTCATATGGCAATAAAAAAGGTACAGATCAGACAGAATAGTAATGTTTTGAAATATGACTTCATAGATCCATAGTATGAATGTTAGTAGTACAGAACACATTTATATACTGATATACAGATGTAGAGTTTTTGTTTTATTCTCAGTGTGTTAAAAATATTTATAAAGATTTGTATTCATGTAATCAGAAGTCCTATTCCAAGACATTTGTCTTTCTGTGCATGAAGATTTCTCCTTTCTTCCATTCCTCTTTTTTACTGAATTTCATTCTTTTATCTGTCTCTAATATTTTATCTTTGGACCTGCATGTGTAGGGAGCATTCAGTTTGCATTGTTCTTTACAATGATTTTTAGTGTGAACATTTTACTTCAAAATTGTGCATGAAATATGTTTAGAAAATGTTCCAAAATCTTGTTTGTATGGTACATTTAGCGTCTTCTAACTAGTTTTACATGGAAAAAAGTAATATGTATGCTGTGCAGTTTTACAGAGGTGTTGATATGATGGTTGAAAATGGATCTATTAACTTAAATCTATAGTAGCTAACAAACATTTTCCCAAATCCCAAACTGTAGACACTTTTTTGTTCAGAAATATTTTTGATTAGATTATATGATCATTTGTTCAACAAAATATTTGAGGTCTGTACCTGTCATTAGCAGGAAATATTTTAAGTAGTAATGAACACATCAGTTTCATGTGGTATTTATAATAGTTATGTGGATCTCTTGGAGAATAATAATATTGCTAAATGTGTTTCAGATTAATAATTATATTGCACTTGGGTTGTGGAAGGTGTGGAATATATAATATAGCATTCCAAGTTCACCTTCCACCTTTTGGCCTGCCTTGCTTGAGTGCAACATATGGCTATGTCTCCATGTACCACAGTGTGGATGATTTCTTCCCCAGATGATTGAATATTCAGAGGAGACTTTGGAAGTGACCATAGCTTTAATGGTGTTGATCTCTCCATTTGAGGGTCAACAAGGGAAAGAAAAAACTAGCTGTGGGGCCTTCCTTCTGCCCACAATAAACTAAACCAAAATAAATGGTAGGGATGAGAAGGGAGCTCCTGCGCTGTAGCAGAGCAAAAGGAGGTAGTGATGGCCCTCCTTTTCCCACTCCAAAGCCTCCTTGGTAATTTTTGTTTGCATTTATATCTTTCCCAACCAATCTGTCACTCTCTTCTGTGGAACGTGCAGCATTTATTCCAGTCCTTTGGTAATGGTAATTCCTGCAAATGGTGCAAATTTACAAGCAAAAATAGATAGTCCCTAGAATTGGGAGGTAAAGGAATCCTCACCTATTCCAGCTGACTCTGCAGACCTCTGCCACTGAACTCTTTGGTTTTGTTTTGTGTGTGTGTGTCTGTCTGTCTGTCTCTCTCTTTGTGTATGTGTGTTGTTTCGGAAGCCTATGCAGAAAGGCTGTCTACCCTTGACTAGTTCAGTCTGGCAAAGAATCAGTACCAGAATGGTGACCTTTTGTGTCTTGTACATGTCAGCTGCCGCTATGTTGTGCTGGTAGGGCTTGTAATTGATTCAGGTATCAGTGAAGAATTTAGTAATCGAAAAGCCATGAGAATGAAACATGATAGTTGTGAAAGCTACAGTATCAGTAGTTTTGATAACTAGATTTTGTGGATGAGGCATTGGTTTTACTGGCCTCTTAAGGTGAGCAAGGCCAGGTTTATAATCAGCAAAAAGAAAAGGAGTACTTGTGGCACCTTAGAGCCTAACCAATTTATTTGAGCATAAACTTTCGTGAGCACGAATGCATCTGATGAAGTGAGCTGTAGCTCACGAAAGCTTATGCTCAAATAAATTGGTTAGGCTCTAAGGTGCCACAAGTACTCCTTTTCTTTTTGCGGATACAGACTAACATGGCTGCTACTCTGAAACCTTTTATAATCAGCGCACACTTAAATGTTTTGGGTGTTGGACTTCTCTTAGGAGAGTAGTTGAATTTTTACAAAGTTGTACTGAATTAATAGAATAGTATGTTGTATAGAATTGTGGCCCTCTCTTCATGAGCTTGAGACCTACTTTTATTCCATTGAAAGTAGGTACAGCTGCAGCACGAAAAGAAATAATCAGAAACAAAATACGTGCAATTGGCAAGATGGCAAGAGTCTTCTCTGTTCTGAGGTAATTACACATTCTGTCTCTCCCCAGTAACCCTGTTAAATTGGAAGAGAAAAATCTAATCCAGGCCCATGGGATGTGAAGTGTTCTTTATGCAGACCCATAAGCAATAGCTTAGTTAAAATTCTGGCTTCACAGGTTGTTTTAAAAGATTTAGTTTTGGGGTATTTGGAGAGAGAATGTTTTTATTTTGAAAGTTATCTTTGAGACCTAGAAAAAGTAGAGCATGTCTCTCTTTTTAATCAAACAGCTAATTACTGTGTCCTAATTACAGATGTCTGCCTGTCCGTACCTTATGAACAGATATCAAAATGACAGTTGTATAACAAAGGGAATTGGGGCTGGTTAGGAAAATGTCATGAAGCTCAGGATTGTTCTGTCACAGATTTTAACACAGTACACTTCTGTAGCTGCCTATGATTCGGGCATAATCAAATTTATTCCAAAGTGTGCTTTTGCCCAAAAAACAACATAGCTCAAATAGGTATTATTGTTCAAACTTGATTTCCTCCCCCCAAAGACTTACAGAATCTTTGGGCCAGACTGTGAGCCACTTGATCACACTGATGAGCTGTTACTCTTAGGGGTAGTTTAATTAAAGCAAATAAGACCACTCATGTAAAAAAGGGGCAAGCAGTCTGTCCGATAATTATTTTGCATATGTATTCAGTTCTAGACAGAGGAAAAGACAGACCCTCAAACTAGTATCTAGCAAATCATTTCTTCTACAGGTTGGAAAGTTTGCCCATTGTTAATCCTTTGAAGTTTGAGCTGTGTTAAATCGTGACATGGAAGAAACAGCAAAATATATTTTTCCTTATTTTATTTAAATTCTTATTTAAGTGGCTTTATAGTAAAGAAACTCATTGCTTTTCTTCCACTATAGGGAGGAGAGTGAAAGTGTGCTGACACTCAAGGGTTTGACTCCCACTGGAATGTTACCTAGTGGAGTGTTGGCCGGAGGACGTCAGACGCTACAAAGTGGTAATGATGTTATGCAACTTGCTGTGCCTCAGATGGACTGGGCCACATCTCACTCTTTTGCTAACACTACACATAATGCATGCAGGGAATTTCTAATGCTTTTCAGTTCTTGTCTTAGCGGCTGAGATAAACATAGTGTTATATGTTAATCAGGCAATGTGAAATGGATACCTAACCAGGGTATAAAACTAAAAGCAAATATTTAGTAGTGTTAGACCAGTATTGTCAGTCTGCGCTTCCTTAATTTAAAAACTTACAGGTGGCACAAGTGTCTCAGTTGTGGGGTGACTGTATAGAGCTGATAATGGAATCTAGAGTCATTTGGGCATTACATTACAGAAAGTGCAATGTAATTCTTTGTTTTTTACTTGTCCACTTTTCATTTAAATAGTTTTATTACAGAGATGTTACTAGTTTTAATTTTTAAATGTCAAATACTTCTTTGATGCTAGTATTAACAAACAGCTGCAGGCTGCTGAGCTTTGTTTTTCACTTCATTGACAGATTGACGTGTGCTGTGTTTTGTACCCTGGGAATTAATGCCAAAGTTTGTTCTCTGTGTTGTTTGTCAAATGTTCTATGTATAATTGACTTCCTTGAATTGTCCTTGTAACATGCTGTTTCCTTCCTCTGCAGATGTAGCTTCTTTCTTAAATCTGTCTGTCTCTCTCTAGGTATAGCTGTATGTCTGTATAAGTGTTAAAATTAAACCACTCTCCCAGCTACTTGTCTGTCTCTTGATGTAGAAGCAACGGTGTAGCACCTTGTTTTTGAGGCTTGCTGCATTTCCTGCTGCACATTGTCTGTGCATTTTGGAGATTAATGTAATTGAAAATATTCAGTAATTGTTATAAAATCAGTTGAGAATAAAGGGATTGAATTTAAATCTTGTAAGTAAGTCAAAATCAAAGGGTGTTAAGTGTGCATATATTTTTGCATGAAAATAAAAAGAACACTACACGAAATATACCTGTAATCTGGCTTATTGAATATTTTTTTGTTTTTGTTTTTGTTTTTTGTTTAAACATGGAATCAACTTTTCAGAAGACCATAACAGATTAACTAGGCATAGGAGAAATGTTATGAAACTCTTACAAAATATATCAAAAGGATGAAGTCCAAATTTATGTTCATTGTGGTGGATAATTAAAATATCAGGTTGGAAACTGGACTTCACACGTGCAGCACTCTTAAGCATAAATTACTTGAATGCATTCCAACTTTCTGTCTTGGGCATTTGTATAGTACCAAACACTATCTGGGCACTGATTTCTAGCAGTATTGAACAATTTTAATATATGAACAGAATCACATTTTTACACAATCTATTTTGCAAGAGTAGCTTCTTTTGTCATTTTGAAATTTAGATACTCATAAAGAAAAATTCAGAAATTTCAAATCAGGTTTTTTAAAAACCTTTTATTGAACTTTCAATTAATTTATCAGAGTTCTTCTTTAATAGTTTTGAAATTTAAATGTCACATTTTTAAACTTTTTGATGGGTTCATGATTTCTACAGGTTAACTTTCTATGTTCTATTTATGTATGTTATTGTTTTGTGAATGTTGTCTATAACTAATGGTGTCTGTTCCACAATCCATCCAGAGCATTCCAAAAGAATATATTATAGTTTTTGTATTTTTGTTGATTAGTGAGATACTTTGTTGTTGTTTTATTAAATTGTCTGTGCTCTAATTTCTTCTCCCTCATTTCCCAGTTTTTCTTCATATTGCATTATAAACACCAGAGAGGATCAAACTAACTAGAAAAAAATGTTTTGTTAACATAACGCATACAACATATTACCACTAGAGGAGAAAGCTGGACATTTGGAAAGTATGCAAAAGAGGGGTTTTTTTTGTGGGGCAAGGAGTGTTTTTTTCACTGACATGAGAATGCTTTATTGTGGTATTCCTGATACACTGAATCAATCCATTAGCTATTTCATTCTTCTTTCACTGTTTCAAAATAATCCAATTGTTAACTTTTTTTAATATAATATTTTAGTTTTTACTGATCAATATGCACCAATTTATTTAGATTTTTCTCTTGTACTATGTATGCACCTTTTAAACAAAACCTATTAAAGGTTTTAAATATAAATACAACAGTTTCCAAGCTACAAAAGGAAAAGTTCTGAAGTAAAACAACTATAATAGAACCAAATATTTATTAGCCAATGGTATAGTGAGGTTTCACATTGAAAAGATTTTTTTTACAAAATACCATATATTTATCAGTATAGTATGAAATGTCATAAATAATTACAGCTAAACTACATTTGAGAAAATAAATGAACAAAGCATATTTTGTGATGTATAATCCTTGCTTTTCTGTTGTTTTTGTTCACTTGCTAGTTCACAAAATTCAGTAATGATCAATTAATGTTAATTAGCGAAGTTCTCTTGTGTTGATGATTGGAAAAATCATCTGTTTGCATAGTCAAGGCTCAGTCTGCTTCCACTGTGTAGTTTTTATTTTAGTGGGGTGTATGTGTTTCAAATTATTTGGGCTGAAACTTCTTTTATCAGAATAGGTAGTATATCCAGATATATTTGTAAAATTAATATTTACTTTAAGTACAAACACAGATATAAATTTACAAACACAGATATAAATTAAGCAGTTTTGAATTGGAGCTTCAGAAATGTAATTTGGACCCAACTTCAGATTTTTGGCAAGAAATACCTTCAGTCAGAACTCTTTCATTTTGAGATCAAACAAAAAGTGGGCACAACAGTCCTTAAAGGAACAATAAACTCTGTAGTAAGTTATTAGAAGAGAGTATGATGGTAAAAAACCCAGATGATATGAGTACCCTGTCAATGTACCTGAAATAATTTGTTCAGGTTTGTCCCCTGGGGAAAGAGCTGATTGTCTGGGATAGAATGCAGAATAGGGCACCTAAAATGATACCCAGTCTGAAGTATCTAAATTGTGAGGAAGGATTAAACAAACTGATTCTCTTTGCAAAACAGAAGAGACCGAGGTGTAACAACATAAATTCTAAGCATCATGTAAGGGGTATAGTCAATAGACATATATTTATTGCTGAGAAGAGCAGAGGAAACAACCTGAAAATTAGAGTAAATTGGGAATACCAGCATAACTATATCATGCAAAAGGAAGTGAGCATATTAACCACTTGAGAAACACCTGGATTCATTTCTGGAGGAGGGGATTGAGTGGAATCCAAGGTTGTTAGTACTGAGATAAATTTTTAAAGGGGAAGGTATTTTGGGTAACATTGCCTTTGTCTGTTCGTAACATTTTTTATGTGAAGTGTAGTTAAGCATTTAATAGTGTACTGCTTACATGAGCAAATTCAGGCAACTTTTTCACTCGTGCTTCATTATTTTAATGATGCTGTAAGATATAACTTTTCTAGTGCCATTTATTCAGTGGAATGAAGTTGTCACCATTTATTTGAATTAGGGCTGTCAATTAACTGCTGTTAACACCTGCGATTAACGCATGTTAATATTTTTAACACGCATTAATCGCAGACCCTGTGGGCGAGAGGGCAGCATGAGCTGCTCTGAGAAACCTGTTTGGTCAAGCGCAGTAACACAAGCCGTCACCAGAGGGCGGGAAGAGAAGAGGCTTCAGAAAGTAAGGTAGTTCTCATCCCTACGTTTTTAAAGTAAAATCAGGACAGGCAGGGACTCGCCGGAGCGCCCCCTCTCCTTTTCAGGGCTCGCTGGAACCACCCTCCCCATGCCTCCTGACCCCCCAACCACCCTGTGCTACCTGCAGCTGGGGCTGCCTCCTGATTTTTGCACTGCCCACTTTGGGGTCTCCCCCTCCCGGCCCTGTGCCATCCACAGCTGGTGCTGACCCCTCCCCCTGTGCTGCCCAAGGCTGGGACTGACCCTGATCCTGAGCAGGGGCACCCCACCACCCCCAAGCCCCACGCAGCCCATGGCTGGGGCTGGGGCTGACCCCTCCCCCCGGTGCTACCCAGGGCTGGGGCTGACCCCTCTGCCCAAGACCTATGCCGTCTGCCCCCTCCTCCCCCGTGCTGCTTGCCCACCCAAAGCTCCATGCCTCCCCCAGCTGAGGCTGATTTCCTCCCTCCCCTCCCCTGGCTGAGGCTGATCCCCTAACCCCCCTTTCCCCTGAGCTCTGCACCTTCCCCAGCTGAGGCTGATTTCCCGCCCCCACTCCCCCCAGCTCTGCACCATCCAGGGGTCAGCTCTGAAGCCAGTACTGGCTGCCAGCAGCAAATTTCTCCAATTTCCTGCAGGCGGGCTCTGCCACCTTCAGCTGATCCCCAGACAGCAGTTGCCTCTCTCTACTCTGCCTTGCAGATGGGACAAATACCCAGTTTGGCGGAAGAAGTAGGGACGGCCAGGACAGAGCTGAAAAAGGGGACTGTCCTGGCCAAAATGGGACGTATCGTCACCCTAGCCAGCCTGGGGTTGTTCCTGGCCCGCCCCTCACTCCCAGGACCAACCCCCCTGCGTCGTGCCCCATTGCCCCTAGCTGGCTGCTCACTCCAAGGGTACCCCATAGAGAACATGGCCTGGTGAGCTCAGCTTCCCTGCACCAGTTTCTCCTCCCTTGCAGTATGAGCAGTCCCTGAGGTAAAATCCACCCTTCCTTGCAAGCAAGGGCTTGCTCAGCTGAAGGGAGCCCACCTAGCTCAGTAAAAGGAAGTGAGCCTGTTGAGACCAATACCAGAAACCACCCTTCCAGAAGCAGCAGCAAGACCGCTTCGTCATCATCCTCCTGTGCAGGTTATTGCTTACTTCCTCCCTCCCCTGTCCTCCCCCAACACTGAGTGCTTGTTTGTCTGAGTGATTGGCTGAACAAGAAGTAGGACTGAGTGGACTTGTAGGCACTAAAGTTTTACATTGTTTTATTGTTAAGTGCAGTTATTTTTTTACATAATTCTACATTTGTAAGTCCAACTTTCGTGATAGAGATTGCACTACAATACTTCAGTGAGGTGAATTGAAGTTTCTTTTTTACAGTGCAAATGTTTGTAATAAAAAATAAATATAAAGTGAGCACTGTACACTTTGTATTCTGCGTTGTAATTGAAATCAATATATTTGAAAATGTAGAAAACATCCAAAAATATTTAAATCAATAGTATTCTATTATTATTTAACAGCGTGATTAATCATGATTAATTTTTTAATCGCTTGATGGCCCTAATTTGAACGGAGTTAGCATTCTGATTAACCGAGGTCCTGATTCAGCAAGAAACGTAAGCACATGCTTAACTTTAAGCTTGTGAGTAGTCCCAGTGAAATCAGTTGGACTGATCAAGTACCCTTGGATACCAATCTGATCATTACTCAGCGGACTGGGAAGATACTTTTTTATTGGCCTAGATGTTGCATCAGCTCTGACTTTTTATCAAGAGGGGAGTCTTAGAACTGCAGAAGATCTAAAATATCATGCCACCTGTCCTTGAATGTCCTTACTTAGACAGTTAAGCTAACTGAGAATTTTGCTTCAGTAAGGATTTCAGAGTTGGACCTATTAATATGCTGTGGTTCTGTTAGGTGTATCAGGATTTATTAAGGATTTCACTTGTAACTTAGAGAATCTGAGTTAAAATGTTATAAATTGTTTTTTATTGTGTTATATTTTAAAAGCAGTTGTATTTTCCAATTGGTTTGTTCCTTTATGCTTAGTGTAACAAACTGCCTTTCTTATTTCAAATCAATTATATATATCCTGAGATCTCTCTGAAATAACGGGGAAAGTAGAATTAATTAGGTAATAGGTTTTGAAATTTGTATGTATGACAAAACTATATAATTTACAGAGGCGAAGCAGTATCCGTGATCTTTTAAGAAAAAGATTGAAAAAAAAGGCCTCATGGGTAACAAGAAATGATGGAGAGAGGTTTAGTGCTGTATTTGTGGCAAACTGGAAGAATAAAAAGATAAGAAGGAATTTATATGTTTGGTTAGCTTTTAAGATATTCCTAAAAGTAATTTAATTTTTGCTGTTTGGGAACGTTTTTTTTTCCCCCCATAAACATGGAAAATAACCATTCACACAAGTGGCTATTTGACTTAATCCTGAGATATCTTCTCTTTGCATATGAGGACAAGAAGCTTTTGGTAACTCTAAATATAAAGGTTGTAAAAGTACTGTATTATGCATACAAGGTATTAATACAGATGACTATTTTATAAGACACATTTTCCAAAGCAACACTGTAAAAATTGTAATTATTTGTAAAACACAGTGATTTTAAATCATAATGTAGGTAATGTGTATATATTTGTTTTCTATTTATTTTCTTACTCAAATTATACTTCTCTAATTTAAAGAATTCTGAAAATCTGTTCTGATCGAATCACAAATTAATCATTTCTATCTTGCTTCCCCAAGATTTACTTTTATACCTATTCCATTCCAATTCCTTTTTTCTTAAGAATCAGTTTAGCAAACACGTTGTTAGCACTGTGTAAACTATCTGTTGAATGGAGAAACTTCTTAAACTTCTGAGTGCCACATTTCAGGAAAGATGTGCACAAATTGAAGAAAGTCCAGAGAAGAGCAACAAAAATTATTAAAGGTCTAGAAAACATGACCTATGAGGGAAGATTGAAAAAATTAGTTTGTTTAGTCTGGAGAAGAGAAGACTGAGGTGGGACATAACAGTTTTCAAGTACATAAAAGGTTGTTACAAGGCAGAGGGAGAAAAATTGTTCTTCTTAACCTCTGAGGAAAGGACAAGAAGCAATGGGCTTAAATTGCAGCAAGGGCGGTTTAGGTTGGACATTAGGAAAAACTTCCTAACTGTCAGAGTGGTTAAGCACTGAAATAAGTTGCCTAGGGAGGTTGTGGAATCTCCATCATTGGGGATTTTTTATAGCAGTTTGGACAAACACCTGTCAGGGATGGTCTAGATCAGGGGTGGGCAAACTTTTTGGCCCAAGGGCCACATCTGGGAATAGAAATTGTATGGCGGGCCATGAATGCTCACAAAATTGGGGTTGGGGTGCAGGAGGGGGTGAGGGCTCTGGTTGTGGGTGCGGGCTCTGGGGTGGGGCCAGAAATGAGGAGTTCAGGATGTGAGAGGGGTCTCTGGGCTGAGGCGGGGGAGTGGAGTGTGTGTGTGTGGGGGGGGGGGCGTGAGGGCTCTGGCTGGGGGGGGGGGCTCTGGGATGGGGTTGGGGATAAGGAGTTTGGGGTGTAGGAGGGTGGTGCTCCGAGTGGTGCTTACCTCAAGCAGCTCCCGGAAGCAACGGCATATCCCCACTCTGGCTCCTACACGGAGGCACAGCTGGGCAGAGTGCAGGCACTGCCCCTGTGGGGCTGGTGCTTGGGGCAGGGGCAGTGTGCATAGTGGAGCCCCCTGGCTGCCTCTATGCGTAGGAGCTGCAGGAGGGCCATGCCACTGCTTCCGGGAGCCATGTGGAGTGGCCCCTGACCCCAAGCCTTCTGGGGGCTTGAGGGCCAGATTAAAACGGCTGGCAGGCTGGATGCGGCCCGCCAGTCATAGTTTGCCCACCCCGGTCTAGATAATACTTAGTCGTGTCTTGAGTCCAGGGGACTGGACTAGATGACCTCTCAAGGTCCCTTCCAGTTCTATAATTCTGTGATTCTAAATGTCTGTTTTGGAGGTAGGATTGATGGAAGGGAGATGCACAGAATTACTTATCATTAGTGAAATGTACTCAATTTTTCACTGAAAAGATTTAGTAATAAGTGGTTTATGCAACAAGGCTGTACTAGAAAAAGATGGCTAAGGTCTTGGTAGTCTTATTAGACCTAATAATTTTACATTAAGTTAGACAACTTTGTAGATTGTATAGTCATATTTTGTACAAAATATGAACTTGGAGAATCCTTAAATATAAAAAGTTACAGCTGTTTACACAGCTACTTAACTTTAGAAACACTAACTCCTAACTGGTCAATTAGGGCTATGTCTACACTACAGACCTTACAGCGGCACCACTGCAGCTATGCCCCTGTATGGTCTCCCATGTAGCTGCTCTATGCTGATGGGAGAGAGCTCTCCTATTGGCATAATTAAACCACCCCTCATTGAGCTATGTTGGTGGGAGGGCATCTCCCGCCAACATAGCACTGTTCATACCAGCACTTCTGTTGGTGAAACTCAGTCGGTCGGGAGGTGTTTTTTTTCATACCCTTTTCCGACAAAAGTGCTAGGGTAGACATGGCATGGATCTTTGAAATGTTTACGTTGTAAATTCATCCATCCACCAAAGTATATGAGTGTGTTTGTCCAGAGCTCCTCCAGCTATAAAGATCTTGGTTTACTTCCCTAAATGCGAGTTGCTGTTTGGCAGTTTGTAAACGTGACTTTTTAGATTTTTGTTTGTATGCTCTAATACCTGAATTTCATTTAATGAATTCAGTTTGAATCACAGCATCACTTTTTTGCTTAGAATTCAGTGCTAAAATCCAAGTACTGAATTCAGCTTCTGAGTGCAAAAGATGTGTGCAAGGACCATTGTGTCAAACATTAAATAAAAAGATAAAATCCATTTGTACTAAATTAGTATTTTGTCTTACTAATAAAACACTGATAGTCTTAACTTGGCTCCTTTATAACATCTTTCTTGGTAACATAGAGTCCAGTAACGTGCTATGGACCTTCAAAGAATTTGTAGAACCTAGTTGAAACCAAAATATGCCCCTAACCTTAACAGTATTTAGGGTTGTATGTTAGTTTTACGTAAAGAAATAATCAACCAGTTACATACAATAGGTAGATTAAGTTGCATTATATGAGTGTTGCATTTGATAAACTGTCACTTGAGATGTAGGAGTCACTTCACTTCAGTTTATAAAATAGTCTTAATTTTCACTGAAAAATATTTGCAATCAGATCTGGGCTAGGGTGATATATTAAATTGATCATTGCCTTTTCTGCTATGCGATATTACACTCTTCATCTTTCTCATTCATTTTGCATGCATCTGCTCACTTCTGTACAGCCACAGTAGAGGCAATTGAGGCTGAAAAAGGTATGATCAGAGTCTTTGCCAGTGGCAGAGATCTGTGGCGTCTGGGCGGGAATTTGAAACTATTCTGTGTGCGTGTGTCTTACATTCAACTTGCACAACCAGAGATGAATCAACTGCATTGATTCATCCATTTTATATGTAACATTCATTTCTTGCCTTAGGATAATAACTTCCTTTAATAATGTTTCAGAGAAATCATTTTGTTTTTCCCCCAGTTTCTTTACAAAATGTGCAATAGTTTTTTGCTTTTTATTTGTGTAAAGCATGTTGTGATACGTGGTTTGTGTCTTGACGACTTTAAAAAGTGGTCGTGTTGAATTTTGTTTTTTCTGAATTCAACTGCAAATATGTTTTGAGTTGGGGGTGGGGGTTATTTATGCATGTTTCTTTTGATAAAATTTATTCTTAGTGGCTTGAAATCTAATCTTTTCATCACTTTCCATAACACATCTGGTAGTGCAAGACCTATAATTACAGTGTTCCTATTTTTACTATGTGATTTTGAGGGTAGTTTGCTGACCAAATTTGTTTATAGTATGTACACACACCTGACAATGAAAGGCATAACAAAATACAGGGGTTGCCAATGTTGCTGTACCAAATATGTTGCTGTTCAGGCATCCTTTGTTAATATTAATGTCGTTAAAACTCCATACAATTTTAGGGTCTGTAAATAAGAGCCTTTTATATACGCATTTTGATTTCCTATATCACAATGTTAAATTAAGTGAATGACAAACAGTATAGCAATTAGTTTGTTTCAAATTTGGTCGCAAAACACCATTTAATGACTACTTTTTTTACATTGTGGAAGTCAGCTATCCAAAAATATTATCAAGAGCCAAATTCTGTTCCATTGTAATCAGTGGATACTGTGCACACACATACAACAGAAAATTTTGTTGCTAAGACTTCAGGCTTTTCATATGGTCAGCCATTTTTACATCTAAATGCAGCTTAGTAAGAAGGCATTTCCTATTTCATTTAAAATGATGTGTAGAAGAGTAATATCTAGTTTCCTGTTTAAAGTCATGCCCAACTGATGACTCTAAGACTGTGGTTGTGTCCATTTCAACTATCCACATGATTAGAACAGAGTTAGAGCCATATTCTGCAGTTTTGCCTGCATGAAAACTGCAGGATCAGGACTTTGATTTGTATGCAAAATCTGAAGGCTTTTTTTTTAAACACTTGTGCTGCTTTGCCTTCACTGCACTTACTGAGCTGCTTATTGACATTCCATTGAAGTGAACGGGATGTTAAGATGAGCCTGATACACGCAGCAGCAAAGCAGTTGTTAGCACTGATCACACCAGGAGTGCTCAGCAGCAAAGTAGGTTTAAGCCACCTTGATTCTTACGGAAATATATTTGACATATACTATTTTGATTGTCAGTTGAAATCATGATTGCCATTGAACATTCTAGGAAAGCACATTATATAAGCGTTACTAATTCAGTTGTAGAGCCATAAAAGTTTCTTTGGCTAATTTCTTAGATGTCTTTTTAAATCATTTTATTAGAAAAAGTATATACTTTCAACTTATTTTTCTGTTACTGACCTATGAAATTTGCATTTTGTTAAGCAATACGAGGATTTTCTCCGCAACATAAAATCTGCAGTTTTGAAGAGGCAAAAGGTTTGGATAGGATCAATGAGAGAATGCCACCAAGAAAAGATGCTCTTCAGCAAGATGGTATTAATTCTGTAAACACAACAAATGCCAATGGAAACAATGGGACTGGCAACAACAATGCACAGTGACCACACCAACTTCTGGTTTACTCATATGTCTTGCCTGAGAATTCCTAGAGTACTGCTTTTTGACATGACAACAGATGAAATAGCCAGGGGGAATCAGTCAAACTGACTTCTTAATATAATGATGAAAACACAACTTGATCCCGCTGAAGACAAACCATCGTGCTTTTGAGGCAACAGCCCCTCTCTATAAGTGATGACGGAACATCTGTGAGCATGCTTCATATATTTACAGAAATTCCAACATTGCTGGCTGAATCTTGGAGAGCTATGGGGAAATGGTTGGGCTGTTATCACTAAAGCACATCTAGACTAGCATTTTACGCTTATCATAGTCAACACTTTAAGTTTACAAAATGGGATTTTCTTTTCAGCAGAGCTAGGGGTTTTTTTGTTGTTTTTTTTTCAATCAGACTTTCAAATACAACCCTAAGAGCTACTATTTATTAATGGACATTGGTTTCATGAAGTGTCTTTAAAAACATATATTAGAATAGTCTTAAAAAAAATCTGAGGCTGCAAAAAGTGTATGTTAAATAAATGAAAAAAATGCCAAAAATCGCAGTTGGTTATTCTGTAAAATGCTGACCTCAGGTGTACTCCTTAGATGTTGCTAATTCTGTATTATATTCACTGTATTTTTTAGTTAAAGCTTATCGGAAGATTTCTATGTAGGAATGTTTATTACTTGAACACAGATTTTAAAATATTTAATGTAGAAACTTTTATGCCCAACTTTTGAGATTCTCCCCCCACCGTGAATTTAAAAATATATTTAAAATTTTAAAAGTTTGAAAAATAATGCAATTGTTAATTTTAAGGTACTTTTAATTGAACTTTGTACATTATGTTAAAGTACATTTTGATTCATATCAAGTCTGTAAAGCGTGGCATTGTATTTTGTGTATGCATGTTTTCATTTTGCAAATATTTAATATATAGATCTCTGATGTACAGGAACAACGTCTATAGGTTATATAGATGTTATAGGTACTTTTACTGTATTGTGAGTGTTAAAGTTGCTTAAATAGTTAATAATCACTGGCCAGGCTGAATAGCTACAAGCTTTTTATTATTTTTCTTAATTCTATAAAGGAAACTGAAAATGTTATGGAAATATTTTTATTTAGGCAATGCAGCGCATAAGCAATTGTTCTGTTCAGTTGTTAAGGCATTAGTGAAAGTGTAAAATTGAGACTGCATGTTTTTTAGCTACAGGACTGCTTGGTTAAACTAAAAATTGAAACCATATGCTGATTTGTTCACAAATAATGAACTGTACTGATTGTCACTGTACTTTGTTATATATTTTGACATTTGCTACCTACCTTTCTCATCCCCTGGAACACAACTTGAAACTTAAGTCACTAGAGTTCATCTCCCTTTTGGTTTGCCATAAAGTACAATCTGTAGAAACCCCTGTCTAAGTTGAAAATTTTATGCATGTTCCGAACTATTCAAGTATTTTATAAACAGTAGCACACAATAAATTTTGTGCATGGGCTGCTGCTTCTAGCATTGTGTTTTTGTTTTGTTATTTTGAACAGTATTTTCTAAATCATTTTTAATTGGCAGAAAAATGGGTATAGTGTAAATGGTCACTTAGTTCAGCTTTAAAGCAATACTTTAAAGCAATATAATTGAAGCTTAAATTGTCATCTTGAATTTCTGCTTCCATTTATTTTGCTAATTTTCGTTTAGTGAGTTCTTGCAAATAGAATACTTCAGAATTTTTCTCTATATTAAGTTTGACATCCAATGATGATTTGTACAAACCTACAAGGAAGGTCAATATGAGGGTTCACTCAAGTTTTTTTTTTTTTTTAAAGCTGTTCATTATTGATGCCTTTTGTATTTGTTCAGTGGTTGTGATGACCATTTATAATGTCAAGTAAAGTGGCTTATTTGAGAGTCAGTAGCTGATAATGTTGAATCTTGCTAGTCTGTTTTGGTTGAAGGTAAATGAGAAAATCTACTAAAAAGAACTATGGTATATTCTGAACTGAACCTATTCTGGTTTTACTTTATTTATTTTAGATGCAGTTTAATTGGAAATAGTGATGAACAATCTGAACATAGAAGACCAAGTGACAAACAAAGGTAAGTGTTATCAGTAGACATAATTCATGGGCTATGTAGTCTCTGATAGATGACATTGGGACAGAGCAAAATTTGCACCAGTATCCTAAGTGTATAAATAGGGCCTACCAAATTCACGGTCCATTTTGATCAATTTCACAGTCATAGGATTTTTTAAATAATAAATTTCATGATTTCAGCTATTTAAATCTGAAATTTCATGATGTAATTGTATGGATCCTGACCAAAAAAGGAGTGGGGAGGGGAGGGGGGTCACAAGGTTATTGTAGGGGGTTTGCAGTACTGCTACCCTTCTGCACTGCTGCTGGCAGCAGTGCTGTCTTCAGAGCTGGGCAGCTGGAGAGCAGTGGTTGCTGGCTGGGAGACCAGCTCTGAAGGCAGAGCCACCGCCACCAGCAGCAGTGCACAAGTAAGAGTAGCCATGATATGGTATTGCCAACTTTACTTCTGCGCTACTGCCTGCAGAGCTGTGACTTCAGTCAGCAGCTGCCACTCTGGCCATCCAGCTCTGAAGGAAGCAACGCAGCATGATATGGTATTGCCACCCTTACTTCTGTGCTGCTGCTGGCAGGACGCTGCCTTCAGAGCTGGGCACCTGGCCAGTAGCTGCTGTTCTCTGGTCGCCAAGTCCTGAAGGCAGAGTAGAAGTAAGGGTGGCAATACCATGACCCCTCTAAAATAACCTTGCGACCCCCCTACAGCTCCCTTTTGGGTCAAGACCCCCAATTTGAGAAATGCTGGGGTCCTGCCATGAAATCTGTATAGTATAGGGTAAAAGCACAAGACACACAAGACTAGATTTCATGGCGGGAGGGACACCAGATTTCATGGTCTATGATGCGTTTTTCCTGGCCGCGAATTTGGTAGGGGCCTAGGTATAAAAATTTAACCTAGACAATGGTCTGCCAGTGCTGCCTTTTTGATGGTGTGAATTGAAAAAATCCACTAGTCCTCAGCCAATTGTCTTTAACTGATTGATTGTCTGTGACCAGTTTTGATAAGGTAATATTCTACACACATGTGCCCGTGTGTGTGACACACACACCTATGAAATACAATCCAATTAAAACCGCATACTCTCTGTGAATACAATCCCAAGTTTTAGGATTATCCCAGCATGTGTGGAGAGCAACACCAAAGCCTAAAGTAATTTGAAAATATTAAAAGCCTGTTAAAAGTTGCCGAATCTCAACTTGCTCTGTGTCAGAGTAGCAGCCGTGTTAGTCTGTATCTGCAAAAAGAAAAGGAGTACTTGTGGCACCTTAGAGACTAACAAATTTATTTGAGCATAAGCTTTCGTGAGCTACAGCTCACTTCATCGGATGCATTCAGTGGAAAATACAATGGGGAGATTTATATACACAGAGAACATGAAACAATGGGTGTTACCATACACACTGTAACAAGAGTGATCGGGTAAGGTGCGCTATTACCAGCAGGAGAGCAGGGAACTTCTGTAGTGATAATCAAGGTAGGCCATTTCCAGCAGTTGACAAGAATGTCTGGGAGGTAGGGGGGAGAATAAACATGGGAAATAATTTTACTTTGTGTAATGACACATCCACTCCCAGTCTTTATTGAAGCCTAAGTTAATAGTATCTAGTTTGCAAATTAATTCCAATTCAGCAGTCTCTCGTTGGAGTCTGTTTTTGAAGTTTTTTTGTTGAAGAATTGCCACTTTTAGGTCTGTAATCGAGTGACCAGAGAGATTGAAGTGTTCTCTGACTCGTTTTTGAATGTTATAATTCTTGACGTCTGATTTGTGTCCATTTATTCTTTTACGTAGAGACTGCCCGGTTTGGCCAATGTATATGGCAGAGGGGCATTGCTGGCACATGATGGCATATATCATATTGTTAGATGTGCAGATGAATCACTAGAACACCTTTAGGCAGAGAAATCTGCCTCTGGGTGGGTAACTGTGGTTTTAAGCAGGCAATCCTTTCACATAAATGAAGATGTCCTCCATCTTATCTCTGAAAAACATTCTTCCAGTAAAAGGCAGATAAAGGAGCAACTGAATATGCCTGAGACTGAATACTCTGACCTATGCATACTTCCGAACAGCGATCCCAATAGTGTCCCGGTCAAATGCATTAAACATCTCTCAGTGGATGCATTGTCATCTCCATTGTTGTATGCAGTGTTGTTTTAGCCATGTTGGTCCCAGGATATTGGAGAGACAAGGTGGGTGAGTGTCACAGAGTCACTGGGGCAGTCATAGAATATTAGGGTTGGAAGAGACCTCAGGAGGTCATCTAGTCCAATCCACTGCTCAAAGCAGGACCAACATCAACTAAATCATCCCAGCTAAGGCTTTGTCAAGCTGGGCCTTAAAAACATCTAAGGATGGAGATTCCATCACCTCTCTAGGTAACCCATTTGGGTGCTTCACCACCCTCCTAGTGAAATAGTGTTTCCTAATATCCAAACTAAACCTCCTCCACTGCAACCTGAGACCATTGCTCCTTGTTCCGTCATCTGCCACCACTGAGAACAAGTGAGCTCCATCCTCTTTGGAACCCCCTTCAGGTAATTGAAGGCTGCTATCAAATTCCCCCCTCACTCTTCTCTTCTGCGGACTAAATAACCCCAGTTCCCTCGTACCCTCAGCCTCTCCTTGAACCCTAGTTCCCTCAGCCTCTCCTCGTGAGTCATGTGCCCCAGCCCCCTAATCATTTTCGTTGCCCTCTGCTGGACTCTGTCCAATTTGTTCGCATCCGTTCTGTAGTGGGGGGGGACAGACCAAAACTGGACACAGTACTCAAGGTATGGTCTTACCAGTGCTGAATAGAGGGGAATAATCAGCCCAATATGCCATTGGCCTTCTTGGCAACAAGGGCACACTGCTGACTCATATCCAGCTTCTTGTCCACTGTAATCTCCAGGTCCTTTTCTGAAGAACTGCTGCTTAGCCACTTGGTCCCCAGCCTATACAGTGCATGGGATTCTTCCATCCTAAGTTCAGAACTCTGCACTTGTCCTTGTTGAACCTCATCAGATTTCTTTTGGCCCAATCCTCCAATTTGTCTAGGTCACTCTGGACCCTACCCTCCAGCGTATCTACCTTCCCCCCCCCCCAGCTTAGCGTCATCTGCGAACTTGCTGAGAATGCAATTAATCGCATCATCCAAATCATTAATAAAGATGTTGAACACAACTGACCCCTGGGGCGCTCCACTTGATACCGGATGCCAACTAGACATCGAGCCATTGATCACTACCTGTTGAGCCCGACAATCTAGCCAGCTTTCTATCCACCTTCTAGTCCATTCATCCAGCCCATACTTCCTTAACTTGCTGGCAAGAATACTGTGGGAGACTGTATCAAAAGCTTTGCTAAAATCAAGATATATCACATCCACCGCCTTCCCTATATCCACTGAGCCAGTCATCTCATCATAGGAGGTAGTCAGGTTGGTCAGGCATGAGTTGCCCTTGGTAAATCCATGTTAAATGTTCCTGATCACCTTCCTCTCCTCCAAGTGCTTCAAAATGGATTCCTTGTGGACCTGCTCCATGATTTTGCCAGGGACTGAAGTGAGGCTGACTGGTCTGTAGTTCCCCGGATTCTCTCCCCCCCCCCCCCTTTTTTTTTTTTTTTAAAATATGGGCACTATATTTGCCTTTTTCCACTCAGTAATTGCCTCCCCCGTTCAGTAAGGGTCCCACACTTTCCCTGACCATCTTCTTGGTGCTAACATATCTGTAGAAACCCCTCTTGTTACCTTTCATGTAAGTTGCTAGCTGCAACTCCAGTTGTGCCTTGGCCTTCCTGATTACACCTCTGCATGCTCTAGCAATATTTGTATACTCCTCTCTAGTCATCTGTCCAAATTTCACTTCTTGTAAGCTTCCTTTTGTAATCTAAGCTCACTGAAGATTCCACTGATAAGCCAAGCTGGTCGCCTGCCATCTTTGCTATTCTTTCTGCACTTTGGGATGGTTTGTTCCTTCACCCTCAAATAAGGCTTTTTAAAAATGCTTTGTAACTACTCCATATGAAGCCAGTCAGGACTCTGGGGGAGCATGCCTCCTCTCTCTGAGCATACCGTCGCCATGGCAAGAAGCTTATACAGCATCGACCTTCCTGGATCTGACCTCGGAGCATTCAGCATCCTCTTCCACAACATTTGCTTCCAGCAGCGAGTCCGCCCAGGCAAGGCTCCTGGGGAAGCCAGAGGGCCCTGCACCCCAACTCCACAGGCAGACATGAGTCTCAGACTGCCAGTAAAACAGAAGTTTATTATTCGAAAGGAACATAGCATAGAACACATCTTGTTAGCACAGAAATCAGTGACTTTCAGCCAAGTCCATCTTGGGGATTCCTGGGCCAGAAGCCCTGGACTCCCCCTCTTCCAGTCCCTACAAGCAGACTGCCAGTTTCCAGCAACCCGACTTCCGACACCCCTGTTGCTCCTCCTTGTCTTTGTCTCGCTTCACCTGGTCATCACCTGGTTGCATCCCCCTCCTGGGTCTCAGGTTATGAAGGGCACTGGTCATAGCATATGTGCAGGCAGCTGGAGCAGCCAAACCAGCCCCACAGGTCTCAGCCAAACTCACACACCCCTATTCTCACCATCGAGGTATTGATGCAGCCTCCAGGGAAACTGAGGCACACAGTATTCGTGCAAAACAGTAAAACTCACATACAGTAACTCCTCGCTTAATGTTGTAGTTATGGTCCTGAAAAATGTGACTTAAAGTGGAACGATGTTAAGCGAATCCAATTTCCCCATAAGAATTAATGTAAATAAGGGGGGGGGTTAGGTTCCAGGGAAATTTTTTTCACCAGACAAAAAACGTTTTGTGTGTGTGTGTGTGTGTGTACACACACACACACACACACACAGAGTATAACTTTTAAACAGTTTAATACTGTACACAGCAATGATGATTGTGAAGCTTGGTTGAGGTGGTGGAGTCAGAGGGTAGGATATTTCCCAGGGACTGCCTTACTGCTAAATGATCTAGCATTCGGTTGAGCCCTCAAGGGCAACAACTAACGATGTAGTTAATGTAGCCTCACACTCTACAAGGCAGCATGAATGGAGGGAGGGGAGATAGCATGGCAGACAGAGACACACACCCTGTGCGTGGGAGAGAGAGAGAGAGAGATGTATTGCCCCTTTAAGTATGGTGACCCCATTCTAAGTATGTTGCCTTTAAAAAAAATCAGGAAGTTGAGACAGCAGCTGCAGCCAGCAAGCTCTCTGTCCTGAGCCCTGTCCTGTCCCCACCCTGCTCTATATGGAGAAGGGGTAAGCAGGGGGCAGGAGTAGGGGGGAGGGGGCCACCCTGACATTAGCCCCCTTCTTCCCCCCTCCTGTGAACAGCAAGCAGCAGGCTCCCGGGAGCAGTTCCAAGGCAGAGGGCAGGAGCAGCACATGGCAGTCGGGGGAGGGACAGCTGAACTGCGGGTGGCTGCTGCACTGGGAACTTGGAGCTTAGGGGAGCCGGGAGCTGATAGGGGGGTTGCCTGGTTCCAAGCCCCCACCAGCTAGCTGCAACGGGCTGCTCTTCCTACAAGCAGCCAAACGAGGTTATATGGGAGCATTGCACAACTTTAAATGAGCATGTTCCCTAATTGATCAGCAACGAAACAACATTAACCGGGATGACTTTAAGTGAGGAGTTACTGTACAACATAAAAAGGGAAAATCCCCACTTCCTCACAGTGAGATAATATCTTTTATTGGACCAACTTCTGTTGGTGAGAGAGACAAGCTTTTGAGTTTACAGAGAGCTCTTCTTCAAGTCTAGAAACATACTCAGAGTGTCACAGCTAAATAGAAGATGGAACAGATTGTTTAGCATAAGTAGTTAACACATATTTCATAACTGAAATTCATAACTTCACTAGACACTAAAAACCATGGACTGAATAGAGAGACTGGATTTATGGCTTATTACAACAATCTGTAATCCACTAACAAGTCCCCCCAGCACGAGCCCGAACGTCTACACAGCTATTTATCAGTGTTGTGGCCTGAGAGTCAGCTGATTCAGACCATCCACATCTTTTTTATGCCTGTGTAGAAATACTCTTGAGTACATTCTCCAGGCCTGAAGAAGAGCTCTGTGTGGGCTTGAAAGCTTGTCTCTGTCACCGACAGAAGCTGGTCCAGTGAAAGATATTAGCACACTCACCTTGTCTCTCTTGTCATCTCCACACACTTGATCTTCAGGATGAGGTTTTTTTGTTTGTTTTTGAAGCCCTCCTGCTTATGTTGGGGGTAAAAATCTGAACTCTAGCACCATCCAGTCACATTTCAGCAGGAAATCCTTCTGATTTGTCAATGTCAGTGTTCAGCTTTGTTAGTTTCTAAATGTGTTTATCTGCATTACTGCCCCTGCTTCCAGAAAGCATTCAGATTTGGCCCTGTCTGAGTGCTATCTATTGCCAGACTGCTGTAGTACAGGTGTGCTTGATCTTAGTGTTGGGGCTTCAAGATCTGTGGCTTTTTAAATTTAATTGGCATTGATGTGTATGTCCTCTCTTGAAGTATGGGCATCATGCATGTTTTTACTGGATGAGGGTTAACTCTTCTACCTTCTCCTTTTGCATTATTAGAGAAGTTTGCAGTACAGTGGGATAAGACTGAGTTGAAATGTGATTCCTTAGAAAAGATTTCACATACCCTCTATACCTTTAGTGGAATGAGCTGAAGGGACAGTTCCTACCCTCTGGAAACTTATTTTCCCTAATTTGTTAGGTTCCGGCTATGTATTTACTTTGGAGAACTGCTCTAAGACACAAGGACAGAGTTAGGTGTGTTCCTAGAACTAGATGTTTCTCAGTAATAGACAGTAACATTCAGCCCCTCTCTACTTAATTGAACAGGTTTCAGAGTAGCAGCCGTGTTAGTCTGTATTCGCAAAAAGAAAAGGAGTACTTGTGGCACCTTAGAGACTAACCAATTTATTTGAGCATAAGCTTTTGTGAGCTACAGCTCACTTAATCAGATGCATAAAGTGGAAAATACAGTGAGGAGATTTATATACACGCAGACCATGAAAAAATGGGTGTTTATCATACACACTATAAGGAGAGTGATCACTTAAGATGAGCTGTTACCAGCAGGAGAGTGGGGTGGGGGGAGAGAAAAACTTTTGAAGTGATAGTCAAGGTGGGCCATTTCCAGGAGTTAACAAGAATGTCTGGGGAACAGTGGGGGTGGAGGGGGGGGAATAAACACGGGGAAATAGTTTTACTTTTTGTAATGACCCATCCACTCCCAGTCTCTATTCAAGCCTAAGTTAATTGTATCCACTTTGCAAATTAATTCCAATTCAGCAGTCTCTCGTTGGAGTCTGTTTTTGAAGTTTTTTTGTTGAAGAATTGCAACTTTTGGGTCTGTAATCGAGTGACCAGAGAGATTGAAGTGTTTTCCGACTGGTTTCTGAACTTTATAATTCTTGACGTCTGATTTGTGTCCATTTATTCTTTTACGTAGAGATTGTCCAGTTTGACCAATGTATATGGCAGAGGGGCATTGCTGGGACATGATGGCATATATCACATTGGTAGATGTGCAGGTGAACGAGCCTCCGATAGTGTGGCTGGTGTAGATTAGGCCCTATGATGGTGTGCCCTGAATAGATATGTGGACACAGTTGGCAACGGGCTTCGTTGAAAGGATAGGTTCCTGAGTTAGTGGTTCTGTTGTGTGGTGTGTGGTTGCTGGTGAGTATTTGCTTCAGGTTGGGGGCTGTCTGTAGGCAAGGACTGGCCTGTCTCCCAAGATCTGTGAGAGTGATGGGTTGTCCTTCAAGATAAGTGGGAGAGGTTTTAGTTGGGGGCTGAAGGTGATGGCTAGTGGCGTTCTGTTATTATCTTTGTTGGGCTTGTCCTGTAGTAGGTGACTTCTGGGTACTGTTCTGGCTCTGTCAATCTGTTTCTTCACTTCAGCAGGTGGGTATTGTAGTTGTAAGAACGCTTGATAGAACTCTTGTAGGTGTTTGTCTCTGTCTGAGAGATTGGAGCAAATGCGGTTGCATCTTAGAGCTTCGCAGTAGACAATGGATCATGTGATGTGGTCTGGATGAAAGCTGGAGGCATGTAGATAGGCATATAGTGGTCAGTCGGTTTCCGGTATAGGGGGTGTTTATGTGACCATCGCTTATTAGCACTGTAGTGTCCAGAAAGTGGATCTCTTGTGTGGACTGGTCCAGGCTGAGGTTGATAGTGGGATGGAAATTGTTGAAATCGTGGTGGAATTCCTCAAGGGATTCTTTTCCATGCGTCTAGATGATGAAGATGGCATCAATGAAGTGCAAGTAGAGTAGGAGCGTTAGGGAATGAGAACTGAGGAAGCGTTGTTCTAAGTCAGCCATAAAAATGTTGGCATACTGTGGGGCCATGCGGGTACCCATAGCAGTCCTGCTGACTTGAAGGTATACATTGTCCCCAAATAGTTGTGGGTGAGGACAAAGTCACAAAATTCAGCCACCAGGTTTGCCATGACATTATCGGGGATACTGTTCCTGACGGCTTGTAGTCCATCTTTGTGTGGAATGTTGGTGTAGAGGGCTTCTACATCCATAGTAGCCAGGAGGGTGTTTTCAGGAAGATCACCGATGGATTGTAGTTTCCTCAGGAAGTCAGTGGTGTCTCGAAGATAGCTGGGAGTGCTGGTAGCATAGGGCCTAAGGAGAGAGTCTACATAGCCAGACAATGCTGCTGTCAGGGTGCCAATGCCTGAGATGATGGGGTGCCCAGGATTTCCAGGTTTATGGATCTTGGGTAGCAGATAGAATACCCCAGGTCGGGGTTACAGGGATGTGTCTGTGCGGATTTGTTCTTGTGCTTTTTCAGGGAGTTTCTTGAGGAAATAGTGTAGTTTCTTTTGGTAACCCTCAGTGGGATCGGAGGGTAATGACTTGTAAAAAGTGGTGTTGGAGCCACACACAATTCCAGTTAAGGGAATAATTGCAAATGACGTTTTGATGAAAATCTTATCTTCCCTTTGCAGAGTTTAATTGATCATAGGACTCTGAATCCACAACATGGAAATCCTGAAAGTGGATTGCCAGCTCCTCTCTGATTGTGCATCCAAAATGCTGATGTAGAAAAATGTAGATGTCATGTGTATGATCGATACGGGGTTATGCCTTGGCTGCTAGAATCTATCTATGCCTTGGCCTGCTAGAATCTAACCCACAAAACAGGAGAGTGCGGCATAGTAGTCAGAATCGTTTTGGCTACTCTTGCTCGCAGGGCAACATGACCTAATAGTCAGAGCAGATTGGGCTACTAATCAGGGCGGAGCACCAAATGGTCTGAGGTTCAGACTCTCCAGCAGGGTGGAGAACCAAACAGTCTGGGGAGCTCAGGCCTCTTGGCCTAAGGTAGGGAGGCTGGCCTCCCCACAGGGGTGGGGTGGCACCTGGGGGTAGGGGGACCCAGGCCCGCCCTACTCCACCGGGTCCCAGCCCAGGGCCCTAACGGTGGGTGGTTCCGCCAAGGGGTCAATGAAGATCCAGCCAAAACACACTGATGGGTTTCCTGGTCCTATGACCAGACCAGTGTCTGTTTCCCCTGAGTCACTTCCTACCCTGTCTTCCAGTGCGGCAGTTCGCGGGTCCTCTGGGTCCCTGGGGTTGTTGGCTGGCGAGATCTCGGACAGCTCAGTTTCCTCCCACATCTCCACAGGCAGTCCGGAGTCTGCCTGGGGTTCGGCATTCCTGGCCTCTGGGGAGTGGGGCTCCCATAGCTCTCTGGAGGAAGCTTGCAGTACACATCCTTTGTCCTCTGCAGTCCAGCCCAAGTGAGCTCTGCTGCTTCCCTTTACACCCTGTCTCCAGGCTGAACGTGCCCAGCAGGGGTGGAGGGGTGGGGCTTCCTCAGCCTGCAAGGCACCGTTAACCACTATGGAGCCAGTGCAGGATAGATACACCCTGTCACAAGCTCCTTCCGAATTACAGTGCTTCCTGGATACTTAAATTTACAAGCCCTTTTCTCCCATCAGAAACAAAGAATCAAAACCGAACTATTACTGTCCAGTAAATCTCTCTCACATGCACTCCACTGGGAATACTTAACTAATCAAACCCAATAATCAAGAATCAGTTAAAAAGACAATTTTCTGAAAATTGTTGGATTTTAACACCATCACAAAGGAAAGCACTGACAAACTCTTCATGTAAAAGGTTTATACGTTTGCTAGCTAATTTTGCTTCTCTTTGGTCTCCCTCTCTGCTCCTCCACCCCTAAAGACAGGGCAGTTCTTTGACATTCCACTGAGTTTACTCTAGAGATTTGGAGTTTTATGTTAACAAGTCCTTTACTAGTGTGTCCTGACCTCCGATGGTTGCCGCAGAGAAACTCTTTCTCACTGGACATGAGATGAGTTCTGAAGATCTCGCTCAGTTTTAGAAAAGTTACCAATTTGTTTTGAAGGTTGTAATTATGAACAGAAAATCAACATGACCTCTGTTGCTTAGTGTTGCTTAAATATTACATCTCATTAATCTAGGACCAGCTAAAATGGATAGGGCCAAAATTGTTAAATGCTGTTCTGTAAGAGGCATAGCAGTGCCCTAAATTTGCTGAGCCTTCTGGTCACTGATTCATCAAATATTACTAGTTGGATTTGTCCTAGTTGCTGATAGTTATTGGTTATTGGTAATAATCTCTACCTCTTATACAGTGCCTTTTAATCAGTGGATCTTAAAGCCCTTTACAAAGATGCTAAGTATCAGTAGGGGCATAGCGAGCAGATCGAGGGACGTGATCATCCCCCTCTATTCAACATTGGTGAGGCCTCATCTGGAGTACTGTGTCCAGTTTTGGGCCCCACACTACAAGAAGGATGTGGATAAATTGGAAAGAGTCCAGCGAAGGGCAACAAAAATGATTAGGGGTCTGGAACACATGACTTATGAGGAGAGGCTGAGGGAACTGGGATTGTTTAGTCTGCAGAAGAGAAGAATGAGGGGGGATTTGATAGCTGCTTTCAGCTACCTGAGAGGTGGTTCCAGAGAGGATGGTTCTAGACTATTCTCAGTGGTAGAAGAGGACAGAACAAGGAGTAATGGTCTCAAGTTGCAGTGGGGGAGGTTAGGTTGGATATTAGGAAAAACTTTTTCACTAGGAGGGTGGTGAAAACTGGAATGCGTTGCCTAGGGAGGTGGTGGAATCTCCTTCCTTAGAAGTTTTTAAGGTCAGGCTTGACAAAGCCCTGGCTGGGATGATTTAATTGGGGATTGGTCCTGCTTTTGAGCAGGGGGTTGGACTAGATGACCTCCTGAGGTCCCTTCCAACCCTGATATTCTATGATTCTATGATCATCCCTGTTTCACATAAAGGGAAGTGACTTGCCCAATGTCACCCAGCAGGCTTGTGGCAGAGCCAGTAATTAAACCCAGGTTTCCATGCCAAATCTAGTGCTCTATCCAGTAGTCCTTACCACTGTAATGTAAGCTCTCATCTCCTTTAGCTTACTTGTTGTCTGTCCTGTTTCTGTGCTAAGAGCGGGGAGCAGAGATGGCTGTCACTTTTATGTTCCCTGTACTTGGCTGTATAGGGACCTACCTGGACCTTAGTGTAAGTTAGAGCAGTCTCAGGGCTGCTCTACCTTACACTTTGCTGTTCAGAGTCTAGTTACAGGCCTGGGAAATGAAAAATAGCTGTAGTGTAGTACGCTCTGGTCACATGCCCAATCCTTCTACACTGGAGGGGGTTAATGCAGGGTCCTCATGCCAGTTTTACACTGACTGGGGATGGGTTGTATTCTCAGAGGCTATTGCTGCCCATTACTGTACTGTAAGAGGGCTTTAGTGTAACTGACAATAAGGCCCAAAATGTTTAGCATGAGTTATGGTAATGGGCCATCTTCTACCACTCTATGGCAGACTTCTAAGCAGTTGTTTTTTCAGATCTGTGAAAAGACTTGCTGTCACTGAGTGACCTGAACTGGGAACTGAATGCTCATTTATGCTACACTGTGAATTCTAGTGGTGTGTGTATGTAACCAGTGGTGAGCTGGAGCCGGTTTTCACCTTTTCGCTGGAACCAGTTAAATTTAGAAGCCCTTTTAGAACTGGTTGTCCCACGGGACAACCGGTTCTAAAAGGGCTTCTAAATTTAACAACCAGCCAAAAGTGGCACCTTAGGCGCCGACTCCGTGGGTGCTCCGGGGATGGAGCACCCATGGGGAAAATTTGGTGGGTGCAAAGCACCCACTGGCGGCGACCTTGCCTGGCCCCATCTCACCTCATCTCCGCTCCACTTCCTCCCCTGAACGCGCCGCCCCACTCTGCTTCTCCACCCCCCGGTTTCCCACGAATCAGCTGTTCGCCTGGGAGGGCTGAGAAGCAAGTGGCGGCTTTGCATTCAGGCCCGTAGAGGCCGAGGTGAGCTGGGGTGGGGGGGCACGAGGAGGGCTGCCTGCGCCGCAGCAGGTAACCCGGGGGGGCGTGCAGGGGAACCGCTCCCCGCCCTAGCTCGCCTCCGCCTCCCTGGGCCTGAGCGCTACGCCGCCGCTTGCTTCTCAGCCCTCCCAGGCTTCCTGTGCGAACAGCTGATTCACAGGAAGCCGGAGGGAGCGGTGAAGCAGAGCAGGTCGATGCGTTCAGGGGAAGAAGTGGAGGCAAGCTGGGGCCAGGCGTGGGGCGGGGAGCTGCCAGTGCGTGCTCTGCACCCACCAAATTTTCCCCATGGGTGCTCCAGCCCTGGAGCACCCACAGAGTCGGTGCCTAAGGCGCCACTTTTGATGTGATCAGTGGGTAGAGTGGCCACTCTCCCGCTCTTCCCCCCCCCCCCCAAGCTACTCTACCCTGCCCGTAGGAGCCAGAGGAACCTGCCGGATGCTTCCTGGAAGCTGCCCCAGGTATGCACTGCCGGAACTCCCCACCTCGCCCCCTGGCAGGTCCCTCTATTTCTTAGGGCTGGGTGGGCACCCACTACAGTGGCCCACGAGTCCCTCCTGCCCGGTTCTGGGGGCAGTCAGGGAACAGGGGAGGGGGGTGGATGGGGCAGGGTTCTTGGGGGTGGGGGCGTCAAGGAACGCAGGGGGTTGGATGGGGCAGGAATCCTGGGGGGCGGGGCACAACCCCCTCGTGGGGTGAGGAGGGAACTGGTTGTTAAGATTTTGACAGCTCATCATTGTATGTAACCCCATCATCCAAAATTACTGTGTTTACTCATTTATATTATTTTCATAAACAAAAGTCCATTTCAAGGCTTCTCTGTAAAAGTTGCTGTTGCCTTGTAAGTATACTGAGTCATGAAAATGTCTCCCTTAACCAGTTCTCTAGTGGAATGTCTCCAGCCAGGTGTGGCTATTTTTCTTTTAATTGGAGGTCTTTCAGTGCTGGAAGTGCAATGAGCACTCCTGTCGCAACTGGCCCCACATGTGGCGTTGGAACTGGCTAAGGCTCCCCATGAGGACAAGCCTGCCGGAAAGGCCTTGCATATGTCAAGAGAGCGCTGCCAATATTCAGAACCAAGGCAGAGCCCTAGATCGCCATGTTCTTGGTCTTCGTGATACAGGTCGTTGGCACTGCGCTTCCATTCTCTGCCTTCGAGCTGGAGCTTGCCCTTTGCAGTCATGAGAGGAAGAAGACTGTCGCCCCACAGTCAGCAATGGTTGTTGTCGCATGGTCAGTCGCTGTTCCCAAGACCTTGGGATGCTCTCCAACATGGCACCGCTCTCCATGCTCCTGGCACTGGTCAGACTGTTCCTGGCACTGGTCACCTGCGGAGATGGTTAGCTGCCAGACCCAGGCTTCGGTGGCCCCACCCTAGTCACCGGAGGTTGAGGACTTCTCTAGCTTGGAGAAGAAGTTCAGTCCCTCACCTAGACAGCGGCGCAATTGGGCTCCGGAGGGTGCATCCGCTGCGGCGATGCCAACCTGGCAGCAAGGCTAGCGGGTGATACAATGGCCTCATTGGAATACCTCGGGCATATCTACTAGCCTATGCTCCAATCTCACCAACCCCTCTCTCGCTGCGTTGGACAAACCCAGGACAGCACTGATGGCACCAGGATTGGTGCAGGACATGCCAGTAGGTGCTGCGGGCAAAGAATTGGTGCCAACTCCAAGACCTCCCTCCCTGGTGGGTGATGACACCCCAGGACCTGACCCAGTTGTCCAGTCGTCCTTCTTTTCCCCATACAAGGTGTTGGCAGGACGCTCCCGGACTAGTCCACCTGATGACTTCAGGGAACATCAGGCACTGCTCTGCAGGGTGGCTGTGAACTTGGGCCTCCAGGTGGAAGAAATGGCAGAGCAAGCGGACACATTGTTCAATGTACTTTCCGTGTCCACCCCTGCTCTCGTGGTACACGAGGGGGGCCTGAATATTTCCAAGACCATCTGGCAAATCCCGTTCTCCATTCCGCCCACTTCCAAGAGGGCTGAGAAAAAGTATTTCATCCCCATTAAGGGGTTCAAATACCTGTCTGCTCACCTGCGCCTGGGGTTGTTGGTCATGTTGGCAGCCAATGAAAAGGACAAGCCGGGACCTGCCTGTTCAACCCCCAAGAATAAAGAGGCCAAGAAACTTTATTCCATGGACAGCCTCCGGTTTTGGGTGGCAAAATTATAATTGTGGGAATCCTCAAGTTCAAGGACTCCATTTCCCAGGAGGCGTCCTAAGAGTTCAGGACTCTGGTGGAGGAAGGTACCATGGTGGCCCAGTGCTCCCTCCAGATGGCCTGGATTGCAGCCGACTCAGTTGCATGGGTGGTGGGCAGTGGTCATGAGGTGCAATTCCTGGCTCCAGACCACTGGCCTGTCCCAGGAGATGCAGGCCTCAATTCAGGACCTCATATTTTATGGTGTCAGGCTAGTCTCCAACTAGATGGATGCGAGGCTGCACGGCCTGAAGGACACTCAGGCTACCTTCTGCTCACTGGGGATGCATACTCCTCAGGCTACAAGGCAGCTATGTTCCTCCACCGCCAAGGCAGTGGCGGTCTCGGCAGGGCCAGCGAGGAGAAAGGACACAGGCTTTAGCCGCCACCGCCCTTCATCCTCCCACTCTCCTGCGCAACCTGGCCCAGTGTCACTTAGCTACACCCTCCAGTTTACGGCCGCCCCTTTCCCCCCTTCCTCTTCTATGTCTCTCTTCAGAGACCCTTCTCATGAGCAATTCCTCATTCAGAAGGAAAACAACATACTGGGGGCAGTGGAGGAGGTCTCTCAGGAAATGAGGGGGTATGGTTTCTACTCCCACTATTTCCTGAGCCAGAGGGAAAAAGGGGGCCTACATCCCATGACTCAACAAGTGCCTCAAAAGGTTGAAATTTCACATGGTGTCCCTGGCCTTCATTATTCCCTCCCTAGATCTGGGACACTGGTATGTCCTTCTCAATTTGAAAGACAGTTATTTCCATATCTCTATCTTCCCGGGACACAGACGGTTCATTGGTTTCATGGTGGGCCAGCACCATTTCCGGTTTACAGCGCTACCCTTTGGCCTCTCCTTGGTCCCACGGGTCTTTACAAAATGCACGGCCCCCATAGCTGGTTACCTGAGATGCTGGGGGGTCCCTTATCTTGACAATTGGCTCATCGGGGCAGATCATGAGATCAAGTGCAGCACAGCCTCAATCTGGTGCGAGCCACATGCCACAACCTGGGCCTGTTAGTAAATGTAAGTCAACCCTTTTACCAGTGCAATGAATAGAATTAATCGCGGCGGTTCTCGACTCCACATGGGCAAGGACATTCCTCCCAGAGTCCTGCTTCCAAGGCATATTGGCGATAATATCCTGTGTGAGGGATCATCACTCACTACTGCCCATACCTGTCTATGGTTATTAAGTCATATGGCTGCCTGCACTTACATGGTTTGACATGCCCGGCTCCATCTTCGTCCATTGCAGGCATGGTTAGTGTCAGTCTACGTCTCCAACAGACACGACCTAGATTTGGTAGTCAAGTGCTGGACCACGTTCGGGCATCTCTGGCGTGGTGGCTGGACCCTGTGTCAGTCCCGCAGGGAGTTCCCTTAGCAGCCCCATCCCTGTCACTGACTCTGGTGCCTGATGCTTCAGACCTCGGATGGGGAGCTCACCTGGGGAAGCTCAGTACTCAAGGCTGCTGGTCGGGGGTCAACTGCTCCCTCCACATAAACGTCAGGGAGCTCAGGGTGGTTCGCCTGGTCTGCCAAGCTTTTCGGTCCCACTTGCAGGGCATGGTGGTTCAAGTCGTAATGGACAACACTGCCATGATGTTTTATATCAACAAGCAAGGCGGAACCAGATCCTCAGCTCTTTGTCAGGAAGCTCTCAGTCTCTGAGACTTCTGTGTTCAGCATGCCATTCATCTTGTGGTAGCACACCTTCCTGGAGCCAGGAATGTCCTGGCAGATCACCTCAGCAGAACCTTCTTGTCTCGCCACAAGTGGTCTCTTCACCCTGAGGTGGTGGACAGGATCTTCCAGAAGAGGGGATCTCCCCAGGTGGATCTGTTTGCGACTCACCAGAACAGGAAGTGCCACTGTTTCTGCTCATTCTGGGCGACCGACGGGTTTCCTGTCAGACGCCTTTTTGCTACCATGGTCGGGGGCTCTGATGTACACTTTCCTGCCAGTCCTGTTCCTCCAAAAGGTCCTCATGAAGGTCAAGCGAAACAGGGCCAAACTCATACTCATTGCCCCGGCTTGGCCGTGCTAACACTGGTTTCAGCACACTCCTGGACCTGGTAGTGTTGGCCCCGATGCTGCTGCCCCACTGACCAGATCTCCTGTCACAGAATCAGGGCCAGCTTTTGCACCTGAACCTACAGGTGCTGCACCTGACAGCTTCGTTGCTCCATGGCTGAATATTGAGCAGGAGTGTTCAGCCTGAGTCCAGCAGGTCCTGCTAGGAAGCAGGAAGCCTTCTACTAGGGTCACCTAGCTGGCCAAATTTATGTGCTCGCTTTGACCCAACGGGTTAGGCCTGTGGCAGCTGATCCTAGACAACCTCATGCATGTTAAACTTCAGGGACTGTCCCTTTCATCTTTTAAGGTCCAGTTGGCTGCTATCTCGGCCTTTCACCCTCCGTTCTAGGGCAGGTAAGTCTTTGCGCATGGCATGACGATCCGGTTTCTGAAGGGTCTGGAGCGACTCTACCCTCAAGTCTGGGATCCTGTCCCTCCATGGGACCTTAACCTGGTGCTCACACGGCTCATGCAAGCCCCCTTTGAGCTCTTAGCATCCTGTTCTGTTCTTCTTCTGCTTTCCTGGAAGGTGTCGTTCTTGGTGATGACAACCCCTGCAAGGAGGGTTTCCAAGATTAGGGCACTCACCTCGGAACCACCGTGTTCTTGAAGGACAAGGTCCAGCTGTGGCCACACCTGATTTTCCTGCCCAAGGTAGTTCCCCAATTTTACATGAGCCAGGACATATTTTTCCAGTCTTCTGTCCAAAACCTCATGAGGAGGAGCGTAGGTTGCACTCCCTTGATGTCAGGGGGGCGCTAGCCTTCTACATCGAGAGGACCAAGCCATTTCGCAAGTCGAAGCAGTTATTTGTTGTGGTGGCAGGTTGTCTGCTGTCCGCCCAGAGAATTTCATCTTGGATCGCCTTCTGCATCCGTTTCTGCTATGATCAGGCAAAGGTTCCTGCACTGGCGTTTGTCACCACTCACTCAACTAGAGCGCAAGCCTCATTGGTGGCCTTCCTGGCCCAAGTGCCCAGTCCGGATATCTGTAAAGCTACTACCTGGTCATACATTCACATTTCACTAAGCGCTTATTCAACGAGCTTGAGATGATGCTGGCTTCAGTAGAGCAGTATTGCAAGCTGCACGACCATGAACTCTGAGCCCACTTCCAGGGATACCACTTGCGAGTCACCAAGAATGGAATCGACACGAGCAAGCCCTCGAAGAAAAAACGGTTACCCACCTTTCTGTAAGTGTTCTTTGAGATGGGTTGCTCATATCCATTCCATTACCTGCCCTCCTACCACTCTGTCAGAGTTGTCGGCAAGAAGGAACTGAGAGGGCGTAGGAGAGGGCGGTGTCTGATATGAGCCTGGCATTCTTGAGGGTGCCACAGCTGACCCTAGGGATACTGCTAAGGCAAAAGTCTCAGATGACTATGCACATGAGCACCCACCTAGAATGGAATGGACATGAGCAACACATGTCAAAGAACAACAGTTATGAAAAGGTGGTTAACTGTTTTTTCTGTCATCTAATGTATTGACTTCTTGTGCCAGAGGAGAGCACCCACACTCCCCAGCAGAACCAGCTGATCTTAGGAGGAAATGCCATTCAACTTTGCGTGGGGCCTAGTCACTACAGCATGGAGAAGACCCCCTCACTACCAGCCTCAGCCACCATAAGAGGAGTGAATGGCTGCATGTTACTCCTGGGGAAATTCTGCACCACTGTGCAGAATTCATGTCAGTTGCAGATTTTTTTTTTTTTCTCTGCAGAAAATACATTCTGCTGGAGAGGCACTGCATTTATGCCTTTTGCCCAACAGGGGCTGCTGTGGCAGCAGAACAGAGGGCAGCTGTCCCAAGGGCTGGAGCAGCCAGCAGCAGATAGGGTGGAGGAGAGGCTGTGTTCCTCACAGTGGAACAGACAGAGCAGACCCATGGGGCTGCTGGGGGGTAGACTTGGGCAGGGGCTGAATGGACAGGGAGGCCCAGGGAGTAGAGCGGTGCAGTTGTGTTGACTGATGGGAGACACTAGGGGTCAGCCAGAGTCTGCATGGGGGAGGCTTCCTAACAATCCCTCTCCTTCTCCCCCCTCTCCCTCCCCCCCCCCCCCCAAAAATCTTATTCCCTAATTCTCCCACCATACCCAACAACCTCCAGGTTCACTCCCAGGCTACTTCCCTCTACTTCAGTTCCTCTCTTACCCCGACTCCCCAAACCTTTGCACTGCTTCTGAGGGATGTATTGTAGTTTAAATGAATTATTACTTAATGTTCTGTATCAACATGCCTACTAAGAAATCTAGTTGTCAAAAAACCTTTCCTGAATCTTTTTTTGTTTTCTGTACTGTTAAGCATACTTGCTGACAAGTATTTTGAAATATATTACCAAAATAATTGAAACTGGCGTGATACATTGACAAAATATGCAGAATTTTTTGGCACAGAATGCCCCCCAGAGTAGCATCTCTACCCTATGAAGGCCAGATAAGCGAACTTTGATAAGCCCTCAGAATTTGATCCTCTCTCCAGTACCCACAAAATCTGCTGCCTTCCCTTTGATAGGTTAGTGTAAAGATAAAATCATCTTAGGTGGAGGTAGCACATGGAATGGTCTGGTTCATGAAGTGTTTCTTACCACTAGCACTAATGTAAAAGTTGTGTTAATTTGAGATATTAGTGGGGCTGTCATCACATCTCACTTTTTTTTTGTGTTGGTTTCCATTTTATGTGATCCTTACTCAATTTTAAAGTTCAATATAGAAATATTAGCTGCTAGTGAACGCAAAGTTCCAGACAATGACTTCTTCCAAGCACCCATAGCTGTTGCAAAGACACGAGCCTGCTGAGCACTGTTGGCCTCCACTGAACTCAGAGAGAGTTGAGTTCTGTATGTTGTACAGGAGCAGGTTATTCATCAGCAACAGGTGGCTGTAACTGACCCCTTCTAAACTAGGGGTATGTCTACAATAGAAACCTAAGTCAACATACTGCAGTGGTGCACACTTTCACCAACCTAAGAGAGGCAGTGTGGGGAGTTGAGAGCCTGGTCTCTCTGCCAGGAGTGGGGGGGAAGCTGGCCTGGACTTCTCATGCCCCCCTCTGCTCCCCACGCCATGAAATTGTCAAGGCTGCCCGGCTCCTGGCTGACCGAAGGCCCCTCAGGCTTCTCAGCAGAGATTGGGGTCCAAAGCTCCCTGGACTTCTTGCCCCAGCTTGGGGGGGTTGCTTTCTTGTCAATTTTGTGTTTTCTGCGGTGAAATTGACAAGACAGCCACTGTAAGGAACACAGTGTCTACAAAAACATTGCCCTGCCCGCAACTGCACTGACACAAGCCTTACGTCTCTTGTGGTGGTGCAGTTAGGCACTTATATCAGTGGGAGGATGGCTGTAGTGTAGACCAGCCCTAGGTTTCCTGGAAATTTTTTTCCCCAGTTGGTGTCTACACGTTTTTAAGGGGAACTGTCAAGTTAAATCACTTAACATTTTTCCATGTTACTAAGAACTTCAGATTTTCTTCCTACCATTTATGCTAATGCTTCTACTTTGAGCATTCCATGTGTCTGTCCATACAAAAGGAAGTATAGTTTGCCTTTTAGCACACAGCTTTGGGTTTTAACAAATGGGTAGTGATCAATGGCTCCATGTCTAGTTGGCAGCCGGTATCAAGTGGAGTGCCCCAAGGGTCGGTCCTGGGGCCGGTTTTGTTCAATATCTTCATAAATGATCTGGAGGATGGTGTGGATTGCACTCTCAGCAAATTTGCGGATGATACTAAACTGGGAGGGGAGGGATAGGATACAGAAGGACCTAGACAAATTGGAGGATTGGGCCAAAAGAAATCTGATGAGGTTCAATAAGGATAAGTGCAGGGTCCTGCACTTAGGACGGAAGAACCCAATGCACAGCTACAGACTAGGGACCGAATGGCTAGGCAGCAGTTCTGCGGAAAAGGACCTAGGGGTGACAGTGGACGAGAAGCTGGATATGAGTCAGCAGTGTGCCCTGAAGGCCAATGGCATTTTGGGATGTATAAGTAGGGGCATAGCAAGCAGATCGAGGGACGTGATCGTTCCCCTCTATTCGACATTGGTGAGGCCTCATCTGGAGTACTGTGTCCAGTTTTGGGCCCCACACTACAAGAAGGATGTGGATAAATTGGAGAGAGTCCAGCGAAGGGCAACAAAAATGATTAGGGGTCTGGAACACATGACTTATGAGGAGAGGCTGAGGGAACTGGGATTGTTTAGCCTGCAGAAGAGAAGAATGAGGGGGGATTTGATAGCTGCTTTCAACTACCTGAAAGGGGGTTCCAAAGAGGATGGCTCTAGACTGTTCTCAATGGTAGCAGATGACAGAACGAGGAGTAATGGTCTCAAGTTGCAGTGGGGGAGGTTTAGATCGGATATTAGGAAAAACTTTTTCACTAAGAGGGTGGTGAAACACTGGAATGCGTTACCTAGGGAGGTGGTAGAATCTCCTTCCTTAGAGGTTTTTAAGGTCAGGCTTGACAAAGCCCTGGCTGGGATGATTTAACTGGGAATTGGTCCTGCTTCGAGCAGGGGGTTGGACTAGATGACCTTCTGGGGTCCCTTCCAACCCTGATATTCTATGATTCTAAACATTTCCATGCAGTGTTTTACATTTGTTTAAGACAACCCCATAATGGCTTTTTTTAAAATAGCCTGTCCAGTCATTCATCTGAGTAAACATGATCTTCCCAAATCTAATCAGTAAGTCCCTTTATCTATTTTTCATTTGGCACCATAAAATTAGTTTAGAGTGCACTTGTCATTCCAGGCGAAACAATATCAAATCATGACTCATTCAGGCAGGCCAGCAATATTAGCCCATTTCTGATGACTTCCACTCTACAATATTTGCCATGCACACACTTAAACCATTAATACTTGGACTCACTCATGTCATATTTTTTACCATTATCGTGGAAACTGATTCTGTAACAAATAACCTGAAGTAGCCCACCTCTCCTAGCCTTATTTTAATTTGTAGAGGCTTCATCTGTTGGTTTTAGGTGGGGTTATTGTGCTTTGTCACCCTAAAATGTCAAGGTGGTGGTAAGATCAGCTATGTTGCTCTTTTGAATAATTGGCTAAGCAATTTAGTATTGAAGATTCTGTTGCTATAAGTGTCCCAGGACTGTTTTAGTGAAAGGGTCTAATCCCTACCAACCTTTCAAGAAGTGGAACTACTCAGGGCTGCAGAATCTTTGCAGATAAATTACTTGTACTATAATGGCTGTTTGAAGGAAGTAATTTAATGTGGTATCTCAGCTGTATTTTCTGTGGGTCAAAATGACACTGATACTTCAGGTAAATGACAGATACATATTTTTATACAGTAAAGTATAAATGTGCTCTAAATTAAGGCAAAATACAAACTCTTAAATCATTCATAATTAGGAAGGCATATTTGGTTATGCAATATTGAAAATAGTTTTTCGTTACATGCCCTTCACTTTGTTAAAATGTAAATCTTTTCTATTGACCAACAATTGCTACCAGCAACTTCCTGTAGTCACCACTTGTGTCACTTGATATCATTGTAGCCAAAGTCTTCTGATACATCTGCATGAAGAGCTGTTTGATCTGTACAAGATCAATCTGTGTCAAAAGAAAAAGATAAGCATAAAACACTCAACAAGCAATCTGTACAATATGGGATCATTCGGTAGTAGAGTAAGAGTCTACTTGCAGTGAACCCAGACAAAACATCAGTCCATTCCCTGTACCCTACAGCAGCCCAGACAATGCAGGCAAAAAGGAAAGAGATGCTCTCTCTGCATGATACCCTCTCAGGATCGCTAAGAGGTTCTGAAGCTAGACGACACTTCTGTAAATGGTGAAGAAGACTGCTTCAGCCTTTGGGAGCAGACAGACTGAAAGGCCGTCTCCCCAAATTCTCCAGTCCACTTCAACAGGAAAAGCACACCAGGGTCCCTTCTCACTGCTTCTATATGGGTAAGTCACTTTGAAAAAGCAAGAGGCAGCTGTCATACAGTGAAATACTCCTGCATTTCCTCTCCAATTACATATCAATGGATGAGACATGCAGGGTTAACCCACCACGTCTCAAGAGCCAGCCTGGGGCTCCTGATAGGGAGACTCCTTCCCAAAAGACAAAAAATGACAGGTTTCAGAGTAACAGCCATGTTAGTCTGTATTCGCAAAAAGAAAAGGAGTACTTGTGGCACCTTAGAGACTAACCAATTTATTTGAGCATAAGCTTTCGTGAGCTACAGCTCACTGCATCTGATGAAGTGAGCTGTAGCTCACAAAAGCTTATGCTCAGATAAATTGGTTAGTCTTTAAGGTGCCACAAGTCCTCCTTTTCTTTTTAAGGATCAAAAAGCATCTCATCTCACATGAGTGCTAGCTCCACCCCCACAAGTAGGGAAGCCTCTTCTTCGGAACATAAAATTCAGAAACAGTGAGGTAAGCTGCTTAACCAGTCCATTTTTGAAACCATGAGGAGGAAGGAGGCAGCCACCGACAAAAGAAACTGAGCAAGCTCAATCATTTCCTCCAACGAAACTTTGAAGAACTTTCATAGAAGTGGTAAATTGATGATAAATGGAAAAGTAATAGGGGAATTCTGCACCAGTGTGCAATGCAGAATTTTGCAGAAATGAATGTTGTGCACACAGAATTTCCTTTCTTCCACAGAAATAGGCTGCAGTGCTGCTGGCCACAAGTCACAAATAGAAGACAAGGTGAGGGAGAGGTTCCCAGCATGCCCTGAAGGAAGGAGGCAGCGAAGCGTAGGAAACTCCATGGAAGCCCAGATCCCAACATCATGCAGTTTCTCCCTCTGGATCCCTGGGGTCTGGAGTGTCTGGGCTCTGTTGGGGGAGGTGGTTTGGGTGTATTGGCAGGGTGGGGGGGTTGGGCATAGTGGCTGGGCTCTGGGGAGAGGGGTTGTGGGTGTCTGGGGCAGAGAAACAGGAACTGGGTTGTCATAGGGGTTTCTTTAACTTTCTACTGCTGGGAGAAATTTTGTATTGTATTGTCTGTATTATTACTGACAAAACAGGTATTCTGAAATAAATTACCAAAATAATTGAAACTGGTGTGATTAGGTAGTGTTATTTTGACAAAGAAATTTTTATATTCTCTGTGCAGAATTTTTAATATTTTGGCACAGAATGCACCCCCAAGAGTAGGAGGCTCAGCCCTGCAGTTCTATAGGGTCCTAGAACTCAAATATTCTCCCTTCCCTGAATGAAGCAGCAATTCCCTGGCAAAGGATATGGTAATTGCTAGCTGGAGTGGTTCCTTCCCAAATATTCAGACCATTCTCTCATCCCCTTTCACTGTTAATGAAGACTAATTCAAGAAAACAGCTCCCTGGCTGCTAACTTTATAGCAAACAGACCCATGAATTCCACGAGATTAACAGCACCTAGGCTGGATGAATTTCTTGTGAACGGGCTGAAATCTAGACTGCTTTGTGAATATTTGCAAGTGAATTTGTTCAGCTGATTCTCAGAGTAAGAACTACATTTGCATAGACTAATTCTGACAGCTCCATATAGGTGACAAGGAGCGCAAAACGGGTTAGGATACATTGATTTTTCACTACATGTGCAGTATATATCCAAAATTTTTAAACTCCTGCTTCCTCCTCATTTTTTGGAAAGGAAGAGGAAGATTCTTACCTCACTGCGAGTGACTACAATTCGGACAAGTGTAGAATCATCTGTGCCAGCTCCTTTCATGGAATGGTGAAGTCTCTCAGCAAAAAAGGCTGGGCAATTTAGAGCACATTGCACTACAAGAAAGTGTAGTTACAAGGTTATTTCAAACAATGTATACTGCAGTCACTATTCACATGGTTGTATTTGGTAGAATTAAATAGTTGATCTAGCAGATAGTATACATGGTATTTTGAAACAGTTCCTCTTATTGCTTTGTGATTCTTCCTCATGCAAGACCCATGCTGGTCACAGTTCAGCAATTTTTTTGTTGGCTAAATTCTATTCTGTGCATCTCATCACATTTCTTTGAGGTTTGGAAACATAGCTGTTTTGTTACTGAATCTTTCAACTTAGGCCTTATTGTCACTGGTAAAATAATTTCATAGCCACAAGAAGTGGCTAAGCTTCACTAAACATGGGTACCTTTTTACACAGGTTAGTAGCCCCATCATTGCTAGTTGGCCAAATCATTTTATAACTCATTTCAGCCATGAAGACAGCACTTTTGACAAGTAAAGAAGCCTTAATTCAATAACAAAAATCATGTAAGGGGACATGTAATTTTAAAAAACAAATCTTTCCAGTGGGTGATTGGTACTGGAATTCAAAGATTTTTACCTCTAGCTTCTTAGCTAGAACTCCAACAGCATAAGTACCAATAGAAAATTATCACCATTCACTGGCTGGTCTCTGTTCAGTTCCTATTGGATAGGTTTCCACATCACATTATATGAATGCCAATTAATAGGTCACAATTAGTTTCAAGAAAAAAAGTGCTCTCAACAAGTATTGATCTTTTTACAGTGCTTCAAATGGGGCATAGCTTAGAAGGGCTCTGCATAGCAATCTTGTGGCACCAACATCAAGGATAGCTGACGAAAGGACACCACCCTACATAGGTGGCTGATAAAGAGTAAGAATGGATTCTACAATATACTGTTAAGAGGTAGAGTCAGAACATTAACTACAACAGCTTAATAATAAAAACAGTTTGGGGTTTTCTAAACTTCAGGAATCCCTTTATTATAAATTATGCTAATGGTTACTCTTTCAAATCGACCATGATTACAGCCCTACCAAATTCACAGCCGAGAAAAATGTGTCACAGACCATGAAATCTTGCTATTGTAGAGGAGAGGCAGGGCTGGGGGCACCGCATGCAGGGACTCTTACCATTGCTAGTCCCTGCCCAGGCTAGGGAGGAACAGGACATCCTCTTCCTCTGCAGGGGCTATTCCCAGAGCAGGGTCAGACCCACCTCTTGGAACCTCCCCCGGCTGCAGGAAGCTCTGTGGCTGGGACAACTCTTGACCTGGGTGGGAGACTGCTGGGAAAACCCAGATGTATAGTAACCCACACCCCTATGCCCTGTGACCCTCACTTCTGTACTGCTGCTGGCAGGGCGCTGGCTTTAGAGTTGGGGCCTGGTCAGCCGCCACTGCTCTCCAGCTGCCCAACTCTGAAGGTAGTGCCCCTGCCAGCAGCAGCACAGAATTAAGGGTGGCAATCCCACAACACTCCTACAATACCCATGTGGACCCCCCACACACACACGGGACCCCCATAGTTACCTTAAAATTTCAGATGTAAACATCTGAAACCTTGAAATTAACTAATTTTAAAATCCTTTTACCGTGAATTTGGTAGAGCCCTTATCATGGTCCATTAGCTTTGTGAACTGTGAGAATAAGAAATTAATCAGATGATGACAGGAAACCTTTAGAAAAACTTTTGCTCCATTTTCTATAGAACTTGTGATGCTTAAATTAAGATTTTTATTGTAGGTCAAGTAGCTTCTAAATGAAAAATATAGGAATTCCAGCCCGACTTGTATAGTATGTCAGAAAGGACCTCTTGTGAGTCATCTGGGTCAGAGGGGCCCACACTCCTGTCTTTCCTTAGTGTTTCTGAAAACAAATTTAGCTGTAAGCACTCTATTTAAAAGTGACACCTGCTCTTAAACTCTTTACTCTTCTGTTTAGAGTAGATCTGAGCATTGTGATACAAATTAACATTAAAGTACAATGTTCAGTAAATCTGTTCTATGAAGTTAATTCAGAATGAGGGGAACTGAAAAGAGTTAAATATGCCTTACTTGGATTTAGTTTGGAGAAAGCCAGCTTGTTTCAAATTGAGCTCACTGTACTTGAATTATAATCAAAATAAAAGTTCAACTTTTAGTCAGCACTTAGAATACTTCTATTTTGGCAAGTTCTGGGGGTGGTAATATAAAAGGTGAACACATCAAGTAGTTTCAAAACACTTATGACAATTCATAGATTGCTGAGTTGGATTGTCTCTTACCTAGCTTTTAAGGCTGTCAAACAATTAAAAAAATAATTGTGAGAGTAAAAAAATAGTCATGATTAAGTGCAGTTTTAATCCCACTGTTAAATAATAATAAAATACCAATTTAAATTTATTATAGATATTTTAAAAATTTTTTCTACATTTTCAAATATATTTATTTCGATTACAACAGAATACAAAGAGTACAGTGTTCACTTTATTTTGATTACAAATAATTGCACTGTAAAAAAACAGTATTTTTCAATTCACCTCATACAAGTACTGTAGTGCATTCTTTTTATCGTGAAAGTTCAACTTACAAATGTAGAATTATTATTTTTATTTCTTTTTACATAACTCCACTCAAAAACAAAACAATGTAAAACTTTAGTGCCTACAAGTCAAAACATGGAGGGGCATACAAATGTTTAGCATATCTGGCATGTAAATATCTTGCAAAGCCGGCTACAACAGTGCCATGTGAGTGCCTGTTCTCACTTTCAGGTGACACTGTAAATAAAAAGCAGGCAGCAGCATCTCCCATAAATGTAAACAAACATATTTGCCTTAGCAATTGGTTGAACAAGAAGAAATATAAAGTGAGCACTGCACAGTTCATATTCTGTATTGTAATTGAAATCAATATATTTGAAAATGTTGAAAAACATCCAAAAATATTTATAATACATTAAAACTGGTATTCTATTATTGTGTGATTAATCATGACTTTTTAAATCTAGTTAATTTGTTTGCATGTACAGTAACTCCTCGCTTAACGATGTAGTTATGTTCCTGAAAAATGTGACTTTAAGCAAAATGATGTTAAGCGAATCCAATTTCCCCATAAGAATTAATGTAAATAGGGGGCGGTTAGGTTCCAGGGAAATTTTTTTCACCAGAAACACACAGAGACAGTATAAGTTATAAACAAACAATTTAATACTGGTACACAGCAATGATGATTGTGAAGCTTGGTTGAGGTGGTGAAGTCAGAGGGTGGGATATTTCCCAGGGACTGCCTTATTGCTAAATGATGAACTAGCAATTGGCTGAGCCCTCAAGGGTTAACTCGTTGTTAATGTAGCCTCACACTCTACAAGGCAGCACAAATGGAGGGAGGGGAGACAGCATGGCAGACAGACACACACTCTGTGTGAGAGAGAGAGATGCGCACTGCTCCTTTAACAGGTTTCAGAGTAGCAGCCGTGTTAGTCTGTATCCGCAAAAAGAAAGGGAGGACTTGTGGCACCTTAAAGACTAACAAATTTATTAGAGCATAAGCTTTCGTGAGCTACAGCTTATGCTCTAATAAATTTGTTAGTCTTTAAGGTGTCACAAGTCCTCCCTTTCTTTTTATTGCTCCTTTAAGTATGCTGACCCCACTCTAAGTACACTGCCTTTTTAAGTTAATCAAGCTGAGACAGCAACTGCTGCCAGGAAACTCCCTCTGTCCTGAGCCCTGTCATGTGTCCCCCTGCTCTATGGAAGATGGGGTAAGCAGGGTGCAGGAGCGGGAAACCCTGACATTAGCCCCCTTCTTCCCACCTCCCCGCCCCCCGCACAGCAAGCAGGAGGCTCCAGTGAGCAGCTCCAAGGCAGAGGGCAGGAGCAGCATTAGTGGGGGGAGCGACAGCTGACCTGTGGGCAATTGATAGCCTGCTGGGCGGCTGCCACACAGCGAACTTAGAGGAGCGGGGAGCTGATAGGGAGCTGCCGATCCACCCTGGTTCCAAGCCCCCACCAGCTCGCTGCAACGGCCTGCTCTTCCTGGAAGTAGTGGACAAAGCAGGCGGCTGCCAAACAAGGCTATAAGGGAGCATCGCACTTTAAACAAGCATGTTCCCTAATTGATCAGCAACGAAACCACGTTAACCAGGACAATTTTAAGTGAGTTAATGTATTAACTGCGATTAATTGACAGCCCTCCTAGCTTTACCTCTCCAATTAGTCATAAATACCCTCTTTAAAAAAAAGAAATGTCTCTTACCGATAGTCTTCAAGCCATCTTCTACATTTCCAGAAAACTCCCGGCCAATGCTGCTTAACAGATCACGATTGGCAATCTGCACATAAAAATTAAAGGGATTGGGGGAGTTGTTTTTTTTAACGTGGGAATGGATCCAAATTCAATCCTGGCATAGGCAGACCAACTCATCTGAAGTTAATGGAGTTTCACCTGTTTTTACCCCAGGGCTGAACTTAGTTCATAATCTTTAACAGAAAAAATTCTACCTTAGAATATGTTTCAACTGTAGCTTTCAGCTGGGGGAAACTTCTAGTTGCCAGAATCATGTTAAAGCAAGACTCATCAGTTCCAAGTTTTCCTTCACCAGCTTGGTAGAGGCGCTGAGCATCTTCCTGAGCTTTTTGGTAGTTCACTGATTGATTCTCATCCCGATTGCCCTGCAAGTGAAGACATTAGCTGCTCAATCAGGAACACAACATTTTCTGTTCCTCACCACATCTTATAGCCTTGCCAAACGGTTCTCATTCTTCAGCCTGGAAAATTAAACCATAAACTAGACTTGGTAAAGGACCCTTTTATGACAGCTGTTTCCCAATAAGCCTCACTTGTTTTTGGAGGCAGCACTGGAGCGTGCACCCGTTAAATGAGGGTACTAGGAGTCAGAACTCCAAGCCTATCCCCCAGCTCTTCCACTGACACGCTGTGTGACCGTCGAATCTTTTTTGTACTCCTTTGTAAAATGAGAATTAGTCACCTTTGCTGCTCAGGTGAGAGCCTTAATTATTTTTAAAGTGCTTTGAGATCCTCAGATGAAAAATCCTATAGAAGTACCAAGTATTATGCATATTGTGATGCATGGAAAGTGCTACATATCTCTGTCCACTTGGATAGCGAGCTCATGACTGTTCTAAAATAGTTCTTTGAAAAGAGGCAAGGCTACGGCATATTGGAATTCTGAATTCAAGAGTACTTCAGGCTCTTCAGTTATTAGAAATAGAAGACAAGATATACTCACTATATCCTGAAAGGAAGTAGGTATTAAATTCCTTCTAGCTGCTGCTTATGGACAGGCATACATAGTCTTTTGTCAGTTTCCTGCCTCATCAACTAACACCTGTGCTTTTAAGTAGCAGTTTGAAAACCTGCCTTTCCATTTATAGTGATTTCTTGTAAGCTGACCATAGAAAGATGGCCTGAAACTCTTACTCTGCAGAGCACACATTTAAAAACCTTAAATCATCTGGGTCAGCAGCTCTGTAACTTGAAATTATCTCATGTTTTTAGCCCCTGCGACTTCTTGATACTTAAATTAAGCAGAAAACAAGGGCTAAGTTTTCACTTAATTTTTCTGTTTCTAGCTCTACTGGTTGCAAAGAACCTTCCAAACATGAACTAATGCATTGTTTTCTACTGAGTATGCACACAGCCTGAAATAATAGCAATAAAAGGCACAATCTGATCCCATTCTTTGAAGTATGGCGTTGTCTCTGAAGCATAATGACTGACTGAGAAAAGATCTGAGGGTAGATTTTCTACAGAAGATGCTTACTTTAGCATCAACAGGACATGCATTAATATCTAATTTCAGACTGTGTGGTGGTGGTACCAGGGAAAGGTAATTTCTGAAGATAACGTTTCCAAACTACTTTTTAATGATTTAAATGAACTAACATCTATATAAGGTTTCAGAGTAGCAGCCGTGTTAGTCTGTATCCGCAAAAAAAAAAAAAAGGAGTACTTGTGGCACCTTAGAGACTAACAATTTTATTTGAGCATAAGCTTTCGTGAGCTACAGCTCACTTCATCGGATGCCACAAGTACTCCTTTTCTTTCAACATCTATATAAGTTATATAATGTGCAGATGACCACTAGCTATCATAACGTGTTGGATATATCAAAATAATAAAAAGTCACCAGTGCAAGCTTCTCTGGAATTTGCCTTTTTGACTTTACAGAGGCAGGCAATAAAAATCCCCAGAAAATATTTGTGGTAATTAATGCCACAGCTCTCACAAGGGTTGATACACTCAAGAGAACAAAGTAGAAATGTCATGGAAGTTTAATTAACTGTAAAATAGCTAGGTTCAAAAAAAAAAAAAAAGGCAATTACAGTCAGAAGAGGTGGGGAAGAATATCAGAGTATCTAAGACTTTATGGAACTGCAAATGAAACAAGGGAAACATCACTTTCATCAACGAAATGGGGGAATGCATTCCCCACATTTTCAGGTCCCATAAAATGCAGCTCTGCTCAAAGTACAAGCTACCACAGAACATGGCTGCTGGTTTACAGCCAATTCGGGGGTTAGATACATGCCAGGTATTATAACATGTAGTGTTTCACCATGTTTAAAATCTGTTTTTATAGGATATTGAGGCTAACAACACTGAAAAACTGCATGGTATAACAGTCCCATACATGATCCAGCTGAGTTCATGTACTATCTGCATAGAACGGTTTGATCTGAGAACGGAAGGATGAGCAGGAAACTAAAAGAGGGGAAGTGAGTTTTGAGCTGAATGTCCTGCTTAGCATACTCCCATGGATTCTCTCAAGTCTTCTATATATTATGACCTCTATTGTGTTAGGAGGCAGGTTTCTGGGACTCAGGTTGCATTACTTGAGTCCCACTATGTGTTAAACCCTGGTTTGGTATGACAACGTAAGAAGGACTGCACACTTCTGGAATCATGTTCTTGAATGATGGTAAAAGTCCCCCGGCTCCAGAATAATTCTGAAGCACTGTTACACCATGATTTGTTCCCATCTAGACTGCAAGGCCAAACTGTGATTAAATGCATTTTTTCGGGTTGCTACAGTGCTGTAACTGGGTAACTCAACTCAGTAGGGATTCCTGGGTAGACAGGACTTTTCAATCTGTCCCCAGGGAGACTGTATGTTGTCATTCTGCTATAAAGACATAGTCCAGTGCCACATAACTTCTTACAGAAGCTGGCTCTGATTAGGCATACACAGACAGTTCATTTTGATGATCTCTCAATCATACTCTTCGTCAAGCTATAACAGGGGTGGCCAACCTGTGGCTCCCCTGAGGTTGCTATGCCATCACTCCTCCCTCCCCCCGAGCCTCCTGCATGCCACAAAACAGCTGATCAGGTAGGGAGGGGGAGATGCTGATGGGCGGGGCTGCTGGTGGGCTGGGAGCGGGGGTGGGGAGCTGATGGGGGGCTGCTGACGTATTACTGTGGCTCTTTGGCAATGTACATTGGTAAATTCTGGCTCATTCCAGGCTCAGATTGGCCACTCCTGAGCTATAAAAACAGGTGAACAAACAGGTGTTTGTTTACTGTAAGCATCTGATACGGAGCTATAACTCCGCTCACCAGTCTGTTCTGTAATAAATGCATGAAAAGTGTGCAGCAAGGGTTATACCTTTGATTTACCAACAAACTCACCATTGTCAAAAAAATGCCCTTTGGCTCACCTGGCACATAGATACAAGTAATCGTTCAAAGTGTCCTGAGGTATCTGCTCTGATATCCTGTTCAATGTCTCTTCCAAATTCTGTTTTGTAAGTCCTGACTATGTCTCGAATTTCCTGGTTCGTCCTTGTGCAAAGAATCTCAATCAACACTCTCTCCTGAGTGCCGGCTCCCTATAGGCAGAGAAAGAGAAAGAATTGCTGCAACAAAGCACACTTACCCTTCTTCCTTACAATTTTCTGTGACACTATAAAACCAACTGTTACAATCAGACATTTATTACATTTTGAAACTGTTTTAATATTTAAATTGTAAGAGCAGCATCTGTCCATCCTTTCTGAAAATTCTAAATCCTCTCTGATCTCATTACTCAAAATGTAAGATATGGGTCTGGATTTGTTTTGTTTTTTAAACAACTGTTGAGTTAGGAGTTTTGAGAAACTACTAACAGAGGGCATGAACAATGAGCCAAGCACACAGCCAGTTAGAGAAAAGGAAAATTTTAGAAAGGAAATAACGATAATTAAACAGAGAAATGTAGGGCTGCAAGGGACCTCAAGAAGTAATCTAGTCCCATGCCTCTGTGCTGACGCAGGACCACCCTGAAATACCACCTATACCACCCTGACAATCGTTTGTCTAATTGGTTCTTAAAATCCTCCAATGACTGGGATTCCACATCCTCCCTTAGAAGCCTATTCCAGTGCTTACCCATCCTTAAAGTTGGAAGGTTTTTCTTAATATCTAACCTAAACTTCCCTTGCTGCAGATTAAGCCCGTTACTTTTGTCCTGCAGTTTGACTACCTTATTTTATACTGCAAACTAACAATTACCTTCTAATACGCAGTTTGAAACAAAGTAATGTCTTATCAAAGCAGAATTCGAAACAGAACACGTGTATCTGGATCCTATTTTGCTGAGTTTACAAGTAGTTCTCTGTTCCAAATTTAGCCTCTCCTCCTATATCTGGCATAAGTGGGAGCTTCATTAATATGCCCCTTTTTAATACATACCAAAAAAAATCATACAGCAAATTTTGCTGCACCAGGCCTTCCTGTCACGGTTACCCTTATCATCCCTCTGCCTTTAGAAAAAAATAAATAAATAAAGACTCTTCAGGGCAGGCGCCATCTCCTATTGTTTTTAGGGAGCTTACCACAATGGTTGGCGTCAGTGGTGTCTCAACTGAAACGTGTGCAGGTTCTGCTGTAGTATAAATAAGAGTAAGTCAAGGAGGTCTCCTACACCTGCCCTAAAGGAGGTCTTACTGAATCGTACTCCATGTTCTGTAGAAATTTGTAGCTTTTGAAACCTCATCTGTATAAAAACATTTTATATATACACAACTGACATTTTTACCATTCATTCTTAGACAGTATGTACTTAATTATTTCTGCCAGCCCACTGTCCACTCATTGCTGGGCTATGTGGGTTATGATACTAGTTTCCAGTACTGCCCACAAAGTGCTAGCCAATGAAGTGGAGCTAGAGGGGAAACAGCATTAACATATTAACTTTTATTATTGTTACTACTACTACTGTTACTACCAGCTCACTTGAGTTAAAAAAATTTCTTAAATACTTGAACAATTATATGAAATTCACTGACCCCAACACGACAAAGCATTTTAACATTCTTTGGGACGCAGTGGCCAACCTGTGGCTCCGGAGCCACATGCAGCTCTTCAGAAGTTAATATGCGGCTCCTTGTATGGGCACCGACTCTGGGGCTGGAGCTGCAGGTGCCAACTTTCCAGTGTGCCGGGGGGTGCTCGCTGCTCAACCCTTGGCTCTGCCACAGGCCCTGCCCCCACTCCACCCCTTCCTGCCCCCTCCCCTGAGCCTGCTATGCGGGGAGGAAGGGGAAGTCACTGATCGACAGGGCTACTGGTGGGCAGGAGGTGCTGGGAGTGGGGGTGGGGAGCTGATGGGGGGGTGCTGATGTATTACTGTGGCTCTTTGGCAATGTACATTGGTAAATTCTGGCTCCTTCTCAGGCTCAGGTTGGCCACCCCTGCTTTGGGAAGTCACTTGGAGAAAGATACTCTGTTACCCTTAATGCAGTTTTATTTTGTTCTCTGTGTGTATGTAAAATGTGCTGACTCACAGCTACTCTGTGTCTTTGCATGCATATAGGAAAATAATGGATTTGCATGGAAATTCACTCATGACTCTAAAAATAGTAATACAATGGTGCTAGTGTTGCCAGATGGTCAGTACCTGAAACAGGCTTAAAAATACCAACTGCAAATTAACGAGAATAGTTTTAATTGCTCTTTATTTACAGCGAGAAGAGTTTTGGACTTTTTCAAATTTCAGAATGGTGGGCTGATCAAAAGACCTGGAGTTTTAATTGTAGCCTGACTTACCGACTATGTGAACTGATGTTCTAGCAAACAGTGCAGCCAGGAGAAGTGATCTAACGGCAGTGAAAGTTAAGAGTTGATTTCCCACCTTAAATTTTAATTGGTCTTGGCTCTTTAATATGACCTCTTGGAAGTTTCCTGTTCTGCAGCTGAGGCTAAATGGTAATCTGTTTAGAAGGCTAGAAACTATAAATACAGGAACTTGGATGCTTATAGAAAAGTTATTTAAATCTCCTCCAAAACCCATAGGCTCAAAATGTTTCCACCACGATGATTTTCTACTGGCCTTGTTTATAAGAGTTATAAAAAGGACTCTAAACTCTGAAAGAGTTGGGACTAGTCAGGAATTACTAAAACTGCAAAACTGTTGTGTCCTATAACATAGGAGGTGTCTAATTCAGTGTTTTAATCATGATAAAATTATACCTTCATTGCATGACGTAAACTCCAGGCATCATAATAGGTAGGTGGCATGAACAAGGCTAGTATCAGTTCTTCCATGTTTCCACTTAGTTCAGACTTCAGATCTTTAATTAAATCCTATCCAATTACAAAAATAAGTATGAGGTTACAATACAAATATGTAGTACACGAACTGTGTGGTAATTAGGAAGGGGTTGAAGAGGCAGTATTCAGATGTTCAGATTTGCTGGAGGTTATAGGCTGGGGTTAGGGTTCAGATGATCACTCTAGGCATTAATATTGTTTATTACACTGCTGTAAACTACTGAGCAGTCTATGCAAGATTTCAGACCAAAAAGGCAGAAGTCTCACAGGATTAGTTGATTTTTCAAGATTTCCATTATTTTAGCTAATGAAAAGGTTGTGGTATCTACTGTTTCTGAGAGAACCAGAAAATAGACCCATCTGAATTTTGGATCCAGAATTCAAACATAAACCCTCCTCCCACAAAATTCAAAAGGGGTTTGGATTAGAGGTTCTGGTTTTGGCCAACTAACTATAACTATATTTTGATTATGTACAAAAAATAGCGAGTCAAGTTATATCACATCCACCGCTTTCCCCATATCCACAGAGCCAGTTATCTCATCACAGAAGGCAGTCAGGTTGGTCAGGCATGACTTGCCCTTGGTGAATTCATATTGACTGTTCTGATCACCTTCCTCTCCTCTAAGTGCTTCAAAATGGATTCCTTGAGGACCTGCTCCATGATTTTTCAGGGACTGAGTGAGGCTGTAGTTCCCTGGATTCTCTCCTTCTTCCCTTTTTTAAAGATAGACACTATATTTGCCTTTTTCCAATCGTCCAGGAACTCCCCCGATCGACATGAGTTTTCAAAGATAATGGCCAATGGCTCTGCAATCACATCAGCCAACTCCCTCAGCACCCTCAGATGCATTGCATCCGGCCCCATGGACTTGTGCATCTCCAGCTTTTCTAAATAATCCTTAACCTGTTCTTTCACCACTGAGGGCTGCTCACCTCCTCCACATACTGTGCTGCCCAGTGCAGCAGTCTGGGAGCTGACCTTGTCTGTGAAGACCAAGGCAAAAAAAGCATTGAGTACTTCAGCTTTTTCCACATCATCTGTCACTAGGTTGTCTCTCTCATTCAGTAAGGGTCCCACACTTTCCCTGACCTCCTTCTTGTTGCTAACATACCTGTAGAAACCCTTCTTGCTACCCTTCACATCCCTTGCTAGCGGCAACTCCAATTGCGCTTTGGCCTTCCTGATTACATCCCTGCATGCTCAAGCAATATTTTTATACTCCTCTCTAGTCATCTGTCCAAGTTTCCACTTCTTGGAAGCTTCGTTTTTGTGTTTAAACTCACTGAAGATTTCTCTGTTGAGCCAAGCTGGTCGCCTGCCATATTTGCTATTCTTTCTGCACATCGGGATGGTTTGTTCCTGCACCCTCAATAAGGCTTCTTTAAAATATAGCCAGCTCTCCAGAACAGTTTATACACATCCATGACAATGCTCCAGTCATGTGAGTTACCCCACCAAGTCTCTGTTATTCCAATCACATCATAGTTCCTTGACTGTCCAAGGACTTCCAATTCTTCCTGTTTGTTTCCCAGGCTTCTTGCGTTCGTGTACAAGCACCTAAGATAACAAGCCGATTGCCCTACTTTCTCAGTATGAATCAGGAGGCCTCCCCTGGTGCACCCTCCTCCTTGTGTTTTCTCCCAGTATCCCACTGCCCCACTTACCTCACGGCTTAGGTCTCCTAATTTTAGATTTCAACCACTACATGGTTTTTACCCTTTGGGACACAGTATTGTAGCGAAGGAACATTAATAAAATATACTAACTGCTCTCTCCCAGCTGGAAAGCACCATGGTCATTCTAGTTTTCTGGTGTGGCAGGACGAATGGGTTAACTACTATAGCAAAAGGGAAGTTCAAGAGCATGTTAGCTTCCTGGCAAATGAGTGAAACATCCTTGATACACATTAAAACATTCACCTTTCTTCTGGTATTTCAATAAAAACAAAAAAGCTGCTTTCTGTAGCTATTCAGGTTCCATCTACAGCACCCATCCTCAGCAATTCACTTAATGACTGGTAAGTTATTGAAATATGCACGGTCATCTATCTTCCTTCCGTATATATCTGAACGAGTGCTGATTTTCCATTTAGAGAAGACAGACAATAAGCTATTCTACAGACTGTCAGGTAGGTCAGTCTGTAGAATTCTTACAGACTTACAAGAAGTGGAAGGTTGGACATATGACCAGGGAAGAGTATAAAAATATTGCTCGGGCATGTAGGAATGTTATCAGGAGGGCCAAATCGCACCTGGAGCTGCAGCTAGCCAGAGATGTCAAGAGTAACAAGAAGGGTTTCTTCAGGTATGTTGGCAACAAGAAGAAAGCCAAAGAATGTGTGGGCCCCTTACTGAATGAGGGAGGCAACCTAGTGACAGAGGATGTGGAAAAAGCTAATGTACTCAATGCTTTTTTTGCCTCTGTTTTCACTAACAAGGTCAGCTCTCAGACTGCTGCGCTGGGCATCACAAAATGCGGAAAAGATGGCCAGCCCTCTGTGGAGATAGAGGCGCTTAGGGACTATTTAGAAAAGCTGGACGTGCACAAGTCCATGGGGCCGGACGAGTTGCATCCGAGAGTGCTGAAGGAATTGGCGGCTGTGATTGCAGAGCCACTGGCCATTATCTTTGAAAACTCGTGGCGAACCGGGGAAGTCCCGGATGACTGGAAAAAGGCTAATGTAGTGCCAATCTTTAAAAAAGGGAAGAAGGAAGATCCTGGGAACTACAGGCCAGTCAGCCTCACCTCAGTCCCTGGAAAAATCATGGAGCAGGTCCTCAAAGAATCAATCCTGAAGCACTTGCATGAGAGGAAAGTGATCAGGAACAGCCAGCATGGATTTACCAAGGGAAGGTCATGCCTGACTAATCTAATCGCCTTTTATGATGAGATTACTGGTTCTGTGGATGAAGGGAAAGCAGTGGATGTATTGTTTCTTGACTTTAGCAAAGCTTTTGACACGGTCTCCCATAGTATTCTTGTCAGCAAGTTAAGGAAGTATGGGCTGGATGAATGCACTATAAGGTGGGTAGAAAGCTGGCTAGATTGTCGGGCTCAACGGGTAGTGATCAACGGCTCCATGTCTAGTTGGCAGCCGGTATCAAGTGGAGTGCCCCAAGGGTCGGTCCTGGGGCCGGTTTTATTCAATATCTTCATAAATGATCTGGAGGATGGTGTGGATTGCACTCTCAGCAAATTTGCGGATGATACTAAACTGGGAGGAGTGGTAGATACGCTGGAGGGGAGGGATAGGATACAGAAGGACCTAGACCAATTGGAAGATTGGGCCAAAAGGAATCTGATGAGGTTCAATAAGGATAAGTGCAGGGTCCTGCACTTAGGACGGAAGAACCCAATGCACAGCTACAGACTAGGGACCGAATGGCTAGGCAGCAGTTCTGCGGAAAAGGACCTAGGGGTGACAGTGGACGAGAAGCTGGATATGAGTCAGCAGTGTGCCCTTGTTGCCAAGAAGGCCAATGGCATTTGGGGATGTATAAGTAGGGGCATAGCGAGCAGATCGAGGGACGTGATCGTTCCCCTCTATTCGACATTGGTGAGGCCTCATCTGGAGTACTGTGTCCAGTTTTGGGCCCCACACTTCAAGAAGGATGTGGATAAATTGGAGAGAGTCCAGCGAAGGGCAACAAAAATGATTAGGGGACTGGAACACATGAGTTATGAGGAGAGGCTGAGGGAGCTGGGATTGTTTAGCCTGCAGAAGAGAAGAATGAGGGGGGATTTGATAGCTGCTTTCAACTACCTGAAAGGGGGTTCCAAAGAGGATGGCTCTAGACTGTTCTCAATGGTAGCAGATGACAGAACGAGGAGTAATGGTCTCAAGTTGCAGTGGGGGAGGTTTAGATTGGATATTAGGAAAAACTTTTTCACTAAGAGGGTGGTGAAACACTGGAATGCGTTACCTAGGGAGGTGGTAGAATCTCCTTCCTTAGAGGTTTTTAAGGTCAGGCTTGACAAAGCCCTGGCTGGGATTATTTAACTGGGAATTGGTCCTGCTTTGAGCAGGGGGTTGGACTAGATGACCTTCTGGGGTCCCTTCCAACCCTGATATTCTATGATTCTATGATTCCTGTCACTGCTGAACCAGTGCTGTCTCCTTGTATCTGAAGGTGAAGGCTGTGTTGAAGATTGCATAGTCCATCCCACTAATTAATAGAGACAGACAAGCACATTGCACTGATACTCTATCTTAGCCCACTATCAGAACTGTTTCAAGGTCTTGGTGCTAATCTTTAACTATGAGACCTACAAATGGGGCGTAGAAGTAGATGGGGAATTGGTTTGCACACTTTTGGGCTTCTTTTTGGTGTATAAAGAAATCTTGAAGTCCTGTATCTGAACATCATTTTTGTTTTGACTCCTTGATTGCCTTATCTTTAGAAATGTCATGTCTGACCTTCCCTGATTCTAACTGTATCTCCAGGGAGGGTTATAAGAGCTAGCTCAGTTGTTTGAGCATTGGCCTGCTAAACCCAGGGTTGTGAGTTCAATCCTTGAGGGAGCCATTTAGGGATCTGGGGCAAAAACTGGGGATTGGTCCTGCTTTGAGCAGGGGGTTGGACTAGATGACCTCCTGAGGTCCCTTCCAACCCTGAAATTCTATAATTCTATGAAATCCTTAACTGAAGGGTGCTTTATCTTTAACAAAGATACTTTCTTCTATTTCTAATAGAGCACAAAGTTTTAAACACACTGAATACAACTTATGCTTATGCTCACATAAATTGGTTAGTCTCTAAGGTGCCACAAGTACTCCTTTTCTTTTTGTGAATACAACTACTTTCCTGTCCTGAATTAATTAGTATCAGAGGGGGTAGCCGTGTTTGTCTGTATGCACAAAAACAACGAGGAGTCAGGTGGCACCTTAAAGACTAACAGTTGCATCTGAAGAAGTGGGATTTTTAGCTTATGAAAGCTTATGCCCAAATAAATCTGTTAGTCTTTAAGGTGCCACCGGACTCCTAGCTGAATTAATTAGGTTTCATGCATTGATAGCTATGAGTCATAATTATTCTAATTCTCCAACTGCCCCTAGAATTTTTTTTAGGAAAAACAGAGTAGATAAAATCTTAATCTCAACCATAAGACATGTAGAAAACGTATTTGATTTTAAGGAAAAACAAATTTGGGCCTTCTTTATCTATCGAAGGACAAAAAAGGGGCACTGACCCAATTTTCTTTTCCTGGGCATGTTGTCTTTTAAAGTTTTCTATGCATGAAGGCCTAGCTGTTTCAGACTACTCTGCTGCAACACCTGCCTCCAAATTGTGATCAACAGGGATGCTGTTGCTGACAAAGCATGATACCTAGCAGTCATGTGACAAACCCATACCTAAGGAACTCCCCAACACCACACTTGAGGGCAAGTAACAAAAATGAAGACAGATCTCCTTCCTTTCTCTCAGAGTGGCACAGCAACGTGCACCAGGAGAGCTAATCTTTTCAAAGTCCTCTCCATACTGCTAGCTTCTCCCCCACTTTTTTTAGAGTCTCAACTCTGGGGGGCAAGTTTCTCACTTGGTTTCTCACTCACAGCACCTAGGCACAACAGGGTTTCAGTCTTGGTTGTGGTTTCTAGGCACTGCCAGAGCACAGAAGTAATTTAAAAGGAACATTTTTACAGATATAATATGGATATTCTTTCCCTATTTGTAAATTACACATATTTCAATCAATAATATTTCTGGCTACATTTTCCTGAGAGAAAGGTAATATTTTAGCAGTTACAATGCTTGCCCATTTTTAGGATCTAAACTCTTTTCAAGATTTCCAGGGTGGTTTCTTTTTCCCCGCCATCCCCCAAAGCTTTTGTTCTCATCTTCCCCGAGACACTATCACTAAAATAATATTATGGAGTTAAATGTCATGTGATGCAGCACAGTAGCTAAGTGAGTTCTCAGCAGACTCCTGAAAAATTCCTCATTTAAAGCCCTACACTCCCTTTTTGGGGGGCAAAAATCAGAGAAAGTGGCAAGAAATGTCTAAACTTTTTTGATCACCAGAAAAGGCCAACTCCACCAAAGCAGATATGAAAACTTTGCAGCCTGTTTCCTGGAACTCAAAGATGATGGGTCATGACAAACAAATTAGCTGCCAGGAGTGTGCAAAATGGAGAGAGCAGAGTTTACTATATATAATGCATATTTACCACTTGTTCAGTGACAAGGTACACTACGACAATAGTATCAGACTGGTCTTATAATCAGGACCCAGTGCAAAGGTTAGTCACAAACTAAATGTTTTATTATTTTATTTCCTGTCCTCAGAGCTCAAATTTTCTTTTAAAATATGTTATCTAAATCTAACCATAGTTGTCCAATGAGGCTTACTCAGTGGTGCTTAGAGTGTTAGACTATGTTTGTTTTAACTCTAATTATGAGTAAACCAAGTGAAGTTGAATTACTTCACTTGGTTTACTCATATTAAAGTTGAAACAATCATAATCTAACACTGGTTTGAGTGTAACAGTTTTACAGAGTTTGCTTATACCATAAATTACCCTGTATAACTCAGATTCTGCTCCATGTTACCACCACCTATAGTAGGCTATCCTCCACGGTCAATTCTTGAAGTTTGTACTTAAGTAGCAGTTTTGCCTGAGTAAGGACTTTAGGGTTTAGACTCCAGTCTCTCTAACTGCATGTAAATAGTTTGTCTTTCATGGAACACTTTACACTGATTCTTGCTGAATTTTGTTCCATTAGTTTCAGAGTGTCTTTCCAATTAATCAAGATCACATTCCATACGTTAATATTACCTGCTAAAGTATTTCTGATGTCTTCCACATAGGTATAGTTTGAATTTCATTATGTTCTGCCCTTCAAATAATACATACAAATAAAGGAAACTTATTGCTTGCTCATGGAAAGACAGTGCTTGAAGAAATCCCACCAATTGTCAGGGCTGCACTGACGTTCCCGGAGCTACTGGTAGGACAAGGAATGTAGCTAAGCGTACACAGAAATTTTAAAAACAAAAATTGGGTGCACTCTACCTGGGACTAAAATACCATTACAGACCGCCAGGTTTGCTGTGTCACTGCCGATTTGTTTATTGGTTAGAAGAGTAACCAAAGAACATACCTTGCCATACATCGTCTTGAAAGCTGCCTTGATTTTTTGCCTTTGATCGTTGGAGCGATTGGACACAACATTAATGATAGCCTGCTCATCCGTTCCTAGGAAATAAAAAGGCAATTTCTTACAAGAAATTAAACATAACCCTCCAAAACTGTTCATTTTTACAATTTTTAGAGTTTTGACAAATACAGTGCAAATTTTTATACACATATATATAAAAATTAAAAATGTTGGCCAATATATATGCTTAAAGGGTACAGTTTTCAAAAGCACCGACTGAGAATTAGGAGTCTGAAATTTTTTTACCCAAGATCTATACAATTAGAAGAAAAGAAAAATGCCTTTAACTTTTTGGCTAATAAACAAACTCTGTAGTAATCACTAAATACAGATCTTCTCTTACCAAATCCCTTCATAGCCTTGCGCAGTATTTCTGCATCCCTCCCAGCATCGAAGTTGGGCGCAGCTTGAATTGTGCCCTGAGTACTTTGAGTCATTGCTGCAGGCTAAGAGTGAACGAGTTATGCATTACCAGCCAATTTACATAATGCAAAGTACTAACTGAATGTAGTGTTAAACTTTACAGTTAATATTTCAGAGAGACACGCAAGGAACTTGTCTAAGTTTTACCACACACTCCTGGGGAGAGGAACAACCTCTTAACAGTTAGGAAGGCATTTTATCACAATTAACAGTCTTGATCCACTAGTGCCACATTAACACTGTTTTGCACAGTTGCATTGCTGAGGATGTATTCTGGATGCAAACTCAGTGACCATTTAGGACAGAACTGTTCTTTCCAATACATGTTGCTGATCTCTAGGGAGTATTCTGGATGTAGAACTTTCACTGAAATCAGTGGGCTTTCCAAACAGACCACATGCAGAATACTGAAGAAAGCTGCTGTGTGGGTTAAAGACGACTGTGACTCTCCTTTTTGCATAGACAGCTTTTCCAAAAGCAAGCTACTAGAGGGCAGATCCTTTCAGCCTAAGTAGCTGACCTGTGCACTGGGGATTCTGCAGGGGCTTAATAGAAAGGAATCCTCCTCTCAGAGCACACTGAATCATAGAATATCAGGGTTGGAAGGGACCTCAGGAGGTCATCTAGTCCAACCCCCTGCTCAAAGCAGGACCAATCCCCAATTAAATCATCCCAGCCAGGGCTTTGTCAAGCCTGACCTTAAAAACCTCTAAGGAAGGAGATTCTACCACCTCCCTAGGTAACGCATTCCAGTGTTTCACCACCCTCCTAGTGAAAAAGTTTTTCCTAATATCCAACCTAAACCTCCCCCACTGCAACTTGAGACCATTACTCCTTGTCCTGTCCTCTTCTACCACTGAGAATAGTCTAGAACCATCCTCTCTGGAACCACCTCTCAGGTAGTTGAAAGCAGCTATCAAATCCCCCCTCATTCTTCTCTTCTGCAGACTAAACAATCCCAGTTTCCTCAGCCTCTTCTCATAAGTCATGTGTTCCAGACCCCTAATCATTTTTCTTGCCCTTCGCTGGACTCTCTCCAATTTATCCACATCCTTCTTGTAGTGTGGGGCCCAAAACTGGACACAGTACTCCAGATGAGGCCTGGTGTGTCTGCTGCAGCTACTGATTCCCTTCTCTGGCCACATTAACCACCATTCAATCCACAAAATGGTGGATCCACTACCCCGTTCCAGTCCTTCCCTGGCCCACACTAATCTGTCCCAAAGCACACTGGTAGTCCAAACAGAGCTGTGCTCCATGCTGTGCAGTCCCCACACGTGACAAATGATTGCACCAATTCCACTGCATCTTTGCACCACTATGCTCATACGGGTGGGGAATGCACAGGTATTTGCCCCCCTCAAAGGAAGATCATGGCTTCTTGCAGACTACTAGCAAGAGAAAAAATGTAAATGTTTTCTCATCCCCTTAGATCACAGGTGGAAAATCTCACATATAAACTACTTCTCATAATTCCCTGAATGAAAATGGGCAGAGCCTGTCTAAGTCATGGAGAGTAGGCAAGACTACATCATAGGCTAATTTTATCCTAAAGTTATATATATAATTCAGTACAGAAGAAAAAGTGCTGGATTACAATTTAATGTAAAAGTGTGAAGCTTTCTGACAAAATGTCCAACTCCTTTCAAAAATACTGACTATAAAATACACTAACTTTGTATTCTTTGAAAGAGAGGCTAATTGTGGTAAATGGTGCTGGGTAACAATCTAAGACACCTAGTGATCCATGCTAGTAAAGAACCCAAGCCCACCTATAGGATTGATTTGCTCTTTACATTTTGCATGCAGTACTAAGGAAACTGCAAGGGCTTCTATGGCATTACTGCCAATGTACCTTAGCTGTTATAAAGGAATAACCTCAGCATATATAGCCCTGCATGCACACTACCTAAAAATATACATGGGCATTTGTTTTGGTTACATGGAAGAGTGCCCTACTATAAAACAGTATCTGTTTGTGGGATTTGCTAAGCAATGTGCTTATATGGCACTTGTAATAAAAACAATCCAAAGGAGACCAGCTTAGTTGTTACTGTCTCTACTGCACAACTACCATACACAGATCTCTTAAATAAGCAAGCAGTTTTTAATGTATACAGTAGTCAACTGAGCATCCTTAGAAACTTATGTAGTAAAGCAGCTAAAACAAAATGGGTGAACTTCACTTGCTGGCAAAGGCCCTCTTTGCCCCCACAATACCCCTAAATGGGCGTTTGAGTGTGGAAAAACACACATGTGACATGACTGCATAGTGGAGAGGGGAAGAGAGATGGCGTCTCCATATCCTATGCCTGCCAAGAGAGAACACTCCACACCTGCTCTGATTTTGGTGATATGGATAGTGTCCACTGGATCTATACTTACATGGATCCAGTGACTAGGAACCCCTGCACAGGGTGCAGTGATCCTTCCTCCAGGCCATAGGCCTGAATATTGGCCCCAAGACAGCAGTGCTACAGCCCTGCAGCTAGCCTCTGGCTTGGGGGCAGTAATTGTCCCACCCCTATCCCAGACTTGATGCAAGATAATCTCTTTACAGAGGAATCAAGAATTGCATTCTCTGTGCTTGCTTTGATGTACTTCTGGCCTTAATCTTTCTTTCTCCCAAAATACCAGCAGTGATTAGATCCACATTAAGGTTTCATTGCTCAATAACCGTTTCTTAAAAACTGATTTTATTGTTAACTCAATAACAAAAAAACCTTCTTGAGCCTGTTTGTTTTGTTCCTTCTTCCAAGTTTCAGTCTACAGTGACATTTTATTCCTGAAAATAGAATGGTTGACAAACTGCTGGGCAGAGCTTTCAATAGAACTATATAAACAGTGTACTGGAAAATCTGCAGTTAGAATAGTATGTTGCCAGTTTGCATGTGTAAGGAACATGTCATCTAAACAAACATCTGTGGCCTTAAAAATAAAGTCAGAGAGCCTATAACCCGCAAACTATAAACACATATATAAAAATGATCTACACATCTGGTTGAGTCTAATATTGAAGTGTGGGTGTATCCAAAGTAAACCATCATTTTGCAGCATCTTTAAAAAGTTTCCAAACTGAAAGTAAGAGTTATATGGTAAGTGAAAAATCAAAGGGAAACGATTGTGAAGCAATACCTTTCGTGGCATAACTATATTCCACTGTCCTCCCTATTCTAGTGTGGGTGTATTTTCAATTAGTGTGTTCCATGTTATTTTCCATACTCCCTTGGTGCACAGATTAATGAAGAAATATTTTATGTATTATTCTCATGCTGCTAGAAAGTATGTTTTGAGACACCATGCTGCTTACATCATTTACTTTGCATTATGCTCCAATCTACCTGTGATTAACATACATCTAAGGAGAGCATAAAATCCCTCCTTTACCTGTAAAGGGTTAAGAAGCTCAAATAACGTGGTTGGTACCTGACCAAAAGGACCAATAAGGGAAGAAGAAACTTTCAGATCTGTGGGGGAAGGTTTTTGTTTGTGCTCTCTTTGTGTTCTCTCCGGGACAGGGATGGACCAGGGCAGGAAAAACACATCTCCTAAAGCCATATCTGAAATAAGCATCTAGGATTACAAACTGTAAGTAATCACAAGGAAATGCGTTAGGTTATCTTCTATTTTAGCTTGAGAATTTTCTCTGTGCTAAGAGGGAGGTTTATTCCTGTTTTTTGTAACTTTAAAGTTTTGCCTAGAGGGGAATCCTCTGTATTTTAAATCTTATTACCCTGTAAAATTACCTTCCATCCTGATTTTACAAAGGTGCTTCTTTTAATTTTTTCTTTATAATAAAGTTTTGTTTTTAAGAATCTGATTGGGTTTTTAGTGTCCTAAAAACCCAAGGGTCTGGTCTGTGCTCACCATGATTACTCTCAAGCCTCCCCAGGAAAGGGGGTGAAGGGGTTGGGGGGATATTTTGGGGAAACAGGAACTCCAAGTGGTCCTTTTCCTAAATCTTTGTCTAACTCACTTGGTGGTGGCAGTGATACCATCCAAGGACAAGGAAGAATTTGTGCCTTGGGGAAGTTTTTAACCTAAGCTGGTAGAAATAAGCTTAGGGGGTCTTTCATGCAGGTCCCCACATCGGTACCCTAGAGTTCAGAGTGGGGAGGGAACCCTGACTCTACCTATTAACAAAATGAGGATCTAGATGTTTCAGTACAAAAATGTGCAGACTTGGGAATAAATACTTATTGTGTCAAAAGGCAGCTACCAGTCTTATGGTGGGTTTTTTTCATGCACACAAGTTCAATTAATCAGATTTTTAAAAAATGTTGTTTTCCAAATAATTCTGTTCTTGTCAGTATGATTTGATAGTTTACTCTAAAGTCTCAGTGAAAGCCTCACATACAGTTAAAAATTCATTATGATGTAACTCCTATACTTTTGTTTGATTTATTTTCAAAGGCTGTTGAAAACCTGGAAAGGATTCAGAAAAGAGCGACGAGAATTAGAGGTCTGGATAATGTGCCTTACAATAAAAATAAAAGCTCCAGCTATTTAGCTTCTCAAAGAGAAAGTTATGAGGTGACTCAATCACCGTCTATAAGTACCTATATGGGGAAAAGATTCTGATAGAAGAGGACTCTACTCTAGTAAAGGCATAACAAGAACCAATGACGGGAAACTGAAACTAGATAAATTAAAGAGAGACAAAAGTGCAAATTTCTAAATGAAGGTACTTAATCACTGGAACAACTTACCAAGGGATGTAGTGGCATTCCATAACTTGAAATCTTTAAATCTATATTGGACGTCTTTCTAATTATGTTCTAGCTCTACCACAAGCTATTGGCTTGATGCAGGAATTAATGGATGACATTCTGTACCCAGTGTTACACACGTCAAACTAGATGTCCATAAGGGTTTCTTCTTCTGGCCTTAAATCTATGAACGTTTATAATCTTATTGTTCAGAGCTTCATTAAATATTAGCATAGTGCAGAATTTACAATCAGATTATAAATCTGGTCATTAAATTGCCAATGCTTTGTTTTTCTGTTTTAAATATTACCATATAACCTAAGAGCCCAGTTGTCTGAATAATCTTATGTATGTAACCATGTCCAACCATGCTGCCCCATTATCCTCATTCTCATTTGTTGTGTCATGTTTATAATCTAGTTTGTAAATTCTTCGAGGCGGGTACTTTATCTAACAATCTGTTCTGCGAGACACCATGCACACCTTTGGTCTTGGTACAAATGCATAAGAAGAACTAGAAAAGAGGTTTTTAAAATTGCGTTAAAGCATGGGTTTGATTGTGGTCACTTGCTAAAGGCAAAAAGCCACTTCTGGTTTCAAGGTCAGGCATCTCTCCGGGATGGCAGATATGGCTTGCTCACTAATCAATGACAAAAAGTACCACTGCAAAAAGCCAGCTACTGTCAAAATCTGGCTTGGAGTTCATTTGGGTGCCTATTTCAGACTTGTGCGCTAAAAGACAACAAGGTTTAGGAGATGAATACTACCCTTCATGCTCATCTTTTCAAGTTGCACCCAAATTGCTGGGATGATAAAAAGACTGTGAAATTTTATCTGAATTCCCAGACTAGAGCCCTGCATGGGACTATTATTTTTAATCCCACTCCCGTCCCATCCCACAATATCCACTCACACCCACTCCCGCATTGTTTCTTGCATTTTTATCCTGCTCCCACCCACAAATCCTGCAAGAGAGACCAATTCCCCCATGCTACTAAAACAAACATATGGTCGGTTAATATACTATCTATCTATCTATATCGAGAGAGTATTTTTTTACATGGTTTAAGAAAGATTTGTTTAACTCCTGTTATAATAGGCATCAAATCTCTTTCTACCCCTCACGTAAATTTAAGTATTAAAACCTTTATTTTTTTAAAAAGAAAAGCTTGCTTTACATTGCTGAAATTCTATTTATGACAAACTACTGTTGTGCTTATCATACAGAACATCAAAGCAAATTGCACCACAGTTTTACCTTAAAAGGTGTAGATTTTTTTAAATTACTATAAAAAGTAAGTTAAAATAAACACTGAAATTTTTTTAAACTGCTTAAGTACCGTTTTTAGAACTTTGAGACATACCATTCCAATTATTTATATGTCAGGATTATTACTTAATGGAAAAACTGCTCACAGCACTTGGTTTTTGATAGAAATAAATTTTAAGAAGAGGCTCAAACTAAGTGATCGACAATAAGGTCAACTTAAACAGCAGATGTAGCTAAACTTGCATTTTGTTTTCCCACAAATTACCACAATCGGGTTTTTTTGCCCACCCAATCCTGCCTGCAACAAAATACATTTTACCCGCCCCTGGTATTATGGCAGTGGATGCTGTAGGACTCTATCTCAGACTGTCTTTTGAACAAGGTTTTTTCCTTCGCTGCATTGTGTATAATAGTAACACTATACATTATTTCAGTTGCCCAGCTGTGCTATATTGTATTATTGGCAGTGCAAAATGATAAAACCATGAACAAAGAAGTGTTTTTCCATTGAAGGGAAGTTAGCCTTTTTCCAAGACTGTTTGACATAGTATAACAAATGTATACCTCTCATACCAGCCAAACTTTCCCCAAAAGGTGTATTAGTTAAACTGATTACAAGTAACTGATGTGATAACTGATTTTGACACAGTCTATAACTGGAAATGAAAAGAAGCCATTCATTTTGAAAACTTTCATTCAAATGCTCATTGCAGTGAAGTCAGTGGCAACACTGACCAAGATTGGACCTTTATACCCAAGTCAAAGGGAAGGTCAAGCATGTGCTATTCAAAAATAGAATTAGACACATATTGCAGTATTTGGTAACATAGTAATACTCAGGATTGCAAAGAGAATCTGCTTTACATGGTTCCTATCCACTCAATGCCTTTGACTATACAGGACTGTATCCTCCCATAGCTGTTCTTCTGATATCATGTTGTGCATAACACATAAAGGGCTATTACCAAACAGACTATAACATTGTCTGCAGAATTACTGCCAACATCTCCCCTTCTCTGCCCACCACCCATCCACCCAGAACTATTGTAAAGAGGCAGTATTTTACATTACTATCCCCAAAACACAACTGTCATTTTCCCCATGAAAACTGTAATGTACTGCTCAGTTTTATTATGAAAGTAGTACAATACATACCTGACTAGGCATTGGGGAAGGTACTTGTCCACCAGGGTATCCCACTTAAAGGAAAATTTTAAAACAAAGAAAAAGAAAAAATGATTATTTCTTAATACAGAGTTAATATAGTATAATGTATCATCTTATTGCATAACGCATCACTTTACACATCTATCAACTTTGCATACATAATCTCTGTTTTCACATATGAAGTTGCCTATGATACTCAGCAAACTGCAGCTCTTGTGGAACCCACGAGAATGACTAGCAATAGCCAATTGAGAAGGGTTCGGTCACAGAGACCCCCTTGGGACTGTCACCTGATGTGCTGAGACTACCTCTGAGTCAGTTTTCTCTGACAGTTTGGGCCTCCAGAACCCTGCCTTGTTGAGCCAGATACGCCAGTCTGCTCCAACACAGACCCAGGGTCTGAACCACAGGCCCCAAAGCTGCAGACTTAACTGAAGACAGCTTAAGAAGTGCTCCTGTCTCCAGCACCCAGACATCCAGTTCCCAATGGGATCCAAACCCCAAATAAATCTGTTTTACTCTGTATAAAGCTTATACAGGGTAAACTCATAAATTGTCCACCCTCTAGAACACTGATAGAGAGATAAGCACAGCTGTTTACTCCCCAGGTATTAATTACTTACTCTGGGTTAATTAATAAGCAAAAAGTGATTTTATTTAGTATAAAAAGTAGGATTTAAGTGGTTCCAAGTAATAACAGCCAGAGCAAAGTAAGTTATCAAGCAAAATAAAACAAAACAAGTCTAAGCCTAATACAGTAAGAAGCTGATTATTTATAAAATCTCACCCTCAGAGATGTTCCAATAATCTTCTTTCACAGAAGTGTTATAGAGGGTGGACAATTTGAGTTTACCCTGTATAAGCTTTATACAGAGTAAAACAGACTTATTTGGGGTTTGAATCCCATTGGGAGCTGGGTGTCTGGGTGCTAGAGACAGGAGCACCTCTTAAGCATTTTCAGTTAAGTCTGCAGCTTTGGGGGTGTGGGTAAGACCCCGGGTCTGTGTTGCAGCAGACTAGCGTATCTGGCTCAACAAAGCAGGGTTCTGAAGTCCCAAGCTGGGAGGGAAAACAGGCTCAGAGGTAGTTTCAGCACATCAGGTGGCAGTCCCCAGGGAGTCTCTGTGATGCACCCCTTCATACCAATAAGCCACAGGAGTGCTCCAGTACACATGCTGGTAAGAAAGCATCAAGAGTGCTAAGCAATTTTACTAGTGCTGTGGGAGCTAGTGAACTCTCTCCCTTCTAACCCTTGCTCCCTATGACAAAAGCCAGGAAACTCAGAGCTAAGGAACAACCTGTGTTCAAAAGGAGCTCAACAGTTCAGTATAAAAGATATTCTAATCACTAAACTGACTAGAGTGAAGAGTAAATCACTTACAAATGTCTTAAATATAAATAGTGATACACTGACAATTGTTAAAGCAAAATACAACCAAAGTAGTCTGGTTTTCCATTAGAAAGCATTGGAAACCCAAACACTACATGTGTATTTTATTTTTCATATGTAGGCAGGCGTACATTCTCGTGTTGTGTTAACAGTGGCTTAACCACTATTAAAGTTAGTGAAGCAATTCTTAAAGGAACTAAGATGCCCTCGTAGCTGTCCCCATTCTCAGTCTCTTCTAAGTGCTGCTCTTAAGCGCATTTAAGGAGATAGTTGCCTAGCTGGCAACTGAAAATCCTTAAAATGTCCTTGACGCACATCATTTGCATTCACTGGGTTGCCTTTAAGTACCAGCTTACCTTCCTTTATACTTCCCCCTACTCCCAAGTGCTTAATTCAGTGTGGGTATAGAGATTTACTCTCACTGCTGAGCTCTGCACATATTTCTCTTGGCTATGCAGAAGCCTCTCCATAGAGGCACTGATCACTAGTGCATTCTGGTTTTCACAATTCATCAATGGCCTTGAGGATCAAGACACAACAGCATCCCAAACACTCTATGAAAATAAACACCAACAGGAAGTGTGCCTTTTCTGATATATGTAGTATTTATTTAGATTTGAGTTCTCCTGTCAGTCATTCATTGGTCTTAGAAATCATCAGGAATTGTCTGTCCTTCATAAGGACCGACACAGCATCCAACTGCAATAGCTAGGAACAAAAGAGGGAGCTGTGGGCATAATTGCAGTTTCTTAACCTGGAATTCCTTGGTGCAACTCTTAGGTATATGACTTTTTTGGTATCTGACTAGGATGCGCACACACAGGCACACGCACACACAGGCACACGCACAGCCCCATTACCTACCTGGTATTTGTGCTGGTCCACCTCCCACATAGCTTTGAGATGGAGGTTGAGGATAACCACCAATGCCAGATCCATTAGGGGGGACACCAAACCCAGGACCTGTAGGAGCTAGAGGGGAAAAAAGAAGTCAAAAATAGAAGTTTTTTGGTCATCTAATTTTAGTTGATTTATAATAAAAACAGAGTAGGATGCTGTGCAATGCAACTGAAACTAAAAATCTTTGGACACAAACAACAATATCCTAATAATTTATACAAAGATTTGAAAAGCTACTACCATGCCTCGTAAGTTCAGATACCGGATTGGAATAAAAGTGGTATATAATCATAACAGTTCTGATTTACCTTCATCTCCTTCAGAAATAAGTCTGTGAACCTTTCAGGTTGGATTTATTTAGGTGAAGTGTATTGAGAAACACATTTGTTTTTTTCCATTGGAATAATGTTAGACTTGGGAAAACACATGTATGTTTACTTCATAAAGCTTGCAGTTTGACCTCTGGTAATTGTCAGACAGAAGCAATAACACTAGTGGGGGGACGGGGGACAGAGGGCTTTCCTGAGAAGCCTGTTATTCAGAAACTGATATGTCAGAGTTTGGCTCTGGGGCGAGGCAGAACAGGAAACAAGAAATGATAAATGTTTACCCAGACCACATGTGCTAGGAATACAATGCAAGTTGACAGCGAGTGCAGATGAGAATTATTTTTTTTAAATGGGGTTGAAGTAGAAAAGAGGCGTGAATAATAACGTACATTCAGTGTTTAGAGCCTTGCCATCAAAATTAACAAAACTTCTGAATCCACAGCAACAACCCTAAAATCCTTTCCCTAATGAAAGTTGTGAAAAAATATATTCTAATATTATACATATATATATACTCCCTTTGATTAGAGCATAAAGCATTTGATAGCTATTAATTAAATAAGACTCAATAGCAAGAGAATAATTACTTACCCATTATCTGAAACTGAGGCACAAAGAGATTAAGCAATTTGACCATGGTCACACAACACGTCAGTGACATAAATGGAGATACTGGAGCTACTATGTAGGCTGCATTTCAGAGTCAGTTCCAGGGACAGACCACCGGAACCGACAGCTGAAAGACCTTCATGTGCTTCCGGTACTTTGGTTTTCTATTGTACCTGGTTTCTATCAGGAACTGGCTTCAATTAATTTTCTGATTTTTCCCCTTTGAATGTTCTCACCTAACCATGCTCTCTAATAGTTGCTCTTTGGCTCCCTCCACAGCTCTCCTCTGCCTTTTCTCTTTGAGCACAAACACTCACACTCACTCTCTCCCTCTCCCCCTCCCCACACCTGCCCTCCCTATTCTCCTGTTCCCACAAAGTTTCACCTCTGCCCTGCTGCCAACAAAAACCAGCTTGCTGATCGTGACTGGACTGGTGACAAACTCTATTCCTCTTCTTTCCTCTTCCTACTCCCTTCCTCTAACCCCACTTAAAAACAAAACAAACCTACTCATTTGTTTGTATTCCCATCCCCTACCCTTTTGTCCATTTGTATCATTAAACTGTAAACCCTTCAGGACACTGGTCACTTCTTTCCATGTCTGTATAGTGCCCAGCACCTGGGCCCTTGGGTGCTACTGTAATATTAATATTGCCTACTCCACAGAACCAAGCTCTGAGTGCCAGTCCCCTGCAATAACCACTACACAAAGCTTACTTTTTTGTATTTTCTGAACCAAATACAGGGACTGATTATGATGGAATTAACCTGTGAACAGTGTTCTTGAATATTACCTCCGGGATAAGATGGCATCCCCCCAGGTTGGGGAGCTCCAGGGTAGCCCCCCCCAGGTTGGGGAGCTCCAGGGTAGCCTCCAGATACAGGGTATCCTGCAGCTCCTGGGAACCCACCACTTGGTGGCGCTGCAGAATATGCACCACCTCCCACAGGAGGGAAGCCTCCAGGCACAGCAGGATAGGGGTATTGACCAGCAGGTGGATAAACAGACTCTTGTCCTGTAGGCTGAAAACAGATAATGGAGAGAATATTTGTGTATCTGCTAGAGGCAGACAAGGGAATAAAGACTCTTTCTCTAGGTACCAAAGTATGCACAACTTAATTAACAATAAAGCCTGACTTAACCCTTAACAAAGGAGAGAAATTAAAAAATCTGCACCGATGAACTTGCTTTAACTATTGTTACTGGGTTAAAAAAAACAGTACTGATATGGCGACATCAAAATGTATTTGCCTTGTCAAGTGTGAGCCTGACCGTTAACACTCTAATAGCAAGACGAGCAATAAATGAAATACAGGTCTTGAAACAAGCACATTCAAAATTGACTAGGGTCTCTGAGGGAAAAGTTCCTATGGATTAATAGCCATACATGAGATCTCAGAAATATGCAATCCAAGAGCTCCTGAAACTATAGTTCATGACTATATAAATCAAATTGGTTCACTGTAAATCAGTTCTGGGCAGGTGCCACTCCCAAACAGCTCTGCAAACACAGCCCACACATTGTGTACAATTCATACTCACCCACTTCCTGGGATTTGGTTTTATTAACAGAAATTAACAGTACAACAAAACTCTATTCAAACCTTCTCAGGCTTGGCTGCTCCCAAGATTCCTATCTCTGGACGGCTCAGCTCACACATTAGATTCTACCTGCTCAGAAGGCCATTCCCACCTGCCTTATATTTACTTCAGAGAGTCAGCAAAACCCACTTCATTGATGAAGTGAGCTGTAGCTCACGAAAGCTTATGCTCAAATAAATTGGTTAGTCTCTAAGGTGTCACAAGTACTCCTTTTCTTTTTAGGAAAACACTGTCAGTATGACTTCCTGACTTCAGGGCCTGTTGGGACAATACAGAGGCCACACACCTCACCTACGAGTAATTGTAATGTAAATTTCTAGCCAAAAACCACTAACAGTACAACTCATTTTAGGCAGAATAGCAATCATTTCACATTTTAAAATATTTTAAACCTAGCAAAGCAATAAATCCCCAACGAATAAGCTGCAATATTTCATTAAAACTCTAATTAAGATATTCCAATTATTCACGTAATGAAATCAAGTGTGTTTCTGGGATGAAACTTTAGCATTTCAGAATCCAGTGCAGCACTTTTGCTCATGAAAATAGAGGTTTCTAACAGACAAGGCTAATAAAGCCCTTAACTATAGCTGCACAAAGGGTGCCACTAGAATTGTTAGGACACATTCTGAATATATTAGCAAATCCCTGAAAAAATTATAAATGCAGCCGTGTTGTATGCATAGTACTTGAGTTTGTTGCATATGAATCATTTTCATCATGTTACAGTTCTCAAACTAGCTTAAATTTTCCAGTGCAGCTCATCCATCCACAGGATTCTAGATTAGTTTTTGATCCTCTTCTGCTGTATTGAAGTTTGTTTTGAAGCTTTTTGGAAATGAAGACCATATAACACTCAAGGCTGCACTAATAATCTCCATATCCTAGGCTGTCATGGGCTATGCTTTAAAGAATGGTGACAAAACTTTTGAAATCAGTGTAATGATTAATGATACTTAAATTCAAAATTTATCTGAAAATCTTTATTGATCAAAATACATGTTACAAACTAAGTGTTTTCACAATCTAAATTTGACTTTTAGTATGCACTTGTAGAGTAAATGTGATGTGTCTAGCAATAATGCTAGGTAAAAACTCTTCAGTAAAGTTGGAAATGCTACTGCAAACATTCTCTTACACTCTTTTTTTTTTTTTGTTATTGATGTCCAACTTCTTATATGCCATATATAAGTCATCAGGAATTTCCCATTTCCCATTTATTATTATTTTAAAGGGACAAAATCCACTTTAAAAAAAATCACACTTCTGTCTGAAAACTTTTTGTGTTATAATATAATAAACTGTTATAGTAAATGCCTAACATTACTATAACTGAAAGAGTAGAGAAAAGGTATTTCACTTCTTTCAGATTTGTTTTATTTGTCCATCTTGACAGCACTTTGGATATAGTCAGTTTCACGGTTTCCCCTGTTCGTATGAATCTTTCACACTTCAAGTGGGTAAAGAAAACACACTTTAAAATATATATATATATATATATATATATATATAATATATATGTAATGTGATTGACAAGACAAGGCAGAAAGCTTAATGGCAGGTGTAGTATCTGAAAATACTTTTAATTCATTTTTTGAATTTGACCAGATTTCAAGCTGTGTACTTTTAAAGGGTAGTTCTCACCAACATAACTTTTCATACTATGAATGTTTACCTACAATAAACCCTCAGTTAGAGATTTTTCCTTAAAAAAGCAGGGCCTGATTTTTTAAGCATATGTTGGTGCTCAGCACCTCTGGGAAAAAAGTTTGGTTCTGTTTGTTAAATGCAGATTTGATCTAAAAGCATTCAGCTACTCTTCCACTTCTTAACTCGAGACAGAGGCTGATGGTAGTACTAATGACTGGGGACCCCACAGCTGGGCTCAGGGGGGAGAGGGTGCGGGTATCTGAGCTGCGGGGGGGAGAGTGGGCCACAGCTGGGCTCAGCGGGGAGAAGGTGCAGGTATCTGGGCCGGGGGGGCTGTGGCAGAGCTGTGGGAAGGAGGGGATTTGGGTGTATTGGCTGGGGGGGGGGGGGGTGCAGAGAAACAGGAAGTGGGTTCTCATAGTGGTTTCTTTAACTCTCTACTCCTGGGGGAATTTTTGTGTGCGTCTGTATTGTTACAGACATACTTGCTGACAGGTATTTTGAAATAAATTACCAAATAATTGAAACTGATGTGATTATGTAGTGTTATTTTGACAAATAAACTTTACAGAATTTTGCAGAATTTTAAAATATTGTGGCAGAATTTTTAATATCTTGGCGCAGAATGCCCCCGGGAGTATTCAGTGGAATCTTAGATCTTCTGAGGGAGGGGAGGGATAGCTCAGTGGTTTGAGCACTGGCCTGCTAAACCCAGGGTTGTGAGTTCAATCCTTGAGGAGGCCGTTCGGGATCTGGGGCAGAAATTGGGGATTGGTCCTGCTTTGAGCAGGGGGTTGGACTAGAGGATCTCTTGAGGTCCCTTCCAACCCTGATATTCTATGATTCTACTCATGAGTTGCAAGGAGAATGATAGTCCCACAGCCAAAAGACAAGACAAATCAGCTAAACTGCTCTGCAGCAAAAGACAAGTCCTCACGGTGTAGAAGCAAGAAGCTAGATTTTCAAAGATGCTCATTACCCACGGCTCTCACTGAAATTAATGGGAGCTACAGTTTACTCAGCAACTCTGAAAAATCAGGCCACAGATCTACAGGGTATTACAGCTGAACCTTAAGCATGACCAGATGTGTGAACTCCAGCAATGACTGATCTAGATTCAAACATCTTCTGTATAATAGGCTGAAGCGAAACCCCAGATCAGAAGATCCTTGAACTTCTACATACATGGGGAGTGAGTCACAAAGTTTGGATTCAAATGTAGATCCAAACTACTGAATAAACACTGTTCTCATGACAAGAGGCACAGGACTATCCAGGAAAACAAAGAAAATCAAGAGAATTGACAAGTTACAAAACAAAACAAAAAAAATCACCAAAACTGAGCCAAGCTTCTCTCAGCCTACCAAATAACAAAAGAACTGTCTCTTAGGAGACCATGAAATGCCCTGAATGCCCATTACAGGAGCATGCTTTTTTTCCTCACGTGGAGAGGAAATAATTCTTTACTGCATTAGATTATCTGGACCCAAGCTCATGAACATCTTGAGGGATGATGCCAGAGACTGTAAATCTAAAAATATCCTGCATGAAAGTAATGACTAATATTCCCCCAGCACATGACATGACAGAAGAGAAAGTCACAAGGGTGTGGCCTATACTGCAAGTACAAGGCATTTAAAAAACAGGCCATACTTACGGGATATCCAGGGAAAGCAGAATAGCCTGAAGGGGGATAGCCTGGGTATGACATTCTGAAAAAGAACAATATTTTCAGTGACCAACTTTTGGATTTAAAGTACAGTGACATGAGTTAGTTGTTTGTGTGCTGAGTACGCATTATCTTGCTTAGCTGTGGAGGTCAGTACATGTTACTGATTTGTCAGCTACTTTAAAAAAATATAAGTTTTCATTTCAGAACTTTTCAGACACACAAACCTAATGAGGCAGATACAAAAGGAAAACCACATATCAATCATGCCACTCAGTGCCACTTTTGTTTAACCAGACAAATACAGGAAGAGAATTGTCTCCCAGGAAAGCGTTCTGTAAGGGTCTGGTCCAGTAAAGCTAAGGGCATTCTGCACCTTCCAAGATCAGGAGCTAGAAGAGGAGCATCGTATTTTATTTATGGAAGTTAAAAATGGTTTCTGAAGCTTATCATTTCTCGGGGAAAACGGTTTCTCCACTTGCTTGCTGTGCGCTATCATCCTCCTCCTCATCCCCAAAATGTGCACCCCTGTTGCATGATAATCCACTGACGGAGTTAAAGCACAGGGGAGGGGTAGTGGTGGCTGCATCCCTAGAATGGCATGCAGCTCATCATAGAAGTGGCATGTCTTGGGCTATGACCCCGAGCAGCCGTTTGCCTCTCTGGTTTTTTGGTAGGCTTGCCTGAGTTCCTTAAGTTTCACGTGACACTGCTGTGGGTCCATATTATAGCCTCTGTCCTTCATGCCCTTGGAGATTTTTTCAATGTTTGGGCTTTTCATCTTTTGGAACTGAGTTCTGATAGCATGGATTCGTCTCCCCATACAGCGATCAGATCCCGTACCTCCCATTCGGTCCATGCTGGAGCGCTTTTGCGATTCTGGGACTCCATCACGGTCACCTGTGCTGATGAGATCTGCACTCACCTGCAGCTTGCCACGCTGGCCAAACAGGAAATGAGATTCAAAAGTTTGCGGGCTTTTTCCTGTCTACCTCACCAGTGCATCTAAGTTGAGAGCGCTGTCCAGAGCGGTCTCAATGAAGCACTCTGGGATAGCTCCCAGAAGCCAATACCGTCATATCGCGACCACACTACCCCAAATTCGACCCTGCAAGATCGATTTCAGTGCTAATTCCCTCATCGGGAGAGCAGTACAGAAATCGATTTTAAGAGCCCTTTAAGTCGAAAAAAATGGCTTCGTCGTGTGGACAGGTGCAGGGTTAAATTGATCTAACGCTGCTAAATTCGACCTAAACTCATAGTGTAGACCAGGGCTCAGTGAGCAAAAATAATGGAGATCAAGTAGCAGAATTCAATTTTTTAAAACCCCCAGCATCACCATTTTGCATTGTTTCTAACAAATGATAAATCTTTACTGCTGCAACTGAAAGGGCAACAGGGAAAGCTCCATACCAAAACACGAAGAGATTGATTCCTTAAACCCAAGATGATAAAATATGTTTTTTGTTTAAAAAAAAAAGTCAGGATAGTTGCCTAAACCTGCCAGCAAATCAGAACTGTATGTTTATTCAGCTCTCATGCGTGGTATTGTTTCAATGTTCATTAACCACCTCTCAGCTACCTGCAATCTTTAAAATAATTTACAAAACCTTATCCTCACCAGACTCCCACTGAAGTAAACATTGTCATTCATAAGAAATATCATGGCCTTTAAAACTTCTACTATGATGAACATGACCCACAGCACATAATTACATTGCTCTCTTAAGCCATTAACAAACAAACCAGAACAGCTAAGTGCTGCATGAAAAAGTTTTGCAGAGATCTAAGTTTCAACCTGAAAGCAAATATTTATTAATGAGTAGAAAACACTGAAAATGGATGTTTATAGCAAATGTTTCCAGACTCATTAATTATTGCAATGCAAACATTACCCAGAAGTCAGGCAAAAACAGGGAGGAAACATTCAGGTAAAGGAAAAGCCTCACAAAGGCCTGGTTTCAATATGCATTATCTCCCTTAAGCAAGTACAACTGCCAGACAGCTATAGATCTGCACTAGGGATGAAGTAACATTCATCCCTGGTGTGAAAGTCTGATGATAGTCTTCCACACTACTACTTACACCCTGCAGTTAGCCAGGGGAGTGTTTGCAGATCCAGTGGACACAGTATCCTGCGCAATCAATGTGGAGGGGCTGGAGCTACTATTTCAGCCCACAATCCAGAGTAGCAGCAGCCCCTGACCCTGGATTGAAGGAATTAATGTAACCTCTGCACTTATCTGAATAGAAACTGAATACTTAGGTTTTATGAAGTTGGGGTGAATTTCACCCCTACATTCTCAATATAGACTATTCTACGTCTACAGAATTCTCTAATAGAATATTAAGAAAATAAGAACATAAGAATGGCCATACTGGGTCAGACCAAAGGTCCATCTAGCCCAGTATCCTGTCTTCTGACAGTGGCCAATGCCAGATGCCCCAGAGGGAATGAACAGAACAGGTAAATCATCAAGTGATCCATCCAGTCACCCATTCCTAACTTCTGGCAAACTGAGGCTAGGGACACCATCCCTATCCATCCTGACTAATAGCCACTGATGAACCTATCCTCCATGAATCTATCTAGCTCTTTTTTGAACCCTGCTATAGTCTTGGCCTTCACAACATCCTCTGGCAAGGAGTTCCACAGGTTGACAGTGCGTTGCATGAAAAAATATTTCCTTTTGTTTGTTTTAAACCTGCTGCCTATTAATTTAATTTGGTAACCCCTAGTTCTTGTGTCATGAGAAGAACTAAATAACACTTCCTTATTTACTTTCTCCACACCAGTCATGATTTTATAGACCTCTATTATATCCCCCCTTAGTCATCTCTCTTCCAAGCTGAAGAGTCCCAGTCTTTCTAATGTCTCTTCATACAGAAGCCGTTCCATATCCCTAATAATTTTTGTTGTCCTTTTCTGAACCTTTTCCCATTCCAATATATCTTTTTTGAAATGGGGGAGACCACATCCGCACACAGTATTCAAGATGGAGGTGTACCATGGATTTCTTCAGAGGCAATATGATATTTTCTGTTTTATTATGCAGCCCTTTCCTAATGGTTCCCAACATTCTGTTCACTTTTTTGACTGCCGCTGCACATTGAGTGGACGTTTTCAGAGAACTAGCCATAATGACTCCAAGTTCTCTCTCGAGTTGTAACAGCTAATTTAGATCTCATCATTTTATATGTATAGTTGGGATTATGCTTTCCAATGTGCATTTCTTTGCATTTATCAACATTGAATTTCATCTCCCATTTTGTTGCCCAGTCACCTCAAAAAGCCCCATCCATATGCCCCACTGGCTGTCATCTTTTGACTCTCTCCCCACTCAGCACCCATCTCCTCCACTATTTTCTCCTTAGTTCCCCTTCCAAAAAATAATTTCCTTCTTACTTAAATTATAAATGGTATCTGGGCTAGTGAAGGGGATTAGTAGGAGTGGGACAGGATCAGCCAACTGTTTTTGGGCAGTTAGACAGGGAGTTCTAAGGATAGTTCCAATCAAAGTGGAGGGATATTCATAAACCCTAGTTACTGAAAGACCATCTGAGCACTCTGACTGGGGACTACCTACTGTACAGTTTTTAGTAAAATGGCAGTCTCATCCGCTCACGCACAGTGGAGGAAATTGCATAAGTGAGAAAAAAGTGCAATTATGGTCAATAACTGCCCAGCATTTCTATGTATCCACTGACCAGGACAACTTACTTCTGGGGAAATTCTGCACCACTGCACACATGCAGAATTCATATCTGGCACACAATTTTTTTCTCTGCAGAAAATACATTCTACCCAAGAAGTGCTGCAGTTCCGCCTTTCACCCACCAGAGACCACTGTGGTGCCAGAACAGCCAGCAGCTGGCTGCATTCATCACAGTACCCTGACCACAGAGCCAAGTTAGGACAGACAGTGTGGGGCACACAGGGCTGCTGAAGGGTCATAGACTGGGGTTCAGAAGGGCTAGTGAGGGGGACAGACTGTATTAATATGCTTAGTAGGGAATCTATTTGCCCCCCAAAAATTTCCTGAAACTGTATTGTTACAGACATACTTGCTGACAGGTATTTTGAAATAAATTACCAAAATAATTGAAATGAGCATGATTATATTGTGCTATTTTGACAAATAAAATATGCAGAATTTTACATAAGAACGGCCATACTGGGTCAGATCAATGGTCCATGTATCATGTACCTAGTATCCGGTCTTCTGACAGTGGCCAATGCCAGGTGTTTCAGAGGGAATGTACAGAAGGGGTAGTCATCAAGTGATCCATCCTCTGTCGCCCCTTCCCAGCCTCTGACAACACAGGCTAGGGATGCTTCAGAGCATGGTTTTACATCCGTGCCCATCCTGGCTAATAGCCATTGGTGGACCTCGCCTCCATTAACTTATCTAATTCTTATTTTACCAGAATTTTAAAATATTGTGTACAGAATTTTTAATGTTTTGGCGCAGAATTCCCCCAGGACTAAAAACTGCATTTCAGCATAACATACCAGATAGTAAAACTTAATGTTTAACAGGAATCTTTCATTTTTACTGACCATCATCTACACAGACAGTAGCAAGCATTTACAAAGTTAACTTGCTGAGAATTAAAGCAGAAACATTAAAAAAACCAAAGTGTATCAGACCAAATTCAAGTGCTGAAACAAAAATAGTATAGGATTACATGTAGTCAGTCTCTCACTCTAAGTCATACTGTTAACACTATGATGTGACAACTATAGAAGTAAAGCAACCTTAGCGTCCGTGCCAAAGACAAGCAACAGAAGGCTTTGGGAGATGGATCAGGTTGATCAAAGTAAATATGATAAATTAAGGGGAAGCATCCCTAATGCAGCATGAGTATTTTAGGTTTTCAGATTTGTGTTTTAATGTTTAACCACACATATTACAAATTACTACTTATTTCTACCAAAGAAACAGTGGATTTTTCTCCCCTCCCCCTTTTTTTGGCTGAATATAGTAACTTTAGTCAAATTTCAATTAAAAAGGAACTTATTGTGATGTTATAGGATTAACGTATGACCATGTACATCATTGTTGCTACCACTGCTATACAACTGCAAAAATCTTGTACAAATTATCTCATGTAAGGTGTCAATGGAAAAGTTATGATTTTCTGAATATGATTATCCTGTTTGTATGCGTATATCATTTTTGTATCTGAAGTTATGAATATTGACTACATACCTGTATTTCAAATGTGTTTGCTCCTGGCGTAACACCCACAAGATAGTTTGCATCTAGTTTAGCCTGCACATTGTGAATGGACCATTCAAGTTGATGGCCCATTAACAAACACAAATGGCCAAGGAAGAAGATTATCCCTGCAAGGTGGGCCATCCTGTGGATGCCTTAGCCAAAATATGGGTAATGGCTCTGGCTATGATTCATCAAAGCATTCAAGGGCATGTGACTGGCTCATATGACCCTGGACTCCATGATACACCTGTAGTTTTCCACAAACTAAAGACTGAGAGCATCCCCTCCACATGGAAGAAAGTATAAAAGACCCTGGAAGCATCTCCATTTTGCTTCTTTCCTGATCTGATCTCTGGACTTACCCTAACAGGAGCATTACAACCAATAGACTCAGGACCTTCCAATCTTTTGGAAGTTACCAGAGACATTACAAGCCAGCAGTTTATTCCATCTAGGGTTGCTAGGTGTCCTGTTTTCGACCGGAACACCTGGCTGAAAAGGGACCCTGGTGGCTCCGGTCAGCACTGCTGACCGGGCTGTTAAAAGTCTGGTTGGCAGCGCAGCAGGGTTGGCAGGCTCCCTGCCTGGCTCCACGCAGCTCCCAGGAAGTAGCCGGCATGTCTGGCTCCTAGGTGGAGGAGTGTCCAGGGAGGATCTGCAGAGCACCCTGTACACGTCTCCACCTAGGAGCCAGAGGGACATGTCCCCACTTCCTGAGAGCTGCCTGAGCTCAGCACTGCCCAGAGCCTGTACCCCAAACCCCCTCCCACAGCCCAACCTCCTGCCCCAGCTCGGAACCCCCTCCTGCACCCCAAAACTCTCATCCCCAGTCCCACCCCAGAGCCTGCACCCCCTCCTGCACCCCTACCCCAGCTCAGTGAAAATGAGCGAGTAAGGGTGGAGGAGAGCAAGCAATGGAGGGAGGGGGGATTGAGTGAGCGGGGGCAGTGCAAGGGTGTTCGGTTTTCTGCACTTAGAAAGTTGGCAACCCTAATTCCATCACTGCTACAAACCTGTTCCAAGAACTTTGCAATGACTGTACGTATTTGATTCCTTTGACCATTTTAATTCTCTTCTCTTTCTTTTCTCTTATAAATAAACCTTTAGATATTAGATAATAAAAGGACTGGCAATAGCATGATTATTGGGTAAGATCTGAGTTATATATTGGCCTGGCTACATGGTTCATCTCTTAGGATTAGAAGAACCCTTTGATGAAATTGGTTTTAAATAGCCACTCACAGAATCATAGAATATCAGGGTTGGAAGGGACCTCAGGAGGTCATCTAGTCCAACCCCCTGCTCAAAGCAGGACCAATCCCCAACTAAATCATCCCAGCCAGGGCTTTGTCAAGCCTGACCTTAAAAATATCTAAGGAAAGAGATTCCACCACCTCCCTAGGTAACGCATTCCAGTGTTTCACCACCCACATAGTGACAAAGTTTTTCCTAATATCCAACCTAAACCTCCTCCACTGCAACTTGAGACCATTACTCCTTGTTCTGTCATCTGCTACCACTGAGAACAGTCTAGAGCCATCCTCTTTCGAACCCCCTTTCAGATAGTTGAAAGCAGCTATCAAATCCCCCCTCATTCTTCTCTTCCGCAGACTAAACAATCCCAGTTCCCTCAGCCTCTCCTCATAAGTCATGTGTTCCAGTCCCCTCATCATTTTTATTGATCATTTTTGTTGCCCTCCGCTTGACTCTTTCCAATTTATCCACATCCTTCTTGTAGTGTGGGGCCCAAAACTGGACACAGTACTCCAAATGAGGCCTCACCAATGTCAAATAGAGGGGAACGATCACGTCCCTCGATCTGCTGGCAATGCCCCTACCTATACATCCCAAAATGCCATTGGCGTTCTTGGCAACAAGGGCACACTGTTGACTCATATTCAGCTTCACATCCACTGTAATCCCTAGGTCCTTTTCTGCAGAACTGCTGCCTAGCCATTCGGTCCCTAGTCTGTAGTTGTGCATGGAATTCTTCTGTCCTAAGTGCAGGACTCTGCACTTGTCCTTGTTGAACCTCATCAGATTTCTTTTGGCCCAATCCTCTAATTTGTCTAGGGCCCTCTGTATCCTATCCCTACCCTCCAGCACATCTACCTCTCCTCCCAGTTTAGTGTCATCTGCAAATTTGCTGAGGGTGCAATCCACACCATCCTCCAGATCATTTATGAAGATACTGAACAAAACCGGCCCGAGGACCGACCCTTGGGGCACTCCACTTGATACCGGCTGCCAACTAGACATGGAGCCATTGATCACTACCCGTTGAGCCCGACAATCTAGCCAACTTTCTATCCACCTTATAGTCCATTCATTCAGCCCATACTTCTTTAACTTGCTGGCAAGAATACTGTGGGAGACCGTGTCAAAAGCTTTGCTAAAGTCAAGGAACAACACGTCCACTGCTTTCCCCTCATCCACAGAGCCAGTTATCTCGTCATAGAAGGCAATTAGATTAATCAGGCATGACTTGCCCTTGGTGAATCCATGCTGACTGTTCCTGATCACTTTCCTGTCATGTAAGTGTTTCAGGATTGATTCTTTGAGGACCTGCTCCATGATTTTTCCGGGGACTGAGGTGAGGCTGACTGGCCTGTAGTTCCCAGGATCCTCCTTCTTCCCTTTTTTAAAGATGGGCACTACATTAGCCTTTTCCCAGTCGTCCGGGACTTCCCCCGATCGCCATGAGTTTTCAAAGATAATGGCCAATGGCTCTGCAATCACATCCGCCAACTCTTTTAGCACTCTCGGATGCAGCACATCCAGCCCCATGGACTTGTGCTCGTCCAGCTTTTCTAAATAAAGTCCCATATTATGCAAGTGATTCCCATATTATGGGAATAAAGTTCCATAGTATGCAAGTGGGACTCATCATTAAGTCTAGTGTCTGGGTGGTGAAACAAGGGCTGGGAAACTGTATTTCTGACTTCTTGCTAACCAGTGTGGTGAGACAGAAGTTTAGTTACTGGAGTGGTACATCGTATGGAAGAATAACAATCAGTTGGCCCTTATTTCTCAGCAGTTTGTCCTGAATCTGGCATGCTCAGCTGTAACCCATTGAGGCACGGTGACACTTGTTAAACTCAAGTTTCCTCTATTAAGTACAATTTAGATTTGAATGTTAAAATTTTGGGTTTGAATCATGTACGTCTTCAGATATTTATGCCATTTACACTTTGCATATAGCTCCATTTTGACAGTAACAAGACCAGTCAGTTTCAGTTATTGCTTAAAGGGGCCCCTAGTGTCTGAAAGTGGTTTACTTATTACCCAACAAAAATTACTAAAACTGAAAGAAAAAAAATATATAATTTTCAGCTTGTCTACTTTGTTGAATTCCATTAATAAATTATAGCCCTAACTGGGAAGCTTGCCACTCTAAGGGGACTGGAGGAGGTTTATGAAACCAAGGACCCTGTTTGTATAGTTTCCATAACAAAATTTAAAAGATATCAGATTTAAAATGTATTATATAATTTGAGTCATACCACAGTCCTGTCTGTACTGCAAAATGCAACACTGTTGTTTCCCCAACAGTTAAAACAGTTTCATTTTGTAGAGCAAATGAGATCCAACAATCCTTTAACTATGTCTTGAAACATGCTAAAAACATTAACATAAAATTTCATTTTTCATAATTTAAGATTTTAGTACCAGACAAGAAAACTAAACAAATGTTTTAACCTACATTTTTCCCTTTGATTTATTAGCGAAAGCAAAAGAGTGAAAATAGATACCTTCACATGAGGGAGGGCGGGAACAGGAAGGAATTTCAAACTTCTAATTTTCAAATAAAACAGACCAGTTGTTCAAGTTGTCTAAGATTTTGATTAGCAAGTTAACTGCCAGTTTACGCTTGTGACCACCTGTGACACTGCTAACACATGGAATTAGAGCCATCTCTACTGGTACCTTTTTTAAAACTTTCCTCCCTCCCCTTTGTCTATTTATTCGCCTGTTTTGTATTTTCTAAATCACAGACTGTGCGCTCTCTGGGGCAGGGACTGTATCTGTGGCATGGAATATATTTGTGTTGTAAAAATTTTCATGAGGCTCTAATCCCTATTTGGAGTCCTTGGGCACCATCATCATAGAAACATTGTTTGTATTTTCTTCGTCTGTTAAAATAAAAAAAATCATTTTATTCCATTTGAAAATAAAGAATGGATGACTTAAAAATTATGTAAATGGCTTGCACAGAGGCCACAGTTTCAATAGCACCGCCCATATTACAACTACAGTACATTGAACTGGATTGGAGACTAATCCTCAGCTGTGGTTCAAACACTGTAGTAATCAGTTTTCAAAAGTTAATGTAACCTGGCAGTAACATTTACTGAAATAGCTTTCAGTATGTGCAGATGCTTTTCAGGAGAGAAATTAAATCACTTGCATAATATGGGACTAAGTACTTGTTAAACATTAGCCAGCTGCGTGTCCACAGCACATGAACTCACTTACCTCTGAATGCCTTAGAGCAGCTTGCTGCCTTCCTAAACTGTGTCAGTGAGATCTCACAGACTGGTCCTTGAGAATGTATATTTTTTCATGGTCTATGTGTATATATAAAATCTGCTCACTGTACTTTCCACTTTATGCATCCGATGAAGTGAGCTGTAGCTCAGAAAAGCTTATGCTCAAATAAATTGGTTAGTCTCTAAGGTGCAACAAGTACTCCTTTTCTTTTTGCGAATACAGACTAACACGGCTGCTACTCTGAAACCTGTCATTATGCAAGGCACTGCATTTAGCCATATGCAGTGGAAATCTATCAACTTCATGAAAAAGCTTGTACAGATACAGACAGACATCATCTTCCTTTCCAAATGCAAACAGATGGACATCATACCAAAAGGACTGAAGGTAAAAAATCCATTAGACTCTACATACCACACAGACTACGCTGACAGCTTGTGTCACACGCTCTCAAAGAAACTTCGGAACAACCTGATCAACATCCTCTAGAGCAAACAGGGAAAGATTAACTATGAACTCTCAAAACTGGATACTCTCATAAAAAAACCAACCTTCGACATAAACTTCCTCATGGCTGGACTTTACTAAAACTAGACAAGCCATTTACAACACACACTTTGCTTCTCTACAAAAGAAAAAGGACACTAAATTATCTAAACTACTACTTGCCACAAGAGGCCACAGCAATGGTTCCCTTAACCCACCCAGCAATATTGTTAATCTATCCAACTATACTCTTAACCCAGCAGAAGAATCTGTCCTATCTCGGGGCCTCTCCTTCTGCCCCTCCACCCCCACGAACATGATACAGTTCTGTGGTGACCTAGAATCCTATTTTCGACATCTCCGACTCAAGGAATATTTCCAACACACCTCTGAACAACATACTAATCCACAGAGACCTTCCTACCAACACTACAAAAAAAAGGATTCTAGGTGGACTCCTCCTGAAGGTCGAAACAGCAGACTGGACTTCTACATAGATTGCTTCCGCCGGCGTGCACAGGCTGAAATTGTGGAAAAGCAGCATCACTTGCCCCATAACCTGAGCCGTGCAGAACACAATGCCATCTACAGCCTCAGAAACAACTCTGACATCATAATCAAAAAGGCTGACAAAGGAGGTGCTGTTGTCATCATGAATAGGTCGGAATATGAACAAGAGGCTGTTCGGCAGCTCTCCAACACCACTTTCTACAGGCTATTACCCTCTGGTCCCACTGAGGGTTACCAAAAGAAACTACAGCATTTGCTCAAGAAACTCCCTGAAAAAGCATAAGGACAAATCTGCACAGACACACCCCTGGAACCCCGACCTGGGATATTCTATCTGCTACCCAAGATCCATAAACCTGGAAATTCTGGGCACCCCATCATCTCAGGCATGGGCACCCTGACAGCACCATTGTCTGGCTATGTAGACTCTCTCCTCAGGCCCTATGCTACCAACACTTCCAGCTATCTTCGAGACACCACTGACTTCCTGAGGAAACTACAATCCATCGGTGATCTTCCTGAAAACACCATCCTGGCCACTATGGTTGTAGAAGCCCTCTACACCAACATTCCACACAAAGATGTACTACAAGCCATCAGGAACAGTATCCCCGATAATGTCATGGAAAACCTGGTGGCTGAACTTTGTGACTTTGTCCTCACCCATAACTATTTCACATTTGGGGACAACGTATACCTTCAAATCAGCGGCACTGCTATGGGTACCCGCATGGCCCCACAGTATGCCAACATTTTTATGGCTGACTTAGAACAACGCTTCCTCAGCTCTCGTCCCCTAATGCTCCTACTCTACTTGCGCTACATTGATGACATCTTCATCATCTGGACCCATGGAAAAGAAGCCCTTGAGGAACTCCACCATGATTTCAACAATTTCCATCCCACCATCAACCTCAGCCTGGACCAGTCCACACAAAGAGAACCACTTCCTGGACCCTACAGTGCTAATAAGCGATAGTCACATAAACACCACCCTATACCGGAAACCTACTGACCGCTATTCCTACCTACATGCCTCCAGCTTTTACCCAGACCACACCACACGATCCATCGTCTACAGCCAAGCTCTACGATACAACCGCATTTGCTACAACCCCTCACACAGAGACAAACACCTACAAGATCTCTATCAAGCATTCTTACAACTACAATACCCACCTGCTGAAGTGAAGAAACAGATTGACAGAGCCAGAAGAGGACCCAGAAGTCACCTACTACAGGACAGGCCCAACGAAGAAAATAGCAGAACGCCACTAGCCGCCACCTTCAGCCCCCAACTAAAACCTCTCCAACGCATTATCAAGGATCTACAACCTATCCTGAAGGACGACCCATCACTCTCACAAAACTTGGGAGACAGGCCAGTCCTTGCCTACAGACAGCCCCCCAACCTGAAGCAAATACTCACTAGCAACCACACACCAAACAACAGAACCACTAACCCAGGAACCTATCCTTGCAACAAAGCCCGCTGCCAACTGTGCCCACATATCTATTCAGGGGACACCATCATAGGGCCTAATCACTATCAGAGGCTCGTTCACCTGCACATTTACCGATGTGATATATGCCATCATGTGCCGGAGATGCCCCTCTGCCATGTACATTGGGCAAACTGGACAGTCTCTACGCAAAAGAATAAATGGACACAAATCAGATGTCAAGAATTATAACATTCATAAACCAGTCAGAGAACACTTCAATCTCTCTGGTCACTCGATTTCTGATCTCAAAGTGAGTATCCTTCAACAAAAAAACTTCGAAAACAGACTCCAACGAGAGACTGCTGAATTGGAATTAATTTGCAAATTGGATACAATTAACTTAGGCTTGAATAGAGACTGGGAGTGGTTGAGTCATTATACTAAGTGAAACTATTTCCCCTTGTTTATTCCTCCTCCCTTTCCCTCACACCCGCCCCCCCTTCCTCAGACGTTTTTGTTAACTCCTGGAAATGGCCCACCTTGATTATCACTTCAAAAGGTTTTCTCTCCCCCTACCCCACTCTCCTGCTGGTAACAGCTCATCTTAAGTGATCACTCTCCTTACAATGTATATTTTTTCATGGTCTGTGTGTATATATAAAATCTGCTCGCTGTACTTTCCACTTTATGCATCCGATGAAGTGAGCCGTAGCTCACGAAAGCTTATGCTCAAATAAATTGGTTAGTCTCTAAGGTGCCACAAGTACTCCTTTTCTTCCTAGAAAGTGTAACTCCAAAAGCCACTCACAAACTTAACGCATTAACAGCCCTTTGTCTGCACTTCCTGCAGCCTCCAAAGATCCCCTCCTTAGCAAAAGTGGCAGAAAAGGGGTGTAGACAGCAAAGCAAAAACATATTAAAAATCTAGTAGAAAGAGCATGTACAAAGTCGTAGATGATTCCTTTTACTGTGTTAACTTGAAAATAAAAGAGCAAACTTTAAAGACTCCCACAGTCTTCATCTGGCCACAGGAAAGCACAGAAAGGATTAAGAGGTACATATAAGAGCATCAACAAATCATTTCAGTTCATAATTATGCTAGGAGATAGACAATTCCAAGAAGAGCTGTGTGGACAGAAGCAGAAATTAAAATCAAGTGTGAACAGCAGTTTACAGAATAAGGCGAGAAGAAACATTCTCTTTTGGCTTCTACAAAACTAATTTCAGGAAAGGGAAAAGCATTTACACATTTCTGATTTCTCATCCCTCTCCAAGGGTCACTACAAGGACAGCCAGTAAATGGAGTGCATGTGGCTCAAGGGCAGAGAGCACCTGTAATCACCTCATTATATTGTCCTTCCCACATTTTAATTACACTTTTCAGTATTTTTAAACAAAATGGAGAGCCCACATTTTCTAGATGGGTACTAGAAAAAGGATAGGAGAAGCTGAGGAAAATCAGAACCAGTTTTTCACATACAGGGACCCCAAATACTGTGTCTACATTGCAATTAGGCAACCATGGCATGATGGTGGGCCCATGCCACCTGACTCCAATTTGTGTGGGGCTCAGGTTGCTTCCTTGTTTCCTTCAGGTTGTTGTCCCACCTCGCAGGGTCCTAGAGCCTGTCCCCCATACCCAGCCAAATGTCTACATTGCAATTAAACAGCCCCGCCGCAGCCAGAGACAGCTGGCATGGGTCAGCTGCAGATGCAGTTGCAGTGTAGACATACTCAAACAAGACTTTGTCTCCATTAGAAAGTTGTACCACTTTAACTATATTGGCATACAAGTGGTACAAGCTCCTAGTGTGGACTAAAGTGTATCAGTATAAGGGCCTGGCTGCACTTGCGAGTTACAGCACAATAAAGGAGCCCCAGCCACCCTAGCTCACTACCCGTCCACACTGGCAAGGCACGTAGAACTCTCTGAGTCCACGGCTAGAGCACTCCTGGTACTCCACCTCGCTGAGTGGAATAACGTTTGCTGTGCCCCCGCTGGAGCGCTGCGGCGCCAGTGTGGACGCCCTGGTCTATTATTGCACTCTGATCGGCCTCCAGAAGTATCCCACAATGCCTGTTCTAGCCACTCTGGTCATCACTTTGAACTCTACTGCCCTGCCCTCAGGTGACCAACAGTAAGACCCTCCCTTTAAATTCTCTGGGAATTTTGAAAATCCCCTTCCTGTTTGCTCAGCCAGGCGTGGAGTGCTCTCAGTGAATCTTTCCAGGTCACGATGCCTCCATGCGCCAGGCGATCCCCAGTATGGAGCAATGGCGAAGTGCTGGACCTCATCAGTGTTTGGGTGGAGGAAGCTGTCTAGTCCCAGCTGCACTCCAGCCACAGGAATTTCAATATCTTCGGGCAGATATCAAGGGCCATGCTGGAAAGGGGTCATGACAGGGGAGCACTGCAGTGAAGGAGCTGCGGAATGCCTACCACAAAGCCAGAGAGGCAAACAGCTGCTCCGGTGCTGCCCCCGCGATCTGCTGTTTTTACAAAGAGCTGGACGCGATACTTGAGGGCAACCCCACCTCCATACTGAGTACCACCATGGACATCTCAGAGGCCAGTGCAACAAGGCAGGAGGAGCCAGCAAAGCGGAAACGAGGGTGCTCCGGCGGAGGAAGACACCCCAGAATCCATAGGTGCATGAAGCCAGGAGCTGTTCTCAAGCCAGGACGAGGGTAGCCAGTCGCGGTGGCCGGTGCTTGGGGAAGAACAAACACCAAAGGAGGTTCCTGGTAAGCGGCTTTTATTTTGGGAAGGAAGTTATTCAGTGCGGGCTCTTGGCGTGAGGAGGGTTAGGGCTACATACATGCCTAGATGCGGAATAGGGCGTTGATGTGCTCTCTCTCATCGCGGTAATCGGCCTCAGTGATCTCTTAAAACTTGGGCAATATGCTTGCGCAGGTTTTTTGGGAGAGCCACTATTGTCCTCATCCCAGTAAGGCTAACTTGTCCACGCCACTGTGCCATGAGGGGCGGGTGGACCATTGTTGCATACAGGCAAGCTGCACGTGAGCCAAGGTGGAAGCCGCATTGCAGTAGAAGACCCTCCCTTGCTTCCCAGGTCACCCTCTGCAACGAGATATCTTCCAGGTCAAAATCCTGTGGAAAATGTGGGTACAATGTTCACCATAGCGGTCCCCTGCTGCTGTTGACTCTTCCCAAGGCACAGAAACCCAGAGGACAGTACAGCCGTGAAACCATCAGTCACGCTTCACCCTGTGCTTACTCACCATTTTGGGGCTCCCATGGGTTGTGTGCGCTCGCTTTGGGACAGGCAAATTATGCTATTGTGTAGACTGTGCTTTCCCTAGAGTATGGGGCAATCATTGCTCTGTCTGGTGTGAACAATGCTGCCTCTGTTAAGTGTTGCATTTTGCCTTTACAGTTGCAACCTTGAGATCTCAGCCGTCCATATTATCAACAGCCAAGAGGCTGCAAAGAATCAGAAAGAGGCCATGTAGAAGCAAAGAGGACATGCTGCATGAAGTCATGCAGCATTCAACTAATGAAAATAAAAAAGTGCAGGAGTGGCGGGAGAGTGAAAGGAGGGTCCGCCAGCAGAATACGGATCGCCGGCACCAAAGCACAGAGTGGCTGATAAGCATCATGGAGCGCCAAGTGGACTCGATCCAGGCGCTCGTAGCCATGCAGGCGGAGCACTACTGCACCCCCCTGCCCCGCCAGCTCTTGTCCCAAAACTGTTTCCCTTGTGCCACCATGTTACCTCCAAACCACTTTCCCCAACATCCAGGTTCTTACTGCCACCCGCTGCCTCCAACACTTGTAGCTTCACCACCCAGCCCCAAAAACTATGACCCTTACCCACTGCACTCAACCCCCATCACCATGCAGTATAGCCATCCTGAAGTGCAGCACGCATTGCACAGCACTCCAGACGGGACATATACAAATCTGTGATTGTACCGTTCCCCACCCCACCCCCTTGCCCTTTGTGTTTCCCAAGCAGTTGTGTTGTGTTTCTTTTCAATAAATTGATTTTTTGGCTTTGAAAACATTCTTTTTTATTGCATAACATAAAAGAAACCTTAGCCCAGGAAAGCAACAGGCACTGCAAGTCAGTGTATCATACGTAGCAAACAGATTCCTACCGCACTTCACTCCCGTGCAGGGCACCCCACCAGACATTACTGTTGGCTTTCAGCCTCAAATTGCTCCCTCAAGGCATCCCTAATCCTTGCAGCCCCACGCTGGGCCCCTTGAATAGCCCTGCTCTCTGGCTGTTCAAATTCAGCCTCCAGGTGTTGAACCTCCAAGTTCCATGCCTGAGTGAATCTTTCACCCTTCCCCTCACAAATGTTATGGAGGGTACAGCACGCGGATATAACCACGGGGATGCTGTTATTGGCCAGGTCCAGCTTCCCATACAGAGCGCACCAGCGACCCTTTAAACGGCCAAAAGCATACTCCACAGTCATTCTGCACCTGCTCAGCCTGTCGTTGAACCGCTCCTTGCTGCTGTCAGGGCTCCCTATGTAGGATTTCATGAGCCACGGCATCAAAGGTTAAGCGGGGTCTCCAAGGATCACAACGGGCATTTCAACTTCCCCTACGGTGATCTTCTGGTCTGGGAAAAAAGTCCTGGCTTGCAGCTTCCTGAACAGGCCAGTGTTCCGAAAGATGCGTGTGTCATGCACCTTTCTGGGCCAGCCTGCGTTAATGTCAATGAAACGCCCACGGTGATCCACAAGCGCCTGGAGAACCATAGAGAAATAGCCCTTCCGATTAACGTACTTGGAAGCTAGGTGGGCTGATTCCAGAATTGGAATATGTGTGCCATCTATCGCCCCTCCACAGTTAGGGAAACCCATTTGTGCAAAGCCAGCCACAATGTCATGCATGTTACCTGGAGTCACGTTTCTTCTGAGCAGGATGCGATTAATGGCCCTGCAAACTTGCATCAACACTATTCCAACAGTCGACTTCCCACTCCAAACTGGTTAGCGACCATTCAGTAGCTGTCTGGAATTGCCTGCTTCCAGATTGCAATAGCCACCCGCTTCTCCACCGTCAGGGCAGTTCTCAATCTCGTGTCCTTGCGCCACAGGGTGGGGGTGAGCTCCTCAGACAGTACCACGAAAGTGGCTTTTCTCATCTGAAAGTTCTGCAGCCACTGCTCGTCATCCCAGACTTGCATGACGATGTGATCCCACCACTCAGTGCTCGTTTCCCGCGCCCAAAAGCGCCGTTCCATGGTGGTGAGCATGTCCGTGAATGCTACAAGCAAACTCATGTCGTTTGCATTACTCGAGTCAATATCATCGTCGGAGTCCTCACTGTCACTTTGGATCTTAAGGAATATCTCGACTGCCAAATGTGATGCGTTGGTGAGACTCGTCAGCATATTCCTCAGCAGTTCAGGCTCCACTGCCGCCAACCGAAAGGGAAGACAGAGTGCGCAGTACAAAAACCGTTGAAAGATGGCACCAAATGTGGATGGAAGCAAAGGAAATGCTGGGATGCAAACCAATGCATCACCGGGCATTGGGACAGGACCTAGAATGCCCTGCACCCCCCCCCCACCCTCTTCCCACAAGCCACAGCACCAGAATGGGAAGAGGCTCTCTGTGGGATAGCTTCCCCCAATGCACCTCTCCCAATGCCGCTGCAAATGTGGCCATGGCAGTGCGCTTGCAGCTGTCAGTGTGGACAGACTGCAGCGCTTTCCCTACTGTGCTGTACGAAGTTTAACTCACAGCGCTCTACATCTGCAAGTGTAGCCATGCCCTAAAGGTGCTATGGGAAGGGAAATAAACTATACCAATGCAACTGCATCCACAGCAGGGGTGTAACTGGTATAATTAGGCTTGGAAGGATTACATTTTTATTGGTAAATATCAATAAATGTGGATTTCACTGTATGCATGCAAGCCAAAGGAAACAATTTCCATCAATAATCATTTTACAAATAGGCAACATAAGAAAAATGCTGCTTTAGATATTGATTTAAGGATATTTACTTATGTATTTTCACATGTGATGTTATCACAGAATATCAGGGTTGGAAGGGACCTCAGGAGGTCATCTAGTCCAACCCCCTACTCAAAGCAGGACCAATCCCCAATTTTTGCCCCAGATTTTTGGCACAGATTGAACTCACAACCCTGGGTTTAGCAGGCCGATGCTCAAACCACTGAGCTATCCCTCCCCCCCAAATGTTGACAAATTGTGATTTAACAGTTATAGAGCTTTCACTTTTGGAAATCAACACGTAGGTCAATCAATAATTACTGTCTGCTCCTTTTTAAATGTTTATAAAAAGCTTAAAAATAAACATCCCTTAAAATTATTTTGAAAATTAATTATGGACTCCAGCCTGAGCCCATGCGCAACTCTAGCCGCCTGGGGAGCCCAGGGCCGCCCTCCCAGGCTGTGCGGGGCTGCACTCTGGCCTGCACGGCTCAGGGCAGGCGGGCCAGGGAGCCTCTGCCCCGCGGAGGGCAGGCAGGAGGCGGGCGGGACCGAGCTGCCCGCCCCGCCTCGCCTCCGGGTGGAAAGGGAAAGGGGCCCGGGCTGGCGACCCTACAACGTCCCAGGCCCCGCCGGGCTGGCCTGGCGCCAAACCCCTCGCGTTTCAAGGGGGCTCCCCGGGGCGGCCTGGGCCACGGGGGTTACACGCCGGGGACTGCCCACGCCGGGGAGCCGCTGTGGCGTCCCTGCCCGGGGAACGCAAAGCCCCGAAGCGCTGCCGGGGAGGGAGGCGCCGGGCCGGTGGCGCCCCCGCGCCCCCACTCACCTGAGCCGTCAACTCGCCGCCACCGCGCCCGCAAAATGGAGCCTGTAGGGCTGGGCCGCCTCCGCCCCTTCCCCGGGACCCGCCCCGAGGGCAGCGCAAGCTCCTGGCCGCGCCGCTGGAGGAGGAGGAGGAGGAGGAGGCGGAGGCGGAGGCGGAGGCGGGCCGTTCTCTGCGGGGAATGCGGTCAGCCCTGCCCCGGCGGCGGTCTGGTTCTGGCTGTTGACATGGGTAGAGCCGCGAAACAGGGTGAGGGGGTTTAATGGAGTTCGTCCCGCCGCGTCCCCAGGTCCCTCGGGCCGGGCCGCTGCGGCCCCAGAGCCCCCCCTCCATGGCAGCATGGGGTCGTGCCCGGGGTGCTAGTGCAGCTGGTACCCCGCAGGAGAGGCCTCCCAGCTCTGGCTAATCCCTTCCAGGGCAGGTAGGGAGCTTGTCAACGAGAGAAAGAAGAGGTGGGCACCTCTACCCGCCTTTGTCCTTTGGGGCATGGGAGTACTCTGGGCTTGGCACGGCCATGTGTATGGGGGCTGAAGCATGTGACATCCTTCCCCTAGGAAATACAGACCGAGAGAACCGCCCCCAAAGCAGCGCCGGTGTGAGCCGGATACACGCTAGTTAGCGCACAGGGAACAGGGAGCGCGGCATTAGCTTGGAGTCTCAGCTGCAGAGGCGCTTCTGAGGGGATTAGTTAGCTGAGCTGACTAGGTTTCTTTAAAAGGAGTACTTGGGGCACCTTAGAGACTAACAAATTTATTTGAGGTTTCATTAGCAGCTCAACGAGCAGAGTATGCCCCAGCTCACAGGGGGGAGAACTAGGACTGCCTACGGAAAAGAAAGGCGGAGTCTCCTCTTACAAGAATGTGGATTGAAGTTTATTCCAAAGCGTAGGGCACCGAGCAACCCTGCTTTAAAGGGTGATCATGTCCGAACAAGTAGTGTAGCTGAACCAACCCAGCTTGTGACATTTAGTTACATCAGCCTAAATCAAGGGAAAGTCTATTGAAGTTACTAAGGGAGTTACTCCAACTTTATATCCGTATAGCTAAATCAAAATCTTGCCCTGGTCTACACTAGGACTTTAGGTCGAATTTAGCAGCATTAAATCGATGTAAACCTGCACCCGTCCACACGATGAAGCCCTTTATTTCGACTCAAAGGGCTCTTAAAATCGATTTCCATACTCCACCCCTGACAAGTGGATTAGCGCTTAAATCGCCCTTGCCGGGTCGAATTTGGGGTACTGTGGACACAATTCGATGATATTGGCCTCCGGGAGCTATCCCAGAGTGCTCCATTGTGACCGCTCTGGACAGCACTCTCAACTCAGATGCACTGGCCAGGTAGACAGGAAAACAACTGCGAACTTTTGAATCTCATTTCCTGTTTGGGCAGCGTGGCAAGCTGCAGGTGACCATGCAGAGCTCATCAGCACAGGTGACTATGATGGAGTCCCAGAATCACAAAAGAGCTCCAGCATGGACTGAACAGGAGGTACGGGATCTGATTGCTGTATGGGGAGAGGAATCCATGCTATCAGAACTCCGTTCCAGTTTTCAAAATGCCAAAACCTTTGTCAAAATCTCCCAGGGCATGAAGGACAGAGGCCATGACAGGGATCCGAAACAGTGCCGCGTGAAATTTAAGGAGCTGAGGCAAGCCTGCCAGAAAACCAGAGGGGCAAACAGCCACTCCGGGTCAGAGCCCCAAACATGCTGCTTCTATGATGAGCTGCATGCCATTTTAGGGGGTTCAGCCACCACCCAGCCGTGTTGTTTGACTCCTTCAATGGAGATGCAGGCAACACGGAAGCAGGTTTTGGGGACGAAGAAGATGATGATGATGATGATGAGGTTGTAGATAGCTCACAGCAAGCAAGCGGAGAAACCGGTTTTCCCGACAGCCAGGAACTGTTTCTCACCCTGGACCTGGAGCCAGTACCTCCCGAATCCACCCAAGGCTGCCTCCTGGACCCGGCAGACGGAGAAGAGACCTCCGGTGAGTGTACCTTTTAAAATACTATACATGGTTTAAAAGCAAGCATGTGAAAGGATTAATTTGCCCTGGCATTCACAGCTCTCCTGGATGTACTCCCAAAGCCTTTGCAAAAGGTTTCTGGGGAGGGCAGCCTTATTGCGTCCTTCATGGTAGGACACTTTACCACTCCAGGCCAGTAACACATACTCGGGAATCATTGTACAACAAAGCATTGCAGTGTATGTTTGCTGGTGTTCAAACAACATCCGTTCTTTATCTCTCTGTGTTATCCTCAGGAGAGTGAGATATCATTCTTGGTCTCCTGGTTGAAATAGGGTGCTTTTCTTCAGGGGACATCAGAGGAGCCCATTCTGCTGAGCTGTTTGCCTGCGGCTGAAAAGAAATGTTCCCCGCTGTTAGCCATGGGGAGTGGGGAGGGTTGAGGGGGGTAGCCACGCGGTGGGGGGAGGCAAAATGCGACCTTGTAACGAAAGCACATGTGCTATGTATATAATGTTAACAGCAAGGTTTACCCTGAAAGAGTGTAGCCACTGTTTTATAAAATGTGTCTTTTTAAATACCGCTGTCCCTTTTTTTTTCTCTACCAGCTGCATGTGTTTCAATGATCACAGGATCTTCTCCTTCCCAGAGGCTAGTGAAGATTAGAAAGAAAAAAAACGCACTCGTGATGAAATGTTCTCTGAGCTCATGCAGTCCTCCCACACTGACAGAGCACAGACGAATGCGTGGAGGCAAATAATGTCAGAGTGCAGGAAAGCACAAAATGACCGGGAGGAGAGGTGGCGGGCTGAAGAGAGTAAGTGGCGGGCTGAAGACAGGGCTGAAGCTCAAATGTGGTGGCAGCGTGATGAGAGGAGGCAGGATTCAATGCTGAGGCTGCTGGAGGACCAAACCAGTATGCTCCAGTGTATGGTTGAGCTGCAGCAAAGGCAGCTGGAGCACAGACTGCCACTACCGCCCCTGTGTAACCAACCGCCCTCCTCCCCAAGTTCCATAGCCTCCACACCCAGACGCCCAAGAACGCGGTGGGGGGGCCACCGGCCAACCAGCCACTCCGCCACAGAGGATTGCCCAAAAAAAAGAAGGCTGGCAATCAATAAATTTTAAAGTTGTAAACTTTTAAAGTGCTGTGTGGCATTTTCCTTCCTTCCTCCACCACCCCTCCTGGGCTACCTTGGTAGTCGTCCCCCTGTTTGTGTGATGAATGAATAAAGAATGCATGAATGTGAAGCAACAATGACTTTATTGCCTCTGCAAGCAATGATTAAAGGGAGGAGGGGAGGGTGGTTAGCTTGCGGGGAAGTAGAGTGAACCAAGGGGCGGGAGGTTTCATCAAGGAGAAACAAAAAGAACTTTCACACCATAATCTGGCCAGTCATGAAACTGGTTTTCAAAGCTTCTCTGATGCCTACCGCGCCCTCCTGTGCTCTTCTAACCGCCCTGGTGTCCGGCTGTGCGTAACCAGCAGCCAGGCGATTTGCCTCAACCTCCCACCCCGCCATAAACATCTCCCCCTTACTCTCACAGATATTGTGGAGCACACAGCAAGCAGTAATAACAATGGGAATATTGGTTTCGCTGAGGTCTAAGCGAGTCAGTAAACTGCGCCAGCGCGCCTTTAAACGTCCAAATGCACATTCTACCACCATTCTGCACTTGCTCAGCCTGTAGTTGAACAGCTCCTGATTACTCTCCAGGCTGCCTGTGTACGGCTTCGTGAGCCATGGCATTAAGGGGTAGGCTGGGTCCCCAAGGATAACTATAGGCATTTCAACATCCCCAACAGTTATTTTCTGGTCTGGGAATAAAGTCCCTTCCTGCAGCTTTTGAAACAGACCAGAGTTCCTGAAGATGCCAGCGTCATGTACCTTTCCCAGCCATCCCACTTTGATGTTGGTGAAACGTCCGTTGTGATCCACCAGAGCTTGCAGCACTATTGAAAAGTACCCCTTGCGGTTTATGTACTCGGAGGCTTGGTGCTCCGGTGCCAAGATAGGGATATGGGTTCCGTCTATGGCCCCACCACAGTTAGGGAATCCCATTGCAGCAAAGCCATCCACTATGACCTGCACATTTCCCAGGGTCACTACCCTTGATATCAGCAGATCTTTGATTGCGTGTGCTACTTGCATCACAGAAGCCCCAACAGTAGATTTGCCCACTCCAAATTGATTCCCAACTGACCAGTTGCTGTCTGGCGTTGCAAGCTTCCACAGGGCTATCGCCACTCGCTTCTCAACTGTGAGGGCTGCTCTCATCTTGGTATTCATGCGCTTCAGGGCAAGAGAAAGCAAGTCACAATGTTCCATGAAAGTGCCCTTACGCATGCAAAAGTTTCGCAGCCACTGGGAATCGTCCCAGACCTGCAACACTATGTGGTCCCACCAGTCTGTGCTTGTTTCCCGAGCTCAGAATCAGCGTTCCACAGCATGAACCTGCCCCATTAGCACCATGATGCATGCATTGGCAGGGCCCATGCTTTCAGAGAAATCTGTGTCCATGTCCTGATCACGTGACCGCGCTGACGTCGCCTCCTCGCCCGGTATCGCTCTGCCAGGTTCTGGTGCTGCATATACTGCTGGATAATGCGTGTGGTGTTTAATGTGCTCCTAATTGCAAAGTGAGCTGAGCGGCCTCCATGCTTGCTTTGGTATGGTGTCCGCACAGAAAAAAGGTGCGGAACAATTGTCTGCCGTTGTTCTGATGGAGGGAGGGGCGACTGACGACATGGCTTAGAGGGTTGGATTCAGGGAGCTAAAATCAACAAAGGGGGTGGCTTTACATCCATGAGTATTTCAGGCAGGACTTCATGGAGGGTTCCAATAAGAAATGGTGCACCTAAGTTATTGTTCTTATTGGAAAAAGGAGGTTAGTCTGGCCTCTGATTGATACATGGCTAGATTTACCTCGCTGCACCTTCTCTGTGAGTGACTGCAATGTGACCTAGAGGAATGAGTTCCCTAAACGGGTGGGGGGGGAGCAAATGAGTACAAAACAAATCTGGTCTATTTCTTGTTTTGATCCACTCCATCTATCTTTTACATCTTTGGCTGGCAGCAGAGGGTGCAGAAGGACTGCATGCCATCCACATCTCATGGCTGCCCGGCAGAAGATGATGCAATAGGACTGCTAGCAATCCGTATCGCCTGCCTACTCACCATAAGACGGTTCAATAGGACTGACTGCAGGACTAAAGAGAATGACCTGGTCAAGTCACTCCAAATTTAGTCCCTGCATCCATGTCTGCCCAGGCGCTCCTGGCTGATGTGGCCAGGAGCACCTCGGACATGACGATGACGGCTACCAGTTGTACTGTACCGTCTGCTGCCACAAGGCAAGGGGTTGATGCTGCTGTATAGCAATGCAGTACCACGTCTGCCAGCACCCAGGAGACATAGGGTGACGGTTACCTGAGCGGGCTCCATGCTTGCCGTGGTATGGCGTCTGCACAGGTAACTCAGGAAAAAAGGCACGAAACGATTGTCTGCCCTTGCTTTCACGGAGGGAGGGAGGGAGGGAGGGAACGGGGGCCTGACGATATGTACCCAGAACCACCCGCGACAATGTTTTAGCCCCATCAGAGTGCTCCATTGTGACTGCTCTGGACAGCACTCTCAACTCAGATGCACGATTGTTTGCCGTTGCTCTGATGCAGGGAGGGGCGACTGGGGACACGGCTTACAGGGTTGGTTTCAGAGAGCTAAAATCAACAAAGGGGGTGGCTTTACATCAAGGAGTATTTCAGGCAGGACTTCACGGAGGGTTCCAATAAGAAATGGTGCACTTAAGTTATTGTTCTTATTGGAACAAGGAGGTTAGTCTGGCCTCTGATTGATACATGGCTAGATTTACTCACTGCACCTTCTCTGTGAGTGACTGCAGTGTGACCTAGAGGGATGAGTCCCCTAGACAGGGGAGGGGGGGAAGCAAATGAGTACAAAACAAATCTGGTCTATTTCTTGTTTTGATCCACTCCATCTATCTTTTACATCTTTGGCTGGCAGCAGACGGTGCAGAAGAACTGCATGCCATCCACATCTCATGGCTGCTCGGCAAAAGATGGTGCAATACGACTACTAGCCATCCTCATCTCTTGCCTGCCCGGCAGAAGATGGTGCAATACAACTGCTATCCATCCTCATCTCTTGCCTGCCCAGCAGAAGATGGTACAGTATGACTGCTAGCAATCCATATCGTCTGCCTGCTCACCATAAGACGGATCAATAGGACTGACTGCAGGACTAAAGAGAATGACCTGGTCAAGTCACTCCAAATTTAGTCTCTGCGCCCATGTGTGCCCAGGCGCTCCTGGCCGATGTGGCCAGGAACACCTCGGACATGACGATGACGGCTACCAGTCGTATTGCACCATCTGCTGCCAGAAGGCAATGGGTTGCTGCTACTGTGTAGCAATGCAGTACCGCATCTGCCAGCACCCAGGAGACATACGGTGATGGTTACCTGAGTGGGCTCCATTCTTGCCGTGGTATGGCGTCTGCACAGGTAACTCAGGAAAAAAGGCGCGAAACAATTGTCTGCCCTTGCTTTCATGGAGGGATTGAGGGAGGGAGGGAATGGGGGCCTGACGATATGTACCGAGAACCACCCGCGACAATGTTTTAGCCCCATCAGGCATTGGGATCTCAACCCAGAATTCCAATGGGCAGCGGAGACTGCGGGAACTGTGGGATAGCTACCCACAGTGCAACACTCCGGAAGTTGACGCTTGCCTCGGTACTGTGGAAGCACTCCGCCGAGTTAATACACTTAATGCACTTAGAGCATTTTTTGGGGACACACACACACTCGAATATATAAAACCGATTTCTAAAAAACCGACTTCTATAAATTCGAACTAATTCCGTAGTGTAGACATACGCCTTGTCTGGCCCACGATGTGGTTAAACATAAAATTTATTCAGGATAGTAATCAAAGAGAAAACATTCCTACTATCAGTTATTGATGAGCTATTTTTCATAATCTACAAGTGCTTGCCTTCTGTACAAAGTGTACATAGTGGTTTTTTTACTTCTATTTTTAATCCTTCTTTTGGAGTGTTTACTGAACCTGTAGCAAAGATTTCAAGGCCAGAAGAGACCACTGTGATCATTTGGTTTGACCTCCCGTATAACACAGGCCAGAAAACTTACACAAAATAATTCCTTTTGAACTAGAGCATATCTTGAAAAAAATATCCAATCTTGATCTTAAGAATTACCAGTGATAGATACATGCCACAAGAAGCCACAGCAATGGTTCCCTTAACCCACCCAGCAATACTGTCAATCTATCCAACTATACTTTTAGCCCAGCAGAAGAATCTGTCCTATCTCGGGGCCTCTCCTTCTGCCCCTCCACCCCCACGAACATGATACAGTTCTGTGGTGACCTAGAATCCTATTTTTGACGTCTCCGACTCAAGGAATATTTCCAACACACCTCTGAACAACATACTAATCCACAGAGACCTTCCTACCAACAGTACAAAAAAAAAGGATTCTAGGTGGACTCCTCCTGAAGGTCGAAACAACAGACTTTGGACTACATAGAGTGCTTCCGCCAACGTGCACAGGCTGAAATTGTGGAAAAGCAGCATCACTTGCCCCATACCCTCAGCCGTGCAGAACACAATGCCATCCACAGCCTCAGAAACAACTCTGACATCATAATCAAAAAGGCTGACAAAGGAGATGCTGTTGTCATCATGAATAGGTCAGAATGTGAACAAGAGGCTGCTCGGCAGCTCTCCAACACCACATTCTACAAGCCATTCCCTCTGATCCCACTGAGGGTTACCAAAAGAAACTACAGCATTTGCTCAAGAAACTCCCTGAAAAAGCATAAGGACAAATCTGCACAGACACACTTCTGGAACCCCCACCTGGGGCATTCTATCTGCTACTCAAGATCCATAAACCTGGAAATCCTGGACGCCCCATCATCTCAGGCATTGGCACCTTGACAGCAGTATTGTCTGGCTATGTAGACTCCTTCCTCAGGCCCTATGCTACCAGCACTCCCAGTTATCTTCGAGACACCACTGACTTCCTGAGGAAACTACAATCCATCGGTAATCTTCCTGAAAACACCATCCTGGCCACTATGGATGTAGAAGCCCTCTACACCAACATTCCACACAAAGATGGACTACAAGCCGTCAGGAACAGTATCCCCGATAATGTCTCGGCAAACCTGGTGGCTGAACTTTGTGACTTTGTCCTCACCTCTCGTCCCCTAATGCTCCTACTCTACTTGCGCTACATTGACGACATCTTCATCATCTGGACCCATGGAAAAGAAGCCCTTGAGGAATTCCACTATGATTTCAATAGTTTCCATCCCACCATCAACCTCAGCCTGGACCAGTCCACACAAGAGATCCACTTCCTGGACACTACGGTGCTAATAAGCGATGGTCACATAAACACCACCCTATACCGGAAACCTACTGACCGCTATTCCTACCTACATGCCTCCAGCTTTTACCCAGACCACACCACACGATCCATCATCTACAGCCAAGCTCTACGATACAACCGCATTTGCTCCAACCCCTCAGACAGAGACAAACACCTATAAGATCTCTATCAAGCATTCTTACAACTACAATACCCACCTGCTGAAGTGAAGAAACAGATTGACAGAGCCAGAAGTGTACCCAGAAGTCACCTACTACAGGACAGGTCCAAGATAATAACAGAACACCACTAGCCATCACCTTCAGCCCCCAAATAAAACCTCTCCAATGCATCATCAAGGATCTACAACCTATCCTGAAGGACGACCCATCACTCTCACAAAACTTGGGAGACAGGCCAGTCCTTGCCTACAGACAGCCCCCCCAACCTGAAGCAAATACTCACCAGCAACCACACACCACACAACAGAACCACTAACCCAGGAACCTATCCTTGCAACAAAGCCCATTGCCAGCTGTGTCCACATATCTATTCAGGGGACACCATCATAGGGCCTAATCACATCAGCCACACTATCAGAGGCTCATTCACCTGCACATCTACCAATGTGATATGTGCCAGCAATGCCCCTCTGCCATGTACATTGGTCAAACTGGACAGTCTCTACGTAAAAGAATAAATGGACACAAATCAGATGTCAAGAATTATAACATTCATAAACCAGTCAGAGAACACTTCAATTTCTCTGGTCACTCAATTTCTGACCTAAAAGTCTCTATATTACAACAAAAAGTCTTCAGAAACAGACTCCAACGAGAGACTGCTGAATTGGAATTAATTTGCAAACTGGATACAATTAACTTAGGCTTGAATAGAGACTGGGAGTGGATGTGTCATTACACAATGTAAAACTATTTCCCTCCCCGCCCCCGCTCCTCGGACGTCCCTGTTAACTGCTGGAAATGGCCCACCTTGATTATAACTACAAAAGGTTTTCTCCCCCCCTCCGCCCTCCTGCTGGTAATAGCTCATCTTAAGTGATCACTCTCCTTACAGTGTGTATGATAACACCCATTTTTTCATGGTCTGTGTGTATGTAAATCTCCTCACTGTATTTTCCACTGAATGCATCCAATGAAGTGAGCTGTAGCTCACAAAAGCTTATGCTCAAATAAATTGGTTAGTCTCTAAAGTGCCACTAGTACTCCTTTACTTTCAGTAATAGAGAATCTACCACAGTCCTCAGGACATTTTTCCAATGCTAATTACCTTCACTTTTAAAGTCATGCTAGGAACAGTTTGATTACTATATTTTTATTAAAAAGAAAAGGAGTACTTGTGGCACCTTAGAGACTAACCAATTTATTTGAGCATAAGCTTTCGTGAACTACAGCTCACTTCATCGGATGCATACTGTGGAAAGTGTAGAAGATCTTTTTATACACACAAAGCATGAAAAAATACCTCTCCCCATCCCACACTCCTGCTGGTAATAGCTTATCTAAAGTGACCACTCTCCTTACAATGTGTATGATAATCAAGGTGGGCCATTTCCAGCACAAATCCAGGGTTTAACAAGAACGTCTGAGGGGGGGGGTAGGAAAAAACAAGGGGAAATAGGTTACCTTGCATAATGACTTAGCCACTCCCAGTCTCTCATTATGCAAGGTAGCCTATTTCCCCTTGTTTTTTCCTACCCCCCCCCACCCTCAGACGTTCTTGTTAAACCCTGGATTTGTGCTGGAAATGGCCCACCTTGATTATCATACACATTGTAAGGAGAGTGGTCACTTTAGATAAGCTATTACCAGCAGGAGAGTGGGGTGGGGGGAGGTATTTTTTCATGCTTTGTGTGTATAAAAAGATCTTCTACACTTTCCACAGTATGCATCCGATGAAGTGAGCTGTAGTTCACGAAAGCTTATGCTCAAATAAATTGGTTAGTCTCTAAGGTGCCACAAGTACTCCTTTTCTTTTTGCGAATACAGACTAACACGGCTGTTACTCTGAAACCTATATTTTTATTCTACCCCATTTACCTTGCAACTGATTATACATAGTTAAAGGACAGTAACTAGCAAAGTTTTGTCTAGTAGGGATCCACCCTTGATAACATACTAGCTACTCTGTTACATTAAATAAAGAGGAATCATTAAATAAAGAGGAATACAAACAACCTAGCTGTTTGGCAGCCATGTAAACACATTTAAGTCACCTGTTGAGAAAAACAAACACACTACAATCCATCTGCGTGGGAAGCCAAATGCAGCCACAGCCACTAAGCTATTTTTCTCTTAGCAGTACTTAGTACAGGCAGCAAAAAGTCTGGCTTCTACCTATTTTCAGCTCACATGCATGGTAAATTACCAGAGCAAGTTTCTGGCAGCAGGTAAAGTATCAAAACACTAATTCAAGCCTTCCCTGGTGGTAGCGGTGGCCATCTCTTCTCCCACCTGCACAGACTTAGGAATGGCTTGTACATATGTATCAGGTTTGCCTCTGTGCCTCCTTCCTGTGAGTCCATATGCCTGGAAACCCCTCCCTGAATAGGTCTGTACCTACTTCCACAGCCTTCAAACTCACTTCTTCCAAGAGGATTATCAGCTCCAAATCCTGCTCCTAAAGTAGTATGAAGGAAACAAACATCTTTAAATCTTTCTCCACAAAAATAAACTAATACTACCTCAAACTTAACAGATCACTTTGTTGTTTTGTTGCATTCCATCCTTCATCTATTTGTTGTCTATGTAGACTGTAAACTCCACAGGACAGAGACCTGGCGCTTTACAGACATGTAAAAAGGATAAAAAGGAAGTATTTTTCCACACCACGTAACTAGACTACCTGCACATCATCACAGGATGTCTTTGAGTGCAGATTCAAAAAAGAATTGACTCCTATATGGATAACTATCTAGAATTATGGATTTTAAGAAGGAATCATTGTGATCCAGTCTGTCCTCCTGCATAAACACAGGTCATAATACTTCCATGAATTAGTAGTTAATGCTAACAAAAATCTGGAAAGAATATTAAGCCTCATGCTCCCGGGCTTCAAGTCAGTCTCTAATTATTAGAGATTAGGAGAAGACAATGAAAGAGAGGCAAACAATCCCACAGCAGGGTTCTTACACCTTCCTCTGGATCACATGGAACTGGACACCATCGGAGACAGGATACTGGACTGGATAGGAATTCCACCGAGATGAGTTTACATAGCAAACAGAGGGTGCTTTGTAGAAAACAATAGCCAGAGCAAGATGGAAAGTGCCATGGGTACATATTGTATAAAGAAAACTGAAGATTTGGCAGATGCTAACAAGACCATAGAACAAGTTTACCTTCATTGGAGGGTCTATTTACTCACCGTATCTTTTTGACTTCCTGCTTCTGAAAGAAGAAAAGGAGTACTTGTAGCACCTTAGAGACTAACAAATTTATTTGAGCATAAGCTTTCGTGAGCTACAGCTCACTTAGCTGTAGCTCACAAAAGCTTTTGCTCAAATAAATCTGATGGTCTCTAAGGTGCCACAAGTACTCCTTTTCTTTTTGCGGATACAGACTAACACGGCTGCTACTCTGCTTCTGAGAGAGAACCCTTCTCCCAACATTACTATCATCAACAGCACACTGAAAGCAAAATTACATTGTTTCAATAGCATATCACTCTCTCTCCCTCCCTCCCCCCACCCCCTTGAGTAGTGTAATTTCCCCTGATGTCAACAGGAGTTGTAACAGGATTGAGGGCTGTATATATATGGACCTAAATAACTTGTGCTTTTTGTAGTGCTCTTCACCTGAAGTTCTGAAAGTATTTTACAAAAGGTGATTATCCCAATTTATCAGAGGGGGGAAAACTAAAAGCACAGAGCTTACATGAAGGCCACCCAGCAAGTCAATAGCAAAGCTAAGAACAGATGCTAGGACTCCTGACTGCCAGTCCTGTGCACTAGCTCTACACCTCATTGACTTCCCTTGTGTAATATAAAGTGTCTTCCCAAAGTGTAGTACAAAATGTAAGTGATGAGGCAGCAATCGTGCTTGGTTTTAACATGTTAAGTTTCAGTGTACAACTGCTGTCAACCACTCTCCCCCACTTTGTAACAGCAACAATTCTGGTCATCTTTGCACCATCAGATCAAAGTACAAAAAACCAGCAGCATGTATCACTGAACTAAGTCTAAAATATCTACTATAAAAAAACGCCTTGCTGCACCACCTTGTGACCACAGTAATTGAAATGCAGGTAGTCAAGCTTAGCTAAAATCAAGTTAACCATCCATGTGTGTAAGGAGAAGCCAGTTCAGTTCAGCTAATAAGTAGAAAGGACACAGTGTGTTTGTTAGCAGCAGAGTGAGAGCCACTACCCACTGAGTCATGTTCTTAGGAATCCTCCCACAACACCAGTGGACAGCGAACTTCAGCTAGAGGATTTGTAGGTGGATTGCATCCATTATTTCTCTGGCTCTGCTAGGTGGAGCCACACTAAAAATTAAAGCCTCACCCTTTCTTTGAACACAATACATGGGACAGGTCTGGTTCTGCTGTACTATTTAGCCACAAGCATGTCAAGACACAGCTCAAGCTTACATTAAATACAACGGTTCATATTTTTATTGTTTTTTTTTCAGTTGTCAAGTTTGTTTTCACACACGCAATGTTCAGCACTAACAATGATTGTCTAATCACAAACACACTAGTTTTTTCAGACAGCTCATTGAGATATGTGGCTTGTGCACGTGGCCCATTGCACATTTGTAGGTCAAAGTTATTCCACATCTCCCCTGCTTTATAGCTGCAACATGACTGCTCTGCACAGGAGCTAGCTGCAAGGAGCAGAAGAAAGCCAGACATGAGGCTACTTTGCTTTAAACAAACAAAAAATCCAGCAACATAGCACTCTTCCCTTTCTTTAAAAAGGTCCTTATTGACCTGATTTTCAGAGGTGACAAGCCATTTCAATGGCAAATGTTTAGAAACTAGGGCTATCAATTAATTGCAGTTGACTCACACGATTAATTAAAAAGATTAATCATGGTTTAAAATGTTAATCACAATTAATCACAGTTTTAATTGCATTGTTAAACAATAATAGAATACCAATTTAAATGTATTAAATATTTTTGGATATTTTTCTACATTTTCAAATATATTGACTTCAATTACAACACAGAATACAAAGTATACAGTGTTTACTTTGCATCATTCTTTATTACAAATATTTTCACTGTAAAAATGATAAACAAAACAAAGTATTTTTCAATCACCTCATGCAAGTACTGTTGTGCAATCTCTTTATTGTGAAGGTGCAATTTACAATGTAGAATTTTTTTGTTATGTAACTGTCCTCTGGAATGGTGGCCAAAGCACAAGAGGCATACAAACGTTTGGCATATCTGGCACATAAATACCTTGCAATGCCAGCTACAAAAGTGCCATGCAAATGCCTGTTCTCACTTTCAGGTGACATTGTAAACAAGAAGCAGGCAGCATTATCTCCTGCAAATGTAAACAAACTTGTTTGTTTTAGCGATTGGTTGAACAAGAAGTAGGACTGAGTGGACTTGTAGGCTCTAAAGTTTTACTTTTGAGTAGTTTTTTTGTACATAATTCTACATTTGTAAGTTCAACTTTCATGATAGAGATTGCACTACAGTACTTGTATTAGGTGAATTGAAATACTATTTCTTTATTACAGTGCAAATATTTGTAATTAAAAATATAAAGTAAGCACTGTACAACACTGTTACACTGTGATGTAATTGAAATCAATATATGTAGAAAACATCCAAAATATTTAAATAGTATTTATTATTGTTTAAATAAGCAATTAATCTTTTCAATTGCACAATTAATCATGATTTTTTTTTAAATCACTTGACAGCCCTATTAGAAACTGAAGAATTTGATCAGACTAAGATTAATCAACAGGGTTTCCAAAAGAGCCCTGCTGGGACTAGTGTTTAATGTGTTCATGATTGAAAAAAGAAATAAAGGTAGCAAGATCAGACAGGATTTAGGGGAATTGTGAAAGAAGTGTATGGGGAAAACTGTACTAGGCCTCTAAGGCACAGGCCAGAGCCTACAGCCTGGGGATAATCAAGGAAGTTCAGTCCCACCTAGGGGCTGAGCCCTGTAAACAGAAACAGGCCAGGGCCCATAGAGCAAGTGGAGTAGAAGCCAGGCAGGCTGCAGAGGTGGAGTTCTCTCTCTCAAGCATCAGGAGACAAGCCAAACCTGACTCTCAGACATGGGTTTTTGGACATTGTTTAGGAACTCTGTACCAGGTCTTGATAAACTATTTTGTTGTAATGTTTCCTGCCCTGAAATTTTATTAAAAGGGGGACATGCTATTTGGCTAATATGCATTGGTGTCTCCTTGCCCTGGTCAGCTAAAGTGAATTTATGGTTCACTTGGGGAAATTAAGGTGGAGCACACCTGCAGTGCCATACTGGGCTGCAATGGGGCACACAGGGACTGCCCCCATCTTTACATGAATCAATACGGGGGGGGGGGAGAAGAGAGAGAGAACTTCGCGCCAGAGCTTCGCGAACCAGCTGGGCGGCAGCAAACCAGCTGAGCAGCGGGGGACAGCAGAGCAGCACACAGCAGGAGTTTGCCTGGGATTGGTGAGTATCCGAGTGCGTGTTTGCTGAGTAAGTATCCGAGCGTGTGTTTGCTGGGAGGGCAGTGTGAGAGCCTGAGCGAGTGTCTGATTGGCTGGTAGCCTGCAGGGGGCGGGCAGTGGGGCTGTCTGTTTGTTTGTTTCAGGGGAGCCTGGCTGTTTAAAAATAGCCAGAGCCTCCCGAACCAGCTGAGCAGCGGGGGACAGCAGAGCAGCACACAGCAGGAGTTTGCCTGGAGTGAGCCCAGTGAGGCTTACATCTTGCCAACTTCTCTGAGGAAGCTCATAGTAAGAAGGTGGTATGGAAGGGAGGGGTTCAGCTATTGTGACCTGCACGGGATGTGCCATGTTTGTCTTTCTTCCACAGGACAGAAGCGACTTTGTGTGTACAAAGTGCAAGCTGGTCTCCATACTGGAAGAGAAGATTGAAGGTCTGGAGCAACAGATAACGACCCTGCGTTGCATACGAGAAACGGAGGATTTTCTGGACAAAAGTCAGGATATGCTTCTATGGGCACAAAGCTCTAAAGATTTAGAGCAGGTTGCACAGCGGAGCCAAGAGGCCAGTGATGAAGCTTGGCAACATGTGACCTCCAGAAGAAGAAAGGGGAATGTCTGGGTTCTAGCAACGCGGACACAGGTAACTAACCACTTTCATGTTCTCTCCACAGGTACCGTTGCGGAGAGTGGACCAGATGATACGTCTGGGGGGAGAAAGCAGAAGGAGACTCCGCTGGTTGGAAGGCATGAGATGCGCTGTCCTGAGATGGGGGGTTCCACGACCACCACTCCCAAGAGAAGGAGGCGGGTGGTGGTGGTCGGGGACTCTCTCCTCCGGGGGACTGAGTCATCTATCTGCCGCCCAGACCGGGAAAACCGAGAAGTCTGCTGCTTGCCGGGGGCTAAGATTCGCGATGTGACGGAGAGACTGCCGAGACTCATCAAGCCCTCTGATCGCTACCCCTTCCTGCTTCTCCACGTGGGCACCAATGATACTGCCAAGAATGACCTTGAGCGGATCACTGCAGACTATGTGGCTCTGGGAAGAAGGATAAAGGAGTTTGAGGCGCAGGTGGTGTTCTCGTCCATCCTCCCCGTGGAAGGAAAAGGCCTGGGTAGGGACCGCCGAATAATGGAAGTCAACGAATGGCTACGCAGGTGGTGTCGGAGAGAAGGCTTTGGATTCTTTGACCATGGGATGGTGTTCCATGAAGGAGGAGTGCTGGGCAGAGACAGGCTCCACCTTACGAAGAGAGGGAAGAGCATCTTTGCGAGAAGGATGTGGATAAATTGGAGAGAGTCCAGCGAAGGGCAACAAAAATGATTAGGGGTCTGGAACACATGAGTTATGAGGAGAGGCTGAGGGAACTGGGATTGTTTAGTCTGCAGAAAAGAAGAATGAGGGGGGATTTGATAGCTGCTTTCAACTACCTGAGAGGTAGTTCCAGAGCGGATGGTTCTAGACTATTCTCAGTGGTGGAAGAGGACAGGACAAGGAGTAATGGTCTCAAGTTGCAGTGGGGAAGGTTCAGGTTGGATATTAGGAAAAACTTTTTCACTAGGAGGGTGGTGAAACACTAGAATGCGTTGCCTAGGGAGGTGGTGGAATCTCCTTCCTTAGACGTTTTTAAGGTCAGGCTTGACAAAGCCCTGGCTGGGATGATTTAATTGGGTATGGGTCCTGCTTTTGAGCAGGGGGTTGGACTAGATGACCTCCTGAGGTCCCTTCCAACCCTGATATTCTATGATTCTATGAGTGTGTGAAACTCTGAAGACACCTATCACCACAATGGCAGATTAAGTTCAGTGTTGATTAATACAATGTAATGTATGTTGACAGGAATAAGATGACCTGCTCAGATATATTGCTAGAATTTGAACTGTGACATTTAGCTGCAGTTTTTGATAGATTCCAAATACAAATTTAGTTGGTAAAACTCTCACTTCAGAATTTGAGGAAAATTTTTTTTTATTCAAACCCATATTAGCTTATGCTCAATATGTGAGCAACATTTTATAATTTGTAAAACTTAATAGAAATAATGCTTGTCTTAATAGTGCCAACAGATTAGGCACCTCTGTTAAGCAAGTTAGATGGCAGCTAAGAATGTGACATGTCATTTCAGCTAGTTGCCTGATTTTATAATTGGTCTCACCCTTTGAAGTACAGCCATATAGACAGGCAAGTATTAACATGAGCCTCTATTTTTACTTTGTTTATGCACACACATCTAGAAGTAGCACAGTCTGCAAATTTTTCCTCAATTTTTGATTCTAATCCCACACGAGCAGTCATAGAATATCAGGGTTGGAAGGGACCTCAGGAGGTCATCTAGTCCAACCCCCTGCTCAAAGCAGGACCAATCCCCAATTAAATCATCCCAACCAGGGCTTTGTCATCAGCACTACAGTTGCTTTGAGCTATGTAGTATAAGGCCACTCCACAGCAGTCATGCAAAAATCTGATAAGCAATATACTAAGCAAATAGTCAGGGAGCGCCTTCTGATTAGAATAACCAACTGTGTCAAGCACCACTAAAAACTACAGTAGAACAGAGTACAGAAAAGTAATCAGCATCAGTTCTCAAGACAGAATTTGCATGGCCCTATTATGCACACTGCAGCACATTTCTGCTGTAGAAGCTTTGAGTGTCTAGAAAGTGCCGGAGTTTCATTAACACCTCCCCACCTGCAATTAAAACACACACACACACACACACACACACACAGAGTCCTTGTTATATATTAAAGATCCCCAGCAATTGCTAATTCTGATAAATCAGTACAGACCATCTTTAGTGTGAACACAAAGCAATGCCTGAGTCTTTTTTCAGTTTCCCAGTGCACAGGCTCTAAAAGATGTTCACAATCAGTCTTGTATTTCAACGATTTAAAACAGCAGACAGTAGCACCTGCACCCTTGCTGAATGGCAGATTGCCAAGAGTTATGCACAGACTCTGCAGAGACAATAGGCTAAGAAATGCTTTTAATATCAGTTTGTACAGAAGGGGTTGCTTCAATCACAAGCTGTCGCTCTGGCAAAGGTTGACTTAGTGGAATATATGCCTGGGAGGAACCTGGTCACAGGCAGCCAGCAAGGGGATTATTTTACACACACCATGAACTCTGCTAAGCACACAGGGGGAATAGATCGTTACATACAGCTGATACTAGATATGACAATGAGTTCTCATTTCAGCATGGTTAAATACCTGCAGGGGAACAGGTGCTCACTGTCATGTGCTCAGAGAATATTCATGTCAGCACAGTAGCTGGAAAGATCAGCTCTGTTCAAGCCAGAATTTATGAGAATAGCAGTTCAAATATTGACAGCCCATCTCTGAGTACATCTAGACTACAAAAAAAAGTGGCAGAGAGTCTCAGGGTATGTGTACACTGCAGTTATAAACAGGAAACGGGCTTGTGCCTGCTGTCTCAGGCTAGAGGGGCTGTTTAATTGCAGTGTAGATGTTCGGGCTTGGGCTGCAGACTGAGCTCTGGCACCCTCCCACTATGCAGGGTCTTAAACCCTGGGCTCCCGCCCAAGCCCAAATGTCTACACCGGGGTGGGCAAACTTTTTGGCCTGAGGGCCACACAGGGGTTCCAAAAAATGTATGGAGGGCTGGGTAGGAAAGGCTGTGCCTCCCCAAACAGCCTGGCCCCTATCCTCCCCCTCCCACTGCCTGACTACCCCCCTCAGAACTCCCGACCCATCCAACCCCCCCTGCTCCTTGTCCCCTGACCCCCCCCCCCGGTCCCCACCCCATATCCAACCCCCCCAGCTCCCTGTCTGCCCCTATCCACCCCGACAGGCTCTCCAGGACTCCCATGCCTATCCAACCCCCCGTTCCCCGTCCCAACTGCCCCCCCGAACCTCTGTCCCCTGATGCTCCCTGCCCCTTATCCAACCCCCCTGTTCCCCGCCCCCTTACCATGCCACTCAGAGCATGAGGACTGGCAGCCATGCCACCACACTGCCCAGCAGGAGCTCGCAGCCCCACCACCACAGCAAGCTGAGGCTGCCAGGGTGGGGAAGAGAGCAGGGAAGGGGCTGGGGGCTAGCCTCCCTGGCCAGGAGCTCAAGGGCCGGGCAAGACGATCTCGCAGGCCAGATGTGGCCCACGGGCCATAGTTTGCTCACCTCTACCACAGGGACTCTATAGAACTTTGCGTGCTCCTATGTGCTCTATAACTGATCTCAGGAGAGGAAACTTTTTTTAAAAAGACAGTATTACCACATATTGAGGAACATGACACACCTATGGATGCAAAGTCACTCTTATCAGTGGAATGGAACTTTATTTAGAAACAATAATCCTCACAATACAATGGAGTTGTGTTTGTTATATAAATGGCTAACCTAGGACAGCAGCTCATGAGCACTAAAGAGTAGCCATCAATTAATTCCATTTTCAATAATAAAACTGGCTCACACCCAGTTTTGATTCACTATCTGAACCACAGTGGAAGGTTTTTTTGGGGTGGAGGTGGGAATCAAGAGGGATATGGGGGAATACTGAATCATTTAGGCAATTACATTAATGTCCAACTAAATTCAGTAGCAGAACAGATTGTAGGAAGAGTAGCTCTGCTGTATCTTCAGGCTCTCAAGTGACAGAAGGCAGGGAGTCCATCATAAGCTCAGAAGTTTTTCATTGAGAGCAATCTGCGACTGAGTGAGATTTGCCAAGTAGGTCACCATCAGCAGGTCCTGAGAAAGAGAAATGGACAGCAATTAGACTGATTCAGAGAATCAAAGAGATGCGAATTTGTGTCATTAAAGCAATTTACAAACAGTGCAGTTGCCAATCACCATTCTTCAGAGTGACACTGATGGCTCCACAACTTAGTTTCCACTTCATTCACCAGTTTGGAATACCTTGCATTCATATAATACTCGGAACTTTCAGTGCTTTTTATCTATAGTCCTCAGAGCATTGCAAGCATTATCCCCATTTCACAGATGGAGAAGAGAAGGCATATAGTGGTTAAGTGACTTCGACAAAGTCACACAAGTCACTGAGAATCAGGAATATAAATCCATATATCCTGATTCCCAATCCAAGTCAGAAGTAGAAACTTTCATCTTTAGAAATCCCAAACCACTTTACACAGGAGTGATTCTCTTTATCCAGCAATGAATTGAAGCAGTTGTTCAAACAGCACACACCACCACTACGCTAGGACATGAGGACAGGAAGTGAATGCTCCACTCAATCAAAACTGCAGGGAGAAATGAAGGGAGACCATGTAGTTACCAGTATTTGATTTTAGCTAGAACACGGGGGTCGACAACCCTATCCTTAGGGAAAGTGATATGGGCCTTTGTTGGTATGGCACATTCAGCAGCCCAAGGCAATGCTTGGGGGATACTGGGTCAAAACCAACTCTGAGGAAATGCTCCTACTGAATCAACACCACCCCTTCTGCAGTAACTAGCTGATCCCTGGATGTCTCCCATCCAACTACTGAACTAGCCTGATCCTGCTTATAAAACTTGCCACTTTTACACAGGGTCTCAAAGTGCCTTACAAACATTACACTTAAGAGTTGTTCTAATTTATAGCTGGGCAAACTGAGGAATAGAAATTGTGATTCTCTCCACTTATCACAGGAAGATGAGCTGGGAACAGAAGTGGGCTCAGTCCCGTGCTCTAAGCAACGGATACACTCGGCTTAGTTTGTTAGAGCTGCTGGGCTCACAGCATGAAGTGGTACTGATGCAGGTTTGTCATGGGCAACGTACACATCACAGAAATAGCTCCTTAAAAAATGTGAAGCCTAAAGTTACCAGACAAAAATATTAGGTGCATCACCTTTTATTCCAGTTGCCAGTTATCTTTCAAATCCAGATTGCAGTAAGATCTGGCTATTTACACAGTTGTCCTAAAAGTTTCATGTCTCAAGACAATCTCAGCGCTTTCAGGTTATGCACACAATTCCTAGCAAGTGTAAGAAGGAATCCTTTGCCTTTAATTACTGAAAAGGCTGCCTTGAGACGTTCCCTCATCTCTCCCAGATAGCTTTGCCTGCCTATTTCCAATTTTTGGTTACTAGTTAAAAACAGTTTCTCTAGTCACCAGCCTGGTTTTGCCTATTTTGGCCCTCTCTCTTTACGAGGCTCATTCCCTCAGCCTAACCTGACAAGTTACTAAGAATCCTTGTTCACATCAGATACTCAACCATGAAGAATGTGACGGTTGCAGACTGGGAAAGGACCACATTTCCCACAATGTGGATAGAAATGCCATTCTCTCTAGAGGGCTAGAAATTCCATGCTTGAATAATAAAGAGTACAGTAGCAGGAATATATTACCAACCACCTGAGCAGAAAGGTGTAGGTGACTGAAATGCTCAGGGAGATTAGAGACACTATGAAGATAGAAATAATGGGGGATTTCAACTCTCCCCACATTGACTGCATATGTCATCTCAGGATGGGATGTAAAGATAAATTTCTAGACACCATTAGTGATTGCTTCTTGGAGCAGCTAGTCCTGGAACCCACAAGGGGAGAGGCAATTCCTGATTTAGTCCTAAGTGGAGAACAGGGTCTGGGTCCAGGAGTTGAACACAAATGAACCTTTCAGCAATAGCAACCATAATGCAATTAAATTTAACATCCCTATAGTGGAAAAAAATTCCAAAGAAACCCACTGTGGTAGCATTTAACTTCAAAAAGAGGAACTAAACAAAAATGATAAAGCTAGTTAAACAGAAATCCAAAGGAACAGTCACAAGACTGAAATGCCTGCAAGTTGCATAGAAACTATTTAAGAATATAACTAGATGTTCAAACTAAATGTATACCCCAAATAAACACAGTAAGAGGACCAAAAAATGCCACAATGGCTTAACAAGAGAGCAAAAGAGGCTGTTAGAGACCAAAAGACATCCTTTAAAAATGAAAGTCAGATATTACTGAGGAAAATAGGAAGGGGGCATAAACTCTGGCAAGGGTAAAAGGATAATATGGCAGACCAAAAAAGAATTTGAAAAGCAACTAGCGAAAGATAAACAAAAAAAAAGAATTGCAAGTACATCAGAAATAGGAAGCCTGGCAAACAATCAGTGGGGCTACTGGACAATTGAGGAGCTAAAGGATCAAGGGCATGTGAGGGAGATTCCCGCACGAGCCATTCTTTTTAGGGAACAAATCTGATGAACTGTCCCAGATGGATGTGTCAAAGGTGGTTTTGGAACAAAGTAATACATTAAACAGTGATATGTCACCAGGACCAGATGGCATTCACCCAAGAATTCTGAAGGAACTCAAATAGGATATTGGAGAATTACTAACTGTGGTATGTAACCTATTGCTTCAATCAGCCTCTGTACCAGATGAGTGGAGGACAACTAATGTAACACTGATTTTTAGAAAAGGCTCCATAGGGGATCCTGACTGTTACAGGCCGGTAAGCCTAACTTTAATACCAGGCAAATTGGTTGAAAATTATAGTAAAGAACAGAATTATGAGAGAGACACCATCACAATATGTTGGGGAAAAGAGTCAACACTGCTTTTGTAAAGGGAAACCATGCCTCACCAATTTATTAGAATTCATTGAGGGTGTCAACAAACATACTGACATAGGTGATCCAGTTGATATAGTGTACTTGTACTGTCAGAAAGCCTTTGACACAGTTCCTCACCAAAGGCTGTTAAGTAAGGAATTATGGGATACGAGATAGTTCTCTCGGATCAGTAACTCATTAAAAGACAAAAAGTGTAGGAATAAATAGTCAGTTTTCACAATGAAAATAGGTGACTAACAGGGTCCCTGAATGTTCTGTACTGGGACAAGTGCTATTCAATGTATTCGTAAGTGTTCTGGAAAAGGGACTAAACAGTGAGGTGGCAAACTTTGCTAACAATACAAAATGACTCAAGATAGTTAAGTCCAAAGCTGATTGTAAAGAGTTACAAAGAGATCTCAAAAAACTGGGTGACTGGGCAACAAAATGGCAGATGAAATTCAATGTTGATAAGTGCAAAGTAATGCACATTAGAAAACATAATCCCAACTGTACATACACAATGATGGGGGTCTAAATTAGCTGTTATCACTCAAGAAAGATCTTGGAGTCATCATGGGTAGTTCTCTGAAAACATCCACTCAATGTGCAGCAGCAGTCAAAAAGCTAACAATGTTAGGAATCATTAGGAAAGGGAGAAATAATGAGACAGAAAATATTTTAACACTACTATATAAATCTATGGTATGCCCATACCTTTGAATACTGCATGCAGTTCAGGCCACCCCATCTCAAAAAAGATACATTAGAACTGGACAATGTACAGAGAAGGGTAACAAAAATGATTGGGGTATGGAACAGCTTCCATATGAGGAAAGATTAAAAGAGATCACTAAGGGGGCGGGAGGGGGGAAGAGGGAGATCTGATACAGGGCTATAAAATTGTGACTGGTATGGAGAAAGTGAACAAGCAAGTGTTATTTACCCCTTCACACAACATAAGAACAATGAAAATTAATAAGTAGCAGATTTAAAAACAAACATAAGGAAGTACTTCACACAATGCAGTCAGCCGGCCTGTGGAACTCATTGCCAGATGTTGTGAAGGCCAAAAGTTATTACCTTGTTCAAAAAAGGATAAGCTATGCTCAAGGAGGATAGGTCCATCAACGGCTATTGGCCAAGATGGCCAGCGATATGCAACCCCATGCTCTGGGTGTCCCTAAACATCCAACTGCCAAAAGCTGGGACTGGACTACAGGGGATGGATGATTCAATAACTGCCTTTTTCTGTTCATTCCTTCTGAACCTCAGACAGTGGCAGGTACCAGATGACTGGATACCAGGCTAGATGGACCATTGGTCTGACCCAGTATGGCTATTCTCATTCTTATGACGAGAGTGGGTAGAAAGGGTGGGGTTTTGTTTTGGTCATTGACATATCATGCCTAGAAGATAATTTTCAGGACTGTGTTGCAACCTGGTCTCCATTTTACACCTATGGACAATGTCCTGAATGCAAGGCAGGGTGGGGGAAATCATTACTCTCTTTGGGAAACCACTTATGCTAAGGTTTCTGTACAGAACTATTACTTACATGATCCTATGAACAGTGACTCGGTTCCTTATGAAGTTCAAGATTGGGTAACATTACAACACTTTTCAGGCACCTTCTCTTTTCTGGATTTCCTTTTCATTTCTATATAGTTCTATCATTTGTAGTGTGTTAACTGAATGTTAAGGTTTAAGATTAAAACTAGAAAATTTTGAGGGAGTCAACAAGCATGTGGACAAGGGGGATCCAGTGGATATAGTGTACTTCAATTTTCAGAACGCCTTTGACAAAGTCTCTCACCAAAGGCTCTTAAACTAAGCTGTCATGGGATAAGAGGGAAGGTTCTCTCATGGATTGGAAACTGATTAAAAAGATAGGAAACAAAGGGTAGGAATAAATTATCAGTTTTCAGAATGGAGAGAGGTAAATAGTGGGGTCCCCCAAGGGTCTCAGCTGCGACCAGTTCTATTCAACATATTCATAAATGGTATCGAAAAAGGGGGAAACAGTGAGGTGGCAAAATTTGCAGATGATACAAAATTACTCAAGATAGTTAAGTCCCAAGACTGTGAAGAGCTACAAAAGGATCTCACAAAACTAGGTGACTGGGCAACAAAATGGCAGATTAAATTCAATGTTGATAAATGCAAAGTAATGCACACTGGAAAACAATCCCAACTATGCATATAAAATGATGGGGTCTAAATTAGCTGTAACCACTCAAAGATTTTGGAGTTATTGTGGATAGTTCTCTGAAAACGTCCACTCAATGTGCAATGGCAGTCACAAAAGTACACAGAATGTTAGGAATCATTAAGAAAGGGATAGATAACAAGACAGAATATATAATAAATCACCTCTATATAAATCCATGATACGCCCACATCTTGAATACTGTGTGCAGGTCTGGTTGCCCCATCTCAAAAAAGATGTATTGGAATTGGAAAAGGTTCAGAAAAGGGCAACAAAAATTATTAGGGTTATGGAACGGCTGCCATATGAGGAGAGATTAATAAAACGGGGACTTTTCATCTTGGAAAAGAGACAACAAAGGGGGATATGACAGAGATCTATAAAATCATGACTGGTGTGAAGAAAGTAAATAAGGAAGTGTTATTTACTCCTTCTCATAACACAAGAACTAGGGGTCATCAAATGAAATAAGAAGGTTTAAAACAAACAAAAGGAAGGATTTTTTCCCACACAACGCACAGTCAACCTGTGGAACTCCTTGCCAGAGGAAGTTGTGAAGGCCAAGACTATAACAGGGTTCAAAAAAGAAAAAAAGTTCATGGAGGATAGGTCCACCAATGGCTTTAACCAGGATGGGCAGCGATGGTGTCCCTAGCCTCTGTTTGCCAGAAGCTGGGAATGGGTGAGAGGGGATGGATCACTTGATGATTACCTGTTCTGTTCATTCCCTCTGGGGTACCTGGCATTGGCCACTGTTGGAGGACAGTATACTGGGCTAGATGGACTTTTGGTCTGACCCAGTACTACTGTTCTTATGAAAGCTTGGTTAATGCTTCCTACTGTTATTCAGCTTTTGGGGGGTACTGGCAGATCTGAATAGCTCCCTTCATACTTTTTTTTTTTAATTTCAGTAACATTTGTTAATTGTGAAGCCAGGCTGATAGATGGGAAAAAAGGGCAGACACCTCTCTTGTCTTCCACAACCCAGAAACAGGTAAGCAATAGATTTGCTGCGGATCCCCAGTGGATCCCAGATAGATTCCTCATGAAGAACACCCAGAAGAACTGAGTAACAGGACTCACGTTGATATTGCTGTTCAGCATTGTCTCAAAGTCCTCCGGTGAAATCTTTGGCACCTGGTTAATAAGATCCATCAGGAAGCGCCCAACAGTGTTGTCAGCAGCCACTTTACCTGACTAACCATAAAAATAAAGACATTTTACAATGAGCAAGATACAACAAATTTACTACACAGAACAGGAAGAGCTGACACAAATGCAGGGAAAGCTCTCACCCTCTCCTGTATGAGCTGAAATAGATTCAGATTCTTTGTGATCATCTGGTCTGATCTCTTGTGTAACACAGGCCATAGAACTTCCCCCAAATAATTCCTAGAGTAGATCTTTTATACAAACATCCAAACTTGATTTAAAAATTGTCAGTGATGGAGAATCCATTATGACCCTTGGTAAACTGTTCCAGTGGTTGCTCACTGTTAAAATGTATGCCTTATTTCTGGTCTGAATTTATCTAGCTTCAACTTCCAGCTGTTGGATTGTGTTACAACTTTCTCGGCTAAGGCCCATTATTAAATGTTTGTTCTAATGTAGGTATTTATAGATTAATCAAATCATCCCTTAGACTGAAGCAGCTCAATATATTTAGCTTAACAAAGGGAAGGTTACCACTACAGGGCATGTTTTCTAATCCTTTAATCATTCTCTGGGCTCTTCTCTAAAGATTCCCCAATTTATCAACATCCTTCTTGAATTGTAGGCACCAGAACTAGACATAATATTCCAGCAGCCATCGCATCAGTGCCAAATACAGAGGTAAAATAACTGTCTACTCCTACTCAAGATTCACATTTATGCATCCCAGAATCATATTAGCTCTTTTGGCCACAGGATCGCACAGACATTAGCCTTACCAGCACATCCTCTGCATACTGCAGCACTGTGCTCAGGGTATCCTGGATCCGGGCTGACGCTGCCCCCACCTGCTGCAAGTCACTGGACAAGCCAATCACTCGACTGGGACTCAAACAGGTTTTCATGATGAGATCAACTGCGAGAAGAGAGATGCTGAGAAAACTGGCTGTCACAAGGTCAGCTTCAACCACCAACCACTCCCCAGAGATTTTTAGGATGACATCTGCTGCAGCAAAACAGGAAATGCTTTTCCAGTGCTGCCTTCACTACCAATGTAATGCTGGCATTTCCACAGGGTATATAGTGCTCCTGCACCACTGTGCAAAGCAGATTTTTGCAGAAATTAGTGCTTTGTGTAGAATTTCCTTCCCCCCCACAGAGATGGACTGCAGTGCTGCTGGCTGCCACTAGTGGCTGCTGGACATGGCAGAGCCCAGCTCGCACATAGAAGATACTGCCAGGGGAATGGGGAGAGAACTACAGGGATCCAGGCAACTGCAGCTCCCAGCATGCTCTGACGAAAGGTGGCTGCAGTGCACAGGAAACTCCACACAAACCTGGCACTGAGCATCAAGCTCTTTCCCTGGGCTCTGACGGGTAGGTGTCTGGGCTGGGGGGGGTGGGGGGGGCACAGCCACAGGAGATTCAGATGTATTGGCTTGTGCGGGGCACATGGCTGGGTTCTGGGAGGTAAAGGCTGCAGGTGTCCATCCCCCAACTGGGCTGTGGGGAGGAGGGGGCAGGGAAACAGGAACTGGATTGTCTTTTTTTTTTTTTTAAACTCTCTACCACCACGTAGGGAATTTGTGTGTCTGTATTCTCAGACATACTTGCTGACAGGTATTTTTAAATAAATCACCAAAATAATTAAAACTGGCGTGATTACGTAATGTTTTTTGACAAATAAAAGCTGCAGAATTTTAAAATATTGTGCGCAGAATTTTTTTTTGGCGCAGAATTCCCCCAGTAGTAATATATTAGCTACATGGGGGAGCAACGGAGGACACAGGCACACGTTCCATTGATCTTAATGGAGAATGCAGGTGCTCAGAACATCTAAGAATTAGAGCACTTTAATGCCTAAACATGAAACTGTAGGCACCCAAGCTTGAAAGTTTTGGCCTCCATCTTGAGAAGCATCAGATTAGTATTTGGTCTGAAAAAGAATGAGGGATTCCAGCCATTTCGCTCAGCCTTCTTTCCCCAGGTCTAAGCAATGACAATGCTGCCTGCCTGGCACCTAGTACAGTTACAACTTATACACTCCAAGAAGTCCCAAAGACATCTTCAGCTTGTCCCTGATGCATTTTCACATCCAGTAATCAGAAATTTGTAAGTTAGCCTCATGATATATACAGTCTCACTTTAGTAGGGGGAGTTTAAGGGATGCTAATAATTTGAAATAGAGTTCTTAAGAGTTAATAGCAACCCCCCTTTTTAATGGTTTTACAATCACGTTTTCTGGTTCTGTATGTTTCTCTCTCCCAAGTTGCTGGGAGACACTCTCAAATTGGAAACTGATTACATCAGTGGTCCCCAAACTTTTTATGTTGCACACCCCCTTACCTCTGTCCATGCCCCCGTTCCCCCATCGCTGGGCTGCGGTGACACGGCCAGGGCTGGCAGCCAGGGTTCCAGGGGTGGCAACGGAGCTGGGTGGTGCTCCATCCCCACCCACCATGGGAGCTGGCTTGGTCCCCAGCCAGGCCCCCACAAACATTCCTCTGCATCCCAGTTTGCAGACCTCTGGACTACACAGAGTGCTGTCAAATAGATGAAATAGTTCTCCAAACTCTGATATACAATCTCAGGAGTTCCCTGTTGTCTCATGTCAATTCTGATTAAAAAAAAAAATCAGATGAAACATGCCAAGTACTAGGCATGTGTGTTATCAAAGTTGACGGCCTTCTGAAAGAAAAGGCCACTACTGACCCGAGGACGAGCGCTCCCAATGTCTTTAAGGTTAGGAACAGACACCTTTTCCCTTTGTCTCTCCAGTTTTATCTATAATCTCTTTGCTTCTTTCCACTGGTTTTGTGGCCTGACTTGGTTGTTTCTCTTCTCCACCAGATTCCACTTTCTAATCCAGTCACAATCCTCCATTTTACCCCACAGCTCATTGCTCTGCATTCACTTCACAACTCCTACATCTGTTCCACTCTGCCCCAAAATGCTGGGCCACTTCGACTTTCACCAATGCCCAGCACCCTGTCTGATAGCACCATTTCATCAGCACTGAACAGCAACAAGAAATCCCCTAATATGGGGGGCAGGGAAACAAAGAAGAAGATGAGGCATTGAGCACTAAGGCAATGACTTCAGTAAGCAGCACTCAGGTACACAAGCTAGGGATGCAGATCCCTGTGATCCCCAGACACAAATCAAGCACCCAAATAATCTGGGTAGAACCAACAAGAACAACAAGCCGGCTTACCTCCTATCCGCTCAGTGTCATAGTAAACATACTTCACTGTCAGAGGTGTGAACATCACCCCCATGGTCTTACCAGGGACCCCCATCGGAGCACTAGAAAAGACAAGATTTACATAACATAGCATAAGTAATGGCCTACACGGATGTGTCAACAACAAGTAATACCTAACCTATTTCACTTCCCTCTTTGACAGGGTTACTGGTCTACTGGATTAGGGAGCAGCAGTAGACATGATATGACATTCCCACAATGAATAGAGGGAAATGTGGTCTAGATGAAATGACCATCAAATGGGTACACAACTGGTTGAAAAACCATATTCAAACGAGTAATTATCAACGATTCACTGTCAAACTGGAAGTGCATGTCTAGCGGGGTTCTGCAGGGGTCAGTCCTGGCCTAGTACTACATAATATTTTCATTCCTGACTTGGATAACGAATTGGAGAATTTATGTATAAAATTTGCAAATGACATCAAACCAGGAGGGACTACAAAAACTTTGGAAGACCGAATTAGAATTCGAGAGGATCTTGATAAACTGGACCATAATGAAAATCAATAAAGACAAGTGCAAAGTACTTCACTTAGGAAGGAAAGATCAAAAGCACAAATACAAAATGGGAAACAACTGGCTAGACTGTACTGCAGAAAAGGATAGTGAAGCATAAACTGAGTATGAGCCACCTATGTGATACAGTTGTGAAAAAGGCTAATATTCTGGGGTGTATTAACAGGAGTGTCTTATGCAAGACATGGCAGATAACTGTTCTGCCATACCCTGCCTCAGTAGGAGTACTGCAGCCAGTTTTGGGTTCCACACTTTAAGATATGGATAAACTGGAAAGTCCAGAGAAGAGCAACTAAAAATGATCAAAGGTTTAGAAATCTTGACCTATGAGGAAAGGTTAAAAAACTGGGCATGATTAGTCCTGAGAAAAGACAACTGGGGGGGATGGGGGAGGAGAAGAACCTGATAAGTCTTCAGATACATTAAAGGCTGTGATCATTCTCCATGTCCACTGAAGGTAAGACAAGTAGTAATGCGCTTAATCTGCAGCAAGGGAGAGTTAGATTAGAGATTAGGAAAACATTTCTAAGTATTGGGATAGTTAAGTATTGGAATAGTCTTCCAAGGGAGGCTGTGGAATCCTCATAATTGGATGATCTAGGTCAAGGATTCTTAAACTTCATTGCACCATGACCCCCTTCTGACAACAAAAAACCCCCATGACCCTAGGAAGGGGGACTGAAGCCTGAGCCCCGCTGCCCTGACTGGGGGATGGGCAAAGTCCAAGTCCCACCATCCCAGGCTCAGGTGGGGGGTGGGAGAGAAAGAGCCTAAAAGCCCAAGGGCTTCAGCCCTTGGCGGGGGCCTATAACCTGAGCCCTGCCATCCAGGGCTGAAGTCTTTGGGTTTTGGCCCTGGCAGCATGTGGTGACTCGGGCTTCAGCTTCAGCCCCAGGTGTCCGGGCTTGGGCAAGTATGACCAAGTCTAAACACCAGCTCTGGCGACCCCATTAAAATGGGGTCGCAACCCACTTTGGGGTCCTGACTCACAGTTTGAGAACCACAGATCTAGGTATATGTGGTCCTGCCTCAGCACAAGGGGATGGACTAGAGGACATTTCTCTACTCTGCATACAAACCTATTCAAAGAAAGAAAAGGAGTACTTATGGCACTATTTGAGCATAAGCTTTCGTGAGTTACAGCTCACTTTACTGGATGCATGCAGTGGAAAATACAGTGGGGAGATTTTATATACACAGAGAACATGAAACAATGGGTGTTTCCATACACACTGTAATGAGAGTGATGGTAACACCCATTGTTTCATGTTCTCTGTGTATATAAAATCTCCGCACTGTATTTTCCACTGCATGCATCCGATGAAGTGAGCTGTAGCTCACGAAAGCTTATGCTCAAATAAATTTGTTAGCCTCTAAGGTGCCACAGTACTCCTTTTCTTTTTGCAGATACAGACTAACACGGCTGCTATTCTGAAACCTATTCAAAGGAGGAGACAGTAACCCTTTATCTGGTTTGCCTCCCCTACACTGAAGCAGAAGAGACTGAGCAGGTTACTCATTCTCACCAAGAACCGCATTCATACTTGTGGGGAGCTGTAATAGTTGTTACACAGTTGTTGGTCCAGAGGAATTCTAGAGATTCCCAGGGGTTCTTTGTCGCTAAAAACTTAGAATCATAGAATATCAGGGTTGGAAGGGACCTCAGGAGGTCATCTAGTCCAACCCCCTGCTCAAAGCAGGACCAATCCCCAATTAAATCATCCCAGCCAGGGCTTTGTCAAGCCTGACCTTAAAAACTTCTAAGGAAGGAGATTACCTCCCTAGGTAATGCATTCCAGTGTTTCACCAGCCTCCTAGTGAAAAAGTTTTTCCTAATATCCAACCTAAACCTTCCCCACTGCAACTTGAGACCATTACTCCTTGTCCTGTCCTCTTCTACCACTGAGAATAGTCTAGAACTGTCCTCTCTGGAATCATCTCTCAGGTAGTTGAAAGCAGCTATCAAATCCCCCCTCATTCTTCTCTTCTGCAGACTAAACAATCCCAGTCCCCTCAGCCTCTTCTCATATGTCATGTGTTCCAGACCCCTAATCATTTTTGTTGCCCTTCGCTGGACTCTCTCCAATTTATCCACATCCTTCTTGTAGTGTGGGGCCCAAAACTGGACACAGTACTCCAGATGAGGCCTCACCAATGCCGAATAGAGGGGGACGATCACGTCCCTCGATCTGCTCGCTATGCCCCTACTTATACATCCCAAAATGCCATTGGCCTTCTTGGCTACAAGGGCACACTGCTGACTCATATCCAGCTTCTCGTCCACTGTCACCCCTAGGTCCTTTTCCGCAGAACTGCTGCCTAGCCATTCGGTCCCTAGTCTGTAGCGGTGCATTGGGTTCTTCCGTCCTAAGTGCAGGAAGCTGCACTTATCCTTATTGAACCTCATCAGATTTCTTTTGGCCCAATCCTCTAATTTGCCTAGGTCCCTTATTATACTTGTCCCCCTAGTTTATATAGTTTTCAATGGGGAAAGTCAAGCATTCAGTTAATCAAAAGGAAATTACAGAAGTGACATTCATACTAACCATTCATCTGCGGAGGTCAAGCCATTCTCAAAACTTTATTAAGTCTCAACACCCCTGTTAAGTGTGGCAAGTACTAATACAATTGTATAGACGGGAAAACAGAATCTCAGAGATTAAGTCACTTGAGCACAGCACCACCACCAAAGACTCAGCTGGGAATAGAATCAAGAGACCTGGTTCACAGCCTCTGTTCTAGCCAGGAGACAAGATTGCCCTAATTAGGACAATCAATTAAATCCCTCCCTACCCTACTGTGTCCCTTTTTGATAAGCCCACTGGCGATCCCCTTTCCAAAGTGTGATCTATCTCCCCAAAATACCTGATATAGGCTTTAATGCTCATGCGCCCATTCTGGAGACTGGTGTCCACAGTGAGGTGGATTGGATTGTGTGCTTCCCGACTATAATACTCATGGATCAGGACAGAGTGCTCTGTAATGTCATGGCCCGTAGCATACCTTAGAAAACACAACATAAGAACATGAGACCTGGGCATCCAACACTTCATATTTCAGACATACTGGGATATTTGCCATTAAGCAATGATGTGCACACAACTCTGCTCTGAACACATGATCAATTTGTAGCAGGATGTGAAGGAAAAAAGTTTGAGTACCATCTGCTCAGGACATCACTGCACTTTGCAAATCAGACACATGATTTTTGATGCACTTATTAGGCTTTGAATTGCTCTCTGATTAAAAGTAATTCAAAGCACATTATAGGAAAATAAGCTCTTAGGTAAAGAGCTACAACCCAATTCCTCCATGAACTGACCATCAGAGTTAAAAATACAGGACTATATTAATCCAGCTGCTTTAACTGTCCTGCAGTTAATATCTTCGAAACATAATTAACTTAAATTCATTACAGCTCAGACCTCACTGAAGTATATAAACTGTGGGCCTCCACAACAACCTTCTGAAGAGAAAGAGGAGTCAGGGTTTGCATTTATTTCTTCAGGAATAAAACAAAGCTGGTTCACAGAACCTCAAGAGACTTAATGAGGTTCTCCACACTCCACCCCAAGAGGTCTATAAAGTGCAGTTCCCTACATCACTTCACCTGATTTTCCAACAATCTCTTGGGAGAAGACTATAGTATCAGAAAATATTGCCCCACTACATACACTTTATTCCCTTCCCATGATACCTAGTCTCACGTTAAAAAATATATCCCATTTCTTGAGATTTATATTCTATATCCCCAGCTGTTATTTCAGCAAACTATGCTGCTTATTCAAAATCTATAATGCAGTGTACAATATTTCAAGGTGCATAATGGGGCCACATAACTGCTAAGCACAGGTCACATGTTTGCAGTGGAGAAGATGACTTACCACCCCAAAATGATTTCACTAGGGGAAACCTTCTTGTGCAGCTCATACATATTCTTAGCAAATTCCATATCAACAGCCACCTGAAAACCACAACAAAGCAGCATGAGGCAATCAACTGCAGGAGCGCTTAAAATTTAAATTCTAGCAGCAGGCAGTGAAATGGAAGGTTCTTGTGGTCAATTAGAATTCAGAGAAGAACTTTCCCTTAGTAGTTACCAGCCCACTGCAAGCAGAACTAGCACTTCATTGCCCTCCATACACTAGGACAACATGGTAGGATTTCACCAAAAGACCCTGCCAACATACATCACGTGTAGACTCTTCTAATCACACCTCACTCAAAGGGTAGTGAATTCTAGAGCCACATGTGCTAACAGAGACTCAGACAGATCCAGGACTTCCGGAATACCAAAGGCAAAAGGTGAAACATGCAGGAAAGGAGTACAAACATTAGCATGATGAGATTGTTCTCACTCCTACAGCGATCCTGATAGCCAAGTGAGCTAGCCCACTAATACTCAGCATCTTCCATCTGAGTACTTCAGAGTGCGTCACTGTCATGCCATTTAGTCTCCCAACTCTCCTCTGTGCTAGGATGGACACACTCAGGGAGCAGAGGCCATCACCCACCTCATCTTCGGACTCATTGTGTGGGACCGAGAAGCAATTGGTGACTTCCACTGAGAGCTTGTCCACAGTGCCTGCAGAGCAGAGAGAGAGAGACTGAGAGGAGGTGCTGGGCGGGCTCAAGCACCCCAGGCTCTTCCCTGAGACGCCACACAGCTGTGAAGCTCAGGCTCCCCTTACAGCGAGGGCCAAGGTGGAACCCAGGCGAGGGAAGGGGCCTGGACCAGCCAGGGGCAGCCTGGTCCAGGCTCCGCTAGCCTCGGGGGAACGGAGGCGGGGAGAGAGAGCCGGGCCCTGCTCACCACGGGGGCTCTTACCCAGCAGGGTCCCAATGACCCGGGCCGCGCCCTCGTTCCGCCGCTCGAAGCTGTCCACGATGGAGGCCAGGATGACCGGGTGCAGCCGGACCACGCGGCCGCCGGGGAAGGGGCCAGGCAGCGCTGCCGGGCCTGCTGGACCCGGGGCTGCTGTAGTGGGAGGCACAGGCGGCGCTGCGCCTCCCGCTGGGGTGGCCGCAACTGGCGGTGCGGCTGCTGGGCTTGGGGCTGCCGGGACGGGAGCAGGGGATGGGGACGGGGATGGGGACGGGACCTGAGCTACCGCCGCCATTTTGTAAAGAAAGGAGCGAGACTACCCACGCCAGCAATAATAGGCTGAACCAGGCAGCTGTTACAAACCCTGCCTTCTCATTGGATGGAAGATGAGTACAGCCCGCCTCCTTCGCCTATTAACCAACCGGGAGAGCGCAGGGGAAGACCGAGCTCGCGGAGTGGGTGAGAACGAAAGTAGGTCACTTCATCATTGGCTGATATTGACTATTGTTCCCGCCCGTGAGTGTCCACAAGCTTTCCCATTGGCTAGAGGTGACCCACCCATTCAGCATCCAGAAGCTCCTCTATTGGCTTGGCGATGGCTATACCTGATGCTGGCCTGGGAGGGCATAGGGCCTTTCCAGTGGGGAGGGGGGAGCCTCTGGAGGCAGCCTCCCTTGGTGACCCCACCCCACTGCTGTCACTGGCATGGTACAGTGATCACACAATGTGTTCAAATGGGGTCATGACCATGGTAACAAGTGCCTGACCGTCTTCTTGACTGAATCTCCCCTGTGAGGGGGGGGATGGCCGTCTGGCTGTCCTCCCCATGTCGCCATCCTGCAGCCAAGGGCAGAGAGAAGGAGGGTGAGAAAGCCTGGATTTGTGCTGGAAATGGCCCACCTGATGATCACTTTAGATAAGCTATTACCAGCAGGACAGTGGGGTGGGAGGAGGTATTTTTTCATATTCTCTGTGTATAAATAAAGTCTGCTGCAGTTTCCACGGCATGCATCCGATGAAGTGAGCTGTAGCTCATGAAAGCTCATGCTCAAATAAATTGGTTAGTCTCTAAGGTGCCACAAGTACTCCTTTTCTTTTTGCGAATACAGACTAACACGGCTGTTACTCTGAGACCTTCAACAGTTGCTCATGTCAATGGACATTTGGAGGCTAAAGGCCTGTGAGGAGTGGGGCCTAGGTGACTTGCCCCAGCTCATCTGAAGTGTGTTGTGGAGCAGGAAATTGGACCCGGGTCACTCTGTATCCCAGGCTCGTGCCCCAGCTATTAGACATCTCTTCCTTGCTGGCTGGCCAGATGGAAATACAGAACAGCTAATGATCAGTGTTGTGCCACAAGGCCTTCTAGTATCATCACTTTCAGTTCTTGCTTTTCCTTCTCTGGATTTGGCAGTGAAGCCATTCACCCTTCTAGCCCTGTTTCGCTTGATTTTTCTTTATAATCCCCTTTCATGATCGAGTCATTACTGCCTATGTCATGCAAATTTGAGTTCTGTAATGATGGGGAATCTTCCCAATTTGCAGAGTGATCCTCTCCCCCTGCTTGTTACTGGGAGCAGTGTCTCTAGTTGCCCCGTGGCCTATGGTAAAAATGTACTCCTCTATTGCAAGTGAAATAAATATTACATTTTTTTATTTATCCTTTCTGGGAGTAATTTTTATCTGGTTAGTTGTATGGGACCATGTCTGACAGTGTTATTCCATTATTAGAACATTAACTGATTGTTGCCATTTGTGGCCTGAATGCTTAGCAAATATTTGGGGCCTTACAGGTGGTTCCCATTAGGGGGAGAAATTGATGAAAGAGTCAGATATTTCTTTGATGCAATCCTGTTTCACTGCAGAGAATGTACACAAAGTCCTTTTTCCCTAAACCACAGAGATAGTCTCCTTGCTCACAGTTTCAAGTCTGCCTTCCCAGCATGCCCTCTTCCCAGAAAGGTTTCTCTTGGCTCTCTATCAGGGCTATGCTTGTGCTGTCACACACAAAAATCAAAGCAATCGCTAGCCCCTGTGTTTGTCCCCAGAGAAACCCCCTGGCCTGCATGGCCCAATTTCTGCCCAGACCTTGTATGTGGTCTAGTCCTTGGATGGTGGCTTCCAAAGTTACAGTTATCACTAAAGAATGGGCCATTTAATTGTTCCTTCATTTAGCCCCAATGGAAGGTGGCTAACATGTCCATCAGCTTTGTCAAGGTTCCTCCCCCACTCTGAACTCTAGGGTACAGATGTGGGGACCTGCATGAAAAAACCTCCTAAGCTTATCTTTACCAGCTTAGGTCAAAACTTCCCCAAGGTACAAAATATTCCCCCCGTTGTCCTTGGACTGGCCGCTACCACCACCAAACTAATACTGGTTACTGGGGAAGAGCTGTTTGGACGCGTCTTTCCCCCCCAAATACTTCCCAAAACCCTGCACCCCACTTCCTGGACAAGGTTTGGTAAAAAGCCTCACCAATTTGCCTAGGTGACTACAGACCCAGACCCTTGGATCTTAAGAACAATGAACAATCCTCCCAACACTTGCACCCCCCCTTTCCTGGGAAATGTTGGATAAAAAGCCTCACCAATTTGCATAGGTGACCACAGACCCAAACCCTTGGATCTGAGAACAATGAAAAAGCATTCAGTTTTTACAAGAAGACTTTTAATAAAAATAGAAGTAAATAGAAATAAAGAAATCCCCCCTGTAAAATCAGGATGGTAGATATCTTACAGGGTAATTAGATTAAAAAACATAGAGAACCCCTCTAGGCAAAACCTTAAGTTACAAAAAAGATACACAGACAGAAATAGTTATTCTATTCAGCACAATTCTTTTCTCAGCCATTTAAAGAAATCATAATCTAACACATACCTAGCTAGATTACTTACTAAAAGTTCTAAGACTCCATTCCTGTTCTGTCCCTGGCAAGAGCAGCATACAGACAGACACAGACCCTTTGTTTCTCTCCCTCCTCCCAGCTTTTGAAAGTATCTTGTCTCCTCATTGGTCATTTTGGTCAGGTGCCAGTGAGGTTACCTTTAGCTTCTTAACCCTTTACAGGTGAGAGGAGCTTTCCCCTGGCCAGGAGGGATTTCAAAGGGGTTTACCCTTCCCTTTATATTTATGACAAGCTTCAATTAAGTTTGTAATTGCCCCTGGGAGCCACTCACCATCTAGTATAACATGCCCATTGACTCACCCCAATGTTAAAAAGAATTCAAGCACTTTCCTGCTTTTGCATCACATTAAAATGGCTTTCTTTAATTACCAGAGTAATATAGCATTAACACTCCCCATGGGGAAGCAGAGGTAATGCTGCAGTGAAAATCCAGATGTTGTCTAAAAAGTTAATTCCATGCCAATTTGATAATTGGTAAGGTCAGGCTTGACAAAGCCATGGCTGGGATGATTTAACTGGGAATTGGTCCTGCTTTGAGCAGGGGGTTGGACTAGATGACCTTCTGGGGTCCCTTCCAACCCTGATATTCTATGATAACAAAATGTATCTTCCCTAAAGTTAGAGTAGTGATGAGTCTCATCACCAGGTGCTCAAAAAACAAAAAGCACACAGGAGTCACTATGTAGAAATATATAAACCCAAGCTAAAATGAAAAGGAGGACTTGTGGCACCTTAGAGACTAACAAATTTATTTGAGCATAAGCTTTCGTGAGCTACAGCTCACTTCATCGGATGCACGAAAGCTTATGCTCAAATAAATTTGTTAGTCTCTAAGGTACCACAAGTACTCCTTTTCTTTTTGCGAATACAGACTAAGACGGCTGCTACTCTGAAAGCTAAAATGAGTGACTTCAGAGATGAACTTTTAGTGAGGAAAACAAAGAAACATCCATATGCTATCACACATTTTCACAGAGAGAACAGGCTGAGTTTTCCATTTTCAGAAACGTTTGAAGTGGGGAAAGGATGGGGGAAAACAGAACGGATTTTGAAAATTGAAAAAAAAAAACAGAAAGAAAAACAAGGTAGTAATTAGCTTCCAGCTCACTAAGTGTTGTGGTACAGCTACCCTTACTTCTGTTCTGCTGCTTGTGTTGGTGCTGCCTTCAGAGCTGAGCAGCTGGAAAGTGGCGGCTGCTGGCCAGGAGCCCAGCTCTGAAGGCAGAGCTGCCACCACCAGCGGCACAGAAGTAAGGATTGCATGGCATGGTATTGCCAACCTTACTTCTGTGCTGCTGCCAGCAGAGCTGGGCCCTCAATTAGCAACCGCCACTGTTTGGCCGCCCAGCTCTGCAGGTAGCAGCGCAGAAATAAGAGTGGCATGGTGTGGTATCGCCACCCTTACTTCTGCGCTGCTGCTGGTGGGGCACTGCCTTCAGAGCTGGGTGCCCAGCCAACAGCTGCTGCTCTCTGGCTGCTCAGCTCTGAAGGCAGCACAGAAGTAAGGGTGGCAATACCATGAGCTCCCTAAAATAAACTTATGACCCCCCTGCAACTCCCTTTTGGGTCAGGACCCCCAATTTGAGAAACTCTGGTCTCCCCTGTGAAATCTGTTTAGGGTAAAACCACACAAAAGATCATATTTCACAGTGGGAGACCAGATTTCACAGTCCGTGACGTGTTTTTCATGGCCATGAATTTGTTAGCACCCTAATCATTGCCATCAAGTGTGGCATATCCTACAGGGGCATTTGTGGTAGAAGAATAATCAAATAGGTGAGAGGTGTTTGCAACCTGGCTCACCCTACTAACTCTTCAGGCTGAAGAAACAAGAGAGATATAGGGTCAGAAAATAATAAAATAAGATTCAACTTGGAAAAATGCAAGCATCTGGGGGAACGTAATCTGAATCAATTATATTCAGCACAAGGGAGAAAAGTGGGAAGTGTGAAAGAGACTTAATGTAAGGGGACTGTTGCTCCCTTACTAACATTCAGTGAGGGTGTTTTGGTTGGCTAGCTCCCAGTACTAAAAGGGGAAGGGTCTATGGGAAACCAGGACCCTGAAACTGATAGTCCCGAGGAACAATGGGAAGAGGCCAGTGCTCCAGGTCAGCCTGAATGACAGGGCGAGCAGGCTAATAAGGGAGTCAGGAGGCCAGGGAGGTCCTGTCCTCTGTGTGAGCTGGATTTGCCTTGGTCAGACAGAGTGCAGCTGAGCTAAGGAGAAAGCAGGGGCCCAAGCTAAGCTGGGGAGCAGAGCTGTGCCAGATCCAGAGGGACCAGAAAAGCAGCCCAGAGAGAGCAGACCCTGTCTTGGGAGCAGAGCTGCAGCCCCAAAGCCAGAGGCACAGCCCAGAGACAGCAGACTTGCCCTGGGAGGAGAGCTGCAGCAACCAGAGCCAGAGGGGCCAGAAAAGCAACCCACGAAGCAGGTCCATGCTGGGAGCAGAGTCACAGAAGCAGCTTGCAGAGCGCACCTGTCCTGGGAGCAGAGCTGCAGCAACCAGAGCCAGAGGGGCTAAAGAAGCAGCCCAGGGAGCTGGAGGCAGAGCAGCAGCAGCGCTGAGACAGAGTGGTGGAGCTGGGGCTGGAGCAGTCCAGAGCTGGGTACGGTGAACAGCTAGGGAGACCGAGGGGGACCCTGGGCAGCGGGCCCAGCACAGGAAGACGCCTCAGCCAAGAGGCTCTGCAAGCCAGGCTTGGATCATAACCCCGACAGGGCAGGGGCGACACTGGGAAGAAGGGTCTTACCACTTAGAGCCTGAGAGCGTGTGGCCACCACCAGAGCACGTGTCCAACCCACAGCATCCCTGCAGCAAAGCCAGGGCCTGAGAAAAAGGCCTGGGACTTACAAGGAACAGACTGTGAACTGCCCTGACATTCCAGAGACACTGTTTGTGATGTTCCCTACCACAGGGCTGGGTGATGTGTTTCCTTTAACCTTTCCCATGTAACCCTTCTGCCAATCAAAGTTAGCAGCAACAAGGGCCGGGTTCAATATCTAGGGGATCCATTCCAATAACACAATGCAAACTGGCTCGAGCCCCCACCCAATGACCTGGGACAAATATATACCACCCCCGCTGGGCGCCTCCAAGACGCAATACTTCTGCTCTCGCAAGCACATAGTCTGAGTGTAGCAAAAAGCCTTTTAATAACAGAGAGAAACAATGTGGCATTATGTTGGGGAAACACCACCAACAGGATTCATAACACAACCCATGAGCAAAAAACCCACCCCAAGCAAATTGGGGCATGCCCTTTCCCTTTGGGTTTTGAGTCCAGCAACCCCAAATCACCCAAAGTCCCAAAAGTCTCTGTCCCTGGTCAGGGCAGCCCCAGAGTTTGAAAGTTTATCTGCAGAGCTTTACCTCCCAACCTGGGTGGAGATGGGGGTGGGGGGTAAGAGGCACCTTACATGATCTGAAGCTGACTGCCCCACAGCTCCATCGGCCTTCACTCCGCTCCGCCAGCTGCCCCACGAACTCCTTTGCTCAGCTCCGCTCTGCTCTGCGGCCCACAAGCAGCTCCCCCCGTCCCATGAACTGCTCCACCAGCAGGTCCACAAACTGCTCCGTGTCCCACCAGCAGCTCCCGCCGTCCTATGAACTGCTCCACCAGCCTGTCCACAAGGCACTCCAGCCATCCCGCAAACTGCTCCACAATATATCTTCAGGCTCCCCCACTACTTAACACAATGCTCAGTGATTTCAGCTCTTAGTCAGTTCAGCTCTTTGGTGAATTCAGCTTGTGGTAGGGGAGCCTCAGTGCTGGTGCACTATTAGCCCAAAGTAAGCACAGCAGCCTGTAACTAGACTTCTAATGAAATCAAAATTAGCTCTGATATTCCACAGTGGAGAGAGGAGGAAGTGCAATTAGCATGTAAGGCCCTCACCAAGAGGCCCATACCACCAAGTATTAATACTTACCCCTAGCCTCTCTCAAGTCACAGAGTTTTGGAACCCTTGCCTAGCGAGTGCTACTTAGTTGATGGTGAGTCCCTCCATCATAACAAAAGGCCAAGTACAGTTCCAAGCACAGTTCCCATAATCAGGGTAATAACAATTTATTCTTCCTGCCCCAATAACAGAGACACTGGGGATCCCACAGCAGCCAAAGTGACCATTTGGGCAGCTATGGCCTCATTCTAGGCGGGGTGGGTGTGCCTATGCAAATGAGATCAGCCCCTGAAGTTCTTTTCCACAACTTGCCACACCTCACCACCAGATGTCAGGGTGGAGCTCATCCTGACTCTGCTTACACCCATATTTCCTTATTCTTTTAAAAATTAATTGTTGATTAAATAACTTGCAATTGCTTTAACTTGTATGTAATGGTCAGTGGGTCAGAGAAGTGCCCAGTGCAGAGAGAGTACCCCGGAGTGGGGACACCCTAGTTCCTGTCCTAGGTGACTACAGCAGGGTTGGGGGTTGAGCCTGGGCCCAGCCTTGTTGTGGTTATGAGGACAGTGCCAGACAGGAGAGTGGAAGGGGAGTCCTCAAGGGCAGGGAGGCCACAGGGTAAAGGAAGTGGGAGCAAGGACTCAGATCCTTTCAGTAGCCCACTTCACCAGGGTAGTGCAGAAGCCAGGAAAGTTCCCCACAATAGCGGGACTATTCCCCCGCTTACATTAAGATTGAAGCAACCTTTAAGAATGGAAAAGAAAGCTTCAGCTTTAGAACTGGAAGAGGTGTCCTATCAGGGATAACTGCTTGAGCCTCAGGAATCATAGAATATCAGGGTTGGAAGGGACCTCAGGAGGTCATCTAGTCTAACCCCCTGCTCAAAGTGGACCAATCCCCAATTTTTGCCCTAGATCCCTAAATAGCCCCCTCAAGGATTGAACTCACAACCCTGGATTTAGCAGGCCAATGCTGAAACCACTGAGCTATCCCTCCCCCCAGATTGCCCCAGATTGCCAGAAGCTTCAGATGTTAGAATATTTTGGTAAGGCATCAAGTTTTAGTGCTCTGAGTATTTTTTGATAGATGAAGGGGAAGAATTAGTTAGTATTTTGACTTTGGTGATAAAGCTCATTAAACAATTTAAATAGTCTCCGTGAGACAGGGTGCACTTGCCCTGTACTGGACAGCAAGGGATTAACCCCATACTCTGGACAGAGGAAGCCTTGGCCCTGCTGGGCTTGAGCACCAGTATAAAAGGGAGTAACCCAGTTCAGTCAGAATGGGTTACTGAGAAGAGAATGCATGTTGCAGGCTCCCACCTGGGAGCTGCTGGAGCCCTAGACTGTGGCAGCCTGGTTACATACCTGGCTACCCGAAAACATCCAGGAGGCATTGGAACTGTTGGGAGCTCCGGAGACCCAGGAGACTTGTGGACCATGCCACTTGAAGACAGGGTAGAAAGTAGCCCAGGGGAGTTATCCATTGATCCAGTTGTAGGAACAGGAATTAAGTCAGCATGTTTTGGTTGGATCCCTGCGACACAGTGGAGAGTACACTTACCCAGAGCAGGGCCCTGGGATAGGACCTGGTGGAGTAGGAGGGCCTGGGTTCCCCTACCCTAGCCACCTCCTGCCCCACCCCGGGGGTGACCCCTCCCCTGCAGCCCTGTGAAGCAGGGCAGCCATATTGACTCACCCATGGGGCTATAATGCCCTCCCCCTGCCCCAAAGGTGGGCTGGAGTGTACTTGTCCCAGGATACTCTGTGATGAAGTGGGGATTTTCCCTTATGTTGTATGTGAGTTTTACTGTTTTGCATGAATGCTGCATGTGCTTCAGTTTCCCTGTGTGCTGCACCAATACCTTGGTGGTAGCAACAGGGGTGTGTGACTTTGGGTGAGACTCTCTGGGGCAGGTGATGCTGCTTCAGCTGCCTACACGTATGTTATGGCCAGTGCCCTTCATAACTTGAGACCCAGGAGGGGGATGCAACCAGGTGACTCTTTGCCCAGAAAGCGAAACCAAGATAAGGGGGAGGAGCAACAGGGATGTCTGAGGTCAGATTTCTGGAAGCTGGCAATCTGCTTGGGGGCACTGGAAGAGTGGGAGTTCAGGGCGTCTGGCTCAGGACTGCCCAAGAGGGACTTGACTGAGAGTCACTGATTTCTGTGCTAACAAGTTCTGTTTTACTCTTGCATAATGACAGGTTTCAGAGTAGCAGCCGTGTTAGTCTGTATTCGCAAAAAGAAAAGGAGTACTTGTGGCACCTTACAAACTAACAAATTTATTTGAGCATAAGCTTTCGTGAGCTACATCCGATGAAGTGAACTGTAGCTCACGAACGCTTATGCTTAAATAAATTTGTTAGTCTCTAAGGTGCCACAAGTACTCCTTTTCTTTTTGTTCTACTCTGTGTTCCTGTTACCTTCTGTTTTACTGGCTCTCTGAGAGTCACTGCGGAGTTGGGGTGCAGGGCCCTTTGGCTTCCCCAGGAGCCCTGCCTGGGCGGACTAGCTGCAGGAAGCACATAGTGAGGAAGGGGATGCTGAATTCTCCAAGGTCAAACCCAGGAAGGTCGAAGCTGTGTAGGCTTCTTGCCCTGGTGATAGTATGCTCAGAGAGAAGAGGCATGCTCCCCCAGAGTCCTGACTGGCTTCATATGGAGTAGTTCCAGAGCATCGCCTGGTGACTCGATGACAACTGGTGATGTCAGTGGTGGGGTAAACTGCACCCTGTGGACAGACCATCCTGCAATAAGTGACTGGGGAGCAGTAAAACAAAGGGGGATTATTGAGAGACAGGCATGCTGAAGGCTCAGAGAGGTGCAGTTCCAGGAGGTGGAGGAGCCTACGGCTGAACCCTGAGAGAAAGTGGACCTCTGAGACGGGCTGTTGCACTGAAGGGGTGCCTCCCAAGGACCATGGGCAGCTGAGAGAGCACAGGCCTGTGAGTCCATGACCACTTGAGAACAGTGAAGAGATGGCCTATAACCTTCTCCTTAAGAAGGACATTGTAGAGTTTTGCAGAGTGAGATGGCTGTGCATTGGAAAGCTCACCAAGGCACGTCTGATTGCTCAGTTGGAAGAGGGTGATCACTCTAAGGAGCCAGTTCCTGACCCAGCTGGGGCCGTGAGAGAGGCTGGGAGCCCCTGGAGTCCCTGAGACCCCTGTCCCCGACCGGCAGGGGGTCTTCACTGGGTTCCCCGTCAGTGGATCTGAGATGGATGCAATTGGAGCTGAGATTGAAGGAGTCAGAGGACCATGAGAGACAGGGAAGGCATGAAGCAGAACAGCAGGAGAGACCACGGCAGCATGAACAGGCAATGGCTGAGCTGAGAGGCAGAAGGACCCATCCAGGGGTGAATGGGGATAGACCCCTGGGGTGCCAGTTCCTCAGGGAACCTCGACACTAAATTGCTGCCCCAGGTTAAAGAGGGGGGAGATATAGATGCTTGTCTTGTGGCCTTTGGGAAGTCTGGCAATTGGAACCAGGAGGACCCTGCAGAAGGCTCTGGTGTCTAGCCCCTTTCATGGGTCCAAAGGCCATAGAGCTGTTTAGCCAGATGGGTGGGGTGGCAGACTGGCTCTCACTCCTGACCCCAGCATGTCTGTGTGTACTCTCCTGGGCTCAGGCCCTTCAGGCCCCCAGGGGGAGCGGAAGGTGGTGGTCAGTGGGGCAATGTTCCTGGGGTGGTGAGATCCTGGGACAGAGAGAACTGTTGTCAGGCCCCGGGTGGTGCTGCCTCACCAGATGCTGAGGGGCTGTGTGACCTAGGTGAAGGTCCCAGGGATGAAGCCACTCGCCCTGCCTATGGGTCAGATCCCTGTGCAGACACAGGAGAGGTCATGCTGGCTGGTAGTTGGGGTTCTCCAAGATATCAGCTGTGACCTCCTGTTGGGAAATGACTGTGTTTCTTTGGGACGGGATCCAGGCCCTGCTGCTGTAATGGCCGAGGATTTGAATCCAGGGAACCAATCAGCCAAGACTGAAAATGCAAATGGCCTGGCTCACAGGGATGAGGAGTTCCTAAGCTCAGGTGCCCTGCCTGTCTGTAACCAGACCGCGGGAGCTGAGTGGGACAGAGAGATACTCACCTGCACACAGGAGAGGTGGCTTACGCTGGCTATGATGCTGTGAGCAAAGCAGTGGGCTTGCTGCCTGCCCTCAGTGGGACAGCAGGGGCAAAGCTGACCCCAGTTGAATGAGGGGGACCACAACTGAGTGTGGGGGACCACAGCCAGGGTGGTAAAGCTGCCAACCAGGGCTGCCTTATCCAGAGGTGCAAAAGGCCTGGGACAAGGGTAAAGCAGCCTTGAGATTCCTGCCTGTCATAGAGGAGCCTTTTCAGAAGGTGGCCACGGGCATAGTGGGGCCCTTCAGCAAGGTTACCTATGCATGGGAAAAATACATTCTGGTGGGGGTAGATTTTGGTACCCATTACCCAGAGGCAGTGGCTCTGTCCTCTTTTGAGGCAGACACTGTGGTAGATGTGCTACTGACCGTTTTCAGCAGAGTGGGGTTCCCCAAGGAGGTCCTTACAGTCCAGGGGTCCAACTTTGTCAGCCCTGCTCCAGTGCTTGTGGGAGAAGTGTGGGGGTCTGCACACCTGGGCCTTGGCGTATCACCCTCAGTTAAACAGGCTGGTAGAGAGATTTAATGAGATCATGAAGATGATGCCTAAAGCCAGAGCGGGCCAAGGTGGAGGCAATCAGAGATTGGCCTGCACCCCAGACTAAGAAATAGGCCCAGGCCTTTATTGAGCTGGTGGGGCACTACCAGAGGCCTGTGTCCCACTTTAGCTCTGTGTCAGCTCTCATCACAGAGTTAGGCAAGAAGGGTAAGTCAGACAAGCTGGTCTGGACTGGGCAGTACCAAAGGGCTCTCTGCATGCTGAAGAAGGATCTGGTTAAGGGCCCAGTGCTAGGAAACCCAGACTTTGACAAGCTCTTTATGGTGTTCACCGATGCCTCAGACACAGGGCTGGGCACGGTGCCAATGCACACTGATGCGAAGGGGGAGGAAAAACCCCATAATGTACCTGAGCAGGAAGCTGCTGCCCCAGGAGCAGAGCTATATGGCCATAGAGAAGAAATGCCTGGACCTGGGGTGGACTCTTATAAGGCTGAAGCCGGATCTACTTGGGTGCCACTTCACTGTGTACACAGACCAGTCACCCAGCCATAGCCAGTGTCAAAGGGGCCAATGCTCAGCTCTGAGGTGAAGTCTGGCTCTCCAGGATTATCACATGAAGGTGGCCCATGTTAAGGGGAGTGCAATGTTATAGCTGATGCTCTGTCCTGGAGAATGGGCCCTGAACTTCTCCAGGCCACTGACTAAAGTGACCCCGCTCAGTTTGGCCTCAAAGAGGGGAGAGATGTGACAACAAGGGAAAATCCCCACTTCATGTTGTATGTGAGTCTTACTGTTTTGAATGAATACTGTGTGCTTCAGTTTCCCTGTGTGCTGCACCAATACCTAGGTGGTGGGAATAGGGGTGTGTGACTTTGGCTGAGACCCTCTGGGGTAGGTGAGGTTGCTCCTGCATGTATGCTATGGACAGTGCCCTTTGTAACCTGAGACCAGGAGGAGGCTACAACCAGGTGACGACCAGGTGACTCTGCCCGGGAAGTGAGACAATGACAAGGGTGGGGGAGCAATGGGGGTGTCTGAGGTCGGGTCACTGGAAGCTGGCAGTCTGCTTGGGGGGACTGGAAGAGGGGGAGTTCAGGGTGTTTGGCCCAGGACTTGACTGAGAGTCACTGATTTCTGTTTCAGAGTGGTAGCTGTGTTAGTCTGTATCAGCAAAAACAACAAGGAGTCCTTGCGGCACCTTAGAGACGAACAAATTTATTTGGGCATAAGCTTTCATGGGCTAGAACCCACTTCATTAGATGCATGGAGTGGAAAATACAGTAACAGGTATAAATACACAGCACGTGAAAAGATGGGAGTTGCCTTACTGAGTGGGAGGTCACTCTAACGAGACAATTCAATTTAACAGTAGGATACCAAGGGAGGAAAAATCACTTTTGTAGGGGTAATGAGTGGCCCATTTCAAACAGTTGACAAGAAGGTGTGAGTAACAGTAGGGGGAAATTAGGTTTTGTAGTGACCCAACCACTCCCAGTCTTTATTCAGGCCTAATTTGATGGTGTCCAGTTTGCAAATTAATTCCAGTTCTGCAGTTTCACATTGGAGTCTGTTTTTGAAGTTTTTGTTGAAGAATTGCCACTTTTAGGTCTGTTGTTGAGTGACCAAGGAGACTGAAGTGTTCTCCTACTGCTTTTTGAATGTTAATTCCTGATGTCAGATTGTGTCCATTTATTCTTTTGCGTAGAGACTGTTTGGTTTGGCTAATGTACGTGGCAGAGGGGCATTGCTGGCACATGATGGCATATATTACATTGGTAGATGTGCAGGTGAATGAGCCCCTGATGTTGTGGCTGATGTAGTTAGGTCCTTTGATGATGTCCCTTGAATAAATATGTGGACACAGTTGGCACTGGGGTTTGTTGCAGCGTTTGGTTCCCGGGTTGGTGTTTTTGTTGTGTGATGTGTAGTTGCTGGTGAGTATTTGCTTCAGGTTGGGGGGCTGTCTGTGAGGACTGGCCTGTCTCCCAAGGTCTGTGAGAGTGAGGGATCGTCCTTCAGGATAGGTTGTAGATCCTTGATGATGCGCTGGAGAGGTTTTAGTTGGGGGCTGTAGGTGATGGCTAGCAGCGTTCTGTTACTTTCTTTGTTGGGCCTGTCTTGTAGTAGGTGACTTCTGGGTACCCTTCTGGCTCTGCCAATCTGTTTCTTCACTTCCCCAGGTGGGTATTGTAGTTTTAAGAATGTTTGATAGAGATCCTGTAGGTGTTTGTCTCTGTCTGAGGGGTTGGAGCAAATGCGGTTGTATCTTAGAGATTGGCTGTAGACAATGGATCATGTGATGTGAGCTGGATGAAAGCTGGAGGCATGTAGGTAACTATAGCAGTCAATAGGTTTCCAGTATAGGGTGGTGGTTATGTGACCATCTCTTATTCTCACTGTAGTGTCTAGGAAGTGGACCTCTTGTGTGGACTGGTCCAGGCTGAGGTTGATGATGGGGTGGAAATTGTTGAAAACCTGGTGGAATTCCTCAAGGGCCTCCTTCCCATGGGTCCAGATGATGTTATCAATGTAGTGCAAGTAGAGTAGGAATGTTAAGGGACGAGAGCTGAAGAAGCGTCTTTCTAAGTCAGCCATAGAAATGTTGGCATACTGTGGAGCCATGCAGGTACCCATAGCAGTCCCACTGACTTGAAGGTATAAATTGTCCCCAAATCTGAAATAGTTGTGGGTGAGGACAAAGTTCAGCCACCAGGTTTGCCGTGATAGTATCGGGGATGCTATTCCTGATGGCTTGTAGTCCATCTTTGTGTGGAATGTTGGTGTAGAGGGCTTCTACATCTGTAGTGGCCAGGATGGTGTTTTCTGGAAGATCACCAAAGGATTGTAGTTTCCTCAGGAGGTCAGTGGTGTCTCAAAAATAGCTGGGAGTGCTAGTAGCGTAGGGCCTGAGGAGAGAGTATACATAGCCAGATAATCCTGCTGTCAGGGTGCCAATGCCTGAGATGATGGGGCGTCCAGGATCCCAGGTTTATGGATTTTGGGTAGCAGATAGAATACCCCTGGTCAGGGCTTTAGGGGTGTGTCAGTGTAGATTAGTTCCTGTCCTCCTTCAGGGAGTTTCTTGAGCAGATGGTGTAGTTTCTTTTGGTAATCCTCAGTGGGGTCAGAGGGTAATGGTCTGTACAATGTGGTGTCAGAGAGTTGTCTAGCAGCCTCTCGTTCATATTCCGACCTATTCATGATGACTACAGCACCTCTGTGCTAACAAGTTCTGTTCTATGCTGTGTTCCTGTCACCTAATAAACCTTCTGTTTTGCTGGCTGAGTCACACCAGACTGCAGAGGTGGGGTACAGGGCCTTTTGGCTTCCCCAGGAGCCCCACCTGGGTGGACTCGCTGTGGGAAGCTCACGGTGAGGAAGGGGATGCTGAATGCTCAGAGGTGAGACCCAGGAAGGTCGAAGCTGTGTAAGCTTCTTTCCCTGGTGCCAGTATGCTCAGAGAGAGGAGGCATGCTCCCCTAGAGTCCAGATTGGCTTCATATGCAGTAGTTCCAGGGCATTTCCTGGTGACTCTGTGACATACTCCACCTCCAGATACAGGACTTTTTAAAGTAATTTGCAATGCCCAAAACTTCCAGTAAATTGACTTATTTCTCTGGCACTATTATTGCTATATTTACATCTCCTTTTGACCAGAAAAGTGTAATGCAGGTTGTATGGGAGAAAGAAGCATCTTTTTTTAATAAGATTTTTTTTTTTTACATTTCCAGGTGTTTCAAGAGCCTCGCAAGTAAAGCCCAAAGGTATGTCTACACTATGAAATTAGGTCAAATTTATAGAAGTCAATTTTTAGGAAGTGATTTTTATACAGTTGATTGTGTGTATCCCCACTAAGCACATTAAGCTGGTAGAGTGCATCCACAGTACCGTGGCTAGCCTCGACTTTTGGAGCATTGCACTGTAGGTAGCTATCCCACAGTCTCTGCTGCCCATTGGAATTCTGGGTTGAGCTCCCAATGCCTGATGGGGCAAAAACATTGTCGCGGGTGGCTTTGGGTACATGTCATCAGTCGCCCCTCCCTCCATGAAAGCAATGGCAGACAATTGTTTCGCGCCTTTTTTCCATGCGGGCGCCATTCTACTTTCAGCAGACAGTGCAGTAGGGCTGCAAACCGTCATCATTGAGTGCTGTGAATCCACCTCGCAGCTCCTCTATATGACCGTCTTCATCCACTGCTTCCGCTGTCACTCTACTCTCCTGGTGGTCTTGCAGGTCCTCTATATGACCGTCGTAATCTGCCGCTTCTGCTGCAACTCTGCTCGGCTGCTCTTGTCTCGTCATACCACGGCAAGCATGCAGCCAGCTCAGCTATTGTGTCCTGGCAGCAGACGGTGCAGTAGGTTTGCAAAACTGGTCATCCAACAACTGCTTCCCCTGCAACTCTGCTCTTCTGCAGACGCCATACCACAGCAAGCATGGAGCCTGCTCAGATCACCTCAGCAGTTATGAGCATTGTAAACACCTCGTGCATTATCATGCAGTATATGCAGAACCAGAACCTGCAAAAGCAGGCGAGGAGGCAACGGCAGCGCGGTGACGAGAATGATGAGGACATGGACACAGACTGCTCTCAAAGCACGAGCCCTGGCAATTTGGCCATCCTGGTGGCAATGGGGCAGGCTCATGCCATGGAACGCCAATTCTGGGCCCAGGAAACAAGTACAGACTGGTGGGACCGCACAGTGTTGCAGCTCTGGGATGATTCCCAGTGGCTGCAAAACTTTCACATGTGTAAGGGCACTTTCATAGAACTTTGTGATTTGCTTTCCCCTGCTCTGAAGTACAAGAATACCAAGATGAGAGCACAGTTCACAAGTGAGTGGCAATAGCCCTCTGGAAGCTTGCAGTGCCAGACAGCTACCGGTCAGTCGGGAATCAATTTGGAGTGGGCAAATCTACTGTGGGGGCTGCTGTGATCCAAGTAGCCAACGCAATCACTGAGCTGCTGCTATCAAGGGTAGTGACTCTGGCAAATGTGCAGGTTATAGTGGATGGTTTTGCTGCAATGGGATTCCCTAACTGTGGTGGGGCGATAGATGGAACGCACATCCCTATCTTTGGACTGGAGCACCAAGGCAGCCAATACATAAACCGAAAGGGGTACTTTTCAAAGGTGCTGCAAGCACTGGTGGATCACAAGGGACATTTCACCAACATCAACATGGGATGGCTGGGAAAGGTGCATGAGGCTCGCATCCTCAGGAACTCTGGTCTGTATGAACAGCTGCAGCAAGGGACTTACTTTCCAGACCAGAAAATAACCCTTGAGGATGTTGAAATGCCTATAGTTATCCCTGGGGACCCAGCCTACCCTTTAATGCCATGGCTCATGAAGCCATACAGAGGCACCCTGGACAGTAGTCAGGAGCTGTTCAACTATAGGCTGACCAAGTGCAGAATGGTAGTAGAATGTGCATTTGGACATTTAAAAGCGCGCTAGCGCAGTTTACTGACTCATTTAGACCTCAGCAAAACCAATATTCCCATTGTTATTACTACTTGCTGTGTGCTCCACAGTATGTATGAGAGTAAGAGGGAGACATTTATGGCGGGGTGGGAAGTTGACGCAAATCTCCTGGCTGCTGATTATGTGCAGCCAGACACCAGGGCGATTAGAAGAGCACAGCAGGGTGCGCTGCGCATCAGAGAAGCTTTGAAAACCAGTTTCGTGGCTGACCAGGCTACGGTGTGACAGTTCTGTTTTGTTTCTCCTTGATGAAAACCTACCCCCTTTGGTTCACTCTACTTCCCTGTAAGCCAAACACCCTGCCCTTCCCCCCCCTCTTCAGTCACCGCTTGCAGAGGCAATAAAGTCATTGTTGTTTCAAATTCATGCATTCTTTATTAATTCATCACACAAATAGGGGGATAACTGTCAAGGTATCCCGGGAGGAGTGGGGGAGGAGGGAAGCACCGGGTGGGGTGGTGGAGGGAAGGACAAGGCCACACTACACTTCAAAACTTTTTGAATGCCAGCCTTCTGATGCTTGGGCAGTCCTGTGGGGTGGAGTGGTTGGGTGCCCGGAGGGCCCCTCTTCTCCCCCCCCCCCAACGTTCTTGTGCGTCTGGGTGAGGAGGCTATGAAACTTGGGGAGGAGGGCGGTTGATTACACAGGGGCTGCAGTGGCGGTCTGTGCCTTTCCTGCAGCTCAACCATATGCATATCAGTTGGATCCTCCAGTAGCCTCAGCATTGCATCTTGCTTCCTTTCATCACGTTGCTGCCACCTCTCCTGTTGCTCCAGCCATCTATCCTCTCATGTGTCCCTCCTGTCCTTGTGTTCATTTTGTGCTTTCCTGGACTCTGACATTGTCTGCCTCCACACATTCTGCTGGGCTCTTTCAGTGCAGGAGGACTGCATGAGCTCAGAGAACATTTCATTGTGAGTGCGTTTTTTGTCACCGTCTTATCTGCACTAGCCTATGGGATGGAGTTGCTAGTGGCAGCGTTGAAACATTTGCAGCTGTGGGAGGAAAAAAGGGAGAGTAAAATTGAAAAAGACACATTGGTCATTTAAAAGGAGGGGCTGATTTCGGGTTAACGTGCAGTACAAACCCAACTAACCCCCCCTCCAATTCTCTGGGATGATCGCTTCACCCCTCCCCCCATCGTGTGGCTAACAGCGGGGATGATTTCTTTTCAGCCACTGGCAAACAGCCCAGCAGGAACAGCCACCTCTGAATGTCCCCTTAATAAAATTCCCCTATTTCAACCAGGTGACCATGAATGATATCACTCTCCTGAGGATAACTGAGAGAGAGAAAGAACAGATGTTGCATGAATGTCAGCAAACACCAGGACCACACGCTGCCATGCTTCCTTATACAATGATTCCCGAGTACGTGCTACTGGCCTGGCGTGGTAAAGTGTCCTATTATGGAGGACGCAATAAGGCTGCCCTTCCCCAGAAACCTTTTGCAAAGGCTTTGGGAGTACCTCCAGGAGAGCTTCATGGAGATGTTCCTGGAGGATTTCTACTCCATCCCCAGACACATTAACAGACTTTTCCAGTAGCTGTACTGGCCGCAAATGCATCCCAAGTCTTCAAGGCAAATTAATCATTAAACACCCTTGCTTTTAAACCGTGTATTATATTTACAAAGGTACACTCACCAGAGGTGCCTTCTCCACCTTCAAGGTCCTGGAGCCTGGGTTGGGAGGGTATTGGCTCCAGGGTGATAAACAGTTCCTGGCTGTCAGGGAGAATGTTTTCTCTGCTTGCCTGGTGTGTTCTATCATCTTCCTCATCCCCAAAATCCTCATCCCTGTTAAGTGAGACTCCCTTGCAGGAGTCCACATACAGGTGTGGGGTAGTTGTAGGGGCACCCCCTAGAATTGCATGCAGCTTATCATAGAAGCGGCATGTCTGGGGCTCTGATCCTGAGCGGCCGTTTGCCTCTCTGGTTTTTTGGTAGGCTTGCCTGAGCTCCTTAAGTTTCACATGGCACTGCTGTGGGTCCCTGTTATAGCCTCTGTCCTTCATGCCCTTGGAGATTTTTTTTTTCAAATATTTTGGCATTTAGTCTTTTCGAACTGAGTTCTGATAGCATGGATTCATCTCCCCATTCAGCGATCAGATCCAGTACCTCCCATTCGGTCCATGCTGGAGCTCTTTTGCGATTCTGGGACTCCATCATGGTCACCTCTGCTGATGAGATCTGCACGGTCACCTGTGCTGATCAGCTTGCCACGGTGGCCAAACGAGAAATGAAATTCAAAAGTTTGTGGGTCTTTTCCTGTCTACGTGGCCAGTGCATCCAAGCTGAGAGTGCTGTCCAGAGTGGTCACAATGGAGCACTCTGGGATAGCTCCCAGAGGCCTATACCATCGAATTGCATCCACACTACCCCAAATTCGACCCAGCGATCTTGATTTCAGCGCTAATCCCCCTCATCAGGGAGGAGTACAGAAATCGATTTTAAAAGCCCATTAAGTCGACAAAAATGGCTTCGTTGTGTGGATGAGTGCAGGGTTAAATTGATATAATGCTGCTAAATTCAACCTAAACTCGTAGTGTAGACCAGGGCTAAGAAATTGCCCTTTCTTGCTCAGGGCTGAATTTATAGCTTTTAGTTTTTCAGCTTCAGCCCTCTTCCAAGAAAGTCAGTCTTTCTGTAAAGAAGAGAAACACACATAATATTAAAATGGAGGAAAAGATTTTTAAGTCTCTTGAAAAATCAAGTGAATTCTTGGGGTAATTTGAAAAAAATAGGTTTTTATCTTCTGATGTAAGATCTTTAAGAGTTTTGTTTGTAGCTTAACTTGTTTATTCTTAGTAATGTAAGTGCCTATAATAATGTTATGATCTTAATGAGCTACTTAAAATATGTCTATTTACAGTGGGAGTTTCCATAGTGATCAGCACTGGCCCACCATTGTGGTCCCATGCAAGTCAACGATCAAACTTCCGAACTGGCATAATGCTGAGCACAGCACTGTGTGTCACAGATACAACTTTCCAACATGAGTCCAAGGCAAGGTGTTGGAACAGAAAAGTCCTTCCAGGTCTAGAAAATATTGACACATTATAGTGTCACAGATGTGGTCACAAGGTACCCATCAACACTTCTCATACAATGTGCTCTGGCAAAAGGATTTTCTGTCCAGAATGGCTAATTGTATAACATTACAAGGGTGGACAGGTTTCTTATAATTCATTGCTCACTGTTGGGAGGATTTATCCTCGAAATGACTCCTCAAAATGTAAGAGCCTTTAGCAATGTCACCTCTGCCTATGGAATTGTTCCATATGTAACATTTTGTATTATTTTATCTATTTAATTAGACATTGTTTATACTGCAGTGATTGCCTCAGATATCTTGTTTTTAAACATGTTTTTCATGCTCTAATCCATTCTTGCCTTCATTATGGCCTGGTCTACACTGGAGGGGATCGATCTAAGATACGCAACTTCAGCTACGAGAATAGCATAACTGAAGTTGACGTATCTTAGATCAACTTAGAATCATTTACTTTACGTCCTCGTGGCACGGGATCGACAGCTGCCACTACCCCGTTGACTCCGCTTCCACCTCTCATCCTGGTGGAGTTCTGGAGTTGACGGCAGAGCGATCGGGGATCGATTTATCGCGTCTACACTAGTCGCGATAAATTGATCTCCGATAGATGGATCACTACCCGCCAATTCGGCGGGTAGTGTAGACGTGGCCCTAGATGGACCATTATCATGGATTATATTCTTGAATAATCCATTTTTTAAAAGTATTTGACTCCTAAACTGAACTAGGCAAAGTTGGTTAAATGAGAGAGACTAAAAAGCAGATGCAATATCCACCAAGAGATCCCTTTAATAAAAGCAAAGAAGATGCAACTGAACTAGCTATAGCATAGGAAAAAATATTTCAAAGGAGAAAAGTAGTTTTCCACTCTCAATTTCTTCCTTGACATTAGCGACGAGCCTAAAGCCAACCCAGGGTATGACCTCCCTCCAGCTTTGGATCTGGGCCCAGATCCGAAAAACTTACAGGGTCTGATCATCATGAGAAGTAAAGTTTGTGGTAGTTCACACCTGGATCTGAAGTTCACACTGCAGGCTCATCTTAGTTAAAATGTTTGAAACCCTTTTTCCTGTTCTAAGCCAACCTCCCTTTATTAACCAACTCCAACAACAAGCAATAAAGTCCCTTTCAGGCCATTAAATTAGTCAGAATTCTGTGATGACTCATTGTAAATTCTTCACACATGCCTTGATAAATCCCCAAAGGAAAAAGAATGAAAAGTCGTACAGTGCACCAGTTACACTGTGATCTTAAGTGACAGGGCATCAATTATATTTACAACAATATATAGCTTGTGCTATCTATCCAAATAACAATATTCAATTACTGACCTTATTGCCAAATGACTGAATTTACTATGTGGTTGCAGTAGGACAATACCTTGCAGAATGACTTGAAATAAACAGCACTGCCTCATATCACTTTTTATTCTTCGTGATTTATGTGTGTTTTTTAAAGAATACCTTAATTTTTTTAAGGAATGTAAAAGAAACAGTTAAATTACATAGGCACAGTAGAACACATACAAATGGCACCATATATCTTGGTCAATTTTTTTCCACCTTGGATACGGATCTCCATGGCTTTCTCAAGTGGTTCACCATTTAACTGTACAATGTCTCTCTACACCTTTTTCATTTGATACACTCCACAGATAGTTTAACAATTCAGCAGCCAAGGTTTAAAACAAGAGAGGCAAGTGGTAAACAGACTCTTGAATAAAAGATTCAGTACAAAAGGAAAAAGCCACCAATCAACCAGTCTAAAAATATAAGCCTGTGGCCCAAAGCAATCTCTCCCTGCCCCCAAAGAGAATGCTTCACAAGCATAACGTGTTCTTGCTCCGTGGCCATGCTCATCTCCTGTGTATTGTTCCAACTGAAGTATAGATGCTGCTGAAGCAAGCATAAGATTGTGTTTTGTTGAGGCAGTGTCGACTAGTGCTTAGAACAGTTGAGAAAAATTCTGCCTTTTGAGAGGCAGAATTGTCTAGTGCAGTGGTTTTCAACTTTTTGTTTGTGGACCTTTTTGGAAATTTCGAATGGAGGTGCAGACCTCTTTGGAAATCCATTGTCAGTATATACAATTGAATTCTGTTCAGTAAGTTTTCAATCCAGGTCTTTTGTGGACCCCTTAGACATAGTCCGGGGACCCATAGGTTGAGAACTGCTGGTCTGGGGATAGGGCAATGTCCTAGTAGAGATGATGAAAAGAACTACAAAAGAATTATTCTTACTCTTGGAGTAGGGAACAAGCACTTCTAACACAGCCTGTAAATGAGTGTTCATGTGAGGAATACTGAATAAATCACACTGTGTGAAATATGAAGAGATATTTGAACTGTATTTGGGGACCTCTATCTAATCTGTCTCAGCATTTATACCACAGGGGTTTCTGAGTCCCTGTCTGGTATATGTCTTCCACTCGACAATATAGATCAATTCCCTTCATCCTACCAAATATGTTGGAGTCATAAAAATGATTAACACTTGAAAATATAAACGGCACATTTAATTAATGCTAAATTACAGGAGAAGTATTGTAGATGCGATTTGCTTATAGCGCCTGCATTAAAAGCCTAATGAGTTCATAGAGGTTAATGTGTTATAACAAATCCCCAGAGAACGATTAATATTGATTGATCTGCAAGTTTTTACTGAAAAAGTCACAAAGGGAGACAACTAAGCCTCATAGGAAAGCTTGGACTGGAGAGTGGAACAGCTATCTGTTCTGCCCACTTTTGCCTTATTCACTTAGAAAATGCTTTTCGAAGTAGAAACGCTGCCATTTTGCAACCTGTGACAGGACAGAAAAACACTACTTCCATGGAATTTGTAAGTAGGAAAAAGCCCTTGCAGCTATTTTCCCCCACATCCCTGGCTCACAAGAGCAGGGGGCCGGGGGAAAAGAAAAATGTTGCCACAATGTCATAGAACTCAAAACCCAGTGTATAGCACCAAGAAATAAAGACAGGGGGTTTACTTGGCCGTAACATACAGAAGAGGGGGGCTTTATTCCAGTTTCCTCCCCTGCTGTAGAAGGGGTTTAAAGTTTATGTAGACCCTATTTCTCCGCTTGCCTTGCTCCAAGTTAGCACTGTGACCATGTCTGCACTGGGGACTGTGTTTCATAGCATGCTTTATTGGGATGGTTCTTAGTAGGGTTGCCAGGCATCCGGTTTTCCACCGGAACACCCACTCGAAAAGGGACCCTGGCGGGTCCGGTTAGCACTGTTGACCGGGCCACTAAAAGTCCTGTCAGCGGTGCAGTGGGGCTAAGACAGGCTCCCTGCCTGCCCTGGCTCCGCACGGATCCTGGAAGCAGCTGGCGTGTCCGGCTCCTAGGCATAGGGGTGGTCACAGGGGCTCTGCACATTGCCTCTGCCCTGAGCACCGGCTCCACAGCTCCCATTGGCCAGTAGCTGTGGGGGCGATGCCAGGGGGTGTGCACAGCCCCCTGGCCCCTCTGCCTAGGAGCCCAACATGCTGGCTGCTCCCGGGAGCCACCTGAGGTAAGCACTGCCCAGCCAAACCCCGCACCCCAAATCCTGTCCTGCACCCCAACCTCCTGCCCCAGCTCCTGAGCCCCCTCCCGCACCCAAACTCCCTTCTGGAGCCTGCACCCCTCACGCACCCCAACCCTCTGCCCCTGCCCGGAGCCCCTTCCAGTAGGCCAAATTCCTCATCCCCATCCCAGAGCCCGCCCCCCGAGCCAGAGCCCTCACCCCCTCTCACACCCCAACCCCCTGTCCCAGCCCAGTGAAAGTGAGTGAGGGTGGGGGAGAGCAAGTGACGGATGGAGGGGAGATGGAGTGAGCTGGGGCGGGGCCTTGGAGAAGGGGCGAGGCAAGGGTGTTCGGGTTTGGTATGATCAGAAAGTTGGCAACCCTAGTTCTGAGAGAGTAGCTGTCTGGAACCACCAGAGCCAGCTTGAGGCCTTGTTACTGAGAGGAATGGAGAGTTTCAGCCCATGCTGTCTAGGCAACACAGCTCTCAGGTCCTAAAGGCAGGATCAGCTGCATGGGCTTCTTTATAAATCACAGTTTGCTTCTCCAAAGACCATTTCTTCCTCCTTAGTGACCCTCTCCTGTGGTCCTTCTGGTATTTTGAGGAGCAAACCTGGAATGAGGCAGTTGTGACCCAGGAAATTTCACCCACTACACCCCATTGTAGGGCCTTGTTAATGCTATCCATTTAATCATGTTAGGGGATCAGGCAACAACATGAGTGGCCTGAGTATACCATAACAGGGCTCTGGTATTTGACTGCATTATAGTTCTGTGACACTGCACCCCATATTTTTCATAGTGATATTATTATGATATGATTATAACATAATTATGATGTATTTTATTCAAGATAAGTCACGTGAGGTGTCAGAAAATTATGTTTTGCTGAATATGATTATCCTATTTGTATGCATGTGTCACTTTTGTATCTGAAGTTATGAATATTGACTAAGGATCTGTATTTCAAATGGGCTTACTCTGGAAAACACCCACAGCCAGCCTTTCAGGTACAACAATGAAAAAGCCAGACAGTGCCGGTGGCCCATCAACAAAGACAATGGACTGTTGAATAGCTTAATCTTCCTGTGGGCATTTTGGCCAGCCTGTAAGCAATGGCTGCTATCACACTGCAAAGGCATGTGACCAGGCCACATGATTCTAGACTCCATCTTGGTATGTCAGTATTTTTCCACAAACTAGTCTGGGAACCAAGTTTTGAAACACAGGGTTCCCACTGTATGCTAAAGCTATATAAGGCAGGGAGTGACATCATCGGGGGTTCTTCACTCCCCACACAAGAAGCCTCCTGGAAACAGCTGAGGAACAAAGACTGAACTGGGGAAGTGCTGGTCCCAGGCTAAAGGGATTTCTAGCCTGTGAATGAAAGGGATTCCAAGCTTTAAAGCAAGTGCAGCTTGCCCCTTAAGAATCTGCAGCCTGTTTGTATCATTTCTTAGAATCTGCTAATTCATATCCAATCTATCTAGTATGTTAAGCTTAGTTTGCATTTTTTGTTTATTTGCTAAGTGATCTGCTTTGATCTGTTTGCTATCCCTTATAATAACTTAAAATCTATCTTTTGTAGTTAATAAACTTGTTTTTGTTTTAATCTAAACCAGAGTGCTTTGACTGGAGTGCTTGGGGAAAATCTTGGCTTGGTTGCCACAAGTGTACATTGTTCTCTTCACATTGAGGGAGTGGGGGACTGGGTATTAAACCCATATACTGACCAGATTTGACCAAGGCAGGACGGTGCTGCTCTGGGGTCCTAGTATGGGAAGTTGGTGGTTAGGCAGCCTGCATGTAACTGCCTCTGAGTGCATAGCTGTGTGAATGCTGGTGAAAGTGCAGGGTGGAAGGCTTTGAAGCTTGTCACAGCAGTACAGTGAGAGGGAGCCCAGGCTGGTGGGTCAGTGGTACTTCAGTTCCAGGTAGCACCCTGTGGGGAACCTGTCACAAGTCCCATTCCAAATTCCTGTTTTAATTAGATCGTCATAATGTTCTGAAAGTTTCACCTGGGGGATGAAACTTTACAGGCAGGAGCTCTGGAAGTTGGTGATTTTTTGGGGGGTGGGGAAAGGGTATTTTTTAACACAAACAATTCAGGTGTCTGAGTAATAGCAGAGTGGAAAACAATATGCACATTCCCAGTGTGAAAAAATGGCAACCTTTCTCCAAAGAGCTCTACCCCCAAAATTGCCAAGGATCAAGAGTTTAGCTACATCAAGGAAATAGCTGTCACTGAGTAGAAGTGCCTTCGAGTGTTCCAGTGAAACTCATTTCAACTGCACTGAGTTATGAGTGTTAAAAAAAAATTCAAACATAGGCCCAGACTCGGAACAGCACTTAAGCATGTACTTAAGCTCCCTTCCTGAATTGGGATGATTTTCTGAATCTATGCCATGATGGGCAGGCATAGTAAATTTTGCATGTCTTCTCATTTATCTCATAAAGCCTGCAGCATGCATGCATAGCTCGGTTAGCAGTACAATAAATCCCACAGTAATCTTCTAATACTCTGATCTGGTCGGGATCCCACTTAAAGGGGCAGGGCTTCCTCTTGTTGCATCATTGTACAACCCACATGCACGCTATCTACCACCTTAGGTTAGTAGATTGCAGCCAGAGCTTAAAGCTAGGCAGTTATCAGCTCTAGGTGTATTTCTTCCACTAGCTGCTGTTCATATAACTGCGGATGATACAAACCTACTCAAGATAGTTAAGTCCCAGGCAGACTGCAAAGAGTTACAAAAGGATCTCACAAAACTGGATGACTGGGCAACAAAATGGCAGATGAAATTCAATGTTGATAAATGTGAAGTAATGCACATTGGAAAACATAATCCCAACTATACATATAAAATGATGGGGCCTAAATTAGCTGTTACTAGTCACAATGACACCAAGGAAGATCTTGGCGTCATTGTGGATAGTTCTCTGAAAACATCCACTCAATGTGCAGCAGCAGTCAAAAAAGCAAACAGAATGTTGGGAATCATTAGGAAAGGGATAGATAATAAGACAGAAAATATCATATTGCCTCTATATAAATCCATGTTATGCCCACATTTGGAATACTGCATGCAGATGTGGTTGCCCTATCTCTAAAAGATATAGTGGAATTGGAAAAGGTTTTAAAAAGGGCAACAAAAATTATTAGAGATCTGGAACAGCTTCCATATGAGGAGAGATTAATAAGCCTGGGACTTTTCAGCTTGGAAAAGAGATGACTAAGGGGGATATGATTGAGGTCTATAAAATCATGACTGGTGTGGAGAAAGTAAATAAGGAAGTGCTATTTACTCCTGGGGTGAAAGTAACTTAAAGGACTTACCAGTACGCCGGAGTCCTGAGCGGGAGGCCTCAACCGGAAGGGGCAGGGCCTCAACCAGAAGAGGCGGGGCCTTTAAATCCCCAGGCCCTTTAAATCGAGATTTAAAGGGGTCGGGACTCTGCTCCGGTAGTGGCAGACAGGAGCCCCAGGCTGCTGCCACCACTATCCCGGGACTCTGGCAGCGGGGCTCAGGCAGGGATTTAAAGGGCCCACAGCTCCGGTTGCTGCTGGGAGCCCCAGGCCCTTTAAATCGCTGGCCTGGGGATGCCGGTACAGTCAGCAGTGTACCGGTTCTTGCCAGTACGCCATACTGGACCATATCAGCTTACTTTCACCTCTGTTTACTCCTTCTCATAACACAAGAATTGAATTTCTTCCTATTTACTTCAGATCATTTCTCCAGTTTGCCCAGATCATTTTGAATTTTAATCCTTTCCTCCAAAGCACTTGCAACCCCTCCCAGCTTGGTATCGTCTGCAAACTTTATAAGTGTACTCTCTATACCATTATCTAAATTGTTGACGAAGATATTGAACAGAACCAGACACAGAACGGATGCCTGTGGCACTCCACTTGTTATACCCTTCCAGCGTGACTATGAACCACTGATAACTGCTCTCTGGGAATGGTTTTCCAACCAGTTTTGCACCCACTTTATAGTAGCTCCATCTAGGTTGCATTTCCCTGCTTTGTTTATGAGAAGGTCATGCAAGACAGTATCAAAAGCTTTACTAAGTCAAGATACACTATGTCTATCATCTATCGCTTCCCCGCTATCCACAAAGCTTGTCATCCTGTCAAAGAAAGCTATCAGGTTGGTTTGACATGATTTGTTCTTGACAAATCCATGCTGACAGTTACTTATCACCTTGTTATCTTCTAGATGTTTGCAAATTGATTGCTTAATTATTTGCTCCATTATCTTTTGGGGTACAGAAGTTAAGCTGATTGGTCTGTAATTCCCCAGGTTGTCCTTATTTCCCTTTTCATAGATTGGCACTATATTTGCCCTTTTCCAGGTCATCTGGAGTTTCTCCCATCTTCCATGACTTTTCAAAGATATTCACTAATGGCTCAGATATCTCCTCAGTCAGCTCCTTGAGTATTCTAGAATGCATTTCATCAGGCCCTAGTGACTTGAAGACATCTAATTTGTCTAAGTAATTTTTAACTTGTTCTTTTCCTATTTGATCCTACCTCATTTTCACTGATATTCACTATGTTAGATGTCTAATCACCACCAACCCACTTGGTGAAAACCTAAACAAAGAAGTCATTAAGCACCTCTGAAATTTCCACATTTTCTGTTATTATTTCCCCGCCCCCACTGAGTAACGGGCCTATCCTGTCCTTAGTTTTCCTCTTGCTTCTAATGCAGTTGTAGAATGTTTTCTTGTTACCCTTTGTCTCTAACTAGTTTGATCACATTTTGTGCCTTGGCCTTTCTAATTTTGTCCCTACATACTTCTGTTATTTGTTTATATTCAGCCTTTGTAATTTGACCTAGTTTCCATGCACCTGTCCTGACCATCCCACACTGATGTCGGTAAAACAGCCCCTGTGATCCACTAGTGCTTGCAACACCATAGAGAAGTATCCCTTTCAGTTTATGCACTTTTTGGCAAGGTGGTCTGGTGGGAGGATAGGGATATGCATTCTGTCTATAGCCCCACTGCAGTTAGGGAACCCCATCGTGGCAAAACCATCCTTTATGTCCTGCACGTTGCCCAGAGTCACTACCCTTCTTAGCAGGTGTGTTGATTGCCCAGTAAACTTGGATCACAACAGATCCCATGGTAGAACTACCCACTCCAAATTGATTCCCCACTGACTGGTAGCAGTTCGGCGTTACAAGCTTCCACAGAGCTATCGCCACTCACTTCTCCACTGTCAGAGCAGCTCTCATTTTGGTATTGTTGCGCTTCAGGGATGGGGAAAGATCTTCACACAGTTCCTGGAAAGTGGCCTTACACATTCAAAAGTTCTGCAACCACTGCTAGTCATTCCATAGCTGCATAATGATGCTGTCCCACCAGTCAGTGCTTGTTTCCCGGGCCCAGAAGCAGTGCTCAACCATGTCAAGGTGATGCGTGACTGTTGCCAGGAACTGCAAATTGCTCCACTGTATGGCTTCCAGCAGGGCTGCTTGCTTGGCATCACATTGTTCTGTGCAGCGGCTCCTGTATCGGCTCTGTAAATACTGCAGGATAAGGCTTGAGGTGTTTGTAATGCTCACAACAGTGTACAGCTGAGCAGGGTCCATGCTATGGAATCTGTGCAGGTAACCCAGGCTTGTGAAAAAGACTTGGTTTGTTTGCTGTTGATTTCAGGGAGTGAGGGAGGTAAGTGCATGATGGGAGGCTAATGCCATGTTCCCATAACCATCCACGCCAATGTTTTTGTCTCATAAGGCATTGCAAGCCCAACCCAACGTTCCACTCGGCTCCATGCACTGTGGGATAGCTACCCACACTGCGGCGCTCTGCGTGTCAATGCAAGCCCTGCTAGTGAGGATGCACTCCGCCGGCACAATGAGCATAGTGTGGACATGCAAAATTGACTTGCTTAAATTGAAAGCTTGAAGTCACTTACATAAAGTCAACTTAACATTGTAGTGTAGACATGGCCTCAGGCAGCTAGCTCAAGCTGCTTTATGTCCTGCTGCAGCTCCACTGCTATTCTAATGTGTTAGCTCAAGCAGTGTTAGCATGGGTATGTTTACATCTCCCCACTGCAGGTTAGATTTACCTTGTGTTAACATTATCAGGTGGATTATTCCAGTCTGAAGTAAGAGTATTTAAAACCAAGGAGAGAAGAATAAAAGAAAGAAGGGAGGTATAGAAAACAAATAGTATATCTAGGGAGAGAGGAAATACAGGTGCCCCTTGGTAAGTGAAAATTATGGGCTAAGATATGAGATTTTGTGGAAGCTCCCAGGAGAACAATCGTTCATGGTGTTTTCTGAGCTGCAAATCTTCTCCATGATGAATGGTGAGGATGTTTCCTGCTTCCCTTCACTTACAGATGGCCTGGTTCTGTAACCATTTCTCACAATGTTGGCAGTCCCATTTGAACTTAATGGGGCTACTTGTTTGAGTGCTCAAGGTGAGTAAAGATTGCAGAAAGGTGGAGTGAAAATGCAGGTGTCCTGCAGTTGTATCGAGGGAGGCATCAATAGGATAGACAACAAGTAGTATGGGAGACATGTTGTCCTAATGCTAGCCCAGTGGTTGCACCTGTGGTTGCAGAATCATGCCCCACAGGGAGTGTCTTGGTGTATCCAGTGGCACTGAAGGGGTTTTTAAAAGGGGGTAATTGCTGCTCAGGTTTTCTAAAATATATTAGGATGGGCTGTCATCCGCTCAATAGGCAGTAGGGAACTGTGACCCAGACCCTCAAAGGCCATTGACTCCCATTGAGATTGGTGGGAGCTAGGCACTTAAATATCTTTGTGACAGATTTGACACTCAATTCTTGATTAAGAAAGTCTCCACAAGATGGCAGTGTGTATATACATGCACTCATGAGAATATTACATAATATCAGGCAGAGTTCATGGTCTACAGCCCACTTTTTCCATGGTCCTAAATCACATGAGTTACATGCATAATTGGATTTACTGATTACTGCTGTGAGATGCAATTTTATTTTCCTCTGGTATTAAAACAATTAGTTTGCAACAAATGTGAACTTCATCCTGTATTATCTATTAATGCTAATTAATTAGTAATTTAACAACTACCTTCTCTGAAACAAGAGATGTGGGTAGGAGGCACATGCACAATACTGAGGTTACCTTGATTCTTATTGTTTGTGTTGCCATAGCACCTAGGAGCCCTAGCTAGGGAGAAGGACCCCATTGCACTAGGCACTATGCAGATGCCTGCTGGCTCATAAAATTAGGACAGCTAGGATATTGTTGCATTCTCTTTGTGATCTCACTTAAGGCTGGATCCTAGGAGGCACAGAGTAACCCCAACTCCTGCTGAAGTCAATGGGAGTTATGGACACTTTGCACCTTGCAGCATCAGACCCTTCAGCTCTTTTGGGGCATTCCCATGACTTCAGTTGTTTGACTGTGATCTCTTTACCCACCCAACTCAAATAACATTCACTGAGTGAGTCAGGTGTCAGGTGAGGTATGGGTCATTGTCAGTACTCATGGGCACAATAAAGTTGGAGGGTATTTTGCATTATCACCTGCCCCAGGTGCTGCTTTCCATGAAGGAAATCATGGGCTCTGCCCTGCAAAGTAGTAAATATTCTGGCCCCAGTCCACCCTTTGACTTCTTGGGACTACTCATGTTTTTAAAGTTAAGTGTGTACTTCTGTGATTTGCTGGGTGAGGGCCAGAGTGCTTGGCACCTTCCAGGATCATATCCTAAGTCACCCTCAGGACACTTTTCTTGTCTACACCACCCAGTAGGTAGTGGAAGAAACTTGGATTTGATTCCTGGGTTCTCTGCCCCCGCCAGCACTGGACAGAAGTACTGTCATTTCTGTGCCTTCAACGTCAGTAAGGAATCTTTGGCAGACAACCTTTAACACAGTGTCCATTTGTTTGGTTGCTTGCTGCTACTGTGTTGGATTTACACGGGTTGTAACATAGTAGCAGCATGTACTTGAAAATGAAGGCATACAAATAGAATGAAGAATGTCCCCATTGCAGATTATTATGAAAGTCCTATATGCAGCTCAGTAGCCAGATTTCAAATATTACTGACTTTTATCTCTTAAAACTGCTAATGTATCAACTCTCTATCTGTGAGAAATGAGTCCCTCACCAGCTCTTATAAATTAGTTCCAGGCCAGGCTGAAATTTTGCCTGTAGTGTGGGTAAGCGTGACCTTTTCTTAGGTGAAAAATCTAGTTTGTGAAAAGCATTGACTTGATCCACATTTGGGCCCAAGTAAAAATGCACCTGACAACAGAACTCCAATTCAAATGTTCATCTGGCTGCTTAAACTGTGTGAACTAACACAAGCAGCTAGTTTTGCATTTCTACTTTGAGGTGGCTTGATTTTAAAATTTGGTTTCATTTGATGACAAACTGCACTTTCATGGAAATCAGAGGACATTTCCCCCCTTTTTGTGGGACTGGAAAATAACTTGACTTTTTCCAGCAGATTCACAGGTGGTGTGAATATCCCCTCACTGCTCTAGTCTCTTTGGCTCTAGTGTGAAATAAGGTCAGTTGCTAGGTAGGGGGGAAAGGATGGCATTGTAATCAGGAAGGAGAGTTGGGAAAGAAAAGCAGGAAGTATATCCTAGTGCAGAGGTTTTCAGATTTGTTCCAAGACCTTGCATACAACTGAGGTCAAACTAATGAGCCTGAAGTTTCCCAGATCACTTCTTTCTTTCTTAAAAATAGGAACTATGTTAGCAATTCTCCAGTCATAGTGTATGACTCCCAAATTTACAGATTCATTAAAAATCCTTGCTATTGCGCTTGCAAGTTCATGTGCCAGTTCCTTTAACATTCTTGGATAGAGATCATCCAGCGCACCGCCCCTCCCCAGTTTGGTCCCATTAAGATGTTGAACTTGACTTCTATCTTGGATGTGGTAACTTCAACTTCCATATATTTTTCCCATTAGCCTCTCTGCCACTACCCCTAAGCTCCTCATTACCCTTATTAAAAACTGAGGCAAAGTATTAATTTAGGTATTGAGCCATGCCTTGATTACATTTAATCTCCACCCCATCTTCAGTGCTTAATGGTCCCACTTTGTTCTTTTTTATATGATGTAAGAACCTTTTACTATTGGTTTTAATTTCCTTTGCAAAGTGCAACTCTGCTTGGCTTTTGGCAATGCTCATTTTCCCCCTACACTTGTGACCTCCATGAAGTAGCTTTCCTTGCTGATCCATCCCTTCCACTCCTTGTAGGTTTTCTGCTTTCTCTTAATGACCTCTTTGAGATGCTTGTTCATCCTTTGGTTTGCCATTCTAACTTTCTGCACAGAGGCATAACACAAAGCTGCCTGATTTGTAATAGGGATGGGTGAACCAGTTCAGATAAAGAACTGATCCCAACCTCTGCCCAAAACTCAAATAAAACCCTAAGCCCTCTGGAGTTCTGTACAGCTCCATTGACTTTGAAAGAGTTATTTTTCACTTTCACACATGCTGCATTCCTGGTTCTGGCTGTGCAGGGACATGGAAGTGCCCAAAACACAATGAAATAGGCTGTTCTGGTGATATTTCCAGCCCAATTTTGTAGACTCAAAGTCCCAATGACTTCAGTGAGGTTAAATGTGCTCTCACTTTGCCTGATTTGGCCCAAGAGGCTCCAATATTTCAAGAACTTTTAAATCTTACGATCCTTTGCACTGAGTCTCCAAAGCATTTGAGGTTCACCCCTTATGCATCTGGAAAAGATTACTCTGCTTCACTCCCTGCAACAGAATGAATCTCTAGAGCTGGACTGACCTTTGCTGTAGTCCTGTCCCAAATCCCATCCAGCTCACTTTATCCGTGACCACTCCACCAGCCTCTGGCCTTACTCCACTGGCTGTTGGTTAGTGTACAGAGGAGATATTATGATATTACAGAGGATGTTAGGATATTATATATTACATCGTGATTTATATATTCATGCAATATGTATAGGTTATTGAGGCCTGATAGGAATGATGCGTGCTTGACATGAATGGTGCATTGCAAGTTAGCAACTGAAGCAAGGACTTAAGGTCAAGGACTATTAGACCTCTTTGTGCAAAAACAATCTGATGTTCTGAAAAAAATGCAGAAAACCATCAAAAAAGAAAATAACACCTGATATAAAATTGTATAAAAATTGGAGGAAATGGCATGCCTTGGATCATGGTGTCCTGCCCATGATTGTCTCTTTGGAATTGTGTGGGTAGAAGGCCGAGTAAACAAAGTAAAAAAACTGATGATGCTACGGAATGGACTATAAATGGATGCCTATAATTTCTGCAAATCGGAGTCGTTTATTGATCCAGAGTCCCGTGTGGATATAGAAGTGTTTTTTGCCTGCTCCCTGCATCTTATAATCTTATCCTGATGGAAGGAACCTCGACTGGCCATCAGGACCATTCTGACCTTTGGACTCTGGTATAGTGTGTTTGAGGTGTGAATGTGGAGTGAGTAAGGTTTGTTTTGTAATCAATAAAGAGCATTTAAAGTATTATATACCAACACTGTGTCCAGTATCTGCTTGCTCCCCATCCTGTAGGGAGACCTCTATTGCGGCTCTAACATGTCTCCTGTTACTCCAGCAACCCAGTACCTGTTTCTCTGGAAGATAAGAACTCTCTCTCAGAGCCTTCTGTTATCTTACCAGAAATATTTCCTCCTTTCCAAACTGGAGTAAACTGTCCTATCTGTAAATGAATGCAAGTATCTTCTATTCCAAAATATCCCTCTGTATATCTGACTTAGGGATTTCTAAAGTGCCCATCACCACAATATCTAATTTATATTAGTGGTGGTGATACAACAGTTAGTATTGTAAGCCCTGTGCAGAACCACTCCCATTCAGCAAGTGTGGAACGCCTTCCATATAACACCAGGTTTTGTTGAGCTGTAGCAGACTCTACCTCAGAAGGAAATTGTTTTGACTTCTTAGCAAGAGCTCTCCTATTGCCTCTAAAGGGAATGAATGTGTAGGCTCCATGACCTTTAATGGTGATATCCTGTCCTCAGTTCTCCAGGGCCTGGCCTGGTTAGCTTTACAAAGTAGACAAGTTCCTAACTATGTCACCCTGAGCATTCCCAGGTGATGCAATGCGTGACATAAGTGGGAATTCTGCTGCACTTGATCTTGCAAAGGGCAGATGGTTTGCTACAAAAGCTAGGGGATTAAGTTCTTAGTCAGGCAAAACTTCCACTGACTTTAATGGAAATGTTCGCTGAGTGAGAGCTGAGCAAGAACATCAGCTTTTGGCTGTGTTTTTCGGGGGAGGGACATGCATCTCTGGTGCACCCATTCCTATAAATGCTGTCATTTAGATTTGCTGTGGTTAGAACTCTGTACTGATGTAAAACACACAAAAATGAAAGGTCTGTTTCCCTGAAATACCTGGCACAAGTTCCTTGACTTTTTCTATGATTTTTGTTATTAAAACATAATTAAACTTATCTCTGTAACTTGCCAGTCCAGGTTTTTCCTTCTCTTACCCGTAAAACTACTGGTCTCGTGTGCATCTCTTCTCCAAAACCTGGTCTCAATGGCCTCTCCTCCTATACTCTCATACCCAGTGATATCTAAAGCAAACATTAATGCACATCTCCTGGCACCCCTTCTATACAATTGTAAATGATATTTTATGTACCGTCTCCTGAGTTTTGCTCTTCTTCTCACAGTCCATAAGTAACTGTATTTTTTCTTTCCTGTCTCTGACTGCCCCCATTCTTTCTCCATTCTCCTTCCTCTCTCCCTCCCTCATTTTCTCCATTTCTCTTCCACCCTTCCCTATGCACTGCCATATTCTCCCCTTTGATTCTCCTATATCACTTCACCACCAGAAGAGGTGATAGTTGCAGTTTGCAAGGGTTCACATAAGGTTTTCTTCCAAGTATGCTTCATGGGGAGGGGAGTGAAGAAGGTTTCTCTCCTTAAGTAAGGGAGCACACAGCTCTTCCTCCACTGCTAAAAGAAAGGAAGAGTCTCGCTATCTTTGCAATAAAGACCATTTTGGGTGTTATGCCAAGATACTGATCTCTATATTCAGACAAGTCAAGTGACATGAGCCAGGGTTATAAAAGGTGACATCTGTGTCTCATGAATGGAGTCAGTAACCACTGATCCTTCTATTACTACCTTCCGCTCCCTCCTCCCACCTGAGAATCAAATCTAAAGAAAACATATCACCCCAAACCAGCCCCACAAGCTAATACAGCCACCTAATCAGAGACACAAATAGCCACTAAATGTGACAGAAACTGATGAGCTTTGCATATCTTTGCTCTGTACCAAATCTTTCCTGCAGCTTGCACAGTCTGGCATTGCACCTCACCAAATCCTGCATGAAATTCCACTCTATTGTCAGCTTTTGCCTCCCAGACTTCCTTCGCACCAGAGATCCTCCTGATTCTTCTCTCTTTTAAGAAAAACAAAAAACTCACTGGATAAAGCTACTGGCCAATCCGTTCCTACCAGGGACTGGATGCATCTTCAGAAGTTTGCAGACGTCTTCTAAGAGAAAATAAGGAACAAGCTATTTACTCTCTTTGTTGATGTTATAACTTGAGGCGTAGATTGCTCTGGCTATAGTTATAAACAAACAAATGGCTGCACAATATTCCATAGGTACATTGCTAGATTGCTAAAAACAAGGCCCTGTATGGTGAAGTGTTGAGCATCTTTAACTCCCCTTGAATACTCATTTCTCAGCAAGATCAGGCCCTTAATTTTCAGAGCATCTCTAATATTTTGCCTTACATCTGGAAAATTCTAGCTCCAAAATTACTTTCTGCCTGCGTAAATATCTCCTTCAGATTCAGTTTGATACAGTAATCTTATATTCTTGTCCCTTATATTTTTGCTGGGGGCAGAGTTGGCTGCATTTCAGTGGTGTGTGCTCTGTGTGTTTAGTTAATAAAGAGCTTTAGGATCTTGTGGGATGGAAGAAATGTTGCTGTAGAAATGTAATACAATGAAGGGTACAGTCTAACTGCCAACAGCTGAGTGTAAAAGCTGCAAAGGGAAGTACAGGCAGGGAATGAAACAAATGAACACAGTCAGTGGAGAGCATGACAGGGAGGGTAATGTATTGACAGAAGATGAACTACTGATGCATGTGATTGGCCCTTTGCCTTGATCTTCACCAAGAAGGAAAGGCGAGAGACTCTTAAAGGAACACATACAGCTAAATTTTCTAAGGAGCTTTGTGATGGGGGTCTGTAAACCCCCAGACAGGTTAATCTTTGTTAGCAGGGCCTGAACCCAGCTAGGCCACTTGGTTAGCTCACTAACCTGAGCTGTTAGGTATGAGTGGTGATCAAACACAGCTGGGGAGGAAGGAGCCCTAGAGCTCTTGGGTTAAAGGCTGAGAGATGCCTAAGCCATGAGAAAACACACTGAAATAAGAGTAAGAAAGAACTTTTCTGAGCTCTAGTAAGACACCCTGAAGGAGGATGTGGACCTGGAAAAGAAGCCTAGCAAGATAAGGTGTCAGGGAAGGCTGCTACAGGCAGGACAGGGTAATGGCTGCAGAGAATGATGATTCTTGCTGTAGTGGGCCCCAAATGGTTCAATACAGAGCTGAGATTGAGGAATTGCCAAGATGGAAGGAGACAGGGAGTACTCACCGAGGTGAACTCAGGACAGAATTTGGTAAAGTGTTGGGAGTTAAGTGGAACTAGAATCATAGGGTTAGAAGGGACCTCAAGGGTCATCTAGTTTAACTCCCTGCCAAGATGTCTTAACCATCCATGACAAATGGCTATCCAACCTCCTTTGGAAAATCTTCAGTGAAAGAGCTTCCCCAACCTCTGTAGGCAGCCTGTTCAATTGTCCTACTGTTCTTACAGTTAGGAAGTTTTTCCTGAGATTTAATCTAAATCTGCTAGGTTGTAGTTTGAACCCATTGCCTCTTGTCCTGCCCTCTGTGGCAAAAGAGAACAACTTTTCTCCACTTTTTTAATGACAGCCTGGATTAGAAGTACTTGAGTTGAGATTTCTTTGAGTGGTCTTCACTGAAGAATATGGGGGAGAGCCTGGGAGTCTTAGTAAACCCCAGGAAGAGGGGGTGAAGAGACTGAACATTAGATGTTGTCTGATGTGGACTTGGGACTGTAACTGGCTTTAATGGCCCCCTCTTGGAAGTCTCAGCTGAGGCCAATGACTCAATGGGCCATGGAGATTGAACTATCCTATGACCTCCATCAGAATGATCCCTTCAGAACAGGATTGAGACACTGGCAGGAGGAACAGCAGAGAAAAACGATGACCCAACTGTTAAGGTGCTAGCCTGGGACTCAGCTCTGGATTCAATTCCCTGCTCCTCCACCAGCTTCCTCTGTAACCTTGGGCAAGTCACTCAGGCCCAGATCCTCAAAGGTTATTTTAGGTACCTAAATCTCATTGATTTCAATGGAAATTAGGAGTCTCAATACCTTTTTGAAGATCTGGTTCTTAATCTGTGCCTCTATTTCCCCATCTATAACATCAGGGGTGTCATAATGTGGCTCTACTTCACTGTGGTATTGTGAGGATAAATGCAGTAATGACTGTGAGGTGCTCAGATACTACAGTGAATTTTGGGGAGGAGAGAGCTATATAAGTACCTTAGCTTCAGAGAGTGGAGGAAGCTTGCATTGCTTGCCCCTCTGTGTTCAATACCTGTTCTGTAGAGAGATTGGCAATGCTGTCTATCTAGCACCTTTAAGCCGTGCTAAACTCACTTCTTTTAAAAGAGAACCTCATAGGTCTTTAAGGTGGTGCCTGCTATAACTTGGTTTGAAACTAATGAGCATAACTCCATAGCACTTCTCAAGCAAATCAGCTTTAAAGAAAGCCAGGAACAAAATCAATTGAAAACACATTTAGATCTAAGCTTCCTGACCTGTTTTCTTTCTTTTTATCAGTGTTGGAAGTCTTTCCAGTGGTCTGGCCTTTGTATGCTTCATGGCTTATTCATATAAACACAGTTTCTGGGAGGCCCAAAAGTGTGTTAGAGTTTATTCATCAATTCCCTTTTCCAAGTAACCCAAAGTTACCCAAGGATTGTTTTTAAATACAGAAGACAAGTTAAGTGAATAACACCCATTTGGCAGTGATACTTGCCTTGTGAATCTAGAGGAAAGCTGCAAGAAACTTCCTTTGCAAACTCAGAACTTGAATCATGATTACTTCAAGGTTCAGGAAGGTGCCTGAGTCTGGAGGCAGGTTTCAGGGCAGCCAGCGTTAGTTTATTTCCAGTAGCCCCCATTCAGCAGCAGTGAAGGCTCAAAAACCAAGAGACATAACAAGAACCATAGTGTGCATGTGTGTATATATATTTTTGGAGGCCTAACTCCTGATTTTTGAGCATTGGAGGTTGGCGATGCTATCCTAATGTCAGTGGGGCAGTTGCCCTGGGAGAAAAATAACAATCAAAACCAGACATCTGGTTTTGATAACCTCAGCAGGAACACATTGCAGATGTCCAAACCTACGGTGAGTGGACTGACTCCATCACAGGCTCTAAGCCACTGTCTCCATGCACCCTCCTTTCTAGGGAGTTGGCAGCTCAGACCTAACAGGGTGTTAGGCCTGTTCTAAGGCTTGGCCCTGCTACCAAGCAGGCACATTGGGATGTACAGCTACAGGAGGGATCTGGAGTGGAGGTCAGATGACAGTCACATGAGCAGCCACAGTCTATAAGACAAACCTGTAGCTTAGCTTAAGTAGAAGTGCCTTGGAGCCCTGGGGCCTGCTAAGGTCAAGCCTCCCCGGGAAGAATTGCAGGTTTGGTGCATCACACAGGGAGCTGGAGGAAACAGCCAGGAGTGCAGAAGAAGCCCCTCCTCGGCCCCTGCAGTAGTAGGGGCTATGGGGAGGGTGGTAAAGAATAATAGAATCATAGAAGATTAGGATTGGAAGGGACCTCAGGAGGCCATCTAGTCCAACCCCCTGCTCAAAGCAGGACCAGCCCCAACTAAATCATCCCAGCCAGGGCTTTGTCAAGCCAGGCCTTAAAAACCTCCAAGCATGGAGTTTCCATCACCTCCCTGGGTAACCCATTCCAGTGCTTCACCACCCTCCCAGTGAAATAGTGTTTCCTAATATCCAATCTAGACCTCCCCCACTGCAACTTGAGACCATTGCTCCTTGTTCTGTCATCTGCCACCACTGAGATCAGCCAAGCTCCATCCTCTTTGGAACCACCCTTCTGGTAGTTGAAGGCTGCTCTCAAATCCCCCCTCGCTCTTCTCTTCTGCAGCCTAAACAAGCCCAGTTCCCTCAGCCTCTCCTCGTAAGCCGGGCCAGCTCCAGGCACCAGCGTTCGAAGCAGGTACCTGGGGTGGCAGTTCGAAAGGGGCGGCAGTTCCTCCGGCCGCAGCAGCAATTCGGCCGCAGCTTCTCTGTGCTGCACGCCACGGCAGCAAATCGGCTGCAGCGTCTTCCTTTTGCCGTCTGTGGCGGCAGTTTTTTTCACTGCTTGGGGTGGCCAAAACTGTAGAGCCGGCCCTGCTCATAAGTCATGTGCCCCAGCCCCCTGATCAGTTTCGTTGCCCTCCGCTGGACTCTGTCCAATTTGTCCACATCCTTTCTGTAGTGGGGGGCCCAAACCTGGACACAGTACTCCAGATGTGGCCTCACCAGTGCCGAACAGAGAGGAATAATCACTTCCCTCGATCTGCTGGCAATGTTCCTACTAATGCAGCCGAATATGCCACTAGCCTTCTTGACAACAAGGGCACACTGCGTACTCATATCCAGCTTCTCATCCACTGTAATCCCCAGGTCCTTTTCTGCAGAACTGCTGCTTAGCTAGTTGGTCCCCAGCCTGTAGCAGTGCATGGGATTCTTCCGTCCTAAGTACAGGACTCTGCACTTGTCCTTGTTGAACCTCATCAGATTTCTTTAGGGGAATGGGGAAGTCTGTTACATGCTGGAAGGAGCTGTTGAGCCTGAGAAGAGAGTTGGAAGAGTTGGCTCTGAGCTAAACAATTAGGTTACACCAGACCTCACAAAGGAAAAGTAACTCAAAAGTGCCAGTGGTGCCTTGACTAGAGAGGGGAGAAAGCAAATTGGGGCAGCTGGTGGGTAAGCAGCTGTTGCTACCTCAGATGTTATAATAAATCTCACCCTGAGGCAGGCTGTTCTAGAGCTTCCCTCCGCAAGCTGCTGTATCCTAGTTCCTTCTCCTGCCTCCCTTGCATCCTGGGTGGCGTTATCAAGCCACTCCTGGCCCAAACAGACTGCAGAACCTTAGCAGCTCTTGCAGGCTTCTAAGGTCTGCTAATAGGATGGGTCAACAGCTGATCTTTGGTCCTGTTACAGGCCTATGGAAATTGACATGCATGCTCCCAAGACTCACAGACTCTAATTCCAGAAGGGACCATTGTGATCATCTAGTCTGACCTCCTCCACATTGCAGGCCACAGAACCTTGCCCACCCACTCCTGTAATAAACCCCTAACCTCTGGTTGAGTTACTAAAGTCCTGAAACCATGGTTTAAAGACTTCAGGTTACAGAGAATTCACCATTTACACAAGTTTAAACCTGCAAGTGACCCGTAACCCTTGCTGCAGAGGAAGGTGAAAACCAGCCAAGGTCTATGCCAATCTGACATGAGGGAAAATTCCCTCCCAACCCCAAATATGGTGATCAGTTAGGCCCCCCGAGTATGTGGGTGAGACCCACCAGCCAGACACGTGGGAAAGAATTATTTGCAGGAACTCAGAGCCCTCCCCACCTAGTGTCCTGCCTCCAGCCGTTGGGGATTTTTGACTGGCAGTTGCCAATGGGCCACATGACATGAGCAGAGACATGTGACATTGGTATTTCTGCTGCCATAGGTAGTTTTTTACTGTAAGTAAAAGCCTCACCTTGACCACTCAGTGTCTTTCGATGGCAGTATGAGCCACAAAATGACTTACCAAAACAGGTGAGAATGCTAACTAGAATTCTAAGTCTGTAGAGCCTTTCTAGTCAGCTGTTTGGATAAACGTATTAACGTGTTTATTTGTCCCACACATGTATATCCTAAGATGTTTAAGTTGTTTTTTGAGGTTCTTTACAGCTTCACTTGCTGACATGGTACCCTCTAGACTGTTAGGCCTGGACCCAATTTCAATGGAAATTAGGGTTGCCGACTTTCTACTGGCACAAAACTGAACCACCTTGCCCCTCCCCTCCTCCAAGGCCCCACCCTACCCTGCCTCTTCTCCAAGGCCCCGCCTCCTGCTCACTCCATCCCCCCTCCCTCCGTCACTTGGTCTCCCCTACCCTCACTGACTCGCTCATTTTCACTACACTAGCTCTGGGGGTTGGGGTGTAGGAGGGGGTGAGGTCTCCAGTTGGGGGTGTAGGCTCTAGGGTGGGGCCAAGGATGAGGGGGGTTTGAGGTACAGGAGGGGGCTCTGGGCTGAGGCAGGAGATCGGAGTGTGGGACGAGGTATGGGCTCTGGGCTGGGGATGTGGGTTCTGGGGTGGGGCCAGAAATGAGGGGGGTCATGGTGTGGGAAGGGGCTTCAGGCTGGGGCATGTGGTAGGGGTGTGTGTGGGGGGGGGTTGAGAGCTCTGACTGAGGGTGCAGGCTCTGGGGTGGGGCTGGGGATGAGGGGTTTGGGGTGAAGGAGGGTGCTCCGGGCTGGGGATGAGGGGTTTGGAGAGCAGGAGGGGGATCAAGGCTGGGACAATGGGTTAGGGCACGGGAGGGGGTGAGGGGTGCAGGCTCTGGGCGGGGCTTACCTCAGGCGGCTCCCAGAAGCAGGGGCATGTCCCCTTCTGGCTCCTACTCGTAGGCGTGGCCAGGTGGTTCTGTGCGCTGCCCCATCCAGAGGTGCTCCCCCCTTCCCCCCAATGTGGTTCCCAGCCAATGGAAGCTGCGGAGCCAGTGCTGGGGCAGGGCAATGCACGGAGCCCCCTGGCTGCCCCATGCCTAGGAGTCTGAGGGGGGACATGCCACGGCTTCTGGGAGCTGCACGGAGCCACAGCAGGCAGGGAGCCTGCCTTAGCCCCACTGTGCCTCCAATTGGACTTTTAACAGCCTGGTCAGCAGTGCTGACCAGAGCAGCCAGGGTCCCTTTTTGACCAGGCATTCTGGTTGAAAACCAGACATCTGGCAACCCTAATGGAAATTAGGAGCCTAAATACCTTTGTGGATCGGTACCTTAATATTTTAGTATCCTTGCCTTATGGTTTATCTCTACAATTACACACAAAATTATATTAAAAGAACACTATGGTTGCAAAGTCAAGCACTCCAGTTTGGAAATTCCAGTATTAATGTTGCCTCTACAACCTTAATTTGTTTCCCCTGAGCATATCAATATGATAGACTATTTTTCCCCCCACAGGATCCTTGTGCACAGGATGAACCTGATTTGATGATGAAATTGGGGTTGTGTAATAAAGGATGCTATCTGGAGGACCTCTGCTTCACTTGTTGCAGAAGTTGGAAGGTGTGTAGAGAATGAGGTGGGAGACTGGAGGAAGAGAAAGGAAGCCTTATAGGTAAGGTAAGTCAGTGTTGCCCTGGAGAACAGGATTCTATCCCTGCCTCTGCTACAGGGCAAGTCACTTAAACCAAATTTCACAGGTGGTAGCTGATAGTTGTCTTTTTCTGCGTGCCCAACTTGAGATGCTAGGGTTTGAATTGCAGAAGTGCCGAGCACTCACAGCAGTGACTGAAGTCATTGGGAGCTGTGCTAGAATACATAAAATTGCTATATAATGCTAAGTACTGTTTAAAATCAGGTTCTAGGCACCTCAAATTAGCTACCCAAAATTACACACTTGACCGTAATCTCTATGCCCCAGCTGCCCATCTGTAAATTGAGGATAATACCAACCCCTCACCTTAAACAGGAATTGTGAAAATTGATTAACATTTATGAAACACTCTGATACTGCAATGATGAGCACCATAGAACAGACCATAAGGACATTAATAATTCTGTTTTCAGAACAGGGTTTGAATAATGTGCAGTAAAATAAGGCCCGTGGCCACACATCGAACAATGAGGATAAAAGAAAATATTGAATAGCTGCTCATTAAGTGAGCACCATCCAGCCTGTGCACTGAATGAGGCAAGGTTCCTGTGGGAAAAAGTGATCGTGTGATTAAACACAGTATCATCATAAGTAATGCATACTTACCAAGGGGCCAAATTAGGTGGACTGGCAACCTTGACTTTGGTAATTCCTGACTTTGCAACCTTAAAGTTCTTTTAACAGTTGATGTGTAATTTCCTAGTTTTTTTTTTAAAGCAACTGCATCATGGGGCTTTATAGTGGCACCCGTATGGTTCGGTGGGAGTGTTGGAACCTCTAAATCCACTGGACCAACTTCTGCCTCCTGGGCTAATATAGTAATATATCGTGGTAGTAGGTTGTCATCCTGTGAGGTCCAGCACAAGAGGAGGATTTGGGGGACTTGGCCAAGAGGGTTTCACAGGTTTTTGCTGACAGCAGAGGAATGGTGAGAGTCTGGAATCTGGGATTCCGTTCCAGGCTCTGGAGAGCAGTGTGCTCAGGTAGTCACTGATTCTTCTGCCTACCTCTCCCTTAAGCTTGACCCCTTCTGCCCTGTCCCAGTCCTGTCTCTTCTCCACAACCTTGGCTTCTAGTCCTAGTTGCCTCTCTGCCTTCTCATCCCAGTCCTAATCTCTCTTTTGAGCTCACTCTCAGTCCCAATTTTCTCTAGTCTTTCCCCATCCCCAGGCCAGTCTAGTTTTCTTGCCCAGCCAGACCAGATTCTCTCCTCCCTCCAGTCTCACAAACTCCTTGTCGTAATCTACTCCCATTTCTCCCCTCTGCATTTGACTCAGATGACCAGCAGGGGGTCATTGAGAGCTCTGGAAAGGTAGGCTCCCTGTTCTCAATGCCAGTGCTTGACCCAGACTAGCTAGGAGCAGCCATTACAAGGAGAGTCCTAAGCCCTGGACTGGAGTGCGCTCAGTCACTCTGTGGGGATGGAAGTGCAAGGTACAGTCACATGTAGGAGTGATGAGGCGGATGCAGCATGCCCCATTGTTCTGTGGGGACAGTGCATGTGCAGTCTGGTCATGCAGAGGAGCTGTGAGGCTTGAGCATGCTCAGCAAAGACAAAAAGAAAAGGAGGACTTGTGGCACCTTAGAGACTAACCAATTTATTTGAGCATAAGCTTTTGTGAGCTACAGCTCACTTCATCGGATGCTGTAGCTCACGAAAGCTCATGCTCAAATAAATTGGTTAGTCTCTAAGGTGCCACAAGTACTCCTTTTCTTTTTGCGAATACAGACTAACATGGCTGTTACTCTGAAATCAGCAAAGACAGAGTCTGTAGACATTTTGGCTGTAGATTTCTAGCAAGTCTCTTCGGAGCATGTACAAATGGCAGTTTTCCCCCAAAGGCTTATAAACTGGCCAAATCTGGGGGGATTTTCACAGGGATGTCAAAAAGGCATGTCCCTGATACAAAGGCCAGTCCCTGCCAAATTTCAAATCCCTGCTCCAAAGCACAGGAGCACTAGAGCTTTGCAAAGTAAAAAGTTGCCAGAAGTGTTTTAACATGGGCAAAACACTCTTCTCTAGCTTCTTTCATGGAAACAGCTGAACTGTTTTGGCTGAAAATTTCCAAGAAAATCAACCTGAGGCAGACACTTGGCATGGAAAATTTCAGCCCAGTTACAGTTTGGCAATGTTTGATAAGCAATGAAAACAGGGTCTTACAATAAGAAGTGTCAGGCAACCTTAACAGTCTGTCTTACCAGTTGGACCTATAATAACAGATAAGAACAGGCATTTTAATCCTTTGGCATTGAAGACGGGGAAGTGAGGTATCAGGAGAGCTGCGTTCTAGTCCCAGCTCCGCCAGTGACCTGCTGTGGCCTTAGGCAATTGTCTTGCCCCTCTGAGCCCCTGCTTCCCTTCCCCTCCTACCCTCTGCCTGTTGTGTTTATTTAGACCAGGGGTCAGCAACCTTCGGCACGTAGCCCATCAGGGTAATCCGCTGGTGGGCTGCGAGACAATTTGTGTACATTGACCGTCCACAGGCATGCCACCCCCCCCGCCCGCCCCGCAGCTCCCAGTGGGAGTGGTTTGACATTTCCGACCAATGGGAGCTGCGGGAAGCGGTGGCCAGCATGTCCCTGTGGCCAGCGCTGCTTCCTGTAGCTCCCATTGGCAGGGAATGGTGAAGCATGGCTGCTGGGAGCTGTGGGGGGGCCATTCCTGTAGATGGTCAATGTAAAGAAACTGCCTTGCAGCCTGCCAGCAGATTACCTTGATGGGCTGCATGCCGAAGGTTGCCCTGATTTAGATTGTAATCTGACATCTATGTTTGTATGCAGCCCCTAGCACAGTAAGGCCCTGTTCTCAGCTGGAGCTTCTCAGCATGGGAATCTTAAAAATAACTAACTCAGTGTGGGTCTTTCTCATGCTCTAGCAGCTGGCCCATGGAAAGAGGAGTCTGATGCTGCTCCTACTTACTGGGCTCTGTATTTTATCTCAGTTGGTAGAGGCTCATGCTTTTTTGATCAGCAGTTCCCAAACTTTTGAGGGTCGTGCCCTCCTTACTCTTGTCTGTGCTCCCCTGCCCCCTGGAGCTGGGCCAGGAGCTGGGCCAGGAGCAGGGCCGCAGCTGGGGGTGGGGGATGCGGACAGGGGTAAGGGGGTCGAGGCTGGGGCCACAGCTGGGGGCGGGTCTGGGGCAGGGAGGGGGGCTGGGAGCAGAGCTGTGGCCGGGGCTGAGGCTGAGGGCAGGGGCAGGAGAGGAGCCACAGCCAGGCTGCAGCGGAGGCCAGCAGCTGGGCCCCTGGCTGGGTGCAGAGCTACGGCTGGGGGCGTGGCCAGGTGCAGGGCTGGGAACCGGGGCCATAGCAGAGCTGGGGGTGGGGCAGGGCTGGGTGGCACCCGCTTCCTGCTCCCTGTGGAGGCTGGCCTGGGCCCACCCCGAATGTTCCTACGTGCCTCCCTATGGGGGCACACCCCACAGTTTGGAGACCTCTGTTTTAGATCAAGAAGTCCTGGTTCAATTCCTGCTGTTGACCCATCCTGTTATCCACTGCGTTAATACATATAGCATTCTTTCCCCCACAAACTGCTTTACAGACACCAGCACACTAATCCTTTCAACCCTCCCCCAGTATTTTTATCTTTGTTTTACAGATGAATTGTAGGAATGGGGACAAAGTGGTTAAATACCTTGCCTTGGGTCACAGCGAGTTTCTGATCCAGAGCTATAACACAGAAATTCCTGACTCTCAGCTCTCTGGTCAGCCCATGTTATTGCACTTCTCTCTTATCCAGGTAGGGTTGGCAGGCATCTGTTTTTTGACCAGAAGACCAGGTTAAAAAGGGACCCTGGTGGCTCCAGTCAGCACTGCTGACAAGGCTGCTAAAAGTCTGGTCAGTGGCATAGCAGGGCTAAGGCAGGCTCCCTGCCTGCCCTGGCTCTGCACAGCTCCCAGAAGCAGCCAGCATGTCTGGCTCCTAGACACAGGAGTGGCCACAGAGGCTCTATGTGCTGCCCTCCCCCCCCCCCCCAGTGCTGGCTCTGCAGCTCCCATTGGCAAGGAACCATGGCCAATGGGAGCTGTGGGGGTGGTGTCTGCAGGTGCAGGCAGCGTGCAGAGCCCCCTGACCCCTCCACCTAGGAGCCAGACGGACATGCTGGACGCTTCAGGGAGCCGCCTAAGGTAAGCACTACCTGGCTGGAGCCTGCACCCTAACTCCCTCCCAGAGCCTGCACCCCAACCCCCTGCACCAGCCCTGAGGCCCCTCCCACACCCAAACTCTCTCCTGGAGCCCACACCCTCCCACACCACAACCCGCTTCCCCAGCCATAAGCCCCCTCCTGAACCCCAAGCCCCTCATCCCCTGCCCCACCCCATAGCCCACACCCCCAACCGGAGCCCGGGCTCCCTCCTGCCCCAGCCTGGTGAAAGTGAGTGAGGGTGGGGGAGAGTGAGCGACAGAAGGAGGGGAATGGAGTGAGTGGGGGCAGGGCCTCAGAGAAGGGGCAGGGTGGAGGTAGGGGCGGGGCCTTGGGGGCAGGGATGTTTGGTTTTGTGCGATTAGAAAGTTGGAAACCCTATATCCAGTAGCCAAATAGTCAATCAGTCTTCTCCTGGGGACTAGCAGGCTGAGATCTTTATTTGGGCAGCTAGCCCCAGCTGTTGCCTATGCTGCCACAGCCACCCTGCTATTTTTCGCACGCTAGCTTGATCAAAGCTAGCACATGTACCTCTGCTTGAGCTGGGAATTGCACCTCCCAGCTGAAGGGGAGCTGTACCTTTATATTCAAGCTAGGAAATGCCAAGTATCAGTGCTCAAGGAAATTGCAGACTGATTTCTGGTTGTGATGTGTTTTACAATGGAGAGACAGATTCTGATCTCATTTTGCAATAGGGCATATCTGGAGTAACTCCACTGCAGATAATTATTCTATTCTGGGTTTTACACTGGTGGAATTAAGGAGCATCATATGAAACTAATGTTCTCTGGAGCTCATGGGGTGGGGTCAGCGACAAGAATACAAGTTCTGTGTTTAAATCTTTCTTGAAATATGTTTTTAAAACAAACGAGCTTTGACAACATACTTCTTCCCCAGGCACAAGTCAGCTTCCATTTGCAGAGGCCCCACTATTGGGCCATTTCCATAGTGGATAAGGCTGCAGGGGATGAAGGGAGGGAAAGCACTGCAGAGCCCTTGGGTAATTAGCAGCATGGTTGAGCCCAAGAACACTTAATGTTCTGCTAGCTGTACAGGTCAAGGACCATACAGAAGGAAAAGGAGGGAGAACAGGAAGACTAAATGAAGACAGACGATTACCCCCAAATAAAAGTAAGGGGGGGGAGAGAGGGAGAACCGTCTACATTAAAAAGCTTGTTTGTAGCCGCTGAAGAACACGTGTCCCCAGTAGCACATTGTGTTCCATGTGACAGGGCTGAGGGAGGCAGTGTCTCCTGACTAAGCAGATGAAGAGGACTCTTTATGCTGAGGAAATGGGAAACATTAGAAGAGATGAATGCACAGGGGGTGGTCATTCGCCTGCACAAATGCCCAGACAAAAAGGCGGCATTGTCTGGGGCTTTAGAGAATGGGATGGAGAGCTAGGAGACCTGCGTTATACTCCCAACTCTGCCATCAGCTCACTCATTTTGGGCAATCCATGGGGTAACACCGGTACGTGGTCTTCTGTCCACACATTTACGTCCCATTATGCACATCATCCCCATTAGGCCAGGGATGATGCTGGCTTCAGCAGAGCAGTGGTCCACACCGCAAGACCATAAACTCCGAGCCCAACTCCATCAAAACTACTTGTGAGTCACCTAGAATGGAATCGACATGAGCAAGCGTTCAAAGAAGGAAAAATGGTTACCTACCTTTTCACAACCGCAGTTCTTCGAGATATGTTGCTCATGTCCATTCTGTTACCTGACTTCCTGCCTCTCTGTTGGAATTGTCAGCAAGAAGGAACCTAGAGGGCATAGGGCCAGCGGTGCTTGATGTGCATGAGCCCAGCACTCAGGGGGGCGCCACTGCTGACCCTGCGGATACCGCTGGGGTAGAAGTCTCTGATGACTGTGCACACGGGTGCGCACACACCTAGAATGTAATGGACATGAGCAATACATCTCGAAGGACAGCAGTTACGAAAAGATAGATAACTGTTTATTTTTCCTCCTCTGATCTAGATATCAAAGCGGTGCTGTCTGCATTAATATCTTAACATCTTAGCTTTTGCTATTTCTAATAAAAAGATAAACCCTGAAATCTTGTTTCAAATCTTGATTGTCCTTCTCCACACTTTTGTTTTTTAAACGTTTTTTGGATGTTGTGGGTGGGAGGAGTTTGATGTGGGTGGGTGAGGTTCTGTGGCATGCAACATGCAGGAGGTCAGACTAGATGATCATGATGGTCCCTTCTGGCCTTGAAGTCTGAGTCAACCTGAGACAAGAGGCATACAGCTTTTTGCTGCAAACTTTAAGAGACAAAGCATCAGTGTAGATGCTGCAGTTTGTTATATCACCATAACTGGCCTCCCCAGTATCCCACAATGCCCACCGTGACTGCTCTGCTCACTGTTTTGAACTCAGCTGTCCGGGAAGTTCAGACAGCTGAGCTCCAGCAGCAGAGAGTATATAATTAGCGTGGAATGGCGCTGTCTCCCGCACTACAAACAGAGGCAGGCAGGCAGGGGCAGGTGTGTGTGTATGAGAGAGGGAGAGAGAGAGAGAGAGAGAGAGAGACTGCTGTGCTGTGAAGAGTCAGGGAGGGAGATGGTGGCTGATGGGGGGAGGGGGTGACCCCCATTCCCCTGCCTTAGGACTGGTTGCTTCCAGCAGCTGCCTGAACTTAGAGACAGCATGCCAACACACTCCCCAACACACACTCTGTTTCTCTCACATACACACTCCCCCACACTCTCTCACACACTCGCCCAACATACACTCTGTCTGTCCCTCTCCTCCACATGCTCCCTGTCACACTCTCCCCTCCACACACTTCAGTTGAAAAACATCTGGCAATCTAGTAGGATGCTCATGGAACGATGGGACTGAGAAATCTGCATCATGTGATGCTGTACCTGCCCCATGAGGCATTGCAAACCCTTCCTGAAGCACCCTGCAGCCAGTTGCACAATGGGATAGCTACCCACAGTGCACTGCTCTGTGTCGATGCAAGAGCTGTTAGTGTGGATGCGCTCTGCTGACACAAGGAGCTAGTGTGGACATGCAACAGCGGTTTAATTAAAGTGGCATAGCTCTTATTGACAAAATTCTGCAGTGTAGACATAGCCTTAATTGTGCTGGGGATCTCTTAGTTCAGTCAATACTACTTCAGCTTCCTGATTAATCTCCTTCTGGGTTCTGTGATGCACAAAAGGGTGTTTTCCTCTGCACTTGAACTCCATATTCTTGCCTTCTGGAATTTTAGACAGCTTGATCTCAATTTTTGACAGCTTGATCTCAATTTTTGACATTGACAACACATCAGCAGAAGCACTCATGCTGGAAACACAGCTGGGTAACAATATTCAGATTTTAGAGACAAAATTCTGTACTTCATCGTTAGTTTGCAAAACTGTACAGTCTCTTCACCCTGGACAAGATCAAGAGTGGTGACTCTAGTTTTATGATTGCGTTATGGGCTTTTTTATGGGGTCAACAGCTGCCACCCTGCATGAGGCTGACAGTCCATCCAGTCCAGCATCCTGCCTTAGTAACATCCAATACCTGATATTTCAGAGGAACTCTACCTGTACCTTGCTTATAATTATTTGTGGGATGCCGTACATAGAGACTTCTCCCTGGCCACTTGAGGTGACTAGCTTATGCCCTGAAATATGAGATTGTCTTACAGAAAGGGATAAAACAAATGTTTGTGATTGTCCTATCCCTGGGCTAGCAAAACTAAGAGGAAACTTACTCCCTTTGAAATCTAACTCCCTTTAATTAAAGGCTACAGCCTTAATTGATGGGTGACAGCTTGAGGATTGCTTCCAAACATCTGCGCAATGGATAGATATGCCCTCAAACCAAACATCTCTGGGGGATTCCCTTGTGTATTCCGAGGGAGGAAGCTAATTCCAGGAGCACACTCCCTTGAGATAAATCTGTTATGAAAACTTAATTGCACAACCCTTCCAAAAAATGTTCCCATGGGTAATCTTGGTAATTTCAGCTCCCTCAAAGTGCCTATACAGGAAAATACCAGTTAGATGTTTGTCTCCCTTTTGTGAACTCTGGCTGCCCTGTGTACATGGAAACCTTGTCTTTCTGCTAACCTTTCAAGCAAAACACTGTTCAGACACCATAGTGTGTAGCACTGTTCAAACCCAACAAGAAGGGAAAATCCCAATAGATGGTAGCTAGAAAGTGCTGGCAAAGTTACAGTAATGTGTTGCAAAGGACTGCTACTTCTGATCTTTAGGAACAGAAAGAAAATATACTGTAGACCCTAACTGTAATGCACAGTATCATATCAGATGGTGCTTCCTGTCTGCAGGTCAGAGAACCCACATAAACAAGCTTTAGTCTGTTTACAGTAAATGGGTCAGCTGAAAATGTGGAGACTGGATGGCTCAAGGATCTGCTAATGGAATGTTAAGCCTTTAGGTCTAGGTCACATTTTAATTGGGATGAAACCAATAAAGCTCTATGGAAATTACTCTAAATTTCCTATTTGCTGGGGGATGCAAGATACTCTCCAGGCTTTTCAGCCACCCTACAGAATTCCATAGCTGGGACAGAATGGCAGAGATACTGGTAATGGCTGCTGTGTCTCTGATCTGGTCTCTCTTCAGACAGACTTTCAGCTCTTGGACATGTAACCCTTCTGCCCATCAGAGTTGGCAGCAACAAGGGCCGGGTTCAGTATCTAGGGGTTCCGTTTCAATACACAATGCAAACCAGCTCGAGCTCCCACCCAGTGACCTGGGACAAATATATACCACCCCCGCTGGGCACCTCTAAGAGATAATACTTCCCCTCTTGCAAGCACATAGTCTGAGAGTAGCAACAGCCTTTTAATAACAGAGAGAAAAAATGTGGCATTATGTTGGGGAAACACCACCAACAGGATTCATAACACAACCCATGAGCAAAAAAACACCACCCCAAGCAATTTGGGGCATGTCCTTTCCCTTTGGTTCTTGAGTCCAGCAACCCAAAGTCACCCAAAGTCCCAAAAGTCCAACAACCCAGAAGTCTCTGTCCCTGGTCAGTGCAGCACCAGAGCTCGAAAGTTTATCTGCAGAGTTTTACCTCCCAACCTGGGTGGAGACGTGTGTGTGTGTGTGTGTGTGTGTGAGAGGGTTTAGGGGCACCTTACATGGTCCAAAGCCAATTGCCCCACCTCTCCTTGGGGCTCCACTCCGCTCCACCAGCTGTTCCACGAATTGCTCCTCTCTGCCAGCCACGCCCCATGAGCTGCTCCAGCCATCCCACAAACTGCTCCACTCCACCAGCCGCTCTGCTCTGCCAGCTATCCTGCAAACTGCTCCGCAATATATCTTCAGGCTCCCCCACTACTTAACACAACACTCAGTGATTTCAGCTCTTAGTAAGTTTAGCTCTTTTGTGATTTTAGCCTGTAGTAGGGGAGCTTCAGTGCTAGTACACCATTAGCCCAAAGTGAATTCAGCTCAGCAGCCTATAACTAGACTCCTAATGGAATCAAAATTAGCTCTGATATTCCATAGTGGAAATAGGAGGCAGTGCAATTAGCATATAAAGCCCTCACCAGTAACCCCATATCAGCAAGTAGTTCTTTCTTTCCTCTCAATTCACTGAGTTTGGAACCCATGTCCCTTGCCTAGCAACTGCTACTTAGTTGATGGTGAGTCCCTCCATCATAACAAAAGCACAAGTACAGTTCCACTGTCCTTGATTCATGTAATCAGGAAAATTACAATTTATTCTTCCTGTCCCAGTAATAGAGAAACTGGGGATCCCACAGCAGCCAAAGTAACCATTTGGGCAGCTATGGGCTCATGCTAGGTGGGGTGGGTGTGCCTATGCAAATGAGATCAGCCCCTGAAGTTCTTTTCCACAACTTGCCACAACTCACCACCAGATGTCAGGGTGGAGCTCATCCTGACTCAACTTACAGACATAACATAATTGGTGTGACTCTGCACCCAATATTCTTCATAGTGGTATTATTCTGATATGATTAGGGCATAATTATGATGCATTTTGTACAACATGAGTCATTTAAGGTGTCATTGGAAAAGTATGATTTGCTGAATATGATTATCCTATTTTTATGCATGTATCATTTTTGTATCTGAAGTTTGTGTTTTTGTTTGTTTGCTAGGAATCTGCTTTGATCTGTTTGCTATCACTTATAATCACTTAAAATCTATCTTTTGTAGTTAATAAACTTGTTTTTTGCTTTATCTAAGATGGTGTGCCTGTGACTGAAGTGTCTGGGGAAAAATCTCAGCTTGGTTTAACACAAGCATATTGTGCATATTCCTCTCCACATTGAGGGGGAGGCAAATTGAGTAATAAATTCGTACTGGTCAGGGTTTTGACCAGGGCAGGACGATTCACCTCTGGGGTCCTAGGCTGGGAAGCTGGGGGTAATTTTGGCTGCAGCCTCTCTATTATTGGTTCATGCAGAGACTGGCTATAGCCTGCATGCAGCTGCAGCTGGGTGTGTCCCTGCCTGTGTAAATGCTGGTGGGAGTATAGGACTGGGAATGATCTGTAGCCTGTCACAGCAGCACAGTACTCAGACGGAGCCCAGGCTGGTAGGTCAGAGGGCTCACTGGTACCCCAGTCCCAGGTGGCACCCCGGGGGGAACCCGTTACACTTGGTTTCCGTTGAAGTCAGTGGCAGTCCCACCAGTACATAGAATCATAGAATCATAGAATATCAGGGTTGGAAGAGACCTCAGGAGGTCATCTAGTCCAACCCCCTGCTCAAAGCAGGACCAATCCCCAACTAAATTATCCCAGCCAGGGCTTTGTCAAGCCTGACCTTAAAAACCTCTAAGGAAGGAGATTCCACAACCTCCCTAGGTAACGCATTCCAGTGTTTCACCACCCACATAGTGACAAAGTTTTTTCTAATATCCAACCTAAACCTCCCCCAGTGCAACTTGAGACCATTACTCCTTGTTCTGTCATCTGCAACCACTGAGAACAGTCTAGATCCATCCTCTTTGGAACCCCCTTTCAGATAGTTGAAAGCAGCTATCAAATCCCCCCTGATTCTTCTCTTCCGCAGACTAAACAATCCCAGTTCCCTCAGCCTCTCCTCATAAGTCATGTGTTCCAGCCCCCTCATCATTTTTGTTGCCCTCTGCTGGACATTTTCCAATTTTTTCACATCCTTCTTGTAGTGTGGGGCCCAAAACTGGACACAGTACTCCAGATGAGGCCTCACCAATGTCGAATAGAGGGGAACGATCACGTCCCTCGATCTGCTCGCTATGCCCCTACTTATACATCCCAAAATGCCATTGGCGTTCTTGGCAACAAGGGCACACTGTTGACTCATATCCAGCTTCTCGTCCACTGTCACCCCTAGGTCCTTTTCTGCAGAACTGCTGCCTAGCCATTCGGTCCCTAGTCTGTAGCGGTGCGTGGGATTCTTCCGTCCTAAGTGCAGGACTCTGCACTTGTCCTTGTTGAACCTCATCAGATTTCTTTTGGCCCAATCCTCCAATTTGTTTAGGCCCTCTGTATCCTATCCCTACCATCCAGTGTATCTACCTCTCCTCCCAGTTTAGTGTCATCTGCAAACTTGCTGAGGGTGCAATCCACGCCATCCTCCAGATCATTTATGAAGATATTGAACGAAAACAGCCCGAGGACCGACCCTTGGGGCACTCCACTCGATGCTGGTTGCCAACTAGACATGGAGCCATTGATCACTACCCGTTGAGCCCGACAATCTAGCCAACTTTCTATCCACCTTATAGTCCATTCATCCAGCCCATTCTTCTTTAACTTGCTGGCAAGAATACTGTGGGAGACCGTGTCAAAAGCTTTGCTAAAGTCAAGGAACAACACGTCCACTGCTTTCCTCTCATCCACAGAGCCAGTTATCTCATCATAGAAGGCAATTAGATTAGTCAGGCATGACTTGTCCTTGGTGAATCCATGCTGACTGTTCCTGATCACTTTCCTCTCCTCTAAGTGCTTCAGAATTGATTCCTTGAGGACCTGCTCCATGATTTTTCCAGGGACTGAGGTGAGGCTGACTGGCGTGTAGTTCCCATGATCCTCTTTCTTCCCTTTTTTAAAGATGGGCACTACATTAGCCTTTTTCCAGTCGTCCAGACTTCCCCTGATCACCATGAGTTTTCAAAGATAATGGCCAATGGCTCTGCAATCACATCCGCCAACTCCTTTAGCACTCTCGGATGCAGTGCATCCGGCTCCATGGACTTGTGATTGTCCAGCTTTTCTAAATAGTCCCACACCACTTCTTTCTCCACAGAGGGCTGGTTACCTCCTCCCCATGCTGTGTTGTCTAGTGCAGTAGTCTGGGAGCTGACCTTGTTCGTGAAGACAGAGGCAAAAAAAGGATGGAGTATATTAACTTTTTCCACATCTTCTGTCACTAGGTTGCCTCCCTCATTCAGTAAGGGGCCCACACTTTCCTTGATTTTCTTCTTGTTCCTAACATACCTGAAGAAACCCTTCTTGTTACTCTTAACATCTCTTGCTAGTGGCAACTCCAGCTGTGATTTCACTCCTGCATGCCTGAGCAATATTTTTATACTCTTCCCTGGTCGTTTGTCCAATCTTCCACTTCTTGTAAGCTTCTTTTTTGTGTTCAAGATCAGCAAGGATTTCACTGTTAAGCCAAGCTGGTCACCTGCCATATTTACTCTTCTTTCTATACATCGGGATGGTTTGTCCCTGTAACCTCAATAAGGATTCTTTAAAATACAGCCAGCTCTCCTGGACTCCTTTCCCCCTCATGTTATTGTCCCAGGGGATCCTGCCCATCAGTTCCCTGAGGGAGTCAAAGTCTGCTTTTCTGAAGTCCAGTGTCTGTATTCTGCTGCTCTCCTTTCTTCCTTGTGTCAGGATCCTGAACTTGACTATCTCATGGTCACCGCCTCCCAGGTTCCCATCCACTTTTGCTTCACCTAATAATTCTTCCCCGTTTGTGAGCAGCAGGTCAAGAAGAGCTCTGCCCCTAGTTGGTTCCTCCAGCACTTGCACCAGGAAATTGTCCCCTACACTTTCCAAAAACTTCCTGGATTGTCTGTGCATCGCTGTATTGCTCTCCCAGCAGATATCAGGGTGATTAAAGTCTCCCATGAGACCCAGGGCCGGCAATCTAGTAACTTCTGTGAGTTGCTGGAAGAAAGCCTCGTCCACCTCATCCCCCTGGTCCGGTGGTCTATAGCAGACTCCCACCACGACATCACCCTTGTTGCTCACACTTCTAAACTTAATCCAGAGACTTTCAGGTTTTTCTGCAGTTTCATACTTGAGCTCTGAGCAGTCATACTGCTCCCTTACATACAATGCAACTCCCACACCTTTTTTGCCCTGCCTGTCCTTCCTGAACAGTTTATATCCATCCATGACAGTACTCCAGTCATGTGAGTTATCCCACCAAGTCTCTGTTATTCCAGCACATCATAATTCCTTGACTGTGCCAGGACTTCCAGTTCTCCCTGCTTGTTTCCCAGGCTTCTTGCATTTGTGTATAGGCACTTGAGATAACTCGCTGATCGTCCCTCTTTCTCAGTATGAGGCAGGAGCCCTCCCCTCTCGTGCGCTCCTGCTTGTGCTTCCTCCCAGTATCCCACTTCCCCACTTACCTCAGGGCTTTGGTCTCCTTCCCCCGGTGAACTTAGTTTAAAGCCCTCCTCACTAGGTTAGCCAGCCTGCTTGCGAAGATGCTCTTCCCTCTCTTCGTTAGGTGGAGCCCGTCTCTGCCTAGCACTCCTCCTTCTTGGAACACCATCCCATGGTCGAAGAATCCAAAGCCTTCTCTCCGACACCACCTGTGTAGCCATTCGTTGACTTCCACAATTCGATGGTCTCTACCCAGGCCTTTTCCTTCCACGGGGAGGATGGACGAGAAGACCACTTGTGCCTCAAACTCCTTTATCCTTCTTCCCAGAGCCACGTAGTCCACAGTGATCCGCTGAAGGTCATTCTTGGCAGTATCATTGGTGCCCACGTGGAGAAGCAGGAAGGGGTAGCGATCCGAGGGCTTGATGAGTCTCGGCAGTATCTCCGTCACATCGTGAATCCTAGCTCCTGGCAAGCAACAGACTTCTTGGTTTTCCCAGTCGGGGCGGTAGATAGATGACTCGGTCCCCCTGAGGAGAGAGTCCCCGACCACCACCACCCTCCTCCTTCTCCTGGTAGTGGTGGTCGTGGAACCCCCAACCCTAGGACAGTGCATCTCATGCCTTCCAATCAGCAGAGTCTCCTTCTATTCCCTTCCCTCAGATGTATCATCTAGTCCACTCTCCACATTAGTAACTGTGGAGAGAACATGAAAACAGTTACTTACCTGTTTCTGCGTTGCTGGTACATGGACGCTTCCCTTTCTTCTTCTGGAGGTCACATGCTGCCAAATTTCTTCACTGTCCTCCTGTCCCCACAGTGCAGCCTGCTCTGAATCTTCAGAATGTTTTGTCCTTAGAAGCATATCCTGACATCTGTCCAGGAAATCTTCAGTTTCTCTTATGCAACACAGGGTCGATACCTGTTTCTCCAGACCTTGAACCTTCTCTTCCAATATGGAGATCAGCTTGCACTTTGTACAGAGAAAGTCGCTTCTGTCCTGTGAAAGAAAGACAAACATGGCACATCCAGTGCAGGTCACAACAGCTGAAAGCTCCCCATTCATATTACCTTCCTTCTATGAGCTTCCTCAGGAGTTGTAGTAACTACTCAGAGAAGCCGGCAAGATGTAAGCCTCAGTGGGCTCTCCCCAGGTGAACTCCCAGGCAAACTCCCTCTGTTAGCCTCTCTGCTGTTCGCATACATAACAGGATTGAGGAAGAATGGTCTTTTGGTTTTGTGTATATATATATATTTGCTAAGGAATTTCAGTTGCATTAACAAATTGAAAAGCATGTGAATCAATAATCTGTCAGAAATGCACTGCTCTGCCCACCTCACTCTAGACATGGTGCTTTCTATTAGCATGAAATTAACAAGCTTCCAAAAATAATCTTAGGATTGCAGGGAATTTTTCTATATTCTGCCACGTGAAACAGAGGGTAAAGAGAATATTGTTTAGATACCCAAGGCCTGATTCTGATCTCACTACACAGTAATTACCCTGGATTTACACCAGTGTAAAGGAGGTTAGAATTAGGCTCCCATACTCTGTGTATGTGACTGAAACAGCATTAGTATGTAGTTCTTATTTCTTGGTCTAGGCATAGAATGTGGGTTGGAGCTCACAACAATTATCACGTTTGTCACCTTTCACATATACAGGTAATTCCAGAGAAAATGAAGATAACCGTTGGCTAAGATTTCAAACATCATCTAAACTCAGGGTTGTTTAGATTCAGGGCTTGGGCCCATCTCTAGTAATAATGAGGCTAAGATAAGGGTTATCAAGTCTTGTGGTTGAGAGCATAAGCTTATTTGGATGGGTTGGGAAGGAATCTCTTCTCCAGGTACCTTTTACAATTAGGCAGATGCATTAAGCATCTTTCTGCAAATGCTTTCTGCAAAGCATGGGTAGTGATCACTGCTGGAAGCATAATCTAATACTTGTATGGCATATTCTATGGTGTCAAGTAAAAAATAGGCGGATTATTGTATTCCAAGTGGTGATGCTATACTTCTTGTGCTTCTTCCCGCTATGTGATTGGGGGGAGGAGCAGTTTTTTTATCTACATGTAAAATCTTGATTCTCTGAAGGGAAGAACCCTGAGTGTAAGTTTCTGTCACAGCATCTCTTTGTTTACAGGTAGCTTGGGTCAATCACAGAGGGATATGGAAAATCTTGTGTATAATATAAATACCATGAGTTGCTATAAAACCAGATCGGCATGCTAACAGAACCCACAGTTTCCGGTGTGTGTTTGTGTGTATAGCCCTCCTACCGCTGTGCTCATTACAGTAAGGAAAATGAAGGAAACAGTAGTTTTCCATTCTGTGACTGCATAAGTGCACTTTAAAACACTTTTTGCAGTGGCATTTTCATATTAACTATATTTAAAAATCATGTTACATCTTGCTTAGAGCAAATACAATATGCTCAGTCTCTGTTATCGTAACTTTAATTTTCCAAAACTCCATGTCATTACCCAATAAACAAAGGTCACTGGGAGATGGAGAAGGTGGTTTGTGCCACAAGTAAAAAAATTAACTAACTTTTTACTAGAGATTTACTTTTCTTTTGTATTGGAGAATATACAGCCTTTCACAGCTAGACAGGTATAGCCTGTGAAGTTCTGATAAACTCTTTCAAAGTTGTGGGGTTATTTGGATCCTGGGTTTCAATTTGGCGCTCTCTCTAATAACACAAGGTGGAAATATCCAGTGAAGAGAAAATGCCAAGGAATCGAAAAGTAGTTTTGAATTTTCTTGAAGATTAAACCCCTCTCCAGTTGGTGCTAAGCAGATATTCACCTCAACAGAAGTAAATAACTTATTGAGTCTAAAGCTTGTCAGACTTCAAAACTCGAAACTTTTTGATTGGGGGAGGGGGAAATTTTAAATTTTAATGAAAAGTCCCATTTTTCAACCAGCTCTACCCAAGATGTCAAACTTGATTTTTGCTTAAAGCAGTATTTATCCTGAGGTAGAATAGATTTGATGTCCCTGGAAATGAAGTCATTGTGTTAAGTACATTCTGAGGGTAAAATTGCCAAGTTGTCTCCAAAAAACTGCCCTTCCCATTTATAAACTTTTAAGATTTGCCTGGAAGGAGACAAGGGGGAAAGGAAGGCCTTTGGCATGGTTTATAACCCTGGGATGATAGCCTGGCTCTAGTGAAGTCAGTGGGAAAGCTCCCACTGATTTACAATAGGACCAGCATTTCACCTCCACGTCGGCATTTGTAAACACAATGGAGATGTTAGATTCTATGGAACAAAAAGGAAATGAGTGAGTGAAAACAAAGTATTGTGCACAACCAGGATGTAACACGCTGCTCACTAGCACTTTTCCCTGGACCTGTTTAAAAGGCCTGTATGCAGACTGGCCCTTAAGACAGCACCATTGAAATGAAGTATCTATTTCAGGCAGGAAGAAAACAGTCTTTCTAAAGGGAATGCAGAAGATTTCACTGCAAGGGAGTCATGGAAGATGGCCTTCTGGAAAATAAAGGAAGGCAAAGAAAGCTTTTGCTGCCAGCAGAAGAGCCAGAAGACATTAGGTAGAGAACCTTTTTCTCTTTATCCAATCCAGTTGGCTTCCAACTGATCCCTGTAATTTAGTCCTCATTCCTCTCTCTTTCTCTGGTCTGGCAGGTATAGCGAGGGTTACTGCAGTGCTCTGAATGCTAGACTAGGAGTCATGACTCCGAGTTCTCAAGCCATCTCTGATACAGGTTTGCAATCACAGTCCTTAATCAGTGGGAGTTTTGATTGAGGACTACTGTTGGAGAACTTGGCCCATTGTGGGCTTGGGAAAGTCTCTTAGGCCCAGTCTTTCAAGTGCTCACTAATCTTGTGCTTCAGTTCTTGGCTCCCCAACTTGACATACCTAGGGTCTGACTTTCAGTGGGATTGAGAAACCACATCTGTGACTCTATTTGGAGAGGTGAGGGCCCAGCACTTCTGACAGCCTGGCTCATGCATCACAAAATGCGGAAGAGATGGCCAGCCCTCTGTGGAGATAGAGGCGGTTAGGGACTATTTAGAAAAGCTGGACGTGCACAAGTCCATGGGGCCGGACGAGTTGCATCCGAGAGTGCTGAAGGAATTGGCGGCTGTGATTGCAGAGCCACTGGCCATTATCTTTGAAAACTCGTGGCGAACCGGGGAAGTCCCGGATGACTGGAAAAAGGCTAATGTAGTGCCAATCTTTAAAAAAGGGAAGAAGGAAGATCCTGGGAACTACAGGCCAGTCAGCCTCACCTCAGTCCCTGGAAAAATCATGGAGCAGGTCCTCAAAGAATCAATCCTGAAGCACTTGCATGAGAGGAAAGTGATCAGGAACAGCCAGCATGGATTCACCAAGGGAAGGTCATGCCTGACTAATCTAATCGCCTTTTATGATGAGATTACTGGTTCTGTGGATGAAGGGAAAGCAGTGGATGTATTGTTTCTTGACTTTAGCAAAGCTTTTGACACGGTCTCCCATAGTATTCTTGTCAGCAAGTTAAGGAAGTATGGGCTGGATGAATGCACCATAAGGTGGGTAGAAAGCTGGCTAAATTGTCGGGCTCAACGGGTAGTGATCAATGGCTCCATGTCTAGTTGGCAGCCGGTATCAAGTGGAGTGCCCCAGGGGTCGGTCCTGGGGCCGGTTTTATTCAATATCTTCATAAATGATCTGGAGGATGGTGTGGATTGCACTCTCAGCAAATTTGCGGATGATACTAAACTGGGAGGAGTGGTAGATACGCTGGAGGGGAGGGATAGGATACAGAAGGACCTAGACCAATTGGAAGATTGGGCCAAAAGGAATCTGATGAGGTTCAATAAGGATAAGTGCAGGGTCCTGCACTTAGGACGGAAGAACCCAATGCACAGCTACAGACTAGGGACCGAATGGCTAGGCAGCAGTTCTGCGGAAAAGGACCTAGGGGTGACAGTGGACGAGAAGCTGGATATGAGTCAGCAGTGTGCCCTTGTTGCCAAGAAGGCCAATGGCATTTTGGGATGTATAAGTAGGGGCATAGCGAGCAGATCGAGGGACGTGATCGTTCCCCTCTATTCGACATTGGTGAGGCCTCATCTGGAGTACTGTGTCCAGTTTTGGGCCCCACACTTCAAGAAGGATGTGGATAAATTGGAGAGAGTCCAGCGAAGGGCAACAAAAATGATTAGGGGACTGGAACACATGAGTTATGAGGAGAGGCTGAGGGAGCTGGGATTGTTTAGCCTGCAGAAGAGAAGAATGAGGGGGGATTTTATAGCTGCTTTCAACTACCTGAAAGGGGGTTCCAAAGAGGATGGCTCTAGACTGTTCTCAATGGTAGCAGATGACAGAACGAGGAGTAATGGTCTTAAGTTGCAGTGGGGGAGGTTTAGATTGGATATTAGGAAAAACTTTTTCACTAAGAGGGTGGTGAAACACTGGAATGCGTTACCTAGGGAGGTGGTAGAATCTCCTTCCTTAGAGGTTTTTAAGGTCAGGCTTGACAAAGCCCTGGCTGGGATGATTTAACTGGGAATTGGTCCTGCTTTGAGCAGGGGGTTGGACTAGATGACCTTCTGGGGTCCCTTCCAACCCTGATATTCTATGATTCTATGATTCTATGATTCTATGCTAAGCACCCAAAACCCACAGGAGCTGGAAGGAGAGCACACACTCAAAAATCTGAGCCCTAGCCTCATTTAGTTTCCCCATCTGTACTGGTGGGAATATTGACTACAGCACAGTGTGAGGATTAGCTATTAGTGTTGGTGAAGTGCCCCAGTGAGGTCTTGGCTAGTCAATATCGCTTTCCATTTCAGACTTTGCCAGGTGTTTCCCTGTTCACCCCATGTTGTATAGCTCCATTGAAAGTGTCAGGGCCCCAGCCTCAGGGGTTTTAGAGAGACTAGCTGGTGTTTACTCAAGTAAATGCTGTGGGTTAGTGTTCATGGCACTGACTATGGAACCCTCTTCCTACAGTGGTCTTGGCACACGCAAACTCTGCTGTACATGGGGTTTTGTTATGACACAAGCGAGCCTACCCCTTTCACCCTGGACGTGGCAATGGGGCTTCTCCTGTAGCTGGCAGGGACCACGGGCAGCTTCTGGCAAACCCTATTGCCAGAGCAGTGACTGATGGCATCCCTCATTGTTTCCCATTGGAGTCAGCTGCAGCAAGATCAGGAGCTGAAGATTTTTCCTCCTCCTCCCTCCCCCAGACTCTGACATCTTCTCTTATCGCAGCAGGTATAACTTAAAAATAGATCCCCTCTGGCTTGTTAATGAATGATTAATTTACTGCCCAGTGGCTGCTGGAAAATGGCAACCTGCATTTGTCTGTCAAAAACAATTGCAGTCAGTAACACAGACTTGTAACAGACAACATCTAGCCTGGCTGATGTGATCCATGTTTGTTGTATAAAATTGGTGACGAATGCATATTGTTATATAAGTTATATTGTTATATAAGTTATATTGTGAAAGAGGGTCCTATTGTCACTTGAACAATAATAAACCTTCTCTCTAAAAGCTGATGGCAATCAACAAGCTATAAAGACTCCTGTGAATGAGTCAAGACCCCAGGTCCCATCATACTCCTCGAGATCAAACATTTCTCAGTGACAGTGGGAAACTCCTTCCTAGAGCTGTACAAAGGGTCAGCATGAATGCAATGCTTGTCTTGGTTGTGAATAAACTGGTCATAACAAGCAGTACTTCACTTTAACTTTCTAGAAGCTGCATATAATTGAATTAGTTATTCACCAAATTCTAAACAGTTTTCAAGCACAGAAGTGTCTCAGTTCAACATCCAAAAAAGGGTGCACCATGACAAAACATAACAATGAGAATTGGTTGACTCAGGTGGCTGGTAATGGGATACAAAACTTTTCATCTCTGGGCACTGGTTTAAATCTTACCCATGCTGGTAGTGACAGAAAGCCATTATCTGTTGGCTAGTGAGCTCATATAAAATTAAATGACTTGGCAGCCTTTGTCCAATTTCTAAGTGTGATAGAATGTATGCCTGTGTCCACACACTATTGTAATAATCTTTGTACAAAGTATGCCTTGTGAGGTATGATTTAAAAACTCATAATTTGCTGGTCATTTGTGTCCTAATAAAATGCATGTGGCAACGTTATATACGTGGTATACGAAGTTATGATTCCACTGTATGGTGTTATTAACACGTTTCAAACTGAGGTTAGTAAACAGGTCTTTCTCAAGCAAAGGAATGTGTGCTCTGCTTAATTCCCATTTCAGCAGTAAACTGAGTAATCAAGCATGGAGGGAAACAAAGGACACTCAAGCAGATGAGGGAAAAGCAGCAGGGAACATCCTTCTACCATCAGGGGTGGGCAAATTTTTTGGACCAAGGGCCACATCTGGGTATGGCAGGCCATGAATGCTCACAAAATTGGGGGTTGGGATGTGGGAGGGGGTGAGAGTTCCGGCTGGGGGGGGGCTCTGGGCTGGGGCAGGAGGTTGGTGTGCATGGGTGGGGGGGGTTTGAGGGCTCTGGCTGCAGGTACGGGCTCTGGGTAGGGGCTGGGGATGAGGGGTTGGGGGAGCAGAAGGATGCTCTGGGCTGGGACCAAGGGGTTTGAAGGGCATGAGGGGGATCAGGGCTGGGGCAAGGGGTTGGGGTGCGGCAGAGGGTAAAGGGTGCAGACTCCAGGCGGTGCTTACCTCAAGCAGCTCCCGGAAGCAGCGGCATGTCCTCTCTCTGGATCCTATGGGGAGATGCAGCCAGGCGGTTTGCCACACTGCCCCGTCCGCAAGCGCCACCCCTGCAGCTCTCATTGGCACTGCAGCGCTTGGGGAGGAGGCAGTGTGTGGAGCCCCTTGGCTGCCCCTATGCATAGGAGCCAGAGGGTGGACATGCCACTGCGTCCAGGAGCTGTACGGAGCCAGCCCCCAGCTGGAGTGCTGGAGCTGGGCAAGGAGGTCAAGGTCTGGATTAAAATGTCTGAAGGGCTAGATGCAGCCCCCGGGCCATAGTTTGCCCACCCCTGTTCTACATAGACTCTGTCTCCTGAGTCTCAGCTGGAAATATTTTTTGAATGGGGGACTGACACTATAAAAAGGAGGGACAAACACTCGAAGGCACCCCTCTCTCTCTTCTTGCCCATTACCAGAAATGACAAAGGAAGCATTTGCTGAACTCTGGGAGAAGGGGTCCTGACCTAAGCTAAGATTGGGTTCAACACAAAGCACTCAGCAATGATGGATACATGAGAGTTAAAATAAAGAAGGTCAGTAAGACTGCTGAGAGCATATGGTGAGAAACTTTGCTTCAATCTGATATAGTTTGTTAGGCACCAGTAGCTTTTCTTGTAACCATTTCTGACTTTTATGCCTCATTACTTGTACTCATTTAAAATCTCTCTCTTTGGAGTTAATAAACTTGTTTCATTGTTATAACCAGTCCAATGTGTTCAAGTTGAAGTGGCTGGCAAACTCCATTTGGGGTGGAAAGTTGTGTGAATATTTCTATTAAAGAAATAACAAGCTTTATATACACATGTATTGTCCAGGAGAGGGCTGGGAAGTATAGTATACACATTTCTGGGGGAAAATCTAAGACTCAGAGAGTGTTGGGGTCACCCTGCAGTATAACCAAGGCTGGTAGGAGCCAAGATGTGGCTGGCTGGCTGCAACACACATAGACAGAAGTGGCTAGGAGTGACTTGCATGCCTGGAGGCCGTTTGTGAGCAGTCCAGACTGGAGGTCTTTCTCAAGCAAAGGAATGTGTGCTCTGCTTAATTCCCATTTCAGCAGTAAACTGAGTAACTGCAGCAAAGCAGTAAAGGGCAGTGTTTCCCTCAGGAATTGAAATCGGGGGGGGGGGTCTGAATTTATGAGGTGGTGGTGGTGAGGGTTGTTAAGGGGTGAGACCATGAGAGCAAAAGTGGGCACCATAGTAAAAACTAAAAAATGTTTCATGACCATTTTATTAAATTTAACTCATGTTTTAAAATCTTCACAAATTAAAGTTGGCTACTCAAGTTTACTATGAAGCACTACATCTGCATCTTGTAATTTTGCACAACTCTGTTCATGAACTTCTCGAATGCAGTGCATTCATGTTTGGTGGCTTCTCTTGTGTCCAATACTTCCAGTCCTTCATGAGATGCTCATGATCAGGCAGAAGGCGACTTCTTTCAGAACACAAAATTCTATTCAATGAGGAAAAAGAATGCTCAACTGTAGCTGTAGTGACTGGGAGTAGCAAGAGATGAATTTCTACTTCTTTCACCCCAGGAAACATAGCACAAAGATTGGGTCGAACCACTAGTGATGATAAAGCAAAAGTTGAAGTCAAATCTTTATTTATTCATCGTATGATATTACATGCTGTGTTCAAATTCTCTATTGGGTCCTGATTACATGGCAGCCCCATTGCTGGTAGTGCCTCACTTCACTCAGCTGTCAGTGTTTTATAAGACAGGCATCTGTAAAAGCTACTTAGAGTTGGAATAAAATCTAAAAATCACTGTTGTAGATTTGTAAGAATCAAGTCTATGTACTTTTTCAGCTGGCTTAACACTTCTTGTCCTCTTCACTTAATGATTCAATATAAGTGCCTTCCTTAGTCAACTTCTGCACTGAAGTCTTTGCTTCTTCCAGTACGTTTTCAGTGGCTATCTCTCTGATTGATCCATGTGTACCTTCTATTGCTGGACAAAGATCTACTACTGTGGTAGCAGATGCCTGGATGACATTGTTTAATGACCCAAGTTGTTTCAACATGAGATTTACAAGAAAAAGAATGGCAATAGTTTTCTCTGAACTTAACAGCAAAAGTAGTCCACCAGCCTCACTACTTAGCTCCGTCCTATCTCGGTAGACACTTTCCAAAGCCAGTAATAATGGTTGCAGTAATTTTAAGACAACAGTCAAGGATTGCTCATGAGAAAGCCAGCGGGTTTTTCCAGGTTGGACTAATTTCAACTTCAGGCCCAGTGTATCTTCTATTTTTTCCAAGATGTTCAGTCTTTTTGGACTCTTGCTGAAAAAAAAAGAGTATAACAAAGACATTAAATATATGGCTTTGTAAATGTCTTTTGAAGATTCTGCTGTTCATACTAGTGCTAGTTGAAGTAGATGGCCTCTGAAGTGTGTATAGGAGAGATTAGGGTTACACTTTTCTCTGAGCAAAGCTTGTACTCCACTGTCTTCCACAGCAGTTTGCATCTCCATCAAATGCACAAGCAGCCATCTGCTTAGGGTTTAATTTACAAGCATTTAAAAAGGTGGGATGTGTCTTCTATAACCAGAAAGTCTAGAAATGCATGGACTGGCCCACCACTGACATCAAGATAACATACACAATAAATTAATACTAGATGCCCATTTCAATCAGTGCATTCATCAGCAATGAATGAACATTTTTTGAATGTGATGAGAGAGTTCTTCACTTTTTCAACTGCTGAGTCTTTCACTATTGCACCACATGCTTTTAACTAGTAAGTTGAGTTTGTTACAGAAAGATACTGAGCATTTGCCTGTCTTGTTTGGAACCAGTGTCCAACTTCAGGATTAACAAATGACAATGCACTTAACACTGGCCTCCAGTTTGTAGTGTGGAGTGTCTCTTGCTTAAATAGAAAGTATGATGTGACAGCCATGTTTGTTCTCATAAACTGTGTTGTGTCTCCAGAATTCTTAGCAGCCTCATTAAATACAGTGAAACCTTGCAATAACGCGCCCCGTGATAACACAAATTTGGATATAACGCGATCATAAGTTAGCTCCCCTTTAAGGCCGTAATACTGTTCGTGTTTTGCCAGAATACTTTTTTTACAACATTTATAAATAAAATGGTTTCTTCCGGTCTTATAGGATAAAGTTACTCCTAGCCATTGCAGGCCCATTGCACTTAGTTCTCAGATTGTACATGTGTGTGGCGTTTGCCTATGAACTTGTTATTAATTTCCTATATTTTAAAAAATATTTTACTGTTAGGGATACGCCAGATCGCAAACGCAAGTCATTTTCTGCCCAAGAGAAATTGTACGCCCTGGATCAACTAAAGAAGGGCAAACAACAAACTCAGCTTGCTAGAGATCTAGGAATTAGCGAGTCCACTCTGCGAGGGTGGAAAAAAGAAGAAGAAAATCTCCATAGCCTACTCTGCATTCTTGAAGAGGAAACTGGTTTACAGCATAAAAAGGTCAAGTTTGCTAATGATGAAAGCCTAGAGTCAGCCTTGTACCAATGGTTTGTCCAGGCTCGCTCAGAAGGATTTCCCATTTCTGGCCCTATTCTGAAAGCTCAAGCAGAGAAATCTGATCACCTTATCAATGGAAATGAATCCAAATTTAAGGCGAGTAATGGCTGGCTGGACAGATTCAAGAAAAGGCACACTATAAGCCAAATTCTCGTGTCTGGGGAAATCTGGTCAGCTGATAAAGAGACTGCCAATTCCTACCCAACTGAGCTTAAAAAGTTGCTGGAGGAAGGTTGCTACACAGCCAATCAAGTTTACAACTCTGACAAGACTGGTTTATGCTTTAAAATGTTACCCGATCGCACCCTCGCAACCAGGACTGATAGACACAAACGAGAAGGCTTTAAGCAGAAGAAGGACTGAGTCACTTTCTTGTTTTGCATCAACAGGTCTGGCAGCCACAAAGTCAGACCTCTGATGATTGGAAAAGCGAGGTCTCCCAGATGTTTTCATCATGTTAATATGAAGGCCCTTCCCTTTGAATACACCAACAACAAGAATGCATGGATGAATAGCTCCATATTTGAAGACTGGTTCCATAAAACTTTTGTGCCAGCCATTCGGGCTCATTTGTGAAAACTCAAGAAGGAGGAAAAAGCTCTCCTCCTGCTGGATAATTGCTCTGCCCACCCCTCAGCGGAAAATCTTGTCAGTCGTGACGGCAAGATTAAAGTCTCTTATCTCCTGAAGAACACTACATCAGAAATCCAGCCACTGGACCAAGGCATCATATCAGTATTTAAGCAAAACTATCATCGTGAAATAATCAAGCGGATGGTAGCGGATAACAACTCCTCCATCGACACATCACTGGCATCACTCAACTTGAAAGAAGTCTGTCACCTCGGCGGGAAAGCCTGGGATGCTATCTCTGCACATTGCATTGAACGATGCTGGATAAAGGGTCTTGGTCCAGCTTCTCAGTCAGCTACACACAATGATGATAATGACGACGACCCTGAATTTACAAGATTAATTGAAGATGATGTACGTTTAGCCGAAGAAACACTCAGAGAATATAAGCACAGTCATCATACCCTCAACTGGTTTCCAGCAGATGACATCTGCCCCATATATGAACACATCTCAGATGATGAAATTGTTGCAAATATCAGCTGGAAGAATGAAGCTGCACCACCAGAGCCCAAAACCAGTGGCTCTAATTATGACGACGATGATGATGGCACCTCAACTCCCCCACCAAAGGTGTCCAAGGCAATAAAGCACCTAGAAGCCAGTTTGAGGTGGCTGGAAACTCAAGACGTGGACAGCATCAAAATCCTCCAACTCAGAAGCATTCTTGACTTTGCTAGAAGCCAACAGTCTGTGGCAAATAAGCAGACCACACTAGATAGCTTTTTTAAGTGATGAAATTTAAAATTATGGAGTCATGAAACCAGATTGACTTTGCATTCTGCGCAGTGATTAGTATAGACAATATCACATGTTTCTTTCATGTACATGTAATTAAATTACTACTTTTGTGTTTAAAACACGCTGGGATAACTGTTGTTTTTTTTACAAGACTTAACTGACTGGCTTGAAATGGTAAATTTTCGTAACCCTGCTATAAAGTGACCCCCATTTATCGCGATTGAAATTTTGGACCCCAATTATCACGTTATAGCAGGGTTTCACTGTACTTCTAAAATTGGCTTTGACAGTGACTGGCTTATAAGGCTTTCTGTATGTCAATGAAGACTTGGTGTTTTGCAGTCTTTTCCATATGAGGAGAGATTTAAAAGACTGGGACTTTTCAGCTTGCAAAAGAGATGACTAAGGCGAGATATGAAAGACGTATATAAAATTTTGCTTGGCATGGAGAAAGTGAATCAGGAAATATTATTTACTCGTTCACATAACACAAGAACTAGGGGTCACGCAATGAAATTAATAGACAGCGGGTTTAAAACAAACAAAAGGAAGTACTCTTCACACAATGCACAGTCAACCTTGGAACACTTTGCCAGGGGATGTTGTGAAGGCCAAAACTATAACAGGGTTCAAAAAAGAACTGCATAAATTCATGAAGGTTAAGTCCATCAATGGCAATTAGCCAGGATGGTCAAGGATGACATTCTCTGAGTGTCATAGAATCATAGGATATCAGGGTTGGAAGGGACCTCAGGAGGTCATCTAGTCCAACCCCCTGCTCAAAGCAGGACAAATCCCTGACTAAATCATCCCAGCCAGGCATTTGTCAAGCCTGACCTTAAAAACCTCAAAGGAAGGAGATTCCACCACCTCCCTAGGTAACCCGTTCCACTGCTTCACCAGCCTACTAGTGAAAAAGTTTTTCCTAATATCCAACCTAAACCTCCCCCACTGCAACTTGAGACATTACTCCTGGTTCTGTCATCTTTTACCACTGAGAACAATCTAGAGCCATCCTCTTTGGAACCCCCTTTCCGGTAGTTGAAAGCAGCTATCAAATCCCCCCTCATTCTTCTCTTCTGCAGACTAAATAATCCCAGTTCCCTCAGCCTCTCCTCATAAGTCATGTGCTCTTCGCTGGACTCTTTCCAATTTGTCCACATCCTTCTTGTAATGTGGGGCCCAAAACTGGACACAGTACTCCAGATGAGGCCTCACCAATGCTGAATAGAGGGGAATGATCACATCCCTTGTTATGCTGGCAATGCCCCTACTTATACAGCCCAAAATGCTGTTAGCCTTCTTGGCAACAAGGGTACACTGTTGACTCATACCCAGCTTCTCGTCCACTGTAACCCCTAGGTCCTTTTCTGCAGAACTGCTGCCTAACCATTCGATCCCTAGTCTGTAGCAGTGCATGGGATCCTTCCATCCTAAGTGCAGAACTCTGCTCTTTTCCTTGTTGAACCTCATCAGATTTCTTTTGGCCCAATCCTCTAATTTGTCTAGGCCCTCTGTATCCTATCCCTACCCTCCAGTGTATCTACCTCTCCTCCCAGTTGAGGTCATCTAGTTCAACCCCTGCTGAAAGCAGGACCAATCCCCAAATTTTGCCCCAGATCCCTAAATGGCCGCCTCAAGGATTGAACTCACAACCCTGGGTTTAGCAGGCCAATGCTCAAAGCACTGAGCTATCCCTCCTCCCCTCCCAGTTTAGTGTCATCTGCAAACTTGCTGATGGTGCAATCCATGCCATCCTCCAGATCGTTAATGAAGATATTGAACAAAACTGGCCCCAGGACGGACCCTTGAGGCACTCTGCTTGATACCGCGCACCAACTAGACATGGAGCCAATTAGACATGGAGCCATTGATCACTACCCATTGAGCCCGATGATCTAGCCAGCTTTCTATCCACCTTATAGTCCATTCATCCAGCCCATACTTCTTTAAATTGCTGGCAAGAATACAGTGGGAGACTGTATCAAAAGCTTTGCTAAAGTCAAGGAACAACACGTCCACTGCTTTCCCCTCATCCACAGAGCCAGTTATCTCGTCATAGAAGGCAATTAGGTTAGTCAGGCATGATTTGCCCTTGGTGAGTCCATGCTGACTGTTCCTGATCATTTCCCTTCTCTCTAAGTGCTTCAGAATTGATTCCTTGAATACCTGCTCCATGATTTTTCCAGGGACTGAGGTGGGGCTGACTGGCCTGTAGTTCCCATGATCCTCCTTCTTCCCTTTTTTAAAGATTGGCACTACATTAGCCTTTTTCCTGTCATCCGGGACTTCCCCCAAGCACCATGAGTTTTCAAAGATAATAGCCAATGGCTCAGCAATCACATCCACTAACTCCTTTTGCACCCTCAGATGCAGCGCATCTGCCCCATGGACTTGTGCTCATTCAGCTTTTCTAAATAGTCCCAAACCACTTCTTTCTTCACAGAGGACTGGTCACCTTCTCCCCATGCTGTGCTGCCCAGTTCAGTACGTGGCACTGGTAACTGTCGAAAGACAGGATACTGGGCTAGATGGATCACTGGTCTGACCCAATATGGCCATTCTTACGTAAAAATTAATTATAATATAATACAAATGTTTAGTACAAAAACATCACAAGATAATGACCTCTCCAGATAGTGACCTTGGTGAATAATGCATTTTAAAAATCTTAGCGTACTAGGAAATGAATATTTATTTGGGCTGTCAAGTGATGAAAAAAATTAATCACGATTAATCACGCAATTAATCGTGCTGTTAAACAACAATAAAATATAATTTATTTTAAAATATTTTTGGATGTTTAGTACATTTTCAAATATTGATTTCAATTACAACACAGAATACAAAGTGTATAGTGCTCACTTTATATTTTTGATTACAAATATTTGCACTGTAGAAAACAAAAATTGTATTTTTCAATTCACCTCCTACAAGTTCTCTTTATCATGAAAGTTGAACTTACAAATGCAGAATTATGTACAAAAAAAATCAATGTTCAAAAATAAAACAATGTAAAACTTTAGAGCCTAAAAGTTCACTCAGTCTTACTTCTTGGTCAGCCAATCACTCAGACAAACAAGGTTGATTACAGTTTGAAGGAGAAATGCTGCCTGCTTTTTGTTTACGTCACCTGAAAGTGAGAACATGTGTTCTCATGACACTGTTCTAGCCGGCGTTGCAAGATATTTACGTGACAGATGCACTAAAGATTCATATAACCTTCATGCTTCAACCACCATTCCAGAGGACATGCTTCCATGCTGATGATGGGTTCTGCTTGATAACAATCCAAAGCAGTGCAGACTGACACATGTTCATTTTCATCCTCTGAGTCAGATGCCACCAGCAGAAGGTTCATTTTATTTTATTTTTTTTTTGGGTGGTTTGAGTTCTGTAGTTTACACATCAGAGTGTTGCTCTTTTAAGACTTCTAAAAGCATGCTCCACACCTGGTCTCTCTCAGATTTTTTGACAGCATTTCAGATACTTAAACCTTGGGTCGAGTGCTGTAGCTATTTTTAGAAATCTCACATCGATACCTTCTTTGCGTTTTGTCAAATTTGCTGTGAAAGTGCAGAATGCGGGTAAAACAGAGCAGGGGAGACACAAATCTCCCGGCAAGGAGTACAGTCACAAATTTAATTGACGCATTGTTTTTTTAATGAGCATCATCCTCAGCATGGAAGCATGTCCTCTGGAATGGTGGCCAAAGCATGGAGGGGGCATATGAATGTTTAGCATATCTGGCATGTAAATACCTTGCAATGTCGGCTACAAAAGTGTCATACGAATGCCTGTTCTAACTTTCAGGTGACATTGTAAATAAGAAGCAGGCAGCAGTATCTCCCGTCAATGTAAACAAACTTGTTTTGTCTTAGCAATTGGCAGAATAAGAAGTAGGATTGAGTGAATTTGCAGGCTCTAAAGTTTTACACTGTTTTGGTTTTGAGTGCAGTTATGTAACCCCAAAAAACTCTGTGTTTGAAAGTTACACTTTCATGATAAAGAGATTGCACTTCAGTACTTGCATGAGGTGAATTGAAAAATACTTTGTTTTGTTTATCATTTTTACAGTGCATATATTTGTAATAAAAAATAATAATATAAAGTGAGCACTGTGCACTTTGTATTCTGTGTTGTAACTGAAATCAATATTGAAAATGTAGGGAAACATCCAAAAATATTTAATAAATTTCAATTGGTATTCTATTGTTATAAGTGCAATTAATCATGTGAGTTAACTGTGATTAATTGACAGCCCTAATATTTATCTAAATTTCCCAGTCAGAAATTTAGCATTCTGGAGCGAAGTCACTAAACATTGTCCAAATATATCATACTAAGGCAGGTGTGTCCAAATTGCTTGTTGCAGCAGTGGTATTTGGAGTCTTAGTAGAGACCCAGGATCGAATGGATGCCTGAACCAGAACTCCCTACTCTGCCTCATGAGCCGGGTCAGGGTTGAGACGCATTGGGTGCTGTTGTGGAAATGTGTTTTGCCGCTGTTCATGCTGTAGCTGGTCTCTGGAGAGAGGCCTTCAGTCTCCAGGGCTGTTGATCTAGCACTAAAGGCACTTAAAATATTGAAAATGAGGCAGGTTGAACTGCCAGGATTTAAAACGAAAATCATCTAAACTGTGACTAAGGACAAGAGGGGAATGTGTCGAGTCCACATCCCACTGCAAGGGAAGGCAGATAAACTCGGAGTTCTGATCCACTTGACTGGCAGTCTTGGGTCAGGAGAGTGAAGCACCATTGCTTGTAACTCAGTGTCTGCAGTTCAGAGTTCCTATTTCCAGCAATTTTGTCCTCATAGTCTGAAAGTCAGCATGAAAAAAGACAGAGAACACTTTAAATGATGACTAGACAGGCCTGGTTAATCCAAATCAGTTTTTAAAGCACTCTTTGGATTAATAGGTCAGCAGCAGCATATGCTTCCTGTTGGTTGCTTATACTCTAAGCCTTTGGCTACCCAGATATCTGGATTACAGGGGGTCTCTGTAGTAACAGCTAACTGAATTCCTCCTCATCCTTTAGCCTCTTCTTTTAACTCTCATGTATCCGTCATTGCTGAGTGCTTTGTGTTTAACCAAATGGGGTTCACAGCTGCACTCATTTGTATTTGTCAATTAATCACTGCAGGAAAAAAAATCACACTGCTTAGGGCTGTCCAGCACTGTCTGTGTTGTGAAATCCCCACTATGCCGGTCCATGCTGCCACTTCTCCCTACCCTTACAGCTATTTCCTGACTTATTTGCAGACTTTTAAAAATTCTGTTTACAAAGCACCCTCAGAGGCTTTTGTTCTATCGAATAAGCCATAATTGGAATGCAATCAAAAGCATAACTAACACACGCTAAAAACTCAAGCTAGTCTAGGGGGCCAAGCCAAAAGGGGGGCTGTGGGGGGGATACAACAAAAAACAAAAGGCCAAATAAACTACTGGAATAAGCAGGTGCAGTTTGGCTGGAACTGGGGAGATTGCGTTTGCTTCTGCCAGTTGTACTCAAACTTTTCCTGGTCAGTAACAGAATCTGTCCATGCCCTCCCTCCATGACTGCACAGCCAAGGTTTCCTCAGTAGCAGAGCTTGGACTAAAGGTGGAGCTGGGGGCGGAACTGGATATGGGGGAGGAGCTTGGGTTAGAGGTAGAGGTGGAGCTGGGCTGGGGGATGGACGGGGAATGAGGGCAGAGCCAGGCTGGGGCTGGAGCAGGGGGTAGAGTGGACCTGGTCTGGGGCGGGGAGAGGGAGTGAGGGTGAAGCAGGACTGGGGGTTGACTGGGGTTGGAAGTGGAGCTGGTCTGGGGGTGGAGCAGGGCTGGAAGCATGGTGCTCCCTCTCTGCCCCCAGCGGGAGCTGGCCCTGACCCCACAATGCCCCCCAAACTTTCCTCCACACACCCCTAGAGGGGCATGCCCCACACTTTGAGAACCACTGGCTTATGCAATGGTGAGCTGGACACTAAGCCTTTACAACAGATGCCAATTCTCTTGAATCCAAAATGATGGCTACAGTTTTATAGCACCTGGCAGTACCATGTAAAGCCTATGCTTTGTTCCACGGGGGCCTGACTTGTCTAAATTGATTGCACCTAGATTCTTTTAAAAGCCTAGTTGATGGAATGGATTTTTAGCTTAGCTCCTCTTGCACAGGCAAATAACTTTTAAAGGCTGGGCTAAAATCTTTATGCTTTTATTTCAAAGTTGCCTCCAGCCCTTCTTGCTGATAGATTATTCAGCTAACACTCTAGATAGTCAGACTTGCCGCTTACCCCAGGAGTTCAGCACTAATTGTAATTAGCCCAATCCTGAACTCCTTATTTAAGGAAAATACCCATGGTAGCATTACCTGAGTAGGGGATTTTGAAGAGTTCAGGATTGATCCTGACAGTTTTGATTTGTCTCTTATACATTCCAATTTCTCTCTCTTTCATTATAACAAAATAGACTCTGTCCTTATTAGCCTTGCATGTAAAATTTCACTTATGTGGGAGCTGGCTGCATGTTACATGTAAGAGCTGGATGAATATGACTGTAACGTGTCTGTACTAGTTTTCAGAGCAGCAAATAAAGGGGTTAAAGCCATAGCAGCTAAACATGGTGGCTGGAGATTGCAGTCAGCAGGAGTTGCAGATCCATAGCTCCAGTCAGGACCTCTGTTAGCAGCAACATCTTGGGCCCTAATCCTGCAGACTGGTCAGTGAGGGTGGAATGCTGTGCCTCGGTGGAGCCCCACTGAAGTCTGGCAGTTTGCAGGATCACAAACTTAACTGGGACTTAACTTTTCTATTTATAGAACAGTCCTGGTAGATGCACATTGACATCCATTTGCTGTTTTTCATGACTATGGTGATCTGGGTAGGGACCTGCTGTTGTTAGTTAGAAATGCCTCAGGGCCTGGTGCCAATGCCATTTTGGTACAACGAAGCTAACATAAGGGAAGGACGTACTTTATAGAGTCATAATGTAGGACAAAAAAAAAAAAATTCAGCCAACAGCTGCTTTTCTTAGGCTTTTTTACACACAAACTCCTACAGTCAACTTGATCGACAACCCAGCTAGTTACTGTGCAACTGGGGGCCTAATTCTGTAGTGCCTGAAAGCCACAGAGTTAAGTTTCCAGAATTTATACCTAAATCTTTAGCAGTTGTCCCAAGGGGCATGAGGGTGGGAGATTAAAAGGTAGAGTCAATTATAACTGAAATGACATTTCATAACATTATGAACTGGGCCAGTGGAAAACTGCAGCTAAAACTAAAGAAATGCAGGAAATATAACCCAAACCCAGCTCTCTGGGGAATCGTTCCCTGCCACCTTTCCTCTTCTGACAGCACTGAATGGGACCGAAACTCAGCTGGTGCCAACCACCTTAACTCCAACTGAGTCAAAGGAGCTGCAGTGATTGACACCAGCTGAGGATCTGGGCCAGTGAAACTAGCTTTCCAAGTAACCCTGTCATATACTGTGTGTTTTGTATCTGCCAATATACATCTCTGTGGGAGCTGTAAATGTGCACAGTGGATCTAGGGGTTCTCAGGACAATTTTTTGAGGCCTCAGAGTGCAGCCACCAACTCTTGCTGGTGGCCGCTCTCACACTTTTCCCTAAAATACTTCATTAGCTTTAAGAAAAACGTATAAATATGCACAGACACATCCAAATTATTGTAATTTATCTATAGCTAGCTAGTAAGTCTGTTGTAAAAAGTGATATTAACAAACATAAAAGTATCACTTTTCACAGCAGACTTACTCAGCCACAGCAAGCCTGGGGACAAATTAAGCCCTGGATTGGGGGTTCAGGCAGTAGAGGCCAGGGGCAATGGAGTTGGGGGTGGGGTGGGGGAGACAGTGAGGAGCCAGAGCCCGAAGCCCCATAACCAGAGCCCAAAGCCCATGGCCAGGGGACTGGGATGGAGCCTGAAGCCGTGTGGTCAGAGCCTGCCACCCCACCACCCCAGGGGTGAAGCCCAAAGCCTGAGCCCCACCACCCTTGGGAAGGTGGGGAATGCACTGGCTGCGTGCTCCTCCACTGTTGTGCCCCAGCTGTCTCCAGAGTGGGGCAGGGTCCAACCCCTGCTTGCAGCCCCAGCAGACAACACCAAAGCGGTACATCCAGGAGCAACAGAGAGGGGGAGGGGCTGCTGCGTTGTCCCCTCTCCACCCAATCATGGTCCAGAAGGCTGTGGCTGCAAGAAAAGCCACTGGTGGCTGCATTTGAGAAACATTGATCTAGGTGAACACCACAGAAATGTTTCCATTAATATTTAAATAGTAAATATTGGTTAAGGGAAACTTGTGAGTTATTTGCGTTCTACTAACATTTATCCAAGCAAACATTTTTTTCACAAATGTTCCTGGAAAGGGAAAGTCATAAATACTCAAATACTCGTGCAAAAGCTCATTGGCGTGTGTTTGACACCAGCATGTAAGTACAGAGAGCATACTGATCAAGTTTGCAGGTGACAGAAAGCTGGGGGGGTTGCCAACACTTTGGAAGATAGAACTAAAATTGAGAGGAATCTTGATATATTGGAGAACTGGGCTATAGACAACAAAATGAAATTCAACAAAGACAAATGTCAGGGGCTACACTTTGGGAAGAAAAAACAAATGCACAAATACAGAATGGGAGAAAACTGGCTTGGCATCAGCACTGCTGAGCAAGGGCACCGGAATCTTTGTAGAAGCGGGGGGCCACAGGCACTGGAATGGGGGGGGGCTTTTTAACATGGGCATAGTTTGAGGGACAGGGGGTGGTGTTGCCTCCCCCCCCAAACTGCAAGCCTCAGGCAGGCACTGCTCCACACCATGCCTCCCCCTTTTTAACATGGGTGTAATTTGGAGGCCTGCCCGAGGCTTGCAGTTTGGGGGGCAATGCTGCCCCTGTCCCCCAAACTACACCCATGTTAAAAATGGGGGGCATGGTCCCCTGACCCCCCCTAGTTCCTGAGGAACTGGAAAGGATCCAGAGATGAGCAACAAAGATGATCAGAGCGGGATGGAAGGCAAGCCATGTGAGCAAAGGATCTGGGAATGGTTAGTTTGGAAAAGTGGGGATTAAGGGAGGATGTGATAGTGGTCTTCAAATACTTGAAAGGCTGCCACAGATAAGATGGAGAAAAGTTGTTGTTTTGCCATAGAGGGCAGGATGAGAGGCAGTGGGTTCAAACTACAGCACAGCAGATTTAGATTAAATCTCAGGAACAACTTCCTAACTGTAAGAACAGTAGGACAATGGACCAGCATGCCCAGGGAGGTTGTGGAAGCTCCTTCATTGGAGGTTGTCAAAAGGAGGCTGGGCAGCCATCTGTCTTGGATGGTTTAGATACAGCTTAGGCAGGGGGTTAGCCGAGATGACCCTTGTGGTCTCTTCTAACCCTACCATTCTATGAAGTATGTGCTTGTGGTCTGGAAGCTGCCCAGACAGGAAGCAGAGGATATCATATGACTTGGGATCAGACATGCCAAACCTGTGGGGAAAAAATGCAGAAATTGGGCTTGTTTTTGGCTTAATTGGTTTGTGAGTTGCTTATTGGCTAGTTTTTGGCTTGTAGCTTGTTGCTTATTTGGCTTGTTGCTTCTTTTTTTTGATCGGCTCCCAGCAAGCAGGGGCAAGGGGAGGCAAAGGGGGGGCAAGCAGGGGCAAGGGGCAAGCAGGATCAAGAAGGGGAGAGAGTCAGGGGTGCACAGCAGGCCCACCACTGTCCCAGACTGCACACCTGGGGGGATCTAGTCACAGAGAGTGTTGGGGTTCTTAGGGATTGGCTTGTTTTGGCCTTGTTTTGAAAGGGGATTAGCTTGATTTTTGGCTTATTGTGGAAGTCAGGATGCTTATTTACCACGTGAAAGTTGGCAACTGTATTTGGGAGATGCAGCACACACCATGAGATATAAATAGTGAATTCTCAAAGCATAACTGTTGTGAATAGTTCATGGGCAGCACAAAGTCTGAAATATGCTGGCATAAACCATTCATCAAATAAGGAACACACTTGTAAAATCAGTCAGGTTAGACATTCCCAGACAGAACCTGGTAAACTGTTCACTGAATAGTTCCTTTGTCTTCGGCAGTACTTTCCACAGACCCCTACTTATCACTGCAGCTTTGCAGGATGCAATAGATCACTAACTTTGTATTGGAAGTTTGAGACTGCAAATGCATTTAAAATTCCAGGTCAGTAGCCAGTCTACAAAACTAGGGCCAGATTCAAATACCCATTCTCAGTTGAACAGTATATTCGTGAATAGCTCTACTGAAGTCAATGGGATTATTCATGGAATAAGGTGCTACCCAGTATGAGCAAAGAGATCAGAATATGGCTATAGCCTTTGGAGTAAATCTTGCTTACCTACCTAGTTCTGTATATCTGGGATATAGATTCATAGATATTTAGGTCAGAAGGGACCATTATGATCATCTAGTCTGACCTCCTGCACAACGCAGGCCACAGAATTTCACCCACCACTCCTAAAAAAAGACCTCACACCTATATCTGTGCTATTGAAGTCCTCAAATTGTAGTTTGAAGACCTCAAGGAGCAGAGAATCCTCCAGCAAGTGACCCGTGCCCCATGCTACAGAGGAAGGCGAAAAACCTCCAGGGCCTTCCAATCTGCCCTGGAGGAAAATTCCTTCCCGACCCCAAATATGGCGATCAGCTAAACCCTGAGCATATGGGCAAGATTCATCAGCCAGATACTACAGAAAATTCTTTCCCGGGTAACTTGGATCTTACCCCATCTAAAAACCCATCACAGGCCATTGGGCCTATTTACCATGAATATTTAATTACCAAAACCATGTTATCCCATCATACCATCTCCTCCATAAACTTATCGAGTTTAATCTTAAAGCAAGATAGATCTTTTGCCCCCACTACTTCCCTCGGAAGGCTATTCCAAAACTTCACTCCTCTGATGGTTAGAAACCTTCGTCTAATTTCTAATCTAAATTTCCTAGTGGCCAGTTTATATCCATTTGTTCTTGTGTCCACATTGGTATTGAGTTTAAATAATTCCTCTCCCTCTCTGGTATTTATCCCTCTGATATATTTATAGAGAGCAATCATATCTCCCCTCAACCTTCTTTTAGTTAGGCTAAACAAGCCAAGCTCCCTGAGTCTCCTTTCATAAGACAAGTTTTCCATTCCTCGGATCATCCTAGTAGCCCTTCTCTGTACCTGTTCCAGTTTGAATTCATCCTTCTTAAACATGGGAGACCAGAACTGCACACAGTATTCCAGGTGAGGTCTCACCAGTGCCTTATATAACGGTACTAAAACCTCCTTATCCCTACTGGAAATACCTCTCCTGATGCATCCCAAGACGACATTAGCTTTTTTCACAGCCATATCACATTGGCAGCTCATAGTCAACCTATGATCAACCAATACTCCAAGGTCCTTTTCCTCCTCCGTTACTTCTAGTTGATGCGTCCCTAGCTTATAACTAAAATTCTTGTTATTAATCCCTAAATGCATGACCTTACACTTCTCACTATTAAATTTCATCCTATTCCTATTACTCCAGTTTACAAGGTCATCCAGATCCTCCTGTAGGGTATCCCTGTCCTTCTCTAAATTAGCAATACCTCCCAGCTTTGTATCATCTGCAAACTTTATTAGCACACTCCCACTTTTTGTGCCCAGGTCAGTAATAAAAAGATTAAATAAGATTGGTCCCAAAACTGATCCTTGAGGAACTCCACTGGTAACCTCCCTCCAACTTGACAGTTCACCTTTCAGTAGGACCCGTTGTAGTCTCCCCTTTAACCAATTCCCTATCCACCTTTCAATTTTCCTATTGATGCCCATCTTATCCAATTTAACTAATAATTCCCCATGTGGCACAGTATCAAACGCCTTACTAAAATCTAAATAAATTAGATCCACTGCGTTTCCTTTATCTAAAAAATCTGTTACTCTCTCAAAGAAGGAAATCAGGTTGGTTTGGCACGATCTACCTTTTGTAAAACCATGTTGTATTTTGTCCCATTTACCATTGACTTCAATGTCCTTAACTACCTTCTCCTTCAAAATTTTTTCCAAGACCTTGCATACTACAGATGTCAAACTAACAGGCCTATAATTACTTGGATCACTTTTTTTCCCTTTCTTAAAAATAGGAACTATGTTAGCAATTCTCCAATCATATGGTACAACCCCTGAATTTACAGATTCATTAAAAATTCTTGCTAATGGGCTTGCAATTTCTTGTGCCAATTCTTTTAATATTCTTGGATGAAGATTATCTGGGCCCCCCGATTTAGCCCCATTAAGCTGTTTGAGTTTCGCTTCTACCTCAGATATGGTGATGTCTACCTCCATATCCTCATTCCCATTTATCATGCTACCATTATCCCTAAGATCCTCTTTAGTCTTATTAAAGACTGAGGCAAAGTATTTGTTTAGATATTGGGCCATGCCTAGATTATCCTTGACCTCCACTCCATCCTCAGTTTTTAGCGGTCCCACTTCTTCTTTCTTTGTTTTTTTCCTATTTATATGACTATAGAACCTTTTACTATTGGTTTTAATTCCCTTTGCAAGGTCCAACTCTACTTGACTTTTAGCCTGTCTCACTTTATCCCTACATATTCTGACCTCAATAAAGTAGCTTTCCTTACTGATCCCTCCCTTCTTCCACTCCCTATATGCTTTCTGCTTTTTCTTAATTACCTCTCTAAGATGCTTGCTCATCCAGCTTGGTCTACAACTCCTGCCTATGAATTTTTTCCCCTTTCTTGGGATGCAGGCTTCCGATAGCTTCTGCAGCTTTAATTTAAAATAATCCCAGGCCTCCTCTACCTTTAAACCCATAAATTCTTCAGTCCAATCCACTTCCCTAACTAATTTCCTTAATTTTTGAAAGTCAGCCCTTTTGAAATCAAAAACCCTAGTTGCAGATTTATTTTTGTTAATCCTTCCATTCAGTTTGAACTGAATTAGCTCATGATCACTTGAGCCAAGATTATCCCCTACAACCATTTCCTCTATGAGATCCTCATTACTCACCAAGACCAGATCTAAAATGGCATCCCCTCTAGTCGGTTCAGCAACTACTTGTTGAAGGAATCCATCAGCTATCGCATCTAGGAAAATCTGAGCCCTATTATTATTACTAGCACTCATCCTCCAGTCTATATCTGGGAAGTTAAAGTCTCCCATGATCACACAGTTTCCATTAGTATTTACTTTATTAAAAACATTAAAAAGGGCTCTATCCATATCCAAATTAGATCCCGGTGGTCTATAGCACACCCCAAGCACTATCCTAGGGGAGGCTCTAATAGTTTTCTTCCCCAATTTAATTATTGCCCAGACAGACTCAGTCATATCCATTTCATCGCTTCTTATTTCTTTACATTCTATCTCATCATTGATATACAGTGCTACTCCACCACCTTTACCTTTATTTCGGTCTTTCCTAAACAGCACATACCCTTCAATACCTGTAGCCCAGTCATGACTACTATTCCACCAGGTCTCTGTTATACCTATAATATCTGGTTTCACTTCCTGCACCAGTAACTCTAGTTCCTCCATTTTGTTACCTAGGCTCCTTGCATTAGTGTACAAACATCTTAATTTTTGCTGTTTGGCCTCACTCACATTCTGTACCCTATTAGGCACGGTTATTTTACTACCAGTATAACCTATTAGACTTGTATCTACACTGCCCTTCCTCCTACCTACAGCTGTATCCACTCTTACTTCATTTTCTTTCCACTCTATGCTAAATTCTGGCGTGGAGATTACCTGGACATCTCCCAACCATCTCCCCCAAATTCCTAGTTTAAAGCTCTCTTAATCAGTTGTGCCAGCCTCCATCCTAGAAGTCTATTTCCTTCCCTACTCAGATGAAGTCCATCCCGAGAGAACTGTCCTCTATCCATGAATGCCTCCCAATGGCCATACATCCCAAAGCCCTCCTTATAGCACCACTGCCTAAGCCATCTATTGATAGTCATAATCTTGTCACACCTTTGTTGCCCTTCTCTAGGAACAGGCAAAATCCCACTAAAGATCACCTGAGCCTCAATTTCCTTAAGCATCCTCCCCAGCCTAACATAGTCTCCCTTAATACTTTCCAGTGAGAATCTAGCCGTATCATTTGTTCCCACATGAAGGATAATTAGGGGATTCTTTCCCGCTCCCTTTAGAATCCTTTTTAACCTCAGGTCTACATCCCGTATCTTAGCACCTGGAAGACAGCACACCCTCCTATTTTCTGGATCAGCTCTGGTTACAGGCCTATCTATTCTTCTCAATAAAGAGTCCCCAATCACATAGACCTGCCTTTTCCTAGTGACGGTGCTATTCTCCAGTCTATCCCCTGTTCCCTCTGGCTGCAAGTTTTTTCCATTCCCATTCTCCCTTGTAATCCTTTTTAACCCATCCTGTATCCTCCTGGGGCTCATATTTGGTGTAATCTCCATTAACTCTTCCCCTTTTCCTATAGGACTAACCGCTCTTCTCTTCTTCCTTGCCCTGTCACCTTCAGTGACTACCTGCTGAGCCCCTTCTTCATTTTCCAACTCTGCAAACCTATTCTGAAGCTCTATTTCTCCTTCACTAGCCCGTCTTTTCCTCTGCCTAGTTCTTTTAGTCACATGCTTCCACTGACCACTTTCCTCACCCAGTCTCCCCTCAAAATTCCCTAGTCCTGCTTCCATCTGCAAGTCTGAGCTTTTCCCTTCAGATACCTCATGTCTTTGCTCCATAATCTGCTCAAACCCCTTCCTAAACTCTACCAGACTTTCCACCTGCATCTCCAAACCTCTGATCTTTTCCTCCATCAGCTCTATCAGACGGCATTTCATGCAGACAAAACTCTTACCAGGTGCCCCCTCCAGGATCATGTACATACCACAGCTTCCACATCCAGTCATCTTCATTGTGTCATCTGCTACATGGGTCACTCCCACTGCCACCTCTGAATCTGTCATAGCCTTCCCACCTAAATCCTGTTAATCTGGGAAACACAAACCACACCAAAACACCACCACCCACAGCAAAACCAAACCCCACACAAGCACCACAAGACAAACTCCGCTTTCAAACTCCCACTCAAATTCCCCTGTTTACAGCTCTGTTTGCTAGCTCCTGTGCTGCTGCAGCTGTCTGGATATCCTGGATTCTCCTCCAACTTGCGCAGTTCTCTGCACCTGTGCAAAGTGAGCATAAAACTTGCACATTCAAATTTGGTAGCATTTTATACTTGCTTTGGTCAGGTGTAATTGGAGAATCTGAACAGGTTTCCTTTGCACCCACTAATTGTGTCACTGTCTCACAAAATAACCTGGGAATATCTCCTTCCTAGGACCACTTTCCTTAGGGCTTATCTAGATGAGAAAATGGAGTATTAAAATAGCTCAGCTATCACATTCATCAATGTTTTTTCAAACACCACCTAACTCCAGGTGTAGGCAAATAACCAATTTAAAAGTATTAGCTGATTGTGGTTAACCATAGGCTTCCCTTTATGTAGTAATTATTAGAGGTCTGAAGTGACAGTGTGAATGTTCATGGAAAATGAATAAAAGGATGGAAATTGGTGGTGATTGAAATGAATGCACAAATGTTGTCTGATAGTACTCACCCAATGCTAAAGAATGTCTTGCCTTTTGTAACATGTTTCAAGATGCAAATTCACTGCTTGCTAATTGGGTTTCCGAACATTTAAGAAAATCATTAAAAGGAATTTCAGAGCAAAGCCCTAAATCAGTGGTCACCAACTGATAGATTGCAATTGACTGGTCGATCACGGAGCCTCTGACAGTCTATCTCAGTCACTGAGGCTGAGATTGACTGTCAGGGGCTTGACAATCAACCAGTCAATAGGGTTGCCATCCAACTCTCCTGCAGCTAAACCGGGAGATCAGTCACTAACAGTTCAGTGGCGCAGGAGGGCTAAGGCAGGCTCCCTACCTGCCCTGACCTGCACCGCTCCCAGAAGCGGCCGGCATGTCCGGCAGTGGCTCCTGGGGAGGGAAGGGGCAGGAGGTCTCCATGCACTGCCCTCACCTGCAGGCACCTCCCATTGGCCGGGAACGGGGAACCACAGCCTATGGGAGCTCCGGGGGCAGTGCCTGCAGACAGGGGCAGTGGGTGGAACCACCTGCCCCTCTCCCTGCAGAAGCGACTGCCGGACATGCCAGCTGCTTCTGGGAGCAGTGCGGGGCCAGAGCAGGCAGGAAGCATGCTTTAGCCCCACTGCGCCGCTGCCTGGGAGCTGCCTGAAGTAAGCAGTGCCCTGTCAGAGCCCGAAACCCTCCCATGCCCCAACCCCTGGCCCAAGCCCTGAGCCCCCTCCCACATTCCACATCCCCTCCTGCACCGCACCCCCCTGCCACAGCTCTGAACCCCCTCCTGCACCCCAGCCCCAGCCATGAGTCCCTCCCATACTTTGCACCTCCTCCTGCACCCCAATCTCCTGCCCCAGCCCTGAGCCCCCCTCGTACCCAAACCCCCTACCCCAGGCTCAGCCTGGAGCCCCTCCCACACTCCAAACCCCTTGACCCCAGCCCAGAGCCCACACCCCTTCCTGCACCCTAACTCCCTGTCCCAGCTTGGTGAAGTGATGGTCGGGGAGAACAAACCACAGAAAGAGGAGGGGTGGATTGAGCAGGGCGAGGCCTTGGAGAAGGAACGGGGTAGGGGTGTGGCCTTGGGGAAGGGGCAGGCAGGGAGTGGGGCAAAGGTATTTGGGTCTGTGATATTACTGTTATTTCTACATTTTCTTTGAGGTAGATCCTGGGTTGCACTTAAATTCAAAAAGCGATCTTGTGCTTAAAAAGATTGGAGACCACTGTGATAAAGCTATATAAGGCAGGGATTGACATCATCGGTTGTTATTCACTCCCCCCACAAGAGGACTCCTGGAAACACCAGAGGAACAAAGACTGAACTGGGGGAAGTGCTGGACCCAGGCTAAATGGATTTCTAGCCTGTGTATGGAAACCTGGGGAGCCCAAACTGCAAAGCAAGTGCAGTTTGTGCCTAGAGAATCTGCAAGCCTGCTTGTATCATCAGTCAGGGTGAGAAATTGAATATGAATTACCAGTTTATCTAGTATGTTACATTTAGTTTGTGTTTTTGTTTATTTGCTAGGTAATCTGCGTTGATCTGTTTGCTATCATTTATAATCACTTAAAATCTATCTTTTTGTAGTTAGTAACCTTGTTTATATTTTAACCTAAACCCAGTGGTGTCTTTAAGTGAAGTATTTGGGGAAAAATCTCATCTTGGTTACCACAAGTGTGCATATTCCTCCCCACATTGGGGGAGGGGCGGACATATTAATGAGCATACACAGTACAGATCCCTGTGCAGTGCAAGACGATAGAATTTTGGGTTTATACTCCAGAGCGGGGGTGTGCCTGGGGAGCTGGGAAACTGGCTGGGGTCTGCTGTTTGTACTTGGGTGGCTTAGGTAAAGCACTCTCAGGTAACTCAGTTTGGGTGTGTGGGATCACCTGCTGTCGTGCTGGGTGATAACAGGGCCTGGGAAAGGCTCGCTGTGTCTCCAACCAAGGAAGCAGTGTGAGCAGGGCCAGTCCAACTGAGTGGTTGGAGGGGCACAGCGGTTCTTCACAGCTTCCAGAGTGCACCCCAGGGGTGAGAACCCATAACAGTACCATTTGTCTACTAGGGTATATCTTTTAGAGGGAGAACAAATCTTGACTCTAAGCAATGAAACGCTTACAGCATCCCTTGGGATTTTGTGCCAATGATCAATTACCTAATTTGCGTCTTATTTCCAATTTGAATTTTCTGATCTTGTTATGTCTTTGTCTGCTGCATTAAAGAGTCTTCTAGTAGCAGATATCTTCTGACTAGTGAGAAAAGTGTTTTACTCTGCACTCTACCAACTTCAGTAAAAACCATGAACCTCAAATATATATTACAGCTTACAAATGGCATTGGAGTCCTTCTCACCAGGGGAGCTTTCATGGCCATACTGAAAAAGTGCATTAAGTTAATTGTATTTTGGAGTAACAGTAGGAATCCAGACAAGTAGAAATACAGCAACGGCTTTTTAATCAAGAGATCAATTCAATATGGAACTTGAGCAATATGGAAATAAAGCTGCTGGAAATGGCCCAACTTGATGATCACTTTAGATAAGCCATTACCAGCAGGACAGTGGGGTGGGAGGAGGTATTGTTTCATATTTTCTGTGTGTATATAAAGTCTGCTGCAGTTTCCACGGTATGCATCCGATGAAGTGAGCTGTAACTCACGAAAGCTCATGCTCAAATAAATTGGTTAGTCTCTAAGGTGCCACACTCTTTTGACTTACTTTAGAGATTCCACCCACACAATTCTCGCAGCAGGATACTGGCAACAAACTGGACCAGTTCAGTAAAAGTAAAAGATATTAGTATAACCTCTGAGAGTATGTTATTGTTACTGAGAGCTGTTTTTTACACTGAAATGTAAGTGACATCCACAACAGGGTTAAAATTGTGCATCGATGATCTTTGATTCCTCAATGCAGTCTTCAGCTGATTGGTAGAAGCCTCAGAATGGACTTATGTTGGTTAACTACATTTGTCAATATGTGCACAGAAGTTTTATCTAAAGTGTAGTTTAAAAATAATATACAAGCACTGCCAGTTCTTTAAATTATGCTTCATAGAGCCATTATTTTAATAAATTTATCTTTTTAAGAGATAATGCTGTGGAGTTTATGTATTTTTCAATTACTGTGGGTTACTAGGCAAAAGCAGCCTGAAGATCTAAAGCAGAGGTTTCCAACCTTTTTAAGCACCAGATCACCCAGCCCTGAACCCCGTCCTGCACCCCAACCCCCAGCTCCAGCCCAGGGAGTGGCCACAGTTTCCCGTTCCTGGCCAATGGGAGCTGTGGGGGTAGTGGTTGCAGGCAAGGGCAGCACATAGAGACCCCCTGCCCCTTGCCCCCCAGGAGCTGCTGCCGGACATGCTGGCCGCTTCCAGGAGTAACGCAGGGCCAGGGCAGGCAGGGAACCTGCCTTACCCACTGCTTTGCCGGACTGTTAGAGGCCAATCTACCAGTTTGGCTACAGGATTTGCAACCCTAGGGAGACTGAGATTGACTGTCAGAGTATCCACAATTGACCAGTCAATCACTATCCACTGGTTGGTGATCACTGATTTAGCATATGGCGGGAACACTTTGTTCCAAGCTCAGTTCCCAGACCAGCTTGTGGAAAAACACAGGTACCCAAAATTGAATCCAGAGTCATGTGGCCTGGTCACAGGCCCTTGCAGAGTCATAGCAGCCATAACTTACAGGCTGTCTGGAGCGTTCTCGGGAAGGCTCACCAGGTGGGGGATAAGCTTCTCCTGAGGCCTATTTCCCTAATGGCCTATTACCCCAAATTGAGCCCTTCACAACCAGCTATTTAGACTGGAAGCATCTTGCCTAGTGGGTTTCACCAAGGTGTGACCTACATGTGAAATACAGATACATAATCAATATTCATAACTTCAGATACAAAAATGATACATACATACAAATAGGATAATCATATTCAGCAAATCATAGCTTTTCCATAGGCACCTGATGAGAGACATCTTGTACAAAATGCATCATAGTTATGCCATAATCATACTACAATAATATCACTGTGAAGAATATGGGGCGCAGTGTCACAGCTACCTCCCCCATGCTTATCAGGGATCTTAAGATACTTCCTGTTAGTGCCATATGCTACTGATCAACTGGAAAACCTCGCTGCTGTCTGATTTAATTGGGAGTAGAAGTGAGGCAGTGGAGCCCTCTACAGGGCTACACATCCAGCCCTTTTTTCTCTAAATGTCCGTCTTGTGGGTTAGCTAGCAGAGTAGAGCTCCTTGAAAGCCTATGTTGATGTCAGTCATGGAGAGAGACATGTTGTTGCTCTCCACCATGGTTTGTCCTGGCAGAACTCCCCATAGTCCCTAATTCTGAATGTACAACTGCTTTGGAAAATTGTCTCAAAGACTATGAACCTTGGTGCACTTAGAACTTGCTTACTGTTTTTCTGTGGCTCACATGCACAATGGGAGACTCAGCCTTACAACACAAACCATTATTTATGGTCTGATGCATAGGGGAAGCAGAGGGACAGAGGAGGCTGTTCAGAGCTATTGAATAAGGTGACCGTAGCAGCCTGACATGAAACTTGGCATTATGGTGCAAGCAGCCAGTGTCAGGCAAGAATAGTGTCTGGCTGTGACAGCATGGTCACTGTACTTAGGCTCTCATTATGAACAGGATCTAATTCAGCGGTGGTCAAACTTTTTGGCCCAAGGGCCACATCTGGGTATAGAAATTGTATGGCGGGCCATGAATGCTCACAAAATTGGGGTTGGGGTGCGGGAGGGGGTGAGGGCTCTGGCTAGGGTGCAGGCTCCAGGGTGGGGCCAGAAATGAGGAGTTCAGGGTGTGGGAGGGGGCTCTGGGCTGGGGCAGTGGGAGTGAGGGCTCTGGCTGGGGGTGCAGGCTCTGGGGTGGGGCTGGGGATGAGGGGTTTGGGGTGTAGGAGGGTGCTCCAGGCTGGGACTGAGGGGTTTGGAGGGCAGGAGGGGGCTCAGGGCTAGGGGTTGGGACGTGGGGGGGGGGCGCTTACCTCAAGCAGCTCCAGGAAGCAGCGGTATGTCCCCACTCTGGCTCCTATGTGGAGGCGCGGCCAGGTGGCTCTGCTGCATGCTACCCCATCTGCAGGCACCACCCCTGCAGCTCCCATTGCCCGTGGTTCCTGGCCAATGGGAGCTGTGTGGGCGGCACTTGGGGTAGGGGCAGCGTGCAGAGCGGAGCCCCCTGGCTGCCCCTATGTGTAGAAGCTGGAGGGGGGACAAGCCACTGCTTCCGGGTGCCGCTAGGAATGGACCCCAACCCTACTCCCTGGCTGGAATGCCGCAGCTGGGCAAGTCCCAAACCCCACTCTCCAGCAGGAGCTCGACAGCCAGATTAAAATGTCTGGTGGGCCGGATTCAGCCCGCAGGCCATAGTTTGCCCGATCTAGTTTCTTCAGTCTTTCCATTGACTTCAGTGGGGTTGTATTGGGCAAATTTACCCTATTAGAGTGTAGGGTGACAGCTAGGCCACTAAACAACCTGGTTTCTTTTTTACTGTATCATGTTGTGACCTGAGTAGCACTTGCTCCAGCAAAGAGAACAGTTCTACTTTGTTTTGCTGTCAGCAAAACAACATCACATCTCTGCTTCCTCCTAGAACGAGGAACCCGACACCATTAAACACTCAACAGCAAAACCCTGACAAACACATTGAGCAGGTCCTGCCATTTCCTAGCCGTCCTGCTCAGGGGTTTATGCTAATGCACCAAAGATAATAAATTTACTTGGGGAAATAGTTTCAGGACAGACCACAACACTGTTCTGTTCTTATCTGATGGGCTCCTTTATTTCTTTGCCAACATTCCTGGATGTTTCTGGTTTTCATTTATTTTTAATGCTAGTTTCCCCCTCATTAATTGCACTCCCTTGGACTGAGCTTATATCAAAGTAATTCTTCTCTGAAGAAATCACTTACAGGGCATAACCTAATGTTACTTCATGTATATTGTAATCTCTTAATTAGGTAATACATTAAAAAGAAGCTAGCCTCTCTAGCAGGTTAGATTCCCAGTAGTAATCACATACAATGTCAACTTCCGGTAAATCACTATTCAAAAGTTTACGCCTGGGCACTGATGTTTTCTGTTTACTCCCAGAGCATGGACCTCATAAGCAGCTTCAGGGTCAGCTTCTCTACCTGCCCCACCAAAAGTGTCTCTGTCCTGCCCTAAAAGGGCCCTGCCTCTAAGACAAATTGTTAATTCAATAGGATCCATTCCCTCTTTGGCCTTTCTGGCAACCAAAGGGGTTTGATGTGAGGCATTCTCATGTCATGTACATCTTGCCTCCATCTTACAGATGCAGAAACTGAGGCAGAGTGAGGGTAAGACCAGGATTTTAACTGATGTGTGTGTGTGTGCATGCATACGCATGGGCCTCAGTTTTGGAAGCCCAATGTGGGACACTAAACGGGTTTAGGTTTTCTGGATGGTTTTTGTATGTATCCTGTCTACCTGAATGGGTACTCAGCAATCCTGAAAATCAGGCCCAAGGTATGTCAGGTTGGGCACCAAAATCTGTGGCCACTTGTAAAAACTTTAGCCACAGTGATTTGTCCCCAGGTCACACGATGAGGAACCTAGGATGCCAGGCTGGATGATGCATCAAGCAGCTTAAGTTTCACTTCAGTAAAGAAGCCTATGCAAGGGAAAGGGAGTCTCTCCTCCTGTAAACTGTGAACAGGTGAGTGCGGGCCACAGCATGCAACTTATGAGCACACCTGTGAGCTAGAATGGGTATAGGTAATAGTGCTGGGAGGGGGGTCTCATCTGCTCCACCAAACAGAAGGGAAGACTGGCATGTCTTTGCTGTCTTGGAGTTGTCCTCTCTGGATGCTGCTTAATCATCCATGTCATATATGAGTTATCCCTGAGGCTCATAAAAATATTGCTGAAGAATAAACCTTTCTGACTATAGGAGAGATTGTATTGCACCAGAAGGCATGTATTCTGGGGGAAGGATCTATGGAAGGATGCATCTAATTTACCCTACAAAGCCTTCATTGCTTATTTGATGTATACCTCCTACACTAGCGTATGCTCAGTACAGTTTTCAGGAACAGAGCATAAACACCTCCAGCAAATGCATTCTGTAGAAGCTCATTTGCTACTTATGGCTGCCTCCCTCCTTGCCTGAATCATAGAATCATAGAATATCAGGTTTCGAAGGGAACTCAGGAGGTCATCTAGTCCAACCCCCTGCTCAAAGCAGGACCAATCCCCAACTAAATCATCCCAGCCAGGACTTTGTCAAACCTGACCTTAAAAACCTCTAAGGAAGGAGATTCCACCACCTCCCTAGGTAACGCATTCCAGTGCTTCACCACCCTCCTGATGAAAAAGTTTTTCCTAACATCCAACCTAAACCTCCCCATCAAACCTTGGTTGATGAAAATGGTTTTGTTTAAACAGAACAGCAAGTGAAGAACAAATAGAGTCCCCAGTGCTCTCTGCAGCACACCCACGGTCTTCTCACAGGCTGAGGGAGACACTTTTGGAGCCCTTAGTTAAAACCTAGGCTGCACATCTCTGAGCAGGGGCTGCCTTATCTCGCATCTGCATCTCCTCTTAGCTACTTTTCCTGTTACACTCCTCTCTCCTGGCCCTGCTATATAAATGCTCCAACTTATTTGCTCCATTGTGGCTTAGTCGCAAGTTGTGAGGATGGGGCAAAGCACAGCTGTACTGCCCCTGGAGCAGGCCAGAAACCAGATTCAAACTCTGAGGCACAGTCTGGTTCCTGGGTTCCCCACTTCTTCACTTCTCAAATCTATCCTCCAGATAGTTGGCACGGATTACTTTGCCCAGGACATTGGCTCAGCTGCAGTGGTCAGAACTTGACTCTGCCCACTTCCTGGCCACATGCACAGGAGTGGAGCGGGGAGGAGCAGTTGTTGCCACCCATGATGCAGGTAGCCTGAACAGCAGAATAAAAGTTGTCCTTATGTTCCCTTTCTCCTTTGCATGACAGCATCGCCCGGGCTGCAATCTGGCCCCCATGTTCCTGATCTGCAGTTGACAGCACTTTGCACGTCGACTTTGAACTTAGCTCCAGGAATCCTGATTCGCAATCTCCCTGTTCCAACCACTACACACACTCCCTCCTTCACTTTATTGTTTAGAGCTGGGGAGAACTGATAGCAGAGAAGTGATAAAGCACATGTAAACTGCTGCATTGTCTTCATTCACTGTCTTGCTGCTTTGGATAATGGCTAATGATGTTAGCAAAGCTCCTTGCTGTTATGCAAGGTGGATCCATTCCAGAGAGGAAGATGCTTGCTGGGTGTTCAGGGAACAATGAACCCGCCCCAAAGGATTTTGTTTCAGCAGTTGTTTCTGTTGGCTGGCCAGTTCCTGATAACATCTCCTCCTGCCTGAGTACAGGACAGGGCTTGAGATAATGGCTTTAGTAGCTCACTTGGTCAGGTCAGGGTTTTGTTCTAAGGGTGCAGCAGTTTATTTTTGGAATGAACTGAGGAGTGGCAATACAGTTGTGAGCACTCTCATCCTGTTTACTGCATGCCTCCGGACCCCAGCCCTCCTTCTGAAATGGCTTTTCAAGATGCAACATTATTGTGTACACCGAAGTTTAGCTACTTCGTGGTATCTGGCAATAGCATTACCATTTCTATCTAGTCCCCCCCCCCGTCCCTTCCCCAGCACGCAGCAGTTTGAAAGTGGATAGTGTCACTTGGGCTAATTTATCCCTGGTATAATTCCACTGAAGCCAGCAGAGGTAAATTTGCCCCCTTGTATATGTTTCCTTAGGACTGCTGTAGGTGTAAGTGTCCAAGCTAGGGACGGGCAGGTCAGGTCAAGTCAAATAAGTAAAAGGAACAGGAGTACTTGTGGCATCTTAGAGACTAACAAATTTATTAGAGCATAAGCTTTCGTGGGCTACAGCCCACTTCATCGGATGCATAGAATGGAACGTATAGTAAGAAGGTATATATATACATACGGAGAAGGTGGAAGTTGACATACAAACTGTAAGAGGCTGGGAGTGGCTGGGTCATTACACATATTGAATCTATTTCCCCATGTTAAGTATCCTCACACCTTCTTGTCAACTGTTTAAATGGACCATCTTGGTTATCACTACAAAAGTTTTTTTTTCTCCTGCTAATAATAGCTCATCTTAGTTAATTAGCCTCTTACAGTTTGTATGGCAACTTCCACCTTCTCTGTATGTATATATATATATCTATCTATATATATATATATATATATATATCTTCTTATTATATATTCCATTCTATGCATCCGATGAAGTGGGCTGTAGCCCATGAAAGCTTATGCTCTAATAAATTTATTAGTCTCTAAGGTGCCACAAGTACTCCTGTTCTTTTTGCGGATACAGACTAACATGGCTACTACTCTGAAACCTGTCAAATAAGTAAGTTGACTCAACTCAGATGGAACTCAATTGTTTTGAGGGTCAAAAGTCTGAAGTGTCTTTTTCTTGCACTACTTTGCTTCTGATCCTGGCCAGATACTGGTCCTTACAGTTTAAAATGTGCCCAAGGCAGGGGGAGAAAGGCAGAGCATAGTCTTGCTAGATTTCTGGAGCTTTGCTCCAAGTGATTACTGGTTTCCTGCAGTAGGAGAGTCAGTATCCTAGTCTGCCTAAACTTCTGATGAGCACCTAAACTCTTACACTTTTGGTTCTTATCAGCCTCCAATTCAGGAACGTGCTTAAACCCCATTGACTTTAATGAGACTTAAGCACATGCTTAAGTGCCTTTCCAGAGTCTCCAATCTTCTTGAGACTTACCAAGCAATTGGATCCAAATCTGGGAAACTGTAAGAATTCAAGCCAAGAAAAGCCTAGGAACCCACACTATTGGGTTTAAGTATGGGTGTTAAGCATTTATTAAACACAGTGGGCATGGTTTCAGGACCTAAATGGAACAAAGAAGAGTGGGGTGCTGGTTGGAGAGGATCTTGTTCTTGCCAGAGAACATTTTGCCAAGTTTTCTTAATTACTACTCTGGCTGTGCTTAGATTATTGAATAGAAATACAAACACATGGCATCTTTCAGACTTTATTTTGAATGACTGAGAGTTAGGCCTGGTCTACACCATGAGTTTATGTCGGATTTAGCAGCGTTCAATCCGAATTAACCCTGCACCTGTCCACACAACGAAGCCATTTTTTCGACATAAAGGGCTCTTAAATCCAATTTCTGTACTCCTCCCCAACGAGGGGATTAGCGCTGAAATCAACATCGCCGTTTCGAATTAGGGTTAGTGTGGACGAAATTCGAAGGTATTGGCCTCCGGGAGCCAATTGTGACCGCTACGGACAGCACTCTGAACTAGGATGCACTGGCCAGGTGTAAGGAAAAGCCCCGGGAACTTTTGAATCTCATTTCCTGTTTGGCCAGGCGAGCTCATCAGCACAGGTGACCATGCAGTCCCAGAATCAAAAAAGAGCTCCAGCATGGACCGAACGGGAGGTACTGGATCTGATCACTGTATGGGGAGAGGAATCCGTGCTATCAGAACTACGTTCCAAAAGACGAAATGCCAAAACATTTCAAAAAATCTCAGAGGCCATGAGGGGCAGAGGCTACATCAGGGACGCAACACAGTGCTGCATGAAACTTAAGGAGCTCAGACAAGCGTACCAGAAAACCAAAGAATCAAATGGATGCTCTGGGACAGAGCCCCAGACATGCCACTTCTACGCTGAGCTGCATGCAATTCTAGGGGGGGCTGCCACCACTACCCCACCCCTGTCCATGGACTCCGAAGATGGGGTACTTTCCGCCATGGCTGAGGATTTTGCAGATGGGGAAGATGAGGAGGAGGAGGACGAGCTTGGGTAGAGCACACAGCACACCATTCTCCCTGACAGCCAGGATCTTTTTATCAGCCTGACTGAAATACCCTCCCAACCCAACGAAGCTGGAGAAGGGACCTCTGGTGAGTGTACCTTTTTAAATATAATACATGTTACAAAGCAAGCATTTTTTAATGATTAAGTAGCCCTGAGGACTTGGGATGCATTCATGGCCAGTACTGCTACTGGAAAAGTCTGTTAACATGTCTTGGGATGGAGCAGAAATCCTCCAGAGACATCTCCATGAAGCTGTCCTGGAGGTTCTCTAAAAGCCTTTGCAGAAGGTTTCTTGGGAGAGCAGCCTTATTCCGTCCTCCATGGTAGGACACTTTACCATGCCATGCTAGTAGCAAGTAATCAGGTATCATTGCATGACAAAGCCTGGCAGGGGATGGTCCCGGTGTTTGCTGGCATTCAAGCAACATCCGTTCTTTATCTCTCTGTGTTATCCTCAGGAGAGTGATATTGTTCATGGTAACCTGGTTGAAATAGGGGAATTTGATTAAAGGGACATTCAGAGGTGCCCATTCCTACTGGGCTGTTTGCCTGTGGCTAAAAAGAAATCCTCCCTGCAGTTAGCCACGCGGTGGGAGGGGGGGCCATTGGCGCTGAGCTGTTCGCGTTTGGCTAGCAGAGATCTTCCCTGATGCCAGCCAGGTGGTGAGGGGAGGGGAAAAGCGATCATCCCAGAGAATTGGATGCGGGAAGGGGGTTAGTTTGATTTCTGCTGCTGCATGTTAACAGGAAAACTGCAGCAGTAAATGGCCAACTCAACGGGCTTTACTTGGTATGGGAAAGGAGGGGGCTGCTGTTATGAAGGTTGCAGAAGCCGAAAGACTATGGCTTACCATGGCCGCCTGCAAGCCAAATTCTGTTGCCCAGCCCTGTGTGTGAGATCTCCAACACCAAAGCCGCAGGCACTCAATATAAGATGCAAAATGCGACCTTGTACCAAAATCACATGTGCTATGTAATGTGAATAGTGTTGTTCACCGTGAAAGAGTATAGCCATTGTTCTATAAAATGTATCTTTTTAAATACTTCACTCCCTTTTTTTCCTCCAGCAGCTGCAAATGTTTCAAGCCTCCCTCCTCCATCCCAAAGGCTAGCTCAGATAAGGCGGCGAAAAAAACACATGTGCGATTAAATGTTCTCTGAGCTCATGCAGTCGTCCGGCACTGACAGAGCTGTGTGAAGGGACACAATAGCAGAGTACAGGACGGTGGCCGATGAACATGAGGAGAGGTGGTGGCAGGAAGATCAGAGGAGGCATGAGGAAACGCTGGGGCTACTGCAGGATCAAACGGACATGCTCTGGCCTCTGGTGGGGGTTCATGAATGGCAGCAGGATCACAGACTACCACTGCAGCCCCTGCTTAACCACCCTCCATCCTCCCCAAGTTCCATAGCCTCCTCACCCAGACGCCCAAGAACGCGGTGGGGGGCGGGGGGAGGAGGCTCCGGGCACCCAGCCACTCCCCTCCAGTGGACAGCCCAAGCAACAGAAGGCTGGCAGTCAACAAGTTTTAAAGTGGCCTTTTCCTTCCCTCCTCCCCTCCTCCTACACCCCACCCAGGCTACCTTGTAAGTTATCTCCCTATTTTTATAATCAATTAATAAAGAATACATGTTTTTTAAATGATAGTGACTTTATTTCCTTTGCAAGAAAGCTGTGATCGAAGGCTGGAGGGCGGGTGGCTTACAGGGAATTGGAGTCAACCAAGGGGGTGGGTTTTCATCAAGGAGAAACAAACAGAAGTGTCACACAGTACCCTGGCCAGTCATGAAACTGGTTTTCAAAGCTTCTCTGATGTGCACCGCTTCCTGCTGTGCTCTTCTAACTGCCCTTGTGTCTGGCTGTGCATATTCAGTGGCCAGGCAATTTGCCTCAACCTCCCACCCCTCCATAAATATCTCCCCCTTACTCTCACAGAGATTGTGGAGCACACAACAAGCAGCAATAACAGTGGAAATGTTGGTTTTGCTGAGGTCTGAGCAAGTCAGTAAACTGCACCAGCGACCCTTTAAATGTCCAAATGCATGTTCTACCACCATTCTGCACTTGCTCAGCCTATAGTTGAACAGCTCCTTACTCCTGTCCAGGGTGCCTGTGTACAGCTTCATGAGCCAGGGCATTAAGGGGTAGGCTGGGTCCCCAAGGATAACTGTAGGCATTTCAACATCCCCAACAGTTATTTTCTGATCTGGGAAGTAAATCCCTTCCTGCAGCCATTTAAACAGACCAGAGTTCCTGAAGACGTGAGCGTCATGAACCTTTTCCGGCCATCCCACGTTGATGTTGGTGAAACATCCCTTGTGATCCACCAGTGCTTGCAGCACCATTGAAAAGTACCCCTTGCGATTTATGTACTGGCTGCCCTGGTGGTCCGGTCCCAAGATAGGGATATGGGTTCCGTCTATAGCCCCACCACAGTTAGGGAATCCCATTGCAGCAAAGCCATCCACTATGACCTGCACATTTCCCAGAGTCACTACCTTTGATAGCAGCAGCTCAGTGATTTTGTTGGCTACTTGTATCACAGCAACCCCCACAGTAGATTTGCCCACTCCAAATTGATTCCTGACTGACTGGTAGCTGTCTGGCGTTGCAAGCTTCCACAGGGCTATTGCCACTCGCTTGTAAACTGTGAGGGCTGCTCTCATCTTGGTATTCTTGCACTTCAGGGCAGGGGAAAGCAAGTCCCAATGTTCCATGAAAGTGCCCTTATGCATGCGAAAGTTTTGGAGCCACTGGGAATCATCCCAGACTTGCAACACTGTGCGGTCCCACCACTCTGTGCTTGTTTCCCGGGCCCAGAATCGGCGTTCCACGGCATGAGCCTGCCCCATTATCACCATGATCTCTGAATTGCAGGGGAACGCGGTTTTAGAGAAAAGTGTGTACATGTCCTCATCACCGCACTGCCATTGCCTCCTCACCTGGTTTTTCAGGTGCTGATTCTGCATACACTGCACGATAATGCACGAGGTGTTTACAATGGTCATAACTGCTGTGGTGAGCTGAATGTGCTCCATGCTTGCTGTGCTATGGCATCTGCTCCTGCTCGGGCAATCCAAGGGAAAGGGCATGAAACGATTGTTTGCCATTGCTCTGGTGGAGGGAGGGGTGACTGAAAACATGGCTTACAGGGAATTAAAATCAACAAAAGGGGTGGCTTTGTGAGAAACAGAATGGCCCCCTCAAGGATAGAACTCAAAACCTCAAGGATAGAACTCAAAACTGGGTTTAGCAGGCCGTTGATTTCACAGAGGGCGGAGAAAATGAATACAAAACAAATCTGGTCTATTTCTTGTTTTGAGCCACTTCATCTATCTTTATACATCTTGCTGGCAGCAGACTGTGCAGTACAACCACTAGCCATCATCATCTCCTGGGTGCTCAGCAGAAGACGGTGCAGTATGACTGCTGGCCATCGTCTTCTGCTGGCTGCAGATTAAAAGACAGTGCACTGCCGGTAGGACTGAATCGCCATGAGACGAAACTTAAAGGGGAAATGACCTGGCTGAGTCACTCCTGTGTTTGCCCAGGCGCCCCTGACTCATTGAGTTCACTTAAAAGAGCACCCTGGACTACGTTGATGACGGTTTCCAGTCAGACTGCACTGTCTGCTGCCAAAAAGCAATAAACTGCTGCTGTGTAGCAATGCAGTACCGCATTTGCCAGCACCCAGGAGACATACGATGACAGTGAGCTGAGCGGGCTCCATGCTTGCCGTGGTATGGCGTCTGCACAGGTAACTCAAGAAAAAAGGCGCAAAATGATTGTCTGCCCTTGCTTGCACAGAAGGAGGGAGGGAAGGGGAGCCTGACGATATGTACCCAGAACCACCTGCGACAATGTTTTAGCCCCATCAGGCACTTCTACCCAGAATTAAAATGGGTGGTGGAGACTGTGGGAACTGTGGGATAGCTACCCACAGTGCAACGCTCCAGAAGTTGACAATTGCCTCGGTACTGTGGACGCACTCCACCGACTACATGCACTTAGAGCATTTGTGTGGGGACACACACAATCGACTGAATAAAAATGCTTTCTACAAAACCGACTTCTATAAATTCGACCTAATTTCATAGTGTAGACAAGGCCTTATATAACAAGGCTTCTATTTGCCTAGGCTAATGTATAAGAACCTATAGCTATCAAAAGTCTTCATCTATCACGAGTCTAAACTAATCAAGCAGCTGATGTGAAAGACTTAAACCTACATCCTATAGGGCTGGATTTTCAGATAACTAAGTGCTGGGTGCAATATTGGGGTGGCCATGCAAAGAAGCCCTTAGGGTATGTTTATACTGCGATATAACCTGGGTCAATTGACTTGGGCTGTGGGGCAAAAAATAGCAGTGTAGATATTCAGATTTTGGGCTCAGGCTGGAGCCTGGGCTCTGAGACCTGGTGATGGGGGAGAGTTTCAAAGCCCATGATCCAGCCCAAGCCAGAATGCCTACACAGATGTTTTTAGCCCTGCAATCCCGAATCAATTGACCAGGGCTATGAGACTCAGTGCCGTGGGTTTTTCTCTGCAGTGTAGCCATTAGTGGCTTCCTAGTGCTGGAGCCGATTCTGTGCCAACCCAGTCCTCACAGTTTAAAGTAGCTGCAGGGCTGCTCTAAGTTGGCTCTTACTCCTGGGGGGATTCTGCGTGACTATGCATCTGCAGAAAATGCCCCGCCACCCACAGAATTCCTGTGCTTCCCTGCAGAATCATAGAATCATAGAATCATAGAATATCAGGGTTGGAAGGGACCTCAGAAGGTCATCTAGTCCAACCCCCTGCTCAAAGCAGGACCAATCCCCAACTAAATCATCCCAGCCAGGGCTTTGTCAAGCCTGACCTTAAAAACTTCTAAGGAAAGAGATTCCACCACCTCCCAAGGTAACACATTCCAGTGTTTCTTCTCTTCCGCAGACTAAACAATCCCAGTTCCCTCAGCCTCTCCTCAGAACTCATGTGCTCCTGTCCCCTCATTGTTTTTGTTGCCCTCCGCTGGACACTTTTCAATTTTTTCACATCCTTCTTGTAGTGTGGGGCCCAAAACTGGACACATTACTCCAGACAAGGCCTCACCAATGTCGAATAGAGGGGAATGATCACATTCCTCGATCTGCTGGCAATGTACCTACTTATACATCCCAAAATGCCATTGGCCTTCTTGGCAACAACAGCACACTGTTGACTCATATCCAGCTTCTTGTCCACCGTAACCCCTAGGTCCTTTTCTGCAGAATGGCTGCCTAGCCATTCGGTCCCTAATCTGTAGCGGTGCATGGGATTCTTCCATCCTAAGTGCAGGACTCTGCACTTGTCCTTGTTGAACCTCATCAGATTTCTTTTGGCCCAGTCTTCTAATTTGTCTAGGGCCCTCTGTATCCTATCCCTACCCTCCAGCGTATCTACCTCTCCTCCCAGTTTAGTGTCATCTGCAAACTTGCTGAGGGTGCAACCCACACAATCCTCCAGATCATTTATGAAGATATTGAACAAAACCAGCCCGAGGAACGACCCTTGGGGCACTCCACTTGATACCGGCTGCCAACTAGACATAGAGCTATTGATCACTACCCGTTGACAATCTAGCCAACTTTCTATCCACCTTATAGTCCATTCATCCAGCCCATACTTCTTTAACTTCCTGGCAAGAATACTGTGGGAAACCGTGTCAAAAGCTTTGCTAAAGTCAAGGAACAATACGTCCACTGCTTTCCCCTCATCCACAGAGCCAGTTATCTCATCATAGAAGGCAATTAGATTAGTCAGGCATGACTTGCCCTTGGTGAATCCATGCTGTCTGTTCCTGATCACTTTCCTCTCCTCTAAGTGCTTCAGAATTGATTCCTTGAGGACCTGCTCCATGATTTTTCCAGGTACTGAGGTGAGGCTGACTGGCCTGTAGTTCCCTGGATCCTCCTTCTTCCCTTTTTTAAAGATGGACACTACATTAGCCTTTTCTCAGTCATCTGGGACTTCCACCGATCGCCATGAGTTTTCGAAGATAATGACCAATGGCTCTGCAATCACATCCGCCAACTCCTTTAGCACTCTCGGATGCAGCACATCCGCCCCATGGACTTGTGATCGTCCAGCTTTTCTAAATAGTCCCAAACCACTTCTTTCTCCACAGAGGGCTGGTCACCTCCTCCCCATGCTGTGCTGCCCAGTGCAGTAGTCTGGGAGCTGACCTTGTTCGTGAAGACAGAGGCAAAAAAAGCATTGAGTACATTAGCTTTTTCTACGTCCTCTGTCACTAGGTTGCCTCCCTCATTTAGTAAGGGGCTCACACTTTTCTTGACTTTCTTCTTGTTCCTAACATACCTGAAGAAACCCTTCTTGTTACTCTTAACATCTCTTGCTAGCTGCAACTCCAAGGGTATGTCTACACTACAGAATAAGGTCGAATTTATAGAAGTCGGTTTTTTAGAAATCGGTTTTATATATTCAAGTGTGTGTGTCCCCACAGAAAATGCTCTAAGTGCATTAAGTGCATTAACTCGGCGGAGCGCTTCCGCAGTACCGAGGCTAGAGTCGACTTCCGGAGCGTTGCACTGTGGGTAGCTATCCCACAGTTCCCGCAGTCTCCGCTGCCCATTGGAATTCTGGGTTGAGATCCCAATGCCTGATGGGGCTAAAACATTGTCGCGGGTGGTTCTGGGTACATATCGTCAGGCCCCCGTTCCCTCCCTCCCTCCGTGAAAGCAAGGTCAGACAATCATTTCGCGCCTTTTTTCCTGAGTTACCTGTGCAGACGCCATACCACTGCAAGCATGGAGCCTGCTCAGGTAACCTTCACCCTATGTCTCCTGGGTGCTGGCAGACGTGGTACGGCATTGCTACACAGTAGCAGCAACCCCTTGCCTTGTGGCAGCAGATGGTACAGTACGACTGGTAGCCATCATCGTCATGTCCGAGGTGCTCCTGGCCATGTCGGCTGGGAGCGCCTGGGCAGACATGGGCTCAGGGACTAAATTTGGAGTGACTTGACCAGGTCATTCTCTTTAGTCCTGCAGTCAGTCCTATTGAACCGTCTTATGGTGAGCGGGCAGGCGATACGGACTGCTAGCAGTCGTACTGTACCATCTTCTGCTGAGCAGCCATGAGATGTGGATGGCATGCAGTCCTTCTGCACCGTCTGCTGCCAGCCAAAGATGTAAAAGATAGATGGAGTGGATCAAAACAAGAAATAGACCAGATTTGTTTTGTACTCATTTGCTTCCCCCCCTCCCCTGTCTAGGGGACTCATTCTTCTAGATCACACTGCAGTCACTCACAGAGAAGGTGCAGCGAGGTAAATCTAGCCATGTATCAATCAGAGGCCAGGCTAACCTTCTTGTTCCAATAAGGACAATAACTTAGGTGCACCATTTCTTATTGGAACCCTCCGTGAAGTCCTGCCTGAAATACTCCTTGATGTGAAGCCACCCCCTTTGTTGATTTTAGCTCCCTGAAGCCAACCCTGTAAGCCGTGTCCTCAGTCGCCCCTCCCGGCGTCAGAGCAACGGCAAACAATCGGGCATCTGAGAGTGCTGTCCAGAGCAGTAACAATGGAGCACTCTGATGGGGCTAAAACATTGTCGCGGGTGGTTCTGGGTACGTATCGTCAGGCCCCCGTTCCCTCCCTCCCTCCGTGAAAGCAAGGGCAGACAATCATTTCGCGCCTTTTTTCCTGAGTTACCTGTGCAGACGCCATACCACGGCAAGCATGGAGCCCGCTCAGGTAACCATCACCCTATGTCTCCTGGGTGCTGGCAGACGCGGTACGGCTTTGCTGCACAGTAGCATCAACCCATTGCCTTCTGGCAGCAGACGGTGCAATACGACTAGTAGTCGTCCTCGTCGTGTCCGAGGTGCTCCTGACCACGTTGGCTGGGAGCGCCTGGGCAGACATGGGCTCAGGGACTAAATGTGGAGTGACTTCACCAGGTCATTCTCTTTAGTCCTGCAGTCAGTCCTATTGAACCGTCTTATGGTGAGCGGGCACGCGATACGGACTGCTAGCAGTCGTACTGTACCATCTTCTGCCAGGCAGGCAAGAGATGAGGATTGCTAGCAGTCGTATTGTACCATCTTCTGCCAGGCAGGCAAGAGATGAAGATGGCTAGCAGTCGTACTGTACCATCTTCTGCCGAGCAGCCATGAGATGTGGATGGCATGCAGTCCTTCTGCACCGTCTGCTGCCAGCCAAAGATGTAAAAGATAGATGGAGTGGCTCAGAACAAGAAATAGACCAGATTTGTTTTGTACTCATTTGCCTCCTCCCCTGTCTAGGGGACTCATTCCTCTAGATCACACTGCAGTCACTCACAGAGACGGTGCAGCGAGGTAAATCTAGCCATGTATCAATCAGAGGCCAGGCTAACCTCCTTATTCCAATAACAATGATAACTTAGGTGCACCATTTCTTATTGGAACCCTCCATGAAGTCCTGCCTGAAATACTCCTTGATCTACAGGCACCCCCTTTGTTGATTTTAGCTCCCTGAAGCCAACCCTGTAAGCCGTGTCGTCAGTCGCCCCTCCCTCCGTCAGAGCAACGGCAGACAATCGTTCCGCGCCTTTTTTCTGTGCAGACGCCATACCAAGGCAAGCATGGAGGCCGCTCAGCTCACTTTGGCAATGAGGAGCACATTAAACACCACACACATTATCCAGCAGTATATGCAGCACCAGAAACTGGCAAAGCGAAACCGGGCGAGGAGGCGACGTCAGCGCAGTCACGTGAGTGATCAGGACATGGACACAGATTTCTCTGAAAGCATGGGCCCTGCCAATGCATGCATCATGGTGCTAATGGGGCAGGTTCATGCTGTGGAACACCGATTCTGGGCTCGGGAAACAAGCACAGACTGGTGGGACCGCATAGTGTTGCAGGTCTGGGACGATTCCCAGTGGCTGCGAAACTTTCGCATGCGTAAGGGCACTTTCATGGAACTTTGTGACTTGCTTTCCCCTGCCCTGAGGCGCATGAATACCAAGATGAGAACAGCCCTCACAGTTGAGAAGCGAGTGGCGATAGCCCTGTGGAAGCTTGCAATGCCAGACAGCTACCGGTCAGTTGGGAATCAATTTGGAGTGGGCAAATCTACTGTGGGGGCTGCTGTGATGCAAGTAGCCCACGCAATCAAAGATCTGCTGATATCAAGGGTAGTGACCCTGGGAAATGTGCAGGTCATAGTGGATGATTTTGCTGCAATGGGATTCCCTAACTGTGGTGGGGCTATAGACGGAACCCATATCCCTATCTTGGCACCGGAGCACCAAGCCGCCGAGTACATAAACCGCAAGGGGTACTTTTCGATAGTGCTGCAAGCTCTGGTGGATCACAAGGGACGTTTCACCAACATCAACGTGGGATGGCCGGGAAAGGTGCATGATGCTCACATCTTCAGGAACTCTGGTCTGTTTCAAAAGCTGCAGGAAGGGACTTTCTTCCCAGACCAGAAAATAACTGTTGGGGATATTGAAATGCCTATATGTATCCTTGGGGACCCAGCCTACCTCTTAATGCCATGGCTCATGAAGCCGTACACAGGCAGCCTGGACAGTAGTCAGGAGCTGTTCAACTACAGGCTGAGCAAGTGCAGAATGGTGGTAGAATGTGCATTTGGACATTTAAAGGCACGCTGGCGCAGTTTACTGACTCGCTTAGACCTCAGCGAAACCAATATTCCCACTGTTATTACTGCTTGCTGTGTGCTCCACAATATCTGTGAGAGTAAGGGGGAGACGTTTATGGCAGGGTGGGAGGTTGAGGCAAATTGCCTGGCTGCTGGTTACGCGCAGCCAGACACCAGGGCGGTTAGAAGAGCACAGGAGGGCACGGTACACATCAGAGAAGCTTTGAAAACCAGTTTCATGACTGGCCAGGCTACGGTGTGAAAGTTCTGTTTGTTTCTCCTTGATGAAACCCCCCGGCCCTTGGTTCACTCTACTTCCCTGTAAGCTAACCACCCGCCCCTCCTCCCTTCAGTCACCACTTGCAGAGGCAATAAAGTCATTGTTGCTTCACATTCATGCATTCTTTATTCATTCATCACACAAATAGGGGGATGACTACCAAGGTAGCCCAGGAGGGGTGGTGGAGGAGGGAAGGAAAATGCCACACAGCACTTTAAGCACACCACTTTAAAAGTTTACAACTTTAAGATTTATTGAATGACAGCCTTCTTTTTTTGGGGCAATCCTCTGTGGTGGAGTGGCTGGTTGGCCGGAGGCCCCCCCACCGCGTTCTTGGGCGTCTGGGTGTGGAGGCTATGGAACTTGGGGAGGAGGGCGGTTGGTTACAGAGGGGCTGCAGTGGCAGTCTGTGCTCCAGCTGCCTTTGCTGCAGCTCAACCATACACTGGAGCATACTGGTTTGGTCCTGCAGCAGCCTCAGCATTGAATCCTGCCTCCTCTCATCATGCTGCCGCCACATTTGAGCTTCAGCCCTGTCTTCAGCCCGCCACTTACTCTCTTCAGCCCGCCACTTACTCTCTTCAGCCCGCCACCTCTCCTCCCGGTCATTTTGTGCTTTCCTGCTCTCTGACATTATTTGCCTCCACGCATTCATCTGTGCTCTGTCAGTGTGGGAGGACAGCATGAGCTCGGAGAACATTTCATCGCAAGTGCGTTTTTTTTTCTTTCTAAGCTTCACTAGCCTCTGGGAAGGAGAAGATCCTGTGATCATTGAAACACATGCAGCTGGTGGAGAAAAAAAAAGGGACAGCGGTATTTAAAAAGACACATTTTATAAAACAGTGGCTACACTCTTTCAGGGTAAACCTTGCTGTTAACATTACATACATAGCACATGTGCTTTCGTTACAAGGTCACATTTTGCCTCCTCCCACCGTGTGACTACCGTCTCAACCTTCCCCCCTCCCTGTGGCTAACAGCGGGGAACATTTCTGTTTAGCCACAGGCAAACAGCCCAGCAGGAATGGGCTCCTCTGAGTGTCCCCTGAAGAAAAGCACTCTATTTCAACCAGGTGACCATGAATTATATCTCACTCTCCTGAGGATAACACAGAGAGATAAAGAACGGATGTTGTTTGAATGCCAGCAAACATACACTGCAATGCTTTGTTCTACAATGATTCCCGAGTACGTGTTACTGGCCTGGAGTGGTAAAGTGTCCTACCATGGTGGATGGAATAAGGCTGCCCTCCCCAGAAACCTTTTGCAAAGGCTTTAGGACTACATCTAGGAGAACTGCAAATGCCAGGGCAAAGTAATCCTTTCACATGCTTGCTTTTAAACCATGTATAGTATTTTAAAAGGTACACTCACCAGAGGTCCCTTCTCCGCCTGCTGGGTCCAGGAGGCAGCCTTGGGTGGGTTCGGGGGGTACTGGCTCCAGGTCTAGGGTGAGAAACAGTTCCTGGCTGTCGGGAAAACCGGTTTCTCCGCTTGCTTGCTGTGAGCTATCTACAACCTCCTCCTCATCATCATCTTCTTCGTCCCCAAAACCTGCTTCCGTATTGCCTGCATCTCCATTGAAGGAGTCAAACAACACGGCTGGGGTAGTGGTGGCTGAACCCCCTAAAATGGCATGCAGCTCATCATAGAAGCGGCATGTTTGGGGCTCTGACCCAGAGCGGCTGTTCGCCTCTCTGGTTTTCTGGTAGGCTTGCCTCAGCTCCTTCAGTTTCACGCGGCACTGCTTCGGGTCCCTGTTATGGCCTCTGTCCTTCATGCCCTGGGAGATTTTGACAAAGGTTTTGGCATTTCGAAAACTGGAATGGAGTTCTGATAGCACGGATTCCTCTCCCCAAACAGCGATCAGATCCCGTACCTCCCGTTTGGTCCATGCTGGAGCTCTTTTGAGATTCTGGGACTCCATCATAGTCACCTGTGCTGATGAGCTCTGCATGGTCACCTGCAGCTTGCCACGCTGGCCAAATAGGAAATGAGATTCAAAAGTTCGCAGGCCTTTTCCTGTCTACCTGGCCAGTGCATCTGAGTTGAGAGTGCTGTCCAGAGCGGTCATAATGGAGCACTCTGGGATAGCTCCCGGAGGCCAATACCATCGAATTGTGTCCACAGTACCCCAGATTCGAGCCGGCAACGGCGATTTAAGCGCTAATCCACTTGTCAGGGGTGGAGTAAGGAAATCGATTTTAAGAGCCCTTTAAGTCGAAATAAAGGGCTTCATTGTGTGGACGGGTGCAGGTTTACATCGATTTAACGCTGCTAAATTCGACCTAAAGTCCTAGTGTAGACCAGGGCCAAGTGTGATTTGGCCTTCCTGATTTCACTCCTGCATCCCCGAGCAATATTTTTATACTCTTCCTTGGTCATTTGTCCAATCTTCCACTTCTTGTAAGCTTCTTTTTTGTGTTTAAGATCAGCAAGGATTTCACTGTTAAGCCAAGCTGGTCGCCTGCCATATTTACTATTCTTTCTACACATCGGGATGGTTTGTCCCTGTAACCCCAATAAGGATTCTTTAAAATACAGCCAGCTCTCCTGGACTCCTTTGCCCCTCATGTTATTCTCCCAGGAGATCCTGCCCATCAGTTCCCTGGGGGAGTCAAAATCTGCTTTTCTGAAGTCCAGGGTCCGTATTCTGCTGCTCTCCTTTCTTCCTTGTGTCAGGATCCTGAACTCAACCATCTCATGGTCACTGCCCCCCAGGTTCACATCCACTTTTGCTTCCCCTAATAATTCTTCCCCATTTGTGAGCAGCAGGTCAAGAAGAGCTTTGCCCCTAGTTGGTTCCTCCAGCACTTGCACCAGGAAATTGTCCCCTAATACTTTCCAAAAACATCCTGGATTGTCTGTGCACTGCTGTATTCCTCTCCCAGCAGATATCAGGGTGATTGAAGTCTCCCATGAGAACCAGGGCCTGCAATCTAGTAACTTCCGTGAGTTGCTGGAAGAAAGCCTCGTCCACCTCATCCCCCTGGTCTGGTGGTCCATAGCAGACACCCACCACGACATCACCCTTGTTGCTCACACTTCTAAACTTAATCCAGAGACTCTCAGGTTTTTCTGCAGTTTCATACTTGAAAACAGCAGGAAAGCAAAGGGAAGCCGTGCTGGGGGTGGGGGAGAGGAAGGGATCGGGGGTAACCATTGGCAAAGTTTTTTTGGAGGGCGGATTGCTCCCCTCCAAGCAGAGGCAAGGCATGGGGGGCACACAGGGTTATGTGCCACTGCCCTCCCCCCATTTCAACAAGCACAGAGGTGACCAGCTGAAGGAGGCTGTATCTGGGCTCTGCTGACTCTGTAGCTGAACACCACCTCCTGAGTCCTAGTGCCAGTCGTGCTCCCCTTCTGTGTGCTGGGAGCCTTCCTGTTTTCTGTGAAAGAGTGAGTGCCGGCAATGGGGCTAAAGGCAGGGGAAATGAGGGAAGGGGGGAAGTGGGGAAGGAAGGAGGGGGGAATAGGGCAGGGGGAGGGGAATGAGAGCAGGGGGGTGGAGAAGAAAAGTTGATAGGGAAATTGTGGGGGGAAGTGGGAGCCCGGCATGTGGCATCCCCTCAGCAGCAGCTGGGGCTCCCTGGTTAAGTAGGCCCATTGAACCCTCACCCTGACAACCCCTACCCCTGTACACTGGGACCCCTCTGAGCTGCCCACACCCAGACTCCCACCCCACTGATCCCCAACCAGCTGCACCTGGACCCCCACCCCACCAAGCCCCAGTCCCCCAGCACCTGGATCCTCCCCCAGTGAGCCCCCCACACCTGGACCCCCCCACTAAATCCCCAGACACTTCCACCGAGCTCCATCTCCCCACATCCAGACCTCCTCACACCCAGACACTGCTGAGCCCCAACCGCCTTCACCTGGATCCCCTGAAGAGTCCCATTGCCCCTGCACCCGGAACCCCACAACAAGCCCCTGTGCATCCAGATCTGCCACTGAGCCACCTGCACTCAGACTGCCCCACACAGAAACCTCTCACCCCACACTTGGATCCACCCACACTAAGCCCCTCCACACTTGGATCCTGCTGCAATTAGCCTGTCCACCCACACTTGGTGCACCTGACCCAACCCTTGCACTGTGTCAGGGTCAGGTGCAGCCTCACTGCCGAGTCCCTGTACCAGGGCAGGTGAGGTCTTCGGGGTGATCTCCCACTGCAATGCAGCCAATGGCCTTTGTTCTCCACTGCCATGCTGGAGACATATTTATTTATTGACAATTAACATTTGCAGTATTTTAAAATATTGTGTACATCATTTTCAGTGTTTTGGCACAGAATTCCCTCAGGAGTATGGCTTTTTTACCTGCCCAAAATTCTCTGTTACACATACTCTAGGACACCCCACCTTTACCCTTCCATGGGCTAAAGGCATAACCTGGTTGATTTAGGCACCCCACCCTTTCCCTTCTGTGGGCTCCGGGCAAAAGGCACCTGTGATGGGTTGGGTCACAGAAACCCCCTTGTGAACTGCCACCTGATGTGCTGGGACTACTTCTGAGCCCATTTTCCCTGGCAGCTTGGGACTTCAGTGCTTTGCCTGGTTGTGCCAGACATGCTAGCCTGCTACAAACACAGACCCAGGTCTGAACCATGTCCCCCAGAAGCTGCAGGCTTAACTGAAAACAGCTTAGGAAGTGCTCCTGTCTCCAACACCCAGATATCCAGTTCCCAATGGGATCCAAACCCCAAATAAATCTGTTTTACTCTATATAAAGCTTATACAGGGTAAATTCATAAATTGTCCACCCTCTATAACACTGATAGAGAGATATGTACAGCTGTTTGCTCCCCCAGGAATTAACTACTTGCTCTGGGTTAATTAATAAGTAAAAAGTGATTTTATTAAATATAATAAGTAGGATTTAAGTAGTTCCAAGTAATAACAGACAGAACAAAGTAAGTTACCAAGCAAAATAAAACAAAAACACGCAAGTCTAAGCCTAATACATTAAGAAACTGATTACAGATAAATCTCACCCTCAGAGATGTTCCAATAAGCTTCTTTCACAGACGAGACTTCTTTCTAGTCTGGGCCCAGTCCCGTCTCGTGGTACAGTACTTGTTCCAGCTCAGGTGGTAACTAGGGGATTTCTCATGACTGCAGCCCCCTTTGTTCTGTTCCACCTCCTTTTATAGCTTTGGCACAAGGCAGGAATCTTTTGTCTCTTTGGGTCCCCACCCCTCCTTCTAAATGGAAAAGCCCCAGGTTTAAGATGGATTACAGTACCAGGTGACATGGTCACTTGTCCTATGAGACCCCAAGCCTTCATTCTTCCCAGCCTGACTCACAGGAAGGCTTGCAAGTAAAACAGAGCCATCTACAGTCAATTGTCCTAGTTGATGGGAGCCATCAAGATTCCAAACCATTAATGGCCCACACTTTGCATAATTACAATAGGACCTCAGAGTTATATTTCTAGTTTCAAATACAAGAATGATACATTTATACAAATAGGATGACCACACTCATAGATTATAAGCTTTGTAATGAAACCTTACAAAAGACCCTTTGCATGAAGCATATTCCAGTTACATTATATTCACACTCATTAGCATATTTTCATAAAATCTTATGGAGTGCAACATCACAGCACCTACCCTTATCCAGTTCCTAGGACTCAACGCATAATCTTCTGCAGGTTTGCAGGACCTTTTACCAGTGAAAGAGCCTTACACAGTAATATCCTTACCCTGTATTTATTAACAATTACCAAACAAAATACACATGCTAAGGATACAATGCTATGCTCACCAATCCTGATCAGGCAAGTGGACTTTCCTTGCTGCCTAGGCAAGGTCAGTCTCATCTAGATTCTGGTTGCTGTGCGTCATGGTCGTGCAGAGGATTCTTAGCAGCTTTGATCTTAGGCTGTGCCTTAGAGGTGAGTCCTTCTTCTTCTTCCAGGTCTTTCCTTCTTATTCTTATTTTCCTTCTACTGCTCTCCTACTTGGACCCCAGTTTATACAGTGAACTTGAGTCATGCTTAACTATACCTTAACCAATCATTTTACTAAAATATTACTAAACAATTTTCTAAACAATCCTACCATATTGTAAAACAATTCTTTAACCAATCATACCCCACCGCCTTAATTGATTTACACTTAGCAAAATTAGTTATGTAACACACAGAAACAATCAAAGAACCAGACAGAGAACATATAGATAAACAATAGAGATGTGGGGATCTTAAAGAGAAAACAGTAAAGAAGTAGGGATTTCACAACCACATCTGTTGATAAGTGATTTCTTGTCAGACAGAATGCAGTCAAACAAAGTTTTCTTTAACCATCTTAAGATTTATTTCTTTATCTGGTGGTGGTGGGTACTATTAGGACAGGATCACCTTCTTCACAGCCCGATATTTCATTGTTTTAATGTAATTTAGATGGAATATGAGATTGTGACTTTCTGCTTCTTGGCTCTTGGCTGCTGGTCTCCTAATATGGCTGCAAAAAAAGGCCTCAGAACTTATAAAATAGCAGTGTAGGCATTCAGATTTGGGCTCAAGCTGGAGCCTGGGCTCTGAGACCAGGGGAAGGAGACCAAAGCCCTGAGGTAAGTGGGGACGTGGGATACTAGGAGGAGGCATGAGCAGGAGTGTGCGAGAGGGGAGGGCTCCTGCCTCATACTGAGAAAGAGGGACAATCAGCGAGTTATCTCAAGTGCCTATACACAAATGCAAGAAGCCTGGGAAACAAGCAGGGAGAACTGAAAGTCCTGGCACAGTCAAGGAATTATGATGTGATTGGAATAACAGAGACTTGGTGGGATAACTCACATGACTGGAATACTGTCATGGATGGATATAAACTGCTCAGGAAGGACAGGCAGGGCAGAAAAGATGGGGGAGTTGCATTGTATGTAAGAGAGCAGTATGACTGCTCAGAGCTCAAGTACGAAACTGCAGAAAAACCTGAGAGTCTCTGGATTAAGTTTAGAAGTGTGAGCAACAAGGGTGATGTCGTGGTGGGAGTCTGCTATAGACCACCGGACCAGGGGGATGAGGTGGACGAGGCTTTCTTCCAGCAACTCACGGAAGTTACTAGATTGAGGCCCTGGTTCTCATGGGAGACTTCAATCACTCTGATATCTGCTGGGAGGGGAATACAGCGGTGCACAGACAATCCAGGATGTTTTTGGAAAGTGTAGGGAACAATTTCCTGGTGCAAGTGCTGGAGGAACCAACTAGGGGCAAAGCTCTTCTTGACCTGCTGCTCACAAATGGGGAAGAATTATTAGGGGAAGCAAAAGTGGATGTGAACCTGGGAGGCAGTGACCATGAGATGGTCGAGTTCAGGATCCTGACACAAGGAAGAAAGGAGAGCAGCAGAATACGGACCCTGGACTTCAGAAAAGCAGACTTTGACTACCCCAGGGAACTGATGGGCAGGATCTCCTGGGAGAATAACATGAGGGGGAAAGGAGTCCAGGAGAGCTGGCTGTATTTTAAAGAATCCTTATTGAGGTTACAGGAACAAACCATCCCAATGTGTCGAAAGAATAGTAAATATGGCAGGCAACCAGCTTGGCTTAACAGTGAAATCCTTGCTGATCTTAAACACAAAAAAGAAGCTTATAAGAAGTGGAAGATTGGACAAATTACCAGGGAAGAGTATAAAAATATTGCTCAGGCATGGAGGAGTGAAATCAGGAAGGCCAAATCACACTTGGAGTTGCAGCTAGCAAGAGATGTTAAGAGTAACAAGAAGGGTTTCTTCAGGTATGTTAGGAACAAGAAGAAAGTCAAGGAAAGTGTGAGCCCCTTACTGAATGAGGGAGGCAAGCCTAGTGACAGAGGATGTGGAAAAAGCTAATGTACTCAATGCTTTTTTTGCCTCTGTCTTCACGAACAAGGTCAGCTCCCAGACTACTGCACTGGGCAGCACAGCATGGGGAGGAGGTGACCAGCCCTCTGTGGAGAAAGAAGTGGTTTGGGACTATTTAGAAAAGCTGGATGAGCACAAGTCCATGGGGCGGATGTGCTGCATCCGAGAGTGCTAAAGGAGTTGGCGGATGTGATTGCAGAGCCATTGGCCATTATCTTTGAAAACACATGGTGATCGGGGGAAGTCCCGGATGACTGGAAAAAGACTAATGTAGTGCCCATCTTTAAAAAAGGGAAGGAGGATCCTGGGAACTAAAGGCAGTCAGCCTCACCTCAGTCCCTGGAAAAATCATGGAGCAGGTCCTCAAGGAACCAATTCTGAAGCACTTAGAGGAGAGGAAAGTGATCAGGAACAGTCAGCATGCATTCACCAAGGGCAAGTCATGTCTGACTAATCTAATTGCCTTCTGTGATGAAATAACTGGCTCTGTGGATGAGGGGAAAGCAGTGGACATGTTATTCCTTGACTTTAGCAAAGCTTTACACATGGTCTCCCACAGTATTCTTGCCAGCAAGTTAAAGAAGTATGGGCTGGATGAATGGACTATAAGGTGGATAGAAAGCTGGCTAGATCGTCAGGCTCAACGGGTAGTGATCAATGGCTCCATGTCCAGCTGGTATCAGGTGGAGTGCCCCAAGGGTCAGTCCTGTAACCGGTTTTGTTCAATATCTTCATTAATGATCTGGAGGATGGCGTGGATTGCACCCTCAGCAAGTTTGCAGATGACACTAAACTGGGAGGAGAGGTAGATACGCTGGAGGGTAGGGATAGGATACAGAGGGCCCTAGACAAATTAGAGGATTGGGCCAAAAGAAATCTGATGAGGTTCAACAAGGACAAGTGCAGGGTCCTGCACTTAGGATGGAAGAATCCCATGCACTGCTACAGACTAGGGACCAAATGGCTAGGCAGCAATTCTGCAGAAAAGGACCTAGGGGTTATAGTGGATGAGAAGCTGGATATGAGTCAACAGTGTGCTGTTGTTGCCAAGAAGGCCAATGGCATTTTGGGATGTATAAGTAGGGGCATTGCCAGCAGATCGAGGGACGTGATCATTCCCCTCTATTCAACATTGGTGAGGCCTCATCTGGAGTACTGTGTCCCGTTTTGGGCCCCACACTACAAGAAGGATGTGGAAAAATTGGAAAACGTCCAGCGGAGGGCAACAAAAATGATGAGGGGACTGGAACACATGAGTTCTGAGGAGAGGCTGAGGGAACTGGGATTGTTTAATCTGCAGAAGAGAAGAATGAGGGGGGATTTGATAGCTGCTTTCAGGTAAGAGGATGGATCTAGACTGTTCTCAGTGGTAGCAGATGACAAAACAAGGAGTAATGATCTCAAGTTGCAGTGGGGTAGGTTTAGGTTGGATATTAGGAAAAACTTTTTCACCAGGAGGGTGGTGAAGCACTGGAATAGGTTACCTAGGGAGGTGGTGGAATCTCGTTCCTTGGAAGTTTTTAAGGTCAGGCTTGACAAATGCCTGGCTGGGATGATTTATTTGAGGATTGGTCCTGCTTTGAGCAGGGGGTTGGACTAGATGACCTCCTGAGGTCCCTTCCACCCCGGATATTCTATGATTCTATGATCACTTTACCACATGGCAGAGGGTTTTTGTTGTTCCATAGATTCCAGAAGACTCTTTCATCAGAATAGCCTAAAGGTGACCTGCTCAGTGATAGTGGTGTTCACTTTGTAAATGTATAATTTATCAGCTTATAAATATGGATCACAAAGACACTATGCATTTATAGTTGGTATTTGTCACCAAAATGCTTCTCAATGGGAAAATCGAGTCAAATATATCCAATGGCATCTCTCCTACTCTCTAGTAGGGCAGCAGTTCTTTGTCAAACTTGGGGGATGCCTATGCCATGAAAGCATGTACTAGAGGCCTTCCAACACCACAAGAAATTCCTTAGCATTTGCATCAGGTTTCCTTTGAAAGGACTTTTAACACTGCTACAAGCCATATAATTGCTATAGCAAAATGATGCCCATACTTCTCTCTTGATCTCTTTAGTAATGAATTCTTGAGGGTGGGGTTTCCAGTTCAAGTAATGAATTTCTTGAGGGTGAAATATGTTCTGAGTAACTTATCTGTAACACAAGTAAATATTGTGTTCAGCAATGTACAAAATCCCTGGCCCAGAGAGCCCTGTCTTCACCTGGCAGGTTAACAAGAGGTGCAGCCCAGTCCCTAAGTCACTTAAAGCCTTCTCCTGTGACATCCAGCCTCTGACACTGGCTACTCATAGAAATCCCAAATCGTCTGCACCCAGAGTTGCAGCCTACTCCACTTTAACAGTTTTCCCTTAAACCATCACTCGTGCATAACGCACAGCATTTGTGAGCACCTATAATAAACAAAAGAAGGTTTATTGAATAAAGAGCAGAGATTCCACTAGAAATAAGACAGTGTGATGGAAACAGATAGTTGCAATGCAAAACGAAATCATAAAGTGTGCACTAGGGCCTGCCCTTTTTAATAGTTACCATACCCATCTAAGAAAAGAGCTGGCTGGCTTCATGATATCCAGGGTCAAGTCTTTCCTGAAATGCCCCTGCTCCACAAGATGGATGCGGATGGGTACAGAGGTTCTTACCCCAGTCTTGTGATGTACTAACTTGGTCTTTTCTCCTTCACAGACAGGTGTTGGCCTCGCTGTCCTGTCATTCCTTTTTACCTCAAAATGGTTTTAATTGTTATGGTTTGTCTTTGATGGTTTTCCATTGACTTTTCTGGGTTGGTGCAAAGGTGGACAATGGAGCGGACAATACCACTCTACAATGGGCTAACCAGGGAGCGGTGACAACTCCCTCCTACTTGAATGGGTCATCAAGGAGACATATGATTCCCTGGCAACTCACTTTCACTCCTAGACCATAAGGGCATAGTTTTCAAGATAGTTACACTGTTACCTGCATTCACATCTCTCAGTGATTATGAGTATCAATAAGTTACAAGCTTTTAGTGGAAATCTCACATGCTACCCTTTCTGGATAAATACCATGAAGTGGTATGTTATATGCAGTGAGTTTGTCAAGTCTAAGACAAGAGTTGCTTGCAAAGAACAGTGAGCCCTTTGCCTGTTGGCACTGATGGGTCTCTGTGCAACAAGCCCCATCCTGAAATAGTGGCTGCAAATCACTGGTGATTTCAGTTGAAAATACCTCAACTAGCCTTTCCTGAGGCAACGTGTGGCCTGGGACCCCTGCTGGTGCTGGGGAGGGTGGAGGGTGGAGGGCTGGCAGGGCTGGCAGGCTCTGTACTCGGCTCTGCATGTCCCTGCAGCTCCTAGGAGGAGGGAAGGCGAGGGGGACTCTGTGCCCTGCCCCTGCCACAAGCTGTGGGGGCAGCACCTGTGGATGGGGGCAGCCTGCAGAGCCCCCTGGCCCCTCCACCTAGGAGCTGCAGGGACATGCTGGCTGCTTTGGGAGAGCCCCCCGCCAAGATAAGCTCCACACCGCACCCCAACCCCCTGCCCCAGCCCTGAGACCCCACCTACACCAAAACTGCCCTACCCATGGCTGGTGTGGTTGGCCCAGGGGCTGCCTGATCTGCTCAGGCAGCCCTGGAGCCAGCCACACTGGCCACTGCAGAAGTCATGGAGATCACAGAAAGTCACGGAATCTGTGACAGATACGTAGCCTTACTCATCCCTAATGTTTAAAAGAACTCTTCCTATGCTCAACTTGAGACACCATGGGGATCCATTTTGAGAAGTGCTGAGCACTTGATTGAGGTGAGCAAGAGCCGCATGTGCTCAGCACCTCTGAAAGTCAGCCCCAGGTATTTTAATTTCAGCCTCTAGAATTGGTGGCTGCTTTTGATGGGGTAGTCAATAGGCAGATGATGGGCCAAGTCTGGACTGCCAGATGCTTCTGAAAACTTTTTATTTACTTTATTATTAATTATTATTATTGTTGTTGTTGTTTTGTTGTTATTTTTGTGTTATTTTCTCTGGAGGTCTGGACTTTGACAACACCTTGACCAAGAAATTTGGACCTTGACAAAAAATAATTGATTACCCCTGGTTTATGGTAATGTTGGCCTCCATGCTTCTTCCTATCACTTTTCTTTCTTCCTTGCAATTACTTTAACCACATCTCAGCTCTCTTATTAAACCCGCACTATCACATTCCTACCATACTGTAAATAACTCCAGAGGAAAGGTTCCACTACACCACATGGAATTCATTTGACAGTTCTAATGGCACTGAAATACTGATTTGTGCATTCAGTGTGTCAGCTTTAAACGTTATGTTAGTAAATGTTAGGACAACTCACAACATTGATTTTTTTGAGGCTATGTAGTCATTGATGAGTTATTCTGTTACACAAATAAATAATAAATAATAATAATATAATATAATATTCCATGCTGTCAAGTGTTGTCTTATACAAAGGAAAAATAAAGAATCACATTGGATTACAGTTCACACACTGGCTGCTCATGCTGAACTGCAATCCACAAAAATTTGTCTGCACAAATTTATAAGCCTCTGACAATATTGTGTGAAGGTCAGAGTACACAAGTAGGAGTTGGGAAATACTTTGTTCTATTTCTAGTTCTGCCTGTGGTCTTGAGCAAGTCAGTTTGCCTCTCTGTACCTCAATTTCTCCATATTTAAAATAGAGATGACTAATAACACTTACCTTTGACACAGAGATTAATTAGTGCTTGTGCAATGCTTTGAAACTCAATGTACTGAGTTTTAAAATAGAGAAATGCACACTCTTAACATTTTTGGTCTAATAACCAAAATATAACCTGTGCTAACAAGTTCAGAAATGGATTTCTCTGATAGAGAATCTATGTGATTTACTGTATATAGAGTTATTGGTCACACTCACCGCAGTGTACTGGGCCTCTGCCTTGAGGGTGAAACCTGTGCCCCCTGCACAGAATCAGATTGTTTGAGATCTATGTTGATGGAAAGCAGAGCAGCTGGGGAGCCAAAATCCACCCTCTGACCCAGTCTAGAGCGTGAGCCTGCTAGGTAAACCCCCTCTCCCTGGTGGTGGCGGCCATCCCAGTCTATGGGCTAGGATGGAACTCCCACTCCCAGCCCTCCACACCAACTCTGCAGATACTGAAGTCACTAGATATGTGTAGCTGTACATGGCCTGTCCTAAGTCCACCTTTTTGCTCTGGCCTATGTAGAGTCAGCAGAAAGGTTTCCCATGGTATGCAAAGGATGTACAGTTACTTCTTCTCAGCTAGCACAACACCAGTGTGGGCATGAAGTGTTGCAAAGAGCCTTGTTATATTAGTGCAACATGGAGTTTGTACTGATGCAACGTACTCTGGTTTGAAATGAAACCAGCTACCTGGGTAATACACGTTGATGCCAACTTACACGATCCAGTTACATCAATATCCCTACACTGGTGCAAAAATTCCAAATGTAGACAATCCCCCAACTTTCAGGTGTGAGCCAATGCAGCAGGAAGACTAATGGAACCAGTGTAAATATGTCAGAAAGGCTAATGCATCCACCTTACAATAAATTGATTTAATTCCCACAGAAATAGTTATGCTGATTGCAAAAATTGGTGTAACTTTCTATTTAACGTGTGAAATATATCAGTGTAAGACAACTTCTGGGTGGACACAAAGTAGTTTCTGCCAGAATAAGGAAAGTTTATGCCAGTGCCATGGGCGGTGGGTGAATCCCTGGTTTGGGGAGGCTAGACCCCCAGCCCTACCCCTTCTGTCTGAGGCCCTGCCCCTTCTGCACCCACTGGCTCCTACCCAAGTCTAGTGCCCCCAGTCCTCCACCCTAACCTTGGAGCGCCGGAGAGCTGGGCAGCACAGCCCCAGCATCCCCGGGCTGCACCGCCCAGCCCAAACTTGGCTGGCTGCCCCCCCTCACCCCTGAAGGCACCCCCTGGTCAAGCTGCTCAGTGCCGGGCGGGTGGATGGGCAGGTGGCACGGCCAGAGTGCCCCCAACCCCAGCGCCAGGCAGGATGGGCGGCGTGGCGTGGCTCCCAGCCTGCCTGCCCCAGGGAACAGCAGGCAGAATGGCGCCTGGGGTTGGAACATGGGCAGGGGGACATCAGGCTGTTTGGGAAGGCAATGCCTTTCCGTGCCTACAATACTCACCGCCCATGGCCAGTGCAGAGCTGTCATGTGGAAACAGTAGAGAAAAGGTAGGATGAGGGAAACACAGTGAAATAGACTGAAGAAAAGACATCCTGTGATGTATGGAAGGAAACAAGGTGAAATGAAAGAGGGAAGAAAAATCAAAGAAGGGGGATGGAGCAAGTAATATATAAAATAAACTTAAGGTGAACTGTAGATGCCACTCTGAATTGGTGACCTCAGGGTGACTTGGCTATTTCTGGTACAGGAAAAAAGTGAATGTTTGCTACTTTGGATGAGGAATGACACCTCTTTCACAGACCCCCAACCCCATCTGTGATTCATAAGATAAACCCAAACTTATTATTGAATAGCTGACAGGTCTGTCAGGGATGGACCAAGAAGGTGATATTTGGATCTGAATGAGATTTAGACAGGGCTCAGATCTGGATTTCACAGACCTCATGAAATTCATTCTCATATGGGTTTAGATTTAGATTTAGGTAGGGGAAATTTCTCATGATATCAGAAAGTTTCATGACACTTTCACTAACTTGGACCAAAATCCTGCCTATGGAACAGAATCAGCAAATTGGCCCCTTCTGTTTTTGTATCTGACATGGACCCTGTCAGGGTTCCCTCCCGACTCTGCAGTCTAGGGTACAGATGTGGGGACCCACATGAAAGACCCCCTAAGCTTATTTCTACCAGCTCAGGTTAAAACTTCCCCAAAGTACAAATTCTTTGCCCTTGGAGGGTACGCTGTCACCACCAAGTGATTTAACAAAGGATCATGGAAAGGACCACTTGGAGTTCCTATTCCCCCAAAATATCCCCCCAAGCCCTTACATCCCCTTTCTTGGGGAGGCTTGAGAATAATATCCTAACCAATTGGTTACAGAATGATCACAGACCCAAACCCCTGGGTCTTAGGACAATAGAGAAATCAGTCAGGTTCTTAAAAGAAGGATTTTATTTTAAAAAAAGGTAAAAATCACCTCTGTAAAATCAGGATGGAAAATAACTTTACAGGGTAACAAAAGATTCAAAAACACAGCAGAACTTCCTCTAGGCTTAGCTGCAAAGTTACAAAAAACAGGAACAAACCTCCCTCCAGCAAAGGAAAAATTCACAAGCGGAACAAAAGATAATCTAACATGCCTTGCCTGGCTTTTACTTACAATTTTTGTAATATGAGAAACTTTTAGGATGGTTTATAGGAGAAGGAGTTTTCTGACCATCAGGAGTTTTCTGATTCTTCACTGCTTCTCAATTTCCTGGTGCAAGTGCTGAAGGAACCAAATAGGGGCAGAGCTCTTCTTGACCTGCTGCTCACAAACCGGGAAGAATTAGTAGGGAAAGCAAAAGTGGATGGGAACCTGGGGGGCAGTGACCATGAGATGGTCGAGTTCAGGATCCTGACACAAGGAAGAAAGGAGAGCAGCAGAATACAGACCCTGGACTTCAAAAAGCAGACTTTGACAACCTCAGGGAACTGATGGGCAGGATCCCCTGGGACAATAACATGAGCGGGAAAGGAGTCCAGGAGAGCTGGCTGTATTTTAAAGAATCCTTATTGAGGTTACAGGAACAAACCATCCCGATGTGTAGAAAGAATAGTAAATATGGCAGGCGACCAGCTTGGCTTAACAGTGAAATCCTTGCTGTTATTAAACACAAAAAAGAAGCTTACAAGAAGTGGAAGATTGGACAAATGACCAAGGAAGAGTATAAAAATATTGCTCGGGGATGCAGGAGTGAAATCAGGAAGGCCAAATCACACTTGGAGTTGCAGCTAGCAAGAGATGTTAAGAGTAACAAGAAGGGTTTCTTCAGGTATGCTGGCAACAAGAAGAAAGTCAAGGAAAGTGTGGGCCCCTTACTGAATGAGGGAGGCAACCTAGTGACAGAGGATGTGGAAAAAGCTAATGTACTCAATGCTTTTTTTGCCTCTGTCTTCACGAACAAGGTCAGCTTCCAGACTACTGCACTGGGCAGCACAGCATGGGGAGGAGGTGACCAGCCCTCTGTGGAGAAAGAAGTGGTTTGGGACTATTTAGAAAAGCTGGATAAGCACAAGTCCATGGGGCGGATGCGCTGCATCCGAGAGTGCTAAAGGAGTTGGCGGATGTGATTGCAGAGCCATTGGCCATTATCTTTGAAAACTCAGGGCGATCGGAGGAGGTCCCAGACGACTGGAAAAAGGCTAATGTAGTGCCCATCTTTGAAAAAGGGAAGAAGGAGGATCCAGGGAACTACAGGCCAGTCAGCCTCACTTCAGTCCCTGGAAAAATCATGGAGAAGATCCTCAAGGAATCAATTCTGAAGCACTTAGAGGAGAGGAAAGTGATCAGGAACAGTCAGCATGGATTCACCAAGGGCAAGTCATGTCTGACTAATCTAATTACCTTCTATGATAAGATAACTGGCTCTGTGGATGAGGGGAAAGCAGTGGGCGTATTGTTCCTTGACTTTAGCAAAGCTTTTGACACGGTCTCCCACAGTATTCTTGCCAGCAAGTTAAAGAAGTATGGGCTGGATGAATGGACTATAAGGTGGATAGAAAGCTGGCTAGATTGTCAGGCTTAACGGGTAGTGATCAATGGCTCCATGTCTAGTTGGCAGCCGGTATCAAGTGGAGTGCCCCAAGGGCCAGTCCTGTAACCAGTTTTGTTCAATATCTTCATTAATGATCTGGAGGATGGCATGGACTGCACCCTCAGCAAGTTTGCAGATGACACTAAACTGGGAGGAGAGGTAGATATGGTGGAGGGTAGGGATAGGATACAGAGGGCCCTAGACAAATTAGAGGATTGGGCTAAAAGAAATCTGATGAGGTTCAACAAGGACAAGTGCAGGGTCCTGCACTTAGGATGGAAGAATCCCATGTACCGCTACAGACTAGGGACCAAATGGCTAGGCAGCACTTCTGCAGAAAAGGACCTATGGGTTACAGTGGATGAGAAGCTGGATATGAGTCAACAGTGTGCCCTTGTTGCCAAGAAAGCCAATGGCATTTGGGGCTGTATAAGTAGGGGCATTGCCAGCAAATCAAGGGATGTGATTGTTCCCCTCTATTCGACATTGTTGAGGCCTCATCTGGAGTACTGTGTCCAGTTTTGGGCCCCACACTACAAGAAGGATGTGGAAAAATTGGAAAACGTCCAGCGGAGGACAACAAAAATGATGAGGGGACTGGAGCACATGAGTTCTGAGGAGAGGCTGAGAGAATTGGGATTGTTTAGTCTGTGGAAGAGAAGAATGAGGGGGGATTTGATAGCTGCTTTCAGGTAAGAGGATGGAACTAGACTGTTCTCAGTGGTAGCAGATGACAGAATGAGCAGTAATGGTCTCAAGTTGCAGTGGGGGAGGTTTAGGTTGGATATTAGGAAAAACTTTTTCTCTAGGAGGGTGGTGAAACACTGGAATGTGTTACCTAGGGAGGTGGTGGAATCTCCTTCCTTAGAAGTTTTTAAGGTTAGGCTTGACAAAGCCCTGGCTGGGATGATTTAGTTGGGGATTGGTCCTGCTTTGAGCAGGGGGTTGGACTAGATGACCTTTTGAGGTCCCTTCCAACCCTGATATTCTATGATTCTATGATTCCCAAGAGAACATACAAAACAAAGCCCTTACCCCAAGATTTGAAGGCATCTTCTTTCCCCATTGGTCCTTTTGGTCAGGTGCCAACCAGGTTATTTGAGCTTCTTAACCCCTTGCAGGTAAGGAGGAATTCTAGGCTACCCTTAGCTGTATGGTTATGACAGACCCTCAATGGTCAGGCTCAGGGAGGCTCAGAATCTAGGTTTAAATCTGCCCCTCCACTGAATTTTGGGTTGGATTTGCGGTTCTAGCTTTGTCCCAGCTCTACTATTAACACTAAAAAGAATTTGTAAAGCTGCTCAACAATATGACTGAGGCACTAGATACACCAAGAATTTTCTGCGTCCTTTTCGCCTCCCTGCTTTGTAAAAATGAGTCCTGAACATGTGGTACAAGGGCATTGTTTAGGCAGCATGCTGGAGAACTCCTGCTTTTTCATCCATGAGATCCCACTCACAGCAGAAAGCAGAGCAATCAAGAACTCATCTCCCTTACCAAATGTGCTAAAGCTAGGTAGGTTATCAAAGAATTTGAGCAGGGGGTTGGACTAGATGACCTCCTGAGGTCCCTTCCAACCCTGGTATTCTATGATTCTATGAAAGAAAAGTACCTTTTAAATAATAATGGAAAAGGCTTGTCATCACCGTTAGTGACCCTTTGAAAGCTAGTCAGTCCCTACTATTTATCCAGAGTCATTCCTTTAAAGTGACAGTCGGATCTAGTTCTATGGGTCAAGTCAGGTAACCCTTGTTTGTTTTGCTTTTCCCCCCCACCTTAATAATCATGCTGTCCTCCAACACTAAACAGTGAATTTTCTAAATGAGACACATGTAAAGAAGCAAAGTCTTTTTCCAAGGACAGAGCCAATTCTGTTAGTTATTTTGATACCAAAGTGGGTCAATGAGCCTGTAATTGGCTCCAAAAACTGCAGCATTCTTTACTTACAGCCAAGTGGTGCCCAGAAAAGTGTGAAATTCACCTCTGCCTTTGAAAAGATCAAAAACAATCAAGGGGCTGTTTGCTCCTCTCTCTCAATCTAGTGCAGAGAGAAACAGTTAAAGTAGCAGCAGCTTGCTATGAAACCAGGCACTAGGTAAGCATGGTGGTGATGTTTTCAAACTCCACTGTTTCCCTGATCACTACTGGAGGAAATTCAAAATCCTGGGTCTTAATCCACAAGGCCCTAAATGAACCAGGACAAGGCCTCACCCAGGGACCGAAGCTGCATCGGAATGATGCAGGTGGAAATATCCTAGGCTTAGACTCTCAGGAGGAATGGGGACCAAGCTTTCTTAATTCTGGGGTCCCTAGCCGTAGAAACCCTTATCAGAGAAGATCAAATGAGTTGTAGTCTCAGCATATTCATGTAACCCTTTTGCCAGTCAGAGTTGGCAGCAACAAGGGCCGGGTTCAGTATTTAGGGGTTCCTTTTCAACAATACAACACAAAACCGGCTCAAGCCCCTACCCAGTGATGTGGGACTATTACACACCACCCCCGGGTGTCTCTCAGAGGCAATACTTCCCCTCTTGCAAGCACAGAATCTGAGTGTAGCAAAAGCCTTTTAATAAAAGGAGGGTGTATCTCAGAGGTGCATCTGCAGAGTTCACATCCCATCGTTGGTGGAGTGGGGGTAAATAGGCACCTTACTCACTCCGCTGCTCAGGCACTCACTCACCGCCCCTCTCTACAGGGCTCTGCTCTGGCACTCTCTGCCAGCTGCCCTGCTGGTCGCTTGCCATGCCTAGATGTCTTAAGGGCCCCCCACTTAACACAGCTCTCAGTGATTTCAGCTGTTAGTGGGGGAGCCTCACTGCTGGTGCACTGGACAGGTTTTTGCATCAGAGACACTATCCCAGAGCCGGTCTAATACTTAGACGTAGGTTTCAGTGATTTCAGCTCTGCAGCATGTAACAAGGCTCTCAACTGAGTCTAAATTAGCAGTGTTATTACACAATGGAGAGAGAAAGGATCAAATGGTGTCTGAGGCCCTTAGGCAAGACCCACACCACCAGGTACAAGTACCTGTTTTGTGTGTGTGTGTGTGTGTGTGAGGGTGAGTCCCTCAATCGGGAAATGCCAAGTACAGTTCTGCTGCCCTGGATTCACACAACAAGGATAATAACTCTTTATTGCTCCTGCTCCAATAACAAGGAGACTGGGAATCCAATACAAGCCAAAAGTGACCATTTGGGCAAGCAATCCCATCATGCTGCACACCTAGGCAGGGTGGGTGTGCCCAGGCAAATGAGATCAGCTCCTGAAGTCCTCTTCCACAGCTCATCACTAGATGTCAGAGGAGAGCTCATTCAGGCTCTGCTTACATTCACATCAAGGTGCAAGATTGTATCTTTCCCCTAAGGCCTGCATAACCCCATTTTGTGACTTATTTGTTTTGCAAACCCCATAATTACATTACTAGACTTACTGCTGGAGGTTGAACCAGATGTGTCACTTCCAGAGGCCCGCACAGAAATACGTGATCTACAACATGGCAGCTTCCAGGTCATGCTGTGTGTAGAATGCCATTTTGCTCTACAAAATAGTGTCCTCCATGAGTGTGACCTTGCATGGACCCTACATGCAAGGTCTTGCCATGTGGAGGATGCTGTTTTGTAGAACAGATCTGGATACGTGGGGATTTGACTTGTATATTCAATTGGTAATGCAACCCCACCCGCTGACCCCAAGAATGCAACCACAGTTTAGGAGCCTGCCCTAAAGCCTTTAATCAGTGACATTGCCTTTACCTAGCTGGGATCCAACCGAAGTTGCTTACTCACTATATTATTGAAGGATATTTTCTGTTTACAGCAAAGACAGTATTTTAATAAACTAAACTAAACCCTCTGTCCACCCTGTCTGTTAAACATATACTGAATGCATTCAGGCTCTCTAGTAGGTCTTTCAGTGAAAATATTTAATATAAAATTAAAATGTATGGGCCACATTTTCAAACTGACGAGAGACTGTAAGTGTCTCAGTGGTTCTGTGCCCAGCTGTTGACACCTGATAGCCACACAGTGGGTGTGCTGCACTTCTGTAAAAAATAAAAAAATTAGAAAAAAAGTTAGGCTTCTTTAAGGGGTCTCCAGGTGGCCACCTACAGTCACGAGTCATTTTGAAACCGGTTGGCCTGTGAGTGTGGCGTGATGACCAACAAGCCTCTTCCTTCATCTTCGAGGCCCCAGCCACCATTTAGCCCTACCTATCACATCTCATTTGCTAAGGGGAGGCTGACCCCACTATTGCATAACCAACACTTATCCACTTGATTGGCTGCTTTTCTCTGAAGCACCTTCGCCTTTTCTACCATACAGAGGAAGGACTCCCCATCAAGCTTCATAAAGCCATGGTCTTATCTTCCTTCAGGTGCCTCTTTAAAACCTACTTCTGCTGCAATGGCTACAGATCACTGCTATTTGGCATTAGTTAGATTGGGGGCCACCTTCGACCGTGAAAATTACTGATTTTTGCAAACATACCCATCTTTACTGTTACCTGCCCCCCCACCTCACCTCTCACACATTTTTCTTGTTATCCACTTGATATATCATCTTCTGAACCTAGATAGTAAAACACTGGGACAGGGACTATCTTTGTTCTGCTTATTTGTACAGTGCCGAGCACAATGGGGTGCTGACCCCTAATTAATATCTTAGGGATTACCACAATAAAAAGACAGTGATGGAGGTAAAATTTTCTGAAGAATAAACTGGGAGTATATATTTACCAAAACAAGCTGGATTGTGGAAAATATTAACTGGGAAATGTTTCATAAATACTTATGAAAACTCATGGGCTTTTTTTGCCTCTGTCTTCACTAACAAGGACAGCTCCCATACTGCTGCGCTGGGCATCACAACATGGGGAGTAGATGGCCAGCCCTCTGTGGAGAAAGAGGTGGTTAGGGACTATTTAGAAAAGCTGGACTTGCACAAGTCCATGGGGCCGGACGAGTTGCATCCGAGAGTGCTAAAGGAATTGGCGGCTGTGATTGCAGAGCCATTGGCCATTATCTTTGAAAACTTGTGGTGAATGGGGGAAGTCCCAGATGACTGGAAAAAGGCTACTGTAGTGCCAATCTTTAAAAAAGGGAAGAAGGAGGATCCTGGGAACTACAGGCAGGTCAGCCTCACCTCAGTCCCTGGAAAAATTATGGAGCAGGTCCTCAAGGAATCAATCCTAAAGCACTTACATGAGAGGAAAGTGATCAGGAACAGCCAGCATGGATTCACCAAGGGAAGGTTATGCCTGACTAATCTAATCGCCTTCTATGATGAGATTACTGGTTCTGTGGATGAAGGGAAAGCAGTGGATGTATTGTTTCTTGACTTTAGCAAAGCTTTTGACACGGTCTCCCACAGTATTCTTGTCAGCAAGTTAAAGAAGTATGGGCTGGATGAATGCACTATAAGGTGGGTAGAATGTTGGCTAGATTGTTGGGCTCAACGGGTAGTGATCAATGGCTCCATGTCTAGTTGGCAGCCGGTGTCAAGTGGAGTGCCCCAGGGGTCGGTCCTGGGGCCGGTTTTGTTCAATATCTTCATAAATTATCTGGAGGATGGTGTGAATTGCACTCTCAGCAAATTTGCAGATGATACTAAACTAGGAGGAGTGGTAGATATGCTGGAGGGCAGGGATAGGATACAGAGGGACCTAGACAAATTGGAGGATTGGGCCAAAAGAAATCTGATGAGGTTCAATAAGGATAAGTGCAGGGTCCTGCACTTAGGACGGAAGAACCCAATACACAGCTACAGACTAGGGACCGAATGGTTAGGCAGCAGTTCTGCGGAAAAGGACCTAGGGATGACAGTGGACGAGAAGCTGGATATGAGTCAGCAGTGTGCCCTTGTTGCCAAGAAGGCCAATGGCATTTTGGGATGTATAAGTAGGGGCATAGCGAGCAGATCGAGGGACGTGATCGTTCCCCTCTATTTGACATTGGTGAGACCTCATCTGGAGTACTGTGTCCAGTTTTGGGCCCCACACTTCAAGAAGGATGTGGATAAATTGGAAAGAGTCCAGCGAAGGGCAACAAAAATGATTAGGGGTCTGGAACACATGATTTATGAGGAGAGTCTGAGGGAACTGGGATTGTTTAATCTGCAGAAGAGAAGAATGAGGGGGGATTTGATAGCTGCTTTCAACTACCTGAGAGGTGGTTCCAGAGAGGATGGTCTAGACTATTCTCAGTGGTAGAAGAGGACAGGACAAGGAGTAATGGTCTCAAGTTGCAGTGGGGGAGGTTTAGGTTGGATATTAGGAAAAACTTTTTCACTAGGAGGGTGGTGAAACACTGGAATGCATTACCTAGGGAGGTGGTGGAATCTCCTTCCTTAGAAGTTTTTAAGGTCAGGCTTGACAAAGCCCTGGCTGGGATGATTTAAGTGGGGATTGATCCTGCTTTGAGCAGGGGGTTGGACTAGATGACCTCCTGAGGTCCCTTCCAATCCTGATAATCTATGATTCTATGATTCACTGGTCAGGCCTAGCTATGTTCAGCACAGGGCTAGGAGGAGAGAGAGGAAGGTGGCTTTAAGTCATCTTTGCAAACTTCAGATCCTGGACCAGTCCCTAGTGTAAAAAAGAGCAGTCGCAGGGCTGCTTTACCTTATGCAGGCTTTTGCAGCCTGTTGGGGCCAATCTGGCTGCTGAGGAATCACCAGGGCTTAGAGGTATCTGGGCCATGTCCCCTTTCAGATGTCTGTGTCCTGTGCACTAGGGGCTGAGAAACAGGCATGGTGAAGGAGCTGGCTGTATTAGAACTGAGGATTCTCCAAATGTGGGAGACTTCTTAAAGAACAAGTTAGAGCAGCTTTAGGGCTGCTTTGCACTGATGTGAAAGAGCCAAGCACCTGGTATTATAGTACACTATATAAGAGTGTAGCAGGCAGACTAGGAATTCAGAGAACTGGGGAGCACAACAGTTTACATAAGATAAACTCCCTGTTCATTATAATGATCAAAATATACAGAGCTGAGGAGTGTAAGCGTAAGAGTGGCTTACTGGCAGTTCATATATTAAAGGTGAACATTGTATATTTAACAGGGCCAGGTCCTGTTTCCATTAAAGCCAATGGCAAAACACTGATGTCAGTGGGAAAGGATTGGGCCAAAAATAGTAAATGGAGCGTGTTTATTTGTCCTGCAGTTATACATGAGTGAAACAATTAAAATGTTGTGTAAAGACTGAATTTGCTATATAATTCCACCCTGGCTGCTGCCTCTTTTCCTAGGTTCTTCAGTGCTGCAGCATTCCCAGAGGAGCCTGGAGTAAGCTGGTTTGCACATGTACAGAGCTGTGTTGCAGATGCAAAATATTCTTTTACATGGTTTCCAGCTTTATTTTTTTTTGCCAATATGATTTAGAGCAACTGTCTCGGGATGTCTTGTGCATTATGTAAAATTTGTGTTCCTGTTGTCCTCGCTGTCTCAAGTGAGGTTAGTACTTTTTGCAGAACTATTTCAAGTTACATATGTTAATGACATCAAACTTCTGTAGGAAAGACTCCTCCTGGAACGTATTTGCAGAGCAACCTTTTCCCATACTTTAAATTCTTCTCTATACCCTGCTCTCCCACATCTGAACTGCTTTGATTTGGAGACTCCATGGGACAACCCAGCATCTTTGCTTGCTAAAGCTTTAGCCTTTACTTCCATGGTGTATGGCCTGATTTTCTTGAAAGGTTCTGAGCACCTCTTGTGAGTCAATGGAAGCTGTTGTGTGCTCGGCACTTTTGCAAATCAGGCCATTTATTTCCGTGCCTCAATATGGATTTAGAAGCCTAACCTTAGGCTCCTATTTTCAGTAATCATGGTTGTAATGTTCAAAGCTACTCACAGACCTGTCCCTTCAGTAACTATGGCTGGACATTTCAAATGAGACAAAGGGAGTTCGGAACCCAAATCCCATTTAAACTGAGTGCCTAACTCCCCACCTTTTTTTAAAAAAAATATGAGAGATATACCCTATCTCATAGAGCTGGAAGGGACCTTGAAAGGTCATCAAGCCCAGTCCCTTGCCTTAACAGCAGAACCAAGTACCATCCCTTATTTTTGCCCCAGATTCCTAAATGGCCCCCTTGAGGGCTGAACTCACAACCCTGGGTTTAGCAGGCCTATAGCAAACCACTAAGCTATGCCTCCCCTCCAAGATTATCTTGTTTGAAAATCCCAGCCTATGAACATGTCTTTAATTTAGCATTGCTTATGCCCTGCGAGAATTTCTTGCAGAAAATGTCTGCTCTATGCATCTGTTTCGCTGAATACATGTTTGATTGGTACCTCTGCTTGTTTGCAACTGACATGCCAGTGTTACTGGGACACAGGCTTCAGATGTGAGAATGTCCAAGATGAGAGTGGCTTATCCTTCTAATGCAGAACAGCATGGACTTTGAAAATCTCTGAGTGGCTTCAGCTCATAACTGGATAGTGTGATTGGGGCTGGAGTGGAGCATAATTTGTGTTTCACCTTTTGCAGAAGTCCATCTGAAGTAAGCTGCAAAACAAGCTTGCTTGCTAGGGACATTTATCTCTGTTGAAACTTCAGGCTGCTCTAAACTATGCTGGTGACGGGCCCAGTACCTGCCCAGCCAACCCAGGATCAGAAAGTTTGTTACCAGATTTGCCCATTACTTTGGGGTATGCACATTTATTAGGGTTACTCTCCCAGGGGGGGTTTTCTGTAATTCTATCAATGTACTGCTTGTGTCACTTGTGTTTTCATACAGAGCTCTACTTCTCCCTTCTGCAAGTTCCCTCCCAAGGGAGCTATCCTGCAGGACCTAGGTTCCCCCAGGGCTGGGTTCCTCCAGCCCCCAGAATCAAATGAACACACGCACACATTAACAGAGCGCGTCTGAGCGGCCCGGGTCAATCAGCGCTCCCAAGCTGTCACCCTTATATGACCCTGGACTCAGCAGGCTGGGTCAAGCACCATTTCCAAGCTGCCACCCTCCTGTGCCACAGGTTCAGCACGTCTCTATCCCCACTTTCACGTTACACTTCTTCTGGTAGTCACCCCCTTGATGAGCAAACCCCACAGTATTTTTGGGTGCTACAGGGATCTTTAGCTTAGGTAAGAGGAGCATTGCTGCAGAGCAAATGGGGAATCCAAAAACACAGTTGAGAGAGAGAGAGAGAGGGAGTGAAGGAAACAACCAGCTTAACCATAAAAGTTATTTATTGCCAGGTAATAACCATACAAGGAGAGCCAAACAAACAAAACAGTTACAATATTAAATCTAGCTTAAATTTGATTACAAAAGTCAGGTTTAGAAAACTTATACCTGATCACACAAGTCAGGGTTAGAAAGCTATACCTAGCCCTGGTCTACACTAGGAGTTGAGGTCGAATTTAGCAGCATTAAATCGATTTAACCCTGCACCCGTCCACACGACGAACCCCTTTTTTTCAACTTAAAGGGCTCTTAAAATCAATTTCCTTACTCCACCCACGAGAAGGGGATTAGCACTGAAATCGGCCTTGCTGGTTCGAATTTGCGGTACTGTGGACGCAATTAGACGGTATTGGCCTCCGGGAGCTATCCCAGAGTGCTCCATTGTGACCCCTCTGGACAGCACTCTCAACTCAGATGCACTGGCCAGGTAGACAGGAAAAGGCCTGCGAACTTATGAATTTCAATTTCCTGTTTGGCCAGCGTGGCAAGCTGCAGGTGACCATGAAGAGCTCATCAGCAGAGGTGACCAGAATGGAGTCCCAGAATCACAAAAGAGCTCCAGCATGGACCGAACAGGAAATATGGGATCTTATCGCTGTATGGGGAGAGGAATCTGTGCTATCAGAACTACATTCCAGTTTTCAAAATGCCAAAACATTTGTCATAATCTCCCAGGGCATGAAGGACAGAGGCCATAACAGGGACCCGAAGCAGTGCCATGTGAAACTTAAGGAGCTGAGGGAAGCCTACCAGAAAACCAGAGAGGCGAACGGCCGCTCCAGGTCAGAGCCCCAAACATGCCGCTTCTATGATGAGCTGCATGCCATTTTAGGGGGTTCAGCCACCACTACCCCAGCCGTGTTGTTTGACTCCTTCAATGGAGATGGCGGCAACACAGAAGCAGGTTTTGGGGACGAGGAAGATGATGATGATGAGGTTGTAGATAGCTCACAGCAAGCAAGCGGAGAAACTGGTTTTCCCGACAGCCAGGAACTGTTCCTCATCCTGGACCTGGACCCAGTACCCCCCGAACCCACCCAAGGCTGCCTCCCGGACCCGCCAGGGGGAGAAGGGACCTCTAGTGAGTGTACCTTTTAAAATACTATACATGGTTTAAAAGCAAGCATGTGAAAGGATTACTTTGCCCTGGCATTCGTGACTCTCCTGGATATACTTCCAAAGCCTTTGCAAAAGGTTTCTGGGGAAGGGCAGCCTTATTCCATTCACCATGGTAGGACACTTTACCACTCCAGGCCAGTAGCACGTACTCAGGAATCATTGTAGAACAAAGCATTGCAATGTATGTTTGCTGGTGTTCAAACAACATCCGTTCTTTATCTCTCTGTGTTATCCTCAGGAGAGTGATATCATTCATGGTCACCTGGTTGAAATAGGGTGCTTTTCTTAAGGGGCATTCAGAGGTGCCCGTTCCTGATGGGCTGTTTGCCTGTGGCTGAACAGAAATGTTCCCCGCTGTTAGCCATGGGGAGGAGGGAGGGGGGAGTGGCTAGCCACGCACTGGGGGGAGGCAAAATGCGACCTTGGAACAAAAGCACATGTGCTATGTATGTAATGTTAACAGCAAGGTTTACCGTGAAAGAGTGTACCCATTGTTCTATAAAATGTGTCTTTTTAAATACCACTGTCCCTTTTCTTTTCTCCACCAGCTGCATGTGTTTCAAGGATCACAGGATCTTCTCCTTCCCAGAGGCTAGTGAAGATTAGAAAGCGGAAAAAACACACTCACGATGAAATGTTCTCTGAGCTCATGCTGTCCTCCCACACTGACAGAGCACAGATGAATGCGTGGAGGCAGACAATGTCAGAGTGCAGGAAAGCACAAAATGACTGGGAGGAGAGGTGGCGGGCTGAAGCTCAAATGTGGCGGCAGCGTGATGAGAGGAGGCAGGATTCAATGCTGAGGCTGCTGGAGGATCAAACTAATATGCTCCAGTGTATGGTTGAGCTGCAGGAAAGGCAGCAGGAGCACAGACCGCCGCTATAGCCCCTGTGTAACTAACTGCCCTCCTCCCCAAGTTCCATAGCTTCCTCACCCAGACGCCCAAGAGCACGGTGGGGGGGCCTTCAGCCACCCAGCCACTCTACCCCAGAGGATTGCCCAAGCAACAGAAGGCTGGCATTCAATAAGTTTTAAAGTTTTAAACTTTTAAAGTGCTGTGTGGCTTTGTCCTTCCCTCCTGGTGCTTCTCTCCTCCACCACCCCTCCTGGGCTACCTTGGTAGTTATCCCCCTATTTGTGTGACGAATTAATAAAGAATGCATGAATGTGAAGCAACAATGACTTTATTGCCTCTGCAAGCGGTGATCGAAGGGAGGAGGGGCGGGTGGTTAGCTTACGGGGAAGTAGAGTGAACCAAGGGGCGGGGGGTTTCATCAAGGAGAAACAAACAGAATTTTCACACCGAAGCCTGGCCAGTCATGAAACTGGTTTTCAAAGCTTCTCTGATGCGCACCACGCCCTCCTGTGCTCTTCTAGCCCTGGTGTCTGGCTGTGCGTAACCAGCAGCCAAGCGATTTGCCTCAACCTCCCACCCCACCATAAATGTCTCCCCCTTACTCTCACAGAGATTGTGGAGCACACAGCAAGCAATAATAACAGTGGGAATATTGGTTTTGCTGAGGTCTAACCGAGTCAGTAAACTGCGCCAGCGTGCTTTTAAACGTCCAAACACACATTCTACCACCATTCTGCACTTGCTCAGCATATAGTTGAACAGCTCCTGACTACTGTCCAGGCTGCCCGTGTATGGCTTCATGAGCCATGGCATTAAGGGGTAGGCTGGGTCCCAAAGGATAACTATAGGCATTTCAACATCCCCAACAGTTATTTTCTGGTCTGGGAAGAAAGTCCCTTCCTGCAGCTTTTGAAACAGACCAGAGTTCCTGAAGATGTGAGCGTCATGAACCTTTCCCGGCCATCCCACGTTGATGTTGGTGAAACGTCCCTTGTGATCCACCAGTGCTTGCAGCACTATTGAAAAGTACCCCTTGCGGTTTATGTACTTGCCGGCTTGGTGCTCCAGTGCCAAGATAGGGATATGGGTTCCGTCTATGGCCCCACCACAGTTAGGGAATCCCATTGCAGCAAAGCCATCCACAAAGACCTGCACATTTCCCAGGGTCACTACCCTTGATATCAGCAGATCTTTGATTGCGTTGGCTACTTGCATCACAGCAGCCCCCACAGTAGATTTGCCAACTCCAAATTGATTCCCGCCTGACCAGTAGCTGTCTGGCATTGCAAGCTTCCACAGGGCTATTGCCACTCGCTTCTCAACTGTGTGGGCTGCTCTCATCTTGGTATTCTTGCGCCTCAGGGCAGGGGAAAGCAAGTCACAAAGTTCCATGAAAGTGCCCTTAAGCATGCAAAAGTTTCGCAGCCACTGGGAATCGTCCCAGACCTGCAACACTATGTGGTCCCACAGTCTGTGCTTGTTTCCTGGGCCCAGAATTGGCGTTCCACCGCATGAGCCTGCCCCATTAGCACCAGGATGCCCACATTGCCAGGGCCCATGCTTTGAGAGAAGTCTGTGTCCATGTCCTCATCACTCTCGTCACTGCGCTGATGTTGCCTACTCGCCCAGTATCACTTTGCCAGTTTCTGGTGCTGCATATACTGCTGGATAATGTGTGTGGTGTTTAATGTGCTCCTAATTGCCAAAGTGATCTGAGCAGGCTCCATGCTTGCCGTGGTATGGCATCTGCACAGAAAAAAGGGGTGGAACAATTGTCTGCCGTTGCCCTGACGGAGGGAGGGGTGACTGACGACATGGCTTACAGGAAATTAAAATTAACAAAGGGGGTGGCTTTGAGAGAAACTGAATGGCCCCCTCAAGGATAGAACTCAAAACTGGGTTTAGCAGGCCATTGATTTCATAGAGGGAGGGAGGGAGGAGAAAATGAACACAAAACAAATCTGGTCCATTTCTTGTTTTGAGCCACTTCATCTATCTTTATACTTCTTGCTGGCAGCAGACTGTGCAGTATGACCGCTAGCCATCATCATCTCCTGGGTGCTCGGCAGAAGATGGTGCAGTATGACTGCTGGCCATCGTCTTCTGCTAGCTGCAGATTAAAAGACAGTGCCCTGCCGGTAGGACTCAATCGCCTTGAGACGAAACAAGGGAAATGACCTGGCTGAGTCACTCCCGTGTTTGCCAAGAGCACCCAGGTCTACATCGACGACAGCTACCAGTCATACTGCACTGTCTGCTGCCAAAAGGCAATAAACTGCTGCTGTGTAGCAATGCAGTACCACGTCTGCCAGCACCCAGGAGACATACGGTGACGGTTAGCTGAGCGGGCTCCCTGCTTACTGTGGTATGGCATCTGCAGAGGTAACTCAAGAAAAAAGGTGCAAAACGATTGTCTGCCGTTGCTTTCACGGAGGGAGGGAGGGAACGGGGGCCTGACAATATGTACCCAGAACCTCCCGTGACAATGTTTTAGCCCCATCAGGCACTGGGATTTCTACCCAGAATTCAAATGGGCGGTGGAGACTGCGGGAACTGTGGGATAGCCACCCACAGTGCAACGCTCTGGAAGTCGACAGTTGCCTCGGTACTGTGGACACACTCCGCCGACTACATGCACTTAGAGCATTTGTGTGGGGACAAACACAATCAACTGTATAAAAACGCTTTCTACAAAACCGACTTCTATAAATTCGACCTAATTTCATAGTGTAGACATACTCATAGAGTAGGATGAGAAAACAAAGGGGGACAGCGAGAGAGAGAGAGAGAGAGAGATGGGTTCTCACCATTCTGTGAAGCTTGAACTGGTCAGGGTTGCCAGGTGGTGGTGGTAGCTGAGGGTCCTGAGTGCTGGAAACAGGCAGAGCCCCCAGCATGATCAGTCAGGAGAAGATGAAGTCCCAAAGGAACTGATGTAGATTTTGGATCCAGGCACCAGAATACTTACTTGAGCGTGGGTAGGGGGTTTTTTTGGTAGGGAAACAACAATAGTTCAAGGGAGAACACTAGATTTGTTTATGGGTAAACTGATGGCTCCAGGGAGTACACCAATGTTGTTTTGTTCAGGCTAGACAACAGGAACTGATCATTCCTGGCTATGGGCTGTGTTCCTGTGAGGGAGCTCACAATACAATTAGGCGGCTTTAGTATTTTGGATACCAATAAAGGATTTATTACTAGAACTGGTCTGTTAACTACTGAGCTGGGTGTGTGCAGGCGTGGGTTTATTAACATCTGGAGCAGAGATTCCTCATCATGCAGTGCTTCCCTGCTTTTCTGGTCCCAGAGTACAGTGCGGTTCTTGCCTTGGAATCTCTGTTCTCTAATCTGTATGCTAATGGAGAAGCTTCCCTGTCCCATCTCCAATGCAAATGAGGTTAGAGAAGTTTCCTTAATCCTGTCACCCTTATCCAGAGGGGTTTAGGTGTGTCTCCCACTGCCTTTTCATTGCTTTTTGTAAGTCTTTCTTCTGATGGGTTTTGGCTCAAGCAGAGGCTGGGTTGGGTGGGGGGATCCTTTGTGAGTCAGACAGGCTGGATACTGTGCCCTGATTCCCCAAGAACACAGAGTTGACAGGTAACAAGATACAAAGGCAAGCTTTGTACCCCGCATTTGGCTGTGCAGCCATAGTGATCATTGGGGCCGATATATAGGCCCTGACACTCATGGTGTATATTGCATTTGTGTGTGTATCTATATATAATAGAACTCCCAATTTTTTTAATTAACTTGTGATTGAGGAGTTCATAAAATAGGAAAGTTCATAAAACTTAACATCTCACAATTACAGTAGATACTGTGCACAAGTAGCAGTCTGGTGCCTTGCACTCCTTTCTTCTTGTCATTCAAGCCACTGCAAAGTGATTTCCAGTGTATTCAAGGGTTGTCAGCTTGTTATTTGTCAACATCACTTTTGTTATGTGATTATCCCCCCTCCATTCCCCTGTTGGAAAAACATGGTTCCTATAAGTGGCTGTTTGTAAGACTGGTGCTCATCAAATTTAGATTCTGTTGTAGATGTGTGTACAGAACATGCTCTGGAGGGAAGCGGCTGTCTACAGTATGTGAAATACAGCTACAGGGATACAAGGGACAGATCAATCCCTGGAGTAACACCACTGACTTCCATATGCGTACAGCAGGGATGTATTCTTTTCCCCACCCCCATTATTAATCATTGCTTGAGATTCCCTGTCTGACAGAACATAACAGCCCCTGCTGCCAGCAAAGGAACTGCAAAGGGAGCTAGTTCTCCTATGAAAACCACCATAGATCTGTTGCTCTTAGGGCTTGTCTACACAGGGAGTCTGATCAGAATTGCTATTCCTCATTAGCTAGTCCCAATTAACTCCATGTGTGAATGCTCTTATTTTGCAACAAGAGTGCCTTAGTAAGAATTAGCTTAATCCATCTGGGAAGCTAATTTGGAATAAGGCACTCATTTTGGAATAAGCGTGTCCACACATGGAGTTAATTGGGAATAGTTAATCCATTTTAAATTCACACCCTACTTTATTCTGGACTAATTTTCCTGTATAGACAAGCCCTTAGTTTTTATTGTGTAATAAATCCAGTGAATAGTGAGCTCATCCCAGTGTCTCTCTTGCCCATTGTAGTAGGTACTACCTCTTTCTTTCTATCGTTTCCATGCCACATCTTACTGAGTCAACAAATGGTAGAGCGATGCTTTGTTCTGGTCCAGTCTGGGCCCCCTTTCACAGGCCCCTTCATGACTCTGGGAAGTCATGTTACCAGGCTGCCTTTCCCCATAAATCACATCCAAGTGTGATTCATTTGGTAGCACATGCTATGGGCTGCTCACGGCTGGCAAGCCAATGTGGCAGACACACGTGAATTGCTGGTCATACTTCACAGGATGAATGGACCACACACAGACAGAGCCTCTGAAAGCTGAGAAGTCAAAGGGGCCAGTTAATCTAATGTGGAACAGCTTTTTATAATATGAGAGAGAGAGAGAGAGAGAAAGAGAGAGAGAACAGACCCCTTTTTAACCCCCTTTGGTTTTGCATAGGTTCTACTTAACTGCTGACTTATTTTCAAGGTGCAGGTGGTCACATTGCTCTTGGGATGTGTATTAAAATTCATCCTGGGATTAACTCTTTCAGTTTAGGTGGCATGTCACCAGGCAGGAGTCTGGCCCATTGTTTTTTAAACAAAATAAATGATGTAAATATATTTCCATATTCTAGTGTGTCTATCATTACTAAGTAGTTGTTCCCTCGCATAGGGAGCCCCTAGCTGGCACAAAGCTGGTGTAGTGATAGAAGGAAGTAGTTTTTCACACAGTATGTGATTACACAGGGGAACTCATTGCCACAGGATGTTGCTGAGGCCAAGATTTTAGCAATCTCTAAAGTGGAATTGGATTCTTATATAGATAACAAGAATGCCCAGGATTGTTATAGTTAATGCTCAAAAAGTAGTATTGGAAGGAACACAAAACTTCATGCTTCATGGCTAAAACAAACAATCTGACTATGAGGGATTAGGATGAGACCTTCATGGGGAGTAGATTATCCCACATCTGTCTACTGTGAGGACTTCTATACCTTCCCCTGAAATATCTAACACTGATCAGAGACAGGACACTAAACTAGATGGAGCATACATCTGATTCAGTTTGGGAATTTCTGTATTCCTATCCCACTACCCCTGCAGACCCCAGTGATGGGGGCATGCCCAGAATCCCGTTGAGCTCTGGCTACTCTTGGCTGCTACACTGCCCTGGGGCCCATGGCCATCCCATGTACTTAGTTTAGAGTAACCCCATGCCTAACTTAGGCTGGGTTCACAGATGCTTTACATCAGGTGGCAAAAACCATCTGGACTGCACAGGTGTACTGAGCCCTCAGTGTTGTGATAGCATGGATTGTGTTAGACTGCAGCTTTGTTATAGCATCCATCCCCTTTTCCAAACAATGAGATGGTTGCTGGAGAAAGGTGGCAGCTGCTGAGAGTGAATTCCCTCCTCCCACCACTCTGAACTGATACACAATGGACAGTGACAAGATAGGCTTTCTGCATGCTGCCCACCAACACACCTCAACCCTGGCCAGGAGGGACCCCCTCTAGGAGGGAAGCTGCAGGAAAAGATGATGGTTGTGGGCATCAGAGGCCACCTATGCTTGCCCATTGAAACTGCAGGAAATAGGATCACCTGTGTGCAATCCCTATAAACACGGTCCCTGCTCATTGCTTCAGAAGAAGCCAGATCAACCTGGGGCTTTGTGGCAGAGGGGTAACTTTGTCCAAGAAGTTGCTGGGGGGCACAGACATTTGTCTGCAGGACCATGCCCTCCTGCTCATAACAACCTCACCACAAGAAAAGTTCTCCCCATCTTCTTTCTGCAAACAAAGATGCCCAGCACTTACTTTGACTTCTGCTCCTGCCTCTCCTCTTATTACAAGGCCCCCCCACCATATTTGTCCCCTGCCCTCCACTTGTGACAGCCCCCCTTTCCTGGGATCTGTCCCCTCATAACTATTTCTTCACAAGGCACGACGATGAGCTGGCTGCAAGTGGGAGCCACCCATGCAGCCTCCTTACTGCCCAGCATGAGGACACAGGGAAAGGCAGGTGAGCCCAACTGCAGCGGGATCAATCAGCTGATGGACAGCTGGCAGGAGGAGGGGGAAAAGACTCAGTTGAACTACTGCTCAACCAGCCCCTGACTCTCCTCTTCCCCTCCTTCTGATGCCTCCTCTCAGTCCCTGCAAAAGTTAGGGTGGGGGGAGATGGCTGTCCCCACTCCAAGCTGAACGTTGGGTGAAGGAGATGTCCCCTGTTCCCCTCCTATAATTACTATGGTTATTTACAGTATACGCTGGGCAAAATATGCCCCCCCCCCCCGCTTTGTAAATTTGCAATCAGATGAGCTTTGTGCCTGTGATGAATCATCAGCATTAAGCACCTCGTCGCAATATCCCACAAACAAATCCGGCATGGTGGGGCCCTAAGCTTGCTGGCCTCTAGATACTGCTGCAGTACATAAATGTTTAATGCTAAATTCCATTTCCATTGCCCAGTCAATCAGAGTCTGCCAAGGAAGGTGCCAACTAGGAATTGTGTCTGTTTCTGACTTTTATAGCACACGCAAGAATGTGGACTAAGAACAATCACCACATTTCACCCAGACCAATGAAATGCCATGCTAGTAACAGCGCCTGTCACTACGAATCATATTTGGCTTCAAAGCAATGACCCAGAGGTGGACACCTTTTGTATCTCATCAAGTAGAAGAAAACAGTTGAAACCTAGTCAAAGTGCCTGGGAGAACCCACCTGCTATGGTGGACAGTTAAGATAATCAAGGGAATGTTCAGTGTAATTCATAGAACTCAGGACAGATTCCTGTACTGGAAAATGCAATCTCAACTAATGGTAGTTGAGATAAGCAAGATTGTATTGTACAATGACTGCACAAATTTTAATGACTCAGAGGCTTGGAAGGTTGCAAGGTTCTGTGGTCCAGTGGCTGGAACAGTAGACTGGGATTGGGAGATCTGGATTTAGTTCCCTGTTCTGCCACTGATCTGCTATGTCATTGTCACCACATTGCATCCTTTCTCTGTGCATCAGTTTCCCCATCTGTTAAAATGGGGATAATACTGCTTACTTTCTTCTGTAGAGTACTTTGAAATCTCTGGGTGAAAGGTGCTACATAATCATATGGTGCAGACTTCAGCCCCAAGTAGGGGAGAGGTTCATATCTGACTGTTTCCTTGGTCAGTCAGAAACCCCAAATTACATATGAGAAGTATTTCAATATGAGGTGGTTTGGTGTTGCTTATAATCATGTCACAGCATTGTGGGTTTTTTTATCCTGTGTGTGTAGGTTGTAAAACACTGACACTCCCTGGGTGGAGAGGGTTAATCAGTGAACTCTAGCACTGAATACCCAATGATTCAGGCTGCCTCTTCCAGAGTTCCTCCACTTTACATGTTTGTTTCAAGCCAAGGAAAGGCCTCAGATGCACAATTACAAGTCAGTGTATGAGCATCTCAAAGGTTTGGGAGGGTCCAGATCCATATCTATAAATCTTACTCATTTATTTGAAACTTCACTTAGATGGGAGAGAAACATGGAAATGTGCAGCTCCAGTCACTAACAAATTCCAGAAAGCCTTGCAGATTTGGAATGCTCGGAGAACTCCTCTGGTAGCATACAGAGGCTATCTTATTGCTAGCATCCAGGAGACAAATTCAACTCTGCTGTTTGCAGATGGAATTTCATTGACTTTAGTGAAGTGGTGGCTGCTTAAGTCAGTAGTGAATTTTGTCCCTGATTTTTAGCATGCAGACTGCTTTCGGAGAATTAGAGGGTATGTCTACACTGCAGTTAAAAACCCATGGGTGGCCCGTGCCAACTGACTCAGGCTCAGGGGCCATTTAATTGCGGTGTTGATATTCGGGCTCAGACTGCAGCATGAGTTCTGGGGCCCTCCCACCTTCCAGGGTCCTAGAGCCTGGGCTTCAGCCCAAATCCGAACATCCACACCTCAGTTAAACAGCCTCTAAGCCCAAGTCAGCTGGCCCAAGCCAGCCGCAGGCATCTAATTGCAGCGTAGCCATACTCAGAATGAGAAAGAAAAGGGGTGAGATAGCATCAACCAAGGCAAGTTTCCAGTTTGACCTCTCTCTGAGCCAGTAGTCTCATTATTTTGAAACCAAGTCATTACACCTACATCAGCCAGGATGGGCTGAATGGACAAGTGTGAACCTCTATTAATAAATAATGATGGCTTACAGTTGTATAGCACCTTCCACCCAGAAGCCTCCTACAGCATTTTACAAATTCATGATCCTATGTGAGCAACTTGAACAGATGAACAGAAGGACATGGGTTCCTAGACTCGTAGGAGTTGAAAGCTCTACAATTGGAAAACTAATTTCCCCATGATTTTCAGTAGTCTCTAATATTTGCTGTGTCTAGGTACTGTGAGGTTGTCATTGTCTTCCATTACTCCCATGCAATCCCTTCATAAGAACATAAGAACGGCCATACTGGGTCAGATCGAAAAGGTCCATCCAGCCCAGTATTCTGTCTTCTGACAGGGGCCAATCCCAGGTGCCCCAGAGGGAATCAACAGAGTGCGTAATTATCAAGTGATCCATCCCCTGTTGCCCATTCCTAGCTTCTGGCAAACAGAGGCTAGGGACACCATCCCTGCCCATCCTGACTAATAGCCATTGCTGGACCTATCCTCCATGAATTTATCTACTTCTTTTTTGAACCCTGTTATAGTCTTGGCCTTCACAACATCCTCTAGCAAAGAGTTCCACATGTTGACTGTGCATTGTGTGAAGAAATATTTCCTTTTGTTTGTTTTAAACCTGCTGCCTATTAATTTCATTTGATTACCCCCAGTTCTTGTGTTATGAGAAGAAGTAAATAACACTTCCTTATTTACTTTCTCCACACCAGTCATGATTTTATAGCCCTCTATCATATCCCCCCTTAATTGTCTCTTTGCCAAGATGAAAAGTACCAATCTTATTAATCTCTCCTCATAAGGAAGCCGTTCCATACCCCTAATCATTTTTTTGTTGTCCTCTTCTGAACCTTTTCCAATTCCAATATATCTTTTTTGAGCTGGGGTGACCACATCTGCATGCAGTATTCAAGATGTGGGTGTACCATATATTTAGAAAGGGGCAATATGATATTTGCTTATCTACCCCTTTCTTAATGATTCCCAACATTTTGTTCGCTTTTTTGACTGCTGCTGCACATTGAGTGGATATTTTCAAAGAACCATCCACAATGATGCCAAGATCTCTTTTTCTGTGGTAACAGAGAATTTGGACCCCATCATTTTATTCTTCAGTGAGAACTGCAGGTGCACAGCACTTATGAAAATCAGGCCCCTTTCTCATTGAGCACCCAAAAACTAAAGACTCCAAAATCAGAGGCTACTCTTGGAAAAGTTTGGTCTAAATCTCTGTGTCTCAGTGTCTCACCCTTTGAAATGGGAATAATAAAAAAATTACCTACTTAATAGGTGGGTTGCGAGACTCCACTCATTAATGCTTGCAAAATCTCTGGTGATCCACTGATGGAAGGCTCAATGGAAATGTGAAATACTATTATTTTATTGTTATTAATAGTTGTTTAAAAAGATACATTGTAAAATCTTCCTATTGTTTATTATGACTTATTGTGCAAGACAGTTGCAAAATGTAGATCCAACATTGTTCATTATCTTAGAACAGATGAAGGAAACCACACCTATTCCACAGTTGATACTTTCTCAGCCCTTAGTTTTATTTCTGGCTTTCCAGACTGATTAGAATTGCTGTCTCTGTTTCTTTACACTGCAAATGCTTTGGGCTTGTTGTGGGTGGATCAGGAATTCTTTCTAATGGATGGAAATGCAGACAGAAGAAAACCAATTAATTCCTAGCAGAGAATAACCAACTTTGCTGCTACCCCAAATTGCTTTTAAGACTTCCATCTAACACGTGAACATACTGAAAAATCAAGCTGGCTGGTTTCATGTTGTAAGGAGGGGCAAGATTCAAAGTTCATAGATTTGATGTGTGGCTTTGGTCTAAAATATTGTAAATTTTGGCTTTTATGCAAGATTAATTTCTGATAATACTCGACTCCAGCCTGGGCAGAAACACTTCAAGAAGAGCCTTTTGCAGGGTAATTTCTGAACCCTTGCTTTTAGGTTAACACCTGGGATACAAAAATATAGGGGAGATGTAAGTGAAAAATCTCTAAAAGAAATAAACCAGTTGACCTTATTCAGTTTGTATTTTGAGCAAAGATTTATGCTGTAGAAAGAGGTTGGGTTAATATATCCAAAGCAATTTGTCCATCCCTAGTTTCAATATGACAAAAGCATTTTGCTGCCCCATTCTGACAGATGGGACAGCTCTCTCTACTGATTGACCCAGTCTCCAAGAGTGATACATGGAAGTTTTTTGACAGGGAATGTGGTGTATGTGATACCCTATGAAAGATTGTGTCAGCATAAGTCACTAGCTCTTAGTAGTTGCTTGGTTACAGATGTTCTCTCCTCAAGGCACAATCAAACCAATGAGTTCTGATTAGAGATGAACAAATATAAATAAAGAAAAAATGTGTGCAGATTTGCTTAGATGAAAACCCTAAATGCACTTTGTTCCTGCCCTTTTTTGTTGTCTGTTCATGAATATACTAGCAAATACGTTTATTGGCAGGAGTGTTAATTGGAACAGATTTTTAAGCAATCATTGAAAAATATTTATAGAAAGCAAATTTCAGATTAATAAATTGTAAGTATTTGTACGGGACATCTTATTCTAAGAGTAATGTACATCTAACTGGGGAACAGAACAATACCCATAGGACCAATGAGCACAGTCAAACCTAGCTAAAAGCACTTTAATTTTCCCTTAACAAGCTTCAGAGCAAGCATAGGTTGCTGAAATGACTTATTGATTAATTATGAGCAGTAAATGCAATTTAGAGAATTCTGATCTCTTCACAATTAATTTACCAACAGAAAATAAAAAGGTGAAATTTTTTGAATTAGTTAGTTGCTCCTAGGAATGCACCCAGCTCTAGTTCTGATGATGTGTTGCTTCTAAGTGTTGTGTTTCTTTGGCTGAGCTTATTGTCACTTGATAGCTTGTAGGGGAAATTACATGGGAAGAGTTTCTCTGGACAGTTTGGCTCTGGCATCAAAAAAGCAATGTGGTCTATGCGACAGGGTAATGGACTCTCAGACCTGAGTTCTACTGCTGGCTCTGTGACTTTGCCCAAGTCATGGAATCATATAAATATAGGGCTGGAAGGACCCTTGTGAGGGCACCTGGCCCATTGCCCCGTGCTGAGGCAGGACCAACTAAACCTAGACCAGATATTTATACTTGTTCTTAAAAACGGCCAATGATTGGGATTTTACAGTCTCCCTTGGAAGCCTGTTCCAGTGCTTAACTATCCTGATAGTTCAAAAGTTTTTCCTAATATCAAATTTAAATCTCCCTTGCTACAGATTAAGCTGATTATTTCTTGTGCTGCCTTCAGTGGACATGAAGAACAGTTAATCAACATCTTCTTAATAACAGCCCTTCTGGTCCCCCTTTAGCCTTTTCTTCTCTAGACTAAACATGCCTACGTATTTCAATCTTTTCTTATAGGTCAGGTATTCAAAACCTTTTATCATTGTTATTGCTCTCCTCTCAACACTTTCCAATTTGTTCACATCTTTCTTAAAGTGTGGTACCCAGCACTGGACACCATACTCCTAATGAGGCCTCACTAGTGCCAAGTAGAGCAGGACAATTACTTCCCACGTCTTGCAAATGACACTCCTGTTAATTCACCCCAGAGTGATATTAGCCTTTTCTGCAGTTGCATCACATTGTTGACTCTTATTCAATTTGTGATTCCCAGCAGAATGAAGTTGCAGTAGCCTAACCTTGATGAGAAAAAAACATGGCTTGCGAGGAAAAAGCCGCTTCTCGGCCAGTCAAAGATGGGACAAATCTTATATGATTTAATTTTAAATTGAGCAGCAATGGCTTCCAAACAATACAATTTTCCATGTGAAATTTAAATTTTAGATCTCCACACTATAGATGTTTGAAGTTTTTTCATCAAGAATTGTTCTTGATGAAATAACCTCTTGACCAAAAGAAAACAATTTTTGTGGAAAATATTCATTTTGTTAAAAGAAAAGGAGTACTTGTGGCACCTTAGAGACTAACACATTTATTTGGGCATAAGCTTTTATGGGCTAAAACCCACTTCATCAGATGCATGCAGTGGAAAATACAGTAGGAAGATATATATACACAGAGAATATGAAAAAATGGGTGTTGCATACCAACTCTAACGAGACTAATCAATTAAGATGGGCTATTATCAGCAGGAGAAAAAAACCTTTTGTAGTGATAATCAAGGTGGTCCATTTCAAACAGTTGACAAGGAGGTGTGAGTAACAGTAGGGGAAAAATTAGCATGGGGAAATAGTTTTTACTTTGTGTAATGACCAATCCACTCCCAGTCTTTATTCAAGCCTAATTTAATGATGTCCAGTTTGCAAATTAATTCCAGTTCCGCAGTTACTCATTGGAGTCTGTTTTTGAAGTTTTTCTGTCGAAGAATTGTGACTTTTAGGTCTGTAATTGAGTGACCAGGGAGGTTGAAGTGTTCTCTGACTGGTTTTTGAATGTTATAATTCTTGATGTCTGATTTGTGTCCATTTATTCTTTTACGTAGAGACTGGCCAAACCGGACAATGTACAGGGCAGAGGGGCATTGCTAGCACATGATGGCATATATCACATTGGTAGATGTGCAGGTGAATGAGCGTCTGATGGTGTAGCTGATGTGATTAGGTTCTATGATGGTGTCCCTTGAATAGATATGTGGACACAGTTGGCAATGGGCTTTGTTGCAAGGATAGGTTCCTGGGTTATTGGTTCTGTTGTGTGGTGTGTGGTTGCTGGTGAGTATTTGCTTCAGGTTGGGGGGCTGTCTGTAAGCAAGGTCTGGCCTGTCTCCCAAGATCTGTGAGAGTGAGGGATTGTCCTTCAGGATAGGTTGTAGATCCTTGATGATGCGTTGGAGAGGTTTTAGTTGGGGGCTGAAGGTGATGGCTAGTGGCGTTCTATTACTTTCTTTGTTGGGGCTGTCCTGAAGTAAATGACTTCTGGGTATTCTTCTGGCTCTGTCAATCTATTTTTTCACTTCAGCAGGTGGGTATTGTAGTTTTAAGAAAGCTTGATAGAACTCTTGTAGGTGTTTGTCTCTGTCTGAGAGATTGGAGCAAATGCGGTTGCATCTTAGAGCTTCGCAGTAGACAACAGATCATGTGATATGGTCTGGATGAAAGCTGGAGGCATGTAGGTAAGTATAGCAGTCAGTAGGTTTCCAGAATAGGGTGGTTTTTATGTCACCATCTCTTATTAGAACTGTAGTGTCCAGGAAGTGGATCTCTTGTGTGGACTGGTCCAGGCTGAGGTTGATGGTGGGATGGAAATTGTTGAAATCCTGGTGGAATTCCTCAAGGGCTTCTTTTCCATGGGTCCAGATGATGAAGATGTCATCAATGTAGCACAAGTAGAGTAGGGGCATTAGGGGACGAGAGCTGAGGAAGCGTTGTTCTAAGTCAGCCATAAAAATGTTGGCATACTGTGGGGCCATGTGGGTACCCATAGCAATCCTGCTGACTTGAAGGTATACATTGTCCCCAAATAGTTGTGGGTGAGGACAAAGTCACAAAGGTCAGCCACCAGGTTTGCCATGACATCATCGGGGATACTGTTCCTAACGGCTTGTAGTCCATCTTTGTGTGGAATGTTGGTGTAGAGGGCTTCTACATCCATAGTGGCTAGGATGGTGTTTTCTGGAAGATCACCAATGGACTGTAGTTTCCTCAGGAAGCCAGTAGTGTCTCAAAGATAGCTGGGAGTGCTGGTAGCGTAGGGCCTGAGGAGAGAGTCTACATAGCCAGACAATCCTGCTGTCAGGGTGCCAATGCCTGAGATGATGGGGTGCCCAGGATTTCCAGGTTTATGGATCTTGGGTAGCAGATAGAATACCTCTAGTCGGGGTTCTAGGGGTGTGTCTGTGCAGATTTGTTCCTGTGCTTTTTCAGGGAGTTTCTTGAGCAGATGGTGTAGTTTCTTTTAGTAAACCTCAGTGGGATCAGAGGATAATGGCCTGTAGAATGTGATGTTAGAGAGCTGCCTAGCAGCCTCTCATTCATATTCCAACCTATTCATGATGACTACAGCACCTCCTTTGTCAGCCTTTTTGATTATGATGTCAGAGTTATTCCTGAGGCTGTGGATGGCATTGTGTTCTGCACAGCTGAGGTTATGGGGCAAGTGATGCTGCTTTTCCTCAATTTCAGCCTGTGCACATTGGCAGAAGTACTCTATGTAGAAGTCCATACTAATTTTCCCCCTACTGTTACTCATACCTTCTTGTCAACTGTTTGAATGGGCCACCTTGATTATCACTACAAAAGTTTTTTTTCTCCTGCTGATAATAGCCCACCTTAATTGATTAGTCTCATTAGAGTTGGTATGTTTTTTTTTCATGTTCATTTTTTCATGTTCTTTGTGTATTGTGACAGGGTAGGGCCAGATGGCTACAAACTGAGGGCTGCTGTGAAGCTCCAAGGCGAGCAAATCCGCCAATAAGCACAAGACCCACCAAGGTAAAGGAAGAACTTTGTCACAGTATATATATCTTCCTACTGTATTTTCTACTGCATGCATCTGATGAAGTGGGTTTTAGCCCACGAAAGCTTATGCCCAAATAAATTTGTTAGTCTCTAAGGTGCCACAAGTACTCCTCATTCTTTTTGCTGATACAGACTAACATGGCTACCACTCTGAAACCATTCATTTTGTTGAAATTTTCTGATTGTTCATTTAAAAAAAACAAACTGATTTGTTGTTGTTTTTGTTTTCAGCTCAGTTTTAGTTATCAAAAGCTAGAAATGTTTACCAGGAATCAAATCTTTTTCAACAAGCAAAAATGGTGTTTGAAAACTGAAAAAAAATCTGTTTTGGGTTCTTGTAAAAAAAAAAACACCTGAAAAATGTTTGTGGGGAATGTCAAAAAAGCAAATTTCCCATGAAAAATAATTGTTTCTTTTTGAGTAGCACTACTCAACACTTAGGAAAGGAAAACAATATGTGAATGGGCAGCATTGTATTTGAAGACCTGGTAAAAAGACATTACTAGAGACCAGGTTTTGCTCTCTATTATGTTGTAAATCCTAAGTAACTTCCTTGAATTACTTTTGATTCACATCAGAGAAACAGAGAATAGGAAGTGGCCTTCATGTTTCGAATATTTTGTCTTGCCACCCTGCCACTGAGTTTACCATGGAAGTAAAGAGGGAGAGCTAAGCCCTGTTTTGGATGTAAAGGTGTGTTAATCTGATAGAAGAAACAATACCTCTCTGGTCTGTAAATTACCACTTTCAGGGGCATTGTAACTGAGATCTACTAAAGGTTATTGCAACAATTAACTGTGCTTTAGCTCTCTTTCACCAAGGAAAGGAAGACCTCATTTTCTTGCTGATAGAAAACAAAATTCCCTTCTCTGCAGCAGCTGTGCTGCAGTGAGACATGTTAGCAACTCTTTCAATCTTCCCTTCCCACCCACACACCCTGACACCACATAATCATCTAATCCCATGGTACAGGGGAACTCTCTTTCAGATGCACTAGAAATTGGTGGCTCTCCATCACTTACCAAAGAAGTCTGACATTTTAAGACTTATATTTATGAAGAACTTTGCATAAAGCAAGCAGAAATCTTCACAACCTTGGGGAAAACTTTAGAGGCTTTTGCCTTGGAAATTGCTCCCTTACCATATTTTGGCACCACTTCATCTGCTAGCTATTTCAATAAAGTCTCAGACACAATGTTATGTGTCATTGTAAATTGAATTTGTTTAAATAAAACTAAGTTAAATTAGTTTATCATGAGTCTGTAGCTCAGTTTAAACCTATTTAAGAGTATCCTTTCATGGGCTTACACTGGTTTAACTAAATGGATTGACAAACACATCTATAAAACTGATGCATCTGGTAAAACAGACAAAGCCCCAAGCACAGAGAGGTGAAGTGACTTACCCAAGGCACACATTGAGTCAGTGGCACAGTCATCAATAGAACCCAGGTCTCCTGACTGGAGTTGGGGGAAGTTTTTCAGCTGAAACTTTTTTCTGACTAAAAACGGAGATTTGGGTTGGCCAAAACCATTTAGCAAATGTGGGTTGGTTTCAGAGACTTGTTTTGGTTGATACACAACTGAGTGGGAGTCAATGGTGCAATGCTGCCACAAAAAAGGCAAATTCATTCTGGGGTGTGTTAACAGGAGTGTCGTATGTAAGACATGGAAGGCTGTTGTCCTGCTGTGCTCAGCACTAGTGCGGTTTCAGCTGGAGTCCTGTGCCTGGTTTGGGTCACTACACCTTGGGAAGGATGTGAACAAAATAGAGAGAGTCCAGAGGAGAGCAACAAATATGATCAAAGGTTTAGAAAACCTGACATCTGAGGGAAGGTTGAAACAACTGGGCATGTTTAGTCTAGAGAAGAGAAGGCTGAGGGGGGACATGGTAGCAGTCGTCAAATATATAAAAGGTTGTTAGAAAGAGGGTGGTGATTAGTTGTTCTCCATGTCCATAGAGAGTAGGACAAGAAGTAATGGGCTTAATCTGCAGCAAGGGAGAGTTAGGTTAGATATTAGGAAAAACTTTCTAACTGTCAGGGTAGATCAGCACTGGTTACCAAGAGGGGTTGTGGAATCCCCATCACTGGAGGCTTTTAAAGACTAGGTTGTACAAAGACCTGCCTGGGTAGTCTAGGTGTACTTAACCCTGTCTCAGCAGATGACTTCTGGAGTTCCCTCCCTGCCCTACATTGCTATTATATGAAAACAAGAAAAAAAATGGGACCTTCCACCTGGGCCCTCATTCTCCACAGCTTTGTGCCTTGTGTCAAAAGTTACCCCTGCACCTAGTGGGACATAAGTAAATGGAGAAGTCTGTACCAGGGCGATTTATGCTCACTGTCCTTTGCATGGAAAGAGAGGTGTAAATGATGAGACAAGAGATTGGGCAGTGGGGAATTGGGCCCATTGAGTTTTCCAAATGCCTCACCTGAGAGCAGAAACCAGCATGTCTTACTTCTGCCCCCACTTACCCAAGCATCATGTGACAGAACGGAGATTGGAACAGATCTGACTGCAGAACAAATCCATCATGCCAATAATCTGGGGGATTAAGGACCCCTAGCAGTATCCACTGACACAATAGCTGGGGTCATCATGATCCCTGCTTTCAATGCTCCTTGGATTAGAGGAATGTTTCATATGCTTCTGTTTTTCTTTTGACTCTGGCTAAACAAACAACTCATGTGCTCACAGTACTAATGTAAAGTGTCAGTAGACTTGTGTCTGTTGCATTGCCCTTTATGATTTACCTTTGTACGTGACACAGTGGTTCTGTCTGGGGGCCTTCACAGGGCAGGATGACGTCATCTGCATCCTGTTCAAACACTGTTATACTGAATGAAAGGCCCAGCTGTCTTGTGGAGCAAGGGAGCCTGGAATGGGGAGAGCTGTGTTCTGTCCCTGACTCTGATGCTGCAGATCTACCTTTGATGCTAACAAAGACATACCTGGCCTCTCCTCTAAGAAGTACTCAGCCTAGCAAGTGCTCTTGTTACACACGTCTGTATTCACTCTTTTCTGTGTGTCTGACTTTCCCAAAGGTGCTAATTTACTGCTGTTGGGGGAAGAACGCTGTGAAGATGTGGCATGGCATGATGTGCTAAATGCCACCTCAAATGTTAGAAAAACAGCAATTAGCAATGTAACATTCAATTACTTGCCTTTGTTAATGCAGCCCCAGCAGGAAAGCCAGCTTGGGAGTGGAGCAGGAAGACAAGACATTTCAGGGGACAGGTGTTTGCTGTAAAAAGTACAAACTCCTATTCACAAAACCTTAGAAAATGGGGAAAGGAGAATCACCGCCAGCCAGCATTAAGATCCATAGTCCTATCCACTTACACAGGAAATATTGGCTTATTCCTGATCAGATGAGCCACTGTTATTGGTATCAACTAAAACATTATTGGCCTGATTTTCAAAAGAATTTAGCTCCCATTTAGGCACCAACATTAATGAAAACTTGGCATGTTGGCTGCTGTGCTGTTTCTGGTCTTTAAGTATTTTAGTTTTATCACAGTTTCCCTCATTTTGGCTTGCAATGCCTGCTCTTTTGGGCACAGATGATTCAATGACTCTGACCTCAAGTTTCAAAACTAAACTTGAATTACACCAGAAGTGACTCTGCAATTCACCATTCCGAGTCAGAGAAAGGGCCCAATCCTTGCTTCCCATTAAGTCCGTTACATTGATGCAAGGGCTGCAAACCATTTGCAGAACCTCCCTGAAGGCCTGCCTGGCTAAGCTCACAGACAGCTCTGCTGGCTCTCTCCCCAACATGAGAACCCTTAATGCAGGGGCTGTTCCAGGAGGGGTGGAGGTATAACCAGGTCAGCCCTGTGCCATGGCTATTTCCTGGCTATTGCAAGGTGCCTAGGGGCATGGATAGCCAGGCACAAATTAGGACAGCCAGACTCTGCACTGAACTGGCTCCCAGAAGCCCCAGTTTGGGATGGGGACAGGCAGACAGGTCTCTTGCTCTGTGTCCTGGGCTGGGAGGAATCAGGGCTAAAGTGATTACCTAGCCCTCTACTGCATGCTGACCTTTCGGGTGAAAATATAAGAGTCAAGGAAGGCTCTGTCTGCTTTTAGTGGATTTATGCTTTGCACTCAATTATATAACATTTTCTAACTTCAAAGTGTTGACAAATATTAGCTCATCCTTGCAACCTCCCTACAAGACACTCTTGCAGATTGCTGTTTTTCAGGGTAAAGGTTCTTTCTGGGGAGACTGCTGAGTAAAGTATCATAATTCTCTCCCCAACCCAACCCATGCTTATACTAGCCATCATGGGGAGGAGAAGGTTTTGTGCCTGAGCTGCTAAATTTTCTTGGAAGTCTTGCAAAGATGCTACAAGTTTTTATCCCCCTTCTACCCATCAGGTGGGAAAGGAAGGAGCTGGTGAGGCAAGGTCACTCACCCAAGGTCCCCCAAGGAAGCTGTGTCGCAGGTGGATTTTGAGCTCAGGAATTCGTGGCTCCGCAGTCCCATGCTCAGAGCACTAGAATGTCTAGCTCTTAAGGATTCCATGTGCCCCTTTTGAAGAGTAGAGGGCTGCCTGTTGTCCTTGGTGCTAACTTATGTCTCCCACCTGTGAAACACTTGGATATCAGACAGCCTGTCTTTTGTCCTTGGAGGGTTCTAGGCTCAGGTCTTAAGCATCAAACTTTTACTCAGTGGTGCCAGGACAGGGGGGAGGGGGTGGAGAGGAGCAATCGGGGGTGAGGTCTTGGGGGGGAAAAGGCGGTGTGGAGCAGAGGCTTGGGGCAGGTGCGGTGCGAGAGCAGGGGCTCGGGGAGAAGGGGTGCTACAATGGGGGCAGGGCCATAGTTCCAGTGCCTGTGGCACCCCCACTTTTAGGACTCTTCCCCTGCTCCTGCTTCTATTGCAGTCAATGGGAGTTAGGTGCCTAAATAGTTTTGAGAATTTGGGTTTTTGTCCTTCTCTGAAATTAAAGGCTGAGATTTTCAAATCTGCCTCTGAGAGTTTAGTGCCTACCACCCTTATGCTCCATTGATAATCTCAGGCACAATGTGTTCTCTCTTTGGTAGCGGGAGCTAGTCACTCTTTTCTCAGACAAGTTGCCATATTTTCATCCAGTGACTTCCCTTGGAGTCCCCTTTGAATTAATTTGGGGGTATTTCTGATTAGGAGGACAGGGATGAGGCTAAGAAAATGAAATTACTTTTCTGTGACTTCAAATATAGTTAATTTTTAAAACCTCTGAAGGGGGAGAAGAAAGACATCGACTTGGACCAATACTGATGCTCAAGAGAAAAGATCATGAAAGATCCTGCTATTCTGAGGTAAGTGAAAATCCCTGTTGGGTTCACTAGGATTTCTTCCTCCATGCAGGCAGCAGATCAGACCCTGAGTGGGTTGATTTAAATGTGTATTTTCTGCAGGTGGGCTCTTTGGGGTAGGGACTGTCTTTGTTCTGTTTGTCCTGCGCCAAGCACAGCACGGTCCTGGCCCATGGCTGGGGCTCTTCAGCACCACTGCAATACACATAATAAATAATAGCTTGTGAAGTGTAGAGGGAATTAGGTAGAGGTTTATTAGTAGGGACCTTCTCCCCTCCACTTCAATTATCTGTTCCCAGGCTCCAGACATTCAATTAATTACTAACCAAGGAGTGAATTTCCCTCATCTTGTCTCCGTATTTTTCTGTGGTTTGCATTAGCCCTAGATTAGACAGCGATGGACACATGAAATTATAATTTGCTATTACAACATACTTTTAATTCTGTCTGCCCCTTCAAGACCTTACTATGGCTTCCCACCCTTCCTCCTAGCAATTTCACCATGCCTGGGATTAGGAGTGACTGAAGCCTGCAACAAGTGCAGAAAGGGGATATCCACAACCCGAGGCTTCGCCATCTGGCTAGCCCAGCGCGGAGGCTGCCTGATGGATGAAGTGTAAGTCTGATCGCACTCCTTGTTTTTTCCTGTGGAAAGCACAGACCCCTTCCATTTTGCCGTGGCGTTGGTGAGAAGGAATCAGTTGTGAAGCTCGCCAACGGAGCTCTGCCGGAGTGGATGATTCCAGAGCCATTCTAATGAGGTAGGAGGAAACACAGCCCATTGGCCAGCTGCTCGTGAGTCTGTGAAGTCAGGACTTTATGCCACAGAAAAACAGAGCTGCAAATCTGCAGCATGTAGTGTTCTCGGAGCAAGGAAGCTGTCGATTGACTTGCAAGGTAAGATCATCTATGCATTTAACTTTTTTCGTCAAGCCAGAGCTTTTCCAGGTGTGGTAGCTAGTAATCTCCTCCCCGTTACCCCGCATTAAGGAAGCCTGTGGGGTCCATTTTATTACTGAGGCCATGGTAGCCAGGAGGACTAGGTGTTCTGTAAAAGGCCATCATGCTGTAGGGATATTAGTCTCGTCTCTGTAGTCTAGACATTGTTGTGTTGCACCACGATTTTTTATACAGATCAAAGATTTATTATGGAGCCTTTTATCTGCGGGTGAAGGAGATTGCAGCTGTAGAGACCTGGGTTTAGGAAAGACTTTGTAATCATGGCTTTAAACAGAAATGGCATTTTGCTTTTGGTGTGGGCACAAATATAACATCGCGGTTAACACAAGGGGAAATACACACATACGTGGTCTGCGTGTGTTTGGACTGAGTAAACTACATCTGCTGTGGAAAGGCTTCATCTCCCAGCCCTGGGAGAGCTAAAAGCAGGATGTATGCATTACAGTTGTTCATTCATCAGTGGCTGCAGATAATGCAATTATCAAGTCAGTCGTGCCTAAATGCTGCCGTGCGTGCCGGCCACCGAGAACACGGTACTTCGGGGAACCGACACTTCCCGTAGTTTGAATAAAATATAAGTCTGGGAGGAGGAAATGTCTCTGTGGGGGGGGGGGGGCTATTGGTTAATCTAGATCACTCCATTGTTCCCAAGGATTATGGTCCGTGCATTCCCGTAGAGAGACCTGTCCATAAAAAATTCAGGAGTGAAAAAAACCAGCAACAGCTTCAGATATCCCTGTTGCCTGACGGATGGGGTAGATGTCTTGGTGCTTGTGAATTCACAGCAGTTTAATTATGTCCCAGCATGGAAAGGGCTGTATCATAGCCCACTCTTTTATTTACAGGCCAGATCCTGTATCCCGGGTTTTTCTGCTCCTGTTTTAAGGTGTCTTGGGGATGGTGAGAAATCACCATTCTTTTGCCACGAGCAAGAATATCACTTGTTTGTTTATTAGCCTATTAGGGTAATGGGAAAGCCATTCCTGCCCTGCTGCGCAGATCTCATTTCAGCAAAACTGCCTGTTCTCCAGCTTGTACGCGTGTTTGATTTTTGAACAGTGAGTGTACTGTGCTCCTGCCAAGCCCAAGGCTGCTACGGGGCCTCCAAACTGCCTGTATCAATTTTAGTTCCCAAAGCAAAAGCTCCACTTAGAGTGGAACCTGGAACTTCATGAATGGGATTTGCCCAAGCAAGGCTGTGCTGTGTACCTATCTAAGGGGAGAGCGGTAATGGTTTACTGACTTCTAGCTGCTGCTGTGCTCCTGCAGTCAGTCTTTCTGTTCTCCTTGTGTTGGCACTGCTCTCCCTGAGCTATAATTTGTACAGTAGTGCTTTAAGAATCTATATTATTTGAGATCAGGACCCCTGGTGCTAGGTGCTGTACAGACACATAGTGAGAGACACTCTCTACCCCACAGAGCTTACTGTCAAAGAGACAAGACAGACAAAGGGTGAGAGGAGAAACAGAGGCCCAGAGAGGTTAAGTGGCTTGCCCAAGGTCAAGTAATAGCTCAGTAGCAGAGTTGGGAATAGCTCCCATATCTCCTGAGTCCCTAGACCAGTGCTCTAACCAGGTTGCTTCTCTTATACTAGCGTTGATACTTTAGTGATTCTGTTGCACTGGTGCTTCACTCATACTCTTTCTTTGGTTGTTTAGATTTATTTATTATCTTAAAATATGCAGACTGCTTTAAAGATAGTCCTACTCTATAAAGCCAACCTCAGTACAGTAAATCTATAGAGAAACATGCAAATACACTGTGATGTTTCAACAGTCAAAAACACAATTATTGTGCCACCTTTAGAACACAGTAGACTTATTCCACAACACATGCACATTCTGTCCAGAGAAAAAAAAGGGATCTAATACGTTCTGTATGCATGGAGGGCTAAGCTAGAAATCAGAAAAGTAAGACTTACTGTACGTTCAAAACTAATAGTATTTTCAGGTGCCTCTTCCCTCAGTAATAATTGCACAGGTGATGTGGAGAGTACAAAATTACGGGACTATGACAAGGGGAGATGATGTGATAAGCAGGTTTCTTCTTGCATGTTCTCCATTTGCTGTTGAGGGAAAGAGTTTGAGGGTTGGGGAGATGTCAGTGAAACGTTGAAGCATACTGAAAATGCTGAATTACCATGCTGTCAGCTTTAGAGAAGGCAGCATCAGAGGAAAGGTTTAAATTACTGTTCTTCACTTAAATTACATTTTTTATTTTGAAAAGAGTGCTCTATGTGAGCGTATTTGGGGGGGAGAGTCATCATTCAGAGACGGGGTTTGGCAACAGTTGTTGGTCCTTGAATTTAGTTATCCTACTTAATGTCACTGCAGCTGCTTTGCTTATTCGTTTATGAAATGGATAGGAAATGATTTGCCTTGCTGATATCTTACAGCAGTGAGCTCCACTGGTTAATTATCTATCACCTAAACTCCCTAAAGTGTTGCTTTGGATCTGCTTTAAATGTTTGGCTCTTAACTTCATTGAATGCCTCTTTGTTTTTGCCTTATAGGACAGGGTAAATGGGAATGCCAAATTAGCCTTATTGATTTTTTTTTTTTTTTTTTAAGCTAAGGGCTCTATGTCCTTTCTGGCTGCTCCACATTGATGGAATCTATTCTCTCACTGCACTTTTCTTTACATTAAGCCAGGGGAATGTCCACAAGTCCCGTGGTCTGATCCTGAAACCATCATTCACGTGCATAAGCCCATTGACCTCAGTGGCACTATGCACATGAAGACACATTGCAGGATTGGTCCCTATACGACCTATATATTGTTTATGCCACAGGGGTTAAGGCCAGGTCAGCACTTGCATTACACAATGTGATTGGTATTACAGGTGATGTCTGCAGGTGAGAGCCACTTCCGAGGCGCAGCGCAGTCCGTGGTGCCAGGACAGGCAGGAAGCTTGCCTTAGCATCCCCACTGTGCCGCTGACCGGGAGTGCCCCCTGCCCCAGCCCTGAGCCCCCCCAAACCTGAAGCCCCTTCCTGCACCCCAAACCTCTCATCCCCTGCCCCATCCTGCAGCCCTCACCCCCGCACTCCAACCCTCTGCCACAGCCCTGAGCCCCTCCCACACCCCAAACCCCTCATCCCCAGCTCCATTGGGTCACGGGCATCAACAATTTTCTTCAACTAGTATTATCTAGACCACCCCTGGCAGATGTTTGTCTGACCTGTTCTTAAAAATCTCCAATGATGGAGATTTCACAACCTCCCTGGGCTGCAGAAGCAGCAAGTTTAAAAAACCTATTCTTTACAAATGAATATTAACACAAGTCCTTGAGGCTCATAGTTGTGAGTAGGTTGTTTTATTCCAATGGGTTCGTCATCTTTATTGGGGAGGCCAGGAGGTTAGAGCTTAAACTTTCTGGCCAAGAGTTTTAGAATTGGAACCTAAAGTTTAGGCTCCTAAATCCTTATTAAGAGCCTAAGCAAGGAATCAGATTTTCAAAAATGGAGAGTACTCAGAATCTCACACCCCTGACTGACATAGCTACATGCCAATATAACATTTCAGTGTATACCAGACATGTATACCATGGCATGGAAAGGCAAAGTGATTACTAATGAGGTGAAAGGTTTGAATGGTCAGTAGATTTGCACCAGACTCTGGTTTTGCTGAGTCTTTTGCTTTTGTTTTTCTCCTCACTTCATTTTTCTCCAGACTGGCTTGATCATCCCTGGAAGACATTGGAGTCTACTCAGTAAGAGATGTCAGCTTCACACTTTGAGCAACACAACTGAATAACAATATGCCTCAAGGGAAAACCTATATAACTTACTGGGTAACCATAATTAGATTAATTACTTCTGCAGGTTTAATTCCACCTCCATGCAGTTTAAATTGTTAGCAGTTTTCTTGTTTACTTCCTGTCCTAAATGTTATGCAGTGTTTTGTGTATTGTTCCAACACTCTGCCACAAAGGTGGCTGCATTATAGTGGTGGATGAAACAATCCTTATATATCCTTTTAAGGATGTATTGAGGTCTAAAGTTTATTAACCTCTTTACAAACATTACAAGCTTTGTAGCAAAGAGGCCCTAGTGTAAAATACAAAGTATTGATTTATTGTTAGGAATACCACTGAAATAATTTCCACTTCCTGTTATCCCAAGAACCTCCAGAGAATTCATCCAGTAACACTATGGATGGGAATCTTCAATGGCCCTGTCATCTTAGGTACACAGGAAACAAAATAGCAGTAATGCAGTTGACCCATTAATGTGATTCATAGCCATATTGGTCTTTCTAGGAACAAGATGCCAATATATGTATATAAAGACATATGTATATATATGTATAAACACTGCCAATATATGTATATAAAGGACAGATGGACCCTTCTGGCCTTGAATAAATCAGATAGATTTTACCAGCTCTAGCAAAGTTAGGGTGATTTTTTTTCTTAAAATAAAATAAATGAAGTTCGAATGATGTTTTTTCATGATGGCAGTTTCTGGATGAGGGGATTGGTAATGGGACACAGAACCTTTTACCTTTGCAAACAGTTTAAATTTGACCCTGGTCAGTAAGGACTAAAAGCTCATCATCATCATGGCAAATCCCAAAGAGATGTAACCTCCTTGAAGATTGGGTGCCACCTGGATTGAAGGACCAGAAACTGCTGTTGTTCAGTTATCCCTATTGGTTTCCCACTCCATGTCCATCACAAGCCACCATAAGGGGCACTATCTGGCACCCTAGCTGGCAGTCTCAGCAGATCAGCCAAGAGAGGGCAGTCCTGAAGCCTAAATCCACTCTTAGAGTTGGTCTTTCCAAGTCAAGGAGGGGTGAGGCACATTAGTAACATGATGAAAAGCCTCCATTCGGGGCCCTGGGAGCAGACGGGAGGAAGAGGCCAGGTTTAGGTTCTGCACATCTGGAATTCTAACTGAAGCTTGAGTTATTCTGTGTTCTACCCCAGCACAAGCACAAGCCCAAGGTGCAGTTGCTATCATGGTCCAAGAGACGGTTATATAACTGTTGGGAAGGAATAGCAATAGGGTCGTTCCTGTTTGATGCAAGATTTTAGGTGAGATGATCTAAGGGATCCATGGAGATGGGACACTAGGTGGGGAGGGCTCTGAGTTACTACAGAGAATTCTTTCCCAGGTATCTTCCTGCTGCATCTTCCCTACATGCTCAGGGTCTAACTGATCACCATATTTGGGTCGGGAAGGAATTTTCCCCCAGGTCAGATTGGCAAGAGACCCTGAAGGTTTATTGCCTTCTTCTGCAGCATGGGGCACGGGTCACTTGCAGGTTTAAACTAGTGTAAATGGTGGATTCTCTGTAACTTGAAGTCTTTAACCCATGAGTTAAGGATTCCAGTAACTCAACCAGAGGTTAGGGTCTATTTCAGGAGTTGGTGTGGCTCTGTGGCCTGCAATGTGCAGGAGGTCAGACTGGATGATCACGTTGGTCCCTTCTGACCTTAAAGTCTGTGAGTCTGTCAACTCTGTGAGTCTAAATGTGCCATGTTCACTATGGATCACTGGAGCATCCTTGAAGCTGTCTCAGTCGAGGTGAATATGCAGACTTTTGTCTGTCATTAATGGTATTTAAACAAGGGGATTGTAAGCAGGGTGATCTGTTTAACTCATAAAGATCACAACTAATTGCTCCCATTCCCTTCTGTAGTGTGCTTTGACTGGGGCTGTGCAAACATGGGAAAAATATTTGCAAGTGTTTGTTCAAATAAGATGTCTTTGCTATTTTTATTTAACTCCCCTTCATTGGCTCAGTTTTGCCACTGTTTATATGACAGCAACATGAACGTTCTAGGGAGTAAAAACTGAATACTTGTGTGAAACGGATTTGCTTCAGAAGAACTTGGCATCCATAAGAACATAAGATTGGCCATATTGGGTCAGACCAAAGGTCCATCCAGCCCAGTATCCTGTCTTCTGACAGGGGCCAATCCCAGGTGCCCCAGAGGGAATCAACAGAGTGCGTAATTATCAAGTGATCCATCCCCTGTTGCCCATTCCTAGCTTCTGGCAAACAGAGGCTAGGGACACCATCCCTGCCCATCCTGACTAATAGCCATTGCTGGACCTATCCTCCATGAATTTATCTACTTCTTTTTTGAACCCTGTTATAGTCTTGGCCTTCACAACATCCTCTAGCAAAGAGTTCCACAGGTTGACTGTGCATTGTGTGAAGAAATACTTCCTTTTGTTTGTTTTAAACCTGCTGCCTATTAATTTCATTTTGTGACCCCTAGTTCTTGTGCTATGAGAAGAACTAAATAACACTTCCTTATTTACTTTCTCCACACCAGTCATGATTTTATAGACTTCTATCATATCCCCCCCTTAGTTGTCTCTTTTCCAAGCTGAAAAGTCCTAGTCTTATTAATCTCTCCTAATATGGAAGCCGTTCCATACCCCTAATCATTTTTGTTGCCCTTTTCTGAACCTTTTCCAATTCCAGTATGCTGTATCTTTTTTGAGATGGGGCGACCACATCTGCATGCAGTATTCCAGATGTGAGTGTACCATAGATTTATACACAGGCAATATGATATTTTCTGTCTTATTATCTATTCCTTTCTTAATGATTCCCAACATTCTCTTTACTTTTTTGACTGCTGCTGCACATTGAGTGGATGTTTTCAGAGACCTATCCACAATGACTCCAAGATCTCTTTCTTGAGTGGTAACAGCTAATTTAGACCATCATTTGATATGTATAGTTGCAGTTATGTTTTTCAATGTGCATTACTTTGCATTTAACAACATTGAATTTCATCTGCCATTTTGTTGCCTTTTGTGAGATCCCTTTGTAACTCTTCACAGTCTGCTTTGGACTTAACTACCTTGAGTAGTTTTGTGTCATCTGCAAATTTTTCCACCTCACTGTTACCCCTTTTTCTATCCTGAAGGCTGCCATCTTGTGTTTGGGAATCAGCCAGTCAGGGCGCAGAAACCATAGCATGTGACTCAATTGACCTGTCACACAGTTCAAATAGCAAATAATGGGAGAAATTTGATAGACAATTTTCCAGTGGCCAAAGAGCTGAACTATGTTTAAATAAACCACTGTATAAAGAATTTAAGATAATGCCAGCCCAGAAAAGCTCCCTGCTTCTAACCCCATCTCCAGAAGAGAGGCAAAATTTGTGTGTGTGAGGGGGGTTTCTAATCTGCTGTCATTTAGGGTCAGCTGCAGACTTCAGCCTTAATTTCTCTGAGACTACCCATGTGCAGTCCAAGATTTTTCAGCACTGCCTCCTGCTCCAGGAGTTGTACCCGCTTTTCTGTTTCAAGTCAGTTTGTTCTTTTACCCTCTGCTCACAAATTTCCCCAGGGGACCTCTTCAATCAGGAGGTTGGATATTGGACCATAGTTAGCTGTCTATCTCTTGATTGCTGAGTCCAGGCCAGGATTTAGGAAGACCTTGTATGGTGATAGTAAGCAGTACAGACCGTGTTAGTCAGTTTAGGAGAAAGAGATCCGGGAAGAGCCATGGGGTCTGTCTGTGTCCAGGAACCTTAACAAAGAATCTTTCTGCTCATTAAAACTGAGGCCTGTCTCTCCTCTACTCTGAGAGAGATCATAGATTATATTCATGCATGGACATAGCGATGTGGGCAGTGTATAATATTAGTTACCAGTGAAGTCTTATAACCTGTTCTCATGTAATGTGTGTTTCAAGAAAAAACATTCAGAAACCTATTGGGTGCAATACATCATCACAAAGGAAAGGATGCAACATATACTCAAACCCCAAAGAAACATCTTCAGGGAAATGGTTATGCGCGACAGCCTCTGCGGAGCCCTGGAAGCGTCCCCATGATAACACATTTTAACAGGCGATCAGATAGTTTTGTTTTTTCTTTGACCAGGCCTGTGCTGTGCCATCAATACAGAGAGCCCCAAACTCCTGGGCTGGTTAATTATTAAAAGAATCTGCTAAATATTTTACACCTTTTTAGTAGTGGTTTATCTCACATCTATTGATATTTCCCCCTTTTCTCTTTCTTTTTGAAGCTTCCAAGAACAGAGGGAAAATAACCCTCAGCAAACTAGAAACCAATTTACACTCATCTAATACTTGAAAAGAGAACACACATCTAAAGCACATGCTTTGCACTGTATCCTGGCTTAGAATCTCTTGTCCTGACTTCCCCTACTGTTCAAGTTCAAGTCGCTCAAGTTCTGCTTTTTGGGGTAATTGTCACCTTTGAAAAGAGTTGTTGTGAATTTTTTAATAGTTAGATTCTGGTAGCATCTAGAGGCCAGCCAAGCTGAGGCCACATTGTGCAAGGTGCTGTACAAGCAGGTATAGTAAATAACAGTCCCTGCTCCAAACTGATTATCATAAGAGACAAGACCTAACAGGTGGATGAGACAAACATGGGGTGAGAGAGGTGTGCTAATAAAAATAATAGGGATGCACGCAATTCTTAGGCAGTCAGGAATAGGAAGCACAATTTGCCACCTGCCTGGCCATTTTCAGTTCTGCCATATCAGTGAGATATATGTTTTATTACAACTGATGGTAAATTCCCCAGACATTGGAGAACTTTGGATCTGTACTTAATGGCTTGAGCCTCTCTCTAAAATACCTGTAAATCTTTGCCTTTTGAAGTCAGGCTATTTCAGAAACTTTTTACATTCAATTTAAATTCTTTTGATTGTGTTTTATTTCTAATTAGTAGAGAAATACAGTGTGGATGTCATGCAGCTACAGCAGTGATCTTAAGTGAATTGATTAGTCTGTGCCTTCTTGCTAGCTTGCAAACAAAAGGAACTCTAAGAGAAATCTTGCATCAGGCCCAAAACTTAGCACAGGTCCTATTTCAGCAGCCCTTTAGAAATAGGGAAATCCTGTTGTTCAGCTGTGGGTGATGGGTCAGGTAGGTATTGCATTCAAATACCCCGTATAAAATGGTTCTGCTCAGTGCATGAGAATGGGGGGAATATTTTTTTCTGATTGTAGCTGCAGTCTGTAGAATCCCTGCTGATAAATCTTCCTTCTCCTGGGTTTGCATGTTCTGTACATCTGTTCCTCCTTGGTTGGGGGTTTTTAATTTAAAAGATCCCAGAACTCTTATTTCACTGTTTGTTGCCATCAGGTTGGGCTTTCTCACTTCTAGTAGGAGTGGAGAGACACCTCCTGACACAGTCCATCCGCTTCTGTGGTGTGGTGTAAGTAACTGTTAGGGTTTTTTTAAATGAACCTTTAGTTGTTAGGAGTTTGGATAGGCTACTGCCACTTCACAAGCCAGCTTATGTTGACCTAACTGTGTAAGTGTCTACGCTGCAGTGTTCCTCCTACTGATTTAACTCGCTCACTATGCCGACCTAATAACTCTGGCTCCATGAGAGGCATAGCGCTTAGGTCAATATAGTAAGGGCAATGCAGTGTCCATATAGAAACAGTACATTGCCTGTTGCTGCCTTTGACAGCTGGAACCCCAGGGTCGATAGCTGGAGCCCCACAGCCCCAGGGCTGACAGTGCCACACAATGACCCACTTACGTTGGTGCAAGCACTCCTAGTGAGGATGCACACTGCCGACAGAAGGAGCATAGTGTGGACATGAAGAGCTGCGGTGGCTGTAGGTTGGCCTAACTTAAGTCAACTTTAATTTTATAGTGTAGATATGCTCTAAGAAGGGTAGAAGACTGAACTGGACTTATTTAGGTCTAAAACCTGGTGGGTACCCTGTTGGTTATTCCAGCCTCCACTTGTTGCCTTGTGGTGGAAGCTCTGTGCAGGGGGGGCCCACCGGTGCCCAAACTGTGCCTCACCCCCACTCTGCCCCCACCGAGGCCCTGCCCCCCTCGCTCCTCTCTGCCCCCTCTCCCTTGTCGCTTGCCCTTAAGGACCCCGCCCCACCTGTTCTGGGGCCCCTGGCCTTAAGTCTGTATTCCGGTTTGCAAGTGTTTTGGGGCAAGGCTCTGTGAATCACCTACCCTTCCTCTCAGTGTGGTATTCATAAGATAGGACATTCCCATTCCTAGCTCTGCTTCTGACTTAATGCTTGAGCTCGAGCAGCAGAATATGGATCCTGGATTTCAGAAAAGCAGACTTAGACTCCCTCAGGGAACTGATGCATAGGATCCCCTGGGGAAAGAAAAAAACATGAGGGGGAAAGAAGTCCAGGAGAGCTGGCTGTATTTTAAAGAATCCTTATTGAAGTTACAGAAACAAACCATCCCGATGTGTAGAAAGAACAGTAAATATGGCTGCGACTAGCTTGGCTTAACAGTGAAATCCTTGCTGATCTTAAACACAAAAAAGAAGCTTACAAGAAGTGGAAGATTGGACAAATGACCAAGGAAGAGTATAAAGATATTGCTCAGGCATGCAGGAGCGAAATCAGGAAGGCCAAATCACAGCTGGAGTTGCAGCTAGCAAGAGATGTTAAGAGTAACAAGAAGGGTTTCTTCAGGTATGTTAGGAACAAGAAGAAAGTCAAGGAAAGTGTGGGCCCCTTACTGAATGAGGGAGGCAACCTAGTGACAGAGGATGTGGAAAAAGCTAATGTACTCAATGCTTTTTTTGCCTCTGTCTTCATGAACAAGGTCAGCACCCAGACTACTGCACTGGGCAGCACAGCATGGGGAGGACATGACCAGCCCTCTATGGAGAAAGAAGTGGTTCGGGACTATTTAGAAAAGCTAGATGAGCACAAGTCCATGGGGCCGGATGCGCTGCATCCGAGAGTGCTAAAGGAATTGGCGGATGCCATTGGCCATTATCTTTGAAAACTCATGGCGATCGGGGGAAGTCCCGGACGACTGGAAAAAGGATAATGTAGTGCCCATCTTTAAAAAAGGGAAGAAGGAGGATCCAGGGAACTACAGGCCAGTCAGCCTCACCTCAGTCCCTGGAAAAATCATGGAGCAGATCCTCAAGGATTCAATTCTGAAGCACTTAGAGGAGAGGAAAGTGATCGGGAACAGTCAGCACGGATTCACCAAGGGCAAGTCATGCCTGACTAATCTAATCGCCTTCTATGACGAGATAACTGGCTCTGTGGATGAGGGGAAAGCAGTGGACATGTTGTTCCTTGACTTTAGTAAAGCTTTTGATATGGTCTCCCACAGTATTCTTGCCAGCAAGTTAAAGAAGTATGGGCTGGATGAATGGACTATAATGTGGATAGAAAGCTGGCTAGATCGTCAGGCTCAATGGGTAGTGATTAATGGCTCCATGTCTAGTTGGCAGCCGGTATCAAGTGGAGTGCCCCAAGGGTCAGTCCTCGGGCCGGTTTTGTTCAATGTCTTCATAAATGATCTGGAGGATGGCATGGACTGCATCCTGAGCAAGTTTGCAGATGGTACTAAACTGGGAGGAGTAGTAGATAAGCTGGAGGGTAGGGATAAGATACAGAGGGCCCTAGACAAATTAGAGGATTGGGCCAAAAGAAATCTGATGAGGTTCAACAAGGACAAGTGCAGAATCCTGCACTTAGGACGGAAGAATCCCATGCACTGCTACAGACTAGGGACCGAATGGCTAGGCAGCAGTTCTGCAGAAAAGGACCTATGGGTTATGGTGGACAAGAAGCTGGATATGAGTCAACAGTGTGCAGTTGTTGCCAGGAAGGCCAATGGCATTTTGTTCTGTATAAGTAGGAGCATTGCCAGCAGATCAAGGGACGTGATCGTTCCCCTCTATTCGACATTGATGAGGCCTCATTTGGAGTACTGTGTCCAGTTTTGGGCCCTACACTACAAGAAGGATGTGGAAAAATTGGAAAGAGTCCAGCGGAGGGCAACAAAAATGATTAAGGGACTGGAACACATGACTTATGAGGAGAGGCTGAAGGAACTGGGATTGTTTAGTCTGCAGAAGAGAAGAATGAGGGGGGATTTGATAGCTGCTTTCAACTACCCGAAAGGGGGTTCCAAAGAGGATGGATCTAGACTATTCTCAGTGGTAGCAGATGACAGAACAAGGAGTAATGGTCTCAAGTTGCATTGGGGGAGTGTAAGGGAACTCAGCCGGGGCTCATCCCTCGGCGGGGTGCTGGGGCATCACACCGCCTCAGTACACTCTCTGCTGGGTTAGGGAATACCCAGGCTATGGCCCAGACCTTCAGGCTGGGTCCCGCAAGCAGTTCAATATAAGCCCAGGCCCTGGGTCAGGGTGGGGCAGCAAACAAACAGTCATGGGCTCAGGCCCTCAGGCAGGGGCTGAGCAAAATAGTTCAATATAAGCCCAGGCTCCTAGCTTTAGCAACCAGGGGGAGGGGGAGACTGCCACCCGCAAGGTGGGTGGCAGGGGGGACGCAGACCCACCCACTCCACTGCATCCCAGCCCGGGGCCCTAGCAGGGGTCAAAGACCCACTGCTGTGTCAGTGGGGATCCTGGCCGCAACACACTGACATTAACTCTGGCAGTGCTGCAGCCAGACTGGGGTCAGCTGCCCCCGGGCTACTTCTGGAGTCCCCCTCATAGGGTACCTGGGTCAGGACGGTGTCCTCGGAGAGTTCCAGCACCATGGGCTCCTCTGGGTAGCTGGCAAGGGGTAGGCTCGGCCGCTCCTCTGGGTAGCTGGCGAGGGGTAGGCTCAGCCGCTCCTCTTGGCATCGGTCAGCATCAGGCAATGGCCAGTCCTCGGGTCAGCCGTGGCTTGCCGGGGTCTCCCAAGCTGGAGCCAGGCCCCAGGCATCTGGCCTCTACGGCTGCTGTTCCCCCAAGTGAGCTCCAGGGTTGGGCTTTTCTACTTCCTGTCCGGCGCCTTGACCTCTGGGGGGCAGGTGCAGGATCCACCGGCTCCGCCCACTTGGGTGTCTGGGGAGGTTATTCCCTTGCAGGGTGGTGGGACACCACACCGCCTCACTACATGGAGGTTTAGGTTGGATATTAGGAAAAACTTTTTCACTAGGAGGGTGGTGAAGCACTGGAATGCGTTACCTCGGGAGATGGTGGAATCTCCTTCCTTTGAGGTTTTTAAGGTCAGGCTGGACAAAGCCCTGGCTGGGATGATTTAGTTGGGGATGGGCCCTGCTTTGAGCAGGGGGTTGGACTAGATGACCTCCTGAGGTCCCTTCCAACCCTGATATTCTATGAAATCACACAATCTTCTTTGCCCTTTAGTTTCCCTGGCTGCAAAGTGGGGGGATGCTTGCCTAACTGCCATGGAGGATATGAGGTCTAATTTTGTACGGTGAGATCCTTAAATGAATGGTGCAAAAGACTTTTTGCCCGGGGGAAGTGATCTGCTCAGTTGATATGTATGTTTCTTATATTCCAGTTTGCAAGAAACACAGATGCTGGAGGAAGTGGTGTTTGTGGCTCAGTAGGGGCCACTCTTCCCTCTGAATCAGTACTGCAGCAAGGTCACTGCATGGTGCTAGAGGCCTCTGTGCTCTCAAGGTGATAAGGTCCTGATCATATGAGCCTATTAAAAAGGCTATTGTATTTTGCACAAGAGGAGGTGTCTTGTTTCAGTGCCATCTTGGGGCTCTGGCGTTCCCCTTTCAGTGTTGACTGGGTGTAGTGTAATCCCCTGCCTGTTGCATGACATTGTGGCACACTGTTAAACAGCTCTCGCAATCTAGCCCAGAGGTGGCTAGATGGATAACATGATTCCTATGCTGCATGTGGTTTGTGAAGTACTTTGGGATCCCAATGGATGGAAAATGCCATGAATGTATGAGATATCACTGTTGTGGAAAAATCATTGCTGGGGAAAACTTGACTGGAAGATTATGGCAGTTAAGATCACTCTGTCATCTAAATGCTGAAGCCTTCTCTATTTTCTTTTGCACTGCCCCTATTCTGAGGGGGTGGGCAGAGATTAGGGAACCTGCTAGTTTGAGGATTTGGAAAAGTTGAATATATTGTCCTTCACTTCTCAGAATCTGTTTTTCCACTCCCTCCATACAATGTTGAGAAAATCACTTTTATGGTCATTGAGCAGTTGGGGACCATCTCTTTCCATGAAAGTCTGCAATCCCATGTTGAGGTTTGTGGCTCCCTATGAACTATGTAAGATGCAGGCCGTGTGTTGTAATGCTAGTCATTCGCATCCTGAATTGCTGAGTTGTGTTCAGTGGGCAATGCTGCTGAACAGAGATGGGGACTGAACCCAGACTTGGATCCAAACAGATTGTTTGGGTGTTCCAATCCTAAACCCCGGTCTAGGTCCAGTCGCACTTTTTGATTTGGAGTGTAATAAAAACGCACCCATCACTGCTCTGGGCACCCTTGTCATTTAAAAAGAACATGCACTAAAATAAACGGACCTGTCAATTCCTGAAAATCAACTCAAATTGCAGTGCTCCCCACAGTCCCCTCGCACCAGACCCTCACATAATAGTTGTCATCTCCCCTCAGTTTTTCTCCATTTCCTCCACTCACTAGGAGGAGCCCCACTTGCTCCTTTAACTGTGGCAACAGGAGAATATTTGCAGTGATGGAGATAGACAGGCGTATCCCTCAGCCCTATCATTTCTCTCTGCTGTCCAGGGTGCCCCCTTGTACTCACACCTTAGGGAGGGAATTAGATGCCTGAGCCTGTTCCACAGTAATTGCATAATTGGACTCAGTATTGATTAGCATTTATTATTATTTGTGTTTAATGTAGCATCTTGGAACTCAGTCATGGCTCAGGACCCCATGGTGCTGAGTACTGTACAAACCCAGAACACAGAGATGGTCCCTGCCCCAACGAGCTGACAATCTAAGTATAAAATGAGACAATAGGTAGGAACAGCCAGTGTGGGAGCACAAGGAAACAGAAAATATTGTTCAGCTTGATGAGCAGTGGTTTCAGCACACTAATTTACTTCCATCTGACTCCCAAATAGTAACTGTCACTGCCTCTTTCCTTTCTGCATACCAGAAAGCAGGTCTAGGTTTGAACATTACATTTCTATTGATTAAAACCTGTCACTTATTATGCAAATCTCATGATAATCACTTTCCATAATTTAATTTTGATTCCAAAACTTAATTTCTGAGTCTAAGAATAGCATTTATGAGCTAAATGCAGAGCAATTAACTTCCCACTAGGGGTTCCAAGCTGTCACCATCATAAACGTTCAGAATGTGTATTCCTTCTCTCCCCCTCCAAATGAACGAAATGGGTGACTGGTTTATTGCTCTTTGGAGAGGGGGCTTTGAAAAATGACAGGCTGTGCTCTTTTTCTGTGCATGAGTTTTTATTACTGTGTAAGAAAGGCTTGAATGTTTCCCTCACCCCAAGCTTTTCCCTGACTTTTGTTTTTCCACATTAGAAATGTGTGTCTTCTCTACTCTGTTTTTTTCCCCTATGGATGACTGTGGATCTGGTAGAAATCTCTCAGGGCTATAATGCAAGTGAAAGCTGATTAATTAACAGAGGAAGTGATGAAGTTTTTCAGATTGTTTAAAGGACTTTAAAAAGCAAAACCAAACCGAACAACCCTCCCCCTCATACAAATAACCAACCTCCTGCAAAAACCCAAACATCCTCCCCCACCAATAGAACCAAGCAGCTCTTTAACTCAAACACCTCAATCAGCAGTTGGGAGAAAAGCTATTTTTTGTTTAAAATTCAACAACCCACTCCAAAGGGCTGACCAACCACAATCTACAACCGAGACCTCCAAGCAAAGGAAGCCCAGAGTGGATATCAGTGATATTAAAAAGATAAAGAACAAGCAGGAGAGAGAACCGCACACACCTGTTTTTCTGTTTAAAAACCTTACATTTAAAGGTCACCTTTTAAGTGTTTATTTTATCAAAGGAAAAGTCAGTACTAGGTTCAGGAGGTCGATAAGCAAATATTGCTTATGTTGCTGAACAGAGGGTGATGGAAAAAGTCTTTTTATATCATTGGGTTGTAAAAACAAACCAAGCATCCGTTGCATTCTACCAGTGAGAGTCTGTGATCAGACTCCGAGGGGTAGCCGTGTTAGTCTGGATCTGTAAAAGCAGCAAAGAGTCCTGTGACACCTTATAGACAGACGTATTGGAGCATAAGCTTTCGTGGGTGAATACCCACTTCGTCGGATGCATGTAGTGGAAATTTCCAGAGACAGGTATAAATATGCAAGCAAGAATCAGGCTAGGGATAACGAGGTTGTGATCAGACTGCGTCTCTACACTGTAGTCACGTTGTTCTGTTTGCAGGCTCTGTTCCATTGAAAATGGATTAATTGAGGACCCTCCCTCCATTTTGGGGGGGGGGAGTAGCTGTTGTTCTGTTTTCAGGGAGTGGTTCTATTATTTTTTGTTTTAAAATCAGGTCATAGTCATGCCATGCTAGCTTGCTTGATAAAGCTGACTTTGCTAAAGGTCCGGTGTGTGTGCAACACAAGGCTGAGGTGGGTGGGAGTGGCAGGGACTCTGCTTGACTGAAGCTAAATGGCAATAATTAACAGACTTTTCCTTTGCTAGGGAACAAGACATGTCATTGACTCTCACCCCTTCCTTCAGGTCCAAGCATTAAACAAGCTCTAGACTTCTGCTTTTCTGTTACTAGCTTCTGTTCATCACTTAGGATAACACTTTCAAACGTAGGCCTCTAATTTAAATGATTTGCTTTTCAGAGAAGCATAGAATAGTGGAGATGGTTTTTCTTAAGTGTATACAAATCCATCTGACCCCTTTTCTCTGGAATCTTGTGGTATCATGGGTTTCTTGTGAGTTTTCTATGGGCCAGGTTGGTAATACTATAGTGCTAAAATAGCCCCCTTACGTTATGTGACATGTGGATTCTGTGGCCAGTAGCAATGAGAATTTCTGGGGTTTGTTTAAATATTGTAATGAACTGGCTGGGAGTGTATGTGTACCATACTCTAAGTAGGGTGACCATATTTTCCCAAAAGGAAAACAGGACACCGCAGGGGCCAACCCAAAGCCTCCATCTCCCCCACCCACACGTAGGACCAGTTCAAGACCTTCTGCCACCCGCCCACACAGGGCTGGCCCGAGGTCCTTCTAGCCTCCCGCACACATGGGGCCAGCCTGAGGCCCCCGTCGCCTCCCCCTGCACACGAGGCTGGCCCAAGACCCCCTACCGCTCACCCATGTGTGGCTGGCCCAGTCCAAGCTGCTCTCCTGAGCCCTCCCTCTTGCCCTGGGCTGGCATTACCTCTTGCCCTACACATGTTCCTCCATGTCCTGCTAGGGGTTGCACCCCACCTTTTTGGCAAAACTGTGCATTTGTTGATCAGTTGGCAAGAGCAAGCGGGACAAATGCACAGTTTTGCCAAAAAAGTCGGGACAACCGGGACACGGCTTAAAGAAGGAACTGTCTCGGTCAAAACGGGACTTATGGTCACCTTAACTCTAAAGGATAGACTCAGAGCTGCTCAATGGTGTGTCATAAGTTCTATATTGCCAACAGCTATTAGAGAATCTCCCTTAACTCAAATGGTAAGGATCTGTGCTTTTGGAGGAAGAGAATGTGCTTTCTAGCCTCACTTTTGCGGAGAAATTCCAAGTGGCCAAGGGTACAGCAAAATTACATTAGTGAAGTCCTGGATAGCTATGGATTTGTTACAGTGTTGTAATCTAGAGATACATTACATAGTGTCACTGCCAGCGGCGTATTAACGCCTAGGCCGACAAGGCCTAGGCCTAGGGCAGCAAATTTATAATAGCAGCCAGAGCCTGCTTCCCCTGGCGCAAGTTTGCACCCTCTACCCCGCCCCAACTCCACCCCTTCCCTGCCCCTGTTGGTCCCCTTCTCCAAATCCCCACTCCAGCCCCGCCTCCTCTCCTGAGCGCACCGCTTTCTCTCCTCTTCCCCCCTCCTTCGCAAAGTTGTTTCGCCCAGAAGCACTGGCAGGGAGCGGGAAGAAGCAGGACCCGGCAACGCGTTCAGTGGAGGAGGCAGAGGTGGAGCTGGAGTGGAGGTGAGCTGTGGTGGGGGGGCCGGGAGCTGCTGGGGGAGGGAATTATTTCAGGGCCTAGGGGTGGCAAAATCATTAATCCGCCACTGGTCACTGCACCAACATGCCCTGTTCTCCGCACACTTTTTTTTGTCCCTGAAATACTGGGAAAGAAGCCTGTCTCATGACGTTTTCTTGATTCCATTTTGAGTCACAACCAGGAAGAAGAAAAGGAGAATGCAAAATGTGACAGCAAAAAGTTAACTGAAACCTTTCCCCTCTCCCTTGACCAAAAGAGAGTCAAGGCTCGGTTTGAATTCTTTTAGGAGATGGAAACAAGGAGGTGGTTCAAGATGGAACTGGGGCTAGCATTTCCATTTGGATATGAGTAATTTGATTTCAATGGATTTTGGCCAGAAAATAGGCCCCTTTTAACTTTGGGATTGTACTCAGAGATCTGAACCGGAATTTCACCTCCATGAAATCCAAAAGAGCTTGGATTGGAGGAATCTAGATTTGATAGTCTCCGGTTCATTCTTTATGCAGAACCATTTTTCCACCTCTACATTTTTTGCAGGGTGTTTGTGTTTTGTGTGTATGCATGTGTGTGGTATGAGGTTCTTCAGGATACCAGTGTTCAGAGCACAGACTGCAAAGACTCATGAGACCATAATCTCTGGTGCTGCGAATTACCACAAGCCCTCTGAAATGAATGGAGCTGTGTCATTTTACACAAGTACAGAGATGCAGAAAATCCAGTCCCAGCTAATTATCTATAACCAAAACATACAATGTAAATACAAAACAAAAGGAAAGGAAAATACAGGCACAGACAATACACCCAAACTTTGTTCCCCTCACTAGACCCTTGCTGTAGTGCAGCGGTTCTCAAACTGGGTCAGAACCTCAAAGTGGGTCGCAACCCCATTTTAATGGGGTCGCCAGGGCCAGTGTTAGACTTGCTGGGGCCCAGGCTGAAGCCAAAGCCGGATCCCCACCACCGAAGGCTGAAGCAGAAGCTTGAGGGCTTCAGCCCAGGGTGGTGGGGCTCAGGCCCCACCTCCCTCACCCCCAGCCTGGCCCATGTGGCAATTTTTGTTGTCAGAAGGGGGTCATGGTGCATCCTTCCTTAATCATTGCTGGTGAAGTTCTGCTTTATACCTTGGATAGGGTATCCATCACGTTGTGTTCTTATACCTTGGAGAGGAATTCCATCATGTCCTGTTCTTAAAAGGGTACATCCTCCTTCCTAGTAAGAGCTTGCACTCTGTGTGTGTAGATTAGCTGTCCTCATTGCGAAGGTCAATTATCATTATTACCATGGTTTCTCCTGGGAATGAAACAGTTACCCATTTCCTCTCAAGGAGAGCTTGAAACATCTTCAGCGGTTTCTAAATCCTGCTCTGAGATGTTTCAGTGTAAGGCATCCTAAATCAGATTTTCCTGAGCAATTTCAGTGCTCAGAACCCCAGCAGATGGCCCATGTTCTGATACTTGGACAGAGTTTACATTTCACTGTTTATATCCCTTTAAATGTTCAGGTGCAAGTTCAGATCAGGCAATGTGGAGCTACTGTGAAAGGACTGCATGGCATGTGGTTATGAGAGATGTAGTTGCAACAGCCTCATCTTGGTAGTCATGCTGCTGAATATGTAATTAAGGGTTGGTAATACAGCTTTGTGATGCTCACATCATCTTTCATCAGAGAGGCAGTGCTGTGTTTAAATTCTCAGATTACATAACCCAATGAGCCACTGATATGTTTAATTGAGGTTAGAAGTAGCTAGATGATCACAGTGCCACCTACACCTTATACCTCTCGACTCGAATCTCTTGTCTGAATCTTCAGTGTCCAGGCTAGAAATTAAATGGAATGGCTTGTTTGCTGTACAGGGCATAATTTAAAAAAAATAATAATAAATCCTGTCTCACCTTGGGCCTCATCCTTTGTCTTCTTTATCCTTCCACCTGGGTAGGGTGAGAATGAGCATTGAAGTGCTCTGTGGCAGTACAAAAAACACCCTCAAATTCTGCTGTTTTCATATGGGGAAAATCCCAGAGATGTATCTGATCTCAAAATCCTTGGATCAAGCTTTGTGGGTGCTTTCAGGATCTTTTTCTGAGGTCTGCATACTACTCTCATGGGCTGACTCATAAGCCTGGATCAGAATGTCCTGAAGTTAGATGTATGGAATTTGGAAATTCAGATCTGAATTGCATGGCTTGGCAATTTATCCGAGTGAACTGTAAATCCATTCACTTTTTTGTGCATTATTAATTTCAGATTGTTATTCAGATATTTAAAATTATATACTAGGTACCTAGAACCCTTATTAAATGACTTGTCTTCTCTCCCACTCTTTGATTTCCCTGAGGGATCAAAGAGGAATTCAAAACATTGAATTTTGAGGCACCACAGTTATTTTCATGATATTATGATGTCCTAGTTTCAGAATTATTATTTCACTGCAAGAAAGGCTGAAGTAGGAGGGGCAATCTTTTGGAGCTCTTGCAATGTATGTGATCACTTAGGAGGACTTGCAGTGTTGCTAAACTCATGATCATATCATAAATGTTTCAATATTTGTCTTTTTTTAAAAAGCCCCTGCTTCTGGAGTCGGGTGACTATTTGAGACTCTCAGCTTTCTTTCTTTCTTTCTTTGAAGTGTCTAGCCCTGCTGGCTGCAGAGGAAAGCTTGAAAACCTGACTGCTAAAAGTTCAGAACCCAGAAGGCAAATAAAAACATCTCTAAATATATTATTTGTAAAAATCTCTTGAGTTTTAAGCCAGTCATGTGATTTTTGAACACTTGGGAGTTGGCTTAGTTTTCAAAGGTGGGCATTTTAAAAAAGACATCCAAATTCTGCCTTGGGATGCTTAAATTACACTTTGTCATAGAAAACAGACACACAGGCAAATAGCGTCAGATTCAAAGTTCATCAGAGTAAATTGAAACACTCCCATTGACTTCAGTGGGCTTTGGATCAGACCCATGTATCATGTACTGATTTAAATGTCCTGTTGAAATGCCCATGTTTGAAAATTCGTCCATTAAGTGTTTTCAATAATAGCAAATGGAACAAAAAAAGGTGCTCACCAAGTCAACTCCTGTATAAATGATTCCCCATTCCATCCACAAATGTTCTGCTTGAATGTCACCCTCTAAAATATTTTAGGTTGTGTCCTTTAGTCCAGATTGCCAGTGAAAATTGCTCATGTTCCTGTGATGCTCTGCTCTCTTCAGTTTCATTATGTTGTTACATAGGGTACAGATGTTTGTTTTATGTTGTTTTGCCTTTTACTCTACGGAAATAGACAAACTGATATTCTCTAAACTCAGGCCTTCCATTTCCACTGACCTCATGTCTATCCTGACTAAGCAGATAATCATCTGCTAATTTTTCTCTTTTTCCCTCTTCCTTTGTATTGGTGGATTTTGTCCTTCATGCTCTTATTCTGATGTATCTCTGAGATGCAGGTTATTGGTGAATTGTTCTTGTAATATGTTTCTACACTTGCACTGTGTAAGCATTGGCATAAAGCAGGGGTGGCCAACTTGTGGCGCCAGAGCCACATGCGGCACTTCATAGGTTAATGTGGAGCTCCTTGCATAGGCACTGACTCCGGGGCTGGAGCTATAGATGCTAACTTTCCAGTGTGCCGGGGGTGGTCAGTGCTCTGCTCTGCCCCAGGCCCAGGCCCTGACCCCACTCCACCCCTTCGCCCGAGCCTGCCATGCCCTCGCTCTTCCCCGCTCCCCACTAGAGCCTCCTGCGCACCGTGTAACAGCTGATCGCAGCGGGCGGGAGGCCTGGGGAGGGAGCGGGAGGCACTGACTGGTGGGGTTGCTGGCGGGCAGGAGGCGCTGTAGGTTGGAGTGGGGGGAGCTGATGCGGGGACTGATGATATATTAGTGTGGCTCTTTGGCAATGTACATTGGTAAATTCTGGCTCCTTCTCAGGCTCAGGTTCTCTGCCCCTGGTATAAAGTGTACACATGGTTCCTATCAGTTGTATGTTATATTGCTCAGTAGCAGGTGAGGTGCAGCTCATGATCTCAATTTTGTGATGCACAGTAACAGAGAGAATATGGCCCAATATGTAGAGATGGCAATTAGAGTCAGACTTCTAGCTTCTGTTCTCAGCTCTGTTGCTGATTGACTGTGTTACCTTGGACAAGTTGCTTTATTTCTCTGCCACATATTTTATTAGCAGTAAGTGATGCACTAAGCAGGAAGACCTGTAGGAAACAACTTTATTATATGGGCCGAGAGGCCAATGTTACATGCTGATGCTCTACTCTTTGTCTAGCAACAACCCAGCCCTGAATTGCATTCTTGAGCCCCTGGTTCCTTATCAACATGAGTTCCCCATGAAACCTGACTCTCATTCTCCAATTCCACCCATCATACTACAGCACTGTTTATCCATCTGTAGAATGGGAACTAAAACACCTTACCTCCCTCACAAAGCTGGTATGAAACTTTGGTAAATGTTTGTAATATGCCTTACAACTCTTAGCTGAAAGGTGCTACAGTAGCACCAATGACCATGATAAAGTAGAACGTACTCATGTTCTACATGAGAGGAATGAGTGCAGGATTAGGAATCAAGAACTCCCAAGTTCTAGTTGCTAGTATTGATTATGGACTACATTTTCTACTGATTCTTTGGTGCCTCAGTTTCTAGGTCAGATTCTTTCAGAAGGATTTAGCACCCACAGCAACATTTAATTTCAGTTAGAGTTGTAATCGCCCACTTCTGAAAATCAAGCCCAAGTTAGGCAACCAGAAATGGAGGTGGCAAAAATCAGTAGGAGCTTTTGAAAATTGTGGCCGTACTGTACATTTCTGGATAAATAATTTACTTAGCCTCTATCTCTGTTTCCTTATCTGTAAAATCGGTATGATTAATGTAACCTAAATGGGGTTGTGAGGTTTAATTTGAAATTGCACAATTCTTTGGGCATGTAAAGGATGCTAAAGGTTCTTATTCTTAAATGCAGATTCTGAGTTTCTGATTTAAAAGCAGAGGGATACAAACAAGTATTTCAAAGGGTGTCTGTCCACATCTAATGTCATGTATTATAAGAGTTTTGTATAGCTAAATGTTTATTGGGATGGGTGTGGGAGGGTATATGGCGCCAACTAATTTGCTTGAACAACAAAAAGGGAAAGTTTTTACACTGTTTTCTAACGAGTCAATCAGAAATTTTGTGTTCACTTTTACTGGGTCTGCCATTGTTTGTTGAAATAAGTTATGAATGTATTTGTCAGGAAAGATAAATCTGTAAGAACTGTTGCATTCAATACATTTCCTTTTTAAGTAGAAACAATATAAAGAGCTTAATTCAGCACTGAATAAATCTCACTTTTGTTGCACTGATTGTATAAAATCCTGGGCTGCTCTGCTCTGTGTTTGCCTCACACTGTTTATATTCCCTAAAATGTCATTCCAGAACAGAGCTTGGCGTAGGACTGCAGTGAAAGCCATTTCATTCCATGTATGGACCTGGTCTCCCAAAGCTATTTTAGTGGGCAGCTAGAAAGTATTCCTTTGTGAGCTGTCATTTTGTTTGTGTTGATGTGTATTAGACAGTTTGATGGGGTGGCTATGTTCCTCTGAAATGCTGCGCTGTGCACTTTCCAGGAAGGGGCAGGGCAAGTTGTGGTTTTTCATTTTGTTTTGTTAAAACCATATCTTGACATTCTGACCCTGTTAGTCTAGCTGGTGGTAGAATTGTCTAAACCCTTCTGCATTTTGCAGTGGGATCCATTTAAAAACTCAAAGGGCAAGGTCCCCTAGTGGCTATTAATCAGCACTGACGACAATAGAGCTATAGCCATTTACATCAGTTGAGGATGTGGTTCCAACATTCACAATTCAACCTTCAGAAACTGGGGTATCTCCCTGTACTCAGCACAAGAGTGTAAACTGGTGGAGAGCATCAGCTGGTTCACCAATGGAAAGAAAAGCCTTTCTATCAGTGAGTTTCTTCCTCAAGGTTTTAGTCTTAGGGCTAAATTACGGCATTTAGCCACAAACCTCAAACAGGGGAAGACACGCTGCCCAGGAGGAACCAGCCTGGGACACAGTCTCCCTTGCAACTGCTCCCTGAAGATGGATGGGGGCGGGGTACGCATGCACCAGACAGTAGGGTGGGCACAGTGCTCTTGTAACCCACACACCTCCTGAGGCTGGCACATGATGGCATACATCACATTGGTAGATGTGCAGGTGAACGAGCCTCAGATAGTATGGCTGATGTGATATATGCCATCATGTGCCAGCAGTGCCCCTCTGCCATGTACATTGGCCAAACTGGACAGTCTCTACGTAAAAGAATAAATGGACACAAATCAGATGTCAAGAATTATAACATTCAAAAACCAGTCGGAGAACACTTCAGTCTCTTTGGTCACTCGATTACAGACCTAAAAGTGGCAATTCTTCAACAAAAAAACTTCAAAAACAGACTTCAACGAGAGACTAATTAATTAATTAACTAATTAATTGGAATTAATTTGCAAACTGGACACCATTAACTTAGGCTTGAATAAAGACTGGGAGTGGATGTGTCATTACACAAAGTAAAACTATTTCCCCATGTTTATTCCCCCCCGCCCATACACACTTTTCCTCATACGTTCTTGTCAACTGCTGGAAATGGCCCACCTTGATTATCACTACAAAAGGTTTTTTTTTCTCTCCTGCTGATAATAGCTCACCTTCCCTGATCACTCTGGTTACAGTGTGTATGGTAACACCCATTATTTCATGTTCTCTGTGTATATAAAATCTCCCTACTGTATTTTCCACTGCATGCATCCGATGAAGTGAGCTGTAGCTCACAAAAGCTTATGTTCAAATAAATTTGTTAGTCTCTAAGGTGCCACAAGTACTCCTTTTCTTTTTGCGGATACAGACTAACACAGCTGCTACTCTGAAACCTGTTCCTACATAGTTGCTTGCCTTCCCCGAGAGTTTATTGGGCCTTTCTTGTGTTCTGGAGGATTTTCCTTTTATGGCAAGAGGGCAGTTCTGCCTACCTGCCCATTCAGCTCTTGGCTGCTCTGTTGAGGCTACCAGCTGGTACCAACCATGACGATGGACCTGTGAGTTTTGGAGACTTAGGACCAGATTTTCAAAGGTATATGGAAGCCTAAAGATGCATCTAGACAACTAATGGGATTTCAAAAGCCCTAAGCAGGTTAGGCACCCAACTCCCCTTGTCAATCCCACTAGGTGCCTAAATACCTCTGGTAAACGTGACGCATGGATGCTAGGAGTTGAACTGAAAGCACTAATATAGTACCCAGAGACCATGCAACAGCTGTTAGTGGTTTTCAGTGGCTTATGAACTGAGCTAGATTTAAACTGTTGGTGTGGGGATGAAAGACTGGGTATTTCTTACCAATCCCCTCATCCATTCAGCATGTCCTGAGTTACTCGCTTCATAATTGTGACTGCAGGATGTTCAAGAGGACCATGTATCTTAAAGCTGGTGTTGGAGTAAGCATGGGTCGCACCAAAACACATGCAAGGAGTGAACCATGCACTGGCCCATTCCCCAAAATATCTGGGCTGCACAACAGGGCACACCTACTCCCTGCTGAGAAAATAGGACTTTAGAAGGGACATCAAAAGATGTTAGGGCCACCTCCATTTCTCCCTTTTGAATGCAGCATCTTTGTCAGTGAATTTAGTGCTCATACAGCAATAATTTTGATATCTACGTCGATGTTCATTGGCCCAATCAGAGACTTTTATTTGTCCCCACAAATGAATTGCTTTTACCCATCAGATAGTCTTGTCTGTTTATTTCTAGTCTGATTTCAAATGGCCAAGTGAATGTGCTTCCCCCACAGCTCTTGAAATACATTTTTATTGCCTAATAGATCTACTCAAATCTAGAATTCATTGGGCAGTGCAGGACACTATTCCAGTAACCACGAAAATGTGGGAGAGCCGGCATGACCATCATTAACGCATTCATAGTAGGAAGAAGCAAGGTCATGCTAGCATATTAGTGTACCCCTCTCCGGTGCATAGGTCACATATGGAAGTTTATGGGCCTGGTTGGTTAAGCAGTAGAGGCTCATGCTTTTAGAGATAAAAGTCCCAGGTTCAGTTCCTGGAGATGGCTCAGTCAGGGCACTGTTATATTTGAAGAAAGAGGTGGATAATTGCCAATGGCAAAATGGAAAACCTGTTACTCAGTGATGTTGACAGAAACACATAAGCCTATGTCATGCTAATGACCTCTCCAATTTCCTGCAATATTCTGCCTCCAAAAAGTACTTTGAAAAATTATGGCAAATTTCTTTGGTTGGGATTTCCAAAAGTGCCTAATGCAGTTGGACACACAGCTCTCATGGGTTTTCAGTGGAAGTTGGGCACCTATGTCTCTCAGCCTCCTTTGAAAAAATCTCAGCCTTGATCTCCTCATTGGGAAAACTCAAGACCTCTGTTCTCGTAATGCTATGTATGGAAAAAACAAAGCAAGCCTCTTCAGTACAGCAGTTGCAAAAGGCTTTGTAAACACAGCTGGGAAAATGTGACTGTATATGTATTAATAATAACAATTCATCTCCTTTTAAAATATATCAAAACTGAAGAGTGAGCTGTAACATGGAAGCCATTTAGATACCTTCTAAAGTATTCTATTGTAGTTTCTTGAATGCATACGCCTCCTTCTTTTGAGACAATAGATATCTTGGTTTTGCCCTGGGTTGCATACCAAATACAGTTCGTCAATGAATATTTACTTTCTGTTAATGCAGGAACTCTGTTACATAAAGAAAATGCTTTGTGCATGAAAGGCCCCATCTTGCACCACTATTGCATTGTAATAACCCCACTGATATCAGCTGAATTATTCCTGATTTAAATCGGTAATTCCAAGCCCTCAAATCTTCCATATTTCTGATAGTTTATACTCTAACATGAGGAATTTCAACAGATGTTTCTGTAAGTGTAGCCCAAAAGCCTACACTGTTTTAAAAAGCAAACTCACTGTCTCTGTATAGGGTTGCCAGGTGTCTGTTAAAAGTCCAGTCACCAGTGCTGTGAGTTTAAGGCAGGCTAGTCCCTACCTGTCCTGCCACCATGTGGGGGAGCCACTGCCCCCACCCCGAGCACCGGCTGGCCAATGGGAGCTGGTGGGGCGGTGCCTGTGGCCAATAGTAGCACACAGAGTCTCCTGCCCCCCTCCCCCCCCCCCGTCTAGGAGCTGGACCTGCTGGCTGCCTCCAGGGTGCAGCGCGAAACCAGGACATGCAGGGAGCCTGCCTTAGCACCGCTGTGCCGCAGACTGGGAGCCGCTCGAGGTAAGCCGTCCCCCAACCCCCTGCCCCAGCCCTCAGCCCCTCCAAACCCAGAGCCCCCTCCTGCACCCCAAACTGCTCATCCCCGGCCCCACCCCAGATCCCGCACCCCCAACTGGAGCCCTCACCCCTCCCCTGCACCCTACCCCCTGCCCAAGACCAAAGCCCCCTCCCACACCCTGAACCCCTCATCCCGGGCCCCAGCCCAGAGCCTATACCCCCTCCCACTCCCCAACCCCCCTGCCTTAACCCGCAGCCCCTTCCCACATTCTGAATCCCTTGGCTCCACCCCCCAGCCTGGAGCCCCCTCCTGCACTGCAAACCCCTCATCCCCAGCCCCACCCCAGAGCCCACACCCCCAGCCAGAGCCCCCTTCCGCACCCTGAACCCCTCATTTCTGGCCCCTCCCTGGAGCCCTCATCTCCAGTTAGAGCCCTCACCGCCTCCCACACCCCAACCCGCCGCCTAAGCCCAGTGAAAGTGAGTGAGGGTGGGGGAGAGCGAGCCACCAAGGGAGGGGGAATGTAGTGAGCAGGGGGCAGGGCTAGGGTGTTTGTTTTTGTGCCATTAGAAAATTGGCAACCCTATCTCTGTAACTGCAGGGGGAGGACAAAATTGATCAACAGCAGGTTTTAAATGTTGTGAACTCAAGCAACTCAATTCGTTTATCACAGGAGTTGCAAGCAGAAGCAAATGTTCCATACAAAACAACAATCATAGGTGCGAATAGAATCTGAATAATCAAGGGAAGTAAACATTAATAGAATATTAAGGCTGTTGGGTTAGCATTTAAAAAACAAAGTAAAGTTGCAGTGTACAACCTGGTAAGATTCTGCTTTTGATATGATTAAGGTTCTGTGCATTTATTATGGGGGGTGGCAGTAGCTGCTGTGTAATGAAGACTGAGGGTTCCTACACTTATTATTCTGTGTTTTCAAGCACCCTATCAAACTTCCACAAAAAAGAAATAGACCTTTCTGAAATTTCACATGCTTCATTTCATCCCAGGGCAAAGTTGGTTTGTTTCCCCACTGGGGAAGTCTGGTACAATAAGGTTCTGAACCTTTACCTGAAATTCACTTTTGGAAAGTTTACTATTCCCGCCCCCGGGGTCTTTGAAATGGTTTAGGTTAGAAACTCCAAACTTGTTTTGTTTTTTGTTGGGTTATAAAGAAACACAAAAACAACTTGTGACTCTTGACAGTACTTAGATTGTTGCTCTTTTGGGGGCAGGGACTGTCTTTTTGCCCTGTGTTAGTATAGTGCCAAGCACCAGGGGGTCCTGGGCCATGACTGAGGACTCCTAGGCACTATGATAACACACATAATAAATAAATAATACAGTAGTCAGGAGAAGGGCTAATTAGAGGGTCATTAAAGCAGGGATATAAAGAGGAACCAAACATTAGAATGTCTGGAAGTTAAGTTGATATATCCAGCCTACTTCCCCACTGCTCTATGATCCATCACAACCAAAAGTGAATTAAGGTTAAATAGGACTTTGAGTCCCTGACAAGAATTCGCCCTCCCAAATGGCCTCGTCTTCCATCCACTTCTGGTTCCTCAGTGTGCCTCCAGTTGGCTGTACCCTGGGCAGATGCCTACTGCTCTGACTCCTTCTTTACTCTGGGACATCCGTTTGCATGAGGGCGTGGACCCTGCCTTGATCCCCTTCTCGTTGAAACCCAAACCATAGCAATGAATGGGGGATTTTAAGGGTTCGCATGAACAAAGTATTTTGATACGAGGTAGTGCAACCTGAGAATATAGCAACATGGTGTTTTGTGACTTTATTAGCTCATGCCTAGGATGCAGCGATCTGTCCTTTTGATAACATGCTTGGAATGCCCTAAAATATTGTGTTTATGTGCTTGGCATCTGTTGCACCTACTGCAAAGAGTTCAAATGGTGCACGCACAGTAACACTCCATCAATAATAACTCACTGTGAAGGGTTTACTCTTTAAAACATGAACTAAAAAGATTTGTGGGGAAATCAACAATGAAAAGAAATACAGAGTGCAAAATTGCTTTTTGCATCAGCTGCTTTGTGGTGCCTTTCTCTTTCCAGAGGATGCTTTTTGTAGCTCTCTTCCCAGAGCGATGAACTCACTAACAAAAGGCAGGAACTGTAAGAGAAGAGGCTGAAGTCTTGATCAGATACTTCAATGTGTGCTCTGGAAAATTAGATGCTGTGTGTCATGGAAAAAGATTTGTTTTTAAAAATAATCACAGTGAAAAAGATCTATGGCTATTATTCTTTGCATAGTTTCAAGAACAAGATTCAGACTCTGGGAATAGTGTTTGACTTTGTTATCTTGGAGTTTAAGTTTTCAAGCTTTTCTGCTTAGTGCTAAATCAAAGGAAAATAGTGCATGTTTCTCAGTAGCTACAGAAGCTTTCAGATTTCTCTGCAAGGCTTCTTCCAGGTCATTCAGCTTTTCTGCTCCTTGACTTCTAACAATAAAATGATAAACTGTCTTATACTTGAACTTGGATCTTGACATGAGGCAGTAGGGGCAGCAATGTTATATGGCTTGAGTTTCCACATGGCTAGTTTTTATGGCTGTAGTTCCCTGTAGTCAGGAAAGACAGTTGAAGCTCATTTTTAAACTGCATTATTAAATAAAAATAAATGGCCCTGTTTTTTTTTTAAAAAAACACAATGACCCATAGATTTTTTTTTTTTAATTTATTTTATTTTTCTACTTAAAAATGGATTTGTAACCAAGGATCAGGGATCAAATTCAGGCCTTCCAATGGAGCTTGCACCTGTGTATAACCTGCCTGAATTTGGCCTACTGTCTTTGAATAGGTGTGAAAGCTGGGCAATTTTCTAGTGGCTTGTCAGCCGATTACCCCCCACAGGACGCTCCCTAAACCCGTTTCATCATAACCAAGTCTCAGTAAAAGTTAACAGTGCAGAATTTCCTCTGTATATGAAGTGGGGACTGAATCAAATGAACTTGGCTAGTGCTTCTGTATGTCTGTGCACATCTCTTTCCTCCCTCACCGCTCTGTCACTGTATCAAGGAGGTTACTGAAAAGGTCTCTCTAGTTCCTGCACTGGCAGGAGCTGTAGCTGAAAGGTGCTCTTTCTAAAGAGTTAAAAGCAGATCCACTAAAGACTGGGGGCCACCTCCTTCGCTGGTGTAGATCTGCACAGCTCCACTACAGGCAGGAGTAGGGTTGCCAGGTGTTCGGTTTTCGACCAGGTCAAAAAGGGACCCTGGCAGCTCTGGTAAGCACTGCCAACAGGGCCATTAAAAGTCTTGTCAGCAGTGTTGCAAGGCTAAGGCAGGCTAGTCCCTACCTGTCCTGGCACTACCCTGCACCCTGGAAGCAGTCAGCAAGTCTGGCTCCTGGGTGAGGGGGGTCGGGGGTCATGGGGCTCCATGCGCTGTCCCCACCCTGAGCACCGGCTCCACACTTCCATTGACTGGGAACCACGGACAGTGGGAGCTGTGGGGTGGGGGAGGGGCAGTGCCTGCAAGTGAAAGCAGCACGCAGAGCCCCGTGGCCCCACTCGCCTAGTAGCGAGATCTACTGGCCACTTCCAGGGCGCAGCATGGAGTCAGGTCAGACAGGGAGCCTGCCTTAGCCCTGCTGCGTCGCTGACCGGGAGCCACCCAAGGTAAGCCCATGCCCCAACCCCCTGCCCCAGGCCTGAGCTCCCCCCAAACCCAGAGCCCCCTCCTGCACCTCAAACCACTCATCCCTAGCCCTACCCCAGAGCCCGCACCCCCAGCTGGATTCCTTGCCCCCCTGCACCCCAACCCCCTGCCCCAGCCCAAAGCCCCCTCCCACACCCTGAACCCCTCATCCTGGGCCCCAGCCTAGAGCCCGCACCCCCAGGCCAGAGCCCGTACCCCCTCCCACACCCCAGCCCCCTGCCTCAATCCATAGCCCTCTCCCGCACGCCGAATCCCTCAGCCCCACCCACCAGCCTGAAGCCCCCTCCTGCACCCCAAACCCCTCATCCCCTACCTCACCCCTTCCTGACTCCAACTACCTGCCCCAGCCCCGAGCCCCCCCCCGAACCCCTCATTTCTTGCTCCACCCCAGAGCCCGCACCCTCAGTTAGAGCCCTCACCCCCTCCCACCCCAGTCCCGTGAAAGTGAGTGAGGGTGGGGGAGAGCGAGCCACCAAGGGGATGTAGTGAGCAGGGGTGGGGCCTTGGGGAAGGGGTGGGGCTGGGTCACGGCCTCGGGGAAGGGGCAAGACTAGGGTGTTTGGTTTTGTGTGACTAGAAAGTTGGCAGCCCCAAGCAGGAGAGCTATGCCAGTTTACACCAGCTGAGAATCTGGCTCTGCGCTTCTCATTTATTGGATGCACCTTAGAGACGGAGAGGGGTCAATTGAGCAGATTGCCAGTTTGAATTGCTCCCTCTCCCTCCACTGCTTGCCTCTGAAAAAAATCCTTCATTCAAGCCTTTGTTTAGGAATGTTCAACACATAGTGGCTAAAACATCAATATAAACAAACTGCTTTAGACAATGCCTCAGATGAGCTAAACAGAATAATAATTTGTTGTCGCTATGCAAATACATGTTGTCTTGGCTTATCTGTCTAGCCAAAGGGTGGAATGAGGAAATGTAAACTTGGGAGAAAGTGGAAAACATTTTCACTTGGTCTTAGACAATACTCTGTAGCTTTTCCTAGTGACACTGACTAGTAATTTACATATTCTCTTAGATTTGGGTGACAATTTTTATTAAATCTTAGTTTCAGTTTTTGGCTTTCAAATTGTTTAGTCTGATTTCATTTGACATCCACGTCATGAATCCAAGCTTATATGGTGCTGTTTTTAACATGATACATGGTGCGTCAGTTCAGTAGCACCGACGTGGTAGTGGACTTTTGAGATACCGTGGATTGGAATAGAAAATTGGTCTGTTTCCTTAAGTTTTCACTCTTGTATCTTGGCTCAACCTGTAGTACATTTTGAGCATTCATGTTACAATGTGTGCAGAGCGCTAATAGGAATAAAATGAAGGGGATTTTGAGCTATTAGCATCCCTTTTGCCTTTTACAATATTGTTCAATTTCTCAGGGCAGGAAGGAAATTCAAACACAGTAGGTTTGTTTGACTTGGGCATGTGATGTAATATATGTGTCTAAGAAAAACTATTCTAACCATTCTTGGGTTGGAGTTTTCCAGAGAAATATAAGGTAATTGATGCAACTGTATGCATTGCACCAAATGCTGCAGTTAAATATCGATAACATAATATTTTTCATGAGTCTGTTTTAAACCATATTGCGCCAGATTCAGTGGAAATTAGGAGCTTAAATACCTGTGAGGATCTGGCCATTGAAATCAATGGAAATCCCCCTCCCCCACATTGACCTAAGATAGCTTTTTGTATCTCACTCCTAGCTTATGAAATTATATAAACAATTAAGGAAAATATTTCTTTAGATTGGAAGAGAATGGAATGTCCTATGTGGTTAGGGAAAGTGCATAAGTGCTGGTCATTTAATTGTATGTTTTAAAATGTTTTTTTATAATGGTTTCTTCCTTTTTTGACAAAATCCCACATGCTCTAGTTTCAGAGTAGCAGCCGTGCTAGTCTGTATTCACAAAAAGAAAAGGAGGACTTGTGGCACCTTCGAGACGAACACATGTATTTGAGTATCAGCTTTCACAATTCAAGGAAAGTGAAATTATATCAATTTAGAAAAGGAGTACTAGTGGCACCTTAGAGACTAACCAATTTATTTGAGCATAAGCTTTCGTGAGCTACAGCTCACTTCATCACTGTAGCTCACGAAAGCTTATGCTCAAATAAATTGGTTAGTCTCTAAGGTGCCACTAGTACTCCTTTTCTTTTTGCGAATACAGACTAACACGGCTGCTACTCTGAAATATATCAGTTTAGCAAATCCATCTTCTAGTAAAAAATGCATTGTCCTCCTAATGCAGATGAGGCTTTTCTTTTCTTTAGCACTCTAGCTGAGCTGGTTGTGGTTTAAATCCTACTGACACATTCAAGCCCTTTTACTCCAGAGTTATTGAACAATAAAGTTTGCCATTATTCAGCTGGTCCCCAAACAAACCGTAGCAGTGTTCTAACTCTGATGGTCTTTTGCCAAACAAAACCTGGACTAACTGTTTAAAAAAACATGCAAAATCTCAGATCCACTCACCAAGAGTGAATGTCCCCACCATTTGCCTGCACCCAAGAGGTGACGAAATAAAGAATCTGAAAGTCTAATAGCTTTTATTGTTAAAAATATGGATCCTATGTAAAAGCTGAATAATGGCAGCTCACATTAAAGTGAAGTACGAATTGGTGGCACCAACTTAAGCTGGTTGGAAAAATTCCAACTAGGGCTGTCAAGCGATTTAAAAAAATTAATCACACTGTTAACAATAATAGAATGTCATTTATTTAAATATTTCTGGATGTTTCCTACATTTTCAAATATATTGATTTCAATTATGTAACCCTTCTGCCAGGTGAAGCCAGCAGCAACAAGGGCCGGGTTCAGTATTTAGGGGTTCCTTTTCAACAATACAACATAAAACTGTGTCGAGCCCACACCCAGTGACCTGGGACAATTACACACCACCCCCTGGGCGCCTCTAAGAGGCAGTACTTCCCCCTCGCAAGCACAGAATCTGAATGTAGCAAAAACTTTTAATAAAAGGAGGGAATTAACTCAGGATTAATTTGGAAAAACACTGCAGCTAGGGCTCATAAACACAAACCATGAGCAAAAGACCCAACCCCAAGTAAGTTGGGTAGTGCCCTTTTCCCCTCAGGGTCTTAAGTCGAGCAACCCAAAAGTCCCTTTAACGTGCCCATCCCTTCTCTGTACCCCACTCACAGTTGCTGTCCTGGCCCAGAGTTCAGAGGTTCATCCGCAGAGTTCACCTCCCACCCTCTGTGGAAGGCAGAGGGGTAAGGAGGCACCTTACGTGCTCTGCTGCTTGGGCATTCGCTCGTTGCCACAGTGGCCAATTGCCACGCCTCTGTGGGGCTCTGCGGTGGCTCTCTCCACCAGCTTCTCTGCTAGCCGCTTGCCATGCTTCTCCACCAGTCGCCCTGCTGGTCGCTCCTCTCCGCTAGCCGCCCTGCCAGCCACTTGCCACACCTCTCCACCAGTCGCCCTGCTGGTCGTGCCTCTCTGCCAGCCTCCCTGCTAGCCGCTTGCCACGCCTCTCCACCAGCTGCCCACTCATCAAGATGTCTTGAAGGCCCCCCCACAAACACTTAACACAGCTCTCAGTGATTTTAGCTGTTAGTGGGGGAGCCTCACTGCTGGTGCACATTATTTCTTGTGTTTATCATTTTACAGTGCAAATATTTGTAATAAAAATAATATAAAGTAAGCACTGTACACTTTGTATTCTGTGTTGTAATAGAAATCAATATATTTGAAAATGTAGAAAAACATTTAAATATTTAATAAATTTCCATTGGTTTTTTATTATTTAACAGTGCAATTAATTGCAATTACTTTTTTTAAGTGCAGTTAATTTTTTTTAGTTAATCGCGTGAGTTAACTGTGATTAATCGACAGCCCTAATTCCAATCAAATAATTTTTGGTTGAAAATTGCCGATGTGCCAAAATCGAAACATTCTGTGGAGACGGTTGGATTTGACAGAGTTCTGGTGGAACTCTGCCAGTCAACCAGGTTCAAAACATGCCTGTTTTCCTACAATACTGCTTCTGCACTGGCATCCCAGGGCTTCCCGGGTCCATGCAGCTCAGGTCCATCCCCCAAGTAGACTGCCTCTGAGCTGGCACCCCAGGGCTTTCAGGGTCCACAGGCAGGCTGCCCCAGAGCTAGGGCTCCTTTCCCTTTCAGGGAGAATTTCAAAGTTTTGGGTTTTGTTCCAAATTTAAAAGAAATCAGATTTTTAAATATTGAAATCCTCTGGGAAATGGAATGACCTTTCTCTGCCCAGCTGTAGCACCAATACCATGCTGGTAAGGACAGTTTGAGTTCCTGTTGCTCTGTCTGTCTAGATAATGGTATGTCTCCCACCACCATAGCATCTGATCATCTCACAGCCATTCATACCACCCCTGTGAGGTAGGGGATTACTAGTGTCTCCGTGAGATCAAGTGATTAGCCCAAGGTCACACAGGAAGTCTGTTTCAGAGTTAGGAAATGAGTCCAGATCTCCTGAGTCCCAGGCCAGTGACTTAACCACAGGACCATCCCTGTGCTGAAAGGAAAACTAAAAGGATCTTTAGGTTTGAATCAATTTCACTTTGTTCATGCCAGAGGCTTCAGTGAAGTCAATTGGCCCTTTAGTAGTAACAGGACCAATAGCCCTTTAAAATGGGTCTTTCTTCTTTGCAGCAGAAAACTAACTCCCAGAGTGTGTGTCTGCGTGTGGTGATATGGTTTCTGGGAGGCTGGGTCTGGATTTAGGGAAATGAAATAGATGGTGTTCTGTTTTATTGCACCTTTTAAAAGAGGAGTCTCTGCTTCCTGCACAGACAGCTGCCATTTTGTGCTTCAGTTCAGATGCAGAAAGTTAGAGGGAGTGTGCATGTGTGTGTGTTTGTGCGTGTGAGAGAGTGTGTATATGCATGTGTTTGTGTGTGGGTGTGTTTGCTCTCTCTTTTAGCTCAGACTTTATATCTGTATTTTCTTTTTTGTTGTTTTTCCTTAATCTGAACTAAAACTAGACTGAGAAAAACGCACAACATGGGACTTTTCATTCATATGGGAAATCTGTAGGGATCACTGATCTTACAATAGCATTTCTCTTCACCGTTCCCACTGTTGCACTAGTGCCCCGCAGCTCCCGCAGGGGAAATGCTCTTTGGACACTGATAACTGCTAGCATTTTAATACTGTGTAATTGCCACCCACTGTGAGCATGGTTAAACTACTTGGTGACTTCACCAACCATTGGACTACAGGCCCCACTGTTGCTAGTTCTGGATGTAGCTGTGCCATTGGTTGTGGGATGGTGCAGGAGCAAAGAAAAATGCTAGCACAGACACAGAGAATCTGGGCCAAATCTCCAAGTTTTACTCCTGAAAATCTCCCCTGGACTCCAAGAAGGATATAGCAGTATGAAAGTGTCTTTCATGGAGCCAGATTCATTAGGGCTGCCCTCACTTACTGAGCAGATATGTAATACCCAGAGGGTTAAAGTTGGCTGAAACAGGGTAGGGAACGGTCATTGCACCAAGCAGAGGAGGAAGAGAAAATGTGCTTGTCCCTGTGCCCTGATACTTTAACTCCTAAATTAAATGCAAGTTTGATCCAAAGTGGAGCTAGAAAAAATGTTATAACATCCCCCTTTTTAGGAGACAGGTGGCTTCAGAAGGGTACCAACAGTTCACTCTGTGTTATTGAGCTCTGGTTACATGACAAGTTTGCAGTCTGAAAACGGGACTGATTTTTTTTTAGTGAATTTCTGAGACTAGTGCTACTTCGCCCATGTTTCAGGGGAGTGAGGATGGGTTCTGCAGTCATGCAGGCCCTCAAACAGAGCGCTTGCTGTGACCCTTGAACTCATCAAATATGTTATCCTCCCTGATATCATTGGATGTAACAAAGGCCAGATTCTGCAACTGGATATGTAGGTGAAGCTCTGGAGCCCTGTTCTCTTGTCCAAGGGCAGAATTTGATCCCTGTTTTCTTCATGAAGATACATTTCACTGTGACACCCATGGCATTATTGAGCATAATTTCCTCCATTTCAAGTGAATAAGCTCATGCATGTACATTGTTGAAGGGGCATAGTGAGCTTCCAGGGGAGATGTTGTGAAATGCAGTCTGCGACACTATTTATGTAATTAGGTGGTAGACAGTTTTTCATTAAAAAACAGTTTTGTAACATAACTGATGTGCATGCAGCCCCAGAAGCAACAAGACAGCTGTAAATTACAGAGGTCAGTCCGTTTGCTCTCCTGGAGAGATAATTAGCTGGGATATAACTATGACCGTCACACCTAGTCACAAGAGTGTTCAGCATAATGTCACCAAACAGTCCTTTCAAGGATTCTAACAGATATGGTTTCCAGCAGCCAACTGCTGTTCTTCCAATGTTTTTACTGGGTGCGGGAGGCTGGGGAATTTACAAATCAGGCAACTGCAGAGGGGAAGCAAGACTGGATATGATGCAAAGGTCTCAGTCAGGTTCCCTGTTAGGTCCTTAAAGAGTGTTAGGCTTGGTGCCTTCATGTGTGAGTGCTATGGTAGAGCTTCTTAACTCCTGGCAATCGTCTGTAGATCTTGGACAACATTTTTAGTGACTTATTTTAATGGATGAATCTATGCCAGTGGTTCTCAATCATATTTGATCCAGCCCCCCTGTTTTGTGTCTGTAGTCATTTACGCACCCCCCCCCCCCGAGGACATATACTGTCTCCCAGCTCAGAAGGCAGAGTGGAGAGCAGTGGCTGCTGGCTGGGCACCCAGCTCTGAAGGCAGCGCTGCGCCTTACAGAAGTAAAGGGTGGCAACGTAAAGTGATATTCATCAGTATCACTTTTCACAGCAGACTTAGCACTCTTATTTCTGCACTGCTGCTGCCACGCTGGGGCTAACAGCTGAAGCCCTGTCACTGCTGCCTGATGAGGGATTGGGGGACTGGGGGAAGGAGAGCCTGAGCCTGGGCTTCCTCCTGGTGAGGGATTGGGTGGTGGGGGGAGGAGAGCCTGAACTGGCTGCCTCCAGGTAAGGATAGGGGGAAGAAGAACCTGAGCCCAGATGGCAGGGTTCTGGCTGTGAGCCTGGGGTGGTGGGGATCCAGATGTTCCCTTTATCCCCGCCTCCTGGGTGTGCACAGCCCTTCTGCACGAGCCCCAGCCACCCGCGGCTGATAGCCAGAGCTCTTAAAAAAAAAAAAAAAAGCACACAGCTTGCGCCTCCCTTGACACATTCCTGTCCCTCCCAAAGGAGGCGCACACCATAGTTTGAGAACTGCTGGTATATTCAGTGCACTTTGAATCTCTTGGAAAATGAGTTGTTTTCTTCTCCCTTCCCACCACACCCTATTGCATATAAACTCTCTCCAGGAACACCATCACGCAGGACTAGGAGTTTGAAATTTGGAACTGTCTTTTGGGAGAATTACTCCTGGGGGAATTCTGTGCCAAAAAATTAAAAATGCTTAAAATATTTTAAAATTCTGCGTATTTTATTTGTCAAAATAACACAATATAATCACATATTTAATTGGGGATTGGTCCTGCTTTTGAGCAGGGGGTTGGACTAGATGACCTCCTGAGGTCCCTTCCAACCCTGATATTCTATGATTCTATGATTCTACATCAGTTTCAATTATTTTTGGTCATTTATTTCAAAATACCTGTCAGCACGTATGTCTGTGACAATACAGACAACAAAAAAGGTTCAGGAACTGTTTTTTGACAAATAGATTCCTTGCTAGGCATATTAATACAGAACTCTGAGTAATAATTCATTTAAAGTACAATACAGAAGCAGTGCAAAGGCTTGGGGGAGTGAGGGGTAATGGAGGAACTGAGGGAGAGGGAAGTAAATTGCTGGGAAGGAGCCTGGGTGTCAACTTGGAGGGTTGTTGGGTATGGGTGGGAAAAATACGGAACAGTTATTTTTGGAGGGTGCGGAGGGATTGTTAGGGAGCCTCCCCCATGTAGACCCTGGCTGACCTCATTCAGTGCCTCTCCCATTCAGTCAAGCACATTTGCCCCAGTCCCCATGTGTTCCTGCACCCCCATGTGTCGTTGCACCCCTTGTCCACATGTGTCCCTCCACTCCCACTCAGACACCCACTTCCCCCATCCCCATGTGGCCCTTCACCCCCTCCTCCTGTTCCTCTGTGGCTCTGTATTGCCTACCCCATCCCCATGTGTCTCTGTGCCCCCACCCATCCACTCCCCTGTCCCGATGTAGCTCTGCACTCCCTCCCCCTTGTGCCTCCACTCCCATTCTGACCCCTCCAGCACCCACGCTGTCAATCTCCCCATAGCTCCTGTCTCGTGACCTGGCCTTCTGTGAAGAAGGCAGGCTATTTCTCTTCCCTCACTGGCCAGGAGTTGCTGCTTTGTACTATTGCCACATCACCCTCTGGTGGGCAAAAGGCAGAACTGCAGAAGTTATTGTCTGCTGGTAGCTGCTGTTCTTGCGCCACAGCGCACTCTGGTGGGCAAAAGGTGGAACTGCAGCAACATTTCAGCAGAAACATTTTCTGTGAAAAAAATTAAAAGTATGCACAGCTCATTAATTATGTGCACATGCAGTAGTGCAGAATCTCCCCAGGAGTAGAGAATGCACTTCAGAGTGACAGGAGCCAGAGTCTGGAATTGAGTGTTCTGAGTGAACTCTCTATAACCATTGCCTCTGTCTTTGTGGGTTCTTCTTTGAATACACGGGTCTGTTAATATGCATTAATGTTCAATTACACAGGGCTGTTAGACCCCCATGTACATCAGACATGCTTTAATAGGTTTGTAAAAATGCTTCTGATGACTTTGAAACATAATAGCCTGATTCTCATTTATGTTAAGGCTCTTTTACACCATTCTGGTATCTGGTAAAGGTGCCCTGAAGAGGGTTAACATTACTTTTAGAGGACCTCTGCACTGCTAGAATGCTGTAAGCTTTGTATAGTTATCTAAGGTACTTAAATCACCCCGTCACCGTAGTATCCGAACACCTCACAATCTTCAATATCATGACATCCACGTGAGGTAGGGCAGTGCTATTATCCCTAGCCCCTGTAAAGGAGAAAGGAATTGAACCTAGGGCTCAAGAGACACAGGCTAGTGCCCTAACCACTGGACTATGTTTCCCTGAGAGTCAAGGCCCTCATCCCTTGGATTTCAAAAGGAGAGTGTAAGCATGAGACCACCACTGACCCATGATTCTCTCCTGTGTTCTCTTGCTGCTTCCTTGTGAACATTCCAGCTCATTGAGTAGCACTGGGAGGAGAGGTAAATCACCTCTTTCTTCCTCTTGTCCTCTGGCTTCTTCTTGTACAGTAACTCCTAACTTAACGTTGTCCCGGTTAACGTTGTTTCGTTGTTACGTTGCTAATCAATTAGGGAACATGCTCGTTTAAAGTTGCATAATGCTCCCTTCTAACGTTGTCTGGCAGCTGCCTGCTTTGTCCACTGCTTGCAGGAAGAGCTAGCTGGTGGGGGCTTGGAACCAGGGTGGACCGGCAGCCCCCCATCAGCTCCCCTAAGTTCCCTGTGTGGCAGCTGCCCAGCAGGCTATCAACCTCCAGGCAGTTCAGGTGTTCCTTTCCCCACTGCTGTGTGCTGCTCCTGTCCTCTGCCTTGGAGCTGCTCCCAGGATCCTCCTGCTTGCTGGGAAGAGGGGAAGAGTGGTGCTAATGTCAGGGTGTCCTCCTCCCCCCGCTCCTGTACCCCATCTTCATAGAGCAGGGTGGGGACATGACAGGGCTCAGGACAGAGGTAGCTTGCTGGCAGCAGCCGCTGTCTCAACTTGCTGATCTACTTAAAGAGGCAATGTGCTTAGAGTGGGGTCAGCGTACTTAAAGGGGCAAACGTCTCTCTCACACACATAGTGTGTGTCTCTGACTCTCTCTGTCATGCTGTATCCCCTCCCTCCATTTGTGTTGCCTTGTAGAGTGTGAGGCTAGATTAACAACAATGTGTTAACCCTTGAGGGCTCAGCCGAGTGCTAGTTCATCATTTAGCAGTAAGGCAGTCCCTGGGAAATATCCCACCCTCTGACTTCACCACCTCAACCAAGCTTCACAATCATCATTGCTGTGTATAGTATTAAATTGTTTGTTTAAAACTTATAGTTGTGTATATATATAATATAAAGCATTTTGTCTGGCAAAATAAATTTCCCTGAAACCTAACACCCCCTATTTACCTTAATTCTTATGGGGAAATTGGATTTGCTTAACATCATTTTGCTTAAAGTAGCATTTTTCAGGAACATAACTACAGCGTTAAGCGAGGAGTTACTGTATTATTCTCCTGCATTCATTCTCCTTGCCAATGGCATTGCTGAGGGTGGGTGAAGTGAGGTGCAGTGGCCTCCCGAGGACCTGGAGTGGGAGGGCCCCCGCACAGAGCCCTGGTGGGTGGAACCAGGGCCTAGTTGCCCCTCCCCCAAGAATTGGGAGGGAGGAGCAGGAAGTAGAAAAGGCAGCCCAGAAAGCTCAGTAGGGAGGCAACCTGCGGAGAAACCAGACACCTCCTGTGGCCTCCTGAGCTGGGAAGTGGGGGAGGGTGCCAAGGGAGGAGAGGACTGGCCTGGGCCACTGGGGCTACTAGCTGATTTAGACCTGGAGGAAGCAGACAACTGGCCCAGACCGTTGTTGGACCTTACCCCAGGAAGGAGAAGATGACTGGCCCAGACCACTGATGGACCAGACCCCCAAGACTTGCCCATGGTCCCAGAAGCTGCTGTCAACCTTGACCCCTCCTCATGGCAACAGGTACACCAAGAAGGGGAGTGTGGAAGTGGCCCAGGGGTAGCAGACCCCTGTCTGGCCACAACGCTGACAGAGGGTGAGTCAGCGTGTTGTGGCGTGGATACCCAGTGACAAAGCGCTTTGTCACTGCTAGGGCCCTGGGCCAGGACACATCCCTAACCTGGGGGTGGCAGTCTCCTCTTCGCCACGCCAGAAGCCTGAGCCTCAGACTCTTTGCTGCGCTGCCTTGATCCAGGGCCTGAGCTAATGGACTGTTCATTTGCTGCTCAGCCTGCACACAGGCCTGAGCCCCAGACTCTTTGTTGCCCTGCCTTGATCCAGGGCTGGGGCCAATTGTCTGTTTCCCGCCCAGCCTAAGCACAGGCCTGGGTCCCAGCTGCAAGTGGAGACCGCTTCGTTCCCCATAGCAGCCGACGTATCAGTGATGTAGTGAGGCAGGGTGGCCTCCCAAGAACCGAGAGTGGGAGGGCCTCCGCACTGAGCCACTACAGTGGGAAATAAACTGTAGACTTGAGATCTGTGGAAGATAGAAATTAGGGGTGAATGCCCAGTCCTAGACACAACTGCTTAGTGACTCGCTATAGTGATTGTACAACTCATCATCCAACACCGATATCATAATCTTTAACATTTGTTTTAATGCTGTTTGTAGTTCAGTCTGACTTTCTGCTCCAGGACAGGATGTGGGGAGACCACCCCCTTTGGCAACTTTCAGGTACCGCAGGTTGTATTAGCTAGTCTGGCAATTAAAGGACAGAGGAAAACAGCTGAGATATCTGTGGGTATCTCTGCACAGCAGTTAAACACCTGCAGCGGGCCTGGATCAACTGGCTCAGGCTCATGGGTCTCAGAACTCAGGCTCCAGCCCAAGCCCGAAGGTCTACACAGCAGTTTTACAGCCCTGCAGCCTGACTCTTGCGAGCCCGATTCAGCTGACCTGGACCAGCTGCGGGTGTGTATTTGCTGTGTAGACATACCTGTGACCAGCAGACCTTGGATTCGTATCAGAGTCTCTCCTCTTGTATATCCTTCCAGGAAACCAGAACCCCTCTCTCTTCTCATGAGTATGGTGCAGATTTTCTTGAGTTACAGCTTGGGGGAATGCAGCTTCCAGCCAGTTATGTGGCTAGTGAGGAGGGCTTTAAACTAGGCTCACCGGGGGAAGGAGACCAAAGCCCTGAGATAAGCGGGGTACCGGGAGGAAGCACAGGCAGGAACGTCTGTGAGGGGAGGGCTCCTGCCTCATACTGAGAATGAGGGGTGAGCAGCAGGTTATCTCAAGTGCTTATATACAAATGCACAAAGCCTTGGAAACAAGCAGGGAGAACTGGAGGTCCTGGTGATGTCAAGGAATTATGACGTGATTGGAATAACAGAGACTTGGTGGGATAACTCACATGACTGGAGTATTGTCATGGATGGTTATAAACTGTTCAGGAAGGACAGGCAGGGCAGAAAAGGTGGGGGAGTAGCACTGTATGTAAGGGAGCAGTATGACTGCTCAGAGCTCCGGTACGAAACTGCAGAAAAACCTGAGTGTCTCTGGATTAAGTTTAGAAGTGTGAGCAACAAGAGTGATGTAGTGGTGGGAGTCTGCTATAGACCACCGGACCAGGGGGATGAGGTGGATGAGGCTTTCTTCCGGCAACTTGCAGAAGCTACTAGATCGCACGCCCTGGTTCTCATGGGTGACTTTAATTTTCCTGATATCTGCTGGGAGAGCAATACAGTGGTGCACAGACAATCCAGGAAGTTTTTGGAAAATGTAGGGGACAATTTCCTGGTGCAAGTGCTAGAGGAGCCAACTGGGGGGGAGCTTTTCTTGACCTGCTGCTCACAAACCGGGAAGAATTAGTAGGGGAAGCAAAAGTGGATGGGAATCTGGGAGGCAGTGACCATGAGTTGGTTGAGTTCAGGATCCTGACACAGGGAAGAAAGGTAAGCAGCAGGATACGGACCCTGGACTTCAGGAAAGCAGACTTCGACTCCCTCAGGGAACGGATGGGTAGGATCCCCTGGGGGACTAACATGAAGGGGAAAGGAGTCCAGGAGAGCTGGCTGTATTTCAAGGAATCCCTGTTGAGGTTACAGGGACAAACCATCCTGATGTGTCGAAAGAATAGTAAATATGGCAGGTGACCAGCTTGGCTTAACGGTGAAATCCTAGCGGATCTTAAACACAAAAAAGAGCTTACAAGAAGTGGAAGGTTGGACATATGACCAAGGAAGAATATAAAAATATTGCTCGGGCATGTAGGAATGAAATCAAGAGGGCCAAATCACACCTGGAGCTGCAGTTAGCAAGAGATGTCTAGAGTAACAAGAAGGGTTTCTTCAGGTATGTTGGCAACAAGAAGAAAGCCAAGGAAAGTGTGGGCCCCTTACTGAATGAGGGAGGCAACCTAGTGACAGAGGATGTGGAAAAAGCTAATGTACTCAATGCTTTTTTTGCCTCTGTCTTCACTAACAAGGTCAGCTCCCAGACTGCTGCGCTGGGCATCACAGCATGGGGAGTAGATGGCCAGCCCTCTGTGGAGAAAGAGGTGGTTAGGGACTATTTAGAAAAGCTGGACGTGCACAAATCCATGGGGCCGGACGCATTGCATCCGAGAGTGCTAAAGGAATTGGCGGCTGTGATTGCAGAGCCATTGGCCATTATCTTTGAAAACTCGTGGCGAACGGGGGAAGTCACAGATGACTGGAAAAAGGCTAATGTAGTGCCAATCTTTAAAAAAGGGAAGAAGGAGGATCCTGGGAATTACAGGCCAGTCAGCCTCACCTCAGTCCCCGGAAAGGTCATGGAGCAGGTCCTCAAAGAATCAATCCTGAAGCACTTACATGAAAGGAAAGTGATCAGGAACAGTCAGCATGGATTCACCAAGGGAAGGTCATGCCTCACTAATCTAATTGCCTTCTATGATGAGATTACTGGTTCTGTGGATGAAGGGAAAGCAGTGGATGTATTGTTTCTTGACTTTAGCAAAGCTTTTGACACGGTCTCCCACAGTATTCTTGTCAGCAAGTTAAAGAAGTATGGGCTGGATGAATGCACTATAAGGTGGGTAGAAAGTTGGCTAGATTGTCGGGCTCAACGGGTAGTGATCAATGGCTCCATGTCTAGTTGGCAGCCGGTATCAAGTGGAGTGCCCCAGGGGTCGGTCCTGGGGCCGGTTTTGTTCAATATCTTCATAAATGATCTGGAGGATGGTGTGGATTGCACTCTCAGCAAATTTGCGGATGATACTAAACTAGGAAGAGTGGTAGATATGCTGGAGGGCAGGGATAGGATACAGAAGGACCTAGACAAATTGGAGGATTGGGCCAAAAGAAATCTGATGTGGTTCAATAAGGATAAGTGCAGGGTCCTGCACTTAGGACGGAAGAACCCAATGCACTGCTACGGACTAGTGACTGAATGGCTAGGAAGCAGTTCTGTGGAAAAGGACCTAGGGGTGACAGTGGACGAGAAGCTGGATATGAGTCAGCAGTGTGCCCTTGTTGCCAAGAAGGCCAATGGCATTTTGGGATATATAAGTAGGGGCATAGCGAGCAGATCGAGGGACGTGATCGTTCCCCTCTATTCAAGATTGGTGAGGCCTCATCTGGAGTACTGTGTCCAGTTTTGGGCCCCACGCTACAAGAAGGATGTGGAAAAATTGGAGAGAGTCCAGCGAAGGGCAACAAAAATGATTAGGGGTCTGGAACCTGGTACACATGACTTATGAGGAGAGGCTGAGGGAACTGGGATTGTTTAGTTTGCAGAAGAGGAGAATGAGGGGGGATTTGATAGCTGCTTTCAACTACCTGAGAGGTGGTTCCAGAGAGGATGGTTGTAGACTATTCTCAGTGGTAGAAGAGGACAGGACAAGAAGTAATGGTCTCAAGTTGCAGTGGGGGAGGTTTAGGTTGGATATTAGGAAAAGCTTTTTCACTAGGAGGGTGGTGAAACACTGGAATGCGTTACCTAGGGAGGTGGTAGAATCTCCTTCCTTAGAAGTTTTTAAGGTCAGGCTTGATAAAGCCCTGGCTGGGATGATTTAATTGGGGATTGGTCCTGCTTTGAGCAGGGGGTTGGACTAGATGACCTCCTGAGGTCCCTTCCAACCCTGATATTCTATGATTCTATGTACTTTTCATCCCCTGACAGTTTCTGGGAGAGTTGCACAAGTGAAAGATTTACTTGCTCTTGAGTCTCCAGCAGAGCAGAAATCGTCTAGTGACCTCTGGGATGATGCACTTCAGGTTCCTTGGCTGGGAGACAGTGACATCTGAGCTGTGGCTTCAGAGCTCTCTCTCTCTTCGTCCTCTTTCCCACATTTTTGGAGCTGGTTTACTAGGAATAGTGCTCTCAGAAGTGACTGCTAGAACATACTCCCTTTTCACACATTAGGCACCAAATTCTGACCTCTGAGCTTGGGTACCCACGCTGCAATCAGTGCCATTTCACTGGAGTAACTGGAGGCAGAATTTGACTCTTTGCAGCTACTTGTAAGCCTTTTTCTTTACTGGGTTAGTCAGATGCTGTGAAGTTTGTTCTCATTTGGACTGATCATTAAAGTATTTCGTAAACCATGAATATCTAGTACAATCCAGGGAATTTATCAGGTAGTTGTGGAAAAACTGGTTACGAACAAGCTTCACCTTGTGATTTCAGTCCTTAAACTGTTGAAGATTCTCCCATGGGAGAAAAATAATTGGGTTTTTCCCCTAAATTTTTATTGTAATTTTACTTTCCTGAGTCTCTTCTGACTACATTTCCTCACCTACCAGCAGTCCTTGCTAACATACACTTAAATACCTTAAAACTGAAGATCTCAGAGCTGTGATTATAAGGAGCTCTCACTCTCCTGGACAGAATCCCAAATTATATGTATGTTGACTGAAATTACAAAGAAGAGAGAGACCTGAAGTGAGGTTCCACACTTGGGGCTTGATTCTCCATTCCATTGGTGACACTGATGCAACTCCAGAGCACTGGAGTGAAGCATCAGATCTACAAAGTTTGGATTTAGACGGAGTGGTCTCTCAAATACTTCTGAGCTAGAGATTAATTAATGGGCTTTTTGTCTGCCAAGACTTGAGTTCAGGTCCTTGGAGTTTTTTTGGTTTTTATGCAACAACTGATCTGGCTAATGTCTGAAAGGTGCAGGGCATTAGACTTATTACACTGCTTCAAGTGTTAACGACATTGGACCAGGTTCACTCTTACACTGGTATAAATCTGGAGTAACACTATTTAAATCAATGGAATTGCTTGCTCTAGAGTTCTACCAGTATAATCAAGATCAGAATCTGTTTTAGGATCTGTAGAAGGAGAAACTCAGAAATTCAAGGGATTGAACTCCTTGTATTGACAAGTGAATGTAGAAGGAACAGATCTGAAACCGTTTTGTTATTGTTGTGCCAGATCTTCCACTGGAGTAAACTGGAGAAGCTCCATTGACCTCAGTGGAGTTACCCCCACTCATACCAACTGAGGATCTGGCCCATCGAGTCTCTGTATATTTCTGTTAATGCTGTGGAAACACATTGTTATTTTGTTTACTTTATAAGAGTATTCTCTTCTTTTTCACATTGAGCAAGTGCTCTGGACTCGATGGGAGTTTGCCCAGGAAACTTTGCCTTTCACAGGATGACAATTTGTTATTGTTCCTGAAGGGAGGGTTAAATTGCTAAATTCATTTTCTACTTCAGTCTTGTTCATTCACATTTTTTAATGCATGTAGTTATTTCTAGATGTCATATGCTTGGCCCCTGATGCTTTGCAATAGCAAAAGTGAAACAAATTGAGGAAGCACCAGTGCAGACTTGGGCAATGTTATGGAGAAGTACCGTGTACACTTAAGATAATCATTCAGGGCCATTTCATTACCTCGGCAGCACTTTGAAGATTAATCATAGAGGATAGTGGAAGCCAAGGAAAAGATCACTTGAAATAAGCCAGAATTTCAGGGGCAATTATTGGTGTATGATAATTCCCCAGATCAAGTGTTTAGATAGCTTAGTGCAATATTCACAATGGCCACAATAATGCTTTATTGTGCCTAATATTTTCGTGAGCTAGTCAATGGAGCAGTTATCCAGTCTGGAAGGTTAACAGTCGCTGAATAGAACCTTGGGTCTCTGCTAGTCTGCAGCAAGGAGGACAATTAGTGGCAGAGGAGGATATTTTTTCTTTGGGTTGCATCCACTCATCCTCTGAACACTGGACAGAGAATACTGACCCACTTTTGTACAGGGTACAAAACAGCCACAACAGTAGGTTCTTCCTGACGTGGGCTGAACATGAGCCATCAATTTACCGGAGAATGGTAATGCAATATAGAGCCTATCTTCTGAGCTCCTCGAGCCCCCAGACAGCAACCTTATTGAAACTGTAGGATGGCTTATAAAGTGCCTAAGGGTGGGGTTGTCTGTACAGTGGTCAGAGTGATAACACTGGGTGCTGTGAGGGTAAGGCTACTAGTGTTTGTGAGGTGCTCACATACTACAGTGATGAGGTATAAATTCCTACATAGGGTTGCCCTTAGTATTCCTACATTGCAATGAGGAGGCAGTTGACATACATACATGATATAGGTATGAGACCGTTGCTTCTGCCATGTATGTACAGTGACCCTTATGGACAAGTCCTGGAGTATTTAATATGGATGAAACCAAGAGGAATCCAATTGAAAAATGTCTAGCATTTGCCAGGGAGTGAGATTATCTGTAGGATTCTGTATCGGGGATGATTTATTTGATTACATTTGATAGGGTGGCATCAGACTTGTTACAACCCATCTTTTCTTCATGAACCAAGATTTTCAAAAGTGGCGAGTGGATCTGAGTATCTCCATCTTGTGGTGTCTGACCGGAGACCTCTGAAAAGGCCCCGGTTTTCAGAGTGCTGGTGCAGCAGTGTCTGACAGTCAGGCCTCTTTAAGGGGTCTCATGTTGTGCACCGCAAAACTGAAGCATCTAAAATCACTTTTGACAGTCTTGGGCGTTACGATTTTGGTTTCCAAGGGTTGGATGGGATGGTACCAGTGACACCAGGGGTGGGTCTGGAGCCTGAAGTTTATGCTAGAACTCATCAGGGATAGCCTTCCTGCCAAAGAACCCACTTCACCCTATTTCCTATGCCTTTCCAAATGTCTGAAAGGTGCCCAGGGCTCTCCATTCAGCTTGCCCAGGGAGAAGGCGTAGATCCTACCGGGAGAGGTTACAGTACCTGCCTGAGTCTTTAGTTATTCCTCCCCTGCCCATGAATGTGAGAGTAGGGAATGGCTTTCTCTCTAAAATGATTGGTTGTTTTTTCAGTCAGTCAATCTGAGACTGAGTAGTCCTGTGGGAGAGATGCTAGGTAGGAACAGCTGAGCCAGGGGAAAAGGCTTGGCCTGGAGTTTGTTTGCCTTATGTTTAACTTGTTAATAAAGCAAAACCCCAGCAAGGGGGTGACTTTTGACCCTAACCAGCACGAGCTTGTATTTTGGAGCAAGGCAGGAATGCCACCTGCCTACAAGATGCTCAGGTGAAATACTTGGCATTTAATAATTAAATGGAAGCTGGGGCTGGCTGGAACATCTCTGACCATGAAGCCTGAATACCTATACCTATGACTCCACATTGCTCCTTTTACGAGGTTATTTATACTCCTAGATTCTTACACAGCTGAACCATAGCTGCCATATTAGCATCCAGTTCCATGGCCAGACCAGCCTCAACAGTGAAGCTTTTCCTAATGCCCAGGCTATGATGTCTGTGCCTTTTGAGAAACAGAACAGCTCTGAGACAGATGTTCTAACAACCAAAATGGATCTTGTCATGCTTCAAATGCAAGCTTGGATATTCCCGCTTTAAGGTCATAGCTGTGATGACAGATGAAGTAAACAAGGCAAAATTGTTCCCAAACAAGTGTGTTTCCTACTTTCTACCATTTCAGGATGTGCAACACTTTTAGATAATGTGATACGTCTTCAGAGCAGTGTGTGTCAACATGCATATACGTGGAATGTCTATTTAGTTACCCTGATTCACCATTGCCTTGTGCAGTTATTTACACTAGCATGGAGTGGTTGTGATGCAGCCATTATGATTTGGTGGTGTGTACATCCCGTTTGCACCCACCAAGGCACTGAACAAATGCAAGGGTCCATGTTTAGGCTAAAGGCTAATGTAGTGCCCATCTTTAAAAGAGGGAAGAAGGAGGATCCTGGGAACTACAGGCCAATCAGCCTCACCTCAGTCCCTGGAAAAATCATGGAACAGGACTTTAGCAAAGCTTTTGACACGGTCTCCCACAGTATTCTTGCCAGCAAGTTAAAGAAGTATGGGCTGGATGAATGGACTATAAGGTGGATAGAAAGTTGCCTAGATTGTCAGGCTCAATGGGTAGTGATCAATGACTCCATGTCTAGTTGGCAGCCGGTATCAAGTGGAGTGCCCCAAGGGTCGGTCCTGGGGCCGGTTTTGTTCAATATTTTCATAAATGATCTGGAGGATGGTGTGGATTGCACCCTCAGCAAGTTTGCAGATGACACTAAACTGGGAGGAGAGGCAGCTACGCTGGAGGGTAGGGATAGGATACAGAGGGCCCTAGACAAATTAGAGGATTGGGCCAAAAGAAATCTGATGAGGTTCAACAAGGACAAGTGCAGAATCCTGCACTTAGGACGGAAGAATCCCATGCACCACTACAGACTAGGGACCGAATAGCTCGGCAGCAGTTCTGCAGAAAAGGACCTAGGGGTGACAGTGGATGAGAAGCTGGATATGAGTCAACAGTGTGCCCTTGTTGCCAAGAAGGCCAATGGCATTTTGGGATGTATATGTCGGGGCATTGCCAGCAGATCGAGGGACATGATCGTTCCTCTGTATTCGACGTTGATGAGGCCTCATCTGGAGTGCTGTGTCCAGTTTTGGGCCCCACGCTACAAGAAGGATGTGGAAAAATTGGAAAGAGTTCAGCGGAGGGCAACAAAAATGATTAGGGGACTGGAACACATGAGTTCTGAGGAGAGGCTGAGGGAACTGGGATTGTTTAGTCTGCAGAAGAGAAGAATGAGGGGGGATTTGATAGCTGCTTTCAACTACCTGAAAGGGGGTTCCAAAGAGGATGGATCTAGACTGTTCTCAGTGGTAGCAGATGACAGAACAAGGAGTAATGGTCTCAAGTTGCAGTGGGGGAGGTTTAGGTTGGATATTAGGAAAAACGTTTTCACTAGGAGGGTGGTGAAACACTGGAATGCGTTACCTAGGGAGGTGGTGGAATCTCCTTCCTTAGACATTTTTAAGGTCAGGCTTGACAAAGCCCTGGCTGGGATGATTTAGTTAGGGATTGGTCCTGCTTTGAGCAGGGGGTTGGACCAGATGACCTCCTGAGGTCCCTTCCACCCTGATATTCTCTGATTCTATGTTAACACTCATCTGGTGGTGGATAGAGTACAGGGCATAGGTTGTAAGGTCTTCAGGAGAGGGACTGTATCTTCTTCTCAGGGCTGAATTAAGGCAATTTGGACCCTTAGACACACAATTCCATTGCCATAGTGCTGTGCCTCCTTGCAATGGCAAGCTGGTTTCAGAGTTAAGATGATTGGGGCAGTTCACTTGGAGTTAGTGTTTCAGGCTGTCTACAAACTCAGGCAGGCATCAGTTACACCCTGTTCATATTGTCAAACTTTCTGTATATCTATGTAACTTTTTTTCTTTTAACCAAAGCTGAAATTCTGATGTTATCACATGACTCCAGGATCTTGAGATCAGGCATGACTTTAATGCCTGTGCCTCAGTCTGGCCTTGCTTCCTATGTATTTGGAAAGCACATTGTTGGTGTGTCATGGATCCACAGGATTGGGGCACCAGCTTTGAAACAGTCTTGTGGAGAAGCCCCTTCAGTGTGCCTGATACCTAAGCAGTCTCACTCTTCCTTCACTGTAGGCAATGTGGTCTCACTGCCTTCTGAGACTGAATCTGTGGGGCTTCAACACTCTTGCTTTGCACTGTGAGCTCTGCTCAGTGAGTCCAACTGAGGTTATGTCTACACTACTGTGGTAAGTCGACCTACACTACGCAACTCCAGCTACATGAATAACATAGCTGGAGTTGATGTACCTTAAGTCGAGTTACCATTGGGTCTACACTGTGGAGGGGTCGACGGGAGAAACTTTCCTATGATCCCGTCGACTTACTTACTCTTCTCATCGGGGGTAGAGTACAGGGGTCGACTGGAGAGCGATCTGCTGTCGATTTGGTGGGTCTTCACTAGATCTCAGAGCATCGATCCTGGCTGCAGTGTAGACATAGCCTGAGACAGACTCCTGGTAGAGACTTACACACTCTTCAGCGACTAATGCACCTCACCCAGTATTTGCAGTGATGCTCCAATAGTGTTGTCAGAACAGTCGAGTTTATTAGTTCTCTGGCACCACAGCATAGGAAATCTTTAGGTTAGCATAGAGAACTGAAGGTTAAAGCATAGACCATTCTGGTTAGCCCAAAGCCCAGGCAAGGTGTAGCGACCCCCTTATTCAAGCTCTCTCTGTGTTTCCATTTGACCTCCATCAGTTCCCAGGTGAGGGCCCTTGACCCCCTCCAGCAGCCAGCTCTTATCCCCACACATCACACCTTCCCAGTCTTTTGCTCTCCAGCTGGGAATTTTGCTCCGCTTCCCTGCTGAGAGGTGGGAAAATACATCTCCCTCCAGGGCACTGGGTGCTAGGTGTCAGTGTCCTGGGGATTGGATTTTCCATTATCTTCTCGGCTTCTCCATCGATCTGGGGTAGGATTCCGTCAGTCTTTTGTAATGACCCATCCAGGCTCAGACAGCCACGCAACGTTCATACCTATGTCTCCCAGGCTGTCCTGAGAGCAAATAGTCCTCCCCCACAACCCCTGCTAGGTAGCCATGCAAAATATAGGGGAAATTGAGGACCACAAGATTCATTGAAATATTATAGAAAATTCTCACTTTGTCATAGGTTGCTATGGAATACAGAGAATAAATAACAACCATCAGCTGTCTGCTGATTCCCTACATTGCAGTTGTATTCTTTGCAATTTATATACTTCCTGCTGTTTCTTAATTATCTGTAGTCTTGCAATATCATTATTATTTAATTATTTGAATTGTGGTACTGCCTGGAGAGGGGGGATGCCTTTGGGCTAGGCATTGCACAGCTGCAAAACAAAAGGACAGTCTCTCTCCCAAAGAGCTGGCACTCTAAGGATTATATTGCTTGTTATGCACAACTTATATGGAACCAATAAAAATGGAGTTTCATAATTTCTGAAGGGGAACTGAGGACTTGGTTTGCTAAACATGCCAAAGAGAGTCAGGATGTGCATTACATCTGCTTCATTATGCAGCTCTTTGATATTCCAAAATGTGATGGTACCACCATATGTGTTGTTACTAGCCACAGGTGACACAGTAGATTTCATTCAGCAAGGGGCTCCCACAAACTGTCACAGGTGTTCTTCTTTCATTTGAAAATGCTTTCTTAAAAGACACATGACCACATTTTTTACAATAGCTATTCTTCTTTCTTTGGAGTACTCGAGATCAAATTACATCACACTTAACACATGTTCTTTGGCTCCACGTGGCTCCCGGAAGCAGTGGCATGTCCCCCCTTCAGCTCCTATGCATAGGGGTCACCAGGGGGCTCCGCAGACTACCTCCTCCCCAAACGCCACACCTGCAGCTCCCATTGGCAGGGAATCATGGCCAATGGGAGCTGCAGGGGCGGCGCCTGCAGATGGGGCAGCGCGCCAAGACGCCTGGCTGCTCCTCCGTGTAGGAGCCGGAGAGGGGACATGCTGCTGCTTCTGGGAGCTGCTTGAGGTAAGCACCACCTGGAACCTGCACCCCTGACCCCCTCCAGCACCCTTGCCCCAGCCCTGATCCCCCTTCCGCCCTCCAAACTCCTTGTTCCCAGCCCAAAGCACCCTCCTGCACCCCCAGCCCCTCATCCCCAGGCCCATCCCAGAGCCTGTACCCCCAGCCAGAGCCCTCACCCCCCCATGCACTCCAATCTCCTGTCCCAGCCCAGAGCCCCCTCCCGTACTCTCAACTCCTCATTTCTGGCCCTACTCCAGAGTCCGCACCCTCAGCCGGAACCCTCACCCCCTCTCGCACCCCAACCACCAATTTTGTGAGCATTCATGGCCCGCCATACAATTTCCATACCCAGATGTGGCCCTCGGGCCAAAAAGTTTGCCCACCCCGCCCTAGAGAGTAGTTTAATTGCCCATCTCCATAGGTAAACCATATATTGTTTATATGGTATTAATTTAACCATGCTTTAAATAAGAAGTCAAATATAAGAGACTGCAAAGAACTTCACAATTTTAAAAGACATTGGATGGATGGATGGATGGATGGATCGAGAGGAGGCTCTGATATTATCAGGGTTTTGCTGTATCTAGAATTATTGGCTTTCCTTGCACATCACATTACACTGCAGTGGATAGTCTAGGTCAGAGGTGGGGAACCTTTTTGCTATCGGGGCCACTTACCCACAGAAAAAATTAGTTGTGGGCCACACAGCCCCTCTGGATGGGGGCCACAGTGGCTTGGGGCTTCCCCTAGGCACGGGGTGGGGCCAGAAATGAAGGTTCAGGGTGACGGAGGGGCCTCTGGTTGGGGCAGGGGGTTGAGGTGTGGGAGGGGGTGAGGACTCTGGCTGGGGGTGCAGGCTCTGGGGTGGGGCTGAGGATGAGGGGTTTGGGGAGTAGAAGGGGGCTCCAGGCTGGGGCCAAGTGTTTTGAGTGCTGGGGCAGGGGGTTGGGATGTGGAAGGAGGTTTGGGGTGCAGGCTCCAGGACGGAGTTTGGGTGCAGGTGGAGGCTCAGGGCTGGGGCAGGGGGTTGGGGTGCGGGTGGGGATACAGGGTCTGGGAGGGAGATATGGTGTGGGAGGGAGTTCTGACCTGGGGCAGGGGTTAGGGGTGTGGGCTCCAGCCAGGTGGTGCTTACCTCAGGCAGCTCCTGGTCGGCAGTGCAGCAGGGCTAAGGCATGCTTCCTGCCTGCCCTGGCTCTGAGCCACTCCCAGAAGCAGCCGCCATGTCCGTTCCCTAGGTGGAGAGGCTAGGGGGCTCTGCATGGTGCATGCTGCCCATGCCCGCAAGCGCTGCCCATGCAGCTCCCATTGGCCATGCTTCCCGGGAGCTGTGGAGCCAATGCTGGGGGCAAGGGCAGCATGCAGAGCTTCCCTGATCACCCCTGCTCCTTGGGGCTGCAGGGACATACCGGTCACTTCCGGGAGCTGTGCGGAGCCAACTGGATTTTTAACAGCCTGGCAACCCTAGCTTCCTCCTGCAATAGGGCGAGCCGGCCCTCACAGCTCTAGCCCTGCGGTGGGGCGCTGAGGCTCGGGGCTTCCGGCCCGTGGCGTGGAGACTTGCCGTGGGCTGGATGAAATGAAGCCGGAGGCCGGATCCATCCAGCAGGCGGTAGTTTCCCCACCCCTGGTGTTTCTAACATTAAAAGGGTTTGCAGCCCTGTATGCTTATAGTTGGGTCTATAGCCCCACACTTAGGCAACAGAATAATAGCCCTTAACTTCAGAGGCACAGGGCACCCCGAGATATTGTTGACTCCCTTAGGAATTGTGGCTGGCACATCAGGGTTTGAACTGGGGACTTGCACAGCTAAAAAGCTTGAGCTAAAGAGCCCAGTGGCCCTAGCTGGGGTTCTAACATCCTCAGACCCGCTGTGGTTCAGGTCCAGAGGGGGACCTAACACTTTCACGCACATGCATTACAGGTGCTCAGCACCTCTGACAATCAGACCGCTTTTATTTAGGTGTATAGTGATGGCTCTAGCTAGCTACCTTGTAACGTCCAAGTTTGAACATTTTGTTTCAATATCAAAAAGATTTGGACAAATTGGCGGGAAGAACAGCAAAAATGCTCAGATAGGTGGATTAAAAGTGACTAAAATATTTGGCTGAGCAACAATTAAGTGGGCAGGGAAGGAGACCTAACTGTATACAAATACTAAAGGGTGCAAATACCATGGAGGGAGAGGAATTGTTTAGGATGGTACATGGAGGTAAAACTAGGAACAATGGGCCCAAATGATGAAAAGGATCATTATAGGTTGCCTATCAAGGAAAGTCTTCCCAGCAGTGAAAGGTATTGACTTGTGGGATAGTCTCCCAAGGGAAATAATGGAAGCTCAATTACAGCAGTTCTCAAACTTCATTGCACTGCGACCCCCTTCTGACAATAAAAATTACTAAATGACCCCAGGAGGGGGAACCGAAGCCTGAGCCCGCTGTAGCCCCACCACCTTGGGTGGGGAGGCCAAAGCTGAAGCCTGAGCCCCTTCTGCCCCAGGCTTCAGCCTAGAGTTGCCAACTGTCTAATCGCACAAAACCAAACACCCTTGCCCCACCCCATTCCCCAAGGCCACATTCCTGCTCCGCCCCTTCTCCAAGGCCACGCCCCTGCTCATTCCATCTCCCCTCCCTCCGTTGCTTGCTCTCCCCCACCCTCACTCACTTTCACTGGACTGGGGCAGGTTTTGCTTTCAGTAGCAACTGGGAGATTGAGGCCGATTCCAGGAGACTCCCGGCTAATCCGGGAGGGTTGGCAACTCTACTTCAGCCCTTGGTGGGGGGAGGAGGCAAAGTCAAAGCCTGAGCCCCACTGCCCCTGACTGGGGGGAGGGAGGGGCGGGCAAAGCCAAAGGGCTTCAGCCTCGGGCGGGGCACCTGTGACTTGAGCCCCACCACCTTGGGCGGTGCGTCTCAGGCGTCCGCTTCAGCCCCAGGTCCCAGCAAGTCTAACGCCAGCCCTGTCTACCCCATTAAAGCAGTGTCGTGACCCATTTTGGGGTCCTGACCCACAGTTTGAGAACTGCTGCTCCATCACTGGGTACTAAAAGAAGCCCTAGAAAATGTTCTTCTGGGGTAGAGTAGTTGACCGAATAAATTTATTCCATCTTCACTATGATTCTTTGCTGGAAGATTTGCACTAATTTTATCAGTTAACAAGAAATATGTTGGGGGGGGGAGGGGAGGAGGACTGGGAAATAATGATAGGGAGATTTATTTTTAACATCTCTGAGTGTTGATTTACATCCTTTCTAGTATTGTTAGCCAGAATAGTCATACTTTGCAAGCCATGCTGGATTGCTTCGTAACCTTTTGTTAATTTCCCTCTTCTTTGGATGGTTAGCTATGAACAGATGATCTCAGGCTAACGATTGTAAAACCTGGAGAAACATGGTGGGTGAGGTAATATCTTTTATTGGAACATCTTCTGTTGGTGAGAGAGATGAGCTTCTGAGCTACACAGAGCTGCTCCTCAGGATTGGCGCTCTGTGTAAGCTTGCAAGCTTGTCCCTCTCACCAAGGGAAGTTGGTCCAATAAGAGATATTACCTTGCTCACCTTGTCTCTCTAATCATAGGCATCGAGTTTCTAATCTCCCTCCTGGCTCCGCCAAGGCCCCACCTCTGCCCTGCCCCCTGCCCCCAGTACCTCCTGATGCTGCGAAAAAGCTGATCCGTGGCAGGCGGTAGGCATTGGGAGGGAGCGGAAGGTGCTGATTGGCAGGGCCTGCTGGCGGGGAGGGGGCGCTGGGGAGAGGGGGAGGTTCTGGTAGGGGGGCTGCCGGTGGGTGCTCAGGACCCACCATTTTTTTTTCCCATGGGTGCTTCAGCCCTGGAGCACCCACAGAGTTGGCACCTATGTTTCTAATAACCTGGGGCCAACATGGCTACAACAATGCACACAAAAATTGTAAACCTAGTCAGGATTAACATGATGGTGTAGGTGTAGCATTCTGTACTTTCAGGGAAAAGGTTACATTTCAGGTGAAATTCCTAGCTGGCCAAGCCACTATGGCTGCTCTCCAAAGGCAATGGAGAAATTTGGTAACTTTTATTTGCCAAATGACATTGCGGCCTTGTCATTTTATGCTTGTGTGAAGTGCTGTCTCATTAGTGTAGGTATTTCATAATGCATATTGTACAGAAATTGTTTAACTCCTGTCTTTTCACTTCCTCCTTATCTTGGATTTTCTGTTGTCATTTTTGGCTTTCCCTAAAGCAGTGGTCCCCAAACTTTTGAGGGTTGTGTCCCCCCTTACCCTGTCTGCTCCTCCCCTCACCCCCAGTGCCAGAGCCGGGAGTTGAGCTGAGGCTCAGGGGAAGGGTGGGAATGCGAATAGGGGCAAGGGGTCTGAGGCGGGGGCTGCAGCTGGGTGGTGTGTGTGTGTCTGGGGCCGGGAGTGGGGCCATGGCCAGAGTCTGAGACTAGGGTGGGACCGGAACCACATCTGGGCCGTGGTCGGGGCTGGCAGCCAGGCCTCCGGCCGGGTGCAGAGCTGCACCAAGGCTGGGGACAGGCTGTGGTTGGCGGTGGGGATGCAGCAGAGCTGTGGACAGGATGAGGCTGGCCTGGGCTCACCGCACCCCCCCTTGAATGTCCCTCTCAGTCCCCCTAGTAGGGCATGCCCCACAGTTTGGGGACCTCTGCCCTAAAATAATGCTCACATTTTCCTCTGTTTTTTAAGGAGAGTAACAGTCCATTTGTGCTAAGCTCCAACTACTCTTTTTGTGGCAGGAGGGACTTCTATGTAATAAAGAAAAAACATGGAGTTAAAAATTAACAAGAACACTTCCAGGAAGCTCTTCGTGAAAATACACTTTCTGTGATTGAGCCTTGTTTAATTTTGAAGATGACCTACCTATTGCTTAGTCATTTCACATATTCTAAAAGTTAGAAATATCATGTGCTCAGATTATTCAATGAACTAAACAATTGCCCTGGGACTTGATGTTTTCCCCTTACCGTGTTGTTGACATAGAGGAATTTCCCACCCTCTTGAATTGTTTCTGAAATTTGAAATAGCATTTTTCAAGGGTTGAATAGGCTGACTTCCCCTCTTCTTTGGCTTGCAGCTGAAAACTACATTATCCGTTTTTTACAGTGGGATTCTGATCAGAAAAGTGACTATGTAACAATAGTATTGAATATTTATATATGACAGTGTCTTCCAAAAGTCCCAGTCAGGAACTGGGCCCCTTTGCACTATGGGCAGAACAAACACATACATATACATGTGGCTACATGCTTAGCTGGTGTAAATGTGCTGACTTCATTGACTTCACCTTAGCTGTGCCCTGTTACCCTAGCTGAGGACATTGCCAGCGGGCCTTCGCTTACATTGCTTACAGTTTAAAAAGAAATAGCAGCTTCTTACTCAACAAACCCGTTTATTGTGTGTACTCAGCTCTACATCCGCTTATTTTAATGGCAAAAATAAGAATTTTTTTAAAGTCATCTTGTCAACCCTGCAGAGCTTTGGGAGGGGGAGCTAGATTACATTCTGACTCTTGCTCATTAACAGAATTTTAATTAATTTAATGTGGCAGAACCTATTGCTGGTGACAGTACATGAGCCAGCTAGAACACAACTTGACTCTCAGAGCCCAGAATGAGTTTACAGGACTGACAGTTTGGAATAAAATGCCAACCTTTTGCTTCTAAACTGAGCACATTTGAATCAGTGTCATTTTGACAGAGTGACTTTGCAGAGTAGCACTACACTTTAAGTAGATGGACAGATTCAAGACCTCCAGACTGAGATTTTCAAATAAAGTCACCTAGGGGATTTAGATGCACAGTGCCATTAATATTAATGGTAGCTGTGCGTAAATCCCCAAGAGGCCTTTGAAGAGCTTAGATTAAATGGATAATTTTTGAAGCATTGAAAATCATTTGAGGAGGGGGCTGGTGGTTTCTGCACATGCTCTCTGGAGAGCTCAGTGCACCTTCAGGAGGAACCATTCTTGATCTAGTTCAAGGTAAGCAATTTTGTAAAAACCGAAACCATTTTTGCCTTAAAAATGGAGTCTAAATTTGCTTAAAAATCAATTCCTCAAACCAAAAGCCTATAAATACAGTCCACATTACCTGTTATGTATGGTTCTTAAAAGTGCTAAGCAGAACTACAGAAGCAAAGAAATTTATCTACACAAAGCAGAGCTGCTCCCATGGGTAGGCATTGCCTATGCTGTTTTAAAGTAGCCACACTGAGGTACAGTCTCTACCCTTGCTGTAATCTGGCTCTGAGCAAATGTCAGTTTCTCCTGCCCACTTAAAATGTCCCTGCCTGTCTCCCCGAGATTAAAAAAGGGCACTGAGGAAAGCTGCATTTCAGGATGAAGCACAGGACTCCATATCACAGCTGGTTGGGAGTTTTTTAACGTAAGGTTTTAACCGGAATGCCAGTTGGTGGAAACAGAAACTTTTTGCAGGAATGCATCAGTTCACTAGGGAAGGTTTCTCAGGCCCAGGATGGAATTTCTGGTTAGAACCTGACACTCACACAGTGATATACCTACCCAAGACTCTGGCCACTAGCCTGGTAGCGCAGGTACTCTTTTGGGATGTGGGAGACCCAAGTTCAAGGCCCTGCTCTGCATTAGAGTGCCCTAACCACTGGCCTAATCACTATTCTGGGGGTAGTCTCATTTTTCATGAATTTTTGAAAGGTATTTTTTTGAAAGCTTGAAAATTTTCATGGGACAGGAAAATCATTCTTCACACATCTCTACTCCATATACTTTACATATGACCTTGAGAAAAACCACTTACCTTCTTTGTGCCTCAGTTTCTCCATTTGTATATTGTCTATTCTGTATGGGGTTTCCCCCACTTCGTTTGGACTCTTAGGTAGAGTGTTAATGACAAATTGCTCAATGATGGTTCTGTTTCTGAACACATGCACTTTCACTCTACAGCTGTGTTTTTTTAAATGAAGGCAAATAAGAAAGAATAAAAGTAAAGCGTTAGGAGAGAGAGGTGTGTGTGTGTGAGAGAGAGAGAGAGAGAAAGAGAGAGAGTTCTGTACAGGCTTCAGCAAGTCTGAGACCAAAATGGCCACTTTTAGAAATGTAATGCAGTATATACAGGAAAAAAAGGCGGGGCTCTTGGGTTCATAGCTATGGAAATCACACTATCAAAGCTAAAGCTTTTCCTCTTAAAGTCGTGTGTCTAGCATTCAGGGAAAGGATGCTGTCACACAGAGTGAAGCAGCTTCATGGAGGTTGATGAGTATAATTCTGGTATGGGCCTACGCCAATAGAGAGGGCTATGTGGGATGGGGATGCAGACAAATGTGGTGGTTAAGCTGCTTGAACCGGGGACCAGGTTGAGTTTTTCTCCTTTTGATGCCATTTTTGCTTCTTCACCACGTAATTTGGATTTGAATAGAAAACAAGTTCTGCACTGTGTTAGATGTCATGTCCCGCTTCTTTCCTGGCCTGACATGTTTATATATACAAAACATTATGAAGTAATTAAAGAGGGGAGCAAAGGAGCTCAGAAATTCTTTTGAAAGCCTTGTCAGATTGTTAATTAATGGGCAGTAGCAGAGGGAGTGAAATCTGTTGCTTGATACCATAATAGGTAGTGTTGTGCCTCTCTCTCTATCCTCCATAAAGGATGGATTTATTTTTGGTAATGAGACATTTATCATCTTTGCAGCTATGAAAAGCTAGTTGCAGCATAAAAATCAGTTGGAAATAATGTGACAGAAGTTAAGAGGGCAGATGTGTTTCTTTGGAATGTTTAACACATCTGCTTAAACTTTTGGGCTTTTTTTTATTTTCTTGGGGGTTGTAAAATTTTTTCCCCATTCCTGCTAGAAAAATAATACTGTAACTTGGTGTCTGCACCTGCCATAGCTGTTACTCTGATAGCATCAAATGACCGCACAGATGTTTTGACTGTGTTAAGAAGCTTAGTGAAATGTCTACAGAGGCTATAATTAGTATTTTAATTATCAATGTCTAAAAATGGACAAGTGAGAGAGCTGGGCTCAGCTGGCCAAGCTGAGGAATAGTGGGAAAAGAGGGCTCTTGTGGCTAATGTATAGGCCTAGGAGTTGAGAGAGCTGGGTTCTGCTCTTTGGCGCTGCCACTGACTTTGGGCAAATCACTTCCCAAAACATTATCAAATTTGTGGGCCAAAAGTGAGGCACCTAAATCCATAAATAGCTGACTTGACTTTCAGAATATCATGTCTGGGTGGTTTGTGTAGAATCCAATGGGGACAAAATCAAGAGAATTCTATGGAAATTTTTTCTGAAACCCTATTGGATTTAATAGGAGCCTTTCTGTAGGTTTTTGAGTCATTCTATACAATTGTATAATACGGTTGTAATTTTTGCCGTGGGAGCTGCAGGTGCTTGAAACCTTGAAAAATCAATATATGGGTACCCAAGTTTAAACAATATTGTCCTTAAGCTCTTTGTACATCTCCATTTCTACAGATGCCAAACAGGGAGCATGCGCAAGCTTTTCAAACATGCCTTGTGGTTTTGGGTGCCTAGCTTGAGCTGCCTTTAAAGGGAAAGTTCTGAGAAACCTTTTATGGTGTCTCAAGTTGGGCACCCAAAGATGGAGGCATCTAAAATCCCTGGATGTTGTAGAAAATAGTGGCCAGTACCCATCTCTTAAGGGTGATGTGAGGCTGACTCAATGTTTGCAAAGCTTTGACTTTTTGCCAATGAAGTGCAAATTAGGAATGAGAACTGCAGCCTTTTCTTGGTGTCTGGTTAGCAACAGACCCACAGATCACATGAGATGGTTACTATTCATGATATTCTGTTATTTCATACATCCATAGGAAAAATTGTATGCTACCATAGTATGCTCTCTCTTCCTGTAAGAGTCCTCACCTAGCCATTTCCCTTCACTCTTCCGTTCTTGGACAAAAGTTATTCTCCTCATCTGGCTACTGCTGCAGCCTCTGTCTATATACTATAAACAATGTCCCTTCACTTCCTCCCACCCATGGTGTTGGAAAACACTGGTTGCTAGAATCACAGTCAACAGAAGGTTAGAGGCAGAAAAAATTCCTGTTCCTTTATCACTTTCTTCCTCTCAGGATCCTCTGTTCTTTGCATGACTTAGGTCATTTTTTCCAAAGGCCTGTTTGTTGTAAGTCCTTTCAGCAGTGCTGCTGGCTCCTCAGTTGAAGGGTTTTGGAAAGTCAGCCCGACAAAGTTGGGAAGAATGTTTCATTTAATTTTAAACTGCAAATCAAACTTTCACTATTTCATGCTGGAGTTAATGTCATTAGAGAAGAAAAGGGATGTGTACTCCCAACCTCCCAATGACAAATGGCAATGGGCTTAAACAAAAAGCCTCACGCCACCCTTATACACAGAGTCCTGACATTTTACAGGGAAGGATTGTTAGGCGTGTAACACATCAGAGCCTGGGAATGCTCTTTGCTCACAGGAAGAGCACGGCAAATGACAGCCTTCTTCATGCTATCGCAAGTGACACTGCAGCCATCCTGACAGTGCAGTTTTCACATGCTGGATTCATTTATGCAGCAAAGAAGTGACAGTAAGTCAGAACTCCTGTTGGTGACAAGATAGATATGAATGTTCTTTGCTTTCTATTAAACATATTCTCTTCAATATGGCATGAGCTTTGTAAGGTTTTTTTTTTTTTTTTTTTAATGCAGAGCCTGTTCATCAAAATACTTTAGGACGGGTGCCCAGAAGTGTACCTAATCTGTACAATTCAGATCGGGGTCATAGAATCATAGAATATCAGGGTTGGAAGGGACCCCAGAAGGTCATCTAGTCCAACCCCCTGCTCAAAGCAGGACCAATTCCCAGTTAAATCATCCCAGCCAGGGCTTTGTCAAGCCTGACCTTAAAAACCTCTAAGGAAGGAGATTCTACCACCTCCCTAGGTAACGCATTCCAGTGTTTCACCACCCTCTTAGTGAAAAAGTTTTTCCTAATATCCAATCTAAACCTCCCCCACTGCAACTTGAGACCATTACTCCTCGTTCTGTCATCTGCTACCATTGAGAACAGTCTAGAGCCATCCTCTTTGGAACCCCCTTTCAGGTAGTTGAAAGCAGCTATCAAATCCCCCCTCATTCTTCTCTTCTGCAGGCTAAACAATCCCAGCTCCCTCAGCCTCTCCTCATAACTCATGTGTTCCAGTCCCCTAATCATTTTTGTTGCCCTTCGCTGGACTCTCTCCAATTTATCCACATCCTTCTTGAAGTGTGGGGCCCAAAACTGGACACAGTACTCCAGATGAGGCCTCACCAATGTCGAATAGAGGGGGACGATCACGTCCCTCGATCTGCTCGCTATGCCCCTACTTATACATCCCAAAATGCCATTGGCCTTCTTGGCAACAAGGGCACACTGCTGACTCATATCCAGCTTCTCGTCCACTGTCACCCCTAGGTCCTTTTCTGCAGAACTGCTGCCTAGCCATTCGGTCCCTAGTCTGTAGCTGTGCATTGGGTTCTTCCGTCCTAAGTGCAGGACCCTGCACTTATCCTTATTGAACCTCATCAGATTCCTTTTGGCCCAATCTTCCAATTGGTCTAGGTCCTTCTGTAGCCTATCCCTCCCCTCCAGCGTATCTACTACTCCTCCCAGTTTAGTATCATCCGCAAATTTGCTGAGAGTGCAATCCACACCATCCTCCAGATCATTTATGAAGATATTGAATAAAACCGGCCCCAGGACCGACCCTTGGGGCACTCCACTTGATACCGGCTGCCAACTAGACATGGAGCCATTGATCACTACCCGTTGAGCCCGACAATTTAGCCAGCTTTCTACCCACCTTATAGTGCATTCATCCAGCCTATACTTCCTTAACTTGCTGACAAGAATACTATGGGAGACCGTGTCAAAAGCTTTGCTAAAGTCAAGAAACAATACATCCACTGCTTTCCCTTCATCCACAGAACCAGTAATCTCATCATAAAAGGCGATTAGATTAGTCAGGCATGACCTTCCCTTGGTGAATCCATGCTGGGTCCAGATCTGGTCCAGATCTGGATTTGGAACACCAAATTTGGGGACATTGAGTTTCAAGGGGCTTGGGAGCTCCGTGATAAGTGCCTCCCACAGACAGACTATAACCACACCAGAACCCAGCTAAAATACTGATTTTAAAATGCCTTCAGAATGACTAAAATAGTTTTGTGTCAGACTCTTCAGAGACGACTGGGCGTGTGCTCTGAGGTACAGAGCCCCTCCGGTGAGGTTCGGAGCCCCCAGGGCACTTAGCATCTTGCTGGAGATAGTCAGGGCTTCACAGGCATGAGTCTTAAGTGTTCAGTGCCTATTTCAAGGATACCAGCCCTGAAGGTAGGACATGCCATAGGCCAGAATCTGTAGCAGGAAGGACATGGACAGCCCCTCTTCCACCCTGACAGGCTCCCAAAGATAAGCCCCAGGCCCAGATTTTCAGAAGTGCTCAGTGCCCATGATGAGCTGTAATCTTTCATTAAAGGCTTAGAACTAACCTCTGTAGCTGGATCCAGGTGCCAGACAGGCAGCCAGTACCAAGTAGCAGGCAGGCAGGCTCCCATTTGCCCCGCCTACCAGTTGTGCTGTTGGATTGCACGTGAGGCGGTCTCGTGTAGCATGCATTGCCGGAGTGCCATCTCAACATCACAAAGCTATGCACTGGGAGAAGGGGACAGAGAGAAACTCAAAATTCTGTGCACGGGCTTCCCTATCTGAGCTAGCTTGAATCCAGCTAGCTTGAGTAATAGATGGCCAGGTGTCTGCTTTTCCATCTGAACAGACACCCAAAGTCTGGTTACTGTAGGCAGGGGAGGCAGGGAGGTGCCGAGTCATCATTCGCGCCAGCCCCTACTTAGCAAAGGCCACCTCCTACTTGAATCGGGCGGCTGCAGCTCCAAGCCCCGGCTCTGCAGGCGAGTCCCTCCTGACCCATACAGGGAGGGGGAGAGAGGGGAAAAGCAGTGAACGAGGGAGAGAGAGGGAAAGAGGAGTGAACGGGTGGCAGGGCCTCAGGGGGGAGGGGCAGGGCCTCGGGGGAAGAGGTGGGACAGGGGTGAGGTCTGGGGGGGAAGGGGCGGGGCATGGGCGTGTCCTCAGGGGGAAGGGCTGTTCTGGCACTCCTGCTGGAGTATCCAGTTTTGAAATATTACAAAGTTGGCAACCCTAACAGTAGTAACATAAACAGCCTAGTGCAGGCAAGAGAGCCAATTATGTACCCTGAGTATGTGCAGGGCTCTCTAGTTTGCACTGAAGCCCGCACCATGCTGTTTCCACCACTATTTTTACCGTTCTAGCTACATTCAAGTTAGTTCTAGTAGGATCGCCTGTGTACAGTGTTTGCTGTGTAGCTGTAGCCATAGCTGTGTAGCTGTAGCCATGTGTAGTATAAGCCAGCTTGACAGTGGGTGACACTTGATATTCTAAATTCAGGACCATCCTGACTTTCTAAATCTGGTCCCTATCAAAGCCCGAGAAGCTCAGTGGTAGGTTATTCCCTCCCACTAAACCAGCCATCTTGCATTAGGGATACAAATATCTTCTTCATCTTGAGTTCCTTCAGGGGGCTGTGTGCTACTGACTCTGCCGAGATTTGTCGCACTGTTAAACCATAATAGAATACCATTTATTTAAATATTTTTGGATGTTGTTTACATTTTCAAATATATTGATTTCAGTTACAACACAGAATACAAAGTGTACAGTGCTCACTTTTTATTTATTTTTATTACAAGTATTTGCACTGTAGAAAACACAAGAAATAGTATTTTTCAGTTCACCTCATACAAGTACTATAGAGCAATCTCTTTATCTTGAAAGTGTAACTCACACATGTAGATTTTTTTTTTGTTACATAACTGCACTCAAACAAAACAATGTAAAACTTTAGAACCTACAAGTCCACTCAGTCCTACTTCAGCCAATCGCTCAGACAAATAAATTTGGTTACAATTTGCAGGAGATAATGCTGCCCACGTCTTGTTTAAAATGTCACCTGAAAGTGAGAACAGGCGTTCGCATGGCACTGTTGTAGCCAGCATCGCAAGATATTTATGTGCCAGATGCACTAAAGATTCATATGTCCCTTCATGTTTCAACCACCATTCCAGAAGACATGTGTCCATACTGATGACGGGTTCTACTCAATAACGATCCAAAGCAGAGTGGACCGACGCATGTTCATTTTCATTATCTGAGTCAGATGCCTCAAGCAGAAGGTTGATTTTCTTTTTTGGTGGTTTGGGTTCTGTAGTTTCCGCATTGAAGTGTTGCTCTCTTAAGACATCTGAAAGAATTCTCCCCACCTTGTCCCTCTCAGATTTTGGAAGGCACTTCAGATTCTTAAACCTTGGGTTGAATGCTGTATTTATCCTTAGAAATCTCACATTGTTACCTTCTTTGCCTTTTGTCAAATCTGCTGTGAAAGTGTTCTTAAAACGAACATGTGCTGGGTCATCATCTGAGACTGCTATAACATGAAATATATGGCAGAATGCAGGTAAAACAGAACATGAGACATAGAATTCTCCCCCAAGGAATTCAGTCACAAATTTAATATATGCATTATTTTTTTAACAAGCATCATCAGCATGAAAGCATGTCCTCTGGAATGGTGGCCGAAGCATGAAGGGGCATATGAATGTTTAGCATATCTGGTACGTAAATACCTTGCAACACCGGCTAAAAAAAGTGCAATGTGAACACCTGTTCTCACTTTCAGGTGACATTGTAAATAAGAAGAAGTCAGGATTATCTCCCATAAATGTAAACAAACTTGTTTGTCTTAGCAATTGGCTGAACAAGAAGTAGGACTGAGTGGACTTGTAGGCTTTAAAGTTTTACATTGCTTTGTTTTTGAGTGCAGTTACGTAACAAAAAAAATCTACATGTGTAAGTTACACTTTCACAATAAAGAGATTGCACTACAGTATTTGTTTGAGGTGAATTGAAAAATACTATTTCTTGTTTTCTACAGTACAAATACTTGTAATAAAAAATAAATATAAAGTGAGCCCTGTACACTTTGTATTCTGTGTTGTAATAGAAATAAATATATTTGAAAATGTAGAAAAAAATCCAAAAATATTTAATAAGTTTCAATTAGCATTTTATTGTTTAACAGTGCAATTAATTGCAATTAATTTTTTTAATCACAGTTAACTCAAAAAAATTAACTGCAATTAACATAAAAGGATAAATGGCCACAAATCAGATATTAGGAATGGCAATATACAAAAACCTGTAGGGGAGAACACTTCAGCCTCCCTGGACACACAAGAGCAGATTTAAAGATAGCCATCCTGCAGCAAAAATACTTCAGGACCAGACTTCAAAGAGAAATTGCTGAGCTTCAGTTCATTTGCAAATTTGACACCATCAGCTCAGGATTAAACAAAGACTGTGAATGCCAGCCAACTACAAAAGCAGTTTCTCCTCCCTTGGTGTTCACACCTCAACTGCTAGAAGAGGGCCTCATCCTCCCTGATTGAACTAACCTCGTTATCCCTAGCCTGATTCTTGCTTGCATATTTATACCTGCCTCTGGAAATTTCCACTACATGTATCTGAAGAAGTGGGTATTCACCCACAAAAGCTTATGCTCCAATACGCCTGGTAGTCTATAAGGTGCCACAGGACTCTTTACCGCTTTTACAGATCCAGACTAGCACGGCTACCCCTCTGATACTTGCGATTAATTGACAGCCCTAATTACTTTACACCAGGGTTCCAAACATTTCCACACTGAGACAACTTGCCTGAGCCCTAGAATTTACAGAATAATTCATATAAAAAATAAACACACTCAACTATAATATCTGCTGTACTGTCATCTTCCACGAGAGACCACTGCATTGCTTGACTATTGGAAACAGAAATAAGATTAGTGCAACAGCTATAAAAATCTGCTATTGCTTTTTGTCCTCCCCAGGCTATTTTAGGGAGTGGGTGGCATTCTGAATGTTCATTTTTCAAACTGTAAATTAACAGATTAGTGGCAGAATTTCATTTTCCTGTGGTCTCCCTTCTACTCTTTAGGAACATAGCCTGGTTTGGGTCTGATCCTTTGGGATATCCGTAGGAAGTGTGTGCTTGTGACTGAACTTAATTGGGCTCTGAAAGGAATTGCTGCTCCATGCCAAGGCAGTTGAAACCACATTCCTTTGGCAGTCTGAACTAACATTAGATAAGAACAGTTCATGTCGGAGTTGCTTGTATAATGGCAACATTTATTATTATTAATAATACCCCCTCTGAACCAGCTGAGCCATCTTGCTGTCTTCTGACATACAGAAAGTCCATAATTTTCTTGGAATCAGAATATATGTAGAACACGAGTTCTCAGCCTTCAACAGTGAGCTTTAGCCAAAAATCTTTAGAGCTCAAAAGTCCAACCTTATTTTTTTATTGATGTTTTTGGTTTGGCTGGGTTTTTTGCTTGTGAAGGATGAAAAATGAGTGCTATTTTGGGTCAAAATCTTTCTTACCAGTAAACAGTAATGTAGGAAGAGGGCCTGAAATATAAGCCCTTGTATCAGAGGCCTGGTATGAGGCCTGAGGCCTAAACTAAAGTAGTGGTCCAAGCTTTGCTGCTATAAAGCATGGCTAAATTGTGAGCAAAAGGCAGGTCCTGATCACAGAATCTGGCAAGAACAGAGGTAATATTGCAGAAACACATATTCCTAAGCAGTGCTAGGCACAAGAACACACATGCAAACACATTCCAGAAGGATGGTACCAGAACAGCCCGATACCAGCGCATTCCCCAAAGAGAACAGGAACACACTGACCCATCCTAAAGATAAGGTCAGCATGATGGATAGAAATGTTTTGATTGAACCAACAGGTACAAGGCAAGGGGTGGCACCGAAATACATCAGAGGGTGGCACCTAGATACGTGAGGGGCAATATGTAACTTGTTTGTATCTGTGTATAAAGATGTATCTCAGAGGGCGTCTTTGGTTGGCCTAGGGGATAATGGAAAGTCCCACCATTACCTGAGCTAGCCCATTGTAACGGGCATACATGTGTTAGTGTACCTATAACCATTGAGCCAGGACATTAGGACCGTGCTTCATTGACAATAAACCTGACTAAGGGCCTTCACTACGAACTGAGTCTGTGGTTATTGGGCAGTTGGATCGGGGTCTGCTGTGCCCACTGTCTGTGCAGAGCTGGGACAACACACAAAGGACTCCCACATGCAGCCAACGTCTAGTAACATCTGACTACAAGTGTGAGCTGATGTATCTGTCAACAGCTTCCTGCAGTAGATGCTGGTGATTAAAACGCGTACTCAGTGCTCCCCCTCCAATGAATGATTAATATTTTTAAAAACAAATTTATACTTTATTTTCCACAGTGGCATGGGCATTTGGAGGCTTATGAAGTCAAATGTGGTTTGATAGGGCTTGATTGAACACTCCTTGAAATCAAGGGGAGTCTTTCCATTAACATTAGTAGGCATGGGATTGAGCCATAATAAGTATGGATATAAAAGGTGCAGGAATTCCATCATAACTCACCCTTTGTATCCATAGCATCTCACAGCACCTTGCTAAGGTGGAATAAGTTCTGTTAGTCTCCTTTTACAGATGGGAATTGAGGTATGATGAGATCGAGTACCTCTACCTCTACGATCATCCTAAACACGGAATGAAAGAAGGCAAAAACATAATCTGCTGCAAAGGAGATATACTGACGTTATGTCTCACAGGTTACCAAGGACAAATATTGGAGTGGTTATATATTGTATCACCCAGCATGGCTGGGGCTAGGTTGTCACAAGCAGTCACTCGCACAACGAGGAGAAAGGGATTAAGGCCCTCTGCTCAGAATATGACTCTAGCTGTGGTGATAGTCCCTGATGTCAGCAAGTTGTGGGTGGAAGCAGAGAGGTGAGGAGTGGAAGGAGCCCCCAACACCCCCCCCCCGTCACGAGCCAGAGTAGCTTGCCAGGCACACAGGAGGGAGGAAGCTGTTCCATGCAAAGAGCCAAAGAACCTTACTTCTTGCACAGAGCAAGGTGTTAGTAGGGGAAGAATTGCTTATGGCATATAACACAGTAACATAGCAACACCCCACCTACCTCTTCTGATCTACAGGGGAATAGCCAAATGGAACAGAGACATTTCAACATCCAACAAACATGTCCGGTGATTGTAGAGAGGGTAGAAGCATTTTTGACATGTTTGGATATTAGGGTTGCCAATTTTGGTTGGACATACTCCTGGAGGGTTCATCACATGACATAATCTTTAATTAAAGATTAATCTTTAATTCCTGGAGACTCCAGGACAATCCTGGAGGGTTGGCAACTTTGATCTGCAAACTGGGAGAAGCACTTATCAAGCTGCAGGTGAGCGTGGGTGGAGATGCAGGGATTTTGCTACTCATACATATGGACTATACATACTGGAATCTCACAGACAAACCTTCTTGAAGGGAAAGGGAAAGTTTGGCCAGTGAACATGCTTTGGCAACCAATGTGTCCATCTAAATAAATATTTCTAATCCCAGTGCCTTTCCCACAAGGTATAAGTTGGCACCTTGTAGCTGCTCTGTGTCCATGGGAACCTGGAGAATGACTGTTTGGGACACAGAAGCAGAGAGTTTGTTTCAATGAAGAAGAGTCCACTTTTATGTAGCAAACCAGCTGGCTTCCCCCAAAACCCCTTCCCAGGCTCATGCACCATATTTTAGATTTCCCTTCTATTGCTTTCTGGGGTCCCTGTTGGTGAGTGTAACAATTCTTCCTGCTAATGAAAGTAGAAGGGGTATGTAAGTTGAGCAATGACATGGGATAGTGACTAGAGCACAAGTCTAGGAGTCAGGAGACCTGGATTCTGACTGGCCTGGCTTTGCCTCTGACTTCCTGTGTGATCTTGGATGAGTCACTTAACTTTGCTTCTGTTTCCTCTTCTACTTTTGTCAGTCTTGCCTATTTATTTAGGTTGTAAACCCTGCAGGGCAGGGATGAACTTCTCTCACTATGTCCACGTACTGTGCCTTGCACGTTGGGGCCCTGATCTTGAGCTAGGTCTATAATAATACAAACGTAGGGCTTCTGCACTTCTGAATCTTCTTAGCAAGGATCAGTACAACAGCTCCCTTCTGACCTTAGTATCTATTTAAAAAAAAAAAAAAAAGCTCTGAGGATAGGCCATGGGGAGGCTTGGGGTTCACTTTACATTTGTGGCCATATAGGGTTCTGCCAGTTCTGTTATCTTTGATTCCTTGTCCTTCATGCTGGCAGGCTACAGTGAAGAAAGAATTCCCCAACTGGCCTCCCATCATTCCTGTCTGGAAGTTTGTGCTTCAGATTCACTTCATTATAGGTTGGTGACCAGAGGCTTCAGAGCCTGCAAAAGGTTGGTTGGCTGTGTGTGTAGGGGGATGCTACCTCAGCCTTAGAAGAGACTGCAGGTAGGTGATGGCATGGGTGTGCAGGGAAGCATTCAGGGAAGTGCCTAGTTGCAGGACTTGAAGTAGCTAGGTGAGTCCCCAAATGTGTTACTCTGTCTGAGGCCCTGCAACATCTACATGGCCCTGGGTAGATAGCAGCTAAACTCCAACACCTTATTCAGGCAGCTCTTCCTCCAGTTGACTCATTCCCTTATGGAGAGAGAGAGAGACTTGCAAAACCCCACCCCTTTGGCAGAGGAAGGCACTCTATAGAGCTGTCACAGACAGAACCATCAGAGAGGTTCTCCAATACATCCACAATATCCTTTTATTTCTCGTGTCTTGGTGTGCAGGTACTGACAGGAACCTAGGTAGATTAATCTCTATTTACAAGTATAATTGCCCCGGTGCTGATATTAGTCCCATGCCATTACAGCTCTTCATGAATAATTTCATATTGAATGTGATGTAGTAGAAGCAAATGTAAGAACAGAGTTAAATAAAACATTTGTACACATTGATCAAGCTATGTTTATGCGATTAGCTAGAAGGATTTCACTGCTATCTGCAAACTTTCATGGTATTTTTAGGATGCTTAAAACACCAGCTTGAGAAATAGAATTGAAGAGAATAAATATGAATTATCTGCTATGAGTTACATAAGGTGCTTTTAGTATCTGGCATTATTTTAAGTTGCTGTAGAATCCAATTCCATCTTATTACCAACTGAGCCTTTGTCTGATGTATTAGATCAAAACGTATTCCTGTCTCTAAATGTTAACAGCAGCACATTCAGTCCTCTGGATTTCGGCGTCTAAAGTGGGTGTTGCAGGAGACTTGGCACCGCTGCTCTTTGTAGAATAATAAACACAGATGATGTTGCCTTGGGTTTCATATAGACTTGGACTTGGATGCTGTTGCCTCATATCAGATGATTCATAGACAAATGGTGACTATTAGCTTTTAAAAACAACATTACTAGTTGAAGAAAATGGAAGAAAGATGCTTGTCATGTTTCACAGATGACTCAGGGTGGTAGTTCCTTTTTTTAGTTTGAGCTGACAGAACATTTTGCACTTTATTCTTCCAGTGGCTGCATTACATTGTTGTGTTCTGCATCATTGATTATTTTTCTCTTTTCCAGTGGGCTGGAACATACCTGTAGCGCTGTAGTTTCTCCTCTTCCATGCTTTGCTCAAGGTATGTTCTTTACAAACTCCTGTTCTCCATATGAGCTGTATCAAATGCAGATTATGGAAAGATCCATTCTTGATAAAAGTAAGATGCAAAGATATTGGCAAAAGAAGAATATTCCTCTTTATTTCTGGTTTTAAGTTTGTCCGCATCCTGTTTTCTTGATTTGGAGTCTAACATTTTAAAGCACAAAAGAAGGGTTCACCCCAGGAAATTACACTGAATTAGAGCATGACATTGAGGAGTTGGGTGAACTCACTGTGACATGCCAGGGTACAATCCAGACTGAGTAACTGTGTCACCCCGGTCCTCTAACCTGGGGTGCCCTTTACACTGCTTTGCTGCTGTAGCTTCCAACCTGGATTGCTCACAAACAGCCTCCTGCATGTAAGTCACTTCTAGCCATGTCTGTGTGTGTTGCAGCCAGATTTTGGCTCTTACTAGCCATGGTTATGCTGCAGGGTGACCCCAATACACTCCCAGTCCCAGATTTTGCCCCAGAAATGTATGTCTTGTATTGCCCAGCCCTCTCCTGGACAGGACAAATATGTTAAGTCCCTTATTCCTTTTAAGGGAATTTGCACACAACGTGTTACCCCAAATGGATTTACCCAGACACTTCAACTTGAACACACTGGATTAGATTAAACAGTAAAACAAGTGTATTAACTATAAAGAGAGAGATTTTAAGTGAGTCGAAGTAATAAGGCATAAAGGTCAGAAATGTTTACAAGAAAAATAAAGGTAATATGCTTATTAGTGCCTAACTTAACAAACTATATTAGATTCAAAGCAAAATTTTCTCACCACATGCAGTCTGACTGACCAAACTCTTTAGGTCAAGACCCCTCCCCCAGAGTCTAATGGCTGCTTCCTTTTGTCTCTTCAAGTGCAGTGAATGCAATGGGCAGGGAGTGAGAGAGGGGTGCCTTGGGATTTTGGTCCTCCTTTTCATAGTTTCAGTCCTCCTCTTGGAAAAACATTTCCAGGTGAGCACCAGGAGCCACAGAGCCTACGTGGAAGCATGTTCCCTGCTGGGATTTTTATCTGTTTGAACATCCTTTGTCTTCCCTTTCTTCTTGATGACTCTGTTTACTGGTTAAATTCAAATTAAGCCAATCACACATTCCTTTGTTTAGGACAGACCTATTTGCCAGCTTCTATGTGGGCAGGATTGGGGGGTTTGGAATATGTGTTAATAACACCATAGAGGAGAATCTTCACACAGTGTTGCCATGCACATTTTACCAGGACAATTCTGACAAGCAAATTATGAATTTTTAAATGACTCTTCACAAGACGTGCCTTGTACAAAAATCACACCTCTGTAGAGTGTGAACACAGGGATGTATCCTGTTACACTCATCCTGTGATAACTATGACTTTGCAGCCAGTGTACACCGGGGCAAGTCATGTTCAACATTGTATCATCTGGTATTGGGTAAATCCTTGGCCCCAACAGGTTAATTCATGACCAGCTCGATCTTATCTAAACCGATTGCAAAAGCCATAATCAATATCTCGTAGTTAACATGAGCTTTCAAGGTTGTGCTCTAACTCAGTGTAATTTTCTGGTGAAAACAATCCCAAATGGAAGCAATGCCCCCTTCTCTTGCTTGCCCAGAACCTAATCTTGCTAGCCCTCCTGTAGTATTAGCAGTGATGTCCTCTCCCCTTTCCCACCCCACTGGCTCAGTGGGAGACCACTCTGCTTCATTGCATTCGCTGAGGCATTGCCCCGTTTCAGGGGAGTAGCGATTCAAGTGTTGGGGTTGAGGCCCCTCTGGCAGGATAGAGTATAGCAAACAAACAGTCACGGGGATCCAGCCCTCAGGCCGGGTGGAGGAATCAAATAGTCTTGGAGTGCAGATCCTCAGGCAGGACAGAGCAAATAAGCAAACAGAGTCTTCGAGTTCAGGCCCTTAATCAGGGTGGAACTACAAGCAGTCTATGAGCTCAGGCCTTCAGACAGGGCCAAACAAACAGTCTTAGGGCTCAGACCCTCAGGGAAAAAATCTAGGGGCTCAGGCCCCAGCCAGGGTGGAGCACCAAACAGACTTAGGGAGCTCGGACCCTCAGGCAGGGCTGGAGCAACAAACAGTCTGTTGTCCTAGCTCTAGCAAATGGCAGACAAGTGCAGGCTCCTTGGCTTAAGGTGGGGAGGCTGCCACCCCAGGGGTGGGTTTGGCAGCATGGGGTAGCAGGACCTGGGCCCACCCTACTCCACCAGGTCTGAGCCTGGGGCCCTAACAGTGGCAGAGTGTTCTGTCACTGGGTCAGCAGGGATCCTCCCAAAACACGGTGACTGGTGTTAAGGCAGCAACACAACCAGACTATAGTCGGCTTTTCCTGGGCTACTTCCTACTCTCCCACCATCATGTATCTGCGGCTTGGGGTTGTCCGCCACCTCTTTGGGGTATGTGGCAAGCAGCAGTCCTGGCAGCTCTTCGCCTGGGTTGGCCTCCTCCAGGGGCAGGGTGTGGTGCAGCATGGGTTCCACTCTGGGGATCTGCAGCAGCCTGGAGACGTCTGGCTCAGACTCAACTGGGTTAAAGACCCCGCCTTTTATACTTTCTGTCCTGCACCTTAGCTTCTGGTGGGAGGGGTGAGCCTGGCCTGGCTCTGCCCACCAAGGATCACAGAAAGGCTCCTCCCGCTTTGGCTCAGTGGGAGGCTGTCATAAATATAAAGGGAAGGGTAACCACCTTTCTATATACAGTGCTATAAAATCCCTCCTGGCCAGAGGCAAAACCCTTTCACCTGTAAAGGGTTGAGAAGCTAAGATAACCTCGCTGGCACGTGACCCAAAATGACCAATGAGGGGACAAGATACTTTCAAATCTGGAGGGGGAGGAACAAAGGGTTTGTCTGTCTGTGTGATGCAGGTTATCTCAAATGCTTATATACGAATACACAAAGCCTTGGAAACAAGCAGGGAGAACTGGAGGTCCTGGTGATGTCAAGGAATTATGACGTGATTGGAATAACAGAGACTTGGTGGGATAACTCACATGACTGGAGTACTGTCATGGATGGTTATAAACTGTTCAGGAAGGACAGGCAGGGCAGAAAAGGTGGGGGAGTAGCACTGTATGTAAGGGAGCAGTATGACTGCTCAGAGCTCCGGTACGATACTGCAGAAAAACCTGACTGTCTCTGGATTAAGTTTAGAAGTGTGAGCAACAGGAGTGATGTAGTGGTGGGAGTCTGCTATAGACCACCGGACCAGGGGGATGAGATGGATGAGGCTCTCTTCCGGCAGCTCGCGGAAGCTACTAGATCGCATGCCCTGGTTCTCATGGGTGACTTTAATTTTCCTGATATCTGCTGGGAGAGCAGTACAGCGGTGCATAGACAATCCAGGAAGTTTTTGGAAAGCGTAGGGGACAATTTCCTGGTGCAAGTGCTAGAGGAGCCAACTGGGGGGGAGCTTTTCTTGACCTGCTGCTCACAAACCGGGAAGAATTAGTAGGGGAAGCAAAAGTGGATGGGAATCTGGGAGGCAGTGACCATGAGTTGGTTGAGTTCAGGATCCTGGCACAGGGAAGAAAGGTAAGCAGCAGGATACGGACCCTGGACTTCAGGAAAGCAGACTTCGACTCCCTCAGGGAACCGATGGGTAGGATCCCCTGGGGGACTAACATGAAGGGGAAAGGAGTCCAGGAGAGCTAGCTGTATTTCAAGGAATCCCTGTTGAGGTTACAGGGACAAACCATCCCGATGTGTCGAAAAAATAGTAAGTATGGCAGGCGACCAGCTTGCCTGACTAATCTAATTGCCTTCTATGAATCGATTACTGGTTCTGTGGATGAAGGAAAAGCAGTGGATGTATTGTTTCTTGACTTTAGCAAAGCTTTTGACACGGTCTCCCACAGTATTCTTGTCAGCAAGTTAAAGAAGTATGGGCTGGATGAATGCACTATAAGGTGGGTAGAAAGTTGGCTAGATTGTCGGGCTCAACGGGTAGTGATCAATGGCTCCATGTCTAGTTGGCAGCCGGTATCAAGTGGAGTGCCCCAGGGGTCGGTCCTGGGGCCGGTTTTGTTCAATATCTTCATAAATGATCTGGAGGATGGTGTGGATTGCACTCTCAGCAAATTTGTGGATGATACTAAACTGGGAGGAGTGGTAGATACGCTGGAGGGCAGGGATAGGATACAGAGGGACCTAGACAAATTGGAGGATTGGGCCAAAAGAAATCTGATGTGGTTCAATAAGGATAAGTGCAGGGTCCTGCACTTAGGACGGAAGAACCCAATGCACAGCTACAGACTAGGGACCGAATGGCTAGGCAGCAGTTCTGCGGAAAAGGACCTAGGGGTGACAGTGGACGAGAAGCTGGATATGAGCCAGCAGTGTGCCCTTGTTGCCAAGAAGGCCAGTGGCATTTTGGGATGTATAAGTAGGGGCATAGCGAGCAGATTGAGGGACGTGATCGTCCCCCTCTATTCGACATTGGTGAGGCCTCATCTGGATTACTGTGTCCAGTTTTGGGCCCCACACTGCAAGAAGGATGTGGATAAATTGGAGAGAGTCCAGCGAAGGGCAACAAAAATGATTAGGGGTCTGGAACACATGACTTATGAGGAGAGGCTGAGGGAACTGGGATTGTTTAGTCTGCAGAAGAGAAGAATGAGGGGGGATTTGATAGCTGCTTTCAACTACCTGAGAGGTAGTTCCAGAGAGGATGGTTCTAGACTATTCTCAGTGGTGGAAGAGGACAGGACAAGGAGTAATGGTCTCAAGTTGCAGTGGGGGAGGTTTAGATTGGATATTAGGAAAAACTTTTTCACTAGGAGGGTGGTGAAACGCTGGAATGCGTTGCCTACGGAGGTGGTGGAATCTCCTTCCTTAGAAGTTTTTAAGGTCAGGCTTGACAAAGCCCTGGCTGGGATGATTTAATTGGGTATGGGTCCTGCTTTTGAGCAGGGGGTTGGACTAGATGACCTCCTGAGGTCCCTTCCAACCCTGATATTCTATTCTATATTCTATGCTTTTGCTGGGAACAGATCAGGAATGCAGCCTTACAACTCCTGTTAAGTTAGTAAGTAATCTAGCTAGAAATGCGTTAGATTTCCTTTTGTTTAATGGCTGGTAAAATAAGCTGTGCTGGATGGAATGTATATTCCTGTTTTTGTGTCTTTTTGTAACTTAAGGTTTTGTCTAGAGGGATTCTCTATGTTTTGAAGCTGATTACCCTTTAAGGCATTTACCATCCTGATTTTACAGAGGTGATTCTTTTACCTTTTCTTTAATTAAAATCCTTCCTTTAAGAACCTGATTGCTTTTCATTGGTCTTAAGATCCAAGGGTTTGGGTCTGTGTTCACCTGTACAAATTGGTTAGGATTCTTATCAAACCTTCCCAAGGAAAGGGGGTGTAGGGCTTGAGGGGATATTTTGGGGGAAGACATCTCCAAGTGGGCTCTTTCCCTGTTCTTCATTTAAAACACTTGGTGGTGGCAGCATCCGGTTCAAGGACAAGGCAAAGTTTATACCTTGGGGAAGTTTTTAACCTAAGCTGGTAAGAATAAGCTTAGGGGGTCTTTCATGCAGGTCTCCACATCTGTACCCTAGAGTTCAGAGTGCAGAAGGAACCTAGACAGAGGCCACTCTGCCTCACTACACCTCCATAGGCAGAGCTCCCATGGTTGTTGAGTTCTGAATTCATACTTGTGCATTTCCTTTGCAGGAGTTTGAGATCCTAAGCAGTGTGTGCAGAGAGAATTGCCTGCAGGGCTGGAAGCTCTTCCAGAGGCTCTGGAACTAAAGTTATGGCAATTAAATAAAGAAGAAACTGATGTTCACGGGTTTAAGACCAATCTTTACTCCAACCGGCTCTGTTGCTTGGAAGAGCTAAGACTCAATCAAATACCCTTATTGAAAATAAAAGTTAATACAGCATCCCATATAATGTAATAGGGTTAAACCAATAAGGTTTAATAGAAAATTAACAAGTTTCTCTAGAATTTACTGTTAAAAACCCAGCAGAATTTAACAGAGAATGGGACCCTTTCTATAGATTGTTCTGAGCCTTCCTATAGAATCCTGTAGCATGGATATCATTTTCTGTACAATTCTGGAGGATGGTCTGAAAAGCCTATACACAGTTAGCATTTCCTATTGAACTCTACGTATATTTTCATAAGGGAACATTGGTCAAGTCGAGCTGGTAAGTAGAGAGAGGAAGGACATACTTTTTCTCCCTCCCAAAGAGGAGGGGTAGAGTCAGGGGAATCTGCTTTCTGGACTGTCATACCCTGGCAAGCCTGGAGCATTCTAGTTGGAACTCCCACTACGCCCTAATTCTCCTCTCATCCATCTTTAGTGGCACCTTCTAGCAGCACAGCTCCTTTGTGAGCTATGGGGTGGAGTGAGGAGGGAGTAGCTTGCAGTGGACTGTGCCTCTGCTCTAGTGTTCCTAGGTTCATGGGATTTCTGTAAGAAACTGTGGCAATCTGTGCATTTGGAAGACAGTATCCCCTACTGCCTATTTGTAGGCACCCAAATCTTTTTTCTCTTTGTCCGCAGCCCTCACCATCAACAGAAGAAAAGAGCTGAGAATGCTAGAGTGAAATTGCACTGAGTTTTTCCATGTAACACTCACCCTGCTGTGGGTTGTTCTGGAGGAGTGAGCAACATACAATAGACCTTTGTCTTCACGTGGATTTATTTGTTATTTTTAAGTCTCAATGTTTAGTTTGACCCTGATCAGAGATCTGAAAGAGCTCTTTTTTTCCCCTGAGGCTCAGCAGTTCATCATTTCACACACTCCTCTAAGTGTACAAGATTTCATAAATCTCTTCAGTGCTAGAATTAAGGTGAATGATTCTCATTATGTCTGAGTCAGAGCCTCTTACAGTTAGAATGAACTAGAGGGGAACCAAAATAGATATAAGAAGGTGGGGGCTGAGGTTTCCACAGGAAGGTTAGTTATTTTAGTTGCTTCTGTGTAGGCTCCTTGACCAAACCAATTCTGACTCGTGAGCTGTCATACATGTGAAGGGCCAAGTTCTGTCTTCAGATCTACGTACACAGTTGTCATTGGCTGCCATATCTGTGAGGCACCAAATACTAAATTGACTATTTTTTGCTTTGCATCCTTGTAACCAAATTTTCTGGATGAAGAAACCCCCTCTGGTTTATTGTAAAAATGTGGCACTGTTGGGCCATGTAAATGAATACGAGCTAATTTGAACTTGAAAGTACTGTTCTTCCAGTGATGCCCCTGTAGGCGCGGCAGCGCCCCCTGCTCTTGGGATTGGAGGATCTTCATCAGCAGTGCCCGTTGGACCGCACATGTGCACCTCCCCATCTCACGCTGTGAGAGTCATGTATATGTAGCACTATGCGGTCTGACTGCTCCCCCCAGTTCCTTCTCTACTGCCTATGGTCTGGGACTGAATCCACAGCACAGCCTGCGTCTCCTTTGACCTGTTAGATAGTGCCTGACCTGTTAGTTTTAGTGTAGTTTAGTAGTTACTTCTTTCCTTTTCTTGTTCTCTCTCTATTAAAACAAAAAACAAAAAAACCTTAATTTTTCCTTCCTACTTACCCTCCTTGTTAGCTCATAGCTTAGGACTTCATTTTCCTGCTTCCTGCCCTTCCAGACTGGGAAGCTTTCTCCCTCACCGTTGTGCCTGGATCTTCCAAGCTGAAGAGGTGCATTTCCTGCTAGGATGCCTTCCCAGTAACTGACGGTTACCCACAGTTCATCCATTGCCTGGGAGAGGGACATGTCCCACAGAAGTGTACCCATTGCCACAACCTGACTGCCAGGGCCAGAAATGACCGGGACATTCAGCTACAACTTCTCCTCATGGAGAGATCATTGCGTCCAGCATCAGACCCTGCATCCAGCACCAGACCAGACATTTTCTTCCAAGTACTGTTGCTTATAAAATATGTAGTGTGGCTTGTACATTTAAAGGTGTCCTTTTAAATGATTTCTCCCCTAAAGAGATGCCCTTCCCTGTGTGGAGGTCTTTGCACAGTCACCCTAGTGCAAGGACCCAGTGGAGAGCAGCACTAGTGTTGGGTAGCAGTGTACTTTCAGTGCAGTGCATGGAGAGAGAATGGGTAGCAGTTTCCATAGAAATTTCTGTTGTGGGCTGTTGGGCTCCGCTCAGTAACTTGTTCCACATACAACACTGTAGGAACAGGACACCAAAGGGGCAGTTATCAAGCTATCACAGCTGGGGTCACATGACAACTCGCGCTCCCATTAGGCACTTGTGACTCAGTCCCAGAACCCACACTAAGTCCTTCCTGAATGTGTTTACTGAGTGTGAAATCCTGGGTGTGCAAAAGGGGAAGATACCCCCTCTTCCGAACACTGCTGGTCTTGTACCAGTCATCTAACACGGTAATTCATTTTCTTTGCATATAGGCTGGACTTTAAAGGACTGTGAATTATTTGTCCCTGCTGAGATATACCTGCTCTAGTTTGGTTGTTAAGAGCCTAGCAGTGACTAGCTCTCATGGGCATGCAAGGGGGCACAATTGCAGTCCCTATGTTTTCCTGAGTGCTGCGACTGTGTACTGGTACTGTTCCTGTCGGGGGATGCAAGCCATCTCCAAAAGAACACGGGCACTATGACCCTTTTCTTCTCCAACAGCCAGCTGGATCTAGTCCCAGGAATATTAAAGCAATTGCAGCTGTTACTTTTGTCTGCCTGTTTCAGAGCAGCAGCCGTGTTAGTCTGTATCCGCAAAAAGAACAGGAGGACTTGTGGCACCTTAGAGACTAACCAATTTATTAGAGCATGAGCTTTCATGGGCTACAGCCCACTTCATTGGATGCATAGAATGGAACATATAGTAAGTAGATATATATCCATACAGAGAAGGTGGAAGTTGCCATACAAACTGTAAAAGGCAAATTAATTCAGATGAGCTATTATCAGCAGGAGAAAAAAACTTTTGTAGTGATAATCAAGATGGCCCATTTAGACGGTTGACAAAAAGGTGTGAGGATACTTCACATGGGGAAATAGATTCAATATGTGTAATGACCCAGCCACTCCCAGTCTCTATTCAAACCCAAATTAACCTGGATTGCAGCTTTTTGAACAGACCCGAGTTCCTAAAGATGCGTGCGTCATGAACCTTTCCTGACCATCCTATGTTGATGTCGGTGAAACGCCCCCTGTGATCCACCAGTGCTTTTCAACACCATTGAAAAGTATCCCTTTTGGTTTATGTACTCTTTGGCAAGGTGTTCTGTTGCCAAGATGGGGATATGCGTGCCATCTATCTCCCCACCGCAATTCAGGAAACCCCACCGTGGCAAAACCATCCACTATGTCCTGCACATTTCCCAGACTCACTACCCTTCATAGCAGAAGTCGACTCATGGCCCTGCACATTTGGAGCACAGCAGCTCCCACGGTTGGTTTACCTACTCCAAACTGATTCCCCGCTGACAGGTAACTGTCTGGCGTTGCAAGCTTCCAATTAGCGATCGCCACTCACTTCTCCGCTGTCAGAGCAGCTCTCATTTTTGTGTTTCTGAACTGCAGGGCAGGGGAAAGCTCTGCACAAAGTTCTTGGAAGATGGCCTTCTGCATTCAAAAGTTCTGCAGCCACTGCTCGTTATCCCATACCTGCAAAACGATGCGATCCCACCAGTCAGTGCTTGTTTCACGGGACCAGAAACGGCGCTCAACAGAGTGCAGCTGCTCTGTGACTGCCAGCAGCAACTGTGAATTGTTTTTTTCAATGGCTTGCAGCAGGGCTGTTTGCAGCACATCGCGGCAGACCCTACTTTGGCTCTGGAAATACTGCAGGGGAAGGTGCGAGGTGTTGGAGATGCTCAGAGCAAGAATGCACTACTAAGCAGGCTCCATGCTTCTGGGGCTATGGTGTATGTCATAGTGTGAAAACCACTGGGTTGTTTGCCGTTGAGCACAGTGCATCATGGGATGCCTATGCAATGTTCCCATTCTCCCCTGCAACAATGTTTTGGTCCCATGAGGCATTGCACAAACTTCCCAAAACACACTGCGGCAAGTTGCACTTTGGGATAGCTACCCACGATGCAGTGCTTTGTGCATCGATGCAGGCACTGCTAATGTGCTGTGTAGATGAGCTCTTAGACTGCTAAAAGGAGTCTGCCAAATATCTGGCTTCCTAATTTTCTTGCCCTTTGTGCTTTAGAGCCTGATCCAAATCCCACTGAAATCAGTGTCAGGACTCTTTATTGACCTCTGTGAGCTTTGGATCTAACTCTAACTCCCACATTCTGCCTAGAGATTGGATTACTCATAGGTCTAGCCCATAGATCAGTCTTTAGATGCCATAAAGTATGTATTAAAGAGAAGGAGTTGGGATAAAATCTAGGGCTGTCGATTAATCGCAGTTAACTCACGCAATTAACTCAAAAAAAAATTAATCGTGATTAATCACTGTTTTAATCACACTATTAAACAATAGAATACCAATTAAAATTTATTAAATATGTTGTATGTTTTACTACATTTTCATATACATTGTATTCTGTGTTGTAATTGAAATCAAAGTGTATATTGTTTTTTATTATAAATATTTGCCTTGTAAAAATGATAAACAAAAGAAACAGTCGACTGTTTTTTTCAATTCACCTCATACAAGTAGTGTAATGCATTCTCTTTGCTGTGAAAGTACAGCTTACAAATGTAGACTTTTTTTTGTTATGTGGCTGCACTCAAAAAACAAAACAATGTAAAACTTCAGAGCCTACAAATCTACTCAGTCCTACTTCTTGTTCAGCCAACCGCTAAGACAAACAAATTTGTTTACATTTACAGGAGATCATGCTGCCCGCTTCTTTTTTACGATGTCACCAGAAAGTGAGAACAGGCATTTGCAAGATATTTATGTGTCAGACATACTAAACATTCATATGCCCCTTCATGCTTCGGCCACCATTCCAGAGGACACGCTTCCATGCTGATGATGCTCGTTAAAAATGTGTGTTAATTGAATATGTGACTGAATTCCCTGGGGGAGAATTGTATGTCCACTGCTCTATTTTACCCACATTCTGACAAATATTTCATGCTATAGCAGCTTGGATGATGACCCAGCATATGTTGTTCATTTTAAGAATAGTTTCACTGCAGATTTGACAAAACGCAAAGAAGGTACTGTAACGAGGTGGTGTGGTGCCCCACCACCCCGCAGAGGGAAGAACCTCCCCAGACACCAAAGTGAGCGGAGCCAGTGGATCCTTGGCCCGCCCCCCCAGAGGTCAAGGTGCAGGACAGGAGGTATAAAAGCCCAACCCCAGAACTCACTTGGGCGGCAGCCACCGGAGAGGCCAGACACCTGTGGCCTGGCTCCGGCTTGGGAGACCCCGGCAATCCACGGCCGACTCGAAGACTGTCCGGACTGGCCAATGCCTAATGCCAACCGGTGCATGAAGGAGCTGCCAAGCCTACCCATCGCTGGCTACCCAGAAGAGCTGCCAAGCCTACCCATCGCCAGCTACCCGGAGGAGCTGCCAAGCCTACCCCTTGCCAGCTACCCGGAGGAACCCATGGTGCTGGAACCCTCCGAGGACACCACCCTGACGTAGGTATCCTACGAGGGGGAGTCCAGAAGTAGCCCAGGGGCAGCTGACCCTAGTCTGGCTGCAGCGCTGCCAGAGCCAATGTCAGTGTGTTGCGGGCAGGATCCCCACTGACACAGCAGCGGGTCTTCTGCCGCTGCTTGGGTCCTGGGCTGGGACGCAGTGGAGTGGGTGGGCCTGTGTCCCCCCTGCCACCCACCTTGCGGGTAGCAGTCTCCCCCTCTCCCTGGTGGATCAAAGCCAGGAGCTTGGGGTTTGCTGTTGAACTATTTGCTCAGTCCTTGCCTGAGGGCCTGAGCTTCTGACTTTGTTTGTTTGTTTGCTGTCCCGCCCTGACCCAGGGCTCTGGCTTATATTGTACTGTTTGCAGGGCCCTGCCTGAAGGTCTGGGCCATAGACTGGATATTCCCCAACCCAGCAAAGAGGGTGTAGCGAGGCGGTGTGGTGCCCCACCACCCCACAGAGGGACGAGCCCCAGCGAGTCCCCTTACAGGTATCAATGTGAGATTTCAAAAGATAGCTACAGCACTCAACCCAAGGTTTAAGAACCTGAAGTGCCTTCCAAAATCTGACAGGGACGAAGTGTAGAGCATGCTTTCAGAAGTCTTAAAAGAGCAACACTCCGATGCGGAAACTACAGAAACTGAATCACCAAAAAAGAAAATCAACCTTCTGCTGGTGGCATCTGACTCAGATAATGAAACTGAACACCAGTCAGTCCGCACTGCTTTGGATTGTTATCAAGCAGAACTTGTCATCAGCATAGACTCATGTCCCCTGGAATGGTGATTGAAGCACAAAGAGATATATGAATCTTTAGCGCATCTGGCACGTAAATATAGTGCCATGTGAACGCCTGTTCTCACTTTCAGGTGACATTGTAAACAAGAAGTGGGCAGCATTATCTCCTGAAAATGTAACCAAACTTGTTTGTCTGAGCGATTGGCTGAACAAGAAGTAAGACTGAGCGGACCTGCAGGATCTAAAATTTTACAATGTTTTATTTTTGAATGCAGTTTTTTTTAACTTAATTCTACATCTGTAAGTTCAACTTTCATGATAAAGACATTGCACTACAGTACTAGTATTAGGTGAATTGAAAAATACTATTTCTTTTGTTTTTTACAGTACAAATACTTGTAATAAAAAATAAATATAAAGTGAGCACTTTATGCTTTGTATTCTGTGTTGTAACTGAAATCAATATATTTGAAAATGTAGAAAACATCAAATATATTTAAATAAATGGTATTCTATTATTGTTTAACAGCGCAATTAATTGCGCGATTAATTTTTTTAATCACTTGACAGCCCTAATAAAATTCATGCACTATATCCAATTGTCTTTCCTGCCCTTTGATCTTGTGGGGAGCCTTTCTATGCTTCAGACCATAATTGCCATCTGGATAGAACTTCTTTCTTTCTATAATGCCTTTTTTTCACCTCAAACCGTGAGGTGCAAAATAGGCATTACTGTGATCAAACTATTATAGTGAAACTCGCTCTGTTATTTCCATAATAATTCTGTGAGGAGCTTCCGTGCTGGGATGCCTTCCATGGGAATTGAAAGAAACCATTCACAGATGGAAAATGTACTGAATCTATTGATGTGCTACTTTGTTATTGGTTTGATTGGGATTTTTTTTTTTTCAAAGTTGGTGGGGTGCACTTTGGGGACGAGAATAAAGGCATCATTAGTAGCAGAAAGTTTCACTTGATTGGAAGGAGAAGATTCTCTCAACACAGTGTTCTTTCAAAGGAGGTTGACTGAAAGGGATGGTGTAATGGCCCGAGCATCAGATTTGGAACATCTAGAGTTTATGCAACCACAGGTTTGATTCTTGGTAGAGCTGTGTCAGACCTTCAGCTTTCTGAGGTAGATGTAGGCTGGTGTCAATCCACATAGCTCCATTTACTTCAGTGATTGGTCTATACCAGCTGAGGATCTGGCCCATAAAGTTCCATGCAGTTTATGGGTCTCTTGATATAAACCTGAAAATTTGAGGTCTTGTCTGCTCTATAGGGATCTTATAGATCCGGTTGAATTTATTTGTAAGAGTTGGGGTTTGTCTTTGTGTCTCTATTGCAGAAGGACTCCTTTGGTTTAGAAGGGTGCAGTGTAAATGTAACACTGTGGTAGAATTCTGTTGGATGGACATCCAAAGGAATACCTGAATATTTCATGGTGAACAGGTAAACACAGGACTAGACTGCAGATGCTTAGCTTAAAAAGCAGGGTTGTGATTGGCTTGCCTCTTTGGGGCTACTATTTGTGCTTGTGGATATTTGTTAAGTGGTGGTACCTGAAAATGTAGAGGCATTACAGTTTTCTAGACCTATGAAGGAAGAAACCAACCAAAATCCCCAAACTGAAGCTTATTGGTTTTCCAAAACAATTAATTTGAGGTGAAACAAAATAAAAACTGATTTGGCTTCATTCCAAAATTACCTTTTCAAAAATCAAATAAAAACCCCAAAACACCAAATGCTGTTTTCACACACAAAAATGTGTTTTCAATGATGCTTCCCCCTCCCCCTTTTTGTTAGGAAAGTTTTGTTTGGTCAAAAACTTCGAGCAGCTCTAGTCATTTGTATGGCACCATAGATGTGCGTAGCACTCTACCAGTGCAAAGGAACCCGAGGACTTCACACTCAACAAGGTAAACCCTACCATATACTGCTTGGGCACACAGCAGTGTCCCAGCACAAGCTTCTGACTACATTTTCTTAAGTGACTAATCCTTGGGATCTCTTTAGGCTGAATTGGGTCTTGGATTCTTTTCTCTCTGTTCTTCAGTCAGGATTGTGGCATCTTACAATCATCTAGTGCATGAGAGTTCAGATCATGGAGTTTATAATAATACCACCCTCCACACCTCTAGGGATCCAGTGTCCAGGCCATGTAAATACAAATGCTGATTTATTTAATGGTGAGGGGAATGGGTTAGCCCCAATGGCAAACAGCGCTCAACAAACTGCAATAGTACAAACTCCTCTCAGGGCCCAACCCAATGCCCACGGACATCACTGGGAGCCTTTTCCTGGAGTTCAGTGAGCTTTGGACCAGGCTCTCAATGCAATGATGCCTTATCTACTGGGAGATGGAGTGTGGCTGTACTGTAATCTCAGCTTTGGCCAGACTGGACTGACTACTCTCAGGAAGCACAAGCATGCCTCAGAGGGTGTGCAAACTGAATAGTGCAGGTGGCACATCAGAGTCCCAACGACTTGCCTGCATATAACTATTGCTCTTGATCTGTCTCAGGAGCGCTTCAGAGCACGAAATGAACCTATTTGTGAGGCGCTGCACTGGCATTAGCTGCTGAAATAAATTGGTTTATTGAAATGGTTTAAGAGTGTCCTCAATCCATGCTAAAGTCTATGTGACCAGGCCTTCAGCTGCCATGGTGATGGCTGAGGGGAGGGGTGTATTTTACATCCAAAATATATCCCACACAATGTTAAGAGGCTCTCTGCAGGAGCACTGGTTCAAAGGAAGTTGTCACTAACTGAATTTGTTAGTCTCTAAGGTGCCACTAGTACTCCTTTTCTTTTTGCGGATACAGACTAACATGGCTGCTACTCTGATAACTGAATCTGGTGATTCTTCCATCATTTAGGAGTCCTCAATTACTGACCTGTTCCCTTTTTGCTTTAGCATAGGAGATCTCAACAAGGTTGCTGCACAAAGTGCAATTGCTGCTTATAATAGAAAGCCTCTTGCAGTGATTCACATGAGTTTGTTGAACTCTCACTGGTGTAATAAATGGAATATCTGAGTGCCCCTTGGCAGTTGTTTGGATATCTACATTACCATTGCACTTGATGTATGTGACTTCCTAGAAACTTCCCCATCAGTCATTTCTTTAATGCCTTCTGACTTGCAAACCATAAGAGCTTTAATTTTAAAAGATTGGCTGCAGCTGAGGAAAAAAATTATGGCATTTCCCCTGAGCCCCTCGCGATTCCTCTTTGAGATTTACAGTGTATCCTGTCATTAAAAAAAAGAAAGATCCCAAAGCATGTTCACAGCCATGAGTTAGAAGAGAGAAGGCAGAGAAATCCCAAAGAAAAGAGAATGTGTCAAGCGGTGTTCGAAGATGCTGTTCATTCTGCATTTTTTCTCACTGTGATTATTTGGGAGGGGGGAAGGAGAAAAGAGGCAGAGGATGGATGGATGGATGGAAAGACAGTGGAGGAAGAACCTCAGAGTCATACTGTCTTCCTGCTCCCATGATTGGGGAGGGGAAGGGGATTCTGTGGTTCCAGGCTAGGAGGTGGAGCCTTGTCTATCCTAGTGCTCCCACCATTGCTAACATGGATGGCTCTGAAGTGCCCAGAGTTTCCCAAAGGGATATTTCAGACCTACGTGTAAAGCCCTTTGCAGAAAATGTCCATCCAGCAACACCTTCTGTTTTAAACCAGTGGGGATGCCACTCACCTGCTTTTAGGGATCACAGCTGTTGCTTGAAGGGCATGAGGTCTAGTCACCTGAGTAGGTATGTTGGGGGCTGGGCAGAACTGTACTTGGGTGGCTAGCCTGAGCCACACCTGTGGCTGCACCGCTATTTGTAGGCACTTGCTGGAGCAAAGCTAGCACAGGTATGTCTACCTGAGCTGGGAATGACATCTCCCTGTTGCTGTGGAGCCATACCAGTGTGGTCCTAGCCCATTTAGGATTTATGAACTCCAGGTTCCTCTTTGTCAGGCTCCTTTACAGCTTAAAGAAATGAACTGGCAGATATGGAATCAGAATTTCTTTTTTTTATGTGAAAAAAATAACAAGGAGAACAGTATAGATCTCTAGCTTGGATCCTTCCATTCAAGTGTGGATGGACCTTTTCTTTGGAAATAGAAAAACTGAAAAATAATTTATCAATCAGCACCCATTTTCAAAAATGTTTAAGGACCTCAACTCTTCCCACCCACAAATCCCTGCTGTCATCAAATTCAGCCTGGAAATAAGGTACATATTTTTAACAATGAGGGTAATTAATCATTGGAACAATTTACCAAGGTTGTGGTGGAGTCTCCATCACTGACAATTTTTAAATCCAGGTTGACATAAGAATGGCCATACTGGGTCACACCAAAGGTCCATCCAGCCTAGTATCCTGTCTTCCGACAGTGGCCAATGCCAGAGGGAATGAACAGAACAGGTAGTCATCAAGTGATCCATCCCCTGTTGCCCACTCCCAGCTTCTGGCAAACAGAAGCTAGGGACACCATCCCTGCCCATCTTGGCTAATAGCCATTGATGGACCTATCCGCCATGAACTTATCTAGTTCTTTTTTTGAACCCTGTTACAGTCTGGGCCTTCACAACATCCTCTGGCAAGGAGTTCCACAGATTAACTATGTGTGGTCGGAAAAAATACTTCCTGTTGTTTGTTTTCAACCTGTTGCCTATTAATTTCATTTGATGACCCCTAGTTCTTCTGTTATGAGAAGGAGTAAATAACACTTTCTTATTTGCTTTCTCCACACCAGTCATGATTTCATACACCTCTGTCATATCCTCCTTAGTCGTCTCTTTTCCAAGCTGAAAAGTTCCAATCTTATTAATCTCTCCCCTCATGTGGTAGCTGTTCCATATCCCTAATAATTTTTGTTGCCCTTTTCTGAACCTTTTCCAATTCCAATATATCTTTTTTTAGATGGAGTGACTGCATCTTCACACAGTATTCAAGATGCAGGTGTACCATGATTTTATATAGGTGCAATATAATATTTTCTGTCTTATCTATCCCTTTCCTAATGATACCCAACATTCTGTTCGTTTTTTTGACTGCTGCTCTGCTCTAGGAATTATTGCGGGGGCAGCTCTGTGGCCTGTGCTGTGCAGGAGGTCAGATTTGATGATCACAGTTGTCCCTTCTGGCCCAGGAATCTATGAATCAAGGCCAACTCCCTGTTCTGTACTAGCTAGAGTCCTTAAGGGAGACATTTATTTCCTATTACTTCCATACAAAGGCCCTGCACTGAAATATTTTGCATACTTTTTCAGACCTGCAGGAAACATTAAGCACACACGAAAGTACAGCTATGAAACCAGCCAGTTCAGAATCAGTAGGGGAATTGGTGGTCGCTTTTCTCACAACCATGATGAATAAATCCAGTAGATTGCCTCATTTTGCATAAATGCATCTTATTTCTAACTAATAATTAATACCAGCTGTTGAACCAACAGAGCTAATGGGCAGCCATGCCTTTGGATTTTGTAATATATTGAATGCTTGATCTCTTTACATGGATTTTTTTTTCAACGTCTTTTATTTTAAAAAGAATAATCTTTTTACACACCTGTTACCTAATTGCTGCAGGGGAACAACCATTAATGAGCCATTGTCTACCTACTGTAGACTGTAAAATACCATTTGATAATATAAAAAGGCATGTAAGTATTTAAAATAATTTTGTTACAAGTACAGATTTCACTGGCAAAATATGTTAACATATAGAATAACAGGCAGAGAGCGAATGTGGTCTAGTAGTTAAACCAGGACTCCTCCGGTCTGATCCTGCAAACACGCATACACATGAGTAACTTTATTCATGCAGACAATCCCATTTGCTTTAATGGGACTGCCGACATGAATGCAATTACTCATGGGCATAGGTGTTTGCAGGACTGGGCCTCTGAGTTATATTCTCATCCCTGGCCTGGCCCTTTTCCTGACAGCAGCAGGAAGTGTGATTGTAACTTGGGTAGACATACCCTGTGCTAGTGCAGCTAATAATAGTTGTGGCATCAAAGGCATCAGCGTGGGCTGTCCGAGCACGCCAGGAACCCTGGAGACATATTGCATTCCTAGACTGTCCTGAAGCCCCATGCTGCTGTGTCTTCACTGCTATTAGCTGTGCTAACACAGGTATGTCTACCTGTGCTGCAGTCACACTTCGGATTGCAGTGTAGAAATACCCATAGTCACTGAAAGCCAAATTTCTAAAAGTGGCCGCTAATTTTGGATGCTGGGTTTGGATCCCACGGATTTAAAGTGGATAGCCGCAGATTTGCAGGTCTCTACTTTTGAGCATCAGGTCTTGAAGAAGAGCTCTGTGTAGTGCGAAAGTTTGTCTCTCTCACCAATAGATTTTGGTCCAATAAAAGATACTACTTCACCCACTTTGCCTCTCTGAGCATCTTTTGACATTTTTGCTGGTAACCTTTGTTAAATGGGCATACTGATACCGACAGCTGCTTAGGGGCATTGTGAAGCTAAAGTGCAGTAAGGTCCATGGATGAAAAGCACTTATCAGTTTTAAGTATTTGTATGCATTAATTGACCTTTGTAGTGTGCTTGGCGCGCTCTGGCTGGCAGACCCTATAGACAGGTCAAGTGTTATATTTCATGTGGATGTAGTTTGAAAAAGCACACACGCTTGTAACACATTTGGAGAAAATCATTTGGGATGGGGAGATGTTTTAGGTTCATATTTTCCCTAATACTTTATTTTTTTTAGAATGAAAATTGTTTCCAATCCAGTCCAGGATGTTACACTTAACTCATTTTTGAGATTACTTAGATACAGTTTCTACAACCCAGTACAGAGGGTGATTGAGACTATAAAACAAAGCCTTAAAACCACGGGATTTTTCTGCCTACTGGAATTCCACAATGAACCATTTTATACCCAAGGAATTTAAGAAGAAAAAGCCTGGACATCCTTTTCCTTCCTACAGCAGCTGTTTTCACTTTGTATTTTAATGAGTGGGCTGAACTAAAGCCATCGGGGAAGGGTTTCCCCCTCTGGCACCCCCACGTAAAAGGCTTTGCTAGTGTGTCATGCTTTTTGCCTGTGTGAAATGAGTAAATACCTCTAGCTGGACAGTTCAAAGAAAGGGCTTCATCATGTTCTTGGCTGGTTAAGTTCTTTGGTACAAGCTTTTTTTGATTTCCCTGGATTTCAGTCTGATGTGCGTTTAGCCTCACAAAGTAAGTATTTAAACTTCTGAAAATTTAAAATCTTTGCAGTCGTCTTTTTTTAGGTTTTCCAGCATAAATAATTTTGGAGTCTCTGTTGATTTTGGAGGTAGATTCTGTTTGAACTACTGCATTATGTTCCCTGTAAACATCTTTTCTGTATGATTTATAATCCTGATCCATCTTTGTAAAGTGCTTTGAGATCTTGGTTTGAAAGGATCTATATAAATGCAGTGTTGTCATTGTGCGGGAAATATAGTGGAATATGTTGATTTTTCTTTACATTGTAAACACTAAAAGTGATATATTAAGCATTATTGACCTTGTTTCCAAAGGGAATAGACTTTAAAAGTTAAGCTCTACCTTCTGTTAGATTGTTTCTGACTGTGCTGAGTGATTTTTATCCTGTATGCGTTGATCACTTGTTTAATCAGTCTGTCTTATATGTGCTGAGAGCCACTGCTTTTTGGATTTTAATTCAACTTTATAGCAACCAGAAAATTTCCCATTCCTTTAAGTACTTTCTGATGCTAAACAGAACTGAGAAAATGGTGAAAGTGGTGTTCCTTTTTGCTGGTTTTCCTTCAGTGCTAGATTGCATTCGCTAAACTCAGCAAATAGCAGAATTCCCCCATGAATACTGGGAAGCAGCCCAAAAAAAAATAAAAAAAAAACTACTGTTACGTTTTGCTGGAGGATTCTTGTAGCAGGTTGTTGGGGTTTTTTTGTTGTTGTTTTGTTTTGTTATTTTTAATGGTCTGCTGAAATACTTTGTTAGAACTACATTCCTGGCTGGTGCCATTCTCAAGGAGGCAGCTCTGTTAAATTTCCCTAAGTGAACCTCCACAAATCAAAAGTACAACAGATCCTCTCTTGTATGTAACTGCAAATGCAAGTTAATTATTAGCAATAGAAGGGAAACCTTACTATTTACAAGCTAGATAACAGCATTTGCCTCTGAAGAATATTGTACAACACAGGGAAGCAAGAGGAGCTCAATTTGTAGCCATTTAAGTCATTTGTTTTTCAAATATTTTGCTAAAGTTACTGTCCCAAGTTGATAGAAAATAGCAGCTGAAACCAAATCAGGAATCCAAACATCCTTGAACATCAAATCTGGTTCTGAACTTCACAGCTATATCCTGAATCATAGAATATCAGGGTTGGAAGGGACCTCAGTAGGTTATCTAGTCCAACCCCCTGCTCAAACCAGGACCAATCCCCAATTTTTGCCCCAGATGCCTAAATGGCCACCTCAAGGATTGAACTCACAATCCTGGGTTTAGCAGGCCAATGCTCAAACCACTGAGCTATCCCTCCCCCTGATGGCAAGACCCAGCTTGGTGGTTCACATCTATTACTCATAGCAGGGTTAAGTTATTTAAAGAGTATTAAGGCTAGATTCTGCTCTTGGTTACATCCTGAGTAATTCCTCTGAATTCAGTGATTCCAGATTCAGTGATTTACACCCACGTGACTGAGCAGATTTTTGACTCTTCAGGTTTAAAATCATATATGTGGCTTGTGTTTAATACTTTCATTGACTCTGAAATTAGAACTCTGGGCTGGATCCTCAGCCCTGTTCTGCCTGTCTTGCGCTGCTCTGCCAACAGAAAGCCGCTGGCAGCCCGGTGGACCTGCCAAAGTAAGATTTCCCCCATCTTTGGCTGGCATAGAGTGCACATGTCCAGCTCTAATCCAACACTTCCCAGCTCCTAGTCTACAGGAGACATGACCATGCTGACCTTGCAGTCCAGGAATTCTCAGCTGCTGGAATAGCTCCTTGGGATCATAGGCCCCATGTATCACACAGAGCGGCCTGGAGGCTGCTCTAAGTCTTTGTCTTCACTAGGAAAAAATAAAAGTGATCTTCACTTGGTTATCTAGCTCAAAGTAACAGGAGGCAGTTTGTTATTTTCATGCAAGTTAGCAGGTCAGGTTAAACCCCAGGTACGCCCTATAGGCTTTAATGTAACGTACTAACTCATGTGGAAACTACAAACTACTTCAATCTTCACTGGGATTTTACCATGAGTTAAGAGCATGCCTTTTTTTGTAGTGAAGACAAGGCTTAAGTTACATTGGCTCAAGGATCAAATAGCTGCAAAAGTGGCTAAAAGCGCCTTTGCATTCATGACAGGTTTCAGAGTAACAGCCTTGTTAGTCTGTATTTGCAAAAAGAAAAGGAGTACTTGTGGCACCTTAGAGACTAACCAATTTATTTGAGCATAAGCTTTCGTGAGCTACAGCTCACTTCATCGGATGCATGTGATCTGGATTGCCGCTAAGGATCTCGCCATGTGTGTTTCATGACTGCCTTTGCTCTAAATGTTTCCATTAGGTATCTGTAATATACACAATTTCCATTCTTAAATCAGTAAAGGCTTATTTTCTGTTGTTATTTATCATTGAAAATATCTCACGAGCTAACTGGTTCTAAATGAAGAGGAATCCCCCTCTGAGGGCTTTATTGGGTGCGTGTGCCTGAGGAGACACTCGACTGTTTTTCTAACCACTGAGTTAGAAAAGTGACAAAAGTTAGGCAATGTGACAAGATTATTTGGTACCTAGTGCTCTGAGCCTCAGTTTCCTCTCAAAAGGGTGGATTCCAGAACTGCTAGATGATTTGGCCACAGGCCTCCCTCCCTGGCGTAAACAGAAAGTTCAAGAAAACAAAGTCTTTTCACCTTCATTCAGTGTGTCCTTGTTAGCCCTCATCCAGGGCTCCCCTGTTACCCTGTATCAGGGCTTGACAAGTCCACTTGATCCCTTTTTCAGGGCTCCTCTCTCATTCAAGTCTCAAGACTTCAGTTGTCAGCTCTCTCTGGGCAGGGGACCTCTGTCAGTCCCACTCCAGCTCTGTGGCAAGACCTCCCACAGCTCTTTCCTAGCTGCTGGTCTGGCCTCAGCTGTTTCTGGCTGTTTTCTAGGCCTTCTCCCCAGACTTCCCAGCACATTTTGCCATCCACCTGGCTCTTCTGCAGGGGATCCTTCCAGTCCTTGCAGAATCCCTCCTCCATGACTGTACATGCTCCCTCTTATAGATGACATCACCCAGGGGCTGCTGTCATGTCATGCCCAAACCCATCACCTGGGAGGCAGATAACTAGGCACACACGGGGCTGAGCCCAGCCTCCTTAACGGGCCAGCCCACCCTGTGACAGGAGGAAGGATAGCTGTGTGGCTAAGGCACTGGACTGGAACTCTGCGTTTATTTCCCAGCTTTGCCACAGACTTCCTGTCTGACCTCAGGCAAGTCATGTCATCTCTCTGTGCCTCGGTTCCCCATCAGTAAAACAGGGGTACTAACCCTTCCTCTGTCTGCCTGGTCTGGGTAGACTGTAAATGGCTCAGGGCCAGGACTATCTCTTACTATGTGTTTATACAGCCCTAGCACAATGGAGCCCCAGACTTGAGGAGCCTCTAGGGGCTGCTGTGAGATTAATAATAATAATAATAATTAATAAAGATCAGTTTTTTCAGGGTTTTTATATCCTCTTGTGTGGGAGCATAGATTTTTTTTTTAAAGGTAAACAGCAATGGAGATAAATACAGATTTATGTGCCCTATTAAGCAGGCTGGAGTAATATTTAGCACATGACTAAGTTTTAACTTACCTGAACACTTATTTGTAGATCCCATTAAAATCAGCTGGTTCCATCTGGATTCTTTAAAGACTCCCCAAAGCCCAGAATCCAGGGATGTCCTACAACACAAGAAATCCCATCCAGTCCCTGACTTGGTTGGGATCAGACTTCCAAGAATTATGCATAGGAATCTGTCATAACGCTAGAAGGACTTAGTAGGCTTTCACGAAGTTTAAATAGACCTCTGAAGCCTATTTCTATGACAAATCAAAACCCTCCCAGGTTGCTGCCTTAGGATCCAAACCTGTGCTCACTGCAATGCTGAAGTCACCTTTGTTGTCTGTTTAAAAATTCTTTGAATGCTTACGTCACATTCAGTGTCCTGATCTTTTCTGTGTGACGTAATAATCATTTCCATGACAATCAACTGTACTGGCAGAAAAAAGATTGATGTAGAATGAAGAAAAATAAAGAAGTAGCAGCAAATCAGTGGTGTTCTACGTGGTAAGAAGAGGAGGCGCAGTCAAATAGAAAATATGGTCTATTATATGTATAAGTGTTTGAAAATGGGATGTTCTCCAGGATTCACCTACACAGATAAGGGTGCAAGATCAGGGCCATAGTTTGGGTTTACACTGGTGTAACTAAAATCGGGCATAATTCCATTTGAAGTCAGCAGAGTTACTCTGGATTGACGCTGGAGTAAATAAGAGTGGTATCTGGCCACAGTGCTGATAGCTGATGTTCCTGGGGCTATAGGGTTTGTGGTTTGGGTCTCACAAGCACTTTTCAAGCATCTTTATGGTTAGATCAGAATAGATTTAGTCTGATACTGTCAAAGTGGCATCAGGGAGTTAGGTGCTCAGCTCCCATTGAAATGCAGTAATAATCAATGCCTAACTCTTATCTAGCACATTTCATCAGCAGATCTCGATGTGCTTTACAAAGGAGGTCAGTATTGTTATCCCCATTCTACAGATAGGGAAACTCAGTCACAGAGTGGGGAAGTGACTTGCCCAGGTCAACCAGCAGGTCCGTGGCAGCAGTGGCAGTGGAACCAGGGGGTAAGGGGTTCTAGCACCCTGCAATGAAAACACTGTGGGGGCAGATCTAGGTTTCCATCCCTTCAATGTTTTCTGCAGTGTGAGGAGGACCCAGATATGTTCCCCCTGCACACATGGGGGGGAAGGAGGGGAGAGACAAGAACGGGATCCAGAGAAGGGCTGGAGCAGCCACCCCAGTGCACAAGATCGGGCTGGCCACGAGGGAGTGGATAGGGGTCCCCAATGCAGCTTGGTTCTGCCTTTAAGCCACCTGGATCCTAATGGAGACACCCACCACAGGGGAGAAGGAGAAGCATATACACTAGCTGCTGAGGCGGGGTGGAGAATGGGACAGGGTACTGGCACCTGGATGGGGGAAGGGAGGCATTGGTGTACAGGATGCCAGCTGCCAAGGAGGGGCTGGGGGAGCACAGGGCACAGGCCACCAGCTGCCCAGGAACTATCGTAGGAATGACTGTGGGAACTACCGGGCTGCCCCTTCCCAGCCAGGAGCTGGTTGTCCTCCCCAACTCTGTCATACTTGCTCCCCTCACTCCCCTGCTATCCCTTTGCCTCCCATGCACAGGGAGCTTCCACCCCCAAACTGGCTGAGCCAGGAATAGAAGCCAGGTCTCCCGCGTCCCAGCCCAGTGCTCCATCCTGTAAGTCAGTCCTGCCCATAGGCTACTTTGAAAATCCCCAGCCTTAGAGAATTATCATTAGAAAGGAAACACCATCTTACATCACGTTCATTTGCAATGCTTCTCACTGCCAACAGGATTTGGGGATATATTAAAGGGTTTTCAATCCAATCCTCACCAGCAAGGTTGATTTTTACATGGGCTCCAGACAATTATTTCATTAGTAAATCTGTGTATAGCTGAATTAAAAAATACATAATTCCATTGATATTTTGTTTTGTCTAAGACAGCTTGTTTAAATACTTTACTAGTATAATCAAGAATAGGAAACTGACCCTGTTTAGTCCCACATGTTTGCACTGGAGACAGCAGGTGATGTCATGTCCTTGTTGAAGTTCCCACACAATATTTAATACATCCTGGATCTTTCCTCAAAGTGTTGTTTACTCTAAAACGTCTGCTTTTCATAGGGAAGAGGAAACCTGCCATAAATGTTCTCCCCAAAAAGGCATGTGCTTTAAGAGAGGAGTGTGACTTTAAAATCTAGTAGGGCTTTTCATGTGATCAGCTACTTCTATAAATGGGAATAGATCAGTGTCCCACACAAACTGAGGCTGAGGGTTTGTAAACAATAAACTATCCAAAAATACCATGGGTTTTGGCAGGGGTGGAACATTTTGCAGGAAGTTCATCTGTAGATTACATACAAGGCTACCACTTTAAAAGGCTTTTTAATAAGATCAAAAAGTTTCCCACATTTTTTAGTGTGATAATTTGTATTCTCACTGCTTTTGTACATGTCGGATATGATTTAAGTTTATAGACTTGTCTAAAGAACCAGAATCCCCTGCTGCATACCCATGGCAGTTCATCTATAACACCAAGGGGAGCAAGGGGGGCAGTTTTCTAGAGAGCAGTTTAAAATGCTTTTCTTTTCTATTTGCCAAGTTTTTATTCTCAGTAGAATTTAATGACTCAAGTCTTGAAAAACTTCCATACATGGTTAAAGTGTAACCACTGCTGGGGGTTTATTTATTTAAACGATAGAGTTTCAGACAAACTCGGGTGGCTTTCTTCAATAGCCTCTCAGTTCTCTTCTGCAAGTTGGTACTAAATGTATTCACAGACAAGCCACTCCCAAACACCATGAGGGTGGAAGCTAATCAAAGTAAGTGATGTCTGTATGTGGTGATTATAACATGCTCAGATCTGCTATGCTGATTAGACAGACAGAAGCCAACCTAGACAGAAGCCAACCTCCCACAATGCTCAAGTCAGGGAAAGCCAGAAAGATGAGCACATCTCTAGCTGTAGTTTCTTGGGGCTTCAACCTTCTCACTATTCTCCTATGGCTTCCCAGGCCAGACCTGTCTTTTCCCCATGCTTCACTGCTGTCTCTCTACTCACCAGTTGGTGCAATAACTGGGGTAATATCATTGACTTTGTATGTTGGCCCCAGTTGGCTTGCAGTTGTATCCATTTATCTGTTTACAACAACTTAGTGTATACAGCACTTATTACTGACCATGTTAGTATGAAAAGTCAGCAGAAGTTTCTAAGCCCTTGCTGTCTCATGGCTTAATGTATCTTGACGTTTATATGTAAACAATCCTGTAAAACAATTTACAAATTCACATGCAGTTGGCAGAGCCCTGATACTAGCAAGTAACTTCTAAACACTTAGGGGAGGTATTGTGGTTGAGAGCTTGTTAATATTAGGCAGGGACTCCTGAATTCTAATGAGGAGTACTTGTGGCACCTTAGAGACTAACACATTTATTTGAGCAAAAGCTTTAGTGGGCTAAAACCCACTTCATCGGATGCCTGCAGTAGGAATATATATGTATACACAGAAAACATGAAAAAATGGGTGTTGCCATATACACTATAACGAGATTGATCAATTAAGGTGAGCTATTATCAGCGGGAGAAAAAAACCTTTTGTAGTGATAATCAGGATGGCCCATTTCCAACAGTTGACAAGAAGGTGAGGGTAACAATAGGGGGGGAAAATAAGCATGGGGAAATAGTTTTACCTTGTGTAATGACCCATCCACTCCCAGTCTTTATTCAAGCCTAATTTAATGGTGTCCAGTTAAGTCACTTAATCCAGCTGTTCAGGGAGGCTAGCCCCTGGCCCCTCCCCTTGTGCCCAAGGCCATGCCTCTCCCCTCCCCCTTCCCTTTTGCACCCCTCCTCTGCAGGAGCCAAGAGCACCCCAGCCATGGCCCCCAGCATCGGACGGTCAGGTGGCTGCCCCCAGCTCTAATGCGCTGGGCGGCCAGCCCCAGAGTGCAGGGCGGTGGAGTCTGAGTGCTGGGCGGGTGGCGCGGCCCTAGCACCAGCCACCCTGAGTCCCTGTGAGAGACAGGCCAGCCCCAGCTCCAGCTGGTCTTGGCCAGGGCAGAGCGCCGATAACTGCAGGAGGGGACCTGGGGGTGGAGTGTGGGAGGTTGCCAGGCTGTTTGGGGAGGCACAGCCTCCCGCTGCCTATGATAGCCACCGCCCATACACTTAACCACTCTGGATGGGATTTTCTACAGCACACAGCATGGACCAAACTCTGCTCCCACTGAAATCAGTGGAGGTCTAATTCTTATTTACACTCAGGCCACTAAAGGAGCCTTAAGATTGGATCCTTTACACTGCCAGACTGGAATTAAGGAGCCTCCGTTCAAATGAGAACCGGGCCCTGGGAGTTTTACTTCTGACTTCAGTGGGACCAGTTGGTTACAACTCTGGACGTTTGTGTCTGTTTCCCAATCTATAAAATGGAGCAAATAATGCCTGCCTACCTCATACAGCTGTGGTGAGGATTAATGAATTTTTGTTCAGCCCTTTGACAATATCCAGTGCTATGTAAATGCCTGTTCACGTCATTCACTTGGACTAATTTATGAGCTGTTCAGTGAAGAATTCATAAGATATTTTATAACTCTCTGAGTAACTCTACCAATGGAATGATTTACTTTTATTAATCATACACAAGTATTGAAGATTAATATAGGAACCCAACATGCCATGCATATTGCTGAAGTGCTAGACTGCATCATTCTGAGTGATATCCTGTCTTATGTTAACCATACTATAGATCACAAGACTATTAGTGAGAGCCAATTACATTCTGTCATAACATTATAACAATCTACCAATTGCCCATGGCATTTCGTAACGGATCCTTGTTAAAGTTCACAAGGATATAACTCTCTAACTGCCACATGCATTTTGCAGATTGATAATGGAGCATTTTGTTACAGAAATTAACTGCCTTTCCCCTGTACTGTTGGTAGACTGAAGCTTAAATTAATACTCTGCCATGTACCTCGGGGTAATGTTTCTCAATTTGCATTCATGTGTTGGCAGAAGTAAATAAAAATATATTTTAAGACTTTCTTGTTATTTGATCAGAGACAGTTGTTTGATAAATAAAGAGGCCACTATATTGGTGTAGATTAATATAGTTATGGTCTCCTCAGAAACAAACCTGCTAACAGATGGCCTGATTCTTTTCTCAGAGGAGTAGTCCTTACTCACCCAAGCAGTGCCATTGATGTTAATGGGATTATGCATGGAAGGGCTGTTTGCTTGGGTACAAGCTTGCGAGATCAGGTTGTAAACAAGTGACACAGCATAGCCATTCTTTTCTTTGTGTGTGTCAGGGCAGGGCTGCAGGTGAGGGAGGCCAGTAGGGTTGGGTTATCTTGAAGCACAGAACGTGCATATCTTCTGATATTTCAGTGGGTCAACAACTGTGGCACAAAAGTAACATTGATCTAAAATGTAGCTTGAGGAAATGTCTTACTTCATTTGTACTCTGTTCAAATCATAGGCAGAGCTAGGATCAATAAAGATACATAAATCTTTCCTGAACTTAATCTCTGCTTCCTTCTTTGCGGCATATTCCATCTCTATTAACACTGGAATAAACAGGATCCACTAGAGAAGATTAAATACAGCTAATAACATTGACTGTTTGTGGACAGCAATACAGTAAGAAAAGACCACAGTGGTTTGACAACTTGGGAGCAGTAAAACAGGTTGGAATTGAGTAATTCAGCACTTTTCCAATAAATGTGTAGAGTTCTAAATTACTCCAGCACAGAGAACTCCTGTGCAAACTCTGACTTGCCATGCAGCCTGTCTGAAAGTATCTCCTATTAAAGGCATTACATTTGATCCACAATAATATTTTAAAGTTAATATCATTCTTCAGGTCCAAACTACAGAGCACCAATGAAGTGCAGCCACCTCGTGGGACTGAAGGTAGTGGTCACCATGATGCAAGGCAATCATGGGAGGGAAATTTCATGTAAGGGCAAACCCCTCCTCTTCTGAAAGGGCCATGGGATCTTTAATGTCTAAACAGACAAGGATGCTGGGTTTCCAGAGTCTCATTTGAAGACTCACACAGTAACCTATGTGGAACACAGTGTGTATGTCTTGGGGTGATGAAGGGCTGAATCAACTTTGCTGGACTTTGATGCTCTGATTTCAGGGAGTTTGGTGTTCCAAACTTAATGTTCAGACCATTGAGCCGTCCCCTCTGGCTTTTTATTCATATTGCTTCTGCCAAATGTTCTGCACTAACCTTGTCTTTGTGATAAATACTGCAGTGCTTGGAATCTGGACTTGGCTTCTTCATCTGTTGTAGTTACAACAAACATGGTCAAATTGTATCCAAACAACTTCTTATTTTAAAAACCACAACCATTTGTCATCCATGTTTGTGTGTCCACACTGATGCTACCTAACTGCATGTGCATCAGTACATATGGGGGGGAATCTATTCCATTCTGCCTCTGCAGAGGGTAAAGCATCTGCAGGACAATTCACGGAACAAGCACTCCGGGAAGGCCAATTACAAATTGAGGTGGGAAGGAGGAGGGCTGGCAAACTCCATAGATAAACATGATCAGGAGTTCCTGTCTAAGTGTTATGACCTGGTTACAGAATGACAACCATTTGACAGCCTAGGTTGTGATCCATGGTTATTTGCCATGGTTACTAACAGTGAATCAGCAATGTTGGGTGTGGATAGACCCATATTTAGTCTGTCACTGATTCAGAGTCATAATGTAGACAATCCCATAGCGTGTGTTAATTTGCCATCCACATTTTGCAAAATCTCTATGGGAAAACCTAGATGCCGTTGAGAACTGCTGAGTCACGGTACTGGTGGGAAGAAGGCAGGAAATATACTGGGTCATAAAAATAAAATAAAACCTGCAGCTGGCAGCAAATTCCAATTTTTTTAAAACATTGATAAGCCAAGAGTCTCATGCCATAAACATTTCAGGTCCACAATACGTAACGTTGTCATTGAGAGACAAACTTGTAAATCAAATTTGGCAGTTCTAGTCTGAGAATTTGTCATTTGGAACTAGGACAGCATGTTGGCTTGTTCATTGATAGTTTTGGAGGGGAATTGAGGGGGTTAGATTAAAACAATTCTGATTCTGGGCATCCTACATTTATATAGGCCACTGTTTTTGACGGTCAATGGGAGTTAGGCACCTAGCTCCCCCAGGTCCCTTTTACAATCCTAGCTATGCCTTCCAACATAAAGGTTCTGCAAGGACTTTATAAACTATCCACAGTCTACAAGCATCATTTCATCCACCACTAAAATGCAGCCCTCTCTGGGGCAAAACACAGCTGCTGTTTTAGGACGTGGTATATAGCTTAATGTTATCAATGGACAGACACCCGTTTACTTCAATGGGCTTTGGCTCTGGCCCTAACAGTGCAAAGCAAACAATACATTACAGTTTCTAGGACAGGAAGCCAAGAAAATTTTTGCGGAGTGAAACTTCCAGGGGGAATTATCTTAGACAGAATAATTAGCCATTATGGGATTTGGACAGCACATTGGACTTAACCCTTATGAGTATAGTTGTTCAAGATATGAAGGGAGAATCTCTCTGATAAGAGGTCAGTGGAGCTCCATCAAGGATGGGATCTGAAAGACTGACAGGTGAAGTCTGAGCTTGTCAATAAGGGAAAGCGAGTTGGATGATGAGAGAGCAGTATATTTCCCTAAGGCTGTACCTGTCGAGATTAAGTTTGACTGAGTCTCTACTAGACTTTGGCTTAAACTTTCATAAATGGCAAAGTGACTTAGGAGCCAAAGCCCCATTTTCAAGTGACTTAGACACTTGGAGCCAATGTCTCAATTAAAGTCCCCAAGGCACTTTTGAAAATGTTACCCTTGTGGCTGAAGTTCCCCACCACTGCTAACGCTGGGTCCATCAGTGATGGCACCACTGGGAGCACTAGTGTAGAGAAGGGCATTGCTGGCCACCAGCATTTTAACCACCACATCATCTAGACCTGCTCTGCTCAGGGTAGGTGACAGGCTGGGTAAAATGCTGGCAGTTGGCCAACGGTAGCACTGCCACCATGGCTAGCACAGTGGAGCTGAGTCGGGGGTAGCCAACGTGGGAAACTTTGAGAAGAAAAAATGGTGTGTAAACACCGTCTGTGTGGTTCTGATGTGACTCCTCTCCACCCCCAGTGTCTGTCCTAATAAAACCTTTATTAAAAAAACAGATCCTTGTAGTTTGAGATTCCTAGGGCTGGCAAAGACCAAGATGGGGAATCTTTATGGAGTTCTTGGTGGAAAGGTAATGCCCAGAGAAGCCTGACCTGTATGAACCAGGTTCACATTAGATGTAGTTTCAATATATAAATGAGGAAATTGCCAATGCATTTCAGAAACTCCCTGGTTGATTTGCATTTCCTACAGCGTGTTTCCCAGAAGATATCCAGCTGACAGAAGACCTGTCTTGGGATGTTGCTATTCATTTTTGTGATAAATTCCTGTTTAATCAATCTCTTTCTTTGCTGCGGTTCCAAGCTCTGTAGCAGATGCTAGTTATGACTTTTGAAGGTCTCTACAATTAACCCAAAACCTCTCCATTCATATTGAGAAATCTCCTTTATTGTTGTGGTTGTTATTGCGCCTCTAGGCCACAAGTGGTTTGATTCTCACCATGCTAGCACTGAGTAGACGTAGACTAACTGGTTAGTTTGTGGCCCAAAGACCTTACAATCTTGTCCATAAATAATATTTTAGAACATTACTAAGAGAAGTGTCTCTACGTGCTATTGCCCTTCTCCCTCTCCCCCCCATCCTTATTCTGCTGTCAGATTGGTATTTTTCTAGATGCTGGTTTGGTACCTAAATGTTTAACATGACAAGGAAGAACGAGATGTTTTTCATTTTCGGTTGTTCTTCGTAGATCTTGATTCCATGAAATGACTGTTGCTCCAATTTGACAAAATACTTAAGCATGTACTTAAAGTTAAGCATGTGCTTAAATACTTCGCTTAATAGAGATGGACTTAAGCGTGTACTTATGTGCTTTGTTGAATCAGCATCTCTCTTTCTCTCTAAGGCCCAGGTCCTACAAACACTTATGTGCTTAAATTTATACCCCTGGATATTCCCATTTACTTCAATGGAACTACTCATGTACATAGAGTGAAGCATGGGCCTAAGCGATTTGCAGGATTGAAGGCTAACTTTGTCATTTTCAAAAGAAGCATGCTTACCTGTGGAAAAGAGGGCAATTACTTACCTGCATCTGGGGGTTAGCAAATGCTGCAGAGAGACCCAGTTTTCTGCCTCTCCACCAGAGTTGGAATTCTGTGTTTATTCATTTGGTTGAAAAAGAAAGTGATTGTGACGTGCCGTGATGTGCTATCTGTTTCTTTTCCTTTAGTGCAGGTTAAGGTGTCAGATTGATTGCCTGGGAGATTGAAGTCCTTGAGTCCCTGGTTCCATACAGGAGGTGGCAGTTCCAGCTTCCGCACAGTCCTCTTCCCACATGGCAGCTTCACCCTGGCATAGCCTTTTCTAAGGAAGTTGTCTCTGTGTCTCAGGCCCTGATATCTCTGCCAATTTAGGGAGCGGTTTTGATGGAAAACGTTTTTTATGTGCGTGTGGCTTGGATCCTTTTCCACAGGAAATTGGACTGAAATAACTCATTTCATGTGGGACACCAAACAGCCATTACCTGGGGACGACTCTCGATTATTCCTGGACTAGGTTCAAGCTAATGATTTAGTGGAGTGGTGACTTTACCCAGTCCCTTTATCATGCTGTGTCATGCACACTTCTCTAGGCACGTTCAGAAAGTGCCTTAGTTTGAAGGGCATTTAAGGGCTCTCTCAGCATGTTAATCAGCTTCTAGGATCCAGATTGTAGACACGAAACCCAAAGCTGTGTTGGGTCCATAGAAAAACAGAGCCCCTGGAGAGTTCACTAACTATACAGAATTCCTCTTCTTACCAAAGGTGGCAGCCGGCATGGTCTAGTGGTTAGAGTAAATGACTGAGAGCTGGGTTCAACTCAAAGCTCTGCCAATGAATTGCCATGAGACTTTTGGACAAGTCGCTGCAATTCCTCCTGCCTCAGTTTCTCCATCAATAAAATGGGGACAACACTCACATATTTCACAATAACAGATCCTGAGCTGGCCAGTGCTCCAGAAATGCAAAGTCTCACTATTATCATCAGCTTCGCACTTAGCTTCATCATGAGAAACACAGATGGTTTGTTAGTGCTAACAAGACTTGTCCTGTGATGCAGTCAGAGACTTGCCATTTGCATTGGCGTAGTTTCCATGTGCCATGATGGTCTATTTTGGAGCTTCTTCTCATTATTTAGGACTGGCTTATATTACTTTATTTCTGTAGATACTTCCATCAGAAACCAATTCCAGAAGTGGTGGCTTGGCAGTAAATCAGGGTGAAATACTCCAGCTTTCACAGAGACTAAATAAGGCTTAAGAATTTTGGTTCTGATGTTTCCTCTTCACCTTACTTATCATGCTGGCATTGCTGGGGATTGATGCAAGACCACTGTTATGGATGTTCATCAGCATCCCATACAGACAGTAAGTGGTGTTAGCAATGTTTAAAATAAAAAGTGACTTGTTGATGCAAGAGACAGGAGTTTGGGGTTGCTAAGTCTAATTTGTTTGGGAAAATCTATTAAGATGTCAAGTAGTCCCTACGGTAAACAGCATTCTGATTCTCCCAGTTGAGTAGACATTTAGCACTGGCAGCTTGCTCTGTAGGTAATGGTGCATTCAGCTTCCACAGCTATTCTAACAGATCTCTCTATCTACTTATGGGTTGCTGCTAATAATTTGCATGGCAATTCAGACTAATTGCCAACAGCACTGTCACCTGTCACTAGCAATTCATAGTCAAATGCTGCCTCTCCACGCAATAATTATCCATGTTAAAAGATGTTTCCATAACATACTGTGCTCAGTAAGGACAGGTTTCAGAGTAGCAGCCGTGTTAGTCTGTATCTGCAAAAAGAAAAGGAGGACTTGTGGCACCTTAGAGACTAACCAATTTATTTGAGCATAAGCTTTCGTGAGCTACAGCTCACTTCAGTGGATCAGTAAACAACACTCCTGTACTGACATTCTCCTTCTGCTTTCTAAAGAATGTTGATGAGAACCAGCTTGGCTTCAGGCAGGCTACCCCCAGCCCGTACTGCAGTGCACAGAGTAGGGGTGAGTGCCACAATCTCCTCCGCTGCCTCACAGGAGCCAGGGCAAGCACACCCCTACACTCAAGGGAGTGCCACACAGCTGCTATATGCATCCACAGGGGCGCAAGCCACCCCAAAAGGGACAGAGCATTGGCTCCCAATGCACACCAGCCCACAGAGTTAGGGGGAGCAGGCTATGCCATCCCAAGTGATGGTGCAATGAGGGCACTGGCCTGGTGATTTGGGGAGCTTGGGGGAACTGAGCCCTCTGTTCCCCTACTGGGGCAGCGCAGCTTCACTCCCACCCCCGTCCCGCATGGCAATATGCCACAATCTCTAATTCCTCAGATCTCACTGCACCAGAGTCTCACTTTATGGAAATGACTGTTTGATTTCCAGCAGTTGAGTCAGTAAATAACATGATGTCAAGGTTCCTCCCCCACTCTGAACTCTAGGGTACAGATGTGGGGACCTGCATGAAAAACCTCCTAAGCTTATCTTTACCAGCTTAGGTCAAAACTTCCCCAAGGTACAAAATATTCCACCCGTTGTCCTTGGACTGGCCGCTACCACCACCAAACTAATACTGGTTACTGGGGAAGAGCTGTTTGGACGCGTCTTTCTCCCCAAAATACTTCCCAAAACCCTGCACCCCACTTCCTGGACAAGGTTTGGTAAAAAGCCTCACCAATTTGCCTAGGTGACTACAGACCCAGACCCTTGGATCTTAAGAACAATGAACAATCCTCCCAACACTTGCACCCCCCCTTTCCTGGGAAATGTTGGATAAAAAGCCTCACCAATTTGCATAGGTGACCACAGACCCAAACCCTTGGACCTGAGAACAATGAAAAAGCATTCAGTTTTCTTACAAGAAGACTTTTAATAAAAATAGAAGTAAATAGAAATAAAGAAATCCCCCCTGTAAAATCAGGATGGTAGATATCTTACAGGGTAATTAGATTAAAAAACATAGAGAACCCCTCTAGGCAAAACCTTAAGTTACAAAAAAGATACACAGACAGAAATAGTTATTCTATTCAGCACAATTCTTTTCTCAGCCATTTAAAGAAATCATAATCTAACACATACCTAGCTAGATTACTTACTAAAAGTTCTAAGACTCCATTCCTGGTCTATCCCCGACAAGGACCAGCATATAGACAGACACAGACCCTTTGTTTCTCTCCCTCCTCCCAGCTTTTGAAAGTATCTTGTCTCCTCATTGGTCATTTTGGTCAGGTGCCAGCGAGGTTACCTTTAGCTTCTTAACCCTTTACAGGTGAGAGGAGCTTTCCCCTGGCCAGGAGGGATTTCAAAGGGGTTTACCCTTCCCTTTATATTTATGACACATGACTTGGCACCTTGGCATTGCCCTCCATTCAGGGCTTTCCCTGTGAGGGAGGAAAGTAGGATTAGTCCCATTTTACTGTGGGGAAACCGAGGCATCAAGAGTTAAGTGACTTGGCTGTGGTGTCACAGGGAATCTGTGGCAGAGCTGGGGTAACTTCCAGTCTGATGCCTTAATCACATCATTCCTTTCTGTTTTACTTCCATTGTTTTCAAGTGAAAATCAAAGCAATTTATCATTTTGAGAAGAATAACTACCCCTCAAGCCTGTTTGTGCTGTGATGGTAGCTCTCCTGTCTATAGGAACTATGGACATGCGTCTCCCTTCTCAGTTTGATTGCTGAACACCTGCTGGGCTGTTTCTCAGGCTTACTGATCCTGCCCGCTCTTTTCCTACCCTGGGAAGTTCAAGGCTGCGGTTAGGGCACTGGATAACTCCAGGAGTTCAGAACAGCACTCAGAACTGTTTAGTTCAGGGTCAGCCTGCCTGAATTTGACACAAGTCAAGAGACTGAAGGTTATTGCTGCTGAAGTGAGTTGCTGGAATCAGTCTAGTTCCTAGTGAGCTGGAATCTGTCGTGATCGGTTCTAACTTTTGGCACGTTCTGTAGGACTCAGTGCAGAGGCTGAATGCAGCATGAGCACAGCGACTTAACTCCTGGAGTCTCCTCCCAGAGGTGGTTTCCAAAAGAGCTCAAGCATATTAGTATCAAGTCAGCACTTCCATAGTGCTTTCCAGCTGGAGATCTCAAAGAGCCTTATGAAGATGGTATTATTATCCTCCCTTGTACAGATGGGGGAAGAACAGAGATACAGAGACATTAAAAGTGACTTGCCCACAGTCACACAGGGTCTCCATGGCACAGCTGAGGTTAGACCCACCAACTGCAGAATCCCCAACTACCTCCTTATGATAGGTTAGTGGGGGAATCAGTTGCCCATGTCATTCTGTGGATTTTGCAGAGAGGCTGCATTGACTTCAGTGGGCTTTGGAGAAGGCCCAGAGTAGTGCTTTAATTTCCAGTGCTTCTAATCTGTCACCATTCTCAGCTAATTTGGTTTAAAAAGGCACATTTAAAATGCATTTCCTTGGGAAATCTGTCAGCTGAACCCAGCTTTTCTCTTTACGTATTTTGATGGCATGTCGAGTTCCTCTTATGTGCAGATTTAGTGTAGATTGCAGGGTGTACTTACTTAGTTTTTTCTTTGTGAAGTCTCTAGTCAGAATCCTATGTAATCAGTGTGCCTGTGAGATCCTGGCCTAATGGGGAGCTAGTGAAACTCTAGCCATGTGTGTATTCCTTGGCTCTGACTATATAAGGGATGGGGGAAGGATGTTTCTTTCCAACTATGCAAAGTGCTTGTATGGCTTATTTCAACTCAGTTGTGGAATGAATCCCACTCAGCCTGGGTCAGAGAAGAACCAGGAGCCATTTTGAATGGGACACAGGACAGTGAATGCAGACTAACAGGCTATGCTGTGGAACCCAGATGAGATGCCTGATCTGCTACCAGCTTGGGCCCAACCTGTGGTGATTATAGGCTAGCACGGGGTGGGCAAACTTTCTGGCCCAAGGGCCTCATTGGGGAATAGAAATTGTATGGCAGGCCATGAATGCTCACAAAATTGGGGTTGGGATGTGGGAGGGGGAGAGGGCTCTGGATGGGGGTGCGGGCTCTGGGGTGGGTCTGGGGGTGAGGAGTTTGGGGTGTAGGAGGGTGCTCTGGGCTGGGACCAAGGGGTTCGGAGTGTAGGAGTGGGATCAGGGCTAGGGCAGGGGTGCGGGAAGGGGTGCAGGTTCTGGCTGGGGGTGTGGGCTCTGGGGTGGGGCTGAGGATGAGAAGTTTGGGGTGGAGGAGGGTGCTCCAGGCTGGGATTGAGAGGTTTGGAGAACGGGAGGGGGATCAGGGCTGAGGCAGGGGGTTGGGGCAAGGGGAGAGGCTCAGGGGTGCAGGCTCCAAGTGGCGCTTACCTCAAGTGGCTCCCGGAAGCAGTGGCACGTCCCTTCTCCGGCTCCTAAGTGGAGGCGCAGCCAGGCAACTCTGTACACTGCCCTGTCTGCAGGCACCACCCCTGCAGCTCCCATTGGAACGTGTAGGAGCTGGAGCTGGGTTATCTAGAGAGGGGGTGGAATCTCCAGCCTTAGAGGTTTTCAAGGCCTGGCTTGACAAAGCCCTAGCTGGGATGATTTAGTTGGTGATGGTCCTGCTTTGAGCAGGGGGTTGGACTAGATGACCTCCTGAAGTCTCTTCCAACCCTAATCTTCTATGATTCATGCTGCTGCTTCTGGGAGCTGCATGGTGCGGACCCGACCCTGCACCTTGGCCAGAGCGGGGCCGAGCTGCGTGGTCCAGCCCCTGACGCAGCACCCAGCCAGAGCAGGGCCGAGCCATGTGGTGCGGCCCCCGACCCAGCACCCCAGCTGGAGCGCCAGAGTGGGGCCAAGCCTCATGGTCCGGCCCCTGATTTAGTGCCCCGTCCGGAGTGGGGCCAAGTTGCGTGGTCCGGCCCCGACCCAGTGCCCTGGCCGAAGTGCCAGAGCGGGGCCAAGACATGTGGTCAGGTCCCCAAATCAGCGTCCCGGCCAGAGCGGGGCTGAGCCGCATGGTGCGACCCCCAACCCCGCTCCCCAGCAGGAGCTCGTGGGCCAGCTTAAAACAGCTCAGCCCTTGAGCCATAGTTTGCCCAGCCCTGGGCTAGCATTAGGCTAGACCCTGTGGGGACACTGTGTGTGGCATGGCAGATTGATAGCGGTTGTGAAGAAGAAGAGTGGAGGTTAGGTCCAGCTTTCAGTAGAGACTACAAAATGTGCAGGTCGAGTGCAGCCAGAATCCTATTGAAATCTTCTACTTGGATAGATACAGAAGGTTCCATTGTTTGCTTGGAATGGTGGCTCTTAAATTGTAACCCATTTACCAGTTGTACCCAAGATAAATAAATAAAATTACTTCAGTATTTACACTATTCCCATGAACCTCTCTATACTTATTATAGGTGACCTCTTGAACACTGCAATTTCTGAAGTTAACTAACTGCAAACACATATTTAGTGATCCATGGCAAATGACAAATTCTGAAGAGGTTCCTCTTGATTATATATATACTGTGGGTTCTATAAGCCAAAATGTGGCCTTTCCCCTTCCCTTTCTTTCCAAAGGACTTGCACTTTGGGGGTGAGTTCTGAGTGTCATTGCATTACCACAAACTTTCCCATGAATGATGTGTAACACCCCCGCTCCCCGCTTTCCTCCCTGAGTTACTTGGGAGCAGGCAACACTCACCTGTGTGCCTGGGCGCCTGATGTTGTTGACATTAAAGGAGGTCCTAAGTATCCCAGTGGTGATGTTGGATAGGTGGGAATCCTCTGCTACAGTCCCTTTACTCCTAAAGGAATTTACAATTGGCAGCGCCTCCAGCTGGCTGGCCCCTGTACACGCTCAGCCTGGGGACCTCCAGGAATAAACCCATTGTCATAATAACAATAGTCTGTGGCATAGGTGTAACTCAAAAATACCAATTATAAATAATATATATCCAATATACTTAAATTAGAGTTAACACACCTTTATTTAACAATTTAAAGGAACAGTGTATAACAGACTAAGATTATATGTCACTACTAATTTAAATCCAGAGGGGGCAGTTGAAAAAAATCAATTAACAAATATAGTATATAGTAATAAATGGAACCTAGGGTTGCCAATTTTCTAATCGCACAAAAGCAAACACCCTGCCCCTCCCATTCCCTGAGGCCCTGCCCCTGTCCCAAGACACCACCCTCTCACTCCATCCCCCTCCTGTTGCTCGCTGTCCCCCACCCTCATACGCTTGCTCATTTTCATCAAGCTCGTGTAGAGGGTTAGGGTGTGGAAGGGGGTAAGGGCTCTGGATGGGAGTGCAGGCTCCAGGATGGGCCAGAAATGAGGGATTCAGGGTGCGGGAGGGGGCTCCTGGTTGGGGCAGGGTGTTGGGATGTGGGAGAGGGTGAGGGCTCCAGCTGGGGATGAGGGCTCTGGCTGGGGGTGAGGGCTCTGGGGTTGGGCCAGGGATGAGGGGGGTTGGGGTGGACTGTGGCCAATGGGAGCTGCAGAGCCGGCACTTGGGGCAGGGGAAGCCCGTGAAGCCTGCCAGGCCGCCCCTGCACCTAGGAGCTGAGGGACATGTCACCACTTCTGGGGAGCTGTGCAGCGCCAGGTAGGCAGCCTGCCTTAGCCCCGCTGCACTGGCAACTGGACTTTTAGCAGCCCGGTCAGTGGTGCTGACTGGAGCCACCAGGGTCCCTTTTTGACCAGGTGTTCTGGATACCTGGCAACCCTACAACCACTTCTGAAGCTCTCTGCTCGATCAAAACCCCAGCAGGCTCTCCGCAGCAGCGTCCGGCTTCCTAGCAGCAGTTTCAACAGCTCCTGTTATGGACAGAGCTCCATACCAGCAACCTGGCTCTTCTCCCCGCAAAAATGGAGCCTACCGCCTCCTCTCCCTGCACTCCCTGGAAGAGGAAGTCTCTTGCTCTTTCCCCAAGGCATCATGGGAGTTCTGGTCTCTAAGGCTAGATTGCAGCACACAGGATCTTCCCAACTGGAACATTCCCAAAAAAGTTCAGAGCGAGGCCCCTCTAGTAAAGGGCGCCTATAGATGCAAATCACAACCAGAATAAAGAAAGGTACAAGGCTGGATCACAGAAGTAAAACAGGGTTTCTTGCGTTTCAGAAATTCTTTCAACTGCCGGTAAGCATTTACCAGTGACCCCAGCTTGCTAATGCATCCAGCACTGTCTGTCTTCTGAAGAAAACCCCTTTCACTGCAATATGTGTATCTTTGCTTTTGAATGTGTAACACAGACTGAAGTGAAGCAAGTTTTAGTACCTAAACCTATCACCTGGTGAATGAAGAGCCTTTTCAGGATCTAAGCGCCCAGTAAGCTGCATGGCCGTGCAGCAGCCTATTAAGGGAATCCAGTCCTGGTGGACCTGTCGTGGCCAGGGGACAGGCACCCCTCCCCTGGCCCCAACCTAGCCCGGCCCCCGACCTGCCACGGCTGGGGTACAGCATCCCTCCCCCAGCCTGAACACAGGCCGGTTCTGGACCTGCCGCGGCAGCGGTAGAGGCGCCTATCCCGTGTACCTGATGTGGCTGGGGGACAGAGGCCCTGGTCCCAACCCAGCCCAGCTCCCAACCTACCATGGCTGGGGGAGAGGTCCCTATCCCGCAGCCCCATCCTTGGAGCTGCCCCGGCAGGGAGAGGTGCCTCTCCCCCCCAGCCCAGGTGCTGCTGCAGGGAGAGCGAGCTGGGGGGAGTCCTCTCTCCCCGCCATAGCCCCGGGGCAGCCTGCACCCCAAAACCCTCATCCCTGGCCCCACCTCAGAGCCTGCACCCCGAGCTGGAGCCCTCACACCCCCACCATAACCCTCTGCCCCAGCCCTGAGCCCCTCATCCCCGGCCCCATCCCAGAGCCCACACCCCCAGCTGGAGCCCTCACACCCCTGCACCCCAACCCTCTACCCCAGCCCTGAGCCTCCTCCCACACTCTGAACCCCTCAGCCCCACCCCCACCACATGAATTTTGTTAACAAAATTCATTCCGCACACATGTGGGAAATTAGAGAGAACACCGTTCAGGATTCCCCCTTGTTTCTGAACTGTGTCTGGTAGCAAACAACAGAATAAATTGTACAAGACAACATTCTTTCCCCTTATCTTTAGGACCCTCATTTAGCAGTCCATTCTTATTCAGCAAAGCACCATTGACTTCAGTGGAGATTAAGCATGTGCCTGCATTTAAGCATGTGCTTAAACCTGCTTTGCTCAATCTATAAGCACATGCTCAAATGCTTTAATAGAATCATAGAATATCAGGGTTGGAAGGGACCTCAGGAGGTCATCGAGTCCAACCCCCTGCTCACAGCAGGACCAATCCCCAATTAAATCATCCCAGCCAGGGCTTTGTCAAGCCTGACCTTAAAAACTTCTAAGGAAGGAGATTCTACCACCTCCCTAGGTAACGCATTCCAGTGTTTTACCACCCTCTTAGTGAAAAAGTTTTTCCTAATATCCAACCTAAACCTCCCCCACTGCAACTTGAGACCCTATGGAAGTTTTGCCATAGTGTGTGCAGTATCAAAGTGGGTTTCATCATAGCCCTAGCACCTTTTTCCACCTGTGTGGCAGGCTGAAAGGGGCTGTGGCGCAGGTGTAGGTCCTGCTTAGGCATTGCTCCAGCACAGGAATGAGTCGGGCTCTGAGAAGGTCAATCTACATCCATGCTGAGTGAGTCAGGCATGTCCTTGTTTAATGGGGTGGATGTGATTTGCAGGGAACCTTGGCTTTCTAGGTCCTCTTAACTGTTTGTACTGGTAGAAGTCTCATTCTAGCTGTCCTGTGGGGCCCTGGCTAGTAAGACATAGGTTATAGGGTGGCTGATTAGATGAAATGTGGAATATTAGGGGGAAATGAACCAATAATTTTTGGGACTGTTATACCATTAAAATGTAATCTACTATGTATTTAACCCAGATGAGAGCCTGCTCTGTGTGTAGTGAACCACTGAGGCATTAACATACTTTCCAAGTATGGCTAGAACATGTTTCCAGACCAGTGTGTAATATTTAATCCCAGCCATCTCCATTGCTCCATGCCTTGCAGTTTTAAGCAAATGAGTAAGAAAGAAATGGTTACATGATGCTGTGTGACCACTGACACCAGTCCTGGGAAAGCCTGTTATTCCAGGCCTGCGACTGCCACACAGCTCCCAGCCGTCCTGGCCTGCAGGTAGCCTGGCCCACTGTGGGGCACTACACAGCTCTGCCAAATGCACATCAACCCCCAAGGAGTTCAATGGCGCTGTGCTGATTTACACCAACTGAGGATCTGGCCCTAGGGGTGGACTTACTAGGGGCTGACTGCTAAGAACACGACTTGCCTGGGCTGGTGTTTGAGCACGTGAGGTGGAATTTATTTATTAAAGAAACTAAAGATAAACTGCTTTTTTAGGTCCAAAAGTCAGGTCAAGTGCCCTGTGTGCACTACAAGAAGAATCTTGTTTGAACAGCCTTGTGAAACACAGTGGTAGCCCAGCTATGCTATAACTTAAAAAAATCCAACCTGTTATTGCCTCCATGGATGGAGGGGGAAAGAGTGTGTATAATCATGTATAAAAGTGTCATGTTATCCATGTATAACCATGTATAAAATTGTTATCATCAAGAGAAAATGGTTTGCCAGAGAGAGAGGCAGGCATTTGCAACCTGCCCTACCCCTCAACAGACCTTGCTGCTGATGTCAACAAGGTGCAACCACCTCCCTGCAAGGAAGACAGGGCTGATCTACCCATCCCTGCTAGCAGAGTGCAGTGATGGCTGACTATTAGCAAGGAGTAGGGTTAACCTTCTCCCTGACAGTAGCTGTGTCCCTTTCACAGTAATTAATTTGGTCCAGAGTATGAAACACCATTGATACCAATGGATTTTTACCAGGAATTAATTTGGCCCAGCATCTTCAGTCTCTTTTGCTTTCCTCCTCTCCCCCCAGCACTGTCCTATAAATACTTTTTCTTAGCTGCCTTTGGTTGGTTCATGGTGGCTACAGCTAGCCATTGAGGCTAAGTGATCTCCAGTGCAGTTAATCTCCAATTCCTGTTGCTTATGATAGTGGCTTGACAGCAATTCTCGCTGCTGCCAGCAAAGTCAGCTAAAAGATATTCTCTGTGGGTCTGGTCTATTTGCTCAGGCAAAGGGAATCAGGGAGCCATCCAAGATCCCACGATTCTGGATACACCACAGTAAGGCCAATACTAGCTGTGCAGTCCCCAGGCTGTGCTTTCTCTCCCCTTTTAGTCCCTCAGTCTGAAGGGGAAGTTGGTCCCCACAGAGCCCCTGGAACTTGGGTGGCAGAGAATTCTCCCTCCTGACCCTTCTCTGGAGTAGCATCGCCCCAATGGAGGTGGCAAGATTTTGCCCTGGGTCAAATACACAAACACTCACAAAGACATCAGCTAGTGAAGTTGCAATTTAAAGCAGCTCTGTATAGGAAGCAGGCCAAGTTTGAGCTGGATGTTTAATGCCAGCTAAATTAGGCACATGTTTTTATAAAAGACTCTCTGTATCAGATTTCCTTATTTTAAAATCTGAAAAATGGAGCCACATCACCTAAGAAGTATTTTACAAATCACGCGGTGTTCTGGATAATTTTGTCTGTGAGTCATCACTGCTGCAAACCCTTCACAAGTGTTTCCTTTTGGAATTCTCCAACCATATTTGACTGTGTTGTAGAACCCTTCTAAGGGCTCTTTGCTACTCTTGTTAACTACACAGCTATCTCGCTGCTCAGATTTTTAATCTGCTGCATCATTTCTCTCTCAATTTTTTATTTATTATAAGTCTGAAATTTTTATCGCTCATTTGGCTTTTGAATATTTGTGAGGTCTCTTTATCTCTCAGATATTTAATAACCATATTTGGGAAGCTTTCAGAGCCCAAAAAGAAAAACTGGTTTGTGAGAGAAACTCTGAGAGTTCAGAGTGCATGATAAATATTGGAGAACATTGAAAAACATAGTGGAATGAAGGCTTGCATGTTATGCAAAGCTATAAACAAGAAAAGGGCCATGAATGCTTGGATGACTTGCGAACACACATGCTTTCCCATTGTAGATGTAAGGAAGCTAGAGCCCAGTTATTTATCTTTGCAAACAGCATCTGTTGTGAAGAATGGCCTCTCGGAAGAGATGTGCTGTGATGACTGGATTACCCTTTCATCCTTAGAGCTGATCTCTCCAGAACAGCTCATAGGTACAGGATGGGGCACTGCTGTTGACTATACCCATTCTGTGGATAGAGGGTGTCTATTACACATCTTCTATAAATCTGCCCTGATCTTAGGAACAGGCCAGTTTCACTCTTGACAGGTTCACCATTACATGTCACTTCCTGTCATGTATTTAGACATACTCAGAACATTTTCAGTGCAATTTAATTTCACCAAGAACTACAGGTTTCAGCAATGTGTTCAGGTCCAAGGCTGTCTGGTTACAAAGTGAGAGGGGGAGTTTCTCACACTCAGTATCCACTTGGTTAGGGCTCTAACCCAGGATCGAGTCTCTGCACTGCTTGGTTCAGAGTGATCTAGGATGGAAAAAACAGCTCTGAATTTGGCCTGTGTCACCCATAGTGCAGACCAGTGCCTTAACCACCCAGCTACAGAGTTCAAGAGTCCTTCTCTTGGTCCAGACGTGGTCCAAGCCATGGAATGGGGTTTTGTGGATGGGTGAGATGGTCAGGTCAAGGGACTGTTACCTGTGGACCATTCTCATTGGCAGATTGAAAGGAAGTTAGATGGATACTGTGTATTTTGCTCTTGATTTTCATATAGAGTCTGTTGCTGGGTTCCCAGGTTTATGACTGTATATCCTTTCCCCAAAACTGACTTAGAATCATAGAGGATCAGGGTTGGAAGAGACCTCAGGAGGTCATCAAGTCCAACCCCCTGCTCAAAGCAGGACCAACCCCAACTAAATCATCCCAGCCAGGGCTTTGTCAAGCCGAGCCTTAAAAACCTCTAAGGATGGAGATTCCACCACCTCCCGAGGTAACCCATTCCAGTGCTTCACTACCCTCCTAGTGAAATAGTTTTTCCTAATATCCAACCTAGACCTCCCCCACTGCAACTTGAGACCTTTGTGCTCCTTGTTCTGTCATCTGCCACCACTGAGAACAGCCAAGCTCCATCTTCTTTGGAACTCCCCTTCAGGTAGTTGAAGGCTGCTCTCAAATTCCCCCTCACTCTTCTCTTCTGCAGACTAAATAAGTAAAGTTCCCTCAGCCTCTCCTCATAAGTTATGTGTCCCAGCACCCTAATAATTTTTGTTGCCCTCTGCTGGACTCTCTCCAATTTGTCCACATTCTTTCTGTAGTGGGGGACCCAAAATTGGACACAATACTCCAGATGTGGCCTCATCAGTACCAACTAGAGGGGAATAATCACTTCCCTTAATCTCCTGGCAAAGCTCCTACTAATGCAGCCCAGTGTGCCGTTAGCCTTCTTGGCAACAAGGGCACACTGTTGACTCATATCCAGCTTCTTGTCCACTGTAATTCCCAGGTCCTTTTCTGCAGAACTGCCGCTTAGCCAGTTGGTCCCCAGTCTATAAGCAGTGCATGGGATTCTTCCATCCTAAGTGCAGGACCCTGCACTTGTCCTTGTTGAACCTCATCAGATTTCTTTTAGCCCAATCCTCCAATTTATCTAGGTCACTCTGGACCCTATTCCTACCCCCCAGCCTATCTACCTCTCCCCCCAGCTTAGTGTCATCTGCGAACTTGCTGAGGGTGCAATCCATCCCATCATCCAGATCATTAATGAAGATGTTGAACAAAACCGGCCCCAAGACCAACCCCTGGGGTCTTCCTCTTGATACCAGCTGCCAACTTTCTTGTTTGTGCATAGTCTGAGTGCTTGTGAGTGGGGAAGCTCTGCCTGCTAAGGGCACTCCAGGTTGGTGCATTTTGTTTACCCAGGTTTCCAGGTGAGGGGCTCAAGACAGTTTAGTTATTTGTCAAGAGGGACCCAAGATATATTGAACCCAACCTTGTTTGCTGCCATTAATCACCTGGCAGAAGGGTTGCATTGTGTTCTGCACCTTTAACGCTCTAAGGCCTGTATGTCTAGAGACGGGCAGCCATTTTGTGCTCAGTTCTGTGCAGACTATTACAGAGGAGACACACTCGGTGCACTCTTTGATGGAGACTTTACTTCTGTTCTTCGTTGTGGTGCTGTTCTCTTAACCTAAAATGACTGCACTAAATGACTGACGTTTAGAAGTTTGCTCCTCGTGAATGGAAAAATGGAAGTTCTTCTTTTTAAAACAATCCCTCAACAAACTCATGTGCACAAGCAAAGAGGAGAAACTGAAATCCCTGTCCAAATAGTAGGAAGTCAGAGGCATTATGTAATGTCAAAACCCAAGTGCATGTGGAATCTTTGTTCCTGTTTTTGTTTATGCTAGTGTAAATCAGGAGGAATATCTATGAATTCAGTGTAATTATTCAGATGTTGAACATGTGTAGTGAGAGCAAAATCAGACTGTGTGTGTGTGTGTGCATATGCAAACTGCATGGAAGATCCATGCAAAACCAACAGATGCATTGGAGGATACAGTATTGCCATCCCCAAGAGTTCAGGAATCATGAGTTAGGCTCCTCAAAATTGAGATTTAAAAAAACAAAAACATTTGGGGTTCTTTTTATTTACTGTCTGTTTTTTTGTGCCTTTGACATGTACTCAAGCTTTTCTCAGCAACCATGAGCAAAGCTGAGATTCTCATGTATTCACATGATTTTCTTGACCTGCTGCTCACAAACCGGGTAGAATTAGTGGGGGAAGCAAAAGTGGATGGGAATCTGGGAGGCAGTGACCATGAGTTGGTTGAGTTCAGGATCCTGACGCAGGGAAGAAAGGTAAGCAGCAGGATACGGACCCTGGACTTCAGGAAAGCAGACTTCGACTCCCTCAGGGAACGGATGGCCAGGATCCCTTGGGGGACTAACTTGAAGGGGAAAGGAGTCCAGGAGAGCTGGCTGTATTTCAAGGAATCCCTGTTGAGGTTACAGGGACAAACCATCCCGATGAGTCAAAAGAATAGTAAATATGGCAGGCGACCAGCTTGGCTTAATGGTGAAATCCTAGCGGATCTTAAACATAAAAAAGAAGCTTACAAGAAGTGGAAGGTTGGACATATGACCAAGGAAGAGTATAAAAATATTGCTCGGGCATGTAGGAATGATATCAGGAGGGCCAAATCGCACCTGGAGCTGCAGCTAGCCAGAGATGTCAAGAGTAACAAGAAGGGTTTCTTCAGGTATGTTGGCAACAAGAAGAAAGCCAAGGAATGTGTGGGCCCCTTACTGAATGAGGGAGGCAACCTAGTGACAGAGGATGTGGAAAAAGCTAGTGTACTCAATGCTTTTTTTGCCTCTGTTTTCACTAACAAGGTCAGCTCCCAGACTGCTGCGCTGGGCATCACAAAATGGGGAAGAGATGGCCAGCCCTCTGTGGAGATAGAGGTGGTTAGGGACTATTTAGAAAAGCTGGTCGTGCACAAGTCCATGGGGCCGGACGAGTTACATCCGAGAGTGCTGAAGGAATTGGCTGCTGTGATTGCAGAGCCATTGGCCATTATCTTTGAAAACTCGTGGCGAACCGGGGAAGTCCCGGATGACTGGAAAAAGGCTAATGTAGTGCCAATCTTTAAAAAAGGGAAGAAGGAGGATCCTGGAAACTACAGGCCAGTCAGCCTCACCTCAGTCCCTGGAAAAATCATGGAGCAGGTTCTCAAAGAATCAATCCTGAAGCACTTGCATGAGAGGAAAGTGATCAGGAACAGCCAGCATGGATTCACCAAGGGAAGGTCATGCCTGACTAATCTAATCGCCTTTTATGATGAGATTACTGGTTCTGTGGATGAAGGGAAAGCAGTGGATGTATTGTTTCTTGACTTTAGCAAAGCTTTTGACACGGTCTCCCACAGTATTCTTGTCAGCAAGTTAAGGAAGTATGGGCTGGATGAATGCACTATAAGGTGGGTAGAAAGCTGGCTAGATTGTCGGGCTCAACGGGTGGTGATCAATGGCTCCATGTCTAGTTGGCAGCCGGTATCAAGTGGAGTACCCCAAGGGTCGGTCCTGGGGCCGGTTTTGTTCAATATCTTCATAAATGATCTGGAGGATGGTGTGGATTGCACTCTCAGCAAATTTGCGGATGATACTAAACTGGGAGGAGTGGTAGATACGCTGGAGGGGAGGGATAGGATACAGAAGGACCTAGACAAATTGGAGGATTGGGCCAGAAGAAATCTGATGAGGTTCAATAAGGATAAGTGCAGGGTCCTGCACTTAGGACGGAAGAACCCAATGCACAGCTACAGACTAGGGACCGAATGGCTAGGCAGCAGTTCTGCGGAAAAGGACCTAGGGGTGACAGTGGACGAGAAGCTGGATATGAGTCAGCAGTGTGCCCTTGTTGCCAAGAAGGCCAATGGCATTTTGGGATGTATAAGTAGGGGCATAGCAAGCAGATCGAGGGACGTGATCGTTCCCCTCTATTCGACATTGGTGAGGCCTCATCTGGAGTACTGTGTCCAGTTTTGGGCCCCACACTACAAGAAGGATGTGGATAAATTGGAGAGAGTCCAGCGAAGGGCAACAAAAATGATTAGGGGATTGGAACACATGAGTTCTGAGGAGAGGCTGAGGGAGCTGGGATTGTTTAGCCTGCAGAAGAGAAGAATGAGGGGGGAATTTGATAGCTGCTTTCAACTACCTGAAAGGGGGTTCCAAAGAGGATGGCTCTAGACTGTTCTCAATGGTAGCAGATGACAGAACGAGGAGTAATGGTCTCAAGTTGCAGGGGGGGAGGTTTAGATTGGATATTAGGAAAAACTTTTTCACTAAGAGGGTGGTGAAACACTGGAATGCGTTACCTAGGGAGGTGGTAGAATCTCCTTCCTTAGAGGTTTTTAAGGTCAGGCTTGACAAAGCCCTGGCTGGGATGATTTAACTGGGAATTGGTCCTGCTTTGAGCAGGGGGTTGGACTAGATGACCTTCTGGGGTCCCTTCCAACCCTGATATTCTATGATTCTATGATTCCAGGAGCTGGGGCTTTAAGAAACACGCCAGATATGGCAAGACTGAGTGATTACATCATGACAGTTGACAACAGTGAGAAACTCCCCCACGCCCGACAAATCAGCATAGTCCTATGAGATGGGATCTATCTACCTTGCATGGAGGAGGAGGGGTTACTGTGTTCCCTTATGGGGAGGAACAATAGACTCCTTCAGGAAGAGTCAAGTAGGAACTGTCAGGTTTGGAGAGGAGTGCTGATGGTCTGGGTCTCCTGAGGGAAATAGGCCATTAAAAGGAAGTGTTTAGGGAGGACAGGAGGAGCTCTTGGCTGGAGGGAGGAATAGGCCCTGCCCAGACTCAGAGGTTCTTTACCTAAAGGGCCTTGGGTCCACTGTACTGAACTGTGGACATCTCACCCTGATTGTCCTCTAACAATAGTTTAACTTCATTGATTCTAGCAGAGCGACATGGAAAATCAGCATTGTGGCCCACCCAAAGCAGCAGAGAAATCGTGTCAGGCCCCCCCAAAATCACAAGATTGGATTGCTGGTGTGGACAAGACAACACATTTCTATAACCATGTTAAATGTCTGTTTTATAGCCTCAGGCAAATTGGCCATAGCTTAGGATAGCCGACCCAGTTATAGTACCATATTGTCCCATCCATGCAGACGCAGCAATAGACACATGGACACCCCCAAACTATGATAGAGCACAATTCTACCTACAGGCACCCTACACATTTAAGTGTGCTTGTTGTTTATCCTCATCTGTTGTCCTAAATGTTTCCCCAGCAGCTGTCTATGCCACATGGGATCATGGAGGACAGGTGAAAGGAGAGTATGGATTTTTACTGTACTAACATCTTGTTTCTGTGCAAATGTCCTTAGTAGTAAAGAACCAGGAGAGGAGGAAAATAAAAGGTGAGAGAGTCTGCTCAGGGGAAAGAACCAGGAAAGGCTTATGGGGTATGGTGACTTGGTGCAGTAGTGTCTGATCTGGTGACTAGATGAGGGCATCTTAATATTAATCAGAGTGCAAATAATGAACATAAGGGAGTCATGGGTTCGAATCCATCTTTGGTCCATGATTGAGAGCTGGTCCATGGTTAGAGCCGTGAGACCAGAAGATGATTTTGGGATTGGGAGGAAGGAAGAGGAGGTCAGAGAGGAGGATGTTGCAATTGGCTATGCAAGAGATGGCCCAAGTCTGTGGTTTAGCATCAGGGCTATATTGGACAGGATGGATTGTCAAGTGACAGTTCTAGTAGAAGTGGGTCCCCATCAGAGCCGACACCCTTCGCAGGTAGTCTAATAATGAGACCAACAAGAGAATAGACAAAGGGACTGACCAGCACTCAATAGTGGGTTGAGTCACTGGTGTGGCAATATGAGGATGGCTGATATTAAGAAAGCCAATTGCTGTCACATTGAATAGCTTTCCCAACTTAATAAACCATTACACATAGGAATTGCCATACCAGATACAACTAAGTGTCCACTTATGTCAGTCTCCTGCTGCTGGCAGTGGTCATTACCCAATACCCTAGAATAGTGGGGTGCTTGACTCACACCCCCAGATTGAAAAACCTTGATCTTTGAGGCCATTCAGGATCCAGATCCAGATTGTACATGTTCAGCCATGTCTAGCTCAGAAGAAGGAAAACCTCATAACGCCCAAGTACACATGGAAAAGAAGGTTGTTTACTCTTGTAACTCTTGTAGCTCTCACAGCTGCAGATATTATTTATGTTCATAACGTTTTCTAGTCCTTTTTGAAAATCCAGCCCAGCTATTTCCCTCAAGTACCTCTTGTGGTAATAATTTTTTTGGCCTGACTTTATCTTGCCTTTTTCCCTCCTAAAAGGCTGTCCATGTGTTACATTTATTGCCATTTTATAGCATGATGCAACATAAATCAGGACAAATTAATCTAGTTTGAAAATTCATTTATTCATTACTTCATTTGCTGTTCCAAAATCAGTGAGGTCTCCTTCTTGCTTGCCTCCTTTCCAGCTAAGTAATCCTCTAGTTTTGTTGGTAACCTCTCAGCATGTGTTTGCCATTCTACTGGCCCCTCCAGCATTAATTTGACTAACTCCTCTAACCTTCTAAAAATGCCTATGATTATCTAAATAGACATTGGTTAGGAAGGCAGGTTTCATGGGTGGACTCTTTGAGAGCTGACTGGATTTCTCCATTGCTCATCTAGAGATGGTACTGTGAATGTCACCTCCAGGGACAGCATAGATGAGTTGTATCTAACAGTTTGCATCTAGCCAATCCAAGAGAAAATTTGTAATTCTTGTCATAATAGGCCTGATTCTCCATTGCTCTCTTCCTGGGCTTGGAGCAGCCGTTAAGCCACATTTGTGCTCCTCTAATTCTGGAGTCAGGCAGGGGCCAATCTGGCTGTCAGAGTAAATCAGAGCAGCCTCTGGGCTGACCTAATCTACATTCTATTTCCCAGGCCCCCTATGAACACCAAGAAGATGGAGTAGCTGTAGTGCAGTGCACTCTGGCTGTGTCACTGATCTGCTGGAAGCCCTTATGCTAAATTTATGCTAGCTGGAGAAGCCATGTACAGGGGATATTCTCAAGAGGCTGTTTCCATCCACTTCGATGCCCCTTTATGTGTCAGAGTAGCATAAAAGTTCCTTAGTGTAACTGAAAATCATGCCCAGTGTAGTCGTGTCAGCTGTTATTATTACTTGCAGTTTCTGGTATAAGACAGGTTGTGGAGAGGCAAGGAAACACATGAGATTCAAAAACTTTGTCTTAGTGATTACAATCAATATCTTACTGGGGCTTTTCATGTGTTCTGTAGAAAGACTCTGAAATTACACACAGTTTGTACAAGTATGAAGGGCAAGAATGGCCTCTATAACACAAGGCTTTTTTCCTTTCTGTAGTTCTGAACAATACGCACCCATAATATTTCCCCCTGCAAAATGTACTTTCCAGTCTAAATGACTGATTTCAGATTAAGGAAAACAACAAAGAACAAATATAAAGTCTCTAGGGGACAGTGGAGAGTGGGGAGAGAGAGACAAACAGAGGCCCAGATCCTGGCAGATATTTAGGCACCTAACTCTTATTGATTCCAGTGGAAGTTAGGAGCCTAAATACCTTGGAGGAGCTTGGCCTCAGTTACTTGCTTTGTGCATGTGACCTGAAACATATAATGGCAGCTCTATCACAGGATGGAGACTCCTATGCATTTGAAGTTACAGTACAGAGAACACATCCCATGACCCATTCTGTCCGTTCTGTAGCTTCATACACCACATTTGCTAAGGCTTTTCTTATCAGTGTTTCTCAACCTTTTCCATACAACAACCCCATGTTGCAACACAACAAAGTTTGTCCCCTGCTATCTAGCCATTAAAGAAATGAAGACTGGTTGCAACCCACTGAAATCTATTTGTGACCCTCCAGGCTGAGATACAATTACCAGCACCTATAACCAGATATGTAATGGTTATAAGTCATTGCAAAGTAGATCTTGCTTTTCCTGCAAGAGTGCATTGCCTCTGCTTTTCCTCTCTGGGTTTTGATATGTGGTCAGCATTCTTTCTGTATGTGCATGACACGACTGAATCATACCAGCTGTGTTTTTCTCTGCCCAGCATGCTGTGATTTAATTTGTAGGCAATGCTGTCATTGCACTGGATCAGACAGATTCTGCTCTGGCAATGATACATTTGCCTGCTGTTACCCCTGCACTCAAGAGAAGAACTTGTTTTACGACATTGTTCTGAATTTTTTTTCTCATTTCCATCTGTTTGTCATTCCATAGCTTCTTGAATAACTGAAGGGCTGCTATTGCTTTTGAGATGCGTTTTTTCTTTTCTTTAATGGCCCCCTTTGCCAGGCAGTGCAGCCTGAAATTATGGTAAGTGAAATTGACAACTTATTCCAGCTGTTCTGTTCAAGCAAATGCAGTGGCTCTTCAGCATATTTCCCCTTGTGCTGTTGGCACTGGTTTTTCTATTATTCTCCTTGGCAAAGAGTCTGAAGCCCATTTTCAGAGAGAACTGCTTGAAGTTAAGGGACCTTTTCTCCTCTTGAAGCATGAGAATCAGAGAATTGTTAGCGTTACAGAGAAAGGTGAGTATTGAATAGTGGTGTAGAAGGAGGATAATTGCTATAAAATCAAAGTTGAGAGACCTGTCCTGGTCTGAGTTTTGCATTCTTCCCCCATCCCTCTTCAGACTGAAAATATTACCATAGTTGTTAGCCATGAAAACTTATATTCATCTTGGAGTCAAGACATGTGGCTGGCTTTAAAGCGCCAGTTTCCTTTACAAATATTAATAATGTTTGCTAGCTGAGATAAGGTATCCAGACTTATGCTTCAGGGCTTAAAATGATTGCCACAGTTAGAAATGTTGTCAGGTAGAAATGTTGTCCTCCATGCACAGCACTGTAGAATTAATCAGGTACCTTAATGAGAAGAGGGGGCAGCGATGGGAATGAGAGATGCTTGCCTTCCTTTTCAATATCCGGTATAGGATGTTGCTGGAGGCAGAAGAATATACTTGGTGCAGCAATGGTCTGATACACTATGGGATTTTCACAAGAAATTTTTTGGTGGCTGCATAGTGTGGCCACCAACTATTGCAGGTGGCCACTCTGACAGTTTTCCCTAAAATACTCAATTAACTTTAGGAAAAACAAAATAAATAGGCATATATACATGTCCAAATCATTGTAATTTATTTATGTAGGGTTTTTTCGCAGACTCAATAACAAAAATAATGTACAGTTTTCTCTGTTCTTTACTGGACCTAAACAGAATAGAAACAAATGTTTTGCATGTTCTTGTCCCTTTTTGTTGTTGTTTCTTTTGGGGTTTTTTTTGTTTGCTTATTTTTTTAAGACTTGCTAGCTAGTAAGTCTGTTTCTGTGAAAAGTGATATTTGCATTTTGTTAATATCACTTTTCACAGTAGCAGACTTGCTAGCTAGCTGGGAGGCAGTGAAAAGTGATATTAACAAACGTACAAATATCATTTTTCACAACAGACTTACTCTACACAACAGACTTTTCACAACAGCCCAGACAAGCTGGGGGACAACTAAGCCCTGATGGGGAGGTGGGTAGGGAGATAGCTGGGTGATGAGGGGGAGTGAGTCCGGGGACCAGAGCCCTGCAGCTGCACAGCCGGGGACTGGGGCTGGAGGATGCAGTGGGGGCCAGGGGCAATGTGTGGGGCGGTGAGGTGACCTTGGGGCCGTCAGTCGCTGCTGCACGGCTGGGGGGGCCAGAGCTGGATCAAGGGACACCCACGGCTGGAGTCCGAAACCCTGTGGCTGGGGGTCAGAGCCCACTGTTGCACAGCTGGAGCCCAAGGCTAGAGGAAGCAGCAGGTGGAAGTGGGGTGAGCCTGGGGCCAGGGCCAGGGCTCAAAGTCCGTGGCCAAGGGATGGAGTCTGCTGCCCCCCACCTCAGGTCTGAAGCCCAAGCCCCACTGCCTGCCTGCTTCTTCAGCATTTGTGGCTCCAGAGGGGGACAGGGCCCAACCCCTGCTAGCAGCCCTGGTTTGCCTCCTCCTCCCCTCCTTCCCCCCATCATCACCCAGGAGGCTCTGGCCGCATGAAAAGTGCCTGGTGGCCGCATTTGAGAAATGCTGCATCCTCAATCTTTTTCATGCTGGGACCTCCCCACCTCCAAGACTACTTCTCATCCAGCCAAGAGTGAGCTGGGGTACCCCTGCTGTATAGCAATCTCTGGAGGGCAACCCCATGACAGCAGTGTGTGACCTCCACAAGTTGAGAACCTCTGCATTATGGCAAATGCTGTCCCAAATGGAAGTGTCATAAGATTAATTGTCTAATTGCTGCAGTCTCATCCTGAGCATGCTGCCCATTGGTAGTGGTGGTGTACATTGTCTTGTTGCCATTCACTGTGTTGTCTCTCCGTCCCCTGTTTTTTTTTTTCCTCCTTAGACAGTTTTATTGAGCACAGCCTCTTAGGAACCAAGTCAGTGAGCCTGATCTCAAACTTTTACTCCCGGGGGAATTCTGCGCAGAATTCATGACCCCCACAGACTTTCTTTCCTGCAGAAAATACATTCTGCTGGAAAGATGCTGTAATTACACCTTTCACCCATGAGGGGCAGCCGTAGTGCTAGAAGATAGGGCAGCTGGCTCATGGGAGCAGTCAGTCAGAGAGAGAGGGGGCTGAGGCTGCGTTCCTCACAGTGACATGCCCTTGGGGCCAGGTGAGGCACAGGATATGTGCGGGATGGACAGAGTGGGGCACACGGGGCTGCTGTGGGGGGGTCACATAGACTGGGGTTCAGAAGGGCTAGTGAGGGGAAAGACTGGGGTAGGGGGACAGTAGCTAGTGAGGTGACAGCATTGAGCCAGGGGCTGAATGGGAGGGGGTGAAGAGCCACATGGGGATGGGGGTGCAGGGACACATGGGGATTGGGGGAAGCTGAGTGGGGGTGCAAGGCCACATGGGGATGGGGTGAGGAGGGATAGCTGAATGAGAGTGCAGGGGACAAGGGCAGATGTGCCTGACTGAATGGGAGGGGCACTGAATGAGGTCAGCCAGGGTCTGCATGGGGGAGGCTCCCCAACTCCCTAACAATCCCTCCTCCCCCGCAAAAAACTGCTCCATACTTCTCCCACCCACACCCAACAGTGCTCCAGGTTCACTCCCAGGCTCCTGCCCAGCAATTACTTCCCTCTCCCTCAGCTCCTCCGTTACTCCCAAGCCTTTGCACTCCTTCTGAGGGTTGTGGGAAATACGATTCTGTATTGTAGTTTAAATTAATTATTACTCAAAGTTCTGTGTTAATATGTCTAGTAAGGAATCTATTTGTCAAAAAACATTTCCTGAATCTTTTTTTGTTTTCTGTATTGTTACAGACATACTTTCTGGAGAGGTATTTTGAAATTAATTACCAAAATAATTGAAACTCGCATGATTATATTGTGTTATTTTGACAAATAAAATATGCAGAATTTTGTAATATTGTGCACAGAATTTTTAATTTTTGGCACAAAATTTCCACAGGAGTAAACGTTAGATTTTTGTTGCATTTTATTTATTGGTATTAGTGCCTATTGTGATTCCATGTGAAGAAATGTAATTAAAACAGAGCCCTGTGGGTGTATTGTTGTGCATTTGACCCATTGCCTCGGTTACTGATCCTCACCTCCTTCTAATGTATTGGTAAGTAGTGGCACTTCTCATGTCTTTAACACTTATGTGACAGATGCTGAAAGATTAGAATTGGTGGTATCTGCTACTATTTTGGGGCATGGGCTGGGTGCCAACCTCTCTGCGCTACCTTCCTGAGAAACAAGTATTTAGTTTTGTCATGAAGAGCATTACTCACTCTCCTCCTTGACATGCTCCAATACATGTAATGAGCAATGATTTACATGAGGCTGTGCCGATGCTCTTCTCGGGCAGCCTGGGCTCGGCTGGCTTGAATCTCCCACTGGGGAAGAGGAAATGGACTCCTCTTCAGCTAAATCTAGAGATGCTGAAAAAAGAGCCCAAGATAGGAAAGGGAGGGGTGATTCTAACCTTACTGACACCGATATAAATCAGGAGTAACTCAGTTGAAGTCAGTGGCCTGCTGGCATGAGAGGAGAATGAGACACTGAGCATTGTAATAACAAAGCTATTCATTTATTTATTCCCTTTATAATGCTGCCCCTCTTCTCCTTCCACAAAGTGACTGGGACAAATTGACTGCTGGTGTAAGCAGCTGCAATTCCACTGAAGTTGCATCCAGTTACACCCAGAGGGCCAGAGCTGCCTCTGGTGCATGCGCTGATTTGGTCCCTGGCATCAGCCAGAAAAGCATAATAGGTCTCCCTTCTGTCTAAGGCCCTGGAGAATTGGCAACATCAGTCTAAGGGGAGTTTTTGTGCGTTCACCCACCTTTCTGGTTCTCTGCTGACTCCTCTCTCCCAGAATCCTCAGGGCTAAAATGGAGGGTCCTTACGGTTGGGATGGAGACTCAGGAGTTTACTGTCTCTTAGGCCAGCTGGCAATAGTGCTACCTTACTACAGATAGCAGGGGCTTTTGGAAGCACCATGCCATATCACCTCCAGGAGATCCCCAGTCTCATGCAGGTGGCATTTTTAGAGGAAGAGCCTTCACTGGCCATTCTCCACTGCCAACTTCTTGTGTGTTGATGTGTTTCACAGGCACTTATTGGGCTGTCTGTATTATTAGATGCTTTTCTGGTACATATTGGCAGCTTCCCAACTATGTCTTTCTGCATGTGAGTGTGAACCTGTGCGTAGCATGGGTGAAACCAAAAGGACCATCACATCCAAGTAGAGAATGATTGTATCCGTAACAGACTGGCGAGGTTTGCCTGAATTAGCACACCCATCAGGTGTTGATTCTGCTGGGAAAGAGGCTGAATGAGTTCTGCTGACTCTCTGAGGCAGGTGACTCATTACCCTGCCCAGATATATCAGGGAGGTGAGAGTGCTCAGAATGTGCTTGTGCACCCCCCCCCATTGACTTGACTGGCAAGCCATGTGCCAGTTGGAGACCAGGATTTGGTCAAATATGCTAATTATTATTAATTTTGTCATACTTCCCCTCCTTATCGCCCTAGAGACAATTCAGTGATCTGTGGGACATTCCAGTTAAGTGACACAGACTGACCAGGTCAATTGGCTGCACTTTTCTGCGGAAAAGGACCTAGGGGTGACAGTGGACGAGAAGCTGGATATGAGTCAGCAGTGTGCCCTTGTTGCCAAGAAGGCCAATGGCATTTTGGGATGTATAAGTAGGGGCATAGCGAGCAGATCGAGGGATGTGATCGTTCCCCTCTATTCGACATTGGTGAGGCCTCATCTGGAGTACTGTGTCCAGTTTTGGGCCCCACACTTCAAGAAGGATGTGGATAAATTGGAGAGAGTCCAGCGAAGGGCAACAAAAATGATTAGGGGACTGGAACACATGAGTTATGAGGAGAGGCTGAGGGAGCTGGGATTGTTTAGCCTGCAGAAGAGAAGAATGAGGGGGGATTTGATAGCTGCTTTCAACTACCTGAAAGGGGGTTCCAAAGAGGATGGCTCTAGACTGTTCTCAATGGTAGCAGATGACAGAACGAGGAGTAATGGTCTCAAGTTGCAGTGGGGGAGGTTTAGATTGGATATTAGGAAAAACTTTTTCACTAAGAGGGTGGTGAAACACTGGAATGCGTTACCTAGGGAGGTGGTAGAATCTCCTTCCTTAGAGGTTTTTAAGGTCAGGCTTGACAAAGCCCTGGCTGGGATGATTTAACTGGGAATTGGTCCTGCTTTGAGCAGGGGGTTGGACTAGATGACCTTCTGGGGTCCCTTCCAACCCTGATATTCTATGATTCTATGACCCCCAGATCCCTTTCCGTAGTACTCCTTCCTAGGCAGTCATTTCCCATTTTGAATATGTGCAACTGATTGTTCCTTCCTAAGTGGAGTACTTTGCATTTGTCCTTATTGAAATTCATTCTATTTACTTCAGATCATTTCTCCAGTTTGTCCAGATCATTTTTAATTTTAATCCTATCCTCCAAAGCATTTGCAATCCCTCCCAGCTTGGTATCATCTGCAAACTTTATAAGTGTACTCTCTATGCCATTATCTAAATCACTAATGAAGATATAGAACAGAACCGGACCCAGAACTGATCCTGCAGCACCCCGCTTGTCATGCCCTTCCAGCGTTGCTGCGAACCACTGATAACTACTCTCTGGGAACAGTTATCCAACCAGTTATGCATCCACGTTATAGTAGCACCATCTAGGTTGTATTTTCCTAGTTTGTTTATGAGAAGGTCCTGCGAGACCGTATCAAAAGCTTTACTAAAGTCAAGATATACCATGTCTATCACTTCCTCCCTATCCACAAGGCTTGTTACCCTGTCAAAGAAAGCTATCAGGTTGGTTTAACACGATTTGTTCTTGACAAATCCATGCTGACTGTTACTTATCACCTTATTATCTTCTAGGTGTTTGTAAATTGATTGCTTAATTATTTGCTCCATTATCTTTCGGGGTACAGAAGTTAAGCTGACTGGTCTGTAATTCCCCAGGTTGTCCTTATTTCCCTTTTTATAGATTGGCACTATATTTGCCCTTTTCCAATTGTCTGGAATCTCTCCCGTCTTCAATGACTTTTCAGAGATAATCGCTAATGGCTCAGATATCTCCACAGTCAGCTCCATTCAATTCTGCCATTATCCTGCTGGGGGACCCTGGGAAATCATTTATCCCCTTTGTGTCTGTTTCCCCCGCCACCTTTTGTTGGTGCTGTCCAATTACAATGTAGGCCCTTCATGGCAGGGCCTGTCTGTTGCTGTGTGTACAACATATAAATAGCAATAACTGTCTCTCTGGTTTTAAAGAGCTCCTTAACGTTTTCTGTCTTTAAAAGCTTGTTGAATGGCCTCTGGCCCTATTCTTAGTCCCTTCAGATTCCTTTCTCTCCTATTCTAAAACTGGCCTCCTCATTTGCGGTCTATTCGTATTTGATTATGTTTTCATTGCATTGCATTTGCTTTGATTTTTGCAGCACAGTGTCCCAAGCACTTTGGCAGGCAGGCGCTGTACAAATAACAGTATTATGTCAACCAGGATCAGCCTCTCGCATGCTTTACCTTGGAAACAATGCAAAACTCTTACATTTCTTTAACGTGGCTGCTCTGGTTCTGGTGCTGAAGGCTGTGTGTAGACCTTTGCATCCCCTTGCAGGCTCCAGGTCTGAGCTCACTCATGGTGTTTGTCACTGATGCCCATAATGGTATTGGAAGCTGTACTGCCTGTTTGATGGCTGCTCTAGGAGATCAAACTGTGTAGTGACGAAAATTAATGTGAGAATAAAGAAGTGTTGAACTGACAAATGCATACCCAGTTGATCAGCTGTGCCTAGTTGAATCTACCTAGGTTAGAGGATGTAGACCTTCAGGTGGACTCACTGGATCACATTAGGCCAGTGGTTTTCAACCTGTGGTCCGCGGACCCTTGCAGGTCCACAAACTCTGTCTAAGATTTCCGAAGGTGTCTGCACCTCCGTTTGAAATTTTTTGGTGGGCCGCAAGTTTAAAAAGGTTGAAAACCCCCACTGTATTAGGCCATTGATTAAAACGGGATGACCCTGTATAATAAGGAATTTCCTCCCTTCACTCTCTCCTTTCATTCTCTTCAGATGTTCTGAGTGTCTGCCCAGTGAAGAGTTTTTTAAATGATATATTAACTTTATCTGGCACCTCAAAGTGGTGCCAGGCAAGTGATTGGCACATCTGGGGAAGGGGCATAAATGGCTCAATTCTCCAATTCTCCACATCCTGGGGACTGCCAGGGGTTCAACTATCCCTTACCAGAGGTTAGAGCAGCCTCAGGGAGCACCAGTGGATAATAGAAACACTGGAACACTTTGTGCTTTGGCTCAGCCCCTCTTGTTCCTGCCATGCCACCTCCCTACCCTGGAATGCCCTCTATTTTGGGGGTGGGGAAGCAGACGGGGCTGATGAATAGCTGGCTATATCAGATCTGTGCAAGCTCTGGTCTCCTCTGTGCTTGCGCTGAGCATCTGGCCCTAGATGTATTTAAATAGGGGGAAATCCTTGCTCAAAAGTGAGAATGCTAGAAGCATATTTAAAATGTTTACTCTCCCTGTTTGAATTGTTTGCAAACAGATTTGGACTTTCTCAGCTTGTTCAAATCTTTTCTTGGAGCTCTTTTTTATCTGTGTATTGTGGAGAGTTGGTGTTTTGATTGGAGACAGAGGTCTACTCACGGTATGTTTCTCTTCCCTGACTGAGCATTGCTCTTGCAGTCAGCTTTCTGGTGGTATGTGATCACAGTCGAAACAAATTACTGTAAAAATTAAAAAGAATATTTGTGGAAACTTTTTTTCTTCAGCATTCACCCATCTCTGATTACATCTACCATTCCAGGAGGATGGGGGGAGGAAAGGTTCGCAGGGGCACAGGGTTGGTGTGACACTTTGGGGTTCAACCCAGACTAGTGGTTGTGTCACCGCCTGCCCTGCAACTCTGGGTGCCTAGAATGCTGTGCTGCTGTGGCTCACAGCCTGGACCCCAACAGCCAGCAGACAAGCATGCAGGTCATACCCTGGCTTCCACCGCCCAGTTACCTTTTTGTACCTGAGTTGGGTACACTGAATATGTCGTTCTCGATAAACTGCTGACCCAGAACAGTGAACCATCAGTGGGGCTCTGTATCACAGTTGGCCTAATGCTGCTGCCATTGATGCTAATGGGAGATTTTCTACTACATCAATGGGAGCAGAGTTAGACCAAGGGTGAGTGCTTATGCAAATCCACCCTGAAACTCCATCCACATCCCAATACTTTAGAATCTGCCAGCAGCCAGTGGTGGGAAGACCTCCAAATGTGCCAACATTTGGAAGCTTAGCTGAACCTGTTTAGAATGGGAAAGAAGAACCACCCAATAACTGCTACTACTCATTGCTCTTTTTACCTCTTCCAAAGGCCCATGAGTGGCTTCCTGTGCTCCCCGTGTCCTCTCTGGCGCACCCCATGCTGTGTATTGAGGTTCAAGCTTTGTTGTAAGAACCATCAGCATGGGAGAGGGTTTCTGTATGCTGTTTCCAGGTTCCAGTTTCTCTCTCCACACCCAAACCCACGTCTTATCCCGTGTGTTCAGTATCGAGCTCTCTGCTTTGAGCAGCATTTGGCAGTTGTCAGGTTTCAGAGTAACAGCCGTGTTAGTCTGTATTCGCAAAAAGAAAAGGAGTACTTGTGGCACCTTAGAGACTAACCAATTTATTTGAGCATGAGCTTTCGTGAGTTACAGCTCACTTCATCGGATGCATACCGTGGAAACTACAGAAGACATTATATACACACAGAGACCATGAAACAATACCTCCTCCCACCCCACTGTCCTGCTGGTAATAGCTTATCTAAAGTGATCATCAAGTTGGGCCATTTCCAGCGCAAATCCAGGTTTTCTCACCCTCCGCCCCCCCCCCCCCCACAAACTCACTCTCCTGCTGGTAATAGCCCATCCAAAGTGACCACTCTCCCTACAATGTGCATGATAATCAAGGTGGGCCATTTCCTGCATAAATCCAGGTTCTATCACTCCCTCACCCCCCTCCAAAAACCACACACACAAACTCACTCTATAATGTCTTCTGCAGTTTCCACGGTATGCATCCGATGAAGTGAGCTGTAGCTCACAAAAGCTCATGCTCAAATAAATTGGTTAGTCTCTAAGGTGCCACAAGTACACCTTTTCTTTTTAAAGAAACCAAGAATGCTCTTTCTCTAACACTTTTCCTTTTTAACATTTTCACAAAGTTTAGCTGCTTAATTTCCTCCAGCCTATGCAGAGTTAAATTTTTTTTACTCTCTTTTCTCTTTGTAATTATGCCTGGGGGTGCCGTACATAGGACCTTCTCCCCCTTTACCTGCCTCCCTCCAGCCTCTGCAGAGTTAACTTTTTCACTCTTTTTGTATTCCTGGAGTGCCTCTTTCATTATTTTCAGCTGGCTTTGGGTATTTGTAGCCAGCACCTTCCAATTGTCTGTTCCCTTTTCCATTTGTGCCTTTTCCTCTTTACATGAAGACAAGCAGAGGGAAGAATCCATACATGCCTCCCACAACAACCAAATTCATGCCTGTCCCAGCTGGGAGCTTGGCCCCCACAGTTCCCTGCTGCCAGGGTGGTGGGGGACCCGACAATTCTCAGGCGCTGCGGCCTCAAGTCACAGAGAGCTCTGGAAGTCACGGATTCTGTGATTTCCGTGACCTCCATGACAAAATCGTAGCCGTAATTATAACACAGACTTGAATGGAATACTTTTGATAACTAGAAATTTACCAGAAATTGCAGAGGACAACCTGAAGTCTCTCAGGACTTTTAAACATAAAACACAGAACACACTTTAGAGAGTAATTTTATGAGACATCATTTAGGGCTGTTTAAACCCCGCATGGCCCCACAATATGCCAACGTTTTTATGGCTGATTTAGAACAATGCTTCCTCAGCTCTCGTTCCCTAAAGCCCCTACTCTACTTGCGCTATATTGATGACATCTTCATCATCTGGACCCATGGAAAAGAAGCCCTTGAGGAATTCCACCAGGATTTCAACAATTTCCATCCCACCATCAACCTCAGCCTGGTCCAGTCCACACAAGAGATCCACTTCCTGGACACTACAGTGCTAATAAACGATGGTCACATAAACACCACCCTATACCGGAAACCTACTGACCGCTATTCCTACCTACATGCCTCCAGCTTTCACCCTGACCACACCACACGATCCATCGTCTACAGCCAAGCTCTGCGATACAACCGCATTTGCTCCAACCCCTCAGACAGAGACAAACACCTACAAGATCTCTGTCAAGCTTTCTTACAACTACAGTACCCACCTGCGGAAGTGAAGAAACAGATTGATAGAGCCAGAAGAGTTCCCAAAAGTCACCTACTACAGGACAGGCCTAACAAAGAAAATAACAGAACGCCAGTAGCCGTCACCTTCAGCCCCCAACTAAAGCCCCTCCAACGCATTATTAAGGATCTACAACCTATCCTGAAGGATGACCCAACACTCTCACAAATCTTGGGAGACAGGCCAGTCCTTGCCTACAGCCAGCCCCCCAACCTGAAGCAAATACTCACCAACAACCACATACCACACAACAGAAGCGCTAACCCAGGAACCTATCCTTGCAACAAAGCCCGTTGCCAACTGTGCCCACATATCTATTCAGGGGTCACCATCACAGGGCCTAATAACATCAGCCACACTATCAGAGGCTCGTTCACCTGCACATCCACCAATGTGATGTATGCCATCATGTGCCAGCAGTGCCCCTCTGCCATTTACATTGGTCAAACTGGACAGTCTCTACGTAAAAGAATAAATGGACACAAATCAGATGTCAAGAATTATAACATTCATAAACCAGTCGGAGAACACTTCAATCTCTCTGGTCACACAATCACAGACATGAAGGTCGCTATCTTACAACAAAAAAACTTCAAATCCAGACTCCAGCGAGAAACTGCTGAATTGGAATTCATTTGCAAATTGGATACTATTAATTTAGGCTTAAATAGAGACTGGGAGTGGCTAAGTCATTATGCAAGGTAGCCTATTTCCCCTTCTTTTTTCCTCCCCCCCCCCCGACATTCTGATTAAACTTGGATTTAAACTTGGAGAGTGGTCAGTTTGGATGAGCTATTGCCAGCAGGAGAGTGAGTTTGTGTGCGTGTGTGTGTGTGTGTGTGTGTTCCCGGGGTGGGGGTGGAGGGGTGAGAGAGCCTGGATTTGTGCTGGAAATGGCCCACCTTGATTACCATGCACATTGTAGGGAGAGTGGTCACTTTGGATGAGCTATTACCAGCAGGAGAGTGACGTTGTGTGTGTGGTTTTTGGAGGGGGGTGAGGGAATGAGAGAACCTGGATTTGTGCGGGAAATGGCCCACCTTGATTATCATACACATTGTGAAGAGAGTGGTCACTTTGGATGGGCTATTACCAGCAGGAGAGTGAGTTTGGGCGGGGGGGGGGGGGGCGGAGGGTGAGAAAACCTGGATTTGTGCTGGAAATGGCCCAACTTGATGATCACTTTAGATAAGCTATTACCAGCAGGACAGGGGGGTGGGAGGAGGTATTGTTTCATGGTCTCTGTGTGTATATAATGTCTTCTGCAGTTTCCACGGTATGCATCCGATGAAGTGAGCTGTAGCTCACGAAAGCCCATGCTCAAATAAATTGGTTAGTCTCTAAGGTGCCACAAGTACTCCTTTTCTTTTTGTAAACCTGGAGAACATTTCTTTCAGGCACCTTGCCCATGTGGGTTGTATGGGAGCTCATACACACATGCATGCTCACACACATGCATGCTCACAGCCACACTTTCACTTTCACACCCTACATGAAAAAGAATAAAAAGGCCCGAGATGTCTCCCAGCTTAAAAAAAGAAAGAAAAGAAAAAAGCCCACGTCTGAGGAAGATAACGTGGTCTTATCTGGGTGAAAAAATTTTGAGATTATATTGCATCACCAGTTTATGTAAAATTCAATATAAATATCCTATAAAAATAGCTAATTGGGAGGGGGGAAAACCTAGCACAAAGCCCAGTCACTCAACATTCATTCATCAGCAATATTAAAAATAAAACATATTCCATTTCATCACCTCCAGTTCCTTCTGGGGCATTTGCAGTACTTTTTCTATTTTAGAACTGGGCTATAAGCAAAACATCTTATCTTCTGGAATCTTCATCTTGACAGAGGAAATTTACTTTAAAGCCCATCAATGAAACCCACTTGAAACATGACATTTTAGATAGGGTCTATATTCCAGTACAGGCTATTCCTCTTTCAGTACCAAGCGGTTGAATGGTATCACTGGTCTCGTGGTTTTGGCTTTTGCTTACTGAACAAAATTCAGTAGTGCTGCCTTTTCCCTCTAAAGGGTGCGTGTTCAATCCACAGCAATGCCTCATGCAAATAGAGATCATGATTAGGGTTACAATTTTGTCACAGAAGTCACAGAATCTGTGACTTTGCTCCCAGCCTATATTTCTAATGATGCCTGCCCTACAAATTCCAGAATTCCTTTGATTGGGGGCAGGACATGTCAGAGTTGGGACTTGAACCCCTTTTAAAGCCTCAGCTGTGACCCTCTTCTTTGTCTCACCCACCCCCCAGTGCTGAATTGGCATTGCACCAAACTGCCAGTCTAAAGGTAACCTGAATATGGATCCAAACACCATCTCTTCGACCCACTGCTGACTTCAGTAAGTCAGAGATGGCAGCAGGGAGCCATTCCTTCTTTCCTCGTTCCCCCCCCAGGGAAGCCAATGGGAGTTGTGAATGGGTGAGGAAGTCAGGATCAATCCCCAGGTATCTAAGCAGCAAATGTTCCAGCCTATTAACTTTTATAAAAAAACATAACATGCAAATATATTTCCCTTCTGTCAGATAGTTCCATTCCTGGAGGTCTGCAGCCCTGTTCAGCCCACTCTCTGTATTAACAGTACCTCTCACCTGGTAAGCCAGCGGAATGAGTATGTTATAAATATTTGCATTTCTGCTTTGGGATGATTTCTCTATCCCAGACCTCTCTGTAAGTGCAATGAATGCCAGGGGCAATGGCATTAATATAACACATTTCCCTCCCTGTCTCTCTCTCGTAGGTATGCATTATTATGTAATAGTTACATGTGAAAAGAAACCGGGATCGCTGGCGGAGAATACTGACTGTTTCCATTGGGCCTGAATAGTTCAGCCAGTTGATTAAAGTGAGTACACTGCAAGGGGTGGGGGAATTAATGGGGGATAGGGTTGCCATTTCTGAGATACAAAAAAATGGGACATCTGACCCATTTCATCTGGGACAGCTACCTCAAAAAAGGGACCTGGGGTAGGAAAACTTGGATAGGTGGCACCCTGTGGGGAGGGGGGGTGGGGGGGGTTTGAAGGATTTTGAAAGTTGGCTTCATTCTGAATCAGAACGTGAAAATTTTGAAACTTTCCACAAAGAAAAATTCTGGGAAAAACTGATTGAGGTGATTGATGTTTTCTTTTGATTTTGACATTTTTTAAAGTGTTACCTTATGATATAATATGATATGAAATTTCAATAGGGCAAACCAAAAAGTTGTTTCGGAATAAAAATGTGGAATGTTTAGTTCCATTTCAACATTGTTGGAACTTTTTTTCCTGGTTTTCTTCTGAAATGAATTCCAGTGAAATTGTGATTTTGTGAAGTATTTCCATTTTAATGGAACTGCATTAGCTAACAGAATATAGTTTTGTCCAGATTTTTCTGACCTGCTCTAGCCAAAAATGTCTGACCCAAAGGAATTCAAGCCCCATATCTGGGTGCCATTTTGTAATGACCCAGGGCTGTACAGACACCACAGTCCTCAACAAGGATCGAACTCAGTAGCTTCACCACCAAAAGCTCAAAAATGTATTTATTTATTATATGTATTTTGAGAGCAGCACATGTGCAAGGTGCTGCCCACACATGGAAAGGCACAAGCCCTGCCTGGAGAAGTTTATCCCTGCCCTCTGAGCTAAACGCATGCCAGACATCTGCTTACCGCCATGCTGTCTTTCTATATCTGGCCACAGATTTTGTCGTGAATCTCATGATACAACTCAGTGGTTCTCAAACTTTTTTATTGGTGACCCCTTTCACGCAGCAAGCCTGTGAGTGCGACCCCCCCCCTTATAAATTAAAAACACTTTTTTAACATTTAACACTATTATAAATCTTGGAGGTGAAGCGGTGTTTGTGGAAGAGGCTGACAGCTCATGCCCCCCACCCCATGTAATAACTTTGCGGCCCCCTGACAGGTCACGACCCAAGTTTGAGAACCCCTTTGATGTGTGGTGTGTTTCTGAAGGCCCGAGCTGCAGGAGGCATGGGATTAGGTCAGAATCTCAGCTTGGATTGAAAACAAGCAGTGTGTTTTTAGCACTCATGGTTGCAGAGAAAAGCTTCAAAATGTGACCTGAATCCCAAAGGCTCAGAAAGCAAAAGACAAAAAAACCCAACCCCAGCCCCCCAGTGTATTACTTGTTTAAAAATCTCATGAATTTTCAGCCAATTTCCTTATTTTTAACAACTTGGGGCTGGCAATGCTGACTGGTTGTGTCTCTACTGTTTTTCTCTTTCTCAGTCATGCTGATGCAGGATTTATAATGCGAACTCCACACAGTCTCCATTGTAACAAAGCTAGTGTGAAAAGTTTTGGGGAGGAGGGAAGGGATCAGATCTGTGTTGAAAGACCAGAAATTGGGTCTGGATCTGTGCCATGTTTTTGGTTAGGAGTGTTATGTTTACAACATACACACACAAAAAAGTGAGTTAAAAACATAAATATTCTTGCTGGAAGGTTGCAACGTAATACGACTTTTATTCTTTATCCAGAATGATAACCCACTCTAGGCAAAACCAGAGAAAGACAAAGCAGGCTGCTCCATAAAACAGAGGCACCCCACCTTACCATGGGCTACCTGACTGCAGACTGACTCTGATCTCACCCTTCCCTACACAGTGCCCTAGTCAGTAAGCAGGATCAGGAAACCCGTGAGGATTTAAAGTGATAACTACACAGTTTGATATCGTTTTCCATACACCACAGAGAGGAAGTCAAGGGGTTGATTGTTCCTTGACAATAGAGATGCAGCCCTGGTAAAACAGATTTGTATTCTTAGGAGGATGTGATATCAGGAATTCAGAATCCCATCCAGGCCTAATTGACTTGTTCGATTAAGTTCTAGGTTGAAACATAGCGAGCAGATCGAGGGATGTGATCGTTCCCCTCTATTCGACATTGGTGAGGCCTCATCTAGAGTACTGTGTCCAGTTTTGGGCCCCACACTACAAGAAGGATGTGGATAAATTGGAGAGAGTCCAGCGAAGGGCAACAAAAATGATTAGGGGTCTAGAACACATGACTTATGAGGAGAGGCTGAGGGAGCTGGGATTGTTTAGCCTGCAGAAGAGAAGAATGAGAGGGGATTTGATAGCTGCTTTCAACTACCTGAAAGGGGGTTCCAAAGAGGATGGCTCTAGACTGTTCTCAATGGTAGCAGATGACAGAACGAGGAGTAATGGTCTCAAGTTGCAGTGGGGGAGGTTTAGATTGGATATTAGGAAAAACTTTTTCACTAAGAGGGTGGTGAAACACTGGAATGCGTTACCTAGGGAGGTGGTAGAATCTCCTTCCTTAGAGGTTTTTAAGGTCAGGCTTGACAAAGCCCTGGCTGGGATGATTTAACTGGGAATTGGTCCTGCTTTTGAGCAGGGGGTTGGACTAGATGACCTTCTGGGGTCCCTTCCAACCCTGATATTCTATGATTCTATGAAAGAGAACTGGCAGCTCTGAGATCAGGCTTGATATTTTTACCCCCACGAGGCACAAGTGCCTCAGGCTTTAAAAGCTTTGTACTGAAGCACAAAGCTTTAGAGACACTGTCATGGATGAGGCTTGGCTGTAAAACCCTTCTCCCTGTAGTGTGATCCCCATGGCAGCCCACTGAGGGGTGGGGTAGTTAGGAAGACAAGGGTCAGAGCCCCCAAAGGGGGAGACTTGCTTCTCAGAGATGCTAGAGCTTTACAAATGAGACGAATGGGAGGGGCAGCTTCCTGCCTTCCTTGATCTCCTGCAGGCACCAGGAGAACAGCCTCTCCAGTCTCTTGTTCCCCTTCCTCCCCACATCATGCATATGCGCCATCAGGTCCGGATTTCAGTGCTCCAGAGTCTGATTGACTCCTCTCTTACATAACTCTGCTGCCTCAAACTGACACCCCCCTGTTGTCTGAGGCACACACATACGGCAGCTGGGATTCAAGGGTTGCATATATCCCGCTGCAGTAACACAAACCCCCTCCAGTACGACGCAAACGAGGCAGCAGCTTCTAGGTTTCCATCACTCTAAGCACATAGAGACTGCTCACAGCATGAGAGTGCTGTGCCTTTTCTGCACTCCGCTCCTCCGCAAAGGGAAAGTGCTTTATCCAGGTCATGGAAGAGGATGCTGGAGAAGCTTATGGGACAAATCGGGCCATTTTTTATGCCCTGCTAATCCTGCTGCCTCCCAAAGCAGCTGCATTCTGCCCCACTGTCAGCCAGGGATGACTCCATTAACATTGATGGAGTGGCACCATTTTACACTAGGCCTGAATCTGACCCCTGTGTTCTCACTGCAATATATTTTTCTAATCAGAACTTGGGAACCATTAATGAATGTTATTCCAGGGACAGGCTGTATTGTCAGGCATTGCCTTGAGCAAGGGGACAGCTTCAGAGTCAAGAAGGAGCTCCGAGAGACACCTCAGAGTCACAATTCCTCCCCACTTCTTCCTTGGTTGGGAACAGGGGGAGAATTGGTAATAATTTGCCGCTGGCCTACCCCAGGAACAATCGATGACACTTCCTATGCCAGCTCAGCTGTGTTGGTCACCTACGCTCTGTCCTGCCCTGCTCTGAGGAGGGAGGGAGTGGGCACACAGCTCTGTGTCTGGGTAGGTGTCCTGCACAGGCCCCCAGGCCCAGACCCTGGCTAGCTCTAACTAATCTGGTATTTTTCTTTCTATGTGACTAAACAATCTTAGGGACTGCGACATATTTTGGTCTAGTATGAATTTTTTGCCAAAGGCACATAGGACACTGGGGAGAACTCTCAGGCAGTGCTATTTCTCCTTTCTTTCATTTAATATCTAATTCGTTTTTATGTACAACCCTCAACCCCATCCACAGATCAAATATTCACTTCAGCCTGGCGCCCCAGCATCCGGCAGTCAGATGAGATTAAAGAGCTCCAGGTCTGGCAATCTGGAGCAAAGGCGGGGAAGAAATAATCTAAATGCTGCATATGGCTTGCATGAGAGATTAATACGATTGGGCTGTCGTCCGTGGGGCAGAGGGGATGGAGAACTCTGATCACTAAAGGAGTCATGTGAAGGTTATTGCTATAGATGGGGGGACAGGTAACAAAGGTGAGCTCATCAGAACGTAGACGGTGAAATCCAGCCCTTACGCATACGCGTAGTTCCTACACTGGACAGGAAGTGGAATGTGCTTAGAGCTTGGTGGATCTCTGAGCTATCAAGCTGGGGGCTCGTACCATAGGCACCAACTTCTGCTCCTGCTAGTGGGTGCTCGACCCCCCCCTCCACCTCCAGCCCTGCCCCGACTCCACCCCTGTCCCGCCCCCTCCCACCTGTACCCCGCTCCCATTCCAACCCCTTCTGCAAAGTCCCTGCCCCAACTCCGCCCCCTCCCTGCCCCTATTCTGACTCCTTCCTGCCCACGCCTCTTCCCCGCCTCCTCCCCTGAACGTGCCGCATTCCCGCTCCTCCCCATCCCTCCAAGCATGCTGCCAAACAGCTGTTTGGCGGCGGCAAGGCGGGAAGCACTGGGAGGTAGGCAGAGAACGGGGATGCGGCGTGCTCCGGGGAGGAGACAGAGGAGGAGGTGGGGCACGGCAGTGGGGAGCTTGGCTGCCGGTGGGTGCAGAGCACCCACTAATTGCCCCGTGGGTGCTCCAGCCCCGGGGCACCCACGGAGTCAGCACCTATGGCTCGTACTGTCGTTCCCCTCCTGCTTCTCTACCCATCCTTTGCATGCGGGAGGCTGTTGCATAATTTCTGAAGGGCTAGGGGCCTGATTGCCCCTCCCAACTGATGGACTACATCCCATTAGGCCAATGGAGCAGCAGCCACCTTATTAGGTGTCCCAACCTTGGGCTTTCAGTGAGTGCTAGAAAGCTGCAGGAAGGGAGGAAGCATGATCTGCTCTCTCACTATACCCCCATTGTAGCCAGGCAAAGGTTTCCTCCAGAGGGAGCAGCAACTGGTATCTGAACCCAGTGTCCCACATCTTCACGCCCACTCTGCCCATCTCAGAATGCCAGACAGAGCTAAATAATACAGAGTGGTGCAGAAATAAGACCTTTATCAGCTGAGGCTTGGGAACAGATGGAGAACCTATGAGACAGAGATGCTAGGAGGGATGGTATGTTTCAAATGTTTTCCTTAGTGTCTTCCCAGTCTACTCTTAGATTCACAGCTCCTACTGATTCCACATGGCAGACAGCAAGAACCCAAAACTGAAATATCTACAGTTATCTGGAGGGAAATGTTTGCTGAGTCCTGCTGAGATATGTTGAGTGGGTCATATGGCCAGTGACCAAGTGTCATGGGTGCAACTCATGGCTTGATGGGAAAATTCCTGTTTGCTTTAATCTAGGCCAAGTCTTCAGTTACTGGAGGAGAACTGGGGTGGGATTTGTAAAGTCATGCAGGGGATTTGGACACTCATGCGTTCTGTTCCCAGCTGTGCCAGTGACTTCTTGTGTGTCCATGGGCAAGCCATTTAGTCCAGCCTCTTCAAAAGCAACCTCTGAGTTTTGGGACTTTCAATATTTGGGCCCCAGTCTGAGCCACCTTGGGCAGGACACTGGCAGCTCCTCTCCAGTACAAGTGGAGATGTTCACATGTGTGAAAAACCAAACCCTTAATCTCTCTGTGATTCAGCTGCTTGATTATGGAGCAGGGATGAGACTTCCCCCAGACTGGGGTGTTGGAAATGTAAATGTACCAATGTTTGTGAGGCCCTCAGATATCCTGGTGACAGAGCCAGAAAAGAACTTGGCTAGTCCTCTGTGGAACTGATATGCAAACCTGGGAACTCCTGTCTCCCACCTCTGTGCCACTCCACTAGACCACTGCTGCCTCTCTAAATACTCAAGCTTTTATATACCCTGGGTGGGCTGTAATTTGAACACAAGCGAATTGGGGCCCAGTATTTTCTGTGCTGCACAGAACAACACTAATCATTCTAGTTAATTATCCAAGCTCTCTTTCTCAGCTATAGGGAGAGAGACTGCTGAGTTGGGGGTGGGGGTGCAGCAGAAAGGTTGGCCTGGCTTTTTGTCTGCCTTCTAATGAGCACATTCCTTCTCTACACACCTGCAGTTAGAAACTGCCATGCTACTGAATGCTGATTTAACTTCATCAGTGCCTGATGTCTTACAGCCCCCCATAGTGTGCCTACCAAGTTTTGGTGGGGAGGTAAGGGTTGAAGAGAAGTGGAATTAAGTTCTTCTTAACTCCCAAAGGCAATGAATTGAAACACTGAAGTGTTTCATCTGGGAAGGTCAGATTCAGATTCAGATCCAAACATCTGCTCAGCCTGGGGTTTTGGGCTAGGTCCATCAATGTTAATGACATATACAGTAGGTGCAATTGTCTAATAGTTAGATCAGCCAGGACGTAGTGTCCATTAATACTTACTCTTTTCTTTAGTAAAGCACATTGCTCTGCATGCTCTTTTGGCTAGGTAGCAGGGGATCAGCAACAGGCTACTTTGTTCTCTAGCCTGTTGTCATCAGCCATTAGGATGCAGCCCAAACAAGGATAGTTATTACCAAAAAATATCAGCGAATGGACAGATGTCTCCATCTGGGTTTTGTTTGTTAGGGATCCCTTATTGCTGCAATTCCAGTTTCCCTTCCTAATCACTGAACTAGACTTGAGCAACCCCTCAAATGATCTTAGTTAGAATGTGCATCCAGTTCAGGTGCTGAGCCAAAGTCCCTGAACCTCTCGAGTCAGCAAAATGAGGCTCAGGGAACTCAATGTTCCCGCGCGGTTGATTTGTTTTGTTATTCTTCCATTTTAGTCAAAGCTGGAGATGCCATAAGAACAGCCTCTGTGCCAGGCGATGGAGTCCTTTCTTACACCTTGCAGTGGTACCATACTCCTCAAATAGCCTCATAGTTCAGCCCCTTAGAAGTGAATGGTCGGGGGCTGGTGGCAGGGTACTCTTGGTGGAAGACTCTCTCCTCCAGAATTTGTTCCTTCTCTTGGTTGTTATCATCTCACAATATTGATCTCCAGGGTTCTGTGTAAGAACCATCTCCTTTCTCGAGCTCTTGATTGTAAATCAGTCTATTGTGCTGGCACTTGTGACTAATGATGCAACAAACCTGGTGGATGAACACATTTCAACCCTTCAGTGGCTAACCAGGACAGGCCATGGGAAGAAAAGAACCATCTAAAAAGGTTACATTAAAACAGTCTTTTGCATTCCATTTTGTTGTTTGCACAAGTGTGTGATCTCAGCGCTCAGTGTCAAGGATTTTGTGTTTTTAATACAATACCAGCCGTGTCAGAGGAAGGCAAAATTATTATTATTCATTATTTGCATTACAGTAGCACCTTGCAGCCCAGTCGTGGCCCAGGGCCCCAGGGTCCTATGTGCTGTACAAACACAGAACAAAGACACACGGTCCCTGGCCCAGAGAGCTGACAATGTAGATCATTGCAAGTACTGCCCAAATACACTTAATTGTGAGATGTGTACTCTATCATGGGGGACAATTTCTCCCTGACCCCAGCTGAAGATCATCCCAAACCCTAAAGCATGAAGATTAAGAGGACTGGAAAGTAGCTGGTGGAATTGCAGATGCTGTTATTACTTATCTAGGGCCATATTCTGCTACTCCGACTCAAGTTGAATGTTACCATGCTCTGTAACTACCCCATAGAAATAAGTGGGGCTCCTCACGGCAAAAAGTGTTACAGCTTAGTCCTGCCAGTAAGGGTGCCAGCAGCCAGCCCATGTTTATCTAATCAGATTTTTTAAAATGTTAGCCATAGTTCTGGTTCAATAGGAGGGTCAAAGAGCCCAGGTGCCCCTGCCTTACCCAAGATACACACATATGCAGTGTCTGATCTTCTATGGCCCTGTACCTGTGCCCCCATTTACAGCCCAGGAAAGTGGGTGTCAAATGTCCCCAAATCCAAATGACTGTGTCTTAGTCCCACTCTACACAGGAGTAAATGATAACCCAAGGTGTTGGGCAATGGAGGTCCCACCTGTTCGCTCAGTTCCCTGGCTGTAACTCCCATTCATTTCAGTGGGACAAAAACCCATGTAACTGAGGGCACAGCTGGGCCCTGTGTCCCCCTCCTTCCCTCCAGTACTGGGTTTCTTAGTCCTTGAACAGGAAAGAACCCATGCTCCCTCTAGCTTGGATCCCAGAGTAGGTGCCACTTTCACACTCCTCAAATGGCAGGAAGGAAATGAAATCATGGAGAATGTTACCTTTCCTGCTCTCTGCACAGGTACCCTCACAAGCTCTCTTCCCAGGCATCTTCTTGCTGAAGGTCAGCAGCTTATATACCTTCTGCTGGGTTAATTGGCCGATCGCTGTAACAAGGGCCACCTGCCAGCTTCTTAAAATCTGAGAAGACTCATCTGCCACAGATGCAGGCGTAGAAGGGTTTGTTTCCCAGAAATGGGTCAGGTCGGGTCAGGTAGGGTGGAGGGTCTGTCTCAGACTAGGCCCCATCCCTGGGCCTGTTTCACAGGTTCTGAAACGCTTAGCATCCTGTAACAGGCTAGCTGCCTGTACCTGGGGCAGACTGCGCTGTGTCACCTTCACAATGAGCTGCCTGGTAGTTATGTCAGGATGCTAGATTTTGGGTTCATAGCCCCAGCGGTCAATTCTCAGCCGGCAGGACTAAGCGGCAAAGCTCAGACACAGACCTGAGCTGTCCTAGAGATCCAGCTGTTGTGGAGTAGGTGAGAGTGGTTTAGGCTCACTTCTCATTGCAACTTTGAAACATTCACAACTGAAACTCAGGTGGGTGTTTCCTAACAAGGCAGGACCATAAGCCAGGCTCAGTGAGATTTGTGGACATTTGAATGAGTCCGTGCAGATTTATGGCGTTGGGTGGAGCCCAAGTAGTTGTGGCTGAGTTTTGCTTTGAGGTTCAAACCCCCAAAATTCAGAGGGATTTGAACTGCGGACTTGCACACAGCGGTGGGAGTGTGTCATGAGCCAGTTCCCCTTCCTCCTTCAGCAGAAGCAAATTTGCTCCATCACTTGCAACCAGCTCCTCCCCAGGTCCCCCATGAACTATTGCATGGCATTCTGTGGCACCTCTTTTGAAATAACACAACACCTGGCACCCTCTTTGAAGCCCTAAGTGACTAAACACAGCAGATGCAGGAATGCACTGGAGGACTATCATGTGAAAATGGCTGTATGAGGTGATCAAGGTATGAAAAATACGTGACTCCTGCATGTAAGTTTTTCTGTCTGTTTTGGAACTGGAAAATCTTGCGCCATCTAGAGTGGGTTTTGCACATGCTTTTCATATTGGAAGCAAGGCATAATGAAAGGAAGGATGGTCCACCGGGTAGGACACTAGCCTTGGAGACCTGGGTTTAATTCTCTGCCGTGCTACAGACTTTGTGTGACACTGGACAAGTCACTAGATGGGGAGCTGAGGCCCTGAAGAACTGAGGGTATGTCCGCACAGCAAAAAAAACCAAAAACCCGCAGCCCTGTGGCAGTAAGTCTCAGAGCCTGGGTCAACTGACTGGGGGTCGCAGGGCTAAAAAAGCTGCATAGGCATTGGGGCTTGAGCCCAAGCTCTGAGACCCTCTTGCCTTGCTGGGTTTCAGACCCGGGCTTTAGTGTATGCCCAAACAGCTACCCTGCTAGTTTTAGCCCCACAGCACAAGCCCACATCAGTTAATCTGGGCTCTTCTGAGACTTGCTACCATTGTCCCTTTTTGCTGTGTAGACGCACCCTCAGCCTGTCTGGGACTGAGTTCCCCGTCTGTCCGATGAGGGTAATGGCACTGCCTCGCCTTGCAGGGTGTTGTGAGGATAAATACATTAGAGGTTGAGACGTGCTGAGGTGCTATGGGGATGGAGCTGTCTAAGTGCCTTAGGCAGAACAAGTTTTGCATTAGCTAACTGGATGGTTAAGTGGACGCTGCTGTTGGTTAGTTTTTGATTATTGCAGCTTGGCTGCAAAATGTCAGCCAATGTTGTTGCTCATTCCCAACCCATTAAGACACTTCATCTCACACTAAGGCTTCAGGCTATTTCTATACTACCACTTATATCAGTATTACTCAAGTCACTCAGCGGTGTGAATAAGCTACCCCCCAAGTGACGTAAGTTATACCGAGCTAAGTGCCGGTGTGCATAGCATTTGGTCCGCAGGAGAGCTTCTCCCACTGCTCGTTGGGGGTGCATTAATTAAGTCAGTGGGAGAGCTCTCTCCCATGGGCTTAGTGCAGCGGCTCCACTGTAAGCTGTCTAATGTAGCCATAGCCTGAGTGTTGGCTTTAAACTCAAGCATGATGTGTGGCTGCTTGGAGCGATGCAGCACCCTCAGCAGCTCCCAGCCCTGGTTCCGCCTTAGTCCATCTGACAGCAGAACTCCAGGGGAAAGCACCCAAAGCCTGACTTCTCTCAGGAAGTGGAGCCTATGGTAGCATCCCCATGTTTGTAGCCTCTGTGGTTGGGACCCTACAAATCCCAAAGCCCAGGATGGACTCAAATCCCAGCCCTTGATCTGAACCCCCCTGAACTTTGAATCAAGATCCAAACTTTGCCTCCCAGGCCCCTCTCTAGTGAGACTCTCTCCTGCATCCTTTTTGCGTTCTCTATCCATTCGTGTTACACAGAGTTCAACTTATGCTCTCTTGACATTTTAACATTGCTCCTTTTTTCCTACCTGACGACAAACTGTCTGGGGCTTGTTTACAAACCCCTAGTATTCAGCAGGCAGTAGGCTTTGCACTGACATGACAGACCTTCTCGTGTGGCCGGGGACACCAGAAATAGACTTGGAGGAGAGTATCCAAGATCAGTTTAGCAGGTCTCCTTGTTATTTTGTGACATGTAAACAATATGCAGTGAATCTAATCTGAACTACTAGTGTGCACCATTTACTTTGGAGGCTATTCCTTGTATTTTGTCAGCCTTTCTGGTTTTGCTAGTGAAATCAGGTTTTTTCCCCTGTAGTGGGGAGCGCTTTCTATCATCCTTTAGTCTGACTGTAGATAGGCCTGAATTAACTCCCTCCCTCAACCCAGACACACCTGAATGTCAGCATATTTGTGATCTAAACCTACAGCCAGATCTGAATTTTGCAAATGGCCTCATCTGTATAATGGGCCCAACCAAAATCCTCCAAACATTAGGTCATTTGAAATCCAGGTGTGAATTCTGAGTACTGGGCTCCTCTCTGATACTGGTAAAATAACTGAGAACACCGATCAACCATCGTGAGGTGTATGATCAATACTAAATACATAAGTAAACTAGAACAGTGCTTACCAGCCTCCTCATGTACTTGTGCTCATTTACCAGACCAGGATGTTAGCTGTACCAGCTCAGCTGTCCGGAGGCTGTGGATAGGGATGCTAACCAGCTAGGCTGGAAAATAGAGAAGGGCTTGAGCAGCAAAATCTGAAGCTGGATCTAGATTTCAAACAGCCCTAAAGTGCATGTGTGTTTTCACCTCTAGGCTTTTGTTCAGACCCCTCGCTAACATTTTATGTACCAGAAGGATCTGAAGTTAGATTTCCTTGGCCTGTGTTCCTCTACAGTCAGCAACCTTCTCTCCATTAGTGATGCTTTCTTAGCCTAGTCTTTATGCTGGTCCCTGGGGAAACCCTTGCCTTCCAGATATTTGTGAATGTTCTGTCCGCAGCATGGTTTGTAGCACTTCAGACTCAAGAGACGGGTTTGGAGCAGCCCAAGGTTGGCTGCAGATGAGAGAGCACACAGCTGAATGGGAGATAGGGCAGTGCAATGAGCTCCAGAGGTGTAAGGGAGAGACGGAGCCTAGAATCCCAGTCATGCAACCATGGAGCTCCAGCACGAATGCCTGTGCCATTTGAAAACTGCTGGACTGGAATAGATGGTCTGCTGATAAAGGCAGGATGAGGAGCCAAGAACCCCAGGTTCTACCCCAGGTTGGACTTGTCACTGACCTCCTCTGTGGCCTTGGACAAGTCATTTAACCCAAGCTCTGGAAACAGGATGCCACAGTCCCAGTCTTTTTGTTCCCTGTATGCATGCACTGAATGAATTGCTGCTGAAAGAGGGTGACGCCATTGTCCCACCCTCCTTCCTTACCAGCTGGCCCAGGGGAGCACACACTACACCTTATCAAGGTTGGCACCACTCCCACTCCAGCATCTGTTCCTCTTTGGGACCCCCAGGGGAATCCTGGCTCAGCCAGCCTGCATTCCTTTTGGGACTCTGCCCTCCACGGATGCCCCGACATGGCTGTGGTTCCCAAGCTCCTGGGCTTAATCTCTCTCACTCTCAAGCTGATCGTTTCTCTCTCTATCATATCAGGTATTTATACTACAGACCTAACTCTGCCAATTGCGGAAACATTAGCCAATCCCTGCGATCCTACTCATTGTAAAAGGATCTCCAGTGCCTATAGCCAGATGTGAATGAAAATGTTCCCTCATGGACAGGCACATGCTGCTTTGGTGTGTTGTTGTTTTACACAGCGCTTTCCATGTGTTTTACCCAACTATTTTATAAAGTTTCATCCATCACGTTTCTTCCCCAGTGCATCCCTATCCTACTCTCCTACCCTCCCCCACTGAGCGCCCTTTCTCCCCCACGTGGATCTGCTGGAACTTTCAGTGTCTGCATGATGTCAAGGGCGAAGGAATGCCAGGCAGGCGGGAGGAGGAGGTTGATTGTGAGCAAGCCAAGTGACAGGCTGACATGATTAAGAGCCTGCTGGCTAATTAAAGCACAGAGGTGGGAGGAGCAAAGTGTTTAAGGGTGCCAGAGAGAGAAAGGCCTCCCCAAACCTCTTGTTACACTTCAGTGAACTGAGCAGCTGAGTTGCACAGAGCAAATCCTAATTAACTCTTTCACACCTCATCTCTGGAGTTCAAACTGGGGGTTGAAGGGGGACCCAGCAAATGGCACCTTTAACTGAAAAGCCTGATCCAAGGTAAGGACAAGTCTGATTTCTGACTAGTAATCGGCTGGCGGCTTAGCACTCCCAGGACTTTATGTAGTATTCCTGCTAGCTTAATGCCATGTTAGCTGGGGTGACACAGGTTAACTCCCAGTTCTGTTGGTGTATCACAAGCTACAGTTTGAGGAAAAGAGTTCTCTAGATGGCTTTGCAATGGATCTATGTTCTGATTACTGGAGATGGAGGAATCCTGGCCTGGATTTCTGCCTCCTCCCTGCCAGCCTCTGGTGGGTGACCAAAGTCAATACCCAAATTTTGCAACTTGGGCCTGTTTCTAAAATCAAAGTGATGGGAAAAAATCTGGTGCTTTGGCACAGGCCCATACTGATTGGCCTCATGGCAAGTGTGTTTGTTTTTTGTCTTTCACTTACTAAATCTTCTAGGCCGTACATTAGTCTGGTTATTGGGCTGGAAGAATGAGAATGATGTGAATTTAAAAGTGGGTTTTGAGTTGGATGTTCTGCTGTTCCTGAAGGAACTTGTAATCGGAGATCAGAATTTAGCCTGCATCCTCTAAGAGCATCTCATTTTAGACCTGCACCCAGCTGAGACCTCCTTTCCTAGGGCATCTCCAGTACTGGGCATATAGGTAGCCTCTGGGTTCTTGATTCCATTCTTGCAGCTGCTATAAGAGGCAGCATGGTCTGTTGGACTGAGTGTAGGACAGGCAGTCAAGACACCTGGTTCTGTTCCCTCCTGGGCCACTGGCTTGTTGTATGGCTTTGGCCATCATTCTGGGGTTCTGCTGCGGCCTCTTTGTGCAAACTGCGCTCTCTGTAAAGCCAGATGAACAGCCCCTGGGAATTCCTCTGACATAGGATCGTTGCCTAGGTGGCAAAGACCCAGCAGAATGACTCTACTCCACCTCCCCTTGCAGCGCCTGACCGAGGAGCATGTCAGGGGTGTGCCAGGAGAGACATGGAGTACCTCTGCCCTCAGGTTGGCCTTAGCTCTTGCAGTGGCCCCGCGGAGTTGTTGCAGCTGTGCCAGAGTTAGAGCAACCCTCAGGGTGCTCCAGCATCTTATGTTGCGGGGACCAGAGGGTTCCACCCCAAATCTGGTTCCCTTGACCCCCCACATCCTGTGCCAGCTGAGTGGAGTTTAGCTACAGTTCAGAATTGGGGTCTGTGTCTGTTTCCCCATCTCTGTGTGAAGTGGTGATCTGCACATTACCTACCTTAAAAAGGGGTAATGTGCAGATGAGTAGATAAATGTTTGTGCAGCGCAGTGGGAAATGTAGTGCTACATGTTGGTCGCTGTTAGAAAACCGGGGTTTGCTAGCAGTTAGCACAGCATGTGATTGGAGATAGTGGTGTATTTCCCTGTACCTGAGACAGTAACTTTGTGGTTTGGGTGCATTTCAGATATTGTGGTGTGGTGACAGTTAGTAAATGTTGCTATTCTAATGGACCCCACTGTCTAGATATAAATAGTATTATTAGATGGTTGCTTTATTTGTGAATTTCACTGTGAAATTAGAACTGGGCCTGAATCAACACCCTTCCCCCACCCCAGCCATCAGCGGAGTTTGTATCTGGATCTGAACATTGTGGTTTGGGTGCATTTCTGCTTAAAATCTAGACGATGGTAAGTGTTGTCTCCTTCATTATTAGTGGTTGTGTAACTTGAGAGCTCTCATCAACATCTGTACGAGGTAATGTCCAAAGAAGCCTGACTGGCTCTGCTCGCGGTATCTAATCCATTGTATTTATAGGGTGCCATTCACTGCAGTGAACATGCAGTTTAGTGTGACCGTGTCCCTGGAAAGGTGCTGCATCTAAAGCCTGTGGCTAGTGCAATGAGTCCATGGCTTTAAAACTGGGAACTCTTAGGGCTTCTGGAATCTGCAGCCATGGTTAGATCTGTTTGTTCAGAATGATTGGTTTGCCCCCAAATCCAAGGCGTCCGTTGATTTTAGGCACAAGAAGATACTCCAAGTGGCCTCGAAACAACTGGGACCCAATGAATCCAATATGTACAATTTATGAAGTGAAATGGAAAACTGACATCCTCCCGACCCCCTTTATGTGGCCTTTAAGGATCCCAGGGCGCTTTTTGCAAGAGCAGAGGGTATAACCTGGTGTCTTTAACTTCACTTCCTCTCGTTAACTCTGTCCAAATTGAATTCCTGCTAATTACATTCTCCCTGCCTAAATTCCCCCTACAGCCTCAGTAACATCAGGTCCCCCAAACTGTTCAGTGTTGCTGCGTGCTGTTAGTTATGTCCTGCTTTCATTCCAGAGGAGGCAGCACTTCAGTTGTACATGACGTGTCCCCTTGTGTAAACATCAGCGTCAGTTTGTACGGTGCTCTGGGAGCCTGTGTGATGGGAGCAGTTACATATATCAGGTGGATCTGAACAAAACCTCAGATCCCAATGCTTCAGACGGCTGTGTCTTGGGACTCTCTCGCTAATATAAATACACGATATGATTAAAACAGTTCAGGGTCTGCTTTTACATCTCTAATTTCTTGGTCTGATATTTGAGCCTGTGATGTGGTTGTGTACATGTGGCACACAGACAGGCATGACACACAACTTCCCCTACACTATGGAGACTTTAGCATTGTATCTCCAATTGTACTGACAGCTAACTCCACAATCATCTCATCTAGCTACCAAGCACAGAAGTTAGAGGACAGGCATGACAGGGTCAGAATAACTAGGTGCCAAATTACACTGATGTAAAATCTGCTGTCCTGGAACGGGGTGTTTTTAGCTACCAGGAAGAACAGAACTCTTACCCAAAGGGATCTTGTCAAGCGATATAAAGCTGCTTCCAATTCTGAGTGCGTAGTCTATGCAAAGCAAATCATGAACTTACCTCCTCCTGTTCTATTAGAGACACAAGGTTCAGGGGACTGGACGTCACGGGGGCGGGAATCCCTGTGAAATGGGATTCAGTGGTTCCAGTCCATTTCCTTGTGAAGAGGGATCCATCTGCCTGCCATTTTCCCAGCTGGTGCTACCTGCTGACCTTTGTTGGCTGCTTCAGCCAGAAATGGAGTGATCCATGGACACTGAACTGTCCTCTATGATCTAAAGGAGGCCATTGCTTGTCAGGGCAGGGCATAACAGCAGAAAGATCTGACCATCTGGTCATCAGGAGGTCATCTAGTCCAACCCCCTGCTCAAAGCAGGACCAATCCCCAATTTTTGCCCCAGATCTCTAAATGGCCCCCTCAAGGATCAAACTCACAACCCTGAGTTTAGCAGGCCAATGCTCGAACCACTGAGCTATCCCACCCCCCCATGCTCTTGTACTCTCTGAAATTGAATGAAGGAGTTGAGTCTGCAGGGCTGTCAGTCTGTCAAATGTTTCAACTGCATCAAAGTCCCTTTTCCAGCACAAGATCCCAGATATTTTAGCTGTAACATTTGTCTTCATCTTAATGGGAAAGGTGACCAAATGTAGATCTGTGTTCCGTCACTTTTAAGATGTTCATTTTAAGTACTTTGTGCTGAATTAACTCGCACTGCTGGTGCCATTTGTTCAGTGTAAAGTTCATTGCTGAAAGATGTCTTCATCCGGAAACATCCCAAAGATCTTGAATCAGCACATTCAATAGGGTTGCCATCTTTGTAATGGCTGGTAACTGGACCCCCAAAGCTTTGCCCTGCCTCTTCCCCCAAGGCCCTGTCCCCTCATCCCCTGAGGCCACACCCCTTCTCTGCCTCTTCCTCTAGGGTCCCACCCTTATCGCTTGCAGGGTCTTCACCAGCACAGCCGAGGCTGCATTACCTGCCACCTGTGGGCTGTACAAGGCCACATGCTGCCACTAGAGGCATGAACAGCCTGGCCCCAGAGGCAGCGGCTGCTGTTGCTGTTCTGCCTCCTTCCTTACGCTTAGGGCTACCACCTTTTCCAAAGATTTTAAAAAAATGGACATCAGGGCTTGTCAAATGGCACTTGGACACACAAGCTGAAACCCAGATTGTCCGGGTGAAAATCAGACAGGTGGCAATCCTAATGTTCAAGTTTACATTTCTTATTTGACTTCTATTACTCGGTGCAGTGGAGCTGTGCTGATTTGCATGAAATCAAATGGGATGTCTGTTCCTGTTACAAATCGCTGAATTTTCCAATTGAACATGCACCATGTTTTTAAAAAGAAAAGAAGGAATAAAACCAACAAGATGCTGCATCACTCAAAACGTGCTTTGTTAATTTATTTTAACAATTGTAGTTTAAATTATTTGTGGTGATACATCATGATATGCCAGCCAGGGCTCTACACTGCATGCAGTTCCTTTGGTAAGTGAAGCTTTGCCACTGTATCTCTGCTGTTTTCTGAGGAGTGGAGGGAAACCATTGTTTTGTATGAACCTTTGCGAGGCTGTCTTATACATTGCTTATTTACAGTTCTTGCATGCCGCTCATTCATAGGATGCTGAGCATAATGCCCTCTGGGGCAGTGGCAGGATGTTAACTCTTAAAATAAAAATAATGATCTACTTATTTTCATATGTATTTCAAGATGGGGAGGAATGGCAAGTTGTGAGAGAGCTGGTGGACTGGGTTAAGTCAACACTCTCTTTAGTATTTTGATATTCTTTTTCTTCCTTTTATGTAACACAATGTGAAGAGAAATTAAGTGGTACCAAGGACTCCATCCTACAAGGTACCAAGTACTGGGACTCTGATCCAGCAAAGCTCTTAAACACATGCTTAGCTTCAAACCAATGGGACTACCCCTGTGCTTGGAGCATTCCCACTGGCTGCAAATTAACCACGTGCTTAAGAACTTTGCTGGGTCATGGACACAGTGCTCAGGGCTCCAGGATCAAGCTCCATGTGGAAAGCAAGGCCTACAGTAAGGCACAGGATACATGGAACATACTGCAGGTCAGGTGTGTTGGGAAGTATTGCTCGCCTTTAAAAGGCCTCATGATTTTTAAGCCAATCTCATGATTTTTGGGTCACCTGACTCGTGATTTTTTGAACGTGTGGGGTTGGCAATTTACACACAAAAAGTCCTAGTTGAATAAGTGGAGGTGTCACTACTCACAAGGGAAGGAAACCTTGGTTTTTAAAAATAGTTTTTTTAACCAGCATTGTCCCTTTCAGGCTGAGACTTGCAAAGTTGTCTAGTGGATTTTGATGCCCACGTAGTAGGAGCTGGGTATTTGAATCCCTTGTGGCCATACAAATCTCAGTCCAGGCTTCTAAACCAGTATACAACCAAGGAAACAACCCGTCACCCAAAATAACTAATTAATGAGATTCCTACCACAGGGCCAGATTCTACAGCACTCCAGTGACTTAAAAGCACGTATCCTTACACTGAACTATTAATGAGTTATTTGTTATGTATTGCTATTGTAGGGAGAGATCCTGGAATGTTTGAAACGTGAGATAATCCAGAGACATGTTGTACAGAAGTAGTCACCGCATATCTGCATTCCTTCTAACTAGGACTCCACCACTCTCTTTTCCACACCAAGTAGGGAAAGAGCTGTGGTCTTGGAAGAAATGTGCTGACACTAAAAGGGATGAAAGAAAAGGAGGACTTGTGGTATCTTAGAGACTAACAAATTTATTTGAGCATAAGCTTTCGTGAGCTACAGCTCACTTCATCGGATGCATGCAGTGGAAAATACAGTAGGGAGATTTTATATACACAGAGAACATGAAATAATGGGTGTTACCATACACACTGTAACAAGAGTGATCAGGTAAGGTGAGCTATTACCAGCAGGAGAGAAAAAAAACCTTTTGTAGTGATAATCAAGGTGGGCCATTTCCAGCAGTTGACAAGAATGTGTGAGGAACAGTGGGGGGCGGAGGGGAGAGAAGGAATAAACATGGGGAAATAGTTTTACTTTGTGTAATGACACATCCACTCCCAGTCTTTATTCAAGCTTAAGTTAATGGTGTCCAGTTTGCAAATTAATTCCAATTCAGCAGTCTCTCGTTGGAGTCTGTTTCTGAAGTTTTTTTGTTGAAGAATTGCCACTTTTAGGTCTGTAATCGAGTGACCAGAGAGACTGAAGTGTTCTCCGACTGGTTTTTGAATGTTATAATTCTTGACATCTGATTTGTGTCCATTTATTCTTTTATGTAGAGACTGTCCAGTTTGGCCAATGTACATGGCAGAGGGGCATTGCTCTGTGTTCTCTGTGTATATAAAATGTCCCCACTGTATTTTCCACTGCATGCATCTGATGAGGTGAGCTGTAGCTCATGAAAGCTTATGCTCAAATAAATTTGTTAGTCTCCAAGGTGCCACAAGTACTCCTTTTCTTTTTGCGGATACAGACTAACACGGCTGCTGCTCTAAAAGGGATGAAGAAATCTTTAAAAGTCTGCCTAGAGGTATGGGGGTGCTGGCAAGAAACTAGTACATGTGACATGTAGATGTAGGCACATTTAAGATCAGAAACTTCTGGCTTATACCCTTGGGAATTCATTACCTGCCATCATGTCTTAAATTTGTACAGCAGAAGCTTTTGCTGCTATTTTTTTCACATTTCAGTAAAGGCATTATTTAAGGTCTGCTGGAGAGGTAGCACTGTCTACTGGCTAGCGCAGGATTCTGGAAGGAAGGAAAGGGGGGTTCTATTTCTGGTTTTGCTGAACTACTTTCTCTATCTATAAAATTGATAAGATGGATCCCACCTTCTGGAGCACCACTGATTTAAAGTGCTCTTGTATATGTAACACCGACAAACCCTGGTTGTCAGTGGGCAGGCTCAAACCTGGAGCTTAGTGCATGTGCCTTTACTGCGTGAGCTAAAAGCCACATGGCCCTTAGTTAAGTCTGTAGAACAGACTCATTAATCTCTAAGTATGTCTCAGTGCCACTGGAGAGGACAGAGCACCACCCAGAGGTGTGGGGTTACATGTATACCTGCACAGTGGTAGTAGTGTATGTGTAAACACTACTACTACTGTGTGTGTGTATATATATATATATATATATATATATATATATATATATATATATATATATATATATATATAAAGGACATAGGCTCCAATTCTGGAAAACAGTCTCCATTCATGAAAGCACTTAAGCGGCTGCTTAACTTTAAAGTCAGTGAGACTAAACCCATGCTTAACTTTAAGCACCTTGGAGACCAGCAGTAGTAACTGTGAGCCTGATTTAGGAAAGCTTCAAGCACATGCTAAACTTGAAGCATATCCTTGAGTGCTTTCCTGATTCGGGACCATAGCTACTGCTTGCTGCCTGGTTTGTAATAAAACCTAACGCTCAGAGCCTCGCCCGGTATAAATCAGCTTCGCAAACTGCAGTCTGTGGAACATGCTGATTCCTACCAGCCACGCATTTCACTCCTGCCACCTGACCTATTTGTGAATTCAGCTTATAACATTGATTAACTTCACAGTGAACACACACTAAATGCGTATTATATTAATTAAATTCCAGAAATGCTAATAAGTTTGGGGAATGTGTGAAACATCATTTTTCTAGGTCAGATTGTAATTAGTTTGCCCCTCCTTCTTCATTCACTTTTGGCAAACTTGTTTCCTTTAATTACCGTTCTATTTTTATACCCAGAATCTCTTCCATTGAAAAGTGTTTCTTCTTAATTATGGGTTTATATCCCAACTGATGCCAAGATCAGTGATTCCACTGAATTCACAGTCTGCTTGCAGTTCTGGTACCAGTTTTCCTAAAGAGGGACTTGACAGTTTCAACAGCATGGGACCTTCAGCGCTGGCTCACATTATGTGTGAAACTCTTACAGTTGCACAAGCTTGGACTCAATGAAGCCTTTCTAAAGAGTGATGTCAGTGGAAAGACTCATAGTGGGTTTTTGATCAGGCCCTCAGTGAAATGTGTAGACACGAGCGTATAGTGCTTTCCCCTTTAAATTAAAGAATTTCAGGCTATGTCTATGCTTCAATCACTACAGCTGCTGCGCTGCAGCTGCACTGCTGCTTCAGTATCGCCCTTCACTACAGCAAAGGGAGTGACTCTCCCATCACCGTAGTCAATCCACCTCGCGGAGAGATGGTCGTGAGGTCAAAGGAAGAATTCTTCCATCGGCCTAGCACCGTCTACACTGCGGCTTAGGTCAGCTTAACTACATTGTTCAGAGTGTGGATTTTTCACACCCCTGAGCAATGTGGCGGGTTTGACCTAACTTTTTAGTGTCGACCTGGCTTCACAAAAGGCACTCACACAGAAAATGAAAACTGCAAAATTCGGTCAATTGTATGGAGTCCTTGACTCCATTTTACTGTGTTTCTCTCGATATATTTAATTTTCCAGCTCAACGTCTTTCCTAAAAAACATTCAGGGTTAAAGAGCTAGGTGCATTAAATAATGAAGTCATTATAATGTTCAAAGATTTATTGCAGAGGTGGTCTAACTTTCACATTTTCCTACCACCCAAGATTTTTCTGCAATATACACCTAAGGTTTTTTTTATATTTATATAGTATCTTTCACCCCGTGGTGTAGAAAATTTATATGCCAGGATCATTTGTACAGAGAAATGAATCCACCTCTGGAATGGAGCAGCTGTTAGTAGTTTAGGACAGGAAATGAGGAGGAATCTCTCAGCCAATTGGAATGGCAGGGAGAATTCAGGCCCCAGTGCAGCAAAACATTTAAGCACAAGCTTAACTTGCATCATGTGAACAGCCCCATTGATGAGACCTTTGTTGCCTGGGCATTCTTTATGCTTCCCTTGCTGCCAAAACAGCTTTTTGCAGGCCTTGCTCCCAAAGGCAAGTCCCTACAGTGGGATGATTGGTAGGAAACAATGAGTTGAAAGTCCTGGAGTTACCAGCCATTGCTGTGTATTTCCCTCTGCCCCACAAAGGGACCAACTTAGCCGGTGGTTTATTTACCCAGAGGAGTTTGATTCACGATAGATAGCTGGTTGTAGCTAGGAATTTTATACTCTTTTACATGTGCTTGAACACAGATATTGGATCCAGGCTGGAGAGAGCTGAAATAGTTTAATGTACCCCTTCTCTCCCAACAATGATAGCTAAATATTTGTATCCTCCACCTAATGAAGATTTCATAGGGCTCAGAATAAGCCCTGTTATGAAAATATATTGGGCCATATTCTCCACCATTAACATCAGCTCAGGATCTGGCCCATATTGTCTCGTGTGGAGAAGCAGAAACATAAAGCAGATGTTGCATCAGCACGTAGAGCCAGGCAGCCTGTCTGTGGCTTATATTTGGCTGCTGTTGCTGTCCCTTTTTAGAGTGAATGCCCCATGTTGCATTGTTTATGTTGTCCTGAGATCTGCTTGGAGTCACGCTGTCTGACTTCTGCCCCCTGGGGTCCTCACAAAGGCATAGTGGGTATCCCATGTGGCTATTTCAGTGAATAAAATAATTTAAATAATTAAATAAGTGCTGTCATCTGTTGTGACAGACACGTGACTGAAGACCCAGCTATTGGCTAGGCTTAGCATGGAAGAGACTGTTCTCATACGAAGTTTGCCTGTTGAATTTTCTTCAGCTAGATTGCCAAGTATTTGAAATCGAACATAGCCATTAACTCAGGCTGGCATTAAGCATGGCAAACAGACCAAGGGTTTTGTACATGTGTCTCTGAATTGCCTCTGACACCAACTTATATGGATGCCCCTGAAGGGGTTGGAACCTGGTACTTTTTGATCTAAAAGCATGAGCTGGTCCTGGTTGAGCTAAAGGACCAGCTCCACTAGCTTGGGGGCAGTAGACAGACTTATAAATGTCTGTATGTGGGCCACCCACTTGAGAAGGCTGAAGAGCAGAGTGAGTTAGCCTGGCTTGCCATTAGTTTACATTTCTTTGGTGTTACATTTTTGGGGAAATAAAATACATTGTATTTACAAAAAGACATTGTTATTTCTGCAGGAATTCCTCAATGCTGGGTCCCTGGAGATAATACATCCTTGAAAATACAGGCTTATATTGTCAAAATGTGTCATCCTTATGCTGTGCACCACCATCTCTGGATTGATGTTGAAATCTCTTTGTTTATTATTTATGTTATGGTAGCTCCTAGAGGCCCAATTGTGCCAGGTGCTGTACAGACATACAGTCCAAAATAGTCCCTGACACAAAGCACTTAAGATAGGAAAAATTAACTATGTCTGTCTCTCTGGTGCCTAATATTTAATAGGGTTTTGTCTTTATAATTCTGCCTTCTTTTTAAATGCAAATGCTGTATTCCTCTGGGATGATACTCCCTCAGCAAATGTGCCCCAGATGTGCGCCAGACGTCTCCCAATATATCGATAGCAGAACTGTAGTTCTGCTGCATGGCGGATGGGCAGCTACAGAGTAGGTGTAGGGAGAGAGAATAGCCCAGTGCAGAACTAAGGACAGGCTGGGGAAAAGGGCTCTGGTGTGGGGTTTGGATCTTTGAACACTTGGATCAGTAGCTGCAGTGGTTATGGCCAGGAGTAGCAGTGGCTTCCTAAAAGGGAAGGGGCACCAGCACCTGAACTGTTGCCCTGCCCCCCCCATGCCACCCTTCCCCTCAAGCCCCTGCCCCTTCTCCCTGAGCCCCTCCCCTGAGGCCCTGCCTTCACACTGCCTCTTCCCCTGAGGCTCTGCTCCCACACCACCTCTTCCCCCCCCACAAGACCCTGCCCCCTGCTTGCTCCTTACCACCCCACCCACCACCCATTGCTTGCCCTTACCACTGGTAAAAATTGTGAGTGCATAGACCTCCCACTTTTAAAAGTGGGGGGGGGCGGGGTCATGGCCCCCTGGTTCCCCATGTTCTGGCACCCCTGGTCATGGTCCCTATCTCTGCCTACAGCCTGGCTCAGTAGCTAGAGCAAGCCTGTTTGCAGGTTGCTGGGGAACTCTGTATCTCCTCCTCTATCCCAACAGTGTTCTTGCAGCTGCCTACACAAAGACCTTTACTCAGGCTTACATGTGTGCAGCTTACATCCCCAGAGCACAGAAGGGGTAATTGATATGTTGCTGAAGCTGGGCCAGAACAGGTGACCAAGAATCCTTCCACTCGCAAAAGGCCTGTTAATAGAAATGTAATGAGAAGAAATACTGCAAGACAATGGAGTTGAAGAATACATCAGAATGTTCATTTAGCCAGAAACAATGACTCAGTAAAGGAAAAGAGAAATCCATCACTGAAGACACCTTTCACTGGCAAGTCAATGCATGTTTTGTATTGGGAACATGGAGCAAGTTAGCATTTTCTGTGGTCTATGAACTTCAAATGGGTCTAGAGAAGCTGGGAATGACAGACAAAAGTGAATGTGTATTTGACAACACAGTAGGGAAACTAACATCTTTCCTTGTTTCTGAAGATGTTACTACATAGAAGAAAGACCTCCCAACCTATTTCTCTATGATCAGTCATGTTGGTATCTAAGCACTAATATGTGCTGGGGATCAGGGATTTTCTCTCTAGTGAGATTAGATATAGGCAAAAATTTTCATCTAAAACCTTTTTTGGCTAAAAAGTGCAGCTTCCATAATGCCAAAATGTTTCACAAATTCATGTTGTGGGAAAGAAGCCACAAACAAATATGCTGAAAAAGTTAAGACATTTATTTTGAAATTTCCTTCAAATTTATTTTAAACAATTAAAAAAAAAACAAAATTCTCTAAATCAAAGCAAAACATTTCATTTAACCCAAACCTTTTAATTTTTGAATTTGCTGAAAAATTTGAAAAATTTCGTTTTTGGATAGACCTGAAACTATTTTTTTTAATTGTTCCAAATTGCCAGTGACCTGAAAAAGCCATTATTTGCACAGCTCTAGATGAGACACCGTGTAAAGATGCTGCATATCTCACAGGCTATCAGAGTCCAGACAGCTTTCTAACTTGTTAATGCAGATGACCTTGCATATAATCCAGATCTTGTGACTTAAAGTTTAGGGATAGTCTAAAGTAGTGATACTCAGGCTGTGGCTCACGAGCCACAAGTGGCTCTTAAATGTGTCTTCTGCAACTCTTTGCAGTACATTATACTAAAACACTGTGTGATTTAAATATTAGCCAGTCTAAGTTATTAACCAATCAAGATGATTTTCCTATGTTATTAACCAATTGTAGTTGATAAAATAACATTACTTGGTCAGTCATTTTGCAGTGAGAATAATTATACTAAATATGAATATATAGTGCTGTAGTAAATGAAACAATGAATTTACACTACTGTGGCTCTTCTGGGTAATGTTGATTGCTAATTTGGCTCCTGAAACACTGAGATCTGAGTATCACTGGTCTAAAGGCTCCTTCAATAGTATCCACATTAGGCGGAAATCCTGTTTATTTCTGTCTTCTCTCCATTCTGCAAATTATCAACAAATGCTGCTTCTCTTTGATCTAAACTCAGTTGGGTTCTGCCTTTGCTTAGGCTGGGAAATTAGTGGCTGCTGCTCTTGAAGGAAATGGAACTGTTGGCCTGGCTTCAGAGAGAGCGAAGGGTGCTCAGTGCTACTCTAGGTCATGCCTGCTGTTGTCCAAGGAGGCAAAGATAGGTGTATATGACAGCTGGTTTTCCAGACAACGCTCAGGAGAAGATTGTGGCCTATCTCTGGAACAGGGTTTCACAAGCCTGTGGGGAGAGGAGGTTGGGGAGCCAGCACACAATCTGCAAGAAGGGTGCTGTAAGCTTCCATCAGTGTAAACACACAAACAGCATCATGGTATGATTCTCTCTTTCATTTAAACAGAGAAAACCAGAACCTGGAAGTGCAGAAGACAAATTCCTCTGGCACAATGAGCTCTGGTAAGTCACTGCTCCTCGCATGCCTGCCTTTAACTACAGAAATCCTCCTGTCCAGTTCTAATGCTGTGACTGTTTTGTGTCTTTATCTGTTCTCTCTGAATCGACCATTCCTGTGTGGGATTCCACTGTCGAAGACCACAAGAAGTTTTCATAATAAAAAACAAACCCTGGTTTCAGGTTGTCATTCCCCTCTGCAGCCTGTATCAGCATCAAGATGACAAGAAAAGGAAGGACCGATCCTGAGCTGGGGTCAGTCAGCTTGCCCCCTTTGACTCTGTGGGAGCTAGGCTGCCTGACCCCAGCTGAGCTTTGAAACTCTCCCCTTTCCATGAGCTTGGGCCCATGTATTGTATTGACCTGAGACCTGGCACAATCCGGCTCTTCCCCTTTGAACTTCATTCATCTCTCAAACTCGGGAGATTCGAACCAGAAAAAGGATCCCACAAAATTCGGTGACCCCAAACTACTGAGTTTCATTTAGTTTTAGCAGTTGGTCTGTTTAGGACAGTGATGCCCAAATTTTTCCTGTCGCACCACTCCCCATACTGGAATCTGTCCACGCCCCCACCGTCCCCATTACAGCACAGCTGGCGCAGCCCTGGAGCTTGGGCTGAAGGTGGAGCTGGGGGCAGAACGGGATGAGGAGGAGTTGGGGCTAGAAGCAGAGCTTGGCTGGAGGTGGAGAGGGAATATGGGCAGAGCTGGGCTGGGGGCAGAGCAGGACTGGGTGGCTCTCTCCCCGCCGCCGTGGGGGCTGGCCCAGGCCCCACTGTGCACCCTCCCAACAGTCCTCTACAACCCCCTAAGGGGATGCGCCCCACAGTTAGGGGACCATTGGTTTAGGGTCCCCATTGCCGCTAGCCTAGGACAGCCTTGAGTGTCACTTTAGAAGATACTTCTGAAATAGTACCGGGCACCTGGGCAGACCCTTGATCTCCTGTGGGTTTGTATGAGGGTAACTGATTAGCAAATAGTGATTGGGTGGGTATTTAATTTTTTTTATGGTGGTGTCTAGAGGCCTCTGTCTGGGCTGGAACTCGGTTGTGTTAGGTGCTGTACAAACACACAAACAGTCCCTGCCCCCAGGAGCTCCGTCTCAATGGGCAAGGATGAGAGTGGAAGTGAATTTCTGTCCCTAGATCTGGTGATCAGCTCACACTGGGCATGTGGGTAAGCATGGTATCAACACACTCCACTTGCAGCAGGCTGGCAGACGCCCACCTCATAATACCTGTGTACCTGTGAGTGATTTTTGACCCATGTCATCCTTTTGTTGTCAACGATTAAATTATATCACAGATTTCACGGTTAAGTTTATTGCTGCCACTTGTTAAGCTTAATAAACTACATGTATATCCACAGTGTTTTACTATTCCCTGTCCTGTTCCTTTCTCGCATGTCTCCTGTATTTCTGCTGTAGACAGTGGAAATGCTTTTTTTGAAATCCTGAATATTGTCAGGCCCTGCAATGCGGTCAGTGTGAGCTCACTTATCTTAGGGTGCTCCGGCTTTCCCTTTGTCTTTCAGAACAAGAAGTTGATGTTGTGAAAACCGTGGTCAATGGGCTGATGTCAAGCAGCGATGGACAAGAGCAAGGTGAGTCAAATACATTCAAAAGAATCTCTGCAGCTCCCCCTGCATGTCAGTTGGAGTGGCGCATCTATTTCCCCGCAGTTGAATCATTACAGTGTCTTACTGTGCCCGGCTGCAACTACAGCATGAGGGGACCGACCCAGTATTAAATTAACATTCATGTTTTAAGGAAAACTATCTTTGTCAGCAAGGGCCTGATCCCAGACTCACTGAAGAACATGAGCCTTTCCAATAGGCTTTGGAACCTGGCCTTGCATGATTAGATTTTTTTTTTATTAGTGTATTTGTGGTGGGAAGATTTTTACCCTAGGCTTCTGCTCTGGTATTCATGTCCTTTCCTCTCCTTTGATGGCTTTTTATGACAGGCAGTGTATTTATTATAAGTGAATGAATGAGCTGGTTCAGAGTGAAACAGAACAAGAGCTTAGCAGAGTCTATATTTTGCTTTTACAAAACCTTGTTAGTGCGGTTATTCCCCAAACCAAAGGCAGTTTTGGAACAGGGTTGCAGTGTGTCCAAACCTCCCCTTGAAGTCCATTGAGGGGGTGGATAATAGTCTCTGATTTAAGCTCACTTCTAATACAAATTAGCTCAGAACCGTGCCCCAAACTGGAAGTCAACCTTTCTTGAGGTTTGAAAGAATTCAGCCAAGTTCTTCCCCACATCATTCCTCTCGGTACCTTTCCATTCTGGGGCAGCCTCTGCATTTTCAGGTTTTATCCAGAACCACAGCCAAAGTGCCACAAGACCACCACAAGAAGAAGCTGTTCTTCTGAGTCTAACATTACAGACCAAAAGCAGTTTTGGATAAAGCTCAGGGAGGCTTCCAACCTTTTGAAATCAATGAGTGTTCTGTATGCAGAGGCCTTACAAGGTCAGATCCTAGAGGTAAAATCCTGGCTACGCTGAAGTCAATAGCAAAACTCCCATTGACTTCACCAGCACCATGATTTCCTCTCAGATGTTTTATCCCAGCTGAACCTCTTGAGTTTCACCCATCACTAACTTTGCCTGTGCCCCATGAGGATACAGTTCAGTACTGCTCATTCAAGGCCACATTAGGAAGAGTAGGGGAGGACGAACCAGATGCTTTGGAGAAGTGAGCAACCTTTAGAAATTTTCAACAAGTGCTAGAATTTTGCACAGTGCTGCATAACAGAGAAAAATACCTCTAAGACAATGTTCAGTGTTTGTTGGTAAAATCCAGTGTTTCTGATAAAATTAGTGTGCAGAAAAAAGAAGTTTAAACAGAATCCATCTGATTTGCTGCTTGGCTGAATGGATCTCTCAAGACTGGATACCTTGATGGTACCCTCTGATTCTGGATCCTTTTCGAGACTCCTGGTCACAATTCTCTACTCCCTGCTATTGATGTCATAAAATATACACATCAAAAACATAGGATTTGTGCACAATGACCAGTCAATGTTATTCTCAGAATCTTAATCTGTTTGTTTCCTCACTCAGCATAATTTTAACTCTGCAATTTTAAGATTGTTTATCTTTGCATGTAATATATGTAGCATCTTGGCTAAAGGTTTATACTAAACTTTAGTTCTGTCATTTGAAAACGAACGTTTGAGATTCTCTTCCCTCACAGTATATTGGCAGCCAGGACTCAGTCAGTTCACTAAGCAGTACTGTACCCTGCACAACAGATACACATCCTGAATTAGGATGAATGAGGGGCTATTTTTAATGATTGCATCACTGCTCTCTGGACTGCTTTTGTATATGAAATTTCCTGCTATTGTCATTCCTGGTTTCCCAAGTACTTTAGAAAGCTTTGTGGCATGTTTCCTTAATTGTGTTCTTCCCTTCTGGATGCACCAACTACACTTTTGTGTTTGCAGCCATTGACGTCCCTTTATGTGCACGCTCTATTTCTGCCGTTAAAATAATCCCCGTGAAGAAAGTGAAAAGTTCTCCTGACCTAATGCTACCTACAGGTATCTTTTTTTCAAAACGCATTAGTAGGCCATCATCCACTCTTTCTGCCTCACCCCCTTGTTAAGATAGTTTTCAGCTTCATCCTTTTTTCACTGTTTTCCAGTGCTATAGATTTCATCAACAGCTAATAGAGTTAAACCATGATGACACAATTCATAGTTCTCAATAATCCAGTTTCTCTGCAGGCATAATTAAGCATATTTGAATTTGGGATCTATGTAAACTCTTCTGCTAATGCTTGGTATGAACATTACTGTTGTAACCTCATTTTAAACCAAACTCCTGAAGAGTCTAAAATATTTCCTGTATGTCTTAGGTCCATACAGAAGTAAACAGACATCAGAGATTTTATTTTGCAGGTTCAATCTTCGTTCGGCATCTCTATTGCTTTTTCTCTCACTCACACACACACATCCTTCCTCTCTTGCCATGATAAAGTGAAAGCTTCCCCATTAACCCTTTTAGCACTTTGCTGAGTTTGGACAGTGAAACCAGACTAACCAACTCTCCCTGTCATTTCTAGTCATTTTCACTTGCTGGTTCTGACACACTAGCACAATGCTCAGTGTTTGTATTTCCAGTAGAAAGAAAAGGAGTACTAGTGGTACCTTAGAGACTAACCAATTTATTTGAGCATATGCTCAAATATATTGGTTCGTCTCTAAGGTGCCACTAGTACTCCTTTTCTTTTTGCGAATACAGACTAACACGGCTGCTACTCTGAAACCTGTCATTATTTCCAGTAGAGCTGCTTAAAAAATGGGTGGGAAATTCTGAGATCTCAAAATCTGATTTTGTGCCATATCAGGGTATAAAGTCAAGTACTGCATTTTTATTTTTGCAAAGTGAAATATTCCAAAAATATTTTGTTGCAGTTGCATCGGTGTGATATTAAGTGACCTATAATATAAAAGTCAAAATCTTTGGACTTTTGTATTATAACTTACAGTACATAATATAAAAGTCAAAACAATAAAGCTGAAATGAAATGTTTTGGTTGCATCAAAACACCATTTTCTGATAGAAAATTGTTCCATTGGAAAATTTTCTACTAGCTGCAGTTTCCAGCACTGCAAGGGAAGACTCTTTAAATTGAAAACAAGAGCTAATTTTTAAAAAGTGACACAGCCTCAACTTAGACTGTTTGCTCTTAGGGGCCTTTTTCTTCTGTGTTGGTACAGCGTGTAGCATGGTGGTGTCTTGGCCCACAACCGGTGCTCCTGGGTGCTATGGTAATACAAATAATTAATAATAAATAACAATCTGCAAAAATATGCATCTTTGGATCCTGATTTGGAAGTTTCAAAGCCCAAAGTTTAGGGTTGCTCAGATTTGGGGGTTTTGGCTGAGTTTTGGCTAGTTTTCATGACCCATTTGACAGTATAATTCATAAAACCACATTCACATTCTGGTAGACCTAGTAAAAACTGTTATAGAATCAAAACACTGGGGACTAAGTTGGAGATTTTTAATAACCTAACTCCCAGATTAGGCGTCTAATTGCCACTTGTGCGTTTTGTAAATCGACCCCTACCCCTAGATGATAATGGGTAAGGTCAGGCCTGGCACTACCATTGAGTCAAACACAAGGAAAGATGTTCAGTGATTGAATCAGTGTTGGGCTGGGCATGCATTTTTCAATTTGCATATAATAACAAAAGATACTGGAATGGCTGTTGGAAAAGCACATGAACTCTGGTACCGGGCCAGTGAGCGTCCAAGGTATTGACCTGAGTGTGAAGAACTGTCAGACTCTAGTCCCTGCTACACACTGGAACCATATTTGTAACTGGATTCGAGGACAATACAATGAGGTTGTAACTGAGTTTTAGCTAGGTCACCTGTATCTGCAGTATAGACACCACTGGCTTGGGGAAGGATGGGTCTAGAAGGAGCACCTGGGCACAAACTGCAAGCACATGAGTAGACCATGGACTTCAGTGGGATGATTCAAATGTGGACGGTTAAGCACATGCCTAAGATCTTTGCCTCCAAAGGGCTGGTGTGATCTGAGTGATGGGGAAGGAAGGTGACCTTAGTGGTTGTATTTTGAACTACTTCTTTCTGATCCTATAAGGTGATCTCGTGGGTATGGCACAGTAAGAGGGCAGGGTGTGGGAGGTATGCGCTGCACTGCCTGGGCTTTATCCCTTATTCTGGATAACTATACATCTTCATTCTCCATCAATCCAGCATGGATCTCACTGCTGAGGCCTTGTCTACACACACAAGTTATGTTACTTCGTACCGGCATATTTAAAGTGGTACAACAACCCCAGTGTGGGTGAAATTATTGTGATATAAAATTTATACTGATACAAAATCTGAGTGTAGACCAGGCCTAGTAAAGCAAACAAACCTGTGAAATTTATTCCAAAGAGCCAGCAGGTCTTGCCACTTTCCTAGCTGAGTTACACTGACTCAGAACTTTATTTGTGTGTTCATCAGTTATCTTACTTATTTTTTAAATATATAACTGCTGTTATTACTTAATGTTTTAAAATCAAAGCTAATGTTCATCTGCATAAAAATTAGAACTCAGGACAGCCATGTTAGAATTACTCCAGAGCCACCAGCATACTGCCATAGAACTATGATGGCTTCCAGTAGCTCCAAAACATCTCCTTTGTGTGTGTTTTCTTTAGACAAGGATCCCACTAAAGTCTGCACTGGAAAAGGGACCGTGACCCTACGGGCATCTCCAGCCTCTGAGGAAAGGCCAAGTATCAGTCCCCCATGTTCTCAGGATGTCCAGCAGTCAGAAAGTAAGTCTAGTATGTAAAAGGTTAAACATAAGCAGGGCCGTCCTTACCCATATGCAAAACACGCAGCAGCGTAGGGCACCAGGAAATTTGGGGCACCAAATTTCCCGGTGCCCTGCACAGCTGCGCACAGCTCCAGCCCCTGCTCCGACTCTTCCCCAGGCCCCCACCCCTGCTCCACCCCAGCCCTGCCTCTTCCCACCCCTGCTCCGCCCCTTCCCTGCCCAGCCCCGCCCCTGCTCCACCCCAGCCCCACTACCCTGAGCTCTGTAGCTGGGCTGGGCCTGCACTCACCAGCAGTGGGAGTGCAGCAACCCATCCTCAGCCGCGCTGCCAGTGAGTGCTGGGGGGTGGTTCCCCCTGCCCCCCAAGCCAGCCACCCCCATGAGGAGGCCTGGGGCCAGCCTCCCTGCTTCCCCCCCCAGCAGAGGCCTGCCCCCCCCCAACACACACATGCACGGGGTGGGGAGGGGGTTGCGTAGGGCCCCAGAATTGCTAGGGATGGCCCTGAACATAAGATACAACAATTGTAACTGACCCCACATGGCGCTTGAGTCCAGGCTTTCAGTGCTAAAAGCATGAGCCCCTCCCACTGGCGCTAAAGACCTGAGCAAAAGCAGACTCCTAAATCTCTTACATGGGGCAAGCTGCTCGAGGAAGACAAAGCCCCAGAACCTCTGAGTGTGAGTTTCACAACCACTTATACACCACTTGGAGAAAAAGCATATTTGTTGCTTTGTGTTGCTGGCAGGAGTGCGCAAAAAATCATCCTGTTTTCCCAGGTAGGCCTTTGTGTTCCTTCTTTTATCCTGGGCCACTGCGGGGGATGGGAAGTGTCCTGGTGCAGTCGCTGCAGCAATGGCATTCATTTTTTTGCTGTAGTCAAGGCCCCTGGGATGGCGTCCCAAGTTGACAGTGTCGCCATAGACTTCTGCTGTCTTTAAATAGCAGATGTGTAATTACTTAATTACAGGAGACAAGTAAAGCATCACTAACCCTGCCTGCACCTTGGATTTTGCATATAGAATGAACTCCCAAAGGGAAGATGCTATTAAAAGTTAGGGTTATTCAGCTTCTCCCCTGAAAGTGAAACACATGTAATTACAGGACCTGTTGTTAGGAAAGGGTGATTCTATTCTTTCCAGCCCTAATGCCCTGCTTTCTACCTCCCCCTTCTCCTCCCCTCCTGATCCAGCCATGACCTCTCCTTCTTTCATTCTCTCCATTCTCTGCTTTCTCACCCCCGCCCCCTTTGCCTACCCTTCCTGCTGGTGGCTTCATAAATTTCCAGCAGCGTGAATGGCAATGAGCCCATTACTATGGAAATGAGCTCATTAATACTTCTTTAGCTGACTCCCTCAATCACTTTATGAAATGCATGTTGGAGCTGGAAGAGCTCTTTGCACAGTACGTGAGCGGCCAAAACGGCTAATGTGGAAAGAGGGGGAGGAACTCAGTGGGCGAAGGGAAGATAGCCTCGGTGCCACTAGCCACAGGGACTGGGCTGTAAAATGGGATCATGTGTTGTACCCCCACCCGTTCTCGCAAAATAGACATCTTATTTGTCAATGGGTCTCTGCACCAGGTATTCTCATGCGGCAGTATTAGAAAGGATAGCTATGGTTATCCAGCCGACATCATGGCTTAACACTGAGACCCTGCATTTTTAGCTGTGTGTGGGGCATTTGGACTCCAAACTGCAGCACGAGAGCAGATAGCTCAGCTGAATGTCAATGACCAATTGTTTCTTCATTGCTCTGAATGAATCGCCTTGTGTTTACAAAGGTCAGAAACTGTGAGGGCATCATGTTTAGGACCAGTTTCTATGGCAATTTGGCATCCCTGTCAGAAAGCATTGTGTGTGTGTGTATTGAAGTAGCCTGAATGTTGAGTTCAGTGGGTACATGTTTGCTGTAAATGTAACAGTTTATTTTTTCCCCTTATTTTTCCATTCTTCCTTCCCTCCTCTCTGCAGCACACATAGCTCTGGAGACAGGAAAACCAGAAACAGGTACACATGCTTGTTGCTTTGTTTTGTTGTTTCCCCAATGTATTTCTTGTTGCCCAGCAAAAAGCAACAGGTCCCCTCTCCTTGTTCCCCATCTAGCTAGAGTGAATTCCCTCAGACCTGAAGTTCTCCTTCCCCTTTTAGATGATTGGAGGTTATCCTCTAATGGAGATATCCAGCCATCTTCTCTGGCTGCCAAGGGCTATAGAAGTGTGCGTCCCAACCTCTCCTCAGAGGGCAAACCACAGGTAAGCATCTTTCCAGAAGATCTGAGGCTTTTCTTGAGGGGTCAAGCACAGGATTCAGAGTCAGGAGACCTGTGTTCAATTCGCAGGCTTGGGTAAGTCTCTGTGCCTTCATTTTTCCTATGTGCAAAATGTAGAGAATGCGTCTTTCCCAGGAGTGCTGTGAATTCTTTAATTCATTAATATGTGTTAAAGCATGCTGAGCTCCTTGGTGGCTATAGCAGGGCAAAGTACCATTCAGCATTGTTTGTGTGGGAAGGCTCAGCCAAGAGGTAGTGATCAATTATTGTATGTCTTTTCTGTATGCACTCTGACCTTCCAACTGCAGGTGGCTGAATGGAGAATTAAACTTCCTAAACCCACAGAGTGGCCTTAAAAAATGTCTGGAGAAGGCCTTGTCACTTTAACACTAGAAATGATATAATCTTTTGTCAGCCCATATTGGAAAGAAAAGGAGTACTTGTGGCACCTTAGAGACTAACCAATTTATTTGAGCATAAGCTTTTGTGAGCTACAGCTCACTTCATCGGATGCATACTGTGGAAACTGCAGAAGACATTATATACACAGAGACCATGAAACAGAGGGTGAGAAAACCTGGATTTGTGCTGGAAATGGCCCAACTTGATTATCATACACATTGTAAGGAGAGTGATCACTTTAGATAAGCTATTACCAGCAGGAGAGTGGGGTGGGAGGAGGTATTGTTTCATGGTCTCTGTGTATATAATGTCTTCTGCAGTTTCCACAGTATGCATCCGATGAAGTGAGCTGTAGCTCACAAAAGCTTATGCTCAAATAAATTGGTTAGTCTCTAAGGTGCCACAAGTACTCCTTTTCTTTTTGGGAATACAGACTAACACGGCTGTTACTCTGAAACCTGTCATATTGGAAAGGTTATTTTCCTCCCAAATCTAATCTGAAGTGTTGGGATTGGTCTGCCAAGCAAAGAGAAATGCTAACCTATGGATGGGTTACCAGTGTGCATGGATGCAATTTTCAGGTTGAATTCAATGGGATGGGAAAACCTGAGCAACCCTTCTTTATAAACTGCCTTCTAGAAGAATGGCATCTATTACTGCTCTGTTAGATGTGAAATGGAGGCCCATTAAAATCTTATCCCTAGTACAGGGCAATTGCTTTAATCGTGGCAAGCTCTTGGCAAAGCCACGGATCAGACACTGCGCCTGAAATGTTAAGTGAAAGATGAAGAGGGCACCAGTCAGCCGAGGACATAAGAAGTAATGAAGCACTAAAAGAGTGAGCTGCTTCCTGCATGAGACATGTAGCTGTTTCGCAGTTAGTTATTGGGCATATAAGTGAACAGAGATAGCTCAGTTTTAGTTTCACAGAGTGCTGTTTTTAGAAGAGTCCTGAGGGCACTTAAACTAATGTCAAATAAAACAGGGCTAAATTCTGCTCTCAGCCACATGGATGTAAATGTGGAGTACCATGGTCACTGTTAACAAGCAACTTGCCACTCTGTAGCATCTGGAATGCGGCAGTATTTTTCCAGTCGCCCAGCTGTATCTGCGGTATCCCGGTGTGATAACCAGGGTGGCTGCTGGCTGGCTCTCCATGGCAACTCCTGATTTATTCAGTGAGCTGTAAACCAAGGATAAAAAAGGGCCTATCCAAAGCTCAGGGAGCCCCTGCCAGAAATTACAAAAACAATAAAATTAAACCACCCCCAGAAGACCGCATTCCCCTCCCTGACCATCTCCACAGCAGCCAGCGTAAATACATGCGCCTTACATCATGCCCAGACAGTCAGCAGACTCGAGCTATTTTGGACCAGTGGGGAAGCCCATGCTAGAGCCAAGGGCCACTCACTGCGAGTGCTGTACTGCCTTCCTCCCCACCCCAGCTCAAGTGCCTCTGTTTAGCATAACATTGATAGGATGGCTACTGCAACTCTGAAATCTGTGGGGTTACTCTGGATTTTATACCAGTACAAGCGAGAATAGGAGCTGCCCCAAAGCTGCCTAGGGTGATGAATTTTAAAAGAGAACATTGATCAAGGCAATAAAGTTCTGAGCTGTTAAAGCCTTCAAAGAAGACTAGAGGCAATCCCTATCCTGTAGGCTGGCATTCTAGTCGTTTTCCTTCTAACGGATGGTGATTTACAGTTACCTGCAGCTGTAAATAAATACAGCGAAACGTCCATGTAGTAAAGCCACTTCTTTTGCTACAGAATAATTTGGCTCTAAGCAAAGATTTGCTCTAACTGGAATTGCAATCTCCACGCTGCTCTAGAGTTGCAATCTGTATGTTGCGACGCACTGAAACAATGAAGGAGTTTCTTTTTGCTTCTCTAGGAAAATGATTTCGCTATCAGAAGGCTTCACTCTAAAGACAAGTTTCTGGGAACCCAATTCCACTGTAGATCTAAATTGTTCTGTTTTTCTGAGGGTGCTTTGTGAATGAGGGATCTTTTTAGAAGGGAAGTGGGGTGTCAGCCTTTGGCAAAAGTAAATGAGACTTTTTTTATTTGACCTCTCTGTATAGTGGAACAACCACAGTATAGTAGGTCACTGCGGTATGGTTTCGCATTAGCAGAGGCACCAAATCAGATTTCAGCAATTTGCTTAGTGTGCTGTAGAGAAGGGCCTGAGCTGTAGAATTCATATTTCCTGCTGGATCCGAATGTGCCCGAAGCTGAGGAGTGCTTGAGCCAGGGGTCATGGAACACAGAGTCTGGTTCTGATGGTCAGATCTGCATTTCAAAGTTCCTGGGGAATGTTAGGAGCTTGGGTACCCAGGCTGATCCCTGCGGTACCCAGAGTAAGGTTAGCCCTGAAAGCAAAGTGAGATGCTCTTCATAGGTTTGAACTTGAAAGCTGGAAAACATTTTCATACCCCAACGAGCAGCATTGAGAGCGAGCAAGTTGAGTGCCGGGCTTGACGATTCCATGTTAGCTTGTTAACTTGTGGTTAGCTTGTGGCTAAACAACAAAGTAAAAGAAGCAGTGAGAGGCAAAAGGGCATTGTTTAAAAAGTGGATAAATGCAAAATAATGCACATTGGAAAACATAATTGCAACTATACATATAAAATGATAGGGTCTAAATTCGCTATTGCCACTCAAGAAAGTTTTGGAGTCATTGTGGATAGTTCTCTGAAAACATCCATTCAGTGTGCAGCGGCAGTCAAAAAAATAAACAGAATGTTGGGAATCGTTAAGAAAGGGATAGATAATAAGACAGAAAATATCATATTGCCTCTATATAAATCCATGATATGCCCATATCTTGAATACTGCATGCAGATGTCGTCACCCATCTCAAAAAAGATATATTGGAATTGGCAAATGTTCAGAAAAGGGCAACAAAAATGATTAGGGGTATGGAATGGCTGCCATATGAGGAGAGATTAATAAGACTGGGACTTTTCAGCTTGGAAAAGAGACGATTAAGGGGGGATATGATGGAGGTATATAAAATCATGACTGGTGTGGAGAAAGTAAATAAGGAAGTGTTATTTAGTCCTTCTCATAACACAAGAACTAGGGGTCACCAAATGAAATTAAGAGAAAGTAGATTTAAAACAAACAAAAGAAGTATTTTTTCACACAACGCGCAGTCAACCTGTGGAACTCCTTGCCAGAGGATGGTGTGAAGGCCAAGACTATAACAGGGTTCAAAAAAGAACTAGATAAGTTCATGGAGGATAGGTCCATCAATGGCTATTAGCCAGGATGGATAGGGATGGTGTCCCTAGCCTCAGTTTGCCAGAAACTGGGAATGAACAACAGGGGATGGTTCACTTGATGATTACCTGTTCTATTCATTCCTTCTGGGGCACCTGGCATTGGCCACTGTCGAAAGACAGGATACTGGGCTAGATGGACCTTTGGTCTGACCCAGGATGGCCTTCTTATGTTGTTCTCATTGAATTCAATCCTGTTAACCCAAGTCTAATGACCGACTTCATTCTTTCAATTTTTTTTCTTTTTCCCTTCATTTGGTGCTGATTCCTCCTCCTTCCCTTGAATCTGATTGGACAGGCCCTTTCCCCTCCCCGTCCTCCTCTTCCAAAAGAGGAGAGCTTTGCATGGCACCCTCGCACTGACATGAAAGTAACCAACCTGCTGCCAGTGCCCATAATGGACTGTGTGTACCTGAATGCACCCAAGCCTTATACACAGCATGTGTCACCAAGTTGCAGCAGGCAGTGTTATTCCTCATCACCTGCACCCTTTGCAACAGTCCCCAGTGAGAAGCCATGCTTTTCCGCAGGGCATCCCCAATCAGCCAATTTGATTCCCAAGGACGTGGTGCATGCTGGGCAGTCACTTTCGGGAAGTAGCTCCTTGTTATCAGACTCTTCATCCAAACATCAAAACCCTGCCAGGGCAGATCCTAGTAGTGAAGCTGGAATGAATTCCACGTATGGGACTAAAGCAGATAAAAAGGTCAGCAGTCTATATGTGGCTTGTTTATCTAACAGCACTTGCTCAGCTGCATCTGAAAATTCCACCAGCATTGCACATGACCAAACAGAGAGCCCCCGTTTGGGAACTGAGGTCACTCAAGCACCAGCCACCAACATTGTTTCCTCTGTAACAGATGCTGGAAAATCTCTTCCTCCCCCTCCTCCTGTCCCTCCCAGGCCATACTTTAACATTGTCCTCAGTAAAGACGCAGTTAGCTATGGTAGAAGCCATTCCTCCAGGACTCAGTCTCCACCTCCTCAGGCTGTGAGGGACAAAGTACTAGAGCCCCAGAGTACGGCTGGCAGTGGGGACAGGATGAGAAAGGAACCTTACCTTACGCAGCAGCAGCAGCAGCAGCATCTGTACAAGGTGAAGGGACGCAGCATGGTACATGTTTTCTTCATAACTTTGTTTTCTTTCAGTCGTGCGAACGGTTCTCTAATTCGTACAGTGTCCCCTCTGTATTCACCTCTTCTTAATTTCTGCACGCAGGTCACTCTTGTGTAGTTTGATTCTTGTCATCTGCTATTCGATAACCTCTCACTTTCCCCCCAAAGTCTGAAGAGTATGTTTGTGTGATGTGTGCGTGTTTGCAGGCTCAAATCAATTGGTGAGGGGGTCAGCAATGGGAAATATTCCTGTTTAGGTAGGTGTACCTGTAGCAAGTGCTGCAATGCAGATGAACTGCTTGTGGTTCAATCGAGAATTAAAGGACAGGGGGAAAAAACTGGCATGCCTTATCCAGTGTGTTCACGGAGCCTTTGGCCGGTAAACAGAACATCTCTAAGGGCATAGCTCGCTCTGAGGAAGGAATGTCCAGTGGCTTGGATGCATGCCAGCCTGTCACTACCCTTGCAGTGCTGGGATGTGCACCCACGAAAGATGGATTGCCCCTTTGCGTAACCCCACCTTATTTCCCACAGGATGTCATTTCTACCACCACAGCTCAGCCTGAGATTATAGTAGTCCCACTCCTCCAGGTTAACACAGACAGAGAGCAAGAAGGCAGCTCCAGCACTCCGCCACCGCCTTTGGTACCTTTGGGGCAAGGTGCCACGTTCCCTGAGACCGTTCCTACTGGCTCACCTCTGACTTTTCCGACACTAGACGATTTCATTCCCCCTCACCTCCAGAGGGGTCCCCACCATCACTATCTGCCCTCCTCACCTGGCATCTCGCCCCCAATTTGCCAGAAACTGCCATCATTCTCACCGCCACCTCCACTGGTGCCTCCCGTCCCAGAGGCTTTGCACAGAGTCTTGGAGCCTGAAATCACTGGAGTCCTCTCACGTACAGTAAGCTTGTTGAGTACCCTCCTCACAGCTTTCCTGAATTTGTTTCTAGGTTAAAATAACTTTCTCGTTGGCATACTAAGCTTTGAAAGAGGAGCACTGACTAGCACCTTGCCAGCAGCATGACCCCTGAAACCTTGTTTACGTCCTGTAATGGTGCATGTATGTCATCTACCTTATCTGGCTTGGGAACTTTGCAATTGTTTGGTTTTTCCCCAATATTTTACAGTCTCTCTCCCCCACCTCTGTCTCTGCTGGATAATCTACACCTTTGGCTTTAACCATCTTAGGGGAATGTACTATGTATGATACTTGCACTTCTCATCTGAAAGAATAACACCTGCTGCTTGAGCTTTGGCTAGCTGATGGTCTCTCGACAACAGTAATATCAGAAGCAGCAAAAGCAATGCAGTTAAAGACGGCACACTCTGTCCTGCATGGTGATAAAGGGCCACGTTCTATGTGTGTATTCCCACTGAAGGCAATGTGAGGTTAATGCCAAAACAGAATGACCCACAAGCTGTAACTTCACTTGCTAATCTGAGACCCTTGCAAGTTTCTAAGCACCATGTGTCCCCTTGTTTGAAATATCCTTGCTCCTGCTGAAGTCTTTACATTCTTTAGAATTCTCACATTTTGACAGGACATCACCCTGGTTTTTCTGTGTTTATTTTCTCTTTTTAAACCCACTTCCTTTTTTACAAGGGGGCAAATGTAACCACAAGAATAGCTGTAAAGGTTTGGATGCTCATCTGAACCTCTTTGTAACAGAAAGTTTACCACCAGTAGCCCTATTACAGGATTTCCAGTAACTCCTGAGTGAGAAATCCAGCAAGAATAACTTCTCTGATGATGATTTTTTGGCTGGGCCTGGAAGAAGTAGCAGAGAGGCATGTGAAAATGGAAAGAAACAAGAGTGGCATTTTCAGAAGTGCTCAGCATTGGCCTAACTCTGCTTCTATAGTCAGTTGGATTTTTACAATTGGGGAGAACTTTAACAAGCACCAAAGTGACTTAGGAACCTAATCCCATTTAAAGTCAATGGGATTTAGCTTTCCAAATCACAAGGGTGCTTCAGAAACTGTGACCCTCTTCTACTCTAATGGGAGCAAAGTGTCGCCAACTTTGTGTGATTTTGAGGACGCCACCCTCAGTTTCCCAAACATTTTCTTTTAAATGACAAATTTAGGTTTGGTTTATATTTTTGGCTGTGGAGATGCTCCACTGTGATTGAAGTAGCTCACTACACTGTGGTCTTCTGGCTCTGCCCACCAAGCCCTCCCTTCCCACACACCCCATCTGCCTTCTGTGCATTGTATCAAGGAGGCTCCCCAGCATGCAGCAGATGCATGCTCTCTATATAGAGCATTCAGATCTGCCTCCCCACTCCTGTGCTCAGCAGGACTGCCTTGCTTCCACCGCTGAGGGTACCTCCATAGATGGGGGCTAGATCTGCCCCTCAGAGAGCTTTGGAAACTCCTGGTTTTGAGGCTGCTGAACAGTCACCTCTTCTTATGTTCTCATAAAATGACTCAGACCTAATTAGACACTTGATGGTGTAAGAGTGTCAAGAGAGCTGAATAGTTCAGCCCTGCTGCCTCTCTGATTCAGTGAGGCTGATTGTAGCTGGTGGTTCTGCTAATAACATACCCTAACCAGAAATGGTCTATGGCACCAGGCCTCACTTTGGAGCGTGTTACTTCCTGATCCTACAGACACTTCCTGCTGACACTTCCAACCACTGAGCTCAGTGGGACTGCTCACAGCCAGAAGTGCTGCGCTCAGTTGTGCATGCAGGATCAGGCCCCGCAGAACAGTAACAAAGCCGGCAGCAATGGAGCAAGACTCTCTGGTCCCCTTTTTAAAAGAATGACTAGCCCTGTGGGCCAGCTACGTTTCACAGACCAATGGCTTGCAGCATTTCACTCTGACCACAGAGTCAGAGCAGCACAGAAATCCAGAACTCCACACTCTTGCTTTTTGGATGCCCATTTTCCGTTAATTTCTGTGAGAATTGAGGGTCCAAATCCTTCTGACACCTTTGAAAAAGCTCTGCCTTAATGACAAAATCAGCACATAAAAATACATGTTTCGTTTTTGGCCTACGGCCCCATCTCCCTAGCCTCCCCAGCAATGAGTGCTTCTGTGAACCTGATCTGAAAGGGTCATGTCTGAGCTAGCCTTTAACATCTCCATGCAGACCCAGTCTTTGCTCCAGCAGCACAGATGGTGCATCTGTGATGCTAGGATTGATTTAAAATAAATAATAGAGCAACTTGCCTTAGGCAATCCTCATTGCTCCCTGAAGCTGTGTTGTGTATCTTCCACGCTAGTGCCCTATTGGTTACTCTCCACCTGTTTTTTTTTCATAGTTCTGGGTGCCCAGTCGTCACACTGTCTAATGTCTCCTAAGTGATGGTGCTAAACTTATTTTTCTGATCTTCCTTGCAAAGTCAGCTGCAGTAATCGGGTTTCACTCAGAATCGCATGAGTTTTGCATGTCTGACTACTTGCTGGGAAAGGAATTCTCTTTAAAGAAAGAGTGGGTGAGTGGGTGGGTCTCTCTCTCCCACAACCAGATTAGCTCATTCCTGCTGCCAAGTGTATGCTGTATATAGCATGATGGTTGAAGTCAAGGACACTTCTTCTGGTGTGGAGGGAGAAACCTAGTACAAAAAAACTATAGTTATTCCTTATTCTACTAACTGCAGTTAACAGGGAATGGAATGCCTGCAGGGTCAGGGTAACAACCTGTGCTTATGCCTTCTACTAAAATGTGCTACGATACCTTTCTTATTCCATATTAAAATAACTTTTTCCAGAAACACCAGCGGGCTAGTGATGCTCACATGCATCTTCTTCTCTTTTCCAGGACCCATGTCCTGTGCTAAATGAAGTCTCCCCGCCTCGCACTGGCACCAAATACCAATCCTCCTTAACGTCGATCAGCAAGCCTTCCTCCACCTATCCCTCAACCACAATTGTCAACCCTACTATCGTCCTCTTGCAGCACAACAGAGGTAAGGAGACATGCAGGTGTATCTCCACTTGTGGCTCAGGTTCATTCAAGTGGAGCAAGCTATTGAAACTCATTGTAATGAGCTGGCAAGCATGTGTGTGTACAGCTGTCTTCAATCAGAACTGTTGGAGTAGATGTCTTGGGCTCTATACTGTAAGTGGTGACAGAGCCTGGACTTTTGAAGTAGAAGTGTCCGAGTGTTCTCCCTGCTGCAGTCACTGTGAAGGTGTGAGTGGCTGAGGCATGCTGTGCATTGATAGCTGAGACATGCTACATGGCCACAGATGTGGTACAACATATAATTAGTGAGAGACCCAAACAAAAGCCTTGGACCCGAGAGTTTTGGGGAAGTTTGGTATTGATCTTTGCAATTGATCCCAATCTCTGTAATGGGACAAATCGAAACCCCAAATCACATCATTCTACAGCCACCCTTGCTCAAAACCATCTATAATTACAATTCAAACCCTTTCCCTCCTTTATAATAGCTCCCTCTGCAGGGTAGGTTCCATATCCTATGAGAGAAACGTTGCTCCTACTCCACTTTCCGTGTAGGTAATGTTATCCCAGCCCCAGTCGGGATCTGTATTGCCTAGGGGAGTTAGGTATTGATTTCCAGTGAGATTTGGGCACCTAACTCACTTACACTGCTTTGAAAACCCCAGCCTAGGATGTTACCATTTTCCTTTTATCAAGGAAATCAAATATCACCCATTAGAAGCAAGGTCCATTTCTCTCCTGCTTTTTATCATCCTTATGGAAAGTGCTCCCAGATGTGTTCCTCCGCAGTCCTGAAATGCTGTATTTGATTCTTTTCTAAAGCTGACTTCAGTCTTTGACCCCAGAGCTACTGATCGAAGTTTATCTGCTAGGTAATATAGCACAATGAAATAAACCCATCACTAGCTATTGGAGTGATACTCCCTGCTCCAGCTGGAGTCCCTGTTAGTAGCCATTAACAGGAGCCTTCTCCCTTTATGGAAAGCATTACCTTTAACTTAGCCTCTGTGGGATGTGACATGATTACCTTGACTGTACAGACTGGAAGGCTATGAAGCCCAGCTCAGCTCTTGGATGGAGTTAAATGCTGTGCATGGCACATTGGTGTTTCCTCTGGGCAGAGGAAGATGCAGGCCCTCTTTCCTTCTGCCAGTGCTCTGAGAGCAGCCTGGCTCCATGCGAGCTTTGGATAGCTGTAGGTGCAGCTTGATTAAAGGCCTTTCAGCTGTTCCGTCTTGGTGTGCTCAAGCTTGTTGTGTCACACACAGTTCTCCCCTTGACAGAGAAGAGCCAAACCCTTTGGTTGATTTTAAATCTGTACTGAGCCTTTTCTCACTCAGGACAATTCAGGTGTCTTTGTCACACAAGGAAATGCCTCTTCCATTCTTCCCTGAAGCCACCATCATCTACTCAGCGGTTCTCTGGGCAGCCTGCAAGCTCCTCAGACTTTGCTGAGGGTCCCACACCGTGACCAAGCATGGAAGCACCAATGATTTAGTATGTGTCTGGGTCTCTGGTCTATCTCCAGTAGTGCAGAGAGCTAAACAACACATTCCTCTTCTTCCTCCTGAGTTCTCTACCTCAGCTCAATACACAGGCCTCCTCTCTGCTTAATAGTGAGGAGAGCTAGTAGGGAGGAAACCTCCTCTTCACCTAGGAGCTCCCTTTTCTCCAGTTAAAGTCCATTCACCCCATGTACATTCCTCATTTCTCCCCACCCCCCAGAGATGGAAACATTTCTCAAACACAACCTCCTTAAACCATCTATGGGGTGTTATGCCAGAAGATCTTCCTGATTATCAAAGGTGTAGCAAGGAGGCATGGCCTCCCTCTGAGACTGACAGGGAGGGACTGCAACCCACCCCCTGGTGGGAAGAGTCAGGAAGGCCAGGCCCAGCCTGCTGAAAACCAAGGGGCTGAACAGGAACAGGAAGTAGAAAAGGCAGGCCTGGCAGCTCATTTAGGAGATAGATGCATCACGTGTGCTACTGTAACCTAAAGAGGATTCTGATTGTACTGCGGACTTGTCATAGCCGCCAGCTGATCGAGACACCAAGGAGCTGGCCACCTACCCCGGGGAGACAGGACAGACACAGAACGGAGGTACCAAACAAAGGGGACGTAGGAAGTAGCCCAGGAAAACTAAAGTACAGTCTGATTGTTTCTTAGCCCGATTCTAGGCCCGCATGTTTCGTGTCTTCCTACCCCCTGCCACCCCACTCCTGAGGTGGCAGCCTCCCCACTCAAGGCCAAGGGGCCCATGTTTGTCGGCCATCCACCAGAGCCAGGATACCTGACTGTTTGGTGCCCCGCCCTGCCTGAGCACCTGGGTTCATAGGCTCCTTTGCTGCTCTGCCTTGACCACAGATCAGAGCCCTCTACTCTGTTTGGTGCCCTGCCCTGCCTAAGGGCCTAGGCTCCTAGACTCTGTAGTGCTCTGCCCTGCCTGAGGGCCAGAGCCCCCCTTTTCTGTTTAGTGTTCCACCCTGCTGGAGGGCTTGAATCCCGGAGGCTGATTACTGCTCGGCCCTGCTTAGGGGATCCAAGCTTCACAAACTGCTAATTTCCCCCTTTGATTGCCGTTCTAAGGGCGTGACAGCAAGGAGACGTGGCCTCCCTCTGTGACTGACAGGAAGGGACAGCTCCACACACCTACAAAAGGAAAGGTCATCTCCTCAATAGAGGACCTCCCTATTTGATGGCTGGCTCTAAGATCCCCGTTACCCAACTCTACCTCCTTGATTATAACACATGGATGAATCTACCCTTCTGCTCTTGATGCCCTATTCAGAAGAGGGAACTTTGCAGCAGATGGGTTCCCATTCCCTTCTTGAGGGCAGGCACATTGTTGTCTTAAGCACTTCTCTTTTCCATTTGCGTTTCCCGGTTATTTCTGGGTATTGGTGACATTCACAACAACACACCTGGGCAGCTTTCCATTGGGGTGGGTGGGAATGTGTTGGGCTAGGAGGCAGGGCTTGCAGAGTTTTCTCATGATTGCCAGAGGACACCAGTGATCCCTGCAGAGGGAGCTGAATTTGAGTGAGCGAAACAAGGAATTCTTCTATGGTGAGTAGCCCCACCTTGCATGTCATGCCTGGAGAAGTCTGATTATCTGAGCAAGCAGTGTGTCCAGCGGATTACTGCATCCTGCAGATTTGCTTGGAGGGTGAACCATGCTCCCAAAGCAATCATTTCCCTGACAGGCATTGCAGGAAGTGGCTTATTGCTAATAGGTAATGGTCATACTATGCCCTTCTCATATTGCCATGACTAAGATATTGACATTCCATTGGAGAGTGCCATTCGTCTCCAAGTTCTAAAGCAATTTCATAATCAGAAATAAGTGAGAAATATTTTTTTGAACTTCTGAAATTCTTGTATTCGCCACATCAACTTTCAAAATTATCAGTGTTTGATATTGTTAGTAAGATGATACAATTTGAAATGTCCTGTATACTTCATATAAACTGTGCTCCTTGTTAGGGAGAAAGTGTTCTCTTGTCGTTAGAGCAGGGGCTTGGGAGCCAGGACTCTCTGGTTTCTATTGCCTTTTCTGTCCCAGACTCGTTATGGGACTTTGTTTGACAGCCTCCACTGACTTTGAATGTCTCAGTTGTTGGGTGGCCAACATGAGATATCTCGAGTGTCTCAGGTTGAGAACCTAGGAAAGGAGGCTCCTAAAAAAGAGTGGTCCTTGTGAAATTCTTGGCCTTTACCAGCCTGTACCTCAGTTTATCCATATGTAAATTAAGAATAATCATTCAGTCCACAACTCATAAGGATATTGCGGGTCTTAATGATCACAAAGCATTTGGCATTCCTTGCCACAAAGGCCCTACATATGCAGAAAAATGGCTGTGTTATTACTTAATAGTAATATTATTAACATGCTGCTAACTTGAGTATTATTTGTTGGTTTATTTGACAGTAAGTCTTCACAATTGTTTTTAAACTGTCTTCTGTTAAGCTGTTTTCCTTCTCTCTGACATAACTATACTTTGTTGTTGCAAATGTACGGGTCACTTTGTATTGTGATGCTGAATAGTCACCAGTGCTGCTCTTTGGAGGGCGGCGGGTTTGTCACTTTGCAGGGTGTTGAAAACTTGATCCACTCCAGCAGTTTCTGCCATTGTGCGGACGGCACATTTCTTGCCTGTCAGAAACACAGCAACAGGACGCTTACTGTCTATGTCTCACCCTCTTGTTTTTGTTTTTTTTTTCGTTTTCCTTCTCTACCACAGAACAGCAAAAGCGGCTTAGTAGCCTGGCAGGTATGAAGCAAAAGGTCCTCACCCCACAGCTGCTGCCTCTGCTGGAGTCAAGTGGCTGCTTTGCTAGCTTGCAGAGTGCCTTTAGCAAACACACTTCTCAGTAACTGCAAGGAAGCGAGCTGAATCCCTAAAAATAAATGAGTGTTGCAGCTCAGCCACCACAGCTGAGCTTTTTGTATTAGTTTTTTCTGAAAGTGTTGGAAATATGCATAGTTGCAGACAGGCACACATTAATGTGGCCAACCCCAGCTGTCCAAAAAGCATGAGATTAAAAAAAAAATGTGGAGTTCTTTAGTTCTCTTCTGGTTTCTGAGCCTATGGGATACACCTGGGACATGTTTTCAAGCTTCTCTCTGCAACCATGAGGGCTAGAAACTAACTTGAAAAAGCAAGCTGACATTCTCATGTAATAACCTGACTCCAGGAGCTGAGGCTTTAATGAGAATGCCAAATATCATAAAACTCATGATAAAATCCTGTGCATGCACACACTCACACATACGTACTTAACACACCCACACTGTCCCCTTGTCTGCTTTCCCAGCAAGGCTGGGAAGTTCCTCCTTGAAGGGAAATCTAGGACTTGTCTACATGGTGCTGCAGTCTGGTCTCCATGGGCGTGAGTTGTGGAGTACTTTGTGTTGTGCTCTTACTGTCCCACGCAGACCCTGCTGGCAGGAACTAAAGGGTACCAGGTGCACTTTATTGTTGTCCTTTTTGAAACAGGACCACAACTATATAAACTAGTTCACAATTTGTTTTTGCCAGCAGGGTCTACATGGAGTGGTGAAAGCACAACACGTTAGAGTGCTGTACAGTTCACATCCCATAATCCAGACAAGCCCCTCATCATTCTCATCCCCTGACATAGAGCCTCATATGGTAGGCGACAGACGCATTCAGAATAGTACCTCACTGCTCTCCAGCAGCTGCAAGGTATATGAATGAACTGCTTTTGTTAAACAGTATTGCTGCCTGAGGAGATGAGGAAGAGGATGGGAAAGAGGAAAGGAGAGAGCGAGAGCAAGCAGTCAGTACCCAGACACCCTAATGTGGATGTAAGGGAGCCTGGACTCTGTGCTTTGTACGGGGCCTAGTCTGATGGCTCCCTCTCCAATCAGCTGGCACGCCACACCTGCAAAGTCAGCCCCATCGCTCGCATGGCCTATATTTTGTGCCCTGAAGCACGGTGCCTGTCTCCTCTGCACCGTTGCCCTCTTCGGCAACATCAGCCAGTGTAACATTTTCTCTTCTCCCTTCCCAATCGAGTCGGCATCTGCGCTGCCTCTTTGCCACCTGGGGTTTTAAAGTCCAGTCAGATGTTTCCTCTTGGTTTTTTCTTTTCCAAAGTGTTTCCCGTTGTGGTCAGGAACTCTATTGTCTGTTAAGCGGGAAATATGTTGAAATCCTCCCACCTGGCTCAATGTGGAGTATTTCTAGGCAGGGTTTGTTCCAGCCTAAACAGTCGCCAATCTGGATCACTGGAGAGTGCCCTGGCATTGCTGGCTTCACACCTGCTCTCCGTCTATCAAAACAATCACATAAAGGTGGTTGACTGACCCCCCTGACCTTAGCTTGCATCCTCTGGGTCACACCAACAAAACTCTGATGCTGAATGCCCACCTGTCACTGCTCCCCAGAATGGATGGCTCAGAAGATACTGAGTGTTGTACCTGATAGTATGCGATCGGTGCTCTCTACAGGCCTCAGAGCAAAATTATGGCCTGACTTACACCCTCTGCGATGTCACTGAGTTGCATGATATATAAGTCAGGGTGGGATGTGGCCCGAGAACTGTTTTCTTCCTAGGTCATTGCTTTGAGTCCAGGAACATTCAGTAGGGGGCCCATGGTGAAGGGCAATGATGGCTTCAGCCCACTTTCTAGAGGACAAGTTCCCCTGTTGCTAGAGACACCATTGAAACTGGCACTCGTTGGGTCTCCTTGGTGACAAGCTTAGCTGAGTGGCCAAAGGCTGAACAGGCATGAAGACTGAATTGCCCTCTCCCCTTAAGCAACAACCCTTGGACGAGGAGTCCTTGCGGCACCTTGGAGACTAACAAATTTATTTGACAAGGCACCTCTGATGGCATAGAGTGAGGAGCCGGTCCTGCTATCGCTCCCTGTGCTACCCCAGGTTCAAAGCCTTCTGTCACTAGGACTGTCAGACCTGCACTTTTCACCAGTGCTAAATGCACACCGAGACAAAGAATTCAAATGAAATCTTTTAAGTCAGTGTAGCTGGCTGGAATATCTCCCACAGCTCTCCTGGAGCCTGTGCCATCCTGGTGAACTCTAACCCTTGCCTTGCACCCCATAAATCTCAAGCTTTGGGTAGGAGAGTGCTCCTGCAGGCCAGCACAAAGTCATTCCTTAGCTCTCTCCAAACTGTCACCAATAATTTGCGTGCTTGTAGGAATAGCAGTCAGAGCTCAGACTGTTGGTCCATTCAGTCCAGTATGTCTGCCTTTGTCTGCCTAAGATATTTCCAGGGTAGCAGCACCATAGCCTAGGACCACTTGGATGGCATGCTCCATCCACCTGTGTTGTGGTTTCCAGGACTACTTATAGGGAACTGTAGAGCAAGTCCCTCCTGAGCCCAGGAAGGGATTGGTTTACATCCTGAAGAGTGCAATTTGATTATGGTAACATAGCCTTAACTTTCACAATTACAAAATAATAATGGTCGCATGATTAACCAATCCTTTAAAAAAAAAAAAAAAAGGTTCCGTCCAAACCTCTGGCCAACTGAACTTCCGTGGAGTGACTTCCACAGACTGATGGCGCTGTAGGACGGAGTATTTCCTTTCTAGCACAGAAGCACGTCTTTCATCTCCAGCAGGGGCACTGAACGTGACAATCACAGTTGTTTTACATGCTCACCTCAAAGAAGCAACGGGTTGAGATTGGGTGGGGGTAAGAAGCTGAGATTTCTTCCTGAGTTCAGATCATTTCACATCCGTAAACCTTCCTTCCCTCTGGTCTTCAGAGTCATGGAAGTCATCTGATTTCACCAGAGCTTTCCATACTCTGTTCCCAGCAGCACGTAGGTAGCTCTGCCATGGGGTCTGGTCAAACACTCCATACAGAAATGTAGAGGTGAATATAGAAGAAGGGGACCTCTACATTAGGAGCACAGTAGGACCAAAACAGAGAGTATGTGCGTTCTTGGGGATAGAAACATTGAATAGTTTTATTTTAGCCTTGCCACATTCTTGCCATTTATAAAACTTTTTTCTTGAGCAAAAGAACCCCCCAAAAGTAAGTTTGAAGATGATTTAAAAAAAACAAACAATCCTAATAGAGGGAATTTTGCAGTTCAGAATTGTGTTTGCTGTGAGTACGGTCAGAACAATGCATGAGCCTTTCCTCTGCTAACCATCCTTGTCAGAGCTCCGCAAATTGAACGGCTTTGGGCAATATGGTGAAGTGCATGTGAACAACTGTTCTTCCTCTCTCAGATGCATGCAGTTCTTTAACACCAAGGATAGGACTTGGCAAAGCGTTGATAGAGCAGACTGTGAAATCACACACATTTCTCACCACTGCCATCCATTTGGAGAAATCCTGCCTCTAGCGGGGCTTAAGGCATGCCATTCTGCAGCGCCACATGGCACATTGTAGTACCAGAGCAGCCAACGGTCCATTGGTTCCTTGCCAAATTGATGTGGTGCCGGGTGGCAGGTGCTAACACATACATGTGCCAGAAGGAAAGGAGCTAGGTATTCTACATGGAAGTAATGTGGTCTCAAGGTATATCTGCACTGCAATTAAACCCCACGGCTATCCCATGTCAACTGACTTGGGCTTGCAGGGCTCAGGCTGCAGGGCTATACAACTGCAATGTAAATGTCCTGGCTTGAGCTGGAGTCTGGGCTCTGGGACACAGACACACGCACACTGTTTAATTACAATGTAGACATACCCTGAAGGACTGAGTTTGTGGCTGAGAGCCAGGATCGCCTCTGTTCTAATCCAGACCTTGTGCATAGCCGTGGGCAAATGTCTGAAACCTATGTTTTCTAAAGCGGCCCCTAATTACAAGTACCTCCATTTTCTAGGTGGCCTGTCTGAGACACCCACCAGTTCTGTTGGGAGTTGTGGGCTGTCAGCACCTCTGAAATCAAGCCCAGGGAGTCTCAGAGGGAACCCAGAAACTGAGGCATCCAAAAGTAGAGGCCATCCTGCTCCAGTTTTCTCCATCGGTAGAGTGGGTTGATACCCCTCATCACAGTGTGCTGGAAAGATGTAGTTAATGTTGGCATAGTCCTTTGGAAGTACTCCACGCTGTAAACACAGGTGCAGGAGGAGGATGGAAAGTGGGTTTGGAGAATAGGATTTTAATGTCCAGTGAGCATTTACTGCCCCAAATCCCATTTCAACACTTTGGTGCAAATTTTCAGGTCATCTGAAAACCAGATGAGAGAAGCTGCTCTAAGAGCTGAACTGGACTCTAGGCCAAGCATTATTTGACAGCAGAGAAGTTACAGGCGAGATAGCATTCAGAACTGCTAGCTACCCAGACACTAAGCCCCCTATTTATTTAACTAAAAAAGCCCCGGATGTGGCACTTCTCTGCAGAATTGATTTCTACTGAATTCCCCATGAAAGACACAGTGAGTTTGCGGTCTCTGGCCACCTGAGTGGGGGTTGGGGACAGCGCACGCAAAGAAGCGGTGAAGAGCTGTGGAAGTGGAGGCTGAACAGTCTGGTCTGCTGCATCTGTTCCATGGGAGAAGTGCATTCTTCACTCAGCCTGCATTGCTCGTGGCAATTAATCCTTTTGCTGCTGGTCTTTTGGGAACAGATAGTCCAGGGTACTTGGACCATTCAGCAGTATAGTAGGTGTGTTTGGCAAGAGGTATCCAGAATGCTTAGCAGCAGCCCTACTGTGACTGCTGTGTACTCAGAGGAGAATCCCTGCATTCTTTCACCACATACTCATTAGAAATTCAGAAGACATTTTAATCTATCCCAGTTCAAATTCTCAAAGCCAAATTCTGACCTAAATATATTAAAAAAGAATCTGTCTAATGCAAATATACTGGGCACCAGCTTGGCTCCATAGCTTAAGTCAAAGAGCAAGGCCCTGTAGTTGAGGGCTCAAACAGACTTAGATCCTTGGTGGATTGAGGGCCGGGGGTATATCATGCACTGACCAGCAACAAGGCAAATAACCATTTGAGACTTGGAATCAAGCCATGGATAAACATTCTCTTCTCCCACCAGATTGATGCTTTGTCCCTGGGAATGATGCATCAGTGGTAACGCCTCCTCTTTTCACACCAGCCCCCCTTTGCAAATAAACCCTTAAGAACTTAGGCTGAGAATGTCAAATCTGCCTAAGGGATTTGGACACCCATTCCCATTTTTTTAATGGGAAGTAGACACCTTAATTTTTTCTTGCTGGGTTTAAATAGCTGCTTGATTTTCTTATCAGGTTCCTGTGTGTTGGGTCCTGATTATGAATCTAAATGATCCCAGGGACCTCCATCTTTTTCTAAAGACATGTTTCCCACAGCTATATTGTGCAGTTTGCTTTCCTTTTCTCTAGTGCTGATGCTGCAGAGAAGAATGCTGTCTCAGAACTCCATTTTCAAGTAAAATGCACTAAGTGAGCATGAGACCTGAGTTCAAATGGTCCTGGGCATAGTTATAGCAGAAGTGTTCCCCACCCGCTGGGGTGGTACTTGTGCTTCAGGCTTTTGAGGCTGATTCTTCCTAGGTCCAGTGAAGCCAATGGAGACATAATTTGGTCTTGTCCCTGCCTTTAATGATGGTTCTCTGTGTTGGCTCTGTTGTGTGATATTCTATCCACAATGGAGTTTGCTCTGCTCCAAACCCCAATCAGGCAGGAGGTTGCACAGTTGAATGGGAAGTGCCAGGTGCTATGTGGAAGGGTCCTAGTTTGGTAAATAGGTACAGTTGCCCAAGATGTTGGGAACTGGCATTCGGCAGAAGGATACAGTGGAGAGCAATAACTCGGAGGAAAGGGCTCCAAAGGGAGAGTACCACTGCAGAGTGTCAGTGAAGACTGAGCTTGTAGCGGGGCTAATCGTATCCGACATGAAGGGAGCTTTTTACACGTGTTATTGGAGGAGTCTGTGATGTTCCCGCCCCCTCTTGGTTGTGCCAAGCATTTTCTATGCACATTTACAGAAAGCCAGACACTTCTCCCCGGTGCCACAGTCTGCCTCATTGATGCTTTGCCAGGATTTTTGCCTTAGAGTGACATATGTTGGTGTGCTGAAATGGTGAGCATGAGGATAATGACCACCCCTCTTTCATTTCCAGATTCCCTGCCAGACAGGCCAGTTGCTGATAAAGTAGGCCCTGTGTCTGCACAGGAAAAGCCAGCTCAGGATAGTGCTCAAAGTGAGAAGCCAGCAATGGATGAGAAGAGAAGAGCTGTCAGGAGTCCCCAGTATATGGCTGATGTCTCCGTGGATGATGTAGGCATTCCACTGAGGGTAAGAGAACAACACTCAGGCTTACAGGCACATGCTTAAAATAAAAATCAAGAGCCAGATTCTGCCTTCAATTAGACCCATATAATTAAAGCCAGTAGAATTGCATGAGTGTAACTGAAGGTAAAATATCACCCCAATAGATTTATTTCTAAAGTCTTCCTTGTGTTCCTGATGACCCCTTCAATTACTATGGGTGAAAGAATTTTCAAAATCTCATTGCACTTTTTGCTAGTTGTGTGGATTTAGTTTCCTCTCTTATTTTGCTTCATGTTGACATCTGAGTTAGGCTGGTCAGGTTCACTTCCCCTATCTAATTGAATAGTGCTGTGTTGCTGAGTTTGGGTTCAGAACACTGCAGTGGGATATGGAAGGGCTAAATTCCTTTGTAGAATCTAGTCCTAAATTTTCCTCAAATTATTTTCACTGAATTTTTTAAAAAAAATCCTGAAAATGTTTATGCTGTTAGTAGGGACTTAGTCCTGGCATTTGAAACACACCCAATTCCACAAACTGTCTGAATTATGTAGTTCAATCTTGCTTATAACTATTCAGTAATAATAAATAAAATATGATAAAGGGTGCACATAGCTTTTGATTGTTAAAGTAACCCTAACAAATTGAAAATTTGGTGGAAGTCAGGCCAATGTTTTTTACTTACAACTATATATTTTTAAACCAGAACACAGACAGATCAAAGGACTGGTACAAGACAATGTTCAAACAGATCCACAGGCTAACTAAAGGTACTGTAATATGGATAACTTTATTTTTTTAAAGAGACTAACCGGATAACAGTTTGCTTCACATAGATGGAATATTGCACTGTATATTAAATAAAGCATTTTGCATTTGTAATCCATGTTTGCTCTGGAACATAGAAATCAGCTAACAAATTTAAAGACGATACTATCAAAGGAGAGAACCCAGTCAATTCCAAGGGGAGGTGTGAATTGCTCTTAAAGGTGAACTGAAAAACCTTTTATAAAAAGAAGAGAATTGTTTGTGATCCTGAATCATTAGCTGGGTGGTGGGTAGACAAAGGCTGTGTCTACACTAGTATATTTCAGGAAATCTCCCAGTATAACACAATGGTGGGGATTGCTTGTGTGAGAAGAGATAAGGGGTCTTTTACTACCTGTTCATTTGACGCTGCTTAGATTTTGGCCCCAAGGAGCACATTTTTCAACTCTTTTCCCACTTGTCAAGGAAACGTCCCGGGGTGATTAGTCCAGAATTTCCAAATAATCATATTTGGAGAGAGAAATACATGTTTTAAAATGTTCCTGTCAGAGCCAGGATTCAGGTTGCTCTGTTCCCCTTGCTACAGTTAGAAAACATCACAAATGCCTTCCTGTCCTTATCTAGCAATGCCATCAACTGGTGCTGGAAAACAGGTCCCTAAACTTCAGTCTTAGCAAGTACAATGACACCGAGTTGACTTTTAAACAAGGAGAGGCTGCCCTGTGAAAATATGGACAGTTTGCAAGAGAAAGGAATTGGTAATGTTACATTGCTTAATAACTTAGGGCCTGATCCAAAACCTATTACGTGAATGGAAAGACTCCCATTAATTTCAGTGGGATCTGGATCAGACTTCTGCTGTTTAATACTGTTGATATATTTAAAAGCCAAAACTATGGAGAGTACTTATATATTGGTTACAATATATCCTCCATTAATGCATTACTTTTTGGTACATTGTATGTTCCACATCTCTTAGTAGTGTAAGAAATGAATGAGATGGTATTAGCAATCCAGCCATGCATAAGGCCTGATGTACATGACAACACAATTCTGAGCTGTGCTTACTAAATGAAACACAGTGGATATAAAATAATGCAAGTTGGTTTGCATTTGCTGCTGCAGATGCTATTTTGATGAGCTGACGAGTGAGTTTATATAACCACTGAACTGGACGGAATGAGAACTGCTCAAGCTGTGAGTCGTAACCCTTGTGCTGCTGACACAGATTGTCCTTCACCTCAGATGATAGAGGCACATGCTTCAGGAGCAGAGGATGAGTTCAATCCCTGCTGTCTCCTGCTGTCTTCCAAGCAGCCCAGATGTGCACCGCAGTGATAACCACTGATGTGCCCATGGCTTTGTTACATTATAGACTCGGCATGAGAAGGATTGTTCCACAACTTCTGTGGATTCTTGCCTCACCTGGACTTCTCCTTTAAATCTTTCCTTTCTGTTCTTTTTCTAAAACTTGCTCCTTCCACTTAGAAACTCCTGAAGAAAACCCTTATTGCCCTACCTACAAATTCCCTGAACTTCCTGAAATCCAGCAAACACCCGAAGGTACCATAAGTTCAGCCAGAGTATCTGTTGTCTTGTGTTTGAGTTAACTGTACCGTAGCTCCATTATAGTAACTAGATTCAGGTACTAGATTATCATTATCCATTTATTACTCATGGTGGAAATTCGAGTACACCTAGTGTGCCTTAGTCTGTGATGTATAAAATGACTAAATCCTTCCTAACCCATTTATGTGTTTGAAAGTATGATACCATTTCAGTCTACTATTATCAAAATAGGCAATAAAAGTTTACAGTGGTAGAAAGTTGGGGAAATGATATGGTGCCTCCACTTCACTGTGGATAGTCTCAATACATACTGCTTTTCTCTGCCGCAGAAGACAATCCTTACTGTCCTACATACCAGTTTCCTGCGTCTACTCCTAGTCCTAAATCTGAAGGTAATAGTAAAGGACAAGATACCTTTTTCTGCACAAATGCTGCCTTGTCCATTTATTTTCTCCCTGGAGCTTCTCCTAGCCACTGAGTGTCATGCTGCCTCCTAATAGTTTGCTGTCTTTTGAGTGTTGCCGTGATGGTTTGAGGCCTATTTTGGCTTTGTGGTGCTCTTCTGGCTTTTTCACTAGCCTTTGACTAATGCTACAAAACTGGGCTCTGCTTTGTTTCATGTGCATAGTCAGCTATACCTAGCCATATGTGTGCAGTGGTTACTTAACATTCATACAATGCTGACTTACATCTCATCTTGATGATGTCTCTTGAAAGATGGCTTTAAGTATGGTTTTGTTTTCCTTGGGAGCAATACATTTCTTTAATCTGCTCTTAAAGTTTTTAATAGTAACACAGGATAGTGCCTGGCTCAAAAGTCACTGAAGCCCTTTGACAAGATTCCCTAAAGTTTCCATGGTCTTTGGATCGGGCTGTTAGTGTCTATCTCTCTTTTTATTAAAGTACATTTTAGAATAAATGGGATGTTGCACATGTCGGTTTGCTCAAGGCTGGCCTCAGGAGCTCAAGGACAGGATTTGGCATTCTTTACCGGGAAACCCATTGTATCCCCTAGCTATCCTTTTGTCCTGCTGGTGGGTGGTTGCTCAGGGGGTGGTTCAGGGGGTGGTTCAAGCGCTGCTCAGAACCCTTTGCACTCTCACTTTCCAAGGAGCTGCTGCAGTAGCCAGTGCTGAAGAGACTGTCCTCTACATGTGAGAAGCATTGGCATCTGCTGCACTCAGCTGAACAGGAGCCAGGACAGGCTAGGTGGGCAGACATCTCCCACTGGGGGAAGTGTGGTTTGGGACTGGCCTGTTTGGGAGTAATCAGTAGAGGTTTTCCAGAGCCCTTTACTGCTACAACGTAGGAAACTTGCCTACTTTGCCTGTGCCTGAAGCCCGCCCTGGTGAGACTATTAAATAATCTTTCCAGACCATTTTTATACAACACGTACGGTGAGTTGTGCATGGTCGAACATAAAATATGGATCCCTTATGTCAAAACAGGCTAGGAGATTTAGACTCACATCCCCTGTTAAAATGAATGGGGAACAGATACTTCGAGACATGGGGATAAGATACATGCCCACCTTTGGTGCTTTGAGATGTATGGATGAAAAGTGCTATCCTATACAAGTGCAATGTATTTGATGCCTTAATAGCAGAGATATTGTGTGAGAGAGAGACTATGATAAGATGATGAATGATTGTTATAAAGATGATTCAATTTTCTTGTTTCAGGATCCATTTTACTTTTGTCAGAACTAATGTATTTTGCCACAAAGCACTGTCATTAATGCAGGAGGGCTTTGTATTCCCATAAATGTTTTCTGCTCATGCATAAATGCACAGATAAATAATATGCTCAGCTTTAGGTAGTCGCAATATTATTAGACCAAACATTTGTCCTTTGTTGTTGCTACCATGCAAAGTATGTTTGGCTTTTGATATCTGCTTGGATTCTTTCTTTATTAGAGAATCCAAGATAGTGGCAATAATTGGGTCCATTCTGGCAGTTCTAGACTATTCAAAGTCTTTTGGAAGTTTTTCTAAATATGAAACAAAGGGTTTGAACAGAGATGGACTGAAGCCTCATAATTCAAATCCAGGTTTCAAACAATCCAAAATTCAGGGTTTGGGTTTAGGCCATTATAGAGACAGAAGCCATTTACAGAATTCTGATCTGGGCTCTTATTTCAAATACCTGCAAAGTGTGGGAAGTTCAGCCCCAGAGTTTTGGTTTGGGCCCCACACACAACTACTACACTTCTTAAGGTGCAATACAAACTACAAGGAAAAGTCCTTGTCTTACAGAAGGAGTCCAATATTGAAGCGATGAACTGGTGATTCCTACCTCCCATAAGGAAGGCCCTATGGGTACGGTACAGGACTGGGAATCAAGAGCCCTGGTGTCTATTCCCAGTTCTGCCAGTGACTTACTGTATGATCTTTACCAAGTCAATCAGTCCTTCAGTATTCCCCATTGTCAAATGGGAATAAATATGCTTACTCATCTTTGCAAAACACTGAGATGCAAAGCGTTATATATATATATTCCAGTTATTAAGGTATCAAGCAGAGTGCCCAAAGGATCAGTCCTGGGGCCGGTTTTGTTCAATATCTTCATTAACGATCTGGTGAATGGTGTGGATTGCACCCTCAGCGAGTTTGCAGATGACACAAAACTGGGAGGAGTGGTAGATAGAATACAGAGGGACCTAGACAAATTAGAGGATTGGGCCAAAAGAAATCTGATGAGGTTCAACAAGGAAAAGAGCAGAGTCCTGCACTTAGAATGGAAGAATTCCATACACTACTACAGACTAGGGACCGAGTGGCTAGGCAGCAGTTCTGCAGAAAAGGACCAAGGGGTTACAGTGAATGAGAAGCTGGATATGAGTCAATAGTGTGCACTTGTTGCCAAGAAGGCCAACGGCATTTTGGGCTGCATAAGTAGGAGCATTGCCAGCAGATTGAGGGACGTGATCCTTCCCCTCTGTTCGGCATTGGTGAGGCCTTATCTGGAGTACTGTGTCCAGTTTTGGGCCCCACACTACAAGAAGGATGTGGACAAATTGGAAAGAGTCCAGCGGAGGGCAACAAAAATGATTAGGGGACTGGAGCACATGACTTATGAGGAGAGGCTGAGGGAACTGGGATTGTTTAGTCTGCAGAAGAGAAGAATGAGAGGGGATTTGATAGCTGCTTTCAACTACCTGAAAGGAGGTTCCAAAGAGGATGGATCTAGACTGTTCTCAATGGTACAAGATGACAGAACAAGGAGTAATGGTCTCAAGTTGCAGTGGGGGAGGTTTAGGTTGGATATTAGGAAAAACTTTTTCACTAAGAGGGTGGTGAAACACTGGAATGCGTTACCTAGGGAGGTGGTGGAATCTCCATCCTTAGAGGTTTTTAAGGTCAGGCTTGACAAAGCCCTGGCTGGGATGATTTAGTTGGGGAATGGTCCTACTTTGAGCAGGGGCTTGGACTAGATGACTTCCTGAGGTCTCTTCCAACACTAATATTCTATGATTCTGTGATTTTATGAATATTGAAACTGGAAAGATGCAGACCCAGTTGGAAACTAGCACTTTCTTGAAATGCAGTGCTTCTATATGTTTTTATTGGCTGAATTATTAGCTGCAATAAATTTTGGCATTTTCCTTCAAATAAATAATTTGTAAAGAAGTGTTTTCATTATTCCATCAGCTTTAAATAACTTCCTTAGAGGCAGTTGGCTGAGAGGGTATTTTTAGACATTCATTCACCTGTGCTTTTAGGAACAGGAGATTTTATGATTTGCCATATATTGTACTCTCTAGAGAAAACCCATTGTTTAATATGGGAATAACCATCACCTTTCCAGCAAACTGCATCCTTTTTCTGCCGTTTAGATTGAAATATGGAAATGATGCTGAAAACTGATGTTTGTCATTATGCCAGCTCAAGACTATCATAATTATAATGGAGTCACTAACCATCAGTTAGGAGCTAAACCTGCTGCTGTTCCAGTCAGAATGTAGCTTACCAAGACAATTCAGCAAAGGGGGGGGAGAGAGCTAGAGAAAATTTGTTTGAGCTGAGCCTTTAACACACCCTTTTTGGTTCAATTAAAGGTGAAAATTCAAAGTCAGTTATTACGTTCTCCAACCCAATTGGTTCCTCAGGGTAAATGGCTCCAAGCGCCTCAAATGGGGAGGGCAAGGATTGGACCACGAGCAGGAACTACCCTCCCACCCCTTGCAATGGTGCCTACAGATCAGTGTTGAGGCACATAGGTGGGGCAGGGGTCGCATGAGAGTGCTTACATTGCCATTGCCAGTTCTGTACCTGGTCAATGGATTGTGTATTTCACTGTCCCAGGCTGTCAATCAACACCACTGAGTTCACTAGGCATTTGGTTTAACCTGGTGTTCTTCTGATGGCCTCATCCATTCTGTATTTCTAGTCACCATCACGCTACCCTTAATCCTTGGCTGTTTTAGGTATTTCTTCTCAAGAACACCAATTTCCCTTTACCCACAGTTCTCTCTGCAGAATTTGCTGTAATACATTTTCCTATGCTGTATCTCTTAGGCTTGTCCACATCTCCAAGACAAATGCAAGACCTTGAATTTGGATCATCAGCATGAAAGGAAGGATGGTCTTGGGGTGATGGCCTTAAACTGGGACTCAGGCACTGTGGGTTCAGTTCCTGACACTGACTTCCTCTGAGACTATGGGCACCTCATCTAGGATTTGTCCCAAAGCCTGCTGAAGACAAGCACAGTCTCTAAGTGCCTCAAATCCCCATGTATAAAATGGGAATGATAAGACTTCTTTTATCCCACCCTTTTCTGTGCCTGGCCTATTGAGAGTGTACGCTGTTGGGAGCAGGGACTATTTTTTGCTACAAGAACATGCAGCACCTAGCATGGTCCCTGTTTGTTTTGTACAAAGCACATTGTTGGTGCTTGAGGAATAATTTGTGTGTGTTAATATATTTAAATTCACTATACTAGTTAATAGAGGCAGAGTGGTCCAGTGATTGGAGCATGTGACTGAGAGTCAAGAACTCCTGGATTCTATTTCCATCTCTGACTCTGATATTACCTTAGGCAGGTCACTTAAGGCTTCAGTACCCCAGTTTGTCTTTCAGCTTTTGGTAACATTGGTATAATAATACCTACCTCCTCACAGAGGTTTTGTGACACTAAATGAACAAATGGTTGTAAAGCACTTTGAGACCCACGTAAAGAGGTGCTGAAGAAGTGGAAAGAATTTATATTCACAGTTCACCGAAAAACTATTTTCTAAGTGTGACTTTCACTGCTTAGAATCCTCTCTTTGTCATGGGTGTTTGGCACATTACTATGAGATTAAGGATAATGTGTGACCAAAAGAAAGCAGAGAGGCCTCGAAGCAACACTTTCATCTGACTTGCAAACTATTTTGTTTTGTTTTTCAGATGAAGATTCTGATTCTTACTCTCCTCATTATTCCTATTCTGAAGATAGTAAGTAACATTTCACGTGCAACTTTATGCACATGAATTAACAGTAAGCATCACTCGTCTTGGCCTCCTACAAAATTTACCAAGATTTTTATATATGCCTTTTTGCAGCAAGAACCCAGCCCTCAGTGCCCCGGTCCAAGAGTGAGATGGACAACATTGACCCTGACAAGGTTGTTAAGAGATCTGCTACTCTGCCACTTCCAACTCGTACTTCATCGCTGAAATCCAGCCCAGAAAGGTAACCTGAACTAAGGGAGAAACTCAGAAGTTCTCATTAGGAGGGGACTCAGATGCAAAGCTTGGACCCGGATTTGGAGCTGAACTTTCCCAGAGTCCAGGGCAGTTTGGATCTGGAGAATAGCAAGGGGTTGTGCTGTTCCTCTGATCGGTATTGAAACCCTAATGTGTTCCTTCATCATCCCAACCTACCCCCTCTGTTTGTCTGTCTCATTCATCTATCACCTCCATATCTTTTCATGTAGCTCAGGCCCACTCTGGGGCAGGGACTGTTTCCCTTTGTACATGCCTGTACAATGTCTAGCACAGCAAGTCCTTATCCTTAATTGTGGTTCCTAGGCACTAAACCGTAATATAAATATTAACAAGTATCCAAAATGTCTCTAAACCTCTTGGGGCTACAGAACTGAGTTGGAAGTCTCCTGAAAAAAGGCCCTTTTAGAGCCAGTCTGGACTTGGAAATCCAGAGACATGTGAAAATGAAAGTAAAGGGCAGTATGGTCTAGCAGACAGGACTTGGAATGCTGGACCTGCTTTCTATTCCTGGCTCTGCTGTGGGACCTTAGGCAAGTCCCTTCAACTCTTGTGCCTGTTTCCTCTCCAGTCCTTCATGTGTCTTGTCTAAATTGTAAGCTCTCTGGGTCAAGGACTATCTCTTACTATTTATTTATACAGCACCTAGCACCTTGGGGCCCCTGAATCCCTGCTTGAAATGCACATCATCATCATTGTGGAGAGCATGGGTTTGGATTTATTTCAGGGCTTGGCAAAGTTTGTTTGGGAAATGGGTCTTGCTGACTCTCAATCAGCTAATCAGCCCTGGAAACCCAGTTCAACACACTGCAAAGTCAATGGGATTTTCAGGTCCTAGTTAGCATCAGATACTGTTTTCACTCCTGCTTTTTAACCATGCTTGTAGAAGCTCATTGTAATAATAACAAATGCATTTACTGAACAGAGGGTGGGGAGAAAGCAAAATAGGCTATGAATATTTTATGCAATGATTAATTCAACCAGCTTTTAAAACCCTCTGCTCCCACTTCCTCTCAGTGGTTCACACTGGCTTCAAATGAGCAGTTCCATAGTCTGTTTGCTAACATAGAAAGCACCTAAGGTCACATGACTAGAAGATGATGATCTCTGATAGATATGATCCTCCCAGCATAGCAATTAAAGGGGAAGTACTGTAGCTTCCTGGTAAAACTCTTGTGAATCAAAAGATTAGACTAATTAGTGCTTTACATTATCAGGTAACAAAACCAGCAGGACTCAGCTGGGGAGAATATTTCCTAGGGTTGGAAGTGCTAAAACAATCAGGTCTGTTCTACACTGTGGAAATTAGACTGGTTGAAGCCCCTAGAATATTTATAAAACACTCTACAAATGGTCTAATAACTGGCCAGAACAAGCAACCTTTCACCAGCAGGTTTAGTTCTGGTTAATGCTTAACCAGTCCAGTGTGAACCACGAGCGTACCAGTAGTGATACACACAAACTGAAATGGTTCAATTTAGCCCTCTCTTTACTGTCTCACAGCACACTGGTGGCCTTGCAAAACCTGCCAGAATGCACTACTTCTGGGAATTGTAGGATAGGTTCCCAGAGTGCATTGCAACTGAGATGGTCTGGACAGTGCTAGTGTGGATGGTGCACAGAACTTAAACCATTTCAGGTGGCTAGTGTTGTCTGAACCATTTGTACTTACAAGCCAGTTCAGTACAACCACATCAGATCTCTAGTACAGATGAGCCCTTAGAACCGCCCAGCAGAAGAAAGATGGGCCCACACCACAGACCTCAGCCCCAGTTCCACCCTTTCCCAACATTCAGGCAGAGCGTGGAGGGATGTTCTAGTCTCAGAGGGTGACTTAAGAGTTCGAGCCTAGATTCAGTTCAAAGTTGGGGGGGTGTTGGAATTCTGCAGGACTATCTCTAAGGTACTTTCAGTAAGGAAAGAAGCGTGAGTTTGGCAATTCATGGAAAAGAATTGCCAGAAACCTTTACTGTCCTTTCAAGTGATTTTTAGCAGCTGATACATGTACACAGATTTAATTCTGGCTGCTATTAAAAAACAAACCCAAACCCATCTGACCTGTTCCTGTTGCCGCAAGTTTCCTGCTTTAGGCTATGTCTACACTACGCAGCTTTTAGCGACACAGCTGTGCCACTAAAAGGCATGCAGTGTAGCTGCTGTTTGTCAGCAGGAGAGAGCTCTCCTGTCGACAAAAAACTTCCACCCCCAATGAGCGGCGGTAGCTTTGTCGGCAGTTCACACAGGCGCTTTTTGTCGACAAAACTTTTCTCTCTTATGGGGAGGAGGGTTTAACACCTCTGAATGACAAAACTTTTGTCATTCAGTTGCCAGTTAGACAAAGCCATAGATTAAAAAATTCCCTGATTAAATCCAGATTAACTGGGGAAGGAGCTTGTCCAAAGAATACACTCATTTTCATGGCAATGGCAGAGTTCTGGGCTAATTAGCTTCTCTTTCCTCAGGAATGATTGGGAACCCCCAGACAAGAAGGTGGATACCAGAAAATACCGGGCAGAGCCAAAGAGCATTTACGACTACCGGCCAGGAAAGTCCTCTGTTTTGGACAATGAAAAGATGGTAATGTTCCTTTTATCCTGCTCCATGACTTTGGCCTATGTTTACAGTATGCTCCACAAGTGTTTGTATATTTCCATTCAGATAAGTTTCCTTACACTTATATCGCCTACGTTATGCCATTCCCATATATTTTGTTTTGCAAATGTTTGAGTAACTTCTTAACATTGTCATTCCACTAAAGGCAGATCCTGGGGAGCTGAGAGGGGCCTTTCCTTGTGGATGTGTTGTTTTCTGTGTTAAGTATAAAGAAAAGGAGTACTTGTGGCACCTTAGAGACTAACAAATTTATTTGAGCATAAGCTTTCGTGAGCTACAGAATACAGACTAACACGGCTGCTACTCTGAAACCTGTGTTAAGTATGGCTCACTAACCCTAGTTTGTAATCTGTGTTTGACTCCATGGCTTGTCTCTGGTTTTAAAGATGTGCTTATTTCTAATGCACAGCAATAGTTTATTCCATAGCGTTTGAGGCAGCAGGCTGACTAGTGTTCAAAGTTTGTTTTGTTCTCAGGTCAGCAGCTTTAAAGAAGTTAACAGTAAATTTCATACTGTGTTAGTGTAATCAAGGAAGTTCCAAAAAATATGGAGGTGTTTTTTATTAAGTGAATATTTTGGTACCTAAAGTTGTGATTGTTCTTTGAGGGGTATTTGTTTGAAAGCACAGTTTAAAGTGCTGATTGTTTGTGAGACTCACAGTATAAGTCTGGGGCCATGTTTTCATTAACGCTTTGGAGCAGGATTGAGGAGCTGTACAGAGCGAACAGTCACTTTTACTTTAAGATACAGTTGTGACAGGCAATTTAAAAGCAACAGAAGTATGTGGCTAAACTGCTGAATAATATGTTTCAGAGTCTGACTCAGAGTTTTTCCCTGTTCAGTATTTGCTTTCAAGTAACATAAGGCCCATTATTTTTTCCTGGGACTAATTCTCCTTTCACACCAGTGTAACACCATCAATTTCAATTTCTTGGTCCAGGCCCAATCCAATGCCTGTTGAAATCAGTGATATCCTTGCCTTGACTCCAGTGGGCATTGGATGCAGTACACTGATGTAAGTGAGAGGCAAATCAGGCCCCTAGTTTGCGTATAATAGGAAGGGTCATTCCTACTGTTCTGGCTGGAGCAAGATTTGAACAGGAATTTTGCCTAAGGACTACAGGCTTAGGCTCTGTGATTTAAAGCCTGATTCATCAAAGCACTTAAGCCCATGCTCAATTCCCACTCCAGTCAGTGGGACTGTTCACACGCTTAAAATTAAGCCTGTGCTTAAAACGTTGCTGAATCAGAGTCTAAAAACCAGAAGAGGGACAATCACCAAAGCAGCTGGAAAGACTCCTGCACAGTTAAGTAAAGAGTAAGGTGAGTTTTGAGAATGACACTCTTGACCATTTTTCTTTTTTTACCAGCTGTCATTTCAAACCAAAGATCACAGAGGACAGGTGCTGAAATATAAAATGGGACTGAAGTGCCTGTTGTTTGATTGTGCTCTGTGTCAGAATCCTTTTTCCCTAGCGTGTCTAAATATGATAGTGATATGTAGACCTTGTTTTGTGTTGTTGAGGGAAACCTAAAAACCAGTAGAAGGGTTATGTGAAGATAATTTGCAGTCTATTAATAGGTTGCAATTGTTATGCCATATTCAAAGCAGTAGCTATTAGGGGCCTGATCCAAAGCTCTTGCCATCAATGCAAAGATTCCCATTGATTTCAATGGCCTTTAGATCAGTTCCACTGTAAATTTTACTATGCGACAAGCTCAAAGCTTTTTGGGAGTCAATACATAATGTATAGAAACAGAGGCATTGCATCTGTTTGGACTGCAGTTAATGGCAGTACCTTTCTCCAATCCCTTGTGGTTTAACTAGGCTTACTCTAGACCCTTGGGAATTAACCTCTTTTTGTGGTGACTTCACCAGGTGACACAGAGTTTAACCATTTAACTTTCAGATACAAGTGTTTCCCCGTCTCCCTCCCCCCATGGGGTCAGATACCCCCATGGGGGGGTTGTTTTGGGTAGCAGCCAGCTTAGGACAGGAGATAATAAAATTGGAAGCATAAGAAGAACAAGCACAAAGGGTTGGCACTAAACTGCAAAGAATTGCTTGGTTTTGGCTATTGTGATTGGCACAGAGGGCTGAGGGCCAGGCATTTCTTAGTTCTGGCCCTAGCCCTGGCAGAACTCTCTCCTTAGCCATATCCCGTTAGGATAAATCAGGTTCTCTACTTTCTGAGGTTTTCTCCGCCAGGACCCAGATTGTGGAAGTGCATCTGACAATCACCGCCTTCTGTGAAAAGAGCCCTGGGCAGAGCCATCCAGTGGTCTTGAGAACAGCACTAGGAGCTAGAAACTCCTGGGTTTTAAATCCATCTCTGACACACCATTCTTTTGTGGTCTTGGGCAAGTCACTTCATGACTCTTCCTCACTTTTCCCACCCCTGTAAACTGGGGGTGATAATACTTACTCACCTACTGTACACCACAGAGGTGCTGTAATAGATAAAGGGTCAAAGTCAGCCTTGGCATACATGTCCACAACTCCTGACTGACTCACTTCAGCGGAAGCTGGATCCACTTATTCAAGGGCTGATTTGGTTAATTGATTTTTAAAGTCCTTTCAAGATGTCTACAGGAGAAATTTGTCTAAGTGCTCAGTATTACAGTGGGCAAAAATTATTTGCACCTCATTTCACTGAGTTACTGTACAAACAACTTAATTTTAGGGGAGGATTCTGGACTGCACCTCAGTAGACACACTGCACAGAAAGTATAGCCCAGGAGGAGAGAGGGACCAGGGTGGCTTTATGCCAACTTTTTGCCTTTCAGATTTTTGGCTGCTGAGGGAGCTGAAATGGCCACTAGTATAAGCAGCCTTGGGGCTGCTCTAACTTATGGAAGCCTCCCCGGTGTTGCCTACAGGATGCGCAGCAGTCCAGAGTCACTTGTAGTGTTCAGTGCCATGGAAAAACTCCCTCCTGCAGTCTGACTCTGACACATCTGCACTAGCACTATCGGGCGGAGTGGACAGCACTGGGCTACTTATATTGACTCCTGTGCATGGCCCCTATACACCACAACAGTAGCATATAGAGCAGGGGTGGGCAAACTACGGCCTGTGAGCAATTTTAAGCCAGCCTGCAAGCCGTACCACGTGGCTTGGACCCGCTGCAGCGCTCCGGCTGGGGCGCTGGGTTGGAGCTGCACCATCCGGCTCAGCCCTGGTCCGGCCGGGGCACTGGATCAGGGGCCGCACCACGCGGCTCGGCCCCACTCCAGCGCTCCTGCCAGGCCACAGGGTCGGGGCCACACCACGTGGCTCCCAGAAGCCGCAGCATGGCCCCGCTCCGGCTCCTATGCACTACAATGGGAGCTGCAGGGGTGGTGCCTGCAGATGGGGCAGTGTGCAGAGTCGCCTGACCGCGCCTTTGCGTATGAGCTGGAGAAGGGACATGCCACTTCTTCCAGGAACCACTTGAGGTAAGCGCTGCTTGGAGCCTGCATCCCTTGAGCCTCTCCACATGCCTCAACCCCTTACCCCAGCCCTGATCCCCTTCCCGCTCTCCAAACCCCACGATCCCAGCTCAGAGCACCCTCCTGCACCCCAAACCTCTCATCCCCAGCCCCACCCCAGAGCCCACACCCCAACCCCAATTTTGTGAGCATTCATGGCCTGCCATACAATTTCTATTCCCTGATGTGGCCCTCGGGCCAAAAAGTTTGCCCACCCCTGATATACAGGCTGAGGTGGGGGCCTTTCACGTCTTGCTGCAATAACTATAAGTTTATAATACACTTAGAGCCACTTAAATTAAAGGCTAGATCCATTTAAATCAAATTTAACCAGATCTATCTTCGTAACCTAGAGCACTGGATTTGTTCTCTCACATCACCAAAAATATGGTTAAACAACTTTAAGTTGTTTTGTTAAAATAGATTTTAGGCATGAAAGGGAGCTTTCTTTTCAGCTGTGCTGTTACCTGTCCTGTCTGGTTTTTCCTTCATTCTAGTTTTGTCTGATTCTCTAACATTTATTTGTGAATAAGCGAAGTATATTGTCTTCCTATTCATCCCCTTTGAGATCTTTCAGAAGTGTGCTCTCTCTAATTGTGTCCTCTTTGATTTAGAATGCCACCTCTCACTCTGTTTGCTGTGTATGGACCACAGTTTCTCACATATCCATGTGCTGTTAAAGATGCAGTATGTTTAATGCTCTGGGGCTCAACAATAGATAATTTGCTTTTTTTTTTTTCCAAATGAAAATTAAAAAAAAATTATAGGCTTAACCTTGAACCTGAGAGAGTTTTTAACAGTAGGAGCAAGGGATTGCAAATTAGGAGTCCTGAGGTGCTTTCCTAGCTCTTCCACTGACTTATCTTGAGCAAATCACTTAACTGCTATCTGCCTCAGTTTCTCCATCTAAAAATTGAACTAGTTCTCTCCCAGGGGTGCTGTAAGGTTTAATTAATGATTGTAAAACATTCAGAGATCCTTGAATGGAAGGTATTGTAGAAGTACTAAATTATTAGGCTAACTAGCCACATTATTCAATTGAAAACATTGAGACTGCATCTCTAACAGTCCCTTTCCTATGTATTCTTTGCATAATGTTATCCTTCTCTTTCTTTCATTCCCTTATCACCAACTCCTTTAGACTCGGGATATAAGTCCAGAAGAGATAGATTTAAAGAATGAACCTTGGTATAAATTCTTTTCGGAATTGGAGTTTGGGAAACCGGTAAGTTTGCTAGCTGCAATGATTAATAAAGTCAACCTGCATTTTGTAATGATGCTGTTGCAACTCTACTCTAGTTCCTAGATACTCAATGAGACAGCACTTCCAGATTCATAGAATCATAGAATATCAGGGTTGAAAGGGACCTCAGGAGGTCAGCTAGTCCAACCCCCTGCTCAAAGCAGGACCAATCCCCAACTAAATCATCCCAGCCAGGGTTTTGTCAAGCCTGACCTTAAAAACTTCTAAGGAAGGAGATTCCACCACCTCCCTAGGTAATGCATTCCAGTGTTTCACCACCCTCCTAGTGAAAAAGTTTTTCCTAATATCCAACCTAAACCTCCCCCACTGCAACTTGAGACCATTACTCCTCGTTCTGTCATCTGCTACCACTGAGAACAGTCTAGATCTATCCTCTTTGGAACCCCCTTTCAGGTAGTTGAAAGCAGCTATCAAATCACCCCTCATTCTTCTCTTCCGCAGACTAAACAATCCCAGTTCCCTCAGCCTTTCCTCATTAATCACGTGTTCCAGTCCCCTAATCATTTTTGTTGCCCTCTGCTGGACGTTTTCCAATTTTTCTACATCCTTCTTGTAGGTTGGGGCCCAAAACCAAACACAGTACTCCAGATGAGGCCTCACGAATGTCGAATAGAGGGGAACAATCACATCCCTCGATGTGCTGGCAATGCCCCTACTTATACAGCCCAAAATGCCATTGGCCTTCTTGGCAACAAGTGCACACTATTGACTCATATCCAGTTTCTCGTCCACTGTAACCCCTAGGTCCTTTTCTGCAGAACTGCTGCCTAGCCACTCAGTCCCTAGTCTGTAGCAGTGCATGGGATTCTTCCATCCTAAGTGCAGGACTCTGCACTTGTCCTTGTTGAACCTCATCAGATTTCTTTTGGCCCAATCCTCTAATTTGTCTAGGTCCCTCTGTATCCTATCCCTACCCTCCAGCGTATCTACCTCTCCTCCCAGTTTGGTGTCATCTGCAAACTTGCTGAGGGTGCAGTCCATGCCATCCTCCAGATCATTAATGAAACATGACAGTTCATAACTGAGCCTTGGCACTGACATATAATAGTAGTTCGGTGACCATTTAAAACATTTTAAAGACATAATATTTGACCTTCAGCTTCACAGGAAAATATGCCAACTAGTGAGTCAATATCACTTTCATGTGTCAGAGTTCAGCTTGAGGTTTTACTTTTAAAGGTATAGTTCTCATTCATTTAGTGTCCCCTTTTCCATACTCGCATTCCCTTCTCCTCTCACAAGATCTGGATGGCTGCTACTTAACCTATTACATAATTTTAAGTCAATGAGAGTCACTCTCATATTATAGCTCTGGGTCCTTCATCTGTGGTCAAAAAGTACCAGCTGTCTATAAACTGATCTTGACCCTGTTCCCTCCTCTTTGCCTTCTTCATGCAACCTGTTCTCTGCCAAATATGTTGCAGTGGTTTGCATCAAGGATCCCAGGGTTATTCCCAGAAACAATTCCCTCCAAAAAGTCTAATCAAGAGAATCACATATTTTTATTTCCAGTCCATCTGCATAGCCTGCATTTCACGGCTATAAGAATGACTAAATGGATCCTAATTATCCAATAAGGAATAGAGGGGAATAATCACTTCCCTTGATCTGCCGGCAATGCTCCTACAAATATAGCCCAATATGCTGTTGGCCTTCTTGGCAACAAGGGCACACTGCTGACTCATACCCAGCTTCTCATCCACTGTAATCCCCAGGTCCCTTTCTGCAGAATTGATGCTAAGACAATCGGTCCCCAGTCTGTAGCGGTGCATGGGATTCTTCCTTCCTAAGTGCAGGACTCTGCACTTGTCCTTGTTGAACCTCATCAGATTTCTTTTGGCCCAATCCTCCAATTTGTCTAGTTACTCTGGACCCTATCCCTATCCTCCAGCATACCTCTCCCCACAGTTTAGTGTCATCTGCGAATTTGCTGAGCATGCAATTAATCCCATCATCAAGATCATTGATAAAGAAGTTGAACATAACTGGCCCCAGGACTGACCCTTTGGGCATTCTTCTTGATACCGGCTGCCAACTAGACATCGAGCCATTGATCACTACCCGTTGAGCTGGACAATCTAGCCAGCTTTCTATCCACCTTATAATCCATTCATCCAATCCATATTTCTTTAACTTGCTGGCAAGAATACTGTGGGAGACAGTATCAAAAGCTTTGCTAAAGTCAAGAGATATCACATCCACCGCTTTCCCCATATTCACAGAGCCAGTTATCTCATCATAGAAAGCAATCAGGTTGGTCAGGCATGACTTGCCCGTGGTGAATCCATGTTGACTGTTCCTGGTGACCTTCCTCTCCTCCATAGGCTTCAAAATGGATTCCTTGAGGTCCTGCTCCATGATTTTGCCCGGGACTGAAGTGAGGCTGACCGGTCTATAGTTCCCCAGGTTCTCTTTCTTCTCTTTTTTAAAGATGGGCACTATATTTGCCTTTTTCCAATCATCCAGGACCTCCCCCGATCACCATGAATCTTCAAAGATAATGGCCAGTGGCTCTGCAATCACAGCAGCCAACTCCCTCAGCACCCTTGTGTGCATTAGATCTGGACCCATGGACTTGTGCATGTCTAGCTTTTCTAAATAGTCCTTAACCTGTTCTTTCACCACTGAGGGCTGGTCACCTCCTCCCCATACTGTGTTGCCCAGTGCAGCAACTCCAGTTGTCTTGGGTCTTCCTGATTGCACCCTTGCATGCTCGAGCAATATTTTTATACTCCTCCCTAGTCATCTGTACAAATTTCCACTTCTTGTAAGCTTCCTTTTTGAGTTTAAGCTCACCGAAGATTTCACTGTTAAGCCAAGCTGGTCGCCTGCCATATTTGCTATTCTTTCTGCACATCAGGCTGGTTTGTTCCTGCGCCCTCAATAAGGCTTCTTTAAAATACAGCCAGCTCTCCTGGACTCCTTTCCCCCTTATGTTAGCTTTCCAGGGGATCCTGCCCATCAGCTCCCTGAGGGAGTCAAAGTCTGCTTTTCTGAAGCCCAGGGTCCATATTTTGCTACTCTCCTTTCTTCCTTTTGTCAGGATCCTGAACTCAACCATCTCATGGTCACTGCTGCCCAGGTTGCCACCTTGCTTGCCACAAGGCTGTGAGGAGCCTGTCTCTGCCTACAGATGTTGGTAGCAGACCCTTGGCTATACAAACAATATGGCCTTTAGGGCAGGGGTGAGGAACCTTTTTTCTATCAGGTGTTGTAGGCCACACACAGCCCCGCAGGGATGGGGGTGGAGGCTCGGGGCTTCCCTCTGCAGCGGGGTGAGCTAGTGTTCACAGCTCCGAGGCTCAGGACTTCCCCTACGCTCCAGGGTGGGGCCAGAAATGAAGGGTTTAGGGTGCAGGAGGGGGTGAGGGGTCGGGCTCTCGGATGGGGTTGGGGAAGAGGGGTTTGGGGTGCAGGAGGGGGCTCAGGGGTGGGGCATGGGGTTGGGGTGCGGGAGGAGATTCGGGGTGCAGGCTCTGGGAGGGTGTTAGGGTGTGGGAGGGGGTTCCAACCTGGGGCAGAGGGGTTGCAGTGCAGGCTCTGGATGGGCGGCCCTTACCTCAGGCAACTCGCAGTCAGTGGTACAGCGGGGCTAAGGCACCCTGGCTCTGTGCTGCTCCTGGAAGTGGATGGCATGTCCGGACCCTAGGCAGAGCAGCCAGGGGACTGCGCAATGCACGCTGCCCGTACCTGCAGGCGCCGCCCCCACAGCTCCCATTGGCTGTGGTTCCCGGCCAATGGGAGCTTTTGAGCCAGCACTGGGGTACTGCATATTTGTCCTCTCTTCAATCACATTCCTTAAAATTGACTTAAATCAAAGGTTAACATCTAAAAGAAAACAGTGATGTTAGACCTTGCTCAAAGCAGCAGAAATGAGAGGGGATGTTTCTTCAACATTCGTATTTGTGTCCTTAGTCATGCAGCCATGTCCTCTCCACCTGTCCAGCCTCCGAGAGGGGATTCCCAGACTAGAATAGTGTTCCAAGCAGAAACATGTGTTCTTCTTCGAGTGCTTGTTCAAGTCCATTCCATGTCATGTCATGTCAGCACATGGTATCCATGGGGCTGGCCCTATTGCCCCCTGGAGGCCTGCACTCATATGCCAGTATAAGGGGTGCTGCTGGCTCCTCGCCATCTCGGTTCCTTCTTACCACCCGTGGTGGTTGCTGGAACAGTGTTCTCTTGCTTTGGCAAGCCTTCTCCAGTGGTTTACTGAACTCTTCGTTGTAGTTAGTAAGTGTTAGTTTGTTGGTCCCCTTAAGGAATGTTGTTCCTGGAACGGAGCATGCCCCAGTCCCCAGGCTTCAAACCATGTGCTGCCTGTGCTAAGCCCATGCCAGAGAGCTGTTCCCCCTCCAGCTGTCTAAAGTCCCTGGGGGAGGCTCACTTCAGAGATAAGTGCAGAATCTGCTGGGGCTTCAGGCTGCACACTATCAGGAAAGGGACATCAGTTTGAAAGCCCTGCTGATGGAAGCTGCGCTTAGACTGGTCTCCGAGGTGAGTCGGTCGGACTCGGCACCAAGCACATTTGCCTCAGTGCGTAGTGCTCCTCTGGCACGGTGTGCCCCTCGACACCGTTCAACATCCCCACCGCAGAGGACGCAGCACAAGAAGTGCACAGAGAGAGGGCGCTTTCTGGTGTCCAAGGGGGACCAGAGAGACTTGGGGAGTGAGGTGCGACCTGCACTGGGCCACTTGCCATCCTGGCAGAGGTGCACAACACCATCCGCAACATCCAGCCCTCTAACCTTTGATCCACCTCAAATGCCCTTACATGAGATGAACTATCATGGAATCATACAATCATAGAAGATTAGGGTTGGAAGGGACCTCAGGAGATCATCTAGTCCAACCCCCTGCTCAAAGCAGGACCAACCCCAACTAAATCAGCCCAGCCAGGGCTTTGTCAAGTCAGGCCTTAAAAACCTCTAAGGATGGAGATTCCACCACCTCCCGAGGTAACCCATTCCAGTGGTTCCCCACCCTCCTATTGAAATAGTGTTTCCTAATATCCAACCTAGACCTGCCCCGCTGCAACTTGAGACCATTGCTCCTTGTTCTGTCATCTGACACCACTAAGAACAGCCAAGCTCAATCCTCTTTGGAACCCCCCTTCAGGTAGTTGAAGGCTGCTATCAAATCCCCCTTCACTCTTCTTTCTGCAGACTAAACATAAGAAGATAACATAAGAAAGGCCATACTGGGTCAGACAAAAGGTCCATCTAGCCCAGTCTCCTGTCTACCGACAGTGGCCAATGCCAGGTGCCCCATGAACCTAACAGGTAATGATCTAGTGATCTCTCTCCTGCTATCCATCTCCACCCTCTGACAAAACAGAGGCTAGGGACACCATTCTTTACCCATCCTGGCTAATAGCCATTAATGAACCTAACCTCCATGAATTTAACCAGTTCTCTTTTAAACGCTGTTTTAGTTTTAGCCTTCACAACCTCCTCAGGCAAGGAGTTCCACAGGTTGAAAACAAGCCGAGTTCCCTCAGCTTCTCCTCGTAAGTCATGTGCCCCAGCCCCCTGATCATTTTCGTTGCCCTCCGCTGGACTCTCTCCAATTTGTCCACATCCTTTCTGTAGTGGGAGGCCCAAAACTGGACACAGTACTCCAGATGTGGCCTCACCAGTGCCGAATAGAGGGGAATAATCACTTCCCTCTATCTCCTGGCAATGCTCCTACTAATATCCTTATGTATAAATGTGAAGGAGCTCAGAGCAATACGCTTGGCCTGCGAAATGTTCCTTCTACAGCTCTCAGGCAAAAGTGTGAAAATATTGACGAACAATACAGCGTCAGTGTTTTATGTCAAAAAAAAAAGGAGGGGCAGACTCCAAGATCTTCTTCCAGGAAGCCCTCGGTCTATGGGATTTCTGCGTGAAGCATTCCATTCACCTGGAGGCGTTGCCAATTCCTGGGGAGCGGAACATGCCAGCGGATTGCCTCAGCAGGTCCTTCTCCTCTCACCACGAGTGGTCTGTCCACTCAGAGGTCACCAGTGTAATCTTCCAGAGGTGGGGGACTCCCCAGGTGGACCTGTTCACCACTGTGCAGAACAGGAAATGTCACTGCTTTTGCTCAAGGTTCGATCAAGGCAAAGGCTCTCTCTCAGATGCCTTCCTATGATCATGGTTTTGTTCAATATCTTCATAAATGATCTGGAGGATGGTGTGGATTGCACTCTCAGCAAATTTGCGGATGATACTAAACTGGGAGGAGTGGTAGATACGCTGGAGGGGAGGGATAGGATACAGAAGGACCTAGACAAATTGGAAGATTGGGCCAAAAGGAATCTGATGAGGTTCAATAAGGATAAGTGCAGGGTCCTGCACTTAGGACGGAAGAACCCAATGCACAGCTACAGACTAGGGACCGAATGGCTAGGCAGCAGTTCTGCGGAAAAGGACCTAGGGGTGACAGTGGACGAGAAGCTGGATATGAGTCAGCAGTGTGCCCTTGTTGCCAAGAAGGCCAATGGCATTTTGGGATGTATAAGTAGGGGCATAGCGAGCAGATCGAGGGACGTGATCGTTCCCCTCTATTCGACATTGGTGAGGCCTCATCTGGAGTACTGTGTCCAGTTTTGGGCCCCACACTTCAAGAAGGATGTGGATAAATTGGAGAGAGTCCAGCGAAGGGCAACAAAAATGATTAGGGGTCTGGAACACATGAGTTATGAGGAGAGGCTGAGGGAGCTGGGATTGTTTAGCCTGCAGAAGAGAAGAATGAGGGGGGATTTGATAGCTGCTTTCAACTACCTGAAAGGGGGTTCCAAAGAGGATGGCTCTAGACTGTTCTCAATGGTAGCAGATGACAGAACGAGGAGTAATGGTCTCAAGTTGCAGTGGGGGAGGTTTAGATTGGATATTAGGAAAAACTTTTTCACTAAGAGGGTGGTGAAACACTGGAATGCGTTACCTAGGGAGGTGGTAGAATCTCCTTCCTTAGAGGTTTTTAAGGTCAGGCTTGACAAAGCCCTGGCTGGGATGATTTAAGTGGGAATTGGTCCTGCTTCGAGCAGGGGGTTGGACTAGATGACCTTCTGGGGTCCCTTCCAACCCTGATATTCTATGATTCTATGATTCTATGGTCGGACAGCCTGCTGTATGCTTTCCCTCCGATTCCCCTAGTTTGCGAGGTTCTACTAAAGATCAAAAGGGTCAAGGCAAAGGTCATCCTGGTAGACCCAGCATGGCCTCGCCAGCATTGGTTGAGCATGCTCCTAGATCTCACAGAGAGTAGCTGCTCCCTCTCAGGCCAGACATATTATCGCAGGATCATGGGAGGCTCCTCCATCCAAACCTCGTAGGCCTACACTTGACAGCGTAGCTGCTGCCTGGCTAAATCCTGAGGAGAGGGCATGCTTGGAGCAGATCCATCAGGTTTTGCTAGGTAGCAGAATGCCCTCTACCAGGGCCACCTGTCTGGCCAAGTGGAAATGCTTCACTTGCTGAGTAGCCGAGAGGAGCCTTTACCCAGCACAGCCCTCCTTGCAGTCCATCTTAGAATATCTCTAAGGTCTTTCATTGTCATCAATCAAGGTTCGCTAGGCAGCCATCTCAGCATTCCCGCCCCCAATCCGAGACAGGCTGGTCTTCACCCAGGAGATGATGAGCAGCTTCATTAAGGAGTTGGAGAAGCTCTACCCCCAGGTTTGTGACCAGTTCCACCTTGGGACTTAAACCTGGTTCTGTCTATGCCCTTGGCATCCTGCTCCTTGCTGCTTCTCTCCTGGAAGGTTGCTTTCCTGGTAGTAATCATTTCAGCCAGGAGAGTTTCTGAGTTGACCTTGGAGCCCTCCCTATACTGTTTTCTTCAGAGATAAGGTCCAACAGTGTCCCCACCTCGCCTTTCTACCCAAGGTGCTGTCACAGTTTCATGTCAACCAAAACATTTTCCTGCCTGTCTTCTTCCCCAAACTGCACAAGACAGAAGAGGAGCGACAGTTACACTCCCTGGACATTAGAAGGGCATTAGCCTTTTACATTAACAGGACAAGTCCCTTCCACAAATTGACACAACTCTTTGTTGCTATCATGGAGAGAATAAAGGGTCTCCTGGAGTCATCCCAGAGGATCTCATCCTGGATCACAACCTGTATCCAGGCCTGCTATTAACAAGTGAAGGTCCTGCCTCTGGCCATCGTGAAAGCCCATTCTACAAGAGCGCAAGCATCTTCAGCAGCTTTCCTGGCACATATTCTGATCCAGGACAGCTGCAGGGCCGTGACATGGTCATTGGTCCACATGTTTGCATCCCACTATGCCATCACCCAACAGGCCAGAGATGATGCCAATTTTGGAAGAGCTGTGCCCATGAATTCCTATCCCATCTCCAAGGACACTGCTTGTGAGTCACATGACATGGAAGAGTTAAAACATAGTTAAAAACAAGCAAACAAAAACCCCAAAGCTATAAGATGTAGGTTGAATTTTCTCTTACAAAGTTCATTACCCCCATCCCCTCCAAAAAGGTGAAATGAAAAATAACACCTGTGCATTCTCATTGCTCTACAATGCCAGCACTGGGAATTCAGCCATTCATTAGCAGGGTCTGTATTCACAGTTGGGAGCGGGTATGGAGGGGGGAAAATATATCTCCTTTTTATTTATGAAAGGCCCTTGTTCTACCCCTTCCTTTTGAAAAGAAGAAAATACAGTTATTAACCTTCTGTAACTGTTGTTCTTCAAAATGTGTTGCTCATGTCCATTCCATGACCTTCCCTCCTACCCCGCCCTTGGAGTTGATGGCAAGAAGGAATTGAGAGGGCCAGGGGCTGGTGGCACCCTTATACCGACGCATGAGTACAGGCCTCCACGGGCGATAGAGCCAGCCCTAAGGAGACCATTGTGGGAAAACTCTCCGGCAACAGTGTATGCAGCACATGCACACCTGACATGACATGGAATGGACATGAGCAACACATCCCGAAGAACAGGTTACGAAAGGTAGGTAACTGTATTTTGCAACCACTTGGGTAGATAGCACTGAGAAGTTCCCCCTGCATTAATGACCCTGCAAGGAGTCTAAATAGAAAAATGAAGATAAGAAGGAGCAAGGCCCACCAATGCCTTCCAGTTCCTGCTGCAGTCCCACCAATGGCCTTCTTGCTACAGTCCTGCCAAAGACTTCCATCCATCCCTCCCACGACTCCCTCCCCTCTCTCCTGCATTCAGAAGAAATTAAGTTAATCCTAAGGGATCCTGGTGAAGAAATCCTTTCCATCATCTTAACCTTATGCATGTGAATGAGATTCGCTGCAGTTAAACATTTGACCCTAGGTGCACAATGGTAGCTTTGTTAGCCCATTCTGTCTTGTGTTCTGGGGCTTCCAGGTGTCCCCTGTAGCTGTAACTGCTCCCTCATATTTCTGTCTTGAAAATTTCTGATGGTAGCGTGATAGCTGTGCAGCCACTTGGCTGATGGAACTGCCTTGTGAGTCCGCACGCGTGATCTGTGCACACTGTGCATTGATGCAATGTGTGATCTTTTAATCTGTGAGTAATCTGTCCCTCACTGGAAATTGTGGCAAGTTGAACAATGCTTCACTGAAGTTCTGCTCTGTAAGCTGAGCTCTGCTGCTCGCTTGGTCTGAAAAAGCAGCTGACAGCTCTCAGCAGTAGTACTCCTCCAGGCTGCTAGAAGGCCAGGTCATCGAATGTCACTGCTAAATCATGTTTAATCAGAGGTCCCCTGTTAACATGACTTTGAAATTGAGCAAGTCTCAGCAGTCATCCTGGGATGGATGAGGTGAGGCTCAGGATTGCCAATCCATTCCTAGCCAGTCCCATGGGACCGTGCAGGCAATACCCCAGTTGTTTGAGTGGGATTCGATGTTCAGTCCCTGTAGAGTTTAGGATACTTTGGCAGCATGGACTCCTTTTGGGTATGTCACTGAGACTCTTCCACCTCACACCCCACATGCTTATTCCCTAATTTTGATTTTCCTCAGGACCTGTCCACAGAATATAACATTCAGTCAATAGTTCCATCGGCTTGTCAAATGCACACCAGCACCTTCACCCAAACACTTGTAAGGCAGTTGCAGTTTGGCTCTTTGCTCTGATACTGGGAAGCGGGAGCTGAGAAAAGGGAGACCCCTATTGACTCTGCAAGGCTGTCTTCCGTAGCCCTAAACACTGATGACTGTCAGCCACAGACCTCTTGGGATTCGTAATAGTCATTTATAGTGTCTGCAGCCCAAAAGGTGGCAGTAAAAAGTAGAAATATGCCCAATCCAGAAACCCAGATCCAGTCAATCCCAGAACTTGGGAGAAATTCAGATCAGGAGCTGAAATTCAGAGCAAGATTGCTGCTCAGTTCCACCTCCAGTAAAATTGACATTGGTGAGCTCTCTCTAGTCTCAATCAATGACTCAGGTGTTCAGATACCACAGCTGTGTGAACAGTGTAAACACCTAGGACTGTGCTCTGTTTGTAAAACAAGAAGTGATGTTTTTTCTGTTTGGTAACATGATCAGCAAGTTTATTCTGGATTCACTGAGAGAGAATAGACCAGGGGTGGCCAACCTGAGCCTGAGAAGGAGCCAGAATTTACCAATGTACATTGCCAGAGAGCCACAGTAATATATCAGCAGCCCCCCACGCCCAGGGCCTCCCACCCACCAGCAGCCCCACCGATCAGCATCTCCCCACCTCTGCCCGCACCTCCCGATTAGCTGTTTTGTGGTGTGCAGGAGGCTATGGGGGGGGGAAGGGGAGGAGCGAGGGCACGGCAGGTTCAGGGGAGGGGGTGGGAAGGGGTGGAGTGGGGGCTGGGCCTGTGGCAGAGCCAGGGGTTGAGCAGCGAGCACCCCCCGGCACACTGGAAAGTTGGCGCCTGTAGCTCCAGCCCTGGAGTCGGTGCCTATCCAAGGAGCCACATATTAACTTCTGAAGAGCCGCATGTGGCTCCAGAGCCACAGATTGGCCACCCCGGGAATAGACAGTTGTTGCAGCTGCTTCACCCATACATGGGAGCTGTGCTGTTGGGAAGTGTGTGTAGCACGGCATTATCCAATTAGCAAGGGAAATCATGAGAAAAGGATTTCATTCTGAACAGGCCTCGGCAACATTACCAATCCCACCATAGTTAAAAACAAGCAAACAGAAACCCCAAAGCCATAAAATGTAGGTTGAATTTTCTTTTACAAAGTTCATTACCCCCCATCCCCTCCAAAAAGGTGAAATGAAAAATAACACCTGTGCATTCTCATTGCTCTACAATGCCAGCACTGGGAATTCAGCCATTCATTAGCGGGATCTGTGTTCACAGTTGGGAGCGGGGATGGAGGGGGGAAATATATCTCCTTTTTATTTACGAAAGGCCCTTGTTCTACCCCTTCCTTTTGAAAAGAAGAATGAGCAAGCAAAAACTTTGTTCTTACTGTGATTTCCTTTTTTGCTGTTTTGTTGTTTTGGGGTATTTTTTGTTTCAAATGCTTTACAACTGCCTGTGCCTTCCCTCTGGGGGGTGCAAAATCCATGAAAACATCTTATAAAAATTAAAAAATGGCTTCAGAAAGTATTGAAAACACCTCTCCCTAAATTGTGCATGTGCCGTTGGCCTTCCTTAATCTTCGGTATTTGTGCTACAGCAGATTGTCCTTTTTTTTCCTCTCTTTTTTTTTTTAATTTTATTTTCAGTGTTGATGCAAATCCCTAATGTATCCCCCTGTGTTCTAATCCAGTTTCCATATTCTCTGTGATGTCTTTCCTTATCCTCATTTCCTCATTTCCTCCTCTGCTTTCCATCAGCCTCCAAAAAAGATATGGGATTATACTCCTGGAGATTGCTCTATACTTACTAGGGAGGATAGAAAGGTAATTCTGTCTCACATATGTTGTACCGCAGTATACTCTGTGTGTGTGTGTGTGGTTTTTTTCTCTGACATCGTTTGGGTTTTATGAGTGTGTGGGTGATGACTCTAATTTTTTTAATTTGGCATGAACTCATTATCCTAACAATTAAGTTGGCCAGTAAATTGTTTCAATAAACAGTCCTTAAAACATAATCTGCCATAAAGCTGAGTGGTTGTTTTGCTTTCTTGGCCTGCAATGATAACTGTACTAACAGCATATTGCATCGATGTTACAGTATTATCTGTTGTTTAGTTTTTGTACAGGTGGGTTTTATGATACTTGTGGTTTTTACAATTACATTCCAGCAGGCCTGGCGCATCTCTGAATGTAAATGTTAAATGCCTAAAATCATTGCATCTGTGATTATTGAAAAGTGATGAATTTCTGTGTCTTATCTGTACCATCTTTGTCTTTTTTTTTAATAAAAAGGCTCTTTTATTTCAAAATTAACATTCCTTTGTTTTCCCCTAACCCTAAGCATTATTTTTCCCATTCTTCTTCTCCTTCTTTAACCAGACTGATCTAGAAAAAGACATTTACCTCTACCAGACTGAGTTAGAGGCAGATTTAGAACAAATGGAGAAGCTTTATAAAGCACCAGATAAAAAGCCACCGAAGGTATTTCCGCTTCTTTTCATGCTGCCAATTCCTGTTTCCCAACTCTCTGCTCTCTTCTATTCACTGCTGGACGGTTATTAAATGAGGCTCGGGTACAGAATGCCCCAACCATTCTGATTGCATGGCTTGCTGTGTAGCTGTCAGAAATGATAAAACATGATGCTGAGAATCTGGCTTGAAATCCATTTCAGCTACAGTGTTTCCCCCTCCCCCTCCCCCTTTTCTAGGGTTTGTGTAGAGTTTGGTGTCTCTACAAAAGCCCCTCACTATTTTTCACATGAATAGGCAGCAGCAATCGGCTTGAAATTCTTGGTTGACGTCACGTCACCATCTTGTGCCTTTCAAGCAATCTGCCTTCCCACATTTTTTCACACATACCCCACTCTTATGTCAGGACGCTGTGCCCACCCCAAGATCTGGATTTTTCGCACGAGATTTTATGCAACTGTCCTTAAGCTGCAATTGATGCGGCCTTCTTGGGCAGGGCAGCCATCGCCGCTGTTCTGATGAGAACTAATCCTAGACTAGAAAGATTGATTCGGTAATGCTCCAATTATTATTATTATTTTATTTTAAAGCTGCAATCATTTTGATTGGGACTTGAAAGCTGCTCTTTCAAAGGCCTCATTAGCTTTTGTATATCGTCTGCATTTCTTCCAGTTTATGAATCTATATATGGGGACAGGGGGAGAGACAGACTAAAAGGTAAACAGTATTTCTTCCAAAATTGCCTAGGACGCATTAGCTGGATTAAAAGTGAGCTGATGGGAGCTGGCTTTTGCTACTGAACCTGTGCAGCTGGCATTGCTCCTTAAGGAAGGAACCCGGGCTTAGCCATTTCTTTTCTTCTTAGCAGGATGATACTGATTTGAACGCTGAGGAATGTATTATGCTGCAGAAATGTGATGTACCTTTAAAGAAAACGGGGGCGGAGGGTGTAGGGGGAAAGCCTTGGGAAATAATTATAAGCATGTGTCTCCTGGTCCTGGCCCAGCTGGTTCTCTCTTCTAGCTTTTGGCTTTATTCACAATGACTCATTCGCAGACAATAGAGTAGGCACCATGAAAAGGCATCGGCTATGCTTAAAACCTGTTGCTGCCCCGAAGGACCCCAAGAAAATTGTTGGTCTTCCGCAGAGACATTGACGTATTAGACTGCATTTAAACTGAAATCTCAATGTCTCCCGAAGACCAATATAGTAGTCTCAATGACTTAAGCAAGCCTTTTTCCTTTCTCTGCATCTCTTTGTGTATCAATGACTTCTTTGTTTGGACTTTTGCAGAGTACAGCAAGCAACACTCCTCTGGAAACGTCCTCAGACCACTCATCCTAGTAAGTTTTAGAACCACTTGTTTGTTTTGTTTCACAATTATGGGATTTTTCTGTTAGGATGTTGGAAGTTGTTCTTTCAGGTGACACATGCAGATAATTTTAGCATGATATTTGTGCATTAGTTAAGGGTAGAAGGTCGGCTATATAGTTTTGAAGTAAGTTGGAAGCTATTGTATCATTATTGTTTAGTGGTACCCAAACAAGAAACGATCATTGTTCTACATGCCTTCTATTTAAAAAGCAAAGAAAACTGTAACTCTTACATTTAATGTACAAATAATTGATCATGCTATATGGGCCATGCTAAGATTCTCTCTGACACTCATGTGAGATGAGTTAAAACCATAAGTCCTGTCCAAGGGTCACAGTGCCATAAAATGTCTAGTCATTTTGATTGCAAATGTTCCAATGAGTGGTCCCACCTCCAACTTTCTAGGCAAAGAAAGCAATTAAATAATTCTCAGACTACAATTTTATGCTGCTGTTTTAGAGGAAGATTCAACAGGAGATGTGCTCTGTCCAAATGTATTGCAGATGGAACCAGTTTACTGTAAAAGTTGGACGGAAATTCCAGAGCCAGATGTGCCAATTTACCACCACTGGGGATCTAGCACCTCCCTGTTAACCTGTTATTCTCTTTAACTGAAACAGATGTGTAGTATTCTATCTAGGCACAGTTATCCAATCCAGATGGATGGGGAGTAGGGACGAGCATGTTTTCCCCTCTGATGTCTGCAAATTTCATGTATATTCATCTTCCTTGACTTTTTATGATATGTGGTTTTGACGTTCTATACAGTTAGTTTTGCAGAGTTCCCTTTTGCCTGGGTTCACTTTGCAAAGGAACTTCCTTCCATTATCATAATTTGGAAGGTGTCCTGGCCTTATCAAGTCCATTATTTCATGATTTTTTTTTAATTTTTATTTTCGCAAAGGCAGGGTAATAAAATTAAAGGACATCAGAGTGTGTTGCAAAATATACGTGTCACTTATGTTTGCCAATGACTGGTAAGGATTCTGAATTCCTGACTGCCCTCAAAGAGTTCCAAGTCTTGTAAATCTTCCCTTTCATCAGATTACCTTGACTGCTACTTTCCTGGATCACTTTCATCATCTGAAATCAGTATGCTTCATTCTTCCATCAGGGCCCTACCCAATTCTCACCAAAGTCCAAGGAAACTCCACCATCGACTGCTGTAGGAGTTCAGTTGGGCTCTCCATAAATAAATGATATGCTCATTATTGGCGACAGCAGTGAACCAAAATTCCTGAATTTGACCTCCGTAGAACTCTGTGGAGTGGTTATAATCTCATAATTACCAGTTATATAGATTAAGCGTTTGTTTCATTCTAATTTTTTAAAATGAATTCTGTTTAATCAGTTTCCCATATGTATCTATTCTCCTCACAATATTTACTGTGGGTACAATGGTCAAAAGTCTGTGTACACATTAATATGTGAAGTTATGTCGATGTACATATAATTACATTGTATTATGTAGATACACCAAGGCTAGATTTTCAGTGAAGGCACGTCACTTACTTCCACCACATCTGTGCCTGTTTAGATGACTACCTCCAAACATTGCGCCCACAGTAAATGTTTTAAGGAAACTGAGAGCTGCCTGATCTTTTGTTTCTCAGCTCATGGGGTGGGATCATTCCTTTGAAATTTCCATGCAAGGGGGAAGGTATTCTCTGCACATGGATCTGCCCCTGTGGAAGAGCATGGGGGTGCTACCTCTAGCAGCACAGGCTCCCCTCTCTTCCTGCCCCCACTGAAGCACTTGGGGGTCTGTGCTGTGGGAGGGGAAAGAGGATGGAGGACGGGATGGGTAGCCTGGGAGGAGTCGCACATTGTTCCCCTTCCAGCCCTGTGGAGCTTAGGTGGAAAAGGTAATGCTGCCTGGGGCTTTATCGTCCTTTCTTGAGAGCCACTCCTCTCCCCTGGGTGACCATGGGCCAGAGGAATCCTTTGTAGTGTGGCTTCAGTGGAGCAGAGCTGTCATGGCATGGGGATGCTGCTGGCTGCCAGATCCAGAGTCATAGCACCTCCATGCCGATGGCTCTGGCCTCCCAGGGATACTGGATGCAGGCCCTGCAGCCTGTTTCACAGGGTGGGCAATGATGGGGGAGAAGTCAACAATGGGCCACTGGGAGTCTCCCGAACACTTCCTCTCCCACAGGTGTTTCCCCAAGAGAGGATTGCCTGGGTCACTGGTCTTTAATTACTGGGCTAAAATATATCCCGCTCCCAGGTCACGAACCTCCCGGGAGTAAATATCAGCCTGTAATCACTGGGGCTGCCCATTTGGGCTCCTCAGGAACCTGACTCAGGCTGCATAGTGCTGTGTTTGTGGTACCCATTCCGTGGTTCTGGCTGTGGTTCCCTTTGAAGCCAATAGGAGTTTTGCCTGGGAGCCAAAGAATTGTATTTTGCTTTTCACTAGATCTGTTATTACCCCAGGGCCCTAACTAATGGGAGATCTGGTCTTCTCATGATCTCCTCCCCACTCTAGGAACTGAAATCCCATGAAAGGACCAAATGTCTTGTAATTCCAACTCCATCAATGGCTTTCTGAGTCATTGAAAGAAGCTGTACCCATCAGGTGCCATGTCCCTTCCAAGTAACCAAGCACACACATACATCTGTTGGTATGTTATTGCTGCTCACACAAATCAGATATACATCTGAGAATCATGGGGTCTTAGCCAACTTTCAGATGGTTTCCTCAAATCAACAAATGATTTGATTTTTTTTAAACTTACCAGGACATACTTTATCCCCAGTATAGCTTTGTTATAATAAGATTTCATCTTATTATTATTGTCATTGTGGAGTGTCTAGCTGAAGATGCTCAGGCACGAGGGTTGACAACTTTCTAATTGCACAAAACCAGACACCCTTGCCCCATCCCCTTCCCCACCCCTTCCCTGAGGCCCTGTCCCCTACCCCGCCCCTTCTCCAAAGCTCTGCCCTCCACTCACTCCATCCCCCCTCCCTCTGTCACTCGCTCTCCCACACCCTCACTCACTCACTCATTTTCACTGGGCTGAGACATGGGGTTGGGGTGTGGGCTCCGGCTGGGGGTGCGGGCTCTGGGGTGGGGCTGGGGATGAGGGGTTTGGGGTGCAGGAGGGGGCTTCAGGTTGGGGCAGAGGGGTTCGGAGTGTGGGAGGGGGCTCCAGGCTGAGGAAGGGGGTTGGGGTGTAGGAGGGGGTACGGGCTCTGGGCTGGGGTTGTGTGCTCGGGGATGGGGCCAGAAATGAGGGGTTCAGGGTGCGGGAGGGGGATCCAGGCTGGGGCAGGGGGTTGGGTGTGGGCTCCAGTTGGGGGTGTGGGCACCGGGGTGGGGCCGGGGATGAGGGGTTTGGGGTGCAAGTGGGGACTCCAGGCTGAGGCCGAGGGGTTTGGAGTGTGGGAGGGGGTTCTGAGCTAGAGCAAGGGGTTGGTGCACAAGAGGGGGTTCAGGGTGCAGGCTGCAGGAGGGAACTTGGGTGTGGGAGGGGGTGAGGGGCTGGGGCAGGAGGTTGGGTTGGGGGGTGCAGGCTCTGGGAAGGAGTTTGGGTGTGGGAAGGGGTTCAGGGGTGGGGCAGGGGGTTGGAGAGCGGGAGGGGTTTCGGGTTACGGGCTCTGGGCAGCACTCATGTCAGGTGGCTCCCCGCAAGTGGCGACATGTCCCTCGGCACCTAGGCAGAGGTGCGGCCAGACGGCTCTGTGCACTACCTCCACCCGCAGGCACTGCCCCCACAGCTCCTGTTGGCTGCAGTTCCCGGCCAGCACTCTGGATGGGGCAGCATACAGAGCCCCTATTGCTGTCCCTATGCCTAGGACCCGAGGGACATGTCGCCGCTTCCGGGGAGCTGCACTGAGCCAGGTAGGGAGCCTGCCAGCCCTGCCAACCGGACTTTTAACGGCCCGGTCAGCACTGCTGCCAGGGTCCCTTTTCGACTGGGCGTTCTGGTTGAAAACCGGACACCTGGCAACCCTATCAAGCACTGGTATCAGATGAGATCTGCTCCTGTGAAACACACACCCTGCTTGATTGTTTAGCATGTCTTCTGCCTCTGGAAAAGTCATTTATACTGTGGCAATGTTGACCTTTTGTGTCTGGGAGAGAACAGTGAGCTGTAGGAATAATACTATATGGGAAACTGCTTCTAAGATTCATGCCTTTAGGGAGATTCCTTAACCTTGGCCTGCATGGAGTTCTAATCAATCACTTTAGTTTCTGTTGGCCTAAACAAATGAAGTCATGTCTATTTTTAAAATAAATCTCACAGTCTAATGCCAGGGACAGAATTCTGCTCTTACACCTGCCTGGCAGATCTGGACTCCAGTATTCTGCTCTTCCTACAGGGGAGCTCTGTGCATGTGGACAGAAAAGAACGTAAGAACTGAGATCTGCCATGCAGGTTGGGGCAGAATTTAACCCCAGGAATATACTTTTTAAATTTGAAACAGTCTATGCTATTTGTGAATGGCAGGCAGCAAGGAATAGTGGTTAGAGCAGAAGCTTAGGTGCTGGAAGGTGTTTTTTGTTCCCAGTTCGGCCACTGAATAGCCTTAGGCTATGTCTACATTAACGTGGTAAGTCGACCTGCGCAACACTGCTCCAGCTACATGAATAATGTAGCTGGAGTCAACATACCTTAGGTCGAGTTACGGCAGGGTCTGCCTTACTCTTCTTATCTGGGGTAGAGTACAGGGGTCGACTGGACAGCGATCCGCAGTCCATTTGGTGGGTCTTTACTTGACCTGCTAACTCGACCGCCTGTGGATCGATCTCAGAGCATCGATCCCATCTGTAGCGTAGACCTGCCCTTAGACAAATCACTTACCCTCTCTGTACTTCCATTTCCCCATCTATAGAACACGGGGATAATAATTCCCTGTCTCTCAGATGTGAAGAGAGGTGTAGTTTGTACAGCCCCTTGAGACAGTGGAATGGAGGATGCTATAGCAATGCTAAGTATTTCAAGTGTGATTTCAATACATACATGGTCTTCAGCTAGAAATCTTACCTCAGCTGTATTGACATGCAGAGGTGTAAGAATCACAGGCACCGCTAAGCATGGGTTCACGAGTGATCTCCTCTGACCTGTTCAGATGCTCTCTAAGCACATAGGAAGAGAGAGAAATCAGTCTCTCTTTCTTTTCTTTTTTAACCCATTTTCTAGCTCAGCATATTTACCCAGCTACCAGGCAGCAAGGAAAGAGCTGGAACCAGCGCCAGCAGACACTGCTGGCTTGGAGAATGAAAGGCAAATTTACAAAAGTGTGCTGGAAGGTGGTGATATCCCGCTGCAGGGGCTAAGTGGTCTCAAGCGTCCGTCTAGCTCTGCTTCCACTAAAGGTAGGTTAGCGGAGCACTGACCCCTTCCCTCCATTACACACGGTGAGGTGGGTGAACCACCAAGTGGGGTTGGGTCCTTATCCAAACCTAGTGAGATCTACCTGTCATTCCTCTCTCTTTCACTGCCTTTCATCCTCTTTTCTCTCCCCACCCAGCCTGGCCATGCTTTCCCTTAACCCTATCCTCCACCAACTCCAGCTTACCAATAGGGTCAGGACTCTTCCCTTTGCTTTCCCTTATTTCTGCCTCCCTCTTTCCAACTGTCAGCCAACACCACCTTCCCCTTTTTCTTCCTCCCCGCAGTACTCTGATGTCCTCTTACTGCCACCCTCTGTTGCTGCTGTTCCTGATGTGCAGTCTGATCACGCCAAGCAGTGTCTGCTGGCCTGAGCACGTCTGCATTATTTCAGTGCTATGCACTCTGGGGCTCTCCTGGCTCAAAGAAGCATGGGACGCCTCTCGACCTGGCAATTGCCTTGGAGCCCATGAGATACAGAGAGCGGCCAGCCCAGCAGAGACTGGTGACACTGTTGAGCCTCTGCCTTGGAGTTTGTAGCATACTGGGACAGCCGAGGAGCCTGATGCATCTCTGAGCTGGTTGTAAGCTAAAAATGGCTGGGGGCAGAGGAGCTGGTTCTTTTGTTTTCCAAGCCAATCCTCCTACAAAATAGCATATCACACCTAGGAGTCTCTGTCTTCACCTCCCAGCTGCTTTTAGCAAACATAACTGTGCAAACGGTGCAGAGAGCATGCTCAGCCAGTTCCCAGCAAGCACAACTGCTGATGGCCAGCAGACCTGGTCCACTTGTTTTAGTGCAGACGCTCCCTAACTTGCCTGACCCTGGCAGGAACAACTTATTTGGCAGCTGTTGTGTGGGCAGGGCCATGGTTGGTCTGATCACTGGCTCACAGTGAGGCTGCTTTTGCAATATTAATCCCTCTGCATCCTTGCTAAGGCCCACATTCTGCTAGATGCAGAGTGCCTCCTGCATGGTGTGGAGGATGCTCAACACTTGGCAGGATTGGGCCCTACAAATGCTCCGGGCCTGAATCTGGACCTTCTTCTGATTTTAGAAACTCCGCAGCATTGCAGAATTTAGCTGTATCTTTGCACTCGCTTTTATAACATGGCTTGTGCATTGTCTCTCTGCTTTTCTTTCTTTTGAACACCAATTTTTTAAAGTGCATTTTGTGACATCGAAGCATGTTATCTCTCCTATCTCAATAGCTTTCAAGCATTTAAGCTAACAGGTTGTATTTATTTTATTCTGCATGCTTACCAGTGGATCGTAAAGGTGGGAATGCTCATATGATTGCACCCTCTTCAGTTAATAGCCGAACCTTTAATGCTAGTCATACCAGTATGTTAGGTCATGCATGTACACATAAGAAGCCCTTATCAGCTGCAAAAGCCTGCATTACTGAAATCCTCCCTTCCAAATTCAAACCCAAACTAGCTGCTCCTGCTGCTCTTGTGCAGGACACAAAGGGTATCCTGCTGCCTCATGAGAAAGCACAAAGCTGTGAGAACCTTCGTAGCTCCAGTGCCTTGTTTGATAACAAAAAAGCTTTCCTGGTCAATGTAGGGGAAAGTGTAGAAAACCTTCTAATGCAATCGAAGCAGGAGTATGTCACCAAATCCAGCAGCACTCTGAGCCTGCAGGAGTACAGCACCAGTTCTAGAAAGGGCTACCTTCCCAGGAAGAGTGGGATGGAGTTTACAATGCTGTATAAAAATATGCATCAGATCAACAGGTCCAGGATCCACCTGGGCACCATCTCATCCTGCAGTGTGAGGGATATTGCATCCCAGTTTGAGAACGAGCTGAGGGACAGGAGTGAGCAGAGCCCCAGTGGGGAGAATTCGGAGCAAATCCCCAAAGACACTGTCTCATCCCGCATCACCGCCTTTGAGCAGCTGATCCAGAGATCCCGGTCCATGCCAGCTCTCAACTTCTCCAGTGGGCAAAGCAAATCGCCCACCTCTCCCCAGTCTAAGAGCTGCCTGAGCTCGGCCTATTCAGCAGAATCCCTCCTGGAGTCGCCAAAGCCAAACCAAGAAGAAAAGGATGCTGCCAGCATGGCCAACAACTCCTCTCACTCCTGCAGTAACGTGGAGGACTTGGCGTCAGATCTCAGTGACATTGTCCCCATGGACATGCTCTCGGCTTGCACGGACGAGACTGATCTCCAGTCCAACGCATCCAACGACAGTGGCGGCAGCCTCAGCCATGCCAACGGGCCCCAGAAATATAAATTAAACAAATGCAAAGGAGCTTGCCCAGCTTCCTACACCAGGTTCACCACCATTCGTAGGCACGAGCAACAGCAAGCCTCCAAGAATCCCAGTTCCAAAGGGGATGCCCACGGGGACAGGCACGCGCTCCCGAGAAATGTTTATCTGATGAGCCCGCTTCCCTTCAGATTGAAAAAGCCCTTCCAGCACAGCCCCAGAAAGACTCCTCCCCCGGATTGCCTGGGAGTCCCACTAGTATATAGCACTGAGAACCAGAATAATGCAGCTCAGCCACGAGGATGCCAGGCGGAAAAGAGTCACCACTCCCTGCACAAACTGTGCTGTGAAGACAGACCTCTGGCCCCCAAGCGCCTGTCTTCCTTTGAAATTGTGGAAAGACTTAGCCATTTCCCCAGCATGGAATCCAGTCCAGAAAGTGCCATTCTCCGAGCTGATACGCCAGACTCCTTTAATAATGGGAATATTGTTCCATGTGCTTTCTATCACAGCTTGGATAGAAACAACAACCCGCAAAGCGAACTCAGGACATACCTTGGAGGTGGCTTTTTGTGTACTTTACCACTGTTACTTTATCTGTCTTCCCGTCTTCCCACTTTACTTTTTTCTCCGTATTTTTTGTTGACCCGCCTGTGCATCACCCAATGCTCATTTTCCTCGTGTGTCTGATGTCCTTTGCGTGTCTTGCTTAGCATTTTTGTTCAGAACTCGTTAACAGCTGCCATCCAGCTCAGTTTGCCTTAAAGGCAACTCCTAGAATGTGAAAATCTTGCAATGAGATATTCTTAATCCCATACCACTTGCATATGTGTGAATAAAACACATCAACCCAGTTAATTTGGTTTTCTAAGGAGCAGTTCCTCCAGGTCTAATTGTGTCTCTCTGTTTCTGAGTGTGCAATCATGTTTGTATGTGTTTGCATGGGTGGTGACAGTAATATGCTAAATCATATTTCAATGGCAGCAAATCTTTTCTTCACAAAGTCTTTTTATGTTTTTACTCGCTTTCCCACCTTTGTATTATCCTTTGTTTCAATCTGTGTTCGCAAGTACAGCCCAAAAGGGAAAAAAAAATTCCAAAACATTATCAATATCTGACTGAGAATTTGGTCAACAACTGAAAATCCTTTCAGCTGTAATGGAAGCAAATTGTAGTGCTGTCAAAATATTTTTTTTCCTTTCTGGTGACACAAGATAAGTCCATTTGTTTTTTAACTGCCTTGTGTTGTTTTGAAGTAGATTCAGAATCACCAAGGCATTTTGCACCAGTCGATTACATGGAAACTCCAGAAGAAATTACTCGTAGACGTCATGATGATAAAGAGGTAAAGCCCTTCCTTGTGGTTTAGAAACATTTCTAACAGCTAAATATACAGGAAGTACACCATTTGCCCTTACATAGCCTCTGCATCTCTGTACCTACTTATGGAGGAAGTGTTATGTAGTAGTTAGAACAAGGGACTCCAGATTTCTATTACTGCATCTGCCACTGATTTGCTGTACGACCTTGGGCAAGTCACTTCTTGACCTCTCTGTGCCTCAACTTACCCAGTATTTAAATAGGGAAAATAATACTTACCAACCATGCAAGGATGACATGAGGGGTCATTAGTGTTTGCAAAGTATTTTGAGATCTGTTAGAGAAGTACAGTACACCCTCGCTCTAATGAACCTGTTGGAATTCAAGCCTTTTGTTCATGATAGCCAGGGGTTCATTACAGCGAAAGGACAATCAAAATGAATGATACACTGCTGGAGTAAGTTAATGAAGTGGCCTTAGATGAAAGTGTTCGCTACATTAATTTATTATTAATAATGATACCTGAGGCTAGGAGTCAATCAGGGAGTGTGAGTTTAGGTCACATCTGTGACTTCAGCTGTGGGTGTCAGGGCTCCAGGCAGTCAGCTCCCACAGGAGTGGGACTCCAGGTAGTTGGCTATGAGCCCCGCACAGTGGGGCTGGGGCTCTGGGACTGTAGTTGGGATCAAGATACCGGGTTCGTTATGGCCAAAGGTTCGTAATAATGAAGGACGATATAGTAAGGATGTACTGTGTTGTTATAATTCAGCAGGTGTGCTTTACAGGAGGGTAAAGTGGTCTTTCTATAAGCTAACATGGTGTCAGCAAAGTCTCTTCAGCCAAGCATTAATTAGTAAAGACAAGATTTTCAAAAGCAACTAGTGATTTTGGGTATACCCAATTTTGGGTGCCCAATTTGAGACATTTTAAATGGGTCTCATTTTCAGAAAGAGCTGAATATTCCATCTCTGAATACATTACTGTGTCTCTGTTTGGCACCCAAAATTCACCAGCCCCTTTTGAAATTGTTGGCCAGTATATATACAAACTAACATCATAAGGGAACCACCCAGTCTTTCCAAACACTGGCTAAATTCGATATTGAAGAAAGATACAAACTGTTGGCACTCTGGGAAGTTACTAATTTTAATTAGCCACCTATCTGCTTCTCTGAAAAGCCAGTGACTTAAACTGGGGGATATTTTTTCATTGAAGAATCATGTTATATTCTGAGTTTGAATAATTTTAACATGTTGCTTTGAAATATTTTTAAGCCCTCCTTTTAATTTCTGTGCAAACACATCTTTTGCTATCTCCTCGCATTGTAAAATATATGAATAGCAATTATCTGAATTCATTGGCACTTAAGGCCCTTGGGTGAGTTAGTACAAAGCTTGGACCCCACTCCTGCAGTCAGATCCAGGTGGATGGACTCTTACGCCCATGGAATGCGGGATCAAGGGCCCTCGTTTCCACTAATCTGCCAAAGGATGGGGAAGTCGGAAATACTTTGTTAGAGAGAATTACTTGTTTTACTAGATGATGTTTGTTATGTGAGCCATAAGCAACTAGAGAGAGATCTGCAAAGTCACAAAGGGCATTTAGCCACTCAACTTCCATTGATAGTCAATGGGAGTTAGGTGCCTAAATGACCATCTGGGCCTGATCTAAAGCTCACTGAAGTCAGTGGAAAGACTTCCTTTGACGTCCATTGGTTTTGGATCGGGTCCTTGGTATGCTGAGTTTTTTCATTGTAAATGATCCCATTAAGAACTACCAATAATCTGCTTTTAAAAACTTAAAAACTGTAATGGAATGTATTTTATATGCCAAGCTAATCAACTGGGAACCATTGTGTAGCTGATAGAATTGATCGTGTATATTTCTCTAAAGCTGCTGCTATTTGCCGGCACCTCTGAAGTTCTTTATTAAAGTCACATTTGCTGGCAGTTTTCAAATGCCCTAAACTAGATGATTTACTGCCCATTTTATGCAATTTTATGGCAGAAACTTTTAGAGGACCAGAGACGACTTAAACGTGAGCAAGAAGAAGCTGATATTGCAGCTAGAAGGCACACAGGGGTTATTCCAACGCACCATCAGTTTATCACTAATGAGCGGTTTGGGGACCTCCTAAATGTAGACGATACAGCAAAGAGGAAATCTGGGTCAGAGGTCTGTTATAGTTACCTCAATCTGCTGCTTGACCCAATGCAATATTCGCCTCTCACAAAGTTGCGCTTTAGGCCGACATTAGCTCTCCAGAGAATGTTTTATTTTTTTCCCATTCTGGCTTCATTTAGAATTGCTTTGGCTCTTGTGCCTGGTAAATTAATTGATATCTCTATACCAAGCTGTATATATTAAAGCATGCCTGCTGAGAATTGCTGGTGCACACCTGTGATGCATGCGTTTAAATATCAGCTACTTTTAGTGAATCAAAGGCCTTTTACATCCCTTGCATCAGACTGCTACATTGTCTTCTTGTCTGTGCCTTATGCTTAGAAACTTCATGTCTTGTTGATCCTGGTCATGTGACAGTCCTGTATTTTTGTTAGAAATAGATTATGCTGTTCTCCTTCTTTTGAAAGACGCTCCATACTGCTCTAGGAAAGAGTTGGAAGAATTCCCAGCATGTTTCCTAAATATTACATGATTTAGTCCCTCTAAAAGAGACAAAGGAGGAGATGCTTTTCAAGTCCTCCCATGGCGCTTTTCAAGTCCTCCCATGGCACTTTTCACAAGAGTTGGGGTGTTTAGGTGGCCACATGCCACTTCCCGCCTTAAAGCGTTGTGTATCATTGCTGTGTGCTGTTAAACAGCTGCTGTATTTCACCCCAGAGGTGGCTGCATTTCAGTGATGAGTGAGGTGGTTCCTGTGTGCAGGACTAACTTTTGCTCTCAGTTGCATGGGTGTAACTGAGGCCAGAAATGAACCCATTGTTTTTAAAGTGCTTTGGGATCTTTCAGAATGAAAGGTGCCATGTGAGTGTAAGATATTCATAGAATCATAGAATATCAGGGTTGGAAGGGACCTCAGGAGGTCATTTAGTCCAACCCCCTCCTCAAAGCAGGACCAATCCCCAACTAAATCAATTATTAGTTATTATGATTATTATATTACCAACAACTATAATTATTTTATTTCTAAAATTGCTAATTATTTTTATATTATTATTTTATTGCCATAGTGGCTTAAAAATTGTCAAAATATTTTAGGACCATTTTAATCAGCCAACAAAATCACCCCCTAAAAGCTGTCGATAGACGTGCTCTTAACACATCCTATTTACCTTTTTAACTAACTTGAGACAGTTTTAGACATGCTTATTTTTCTTCAATTCCTCCTGGCCTTTGTCTCTTTCCTACCAATTGAAACAGTGACCATAGTAGCACATGGGCCACGGTGAAGGTGGACAATAGATTTTCAGTGGCGTGTGAGTCTCATGTGAATATCACCCTATTGCCTTCTGCTGGCCAGCAAATTTTTCCTTTATCCAAGGGGAATTTGATCCTTAATCCACAGACTCATTGTAGTTACTGGGGCAGTTGTCCGGTTTGACATGGTCACATGTTTAAACATTTACTTCCGTTAAACTCCCCGCTGTAGGGCTTTCCTTGCCATTGGTTACATTTATACCAGAAGGTGGCACTTGGCCTATTGAGGGATAAGTTCTCTCAGATCCACAGAGCGGATCTGGACTCTGGGGCAAGAAGCATGCAGCAGAATATCTGAACTAAGATCTGCTAGTTTCACCCCCAGATTTGTGCTAGTCTTTGAAAGGGCTGGGAAGCATTTCCATAGCCTTTTCAGTAATGGGTTGAAAACATAATTGTTGTTTTAATTTGTTGTTTTCAATCTTTAGATGAGACTTGCTAGAGCCAAGTTTGACTTCAAAGCACAGACACTAAAGTGAGTATATCTTGATATTGCTGTTTCTATCTCTCTCTGTCTGCTTTTTCTGCATATCGTGCAACATTTAGGATGTATAATAAGACTGATTAATGTTTCTGGAGTGTGTCTCGATCCAGTCATTCAAAGCAAGTCCTTCAAGTCAGTAGAGTAGCTTTGTATACTCTGTGCATCTGCTCCCCATATGTCTTTGAGGCAAACCCAGTTGCTTCACTGAAACAAACAAGTGTTTGTTCCTGCTAGCCCCTCCTGGAGGGTGAGCTGGATTCAACTCCACTTCATCCATCATAAGCCGAGTTGCCAGTTGTGTCCTGCCTGCAGTATCTTTATTACTGGTGGTGTTTTAACAGGCAGGAAGAACCTAGTTGGTTGCTCAGATCCCAGCCTGAGAGAACAGTGTTTTTCACCTGCTCACTGTGTACATTTGATGTTGATGTGGCCAAGAGAGAGAGGCGCTTGTGTCATCCATGTTAGGAGAGGACAGGGTGGGTTTTTGTCATTCACTGTTGGCTGGCCCATAGAAGAGGTTTGAGAGTATGATACAGCTGCTCATGATGGGAGTTAGTCCTTTTGTTCAAGCTAAAAGTTCCTGCTTTTCCAGCTGAAGTTTCCAAGTTCAAATCCCACTGCTGGTCCAAGCAAAGTCCGTAATGCTTGCAAAGGCTGGCTGGCCTTGAATGTCTTGGAGTGTCATATATATAGTGCTTCCATTATCAGCAAATTAGCTTCCTCTTAAACTCTCTCAAAATGGTCCTGTCCCACTTATCTCCTTGTGAAGTGAACAAGTGTGCAGGCGAAATGATTGACCCAAAGTAGGAAAGTGGGCACTGCCAGTGGGCAGCCAGTGGCTAGTGCTTTAACACTTCCTTGACTTTCCTTTCCCCTGCTTGTGAAGGGGAGCATGTTCAGTGAGGTCTGGCCACACCTCCTTTGTGGAAAGCCACACCCATAATGCACCCAGACAGTGAGCAAACCTTGGTATCTCATAGTAAGAACAACAGGGTAGCATCTAGATGAGAGGGTTGAGTGTGATTTATATGCTTCTTCCCAAACCCACCTTGCAGCAGATGGGTTGTTAGGCACCACCCTGGAAAGTGTGAGATACCCAGCAGGTATATAGGATGGCACTTCGGATGACCAGGGTGAATATACACAGCCTCTCTCTCCTGCAGTGAAATTCATTGTGCTTTGTTTGTGGACAGTATTCAGTTCAGCTGTAACCAATGTGTTGTTAACAGGGAACTTCCTCTTCAAAAAGGAGACATTGTGTACATTTACAAGCAGATTGACCAGAACTGGTATGAAGGAGAACACCATGGCAGAGTCGGCATCTTCCCACGCTCCTACATAGAGGTACCTCTTTCCTTTTGAAATGCTCTCATTCCAGAGCCACAGCTCCTCCTGAGAGCAACCCGCTTGTGGGCTCCTGATGGGTCATTGGACTTCATTTCTTTCTTTCAGCTACTTCCGCCTGCTGAAAAAGCCCAGCCCCAAAAGCTTGCCGCAATGCAAGTATTGGAGTACGGAGATGCTGTTGCTAAATTTAACTTTAATGGGGATACTCGAGTGGAAATGTCATTCAGAAAGGTAGGACCCTCATTGGGTGAAAGCATTTATCAAAACAAACCAGATGGTGCATCATTTCAAAGGAGATGATCCACTAAAATTGGCAACCATTTTGTGCATGTTAGAATAATCTAATTAGCTTAATCTAATCCTTGGGGGTTTTATTCAGCACCCATCACCATAGTTGATTGTGATGAGTGTTTTGCAGGGAGGCTGTCTATATCCAAGAAAGCACGCGCGTGCTGTATTCCCACTCCAGAGGGACTAGCATGGGTGCCGTGCTGGTGCTGTGGTTCTGCATGCTAAATTAGGCCTTTAGGGACACCTGTTTAGCCCCATTATCATCACTGGGGTTGCATGGGTGTAAAATCAGGTGCAGAATGTGACTCTGCACTGGGAACATTAACTTTCCATTGATGAATTACTGACTAGCTTGTTCTCCCATAGCATTGCTGAGCCAAACCAGCTCACAAGAGTGAACAGAAGTGAACACATATCTGTGTTACTGTAGTGCCCACGTAAGGCAATGAATGCAGACAGGGAGTAAGCAGGTGCCATTTTCACAGTCACTTTTCAGAGCAGAACTAAACGCATTTATTAAAGTACCTTAAACAGCAAAATTTCTCCATCTCAAACCTGGCAGATGGTTGCACGTGTGTTGATATTAAAATTCCATGTTCCCTATTGTCTTTTTCATTTTATTCAAGGTTGGAGCTTGCAGTTTATGATCAGGATTCAAAAGTCTTTCTTGTGTGTTTTGAAAGCAGAACAGAAGGGAAGAGGATTGGGGGCAAGGCTTGGGGACTCTGCTCTGGGAGTCACACAATGAGATCAGAACCTCAGCTTTCATATTAAAAAAATGTTTCTTGCATCCTGGATGCAAAGAAACTCTGTTAAATGTGACCCAAGAGTGACTGCTGCCTGCCTGAGTCTGCAGACAGCCTGAGCTAGCTTCAGGACAGGTGAACCTCCCCAGTCAGCTGAACTCAGAAACATGCTGCCATGTCAAGGAGGGTGGGGCTACATGCCACAGAGGGCTTGAATTCAACTGGGGCGAGGGCTCTCATCTCCTGTGCTGCAGGTTTACACACTGGGTTAGCATCAGTGCTATGTGATGGTTCTCTCCTGCAGGGCGAAAGGATCACGGTGATTCGGCGAGTTGATGAGAACTGGTATGAAGGGAAAATCTCTGGCACCAACCGCCAAGGCATCTTCCCTGTCACTTACGTGGACGTGCTCAAGCGGCCACTAGTGAAGAATGCTGTTGATTACCCTGAGCTGCCGATGTCTCACTCACCTAATCGCAGCACAACGGCTTCCCCGCAGGTACCCAGACTGGATGTAGCCAGTTACTAGACCTTACAGAACAATAGGCCGCAGTCATTTATGTGCAGGAAGAAATCCCCAGCCAAGGTTAGGGTGTACTGTGCAGCAGCACCATCTGTCCCGTCCAGTTCGCTCCCATTGTACCGGCCCAGGGAAAGCTGAGCCGAAGGGGTTACACTTCGTTTACCAGAAAGACTGAGTGGCTGGGAGGACTGGGACAGAACAGAAAGCATTTCATCTCTGATCACAGGTTGAACCTTGGCTAGGTTGGCAAGGATAGCAAGTTGAGTGAATTTCAGTGCCTTTGTGGGGATAAATCAGTGACTTTGGTCCAGTTTGATGAGACCGGTGCCTACGCAAGTCAAACCATCACTTTGATGGGCATCCTGTTTGATTAAAAGGGTATTGAGACAAAGGGGTCAGCGGCAGTCCTTCCATCAATTTCAATGGGATTTAGATCAAGGTCTAAATTATCCCTCCACATAGCAACTCCAGCTTAGGGCTGAGACAGCTAGGCAGGACAGTGTGTCGGAGGCCTGAGTTACCATTGCCCATGCTGTACATGGTCAGTAGCTAAATGGAAGGCTTGAGTCTCTAGGGCCTGCCAGTCTGACCCCTTTAGGAGCGCAAAACTGGGGAATTAAATTCATCACAGAGACAGCGGCCGGTGGCAGTTTGGGATTGCAGTCTGTCCTGTTTGTAGTGGCAATCTCAGATCCAGAACTGGCTGTGGGGCTCTATAGCCTTTGATACATTTCACCCTGTGCCTGCAAACATTTTTGCTTTAAAGTTAAGCACATACATGATATGTGCAGACGCAGGGCCTGAGTCCCTGGGTGAAGGAGGGAAGAGAAGGTGTTAGCTGGTTCTGTTCAACATACACAACAATACCTTCCAGTGCGTAATGCTGGGGAAGGAGAGTCAGGAGGTTGGGGCATGCAACAGAGACTAGAGAAGGATTGGAAATTTCAGGGCTACAGTCAGTGTCTTTGTCCTTGTCTTCCTTTAGTGGTCTTATTAGCAGGTATTTCTGTTCCTTGCCATTAAGTGAAGAGGAGACAGTGCTTGCTTTCTTGGGGTTCCCTGAAAAAGTGAATCTCAACTTAGCTTCAGTATGTGTGGGCCTGTCACATCCTATGTTGCCATGGCATGCCTGCTGCCGCCTTGCTGCCAGCTTTTCCCTTGGTTTGGAAGTCCTGTACACACCCTTTCTTTGTTTTTTCAGCAGTTCTGTTAATTCTCTCAGTAAAAGCAGTTGTTTTCTTCCTTTCGTTCTTGTTTCCTGCAAAGCATGGCTGGTGCGCACATATGATCAGGGAAAGCTCTAAGCCCATCATGGCCAAGAGCCCTGCACCCCCACACAAGGGCAGAGTTCAGCCCATCTTTGTTCCAGCTTCATAAACCTAGAACTTGCTTTAAAATCAAAGAGCCAACTCCCGGGATGCTCCCTGCCTTGTAGTAATGCTGGCTCCTTCAGCAGCCCCACGGCTCCAGTAACTGAGGGGCAAGGTACTACTCAGTGTGAGTAAGGATTCGCAGTCTGCATGAAGCCCCCAGCGAGAGTTTATCCTCCATGCTGTGTCGCCTGCTTTCCTGCACTCACTCTTCATTTCCCCACTGCCTTCACGTGTGTTTGAGAATTTTGTACTTTTCCTTGTCATTTGGCTTATTTCTATCTTTTTTTCCTTTTCTTTCCTTTAAGTCTCCTGGCTCTGAGCTGCTCCATACACCAACTCCTCCACCTTTGCCTTTCTCACGCCACACCCTGTCTCCAGAGGTGCAGGCAATCACCACGGAGTGGATTTCCCTGACTGTGGGAGTGTCTCCTAGCAGTACTCCTGTCATAACCCCTGCATTGCCTCCTGTCCCCGAAGACTGTCTCTGTCCCATCGACTATCTCTCACCCTCAGCTGCAGCCAGCCCCTCCCCCTCTGTTAGCCTTCACCATTCTAACCTTTCGGGCTCCTCCACGCCACTGTCCATTATATCCACACTGCCATCTTTCCCTTCCAGGCCACCGTCCTCTGCTCACGCTTTCAGTCATACCACTCCGCAAAGTGAAGAAAAGTTTGTTGGCTGCCCTCCCCCCAACCTGAGCAGCTGTCAGACCCCTCACTCGATTGTTGGGAGACCCGAGAGCTTCCTCTCCGAGCTCAGTGACATCATTGGTAACCAAACCAAGGTCCAAAATAATAGAGAAGGCTGCAGAAACAGTGAGAGGGAGGGTTGGAAGGAGACAGACAAAGGCTCTAATCCCATGCCCGAGACCTCTGTGAAGGGTTGCCTGAAAACATCAAATCTAGACAAGAGTATGAGCCCAGAAAAGAGACCCTTTGCTTCCTTTGGGGAAAGCCAATTATGTCAGGAGCTAATCACTACTGAGCAGGGAAATAATGCTGAGAAAAGAGGCACAAGGACAGGTGAACTGAGAGAGATTCGAAGCAGAGCAAACAAGGTACTTCTCCTGCATGTGTATGCTATTCTGAAACCCTACGCTTACTTGTGTGTTCAAATCCTTACTGCTCAGCTGGCCGCACAGAGCCAGTAGCTGTTGCCTATCCCTTTATGGACTGTAGCTAGCTAGTGGCTGTTAGCAATACCGTCTCCAGCATGCAGAGGGCTAAAATGGCCTAGAAGTGGATTCAGCAAGGATGTAGCAAGAGTTAGTTGAGAATAGGCATGAAAGTAGGAATTGCCTTGCCAAATATTCCAAAGCCTCGTCTAGTCTGCTATCCTGGCCCAATCAGTAGTCATTACTAGATGTGGCAGAAGAAGGCATAACACAGCCTCCATGCAATTCACCTCCCTGTACAAAAACAATGGACTACAGGGAATTCCTTCCTTACCCTAACTAGTGATCAGTTTATGCCCTGAAGCATAAATTTAATCCTAGTTAGAGAAAGCACCTATGCTGTTCTCATCCTAATGGAGCCTGAGGTGCTGTGAACCTCTAGCCGGGGTCTGTATATTTGCACAGCCACCTAGTTAAAGTGCAGGAGTCACTTTTTCTTGTAACAAACTCAGTGGGCCCGATTCTCATTTACCCTACACGTCCCTTTATGTAAATGTCACTAATACCCACTGTAACACCCCTTTACACTGCCAGAGTGGGATAAAAGGACTTTAGTGCAAATAAGAATTAAAGCCAGTAGTGTTTTCTCCCAAGAGTGAGTCAGTTATTTAAAATTATATATACACTTCTAGCTGAAGAGCAAGCTATGCTCCATGAAAAGGACAGAGGAATCTTAGGGGAGCTCTCAACTAGCAGGAGGTGGCATAGTTGGCTTCAGCACCCCCCACTCTGCCAAATCTCGACTCATTTATGGTCCCTTGGAGACCATAACCAGCTGGAGTAAGTTACAGATGCCCCCTCAGTTGTTCTTGCTTACACCCAGGCTGTAGCTTTGGCAGCTTCAAAATGAGAGGTTTGGAACTGACTCCTTTCCCCTTTCCTGTATCAAGATGATCTTGATGCAACATAAAATCTGGGTCAGAATTAAACAAGAGAGGGAAAAATGCCTTCTGAGATTGTGTTCCATGCTGCCAAATTATATTTTTTAATATGAAATTAACCAGGATCTTAACCAAAATTGTATCTAAGCTTTACAAAAGCATATAGTTTAGCATCTTTATGTATTGCCAGCAGCTTAACAAAAGCTTAACATTCTGCGTATTTTAAAATGCAGTACAGTTGTAAGCAAAGAAGGATAAGCTAGAAAGGTGTGTTGTCTCGTGCATGGAGTGATGTTTGCAATGTGTGCACCAAATTTAAGTGTATATATAAAGGATGCTCGTATCACAAAAGATGATAGCAGTGATTCTGATAAGAAATCATGCATTTAGCTGACCAACTTTTCTTTCCTTTAAAAGACTGCAGACACTTCATTCTCTTCATCTGCTCTTCTCTCTTCCTCTGCACTTTCTTCCTCTGCTGTCACAATACAACCACCTCCTAGACTTACACGCAGGGTCAGAATGCCCCAGGTAACCATTGTTGGTGATAATTATTCTATGGCTTGGAGCTGTTTCCATCCTATTGTCATTAGTTTGTCATGTGATTGCTTGTCCATATGTTGATTTCACAGGTGAAGTACCTCTGCTGTCTTTAATACAGTGAGCCTGTTAATGGGTTATTTAAAGTTAGTTCCAGGCACTGTGGAAATGATGGACTAAGCAGCGTGGGTGAAATCTTCAGTGGCTGTATGTCAGTGTAGCTTTGTTGAAGTCAATGGAACTAAGCTGATTTACACTAGCTGAGGCTCTGGCCCTAAGTTCCTCTGAAGTGTTAGCTTAGGACATATTTGATCCTGTCAGATCCTGAGTGCCTGTAGCTATGGTGAATTTCAGTTGGAGTTGCTGTGGTCAGTCCCTGGAGGAATCAGTAGCCTAATTAGTAAGAGCAGTGGTGGATTACTGCATGGGCCAATGGGGCCCGTGCCCAGGAACCCCAGCCAATTTATGGGCCCCCTCAGGAGTGCTGGAACTCTGGCCCCACCCCCAGCTTCTCCTCTCCCCCCACCAAGGGCCCTGCTCCTTCTCTTCCCCTTGAGGCTCCACCCCTGGCCAGGCTGGAAGCTGCCCAGCTGTGGTAGATAGGAGGGTGCCTAAATTCCCCCCCTCCACACTCCCCCACATAGAGCTCTCCCAGGCACCTCTTCCCCTGCTCCCCTACCCCCTGCTCCCATCCCCACCCGCTGAGTCTCCTCCCCTCACTCCAGACTTCCGCCCCATTCCCTGGGCTCACCCCATCGTTCTCCAGGAGACTTGGGTCTCAGGTTCCCCCCGCAGGTCTCCCAGGCCCCAAACTTGCTACCCTGGGTTTGCTGGAAGCTGTGGTCTCCATCAGCAACCACAGTCTGCCTCTTGGTGGCAGTGCTCAGCCATGCCCTGGTACTGGCACCTCATCCGGGCACAAGATGCTCATGCAGGGGATGAGGACGAGCAGCATCTGGGCTGGAAGGAGCCTTTGCAAGGGCTTGCCTTGTCCCTTCCTTGCTCGGTATTCTCTGTCAGGGACTGACGCTCCTTCCCTGTGCTCCCGCTGAGCAGGACCTTGCGGCTCCCCATGACAGCACCAGCAAACGGTGACTCACTGCACAGCTCTGTTCTGGTGAGTGACGGTCAAACCCACCTCGCGGGGTCCTGTACTCACTTATTGTCTCAGTGGCACGAATGCCTCAAACTCCCCAGGAGCTGGGAGTCATGCGAAGGTATTCCCAGCCTTGTAGCATCACCAGCAGGAATGATTCAGCAGGCCACATCCTGACCTCTGGTCCCCACACCAACTGTCCTGTCACCTTCAGGTCACACCCTCAGGTGACCCATATGCAGCCACATCCTCCCCTTTCCCCATCACCTTTGGGTCCTGCCCCCAGGTGAGCCCCACACAGCCCTAACCCCACTGCCTTCATTAGATTGCCCATGTGTAACCAAGAGTGCTTGGTGAGCGGGACTAGCCTCTGGTTCCCTCTCCCATCACTGGGCTGTCTATGGGGCTCACAGGAGGTTTTGTTTTCCTGCGAGCCGGCAGCTCTGACTGTTACCTCCGAGGGGCATTCTGTGCAGCGCAAGGGGGCTATTCTGCCAGAGGTACTTCTTGCTGCTCACTGCAACCAGCTGGAGCACCCAGGGAAAAAAATTAGCAGGTGCTTTGCAACCACCAGCAGCCTCCCCACCCCCCAGTGCCTTCCACCCACCGCAATCAACTGTTCTGCAACATGCAGGAGGTGCTGAGGGGAGAGGGAGGCGCGGGAAAGGGGCCCACTCAGGGAGGGGGTGGAACTGGGTGAGAAGAATCGGGGTGGGGGTTTGGGGGAAGGGGGCAAGGCCTGGGTCAGAGCAGGGGGTTGAGCACCCCCAGAGGCTGGAGGAAGCTGGCACCTGTGCACTGTGGGGAGCCCCAGACCCTCCACCTGCCCTGGGCAGGGGGCCAGCGTGCCCAAGAGTAACCCCCAGTCCGTGTCCCTGCCCCCCAGGGCCCACCACCCAGGGTAGGTGGCCCGGGATCCCTGGGAAGCTTTTGCTACCGTCTGTCTCCCACTTCCAGCCTGGCCAGGGCCTTGGGGAGGAAGAGGAGGAGCAGGGGGTGGGGCCCTGTGCCTGGGTGTGGGGGGCTCAAATGTTCTTTGTGCCCAGGGCCCCAGTAAATCTTAATCCATCTCTGAGTAAGAGGGGTGTAATGTATCAAGAAGATGGTTTTATAGAGGTTGTTTTTTATTTGCTTCCAAAAGTTACTAACCACCTTTTTCTGGTATGGGCCAGTAAAGATGGGCTCAGGCTGCAGCGTTCAGAGCTGGAGTGGGAACACTTAAAGCTGTTAGGACCTGTTAGAACCTGGAGTTCTGGCTCAGCACATTAGGAAGGTAGGGGGGCCTTGTAAACTTCAGGATCAGATTTCAAGTGGCCCAAAGTTAGGGGCATGGGGTTTGTACGTGTTTGCATCCAGAGTTTTGGATCTGGCTTACATCTGTAGGACAGTGGGTGGCTAATTCTGTGATTATTGGTTTGATTGCTTTGTGTTGAGGGGAGAGTGTTTCTGGCATAGTTGCTAATGTCCAGCCTGGTTTTTCAGCTGGTTCTGTGGCACCCACTAACACTCAAATTCCCTACAAACACTACCAAAGGAGCCAGTGTTAATACTGTTGTAACATAAACAGCTCAGTGTCAGCACTGAACAGCTGATACCCCCTCCTCTCTATTCCTCCGAAAGGAGTAAGAGGTATTCTAGTCTGTTTACACATCAGTATACTTCCAGCTCACTTCCACTGGCTGGCAATGTATGAAGGAGAAAGCACACTCTTTGCAAAGGCTAGTGTGGGGTGCTGGTTGTTGGGAAACAATCTTGTTTTCACCTGTAAAGTGTGGAAATTTGATCCAGAATTCATGGATGGAGTATGAATCTGGACACCTGTTGCCATTTTTAGTCATTTCCCTGATCATCAGCTGCTCTTTGAGGGTGAAGTATGGAGTTTAGCCTATGATTTGCCCTTCACTCACCTCTGTCCCCATTTCCCCTGGGGACAAGGACTTTAAATGGGCAAATGTTCATTAAACAGCCACCGTCCCAGTCCCATCCCCCAGAATTTACCATTTTGATTTAGATTCCAAGTACCTGACCCTAAGGGTGGGTTTGTTCTAGTTCAGATTTTAAAAAATCAAAATTTGCAATTTACGTGTGGGTTTGTGTTTTCTCCTGGCATTTAATTCACTCATCCCTACTGGGAGCTGTGTGTGTGTGTGTATGTGTGTGTGTGCAGGGCTGTCCCTAGGGAGGTGCGGGGCCCGGGACATTAGAAACTTAGCACCTATCTGCCGGGGGGTGCTCCCCTTGGCTCCGCCCAGGCCCCACCCCCATTCCACCCCTTCCCCCAAGGCCCCACCCCAACTCTGCTTCTTCCTGCCCTGCTTCTTCCCCACCCAGTTCCGCCCCCACCCCTGAGCACGCTGCACCCTTGCTCCTCCCTCTCCCCTGCAGTGCCTCCTGGCGCTGCGAAACAGCTGATCTGTGGTAGGTGCTGGGAGGGAGTGGGAGGTGCTGATCGGCAGGGCCTGCCAGTGGGCAGGAGACGCTGGGGAAGGGCGAGGTTCTGTTAGGGGGGCTCCTCCTCGCTTCCCCCTGCTCACCTCCCTGTTCGCCTCCTCACCCCGCTCACCCATCCACCTCATCTCCCCACCCGTGGGCCCCCACAAAGCGCAGGGCCTGGGGCAGGCGCCCCAATTCACTGTACCCAAGGGATAGCTCTGTGTGTGTGTGTGTGTGTGTGTGTGTTTCCCCATGTGTATGTGAGAGAAAGAGAGAGCGAGAACAGGATGTGATCACAAAATGATAAAGCTAAGGATGCACTTTTAGACTAAACTCTGAACTGATGCTGTTTTATTTATGATTTTCTGCCCTGCTGATAATATGACTTTGATGTCCTTTTCGGGGGGTTATCAAGCCAACATTTTTATTCCATATGCCATGACAACTACAGCATTGTGAGGATCAAGTTAAAATTATGCATTGCATTATGAGAGGCCTCAACCTGCCCTCCAAGTTTGTGGGCAGTTACTTAGGGTGCAGTTAGCACATTTGTATGCACAAATAGATATCCCATTACCTGAATGGCTTGTGGAGACACTGTTTGCATGAGCAGAATTGTAGGCACCAACTCATGGGCCAGTTTCCAAATCTGGCCTTCTATTATTTTTAACTGAATGCTAAAAGCACTAAGTCTTGTCCATGTGAGGAAATGTTCTGGCGTTCCTATACTGGTATAATTATAAAAGTGACATAAGTAAAACCGAAAAAAGGCCACTGTTGTTCTGGATCAGTGTCCACAGGTGGGAGTTATACCAGTAGTAATGATGGTATATATCCTCATATAGACGAGCTCTTAGCAGAAATTAAACTGAGCTACAGAATGCAGATCCAGGTTTGGACCTCAGTTTCGACACTGCTCATCCTCAATGTTTGTGGGTGTTTTTCAGTTTGCAGTCCCAGTTGAGCTCATTCTAGAGAGCAGCTCTTAATTGTGAAATTCAAAGCCAAGTTTTGTTCCAGATGTCAGACCCTCTCACATGTGGGGCTGTTTGGCCTGGGGTTCTGGTTCACTCCTATCTCTAGTACTAACTCAATACATTAAAATGGGCCAAATTCTACATAAATTTACAGTCCCCTCTGTGTGTGTGTTCCCTCTGTGTGCCGCCCCAGCCCCACGTAGTACTGTTTATTCATGTTATAGGTTACCCTTACTGCACATCCGTACCTTATTGCACTAAGTGGGATTTGCAGGGAGGGGCTAAGGGGGTTCTCTAGCTGGTGGTTTTCTGTCATGTTAGATTGCGATTCCTACAGAGGACAGCTCGCTTACTTACCAGATCAGTAGTCGGTGGTCACCAGTGTGTTGCTATATGCAGCACCAAAGTAAAGGGGCCAAACTACAACACCAGATTGAAAAATTATTGTTATGCTTGAACATAAGGTGGTATTATATGTACACATACACCGAATCATAGAAGGTTAGGCTTTGAAGAGACCTCAGGAGGTCATCTAGTCCGACCTCCTGCTCAAAGCAGGAGCAACCCCAACTAAATCATTCCAGCCAGGACTTTGCCTTAAAAACCTCTAAGGATGGAGATTCCACCCCCTCCCTAGGTAACCCATTCCAGTGCTTCATCACCCTCCTAGTGAAATAGTTTTTCCTAATAATCAACCTAGACCTCCCACACTTCAATTTGAGACTATTGCTCCTTGTTCTGTCATCTGCTACCACTGAGAACAGCCGAGATCCATCCTCCTTGGAACCCCCGTTCAGATAGTTGAAGGCTGCTATCAAATCCCCCCTCATCTTCTCATCTGCAGACTAAATAAGCGCACTTCCCTCAGCCTCTTCTCATAAGTCATGTGCCCCATCACCCAATCATTTTCGTTGCCCTCTGCTGCACTCTCTCCAATTTGTCCACATCCTTTTTGTAGTGGGGGGCCCAAAACTGTACGCAGTACTCCAGATGTGGCCTCACTAATGCCGAATAGAGGGGAATAATCACTTCCCTCAATCTCCTGGCAATGCTCCTACTGATACAGCCCAATATCCCGTTAGCCTTCTTGGCAACAAGGGCAGACTGTTGACTCGTATCCAGCTTCTCATCCACTCTAATCCCCAGGTCCTTTTCTACAGAACTGCCGCTTAGCCAGTTGGTCCCCAGCCTGTAGGAGTGCATGGGGTTCTTCCATCTCAAGTGCAGGTCACTTGTCCATGTTGAACCTCATCAGATTTCTTTTGGCCCAATCCTCCAATTTATCTAGGTCGCTCTGGACCCTATCCCTACTCTCCAGCATATCTACCTCTCCCCATAGCTCTCCTACCAATCCATCCCATCATCCAGGTCATTAATGAAGATCTGGAACAAAACCGGCCCCAGGACTGACCCCGGGGCACTCTGCTTGATACCAGCTGCCAACTAGACATCGAGTTTGTTGAAAACTACCCGTTGAGCCCAATGATCTAGCCAGCTTTCTATCCACCTTATAGTCCATTCATCCAATCCATACTTCTTTAACTTGCTGGCAAGAATACTGTGGGAGACCGTATCAAAAGCTTTCATAAAGTCAAGGTATATCACATCCACTGCTTTCCCCATATCCACAGCGCCAGTTATCTCATCATAGAAGGCAATCAGGTTGGTCAGGCATGACTTGCCCTTGGTGAATCCATGTTGACTGTTCCTGATCACCTTCCTCTCCTCCAAGTGCTTCAAAATGCATTCCTTTAGGACCTGCTCCATGATTTTGCCGGGTGAGGCTGACCAGTCTGTAATTCCCCCAATTCTCCTTCCCTTTTTTAAAGATGGGCACTGCACTATATTTGCCTTTTTCCAATTGTCCGGGACCTCCCCTGCTCGCCACGAGTTTTCAAAGATAATGGCTAATTGCTCTGCAATCACATCAGCCAACTCCCTCAGCACCCTCGGATGCATTGTATCTGGCCCCATGGACTTGTGCATGTCCAGCTTTTCTAAATAGTCCTTAACCTGTTCTAACCCTATATTATTAACCCTAAATATATCCGTTTTACCCTGTATAAAGCTTATACAAGGTAAACTCATAAATTGTTTGCCTCCTATAACACTGATAGAGAGATATGCACAGCTGTTTGCACCCCCAAGTATTAATACATACTCTGGGTTAATTATTAAGTAAAAAGTGATTTTATTAAATACAGAAAGTAGGATTTAAGTAGTTCCAAGTAGTAACAGACAGAACAAAGTGAATTACCAAGCAAAATAAAATAAAACACGCAAGTCTATGTCTAATCAAACTGAATACAGATAAAAACCTCACCAGTTCCAGTAAGCTCTCTTTTACAGACTAGCTTCCTTCTAGTCTGGGTCCAGTAAGCACTCACACCCCCGGAGTTACTGTCCTTTGTTCCAGTTTCTTTCAGGTATCCTTGGGGTTGGAGAGGCTATCTCCTTAGCCAACTGAAGACAAAATGGAGGGGTCTCCCACGGGCTTAAATAGACTTTCTCTTGTGGGTGCAGACCCCCTCCTCTCACCTATGCAAAGTCCAGCTCCAAGATGGAGTTCTGGAGTCACCTGGGCAAGTCACATGTCCATGCATGTCTCACAATTTTTACAGGCAGAAGCCATTGTCCACATGGCACCTTGAATGTCTCCAGGAAGACTTCTTATGTGGATTGGAGCATTCCAAGATGCATTGTTCCTTCAGTGCTTCTTGATTGGGCACTTAACTTTGCGAATTCCTTTCTCCAGAAACTGACCAAATGCTCTACTAAGGTTATTCAGAAATCAAGCCAGTACACAGCCAGTATTCATAACTTCGAATACAAAAATGATACATGCATACAAATAGGATTAATAGATTCAGTAGATTATAACCTTTACACAGATGTATCACATGGCATATGTAGCATAGAACATATTTTAGTTATGTCAAATATTCATAAGCATATTTCCATAAAGCCTTATGGGGGGCACCATCACACATGGCCCTTAGTTGGTTCCTCCAGCACTTGCACCAAGAAGTTGTCCCCAACACTTTCCAAAAACTTCCTGGATTGTCTGTGCACTGCTGAATTGCTCTCCCAGCAGATGTCAGGGCGATTGAAGTTCCCCATGAGAACCAGGGCCTGTGATCTGGAAACTTCTATTAGTTGTCTAAAGAAAGCCTTGTCTACCTCATCCTCCTGGTCTGGTGGTCTATAGCAGACTCCCACCACAACATCACCCTTGTTGCTCTTGCCTCTAAACTTAACCCAAAGACTCTCAACAGGCTTTTCTCCAGTTTCATACTGAAGCTCTGAGCAATCATTCTGCTCTCTTACATCCAGTGCAACTCCTCCACCTTTTCTCCCCGGCCTGTCCTTCCTGAACAGTCTATACCCATCCATGACAGTGCTCCAGTCAAGTGAGTTACCCTACCATGTCTCTCTTATTCCAATCACATCATAGTTCCTTGACTGTGCCAGGACTTCCAATTCTTCCTGCTTGTTTCCCAGGCTTCTTGCTTTCATGTACAGGCACGTAAGATAACTAGCCGATTGCCCTTTCTCAGTATGAATCAGGTGGCCTCCCCTGTTGCGCCATCCTCCTTGTATTTCCCCACTTACCTTACATACATATATATCCATATACACTACAAATATATATATATTTGTATATATATATATATTTGTATATATAATAAATATATATATATTTGTAGTGTGTATGGATATATATCTCATATCCATATTATTCATATGTATTAATTATCTGGGAGTGCCCCCAAGGTTCAATCATAAAACTACATTCCTCAATCAAAGTCCCGGATCTAATATTCCCAGGCCCACTATAAGGGACTAATAACAATTGGAAAATAAAATCTGTCCATCAGTCGCATGAGGGAATGTGCAGACTAAGGGACACATGGGGCATGAATGTGTGGATGGGAAAGTAAAGGGGCCCCATAACAGTGTTTAGCTCACTGAACCACCTTCAGTCCATGCATTATACTTTTCCAGGACGATGGGTAAACATCCTCCCCATAAAAAGACAAAAAGCGGGGGAATGTAGTGGCAAGAGAGCCTGAGACATAAGCCCTTGTATCAGAGGCCTAGTATAAGGCAGGACCTGCCAACAGAATCTGGCAAGAACAGGGCTGATATTGCAGAAATACACATTCCTAAGAAGTGCTAAGCACAGAGTACTCATGCAAACACATCCCGATATCAAGTGATACCAGAACATCCCAAGGATGGTACAAAAACATTCCCCAAGAATAATAGGAACACACTGACCCCTCCTAAAAGATAAGGTTAGGATGACAGTACGTAATAGAGATGTTTTGATCGAACCATCATGTACAGATAATGTGATAACTAGCCACATCGGTGGCAGTAACTAACTATGTCAGAGAGGCAGTACTAACTGTTTGTACTGGGATATAAAGGTGTATCTCAGAGGGAGTCTCTTTGTCTGGCCTAGGGAGGAACGGAAAGTCCCGCCATTCACTGAGCTGGTCCATTGTTATGGGCATACATGTTTTAGTGGTCCGGTAGAGTCTGCAGGATACTAGTACCATGCTTCTTGACAGTAAACCTGGCTGGGTGCCTTCGTCCCTTAACGGTTCGCTCAAGGTCTACCATGCCAGCTGTCTGCACAGGACTGAGGCAGCACACAGAGGGAACACACACACAGCCAAACATCTAACAACATCTAAGCACATCTAGTAACAGGTGAAAGGGTTTTACATAAATGTATCTATCTATCTATCTAGGCCAGCCAGAGCCTCCTTTGCATTTCAACTTGTGATACTGATTCTAATTTACACTGAGGCCCCTTTACACCACTCTGAGAGTGCAGAGGGACTGTAGTGTAAATGAATCATAGCCTATATAGTCATTTCCACCAGTGCGATGTGGGTGTCAAACACTAGCAAATCTGTATGGAGATGATTTTCACCCACTTTGCATTGATGGAAATGGCGACACAACATACAGTGTGGTGGAATGAGCGCATGATTTGTATCTGGCATGTGGCCCCATGGATCCCATTCAGCTATGTTTCATTTGTTACCTAAAGCTCTGTCCACACTAAGATTTTTTTTCCCTACAGTTTCCCACTTTTGCTGCCACCAGTTGAGCTCTACCAGTGGAAGCAGCAGCAGGAGCACAAGTGTAGACAGGTTTCTGTCTGGCCCCCTGTGTTTCTAAGCTCAAAGAAGGGCTGCATGAAACTGTGGTTAAAATGCCTGCCCATGCCATGGTAGCACGGGAACATTTTGGAAAAAAAATTCTACCATAGAGCTAGTCCTAGGGTCTGATCCAAAGCCCACCACAGTCCTTCTGTGGACTTCAAAGAGCTTTAGATGAGACCTTGCAGCCCCCCCCCCCCCCCCGCATCCCCAATGTATTGGTATTTTGGTTTTACAAAATCTTTTTTCTTTTAAAATATGTTGACCATTTGAATACAAAACCACGGTGGCAGGGTCATTTGTTGGACAGCAATGTGATTATATAAACATTCCCCTTCTCCCCCCGCCCCTCCAGAAAGTAGAGATGACAAGATCCGGTGCCCACAATTCAAGAAGGATGTTGATGAATTGGAGAGGTTTCAGAGAAGAGCCACGAGAATGATTAAAGGATTAGAAAATATGCCTTGTAGTGATAGACTCAAAGAGCTCAATTTTTTTAGTTTAACACAGAGGAGGTTAAGGAATGGCTAGATTACAGTCTATAAGTATCTACATGGGGAACAAGTATTTAATAATGGGATTTTCCATCTAGCAGAGAGAGGTCTAACACAATCCAATGGCTGGAAATTAAAGCTAGATAAATTCAGACTGGAAATAAAATGTACATTTTTAACAGTGAGGGTCATTAACTACTGGAACAATTTCCCAAGGGTCATGGTGGATTTTCCATCACTGACCATTTTTAACTTGAGATTGGATATTTTTCTAAGAGCTCTGTTCTAGGTATTATGTGGGGCAGCTCTCTGGCCTGTGTTACTCAGGGGGTCCAGACGAGATGGTCACAAGGGTCCCTTCTGGCCTTAAAATCTCTACCTCTTAGGTCGCCTCGTTCTCTTCCCTCCCGCACTGCCTGCCAGCTGGGGATGGGTCCTTATGCTATATTGCCCAGGCTTGTGCCTGTCTAGTTTTACTATCGCAGCAAATTGGGGTTTCCATTCCTACCATTGGGAGATTATCCCACAATCCAGTGGTTCTCCCTGCAGTTCAGTCCACATTTTCCTTTTCTCCTTCTCATCACATTATTCCCAGCTGTACCGCCATGGGCCATGCTGGGCAAATCCTGAGTTAGGGCCAGCTCATCACCTCCACTTTTGGCCCAAGTCCTATTGAGATCAAGGAACAGATGCCCACTAATTTCACCAGGCCTTTGCTATGGAGGGGATGAATGATCAGATTCTGAAAGTGCATGGTGGGAGGCGAGCCAGATGTTTATATATGTGCCAGTGCAGAAGGGATCCAGGTGTAAGTGTATAAACATAATATATATAATTACAGTGTATATGTATATGCACCAGTGCAACTCCCTGTGAGTCCATTTACATGGGTCTTACTATTTTATGGTCTTAAGGGGCATTTCCAGCAAGGAATGTATTAGGATGGGACAGACCTGAGTTTTCCTGAATCAAACCATGTTCCATAGCCATGAAAATCAGCTTTTCTCTCCTCAGTTAACTCTGATTTCTTTGCCTTTGATGTACTATATTGAATTCCTTTACAGAATATTAATTTTGACTTTCTAATCATCCTATTAGCCTTTGAGGACTGATGCAGGAATGACTTCCAAAAGTCCTGTAACAATTTCAGACTACCCAATAAATGCCATGAGCTCTAATTCCATTGTGGTAAGACCATCCCAATCGCTTTCTATTTTCTCTCTACTGAAACATACAAAGTCAAAACAAATAGTTTCTGAGCAAAATGATCCAGGAGTAATTATTAATCCCCAGAGAGACAGATTGACTGGAGTAGATTTCTGGCTGCATTGTGATGGGGTGGGCATACTGGTCAGGGACCTTAAGATGAAGGAACTGGGAGAGGATACTTTAGTCTTTGATGTAGCAATGGGGGAACCTCCAGAAGATTGGAGCTCATGTTCACAGAAACTTCAAGGGAGCTACCCCATGGCTGAGGTTAGCCCCGCTATGCTCCTCTGAACTAGCTGAGTCTCTTGAGTGTCCAAACTCAAACTGGAAATCTCCTGCCATCCATTAAGTTCTGTATTTCCTCCCTCCACTCTGTATGGAAATGCCGTGAAGAGCCTTTCTCCTGAGCTGCAAGCACACCAAGGCCTTTAGAGAACTCAGCAGTGCAGAGAGTGCACAGAAATGAACAAAAAATACGGGGAAAGAGTGAAATGGACCCTCTGGAAAAAGATTTGGGTCTAGCATTTTACTGAAAGCTCAGTAAAGTGGCAACATTCCTTATCCTAGGCAACCCATCTGTATTGCAGACTAGAATAGTAGCCCTACAGAGGACGAGTCCTGCACTTCTTGCACAGGCAGTATGCCCACTGCTTTCCTTAGGAGTTCTGAGTGTGTAAAAAATGCAAGATTGCAGTGTAAATGCAAATATTTGTAGTGGGATTTCTTTCATGTTCCATCCAGTTGCGTGTACCTTGAGAGTCTCCAGACAAGCTGCATTTTCTTGAAAGTAATCTAGGGCATGGGAATGGCTCTCCAGTGGGGAGGTGGTGGGGGGAGGTGGAGAAGGAGCAATGCGGAAGAAAAGATGCACCTAGGTGGCAGTGTTCAGAATGGCTCTAAAGCTTGGGTGTGTGTGGATGTCGGGGTTGGGTCCAGGCCCATCTCTGTTCAGAAGCACTGGTCCCTCTGAAAGGCTGCTGCATTCTTGGAATTCATGTGACAGCTCAGACCCTCACCTAGTGTCAATCAGTGTAGCTCCCATGCAGTGACAATGGCCAGTGGTGCTGGAACATTTTTTAGTGTGGGGCTGCTGAAAGCCAGTGGTCCCCACGCCAAACTTTTTACCTCACCTCTTCCCTTACTCCTGTCTGTACCCTCCCCCACACCCCAGAGTTGGGGGCCAGGGCTCGGAGGGGGGAGAGGGGACGCAGACAAGGGTAAGGGGGCCAAGGCTGGGACCTCACGTGCGAGGCCGGGAGCAGAGCCTCCAGCGTGGGGCCGGCGGCAGCGGGGACCTCGCATGCTTCCAAGTGGCAGGCCATGAACAGAGCCCTGGGCACGGGGCCGGCAGCAGCCAGGAGCTGAGTCCCCAGGCGCGGGGCCAAGAACAGAGCTCCAGGCGCAGGTCCTGCAGCCGGGAGTCAGGACCCAGGTGTGGGGCCAGCAGCACAGGACCCTGGGCGCAGGGTGGCAGGCAGGACCCCAACACAAAAACTGGGGGTGCTTCAGCACCCCCCGCGCCCCCAGTTCCTGCACCTATGACAGTGGTGCACTTGGAGTGACTTCAGCTGCACTGCATCAGTTTACACCAGCTGAGGATCTGGCCCACTCTTCTTTAGGAGGCAGCTGAGCTGTCATTTTCCCTGATCCTAAATGTCTCCAAGGGCCTTTCCAGAGATAATGGCAATGTCCTTTTTCATTAGGGTCTTTGGCCTAAAGGTCTGACACTTGTGCTTCTGTTCATGTCTTTTTCCCCAACAGGAATTCAATGCAATGCTGTTTGCCATCTGTGTCTCTAGCTGCATCTCATCTTTTCATCTCCTCCTCTAGTTGCCTATGCTAACCCTTGAATTTTTTTGCCATTCTGTTACCCTTTGCAGTACACATGCTGCTGCAATGCAATTGCATTGCTGTACTCTCCAATGTCCCCTGTTTAGAAAATCCTATTGTCTGAATCAAGTGGCGGTGGGTGGTTTTGTGCTTTGTTTGGTTTTCTGTGCCTCATTTTTTAATTTTTATTCTGACCGATGTAACTTCTGCTAAAATGTCTTCCTTATAATTTGCTTGGTGATCACACAGCCTTCTCACCATTCACTGAGAGCAGGACCAGATCTCACAGAGTCTGAAAAGAGCTATGTGGTAAGGCCACTGTTTCAATCAGATGCACAGTCATAGACAGACAGTAACGCCTTCATAGAATTTAAAGCTGCCAGCTGCTTTCTTAGTCACAAAAAAATCTAGATATCATTGTATTTGTAATGGAGAAATAGAATTTAGCGTCTAGAAAAACTACCAGAGCCAACATGGAACTGGTATAATGGCATTGTCTGTAGTGGACTAGAGTTAAATGAGTAGTGCATGACTGGAGTGTGTGTTCTCGTATTCCAACTGTAGCGATTGCAATGGTGCCACTGCTGACTAATTGCAACCTCTTATGCTATTGTGTGTTTTTTTTAAACAAATCTTCCAACTAAGTTCCAAATTCTTCTGTATTGCCTGTTTTTCCATGCTTACACCTGGATCCCTTCTGCACTCCACTTCCTGGATATTTACCTGGATCTACAATTCTTTTGTTTGACTGGACTTATGTGCTGCATCTGGAATGTCCCATCTCTTCCTGTCTATTTTTCCCTCCCCCCCATTCCTTGTTGACTGTTCTATGGGTGTTCCGTGGATGTCAATGCTGCCTACCACGCAGGAAGCAGTTTGCAATGAGATCATAAACATTGCAGAAAAGTCTGTTCATTACTGCAGTGCTATTTCTCAGCCTCTTGACTCTCGCCACACGGTGGCCTCTAATGACAATAAACCATCTCTAATCATTTCTCAGCAACCTCAAGCACATCAACAAGGAGCCAGCCCTGACAGGAGTCAAACACCAGGAGACATGTAAGTGGCTCTGGTTGCCCTCTCTCCCGGGGCCTGGTTTGCATCTGTCATGTGCTGTTAAGTGTGGCATTATTTGGTGTTTTCTTTAAAACTCCAGGCCCTGGAGGCATGTGATTATGCAATAGTGTCAGCTTTCATTAAAAAAATAAGGAAGGAAGTTTCTAGCCCTCATCATTGCAGCGAAAAGCCTGAAAACAGGACCCCTGTGTTTATACAGCACCGGGCACAATATGCTGCTCGTACATGACTGGGGTGCCCTGATTTGGGGTTTTGGAATGCTTGGGATGGACAGTACTACATCTTCTCTTTCTGCAGCTTGAATCCTTGTTTCTTACACACAGGTGGAGGGAAAAACTATGTCCCAAGTTTTTGGCCAGGGGGCCTGATTCTTCACTGCCTTGTGAAGTCATTTTCACCTGTGTAGAAGTGGGAGCACGAGCATCCTGAGTGGGTAATGCTTTGCACAGGGGTAAAAAACTACCCAAGGAGCAAAGCAAATCGGGCCCATCATACCAATGCATGGAGACAGAATGACGTGCTTGAGGAAGCTTGTAAAGTAATATGACAGGTTTCAGAGTAACAGCCGTGTTAGTCTGTATTCGCAAAAAGAAAAGGAATACTTGTGGCACCTTAGAGACTAACCAATTTATTTGAGCATGAGCTTTCGTGAGCTACGAAGTGAGCTGTAGCTCACGAAAGCTCATGCTCAAATAAATTGGTTAGTCTCTAAGGTGCCACAAGTACTCCTTTTCTTTTTGTAAAGTAATACAGTCCTTCAAAGCATAATGGAAATTAGCACAGGGTAAATGGTCAGTATATCGTACATACACAGGATCTGAATCAGCTTCCCAGCTGCTGCTCGAGAGATCTCACAATTAAGAATCACACTCCTGCATATACTTCCTACAGGGTGTAGGACTCATGACAGGAAGCCTCATGCCCAGCAGTGAGTGACTGCAGGATCAGCCCCTAAGATAGATGTTGCCCAGATAAAGAGGGACAAGGGCAAGAGAGGTGTGACACAAGGCAGATGGTGGGTGGGACATGGTTAATTAGAGTGGACAATTTGGTGCTAAATGCATAGAAAGTATCATGTCCTGGTGGGACTGCTAGTGCAGGGAATTAGACTCCATAACCTGCTACTTTCTCCTGAAGGTCTCTGGTTCAAATGCAGCCTAGATTGGTGCCTACCATCTGACTCATCGGAAATGAGTTGGGTCCACAGTAGCTCCTAGGTGGCTAGTTGTTCACAGCACAATATAGCCGCTCTTACACTGGCATCAATAGGCCCTCTTTGGCAGTGTCCACAGAGAAACCAAGGACTGAATGGGCTTAGCGACTAATGCTGAAATTCCCAAAGCTGCCTAGGGCAGTGGTTCTCAACCTCTCCAGACGACTGTACCCCTTTCAGGAATCTGATTTTGTCTTGCATACCCCAAGTTTCACCTCATTTAAAACTACATGCTTCCAAAATCAGATATAAAAACACGAAAGTGTCACAGCACACTAGTACCGAAACATTGCTGACTTTCTCATTTTTACCATACAATTATAAAATAAATCCATTGGAATATAAATATTGTACTTACAGTTCAGTGTGATACTTGAGCTTGTTTTTCCACTTGTGAGCCTTGTCTGAAGCTCGAGCCCCAGGTGGTGGGGCTGAAGCATGTAACTTAGCTTTGCGGGGACCCCTGTGGCGTGGGGCCCCAAGCAGTTGCCCTACTTACCATCCCCTAATGCCACCCCAGCATTTGCGATCCCATGACCACCGTGGCGGCTAGGATTGTCCTGGAATCTCCAGGAATTAAAGATTCGTCTTTAATTAAAGATTATATCATGAGATGAAATCTCCAGGAATTCATCCAGCCAAAGTTGGCAACCCTATGGGGGCTGCCACCCCAAGGTTGAGAAACACTGTTCTAGATGAGTTGAGTACCCCCTGGAAGACCTCTGCGTACCCTAGGGGTACACATACTCCTGGTTGAGAACCACTGGCCTAGGGCATTTAAACACATAACTTCCATTAATATCAATGGGGATTGTGTATCTAAATCCCCTAGATGGCTTTGAAACTCTCAGCCAAAACTACTCTCTAACTCCTTGATAAACATTTGTGATTGAAGTCCATTGATGGGGCAGCATCAAAGGAGCTTGTGCTTCCCACCAGCCTAGTCTCTGGAGAACTTGAGGACTAGAGTCTCCAGGGCTGGACATTTGGCACCTATCACCAGCACCGATTTCACTCCCAAGGAGAGGCAGGGCTGAGCCACAAGGCTGGGAACTGGAGCCAAACTTCACTCAAAGCTCCGGGGGTTGCTCAGAGCTATGGGCTTGGATCAGCTTCATCTCCAAACCCACAGGCTCCATCTTGGTTGCAGTGGAGGCGCATGTGTGTATCTCAGCAGAATTTGGTCCCTGATTTCTCCTGTCTATACTCTTCTTCAAACAGTTGCTGTGTACAAAGCGAACCTTTCTCAAAGGCATTTCAGTGAGGCACCAGGACACTCGGTGTGCAATGGAATATGACTAGAGGCCTGGGCAAGCAAATGAACTCCCGTTCTGCCCAGGGCAGAAGTGGATATACCCAGAATTTGGAGGAGGTGGGGAATGGTGGAGTCTTGGTTCTACCAGCAGTACTCCCTGGGAGTAAGGACGGAACAAAGAGGAAGTTGTGGCTTCCTAATCCCAGTTCCTTCTTTAGGATGCTCCTTGCAGTGCAGCTGTACCATTGTTCCTTCATGGGGACTGTGTTCGCGTGACAATGCCTAGCCCTGCTTTAGCAGCACAGGTTGTTTACAATTGTTTTTGGACTCCACAATAGGACTTACAATAAACATGTGGTAGCTTTTCAAAATGCAGTGTGTATTGGACATGACTGGATGTCCGCAGAATTCACTGAATAATTTGTAACATCTCTCTCCCTCTCTTGGCTTTTAGACTTAGCTATCAAGCCCTGTACAGCTATATTCCCCAGAACGACGATGAGCTGGAGCTAAGGGATGGAGATATTGTAGATGTCATGGAGAAATGCGACGACGGCTGGTTTGTGGGTGAGTGCATCCTATGTTTATTTTATTATTATTATTATTATTATTATTATTATAGGCAGTAAAAAATGCGAAATAGTGGAAAATGTCAAAATTTGGAAATTGCTTCAAAATGGAGCAATGTTTTGGGGTTTTTTCCCAAAATTTGTCATGAAATATTTTTGAAACATTTTTAATTTCCTCTCTTTCCATATTTTTTCCACTGAGAACAATACAGGAATGATATCCAGGCAGATGGATTTTTCCCACCAACTTTTTCATTTTTTTCATTTTTCCTCTTGCTACTCTGTAACTTTTCAAAACTTCCCCAGTTTTGGAAAGGTGGCATACTTACAGAATTTCAGTTTTTCTTTGGCCACTCCAGAATTTTTCCAAAGTTGAGGAATCTTTGACATGTTACAGAGAGTGGAGAAAGGAAAATTGGTGGCGGGGGGAAGGGGAGAGGAAGAAATATGTGGAGGGGAGACAAACATAAAATAAATAAATAAAATAGCCCTACAGTCCAGAAAATCAAATTTCCAAAATTCAAAATTTCTATTTTTTAAAGACAGCAGAAAATTTTAAACCAAAAAAAAAAAAAAGCTTTTGGCAAAATTAAGTTTCCCAAAAGGGCCATTCTTCATCAAAAAGTCTCGAAGGAAGAAAATCGGCCGTCTCTAATTGTACTGCCGCACTGATTCAGTGCTGCAGGGCTGCACTGCACTTCATACACACTTCCCCTGGCTCAGGGAACTTGCTCTGAACAAGCCAAGTCACAGGGGAAGGGCTGAGCAGGAAAAGGGTGTTAGAGGGGTGATTGCTGAGAGAAGCAGATTTTAACGAATGATTTGAAGGAAAGGGTTTGGTAGACGAGCAGCGGAGTAGCCGGTGATTATGACTCTCATTTAAGCAGAAAAAAGGAATACACCAATGCACTGCCCATTTCCAAAAGGGATGGTAGCTGGCATGCCTGGTAGCAGCCTCAGCAGAGATGCCAAGAGCTGAATGGGTCACAGACCAAGGGTATGTGCATGCATCAAGCTGGGGTGTGCTTGGCAGTTTGAGGACACATACCTGCCAAGCTCTCACTGAGCAAGCGTGCTAGAAATGGAGTGCAGCGCAGCAGCACGAGTGGGGGGAGAAGCTAGCAGCTGAGTGCGTTCCTAGCTTCCCTGGTGGAGAGACACTCAAGACAGCCGTGTACTATATCTAGGAGAGCTAGCCATGGTTATGTCTCCTCCTCCTCACTCAAGTGTTGACATACCCTGAGAGGCTTGAGAGCCCCTCTCTTGTAACAGGGCTTCCCTCCAGAGCAGGGCTGAGGCACACTATGAAACCTGTGTGTGCCCAGGCCAGATTTTCCAAAGAGCTAAGTATGCTGGGTGCTGAGTTCTTTTGTAAGTTTGACCACAAGCAATGCAATGGGAGATGAGCTCTTTGGACCTCAGGCCCATCTGTGAGTGCAAAGCACATGGAAGCCTGGCCCGATTGTGTTCTGAGGCCACAGGCCCAGATTGTGCTCTCCATCGCACCTGGGCAAATCACTCCATTGATTTCAGCTGATTTAAATGGATGTAGCAAAGATCAGAGTCTGGCCCGTAGGCTACAGCCCTGTCAATCCAGCACTAACAATTGCTGTATTAAAATTAAAAAACAAAATGAGTGCGGTTAGTGACAAAAGTGTTTCAGTTAATTCTATTCAGGAACAACAGAATTTTTGACCAGGACCCCTCTTCTCCTGCATTGCCAAGAACAATGATTTGTACCCAGTCTGGCTTACAAACAAAGCAGGCTGCTCTTTCCATTTCCAAACCCAGTGACCTTCCCCTGTAGCTCCATCTTATTCAATTGCGTTCTCATTTTCTTTCCCAACAGGTACGTCTCGGAGAACAAGACAGTTTGGCACTTTCCCAGGCAACTACGTGAAACTGCTGTACCTCTAAAACAATCATGCGCCTGCAATGCTGATTAATATGCTTTGTTACCAGACAACATTTAAGTAGCAAAGACCTTTGAAATCAGACAATTTATTAATGTAATAAACAGAAGATGAGAAGTGGAATGGGATGTGGTTATGTGGTACAGTTCTGGGTTGAATGTGCAGGTCTGGGTCTGAGTGACGCTGGGCTTACTGTTCTTGTTTGCTGAAGGAAAGAGACAAAGTTTCTAGTTTACAATGCTGCCTTTGTGTTATTTGCCCCTCCTCCCCAAGAGTTCTGAGGACAGAGCTTAGTTTTCATTCTTTTCATTGAGTACTTACCTCTGAGACAGAGTTGGGGGAAGCAGCAGAATAGAGTGTGTGATAGGTTTTGCTTGTGTGAGAGAAAAAGCAATGGGAACTGTGATGCATTGGAGCAACATGCAGCTCTGCAGCTGCTCCCTCTCTATAATGGGGGGGGGCTTTCTCTGAGATTACCCCCATCTGCAAGGTAATTTTCACTCTGCCTCCCACTTTCATTCTCAATTCTTTCTTTGTGATGTGCACCGTAACGTACATGGCTGGCAGAGAACGGCTTTATGTGGTTAGACTAAGTAGCACTCTATCAAATGGGGAGGGGCTTTGAACTGACAGTTTAATCCAGAGCAATCAGCCAAAAAAATACCCTCAACTTTGGTAATATTCTGCTTCATAATATCCACCCCTGCAGGTTTTTCTGTGTGTGTATATGGGTGAGCGTATTGTGTGCATAGAAACGAACAGGGTTCCATGAGGAATCAACCCAGATTTTATAAAAATGGAACACAAATAATGGAGAATGTAGGGGGCACAGATCCTGTTTGCAAATCCCATGGCTGTTTTCCCCCTAAATGTTGTGCTAAATAACTACACACATTTTGAAGTGTACTCTTTGCAATAAAGACTTTATTTTTTCCTGGTATTCTATCGTAGACATTCAGATAGATGCTAGCAAAATATTACTGAGCTTGCTTTTTTTTTGGTGGTGGTGGTTCTTGATTAAACACACACATTTTGGCTGCCTCCTAATGAAACTAGCAAGACAAACCAATTTGTAAAGCTGTGTTTATACAGCTACTACCAGCTGCATATATTTGTACTTTTTTGAAAAAACACAGCTTGCCCACATACTTGCCTGTAAGTCAAAAATTAATGCTCTTTTTGATAGAAATTCTATTTCAAAAAGAAAAAAGTCTAGATAAAACCAGTTGCATCAGACTGCTTCCTACATTGCCAGTACAAATAGCAAAAGTTTAGATTGCTATTTTGGCATCAGCCATATTTAATAATAGAAAATGCCTATTTTTATGCCGATGCTTTTATACAAACTGATTAACAGTAACTGCAACTAACTGACTGTTAGCATGACTTGCAATACGTTTTGATAAATTAGCCATACTCCTGGGTTTAAAAACACTTATCTTTCGCTGAGATCAATGGAAGAGAAGACTCAAAGTGCTTCGGAAGTATGATTGTAAATATGTATATTTAACTTTGTACAGACAATGTACTTACCTTGTATAGAAAAAAATAATTTAAACAAAATGAATGGAAGGAGGAAAAAAGGCAGTTATGAAAGGTTGTTCTTTTTTCATTTTTATTTAAATGAAGGAATTCTATGTAAGCTCACATGAAGAGTGTTAGCACAAAATATCCACTCTAAACCAGATACAAATACAACACAAAGCACCATTATATTTTTGTGCAGGAGTGGGGGTAACTTCAATCCTTATCTTATTTATGGTTTTTGATTTTCTGCTTTTGAGTTGCATTCTTGTTATCTGCGGCAATGTTTAGACCTTTTGCTAGGACTGGATCACACCTAATTAATCTAGCCAACAAAGTAACGTGATGATATTGACTGTCTATAACCAACTCATTTAAAGGTTTATTTTTGTTGCTGTTGCCATTTTTAGTTATATACACACACAAACACACACAAACCGCAATTTATTTTTGTGTTGATTTTGGTTCCGTATTGCAGTGGATGATGATTTGACAATAAATTGAAGGGCTGAATTATTCCTTTGGTCCTAGTCCAAGTTATTTACTGAAGTTTGTTGGGAGTTGTTGTGTGGCCATTGACTGTCAAAAGGAATTTTGGCCTTTTGAAAATGAGCCTTAGGCTCTTCAATCAGGCGCTGTGATGCTCAGCGCTGCAATGCTGAAATGCCTTGAAACATCTGGGCCTAAGTGCCATGCCGACTCAGGGCCTCTGCCTAGGGGTAGACCCTTGTGCTCAGACAAAGCCCCACTAGGGATATGTCTCTAATGCCCACAGCAGGGAGCCACCCAGAGCTAGTGGGGCTGTACTAGAGCTCTGCAGGCAGCCCTTTGAAGTTGTGGCTCCGGCTGGATCTTGGGCTCTGACACTCCACCCCTTTTCCCCCAGTCCCGAAGCTTTAGAGGCTGAGCTGCAACTTCACAGTGCTGGCTACAGAGCTATTGTTAGACCACTAGTGTAAGCCCCACTCTGCCGACCCACCTGGGCTGTGTAGATGTACCCCAAGTGTGGGCGGATGTCTGCCCAGGACATTCAGCTGCAAGATCAGAGCCCCAGGCTGAGAACACCAGCTGCAGCACCAGTGGCAAAGGCTCACTTGCTAAATGACCACCTAAGTAGCTCAAAGGGTTTTAAATGCTGGACTGATGTGAATAAAGGGCTCTGTCATATCATCAGGTTTTAAGCAGAAATCCCCATGGGACTCAAGGAAGGGTTCTACCAAAGAACAAATGACACAATGTGGGGAATCATTGGGCCACAGAAAGCAGAGGTGAAACTAGATCCAAGCATCACAGAGTCCAGCCACTGAAAAGCAGGGTATAGGGAGGTTTGCATGGATTAAGGCTACAGGGGGACAGCTCCATCCATTTCAGGGCCCCTCCCACCTGGTCCTTTAGCATAGACTCTCCCCTCCCCAGACAGCCCCTTGGGCTCTGCCTAACGTGCCCCCATGACCATGTCTTGTTTTCTCCTTAATCAGCACTGCTCCTACCAAGCTTGGTAGCCCCACTCCCCCAAAGCAGATTGGCAGCGGTCAGCTGCACACTGCTGCTTACTTCTCTGCCTCGGATTCTCTGCTGCAACCAGCTGTGGGCAAAGATACCAGTAACCCGATGATCTGGCCTTAAAGGTGACCTGCAAAGGACAGAAAATGCTTGGGTTTGTGCCTTTTATTGATGGATAAAGCAGGCCTGAAAGGCTTTGGGTTGGGTTTCTTTATTTTTTTTCTGCTTGTTTTTTACATTAAAAATTCTCGTCGTCTTTACAGTTGAACGCTGCAGCAGACTGGAGAACTGCTGCAATTGTGTGATCCCAAGAGACTGAATGCAATTGAGAGGAGATGGGCCTGTTAGTCAGTTCGCTTAAACTTTGTTTTTTGTTTCACACCTGTTTTAATTCCCGTGGCTACGGAACATTTGGAGGAAATGATGTCTTGGCTAAAGATGGAGCCCCTGCCCTCACATTAAAGGGATAACAGCTCTCTATACAGGCTGGAGACCCCACCCCCTAAAGCCTCCAGCAAAACTAGGAAAGACCAGACTTTCCACCTTTGGTATGTTGAAAGTAAGAAACAAAGCTGAGCTTGTTTTGTGGGGGAGGGGCGGAAGGACCCCTTTTAGGACTTCCATAATATACAATAAAGAAATATAAAAGGGCATAAACCTTATTTAAAAATAGCCCCTTGCCAATCACTTTTAGACCACCTCTTCTCAGCAGACATTTTAATGGTTTGGCTTACGTGTTTAAACAGAAGTTCCCTCTAAGGGACAGAATTGTAACTTCTCAACTGTGTCTCGTAAGCGCTACACTTCATAGAATCATAGAATATCAGGGTTGGAAGGGACCCCAGAAGGTCATCTAGTCCAACCCCCTGCTCAAAGCAGGACCAATTCCCAGTTAAATCATCCCAGCCAGGGCTTTGTCAAGCCTGACCTTAAAAACCTCTAAGGAAGGAGATTCTACCACCTCCCTAGGTAACGCATTCCAGTGTTTCACCACCCTCTTAGTGAAAAAGTTTTTCCTAATATCCAACCTAAACCTTCCCCACTGCAACTTGAGACCATTACTCCTCGTTCTGTCATCTGCTACCATTGAGAACAGTCTAGAGCCATCCTCTTTGGAACCCCCTTTCAGGTAGTTGAAAGCAGTTATCAAATCCCCCCTCATTCTTCTCTTCTGCAGGCTAAACAATCCCAGCTCCCTCAGCCTCTCCTCATAACTCATGTGTTCCAGTCCCCTAATCATTTTTGTTGCCCTTCGCTGGACTCTCTCCAATTTATCCACATCCTTCTTGTAGTGTGGGGCCCAAAACTGGACACAGTACTCCAGATGAGGCCTCACCAATGTCGAATAGAGGGGAACGATCACGTCCCTCGATCTGCTCGCTATGCCCCTACTTATACATCCCAAAATGCCATTGGCCTTCTTGGCAACAAGGGCACACTGCTGACTCATATCCAGCTTCTTGTCCACTGTCACCCCTAGGTCCTTTTCCGCAGAACTGCTGCCTAGCCATTCGGTCCCTAGTCTGTAGTTGTGCATTGGGTTCTTCCGTCCTAAGTGCAGGACCCTGCACTTATCCTTATTGAACCTCATCAGATTTCTTTTGGCCCAATCCTCCAATTTGTCTAGGTCTTTCTGTATCCTATCCCTCCCCTCCAGCGTATCTACCACTCCTCCCAGTTTAGTATCATCCGCAAATTTGCTGAGAGTGCAATCCACACCGTCCTCCAGATCATTTATGAAAATATTGAACAAAACCGGCCCCAGGACCGACCCTTGGGGTACTCCACTTGATACCGGCTGCCAACTAGACATGGAGCCATTGATCACTACCCGTTGAGCCCGACAATCTAGCCAGCTTTCTACCCACCTTGTAGTGCATTCATCCAGCCCATACTTCCTTAACTTGCTGACAAGAATACTGTGGGAGACCGTGTCAAAAGCTTTGCTAAAGTCAAGAAACAATACATCCACTGCTTTCCCTTCATCCACAGAACCAGTAATCTCATCATAAAAGGCGATTAGATTAGTCAGGCATGACCTTCCCTTGGTGAATCCATGCTGGCTGTTCCTGATCACTTTCCTCTCATGCAAGTGCTTCAGGATTGATTCTTTGAGGACCTGCTCCATGATTTTTCCAGGGACTGAAGTGAGGCTGACTGGTCTGTAGTTCCCAGGATCCTCCTTCTTCCCTTTTTTAAAGATTGGCACTACATTAGCCTTTTTCCAGTCATCCGGGACTTCCCCGGTTCGCCACGAGTTTTCAAAGATAATGGCCAATGGCTCTGCAATCACAGCCGCCAATTCCTTCAGCACTCTCGGATGCAACTCGTCCGGCCCCATGGACTTGTGCACGTCCAGCTTTTCGAAATAGTCCCTAACCACCTCTATCTCCACAGAGGGCTGGCCATCTCTTCCCCATTTTGTGATGCCCAGCGCAGCAGTCTGGGAGCTGACCTTGTTAGTGAAAACAGAGGCAAAAAAAGCATTGAGTACATTAGCTTTTTCCACATCCTCTGTCACTAGGTTGCCTCCCTCATTCAGTAAGGGGCCCACACATTCCTTGGCTTTCTTCTTGTTGCCAACATACCTGAAGAAACCCTTCTTGTTACTCTTAACATCTCTCGCTAGTTGCAGCTCCAGGTGCGATTTGGCCCTCCTGATAACATTCCTACATGCCCGAGCAATATTTTTATACTCTTCCCTGGTCATATGTCCAACCTTCCACTTCTTGTAAGCTTCTTTTTTACGTTTAAGATCCGCTAGGATTTCACCATTAAGCCAAGCTGGTCGCCTGCCATATTTACTATTCTTTCGACACATCGGGATGGTTTGTCCCTGTAACCTCAACAGGGATTCCTTGAAATACAGCCAGCTCTCCTGGACTCCTTTCCCCTTCAAGTTAGTCCCCCAGGGGATCCTGGCCATCCGTTCCCTGAGGGAGTCGAAGTCTGCTTTCCTGAAGTCCAGGGTTCTTCTAGCAGTTAATGGAGATTCTCCTTAAGTGGTAGTGGCCTGTCCTCTTGAAGCAGAAGAATCTGAATTCCATGCCCACTGCTCCCACACAGTTCTGTTGGCCAAGATGTGAAGCAGAGCACCAATGGGTGAGTGCTAGGTGGCTAAGGGGGGTGCTGATAAGACTCTCACCTCTCATCAAAAGCCCAAGAAGAAGTAACACAGACTGAGTAGTTGCCAGAAAGTTCAGGCACAAACTTGAAAACCAATGACAAAACCTGGCATCTTAATTGAGTACCTGTTCTGTCACCCCACTGCCCCTGGGCAGGATGTTGCAGTAACACCAGACAAGTCACTTGCAGAGATGCAGCTTTAATGGCATGCACGCTGGCACCTGCCAGACGTGTACAATTGCAGACCAAAGAAAAGAAGAGAACCACCCCAGGGGCGGCAGGTTTGTAGAAATTTTGGTGGTGCCCAGAACACCCAGAACCCTCCCCCCCACTGCAAACTCCACACACACACACACCTGCCTAAGGCTCTGGGAGGGAGTTTGGGTGGGGGAGGGTGTCTGGGGTTCAGGCAATTGGGGTGCAGATGCAGGCTCTGGGAGGGAGTTTGGGTGCAGAAGGGGTGGGAGGTCAGGCTGGGAGGGAGTTTGGTGGGGGATGGGCTCTGGGGTGCAGGCTCTGGGCTGGGACAGGGGATTGGGTGCAGGCTCTGGAAGGGAATTTGGATGCAGAAGGGGTGAGAGGTCGGGCTCTGGGAGGGAGTTTGGGGGGGGGGAGGGGGTCTGGAGTGCAGGCTCTGGGAACAAGTTTGGATGCTGGGTGCAGGCTCTGGGCAGGGGTGCAGGAGAGGGTGGGTGTGCAGGCTCTGGGAGGGAGTTTGGGGTGAGGGGGTGCAGGAGGAAATTTGGGGGCCGAAAGGTGTGTTTGCGGAAGGGGTGTGGGTGCAGGCTCTGTAAGTGGATGGGGGGGTCTATGCTTACCTGGGGTACCCCCTCCGGCAGCGGCTCCCAGGCAGGGCAGGCCAGGGGGTCTCCTCACACTGCTGTCTCCAGGCACCGCCCCTGCAGCTTCCCATTGGCTGCAGGGGCAGCGCGCAGCGGCACAACCCCCTCACACGGGCTGCGAGGCCCTGCCGGCAGCCACGTGGAACGAGTGCGGAGGAAGCCGCTCAGCCCCGTTGCGCTGCTGGGTAGCGATGGGAGCCTCTGGGCTGTTTTAAATCACCTGGGGGCAGCAGGTGGGGCCAGGGGAAGCATGGGGGGAGGTGGGAAACTTTGCTGGAGCCGGGCCCCTGGGACAGGAATATTCCTGGTGCCTGGGCACCACGGGCCCATAGAACTCGCTGCCCATGCCACCCACAGGTCAAGCCTGCAGTGGCTGAATCTGTGAGGCCCCAGTATTGGGAAAGGTTCCTGACAAAGTTGAACCATATGTTACCACAATGATGATGGACTCTGAAAGAGAGAACAGCCTGGCTGTGAGATCTGAGAGCTTGTCGGGGCTACTTCCCGCCTACAGCTGTGCATGCGCAATTCTCCTTGATGGCCAAAACCTCTCGACAGCACCCAGTCTGAATAGCGGGGCAGGGTTCCTTCCAGTCAACTGGCTGGTGGAATTTACAGAAATCCTTCCGCTGCCTTCAGTGGGCACTGGCTCAGAGAGCCAGCCGCATGGGGAGAGAGAACGCTGCTTTCCCTGCTGAAGCAGTCAGAGCTCAGGCTGGAGCAATTAAACAGGTCCTTTAACGGGCCAGCTGTGTGGATGGCTAATTGCAGTGTAGACATCCCCCTAGGCTCCTTGCCATTACTCATTTAGTGACACCGTGCATTGCAGGTCTTAGGTACAACCACTAGGGGTCAAGCTTTTACATCTCTGGAAGGGACCGACACCACTTTAGAGGTAACCTAGTCCTGGTTGCTCTGATTCTGACCTGCAGGAGCAAAAAGCTTACTTTGCAAAAGCAGCCACTAGCCCTTGACTGTGCAGGCTGCTGACGACTTTTAGCACCACAGCACAAAGCAAGGCTTGGTCTTGTTTGGGCCGCTAGGCATTAATACAAATCATAATGTGGAGATTTAGTGGCTTCATTTCCAAGTGCCAGGCACTCAAACTGCTCAGCTGCCTTACTTGGTCCTCAGCGCTGTAGTACCTCAGCACCGCCCAATCGTCAATGGAGTTTATCCTCACGACCCCTCCATCCCCGGTGAGGCATGGGCTGGACTAAGAGACTTGCCCACGGCTACACAGGATGGTCTCCTGTGTCCCACATCCACTGTACCATCCTTCCTTCTGACGTTGTTGTTCTTGACGAAAACAAGGCTGAATACCTGGTTTAATGCTTTGCCCAGCTAGTCTCTATCAGTGTTGGACAAATACGGAATACATGTCCAGCTACTTAACAGCCTGGGGCTCTTGCCCTTGAAGCGAGAGGTGGCGGTTGTCTTAGAATGTGTAGCCATAATGCAGCTGCCAGAGCATGGATGACCTTCCCTTGTGCCAACAGCATGAAGAGCCAGCTGGCAGCTGATTAACTGGGGCATTGCACTTGCCTTTTAATTTTGCCCCTTTGATTTTGGGTCATCTTGCTTACCTTGTTCTGCTTCCACATGTTAATCATTAGTATATAGGAAGTGAGTGAGGCCACCATGGCCCTCACCCCAATCCCATGCCCTCAACCAAAGATTTTCGGGAGGGGGAGTTAAGGGAGTCAGGGTCAGACTTTTTTCACGTGCCAATATCCTTTTTGCAAAAATTCACATGGGATACCTGCCTGCTTGCCTGGCATGTGGCTGCAGACAGGCCACCCTCTGCTTATTCTTGTTGCAATCTTGTATTAAGATTTTATATTGCTTAGTGTATTATTGTTGAGCATTTGTTTAAAGCAATATAAACATGTTTTTTTTTACTAATGATGGGCCAGGACTGGAGATCTGCAGCTAAAACCCCTGAACTTCGGGAAAGTTCTGACCCGAGCTTCACTACTTGGGCCCAATATTTTTTTACTAAAATGCCTGGTTATATAATACACTGGCTTAGTGTGTGATCCTATGGCCTTATAGGAACTCCAGTGACTGTAACAGCCTGTTAATTATGCACAGCTAAAAGAATGACTTCTTCAGGTGCTGGCCTGGCTTCAGTGCTAAGGTCAAAGGTTCAGCACCTGGAGAGCACAGCATCTGTGTGGTTGCAGCCACAGTGGGTTACATTGGTATGGGATGTGAAGGTTTGTAATTCTCTACATAACCAAGGTGGATCTGTATATATTTAAACATCTTTTAGTAACTAGCAGCCTTGAATCATGTGACCCTTCTCAGATTGTTGTTGCATCAATATAAACTCCTTGGAAACTGCACCAGGCTTGTGTAAAGGGACTAGGAACTGGAGACTCATTCTATCTCCCAGTAGCGCCTGCTCATGAGACTCACATGACTGCCTCACAGTCCCAAAGGAAATAATCTCCCTGCTTGTCACTTGGCCTGGCATGAGAAACCTCCTGGAGGCTGACCTTCCAGAGAGAGAAAAGGAAAGGGTTTGGTCAGAGACTGAAATTAACAAGGAAACTGAAGCATACCCAGCATCTGGAGTCAATTAATGAGGAGCTAGACAAATTCTCTAGGACCCCTTCTGCTAAGCTATGACCCATGGATTGAGACCACCTTGTCCCCTGTGACACGAAGGAGGGACATTAACTATGTTAGCATGTGCAGAAGCAGAGTGTTTAACAACAGTCCCTCGTGGCAAAGGGAAATTCTGCCAAGAGGAGAACCCAGGACTGGTAAAGGACCTGTGGGAGACAGACACAACATAGGGCTCATGCACAATTTCTTTGGCCTAAAGGGGCTCATTGGATTATTGCCTTCCTGCTGATGGGTGTGTTGTGATGCTGCCTGTCTGGACTGGGTTAGTATATGTGGCCAGCTTAAGGGAGTTACTTACAGCATGATGCAGCGCACTGAAATTTTAATTCTGTGGCAAGGCCTCATTTTAACTGAGTGCTTTGCATTATCATTATCATTATTACTTATTGTTTTATGGTGGCCACTGAGCGCTGGACGGTTGGCAGGAAACCCAAAGAGGACAGGTCCCTGCCCCAAAAGTGCTCTAGAATGTATTATAAGGGTTCTCATAAGAAACAGTTGAATTTAGTGACCCAGCTCTCTAAATATTAAAAACATCTCATCAGTATAGTCTGGTGGCTGGGGCATTTGGTTGGGAGGCAGCAGTGCTGGGTTTGATCCCTGGCTCTGCCACGAACTTGCTGTGTGACCTTGGACCAACTGCCTCTGCCTTGACCAATTATAGAGGAAGCTTTTTGGCGCAAGGGCTGTGTCTCACTCTCTGCTTGGGGTAATAGCAGTAATAACTTGGGGTTCTTGGGGTAATAGCAGTAATAACCCAACAGGGTCAGATTCTGCCACTCTTGAGGTACTACGCCGGGAGAGGAAGGCTGGCAGAATTTGTTCTCAGATGAGTAAAAGCAGGGTAGAAGACGATATGAATGCACCATGAAACTTACCAGAGTCAGAACTCTTCCTTGGGGGCGGGGGGTGGGGGGGGGGTGGTACTGACTAACACCTGTGTGCCACATGGCCTGGATTTTACAACAGGAACAGTACAGTAGTATATTAAGCTACACAACTCACTAGATAAACAGGAATAGAAAACCTGACATATGTGCACCAAGGACATGTTAATGCTACCATTCACCTGAAATCAGGAAGCTGCAGTGATCTAGCCACCATAATGTTTACAGGTCTTCCTTTCACTTGTCACCTTAGGCTATGTCCACGCTGAATTGTAACCTGGGCTTACAATTGCTGGACCCAGGTCTCAAAGCTGTGCTAAACACGTCCACACCACACTGCACAGGCCTTCTGATTCAGGTCAGCAGCTTGAGCTTCAGCCATGCTGCCAAATGATAGGGCTTGGACCCATCCCCCACAGCAGGGTCTTAGGACCCAAGTCCTGAGTGGTTGCTGACCCAAGTCAGCCTGATTTGTATGTGGCTGGAAGGGGGCTTGGGCTCAAAGCTGAGTCAGATCCCGGGCTTAGTGTGCAGTGTAGCCAGACCCTCAGTGACATGGCAGAGCGCCTGCTAGAAATGCCAGGAAATACAATAACCAAATCAATGTTGCATTTAGCCTTGGGGATCATTTTCAAAAGCACCTAAGTGACTCAGGAGCTCAAGTCTGATTTTCAAACTGACTTAAGAGCCCCAATGAAAGTCAATGGAATTTAGGGTCCTAAGGCCCAATCATTTTTGAAAATGGGACTTAAGCTCCTAGGTCACTGAGCTTTGAAACCTCACCCTTTTTGTAAGTCTCTGTACATGAGCCACCTCAGCACAGGAGGCTGGATGTAATGACCTCTCAAGGTCCCTTCCAGCCATACGTGTCTAAGAGCATATGGCACCTAGAGCTCCCTATACTTGCAGGGAATGCTCAGCTGCGCCATCCAGTATGTTTACAAAGGGCTGTAGCGTGACAGAGAATTGGCCCAGTGGGTGGGATTTTCCTAGCTCTGCTCCCAGAGAGGTCAATGGGAGATTTACCATAGCTTTCAAAAGGAGCAGAGTTAGGCTAATGCTGAGCACTTTGGGACATTCCACCTGGTGGTGTTACTACCCTCTAGTCTTACTGCAAATGATACGATTTCGTACAGGCAGTGACTGTTGGATTACACTACCCAGAATCCTTAGCACAAGGGACGCTCTGTTTGTGCTTATAGAGTCAAAAATAAAGCCTGGTGAGTAGGTAGAAGCAAACCTTAAGCTCTTTCCTTAGAAAATCCCATATGTATCCAACATTTCACAAATCAAACATACATGACCCTCAAAATGCTATGCACAGGAAATGAAGGAAATCATGAGAAATCTGACAAGCAGCAGTTCAGAGGTGACTGAACTGTGGCAGAAAGTTACAGACTATTGACAAAGTATGCTGTATGCCGTGGATTCCCAAAATGCATTCCCACAAATCTGCCTTCTCAATGACTTTGTCCACAGCAAATTTGGATAGACATTAAAGGGAATTTGTCAGTGTTGCTCTCTTCATTGCCAGGAGATGTTTAATGATGTACTGGAACAAAGAATGGCTGCTATCTGATACAGAGAGGATTAATAGCTTGGATGCATGCATACCTCTGGAGAAAAGTAACCCATCAAATGGGGCATTCACCCAGGGCTGCAGATAATAGAGAGGGGGCCTATGCCTTGGGACAGTTTAACTTGTGGGCTAATTTTCTATGGGCGGCACCTAAGTAATCCTGCTCAGTTTCACAAACTTTAAGTAGAATGAATCTGCATTCCCAACCGCAGCTGATCCCAGTCTTGGAAATGTACTTGAGCAGGAGTTTATTGGTGTTTGCATTGTTTGTCCATTCGATCCATGTGTGGGTAATAAAGATAACTGACAAAAAGAAAAGGAGGACTTGTGGCACCTTAGAGACTAACCAATTTATTTGAGCATAAGCTTTCGTGAGCTACAGCTCACTTGCATCCGATGAAGTGAGCTGTAGCTCACGAAAGCTTATGCTCAAATAAATTGGTTAGTCTCTAAGGTGCCACAAGTCCTCCTTTTCTTTTTGCAGATACAGACTAACACGGCTGCTACTCTGAAACCAAAGATAACTGAAGTAATGTGTTGAAAGGAATTCCCCTCCTGCAGTGAGCAGTTGCTTCTTTTCTAAAGTGCACCAGGCCCATGCTTGACCTCACCCCAAAAGTGCACCCACCATTGCTTGATCTACCACTGGTCTTACCAGCCTGTTCCCTTCCCAGAATGTTTATGGGGTTACATAAAATCTGAGCAATTTGCCCTTTTTTCTGGACAATACATTGAGGAGGCTGGATAATGGAGCCCTGGAAAGAACTCCCACCTTAGTTGGTGGAGCTGCACCTAAGTGGCCAGAGATGAGCAATGTTCTGTGTAAATCACTTCCCAGTAGGTGATAGATTATGTAAGGGGTAGTACTCTACTCAGGCTCCCTCTCTTCTCTCACGGCTCCTCTCACAATCTCAGAAATGGTGCTGCTGGTAGAATGACCCCCTGAGATATGGTGAGCTATGCTGGCATCTTTAGCATTGACATCATTCAGTTTCAGAGTTAATGTAGGAATTAGATGAATGAAAGACATTCCATACATTTCTAAGATCTGTTGTTTCTGTCTGGCTGCAGACTGACGGGGCAGTCCAAATCTGGGAACATTCCAAAAGGTTTCTTCACAGCCATAAGGGCTAGAAATATTTTCTTTTAATGTAAGCGTAAGTGCTGCAGAGACTGATGGGGGCCATCAGCAAAATGCTGATAGATATGGCACGCTGGCAAGTACTAGTTAATATGACTTGTCAGGAAGGGAAAGGAAGTGTGACTCGACATTTGGTCTCGGTCTAGGGAGAGCAATGCAGCAGGCAGGGAAAAGATGACAGAGAGACTCTTTCTCCAGTTGTGGGCTCAGTCCTGCATTCCTTACTCAAGAGGCTTTTGTCTTTACATCAGCTTATCCATGTTTTAGGGGATAAGGCAGTGAGGGAGTTCTGTGCCCTGTGCCCACTGTGTCACCCGCAACTTTGGGAACAAGCCTATATTTTTGCCATCAGAGCTCACCACATGGTGCTGCCAACACAGAAAGCAAGCCATTATCCAGTACACTAGTTCATTCAGTCTCAATGCTTAGACCTAAGCCATCTTGTTCGTATGAATTGAATGTCATTACAGGAAATGTTTCAGAGTAACAGCCGTGTTAGTCTGTATTCGCAAAAAGAAAAGGAGTACTTGTGGCACCTTAGAGACTAACCAATTTATTTGAGCATAAGCTTTCGTAGGCTACAGCCCACTTCATCAGATGCATAGAATGGAACATATAAGAAGAAGATATATATACTGTGACAAAATTCCTGCTCTACCTTGGTGGGTCTTGCGCTTATTGGCGGATTTGATGCATTGGAGCTTCACGGCAGCCCTCAGCTTGGCCGTTTTTCTGAATTCACAGTCCAGGTCGACTCCTCCTGTGTCTGACCAGGAGTTGGGAGGATTTGGGGGGAACCCGGGCGTGCCCTCTACTCCGGGTTCCAGCCCAGGGCCCTGTGGAATGCAGCTGTCTTCAGTGCCTCCTGGAACAGTTATGTGAGAGCTACAATTCCCTGGGCTATTTCCCCATGGCCTTCTCCCAACACCTTCGTTATCCTCACCATAGGACCTTCCTCCTGGTGTCTGATAATTCTTGTACACACCTCAGTCCTCCAACAGTCTGGATAAAGAAGGTGTTGGGAGAAGGCCATGGGGAAGTAGCCCAGGGAGTTGTAGCTGTCGCACAGCTGTTCCAGGAGGCACTGAAGACAGCTACATTCCACAGGGCCCTGGGCTGGAACCCAGAGTAGAGGGCGGGCCCAGGTTCCCCCCAAATCCTCCCAACTCCTGGTCAGACACAGGAGGAGTCGACCTGGACTGTGAATTCAGAAAAACGGCCAAGCTGAGGGCTGCTGTGAAGCTCCAACGCATCAAATCCGCCAATAAGCGCAAGACCCACCAAGGTAGAGCAGGAACTTTGTCACAGTATATATATCTTCTTCTTATATGTTCCATTCTATGCATCTGATGAAGTGGGCTGTAGCCCACGAAAGCTTATGCTCAAATAAATTGGTTAGTCTCTAAGGTGCCACAAGTACTCCTTTTCTTATTACAAGAATTGTGGGTTATCTTTTTTTCTCTCTGTTTCTGCTCTTCAGCTACATCCCTTTGGAAGTATAAGGGCCCCAGTCCTTCTTTTGGAGTCCCAAACCACTGCCACAATAGGAATGATGACTGATGATCTATGTTCTTCGCTCGTCTGCAAAATGTTTCTTTTCTCCTTGGCCTACACCTCTTAATTTTTGTCTCTCTCTGTGAAATATTTGGGGGCACAATGTGTGTGGAAGATGCTACTCAGAATAGAGGCCAAATTATACAACTCATTGGGGCTCGCATGAGTAAGTGCCATGGAATTGAGCCCCTCCTGTCTTGTCTAGACTTTCAACAGTCTCCAGATTTTATGGGCAAACATATATGGAAAATTGTGCCTGTCGAGAATCATTTTTATTCCTTGCTTTGAGAAAAGCCAGAATCTTGATACAGTACTAGCACTGAGCTTGAAATAAAAATGCAGGATCAAATCATAAGGTGATGTAAACCGGCAAAGCACTATTTTTTCAACCTAGTTACACCTTTGGGTGATACGGCCAGTAATTTTTACAAGAAGGGCTTGAATAAAGTCAAGGCTTTTGATGTAACACAGTATAATAATATATAAAATGTTGTGGTAAATTGAAGAGTTACCACCGTCCTGAGCTAGATCTAGTTCCAGCTAACTCTACACAAGGGCTGTTAAACTAAAAGAATTCCTGTAAAACGCACATTTGTATTGGATGCCACTTATTTTATGGGGCAGCATCAGAAATACAATGTATAATTTTATACAATGATTATACCCCTAAGGTCTATAATGGAAACAGAGCAGCGGGCTGTACCGTGACCTTGCTAAGTTTATACTATGGAGGAGGAATGACTGAATTTTGAGAACCGTGTCAGTATATTTATGGCTGCATCTGTAACTTTCACTCCATGCATCTGAAGAAGTGAGGTTTTTACCCATGAAAGCTTATGCTCAAATAAATCTGTTAGTCTTTAAGGTGCCACCGGACTCCTTGTTGTTTTCATAGAAAGAAAAACACTGCACTGCCAAATGTACTTTGCTCTTTTAGTCAAACTAGTGGTATTGAACATTGCTCATTTATGACCATATTTGTAGAGGCGGCTAGTAAATATACTGACATATTTTTTCAAACAGTCAATCCCTGGTAATAGCCAGATCACTCCTGTATTAGCACCTCCACACAGTAAATGTGGCCAACCCTCATTGCAAGTCTTTTGATATTTGGCATCTCTCTTAAAGCTACAGCTCAGGCTTCCATTAAAAAAACCAAAAGTTTCTAGCTGTCATTGCTCTAAGCTGTGAAATCTAAAGACTGACAAAAGCCAGCAGGCCAAGCCCACCCATGATTATTCCTTTCAGATCTCATGATTTCGGGACCACCTGACTGGTGCCTTTAGCGCAGCCTGGAGCGGGCCAGCTGCGCTCGGCGCTGTGCAGCACGGGCTGGGCTCTCAGCGCTCAGCTGGCCCAGCGATGGGGCCCAGGCACCGGCTGGGGTCGGCTCAGGCCACCCCCGGCAGCAGGCAGCGCCCTTCTCCCCGGCGCCGGGGGCCGGGCGGGGCGTGAGCCCGCCCAGAGGCGGGGCGGCCGGTTCCCGTAGAGCAGAGTCCCGACTCGGCCCGAGCAGGAGCAGCCGCCGCCGCCGCCGCCGCTGGAATGAGCAGCCACCGCGTCACCCTGCAGGGCCCGGGGCCCTGGGGCTTCCGCCTGGTGGGGGGCAAGGACTTCGAGCAGCCGCTCACCATCTCCCGGGTAGGGACCCGCTCCGCCCGCCACCCTCCCGGTCCCTGGGCTGCAGGGGGCAGGTGTGTGGGGTGGGGCAGGGGGGGCTGCCCGGAGTGAGGTACAGAGAGGGGTATTGGGGGGCTGTGGGTGTGCGGGTGGGTGGTGCAAGAGAGGGGTTTGGGGGCTGGTGCAGAGAGGGGGCATCGGGGAGCTTCCCTTGTACTTGGGGGATTGGTGCTGTGGGGGGGCTAGTGCAGAGAGGGGCCCCTGTGGGTACTTGGAGGATTGGGGCAGAGAGGGGGTGTTGGGGGGCTGTAGGTATGAGGGGTGCTGTTGCAGAGAGGGAGCCTCGGGAAGGCTTCCCCTGTGGGTACTTGGGGGTGTGTGCAGACAGGGGTGCTGCAGGGGGCTGTAAGGGGGGGCTGCAGGGTATGGTGCTTCATGCTCTGGGATTGTTCGTGGAATGGTCCCTGGCTGCTGCCGGGGGAGAAAAGATCTGGGCAACAATCTGGTCTGCAGACCTCTCCAGTCCCCACCCCACCTATTGCAATGACTGGAAAGCCCCTAATTCCACAGGAAAAGGCTCTGGGAGTTCTGCTCCTTTGCCCACCTGGGAATGTGTTCCCCTCTCTCACATGCCAGATTTGTCCTGGAGCTATTGGAATCCACCCCTGTGCTATCTCCAAGCCAGAGTTGCCAAGTCTGACTCCAACAATCCTTTAGCAGGAGGGAGCTAAATTCCCTTCCTTTTAGGCATTGATTATCTACTCTAACAATGAAGGAAACTTAGCAAAGTAAAAAGAAAAGGAGTACTTGTGGCACCTTAGAGACTAACCAATTTATTTGAGCATAAGCTTTCGTGAGCTACAGCTCACTTCATCGGATGCATACTGTGGAAAGTATAGAAGATCTTTTTATAGACAAAAGGTTTTCTCTCCCCCCACCCCACTCTCCTGCTGGTAATAGCTTATCTAAAGTGATCACTCTCGTTACAATGTGTATGATAATCAAGGTGGGCCATTTCCAGCACAAATCCAGGGTTTAACAAGAATGTCTGGGGGCGGGGGTAGGAAAAAACAAGGGGAAATAGGTTATCTTGCATAATGACTTAGCCACTCCCAGTCTCTATTCAAGCCTAAGTTAATTGTATCCAATTTGCAAATGAATTCCAATTCAAGTGTCTCTCCCTGGAGTCTGGTTTTGAAGTTTTTTTGTTGTAATATCGCAACTTTCATGTCTGTAATCGCGTGACCAGAGAGATTGAAGTGTTTTCCGACTGGTTTATGAATGTCATAATTCTTGACATCTGATTTGTGTCCATTTATTCTTTTACGTAGAGACTGTGCAGTTTGACCAATGTACATGGCAGAGAGGCATTGCTGGCACATGATGGCATACATCACATTGGTGGATGTGCAGGTGAACAAGCCTCTGATAGTGTGGCTGATGTTATTAGGCCCTGTGATGGTGTCCCCTGAATAGATATGTGGACACAGTTGGCAACAGGCTTTGTTGCAAGGACAGGTTCCTGGGTTAGTGGTTCTGTTGTGTGGTATGTGGTTGCTGATGGGTATTTGCTTAAGGTTGTGGGGCTGTCTGTAGGCAAGGACTGGCCTGTCTCCCAAGATTTGTGAGAGTGTTGGGTCATCCTTCAGGATAGGTTGTAGATCCTTAATAATGCGTTGGCGGGATTTTAGTTGGGGGCTGAAGGTGACGGCTAGTGGCGTTCTGTTATTTTCTTTGTTAGGCCTGTCCTGTAGTAGGTGATTTCTGGGTACTCTTCTGGCTCTATCAATCTGTTTCTTCACTTCCGCAGGTGGGTACTGTAGTTGTAAGAATGCTTGATAGAGATCTTGTAGGTGTTTTTCTCTGTCTGAGGGGTTGGAGCAAATGTGGTTGTACCGCAGAGCTTGGCTGTAGACAATGGATCGTGTGGTGTGGTCAGGGTGAAAGCTGGAGGCATGTAGGTAGGAATAGCGGTCAGTAGGTTTCCGGTATAGGGTGATGTTTATGTGACCATCATTTATTGGCACTGTAGTGTCCAGGATGTGGATCTCTTGTGTGGACTGGTCCAGGCTGAGGTTGATGGTGGGATGGAAATTGTTGAAATTATGGTGGAATTCCTCAAGGGCTTCTTTTCCATGAGTCCAGATGATGAAGATGTCATCAATATAGCGCAAGTAGAGTAGGGGCATTAGGGGACGAGAGCTGAGGAAGCGTTGTCCTAAGTCAGCCATAAAAATGTTGGCATACTGTGGGGCCATGCGGGTACCCATAGCAGTGCCGCTGATTTGAAGGTATACCTTGTCCCCAGATGTGAAATAGTTATGGGTGAGGACAAAGTTCAGCCACCAGGTTTGCCGTGACATTATTGGGGATAGTGCTCTTGACGGGTTGTAGTCCATCTTTGTGTGGATTATCATACACATTGTAAGGAGAGTGATCACTTTAGATAAGCTGTTACCAGCAGGAGAGTGGGGTGGGGGGAGAGAAAACCTTTTGTAGTGGTAAACACCCATTTTTTCATGCTTTGTGTGTATAAAAAGATCTTCTATACTTTCCACAGTATGCATCCGATGAAGTGAGCTGTAGCTTACAAAAGCTTATGCTCAAATAAATTGGTTAGTCTCTAAGGTGCCACAAGTACTCCTTTTCTTTTTGCAAATACAGACTAACACGGCTGTTACTCTGAAACTTAGCAAAGTAGGCTGACTTGGTGATAGGCTTCTCAGGGCTGATGGTGAATTAGTGGGAGAGTGTGCATGCACACATGTAGGTGAGCTATTGATTATTTTATAGCACTCTCAACTGTTATACCTGCTACATCCTTTCACACACCCCAAAAAAAGGTGGTTCCCAAAGAGTTCATGACCTAAACATGGGCTGGCTAGAGAAGTGAGGCTAGGACACAGGCTGGGAAAATAGGGGTCAGGACAACCACAGGCTGAGAGATGTATGTCTCTCAGTGGCTCAAGTTGTAGTATTCGGGGTTTTGGTTCTTGATTTTCTTGTAAAACAGAGAAGTAGAAGTGGGTCTTGCGAGCGGTGTGAGTAAAGTGCAGGGGTGGAGGTTTGGCCAGTGTGGAAAAGTATAAAATGTTTGTGTTGAAGATGTATCCAGGCTGGTGTAATTAGTGGGGAAATGGAGGAGGAGATGCAGGCAGGGATTGCATAATGTAAAACCTTGAAAATCTGGCTTGATGCCCTGGTTGAACACCTGCCACTGAGCCAAACTACCTTTTGTTTTAGTCTGTTTCTGAAAATAACTTTTAGAAGTTTTAAGATCCAAATAAAAAGAGTAGCATTGAAAATGGCTAATCATTTGTAAGGGGCATAGTATAACTTTCCTTTTCAGGTAAAGTTGTGAACACTTTCCAAAACTGGAAATGTTACTGAAAATGCAAAAAAAAAAACAACTAACAAAAAAAAGCTCTTCATGAAGAGCAATCTGCCTTTTTTCATCTGAGTGGGTTGTTGATTCTGAAGCCTGATGATGCCACCATTCAGGGCTTGGAAAATGTACTTGCGTTAGAGAACTAAATCTCCTAGCCAGCGGTTGATATTTTGGGAGGTGCAGGAAGGGGACAGAGGAAGATGTGATTTTAAGACTTGCTCTGTGCAGGGCTGCATAATATGGTGGTAAAATTGGCAGGGTCCTGTCTACACTAGTGATATCACCAATGGAGCTACACTTATCACCAAAGTATCTGAGAGCCATGTACACATTAATGTGGCTCCAGCTCCCTGTGAAGTAGGAAGTATTACCCCCTTTTTACAATGGGGAAACCGAGGCACTGATCGGTTAAGTTGCACAGAAGGCCTGTGGCAATGCCAGGAACTGAACTCTGCACTTTCAGTTCAGTACTATAACTAAAAGATTTGTCTTCCATGTCTCTCTTGCCACCTTGGAATATTTCATTAAAGCTTTTTCACAAGGACTCGCTTCCCCTGCCTGGCATGTAGCATTACCCACTGGAGTAGCTAGCCTTTTGGGTACTGGGTTATTGAACAATTACACAAGCATCTTCAATAGCAGAAATGTATTAAAACTTTGTTCTTAAAGGGAAAATTAGACTGGCAATTCTAAGTGGCTCACGGACTGAGACTCTTGCGTGCCAGTATTTTAGATCTCCTATGCCAACTCCTTTGTAATGTCAGTAACTAATCTTTGATTGTAGACTGAGAGAACCAGTTGTCATTAATGCTGCTGTACTTTAGGTTTTACAGTCTGCTCGAAGGGCAGCATTTCAGTAGCTCTCCAGCACTGAGAGAGAAATTTACCAGCACTGCTTTTACACATTGTGGCAAATGGTCGACGCTATTATGGTGGGTCCCGCACTTTTCCTTCGTGTGATGGGTCAGGGCCTAAGTTCCCTCTAAGGTGCATGCCTGTGGGGCCATGCAGAAGGCCACCAAGGACTGCGCACTTAACTCCCCCAGCTCCAGGGCTGTGGCACAGTGGGGAGAGGCACCTCTGTCTCAGCCCCAGCACCTATTCTTGGGCTTCCTGCCCTCTCTGCCTTTGGGCAGGATTTCTCTTGGTCCTCTGCTCCTGGGGAGTCCTTCTGCTCTGCTTGAGCAGGGCTTCTCTTCCCCTGGTACTCTGATCCTCTCCTCAACAGCAGTACTCCTCTAAACTTTCCCTTCTCCTGTCTGACTGAAACAGGGTTTTTTTAATTAGGTCTCTGGCTGGGCCTTAATTGGCGCCAGGTGCTCTAATTAGCCTGTAGTAACCTCTCCTCAGTCCACAGGGAATAAGGCTTTGATCATCCTCCCATGGATCAGCCTCCTGCTGCCCTCTGGCCATGTTGCCCAGCGTGAAGAATATTCTGTTTTGCAAAAGCTGCTAAGAGCCTCTCCATGTGCCCATTCTAAGCTCCCCTTTAGAGAAACCGGCTGGATATTGGGGATTTGGTGTAGGAAAAGTTTTGACAGACTCATTGATCTCCAGATTTTTAGGTGTTTAAGTCACAATGGTTTCTCGGCCTACATTCTCTAGTCTAGAGCACCTGCATATACCTAGAACTAGGGTGAGGTCCTTGCACACACCAGCAGGTCCTTCCATCCCTCTCTTCCCCCACAAGCTCCTTGTGTGTACCCCCAGCCCCCTGTATTGCTGGGCTGCTCCCTCATGCCAAAGTCCTTTGTTCTTCCCCTCCATTCCCCCCTCTGCCACATCACAAGGGGCCTGTTCCACTCCCCAGTCCCTCCTCCCCACCATGCCAGGGGCTCTGTGTCTCTCTCTGGTGCCTCCCCTGTGAAATGTACCTTTCTTTCTCACTGGACTGGAAGGGCTGATGCATTGTTGTCCCCTCCCCCACCGTGAAGCAGGCATTGATGCCACAGCACACTAGGAGGGAGGAAGGAATGAAACCTCCTCGTGCCTCTCCCTGACTCCCCCTGCTGGCTAAGCATTTGTCCCACAGCTCTGGGTGTCCCCCCTCCCTTCCCCTTTTTGGCTTTTCATTGTGTCCCAAATCTGTAGGGTTCTGCCCTCTGATGTCTCCAACATACCCTGGAAGTATGGTAAGTTGCAGTGTTCATCCTGGCAGACAGGAGGAGAAATGCCATCAAGTTAACTGGAGGGCCTCACAAGCTTGGTCAACAATGAGACGGTCCCTGCCCCAAAAAGCTCACAATCCAAATAATGTGAGTGTGTGTGTGAGAGAGCAAGAGTGGTGGGTTTATTTTACACACAATCTTTAAAACTTTCCCACAATCCTGCCCAGAACCGTGCCTGGGCAGTGTGTTGATGACTTTGTGCTGTCTGCCAATCTGAAGACCAGTAGCTCAAACTTCCAACCCTAGCTGAGTAAATAAGATGCCTCATAGGAGCCACGGAGCGTCCAGTACTGTGCCAGCACCGCAGTGGAACTGCTTGGGCTCCTGCTGCTGCCAAAAGCATTATCTCCTGTATTGTGCATTCATATTGTTTAAAAATTAGCATAAGCCCTGGGTGAATAACATTCCAGAACGGGAACTGATAGTACAACTTGTGATGCATGTGAACTGTAACTTCTGATTCATGCTAACTCCCCCTGAGCTTTCCTGCTCTTTTTTGGGGAGGTTTTATAATCCCATTTTTCCTATTTTTTGAAAACGTTTTTGTCCCCCTTAGTGTTGTCTGAAAGACTCACACAAACAAATCTGACTGACTGTTTCAGTTTCATCATTTTCTTTGGACACAGTGCTGTCAAATGCACAAAGATAAAGTACAGATTTTTTTTCTCTCTCTAATTTATTTCATTTGCAGTACTAATGAATACCTAGCTCTTACTTAGACCTTTTCCTTGGTACAGCTCAAAGTGCTTTACAAAGGAGGCAAGCACCATTACCCCATTTTATAGTAATCTTGGGTGTTTCTTACAACAATCAGAGGTAAAAAGATTTTAGGCAGAAGTTTAAGTTGCCACTTTAGATTTTTACTCCTCTTCATCAGTGCTGATGAATGTATTGTAGCTGGGTGGGTTAACAGTGGTATTAATAAATGCAGACTCGTGTGTGCAAGACTGATTTCTAGCGCTGGGTAGACTGAAAAACCCTCTTGTGGGTTTTATTTTTTCTTTTGGTCAAACAAATGCTGGTCATTGGAAGCCCTCTGTTCAGTTTTCTCACATATCTCTGCTGTTTTAAATTCATCCCCAAGACCTCAAGTCATAAAGCTTTCTCTCTTTTTTGTTTATACTTAGGCACATGAGGACTTTTAGGCTCATGCTTTCTTCCCTTAAGTTCAGTAGAAAATCTTCCACTGATAGCCACTCGACCCCACCGCCCCATAAGTAGGATCTGGGCCCTTTGTTCTTTGATTGTACATACATCCGACATGGGGGGGGCTGAGTCATGATGGTTTTCTGTTAGCGTAACTCCATTTCCCCCCTTTGTGGTCATCTTTTTGAGCGAAGCTCTCTGGGCATAGCACTCCCATTGCCTTCCATGAGCATTACCCAGGTGGAATGCTCATAGGGTCAGACCTAAAGACACAAATTTCCTCTTGCCTTGCCATTCTCTCTAAGTACAGTGTTGGAATGCTTCATTAGCTGCATTTGTCCTCACAACAACATGCCTGTGAGGTAGGGCAGGGTTAACTCCGGTTTGCAGTTGGGAAGCAGAGGCACAGGGTATACTAAAAAAAAAAGAAAAGGAGTACTTGTGGCACCTTAGCGACTAACAAATTTATTTAAGCATAAACTTTCATGAGCTACAGCTCACTTCATCGGATGTATGCAGTGGAAAATACAGTAGGGGGGTTTTATATACACAGAGAACATGAAACAATGGGTGTTACCATACACACTGTAACAAGAGTGATCAGGTAAGGTGAGCTATTACCAGCGGAGGGGAGGGGGGAACCTTTTGTAGAGGTAATCAAGGTGGGCCATTTCCAGTAGTTGACAAGAACATGTGAGGAACGGGGCGGGGGTGGAATAAACCTGGGGAAATAGTTTACTTTGTGTAATGACCCATCCACTCCCAGTCTCTATTCAAGCCTAATTTAATGGTGTCCAGTTTGCAAATTAATTCCAATTCAGCAGTCTCTCGTTGGAGTCTGTTTTTGAAGTTTTTTTGTTATATTGCCACTTTTAGGTCTGTAATCGAGTGACCAGAGAGATTAAAGTGTTCTCTGACTGGTTTTTGAATGTTATAATTCTTGACATCTGATTTGTGTCCATTTATTCTTTTACATAGAGACTGTGCAGTTTGGCCAAAGTACATGGCAGAGGGGCATTGCTGGACATGATGGCATATACCACATTGGTAGATGTACAGGTGAACGAGCCTCTGATAGTGTGGCTGATGCGATTAGCCCCTATGATGGTGTGCCCTGAATAGATATGTGGACACAGTTGGCAACGGGCTTTGTTTCAAGGATAGGTTCCTGGGTTAGTGGTTCTGTTGTGTGGTGTGTGGTTGCTGGTGAGTATTTGCTTCAGGTTGTGGGGCTGTCTGTAGGCAAGGACTGGCCTGTCTCCCAAGATTTGTGAGAGTGATGGGTCGTCCTTCAGGATAGATTGTAGATCCCTGATGATGCGTTGGAGAGGTTTTAGTTGGGGGCTGAAGGTGACAGCAAGTGGTGTTCTGTTATTTTCTTTGTTGGGCCTGTCCTGTAGTAGGTGACTTCTGCGTGTTCTTCTGGCTCTATCAGTCTGTTTCTTTACTTCAACAGATGGGTACTGTAGCTGTAAGAATGCTTGATAGAGATCTTGTAGGTGTTTGTTTCTATCTGAGGGGTTGGAGCAAATGCGGTTGTATTGTAGAGCTTGGCTGTAGACAATGGATCGTGTGGTGTGATCTGGGTGAAAGCTGGAGGCATGTAGGTAGGAATAGCAGTCAGTAGGTTTCCGGCATAAGGTGGTGTTTATGTGACCATCGTTTATTAGCACTGTAGTGTCCAGGAAGTGGATCTCTTGTGTGGACTGGTCCAGGCTGAGGTTGATGGTGGGATGGAAATTGTTGAAATCATGGTGGAATTCCTCAAGGGCTTCTTTTCCATAGGTCCAGATGATGAAGATGTCATCAATATAGCGCAAGTAGAGTAGGGGCATTAGGGGACGAGAGCTGAGGAAGCGTTGTCCTAAGTCAGCCATAAAAATGTTGGCATACTGTGGCGGTATGCGGGTACCCATAGCAGTGCCGCTGATTTGAAGGTATACCTTGTCCCCAGATGTGAAATAGTTATGGGTGAGGACAAAGTTCAGCCACCAGGTTTGCCGTGACATTATCGGGGATAGTGTTCCTGACGGCTTGTAGTCCATCTTTGTGTGGAGTGTTGGTGTAGAGGGCTTCTACATCCATAGTGGCCAGGATGGTGTTTTCAGGAAGATCACCGATGGATTGTAGTTTCCTCAGGAAGTCAGTGGTGTCTCGAAGATAGCTAGGAGTGCTGATAGCGTAGGGCATGAGGAGGGAGTCTACGTAGCCAGACAGTCCTCCTGTCACTAAGTGACTGGTCCAAAGAAGTCTGTGGCTGAGCTGGGAACTGAGTCCAAGGCTCTTGAGTTCAGTGTCTGACCCACTAGAGCATCCTTTTCTGAATGTTGGGGAAAGAGCAGCTTTCACTGACCCCAGCACAATGGCTTTGATGACTTATTTTATTTTAGATGAGAGACAAAGGAGAGTCTATGTTATTTCCACTGCTCCTCTAATCTCTTTTTAGCACTCATGTTTGAAACTGCTTCAAGCTCAAACATGTCACATGTCTTCTGAGCCCAAACCTGTCCTGCTGCCAAGTTCGATTAAACTTGAAGAAGTTGTACTGTATGTAAGAGAGCAGTATGATTGCTCAGAGCTCCAGTATGAAACTGAAGAAAAGCCTGTTGAGAGTTTTTGGGTTAAGTTTAGAGGCAAGAGCAACAAAGATGATGTTGTGGTGGGTGTCTGCTATAGACCACTGGATCAGAAGAATGAGGGAGATGAGGCTTTCTTCTGACAACTAAGAGAAGTTTCCAGATCACAGGCCCTGGTTCTCATGGGGGACTTCAATCACCCTGATATCTGCTGGGAGAGCAATACAGCAGTACACAGACAATCCAGGAAGTTTTTGGAGAGTGTTGGGTACAACTTCTTGGTGCAAGTGCTGGAGGAACCAACTAGGGGCCATGTCATAAATATAAAGGGAAGGGTAAACCCCTTTGAAATCCCTCCTGGCCAGGGGAAAGCTCCTCTCACCTGTAAAGGGTTAAGAAGCTAAAGGTAACCTCACTGGCACCTGACCAAAATGACCAATGAGGAGACAAGATACTTTCAAAAGCTGGGAGGAGGGAGAGAAACAAAGGGTCTGTGTCTGTCTGTATGCTGCTCTTGCCAGGGACAGAACAGGAATGGAGTCTTAGAACTTTTAGTAAGTAATCTAGCTAGGTATGTGTTAGATTATGATTTCTTTAAATGGCTGAGAAAAGAATTGTGCTGAATAGAATAACTATTTCTGTCTGTGTATCTTTTTTGTAACTTAAGGTTTTGCCTAGAGGGGTTCTCTATGTTTTTTAATCTAATTACCCTGTAAGATATCTACCATCCTGATTTTACAGGGGGGATTTCTTTATTTCTATTTACTTCTATTTTTATTAAAAGTCTTCTTGTAAGAAACTGAATGCTTTTTCATTGTTCTCAGATCCAAGGGTTTGGGTCTGTGGTCACCTATGCAAATTGGTGAGGCTTTTTATCCAACATTTCCCAGGAAAGGGGGGGTGCAAGTGTTGGGAGGATTGTTCATTGTTCTTAAGATCCAAGGGTCTGGGTCTGTAGTCACCTAGGCAAATTGGTGAGGCTTTTTACCAAACCTTGTCCAGGAAGTGGGGTGCAAGGTTTTGGGAAGTATTTTGGGGGGAAGGACGCGTCCAAACAGCTCTTCCCCAGTAACCAGTATTAGTTTGGTGGTGGTAGCGGCCAGTCCAAGGACAACGGGTGGAATATTTTGTACCTTGGGGAAGTTTTGACCTAAGCTGGTAAAGATAAGCTTAGGAGGTTTTTCATGCAGGTCCCCACATCTGTACCCTAGAGTTCAGAGTGGGGGAGGAACCTTGACAGGCCATGCTTCTCTTGACCTGCTGCTCATAAAAAGGGAAGAATTGGTAGGGGAAGTAGAAGTGGGTGGCAACCTGGGCATAAGTGACCATGAGATGGTCGAGTTCAGGATCCAGACAAAAGGAAGAAAGGAGAGCAGCAGAATACGGACTCTGGACTTCAGAAAAGCAGACTTTGACTCCCTCAGGGAACGGAGGGGAAAAGGAGTTTAGGAGAGCAGGTTGTGTTTTAAAGAAGCCTTATCAAGGACACAGGAACAAACCATCTCGATGTGCGGAAAGAGTAGCAAATATGGCAGATGACCAGCTTGGTTTAACAGAGAAATCTTCGGTGAGCTTAAACACAAAAAGGAAGTTTATAAGAAGTGGAAACTTGGACAGATGACTAGGGAGGAGTATAAAAATATTGCTCGAGCATGCAGGGGTGTAATCAGGAAGCCCAAAGCGCAATTGGAGTTGTAGCTAGCAAGGAATGTGAAGGGTAACAAGAAGGGTTTCTACAGGTATGTTAGTAAGAAGAAGAAGAAGGTCAGGGAAAGTGTAGAATCCTAACTGAATGGGGGAGGTAACAGAGTGACATATAATGTGGAAAAAGCTGAAGTACTCAATGCTTTTTTTGCCTTGGTCCTTACAGAAAAGGTCAACTCCCAGACTGCTGCACTGGGCAGCACAATATGGGGAGAAGGTGAGCAGCCCTCAGTGGTGAAAGAACAGATTAAGGACTATTTAGAAAAACTGGACATACACAAGTCCATAGGGCCGGATGCAGTGCATCTAAAGGTGCTTAGTGAGTTGGCTGATGTGATTGCAGAGCAATTGGCCATTATCTTTGAAAACTTGTGGCGATCCGGGGAGGTCCCGGATGATTGGGAAAAGGCAAATAAAGTGCCATTCTTTTTAAAAGAGAGGAAGGAGAATCGGGGAACTACAGACCAGACAGCCTCACCTCAGTCCCTGGAAAAATCATGGAGCAGGTCCTAAAGGAATGCATTTTGAACCACTTGGAGGAGAGGAAGGTGATCAGGAACAGCCAACATGGATTCACCAAGGGCAAGTCATGCCTGACCAACCTGATTGCCTTCTATGATGAGATAACTGACTTTGTGGATATGGGGAAAGCAGTGGATGTGATATACCTTGACTTTATGAAAGCTTTTGATACAGTCTCCCACAGTATTCTTGCCAGCAAGTTAAAAAAGTATGGATTGGATGAATGGACTATAAGGTGAATAGAAAGCTGGCTAGATCATTGGGCTCAATGGATAGTGATCAATGGCTCGATGTCTAGCTGGCTTCCAGTATCAAGCAAAGTGTCCCAGGGGTCTCTCCTGGAGCCGGTTTTGTTCCAGATCTTTATTAATGATCTGGATGATAGGATGGCTTGCACCCTCAACAAGTTTGCGGATGACACTATGCTGTGGGGAGAGGTAGAGATGCTGGAGGGTAGCGATAGGGTCCAGAGTGACCTAGACAAATTGGAGGATTGGGCCAAAAGAAATTTGGTGAGATTCAACAAGTCCTGCACCTAGGATGGAAGAATCCCTTGCACTGCTAGAGACTGGTTAAGCGGCAGTTCTGCAGAAAAGGACCTGGGGATTACAGTGGACAAGAATCATAGAATATCAGAGTTCGAAGGGACCTCAGGAGGTCATTTATTCCAGCCCTCTGCTCAAAATAGGACCAGTCCCCAACTATATCAGGCTGGATATGCATCAACAGTGTGTCCTTGTTGCCAAGAAGGCTAACGGCATATTGGGCTGTATTAGTAGTAGCAGGGGGTTGGACTGGATGACCTCCTGAGAACTCTTCCAATCCTCATCTTCTATGATTCTAAATCAGCTGAACCATTGTTGTGATGTTGGAGCAGAGCAAGAGGATTTCTCAAGCACTCTCTTTGACACTGTCATGTGAATGTAACTGTCCTTTGAAAGGGGATGCCTCGCAGACGCTGCTGAGTATGGATTTGTTTTCAAAAGAACTTAAGGTTGTAGGGCTTGAGGGGAATAAGGGAATTTTTTCAAGTTCTTATTACAAATAAACTATTTTGTATGGACATGTGTAATATATAGTAGATCAAATCCTGCTTGATTTACTCACGTGAGTAACGTTATGGGGCCAAGTCCTGTTTACTGTACTCTTCTAATGATGTGCTGTGGATTGTTGTGATGGATCTTATCACAAATCCTTTCCATGCTGCTGATTGACATGCTACAGGTTTATGGCTTTGTTGGCTGTTCTGTGGCTGGTTTGTTCCTAGTTTAAACTCCTGTGAGATTAGTGGATCTGGGAAAGGGAATTAAGCAACTGTTGAATGAAGGAGAAGTACAGTTAGACCCACTTTATCTGTAAAGTGCATATGTGTAACAGCCTGCATTTAATCATCTCCTAACATGGGAGAGGTAGACTTCTATTCCTTTATGTTGCCATTTTATGCAGATCGTCCTGACGGAGCTGCTCATCGTGCCAAGAACAGATTTGTGTGGGATTGCTCCACAAGCCTGTGTTTTGAATCTCATTTTTTGGTGTTCCCTGCCAATTGGTTGTGCTCATCTTAAAAAGGATTGACTGACACAAAATAGAGGCAGAGGGGGATTTGGCTCTACAATGAGTCATAGCAAAAAAAATCTCTCCACACTATGTATCTACACGTAACTTTGGAGCTGTCTGTGAAAATCCCCCAAAGCAGTTGAATTTATAGGAATACATGTTGGTGTGCCATCCTTTTTTCCTGAATGAAAAAGCAGCCATGTGGCAGCCCAGTTTTAGGTGTGTATTAAGATCTATTTGTGGCACCTTAGAGACTAACTCTAAGGTGCCACAAATGCTCCTTTTCTTTTTGCGAATACAGACTAACATGGCTGCTACTCTGAAACCTATTAAGATCTATGCAATTGTAAATTATGCGCATTGTTAATTAAGCAACTGTTGAATGAAAGAGAAGTGAAATTCAGGAGCAATGAATTCAGTCTGACACACAGTCTATTAATTAAGTTTAAAACGATAGGGAGACTAGGATTTAAAGCAAAATAAGGTCTGAGTTTTCTGTAATCAGATACCTGTATAAAGTTTAAACACAGTCCTCCAAGCCCACTAAGTGGTTCATTCAGATCTTTTCTGTAAACTGTTAATTTTTAGGGGTTACAACTTGGATTTTATTGTTTAAAGTCAGACCTGGGGCCAAATCTTGTTTACCCAACTCAATGGAACAAATAGTCCCATTAAAATCCATGTAAACGGTGTGAAATTATCATTGGTGTAAATAGCTGCTGCTCACTTGACTTCAGAGCAGTTGCACCTGCTTATAGCAGATCTGAATCTAGCCCCGATCCCTAGTAAACAGCTGGATAACAGGAAGAGAAAAGCAGCTCAATGGGGGTGAGTAAAAGCTAGTTACAAGACATATTTGGAAAAAAAAAACATCCTTTTTGTGTGGCTGAGCTGCTCAGCTCAAATAAGCATGGAAACAAACCTGCAGGGGTTAGTGCTACATTCACCCTGCTCCCTGTGAGGTGACCTGATCACAATGTGAAAATACCTGCTGGTATCACAATGTGCAAATACCCACCAAAATCTGGGCTGGGACCTTTTCCATGTGCAGGAAGAAGAACCTGCAGCCATGATATGAAATTTAAGTAGAGGTCTAGGTTAGGTATGAGGAGGGTTTTTACACTCAGAAACTAGTTACACTCAGAAACAAGGAAACGGTGGGTGTGGCTAGTGTAATAGGATTTTGGGTTGGGTTGGCTGTCTTCAGGCTGTGTGTGTGTAATGTGGGGAGAGGTGGATTGTTCCAGCTACACTGAGAACTGTAGATCCTCCACGGTGCTGCCTAGCTCTGACTGCTCAGTGTCTCTTATGACAGGGACTCCTGGGCCCCAATTCTGAGGTGGATCCTCAGGAAGAAGTGATAGGGGAAAGCCAAATGTAGCTTTATGCTACCCTTGCACCTCCAGGATTCTGGCCCTCTTCTCAGCCACTCCTAATATTGTTTTTGTGTTATGTGCGTTACTCCATAGAATGGGGTGCAATGAATCTTGTGGCTTTATAGTAGTCTGCACGGGCAGAAAGAGCTATTCAGGTAATTAAAATTTAATTTAAAACAGTTAATCACTAAGCAGCTGACTCAGGTTAGGAACAGTACAACTGTCACATCGTTTAAATGCAGTCAGACTTCTGATCATCCCAAAGTTCTTAGGTTAGCTCGTGAAGGCTTTAATGCTATCTGGAGACTGGAGTGAGGAAAGCCAGCACTGAAATTCCTTGGGGTGGGGGTGAGGTTGGGGGAGGAGCTGCTTCTGGGATGGGCTGTTCAATACCGATAATGTGTCTCAGGTATCTTAGCACAAGCTTGGATAGAAGAGTAATGGGGCATGGGCCTGTAACCCATACCCAAGTGTGACGTCAGTGGATTGCTTGTCTAAGGAATACATGTGTGTGGTCTTGGATGTTCTTCTTGCCACTGAGGAGTGGAAAACTTTCCTGTGCGAGTGGTAGGACAGAGGCCAGCAATTTCTGCAGTCTAAGCTTTCGTTATGCTTGCAAGGCAATCTACTAAAAATGGACCTATGTGATACTGTCTCCCCATATGCAGTGGCCAGGATGCAAGAAGCAGTGAGGGAAAGATCTCCTCCTCCTCCTCTTCTCCAGCAGCCAGAGTGGCTTCCAACTGATCACACACCTATTAGCCAAAACCCCTTGGGAAACCTCTGAGCATGACGCAGGGACACTACAGCGCTATGCTAGGAATCCCAGGGCCCTCCCTCTTCCCACCTGCAGGGGTTGTGGTGTGGTTTGGTCTTCTCAGGTGACCACTGTTCCTGTGGAGAGGTGTGTTCCTGCTTCTCACATTTGTGTCTGAGAGCATCCTGCACTCAAGAGGATGAAATGAATACCACCGATACAAATCAAGGGGTTGTAACAGTACCCCTCACATTAAAGTGAGTTTAGTTCTGTCTCTAATTTCGTATAACGGGACATTACAGCCATCTGTGGGAGGGGTGGCTGGTCCACAGGATGAAACTGCTCAAGACTCAGTCTCTTCTTGTGATGTTGTGTTGCATGAGATCAGTCGTTGTTGCTGGGGTAGGCAAGGGGTTCTGCTTTGGAGTCCTTGGAAGAACTTCCTCTGGTTAATCACCCAATGTATTTACAGGGGCATGTAACATCTCATATGCTCTAGGTCAGTGGGAGAAAGAATGCTCAATTGTTACGTGCCAAAATGAGGGCAAGAAATCTCTCCCCTTCCCTTGACATTGCTGTTGAAAGTGAACATGTTGGGGACACACCTTCGGGGTTTTCACTCACAGTTGTCACGATAAATGTGTACTAGAAGAGAGAGTGATTAGTGAAGGGGAGACATGCATGTTTAATGTGGAAGAAAACCCTTTTTGTCCCTGAGAGCCACCTGGGATGTGGGAAGCATGAGTTTCTCTCTGCAGTAATAGTGCTGAAGCCTGGGAGATCCTGATGAGGTGCTGTTGAAGTGCTGGTTAAGCAAGTCAGAGCTGCCTCGGAGAAGTGGTAACTTGCATTCCTTTTATCTTCTAAAACCTGAACAAAACGCTTTGCAGGTATAGGATGTCAATCTAGTGCCTTCCACTAATAACCCCAACTCTGCTGTGGGGGGGAAGGTATCCTCCTCAGTTCACCTTTTGGGATCTGTTTCCTCATATGTAAAATGATTTGCCCAAGGTTCCACAGCACCTCCATGGGAGGAACTGGGAATAGACCTTTGGGTGCCCAGTTCTGGCCCCACACATTCCTTTAAGACCAATTTAATCTGTCTTGGTAACATCTGGCCTGTCTCCCATGGGCTTTTGATGGCCATGGTGCGGGGGGAGGCTAAATGGCAAAACCCAATATTTGAATGAGACCTGTCAGTTCACATCTGGGATGAGACTTTTTAAAAACAAAGATTTGTCTAGACACTGGAGAATGCCTGACCCTTCAGAAGAGTAGGCATCTGCTGCATTTCCTCTCTTTTCCGTGCACCGGCTTGCTGATACCGTATACTGTACTGGTGACTTTATCACTGGTGCCTTATGTACTTAGTTTGCAAAGTGCTTAGGGATGGAAGGTGCTGTATCAAATGCTAACTAATGTTGATCACTGTTTGGATAGGTTTCTGCAGCATAAATGGAGGGCTCCTCAGTTTGTTTTAGATGTTAGTTTGTTTAATCATTTAAATAAAATAAGATGGATAGTAATTGGCAGACAAGAAAGGGTCCATTGTTGGGCAGCACCGCTCACTGTGTGGTGTTTTCAGGGCTGGCAAGAAACATTTAATTTTGTTTCAAAATGTGGATCACTTTACAAAATGAGCTTGGAGCAGAATAACCTTTTGGCCACTGGCTATGCATCAGCCTGGGCGCATTTGTTAATTTCTTGCTGTTGGCTAGTGAAATGGGCATGAAGGATGACCGCCCACCAGGGATCCCTTTCCTTAAGTCACCATGTCATTCTTCACACTTTCAGTACAGCATTTGTCAAGGCAGCCAATGTGATCCGGCCCATAGAACGCTGAAGAGCATTCTGCCTCCTCAGCTCTTTTCATGGCCAACCCAGCATGCTAGGGGCTACTGCCATTCCTTTGCCTCTCTCCTAATTGAATGCATCAGACTGCTGTATCTATGCTGGCAAAAACAGGCCCAGTAATTCACCCCTTGTGGCCTCTGGTGCGGCTCCACTTGTCTTTTAGCGATGATGGAGGCAGTAGTGTGGTGGGGCTCCAGGTGTCTATTACTGCAGCATCAGTAGATCCTGCTTGGAACAAAAATGCCCAAGCACTGTCTGTCCTGCTACTTCCCCCATTGCTGCCCTGTGTGGAGCTGCTCCAGTGGTGAAAGGTGGATCCCATTTTTTGCCAGGTATAGACATGGCCCAGGATGGTTCTCCTACAATGTGACTCATTGCCTGCTGGTCCTGATGAAACTTGCACAGGTGCCAACTCTGTGTCAGTTTCGGCAAATTCCTCACCTCACTTCCCAGCTTGACCCACCTCCCCTGTTTTTCCTGGTGTCATGGACAAATCAGACACTGGCACAGGCTTCAGGGTAAGGGGTGGTTAGTGGCAAGGAGCAGTGAAGGCAGGGTAAGTAGGGATTTGCGCCTACCAAAAATCCCAGCTGACAAAAACTCTTCTTGGTCCAGCACTCCCAGTGGTCTCCTGGAAATGAGCCAGTACCCAGGCGGCTTCCACCTGGCCATTAACTGTTCTCATAAAGAAAAGGAGTACTTGTGGCACCTTAGAGACTAACAAATTTATTTGAGCATAAGCTTTCGTGAGCTACAGCTCACTCATAAAAGTTGTGCAGTTCTGGTCTCCCATGTTTAAGAAGGATGAATTCAAACTGGAACAGGTACAGAGAAGGGCTACTAGGATGATCCAAGGAATGGAAAACTTGCCTTATGAAAGGAGACTCAAGGAGCTTGGCTTGTTTAGCCTAACTAAAAGAAGGTTGAGGGGAGATATGATTGCTCTCTATAAATATATCAGAGGGATAAATACCGGAGAGGGAGAGGAATTATTTAAGCTCAGTACCAGTGTGGACACAAGAACAAATGGATATAAACTAATCATTGGGAAGTTTAGACTTGAAATTAGACGAAGGTTTCTAACCATCAGAGGAGTGAAGTTTTGGAATAGCCTTCCAAGGGAAGCCGTGGAGGCAAAAGATCTATCTGGCTTTAAGATTAAACTCGATAAGTTTATGGAGGAGATGATATGATGGGATAACATGATTTTGGTAATTAATTGATCTTTAAATATTCATGGTAAATAGGCCTAATGGCCTGTGATGGGATGTCAGATGGGGTGGGATGTGAGTAACCCAGGAAAGAATTTTCTGTAGTATCTGGCTGGTGAATCTTGCCCATATGCTCAGGGTTTAGCTGATCACCATATTTGTGGTTGGGAAGGAATTTTCCTCCAGGGCAGATTGGAAGAGGCCCTGGAGGTTTTTTGCCTTCCTCTGTAGCATGAGGCACGGGTCACTTGCTGGAGGATTCTCTGCTCCTTGAAGTCTTTAAACCACGATTTGAGGACTTCAGTAGCTCAGACATAGGTGAGAGGTTTTTCGCAGGAGTGGGTGGGTGAGATTCTGTGGCCTGCGTTGTGCAGGAGGTTGGACTAGATGATCATAATGGTCCCTTCTGACCTTAGTATCTATGAATCTATAAGTGGATCGAATAGGTGGTCCTCCCACGTTTCTTGCTTTAGATGGAGCCCCATTGCACCACTGTGCTCTCAGTAATTCTGAGAAATGAGCTTCCCCTTTATGCCATAAAGCACAATTCTGTTCTCTTTAGGTAGGAGCCTCATTAAATGTCACCAGCACAGTCTCGTTGGGTAACTTGTCCTTCACACGAGCCAGATGCAAAAATGGATATATTTAAGTATCTACATTGAGGAAAAAGAAAAGGAGTACTAGTGGCACCTTAGAGACTAACCAATTTATTTGAGCATAAGCTTTTGTGAGTTACAGCTCACTTCATTAGTCTCTAAGGTGCCACTAGTACTCCTTTTCTTTTTGCGAATACAGACTAACACAGCTGCTACTCTGAAACCTACATTGAGGAAGTAGCTGGGGACAACAGGTAAGGGGAGTCATATAGTATTGGCAAGAGCTACTCTATGAAAATTGCTGATGGTGGTTTCAGGCAGCAAAGGTCGGATTTGCTGGCACAGGTTGACAGCACTTACTTTCATTTGTGAGATGTGGCTACAGTGGACTGATGGTGGGATCAAATTTTTAATGGAGGAGGGTTTTGTGCTGCTGTTCAGAGAGAGGGCTGGGAATTGGGGAGACAGGCAGCAGATTGCTCAACTTTTGACCAGTCAAAAACAACTTATTTGTGCAATGCAAATTCAATTACTCGACCCCAGGCTGGATACTCCCGTGTGGTAGTCAAGCCCTCACTCTTCCCATATCCAGCTTGATAATGAAAGCAATTAAGTCACCCTGGTCTCAGTCCTGATTCTTACTCTGAAGGAGGAGATATGAACCGGGGGAGTGATTCTGCTGTCATTCAAACCAGTGGCAAACTCCCAGTGACTTCAGCAGGCTTGGGCCTAAAATCTCTCTTGCTAGTTTGTCAGGGTTGCATGGCCTGTGATTTGACTCAGTCTGAGAAGCTAACAGACTACTCCCTCCTGTCCACGCTGATACCCGAACCATTAAAACAAAGGGCCCAGTGTGACAGTTGTTACTTAAGCAAATATCTCATTGATTTCAACGGTCATTTTGCCAAGTGAAGGTGTAGGATCAAGCCTGTGCCTTATGGGTTATAGTTTGTTTAGCCCTGTTCACATGTTGGCTGGGTAAGCCACATGAACTGGACCACATTTTAGATGGTTCCACTGATCTAGTTTCAGGGGCCCAAGACAGAATTCTGTTTTCTGGTTATAAATACTTGTAGAGTTTCCATAGGTGTCCAAGTTTTATGCACTGCTGACAGAGGGGAAGCAATTTACCAAAAAATTGCTGTTAAAAGTTAGGTGACTTTAATCTGAGATCTCCTCCACTGAGCAGAGAACAGGAAGATCTCACTTTGAAAATCTCCAGGCTCTGGTCAAGACCCTCTTTAGGTGGGGTTTATGTAGGTTGCTGAAGATTGGGGAAGAGTGTCAGGAGAAGAGAAAGAAAGGAAAGATAGAGGAGGAAGGGGGGTGTAATTCAATTATTCTCCTCTGTGTATATCTTTCTTGACTATCCTATAGATATGGGATTACTGTGTCTATAGCAAAGCATCGAAATGAACTCAGGATTTTTACGGTATTGTTTTCCTGTGCAAGGTATACTATTTTAGCCTTTTGGCTGCGGGGACCCCACAGCCTCTCCAACACCCCAACCACAGCCCTGAGCCACCTTCCACACCCCAAACCCCTCATCCCTGGCCCTATCCCAGAGCCCACATCCCCAGCTAGAGCCCTCCCCTCCCCCTGCACCATAACCCACTGACCCAAGCCGGAGCCCCCTCTCAGACCCCAAACCCCTCATCCCCGGCCCCACCCCAGAGCCCACACCCCAGCCAGAGTCTGATGAAAATGAGTGAGGGTGGGGGATAACGAGCAATGGAGGGAGGGGGGAATGGAGCAAGCGAGATGGGGCCTCAGAGAAGGGGTGGGGCATGGGTGTGGCCTGGGGGAGGGGCCTCAGGGCAGGGGTGTTTGGTTTTGTGCGATTAGAAAGTTGGCAGTTCTAGAGGGGTGTCTCCAGCAGTGAGGTTTAGGAGTCTCCCATCCTCTTAACCTCTCTCCAAATCCCCTTTTCCCTGGTCCTCTTCCCCCCCACAGCCAGAAGGGGATTCAAAGGGCATGACTAGCTGCAAGACTGTCACCTGAACTTTTCAAGGTGACTGCTTGCTTTCTTCTTCCCCTCCAGGGTCAATGTCTCATGCTCAGCCTGTCCCCTGTGGTCAAGGCACAGAGGCCGGGTATCTTTTCAGGGCAGGTTACTCAGAAGTGGCCTGAGCTGTGTCTGGTCTAAGATGAGCTAATGGAGCACAATAAATGACAAAACAGTTAGAGCAGGGCCCTATATTCTCACATTCTGCTTGGGGGTAGGGAGACAGGGACTGTTCCATAATTTGGCAACCCCTCAAAAGTTAGGAGAACCCCTTAGTCCATTGGCTTTCTGGCTCCCAGAAGCTTGCTGCCTGAATTCTGATTGGCTAGCTGTATGCTAGCCTCCAATGAGTTTTGGATGTCCCTTTCCCTGGGACTTGCAGGTTGGACGCTGATTGCCACAATTTAGAGGGAGTGCTTTTCAGTTTGCTTCCCCTCAACCATGCCCCTTCCCACACATGCGCACATCTCTCCCCATCTTCCCTGGAGGACAAGCCTGGGACAGAAATAAAAATGAGGCAACTGTATATCTTCCTATCTGCAACTCTATGTAATTCCTTTCAAGTTTGGAAGGATTTTCACTTTACAGACCTAATCTGTAACAGGGAGAATTTCAAAGGCAGCATTAGCGGGGAGATGAGCCAGAGACAGATCATGCCAGCTGAGTCAAGCAGGAGAAGAGGAGACTTTATTACTATTCATTAATCATTCAGGAAGGAGGGGCTGGCGTTCCCCTTTGCTAGCCTCCCCTTCTTGTGCTGACATGTTCACTATGAGGCACAGAAGATGCAGGCTGGAAGCAGTCAGGTGAAGGATTTAGTGAAGGTTACATTTCAGGGCAAACCATTATTTACAGAATGACAGAAGTGGGTTTTTAAAGACTTTTATTTCTAATTTGCTTTTTTCTCTTTACTAGGCACCCTGATAATCTCTGTTTAGGTGAGGTGTGTTAGGCTTGGGCCGGGGTCTGCATCAGCCCCCATGCCCCCAAAATGGCTGTGAGCTTGTACCATCCCTAAGCAGGCAGTTGAGGGTAACACAATATCTCAAGTGCAGCGCAACCACAACATATGTTTTTCTGCAGCCTCCACTAGCTCAGCCCCATGGAGTTGTGATTTGTCAGGCTTTGTTCATCAGGCTTATGTGTCAATGCCTTTGGCTGCCTGTAGACTCTCTAGGTTAAAGCTTTTAGCTGCAGGCAGTGTTGGGTGGCTATTAGAAATGAGCTTGTCCTGGGAGGAAGAGCCAACTGCCTACTTCAGTCTAAGGCAGTATCACACTGGTAGTGCTAGTGCATTATTTTTCGTAACCACTTTGAATATTATCTGATTTACAGAGAATAATAAGAAAAAATGAAAATGTCTGTAGACCTCAGTGCCCTTTCCAAGTGGAGTAACAGGCTCTATCCCCATTCTATAGCTGGGGAAACAAAGGCACAAAGTGGCCCAAGGTCACAGAGCAAGTTGATGGCCGAGTCAGGGATACCAGGTCCCTGTCTCCCAAGGCTCAGAACACAGTTTCCTTAGTGATGCATCCAAGCTGCAAAGTTTAGATCCAGATCTGAATTTCCCAAAGCTAAGGGTGCTTGAGAGCTTTGATTTGGGATAGGCTTTAAATTTTAGTAGGCGAATGTTTTCTGTGTCTGGCACATGGCAGACCCTTTCATTAGTTCTGCATTAGGCTATTATGGGAATGTATTGCCTAGTTAAGTGATTTAAAATGGCAGACAGTTACATGAGCACTTTCTTTTAACACATCTGAAGATCTTTGAATTGGTGTCAAGTGTCCAGGTTAAGCTATGGGCATGATGCAGTCATAGAAGAGAGGTGTGAAGAGAATAATATTTCATTATTTGGCATCCCTCCATCTGCAGGAAAAGTGTCCTCCTGCAGCTGTGATGGGATACACAGGGCAGCCCAAGAGAAACAATAGCTGCATCACAATGGACAGGGTCAGTCTGAGGTTCAGATGCAAACAGATGGACATCATACCAAAAGGACTGAAGGTAAAAAATCCATTACAATCTACATACCACACAGACTATGCTGACAGCTTGTGCCACACGCTCTCAAAGAAACTGCGGAACCACCTGATCAACATCCTCTACAGCAAACAGGGAAAGATTAAGAATGAGCTCTCAAAACTGGATACTCTCATAAAAAACCAGCCTTCCACACAAACTTCCTCGTGGCTGGACTTTACGAAAACTAGACAAGCCATTTACAACACACACTTTGCTTCTCTACAAAAGAAAAAGGACACTAAATTATCTAAACTACTACATGCCACAAGGGGCCACAGCAATCGTTCCCTCAACCCACCCAGCAATATTGTTAATCTATCCAGCTATACTCTTAGCCCAGCGGAAGAATCTGTCCTGTCTCAGGGCCTCTCCTTCTGCCCCTCCACCCCCACGAACATGATACAGTTCTGTGGTGACCTTGAATCCTATTTTCGACGTCTCCGACTCAAAGAATATTTTCAACACACCTCTGAACAACATACTAAATCTACAGAGACCTTCCTACCAACACTACAAAAAAAAGGATTCTCGGTGGACTCCTGAAGGTCGAAACAACAGACTGGACTTCTACATAGAGTGCTTCCGCTGACGTGCACGGGCTGAAATTGTGGAAAAGCAGCATTACTTGCCCCATAACCTCAGCCGTGCAGAACACAATGCCATCCACAGCCTCAGAAACAACTCTGACATCATAATCAAAAAGGCTGACAAAGGAGATGCTGTCGTCATCATGAATAGGTCAGAATATGAACAAGAGGCTGCTCGGCAGCTCTCCAACACCACTTTCTACAATCCATTACCCTCTGATCCCACTGAGGGTTACCAAAAGAAACAGCATTTGCTCAAGAAACTCCCTGAAAAAGCACAATAACAAATCCGCACAGACACATCCTTGGAACCCTGACCTGGGGTATTCTATCTGCTACCCAAGATCCATAAACCTGGAAATCCTGGGCCCCCATCATCTCAGGCATTGGCACTCTGACAGCAGGATTGTCTGGCTATGTAGACTCCCTCATCAGGCCCTACACTACCAGCACTCCCAGCTATCTTCGAGACACCACTGACTTCCTGAGGAAACTACAATCCATCGGTGATCTTCCTGAAAACATCCTCCTGGCCACTATGGATGTAGAAGCCCTCTACACCAACATTCCACACAAAGATGGACTACAAGCCGTCAGGAACACTATCCCTGATAATGTCACTGCAAACCTGGTGGCTGAACTTTGTGACTTTGTCCTCACCCATAACTATTTCACATTTGGGGACAATGTATACCTTCAAATCAGCGGCACCGCTATGGGTACCCGTATGGCCCCACAGTATGCCAACATTTTTATGGCTGACTTGGAACAACGCTTCCTCAGCTCTCGTCCCCTAATGCCCCTACTCGTGCTATATTGATGCCATCTTCATCATCTGGACCTATGGAAAAGAAGCCCTTGAGGAATTCCACCATGATTTCAACAATTTCCATCCCACCATCAACCTCAGCCTGGACCAGTCCACACAAGAGATCCACTTCTTGGACACTACAGTGCTAATAAGCGATGGTCATGTAAACACCACCCTATACCGGAAACCTACTGACCGCTATTCCTACCTACATGCCTCCAGCTTTCACTCAGACCACACCACACGATCCATTGTCTACAGCCAAGCTCTACGATACAACCACATTTGCTCCAACCTCTCAGACAGAGACAAACACACCTATAAGATCTCTATCAAGCATTCTTACAACTACAATACCACCTGCGGAAGTGAAGAAACAGATTGACAGAGTCAGAAGAGTACCCAGAAGTCACCTACTACAGGACAGGCCTAACAAAGAAAATAACAGAACGCCACTAGCCGTCACCTTCAGCCCCCGACTAAAACCTCTCCAATGCATTATCAAGGATCTACAACCTATCCTGAAGGATGACCCATCACTCTCACAAATCTTGGGAGACAGGCCAGTCCTTGCCTATAGACTGCCCCCCAACCTGAAGCAAATACTCACCAGCAACCACACAACAGAACCACTAACCCAGGAACCTATCCTTGCAACAATGCCCGTTGCCAACTGTGTCCACATATCTCTTCAGGGAATACCATCACAGGGCCTAATAACATCAGCCACACTATCAGAGGCTCGTTCACCTGCACATCTACCAATGTGATATATGCCATCATGTGCCAGCAATGCCCCTCTGCCATGTACATTGGTCAAACTGCACAGTCTCTATGTAAAAGAATAAATGGACACAAATCAGATGTCAAGAATTATAACATTCAAAAACCCAGTCGGAGATCACTTCAATCTCTCTGGTTACTCGATTTCTGATCTAAAAGTGACTATTCTTCAACAAAAAAACTTCAAAAACAGACTCCGACGAGAGACTGCTGAATTGGAATTAATTTGCAAATTGGATACAATTAACATAGGCATGAATAGAGACTGGGAGTGGTTGAGTCATTATACAAAGTAAAACTAATTCCCATTGTTTATTCCTCCCACCCCCCCACTTCATAGCTGAAAAGTAGGATGAGTCCAAAGAATAAATAATTGTTCCCGTGCACAAGGTTCGTAAACTCGGTGTGTCCTGGCTCCAGGACATGGTTTAACCTGTGCTTATGTTTCAGATCAGTCCAGTTTTCTCATTTCCTTGGGCTAGTTTCTTAAATAACTGATTAAGCCCTGGTTTGGTCACTGTCTCCTCCCCCGGAGCCATTAAAGGACCTTGCTTGATGGTTGCAAAGTTGTGAGTGAACGTTGCTTAGGGCATGTCTACGCTACAGACCTATATCGGTATCACTACATCGCTCAGGGGTATGAAAATATCAACCCTGAGTGGTGCAGTTATACCGGCCTAACCCACCGTGTAGACAGCAGTGTGTTGGCAGGGGAGCTTCTCCCGTCACCATAGCTACCGCTTTTTGGGGAGGTGGATTAACTACGTTGCTGGGTCGGTGTAGGAGCATCTTCCTTAAAGCGCTAAAGTGGTGCTGCTGCAGCTCTGTACGTGAAGACAAGCCCTAAGTTAGGCTCCGACCTTGCAGTTGGATCTGTGCTTTCCTCTCCACAAAGTCCGTCAAGTTTTGTGTGGGCGCAGGGATCCGCCTGCTCTTATCTGACAGCAGTACAGGGCCCGAGGCCTAGACCCTCAAAGGTATTTGGTGCCTGACTCCCATTGGAGTCCAGGGGAATTAGGTGACGAGGGCCATAGGCACAGACTCTGTGGGTGCTCTGGGGCTGGAGCCCCTTTGGGGAAAAAATGGTGGTGCTGAGCACCCACTGGTAGCCCCCCAGCGCCTCGGGTGAGGGCGGAACTGGGCAGGAAGAGGCGTGGCAGGGTGGGGCCTTGGGGGAAGGGGCGGGGCTGGGGCAAAGCTGGGGGCTGACCACCCCCTGGCAGTTTGAAAAGTCGGCGCCTGTGACGAGGGCTATGGTTCACTACACCGTATGTCTCTCAGCGGTGTGAATACCCGCCCTGCTTTCCAAGAGACATCAGTTACACAGACCACAGTGCTGGTGTGCGCAGCACTATGTCCATGGGAGAGATTAACACTACAGTATTTGTATGGGGTGAATTGAAAAATACTCTTTCTTTTGTTTATCATTTTTACAGTGCAAATATTTGTAATAAAAAATAATATACAGTTTGATTTCAATTACAACCCAAAATACAATATATCTGAAAATGTAGAAAAATATTCAAAATATTTAATAAATTTCAATTGATATTCTATTGTTTAACAGTGCGATTAAAACTGTGATTAATCACGATTAATTGTTTTAATTGCAATTAATTTTTTTGAGTTAATCATGTGAGTTAACTGCGATTAATCAACAGCCCTAATCTGACCTAAAAGATGAGGCCCTCGAGCGATGCTGTGCCCTCATCAATGTTCTGGTTAGGCCAGCACTGTGCTGGTTAGGTCAGCCACAGCCCATTGACCTGAATGGGAGTCTTTCCATTCACCTCAATGGGCTTTGAAACAGGCCCATAGTGCAGGTGTCTCCCATGCCTCTGCATGTTGGCTGTCTTATGAGATGTGACAGAATCGGGGGTGATGGATTCTTCCTAAAAGGGAGGGGGGAGGCCCCCCCCTCCGTGGTTCCATGGCTGCCTCTCCGCGTTCCCCTCCAAAAACCCCAGCCAAGCCAGAAGCCAGAGCCAGGCCGGGGAGCGGGGGGACCTCCACCTGTTCGGGGTTGGGGCACAGCTCCACCTCTTACCCCGACCTGGCTCCGGGTTCTGGTCTGGCCTGGGGACGGGGCCTTGGGGGACATGGTAAGAACGGCATGGTCAGCTGTGGGGAGCCATGGACCCTCCTTCTGCCCTGGGCGGGGGGACTCAGGGGACGGGACGGGGATGCTCTCTGGCCCACCCATCCTGGGCAGGTGGAGGGTCTGAGGCTCTGCAGAGCTGCCTGGGCTCTCCATGCTGCTCTTACCTGGGCTGGGCTCCAGCTTCCGGTCTGACTCGGGGGTAGGACCTTGGGGGGGGGGGGGGAAGCAGAGGAGCAGGGAGCCAGGCCCATGGCGAAAGGTGGCCCCTTGGCCCCTCTCTGTTCCAGTGCCCCTGGACAAGATCACAGAACCTTGCAGGTGCAGAGACAGAACCATCCATGGCCACAGGAGATAAAGAAGTGTGCTCATTGCTCAGATTAGAGGACATCTTGCTCCCATCTCCGCTGAAGTCCAGGGAAGTGGGTTCTGCAGTGCATCAATGAATCATTTTGCTAGTGTTAAAGAAATGGAAATGTGGAAGAGGAGCCTGAGTGTATGTCAGCGCTCACAGTGCGGCACAGTTCTGCATAAGCTAGGCAAAACCCAATAGAAGCTCCAATGCGTCTGGATATATTAATTCTCTGTATGGCTACCCTGCCATCCCTAAATGTCGTAGTGCTCACAGCAGCACTTGTTAGATATGGGATTAAATTTCCAGCGCTTTGGCTATGTATGCAGAACATCCCATCCTGCTTGAATTGCTCCATTTTTATCTTCCACGTCGCTTACTTCACAGTGGGAAATATTACCCTGCAACTATTTTTTATTTTAATTGACTCATTAAAATGAGAGATGAGGCCTAAACCAAAATCTCAGGCCCAAACCTCACCCCCGTGCTCAGATTTTTAAGCACGTGATCCAGATCTGAACTTGTGTAGCTGCCTTCCATAGTGTACGTTTCTCTGTAATGCTTCTGTCACACTGTTTTTAGCGGATTGCCTCTTTCCGTTTCTAAAGAGCTTGCCTTCCTAATTGCCCACTGTGAGGCCCTCCATGGTGGAGAGCAGTTGCATTCAGTTGCAGAATGTTAGTGAGTTGCTGAGCACGCTCCTGCTCTTTCTCTGTTGTGCTTGCTCACACTCTCTCTCTCTCTCTCTCTCTCTCTCTCTCTGAGACTTTGTTCATTCTTGGTGGTTTTCCTTAGTCATCTAGATGAAGAAATAAATGTTTGAAGTTTGCATATGGGGAAAACATGACATCCCCATATCTATGATTCAAAGCAAAACCCTGGATTCTAATACTTCTGGATTTTTGGGAAATTGGCATCTGGATCTAAACTCCATAGTCCTTTTATTTAAAACATACCTTTTATATTGATTTCTCTTGCCCCGCCCCCGACTCCTTGATATCAACTAGACAACACTTTGTCTGTTTCTGAAATTTGTCTGGGATGTCACTTTGAAGGGACTAGAAATTGTATGGAAGAATCCAGTTTTTCTTGGATTGTTACCTTCTTATTCTCTCCTAGGTGACTCCTGGCAGCAAAGCTGCAATAGCCAATTTATGTATAGGAGATGTCATTGTGGCAATTGATGGGGAGAACACGGATAACATGACACACTTAGAAGCGCAGAACAAAATCAAGAGCTGCATAGATGAGATAACTCTGACAGTTGGCAGGTAAGTCACTGAGAGGATGTGCTCATCCTGGGGGCAACTGTTGTTGTGTTGTACTTTGATGGCAACAGTATCTGATTGGCTTATCTGTCCTGGCCTCTTTTCTGGGTTAAGTGGCATGGTTTGGATTGCAACAATGAATTGCAGTTCAGCCTTTAAACTTAATGCTGTTTGCATGTGTTCGCTGCTCTTTGGCACAATGAAAACAGCAGTCCAGGTGGCCGACTGGCTGATAGTTGGACACATTGCTAGGCCTGTTCTGTGACTCCTGAGAGGAGGAAACTGAAGGAAGGTAAAGTAGCTGGGATCTTTTCATTCTAGTGGACATGTAAGACCAAAGTAATAGCACTCTAGCAGATCCTGGGTTTTATTTTTAAGCACTAAGATACCCCTGTTGTCATAGTAACTAATAACCAAGGTGGAGGAGTAACCACAAGCATGCATCTTCATGATGAATTAATTTAGCACTATGTGGCTTCCTGCTCTGTTAGCTGTTAGCCAGCCAGTTCCGGCCACATACAAGGATAGAATCATAGAATCATAGAATATCAGGGTTGGAAGGGACCCCAGAAGGTCATCTAGTCCAACCCCCTGCTCGAAGCAGGACCAATTCCCAGTTAAATCATCCCAGCCAGGGCTTTGTCAAGCCTGACCTTAAAAACCTCTAAGGAAGGAGATTCTACCAACTCCCTAGGTAACGCATTCCAGTGTTTCACCACCCTCTTAGTGAAAAAGTTTTTCCTAATATCCAATCTAAACCTCCCCCACTGCAACTTGAGACCATTACTCCTCGTTTTGTCATCTGCTACCATTGAGAACAGTCTAGAGCCATCCTCTTTGGAACCCCCTTTCAGGTAGTTGAAAGCAGCTATCAAATCCCCCCTCATTCTTCTCTTCTGCAGGCTAAACAATCCCAGTTCCCTCAGCCTCTCCTCATAACTCATGTGTTCCAGTCCCCTAATCATTTTTGTTGCCCTTCGCTGGACTCTCTCCAATTTATCCACATCCTTCTTGAAGTGTGGGGCCCAAAACTGGACACAGTACTCCAGATGAGGCCTCACCAATGTCGAATAGAGGGGAACGATCACGTCCCTCGATCTGCTCGCTATGCCCCTACTTATACATCCCAAAATGCCATTGGCCTTCTTGGCAGGACCCTGCACTTATCCTTATTGAACCTCATCAGATTTCTTTTGGCCCAATCCTCCAATTTGTCTAGGTCCTTCTGTATCCTATCCCTCCCCTCCAGCGTATCTACCACTCCTCCCAGTTTAGTATCATCCGCAAATTTGCTGAGAGCGCAATCCACACCATCCTCCAGATCATTTATGAAGATATTGAACAAAACCGGCCCCAGGACCGACCCTTGGGGTACTCCATTTGATACCGGCTGCCAACTAGACATGGAGCCATTGATCACTACCCGTTGAGCCCGACAATCTAGCCAGCTTTCTACCCACCTTATAGTGCATTCATCCAGCCCATACTTCCTTAACTTGCTGACAAGAATACTGTGGGAGACCGTGTCAAAAGCTTTGCTAAAGTCAAGAAACAATACATCCACTGCTTTCCCTTCATCCACAGAACCAGTAATCTCATCATAGAAGGCGATTAGATTAGTCAGGCATGACCTTCCTTTGGTGAATCCATGCTGACTGTTCCTGATCACTTTCCTCTCATGCAAGTGCTTCAGGATTGATTCTTTGAGGACCTGCTCCATGATTTTTCCAGGGACTGAGGTGAGGCTGACTGGTCTGTAGTTCCCAGGATCCTCCTTCTTCCCTTTTTTAAAGATTGGCACTACATTAGCCTTTTTCCAGTCATCCGGGACTTCCCCGGTTCGCCACGAGTTTTCAAAGATAATGGCCAATGGCTCTGCAATCACAGCCGCCAATTCCTTCAGCACTCTCGGATGCAACTCGTCCGGCCCCATGGACTTGTGCACGTCCAGCTTTTCTAAATAGTCCCTAACCACCTCTATCTCCACAGAGGGCTGGCCATCTCTTCCCCATTTTGTGATGCCCAGCGCAGCAGTCTGGGAGCTGACCTTGTTAGTGAAAACAGAGGCAAAAAAAGCATTGAGTACATTAGCTTTTTCCACATCCTCTGTCACTAGGTTGCCTCCCTCATTCAGTAAGGGGCCCACACATTCCTTGGCTTTCTTCTTGTTGCCAACATACCTGAAGAAACCCTTCTTGTTACTCTTGACATCTCTGGCTAGCTGCAGCTCCAGGTGCGATTTGGCCCTCCTGATAACATTCCTACATGCCCGAGCAATATTTTTATACTCTTCCCTGGTCATATGTCCAACCTTCCACTTCTTGTAAGCCTCTTTTTTATGTTTAAGATCCGCTAGGATTTCACCATTAAGCCAAGCTGGTCGCCTGCCATACTTACTATTCTTTCGACTCATAGGGATGGTTTGTCCCTGTAACCTCAACAGGGATTCCTTGAAATACAGCCAGCTCTCCTGGAGTTCTTTCCCCTTCAAGTTAGTCCCCCCAGGGGATCCTGGCCATCCGTTCCCTGAGGGAGTCGAAGTCTGCTTTCCTGAAGTCCAGGGTCCGTATCCTGCTGCTTACCTTTCTTCCCTGCGTCGGGATCCTGAACTCAACCAACTCATGGTCACTGCCTCCCAGATTCCCATCCACTTTTGCTTCCCCCACTAATACTAGCAAGAATTAGATTTACCTTTAAAGTTTAATGGAGTTACTCACTCAAACAATGCAGACTGACATGGTGCCCATATTGCAGTGTTTTCTTTCAGTAGCTCAGTGCTTCTGCCTTTTGGTACTTTTGGTGGCCCCTGATGAGCTGTACTTTAAGTGGAATGCATGCAGCTCGACCGCAGCCCATGTGGGTGACTCCAAGGATAACATTGCAAATTGCCAGTGCATCATTTGAATGTGAACTCACCTGTTGAGTTCTAGGAATGAAACACCCTCAGTAATCAGGGAACAGCTGTGCAAACCACAGCCTTTCTGTGTCTGTTAGATAAAATGATTTATTGGACCAACTTCTCAAGCTTTCGAGCCACACAGAGCTCTTCTCTCACCAACAGCAGTTGGTCCAATAAGAGAGATTACCTCACCCACCTTGTCTCTCTGATATCCTGGGACTGACATGGGTACAACTACACTACATGTATGTTAGATAAAATATCAGTTTAGTACCCTTGTAGCAGAGAGGGAGCCGTAAAGTCATAGAGCACTGCACTAGTTGAGACTAAAGGAAAGCAAGGAGTAGCCTATGGAGGCTGTTCAAACTGGCTTTAAATCTCCCTGCATAAGCTCCTCAGATGGTTTGATAAAGTCTTCAGCATTGTGGGTAGCAGCTGAAGTTCCTCCTGGAGCCTAGTTATCTGTGTCAAATACCATTGCATGGATTTGTCTTAACCTACAAGAGCCATAAAAGGTTTTTCTTTAGTTCTGCCACTGAGCCAATCGTGAGTCATTATTGTAGGGAACAGATGTCTCGCCTTATCTTCCATTCTGAGCTCTCGGGAGAGAGACTTCTCGTTTCCCCTGCCACTCGGGGCTTGGCATTTGCACCATATGCACACAGAGGCACAGCAAAGGGGAAAGTGTGATCTCCTTCTCCTAAGCCCATTGCTTTTTAAAAATCTGGGGTCTGACGTTTCAGAGGTACTGACGACTCGCAGCTCCCATTTACTTCGTTTGTCACTTTGGAAATTTGGTCCTTAGGAACCTTCTTTGTTGCCCCTCTTTCCTCCACAATAAGCTTTCAATCCTCTGTTCCTTCCCCCAAAGGGTATCTGCAAACTGCCTGCTTTGCCAGTGTCCTTGGAGTTGCTCTCTCTGAGGGGGACTTGTTGGGGGGGTGGTGGTGAGGTGCTGGGGGACTTGTTTGGGGGGGGTGAGGGGGCTCCACAGCCCAGGGCTGATCTGCAGTATTGAGAATTCTAACATTGTTTGGATAGTTCCAAAACCAATAGTTTCACCAGGCGCTTCCCAGTCCAGGAAGAGGTCGTGCTTCCTGGCTAAAGGAGCTGACAATTGATAGCTGGGAGCTGGGGACCGGGTGCAGTGAAAGTGGTGTGATTAGCCTGGGTTAGGCCTACCATTTCTCATGATCAGAATGGTGCAGAATATAACTTGGCAGCCCTCTTGCTCCCTGTAGGGAAGCACGTGTACCCCTTTGAAGTATCCTGGTTCCCCCTGAGTGGGTCTGGTTGGCCGGGAGTTGAGGAGGGCAGAGCTGGTAGAGCCTGTGGGCAAGTGCACCCTTACAGATCATTTAGTCTGTTAAATGTGTGTGCTAATGTTAATCAGCAAGTCATTTACTTTATGGCTGCACTTTGTGCATTTCATTAGAGCAGGGCAGGGAAGCAGCCCAGAAGAATAATTCTAACCAGCTGAGCAGGCCTGCAGAGCTGGGCAGTGGCTCTGACTGAATATAATCCAACTTAGTTTTGCAGTGCGCTCTCCATACATAGCATCACCAAATGCTCAATGAGACACCATCTTCTATTGTGCTGATATGCTCAGGAAATGAGTGCCATATGCCAAAACGAGCTCTGGGATTGGCAAGAAGTGTGAGGGGGAGGGAGATCTCTCTGTCTATCCATCTTAGGGCTTTATATTACCACCCATCACTGTAACATCTGAGTACCTTCCGCATAAAATCGGTAACAAAAGCAAAGTCCCTAGTGGACTTCATAAAATTTCTGGCACCTATCGCTTTCCAGGGTCAAAGCTCTGCTTCTGGGTGGGGCTTGTGGGGGTTTTTAAGGGTGGTGTTCGTAGGGACTCAGAAATAGAAGGGGTGCTTGTATGGTGGAAAGGCTCTCGAGGAAGGTTGTTCAATGTTTCCTAAAGACAGTCACATTCTGGATTTGACTGATCTCCTCTTGTAGATTGTTCCATAGTTGGATCCCTTTTACAAAGAATGCTTTGTCGCCAGCTCTCACATGCTTCGTCCTTGGGTTTGTGGTCTGCATTGCCCCAGAGGAGCATGGCTGTTGCCCTCGTTCATAGATAGAAATTTGGTCTTTGATGTAGCTGGGGCTTGATCTATGAATTGCTTTGAAAATCAAGACCAAGGCCTTAAACTGGCATCAGAAGCTTCCTGGGGGCCAGTGGAGGGACTTGAGTCCAGGCATAATGTGCTCATGGTGCCCTAATTCATGGAGAAGGTGAGCAGATAAAGTCTGTGCATCATCTTCACAGTCATGCTTCAGCTACAGTAATCCAGCCTGGAGGTGATGAATGCATAGATCACTGTGACCAGGTTTTCTTCTGGGAGGAGAGGATGAAGTTTTCTAGCGAGCTGGAGGTGGAAGAAGGCATTTTTGGAAACTGATGCTACCAAGAGTAATACAAACAGGTCCAGGGTGGAATTTTCTTTTCTAGTTAGCTCCATATGCATCCAGTTGATCCAAACAATAAATTATGCTGACAACTCTTCACATCATCCGATGCTTGGATCTGGTCCCTGAGCTAAGCAGAATGGGTTGATGAGCCTGTTCACCGTGTGCAGTAGCTCTGCTGGCTGAGATGACTGGCCCAGTAGTCCTATGGCTGTGCTGGACAGGGCATCAAGGACACTCAGCATGGTGGATACAATGTGCTTGGCCACTGGAAGGCTTTCTGTGGGAAAGGAGTCCCTTGCTCACCATTGACTTGTCCAAACTCTGTCCGCAAATTGATGGCAGGGTTGGAGCTTAGGAGCTCCTGGCTCCACCTGTGGTGCCTAGTCCCTGTCATTCATGCTCCCGGACTGTTTGGAGAGTGTTTGTTCCTTTGTACAGAATGAAAAGAAAGGAAGATGGAAGTGTTCGTTAAGCTGAACTCTTCCTGTAAATGCTTCTCTGGGCTTTTGCTTCTGGAAGAAACTGCCATAATGATTTAATGAATGGTGTTTGTGGGGCAAAAGATACTTCACTCACTCCTTTTTCTGGAGTGTCAAATAAACTAGCAGAAAACAAAAGCCCCTAAAAACTATCCACAGGGACTAATTGGAAATGGGAATAGATAATACATCTGGTAAGGAGACTGTTGTTAATCCCAGATGGCTTCTCTGCAAGCAAAGAAGGTGACTGCAGTCAGGTGTGCAGAAGTATTCCACCAAGCCGTGAGACAAATAGGAGAACGAAAGCCAGTGACTGCTCATGCCTGCAAAGCTATTCATAGGGTGCGTGGAGCAGAAAGCTGGAATAATTCCTCAGCTACGTTCCTCCACCGGGGGGGAGCTGCTCAAAAATAGAGAACCAAAAGCCCATTATCAGGATGCTCTTCTGGAAACAAGTAGGATCTTCAGGGTTAGGTCCAGCTACATAAGCCCTAATGAAGCGTTAACAGTTAGTATAAATTTAAGTTGTGGATCAGCAGGACTATTTCTATGGTGCCTCACAGGCTATACAAGGGTATTACTGACAGAGGGGCCTTGGGCCCAAATAACATCTCTCTTCTTCTCCTCACACACGGGGCCCTAACCCCTGCCCTCCCCTTCCCCCCAAGACTCCCCTCCCCCCCAGAGGGGAAGGATGAGGGGTTTGGGCCAGCTCCACGCAAGGGGGGAGGGGCGCGGGGGAGTATGCTTACCTTACCATACACAGCTTGACACTGGCTTCTGGCCTGGCCAGCGGGCAGGGCCACAGAGGGAAGAGAAGGAGCAGGGCAGCAGGCCCGTGGGAGTGTGGGGGAGGAGCACGGGGCAGAGCGAGAGTCCTAGCGCTCTTGCAGGGGCCCCCAAATTGGCCAGGGCCCCTGGGCACAGACCTCATTGCCCCGTGCAGTAATCCGCCACTGATTACTGAAAGTGCTGAGATTGTGTGTCCTGAAGGCCAGGGGAATTGCAGAAACCTTTCTTTGATATTCAACATCATACTGTCCAAGCTGATAGAGTCACAGAAGTGTAGGACTGGAAGGGAACTCAGTAGGTCATCTAGTCCAGTCCCCCGCACTCAAGGCAGGACTAAGTAATAACTAGACCATCCCTGACAGGTGTTTGTCTAACCTGTTTTTAAAAATCTCCAATGATGGACATTCCACAGTTGCCATAGGCAATTTGATCCGGTGCTTAGCTACCCTGACGGCAAGTTTTTCCTAATGTCCAATTTAAACCTCTCTTGCTGCAATTTAAGCCCAATGCTTTTTCTCCTATCCTCAGAGGTTAATGAGAACAATTTTTCACCTTCCTCCTTGTAACAGCCTTTTACATACTTGAAAACTGTTATCAGGTCCCCTTTCAGTCTTCTCTTCTCCAGACTAAACAAACCCAGTTTTTTCAATCTTCCCTCATAGGTCACGTTTTCTAGACCTTTAATCATTTTTGTTGCTCTCCTCTCCTCTGGACTTTCTCCAATTTGTCCACATCTTTCCTGATATGTGATGCCCCAAACTGGACACAGTACTTCAGCTGAGACTTTATCAGCGCAGAGGGGAGTGGAAGAATTACTTCTTGTGTCTTGCTTACAACACTCCTGCTAATACGTATTGACATATTTAGCTTGTGATCCACTATGACCCCCAGATCCCTTTCTGCAGTACTCCTTCCTAGGCAGTAATTTCCCATTTTGTAAGTGTACAATTGATTGTTCCTTTGTATTTGTACTTTGTATTTGTCCTTATTGAATTTCATCCTATTTACTTCAGACCATTTCTCCAATTTGTCCAGATCATTTTGAAATTTAATCCTATCCTCCAAAGCTCTTGCAACCCCTCCCAGCTTGGTATCATCCATAAACTTTATATGTGTACTCTATGCCAGAGGTGGGCAAACTACGGCCCACGGGCCACATCCGGCCTGCAAGACTGTTCTGCCCAGCCCCTGAGCTCCTGGCCTGGGAGGCTGGCCCCTCCCCTGCTATTCCCCCTCCCCTGCAGCCTCAGCTCACTGCGCTGCCAGCGCAATGCTCTGGGTGGGGGGCTGTGAGCTCTTGCTGGGCAGCGCAGCTGCAGAGCCACGGCCTGACCCGGTGCTCTGTGCTGCGCGGTGGCGTGGCTGGCTCCAGCCGGGCGACGCGGCTGCATGTCCTGGTGCTCTGGGCAGTGCGGCTGTAGCACTGCTAGCCACTGATGCTCCAGGCAGCATGGTAAGGGGGCAGGGAGCAGGGGGGATTGGATAGAGGGCTTGGTGGGCAGGAGGCGGGGGTGAGGATAGGGGTCAAGGTGATCAGAGGGTGGGGAACAGAGGTTGAATGGGGCCGGGGGTCCTGGGGGGCCAGTCAGGAAGGAGGGGGGGTTGGATGGGGCGGCAGGGGGCAGTCAGGGACAAGGGTTCCGGGGCAGTCAGGGAGAAGGGGTGGTTGGATGGGGCAGAGGTCCCGGGGCGGGGGCAGTCAGGAATGAGAGAAGGGGTTGGATGGGGCAGTCAGGGCGGAGGGTCCAGGGGGCTATCAGGAGACAGGGAGGGGTGGATGGGGCAGGGGTCCTGGGGTGGCTATCAGGGGACAGGGAGGGGTGGATGGGGCAGGGGTCCTGGGGTGGCTATCAGGGAACAGGGGAGGTTTGGATTGGACAGGAGTCCTGGCGGGGGCCGGGCGTTGGGGCGAGAAGTGGGGGGGTTGGATGAGGGGGCGAGGCCACGCCTGGCTGTTTGGGGAGCCACCCGATGTGGCCATCAGGCCAAAAAGTTTGCCCGCCCCTGCTCTATGCCATTATCTAAATCATTGATGAAGACATTGAACAGAACCGGAGCCAGAACTGATCCCTGTGGGACCCACTTGATATGCCCTTCCAGCTTGACAGTGAACCACTGATACCTATTCTCTAGGAATAGTTATCCAACCAGTTATGCATCCACCTTATAGTAGTTCCATCTAGGTTATATTTTCCTAGTTTGTTTATGAGAATGTCCTGCAAGACAGTATCGAGAGCTAAAGTCAAGATATACCATGTCTACCGCTTTCCCCCTATCCACAAGGCTTGTTAACCTGATAGAAAGCTATTATTAGGTTGGTTTGACAAGCTTTGTTCTTGACTTAAGGTGTTACTTATCACCTTATTATCTTCTAGGTTTTTGCAAATTGATTATTTGCTCCATTATCTTTCTGGGTACTGAAGTTAAGCTAACTGGTCTGTAATTTCCTGGGTTGTTTTTATTTCCCTTTTTGTAGATTGGCACTATATTTGCCCTTTTCCAGTCCTCTCCCATCTTCTATTAGTTTTCAAAGATAATCGCTAGTGGCTCAGAGATGTGAGTTTTCTAGGATGTATTTCATCAGAACCATATGCCTAAGACTAGGCACCAAAGGCAACAAACCAGAGACCCTTATGGGTTTACCACACAGCACCATGGCTCATTAAGGCTTTGGACATCCTACTTTAAGGAGGATTTTGTGGAAACCAGGCTGGCCAGAGTACAGACTCAGTCTCTGAAGAAAATTATCCGTTCTTCTTCTAGTGCTTGCTCATGTCCATTCCATGTCTGGTGTGTCTGCTCACCACATGCATTGGTGCCGGAAGTTTTTCCCTGAGTGGTATCGTAGGACTGGCTCTGGCGCCCTCTGGAGTGGTGTGCATATGCGCTGGTAGAAGGGGCACCGCCACGCCCCGCCTTCAGTTCCTTCTTGCCAGAACTCCAACAGCAGGTAAGGAGGGTGGGCCATGAAATGGACATGAACAGCACATCTCGAAGAACAGTTATGAAAGGCAGGTAACCATTTTTTCTTCTTTGAGTGCTTGCTCATGTCCATTCCACTGTAGATGTGTTTGTTTGCCATGTGCACTGCTGTTGGAAGATTTCCCCCCAGTGGTATCTGCAGGTAGGCTCTGGCACCCTTTGGAGTCATGAGCGTACGTGCCCGTATAAGGGGTGATGACCCCCTGCATCCCAGTTCCTTCTTACCGCCAGTGATGGTGCTAGAATGTCCTCTTGCCTTGGCAAGTCTTCGATCCCCATGTGTATAGTTAATTGTAGTCATTTGTTAGTAGTTTTAGTATTTAGGCTTAGGTAAGGTAGTCCCGTAAGGGACTTAGCCTTGGGATAAGGCATGCCCTGGTTCCTAGGCTTCAAACCTGTGTGAGTGGTGCAAGAAGCCCATATCAATCAGCGATCCCCACTTGAAGTGCCTGGGGGAGACCCATATGTGCAAAGGATTCAAGCCGCGCTTTAAGAAGGAGCATGACATAAAGCTGAAAACGGTCCTCGTGGAGTCAGCCCTTGTATCAGCCTCTGAGCCTGCCCAGTTGGACTCAACGCCGAGTACTTCGGCATCAGTGAAAAGCACCCCATTGGCACCGGCCTCCACCTGGCACTGATCCCCATCTCCAGTGCCTACCAACAAGCATAAAAAACATACCGGGAGAGGGCACGCCCCAGCATCCCACAAGAACAAGGGAAAAGTCAGAGACGAGCAAAGACCTGTGCTGGGCAACTTGTCTTCCCCGGAGTGTAGCCACGCAGCAGCCTCATCCGTTATGCTCTTGAGTCCATTCTGGGACCCGCCCCCGATCCCTGCGAGTGGTAGGGATGCGTGGCACCTGACGGTACTGTCTACTCTGGAGGCCTTTCAGGCAGCAAAAGACACTCTATCATTGCCGGTGCTGCTGACACCTCAGGATGACATGGTCCTCTCTAGAGGCAAGGCTGCACCAGGGACCCTGCAGTGATCTCCATCATCACAGCATCACTCCCCAGCACTACGACTCTCAACATCATGCCAGCGGTCCCCAGAGCTGCACTACCGGTCCTTAGAGACCCGCCTAAGTCCTCAGTGTCTCTCTGGAGCCACAGCGCCACCCCCACAGTACCGCTCCCAGTCACTGGAGCCCTGGCACCGATCCCCAAGCTCGAGGGGTCGATTGCCAGAATACCATCATCGATCCCCCCAAGCATCATCGCCAGGCATATGGCACCGTGCTACAGTGCCATGATGCCACTCCCCAAGCGTGAAGCGCTGGTCCACCTGATATGGTGGGGAAATGGAAGCAGCAGCGGCACCGACCTGGTCACCAAGGGAACACCCTTCCTCCTTGGACTCTGAGGTCCAGAAAGTTACAGTGCCCAGGGGCCAGGTGCACTTTGCAATGCCAGCAGGATTTCCCCCAGGGCTACTAGCAGGGACATTGTCCCAGGGCCAGTGGCCTGCACCCTGGCAGTTCCAGAATCCGTGCGGTTCCCCCAACCCCGCCTCCCCCCCACCCCCCCACCCCCCCACACTCTGAGTCCCAGGTACAGCATCCAGTGTCAGGCGCATCAGACAGATAGTCGGCGACAGTCTCCCACCCACCTCCTGTCTCTGAAAAGGGGTTGCTTCAGGGTTCTCAGTAGCCCACACCAGCTTCAGATGAGGCCGCCCCAGCTGGGGAAGCGGAGTCAGTCCCTCCCCCAGTTCTCACCGCCTCCTCTTCCTCACCCAATGAGGTGGGACCATCACACGCGGTGCCACAGGGTGATTTTAAGGTGCATCAAGAACTACTTAAGCGTGTGGCCACTAACCTTGGGCTGGAAGCGGAGGAGCGTTGACATCTTGGTGGCAGTGGCCCCATTGAGGTTCACCTTGCTTGTGCACAGGAGTGTCATGAAAGTGGTGAAGGCCTTGTAGCAGACCGTGTCCTCTCTGCCCCTATTGCAAAACATGCTGAGAGAAAATACTATGTGTCTAAGGACTTTGAGTATCTTTATTCCCACCCCTCCCTGAGTTCCTTGGTTGTATCCATGGCTAACGAGTAGGACAGGCAGTGTCAAACCAGTTTGGACCCCCCAAAAAATAAGGCAGCAAAGAGGCTCAACCTTTATGACATAAGTTTATTCAAGTGCCAGCCTCCAATTGCACGTAGCAAACCACCAAACTCTCCTCAGGCGGTATGACTTTAGTGTGTGGCAATCCATGGCTAAGTATGCAGACTCATTGCTGCAGGAATCCAGGCAGGAGTTTCTGGCCATACTGGAGGAGGGCAAGACTGTGGTGAGCGCTTCCCTCCAGGCGATCTCTGATGCAGCTGACTCCGCAGCCAGAACGATGGCGTCTGCCATCTCAATGAGATTGGTGTCGTGGCTGCAGTCCTCTGGCCTTTCCGCAGAGGTCCAGCAGTCCATTCAGGACCTCCCTTTCCATGGATTGTGACCCTGTTTTCCAAACAGATGGACAGCAGGTTGTATGATATGAAAGACTCTAGGGCTACATTAGGCACCTTGGGCCTTTATACTCCTGCCACCATAAGGAAGTGATTTAAACCCCAGCAGCCACAGAGATTTGTAGGCCAGACCAGATCAGCGCCCTACCGAAAGAAGGGCAGAGGCTATAATGGCACCAGGGCCAACCGCCAGCTGCATCCACCCAATCGGGCTCTACCCGATACCTGCCTGAAAATAAGCATCATTTTGAAGGTGCGCCCAAGGGCGACCTCCCAGTCTGCAACTAGGATCCAAATACCCTTTTATTTTCAAACCGTCTCTTGCGCTACCTCCCTGCTTGGGCAACTACAACATTGGACCAGTGAATGCTCAGCACTGTAGCAGTGGGGTACACCCTCCAATTTGTTTACATCCCTTCTTCCCGCCCCCCCCCCGCCTTTCCTGTCCCTCTTCAGGGACCCTTCTCACAAGCAACTGCTCATCCAGGAGGTGCACGCCCTCCTGTGGGCGGGGGCCATAGAGGAAGTTCCCAAAGAACTGAGAGGGAAAGGTTTTTACTCCCACTTCTTTCTGATGCTGAAGGCCGCAGGAGGTCTATGTCCAATCTTGGACCTTCGAGGCCTCAACAAATATCTCAAGAAGTTGAAGTTCTGCATGGTGTCTCTGGCCTCCATCATCCCTTCTATGGATTTTGGAGACTGGTACACCACCCTCAACTTAAAGGATGTGTACTTACGTATTTCAATTTTCCATGGTCACAGAAGGTTTCTATGAATCGTAGTGGGGCAGACTTACTACCAGTTCTCAGTGCTCCTGTTCAGCCTAGCAACAGCCCCAAGAATATTCACAAAAGGTATGGCAGTAGTTGCAGCCTACCTCGGACATTGGGGTGTTCAAATTTATCTTGACAATTGGCTCATCAAGGATCATTCAAGAGCACAGGTCCAGCACAGCATCCAAGCCACCTGCCAGGCACTGGACCTGTTGATAAACTAACAAAAATCAACATTGGTCCTGGTGCAAAAGAGAGAGTTTATAGGAGCAGTTCTCAACTCTACCCACGCCAGGTTCTGAGTGATGTCAGATCTGATTGCGTGAGTCATGAGCCATCCACTCACCACAGCCCGGGTATGTCTCAGACTGCTAGGGCACAGGGCAACATGCACCTATGTGTTTCAGCACACAAGACTGCATCTCGGACCACTGCAGATGTGGCTGGTGTCTGTCTACTCCCCAGCCAGGCATCACTTGGACAAGGTCCTCACAATTCCACCGCAAATACTTACCTCCCTAGCATGGTGGTTGAACCCACACAATTTAACCAGAGGAGTTCCGTTTGCAACTCCACAGCCCATAGTGTCCCCGGAGTCAGATGCCTCAGACTTGGGATGGGGAGCCCAACAGGAGCTGTCGTTACACATAAGCATCAGGAAGTTCAGGGCCATCCATTTGGCTTGCAAAGTGTTCCTTCCTCAGCTCTTGGGCAAGGTAGTGCAGGTGTTGATAGACAACACAGCTTTGACGTTCTATGTCAGCAAGCAAGGGGGAGCACGGTCATCAGCCCTCTGCCAAAAAGTCCTTCATCTGTGGGACTTCTGTATCCAACACGCTATCCATCTGGAAGCCTCTCATCTCCCCAGGGTCCGGAACACACTAGCAGATCACCTCAGCAGGTCCTTCTTCTCTCACCATGAGTGGTCCCTCCACCCAGAGGTCATCAGGACCATCTTCCAGAGGTGGGAAACTCCCCAAGTGGACCTATTTGCTACTAGCAAAACAGAAAATGCCACCGATTTTGCTCCCTAACAGGTCTGGACAGCAGTTCACTATCCGATGCCTTTCTCCTGTCATGGGCAGGCGACCTGATGTATGCCTTTCCACCTACCCCACTTATCAGCAATGCCCTTCTGAAGATCAAGAGGAACAAAGCGCAAGTCATTATGCTAGCCCTGGCATGGCCTCGCCAGTATTGGTTCGGCATGCTCATGGACTTAGCAGTGGAGCCCCATGGACACTTCCCAATCACCCAGACCTGCTTTCATAGGCCGCGGATGGTTGCTGCACCTGCACCTTGCCTCCCTGCACCTGACTGCATGGATGGTGCATAGCTAAGCCTCGAGAAACAGGCCTGCTCTGCACAGGTCCAGCAGATCCTGTAAGAAAGCAGAAAACCCTCCACCAGAGCAACTTACCTGGCTAAGTGGAAGCACTTTGCTTGCTGGGTGTCAGAACAGAAATTTTCTATAGCTCAGACTTCTTTACAATCCATTCTGGAATACCTGCTGCATTTAGAGCACCAAGGTCTGGCACTTCCATCGATCAAGATGCACCTGGCAGCCATATCAGCTTTCCACCCTACTACTCAGGGTAAATCAGTCTTCTCACGTGCAATGATGATCAGATTCTTTAAGGGTCTTGAAAGATTTTTCCCACAGATCCATGATCCAGTCCCTCAAGGGGATATCAACCTGGTCTTTTCCAGGCACACTGGTCCTCCCTTCAAGCCCTTGGATTCCTGCTGTCTCCTACATCTATTGTGGAAGGTTGCCTTCCTTGTAGCCATCTGTGGCAGGGCAGGGGTAAACATCTTTAAGGCCCTGCCAAAATGCTGGCTGCAGCCTGCTCTCTGGCCAGGAGGCCAGGGGTAGAGATGCAGGTACTCAGCAGGGAGCCCAGCTGCAAGCCCTAATGAGGGCTGGCTCAGAGGAACATGCTGAGCTAAGTCGTGACAGCTGGGCTGAGGCATGAGAGGGCCATAGAAGCCCTGGGGAAACCTCAGTGAGGAGGCTGGCCTGGGAGGAGACAGGAGGGTGGTATTGCTGTTTCCTTACCAAAGAAGGAAGCCTCAAAAGCCAGGAGACCCTGGGGAGGGTCTGGGGCGCACTAGCTGTTGGGGGATCTGGGAACTGCACAAACACTGTAAATAAAGACACTTGGGTGATCCAGCAAAAGAAGGCGTGGAAGATTCTTTATAATACCAGCCTAAACACAGGGCACAGGCTCAAGAGGGAGAAAGCCTGCAGGGACCGTGTGACACCATCACTTCAGCGAAATGAGTCTCCAAGATCAATGCTCTATCCTCAGAACCCCCATATACGGTGTTCTACACGGAAAGGTCCAGCTGCATTCCCACCCAGCCTTCATGCCAAAGGTGGTATCGCAGTTCCATGTCAATCAAGTTATCTTAGAATCATAGAATATCAGGGTTGGAAGGGACCTCAGGAGATCATCTAGTCCAACCCCCCTGCTCAAAGCAGGACCAATCCCCAATTTTTGCCCCAGATCCCTAAATGGCCCCCTCAAGGATTGAACTCACAACCGTGGGTTTAGCAGGCCAATGCTCAAACCACTGAGCTATCCCTCCCACCAGTGTTCTTTCCAAAGCCACACAGTTCCAACAAGGAGCGGCGTCTGCAAACTCTCGACATCAGACATGCCCTGGCCTTCTACCTTGAGCGAACCAAACCCTTCCACAGGTCTACTAAGCTTTTCATTGCAGTGGCTGACAGGATGAAGGGAGTCCCGGGTGTCCTCTCAAAGAAGTTCGCCCTGGATAACCGGCTACATCCACACCTGCTACGAGCAGGCAAAAGCTGTATCTCCACCGATAGTGACTGCTCATTCAACAAGAGCACAGGCATCATCATCAGCTTTCCTGGCACGCATCTCAATCCAGGACTTCTGCAGGGCCGCGACATTGTTGTCTTCCCATATCTTCATGACCCACTGTGCCATCACTCAGCAGGCCCAAGACGATGCTGGCCTCGACAGAGTGGTATTACAATCGACGCGTCCATAAACTCCTACTCACCTCCAGCGGCACTGCTTTTGAGTCACCTGACATGGAATGGCCATGAGCAAGCACTCGAAGAAAAACGGTTCCCTACCTCTCGTAACTGTTGCTCTTTGAGATCTGTTGCTCATGTCCATTCCATGACCCACCCTCCTTCCCCTCTGTTGGAGTTCCGGCAAGAAGGAGCTGAAAGGTGTGAGCCAGTGGCATCCCTCATACCGGCACATACACGCATGATTCCAGAGGGCGCCAGAGCCAGCCCTATGGGATACCACTGGGGGAAAAGCTTCCGGTTCTGGTGCATGTGGCGAGCATGCACCCCTGACACGGAAGGGACATGAGCAACACATCTCGAAGAATAACAGTTTTGAGAGATAGGAAACTGTTTTCTGCTTGTTTTTCCACATTCTCAGATACCCGATGAAATATGGTGTAGACCAGGGGTTCTCCATGTTTTTCTTTTAGCCCCCCCCACTCCTCTAGACAGGCTATAAAAATTCCGGGGCCCGGTGTGGGCAGAAAGGTGAGGTGAGGCTCCTGGCTTTAGCCACAGGGGGAGGGGCTTTCGTCCTATGGGGCACTGGACTGTTGCCCCACCAGGCTCCAGTTCAGAACTGCTGGCAAGGAGAACTGCAGGAAGGAGACGAGTGGTGACCAAAAAAATCATCTCAACCTGGGTGGCTCCTTTTGTTAATGGAGCATAGAGCCTTTCACCCCTGAGTCACCAGCTCATATCAGAGGTAGCAAACCATGTAACTATTTGGTGGCCTATATGAAATGAGGCTCATTTGTCTAGTTCCTAGTAGTCAGTTGGCCATGTTACATGTAAAAATTCAGGATTTAGCCCTGAGTACTTCATTTCGTACCATTTCTGTTATGTGTAAATGAGTTGCTTTGAGGTTGATGTGATCTGTCTTTTCTGAGATGGTCTTTGAGGACTTAAGCTACAATACAATACATCGTGTGAGGCTGGAAGAAGGTGCAGGGCAAGGGCGAGGGCCAATGTGCTAAGCTGCATCTTCATATTCTCCATGTACCAAGAGCAGTAACACATGCACCTTGTGAGAGCATAAAATCTAGGAATCTTAATTTTTGGACCTAAATAATTTTAAAATGATGATAATCTGGAGCCCGGTGTGGTTCATGAGATCTACAAAACATTCTGAGAACCCAAGATTAGGAGGGGAAACTGCCCCGTGGTTTAGGTCCAGTGTTAGTAGTGATACAATCATGTTCTAGTTTGTGATTTTACAATTGTGGGTGTGAATTCAGATCATGGATTTGAATCCAATTTACAGAGCTAAGTACTCAGATACTATAGTAAGGGGAACTGCATACGTCACTAGGTAGGTGAGGATCTCCATTTTATGAAGTGGAGAGCGGAATGAAACACTGATTCATGATCTTCATGATATTAATAAGCTTCCAAAAGCCATGAAGGTATCATGGAAGTTTATTCCTAACCTTACAAATGAGTGTGTCTCTCTGGTTACCCATGCGACCAACTTATTTTAATGGGAGTTGTGTGGCTGGGAGTTGTGTGGCTGAATTTCCCCTAGCCTTGCATGTGCCTCTGACTGTTTAAAAATAGTGTCAGCGTAGAGAGTTGGATGGACACGGGCGGTTCTGGTAAAGGAAATGCTGTTTGTGCTCTGTACTTGATTATGGATATCAACAGCATTCCGATGTTTCCTGTTTCGGTATTTTCCTTAATGATGGTAATAGTTCAAAAATATTTCAGATCAGATTGTAGGCAGGATGACAGCTTGTGGGAGTGGATGAAATTACTGACTAAAGAAAACATGCATGTTTTGTTCTCTCATCCAATGGGGAAAATTCAGCTCTGATGGATGTCCACTACCTTCTGAGGAGTTAAGACTAAGCATGAATTTGGTCTGCTGAGTGTGCTCTTCTGAATGCACTGCCTGCTGTTTTGCTCATTGACATGACAATACTCTTTGGAGGGTTCTGTTTTCTTCCATTTGAGTGTGGTAGCTCTAGAATGTTGACACACGTGCTGAATTCCTACATCGATTAGTGTGACTAGCAGAGAGTTTATGCTTGTTAGCATTTCATTTAATTCATTCACTGTACTTTTGTCCAGTTCAGGTGGGAGGGGATTTTAATAAGCAGTTCCCAAGTATAAAAGTAAAGTTCTCTTCTAAGTCACTGCTAAAGCTCCCATTGTCTTCAGTGGTGGACAATCCAGCTCCATGTCTCATGCTTCTTTCATAGTCAAAAACAAAGAAAACAAAATCCCTAATCTATAGGAGCTGGCATACTTCAGCAGACTCAAGACTCTTCCATCTTACTACATATATAAGCAAGTGCAGTCCTCATTGCCTCCATCCCCAAATTCCTCCTCTGGCTCCATATTTATTTCAGTATCCAGAGGTGCTGTCCTTTATTGATTAAAGAGAACGACCCCAAAACCAAAATCCTGGATCAAATCTGTTTTCAGATCAGGATTCAGAGCTTGAACCAAAGACCCTTTCCAGACTTCTTAGGGAAAGTTTAGATTCTCCACCCAAATTCTTATTACCAAGTTCAGGAGTTTCACAACCAGGGTTTTGCGCCCACTCTGTCCTTTGGAGAGCTGAAGTTTTGGCTCTGCCACTGGACTCTTTGATCTGAACTCTTGTCCTGTTTTAATTAGGGTTTGTGCTCCTTCTTTTTTTAAATTGGGATTCTTGGGCAAAGCAAAATATCTTTTCCCAGCTGTATATGATCAAAATGAGCATGCAATTTTTCCTTTAAGGGTATGAGAAGCAGGAGAGAAGTGGCAGATAGGAGAGCGCCACTAGGACACTGGGAACTCAGAGTATGTTGGGAGCCATTGTTGATAGAAAAAGATTCAGTAGGACCAACAGACAGAACACGCAAGGAAGGGAAAACCCAAGGAAAACAGCCAAATTCTCATACAGCCAAATTAATCACTCAACTCCTCTAGCTCCAGTGCAGCTGCACCTGTTGAATTTGACCCAAGCCAAATACACAAGCTTTCTCTGTGGCTCTAGAATAGATACACATAAAATGTATTTGGATGATCCAGACAAAAGCTTTTTTCACTGGCTAGCTCGAGTTGGTGTTAATTGTAATGTCTTTGGCTCTCACAATATGACTGAGCAAACAAGAAGTTCTGACCTATAGTGCCATGCTGGTATGTAACCAGGAGCAACCAAAAGGCAACATTTTGCATGTCTCTATCAAAAAATGTTTTTTTCTCTGAGTAATCCTCTCTCCACAGTGTTGAAAGCATGTGTGGGTTGCAATAGTATGGCAATATTTGCAGAAAGGAATACAACTATGTAACCTCTCTTCCTGCTCTCGCCATCTCCTTCGTCAATTTTCTAGCTGCCCTTTCATGGTTCTGATACCAGAATGTACATTCTTATCACACCTTTTTAGTTTGAAAAACAGTCTGTTACTCTAGCAGAACTGGTGCCAAGAAGTGAAGCTGTGCATTCGTTCTCTTAAGCTGCCAAGAGCACAGGGAAGAATGGTCTCCTACCAGGTTATATTATAACAAAAGTGAAAAATGCAATAACCCAAACACCGTCACGTATTATGGGAAGGAAGGGTGGGGGGTAAAAAAAGATTTAACTGTTCTGTGTCATGCAGGTTAAACCATACACTTGCTACCGGAGGCCCTGATCACTTTGGACTGGTGAGGACTGGTTGTGGGATGTCCTAATAGAGTAGAATGTGTGTTCCAAGAACAGATCCCTGTGAATTCTGTTGATTCACTTAACTTTGCCTTGTGCTGTCTTGCCAGCAGGAATTTTCCAGCCCTGTCATCTTACTAATAATTCTCTTGGCCCTGGGAAAAGACTGATGCTTAGTGCATGTCTATATATGGGCATGCCAATTGTCTAATCCTCAGAAACAGCTCTGGAGCCCAGGAAGAGCTCTTTGTTGCTTTCTGGGACTTGCTCCGTGTTAGGCAGCACTCCTGTGTGAAATTTACTAATGATTGCTGCAGTCAAAACCATTTCAAGTCTGTTTCATGGCCTCTTTCCTTCATGTGAAAATAGTGATCTGTCTAGCTGATCAGTGGAAAAACCATGAAAGTCTGAACAGTCAGATGTATTTAATATGTGGGTATTGTAATGAATGGCAAATGTGTGAATTTTTGGATAAAATCAGCTCAACTCTGTTATAGGCTCTAGATTGCTAACAGCTAATGGAGTGGTACCTTTTAAGTCACGTGGTAAAGGCCTAGTGCTTTTAGAGAAAGAAGACTGTTCTTGCCCCACTGCCTCCACGAAATTCCAGCCAGCCATATTGCCAGCCTCATGATGCCCCTGGAGTCCTAGCTGGCCGCAGATTGGGTCCAGTATTTAAATACCATCTATGTACGACAGTGAGTCAGCCATACAATGAATGACTCAAAAGTTACTGCCTCATATCTGTACCCTGGGGCTCACAGTTTGCCATGATGCTGATTGAAAGCCTGGTTAAACAGGCTTACATCATGCCCTGAAGGTGACTGTGCTTAGCCATCAAACCAGCACCTTTCACAGCTTGTTAAACCTCCCTTCTAAAAATGTTTGAGAGGGAGGGTATCTTCTGTCTTCTCACACACTCAGCTTCCACCCCAGAAAGGGACAGGACAGCTGTATTAAGTCTTGTACTGTGCCAGGAACTTTCTTGTGTTAGCACTTTGGTTATTTCTTTGAGATTTTATTTGGTTGCTTTCAGCCCAGGGTTTGAAGTGAGAAAGTAAATCTGCCCCTCTCCCTTCTTTTCATGTGCTGTATATTTACACCTGCCTACTTAATTTTTCATTCCATGCATCTGATGAAGTGGGTTCTAGCCCACAAAAGCTTATGCCCAAATAAATTTGTTAGTCTCTAAGGTGCCACAAGGACTCCTAGTTGTTTTTACTTATTAGTGAGAGGCTCTTGTTGCCTATTACTAATCTAACCAGTCATCCAACTTCATAGACTTTATTTATATACTGTCTAGTGTGTAGCTGGAGAGGACTTCACTTAAATCTGTTAGAAGAATTCACTCCTTAAAACCTGTTAGTGCTAAATTCTCTCCTCTTCACCCCTTATCTGGTGCTGTGAATTGCTCACTGAGTGATTGAGTGAAGAATTTTGTAGCAGCTGTTGCAAAGACAAAGGGAAACTTTATCCTCACTGGCCACAAGGGGATAAAAATGTTGACTATTTAACCTTTTTGTTTGGATAACTTTTAACTTGGATAGAAAGTAAAGCTGGGGGTGACCTTGCTGTTAATATTTATATCCAGTGACAAATTGGGATGATTGCAGACTTGGAAACCAAAATGTTTTCTCTTTAATGTGAAGGCAAATCTGATAGTTGCGTAAAGTAGTTTACATCTTTAATGCCAAAGTTACTTCTGTGGTCTGTGAACCTGAGCTAGGCTCTCTGCTGTCTCATCTCTTGCATGGAGCAAGAAGTCCTGTGTGTTGTAGAAAGAAAAGGAGTACTTGTGGCACCTTAGAGACTAACCAATTTATTTGAGCACGAGCTTTCGTGAGCTACAGCTCACTTCATCGGATGCATACCGTGGAAACTGCAGCAGACTTTATATACATACAGAGATCATAAAACAATACCTCCTCCCACCCCACTGTCCTGCTGGTAATTACCTGGTAATTACCACTGTCCTGCTGCTATTACCAGCAGGACAGTGGGGTGGGAGGAGGTATTGTTTTATGATCTCTGTATGTATATAAAGTCTGCTGCAGTTTCCACGGTATGCATCCGATGAAGTGAGCTGTAGCTCACGAAAGCTCGTGCTCAAATAAATTGGTTAGTCTCTAAGGTGCCACAAGTACTCCTTTTCTTTTTGCAGATACAGACTAACATGGCTGTTACTCTGAAACCTGTGTGTTGTAGGTGCAGTGCAATGTCAGTTGGATCCACTGACTCAGAGGGGAGAATTTTGTCTCATGTTGATATATGGCCTGCCTTGAAGATTAGGGCTGAGTGAACAATTGATTATTTGGTCTAGGGACCAAACTGGAAAAAAATTAAAGAGAATAGATTTTTTAAAAACTTTTAGTTAGCTCAAAAAATCCCCCCTCAAAATAAAGAAAAATTGTTTCGAGTTGCTTGAAACATTTGGGTTGACTTGAAACAATGTTTCCCCCCAAGTCTTTCATTTCAGTTTGGTGATTTTGTTTTTCACCCGTGTGTGTGTGTGTGTGCGCGCGTGTGCATGTGCGCGTGTTTGTGTCTGTTTTACTTTGGCCAAATTTCAAAATGCAATACTGTTTTGAAATGAAAAAATGAAAACAAAATGTTCCGAAATGGTCAAAATGAACTGTTTTGACTTTTTTTCTAAAACTTAAAAAAAAAAAAAAATTAATCCAAAGCTATTTTGTTAAATTCCACCCGAATTTGCAAAGCTTCAGAGCCCTCAAAAATGAACTTTTTGTTGAAATTACTCTTTGCCAAAAAATGTTTGCCAAGCTCTGCTGAAGAGAACTTTGCCTTGTAAAGCATCTTAATGCTCCCATATTTTGGCAGTCTGAATCTGATGCAGGAAAACATGTTATTCCTGAGAGTTTGGAGAACTAGGTATTGGAACTAGGCCAGTCTTATTGGGATTTAGCACCAGTGATAACTGGTATCAAAGGATGTCTTTAATGGTCCAAGAATCATTTGAAATACCTACAGATTTGCAGCTAGGGTTCATATTCATATTTTCATCCATTCTGGGTAGGTTATTTTAATTCCATGCAATTTTTGTTTTTCAGGTGAGATGAAAATAGAGGTCCCATCTGGTCTATATTATCATTAAAGATCTTATTTCTTTCTTTGGGGTAGGTTCTGTCTTCTGGCCAAAACTTCTCCATCCCCAGTACTGTGCACTGGTTGACTGCCAACCTCCATCTCAGAGGTGGTTGTATTTTGGTCAGGCTGTATAGCAAACTTCATTCTGTATTTTTTGGGTGCCCAAAACGCCCATTAAAAGCCAACTCTCTCAGATAAGCCAGGTGGTGATGTATTAGCACTTCAGATGGACCCTTGCAATGGAACAATGTCTTTTTTTTTTTAAACTACCCTACCTTGTAGAAAGAGGTTCTCTATCCCTGGATTGCAGGTTGCAGACTGCACTAAACTGTCACGTGCGACTGACTTTCTACTTCTCCACACAAGGCATTTCCAGTGTATTGGATTTCTAATGTTTAATGTTCCGTGTACAATAGATATTAACAGGAGGCAAATGCTATACCCAGGCGAGCTCTCCATCGCTAAGGGAGAAGAAAGAGCGGTGAGCGTGTAGGTTTTTTTTTTTAAACTGAATGGCAATGGGAACCGGCTTGTTAAATGATATGGGCCAAATTCATCCCTTGTGTAAGTCCATGGTATTTCCTCTGCAATTAATGTGGCCCTGTGTGAATGTGACCCTCTTCTGTTTTGCACTTCTGATTAAAGGCCTGATTTTTAAAGAGGTTTGTTCCCAACCGCTATATTAATTGCATGTGTAAATCCTCCTATTTCAGTACTCAAGGATCTAATTTGTGGGTGCGGTTGGGCAATTAGGTATCTAAAAGGTAGAGTTTGCCACTGCAAATGCAAAATGGTTCCTGTCAGAACAGGACACATCTTTTAAAACGCTTCAGAAGGGTTTATCAGCCATGTGGAATTTCCAAATTTGAGTAAAAATTGCAAAAATCTCAGTGAAATTGCCACAATTTCCCCCCTTTTTTAAGCCAGTTCTTGAACTGACAGAAATGTTTTTAAAATGTTTTCAACAATTTTAAATTTTAAAAAATTGGGGAAATTTTTCAGAAAATAATTCCACATATAACATTAACAAATATAAGCCTCACAACATCTCGATGGGGCAGTGAAATATATGCCATTTTACAGATGGGAAGGATGAGGCACAGAGAATTAAAGTGGCATGCTTAAGATTTCTCAGGCCCAGGAATGTGGATGACTATGTCCTGAGCCATAATCATTAGTTTGTCTTTAATCTATGTTTTAAGATCTTTTAAAACTTAGGGGCTACTGTGTTCCTAATCTTTATTTGCACTGCAGGCTGTTTTGCGGGAACTTGCAAATAGTCCAGTCAATCCACAGTTAGTGAGTGGAAATACATATAGCTGGGTCCACTCTCCAGGCTTTCTCCCTGGGCGCGCTTGGTCCTTGCAGTTCTCACTCTATCCACGGATGGAGTCTGACAAATCATTTTATAAGCCCTCAAGAGGCATCTGTTTGTTCAACAGTAACACTCTTTTTATATACAAAAAGATTAGAATTTAGGGCAGGCCAGCATAGGGATATAACACATACTCTGTGTATTCAAGATGTGCCTGAAGAAAATACATGAATAGTACTGCCTCCCAGCTATTCCTAATGGCTCAGACAGCCCTTACTCATGTGGGTTATCACACTGAAGTCCAAGGAACTGCTCCCATGAATAAAGGTCACACCGTCAGGCACTTGGGGTATGTCTACACTGCAATAAAAAACCCATGGCACTAGTCTCAGAGCCTGGGTCAACTGACTTGGGCTCACAGGGCACAGGCTGTAAGGATAAAAATAGCAGTGTAGACATTAGGGCTTGGGCTGGAGCCCAGGCTCTGAGACCCAACCCCCTCGTGGGGCTTCCCCCAGCCCGACCACAAAATGTCTACACTGCAATTTTTAGCCCCACTGGCTGGCCCAGGCTCTTGGGGCTAAACTCAGCCATGCCAATGGTCTGTTGTTGCAGGGTAGATGTACGCTTACTGTTTATCACGCGTTGCTGGAACATTTGCTGGAATGACTTCTGGCCATTGTTGTTGCAAATTCTAGTAACTTCTGTTGGCAGAAATGCTTCTTCATCACATCCCCAGCTCATTAGGTCAGTAATGACCAAGCTAGGGATGGGTCTGACGCAAACGCATTCAGAGCTGGATCAGAACTCTTCCATCTGGTGCCTTCCTCTCTTCTATACAATGAGTCTGTGGTTGTAAGCCCTCTCCCTCTTAATAAGGGATCACCCTAACCTAGGTCCCCAAGCCATTTCATAGTGTTTAACTTCTCCCCCCCGACTCCAGCTATCAAGAATTGTGCCCAGGCACAGTAGCACCATCTCCTAGCTGATTGGCAGAACTGCTTCGCAACCACAAGCACTCAGAAAGCATGAGTCAGTCCCACAAAAACCATGAATTTAAAACATAATCAATCTGGAGTATTTATTTGCCTTGGGTGGTGGTGTCACATTTTCAAGCTTTTCTCCTCAACCATGAGGACTAGAAACTTACCTTTTATCTTAATGAAAGCTGGGAGCTTCATGTAATCACTTGAATCCAGGAGCTGGTTTTTCTTTTTCTTTTTTTTAAATGCCAAATACCATAGAACATGTGATCAAATCAGGAGACTTTGTGTGCAGGAGTTTCTGCACTTTGTACAGTTCTATGTAACACTTCATGTTCTTATGCTAAAATGCCATATTTCAAAGGGTTTTAAATATTTGGGTTTTTTTATATAAAAACACATTTTTGGTATCAAGTCAATAAGATCTAGTCTTTTATAGGCTCCCCTCCAGTTTTAAAGGAAGTTCTCAGCCCACCTCTATTATGCCACCTTTTTTTGTCCGTCTTTGGAGTTGGTCACTTAATGCAGGATTCACTAGCAAATGGTTCTTGAATTTGTTATGTATGTGGCATATACAGAGAGAATTGAAATGAAAACATAAAGTACTCTAGCTGGAAGGTTGCAATATAACACTACTTTACTTCTAAGACTCCAGAAAAACATACTGTAGCCAAAAACAGAGCGAGACAAAGCAAGCTGTTCCCTGGTTAAAACAGAGGCATGCCTCATTCTGTGTTGAATCTCTGCAGACTGACTGAGAACACAGACTGCATGCTTCCTTCAGAGCCCCCTAGCCTGCAAGCAGGACAAGGAAACCCCTTAGGATTTTAAGGGGAGAGCTTGTAATTTTAACAGTTTTCAGTACACTGCAGTTTTCTTCCTCCTTCCTCCCCACCACAATCCACCCATGCAGGTTGACTTTTCCAGTATTTTGTGTGGAATATTTTCCAGCCCTTGCCCTTCCCTGGTGTTGCGGAGAGTCCTGTTTCTGAATGGTTTAAAAAACATTTAACTGAATCCCCATAACTGAACCCAGGGAAGAAACTATCAAATTAACCATCATTAACGTTCCTGTATTGCAGAACAGAATCCAAAGTCTGGTCCCCTCTGGTGACAGAGGAAGGAAAGCCCAATCCATACAAGATGAATCTGGCTTCTGAACCCCAGGTAAGTAATAATGGGCTTGCGCTATTTGTTGTTTCCTCACTGTGCCCTGTCCCAGAGTGGCATATGACCTGATTCTCAGCAGTGCTAAGCACCTCTAGCTCCAGCTGATTTCAGTGGGAACAATGGCCTCAAATCTTAAAAGAGCGAGCAGACTAGCTGTGATAGTGCTAGGTTTTTAAGGCCCAGCTTCACAGAAGCCCTGGCTAGGCTGATTTAGTTGGGATTGATCCTGCTTTGAGCAGGGGGTGGACTAGATGACGACCTCCTGAGGTCTCTTCCAACACTAATGTTCTATGATTCTATGATCTCTGTGAGGGAGACTGAGCTAGTCCTTATTCTGAACTCTGTTGTGGACCAGCTGAGCTCTAACAAGGCTTGATGTGGTGCATGATGAGCTGTGTTTAGAAAGAGCCTTGTTTTTTCTTTGTACTCATTTTTGCCGTACTGCCCAGGATGTGCTAGGCACTTGTCAGGCCTAGTGAGAGACAGGCCCTGCCTCAAGGAGCTAGCAGCCTCAGACTAGCTTTGGAACGTGGCGTAGCCTGGAATGTCATTAGGTCCCAGTCATCATTCTATAGCCTCAGAATTGTTCTAGGTCAGGGCGGGAACACTACAGCCTGGGGCCACATCCGGCCCTCCGGACGTTTTAATCCGGCCCTTGAGCTCCCATAAGGGAGTGGGGGTCCGGGGCTTGCCCTGCTCTGGTGCTCTAGCCGGGAGTGGGTTTGGGGGCTTGCCTGCTCCATGCAGCTCCTGGAAGCAGTGGCATGTTCCTCCCTCCCACCCCCGGCTCCTGTGTGTCCCCCGCACGCTGCCCCCGCCCCAAGCTTCGCCCCTGCAGCTCCCATTGCCCGGGAAGCGCGGCCAATGGGAGCTGCATGGGTAGCACCGTGCAGAGCTGCCTGGCCACTCCTCCGTGTAGGAGCTGTATTGGGGACATGCCACTGCTTTCTGGAGCTGCTTGAGGTAAGCGCCACCCAGAGCCTGCACCCCTGACCTCCTCCTGCCCTCAAACCCCTTGGTCCCAGCCAAGAGCACCCTCCTGCACCCCCCAACTCCTTATCCCCAGCCCCACTCCAGAGCCCGCACCCCCAGCTGGAGCCCCCTCCCGCACTCCAAGCCCCAATTTTGTGAGCATTCATGGCCTGCCATATAATTTCCATACCCAGAGCTTTTCTAAATGACTTGCCAATGGTGAGCTGTTAGGGGCAGGGACTGTGTCTGTATATGTGTATATAACAGAATATAGGCCATAAATAACAGTCTGAGCACTTTAATCTTAACCATTACTAAGCTTGTTGGCTTTCCTAGATAAGAGAGGCCCCTAGGCAGGGTAGGGGACAAATGATTCATTCTCACAATGACTCATTTACGCTAAAAATGCAGGGACACTGACTAATGGGAAAGCTTTGGAGATGGGGGAGTGCCACCCTTTCAATTCCTTTGTGGTATGCGTAGCCCATTCCTGGGCACAGCTTTTGAAGCACACTGTGGCCTGTTTCAGTTCAATTTCAGTCAATTTTAGGGGAGAAAGGCGGTGAGGTTCCTTTGGAAGTCAATGGGATGTAGACATCCAACTCCCATTAGTACCTTCCCCCTTTATTGGCGTGGCAAAATGCACTAAGTGGGGCCAGACTTAATACACGAAGGCCCAATCCTCAAAGGTATTTTGGCTCCTAACTTTCATGGAACTCCATGGAAGCTAGAAGCCTAAATGTCTTGGAGTGTATAACACTTGGCCTAAGTGTTATAACCCATCCTATACAAAGATAATGTGTCCATTTTGCATCACTGTCCATTTGTGGCGGGGAGGAGCAGCCTTTGTTTTGTTTCATGCCAGGAGGTACAAATAAGCCTTGGGGGTTGACAGCTTTAAAAACAAAATTTCCCAATGTTATTTTCAGCCTCTGCCTGCGGCTGTGATTTGGCTCTGTTAGCAGGGTCCCGGTATCACGTGTCCCCTTGTGTCCAGTCCCCAAAGAATTTTGTGAGCCAAATTCAGATTGTTACACTTGTGTAAATGTGGAGTAACTGCAGTGAAATCAGAGGAATTGCTCTGGATTTGCACCGGTATAACAGATCAGAATCTGGCCCTAGAACTTCCCATATTTGAGGGTTTTTTCTAGCAAAATTAGAATATGTGAGAATAGTTCATTATGTAACCAGGAAAATACTGATTTGTCCTGCTACATTTATGTGGTAAACTTGTACCACAAAATGAGCCTTCATATAGAATAAGACCATCTTGATGCAGTAACTAGGAGCTGTTTGCCCAGGAGCTGTCCTGGATCTCATCTTTTTCCCTGTTCCCTGCCAAGCTGTGGGGATCAGTGTTCACGGTAGGCTAGCAGCTGATGTCCAGAACTTGCTGTAGCACTCCCCCCAGCCAACTCCTCAAGTGGCTGAGACAAGTAAAGCTGCTGCAAGCCACACAAGCTGGTAGGACAAATGTTAGGTTGGGAGGGGATAAGGCAGAGGTGGACATTATGGTTGTGGCAGGGGTGGGCAAACTTTTTGGCCCAAGGGCCACATCGGGGAACAGAAATTATATGGCGGGCCATGAATGCTCACAGAATTGGGGTTTGGGGTGCAGGCTCTGGGATGGGGCTGGAGATGAGGAGTTTGGGGTGCAGGAGTGTGCTCTGGGCTGGGACTGAGGGGTTCGGAGGGTGGGAGGGGGATCAGGGCTGGGGCAGGGGTGCAGGAAGAGGTGCAGGTTCTGGCTGGGAGTGCGGGCTCTGGGGTAGGGCTGGGGATGAGAGGTTTGGGGTGAAGAAGGGTGCTTTGGGCTGGGATCAAGGGATTTGGAGAGTAGGAGGGGAATGGGGGCAAGCGGTTGGGGCATGGGGAGAGGCTCAGGGGGTGCAGGCTCCAAGTCGCACTTATCTCAAGCGGCTCCTGGAAGCAGTGGCATGTCCCTTCTCCGGCTCCTATACAGAGGCACGGCAAGGCAGCTCTGCATGCTGCCCCATCCGCATGCACCACCTCTGCAGCTCCCATTGGAGTGCATAGAAGCTGGACCGTGGCCATGCTGCAGCTTCCCGGAGCCATGTGGTGAGGCCCCGGACCCTGTGCCCTGGCTGGAGTGGGGCTGAGCTGCATGTGTGTGGCCCTTGGCCCTGCTCCCTGGCCAAAGCGGGGGGCTGAACCATGTGGTGCGGCCTCGGCCAGAGCTGGGCCGAACTGTGCAGAGCAGCCCAGGCCCAGCGCCATGGCTGAGCGCGGCTGAGCTGCATGGTGCGGCTTGTGGGGTGGCTTAAAATAGCCTGCGGGGTGTAGTTTGCCCACCTCTGGGCTGTGGGTTCTCTGGTGGGTCTCTATCCTGTGAGTGTTATGGAGAGTTGGGGCCCAAACCACTTGGATTCACGCTTTCCTACCTCCAAACACTGGAGAAGTTCAGAGCTGGAGCTTGTGACTTGGCCACCTTGGCTTGGACTAGTCTTGTAGCATGCTCTGATACTACATTGCAGCACTACAGAATATTGTATAAACTCCATCCTTTGGAAGAGGTGGGTAGACATGACTCTCGAAGTACTAAAGATCCCCCAGCAGTTCTGTAAAAGCAAGGATAACCCAGGTGCTTGGCTAATGCTTCCTCTCCTAAATGAAGCAAGAACTAAATCCAAGGCTATGCGAGAACTATTGCTGAGCTTATACTGGCTGTTGAACTTACCTGCATAGTTGCTTTGCCACCAGCCTCTCTCTGCTTTGTAAATCACTTAAAAATGCTGAGAGGTGTGGATTCTTTTCAGTTTAAAGCAGGGGGAGACCAAGGGGCTCTCAGGAACTCTGGTGATGAGCACAATATAAACCCCTTAATAGACAGAGTAGGGACTGTGTAGTCCTGAAGTGCAGCCCTCGACTGTCTTGTTCCTGTATGCGCAGGATGAAAGAGTTTTGATCCAGGTTCAACCGCAGGTTTTTATTGCTTAAGAACTCAGGCAAGCAGTTTCTATTTGCTTGTAAAGAAAGCTCTAAGTGAAAGCAAACAAAGGGTGTGCCCCTTTGATTTTTCTGCCCTCAGCTCCCAACTGCCTGTTGATGCAGCTCTCCGAGACATGGAGGGCTGGAGGGGATCAGGAGAGGTCATTGAGGCAGGGCCAAGTATACCAGACCAACCCAGACCACCCACCCAGGGTCTAACCTGTTCTTAAAAACCTCCAATGATGGGGATTCCACAACCTCCCTTGTTACAGAGCTTAACTAACCTTATAGTAAAGTTAGAAAGCATTTTCTACTTTCCAACCTAAATCTCCCTTGCTGCTTTCTTGTTTTCCTACCTTCAGTGGACTTTGAGAACAATTGATTCCTGTCCTCTTTATGACAGCCCTTACCACATTTGAAGACTGTTATCAGGTCCCCCCTCAGTCTTCTCTTCTCAAGATTAAATGACCATTTTTTTAACCTTTCCTCACAGGTCAGGTTTTCTAAACCTTTTATAATTTTTATAGTGGCTGGCTCACCACAAAAGCAACTTCTCTCTCCTGGAATTGACACCTCCTCATCAATTATTGGGCGTGGACTACATACACCCTAATCGAATTGGCCCTGTCAGCACTGGTTCTCCACTTGTGAGGCAACTCCCTTCTCTTCATGTGTCAGTATAATAATGCCTGCATCTGTAATTTTCATTCCATGCATCTGAAGAAGTGGGTTTTTTACCCACAAAAGCTTATGCCCAAATAAATCTGTTAGTCTTTAAGGTGCCACCGGACTTCTTGTTGTTTTTATAATTTTTGTTGCTCTCCCCTGGACTCCCTCCAATTTGTCCACATCTTTGCTGAAGTTTGGTACTCAGAATTGGAAATGATACTCCATACCTAGGGAGGTGGTGGAATCTCCTTCCTTAGATATTTTTAAGGTCAGGCTTGACAAAGCCCTGGCTGGGATGATTTAGTTGGGGATTGGCCCTGCTTTGAGCAGGGGGTTGGACTGGATGACCTCCTGAGGTCTTTTCCAACCCTGATATTCTATGATTCTATGATTTCATGATCTTGAGGCCTCACTAGTGCTGAGTAGAGCAGAACAGTTACCTCCCATTTCTTACATAAGACACTCCTGTTAACACACCCCAGAATATTTGTCTTTTTTGCAACAGCATCATATTTTTGGCTCAGATTCCATTTTTGATCTACTCTAACCCCCACATCCTTTTCAGTGGTACTACTGCCTAGTCAGTTATTCCCCATTTTGTATGTGTACACCTGATTTTTCTCTCTAAGTAAAGTATTTTGCATGTGTCCCTATTGAATTTCATCTTGTTGATTTCAGACCAATTAGTTCTCCAATTTATCAAGGTCACTTTGAATTCTAATCCTGTCCTCCAAAATGCTTGCAACCCCTCCCAGCTTGGTGTCTTCTGCAAGTTTTATAAGCGTACTCTCCACTCCATTATCAAAGTCACGAATGAAAATATTGAATAGTACCAGATCTAGGCCAGACAGCTGTGGGACCCCATTGGATACGTCCTGGCAAAATATGGGCATCCCTGGATTAAAAGGTTACTTCCAATGTCTCTAGGCTTAATCTTCACATCAGGTTTGTCATCACTCTCTTCTTAGAACCTGGTTAAAAGTGAAGCCGGCTGCGGCAGTCTTAACAAATTGAGGCACTGGATAAAATCACCCTCTATCCTTTAGTATGTGAGCAGGACAAACTGGCACAATGAGGGAAGAGTTCTGCAATCCAAACCATAATCAGAAGAGCCCACTGACTTTGCCAGCACCTCTTTAAATGTCTTGAGCCAGTCTGCCAAGAAAAAGAGACTAATGACACGAATAGCACCGGCTTTTAATACGGTTTTGTCTGTACCCCTTTCAGTGACTGACTGCTGCAAGTGATACTTTGCAGCATAGACACTGTGACTGCAATGTCAACTTGAGAATGCTAATTTCTCCCGGAAATATGGCAAACGTGCCAAGTTAGCTAACTTGCGGCTCTGTGTGTGGAATAGCAAATTAGAGTTCATAGTTGCATTGTTGCCTGTTGCAAGTGGGTTTTTTTATCCATATCATACTCTGAGCAGAACATGCTGTCTATACCAGCCTTGCAAAACTTTCAAGAATTTTACCAGCATAGGCCTAATGAAATGATGACTTAACTTTTTACCAACATCATTGTACAAGTTATTATATTTTACTTTTGTTGGGTGAGTAGATGGTTTTTGTTGGACATGCAGAATCTTAGAAGCAACTAAGTGTCATTAATCATTATAACTTACTCATAATTAAAAATGAGTAAATTATTCCTAGCAATAGTTATAGAACTTTCATTTGTTCACTTGCAGAATAGATAGCATGTGTTTTGGGGTGGCTTTTTACTCTGCCAGAAGCATAGTTCTTGTGTATATGAGTGTGGGGGCCTTACACAGAATGAACAGTTTTGGTCCCATATTACATACACAACTATATGTGGTTCATTTAGGGCCTGATCCAAAACCCCTTGAAGAAGATTCTCATTGTCTCCAAGAGGTCCATCTTAGGATGTACAGAGAGCAATCATTCAAATGAATAGCTAAGACTGTGGGATGTTTAGTCCTAGAGAGTTATAGCCGTGGTTGCATATGTATCCCATCATAGAGTGATGATAAAACCAGCTTTTACCAAAAAAGCCTGTAACCCTCCAGTAGCGATGGGTCAGCTAGCTGATGTAGTTCTGTGTTGGGTGTGACTGTTAACTTTGGAGGATGGAAATAACGGGTGTATTTGCTCAATTATTTCACTTGTGCTTCTCAAGGGTGTCACATTCAACATCTGTTTCCAGTGGAATCCCTTTTTCCCCTCCAGTGGAAAGGATGAAACCACCAGAACCACCTGCCCTCTGTGCTTCATTTCCCTGTTTCATAGGGATCCCAATAGGAGAGGAAGGATGACTTGCTGGTTAAGGTACTGAGTCAGAACTGGGGAGATCTGGGTTAAATTCCTGGCCCTGCCACAGACTCCATGGATGACCTTGGGCAAGTCACGTAGTCGCTTTGTGCCTCAGTTTCCCAATCTATACAATGGGGACTAACACTTCCTTTCCCCCATCCTTTGTCTGTCTTGCCAATTTAGAGTGCAAGCTCTTTGGGGCAGGGTCTGTCTCTTACTATGTGAAGTGCCAGCACAGTGGGGCTCTGATCTCAGTTTGTGCTTTTAGGCATGTCTGTATTCAAATAATAATAAGCAGATAAAATGGGCTGTGAGAGCAGCTTCAAGAGTGTTCTAAGCTGCAGTAGTTTCCAGGTGATCTGGCCCATTTCTCAAAGGATCCTCTCTTCCTACTTTGAGGCAGAAATATTAGAACATCCCCAAAAAATCTAAGTGGAAGATTCAGGTTTAAGGTTAATTTAAGGTTTAAGGCTCCTTTAACCAAAAATTGTGTAAACTTAACAACAGAACAGTGAATTTTGCTTTGTCTTAAATAAGACATAACCTGCAGAAACATGTTCTAGTTACTTCTGAGAGTGAATAGCAACATTCAGGTGATGGCTGAAACAGCCAGCCACATGTATCAACTTTCCCAAGGTTTCCTTAGACAGCGTTGCTCACATCCTATGGGGTGATGTAATTGTTTCCATTTTGTATATTTGTCTCCATGGAGATTTAGAAGTCACAAAGTATAGAGTGTGGGTGTGTTGTTGATATGACCTTTGATAAGGCCGTGGGTGTACTAGCAGTCTCTGTGAAGCAATAGTCTATAACGTAACCATCTCCAGTTGGAGATGGCTGAACTTTGTTGGCTTTTGGTGACCTCCTGTTTTTCTTTGTTTAGGCGGCATTACTACATGGGTATGGAATGCTTTAGGAAAGTCAGAGAGAGAGAGGATGTGGGAAGCTAGTCAGACTGCTTTGTCCCCTTGCCTCCCCCCATCAAAAAAATCTTCCAAATTTCTACTCTGCTTTCAAAACATGAGAAAAGCTTTTGGAAGGATGAGAAAAGGGTAAGGTTATGTGAAGACACTCTAATCCCCAATAGCCGTGACACATTCCATGGATCCCCAAGAGAGATGGGAGCTCAGACAGATGGTGCACTGGGGATCAATGAAAGAGTTGGCTGCAGTACCTTTGTTTTTGAAGTTGCTAAATCTTTGGCTTAAACATGCTTCTGTAAACTGTGCTCTTAAAGGCACAGGCGCAAAGCTAGCACTGTGTGTGATTGTGTGCTGGGAGTGATGGGTTTAAGCTGAGAAGTTTGGTTTCAGTGAGACCTGAAATGGGATTTCAGCAGCTTCCTTGCTGTAGCACTGCCTTGCATGGGGCAGCACACCTGCCCCCCAAGAGCACAGAGGGGAGGCAGCGGTATCTCTTTGAGTGCTGCTGAAGGAGGGGGGTAGCAAGGAACCTTGTCCCTCCTAGTACAGCTTTTGGCTTCACTTGGAAAGGAGAGTGGGGGCGAGGCAGGAATGGAAGAAGGGGGGAGAATGGAAGCTTTGACTGTAGGGAAGAAGAATCCTGCTCCTCGATCCCTTTATTTTCCCTGTGTGACATAACCCCTCAGAATTTCCTGTTCCTTGTGGTGATGAGGTCACTGCTGTTCACCGCTGCTACAAAACCAAAAAGGCCCGGTCAGACTCTAATATACTTGAATGTGTTGCAGGCCCAGTTCTTCCTAGGATCATGCAGGAGCTCCCGTGAATAGCGTTGGCTATTCATTCCCAGCATGTTAAGAGTGCGGGGCATAAGGGGGGACCTTTTGATTTGCTGGGATCACCCGATATTGGACGGAAAGTTCTGGTTTTTCACTAATAACTAATGTGCACCAGACCACATTCCTCCCTGGTGTGACTCCAGTGAAGCAAGCTGATCAGCCTGGCTCACACTCTGAGCACTTAGCACTGTCTGAGTGGCTTCACTGTGAAGTTGCATAAGAACGGCCCTACTGGCTCAGACCAAAGTTCCACCTAGCCCAGTATCCTGTCTTCTGACAATGGCCAATGCCAGGTGTCCCAGAGGGAATGAACAGAACAGGTAATCATCAAGTGATCCATCCCCTGTCGCCCATTCCAACTTCTGGCAAACAGAGACTAGGGACGCCATCCCTGCCTATCCTAGCTAATAGCCATTGATGGACCTATCCTCCATGAACTTATCTAGTTCTTTTTTGAACCCTGTTATAGTCTTGGCCTTCACAATATCTCTGGTAAAGATCATGGGAAGTGCCTGATCTCCCTAGCCAGTGACAGCCAGTAGTGGCTGTGGCTGTCTTCGGGGCATACTGACGCAAGAGCCCCCCTTCAGGGGAAGCAGCTGTCTCAGCACCATGCCTACTGGTGGCGACAAGCAGTGATTGTGAGGGAGCTCGCAGCTGCCGCTTTGATTTTGTTCAGCTCTGAGTAGAGTGGGAGGAAACTCCCTTTGTTTTCCCCCTCTGTTTTCTCTGCCATGCTGCCTTCTGCCAAAAGTAGGAAACGCTGATTGTCTTTCTGTTCTGGGCTTAAAGACTTTTTCCACAAGGCAGATTGTCATAAAATCTGGCACCATGAATTGTGATTGGTGATCTCTGCTCAGGAAAGATCAGGACCTAGAATAGCTGGTCAGTGCAATTTCCTGGTGCAAGTGCTGGAGGCACCAACTAGAGGCAGAGCTCTTCTTGACTTGCTGCTCACAAACCGGGAAGAATTAGTAGGGGAAGCAAAAGTGGATGGGAACCTGAGAGGCAGTGACCATGAGATGGTCAAGTTCAGGATCCTGACACAGGGAAGAAAGCAGAGCAGCAGAATACGAACCCTGGACTTCAGAAAAGCAGACTTTGACAACCTCAGAGAACTGATGGGCAGGATCCCCTGGGAGAATAACATGAGGGGGAAAGGAGTCCAGGAGAGCTGGCTGTATTTTAAAGAATCCTTATTGAGGTTACAGGGACAAACCATCCCGATGTGTAGAAAGAATAGTAAATATGGCAGGCAACCAGCTTGGCTTAACAGTGAAATGCTTGCTGATCTTAAACACAAAAAAGAAGCTTACAAGAAGTGGAAGATTGGACAAATGACCAGGGAAGAGTATAAAAATATTGCTTGGGGATGCAGGAGTGAAATCAGGAAGTCCAAATCACACTTGGAGTTGCAGCTAGCAAGTGATATTAAGAGTAACAAGAAGGGTTTCTTCAGGTATGTTAGCAACAAGAAGAAAGTCAAGGAAAGTGTGGGCCCCTTACTGAATGAAGGAGGCAACCTAGTGACAGAGGATGTGGAAAAAGCTAATGTACTCAATGCTTTTTTTGCCTCTATCTTCACAAACAAGGTCAGCTCCCAGACTACTGCATTGAGCAGCGGAGCATGGGGAGGAGGTGACCAACCCTCTGTGGAGAAAGAAGTGGTTTGGGACTATTTAGAAAAGCTGGTCAAGCACAAGTCCATGGAGCCTGATGCGCTGCATCCGAGAGTGCTAAAGGAGTTGGCGGATGTGATTGCAGAGCCATTGGCCATTATCTGTGAAAACTCATGGCGATCGGGGGAGGTCCTGGATGACTGGAAAAAGGCTAATGTAGTACCCATCTTTAAAAAAGGGAAGAAGGGGGATCATAGAATCATAGAATATCAGGGTTAGCAGGGACCTCAGGAGGTCATCTAGTCCAACCCCCTGCTCAAAGCAGAACCAATCCCCAATTTTTGCCTCCTGATCCCTAAATGGGCCCCTCAAGGATTGAACTCACAACCCTGGGTTTAGCAGGCCAATGCTCAAACCACTGAGCTATCCCTCCCTCCAGGGAACTACAGGCCAGTCAGCCTCACCTCAGTCTCTGGAAAAATCATGGAGCAGGTCCTCAAGGAATCAATCCTGAAGCACTTAGAGGAGAGGAAAGTGATCAGGAACAGTCAGCATGGATTCACCAAGGGCAAGTCATGCCTGACTAATCTAATTGCCTGCTATGATGAGATAACTGGCTCTGTGGATGAGGGGAAAGCAGTGGACATGTTGTTCCTTGACTTTAGCAAAGCTTTTGATATGGTCTCCCACAATATTCTCGCCAGCAAGTTAAAGTATGGGCTGGATGAATGGACTATAAGGTGGATAGAAAGCTGGCTAGATCATCGGGCTTAGTGGGTAGTGATTAATGGCTCCATGTCTAGTTGGCAGCCGGTATCAAGCAGAGTGCCCCAAGGGTCAGTCTTGGGGCCGGTTTTGTTCAATATCTTCGTTAATGATCTGGAGGATGGCGTGGACTGCACCCTCAGCAAGTTTGCAGACAACACTAAACTGGGAGGAGTGGTAGGATACGCTGGAGGGTAGGGATAGGATAAAGAGGGCCCAAGGCAAATTAGAGGATTGGGCCAAAAGAAATCTGATGAGGTTCAACAAAGACAAGTGCAGACTCCTGCACTTAAGATGGAAGAATCCCATGCACCGCTACAGACTAGGGACTGAATGGCTAGGCAGCAGTTCTGCAGAAAAGGACCTAGGGGTGACAGTGGACGAGAAGCTGGATATGAGTCAACAGTGTGCCCTTATTGCCAAGAAAGCTAATGGCATTTTGGGCTGTATAAGTAGGGCCATTGCCAGCAGATCAAGGGACATAATCATTCCCCTCTATTCGATATTGGTGAGGCCTCATCTGGAGTACTGTGTCCAGTTTTGGGCCCCACACTACAAGAAGGATGTGGACAAATTGGAAAGAGTCCAGCAGAGGGCAACAAAAATGATGAGGGGGCTGGAACACATGACTTATGAGGAGAGGCTGCGGGAACTGGGATTGTTTAGCCTGCAGAAGAGAAGAATGAGAGGGGATTTGATAGCTGCTTTCAACTACCTGAAAGGGGGTTCCAAAGAGGATGGATCTAGTCTGTTCTCAGTGGTAGCAGGTGACAGAACAAGGAGTAAGGGTCTCAAGTTGCAGTGGGGGAGGTTTAGGTTGGATATTAGGAAAAACTTTTTCACTAGGAGGGTGGTGAAGCACTGGAATGCGTTACCTAGGGAGGTGGTGGAATCTCCTTCCTTAGAGGTTTTTAAGGTCAGGCTTGACAAAGCCCTGGCTGGGATGGTTTAGTTGGGGATTGGTCCTGCTTTGAGCAGGGGGGTTGGACTAGATGACCTTCTGGGGTCCCTTCCAACCCTGATATTCTATGAGTGTGGGGTGCATTGAAGGAACCCTCTCGAGACCTAGGGATGAAATAGCAGGCCATGTTCGAGGTTAGGGTCGTAGTGCATGGTTAAAACAGGGTGATGTGCTGGTACAGTGGACTGGCTTTGTAGGGATGTGAAGGGGGGATGCTGCACTCTAGTAGTGCTGGCTCACAGAGGCAGTAAGGCCCCTGCTATGCTGCTACCATTAGCTGCCACAGACTTTCTCTTTGTGCCCAAGTGGTAAGAGGGCTGTAGATTCTGGAGCTGGATTAGGGGTCAAGTCCTGACTCCACAGAGAAGGAATGTCCAATTTGATATAATTGTCTGTCTGCAGTTTAGGAACTCTTTTTAGGCTGGGGACAGGACTGGAATAGCTGGGCAAGGGAGCTACCTGTCCAGGCCAGAGTGCATTGGCAGAGCTATGTGGAGGGGTGGGATTTTGTAGGGGGTGCTGCTGGTGGTCAGGACTGAAACGGATTGGTATAGCTGTGTGCTTGGGTTGTCTTGGGGTGGAGGGGTGCGAGTGTTTGCATGACACCTTGCCCACACAGAGCCTATCAGTAGAAAGTGCTGTCAGTTCTTCTTTCTCATAAGCATGTAAACCAGTTTCTCTCCTTTCTTCCGTGCACCCTTCTCCTTAAAAGAAGATTCCTTCCCCAGGTACAGCTAAAACTCAGGTACTTGATAGCTGTTGTTCATCAACTGACAATTTGTGCCTGCCACCTTATAGCAGCTGATAACAAGCTGTGGTTCCAGATCAGGCTCTCAGTCCAGGCCTCCATTGCATTCTCCAAATTGGAAGAAACTTGGGCTTTATTTTTCTTTTCATCAAGGGAGGTTTTTCAGAAGCACCTAAGGGAGTTGAGGATACAGCTTCCATTGAAAGTCAGTGGAATTTGTGCTCCCAAGCCACTGAAAGATTGTCTATGGGGTGGTAAATTTTATCAGTAAGGAGTCAAGTATCAGAGGGGTAGCCGTGTTAGTTTGGACCTATAAAAGCGGCAAAGAGTCCTGTGGCACCTTACAGACTAACAGACGTATTGGAGTATAAGCTTTCGTGGGTGAATACCCACTTCCTTGGATGCATTAGTCTATAGGGTGCCACAGGACTCTTTGCCATCAGTAAGAGTGAATTTAAACTGCTTTAGTTATACTGATATAACTCCCCCTATAGATGCTTTTCCTCCAGGATGAGGGGCTGTTTCAGGTTAGCTTGTATCACATAGGGAAAGGGTTCAAACTAAGGGTTTATCTAATCTTGAGAATTAATTTGGATTAATATAGCGTGTGAATTTAAAGCACAATAGCTATTCCAGAGTAACTCCTGCTATAGACCAGTCCTATGCTGGAAAAAAGCCACTCTTATTCCACAATAAGAATGTCCACTGAGGGTTTGTACCAGTTTACCTATACTAGTATGATTACACTGGAATGTTTTCCCGGTATAGACAAGCCCTTAGGTACTTCTGACAATCCCACTCTGAGGCTTCAGTGTTTGCTGTTTGGTCACCCTCCAAAGCAAACCTGCCAAGAAAGCTAAACACCACCAAACCCACTGCTTCCTGGGGTCACCAGATGGTAGCCAGGAAAGTGAGCCAACGCGGTCACACAGGATGGGTGGAGCAGAATGCTGCAGGATCTGCCTCCAGGTAGTACAAGTGTCCCAGGAAAGAGCTGATATTAGTCACGTTTCTCATTAACGAGATGCTGGGAAAGGAAATGTAATCAAGAAAGAACTAACATGCTGGGGAAGTTCCTTTCCTGGACTGGACCGGAGCATTTCCTTCTATTTTGCCATCTGCTTTTCCTTGGTGTAATGAACTGGTATTAAAACACATAATGCCCAAGAGCCAGTTATTTAGTGCTGTCTTCCCCACCCTACCTTGTTATAACACTCTTGTAAACTCAGTAACTTTTAAAGTATTGCAAACCCCAAGTGTTCAAAAAACATGAACCACCCCCTCAAAAAGGAATATATTTTGGGTTCTTTTTATTCATCATCATATGTTTGAGCCTTTAGGAGCCACCTTTTCAAACTTTCCTCTGAAACCATGAAGGCTAGAAACTTACTTTTTTTTTTAAAATGAAAGCTGTGATTCTTGTGTGATCACACGACTACAGGAGCTGGAGCTTTAAGAAAAATGCCAAATATTGCAAGAGTTGGCAACTGAGCCAAACACCTTTGCCAGGACAAATGAGGTACTGATATCCTATATCTTGACAGGTTTCAGAGTAGCAGCCGTGTTAGTCTGTATTCGCAAAAAGAAAAGGAGTACTTGTCGCACCTTAGAGACTAACCAATTTATATGAGCATAAGCTTTCATGAGCTACAGCTCTTCATCAGATGCATACTGTGGAAAATACAGAAGATGTTTGTTTTTATACACACAAATCATGAAAAAATGGGTGTTTATCACTACAAAAGGTTTTCTCTTCCCCCACCCCACTCTCCTGCTGGTAATAGCTTATGTAAAGTGATCACTCTCCTTACAATGTGTATGATGATCAAGGTGGGCCGTTTCCTACTACAGGACAGGCCTAACAAAGAAAATAACAGAACGCCACTAGCCGTCACCTTCAGCCCCCAACTAAAACCCCTCCAACGCATTATTAAGGATTTACAACCTATCCTGAAGGATGACCCAACACTCTCACAAATCTTGGGAGACAGGCCAGTCCTTGCCTACAGCTAGCCCCCCAACCTGATGCAAATACTCACCAGCAACCACATACCACACAACAGAACCACTAACCCAGGAACCTATCCTTGAAACAAAGCCCGTTGCCAACTGTGCCCACGTATCTTTTCAGGGAACACCATCACAGGGCCTAATAACATCAGCCACACTATCAGAGGCTCGTTCACCTGCACATCTACCAATGTGATATATGCCATCATGTTCCAGCAATGCCCCTCTGCCATGTACATTGGTCAAACTGGACAGTCTCTACGTAAAAGAATAAATGGACACAAATCAGATGTCAAGAATTATAATATTCATAAACCAGTCAGAGAACACTTCAATCTCTCTGGTCACGCGATTACAGACATGAAAGTTGCAATATTACAACAGCAAAACTTCAAATCCAGACTCCAGTGAGAGACTGCTGAATTGGAATTCATTTGCAAATTGGATACAATTAACTTAGGCTTGAATAGAGACTGGGAGTGACTAAGTCATTATGCAAGGTAACCTATTTCCCCTTGTTTTCCCAACACACACCCTTACTCAGACGTTCTTGTTAAACCCTGGATTTGTGCTGGAAATGGCCCACCTTGATTATCATACACATTGTAAGGAGAAAGAAAAGGAGTACTTGTGGCACCTTAGAGACTAACCAATTTATATGAGCGTATGCTTTCGTGAGCTACAGCTCACTTCATCGGATGCATTTTCTTTTTGCGAATACAGACCAACTCTGAAACCTGTCATTGTAAGGAGAGTGATCACTTTAGATAAGCTATTACCAACAGGAGAGTGGGTTTGTTTGGGGTGGGGGGGGGAACCTGGATTTGGGGTGGAAATGGCCCACCTTGATTATCACACATTGTAAGGAGAGTGGGTGGGGGAAGAGAAAACCTTTTGTAGTGATAAACACCCATTTTTTCATGATTTGTGTGTATAAAAACAAACATCTTCTGTATTTTCCACAGTATGCATCCGATGAAGTGAGCTGTAGCTCACGAAAACTTATGCTCAAATAAATTGGTTAGTCTCTAAGGTGCCACAAGTACTCCTTTTCTTTTTGCCTATATTTTGAGTTCACTACATGAAAGCGCTAGTCTACCTCTGCAGATGAAGTTAAAAACAAAAAACCAAGGTAGGACAGTGCAACAGAACGCCTGGCTAAAACAAGTGAGCAGTACTGAAGCTTCTCCCTAATGTACTGCAATCACATCTCCCTCTGTGACTCCCAGGGAGGCGGGCAAGCAGGGCAGTTGTCCGAGGTGCCAACTTTCATGGGGTGCAGAATTGCTCTGCTGCTCAGCTTTTCCCCCCCTTCCATTCCAATTCGGAGTGGGCACAGCACCGAAAATGTTTCTCACCCTGGTCGGCAAAATTACTAGGGCCATTCCTGCTGTACTCAGTTTCCCTGCTCTCCTCTTTCTATATATTTTCCATAGTTGATCTCATCAACTACTCACCACCTCTTTGCTGATGCCTCTCAAATATTTCTCCGTCCCCCGTCCTTTCCATCTGTGTACAGTTTGGTGTGTCCTGTGCAGCCACTGTATCAAACTAAACCCCCCCCCTCCCCCCCCCCCCCTGTAGTCAACAACTGCCCTGCAGCTTCCAGCCTCATCCTTGACTCCCTCTCCTGCCTTCTCCATGAAGTCCTGACTTTCCACTCTTCCTGTATACATCTGCCTTCTCTGCCCCAACTTTTAAAGCTTTAGTCTTGCATCATGGTTGTGTGTTACTGCAGTCACCTCTTAGGCCATTTTCTTTTTCCCCTCTCTCTGCTCGGACAAGAAAAATAGACTTGATGGTTCCACTTTTTGTTCACAGTGCATTTATCTTCAGTGCTGCATGTTAGGGGGCTTATTCCTTCACCCACTCACTTCCCTGGTCCTTCTTGCATGAACAGAGAGCAAGCAACAATACCCGAAGTCCAAAGGTGCAAACAATTCGATGTTTACTGAGGTGAACTTCCAGCAAACATGATTCCAGTTTCCTTCCTTAGTGTCCCCCTTCCCAGCTCTGACACCACAGAGCCTTACACCTGTGTCCCTGTCCCCATTCCGCCCGCCTTAGCAAAACATGATTCCAATTCCTCACCCCCATTCCCTGTTCCCATTTCCCCCCCCACCCACACACTTCCTGATTGACTGCAGACTATATAGTAAAACTTGAGTTCTGCTTTGCTATACCTTAACCAATCCTTTTGCTGAAATTTAACTAACCAATCCTAGCATATTGTAACATGATTATGTAACCAATTATATCCTACCACCTTAATTAGTTTACACCCAGCAAAATTAATTATACAGCAGACAGAAACAATCACAGAACCAGACAGAGATTATGCAGACAAACAATAGGGAAATGGGGACTACAGTGATAGAACAACAAAGAAATGAGGATTTCACATCCCAGCTATTGATAAGCGAGTTCTTGTCAGACAGGATGCTATCAAACTAAGCTTCCTTTTACATCTTCTAGGCACTTCCCTTTCTCTGGAGGTGATAGGCATTATCAGGACAGGATTGTATTCCTACCAGCCCAATAGCACCTTATTTCAATGTGACTAGTTTGGAATGTGAGGATGTGACCGGTCACTTCCCAGCTTATGGCTGCCTCTGCTGCTTAGCCAAAGATCTTAGCCTAAGCACAGGGCCTCAGACTGTCACAGTAAGAAAAGGACCTTACACCGGCAGATAGTGATTTTGATTCTTTCTTTTATACCTCTATAATTAGCTAAGTGATAAGAATACACCTAAATTCTTAGAGTATAGGCCTTTACAGACAGGCCTGAATGTCTATATCCTAACATTGCAGTATTTGGTCTATCCACAGTACAGAGAAATGAATAGCTAATTGAAAAACAAAACACAACCCTATTAAAAACAAAAAGAAAACTTAACTTTTCATAATTTTTGCTAAAAATTTAAACGTTTCTCTTCTTGCAGAATCTGACACAACCTAAATCTTGAGCTCATTTGAGCTAGCCGTGTAACTCTCTTGAGCATAAAGCCTATACATCAGACTCTGGCTTTCACTAAGCAAATTATTATTACTCCTGAGGGAATTCTGCACCAAAAAATTAAAAATTATGTCCATTATTTTAAAATTCTGTTAATTTTATTTGTCAGTAAATAAATGTGGCTCCAGCATGGCAGTGGGGAGCACAGGCCACCGGCTGCACTGAGGTGGGAGATCACCCTGCAGACCCCACCTTCCCCCGTGTAGGGGCTTGGCAGTGAGGCTGCACCTGCCCTTGACACAGTGCAAGGCCTGGGCGTGCCACAGAAACACCCCGGGGCCCTGCTTCTCCGTGCCAGGTGCACCAGGTGTGGGTGGGTGGGCAGGCTCAGCTCAGCAGGATCGAAGTGTGGAGGGGCTTAGTGTGGGGGGATCCAGGCACGGGGTGAGAGGTTTCTGTGTGGGGCAGTCTGGGTGTGGGCGGCTCAGTGGAGGATCTGGATGCACAGTGGCTCGTTGGGGGGTTCCGGGTGCAGGGGCAATGGGACTCTGCAGGGGATCCAGGTGAAGGTGGTTGGGGCTCAGGGGGGGGATGGGTGTGGGGAGATGGGGCTTGGCGGGGGGGGCTGGGTGTGGGGGACGTAGTCGGAGGGTCTGGGTGCTGGGAGAGTGGGGCCTGATGGGGTGGGGGTCCAGGTGCAGCTGGTTGGGGATCAGTGGGGCGGGGGTTTGGGTGTTGGGAGCTCATCAGAGGGGTACAGGTGTAGGGAGGTAGGGCTTGTCAAGGTGAGGGTTCAATGGGCCTGTTTAATGGGGGAGCCCCAGCTGCTGCTGAGGGGACACTGCATGCCAGACTCCCGATTACCCTATCCCCTTCCATTCTCTATCCCCTCCCCACCCACCACATTCCCCTCCACCCCCTCGCCCCCCCTTCCCTCATTTCCCCCAGCCCCACTGCAGGCACTCACTGTTGCACAGCATGACTGTCACTAGGACCCAGAAGGTGTCCAGAAGTTTTAGGAAAAACTTTTTCACTAAGAGGGTGGTGAAACACTGGAATGCGTTACCTAGGGAGGTGGTAGAATCTCCTTCCTTAGAGGTTTTTAAGGTCAGGCTTGACAAAGCCCTGGCAGGGATGATTTAACTGGGAATTGGTCCTGCTTCGAGCAGGGGGTTGGACTAGATGACCTTCTGGGGTCCCTTCCAACCCTGATATTCTATGATTCTAAGGTGGCGTTCAGCTGCAGAGTGAGCGGAGGCCAGACGAAGCCTTCTTCAGCAGGGCAGCTCTGCACTTGCAGAACGAGGGGGGCAGTGGCATGTAACCCTGTGTGCCCCCCATGCCTCACCTCTGTTTGGAGGGAGCAATCCCCCCCCAAAAAACTGCGCCTATGGTCGCCCCCCCGGCCTTCTTCCCACTTCCCCCCCAGTACGGCTTCCCTTTTTTTTTTTCATGCCGTTTTCTGCAGGGAAACACAGGAAAGCTGTGGGGGGCATTTTCTGCGGGTGCACAGTCCTGCAGAATCCCCCTAGGAGTATTATTATACATATGTCTGAGACAGCTTTCTACTTGCATCCTCTTAATGGGAGTTTTAATAATTGCATTGGGCCAATTCTTTCCTGGGGTAAGAATATTGATTCTTCCCTTGGGTAATTGACAGAGTGGTCACTCTCATTTCTTGCTACCATACACAGTCTCTGCCATGGGAAAGACTATCTTTATGGGCAGAAGAGCAGTGTCATCATTGTGCTTCAAATAAGACTTCAACAAAAGGCTTGAATGCTGCTGGGTAAATGAGACATTAACTTCTTATTGTATGGGTCGGTCTTTCATCAGTGTGTGGGAAAGCTAATGCCCAGGCACTCCAATTGGAGATGACATGTGAAAGCCCCTCTTTCTAGCCCACACGTGACTGGCTCTAGCTACCTCATTGGTTTCTAAGTACTTGAAACTCATGAACGGGAGCATTTCCAATGGACTCTGTCATTTTGGGAACAGCAGCCAGCTGGCTAAGGAAATCTAGAAATGTTATCAAACATTAAAATGAACATTTTGTGGGGAATTTGTTTGTCCTTTTGAAACAAAGGGTGGTTTATTCTGTACGGTCAAACAGAACCTCCGGTAGCATTGCTTTAGGGTTCTGAGATGTACAGAAGGAGTTCTGTGTTAACTGGGGCAGGGGACTGTAGACCCAGGAAGCTAAGGTGGTGATGAGGCCTCTGGTTACTATTGTGTCACTTGGGCCTGAGACCCTTAACAATAGAACAGGGTTCATCACAAATTTGAAAGATCTAGAGCAGGTTGAAATTCATCATTTCCACTGCAGTTTTCATTGAAATTTCAACAGAAAAAGGAGGATTTTTGTGAAAACTTCGTCCCACTATTCTCCCAGCTCTAGTGAGCTCCTGCCGTACCCGCTGCATATTTTGCTCAAGCCTGATGCTATCCTTCTGAGTGCTGGTCTCAACCAGCGCTTCTTGCACTAGTTGCCATGCACCGTCCATGTGGGCCCTGCTGTCCCACACTGACCATTCCCTGGTGCACTTCGATCTGCTCTGCTTTGAAATAGGAGCAGGCCAAAGTGCACTGGGGAATTGTGAGTGTGCAGCAGGGTCCATGTGGACACATAGGCTGTGTTTGCATGACAGAGCATATGCCAGCATAGCCGGCTAGTGTAGACACAGCCTGCTTACACTGACAAGGAGTTTTTCTGCAAGTGTAGGACCATCATCTCTCAGAATGACATTGACAAGCCCTCTTCTGTTGACATAACTCTCTACACCAGGGATTTGTCAGGGTCTCTTGGTCAGTCCAGGGTCTGTTTTTTTCACACCCCTGACCAGCATAGATATGCAGACAGAACTTTTACGCATAGACCAAGCCTTAGTGCTGAGCAGGCTAACGGGGGGTAGATTTACACCCCAGCATACTGTGAACTGAGTATTCATTTAGATAAGCCCTGACAGAAACAAGTAATTCATTTTAGGCCTTGTCTACACTACAAAGTTTTGTCGGCAAAAGGTATGTTGCTTTAATTTAACCGCTGTTGCATGTCCACACTAGCTCCTTGTATCATCAGAGCACATCCACACTAGCAGCTCTTGCATCAACACAGAGCAGTGTACTGTGGGTAGTTATCCCACTGTGCAACTGGCTGCAGGGTGTTTTGGGAAGAGTTTTTGCAGTGCTTCATGGGGCAGGTACAGCGTCACATGATGCAGGTTTCTCAGTCCTATCCTTCCATGGGCATCCTACTAGATTGTCAGCCCCTTTTCAGCTGAAGTGTGTGCAGGGAGGGAGAGGAGAGTTGTGTGTCTGGGGTGGGGGAGACAGTAGGCTGACCGACCTATCCTGAGGCAGGGAGGGGGACACCGGCCCCCGCCCCGCCCTGGCTCTGCTCAGCCCAGCAGTCACTCCTGAAGCAGCCCGCCTGCCCTGCCTATGGTTCTGTGATTCTCTCCGAGTTCTCCCACAGCCGCCTCAGCTGCCGGGAGTGACATCCTCAGCAGCTCTGTGAGCTCTCCGTGCTGAAGAATGTCAAAGCAACATAGCAGTTGTCGTCCCCCGTCCGTCCCCCACACCCCCACATACACACTCCCCGCAGCAGCAGTCTGCCTGCCACTGTATCCTAGCGCAGGGCAGAACAGGAACATTCCATGTTAATGATTTGCTCTTTGTTCCCGGAGCATAACAGCAGCTGGCTGTCAGATGCTGTCAGACACTGCCCAGAGCTTTGTAAGGGGAGGGGTGCATGACTGCAGGGCAGCAGAGATCAAAACAGTGAGCAGAGCAGTCATGACGGGCATTGTGGGATACTGGTGGAAGCCCATCATGTCGACAAAACAAACAGCAGCGTCTACACTGACGCTATGATGCTTAAAGTTTGCCACAAAAAGCTCTATGCCTCTCGTTCAGGTGGTTTTATTTTGTCGGCAAAACAGCAGAATTTTGCCGCCAAAAGTAGCTTTGCAGCATGTACACCTCCCCTGTTTTGTCAGCAAAAGGCAGCTTTTGCCAACAAAACTTCGTAGTGTAGACAAGGCCTTAATGTTCATATGCCCAGCTGGCGTCATGTCCCAGCTTGCATAGCATTTAACAGTGTTTATGTCAAGAGCAATATGTGAATAATTCCATTTGTAGCTGCAGCAGTCTCTTCTTCAGAAGAATCTTCCTTGAGCATATCTCTTCTTCAGAATTTTGTCCCTTTCTTATTAAATAGCAACTTTCTATAGCCAGTGATTCTAACTGTCAGGTAATATCTGCCTGAGGCAGCATAAACTAATGGCTAGTCCAGAGGGCCTGGGAATGGGCAGGCCTGGCACCAGTTAGCTTTGTGGTCTTGTCCTGTCGCTTACCTCTGTACTCCTCATTGCTGGGCCTGTAGATGAGGTTCAGACTTACCCAGCATTAAGTGCTTTGGATGAAAAGTGCTATTGAAAGGCAAGATGACAGTGGAATAGTTAAAAAAACAAAAACCTTCCATTCTTTATTTTGATTAAATAAATACTAAGGAATTTTGGTTCTGGAGTTTTTGATCAAATTGATTGGAGGCTCAGATTGGAAGACTGACTGAATTAAATGGGGGACACAGCCTTGTAGAAGGTGAAATCCACTGTCTTGATAACTAACATATGGGTATTTGTTACTCGGGAACCACATGCAAGAATTTTTTTGCCTTTCCATTTCTCCTCCTTATGTCGGTGAGAATACGAGGGGATATTTTAAGAAGTGGCTAGTCATTTTTTGAATTCCTCAATTTTTCCGTGCCCAACTTGAGATACTTTAACCTGGCCTGACTTTTGGATAGTGCTGAGCACCCATCCTCTGAAAATCAGGCCTCTTGAAGGTATGTGAGGTTGGACACCCACCCACCCCCCAATCCACTAGTCATGTTTGAAAATGTCAGCCTACATTTGATCTGAATGGAAGCCCAGCCCCATGATAAATCTGAACAATCCTGCTCCCAGGGCTGGCTTACAGAAGGCTCAGTGAGAGAGCGGTTGTGTCAACTTGTGCTCCAGAACCAAACCATTCCATTAATGAAAAAATAAAAATAAAAAAGCTTGAGAATGAATGCAGTGGATCCAGTGAAGTCTGCCGACAGCTCGAGACAATAGCTCTGATAAGTGTGCCCCAGCCGCGTCTTTCCAGTGATCTGTTGTGTCTGAAACCTAATGTCTGCTTTATGGACTCTTTTGCTGTCATGCAGCGCAAGCAGCTGGGGATAGGGATGTTCATAGTGTGAAGATCCTCAGTCTGCTGAGAGCTCTGTCCCATTATAGGGTCGCAGCTGGGTGGATTTGGGGAGAGTGCTTCTCTGGTTCTGCAGAGCTGCCCTTGTGCTGCATGTTCATCGGGCTGCCCTGGCACTTCCCCGCCTGCATGTCAGACACTTCTGACATTGCCTTTGCTCCCTTGCATGCAGGAAATAAGGCACATAGGAAGCGCACACAACCGGAGTGCTATGCCATTCACTGCTGCCACCGCTTCCAGCACTGCCCCCAAAGTGATCACTGCCCAGTACAACAGCCCCGCAGGCCTGTACTCCTCAGAAAACATCCAGACCTTCAACAGTGCTGTGGAGTCTAAGTCATCTGGTGATGCCCAGGACCCCAGCAAGCCGTAAGTAGTTCCCCACTTCTCTCTCCCTGCCCCCTCCTTGGTGGGATGTCTGTTGTCATGGAGTGAGCTTTGTCATAAACTCATTGCGAGTGTATCCATTCTTTAACATGGGACAATTCTCTTTCAGGCTTGTGGAAGGAGAGCAACTAGCAGGTGTGAGATGGGATGTGGTCCGGGGGCATGGCTTGTGGGGGGCAGGGAATGTTCTGCAAGGTGCAAGGGTGAAATTAACAATTGTGTGTTTTTGTTTGCTAGAGACCAGCGCAGTTTCAGCGTGCGTTCAGCATGACATACCAGCCCTTAAAATCACCCTCTGACCGAAACAGGTGCTCAATGCTTTATTATCAGCACTTTTGTACAATTAGTGTTTTCTTCTGGCTTTGCAAGTAGTGCAGGAAGGGTACAGTGTGGTACGGAGGAAAGAGCAGTCCCTTTTCAGAGAGAGCTTTGAAATCTTACAGGGACAATGTCAAGGCTTAGAGTTTTTATTAAACTGCCCTTTTCTTTGGATTTTAAAGAATTGCAGAGAGCTCTGGGCAGTTGTTTCTCTTCTGCTCAACCTGTTACACGGTTGAGATTGCAAGTCTGAAAATGTACCCTACCTCGACAGCAGTCCCAGCAGGACAGCCACGGGTTGGGTTTGTGTTTCCATCTGACCCTTGCCAAGTAACTCACACTTCACCAAAAAAACTAGCCTGCTTCTAGTCTGAAGTGCTAGAAACAAACCCGAGTATGTCTGATGATGTGAGCACAGGGCTGGAAGCCAGGAACCTGGTGGGCTCTGTTCTTGGCTCTGACACTGGCTTCCTCTGTGACCTTGAGCAAGTCACTCACTTAACCTCCGGATGTTCCAGTTTCCACATCTGTAAAATGGAGGTAATGATGATAATAAGTCAGAGTCCTTTGGTGTTATCTGTATTACCGTAGTGCTTAGGAGCACTAGTCATGGACCAGGACACTGTGGTGCTAGGTGCTGCACAAACACAGAACAGAGGCCATCACAATCTGAAGATACTGGCCTCTGCTTTCAAAGTTGCAGTTTTATGCCTGTGCTTTAGGTGCGAGTCCTCTAAATCCCTGACTTGCAGGTGCAGTCAAAAGGGAGATGTTCAGGGAACTTCAGTTGTGGTCACAGTTGTTTGGGCCTGCAGTAATTGAGACCTTTTAATACCAGTCTGAAAACACAGCTCCATAAGTGCTTATGCTAGTTCATAGCCACCCTGATAACAGCAGGACAATGTTTGGCTTCCCTGCCCCCAAGGGTTATTTTTGCCTTCTGTTTCCCTCCTGAGAGGAGGCTGGTGTCAGTGAGCCCCATGGGGCTGTTACTCCCCCCTCCCTCCCTCCGTGGAAAGAGGGCAGGTGGCAGATGGTGGGCAGAGATTGTAAATAGCTGCTAAAGCCTTCCAGGATTTTGTTTACCAAACAGGTGTCCCTTCAGAATTGAATTAACAGCTACTGCAAGGCTGCTTTAATCAGGCCTTCGCCTGTCCAAACCCCAGACAATAGTGACTTATGCCCTGCGGCTTGTTTTTCAATGATTCAGACTTCGAAGTGGGGCTGGAACCATGTTTGTCTAACACCACGTGATCTATAATGTACAGCCTCAAGCACCCATCCAGAGCATCTTTCTCTGAACTCAAGAGGCCGGATCCGTGTGCCAGTGTTATTCCAGAGGAACGTAATTGAAATTGTCCAGCCTAGCTTGTTTCCTCTAGACTTACACTGGTGTGAGTGATGCAGAGTCTGGCCAGAGAAACTGTAACCACTATATTTGGTTTTCAGATCTTTACAAAAGAACTGCCTTATGGTGACAGGTGGTGGGTGAGGGGAGGGAATTAGCATCTAGTTCCTCCTGCTACACTGTACACTTTGGGTGGTCTGGATTGCAGTCTGGAGGTGTGACTGCAGTTCATGTAGGCATACCCCTTCTAACTAGATTAAAACTAGCTCAGGCATGCCTCCATGCGCTCAGTCACGCCTCCTGACTGCAGTGTAGACATACCCTTTGCGCTCGGCCGGAAAATCAGCATTAGCCAGAAGCTTTACCATAGAGCTGATCTGTATATGGTGGATCCTTCTAGTGAAAGGAACACCTGATTTGAAGTACTCATTTCAGAATTGCTTGGGAATTTGGTTTAGTCCTCCATTAACTCCTTCCTTCCTTCCTTTCTTTTTTCCCCCCTCTGTGTTTTCCTCTCAACTCTGCAACCTTAAAAAAAAACAAAAAAAAAACAAACCCCAACCTCCCTGTAACCTTTTCCTGCCTCTAGCCGTTTATTGCCTCCTGGGTTCCAGGCACCTTTTGCAACAGTCTATAATCCTCTCCAGCCGCATACCTCCTTGCCTCCATTGCAAAGGAGGCACAGCACCTCCTCCATCCCAAGCCAAGTGAGAGTTGGGCCCGAACAGCTAAAGCAAGCCGCTCAGATCTGCCCCAACAGCCCTGTGGAAGTGGAGGTGCCAGGACTCAAAGTGGTGCACGTGCAATTTAATTCCCCCTTGCAGCTCTATTCCCAGAGAAACATCCTGGATACTTTACAAGGGCAGATCTCTTCCGTTAGCCCTGCTTTTCCCAGGTAACCTTGCCTGCTGCGTGCGTGGCTTACTCGGCGCACATGTGCATCCACGGCTTCATCTCCACAAATGACTTGTTACTTGTCCATTGCTCACAGTGTCCACCTGTCACCAAGAATCTGAGGTTTTGTGTGTCACCTTTGTGAATGAAAACTTAGTGCATGATGTTCTCATCACAGACACTTTCTCTGCATTGTATTTCTTTGCTGTGCACAATGCAAAGCACTGAAATGTACCAAATCAGTCTGCCACTCTCCTCTGCTGCTACACACACACACATAGAGAGAGAGAGAGAGAATGGTGAAATGTACAAGATTTGAGTACTTGAAAAATGGTCTTGTATTGACTTGACTTGTTCAGTGGAAGGGTGAGTGGGGTTGCTATTTAAAGCACCAGACTGGTAACATTTCGTTCCCAAATCCCTAATTCGGTAGTGACTGGAAGGCACTGCCATCTGTCCAGCTGGTAAATATCCTGTCAGCTTTCATTTCACATAGCACTGGTGAGTGTATGTGTGTACTGAAGGATCAGGGTATGTAGCCTGAGTTAGTCCAATTTCTGGCAAGAACAGGCTCCTCCTCCCCAGTGTTCACTTCCCAGGCAGGTGGCACCTACTAATCTGGAGGCACGGTGGCTTAGTAGACAGCATAGCATTGCATTGCATTGAGGAGACCTGGGTTCTATTCCCAGTTGAGCCATTGGATTGCTGGGTGACTTTCAACAAGTCCCTTCACCGCCCTGTGCCTCAGTTTCTCCATCTGTAAGGGTAATGACGCTTACCTCCTTTGTAGAGCGCTTTGCGGTCTACAGATGAAAAGCAATATAAATAGTTCTCTGTTCTATTAGCCTGTACTGATGGTAGGCAGTTTAGCGCTGTGATTCCCTGATGCTAGCTGGCACCAGCGCAGCAGTTCAGAATCTGTACTGAGTTATCTGAAATCACAGTCACCATGATATTAGTGATTGTCTCAAGGGCCAACCCTCCAGTTGTTTAAACAACATTCAGCACACTTGGTTTTCAGATGTTATTAAAATCAAAGTGGGCAGAGAAAAGCAAAGCTTAAGCCACTTAAAGCATCTTTGCAGAATAGCCGAGAGGCCAATTCCTTTCACAGGAGCTGGTTAGGAAATCAGCTGCAGCGCTACATTCTTAGATTATTACAGTTAGTTTGTGTCTATTTCAGTTTACAGTGCTATGAACTGGCTACTATGTATGAGTCCCATCCTCCTTTGCTGGACAAAATTAGAATTGCAGAACTTTGTCATAGCTCCTATACTGCTAACAGTCCTTTTAGCCAAGTGTTAAGGACCATGTACTTTTGGAGCAGGAGGATCTGAATTTTCACCCAACAGTCACTGCAGAGATCCACGTGGCTAAGTTTTGCAATAGAACAGCCAGGAAATCCCAGATCGCCACCAATTTATAACAATACAGTGCAGTTCGTGAACTACAAGGAGCAAAGCATTTTGGTGTTACAGCCTGTAATTGATATGCTTTACCTCAGGAACAGTAAAACATCACTACTTCTCATTGCTAATCCAGACCCTGATAATGCTGACAGAAGAACCCAAGTGGATCTTCACCCACTTCTAAGCAAAAGTTCAGTGCCTGTGCATTAGAATTCCCTACTGCCCAGTCTCGAAGACCTTTGTTACCTTTACAACATCACTGAATATCAGGGTTGGAAGGAACCTCAGGAGGTCATCTAGTCCAACCTCCTACTCAAAGCAGGACCAATCCCCAATTTTTGCCCCAGATCCCTAAATGGCCCCTCAAGGATTGAGCTCACAACCCTGGGTTTGGCAGGCCAATGCTCAAACCACTGAGCTATCCCTCCCTTCCAGAATGTACCACAGTAAAATAAAAGTGAAATTACGCTTGCCAAAATACACTGAGTGAGGCTGTCTCTGTGTGGGTTTTATTACTGTGGCTGGTTGGTATCTTGCTAATTTTCAAAACTCAGTAATTCAACAGTGGGTCTCCTGGTCACTACTATGAATTTGCAAGGTTCCTCTGCTCTCTTTTTGGAATGATTAACTCCACTGAACGATGTCAGAGTTATCTTCTACCAAATATCTGTCCCCACAGACTCTTACTTTTAAGCCAGTTCTATCACTTTGTATTGATAGCATTAGTATGTGCCCCTTCCCCAAGACGTGAGCTATTGCACAATTTAATGAAGGATTTTTTTATTTTTTTTTTGGTCTGTCTTCACAGTCTCATTTTCTAAAAAATGTATCCCTGAGTGCTAAAAACATGGAAGGTTTGATGTGTACATTACGCACATTGTCACAATACTTGTTTGTTTGAAATGTTGTGTGTCTGTTTATAATGCTCCGTAAGACAATTTTAAGCATTTGCTTTTCAGTGTACATGAATTAAATATCCTTAGTATTGTGGTTGAAAAACTAACAGTGGGCTTCAGCCCATTATTTTGAGAGTAGAAAAGGTGGTGGGAGAACACCAGGGTATAAGAATGTAATGGGGGGCATGGATTAATTTAGGATAATCCAGGGAATTTCCTATATAATAGACATGGGAACTTGATCCTGTTTCAGGTCATTGAGATTCATATTCTGGAAGCTTGAACGTATGTGTGTATTGCTCAAAAGAGTACACCGCTTTCACTCCAGAATATTTTACCATAGATGGGAACATTTTCTGAGATTATTTCATGGAAAAAGTGCATTATGACGTTTACCATCAATTTACTCTGTGGCGCTTGAAGTGTTGATTGTGCAGGGCTAACCCCCAGATAACTTGATGATGCATTGGCATGGAAAATATGCAGTTGCTTCATCATCAGAGAGATTTCTCTCACCAAGTTCGTCTCACTTTTCAGGATGCTTGTGTACAAGTGTCTGTACTTCCTGTGTGTGGCAGCGGAGTTCTTGTAGGCTGAACCTCGCAAACCACTTACGTCTGCTTATTGCATCTCATTTAACCTAGCTGGCAGATAACCTAGTAGGTCATTCCTCAATGTCATTTACACTTCAAAACCAAAACCATTAAACTGAGATTGCTAATCACTCACACACCACAAAAGGCAACACAAAGGTCTTGGTAGGCAATGGAGATCCAGTGCTTAGAGCAGCAGCTTGGGGGTCAGGAGGTGGAACGTTATTCCTGACTCTGCCACTGACCTGCTTTGTGAGCTTAGGCAAATTGCTGAAGTGCTCTGTGCCTCAGTTACCCTATCTGTAGAATGGAAATATTGGTACCGATTCTTTAAAAAGCCCTTTGAGCTTGAATCTGCAGCTGTCACTCTTAGGAGTAAGAGTGCAGGACCAGGTCTCTCTGTAATGCAAAAGGTTTTTTAATAAGAGCGTTATTAATAGAAGCTAATCAATATTGATATGTGTATGTAATATTAGGAATGGAATACAAATTCCCTGTTCAAGTTAAGCACATATTTAAGTGCTTTGCTGAATTGCAGCATTGGTCCCCCTGCATGTCAGGGCCTTGGCCTAGAGCAGGAACAAGCAGAGAGTCATCCCTTTGTAGCTGAAGTTGAAACTCAGCTTTCATTACTAAGCCCCATTTGCTCCCCATTGCCTGCACTAAACACTCGCTGTCTCTAGCTCTAGTTGTGCTAAGAACCAAGCCAGATCACCCTTCTTAAACAACAGGAGCTGGGCCTGCTTCAAGAGCAGCACAATTCATTCTTTATGGCAAAATGGGCTTTTTTTTTTTTTTAAGCAGAACTGTTATTTCCTGCAAAGTACCTTTTTAAATTTCTTACACTGAATTGCAAAGTATACTTGAGAAGGGTGTGTGTGTTTCAAACAGTGGAAATCCTCTAAAAATAGAGTGTGTTCCACTGGGAAGCCATGGTGTTCATCTCGCTAGGATTGCACTTTACTTGTGCAAACATAGCCTTCATCGCTACTGTTTTATGCTGTATGTTTGCACATGGGGGTGTTGGTTCGCAGATTGTGGCAGTGGATTGTTTTAATTATAGGTCATTTATCAAATATTTTTTTTAATATTCTCCCCAGTTTGGAGCACCACAACCAGCCCTCTAGTAACCTTGTCATAGACAAGGAGTCTGAGGTTTACAAGATGCTCCAGGAGACTGAAGACCCAAAGGAACCACCCAGGCAATCTGCTTCATTCCTGGTGCTACAAGAAATTTTAGAATCTGAAGGTAAGCAGTTACTGTGTTCTCCATGTGGCTGTCAGATTCCCTTTGCTATGATCTGATTTAAGGTATACATTTGGTTTAAAAGCAAACCCTCTTCCCCACCTGGTGATTGTTCAAAGTGTCCTTTGTAGATGATTTCCACAGAAACCTACAGACACACTTTTCCATTAACTTCCGTGTGCAGGGGTACTCTTTCCATACAGTTGTTATGCATATGTGCCCATGAGTTTGAACTCTTACTGCATGAGCATTTTAAAAACAAATCCTAAAACATCAAAAAGGAATCCTTTTAAAAAAGTTTTAGAAACTCCCCCAAATTTTCTAAATATCAGGCTTCACTTTTCAATGGGTAAAGAATGTTTAGAGTCAAGATTGTGTGGGACACTGTGTGTGACGATGTGAGCGCTAAAGCTAGCAGTTTCCATCCTCTCGGCAAGGAAAGGGGAAAAATCAGACACAGCTGAAATCCAGGAAAGTACTGGCTCTGTTAAGGACGAGTAGCTGAAGGTGCCGCTCTTTTTGGCACCACAGGGTCAACATCTGGACTTCGCAATGCACAACTACAGTCTCATAGATTCATAGATTCATAGATATTTAGGTCAGAAGGGACCATTATGATCATCTAGTCTGACCTCCTGCACAATGCAGGCCACAGAATTTCACCCACCACTCCTAAAAAAGACCTCACACCTATATCTGTGCTATTGAAGTCCTCAAATTGTAGTTTGAAGACCTCAAGGAGCAGAGAATCCTCCAGCAAGTGACCTGTGCCCCATGCTACAGAGGAAGGCGAAAAACCTCCAGGGCCTTCCAATCTGCCCTGGAGGAAAATTCCTTCCCGACCCCAAATATGGCGATCAGCTAAACCCTGAGCATATGGGCAAGATTCATCAGCCAGATACTACAGAAAATTCTTTCCCGGGTAACTTGGATCTTACCCCATCTAAAAACCCATCACAGGCCATTGGGCCTATTTACCATGAATATTTAATTACCAAAACCATGTTATCCCATCATACCATCTCCTCCATAAACTTATCGAGTTTAATCTTAAAGCAAGATAGATCTTTTGCCCCCACTACTTCCCTTATCAAAGGGATCTGTGCTGTACTTAGTTGAGCCCCAGATCTTAAGTTTGTTTGTTTTTAACTCCATTCTGTAACAAACAGGCCTAGATAGGGAAAGAGATGTGTTTGACAATGGCCATTAAAAGCCTTTCTTTGGCTGAGTTCACAGCACTGGAAGGTGTATGTCTAAGTCCATCTGTAGTAACATGGTGGTCTGGTATGAGTCTGGAAGTGAAACAGATCTGTCAAATTCCATTGTCCAAGCTGAGTGATTTGCAAAGAGCAAACAGCCTTAAAGCGAGAAGCAAATTAAATTCTTAAAATTCTTTTAGTTTAATCCAAGATAAAATCATATATTTTTAAAAGTGTCCCTGTTTATGTTGTATATATGCTTGTAACTTACAGCTACCGATGGGAGTTCTGCACATATGTGTGAAACTCTCATCACATTTGTGAACCACGGAGAAAGCCCACCCCGTTCTCAATAGCGCTGAAGACAATAAGAGGCAAAGGTGCTTCTTATTCTGTTTTGCAAGGATTTGCAGCATTGCTGGAAATCTCTAGCACTGAAATGTGCCTACCTGGTAAAGGGCCAAAATGGGCTATTGCTTGGTTTCATTCTGAGTTGATAATCCTTGATACTGAGCAGGACCTGTAAAGTTATGCATCCCTGAAAGAATGCTTGTTGCTTAACTTGCTTCCCCTTCAACACAGCTCAGAAAGGCTCTGGCATTCCAGGCCAGATGCTTGGGGATGCTGATAAAGTGTACAGTGATAAACAGAGGCACAGGCAGCAAATGCTCAAAGACTCTGAGCCAGATCCGCAGCTGGTGGAAGTCAGCAGAGACACCACTGTCTTCCGTCAGTAGACTGCTTTATACCAGCTGAGGATCTGGGCCCATATCTTTTGGAACTTGGAATAACAACCAATGAAATAACACAGTCCCTCTTTGGTGAGCCTCAAATCTCTTTGCAGCCTTAGAGCTCTTATTGGAAGGGTGGGAGGAGTCACATTTCATGTCAAATAAGGTAGGAAGGGTTTTTTTTAAATAACTAAAAAGATGTTTTAGAGTTGGCTACCATGAGCAAGCTGCTGCGCCTCTTCCCTGTACAGTCCATCATATTGGATTGTCTGGATGGAGCAACAGTAGTTAAACGTGTCACTGAGGGACATCATCACGAGCGGCAGTGACTCTGAAGTGGTGCTGGATCCTTCCTGGTCCATTTGAAGGCGACTCAGGATTAAGGAGCTTTGCAGCTGTGTAACTACATCAGTCCTCCTACTGTGGGCAAAACACTAACATAGATGAGTTGGACTGGGGCCAAGAGGGACTTGCGACTCTGCTGTTTAGCCTGCATTAGTGCAAGCCCTGCTTTGTCTTGGTACAGTGTGTCAACCGCAGGGATCACCCCAGGGTAACTGCAGTGATGTAGGTACAGCGGCGCAGGTGTCCTTGATGTAGGCAGGGCTGTCTTAGCAGGCTGGCTGAGAGCCAGCTTTGACAAGGCAAGCCATGGGCCCAACAGGCAAATGGTGCAACAACATCCGCAGAGCATGTGGCTGGTCATGCTCTGACCTTTCTCTGTACTCTGCTGTGATAATAGGAGTTGTAGCTGGCAGCTGCATCATAGCTAGGGCCCTCCAAATTCATGGCCATGAAAAATGTGTCACGGACCGTGAAATCTGATCTCCCCCTGTGAAATCTGGTCTTGTGTGTTTTTACCCTATACTATACAGATTTCACAGGGGAGACCAGCATTTCTCAAACTGGGGGTCCTGACCCAGAAGGGAATTGCAGGGCGGGGGTCACAAGGTTATTTTAGGGTATTGCCACATTTACTTCTGCGCTGCCTTCTGAACTGGGTAGCCTGAGAGCAACAGTTGCTGGCCGGGCGCCCAGATCTGAACCCAGCGCCCCACCACCAGCAGTGCAGGAGTAAGGGCGGTGATATCACACCATGCATCCTTACTTCTGTGCTGCTGCTGGCGGCGGCGGCTCTGCCTTCAGAGCTGGGCTCCTGGCCAGCAGCCGCCTCTCTCCAGCTGCCCAGCTCTGAAGGCAGCGCCGCCAGCAGCAGCAGTGCAGAAGTAAGGGTAGCAGCACTGCAACTCCACACTCCCAATAACCTTGTGATCTCCCCACAACTCCTTGTTTGGGGTCAGGACCCCGACCATTACAACACCGTGAAATTTCAGATTGAAATAGCTGAAATCATGAAATTTACAATTTTTAAAAAATTCTATGACCGTGAAATTGACCAAAATGGACCATGAATTTGGTAGGGCCCTAATCATAGCACAAGTTTCCTCCTTTATTCTTTCATCGGTGCCATGTGGGCTGGGCTGCAGCAACTTGTGTTTATGACCTTGCTGGTCATTGTGGCTGTTTCTGTGGGGTTTTATCCCCTTTCTTTGACACACACTAGATGCAGCTCACTCTTGGGTTTGAATAACATACTCTTGAGAGACACAAGGGTGTTCCTCCCATGCCCTGTCCCATCCTGCCTGAAATGGAATAAAATCCCTCTGTCCTATCCTGATCTATAATGTATGTACCACTGTCTATAAACTGAGAGGATCTGCAGCCCTTCTTTACTGCCACATTATTTTAAAAGCTCTTTCATAATCCACTTTCTTTACTGTAAGGCTAGTAATATTTCAGTGGTTTCAAGGGGAAGGGGGGATAGCTCAGTGGTTTGAGCATTGGCCTGCTAAACCCAGGGTTGTAAATTCAATCCTTGAGGGGGCCATTTAGGGATCTGGGGCAAAAATTGGGGATTGGTCCTGCTTTGAGCAGGGGGTTGGACTAGATGATCTCCTGAGGTCCCTTCCGACCCTGATATTCTACGATTCTAAAAGGAACTCTGCAAACAGGCTTACTGTGGTGTTTATGCACACTTCAATTAACTGTCCCTAGAGTCCAAAGCCAGGAGGGACCCTTGTGATCTTCCATAACACAGGCCCTAGGAGTTCCCTGGATTAATTCCTGCTTCAAATCCAACAGCTGTATTGAACTAGAGCATCTCCTCTAGCAAAGCATCCAGTCTGGATATAAAGATTCCTCTTGCAGTTTGTGCAGCCCATAATCCAAAATGCTCTGTTTTGTATCCCCAGGGGATCCCAATAAACCTTCTGGATTTAGAAGCGTGAAAGCACCAATGACAAAAGTTGCCTCGTCGATCGGAAATGCCCAGAAACTGCCCATTTGTGATAAGTGTGGATCCGGCATTGTGTAAGTATTGACCCATCCCAATCGCTTATAGGCTATGTCTGCACTACACACGGCTGGTAGCAGCGTGTAGGGTATATGTATCTACTACAAGCTGCAGTGAAAAGCTTGCTGCATCTGCACTGTGGTATGTGGCAGTGAAAGGCTCGGGCAGCGGGGAGAGAGCAGTCAAAAGCTTCAGCATTCCCTACTAATGGAGCCTTTCACTGTGGCAAGGAAAGGCTCTGGCAGGGCTAGCCTTTCCCTGCGGCAGGAGAAAGCTCCAGCAGAAGAGAACTGGCTGAGTCCTTTCCCGCTGTCTCCCCACAGTCTTCCCAGTGGCAGGGAAGGGCTCCAGCAGTGCGGAGGCCACAGGACACTAGCAGCATAGATAGGGAAGCATAGTTTTGGGGGAATAGAGCCGTGCAGGGTATGTACTCGCATGTATACTCACCCCCATTAGGTGCATCTTTATTTGCCTAAGCCATGCCTCACCAGCTACACTGTGGTTTATACCCATGTTGGGGGGCTGTGATGGTATGAAGAAGAAGTGTGCAGTGTAGACATTCCCACAGAGTGGAGCTCGCTGTACTATATCGTGTCTGTATAGGGCAGGGGTGGGCAAACTATGGCCTCTGGGCCATAGGTAGTTAACAAGCTGCTGTGTAGTTTCCTTATTTTGGTTTGGCTAGTTGCAAAGAGCATTTGCACTGTGTTTCCCTGAGCGGGCAGGCCCATGTACAGTGGAACAGTTTGACACCCTAACTACAGTGTAGAGTTAGTGACCGTTCGCTGCATCGGAAAATTCAGCCAGGGTCCAGGCACCTTTTGCTTCTCCCACAAACATCTGGTTTTTATGTTGCCAGTCAGAGGGCTGCCCTTTGGCTCTGCAGCCCTTTGCCCAAACTGGTTGTGCTGGAGTAATAGTTTGGCTAATTTTACTTGGTTTTGAGCCATTCGAACCCACTGTTCATGGTACACCCTCAGTGTTACCTAACACACCCATTTACCAGCTCCTCTCTAAGACTAAGGCCTGTCTACACTACAAAGTTAGGTTGATGCAAGTCACCTTGCACCAACCTATTTCTGTGTGTGTCTACACTCAGATTTGTCTCTGGCCGACATAAGCACCCTGTTACGCCGATACAGTAACACCACCGCCCTGAACGGCCTTGAGCCATAGTCAACCAATTGAGGTCGATGCAGTGCAAGTGTGGCCTCTGTCAATCCTAACAGTCTTCCAGCAGCTGTCCCACGATGCCCCATTCCCTGTGACAGCGACTGCTCTGGCCACACTTGTAAACTCCACTGCCCTGGGGTTGTAGAGACCAGAAGCTGCTCCCCACTTTAACCCCCACTCCACGTTCTTTTGAAATGCCTTTTCCTGGTTGCTCAGTTTGGCAGGCCCACCCAAAGGCCCAGCTAACCACGCCAGCTCCACTCAGTGGGCACGCTCCGGCCTGGAGCAGGCGGGAGGTGTTGGGCCCCCTGGGCCTGTGGGGAGAAGAGGCTGTGCAGGCAGAGCTACAGCACAGCCCCAGAGGCGTGGGCCTGGCTGGGCAGACTGCCCCCGGGATGCAGGCAAAGGGGTCTGGCGGGATCCCTTGCAATGCCGAGTGACGGCGAAGGAACTTTGCCAGGGATATCGCCAGAGAGCGTCAACAGGGACTTTCCCTGGAACTTGCTTGTGCGGGGGAGGCCAGTTCTAAAAATGCTTTCAGGGAGCAGGGTTCTCGTCCGTGCATGGCGCTATCCAGTCACAGGGCCAGATCCTCCTCAGGTGTAAATTGATGTAGCACCGCAGGGATCAGTGAGGTTACACCAACTGAAGACCTTGCCCATAGTCTCTCTAACTGTGCATGGCCCTGGCCTGCACTGTGTGTGAGGGGACGAGAGTTTTTATTCTTTCCTGGGCATCAGTCTGCGTCCAGCGGGGGTACCCACACTCTGCCTCCCTAGAGCCATGCTCCCCATAGATGCTCTCACTGGCACCTTGCTGCTGCAGAACAGCTGCCTCCTTCCCACCCTAGGGGATGGCTGTGCTGCCTGGGGCAGTCCCAGTGGTGTGCAAGCATGGGGGATTTCAGCCAGGGAGTCCTTGGAGGATTGCGGGAGCCCCAGAGCTGAGCGATCATGTTGTTTCCCACAGGGGGGCGTTCGTAAAACTGCGTGACAAGCAGCGCCATCCAGAGTGCTATGTGTGCAGCGACTGCGGGACAAACCTCAAGCAGAAAGGACACTTCTTTGTGGAGGATTGCATCTATTGCGAGACGCATGCCCGGGAGCGAGTGACCCCGCCCGAAGGCTATGAGGTGGTCACTGTCTTTCCAAAGTGAATGACGTCATCCGCTCTGTATTATTTTTCCCACACTAACGTTTTCCAAAAAGCAGCCCCCCCGCCCGCCCCCTGCGTGAACCTGCCTTGCAATAAGGAATGCTCGGCATGGCTTTTCTTTTGCTGCCACAGTAACCGTCCATCTGTTAGCCTTAGGTGCCACTTAATTGTTCAACACTTGCATTTTTTAAAATCTGCTCTGACAAATCAGTTTGGAACCCTTTTTTGTACTGTCCAATCTTTCTCCCTTCACTGTCGATTGCAGATGAAAATCAGAAGCCAAAGCCGAAGCACAGAAGCTGTGTGGCTCAGTTGTTTTTCCTTCTGTTCATGTTCAATAAACATGATGAATCTACAAGACAAACTGTTGTCTGCATTTCTTTCAGTTCTGTGTATGTTGGCCTCCTTCTACCCCCACCCACAAAAAACATTTCGCATTCTGACAAGGCTTGGCAGAATTCGATTAGTATCTTTTGGTAATTTAGATGTTTGTCTTTTAAGAATTTTTTTTTACATTTTTATTCAGGCTGTCGATTAATCACAGTTAACTCACGTGATTAACTCAAAAAATTAATTGTGATCGCAGTTTTATTCTCACTGTTGAACAGTAGAATACCAATGGAAAGTTATTAAATAATTTTGGATATTTTCTACATTTTCAAATATATTGATTTCAATTACTGCACAGAATACAAAGTGCACAGTGCTCACTTTATAGTATTACTTTTATTACAAATATTTGCACTGTAAAAATGATAAACAAAAGAAATAGTATTTTTCAATTCACCTCATACAAGTACAAATAGTGCAATCTCTTTGTCGTTAAAGTGCAACTTATAAATGTAGATTTTTTTTGTTACATTAGTGCACTTAAAAACAAAACAATGTAAAACTTTAGTGCTGACAAGTCCACTCAATTCTTGTTCAGCCAATCACTATGAAAAACAAGTTTGTTTACATTTGTGGGAGATAATGCTGCCCGCGTCTCAATTTACGTTACCTGAAAGTGAGAACAGGCGTTTGAATGGCACTTTTGTAGCCAGCATTGCAAGGTATTTACATACCAGATATGCTAAACATTTGTATGCCCATTCATGCTTCGGCCACCATTCCAGAAGAAATGCTTTCATGCTGATGACACTCATTAAAAAAAAAAAAAGTGTTAAATAATTTGTGACTGAACTCCTTGGGGGGAGAATTGTATGTCTCCTGCTCTGTTTTACCCGCATTCTGCCATATATTTCATGTTATAGCAGTCTCGGATGATGACCTAGCACATGTTGTTAATTTTAAGAATACTTTCACTGCAGATTTGACAAAACGCAAAGAAGGTATCGATGTGAGATTTCTAAAGATAGCAATAGCACTCATCCCAAGGTTTAAGACTCTGAAGTGCCCTCCAAAATCTGAGAGGGAGAAGGTGTGGAGCATGCTTTTAGAAGTCTTAAAAGAGCAACACTCAGATGTGGAAGATACAGAACCCAAACCACCAAAAAGGAAAATCAACCTTCTGCTGGCAGCATCTGACTCAGATAATGAAAATGAACATTCATTGGGCCCCACTGCTTTGGATCGTTATCGAGCAGAAGTCTTCATCAGCATGGACGCACATCCTCTGGAATGGTGGTTGAAGCATGAAGGGAAATATGAATCTTTAGTGCATCTTGCATGTAAATATCTTGCGACGCCGGCTACAGCAGTGCCATGCGAACGCCTGTTCTCACTTTTAGGTGACGTAAACAAGAAGTGGGCCGCATTATCTCCTGCAAATGTAAACAAACTTGTTTGTCTCAGTAATTGGCTGAACAGGAAGTAGGACTAAGTGGACTTGTAAAACTTTAGAGCCTACATATTGTTTTTGAATGCAGTTATTTTTGTACATAATTCCACATTTGTAAGTTCAACTTTCATGATAAAGAGATTGCCCTACAGTACTTGTATTAAGTGAACTGAAAAATACTATTTCTTTTGTTTTCTTACAGTGTAAATGTTTGTAATAAAAAATAAATATAAAGTGAGCACTGTATACTTTGTATTCTGTTATAATTGAAATCAATATATTTGAAAATGTAGAAAACATCAAAAATATTTTAAATAAATGGTATTCTATTATTATTTAACAGCGCAATCAACAGTGATTAATCATGATTAATTTTTTAATTGCTTGACAGCCCTAATTTTTATTGATTCAAATTTTCACAGTTGCATGAAATTATGGGACTGGTTCAACAATAAGTATTTAGGGACAGTACACACTGAAATTCAAAACTGTTCTTTGTAATTTTTACAAATAAAATTTTTAAAAATAAAATTTTTACAATAAAATTTTTTGTAACTGTTTAAAAAAAAAAAAGTCAACATCACGTCAAAACATACCAAGTAAATATCCTTCAGCCACATGCTAGTAAGTTATCCAGCTGCACTTTTCTTACTTTGCCTAGCTGTGAATTTCTGTCATTATCAATGGAAATATTTTTGAGAGGGTTTTTGGGTGTACAGTGAAATAGACATTTACCGACATCTACTGGTAAAAATCAACTGTTCCAAGCCTATGACCAGATGAGAGGAAGCATTTGTCCTGAGGCTCCCTTGGATATCATGATGTGCATGGAGTAAGGAACGGGGCATAGTTGCACCAGCCCAGAGGCACTACAGGCAGGGAGGTAAGACCCTGAGTCAAAATACCCTCCCGGCATACCTTCGCTCCATTGCTGATCCGGGCTAGTTCCTGGTTACTTGCTGCACTTCTGGCTAATGTGGGGGGTACCGGTGATCACATCTAGCACTCAGTCCGTCCCTTGGCAGATCAGCAGCCCAGTGGAGCCTGCTTTGCTCCGCTATGCTGTGCCCCTTTGACTCCCCAGCACAGTGTCCTAAGGACAGAAACACCTAGGAACCAGTCAGCTTAGACTCTCTGTACCATGCAGGCCCCAGCACATTGCAGTGAGAAACAGCTGATGTGTCCTGTAAGCCAAGGAATCTCTGGTGCTGTGTGGTCAGGCAGTGGCCAGCCACATCTAAATTGAGAGGATGGACTGGTTTCTGGCTTAGCTACAGGGAAAGGTTCCTCTCAGGAGACTGAATTCCAGTTTGTCTCCAGATTCAAACTCCCTTTAAGTTCCTGGGTGTTCAGGTACCGGACTTTGGTTCTAGCTCCCCATAAAACATATTGTGTATGCCCAACAGACCATGAGAATAAGCTCTTTGTCTACGCTCTGGATGTGCAGCTCCAGTGCATGCATTCCTGCTGCCCTCTCCCTGCCCTGGAGGGAGTTTAGTCTCAATGGCCAAGTGGGCCTCGATTTGGCCTCACTGCTGAGAATGCCAGGAAGGAGACTGATGAAGACATCCGAGCCTTCCCAGTCCTGTCTCTGCCACTAATTGAGCTGCAGAATAATTAACCTGTTCAGAATACCAATAACCTTTCAGGGGATATCCTTTCCCAAGAAAATAAAAAAGTCCCACTCTGCTCTTTGGACGCTGATGTGAAAAGTTCTCCCATCAGCGTAGGAGCTTCTTCACTATATTGGCGCAGATGCACCGTTCTAGCACTGTACTTGAAGACAAGCCTTTAGTGTGCAGAAAGATTAGCAAATATGGCAGGCCACCAGCTTGGATTAACAGAGAAATCTTCGGTGAGCTTAAACACAAAAAGGAAGCTTACAAGAAGTGGAAACTTGGACAGATGACTAGGGAGGAATATAAAAATCATGCTCGAGCGTGTAATCAGGAAGGCCAAAGCACATTTGGAGGTGCAGCTAGCAAGGGAACAAGAAGGGTTTCTACAGGGAAAGTGTGGGACCCTTTCTGAATGGGGGAGGCAACCTAGTGACAGATGATGTGGAAAAAGCTGAAGTACTCGATGCTTTTTTTGCCTCAGTCTTCACAGACAAAGTCAGCTCCCAGACTGCTGCACTAGACAGCACAGTATAGGGAGGAGGTGAGCAGCCCTCAGTGGTGAAAACAGGTTAAGGACTATTTAGAAAAGCTGGACATGCACAAGTCCATGGGGCTGGATCTAATGCATCTGAGGGTGCTGAGGGAGTTGGCTGATGTGATTGCAGAGCCATTGGCCATTATATCTGAAAACTCGTGGCAATTGGGGGAGGTCCCAGACGACTGGAAAAAGGCAAATATAGTGCCCATCATTAAAAAAGGGAAGGAGAATTGGGGGGAAACTACAGCCAGTCAGCCTCACCTCAGTCCCTGGAAACATCATGGAGCAGGTCCTCAAGGAATCCATTCTGAATTACTTGGAGGAGAGGAAGGTGATCAGACACAGTCGACATGGATTCATGAAGGGCTTGTCACACCTGACCAATCTGATTGCCTTCTGTGATGAGATAACTGGCTCTGTGGATATGGGGAAAGTGGTGGATGTGATGTATCTTGACTTAAACAAAGCTTTTGATATGGTCTCCCACAGTAATCTTGCCAGCAAGTTAAAAAAGTATGGATTGGATAAATGGACTATAAGGTGAATAGAAAACTGGCTAGATCATTGGGCTCAACGGGTAGTGATCAACGGTTCAATGTCTAGTTGGCAGCTGGAATCAAACAGAGTGCCCCAGGGGTCTGTCCTGGCGCCAGTTTTGTTCAACATCTTCATTTAATAATCTGGATGATGGGATGGATTGCACCCTCAGCAACTTTGCGGATGACACTAAACTGGGGGGAGAGGTAGGGTCCAGAGTGACCTAGACAAATTGGAGGATTGGGCCAAAAGAAAGCTGATGAGGTTCGACAAGGACAAGTGCAGAGTCCCGCACTTAGGACGAAAGAATCCCATGCACTGCTACAGGCTGGGGACCGAATGGCTAGGCGGCAGTTCTGCAGAAAAGGATTACAGTGGACGAGAAGTCGGATATGAGTCAACAGTGTGCCCTTGTTGCCAAGAAGGCTAATGGCATATTGGGCTGCATTAGTAGGAGCATTGCCAGCAGATTAAGGGAAGTGATTATTCCCCTCTATTTGGCACTGGGTGAGGCAACACCTGGAGTATTGCTTCCAGTTTTAGGCCCCCCACTACAAAAAGCACGTGAACAAATTAAAGAGAGTGCAGCGGAGGGCAACGGAAATGACTAGGGGGCTGGAGCACATGACTTATGAAGAGAGACTGAAGGAACTGAGCTTATTTAGTCTGCAGAAGAGAAGAGTGAGGGGGGATTTGATAGCAGCCTTCAATTACCTGAAAGGGGTTCCAAAGAGGATAGAGCTCGGCTGTTCTCAGTGGTGGCAGATGTCAGAACAAGGAGCAATGGTCTCGAGTTGCAGTGGGGGAGGTCTAGGTTGGATATTAAGAAAAACTATTTCCCTAGGAGGGTGGTGAAGCACTGGAATGGGTTATCTAGGGAGATGGTGGAATCTCCATCCTCAGAGGTTTTTAAGGCCCAGCTTGAGACAGCCCTGTCTGGGATGATTTAGTTGGGGCTGATCCTGCTTTGATCAGGGGGTTGGACTAGATGACCTCCTGAGGTCCCTTCCAACCCAAATCTCCTATAAGTCTATGTCTAGCAAAGTTTTCAGTTTAAGCTCCCAGTGTCCTCTTTTGAAAGTGTTGTGCAGGTTTCCTTTGAGGATGAAGATTGAGAGGTCAGATACAGAGTGATCGCTTTGTGAAAAGTGTTCACCCACAAGTGATAGAGGTGGTTCTTCGAGTGCTTGCTCATGTCCATTCCATGCTAGGTGTGTGAGTGCCCATGTGCACGGTTGCCAGAGACTTTTTGCCTTAGTGATATCCGTAGGGCTGGCTCTGGCACCCTCTGGAGTGCCGCGCTCATGCACCGGTATATGAAGCATCGCTGGCCCTGAGCCCTCTCAGTTCCTTCTTACCACCCATGACGGTCACTGTAATGCCTCTCTCACTCTTGCTCAGCAAGTGTGATAGTGGTCTCTTCAAACCACTTCGGTATCTGAGGCCTGGTCTACACTACAAACGAAGGTTGACATTACCGCGTTAAGTCAGTCTAATAAAGTGTCTACACTACTTAAGTGGTCTGTAAAGTCAGCTTCTGTACTCCATCTCCGTGAGAGGAGTCACACTTGATTCGACATCCACAGGTCGACACTGTGTTGTGTAATTTGAATGAATTGGCCTTTGGGAGATGTCCAACAGTGCTCCGTGTGACCGCTCTGGAGAGCACTTTCAACTTCACTGCATATCAGCCAGGTACACAGGAAACAGCTGCGCTCCTGTTAAAGCCCTGGGAACTTTTGAATTTTCATTTCCTGTTTGATCAGCATGGAGAGCTCACCAGCACAGTTGATCATAGAGACCCAAGGCTGCAAATGCGCTCCAGCATGGAGTACACAGGAGGTGGTCTTATTGCTGTGTGGGAGAAGAGTCTGTGCAGGCAGAGCTCCTATACAACAGAAGAAATGCTGACATCTATGCCAAGATTGCACAGGGCATGGGGGAAAAAGGCCATACCAGAGACATGCAACACTGCCGTATGAAAATAAAGGAGCTTCGGCAAGCGTACCAGAAGACAAGGGAGGCAAACAGTTTTTCTGGTTCTGCCCCAGACATACCGCATTTATGAGGAGCTGCATGTGATTCTCGGCGGCGACCCCATTACTACCTCAAAACACTCCATGGATACCTGCCAGGAACCCCGGGTGACCTTGAGCAACAACAAGGTCAACATTGTTGATAAGGAGGAAAATGTGAGGCAGGCAAGCAGAGGATCCATTCTCCCTGACAGCCAAGAACTGTTTTTAACGCTGGAGCCCATCTCTTCACAGGGCCAGTTAGCAGTGGAGCATGATGCTGGGGAAGGCATCTCTGGTGAGTACACGTTTCCAATCAAACTGTAGGAGTTACGTGCCATTATATTTTATGTTTAATTTGAACAAAAAGGTGTAGTGAGTATTGGTGGCCACTCTAGCTACTCAGAGAGTGCTCTCCAAAAAAGACTTTATGTGCTCAGGGATGGCTCGGGAATCCTCCATGAAGATCTCTAGGAATTTTAAAGATTCTCTGCCACAAGACCTGGGCCAGGAGTTCGGGTCTATTCTGGAGGAAGGCAGGTCTGTAGCCAGAGCTTCTCTCCAGATTGTGGTGTTTGTAGCTGACTTGGCAGCCAGGACCGTGGCTATGGCTGTCTTGATGTGGCAGAGTTAGTGGCTGCAGTCCTCTGGCCTCTCCCTGGAGGTCCAACAGTCTGTTCAGGTCCTCCCATTTGAGAGTAATGCTCTATTTTTGGAGCAAACGGATGCCAGGCTGCACTGCCTGAAAGACTTCCATGCCATGCGCCGTTCCCTCGTGCTTTACATGCCACAGGCCTCCAGGAAGTTATTCCTGCCTCCTCCACTGCCACTAAGATTCTCTGGCCCCGCAAGGCAAGGCGCCTATAGGAGAAGGGACAGAGACAAGGGCTTCAAACACTGTTGTCCCACTCTGTCCTCCTCAGCCACCCAATCTGGCTCTGTGCACCAATCAGGTGGCCCAAATCAGCACAGGCGCCAGCTTCCTCCGGGCCCCGGGGGTGCTCTACCTCCTGCTCTGCCTCAGGCCCTGCTTTCACCCACCCCCACCTATCCCTAAGCACCCACCCCCGCCCTGACTTCTTGCTCCTGATTCACCCCCACTCCGCCTCTTCCCACCCAGTTCTGCCCACTCCCCTGAGTGTGCCCCATCCCCACTCCTCCCCCAGCACCTCCTGTATGCTGCAGAACAGGTGATCGTGGTGGGCAGGAGGTGCTGGGAGGGAGGGGTAGTTGAACAGCATAGCCACCAGGAGACAGGAGACGCTGCGGGGAAGGAGGGAGTCAGCTGCTGGTGGGTGCTAAGCACCCACTAATTTTTTTCCGTGGGTTCTCCAGGGTGCTTCTTGGACCTGTATACTGCAGCGCCCTTGGTCTCCAATGCATCGGGCCTGGGATGTGAAGCCCAGCTTGGCAACATCAGCACGCAAGGTCTCGGGTCACAGGAAGATCGTTCCCTGCATATAAACATCACGGAGCTCAAGGCGATTCAGCTGGTCTGCCAAGCTTTCCTCCCCTTTCTGGAGGGCAAGGTGGTCCGAATCCTAGCAGACAATACCATGGCAATGTTCTACATCAACAATCAGGGCAGAACCTCCTTGTCAGGCCTGTGCCAAGAGACTCTCCAACTGTGGGACTTCTGCATTCAGCACACCATTCACCTTGTGGCCTTGCATCTGCCAGGCATCAAGAATGCGTTGGCAGGTCTCCTCAGCGGCTCTTTCTCATCTCACCAAGAGTGGTCTCTCCACCCAGAGGTGGCCAACCACATCTTCTAAAAGTGGGGGACACCCCAGGTGGACCTGTTTGCATCCAGACAGAACAGGAAGTGTCACTGGCTCTGCTCTGTCCGTGGGCTTGAAAGAGGCTTCCTATCAGACGCCTTCCTGTTCCCATGGTCAGGGTCTCTGATGTATGTCTTCCCTCCGATACCACTGGTGCACAGAAAGTTCCTGAAAATCAAGCGGAACAGGGTAAAAGTCATCCTGATAGCTCCGGCATGGCCGTGCCAACACTGGTTTGGTACACTTTTAGAGCTCTCAATAGCAGCTCCATTAGAGCTCCTACTCTGGCCGGACTTGCTGTCTCAGAACCACGGTCATTTCTGACACCTGAATCTAGCATCCTTCCACCTGATGGCATGCTTCCTGCATGGCTGAATGTGGAGGAGCAGGCATGCTTGGCCCAAGTCCAACAGATCTTGATGAGCAGAAAGGTAGTCCTGGTGCAGGCTATCTGGCCAAATGGAAACATTTTTCATGTTGGGCTTTGGGCAAAAACCTTCCTGCAGACCAGACCTCCCTACAATCCATCCTAGACTACTTGTTGCATCTAAAGCATCAAGGTCTGACTCTTTCAGCAGTCAGGGTTCACTCTGCGGCCATCTCAGCTTTTCATGGTCAGATTTCTGAAAGGTCTGGAGCGACTTTATCCTCAAGTTCGTGACCCTATCCTGCTTTGGGATCTGAACCTAGTGCTGTCAAGGCTCCCTGGCCACCCTTCGAGCCATTAGCTCCATGTTCCCTGCTGTGCCTCTCATGGAAGGTAAGGATTAGCGCACTCGCATCAGAACCAACCTATACAGTTTTCTACAAGGATAAGGTCCACCTCTGGCCCCACCCAGCCTTCTTGCCAAAGGTGGCGTAGGTGCCAACTCTGTGAGTGATCCAGGGCTGGAGCATTCATGGGGAAAAAGCGGTGGGTGCTGAGCACCCACCGGCAGCTCCCCTAACCCCACTGTCAGCTCCCCTATTTCCCTCAGTGCCTCCTGCCTGCCCGTGGATCAGCACTTCCCCCTCTCTCCCCATGTCTCCCGCCCACAGCGATCTGTGGTGTGCAGGAGGCTTGGGGGGGGAGGGGGAGGGGGAGGAGCAAGGGCATGCTTGGGGAGGGGCTGGAACAGTGTGGGAAGAGGCAGGGTGGAGCAGGGATGGGAAGAGGTAGAACAGGGTGGGGCCTTGGGGGAAGGGGTGAAGCCAGAGTTGAGCACCCCCCAGCACATTGGAAAGTCGGCACCCATGGAAGGTCGTGTGTCACTGTTCCACTATCAGCAGGATACATTTCTGATCGTATTCTATCCAAAGCCTCATAAATCCAGTGAGGAATGCAAGCTACACACCCTGGATGTTAGAAGGGCGCTGGCCTTCTACCTTGAGAGAACAAAGCCCTTTCGTAAGTCAACATAGCTCTTTGTCACAGTGGCAGACAGGATGAAAGGCCTGCCAGTTCCAGCCAGAGAATCTCCTTGTGTATATCTGCCTGCATTATGTTCTGCTATGGGCAAGTAGGGGTGTCACCACCAGTTGTCATGACTGCCCATTCCACCAGAGTGCAAGATTCAGCAGCAGCTTTCCTCGCTCTGGTATCAGTGCAGGACATCTGCAAAGCCTCGACCGGGTCTTCGGTCCACATAAATATAAAGGGAAGGGTAACCACCTTTAAATCCCTCCTGGCCAGAGGAAAAACCCTTTCACCTGTAAAGGGTTAAGAGGCTAGGATAACCTTGCTGGCACCTGACTAAAATGACCAATGAGGAGACAAGATACTTTCAAAGCTGGAGGGGTGGGGGGGGGAGGAGAAACAAATGTTCTCTCTGTCTGTATGATGCTTTTGCCGGGAACAGAAAAGGAATGGAGTCTTAGAACTTAGTAAGTAATCTAGTTAGATATGTGTTAGATTCTGTTTTGTTTAAATGGCTGATAAAATAAGCTGTGCTGAATGGAATGTATATTCCTGTTTTTGTGTCTTTTTGTAACTTAAGGTTTTGCCTAGAGGGATTCTCTATGTTTTGAATCTGATTACCCTGTAAGGTATTTACCATCCTGATTTTACAGAGGTGATTCTTTTACTTTTTCTTCAATTAAAATTCTTCTTTTAAGAACCTGATTGCTTTTTCATTGTTCTTAAGATCCAAGAATTTGGGTCTGTGTTCACCGATGCAAATTGGTGAGGATTTTTATCAAGCCTTCCCCAGGAAAGGGGGTGTAGGGTTTGGGAGGATTTGGGGCGGGGGGAGATGTTTCCAAGCGGGCTCTTTCCCTGTTATATATTTGTTAGCTCCTTGGTGGTGGCAGCAATAAAGTCCAAGGGCAAAAAGTAAAATAGTTTGTACCTTGGGGAAGTTTTAACCTAAGCTGGTAAAAATAAGCTTAGGAGTTTTTTTCATGCAGGTCCCCACATCTGTACCCTAGAGGTCAGAGTGGGGAAGGAACTTTGACACCTTTGCATTCCATTTCTTCATTACCCAGCAGGCCTCTGATGACGTCAGCTTCAGTAGACCGGTGTTGCAAGCTGAAAAACCATGAATGCTGAGGCCACCTCCAACAATACTGCTTGTGAATCACCTAATATGGAATAGACATGAGCAAGCACTTGAAGCAAGAACAGTTTTCTACCTTCCATAACTGGTGTTCTTCGAGATGTGTTGCTCCTGTCCCTTCCATGAACTGCCCTCTGTCCCCACTGTTGGAGTTGACAGAAAGAAGGAACTGTTTTGAAATGTCTGCCAAATATCCTACTTTGGTCCTCAGTCATTCTTTATCACTGCATTGGCTCGAATGCCCTCACCTTGTTTATAATACAGCCACTATAATCCTCTTGATTCAGACAACTCAAAGGTTCCCTTGCTTACAGCATCCATAAGGTACTTGGCTGGGCTCCCATAAGCTAGAAGTGTAGCAATCTCTACTGTGCTCTGATAACCATGGTATGACAGGTAAGGTACTTTTCTTTGACCCTCTTAAAATGTGCTGCTCAGTGAACTCTTGAAAAGGAACAAAACAAAGGGAAACAAGGTCTGCCAGCTCCTTCTCCAGTAACTCAAGATCTGCTTATAATCAGGAAGTGTTTATCCTGGAATATAATGAGAGGAAAGGAAGGCGGGGGTGAGGAGGGAAGGAAGTGGATTCAAGTTAGTGACAGACATCTGGGAAAGCAAACTCACCAGAGCTGCTAACTAACATGGCTGCTACTCTGAAATCTGTCACCAGAGCATAGAGGATCCACTTGGTTTGGAAGCAGCTCATTTGTGCAAGTCCAGGGGCCTTGCACAAGTTGCTGTCCTTTGCATGGGGCCCTGATGAACATTGCACATGTTGTCTACTGACATCTTGATCCCAAGCCTCTTTCAATATATTTGATATTCACAAGACCACTCAAGTGAAAAATTTAAGAAATGTCAGCCTATGGATTATGTGCAATCTATTTGTTTTTACTTTGTCCATTAATTTGCTGTCATTTGTTCATGCTTTTAGATCCAGACACCCTGGGTTCAACTACCACAGATGACCCACCATCATTTGTGGCATGTGATTGATCACTGAAGTCTCATGCCACTGTTTCTGATTTCTGATTGGATGAGACACTTTAAACAGGAGACTAATGAATGGCATCCAGTGTGATTTGTGGTTTTTACTAATGGAACTCCAGGGATTAACAAACATTTTCATGAATAAACCAGTTGATCTGAATCCTCATGAGAAATGAATAGCATGAATGACAAATGAACTTACATGCTTGTTTATAAAAATACTGGTGAAATGCTTTTTGAATTATTCATCCTGCTCTTTTGAAGAGAGAGAGAGTTTTCATGGGTTTGCTACAGCCAATCTTTGTAAAACTACTGAAACTTAACTCATCATGGTTTGTGTTGTTTTGCGTGATTTTCATCCCTGGCATTTACAGCACCTTCCGTTACTGCTGCATTTGGTGTCACCTCTCCCCAGGCACCCAGCACTGTCAAATGGGGAGTATACCTTGAATGGTGCAAGCACTGATTCCTCAGCAAGCTGCTGGAGATGAGCAGCTCAGTGGTAGTTGGGCGAGCATGCAGCTAGATATGAATATCGGAATGAGCTTCTTGGGAAGGATTAATGCTAGCTAGCGCTGGTTTTGTTCCCCTATCCACTCAATGTAAATGGATCAATAGAGCAAGTTTTCAGTGCTGTATGCAGGCAGTGAGGCTCCTGCCACGTCTTGTGTCCTAGAATGAATGGTTAAGGTTGAAAAGGGCCCATACAATGTGCATCTCTGTATGGGTGTTCTTGCAGGATTCTGATGTTTTTATCTGTGTTTCACTGCAGTAAGTGTTGGCCATGCAGAGAGGGGATGAATTCAAGTGAGGAGTCCACCAGCATGTTTGGAAGGGCATCCATTCCCAAGTGCGTAAACATTACTACTTCCAACTTGGAACATCTTTTTTCTTTTTCAGGATGAAACTACCAATAGTCTTCCAACAACTAACAGGTGAGAAATTAAATCCTTATTTCCTTGACAGAATACACACTCCCATCCACATCCACACCCCCAACTGGTGGGTCATCTGTGGTAGTGGAACTCAGGGTCTCTGGATCTAAAAGCATGAACCTCGCTGCCTGACCCATAAAACTGTCTACATGGTCTACCTGCTGGAGAGGGACAAAGACCCACACTGGTATTAACATGGGTGTCTCTCTCTCTCTCACTCTCTCTGTTAATCTGATTTTCCTAAGTACTCAGCACTCACATTTCCAGCTGAGCTCAATAGGCATTGAGGATGCTCAGCACCTCTTTGAAATCTTGTGTGTGAGTTGGGAAATCCCTTTGGCAGTATTTTGAATGAAAGTCAGTCATTTTGGATTATTCTATTATATAGGCTATTAGATAGGCTAAAGGAAAACCTCTCACTCGTGTGTTGAGCATTTTCAGGAGGAAACTCCTGGTCTTGCAGTGTGGAGAGTGACAGCACCAGCCTGAATCTAGACAATAATGTGAACTAATGTATTTTGGATTAAATAAATGTTGGCTTCTATGGGCCAAATCCACCATTGTCATGAGTGGGTGCAATGCCATTGACTGCAGTGGTGCTGCAGTCACAGCCCTTACACTGCTGGCATATCTCCTGAGGCTTTCTGTAGCCAAGTATCTTGGTGCTAAAGTATTGGCTGCAAATTCCCAAAGTCGAGTGGAGTCTGAATAATGGTGAAGGAGGGAAACCTCCCAGAAATACAGCTCTCTGCCTTTTCTCTGGCTCTCCTACAGACAAGGAAGGGGGGTACGTCAAATCCTTGAGCAATAAAAGGAGGAATTCCCCGGAGATCCCAACCTTCCTGCTCTGCTTCAGAAGGGGAGGTTGGCTAACCCTTCCTCGCTGCCACAGGAGGATTTGAAACAGAGCTCTATGTGGCTCGGAAGCGAGGGTTGCCAACTTTCTGATTGCAGAAAACCTAACACTAGGGTGACCGAAGTTCTCTATGCAGAATACAGGATACTTGGTTAAATTACTCATATATAAGCTAGTTCAATGGCAATCAATCAGAACTATGCAGTACAAACATTCAAATTAACATCTAGTTCACTGAGCCCCTGTTAAAAAGAAATACTGCATAGTTGGATTCTTTTTATTTACCTTCTTATCTTTAAGGCTCACATTGGGAGGGAGGGTGGGGACGTGACACACCCCATTCCCCTGTCTCACACAGGGTGTATGTGGCCGACCGACCCTCCCCTCTCTGCCTGGTGCTCTCTGCCCTCCATGCCTGGCTAGGGCCCCGGGACGGACCCCCTCTCCTGGTACCTGGCGTTGCGTCTTCCCAAGGCACCGTGTGGGGGCATGCAAGGTCATATGCCCTGCCCCTACTCCCCAGATTTCTGCCAGGGTTCACACCAGAATGTGACCAGTAGCAGCCTTTCAGCAATGTGGGCGAGGGAAGGGATGGGAACTGCTTCCAGCTGCAGGGGAGGAGGAGGCAAGGGGAGAGGGATGACTTGGCCTGTGTCTTTGCAAAGCTCATCTCTTCTCCCCCTACTCCTACCTCTCCCCCACTGCTGGAAGAAGCTTGTCCCTTCCTGCTCGCACAGTTTTGAAAGGCTGCTACTGGTCACCGACATAACCCAGCTGCAGCACAGGCAGGAAGGGGTTAAACCCTAAGGATTGGGGTTGCCAACCCTCAAAGATTGCCCTGAAGTCTCCAGGAATTAAAGATTAACGTCATGTGATGAAACCTCTAGGAATACATCCAACCAAAATTGGCAACTCTACTAAGGGTGCATGGTGCACCAGGGCCCAGGGAACCTGACTGCAGGGGCTTCAGTGAACCCGGCCAGAGAGGTGGCACAGGAGGGGAGGGTGCCTAGGGGATGGAGCAGTCCCGTGTTCCCTGGGAGCAGGATGCAGGGCAGGGGATGGGGGTGAAGAGGGTGCTAAACCCCTGTCCCGGGAGCTGCTGTGGATTCTGCAGGTTTGGGGTGTGAACAGGCTGAAATTGCTCCCCCTCCCTCCCCCCACAACTCCAGAGTTTAGCTGAGGGGTGGAGAGGCTTCCCTGTGCCTGCACTGTGTGGTTCTTTGGAACAGGCAGGGCTTGGCTCCTTCTGGCCAGTGCCCTGGGTTGGAGGGTCTTGGGCTTTCCCAAGTGCCAGCTGGACATGGGACAGGGAGGGGGAGGTGGGGGCCAAGCTGATGGACCAGCAGGGGGAATCGCTGGCCCTGCGCACTGCATCTTCACTCTGCCACCAGCCTTGCATACCCACCCCCATTGTCGGTTACTGGACCCTTCCCCCCCCCCCACTGATGGTCAGGCGGCTGTGAGCAGTGATCCAGCCAGCAGCAGGACCCGCCGGTACTGATGTGGGGGAGACAGAAATTACGGGACAGTTTGTCCATTTTTACGAAAAAGTTGGGACACCTGCAGGAGGGCTTAAATACGGAACTGTCCCTTTAAAAAGGGGACATCTGGTCACCCCACTGAACACCCTTGCCCTGGCCCGTTCCTTTCCCAAGGCACATCCCTGCCCTGCCCCTTCTCTGAGGCCCTGGCCCCTGCTCACACCATTTCCCCCCCCCCTCCATTGCTCACTCTTCCCCCACCCTCACTCGCTCATTTTCACCAGGTTGGGACAGAGGATTGAGGTGTGTGGGGGGGTGAGAGCTGTGGCTGGGGAAAGGGGTTGGGGGGCCGAGGGGTTTGGAGTGTGGGAAAGGGCTCCAGGCTGGGGCAGGGGCTTGGGATGTGGGAGGGGGTAAGGGCTCCGGCTGGGGGTGCAGAGGCTGCGTTGGGCTGGGGATGAGGGTTTGGGGCGCAGGAGTGGGCTCTGGGGTGGGGGAGTGGGCGCAGCAGGGGTGCTAAGGCAGATGGGAACCGGCCCATGGGAGTGTGGTGCCAGCGCCAACTAGAGCCACTGTGACCAGGGCGGGGTCGTGACCTGTAGTTTGAAAACCACTGAGTTACATAGTGAAGAAATGGATCATTAGGGGAACAGGGTATCCAATATTGCTGGGAAGGAATGCACTGGATTTTATGATGCAGTACAACATATTTTTGGAAGTTGTATTCACTCTAGTCTGATTTTCCAAATTCCTCCTAAGTGTAGCAACCGGCATCTGGAGCTTGTCAACAAAATATGTCTGATCCGATCTGAAAGCATCCCCACTTCGAAAGTTAAAAATAATGTAAGTACTGGGTAAAAAGTTACTCTTTGGAAAGAGCCGGCAGCAGCTCTCTGCAAAGCTCAAAACAGGGACGGCCTTTGTGTCCTGCATAGCACAGCAGTGAGCGCACTGTGTGCATTTAACAAATAAATGACTAGTTTTGCTTCCCCCCTTGGAGAATTTTCTCATATAGCGGGTGTTGTCCACGGCTTCTGCCCTCTGCTGGATTAAATTGGATCTGCCCTGGAGTTTAGCAAAAGATTCTGCTAGGGGTGTGGAGTTAGTCTCTAAGGTGCCACAAGGACTGCTCATTGTTTTTGCTAGTGCTGATAGCTCAAAGAGATTTCACTAGCACAAATTGAAGGAGAGGGTTGAGTCTGCAAAGCTTTATGCAAAGGCAGATGGCAACTGTAGTGCTATGTGTGGGGGGAACAGCATAGATCTGAAGGTGCAAAATCGGTCTCACGTTTCATCTGAACTCAGCACTTCAGGGGTCTGTCTAGAATGTCTATAAAAGGCCAAATCCCTGAGAGCAATTATGCTGATATACAAATCAATAGGAAAGCAGATGGCAAGGGATTATGAATCAAATCCTGTAATTTTCTTGGAGAACACTGTCTTAAAGCAATACTGTCTTTAAAACTTTCTAAAGGCAACTCTGAGTCCTTAGAGGAAAGTAGTGGCCAGTTTTACAAACAGGCTTAGCATGCAAGTTAAAATGTTTTGCATTTCCCTACTGATCCAAACTCCACTGTAGACCTGACCATGAGTGCTTGCTGGCTCGTGCCTTAGCTCTGTTACAGCCAACTGGTGAAATTTCATTGAATAAAGTATTTGCTAAATATTCAACCATCTTGTGAGCTGGTGAACTAATAATCATACAAGGATTAGGCTGTGTAATGAATAATTCAACCATACATGGTCAATAGCAAAAAATTCTACCCTACCCTCCCACCCTCCCTTCTGGGGAGGGACCAAAAGCCCACACACCTCCTGGGGACCCACCTCCATATGGAATCCCCCTTCTTCTTGCACCCCCTGCCCTGGGAAGGGACTGATGGCCCCCACAGCCCCCTGGGGACACCCTTTCTGCATCTCCACACAGGGAATCTCCCAGACCCCCCTGTCCTGGAGTGGGAGTGGCAAAGCCCCATTCCCCCAGATGGACCATCCAGTGCCCTCCATAAGGAACCATCCCCATGATCCCACAACCCTTGCCCTGGGGGAGGGGGGGTGGAATTGACAGTCACACACCCTACAGGGGACCCCCCCATGATCCCACACCCCCTGACCAAAGGAGGGGCCAACAGCTCAAACTGCCCCCCCCCCACCAAACCCCACTTTGGCCACCAGGAAAGGGGCAGGACTCCCCACTCCCACCTGCCTGCTCCATGATGGGAATTCCCCCCTGCCAGGCACTAGGGAGGTGGGACAGAGCTGGGAGATCCCTTCCTTGACTTCCTGTTGTTGGGGGAAGATGCTTTCTCCCTGCCCTCCCATGGACCCTCTTATCAGAGGCTGATGTCCCCGCTGATCTGAGAATGACCCCCCCTCCACCAGTCCCTGCTCACCCATCAGAGAGATTCCCTCCATAACCGAGGGATGACACCCGTGATCTAGAGTAATTCCCCTGCCCGTTGCTGCCCCGCCCGCCTCCGTAGCTAGAGGATGACAGCCTTTTAGCTAATATGACACCACCCCAGTCCCTGACACCTCGTCTCTCGCCTTGCTGTCAGCACAGGGACATTGCTATGTGTGGGTGCCCAGCTCAGAAAGCCAAAGGGGTGCTGGTGAAAGCACTAGCAGGGAAGGAAGGGTGTCCCTATCCCCAAAGGACTTGCTGGCTAGAATGTGGGAGCTCAGCTTGTGCTGATTTAGCCACAGCTGCACCAAGTGGTCATTGGGCAGTGGTGCAGGCAAGGTGGGGGTGCTGCAGCCTGTCGGCCAAGAGCTGCACTCTCGGCTCCTTTTGTCTGGCTGTTAAATTCAAGACCCTGAAAGGTGTTTCCATTTATTTTATGCCCCCCCCAACCCTCCCAGGCTCAATGTGCTGCACATTTTTGCCTGGATGACAATTAACTGGGTTACCACTGGTTCTTACATTACATGAAGGGACAAATAACGCTTCTGCCACACTATTCATGAGTTTATAAACCTTTAGCCTATTCCCCTTAGTCATCTCTTTCCTAAGCTGAACAGTCCATCAAACTCTCCCCTTACGGAAGCGCTTCCATACTCATTGTTCTTGTTGCCCTTCTCTGTACCTTTTCCAATTCTTATATATCTTTTCTTGTGACGGGGTGACAAGAACTGCACCCAATATGCAAAGTGTTGGCATACTATGGAGTTATATAGTGGCAATATGATCTTAACTATTCCTTTCCTCATGGTTACTAACATTGTTTGCTTTTGGAGCCTTTTTTTTTTTTTAAATAAGTATCTAGCCACCACTGTGACAGCTCCTGATGTAACTGATAGGTTACATACTAAAGTTAGTAGCTCTGTAATTTCATATCTGAGTTCCTTCCAAACTCTCAGGTGAAGATCAGCTGGACCTGGTAACTTATCAGTAATTTTGTTCCAAAATCACCTCTATTTGGAATACTTCCCTAGATGCGTCACCTAAAAAGAATCTCAGATATTGGAATCTCCCTCCCATCCTCTGCAGTGAAGACCAATGCAAAGAATTCATTTAGCTTCTCTAGAGTAGCCTTATCTTCTTTGAGTGCTTCTTTAGCACCTCAGTCATCCAACGGTCCCACTGTTTGGCAGACTGCCTGCTTCTCATGTACTAAAAAAATAAGCTACTCTTCAAATTCTTTTCTTGCCTGCATAATTGGGGCTTTCCAGCTATCGTCTTTTCTTGGAAAAAAAGTTATTTCTCTCTTACATCATAAATGAAAGCTACTGCCAGCACTGGTGCAGTGGCTTTAAAAATCAGTTTCCTATATAAAGGGTTCTGCTACAGAAAAGCAATTCATTCTAAGGGCTGCTATCCAGCTCTGGTTAACTTCCTCGGAGGAAGGCTTAATATTCCTTAATGCCATGCAGTTTTAATATACATAAGAGATTTTTTAGAAAGAATCAGTGCCATTAACCTTTAGGAGGACTCTTTATCTATTGGGTGCTTTTGAAACTCTCCCCTGAAACCACAGTTCAAGGTCCTGTCTATAACAGAAGAGTGCAGTGCTTTAACCAACTTAATTCAAATTGGTGAAAACCCTTAAATACCATTGGTTTGACAGGGGATTTAGGAAATCAGTACCACTAGGTGCTTTTGAAACTCAGTCAGTCTTTGTTATAACACTTCATTAGTTCTTAACTCACTTGAGCCATTCAGGATATACAGTACTTTACTTTCCACTGTAAAAAAAGCTGTAAACTTAAATTCTGCTGTAAGCAGCTCAACTACACTACTACAGTCAAAGTATTGCTAGCTTCTACCACAGTTCTTCTGGCTTTGGTAGCACTTGAATATACCAGTTTAAAATGCCTCCAGTTTGAAAATGCTGTGTATTTGTACTGAAAATGTGTTATTACACGATGGGAGAGAGCTTTTGACTAGTAGTGTAATATTTGCACATTTCAGAGTAACAGCCGTGTTAGTCTGTATTTGCAAAAAGAAAAGGAGTACTTGTGGCACCTTAGAGACTAACCAATTTATTTGAGCATGAGCTTTTGTGAGTGAGCTGTAGCTCACGAAAGCTCATGCTCAAATAAATTGGTTAGTCTCTAAGGTGCCACAAGTACTCCTTTTCTATTTGCACATTGTATTTAAAAGCTAACTGGCCACTGAACTGCATATCCCAATTCATACCTCTTAGGGTATACTAACCTGACTACAGACTGAAGGTGATAACATTGTGCCAGTTTACATGGCCTAAATTAAGATTTCTTTGGTATTCTGAAGGAAAGAGGTTTTTTTTTTTGTTTGTTTGTTTTTTAAAAAAAGGCATAGATCTTGAAATTCCAGTCTGGCAAATTCCATGCTTAGGGCATGCAGTCTCAGGTGACTGCTTTAGCCCATTACCTTAAGAATATGGAAAAGTTACGCATGGAAGTTGCATATTATACATAAATCACTGAAAAGTATTTAACTTTGGTCACTTTCCCTAGTTTTATCTGCAAGGGCCCTTTCACAGATCAGAAAGAGGCATGATTAGACAAAATGTTCTTACACTGAAAGCTGCCTCACCCCCAATAAATTCACATGACAAAATGGACAAAATTTATTAGCAAAATATTTTGCAAAATTTAAAACTGAAGTTACACGATTGGTTGTAAACAAATGTACTAGACAGTCTTCCCATTCCCAATAAAATCATAATGACACATTAGGTCAAATTAGAGAGAAAAAAATTGTTTTTGCAAGACTTCCACAGGAAGATTTTGTACAAACCTGGCAGTGTTTGTCACTGGATCACACATGCTACCTAAACACCTGAAACATGTTCATTTTCTTAATTGTTCATGTGAGGTTCCCAAGTATGAAATTTTTAGGTATGCTACATCATGAAGTATGCTACCTGACATGTTACAACTCACTGAAAAGAAAAAAGATTTGAACCAGGCTTTGAGAAAAAAAAAAAATCAGCATAATCAAGTGTCACTATATGTAAAATGATGGCCTTACGAGATCAGCTGCTAGTCACGAGACATTTGGACCGCACTTTTAGAAGCCAATCACACTTCAAAATACACATTCTGAATTGGAGTCTTCAGAATCTTCTAGGACCTTGAACACTCCCACTTTTTCTTTTTCAACTGATTCAGACTTTTTCATTTGGTCTAAGAGAAAAACAAACAAAACTGAAGGTTAAACAGAATTGTGTAGTGTCTTACATTGGAAGTGGAACAGTGCAGAGAAAGAAGCTTGTGCCTCCTACTAGCAGATGCTGAATGAAATACACAGCATGCTGAGTATTAGGGCTTGGCTACACTTGCAAGTTAGAGCACATTAAAACAGTCCCAGGCATCCTAACTCCCGATGTGTCCATACTGGCAAGGCACGTAGAGCGCCTGGACTCTGCAGGTGGAGCGCTTCAGGTAATCCACCTTCACAAGAAGCATAAAGCTTGCTGCGTCCTGGCTGAAATGCCTGGCCATCAGTGTGAACGAGGCATTGCATTACTTCACTGTGATTGGCCTCCGAAAATGTCCCATAATCCCCTGAAGTCAAGTGGCCACTCTTCTCATTGTTTTGGAATCGGCTGCAGGAATGCAGATATCCTCTTTCAAAGCTCTGTTTCTGACAGCTGGCATGCTTATCTGCTCTTGGACAACGCAACCATTACTGTGGAATGATGCTTGCGGTGGGGGGGGGGGAAGGGGAGGGAAAGAGGGAGGCTGCTGCCTGAACTTACAAGACAGCATGCTAACACACTCTCAGCACACCCCAAACCACCTACACACAACATACTCCCTGTCACACTCTGCTCCACCCCTGCCCCATTTGAAAAGCACTTTGCAGCCACTTGCACACTGGGATAGCTACCACAATGCACTGCTCTTTGTGGCATTGCAAGGACTGCTAATGTGTTCATTTGCAGCTGACAGTGTAAACACAAGGCAGCGTTTTCCCTGCTGCAGTCTCCAAAGGCTGGTTTAACTCCCAGTGCTCTACATCTGCAAGTGTAGCCATGCCCTCAGTTGTCAACAGAGTTGGGCAGGAAATGGTTACCCCATCCCAAATCAGGAGGAAAACTAAAAAAATCTGAGACTTTTTTGGTTGAGGTCAATTGAAACATTTCATTTCAACAATTTCAAAATGTTTCATTTAACAGTCATTAAAAAAAACAACCTATAATTAGCGTGTGTTTCAAAACAAAAAGCTGTTTCAAGCCCCCCCCATGTTTTAAAAATGTCCTGTTTTGACAATTTTAAAGATTTTCGAAACAGGAAATTCATCAAAACAACCCCTCATTTCCCAGGAACAATTTCAGTTTTGATGAATTGGAATTTTCTGACCAAAAGAAGTTGTTAAGACTTCCTGACCAGCTCTAGTTGTCAATGTAGTAGTAGACAATGGTACTTCACATACATCCATTTTGTTTGAACAGAACACGGACATAAAATTTTATTAGAAATTTCTGTGGGGACCTTGCTCTTGGGCAAATAAAGGCATTGGCAATTCTCCTCTGCTTTTACATATAAAATATAAGGGAAAAATTCTATATATTTTACTGTCAAATAGGAAAAGAGGACCAAATTAGTTTTACTTACCAATAAGGTCACTTCTATCCAGCAGTAACTCTAGATCTTTGTCACTGATTACTTTCTCTCTGGATCCTTTAACCTCTCTATAGAAATAAGAGTATCTTAGTCTAAACACTAGTTTTCAACATTTTTCCACTCAAAGACACCCCCCACCGCCTTTCCATACCAGAATCCCCCAGGACCTCCCGTCCCATATAGCAGAGACCCACATCCCATTTAGCAATATCAGAAGAGCAGGGTAGTTGAGATCCTCAGATGCTTATTTGCATCTCCCAGGTCTAACAAAATGTGGAAGTTAACATACCTTTCATAGTCCCTGGATTTCAGTAATTCCATTAATTCCTTAGGATCCAAGCAACGCTTTGTTTGGATTAAACCAGATTTACCACCTTTAAACTGATCTATAAAAAGAGAAACTTTTCTTGAATATAAAGGCTGCCAAATTACCAATGAATTCTATAAACTGACATCTAATGTATGCTGTTAACCCAACACAGAAAGAGAGAGAAAGAACTATTCTTGGATATACTTGGATTTGTTGCCTAAACATATACCAAACATGCCCTAAATTGTGACGACTAAATTAAATAGTGAAAGTCAGAGCTGCATAAAAAGTTTTCATGTAGGCCTTTACTTTCTAATTGTGGCACGCAAAATTAAAAAAAAGGTTGCAACACACTGATTTGACATGCACACACACAGTGGAAAAGCTATTAGTTCTACTTACAGTAAAAACATTGCAAATAAAGTTAGATGGTGGATGCCGAAGTGTGTTCCGTTTGCAATGTTGCTGATTGAAACAAAGTGAGGAGTATTATCACTACAAGATAGAGAATAAATGAAAGATATCCTGTCCATTTTATTGGGGTGTATTTCGCTCAGTGAATTAGCTATAACTGTTTTGATTAACATTTTTAAAACAAAAACATTTCTTCAGACGAGAACATCCAGACACCTTTTTGTACCCAAATCTGGATGTTTTCCAATTCAGATCTGACTGTGGGAACAGAAGAGAAGTCTTCCAGACAACAGAATGTACTAGTGTTGTAAAAACAAGAGAGATAGGTTCAATCAAAGTATGACTGAAGATGAGACCTGGAAGGTTTAATGAAAGAGGGGTCATTTGGATCAGCTATCATGTCTATCAAGAAATGGTATAAGATTAGTTCTAATTGGCTATAGTTGAATGAGGTCAAAGCCAAGGACAACACAACACATGCCCAGAAGGCTTTGCAGCTTTCTGTTACCATTGGACTCACCCAACCTTGCCTGAACTTTTGTTACATTTACTGAAGCATCTGTCCATCCTCATCTCCCCATTATGCACTTCTTTCTTTCCTCAGTCACCTCTAAGATCTTGCTTTCAAATCCCACCACGGCACCCCACTAAGTTTTTGTTAATTCTCCCTGTAGTGCTTTAGTACTCAACATATGCTACAGGTTAACAATGTACTTCTCAGATGTAGAAAAAGTTGCATGAAATACTGAGAAACAGTATGTAACCATTTTAAAGACACACAATCAATGTATATACAGTGTGCAGAAGTAAGTTTACATGTATAACTTTACTTTGAGATTTCCTGACTTGAGATCTTAACCATAATCTTCTCTTAATGCAGCTTTTTTAAAGTGATGTTTCTTATGGGTTTTTTATTATATAGATAAAACAAAATGCATCAAGATCTGAAAGCTTTGCTGATTTGTAACCAATTCCAAATCTGGAGCTACTTCTATTTTACCCCTCAAATACCATCAAAGCACTGGTCCCATGCACATGACAAGGTTCACAAGAGAGAGTCCCTCTTCTGCAAACTTTAGGTGCTTTTCATAGATTTTTTTTTTTTTTTTAAAGGCTAGAAGGGACCATTAGATCTATAGTCTGACCTCGTGTAAAACAGGCTATAAAATGTCACCCAGTTTCCCCTGTACTGAGCTGCAAACCTTGTAATTTGCACCTGCTCCAGTGCATCTAAGTGGAGCTCCTTGTTGCAAGCTTTACATCAGCCCTCTGTAACAACTTCCAGGACCCCTTAGGTCAAAAGTCACTTTGGAAGAGACCCTGCTTAAAATCTAGTACTTAGTTACAGGGAAGAGCAAAGTTTAGCAAATTAATGGGAAGAAAAATATTTGCATTAATGCAATAGGTCAGACTACTCAGTTAACACATTCCATGCCATCTGTCTCCTCTCCTTTAGTACAGGACTTTACATTTATTAGTCCCAATCCCTCCCTCACCCCTGCTGCCTGAAGCCCTCATGTCTCTTATCTTTGTAGGTCATTTTACAGTTTTTCCTTTGTTTAAACTAAAATGGGTGGGGTAGTGTATCTGCAAATTGGATCAGTTGCATTTATACCAAAGAAATTCCTGAGAGATATGCTTTTTCTCCTATTTTAATAGGTCATAAAAGCCAAGAAATTTGCTGGCAGATACTAGAGCAGTAACCAGGGTGGGTTGAGAGGTAGCCGCCCAGGTGCAAAACCGCGGGGGCAGAAATATGGGGCAGTGTGGGTGGGGGATGTGGGGTCACTATGAAGAATGCCCCTCACATTTGAAAATGGTTGCCTTCTGGTTGCTTGGAAGCTAGTGGGAGCCATCCGGCCCGCTCTAGCCTTTCCCCTGAAGGAGTCCAGCCCCTGTCTCCAGAGCCCAGCTGCCATGAGATGCTCCCTGATGCACTCGCCCCGCCACCGCCCAGCCTAGAGGAGGGCAAGAGCAGTAGCACGCAAGTGCCTCTGGGAGCATCCCACGGCAGCTGGGCTCTGCGGACGGGTTGGACTCCTTCGAGGGAGAAACAAGAGCAGGCCGGGTGGCTTCTACCTGTTTCCAAGCAACCAGAAGGCAACCGTTTTCAAACTGTGGGGGGTTCTCTCCATAGTTTGAAAACCTCTGTGTTAAATGGAAGTCAGAAATCTGGGGGGGCCATATGCCCCCACATACCATCCCCCTCCTCCCACGCCACCCCATTTTTCTACATGGGTGGATGCCCTACTCTGTTTATGGCCCATATCACCATGATGTAAGTGGAGTATAAAAATCAGAGTAGGCTAAAAGAGCAAGCATAGAATCATAGAAGATGAGGGTTGGAAGAGACCTCAGGAGGTCACCTAGTCCAACCCCCTGCTCAAAGTAGGGCCAACCCCAACTAAATCATCCCAGACAGGGCTTTGTCAAGCCCGGCCTTAAAAACCTCTAAGGATGGAGGTTCTACCACCTCCCTAAGTAACCCATTCCAGTGCTTCACCACCCTCCTAGTGAAATAGTGTTTCCTAATATCCAACCTAGACCTCCCCCACTGCAACTTGAGACCATTGCTCCTTATTCTGTCATCACTGAGAACAGCTGAGCTCCATCCTCTTTGGAACCCCCCTTTAGGTAGTTGAAGGCTGCTATCCAATCCCCCCCTCATTCTTTTCTTCTGCAGACTAAATAATCACAGTTCTCTCAGCCTCTCTTCATAAGTCATGTGCCCCAGCCCCCTAATCATTTGCCTTGCCCTCCGCTAGACACTCTCCAATTTGTCCACATCCTTTCTGTAGTGGGGGCCCAAAACTGGATGCAATACTCGAGATGTGGCCTCACCAATGCCGAATAGAAGGGAATAATCACTTCCCTTAGTCTGCTGGCAATGCTCCTACTAATACAGCCCAATATGCCATTAGCCTTCTTGGCAACAAGGGCACACTGTTGATTCATATCCAGCTTCTCACCCACTGTAATCCCCAGGTCCTTTTCTGCAGAACTGGAATTCTTGCCTGGGATTTTTCTGTCCTAAGTGCAGGACTCTGCACTTGTCCTTGTTGAACCTCATCAACATCGTTAATTCAAGACTGGCAAATATCACCCAAAAACTAGTAGTAGCCTATGATCTACACTTTGAAAAACATCACACCAAGCAATTTAATTCTCTCATTCTCCCTGTCCCCACCCAAACATACAGCTTTTGGTGTATTATGGGAAGTCCTTACCTTCCTCTGAAGTTTAAAGTACAGGCTACTGTCAGAGGCCCACCAGATTATTAAAAAATCAGTGGATTCAGTGCTTATGAAAAAGGCCAGAGTGCAGAACTGTTAAAATTTTATCAACAGAATAATTATAGCAATGATTTATCACAGTGCCCAATCAATATTCCTTCACCAGTAACGATGAGAGGGAAATAGTTCCACCCAACCATTTGTTACTTGGGTTGTGCAGAGATTACCAACTAGGAAGACAAAATAGCAGCAAGTAAATTATTGGATTGTGTTGCATACAAAATGAGACAGATTTCATAACACAGTGCCCTAAAAACTATTTTACCTGGGTTATTTTATTACAGAAATTACTTTAGATAGTAATTTTTGGATAGTTTTTGTGGGCAGGGTCCCGCGAATGCCATGATTCTAGGACTGCAAGACTGGCCATCTGGACCAGATGCTACAGAAAACCCCAGTAGGACCGTATGTATGTGTGTGTATGTGTGTGTATGTGTGTGTATGTGTGTGTATATATATATATATATATATATATATATATATATATAAATAAATAAATAAATAAATAAATAAATGAGAGAGATGCAAATTCTGCTAATGTGAACATTGTCACACAACATATTGTTCTCCCTGCCTTCCTCTGCCTCCCCATTTCAGCTGATTTCAATGGATGTGATCCAAAGCTAGACAAGTTTGCCTGTGCCGCTAGAAAGCCCCTTTCCCAAAGCTTCAGACCAAATTAAAGACAGAGTTCTGAATCTTGTCTGTCAGATATTTTCCTCCCTGAAGGTAGATAACTGTAAACCTGGAAGTTGATATTGCCGACAGCTGTCTCATGTCCCCAACAGTCATCTTGACCACTCTCACTCCTTACTGTCTGGTTTCATTCCTGTTTCTCTCCCTGGCCAGCACACACTGTCCTTGCTCCTCACTCTCCCCAGAAGCCAGGAGGAGGTATAGCACACACTGACCCCAAGTTCCACATCAAGGGCCCATAATTTTAGTGGCAAACTAATTAGTCAGCAGTCTGAAATGCATGGAAAGAGTAATTTGCAGCCAAATTCAGCATCATGTCACAGAATTCAGCCTAGATGCTAAAGAATGCATGGAGTGCTGATTAGAAGGGCTAAGAGAAACAGGCATATTTAGAAAAAGGAGACAAATTACTTACATATAGAGAAATTCTCTGTTAACAAGAACAATTAGAAATAATCTTGAATTACAGCAAGAATTCCCCACAGTTAATGGAACAAAAAAGTTTTACAAGTTCCGAAGAATGAATTTACTAACTTTTATGAATAATCAACTTTTCTAGCTTCCTTTTGGCAGCAGCTCTCTCCACAATCTTCTGGTCAACTGTATTTGCTGTCACGAGGCGATAAACAACAACTGGCTTTGTCTGACCAATTCTGTGACATCTATCTTGGGCCTGAAGGTCAGACTGGGGGTTCTAAAATGAACGAGATTAAAGAAATCAAATTAGCTTAATTGTTAAAAGATGCACAGTGAATTCTATTTTTCATCACTCAGCTTTCCAAGCTATCACTTTTCAGGATGAAAAGTCTACCACAGGGGGTTTTGTATGGTGGGAAAAGAGAAAGACTGAGAAAAAACTATTCAAATGTTCTGGAGAATGAGTGAGAGATATTTATCCCTTTACTAAAAAGTTGTAACTTAATTAAACCAGTTTTACAATTGAAATAGATGATGGAATTAGCCCTCACTGGGAAATACTTCTGCACCAGAATTCTCAATTTGTTTATTTGGAGCTCTTCATAGTTCCTGAAATGGGAAGAGATATGCTAAGTATGCTTGTGCAGCCTAAGTAGCTGTATACTGAAAAAGTTGAAGATGTACAAGTCCATAGGGATTAGCTTCCTAACAGCTCTTCAACCATCCTCCTGAGGCTCACAGAAGGTAGTGGGGCTGTAGCTTGCTGGAGCTTTGGGATGTCAGTTGACTGGGGAAATTTTGGGCACCAGAGACCAAAAAGGCAGCTGTTGAAATAGGGAAGTTTGCAGAAGTTGTCTGCCCAAGAGGGCTCAAACTTCTTTAAGAGCTTTAAACTTCTTCTCTCCAAGGTAAGCATTTTAATAATTATCAACACTCAAGCAGTATGCATTCTTTTCAACTAGCAGAAAAGCCTGTTTTTAAGGAAATTCAGGGACCAGCCAGTTGCCTACAAAGCAATCTTAGCTGTGATCTTACGTGTTTTGAATAGGCCAGCAATTTTTACTTATTACCCTATATTTAATCTGAATATATATATTTTACTATGTAATTTTCACATACATTACTTTCATAGATTATCTGGTAGAGCATCCCATACCACAAGATGCTAAGTGAGTATCTAGGGTTACAGTAGAAAATTGTATGATGTAGCATTTGAGAAACAGTTTATCATCTTACCCAGTCACTATCATAGATGATGACTGTGTCTGCTGCAGTCAAATTAATGCCCAGACCTCCAGCCCGTGTACTCACTAAAAATATGAAAACTTCAGGATCTGTATTAAATTTATGCATCTGGAAAAGAATACATCTAACATGAAATAGCATACAGAATAAAAGGATATGGTCAGTGGGTTTTTTTTTTTAACCCATGTTTTAAATTAAATCAGATGATGATTAAAAATATATTATTTGCTTTGTCTTTCTACAAGGCATTACATATAAAGCTTACCAACAGAGGTTGAATTTGTTGCAATTAGCTGAGTTGGATACATGCACCTAAGCATTTAAGCTATTACTTACATTTTCTTCTCTCTCTGTATAGGACATAGATCCATCCAAACGACTAAATTTGTAATTCCGCAGATAGCAATAATCCATCAAAATGTCCAACATCAGTGTCATTTGTGAGAACAGCAACACCTACAAGTAGTTAAGATTCCTCAGTATCCCTATTTTAAAAAATAAAACCGAACACCAAAAACACACAACAAGGCAACTGATCAGTTATGATCCATATTCATAAACAAAAATACCTTGTGTCCTCTCTTTTTCAGTTCTGGCAGCATCCGGTCCAAAAGTAGAAATTTGCCTGAATTCTTCACTAGATCTTCATCAACCTTAAAACAGAGTAAAAAGGAGAAGTCAAGATTTACAATCTCCCAGATGCATCAACATTCATGTACTAGGGATGACAGTTAATGCACTAGGCTTCAACCTGCGTGGCTAATCCTATCCCATCCTTTTTCAGCCTAGATCATTTGATTGTGTAAACCATGAGTTGTGGCTCAAAGTTCCTGACAGCCTCTAAGTGTCCCCTCTGAATGATAGTGGATTCAACTAGCTGGCAGTCATGCTCATGTTAATTTGCAAGACTATATTTTGAAGGAGATCCTTTGGTTTTCATTAATGGCTTATTTAGGGTTAGTAAAAATGTTAGAGGGTTAAAGCTACCATACACACATCATCCAAATTCTTTTCCCCTTTTCAATACAGTAAGAGGGTTTATGTAGTATAGAAAAGCTATTAAGATGATCTTTATATATATTCATTATAGGGCTGGGACAGAGGGTTGGGGTGCGGGCTGGGAATGTGGAGTTCAGGGTCTGGGAGGGGGCTTTGGGGTGAGGCCAGGGATGAGGGGTTTGGGGTGCAGGAGAGGGCTCAGGGTTTGGAGGAGGCTCAGGGCTGGGGCAGGGGATTGGGGTGCAGGCTTATCTCAGGTGGCTCCCGGTCAGCAGCGCAGCCAGGGTGCAGAGGCAGGCTTCCCATCTATCCTGGCACCGCTGACTGCATTGCACCCCGGAAGCAGCCAGCAGGTCTGGCTCCTAGGCAGAGGCATGCAAGCAGCTCCACGCAGCTCACCCCGCAGGCACTGCCTGCCCCCCCCCCCCCCACTGGTTGGGACCAGACACTGAACTTACTCTCTCCCATATCTGCTGTAGGAAATTTCAAAACAAGACTGAATCACATTGGTAGGGTTTTGTGGAGAAACGTACTATACAAATCTAAAGCTGTTCACTGGCATTACATTACCTACAGTAATTTTCAAAAAACACTGCTTTGAATGCTTCAGGATATGTACCTTAAATTGCTGCGTGGCAGGGTCCAGTGGATATTCAATGAGATATGGATGGTTACAACATTTCCTCAGTAACATCATAATATTCTGCAGTTTAAGGTTGATTTCTGAATCCGTAGGAATGGTCATTTCTATCACTGGCCTTACAAAGACACGTAATGTTTTTAGTACAGCAAAATGTCAATGCATTTCAAGTGCAGTACAACCTAACAAATGTCTAGAAGACCTACTGTGAACTACTAGATTTTCAGAATTAGAAAAAGGATAATGCAGTTTTTCATTTATCTTGATTCAAAATTTAGTTTCAATTTTATGTAATATTTCATAGTGTATTAAAAGGGATCTTCTAAGTTAAAGATATTTTTAAAACAGGGATTTTTTTCTTCAAGATATGCACCTCTCTTTTTCTACTTCTTCTTGCATTTTGCTGATCAGTTTTTCCAGCTCATCAGGCGTATCACCATCTCGTTCACGGTAATCAACCGCTTTTCGACTCCGACGCTTTGGTCGTCCTGTAGGACTCAACTCCACTACTTCTTCCTGTAGCAAGCGATACGAATTATGACAGTCAGCAGACGTTTCTCATGTGTCATTGGGGGGAAGGGGAGAGGGCAGCTAGATGTGACCCAACCCCTTGGTGTCCCAGTGATTCTCAACATATCTGCTGCTTAAAGAGTCTCTTCACTAACAGTACACATTTCCCAATATTTATTATTGAAGGTACATTATCGGGAAAATATTTTATACTGCCCAGATTTCTCTGCCATTGATGTAGTGAAGACTGGTCTGCAGCTGACATGAGAAAAAGACAGTTACCTTTTTCTGTAACTGGTGTTCTTTGAGATGTGTTGCTCATGTCCATTCCATATTAGGCATCTCCCAAGCAGTACCAATGGAGACAGGCAGGAGTTAATAGATTGCCACACAACTCTGCCAAACCCAGCATGAGCTGTGAATGTGTGGACAGATGACCAAGTCACAGCTCTACAGATGTCCTGGATAGGGATGTGCACTAGGAAGGCTGCCGAGGATGCCTGAGCTCTAGTCGAGTGGGCTCTGACGATCAGCGGGACCCCCCCGCCAGTTCGTAACATGTCCATATGAAAGAGGTGATCCAGTTGGAAATCCTCTGCGAGGACACTGGAAAGCCCTTCATCTTATCCGCTGTGGTGATGAAGAGCTGTGTTAATTTACGGAAAGGCTTGGTACGCTGTAGGTAAAAAGCCAAGGCCCAACGGATGTCCAGCACGTGAAGACGGTTGGGACAGAACACCGGGGGGCGGGAGGGGGAGGAGATGATGTTCTGGTTCATATGAAAGATGGATACCACCTTCGGCAGGAAGGCTGGGTGGGGCTGCAGCTGAACCCTGTCTTTGAAGACCATGTACGGCAGTTCTGAGGCCAAGGCTTTAATCTCAGAGACTCGTCTTGCTGATGTCATTGCCACCAGGAAAGCGACCTTCCATGACAGGTGGGAAAGGGAGCAGGAGCCCAGCAGCTCAAAGAACCAAAATCCCACTGTGGGACAGGGGTCCGTACCTGCGGGAAGAGTCTCTTGAGGCCTCTCAAGCATCTGACCATGATGTCATGAGAAAACACCATCTGGCCCTGGATTGGTGGGTGAAAAGCAGAGATGGCTGCGAGATGTACTCTAATGGACAAGTGCGCCAGGACCTGGTTCCTCAGATGAAGCAGGTAGTCTAAAATAGACTGTACAGAAGAATGTGAGGGAGAGATGCCACATTCGGACGCCCAGCGGGAAAACCTTGTCCAAGTAACTCAGTCTGGTTGAGGGCTTCATATTCCCCAGGAGGACCTGATGGATCTCATCCGAGCAGGTCCGCTCCTCTGGGTTCAGCCACGCAGCATCCACACCGAGAGGTGGAGGGACGTGAGGTTGAGGTGTAATAGCTGACCGTGGTCCTGTGACAGCAAGTCCAGCTTGTTAAGCAGGGGCCAAGGAGGGGCTGCTGCCAGGTTCATGAGGGTGCCGAAACATTGCTGGCGATATCATGATAACCTGTGCCTTGTCTCTCTTTATCTTTGCCAGGACCTTGCTGGTGAGTGGAATCGGAGGGAATGCATACATCAGGCTCCCTGACCAGGACAGGAGGAAGGCATCGGAGAGGGAGTCCTTGCCCAGACCCGCTGGGAACAAAACCGATGGCACTCCCGGTTTTGCCTGGCGGCGAACAGGCCCACTTGGGGAGTTCCCCACCTCTGGAAAATCATGCAGGCTACCTCTGGGTGGAATGACCACTCGTAGTGAGAGGGTAAGTCTCTGCTGAGGTAATCCAGGAGCGTGTTCTTGACACCAGGGAGGTGACATGCTTCCAAGTGGATTTCATGGCTGATGCTAAAGTCCTAGAGATGGACTGCCTCTTGGTTGAGAGCCGACGAGAGTGCTCCCCCTTGCCTGTTGATGTAGAAAATCAAGGCTGTGTTGTCCATCAGGACTCTCACCACCTTGCCCAACAGGTGAGGTAGAACAATCTGCATGCCAAGTGGACCGCTCTGAGTTCTTTGATGTTTATGTGACACATCCTCTCCTATTGGGACCACATACCCTGGGTGTGGAGATTACTGAGGTGCGCACCTCAGCCAAGGTGTCAGAAACTAACTGGATGGAGTGAGGGGGGGGTGTCGAATGGAACTCCCTCTAGGACTGTCCTGCGATTGATCCACCATCACAGCTAGGTAAGATTGTTGGGGGTTGGTAAGGATCTTTTCCAGGTGATCCCTGGACTGGAATAGACCGTTGCCAGCCATGTGGATCCCAAGATGCAGGCAAACCCTGGCCATAGTCAGGGGGAATGTGGAGACTTCTGCGATGAGGTCTGCCAATGTCTGGAACCTTTCTAGTGGCAGAAATGCTCTGGCACAGGTCGAGTCAAGCACCGCTCCAATGAACTCTATCCTCTGCACCGGAACTAGCATAGACTTTTTGTCATTCACCAGTAGGCCCAGGGAGAGGCACGTGGCTTGCAAAGCTGCAACATCCTTTTGGACCCGAGACCTGGAGCTGCCTTTGACTAGCCAGTTGTTAAGGTACAGGTAGATCTGGATACCCCGATGCCTGAGGTAAGCAGCCACCACTGATATGCACTTGGTAAACACCCTCAGTGCTGTTGCCAGGCCAAACGGGAGGACTGCAAACTGGTACTGGTCAGGTCCCCACCATAAATTGGAGGAAGCGTCTGTGTCCTTGAAAGATCGCTATGTGGAAGTATGTGTCCTTCAAGTCGAAGGCGGCATACCAGTCTTCCGGAACCAGGGAAGAGATGATAGAGGCCAGGGAGACCACATGGAGCCTCAGCTTCTTTAGGTACTTGAGTCTCGCAGGTCTAGGATGGGCCATAGACCGCTCTTGGCCTTTTGGATTAAAAAGTACTGGGCATAGAACTCCTTGTTCCTGTACTCTAGAGGAATCTCCTCCACCACACCCAGCAGCAGTAACTCTTTTACCTCCTGCACAAGGAGACTCTCGTAAGGGTCTCTGAAGAGGGACAGGGAGGGGGGGGTGAAAAAGGGGGGCAGAAAGAAACTGGAGGGTATAACCCTGTGCCAGTGTTGAGGACCTAGCGATCTGAAGTTGTAGCGATCCATTCAGGAAGGAAAAAAGGAAAGGCAGGTGGAAAATACTGGGGAAGATGGATCCAGAGAATAGTCTGGTAGTTCACCCTTGGGTGCACCCTCAAAATGATCAGTTGGCCCCCTGCTTGTTTCAGGTTGAGCTCGACTGCGCAGAGGGTGAAGCGGGTGGCTCGGATGACATTTGTAGCCTGGGCTTTCTTGTGAGGCAGGTCCTGCTGAGGCAGACTCGCCGGCTCTGAGGCTGTTGTGGTTTGAACCGCTTATGCGCCAGGCCTGGGACGTAAAGGCCCGGAGTTTTGAGGGTGGTATGGTAGTCCTTTAAACCATGCAGCTTGCTGTCTGTTTGCTTTGCCGATAGGGACTGGCTGTTGAAGGGAAGGTCCTGCTTAGACTGCTGAGCCTTGGCAGACAAGCTAGAGAGGAGCAACCAGGAGGCTTGCCACATGGAGATGGCAGAGCCATGGTGTGAGCAGTAGAATCTGCTGCATCTGACGCCGCCTGGAGGGCCGCCCTGGCCAGGGTCATACCTTCGTCAATAACCGCTTGGAATTCCATCCTGGACCCCTCAGGAAGCAAACACTCGAACTTGGCCATGGCTTGCTACATGTTAAAGTCATATCGGCCAAGGAGAGCCTGGTGTTTGGCCACTGTTAACTGAAGGCTGGAAGATGAATAAATTTTATGTTCAAAGAGATCCAGTATCCTTGAGTCATTATTGTCCTTGCCTTTCCCTGTGGTTAACTGCCTCAACCACAAGGAAACTGGGGGCTGGGTGGGAATAAGTACTCATGTCCCTTAGCTGGCACAAAAGTACTTGCGCTTGCCCTTTTGGAGATGGGGGGGATGGAGACTGCCACAGGGCTTTAGTAATCTTATGGGGTAAAGCCACCATAGGAGGAGCAGAGGATGTCAAACAGGGAGTCCGAAGGCTCCTCCAATTCCTCTGCCTGAAGCCTCAGGTCAGATGTGACCCTCTTGAATAGTTTCTGGTACGTCTTAGCATCATCCTGAGGAACTGGGTGAGAAGGCCCCGTGATAGCCTCGTCTGGTGACAAGGATGATGCCGGGGCACAGGATCCTAAATGCCCATTGGTGGTCCAACAGCTCCTGGACCTGTGGGGTCTTTCCCCCCCCGAAGCCTCAAGCACTGGAGGGGGCCGGCATTGAGTGGGCAGCCTGGGTGACCCCACAAGGGTTCCATGGATAGCATGGCACTGGCCACTGTACTTGGGGCCATAGGATGGATTTCAGTGCAGATGATGTAGATGGCACCAGAGCTAGTCCTGCAGTCAGGGGACCCTACTCAATGATGGAGCTATAACCGGTACACTCGGTACCGGAAGACCAAGATCAGATGGGGCAGTGGCTCTTGTCTGACTGGTGTTAGTCGCTGCGCCTCAAGGTAGACCTGTCTGAGTGAGACAAATGTCTTGGTCGGAGCCTCGGGGACCTACTGCGTTCAGCAGATCAGTGTCGGAAATCCGGCAATCTATGCCTGACGTGACTCAACTGGTACTGGGAAGTTAAGCAGGACCACAAGCCAATTGCCAGGAGGATCCTCTCAAATACAGCAATCTCCATCTTGGAGACAGATGACGATGGGCTAGTGATCACTGCCTTCGGTCCCCTGATCAGTCCGTGATCTGTACCGAGCTCTTGGAGACACGAGGGGTTGGTCTTAGTGCTCCTGCCAGGGGGCACATGCCTTGGGGGGTCTGTGCCAGGCTATTGGCGAGATATGCCTCGAATCCTGCTGTCAGTGCCCAAAGTCAGGAGACAGGAAAAGGGCTCCGTTGAGCCTGCTTCTCTATCTCTGAGGCGTGAAGGCTTTCAGTAGGCAAGTGGTGGCGGGGTGTCCCTTGCGATGGGGAATGGTGCCACTGAGGCAGGAACATACGTAGCAGTCCCAAGGCGAGTTTACCTTGAGACTAGGGTACTGCCAGAGTGGGCAGCACCAGAATCATAGAATATCAGGGTTGGAAGGGACCTCAGGAGGTCATCTAGTCCAACCCCCTGCTCAAAGCAGGACCAATCCCCAATTTTTGCCCCAGATCCCTAAATGGCCCCCTCAAGGATTGAACTCACAACCCTGGGTTTAGCAGGCCAATGCTCAAACCACTGAGCTATAGCGTCAGGATCTCCTGAGATAGCTGTAGGGCTTCAGGTGTCAATGGCACCTGAAGCTGACAGAGGCCTCCACTGCTATCTGGAGTTGCAGACAAGGTATGGGATGGGTTGCACCACTCGACTTGAGATGGGGCCCAACTTCCCGAAGGAAGTGTTGAGTTGCCAGCGTGGGTCTTGGCTTGCCCCAAGCCCTCTCCTTTCCCTTGTGGGAAGCAGGAGCTCTTCCCCTCACTGTCTTCTTCAGCTTCTTTGCTGGCAGGGAGGGACAGCCCAGTGGTTTGAGCATTGGCCTGCTAAACCCAGGGTTGCGAGTTCAATCCTTGAGGGGGTCATTTAGGGATCTGGGGCAAAAATTGGAGATTGGTCCTGATTTGAGCAGGGGGTTGGACTAGATGACCTCCTGAGGTCCCTTCCAACCCTGATAGTCTATGATTCTATGATCCATGGAGGGGGAATCGGTGCTGGCTCGTGGTAGTGCCGGCAGAGCACTGCGCACCAACGCCCTGGTGCCAAGTTGGACTGTCGCTCCGGTGCCAGAGCAAGTGCCGACTCCATCAGGAGCACGTTAAGACGGTTGTCCCGCTCCTTTTTCATCCTGGGTTTGAAAGACTTACAAATACGACACTTGTTACTTATGTGACCTTCACCCAAGCACCTTAGGCAGCTACTATGGGGATCGCTGATGGGCATAGGCTGTTTGCAACGATTGCAGGGCTTAAAGCATGCCCCGTCCCCAGGCTGAGTCCCGTTCGGGATTAAAGAAGACTTTAAGAACTACCACCAAGGGTAACTAATTCGACTACTAACTATATACAACTATATGTCCACAGTATTCTTGCCAGCAAGTTAAGGAAGTATGGGCTAGATGAATGGACTATAAGGTGGACAGAAAGCTGGCTAGATCGTCGGGCTCAACGGGTAGTGATCAATGGCTCCATGTCTAGTTGGCAGCGGTATCAAGTGGAGTGCCCCAAGGGTCTGTCCTGCACCCTCAGCAAGTTTACAGATGACACTAAACTGGGAGGAGTGGTAGGATACGCTGGAGGGTAGGGATAGGATACAGAGGGACGTAGACAAATTAGAGGATTGGGCCAAAAGAAATCTGATGAGGTTCAACAAGGACAAGTGCAGACTCCTGCAGTTAGGATGGAAGAATCCCATGCACCGCTACAGACTAGGGACTGAATGACTAGGCAGAATTTCTGCAGAAAAAGACCTAGGGGTTACAGTGGACGAGAAACTGGATATGAGTCGACAGTGTGCCCTTGTCGCCAAGGAGGCTAACGGCATTTTGGGCTTTGTAAGTAGGAGCATTGCCAGCAGATCGAGGGATGTGATCATTCCCCTTTATTCGGCATTGGTGAGGCCTCATCTGGAGTACTGTGTCCAGTTTTGGGCCCCACACTAAAAGAAGAAGGTGGAAGAGTCCAGCGGAGGGCAACAAAAATGATGATGAGGAGAGGCTGGGGGAACTGGGATTGTTTAGTCTGAGGAAGAGAAGAATGAAGGGGGATTTGATAGCTGCTTTCAACTACCTGAAAGGGGGTTCCAAAGAGGATGGATCTAGACTGTTCTCAGTGGCAGCAGATGACAGAACGAGGAGTAATGGTCTCAAATTGCAGTGGGGGAGGTTTAGGTTGGATATTAGGAAAAACTTTTTCACTAGGAGGGTGGTGAAGCACTGGAATGTGTTACCTAGAGAGGTGGTGGAATCTCCTTCCTTAGGAGTTTAAGGTCAGGCTTGACAAAGCCCTGGCTGGGATGATTTAGCTGGGGATTAGGTCCTGCTTTGAGCAGGGGGTTGGACTAGATGACCTCCTGAGGTCCCTTCCAACCCTGATATTCTACGATATTACAGGGTTTGTAAAGTTCTCAAGAACGGAGAACAAAACAATGCTAATTAAAGCAGCAAATGCCCCAGCACCATCACTGGTGGCAAGAAGGAACTGAGGGTGGGGAGAACCAGGGGTGCCCCTTATACTGCAGCATGTGCACACCACTCTAGAGGGCACCAGAGCCAGTCCCTTACAGATACTGCTGAGGGAAAAACTTCCAGCACCGGTGTATGTGATGAGCACACACACCTAATATGGAATGGACTTAAAGAAGAACCAGGCTCTTATATCTGACCCTACCACGTGTGTACTTGGCTTTGATTTATCATGCCAGTCAGGGTCCTTCTGATACCTTTTCAAGTGGGCCAGGGTCAATGTGCAGCCAGCCTGCACACCCGGGGCACATCCATTTATGGCCAAAGAGACAATGTCACACATTATTGAGGACTGCCCTCTGACAAGATTTGATGGCGGTCTGAAGTCTCTACACTTTATAGAGGAGGCTGCCACAAACTGGCTTGGCAAGCTCTGCATTTGCTAAGAAAATGACTCGAAGGTCACCCTCTTGTCCTACCTAAAAAAGTTATGTTGTGACAATAACTGAAGTATGACTTCTGAAGATGTCCAGCGGTTTACTACTTAACTAAACATAAATTCTAATTTTTTAAAAAAGTGGCTTCAATTCTCAGTACACAACTTTATATACTGAAAGCCTCATTTTCTAAGAGGTGCACGGGGACTCATTGCTTTTGTGGACTATCACAACAACCTTAATGGTCACTTGAGCAAGAGGAAGGTCTCTTAGCTGTGAACTACAGAAATACCATTATGTCCTTTCTAGGCTAAAACTAGCCAAGGAGCAACATGCTCTAAATTCTATACCCACTGACGTCAACAGCAATGAATTCCAATTGAAATAAGTGGCAGAAGGATTAGGCCCAGAACTATTCACAACAAAAAGCTTTTGCTCAATTTTATTATTTTCTTCAATAATAGTCAGTGCTGAAGTTTAAAAAGACTTAAGTATATGGAAACTTTGACAGGGTAATAAGCCAATTTTGAGCTGAGAGGCAATGAAATAATAGACAAAAGTCAAATCAGGAAAATATTTTAGAGACCTGTAACAAAAAAAATTTGACACCAAAATTGATAAGGTAGAATGTTTCTATTCAACTTCAATGTATAGAATTCTAATATAACTAATGAGCTATGCATCTGTACACAAAACGAAACTGGTAAAAAGTGTTTTAGAAGTCACTACTAGTGTAACCAATGCTATGGTATTTTCATTTGTGAACCGTAATTGTTTTTATACATTTCTGAAGTCCACAGTAGTAGGTACCTCATTGTTTCCGAGCAGCTTTTTAATGGTCCGATTTACAATAGCAGTATAGAAGGTTTCTTGTTTCTTTGCCAGTGGTGCGTAGACCACAACTTCTCGTTTAGGAGGAACCTCAAGAGCTACATCAGATTTCAGTCTTCTCAATAAGAAAGGCGTCAAAATCTAAAATGTAAACAAATACATACACAACCATTAAACACGTGGGGCCAAGCTCTCTAGTGCAGTGGTCTCCAACCGTTTTACGCTCAAGATCACTTTTTGAATTTAAGGGCAACCCAGGATCTACCTCGCCCCTTGCCCGAGGCCCTGCCCACTCCACTCCCCCCCCCTCCATTGCACACTCTCCCCCCACCCTCACTCACTTTCAGCAGGCTGGGGGTTGGGGTTTGGGAGGGGGTGTGAGTTCTGGATTGGGGCTGAGGGGTTCATACTAAAATACTGAGAAATCCTTATAATGGTAATGCAGTTATTGTCTACATGCCATAGCTTTGAAAAGTGGCTATTTAAAAATTTTGAAAGTTACATTCCCTAGGAACTCTATGGACTTAAACATTTATGTGATCCTGACACAACAATGAAGTAGTGCCCCTACTGGATTACAGGAGTTGTCAGTGAAGAGTCAGCATTTGTCAACAGTTACCACATAGCATATCTGGGAGACAAGTTTTTCCATAGAGCTGGAATAGGAAAACAGTGGTGACTATTGGCAAGTGTTGACTTTAAAAAAAAAATAATAATAATAAAAAAAAAAGCAGCGGCCACCTAACAATAGTTTGGTTTTGCCTTTGAATAGGGGAATAAAACCCCATTACAAACTTGGAGAGTAAGAAGTGATCCCTGCCCACTGCCAACAAAATGATCTGAGATAAAAATACGTTTGGGTCACATTCCATAAAAGACAAACTTGAATGACACACACAACTCAACTTAATGTTAATGATAGTGCATGGTACCAGTTTAATCTGCTGGTGAAACATCAAGTGCTAAAAAAGTACAGAAACAAAAGTTGCAGTTAGCTTTAGTCTTCAGAATTCTCAATTTCATTCCAAAACCAAAACAAACAAAAAAAAAAATTATCAAAGACTCATGCCATTCTTTTAATCTTCTAATGTTGAGAAGGTCCAATACAAAATAAATGCAGAAAGTGCCAACAATGCCAAAGATGCAACACCAGACCTGCTAAGTTGTGTTATGATCAACTCCAAAGAAGAAATATGTTCTAAAAAATATGCTCGGGATTAAAGGCGCAATAAAACTTTAAAACAAGAACAGCAAAATCATCAAGATCCCAGACCTGGTGCAACATGTGTAAGATGTTCTGCTCCCTTTCTTTAGCAACAATATCTTCAGCAATTTCTGTAATGCTTGTAATGTCAAACCAGGACTCAAAGCTAGAGACAGAGACAAAACAATTCAAGTTATTTCATATGCATTATTCGTTGTTATTTGAATGTGTGTCAAACTCCAAAAAAGTTTCTAAAGCACATTATGTATGAAAGATGTAAGGCCAGACAATTGTAAAACTGAATTATAACAAATACAAATGTTAGTTGGAAAGCACAGTGCAATGTGTTATACAAAACAACATTATTTCTGCTGTAGAACTAGACCTTTGCAATCTCTTTCCAGCTTAGCACTGAATTCAAAGTTGTTTTTTGGCACTGCGATGTGACAGGTAGTCATGAAGGAAAACTTAATGCTTCCTGCTTGGCTCAGAGGGTTTTAATTTTTGCTCACTGGCTAAGATATGAAAATTGTTTCCCTCTCTGTAGAAGCAACTTCAGAAATGAAAAGTCACCTGAGGAAGGGAGAAACCATTCAAGCCCCTCCATCACTGAACAAAGATGAATCCAATCATTGTGTGATATGTTATCAATTTATCCAACTCAAATGAACAGATGGATAGTTGTAACGATGCAGGGCATTAGTTCTGAGCAGCTCATGCAGAACACACACAAACAGTCTGGGCCAATAGACCATGGCCTACCTTTTCAAGTCATCAAATACATCTGGCAGCAGGAAGTTAAGTAGTGACCAGAGTTCTGCCAAGTTGTTTTGCAAGGGAGTGCCAGTTAACAGAAGTTTATTGTCAGCATTAAACCGTTTTAATTCCCTGATAAGACGACAGTTCATGTTCTTAATCCTATGTCCTTCATCCACTATCAGATACTTCCAGAAGCAATGCTACAGAAAGAAAAGAAGTCACCTAGCATTTCAAGAAATGTGATCTTTGCCACATCAAAATATATATTACAGACAGCACCAGTAGAACTGCCTATTATGGCTGCCCAACACTTCCCATCATAAGACCCTATTGTCATTTTCTTATAACTTTGCCAAACTTCAACTGTTTAGGCAAAAATTTCCCATGCCTGGAATCTACCTCAGGCTGGAAGTTTTGTTTTGTTTTGGTTTTTTTGGGGGGGAGGGAAGGGAGATTGGGGCGGGGGAAGGGGAGGGAAAATTTCACCCACAAACAGCCCAAGTTGTTTCCAAGAACAAGGCTAACAAAAATATCTTAAATTCATGTGACTTTATCTGGGTTCCAGTGGAGCAGGGAGTTAAAAATCGGCAAGGACTGACCTGTGTGTCAGGGAAGTGTCTTTCTAAATATTCATAAAAACCCACCCCAAATTTGGCCATGTTATAAAGCTGTGGAAAAGTCTCAGTGTGTACACACTCAGTGAAGACCATGCTTGAGCAGCGGGCAACCTTAATTCTGGCACTTCCTAACTGTTAACTTTGCAACCTTAATGTTTTTAATGTAGTTTGTGTAATATTTTATTCAGTATATTATTCAGGAGTGCACAAACTGATGTAGAACTGAAATGTTATTACGCTGGATATCGAAAAAATATGCTGCATCAGGAATGCTCCTTCTTTGACTCTACAGTGAAAGAGATGACCATTATTAAGCAACCTCCTGTCTTAAGTGACCACTCCAATGTACTCTACTGAATACAAATTCTACTCCAAAACCCACTGTGACACTGCACCCCATATTCTTCATAGTAATATTACTAGGATATGATTATGGCATAATTATGAGGTGTTTTGTACAAGATAAATCATGTGGAGTGTCATTGAAAATGTTATGATTTGACGAATATAATTTTCCCATTTGTATGCATCTAACATATTTGTATCTGAAGTTATGAATACTGACTAGGGATCTGTATTTCAAATGGGCTTACTCTGGAAAACACCCATAGCCAGCCTTTCAGGTACAACAATGAAGCCAGACGGGGCCATTGGCCCATCAACAAAGACAATGGACCCTGGAAGAACTTAATCTTCCTGTGAAGGTTCCACGCAGCCTGTAATTAATGCCTGCTATGACTCAGGGTGTGTATACACATCGCAGTGTGTGTAAACTAAAAAGTCTGTGTGTAAACGCTATCTGTCCACCCCGTGAGCGGTGTTAGCTTTGTCAGCAGGAGAGCACTCCTGCTAACAAAGCCGTGTTCACACTGCCACTTGCTTCGGCAAAACTTGTGTCTTTCGTGCGCGTGGGGGATGGGGGAGGCACGGGCACAGGCTTTTTAAAGTACCCGTGAAAGACAAAAGTTTTGTTGACAATGTTGCAGTGTAGACAAATCCTCAGTAAGGTATGCAAGGGCCTGTGACCAGGCCACATGATTCTGGACTCCATCTTGGGATGCCAATGTTTTTCCACAAGCTGAGGTTTGGAACAAAGGGTTCCCACCATATGCTAAAGCTATATAAGGAGTGACATCTGTTTTTCTTCACTCCCCACACAAGACGACAACTAGAAACACCTGAGGAACAAAGACTGAACTGGGGGAAGTGCTGGACTCAGGCTAAAAGGATTTCTAGTCGTGTATGAAAGACCTGGGGATTTCAAGCTGTAAAGCAAGAGCAGCTTGTTCCTTAAGAAACTGCAAGCCCGCTTGTATCCTCTCTCAGGGTGAGAAACTGCTAATTCACATCCAATCCATCTAGTATATTAAGCTTAGTTTGTGTTTTGTTTATTTGCTAGGTAATCTGTTCTGATCTGTTTCCGGTCCCTTATAATCACTTAAAAAAAAATCTTTTGTAGTTGTTAAACTTGTTTTTGCTTTATCTAAACTAGTGAGTTTGAGTGAAATGCATGGGAAATTGTAGTTCAAGGGGCAAAGGCTTTTGCATATTCCTCTCCACATGGGGGGAAGGAGGGGGGAGAGAGAGGCGGGAAGGGAACACTATGAGCTTATAATGTACAAATCCCTGTGCAGTGCAAGATGGTATAATTTTGGGTTTATGCTCCAGAGGGGGTGTGTGCCTGTGGAGCGGAGAGTCACTTTGGCTGCAGACTTTCTACTGGTACTGCATGCAGTGGCTGGTCATAAAGCCTGTATGTCACTGCAGCTGGATGTGTCCCTACGTGTGCGAATGCTGGTGGAAGTGTAGGACTGGGAGTGGGTCTGCAGCTTATCACAGCAGCACAGTGAGAGGGAGCCCAGGCTGGTATGTCAGAGAGCTCAGTGGTACCCCAGTTCCAGGTGGCACCCCGGGGGAACCAGTCATAATCACCTCCCCTTTAAACAACCAGTTTTGGTCCATCTGTTGAGAGATCACTTAGGACAAGTTTGCATCAGGCTATGGATTATGCTTGCCTTCTTATTGTAATTTCCCTACCATTGTCCACAACCCCTTTTGGGTAGTGCATTCTACCTTTTTCATAAAGTTACTAAATATGCCAATCCAGGGCTCTAGACACGGAGGGAACAGTGCATTTGGAAACTGATAAAAGCAGCTATAACTGTTACAGTCTGACACTGCCACCGGGCAGATAGAATGTTTGACGTTTCTACTGCAGTAGAAAGCACTGTTTAAGCTATATTAGGGATAATGAGGCATTCCACCTGTCAGGGTGTACTTGTGTACCTGCAAGGCATTTCTGTCTCTCATGGCTATTTCAAACGAAGTAATGACCACAGGATGAATTTGCAGTGAACCTTCTCGCCTGTGAATTTTTTGAACCAATTTACGACGTTCCTGCTGGGCTCCATGGTACAGCATTATGGGAATCTAAAAGGAGTTTTTATACTGCCATTAATAAGTAGCAATCAAGAACCCACACATTTTAAAGTAATCACATTAAGAACTATCACTGTGGTTACAATACATATAGAAGAAGTTCCAAACCAAAACAGTTATGAGAATGAAATAATTTGCTCTTCTAAACACTAAAAAGTAAATACTTTTTACCTCTGGAGTGAATCTCTTGAACTCGGACATCCAGTTAGGAAGAGTAGACAAGGGACCACATACTAAGAATGGTCCAGGGACTCCTCTCTCTACCATCAGTGCTATTGTGGCAATACATTGGATTGTCTTTCCCAGTCCCATTTCATCTGCCAAAATGCCATTAATGCCATTTTCCCAAAGCATCTGCATACACAGAAAGATACACATGCCTAATAAGCACCAGGCATCCAGATGAATATAAACACCTGACTGCATTCACCATTTGCCTCCTGCTATCAATCTTTTCCCATATGCATATTTTCAGAGTTAGATGAATAAAATTTCTACTTGCCTAACTTAAATATAAAGGATCTATGTGCATGTGCCAGTCAAATATTTACGCATACATGTGACCAGTTAGGTGGCCAACTGGCCTTGTGAAAGTGCAAGAACTTGGACACATCAGGTATCTGCATGCCCTTAACAGAAAGCTTATCCTTAACTGACATGGTAACTTCGCTGGAAATTTTCTGCTGACATTTTTCATGCTTGTTTCTAAACTAAAAGGTAATTTTTTTTTTTTAATAAAGTTTGGTAAAAATTCTGTTCGGTCATTTTTGAGTGATCAAAGCAGAATATAGATACAGTATTTTATATTCAGACACTTTAGTGTTTAGTATAAAAATAAATTTTAAAAGTTAACGCTTGCTCCATGAATAAATATGCTTTACAAGTTAAATACAGAGACATAGCTAACAAAAAACCAGCTGCATAATTGTACTGTCATGCTTCTGCACAGAAATAGGAATCTTCCTACATAGTTACACTGATATTTTAGCCAACTAGCCTTTATCATCTGCTTTCTAAAAATCAGCACATTGTTACCTTTAAGTTTGAGCCAAAAATAATGAGGAAAAAACTTGCACTTGTATCCTTTTAAGCTTCTTTGGTGGATAAAAGGCGATTTAAAGAAAAACTGGGAGAGGTGTTTGTTTGTTTTTTAAACATTAGAAAGTTAGGTCTTGTCTACCCGGAAAGACACTATGGCCACATCTATACTAGGAGCGCTTTGGTAGTATAGATATACCAGTATACTATTCAGACAAAGTGTGCTCCTAGTGCGGACACAACATATACCAGCAAAACTGCACTTTTTCCAGTAAAGCTTATTCCAACCCCCTAGCCCGAGAGAAATAAGCTGTAACATGAAAAAGCGCAGTTTTGCAAGTGTACCTGTGGCTACAGTAGGGGCCATTTGCTGGCACTTTTTCACACCCTTGACCAACATAACAGTGCCAGCAGAAATCTGTAGTGTAGGTATGCCCTGTGATGAATGCAGAAGACTTAATTGGGTCTATTCTGTTCTCGTTGCTAAGTCAGGCTTTCTTTTTCAGTATGTAGTGAAGTGTACAATTTAGATGAAACTGAATGTGCATGTAGGCTATTTTTATTTAGCAATTGGAACAAAGATTCAAGAGAGAAATGGATTTTAAAACACCTTTTAGAAGGCTCTTGGGTCAATACCATTGGTCACAAATTCCCATAAGGAGGAAACACATGCCTGAACCTGGGTTGGACCTGCTGGATGTTAAGCAGTTGGTATACTCAGGTTCCTGTCTAAGAGTGGGAAAATGGCACAAGATTCCACCCTGGGACAGGTACGGGCAAGAAGCCTACCACCTGAAGAGGTGCACTCAGAGAGACCAGACATTGAACAGGTGCAGTTAGCCCTGTAATCATGAGAAGTTGAAAGAGGAAAGACTTTTAGTCAGAATATTTAAATCTAATACATTTAACTCCAATGCCCAATATAAAGTCTTTGTTAAAAATTCAAAATACCAACTCTCCAAATAGGTTGCAAGAGCTCACAACACATATCAGATCCCCAAGACATTCTCTAGTTAGAACAGGGAAGACTAGACTTGATACTCCTGATATTTCTAAAGTGAAAAATCAAGAAGAAATTTTTTTAAAATATCCACGCCTCTTTTATACATCATAAAGAAACAATAGGTGCACGAGCCCAATTTTGTGTTTTAGAAATCCTTTACAGGCCACTTGTAATTCCAAAACAAAGATGGAAGCACTGAATTTTGACACTTGGGATAGAGCTAATCTGAAGTCAGGTAAGGAACATCCTGCCTGAAATATCAGTATGTTGTAACAGGGGAAATGGAGTACAGTCTCCCACATGCATTTTTTACTCCTATTAGAAGAGTGGCTTTAAGCTGTCTTCCTTGAAAATTTCCACCTGGACATTACGTGGCAATGCCCCCATACATATTCTCTTCTTTTAAAGGAACATGTATGTAATTTCTACAGTTCAGTCAACCACACAGGGCTGGAAAGGCCAAAGCTGACATGGACCGAGAGTTCCTTAAAACAAAAATACAGCTCTGCACAGCTTTTGTGCCAAACCCAAAAGAAACACTGTTCCCCCAATATACTTAATCTGGAAGACTTTGAAACATGACCAATATCATCTTCTGTTGAAATAAGTAGAAACATAAGATTTAGGCTAACATATAGATTCATACCCTGAGCCATTCCATGCCTTCAACTTGGTACCACCTCATAACACCTCCTGAAAAAAGCTTTGGCTGTTGAAAGGGTATTGGCTGCCCATTAAATTTCCGTACTGGATCAAGGAAGTGCTTGGCATTATGTCGTACAGCTTGTGACAACCTATCTTTAATGACGCTATTAGAATCTCCATTTTTCTGTAGGTCTTCTGCACCCAGTTTGTTAGAAGAGCTTTCATCCTACAGAAGGAAGTTTAGAGAATTTAAGCACAAACATTGCAAAGCTTAGTTAACATACTGAGCAAGCTGCTGAGACTTCTGGCAAATCTCCAAGTCAATGTTATTGCTACAGTTAGGAAAAACAGCATCCAGCTGCAATGATAAAGGCAGATTTAATCGAAGTGTGGCTGACCACACACAATAACTCAAGCACAAAATTTCCAGTGATGATATTGCCACTTAGCCAATTAATATTTAAAACATTCAACTACTAAATGGCAATGTATCCTTCAACTCTTCGTAGTTTAAAAGCAATAATATTTACTAAATAAAATGATAATGTTGAACACCAAGTTGCTATCCATAAAAGTGAACTGACCTCAAAACTTGACACACAAAGGACAGCATATTTCACGTGGAACGGTTTCCCTTTAAGGGAATTCTAGTGACCACTAAAAGTTGGCTCCCCCCTCACATTCAATTCCCTAGAAGAACAGAGCAGAAAACTAACAGCCAACCCGCCCCCTCTCCCCGCACCTTATTAATTCTCAGAACTAGAACACTATATCACGTGTATGTTGCAAGCCTGATCTGATATTCCAGCACTCGGTTTTTCCTCAGCATATGACTTATACTTTGAGAGGCAAAGATGTTTCCCTTGTGCTCCACACTACACTATCAAACAATTCACATTTAACACAAGACAAATTTAGGCTCCAACTTCTGGAGGCTTGAGCTTAATACTAAATCAGTGCACCATTAAACCCAGGGGTGGGCAAAGTTTTTGGCCCGAGGGCCACATCGGGGTGCAAAACTGTATGGAAGGCCAGGTACAGAAGGTTGTGCCTCCCCGAACAGCCTGTCCCTCACCCCCTCACTGCACCCTTCAGACCCCCTGACACATCCAACCCTCCCTGCTCCTTGTCCCCTGACCACCCCCTCCTGGGGTCTCCTACCCCTAACCACGGTCCCGGGACCCCACCCCATATCCAACCCCCCCTGCTCCCTGTCCCCAGACTGCCCCGACCCCTATCCACACCCCCACCCCCTGACTAGCCCCCTGGGACTCCCACGCCCTATCCAACCCCCCCTGTTCCCCATCCCCTGACTGCCCCCCCAGAACCTCCACCTCCATCCAATCACCCCCTTCTCCCTGTCCCCTAAATCCCCCACCATGCCGCTCAGAGCAGCAGGAGCTCGCAGCCCTGCCGCCCGGATGGAGCCAGCTGCGCTGCCTGCGCGCCGGCGTGGAAGGGGGGACAGCAGGGGAGGAGCTGGGGGCTAGCCTCCCCGGCCAGGAGCTCAAAGGCCGGCAGGATGGCCCTGTAGGCCAGATGTGGCCTGCCAACCCTAGTTTGCCCACCTCTAATTAAACCCCTTACTTTTAAAACTTCTAGTAGAGCACCTAATGCTATAGCAGCTAGGCATTTTATTTACAGAACAAGTTTAAAAATATACCACATAAAGTCATTCATAATGTATAAGTAAAACCACCACTTTGTCATGAATAAAATCAAGTTAGACAAAAATCATATATCTTATATAGGGTTCCCAGTGCTTATCTTTCCTAAAATTGTATTTATTCTATATAAATGTAAAAGATGCATATTTGTTTTTTTATCAGTTAGAATGAAGAAAGAAATTGAGCTAATATATTTTAGACATTTCCTCCCAGTTTAATACAGAGAGCAACAAGCAGCAAAACTGTATTTCATACCTCTCTCTTTAGCAAGATGTTTGGAGGCATAACCCAATACAAAATTTCAAGATAAAGAATTTTATTTTCAGATACTTTGATTTTAAAATCACTTATTCCATGTTGGTATGTGCTACTTAGATTAACAAATATAGAGAGTTAGAAAAGTAAGTTTTCAGTAATAAACAACAATTAAAATATGGGGGCAGGAAATGAGGTAAAGCGATCTAAAATACAATGATGAATTTTGAAATTGAAGACATTTAAACTGGTTTTACAGTGTACACTTAAATTGGAACAATATGAAAGGACATACCTGATTTTCTACTTTGCTTTTTTTGGCCACTGACAAGATTTCCTAGAAATAAAAAGAAAACGCTAGTGTAAAATATGCTTTACAGCAACTTGAAAAACTAGTATAGCAACATCTATTTTTGTAAAACCTTTAATCCCAGGATCTGAAAGTGCTTTAAGTGAACCTCAACCAAGTATTATCCTCATTTGCTGATAAAGAAAACATGCATAGATAAAGTAAGTACCTTGCTCAAGGTCACACAGATGGGAATACAAAATAAAATAAAGTTCACATTTTTACACGCACACACGTTAGGGAGAGAAGAAATGGGTACACCTTCTGGAAGTCTGCTTAAATTCCTCATTTTGTTAACAAAGGTGTATGTAATTATGTTCAAGAGACAATAATATAAGCTGCAGAAATCACATACCATCACATTTTAGTCAATAACCTCTCTGAAATGGCACATCAATGAATTCTACGTATGTTTAAAATATGCTACAGTACCATAAGACAGCAGTATCTGGAAGCTACATCACAAGTGAATGCTAATGTATAGAAAATACTTTTCTATTTGCTGCAAATTACATAAAATGCACTCTTACCTCTTTGGACATGACTTCTGAAATGTAATAGGTTTCATCTTCTCTTCCTCTTTTTTTCTTCACAACTACAAGAAAATATCACAGAGCTCTTAAAAGCTCAAAATACTGGTAAGCCACATCAAAAATTAAGAAAACTGAGTACTGAAATATAGACAAAAAGCAAAACCTAACGATAGATAAACCTACCAGATTTCTCCTCTTTTTCATCAGTTAGATTCTGACTCTAGAAAGTGAATATTTAAAAGCGTTATCAACTTAAATATTCTCTAATATCTCTTGGACAGATAAGAGAAAGATGTAATCAGCACTGACATGTTTACATAGTTTGTAACTGTATTTGACATCATTTTTGAAAATTGTTACTCCCAAGCATTGTAAATATGTTTCTAAAAATAGCATCTAGCTATGTTAGAACAAGGTTCAACATAACATGCTCAAAATATACCATCAGGTAGTCGTGAATAAAGTTTGGGCTAAAAACTGTTTTTTCAAAAAGTCTGGCCCACTTTGGAGAATCAAGCCCTTCTAGATACAACTGTTCAAAAAAAGTTTAAGTATGGCTTTGCTTAAGAGGACAGTTGTGTGACATGGACATACATGGAAAAGGCTTTATGATAGTGTATATACATGCAAAAGCAAAGCCAAAGACTGGGAAAAAAAAAATTTTTTTCTACTAACTTAATTTTTAACCTTTACCAATCAAGGAAAGGTTACATACAGCCTACTCTGAAACCCATATTGCTGTATCAATTTTAGGGAATTTGTCATGCTGATCCCAGAGAAGCAATTTGTATAAAAACAGCCAACACATCTTACCGTTGCCGCTTTTAATAACATTTCTTTCTTTTTTTCTAATTTCTCTTTCCTTTTCTGCTCCTAAAAAACACAAAGTTCTTACTTGTATTGAACAGCTGCAATAAATCTACCCATTATAAAAATACTAATATACACCGAGTACACACAGCTCCATATTAACAATGGAAACTGGGGACTGGTTTTGCTTTTGTAGTCATATATTTTAAAATGGTGCCAAGATGAAAGCTGATAAGTAGCTGAAATTGCTTGGCAGTGGGTAAGTAGAATTATTTTGTACTGCTTTTTGCTGTATATTTTACACAAAACTAATGGCTTAAATGTAATGCCTTACCTGCAATCTATTTTTGCATGACATGCAGCTGCACTTTCAGTTTTACACTTTGCATTGTTCCAAATACAGCAAAAGTGACCATTTAACTGGACTACAGTGTCTTTAAAGGAAGTAGTCTTCTGATTACGTTGAAGAAACTAGGATTTCTAATTAAATACGGTTAAAATTCTCACTTTTCAGTCAGGAATTCTTAGAATCCTCACAGATCTCTTTGGTACATGTAACACGGAGCAATAAATAAAAGCATGGAGTTTTAAAATAGGAACATGTTAAGCAAAATACCCTTTCCGAGTATGCATTTATACAGCTGTAATAACTGCAGATTGCTCTAATCAACAGATTAAAAAAAAAAAGACTGAAGACTCCACTATTTGGGAAAAGACACCCTTGTAGTCTACCAAAATCAATGCTCTGTCTCACTGCTGACCACATCTATCCCCTTGAATCCCTTCACTGTCTTCCTCTTTCCTTTTGTACCAAGTTTAAGCCTATTTCTTAACTTTCAATATTCTGCAAAACTCTTACTTCACCTCTTGCTCCTTGTTCTACCTTACGTCTTTGCTCCATCATCATCCTCTCGTGCCTGGTTTCCCACCTTCTTTAATGTGGTCTTTTATTTGAAATATCCTCTCAATTTGTTGTAAAGAGACCTCTCCTTCTCTTCCACATCCCCCCAGACTGATGCCATTAATAAGAATTCTGCTGATTTATTGTTATCACAGACCTTAGTTAGGATATAAACTCTTTGGGGGTGACTTCAGATTATTTTTAAAATGATATCAGTGTTATGCAAAGGACTGTGGCACCCACAGGCTGACACTGTATTAGGAACTTAAAAAAAACACAACTTTGGAAGGAGCTGTAATATAGATAGGGCTGTAATAGTTTCTGGCATTTTTATCTGGGTTTAACTAACAAGGTGACAGACATCAGAAGCTCTCACTGAGGGAAATTTTTTTTTTTTTTTTTTAAGATTCCCTAGTGCAGATTAGGATTTACAGTGCTCTGTAATTAAAGAAGAAGAAAAAAATCAAAATTCTGTCATTTAAACTTAGAACACATTTACCTCCAGTTGCTGCTGTTCCATTTTGGTCAGCAAGAATTTTGAATATATGTTGCTTTTTTCAAGCAAGTGTTGAAGCCTCTTGTAGCGCATTTCACTGGAGTCTCTGTCCCAGGACATGCGAGCCTTGCAAACAAAGAAGGAAAGCAGATCTTTAGCCATTTCAACTTTTACTCTTTAGAAATGAATAAAACCATTCCGTACATCTTGAACAAGATGGCTACAATTGTATTACATATATACAAACCCTTCCCTCCCAATCATTATACGCTTGGGCTACATCTACACTACATGCCGCCACCACACATGCATGCATGTCATATATGTGCAGCTAGATGCTGCAGTGAAAAGCTGACTGCAACCACTGTGGCATATAGCTACACCTCAGTGAAAGGTTATGGTACAAGAGAGGCAGTAGAGAAGGGTTCTGGCAGCAGAGAGTTGCAAGGAACTTTCCCAGCTGCCTCCCCTGCCAGAGCTTTCTCTGTGGAAAGGAAATGCGCCAGGAAGGGGGGGGGGGGGGGTGACAGAGCCTTTCCCTCCTGCCACTATCCCTCCTTTTGGTGGGAGAGCGCTCCAGCAGCAGGGCACTGCTGGAGGCCTTTACCTGTGGCAGGGAAAGGCTCCACAGAGGGGAGCAGCCCAGCCCTTTCTCCGCTGTCTCCTGCTAGCAAAGCCTTTCCCTGTTAGGGAAGTTTTTTCTTTCAGAGGGGAAAGGCTCCAGCAGCAGGACACTACATGGCTAAAAACAGCCATGTAGATAGGAAGACAGCTTGGCCTAGTAGAGAGCATGTATGGTATATACTTGCATACATACCCACTGCGTTCAGGTGTGTTTTTACTTACCTAAGCCGTGTCTCACCAGCTACACTGCGATTTATACCCATGCAAGGTGGGCTAGGTGGGTATGAACACTACACATCACCAAAAGATGTACCCTTTGAGGGTTTGGACAGACCACTCCCCTCCCATACAGTTTTCAGTGTGTAACTTCTTAGATTTTAACACGAGGCCTTCAAATAGCTTGTCAACATAAGGTTTCTAGACATATACTCAGTAAACAAAACAGCCTTTAAATGATGCCTGCTCTACACTTGCCAAACAAATCTTAACTTACAGTGTGGACAGAGCCCAAATTAACTTTACCAAGCAGAGCAAGTCAGTTGCACATGCACCTGGAATCATCATCATTAGTGCATTTGATACAGAGTAAAGTTATAGTAAAAAACCATGAGATTTGTGAATTACTTTTCTAAACCCAAACAAAAAAGTGGAATAAAGCTTAGCACTAATCAGTCAAAATACTAAACATTTGACAGGAGGGTGAATTAGTATATCTAAAAACCATGTTCACTTGGATAACTCTGCAACTACCCTTGAAAAGCTCTATAATGGGGGAGGGAGAGGGGAAAGAAAGGTCTGGGAAATCTTCCAGAACTAAATGGAAGCATGTTAGTAGAATGATGGGGCAATAATCATTGTATGGGAACAGATTCATTCATTTCCTCCAGACAGTGTACCTGACCACACATTACTTTGTGGAAATGATGATGTGCTCTTTGCCCTGATAGGATGAGCCTTGGAGAGGAACTGGATGGATAGATTTACCAAAAAAAAAGGCCACAACAGTCAGGCTATCCATGAAGAAGGGGGTTTGAAGCACAGGAGGGAGAAGCTGTGCCAGGGTGAGGGGACTGATTAAGAGATGTATGGTACTCTTAATTTTATTGTTAAACTGAGAATGCCTTATCTATTTTTAGCTTTAAGCCTAGATGTTAGGAAAACCCTGTTTCTGCTATTCTACTATAATTTTCTCTCCACTTTTACATAAAATAAATTTGTTAGTCTCTAAGGTGCCACAAGTACTCCTTTTCTTTCTCCACCTTTAATAAAATCTTGTTTTTAAACATGATTTGACTGGTGGACTATTGGCTGGATAATTTCACACAGACTGCACTAAAAAGATGAGAACCTCTCAGTTTCTAACTAGAGGTAAAGAAGAATAAGGGAGTTTCTGAGTCTCAATCCCCCATTGAGGGTCTCTTAACAGAGCATGGACAGCAAGGCCTTCTATCAAGGTGTGTCACAATGAACGCTGGGAAGGCTAACACAAGGGAAGAAGCCTAAAGACCAAGGCCTTGTCTACACTACAGAGCTTGTCGACACTCAACAAGAGCTATAATAAAAATTAAAGAGGTAGCTGTGTTAGTCTGTATCCACAGAACAACGAGGAGCCTGGTGGCACCTTAAAGGCCGACAGATTTATTTGGGCATAAGCTTTCGTTAAAAACCCCAGTTCTTCAGATGCATCTGATATGGATAGGAACAACTTCAGATTGCTTTTGGCATTCACAGAACAGCTGCAGACAGTGAACCGTCGCTTTTAGGCTCCGGAAACAAGCATTGAATGGTGGGATCATATCTTCATACAGGTCTGGGATGACGAGCAGTGGCTACAGAACTTTCGGATGTGGAAAGGCACCTTCCTGGAACTGTATGCGGAGCTCGCCCCAGCATTGCGGCGTAGGAACACCAGAATGAGAGCTGCCCTATTGGTGGAGAAGCACATGGCAATCTGTTTGTGGAAGCTGGCGACTCCAGACTGCTACCTGTCAGTCGCGAAACAATTTGCAGTCGGGAAGTTGAGCGCTGGGGCTGCTTTACTGCAAGTGTGCAGGGCAATTAATCACATCCTGCTACGAAGGACCGTAACTCTGGGAAATGTGTGTGAAATAGTGGATGGCTTTGCAGAAGTAGTGCGTGAAATAGTGGATGGTTTCCCTAACTGTGGAGGGTTGATAGATGGCACACATATTCCAACTTTGGCACCAGACCACCTTGACACAGTACATCAACAGGAAGGGGTACTTCTCCATGGTGCTACAGGCGCTTGTAGCTCACCGTGGGCATTTCACTGACATCAGCACGGGAAGGCACATGACGCATGCATCTTCAGGAACACCGGCCTGTATAGAAAGCTACAAGCAGGGACTTTCTTTCCAAACCAGAAGATTACAGTGAGGAAGTTGAAATGCCCATAGGGATCCTGAAAGACCTAGCATATCACTTACAGCCATGGCTCATGAAACCTTACACGGGAAACCTGGACAGCAGTAAGGAACAGTTCAGCAATAGGCTGAGTAGGTGCTGGATGACAGCAGAATGTGCCTTTGACAGATTAAAGGAGCGCTGGCAATGCCTTTAGGGCAGGTTAGACCTCAATAAGGATAATATTCCCATGGGCATAGCTGCGTGTTGTATGTTGCATAATCTCTTTGAAGCTAAGGGTGAAAGGTTTGCTCACGGGTCAAGTGTGGAGGCAGATCTCTTGGCTGATGATTTTGAGCAGCCAGATACCAGGGGCAATTCGAATCAGGGAGGCTTTGAGGCAACACTTTGAAAATGAGAACCAGTAATGTGTATCTTTGTGATTACATGCAGTTTTCCTAGGAAGTAATGATGAAATCTGGGGCCTTACATTCTAGTAAGCAAATGATTAAACTGCCTGTTTATGTATTGGTAGTACCTGCTATCTGAATTTGTAGGAAACAAATAAAGATGAATTACCATTCAAAATTTGCTTTTATTTGCTTTTATTGCACAAGAAACACCACACACACAGATGCTTGGTAGGTAAGGAGGTACCAGGGAAGGGCAGACTTTCAGAGCTGTGTGTAGGTCCAGTTATCATTTTGAAAGTTGTCCAAAGGGGTGGAGTGAAGGGGAAACTGAGAAGTCCCGGAAAGTGGAAAGGACTGTGTGGGCCGAGCTGAGGGGCACGGAAAAGAGTTCTGCATGTGCTGCAGGGGAGGGCGGGCACGGATCTGGTCAGTCTGTAGTATTATTAAGGACTTCAGCATCTGTGTTTGCGCCTCCATTACTTTAATCATCTGCTCAGTAGCATCCTTAAACTCCTGATTTTCCTTTTCTGTCCTGCCTTTTGGCTTCCCTCCACTCCTTGTGTTCCCTTTTCTCTCATTGGAGAAGTGCAGTACCTCCTGGAACATGTCTTCTTTGCTCCATCTTGGGCACTTTCTTATCTGGCGGAGACACCTGGATGGTGTGCATGGGGTGTTCCTCAAGGCCACATCTGCCGAAGCACAAGGAACAATGCACAGAAGCATGACTGTTAAAATTCACATGCAGCATTGAAACGTCAGTAAAGTACACCTCTGGTAACAATCACTTTCTCACTGATCCTTGGCAAGCACGCATCTCGGCAAACAACCAAAGCATGGTGAGTGTTGGCTGGGGAGGCGCTCTACACGGGGAAAAGAGCATTCTGCAAGGGTTGCGTTGCAGCCGAGTAGGGAAAAAATTCTCCCACTCTTTTGCACAGGTGGGGTTCATTGTAACTGATCTCACTTCTGAGGGTAAGCAGGGAAGCAAAGGCACATCTACTACACACTTGTGGCTTCAGCCCTGGTCCCTATGCTGCTTGCCTGTGTGCTGTTTTGGTCCATGCACAAGTGATTGCCAAATGGTACGGGAAGGTTTCCTACAATGGGGGAAAGAACGACGCAGTTCTGCCAAGGAGCCTTCAGCCGAGGATTGCCAATTACCTCCAGGAAGTTTTCTTGGAGATCTCTCTGAAGGATTCCTGTGAGATCTTGGCATGCATCAATACCCTGTTCTGCTGTACTGACTAGCTGCACAGGGGAACATCCAACACACAGAAACATAGCCAGCCTTGTACATTTCTATACCCTGAACCACCTCCACACTACACAAACCACAGCCACTTACCAGGCGTCATCTCTTCTGCTTCTTGCTCACCAGAGAGCAACTGCTGAGAATGGCTACACATCTCCGGAGTGCTGAACAATTCCTGGATGCCCACCCCACCATGAGCTCCACATTGTCATCTAACTCCACCTCTTCATCAGTGACTTTGTCCTCCGGGTTAGGTCCTCTTTCCACCACCTCCAGGCCCGCCAAAGTATCCACGGGGCTCTTGGTGGTGGGGTCACCACTGAGGATACCGTCCAGCTCCTTGTAGAACTGGCAGGTCTTAGGTGCAGCACTGGAATGATGGTTTGCTTCTCTCACCTTATGGTACACCTGCCTCAGATCCTTTATCTTCGCTCTGCAGTGCGGCGTGTCCCGATCATAGCCCTTTTTGCATAAGCCTCGAGAAATCTGCCTGTAGGTATCAAAATTCCTACAGCTCAAGCGCAGGTGGGACTGCACAACCTCCTCTTCAATATACTGATACAGCTCCATAGCGGTCCAAGCGGGAGAGCGTTTGCTGTGATAAACTGCCATAGTCACCTGAGAAGATGCGATGAAACCCCTCCATGCCAAGCCAATGGGAAATGGAATTTCAAAAATTCCTGGGGCTTGTAAGGGGGAGTTGTTTACCTAGCTGCAGGGCAGTGGAGTTCAAACTGCTGACCAGAGCGGCAGGGTGGGCATTGTGGGACACCTTCCTGAGGTCAATTAAAGTGATAAAAATCAAGCATGGTGTTTACACTGGCACTTTGCCAGCAAAAATTTTGTGCCAAAAGCCTTATGTCTCTTGTTGGGGTGGTATTATTTTGTCACCAAAGCAAGACATTTTTGCTGTCAAAAGTTGCATCGCAGTGTGTACGCATTCACTGTTTTGTCAACAAAAGCTGCCTTCTAAATGCCATGCAACATTTAAAACCTTTGACTCACTCAGTTTGTCCAGAATAGGCTCTCAGTTTGTCCACCTATTCAGTCTCCCTCTGCCCAGCAGGATTTTTCAATCAGATTCCTTATTACAGAATGTTTCCCCTATCTTTTCATCAGACTTCGTATTCTCAGTTTTGCAAAGCAGCATTTTGCCTCCAGCACACACAGTAGAAAAGTGGCTCCTCTGTTGAACTGCTGTACAAATCACCTAGCAGGGGGTGCAAAGTAGTGACAAAAAGAAAAAATGAGACCTTCTTGAACATGCAGTTTCTAGCAGGACCCCATGCTGCTAATGGTCCTCCCCTGCCTGAAAGATACTGGAGATGGTAGGAGAAGGAGGAAGGCATACAAGAAAATAAAGTGTTGCCAATGCTAGAAAGGAACTTTGTAGATTCAGAAGAACTGGAGGGGGCTGCTAAAAATAAATCAGTCTTATTACATTCTAGCAATATTATAATAATGGTTGGGAAGGCACTTGAACTATAAGCCCCTTTTTCACTGTTACTCTTTGGATTGAAATCTCATTATTACTCCACAGCAGAAATTTCTCTTTTCTAACGTGAGAGTATGACGAAAATCTATTCAGTTATTTGAGTTATCAGAGCAAGAGATCTCTGTTTTTATAAGTTAAGAAATTTGATTTATACTGAAGCACTGGTCAGATAAAGCAGGTTTGAATTTAAAATGTCAAACCCATCATAGCTGGAATCCTTGTTAATGAACGTGTGTGCTTTGCTAATTTTTGCAAAATGCTTACGCAATAAAAGAAGTTAATGAGCAAAACTGGCATATTGTTATTTTCTTCACAGACTCATTACCAAAAAGTTTGTAAATATATGCATGCTCTCAAAGTCTTTGCACCTAATGTCCACTGTGGTAATTCATTCTTTCTTTGCCTTGAAAGTGGTATCAGAAAGGATGCTAGATGTGTTAGGCCCTGAATGTTTCCAATTTCAAAGCTTGCATAAACTAAGATACAGTAAAAAATTGGTACAGAGTTCTGGTATTCACTAAATTTGAACTGATTGGGAATTATTAAACAAAAATTTCCATGAAGCTGAACATAAGATCACATTCAAACACAATGTGAAAAATAAGGGAGAATTCAGTACAGAAGATTGTAAGAAATGAGGAAATACAAGACTATAGTTAAAGATTTAATTTTTGCTTTAACTCATTTCCTCCAGAAACTCCGCAATATTAAAAACCTCCCTCAGAACACCATCTTTGCCACCATGGATGTCACTTCCCCATACACCAACATCCCACCCAATGACAGCATCACTGCCTGCCTCAAACATCTACAAGACTACGTCTACACTACAGCCTATGTCGGAAAACTTATATTGCTCAGGGATGTGAATATTCCACCCCCATCTGCAATGTGAGTTACACCAACATAAGTGTTCATGTGCACAGCGTCACATGGCTTATGCCACTCTCAGAGGTGGTTTTTTTATGCTGATGGTAGAGCTCTCTCCCATTGGCAGAGAGCGTCTTCACCACGTGCATTACAGCGGTGCAGCGTACTGGTACAGCTCTGCCCCTGCAGCGCTGTATGTATAGACATACCCCAAGACAATGGGCAACACCCAGATATCTACCCCAAACATCACCAAACTCATCCATTTCATACTCACCCATAACAATTTTATATTCAAATGCTTTGTCCAAACCATGGGAACAGCCATGGGTACTAGGACGGCTCCCCAGAATGCCAACCTTTTCACTGACCACCCAGAGAAAGAATTTCTGGACAAATGCACCACAAAACCAATTATATATCTGAGGTACATCAGTATTTTCATTCTCTGGACAGACAACCAAAACTCCCTCATAGATTTCTACCACATCATCCTACCATCATCCATCCATTTAAACTCTAGAGCACTGCCACAGTAGCATCAACTTCCTGGATACCACAATCAGCTCCAGCAATGGAATCCTACAGATAGCCGTATACAAGAAACCTGTAGATCACCACACCTACCTTCACAGATGCAGTAACCACCCCAAACACACCAAAAAAAAAAAATCTTATTTACAGCCAGGCACTCAGATTCCACATAATGTGCTCTGACGAGAACGTCCAGGATATACACCTTAAAGCAGGGGTTCTCAAACCGGGGGTTGGGCCTCTGAGGGGGTCACGAGCTGTCAGCCCCCACCCCAAACACCACTTTGCCTCCAACATTTATAATGATGTTAAATATATAAAAAAGTGTTTTTAATTTATAAAGGGGGTTGGGGATGTCGCACTCCCCTATGTGAAAGAGGCCACAAGTACAAAAGCTTGAGAACCACTGCCTTAACACATTCAAAACCACTGTCATCAAACAAGGACACTCCCCAGAGAAGTAGATTGCATCATGGAATGGGCCACTGATTTACCCTCTAGAGAACCTACTTCAATACAGAAATAAAATTCCCTCCAACCGCACACCCCTAGTTGACACCCCATATGGGTTCCATTGTGGACTGGTATAATTAAACAATTACAATCCATACTTGATGAGGACCACATCCTGAAAGAAATCTTTCCTGAACCTTCTCTTCTGGCCTTCAATCAAACCCCAGCCTCTCCAAGCTCATCATCAGAAGCAAGCTCCCCTCAGATCAGGACAAATCAACTCAGAGAGGTACCGGATCCTGCCAGAACAACAGACAAAACCCGTATACAGATCTCTATTGCTACAATGATCTACCCCCATCCCCCACAACACACCTTTCAAGATCCATAAGCCCTACACGTCCATCACAACATACAATGTACCTCATCCAGTGCACTAAATGCCCCAATAACAACTATGTGGCTGAAACCAGATCATCACTATGCTCTCAAATGAACACGCATAGCAAAATGATAAGACAAAAACACCACATCACCTGGTGGCAAATGCTTTTCACAAAATGATAACTCCATATCTGACCTCTCAGTCCTCATTCTCCAAGGAAATCTGCACAACACTTTCAAAAGATGAGCCTGGGAGCTTAAATTCATAACTTCGCTACACGTTAAAAATCAGGGACTGAACAGACCAGTGGTTCTCAACCTTTCCAGACAACTGTACCCCTTTCAAGAATCTGATTTGTCTTGAATACCCCCAGTTTCACCTCATTTAAAGACTACTTGTTTACAAAATTAGACATAAAAATACAAAAGTGTCACAGCACACTAGTACTGAAAAATTGCTTCATTTCTCATTTTTACCATATAATTATAAAACAGATTCATTGGAATACTCTTCTGGCAACTCACAGAAGCTACTAGATCGCACGCCCTGGTTCTCATGGGCGACTTCAATCATCCTGATATCTGCTGGGAGAGCAATACAGCAGTGCACAGACAATCCAGGAAGTTTTTGGAAAGCGTAGGGGACAATTTCCTGGTGCAAGTGCTGGAGGAACCAACTAGGGGCAGAGCTCTTCTTGACCTGCTGCTCACAAACCAGGAAGAATTAGTATGGGAAGCAAAAGTGGATGGGAACCTGGGAGGCAGTGACCATGAGATGGTCAAGTTCAGGATCCTGACACAAGGAAGAAAGGAAAGCAGCAGAATATGGACCCTAGACTTCAGAAAAGCAGACTTTGACTCCCTCCGGGAACTGATGGGCAGGATCCCCTGGGAGAATAACATGAGGGGGAAAGGAGTCCAGGAGAGCTGGCTGTATTTTAAAGAATCCTTATTGTGGTTACAGGGACAAACCATCCCGATGTGTAGAAAGAAGAGTAAATATGCAGGCGACCAGCTTGGCTTAATAGTGAAATGCCTGCTGATCTTAAACACAAAAAAGAAGCTTACAAGAAGTGGAAGATTGGACAAATGACCAGGGATAAAAATATTGCTCGGGCATATAGGAATGAAATCAGGAAGGCTAAATCACACCCGGAGTTGCAGCTAGCGAGAGATGTTAAGAGTAACAAGAAGGGTTTCTTCAGGTACGTTGGCAACAAGAAGGAAGTCAAGGAAAGCCTGGGCCCCTTACTGAATGAGGGAGGCAACCTAGTGACAGAGGATGTGGAAAAAGCTAATGTACTCAATGCTTTTTTTGCCTCTGTCTTCACAAACAAGGTCAGCTCCCAGACTACTGCACTGGGCAGCACAGCATGGGGAGGAGGTGGCCAGCCCTCTGTGAAGAAAGAAGTGGTTCGGGACTATTTAGAAAAACTGGACGTGCACAAGTCCATGGGGCTGGATGCGTTGCATCCGAGAGTGCTAAAGGAATGGGTGGATGTGATTGTAGAGCCATTGGCCATTATCTTTGAAAACTCGTGGCGAACGGGGGAAGTCCCAGATGACTGGAAAAAGGCTAACGTAGTGCCAATCTTCAAAAAAAGGGAAGAAGGAGGATCCAGGGAACTACAGGCCAGTCAGCCTCACCTCAGTCCCTGGAAAAATCATGGAGCATGTCCTCAAAGAATTAATTCTGAAGCACTTAGAGGAGAGGAAAGTGATCAGGAACAGTCAGCATGGATTCACCAACGGCAAGTCATGCCTGACTAATCTAATTGCCTTCTATAATGAGGTAACTGGTTCTGTGGACGAAGGGAAAACAGTGGACGTGTTATTCCTTGACTTTAGCAAAGCTTTTGACACGGTCTCCCACACTATTCTTGTCAGCAAGTTAAAGAAGTATGGGCTGGATGGATGCACTACAAGGTAGGTAGAAAGTTGGCTAGATTGTCAGGCTCAACGGGTAGTGATCAATGGCTCCATGTCTAGTTGGCAGCCGGTATCTAACGGAGTGCCCCAGGGGTCGGTCCTGGGGCCGGTTCTGTTCAATATCTTCATTAACGATCTGGAGGATGGTGTGGATTGCACCCTCAGCAAGTTTGCAGATGACACTAAACTGGGAGGAGTGGTAGATACGCTGGAGGGTAGGAACAGGATACAGAGGGACCTAGACAAATTGGAGGATTGGGCCAAAAGAAAGCTGATGAGGTTCAACAAGGACAAGTGCAGAATCCTGCACTTAGGACAGAAGAATCCAATGCACTGCTACAGACTAGGGACCGAATGGCTCAGCAGCAGTTCTGCAGAAAAGGACCTAGGGGTTACAGTGGACGAGAAGCTGGATATGAGTCAACAGTGTGCCCTTGTTGCCAAGAAGGCCAATGGCATTTTGGGGTGTATAAGTAGGGGCATTGCCAGTAGATCGAGGGAGGTGATCGTTCCTCTCTATTCGACATTGGCGAGGCCTCATCTGGAGTACTGTGTCCGGTTTTGGGCCCCACGCTAAAAGAAGGATGTGGAGAAATTGGAGAGGCCAGCGAAGGGCAACAAAAATTATTAGGGGTCTGGAACACATGACTTATGAGGAGAGGCTGAGGGAACTGGGATTGTTTAGTCTACGGAAGAGAAGAATGAGGGGGGATTTGATAGCTGCCTTTAACTACCTGAAAGGTGGATCCAAAAGAGGGTGGATCTAGACTATTCTCAGTGATAGCAGATGACAGGACAAGGAGTAATGGTCTCAAGTTGCAGAGGGGGAGATTTAGATTGGATATTAGGAAAAACTTTTTCACTAGGAGGGTGGTGAAACACTGGAATGCGTTACCTAGGGAGGTGGTGGAATCCCCTTCCTTAGAAGTTTTTACGGTCAGGCTTGATAAAGCCCTGGCTAGGATGATTTAGTTGGGGACTGGTCCTGCTCTGGGCAGGGGGTTGGACTAGATGACCTCCTGAGGTCCCTTCCAACTCTGATATTCTATGATTCTATGAATAGAAGTATTGTACTTACATTTCACGGTGATACTGAGCCTGTTTTTCACTTGTAAGCCTTGTCTGAAGCCCAAGCCCTGCCGCCTGGGTTTGAAGTATGTAACTTGCCTGGGGCCCCATGCAAAGCTAACTGCTCTGCTTGCCACCTCCTAATGCAGCCATGCATTTGCAACCCGCCTAAACCAATTCCATGACCACCCTCGGGGCTGCAAGCCCCAGATCAAGAAACAGTGATCTAGATGAGCTGAGTACCCTTTGGAAGACTTCTACCTACCCCTGGTTGAGAACCACTGGAACAGACACACTGGATTTATAGCTTATTACAACAATCTATAACCAGCTAATGACCCCACCACCACCAAGCTGCCTTTTCTTCCCTCCCATCCTTTCAGGACTGCAGGAGTGTTAACGGGCCACTTCACTTTGAATGGTCCCTTGAAATATGTATTAACTACTTATGCTAAACCATCTGTTCCATTTTGTATTTAACAGTGACACTCCAGGTAGTTTCCTAAACCTGAACAGCTCTGTTGTAAGCTCAAAAGCTTGTCTCTCTCACCAAAGAAACTGGTCCCCAAAAAAGTATTACTTCATCCATGTTGTCTCTTTCAGAAAAATCATAACATTCTGATCATCTCATCTCACCCCCACTTTAAGTGTAACATAATTTTTGGAGACATTCTCAGAAACTGCTAAATTTAGAGATGACTACTGCTTACCATAAGTATTAATTTCTAGTTATGGTTATTATTCACTGGAGGCTATAATTACGTGATGTATAAAATACTAGTTTCTAGCCATAGCAGTTTAAAATACTCAAGCTTAAAGGGATACTGTCAAATTGAAATGCAGTCAATGAAAAAATTATTTTGAAGTAGTTTCAGGTACTAGTCCAGGCAATTTTTGTGGTGCTATATTCATGTTTCCATTTTAAAAAAAGCTTATTCTTCCCTGCTGTGTAGAAAAACCATACACAAATAATAGATGATGACTAGTTTCAGAGTAACAGCCGTGTTAGTCTGTATTCGCAAAAAGAAAAGGAGTACTTGTGGCACCTTAGAGACTAACCAATTTATTTGAGCATAATGGGAGATTCAAACTGTTGTGAACTGCCTACCAATTCGCTATAAAGCTACTGCCCTTTTCCAAATAATTTTTTAAAGTATAACATTCAGTACTTTTAGGCCCAAGAAATGACACAGATAAATGGTGACAGCTATATTGGATTTTAAGTTCTAAAGCTTTTATCAAGCTTGTGTTATTAGTAACATAGTTTAAAAAAACAAATTTATTTAACAAAGTTGTAAGCTGAGCGTCCCCTTAAAAATCCATTGTTGATAAGGTAAAAAAATGTTAATAATGCTGTCCTTTGACCATAACAAAATATTAACTCTCACAGCTTCTGTGAAACAGATTTCACTTGAAGTGCACTCTGTTGAATCATTTCCACTCTGGAAAGCATAGCTGTAGATAATTAAGAGCATGTCTAGCCCAACTTTACAAGTGCCAACAAATCAGGTTCAAGTATGCAATGATTCAGTTAAGTGAACACAACAAATCTGCCCCCACAGGCAGAAAGTAATACATAATTTTTGGCTTTGCTGGTGACACATAGGTAGAGGTGGCAGAAATATTTTAACTTTGATTACGCCCTTCAATTTACCTTTTCCAGCATTTGCCTCTCCTTCTCCATCCCTGCTGCCTCCAGCTGCTCCTCCTCTTCCAGCATGGATGGTGTAATCACGGCTGCTTCTGCTTGTTCACCCATCTCTGCCCCCAGGTGCCCTACAATAGCATGAACACCATTAATAAGCCCAAAGTTCGCCAGCCTGCCTGCAGTGAGGACAGTAGCAGATGCTCCTTTCTGCACAATACCGCAGTAAGCATCACTGGCTCAGCAATCAACTGGCACTTGCCATACAAACGGGCACAACAGTCTCAGGCTTGTTCTCATTGGAGCTCAGTGGCAATTCTCTGACCCTGTACATGAAATGTTGAGATACATTGTGGAGAAGGTTCCCCTCTAATTACTGCAATTATCACTATCAACCCCATCCAGACCCTTTGCAGCTGTTCCCTTCCCTCACTGTCCGACCTCCTGCACCTGTATCCACACTTCTCAGCCCAATACCCACACCTCCGAACCCTCTGACACATACACCTGCCTGCCTCCCTCCCCTCAACACTTCACACGCACCCCCTCAACCCATGTGCCCTCTTTTCCTCCTCCAGCCCCCGGCACTCCCCCCCGCCCCGCCCTCTCCTTCCCTCCAGCCCCCGGCACTCTCCCCGCCCCGCTCTCTCCTTCCCTCCAGCCCCCCCGCACTCTCCCCTTGCCCCCGGCACTCCCCCCCACCCCGCCCTCTCCTTCCCTCCAGCCCCCGGCACTCTCCCCGCCCCGCTCTCTCCTTCCCTCCAGCCCCCCCGCAGTCTCCCCTTGCCCCCGGCACTCCGCCCCGCCCTCTCCTTCCCGCCAGCCCCCGGCTCCCTCCAGCCCTACACACACACACACACACACACACACACACAGTAAAACCTCCCCTCCAGCCCCAGGCACATCCCCGCCGCTCTGTCCCCTTCCCACTCAGAATCCCGCATGCCTGGGAAGAGACCGCCGCTCACCGCCGCTGCTCGGGGTGTTGCGGGCCGGCATGGCTGGCTGGCTGGCGCGAAAGCTCCGGAGGCCGCTCCACTCACACAAACTCACGCGCCAAGCTTCCTACCGCGCGCCACGAGAGCTATGAGTGTCGCGAGACCCACCCAGCCACCAAAACCGCGCGCTACCCAAGAACCGCGAGACACGTGTTATCGCGATACCATCCTGGTTCCCGCTAAGGAGTCAAGCCGCGCACGATTACCCGCCTGCCTTCGAGCAAGTGAGGTTCAACATCCAGGCACTGAAGCGTAAGGCGTAGCTCTGCCCAGCCGCCCCCGCCAAACTCTTTACCGTCATCACCCCACACGGGCGGACAGGACCAACGCTCCATTAATCCCTTCTGTGACATCACTTACACCGCCTGCCGGGTCCTCCGCCCCATTAACCCCTTCCGCACCGTCACCCCCACCGCCGTCCGCGTCCTCCGCCCCATTAACCCCTTCCGCACCGTCACCCCCACCGCCTGCCGCGTCCTCCGCCCCATTAACCCCTTCCGCACCGTCACCCCCACCGCCGTCCGCGTCCTCCGCCCCATTGACCCCTTCCGCACCGTCACCCCCACCGCCTGCCGGGACCTCCGCCCCATTAACCCCTTCCGCACCGTCACCCCCACCGCCTGCCGCGTCCTCCGCCCCATTAACCCCTTCCGCACCGTCACCCCCACCGCCTGCCGCGTCCTCCGCCCCATTAACCCCTTCCGCACCGTCACCCCCACCGCCTGCCGCGTCCTCCGCCCCATTAACCCCTTCCGCACCGTCACCCCCACCGCCGTCCGCGTCCTCCGCCCCATTAACCCCTTCCGCACCGTCACCCCCACCGCCTGCCGCGTCCTCCGCCCCATTAACCCCTTCCGCACCGTCACCCCCACCGCCTGCCGCGTCCTCCGCCCCATTAACCCCTTCCGCACCGTCACCCCCACCGCCGTCCGCGTCCTCCGCCCCATTAACCCCTTCCGCACCGTCACCCCCACCGCCTGCCGCGTCCTCCGCCCCATTAACCCCTTCCGCACCGTCACCCCCACCGCCTGCCGGGACCTCCGCCCCATTAACCCCTTCCGCACCGTCACCCCCCACCGCCTGCCGGGACCTCCCCCCATTAACCCCTTCCGCACCGTCACCCCCACCATCTGTCGGGTCCTCCGCCCCATTAACCCCTTCCGCACCGTCACCCCCACCGCCTGCCGGGTCCTCCGCCCCATTAACCCCTTCCGCACCATCACCCCCACCGCCTGCCGCGTCCTCCGCCCCATGAACCCCTTCTGCACCGTCACCCCCACCGCCCTCCGCGTCCGCCCCATTAACCCCTTCCGCACCGTCACCCCCACCGCCTGCCGGGTCCTCCGCCCCATTAACCCCTTCCACACCGTGACCCCCACCATCTGTCGGGTCCTCCGCCCCATTAACCCCTTCCGCACCGTCACCCTCACCGCCTGCCGGGTCCTCCGCCCCATTAACCCCTTCCGCACCGTCACCCCCACCGCCTGCCGCGTCCTCCGCCCCATTAACCCCTTCTGCACCGTCACCCCCACCGCCGTCCGCGTCCTCCGCCCCATTAACCCCTTCCGCACCGTCACCCCCACCGCCTGCCGGGTCCTCCGCCCCATTAACCCCTTCCGCACCGTCACCCCCACCGCCTGCCGCGTCCTCCGCCCCATGAACCCCTTCTGCACCGTCACCCCCACCGCCCTCCGCGTCCGCCCCATTAACCCCTTCCGCACCGTCACCCCCACCGCCTGCCGGGTCCTCCGCCCCATTAACCCCTTCCACACCGTGACCCCCACCATCTGTCGGGTCCTCCGCCCCATTAACCCCTTCCGCACCGTCACCCTCACCGCCTGCCGGGTCCTCCGCCCCATTAACCCCTTCCGCACCGTCACCCCCACCGCCTGCCGCGTCCTCCGCCCCATTAACCCCTTCTGCACCGTCACCCCCACCGCCGTCCGCGTCCTCCGCCCCATTAACCCCTTCCGCACCGTCACCCCCACCGCCTGCCGGGTCCTCCGCCCCATTAACCCCTTCCGCACCGTCACCCCCACCGCCTGCCGGGTCCTCCGCCCCATTAACCCCTTCCGCACCGTCACCCCCACCGCCCTCCGCGTCCTCCGCCCCATTAACCCCTTCCGCACCGTCACCCCCACCGCCTGCCGGGTCCTCCGCCCCATTAACCCCTTCCACACCGTGACCCCCACCATCTGTCGGGTCCTCCGCCCCATTAACCCCTTCCGCACCGTCACCCCCACCGCCTGCCGCGTCCTCCGCCCCATTAACCCCTTCCGCACCGTCACCCCCACCGCCCTCCGCGTCCTCCGCCCCATTAACCCCTTCCGCACCGTCACCCCCACCGCCGTCCGCGTTCTCCGCCCCATTAACCCCTTCCGCACCGTCACCCCCTCGCCTGCCGCGTCCTCCGCCCCATTAACCCCTTCCACACCGTGACCCCCACCATCTGTCGGGTCCTCTGCCCCATTGACCCCTTCCGCACCGTCACCCCCACCGCCTGCCGCGTCCTCCGCCCCATTAACCCCTTCCGCACCGTCACCCCCACCGCCCTCCGCGTCCTCCGCCCCATTAACCCCTTCCGCACCGTCACCCCCACCGCCCTCCGCGTCCTCCGCCCCATTAACCCCTTCCGCACCGTCACCCCCACCGCCCTCCGCGTCCTTCGCCCCATTAACCCCTTCCGCACCGTCACCCCCACCGCCTGCCGCGTCCTCCGCCCCATAAACCCCTTCCGCACCGTCACCCCCACCGCCTGCCGGGTCCTCCGCCCCATTAACCCCTTCCGCACCGTCACCCCCACCGCCCTCCGCGTCCTCCGCCTCATTAACCCCTTCCGCACCGTCACCCCCACCGCCTGCCGGGTCCTCCGCCCCATTAACCCCTTCCACACCGTGACCCCCACAATCTGTCGGGTCCTCCGCCCCATTAACCCCTTCCGCACCGTCACCCCCACCGCCTGCCGGGTCCTCCGCCCCATTAACCCCTTCCGCACCGTCACCCCCACCGCCTGCCGCGTCCTCCGCCCCATTAACCCCTTCCGCACCGTCACCCCCACCGCGCTCCGCGTCCTCCGCCCCATTAACCCCTTCCGCACCGTCACCCCCACCGCCCTCCGCGTCCTCCGCCCCATTAACCCCTTCCGCACCGTCACCCCCACCACCTGCCGCGTCCTCCGACCCATTAACCCCTTCCACACCGTGACCCCCACCATCTGTCGGGTTCTCTGCCCCATTGACCCCTTCCGCACCGTCACCCCCACCGCCTGCCGCGTCCTCTGCCCCATTGACCCCTTCCGCACCGTCACCCCCACCGGCTGCCGCGTCCTCTGCCCCATTAACCCCTTCCGCACCGTCACCCCCACCGGCTGCCGGGTCCTCTGCCCCATTAACCCCTTCCGCACCGTCACCCCCCACCGCCTGCCGCGTCCTCCGCCCCATTAACCCCTTCCGCACCGCCACCCCCACCGCCTGCCGCGTCCTCCGCCCCATTAACCCCTTCCGCACCGTCACCCCCACCGCCTGCCGGGACCTCCGCCCCATTAACCCCTTCCTCACCGTCACCCCCACCGCCTGCCGCGTCCTCTGCCCCATTAACCCCTTCCGCACCGTCACCCCCACCGCCTGCCGCGTCCTCCGCCCCATTAACCCCTTCCGCACCGTCACCCCCACCGCCTGCCGCGTCCTCCGCCCCATGAACCCCTTCCCCACCGTCACCCCCACCGCCTGCCGGGACCTCCGCCCCATTAACCCCTTCCTCACCGTCACCCCCACCGCCTGCCGCGTCCTCCGCCCCATTAACCCCTTCCGCACCGTCACCCCCACCGCCTGCCGGGACCTCCGCCCCATTAACCCCTTCCGCACCGTCACCCCCACCGCCTGCCGGGACCTCCGCCCCATTAACCCCTTCCGCACCATCACCCCCACCGCCTGCCGCGTCCTCCGCCCCATTAACCCCTTCCGCACCGTCACCCCCCACTGCCTGCCGGGTCCTCTGCCCCATTAACCCCTTCCGCACCGTCACCCCCACCGGCTGCCGGGTCCTCTGCCCCATTAACCCCTTCCGCACCGTCACCCCCACCGCCTGCCGCGTCCTCTGCCCCATTAACCCCTTCCTCACCGTCACCCCCACCGCCTGCCGGGACCTCCGCTCCATTCACCCCTTCCGCACCGTCACCCCCACCGCCTGCCGCGTCCTCCGCCCCATTAACCCCTTCCGCACCGTCACCCCCACCGGCTGCCGGGTCCTCTGCCCCATTAACCCCTTCCGCACCGTCACCCCCACCGCCTGCTGCGTCCTCTGCCCCATTAACCCCTTCCTCACCGTCACCCCCACCGCCTGCCGGGACCTCCGCTCCATTGACCCCTTCCGCACTGTCACCCCCACCGCCTGCCGGGTCCTCCGCCCCATTAACCCCTTCCGCACCGTCACCCCCACCGCCTGCCGGGTCCTCTGCCCCATTAACCCCTTCCTCACCGTCACCCCCACCGCCGTCCGCGTCCTCCGCCCCATTAACCCCTTCCGCACCGTCAAACCACCGGCTGCCGGGACCTCCGCCCCATTAACCTCTTCCGCACCCCCACCCCCACCGCCTGCCGGGACCTCCGCCCCATTAACCCGTTCCGCACCGTCACCCCCACCGCCTGCCGGGACCTCCCCCCATTGACCCCTTCCGCACCCCCACCCCCACCGCCCTCCGCGTCCTCCGCCCCATTAACCCCTTCCGCACCGTCACCCCCCACCGCCTGCCGGGACCTCCGCCCCATTAACCCCTTCCGCACCGTCACCCCCACCGCCTGCTGGGTCCTCCGCCCCATTAACCCCTTCCGCACCGTCACCCCCACCGCCTGCCGGGTCCTCCGCCCCATTAACCCCTTCCACACCGTGACCCCCACCATCTGTCGGGTCCTCCGCCCCATTGACCCCTTCCGCACCGTCACCCCCACCGCCTGCCGGGACCTCCGCCCCATTAACCCCTTCCGCACCGTCACCCCCACCGCCTGCCGCGTTCTCCGCCCCATTAACGCCTTCCGCACCGTCACCCCCACCGCCCTCCGCGTCCTCCGCCCCATTAACCCCTTCCGCACCGTCACCCCCACCGCCGTCCGCGTCCTCCGCCCCATTAACCCCTTCCGCACCGTCACCCCCACCGCCTGCCGTGTCCTCCGCCCCATTAACCCCTTCCGCACCGTCACTCCCACCGCCCGCCGGGTCCTCCGCCCCATTAACCCCTTCCGCACCGTCACCCCCACCGCCCGCCGCGTCCTCCGCCCCATTAACCCCTTCCGCACCGTCACCCCCACCGCCCTCCGCGTCCTCCGCCCCATTAACCCCTTCCGCACCGTCACCCCCACCGCCTGCCGCGTCCTCCGCCCCATTAACCCCTTCCGCACCGTCACCCCCACCGCCCGCCGGGTCCTCCGCCCCATTAACCCCTTCCGCACCGTCACCCCCACCGCCCGCCGCGTCCTCCGCCCCATTAACCCCTTCCGCACCGTCACCCCCACCGCCCTCCGCGTCCTCCGCCCCATTAACCCCTTCCGCACCGTCACCCCCACCGCCTGCCGGGTCCTCCGCCCCATTAACCCCTTCTGCACCGTCACCCCCACCGCCTGCCAGGTCCTCCGCCCCATTAACCCCTTCCGCACCGTCACCGCCACCGCCTGCCGGGTCCTCCGCCCCATTAACCCCTTCCACACCGTGACCCCTACCATCTGTAGGGTCCTCCGCCCCATTGACCCCTTCCGCACCGTCACCCCCACCGCCTGCCGGGACCTCCGCCCCATTAACCCCTTCCACACCATCACCCCCACCGCCTGCCGCGTCCTCCGCCCCATTAATCCCTTCCGCACCGTCACCCCCACCGCCCTCCGCGTCCTCCGCCTCATTAACCCCTTCCGCACCGTCAGCCCCACCGCCTGCCGGGTCCTCCGCCCCATTAACCCCTTCCACACCGTGACCCCCACAATCTGTCGGGTCCTCTGCCCCATTAACCCCTTCCTCACCGTCACCCCCACCGCCGTCCGCGTCCTCCGCCCCATTAACCCCTTCCGCACCGTCAAACCACCGGCTGCCGGGACCTCCGCCCCATTAACCTCTTCCGCACCCCCACCCCCACCGCCTGCCGGGACCTCCGCCCCATTAACCCGTTCCGCACCGTCACCCCCACCGCCTGCCGGGACCTCCCCCCATTGACCCCTTCCGCACCCCCACCCCCACCGCCCTCCCCGTCCTCCGCCCCATTAACCCCTTCCGCACCGTCACCCCCACCGCCTGCCGGGACCTCCGCCCCATTAACCCCTTCCGCACCGTCACCCCCACCGCCTGCCGGGTCCTCCGCCCCATTAACCCCTTCCGCACCGTCACCCCCACCGCCTGCCGGGTCCTCCGCCCCATTAACCCCTTCCACACCGTGACCCCCACCATCTGTCGGGTCCTCCGCCCCATTGACCCCTTCCGCACCGTCACCCCCACCGCCTGCCGGGACCTCCGCCCCATTAACCCCTTCCGCACCGTCACCCCCACCGCCTGCCGCGTCCTCCGCCCCATTAACGCCTTCCGCACCGTCACCCCCACCGCCCTCCGCGTCCTCCGCCCCATTAACCCCTTCCGCACCGTCACCCCCACCGCCGTCCGCGTCCTCCGCCCCATTAACCCCTTCCGCACCGTCACCCCCCACCGCCTGCCGTGTCCTCCGCCCCATTAACCCCTTCCGCACCGTCACTCCCACCGCCCGCCGGGTCCTCCGCCCCATTAACCCCTTCCGCACCGTCACCCCCACCGCCCGCCGCGTCCTCCGCCCCATTAACCCCTTCCGCACCGTCACCCCCACCGCCCTCCGCGTCCTCCGCCCCATTAACCCCTTCCGCACCGTCACCCCCACCGCCTGCCGCGTCCTCCGCCCCATTAACCCCTTCCGCACCGTCACCCCCACCGCCCGCCGGGTCCTCCGCCCCATTAACCCCTTCCGCACCGTCACCCCCACCGCCCGCCGCGTCCTCCGCCCCATTAACCCCTTCCGCACCGTCACCCCCACCGCCCTCCGCGTCCTCCGCCCCATTAACCCCTTCCGCACCGTCACCCCCCACCGCCTGCCGGGTCCTCCGCCCCATTAACCCCTTCTGCACCGTCACCCCCACCGCCTGCCAGGTCCTCCGCCCCATTAACCCCTTCCGCACCGTCACCGCCACCGCCTGCCGGGTCCTCCGCCCCATTAACCCCTTCCACACCGTGACCCCCACCATCTGTAGGGTCCTCCGCCCCATTGACCCCTTCCGCACCGTCACCCCCACCGCCTGCCGGGACCTCCGCCCCATTAACCCCTTCCACACCATCACCCCCACCGCCTGCCGCGTCCTCCGCCCCATTAATCCCTTCCGCACCGTCACCCCCACCGCCCTCCGCGTCCTCCGCCTCATTAACCCCTTCCGCACCGTCAGCCCCACCGCCTGCCGGGTCCTCCGCCCCATTAACCCCTTCCACACCGTGACCCCCACAATCTGTCGGGTCCTCCGCCCCATTAACCCCTTCCGCACCGTCACCCCCACCGCCTGCCGGGTCCTCCGCCCCATTAACCCCTTCCGCACCGTCACCCCCCACCGCCTGCCGCGTCCTCCGCCCCATTAACCCCTTCCGCACCGTCACCCCCACCGCCCTCCGCGTCCTCCGCCCCATTAACCCCTTCCGCACCGTCACCCCCACCGCCCTCCGCGTCCTCCGCCCCATTAACCCCTTCCGCACCGTCACCCCCACCGCCCTCCGCGTCCTCCGCCCCATTAACCCCTTCCGCACCGTCACCCCCACCGCCTGCCGCGTCCTCCGCCCCATTAACCCCTTCCACACCGTGACCCCCACCATCTGTCGGGTCCTCTGCCCCATTGACCCCTTCCGCACCGTCACCCCCACCGCCTGCCGCGTCCTCTGCCCCATTAACCCCTTCCGCACCGTCACCCCCACCGGCTGCCGCGTCCTCTGCCCCATTAACCCCTTCCGCACCGTCACCCCCACCGGCTGCCGGGTCCTCCGCCCCATTAACCCCTTCCGCACCGTCACCCCCACCGGCTGCCGGGACCTCCGCCCCATTAACCCCTTCCGCACCGTCACCCCCCACCGCCTGCCGGGTCCTCCGCCCCATTAACCCCTTCCGCACCGTCACCCCCACCGCCTGCCGGCTCCTCCGCCCCATTAACCCCTTCCGCACCGTCACGCCCACCGCCTGCCGCGTCCTCCGCCCCATTAACCCCTTCCGCACCGCCACCCCCACCGCCTACCGCGTCCTCCGCCCCATTAACCCCTTCCGCACCGTCACCCCCACCGCCTGCCGGGACCTCCGCCCCATTAACCCCTTCCTCACCGTCACCCCCCACCGCCTGCCGCGTCCTCCGCCCCATTAACCCCTTCCGCACCGTCACCCCCCACCGCCTGCCGCGTCCTCCGCCCCATTAACCCCTTCCGCACCGTCACCCCCACCGCCTGCCGGGTCCTCCGCCCCATTAACCCCTTCCACACCGTGACCCCCACAATCTGTCGGGTCCTCCGCCCCATTAACCCCTTCCTCACCGTCACCCCCCACCGCCTGCCGCGTCCTCCGCCCCATTAACCCCTTCCGCACCGTCACCCCCACCGCCTGCCGGAACCTCCGCCCCATTAACCCCTTCCGCACCGTCACCCCCACCGCCTGCCGGGACCTCCGCCCCATTAACCCCTTCCGCACCGTCACCCCCACCGCCTGCCGCATCCTCCGCCCCATTAACCCCTTCCGCACCGTCACCCCCACCGCCTGCCGGGTCCTCTGCCCCATGAACCCCTTCCGCACCGTCACCCCCACAGGCTGCCGGGTCCTCTGCCCCATTAACCCCTTCCGCACCGTCACCCCCACCGCCTGCCGCGTCCTCCGCCCCATTAACCCCTTCCGCACCGTCACCCCCACCGCCCTCCGCGTCCTCCGCCCCATTAACCCCTTCCGCACCGTCACCCCCACCGCCCTCCGCGTCCTCCGCCCCATTAACCCCTTCCGCACCGTCACCCCCACCGCCTGCCGCGTCCTCCGCCCCATTAACCCCTTCCACACCGTGACCCCCACCATCTGTCGGGTCCTCTGCCCCATTGACCCCTTCCGCACCGTCACCCCACCGCCTGCCGCGTCCTCTGCCCCATTAACCCCTTCCGCACCGTCACCCCCACCGGCTGCCGCGTCCTCTGCCCCATTAACCCCTTCCGCACCGTCACCCCCACCGGCTGCCGGGACCTCCGCCCCATTAACCCCTTCCGCACCGTCACCCCCACCGCCTGCCGGGTCCTCCGCCCCATTAACCCCTTCCGCACCGTCACCCCCACCGCCTGCCGGCTCCTCCGCCCCATTAACCCCTTCCGCACCGTCACGCCCACCGCCTGCCGCGTCCTCCGCCCCATTAACCCCTTCCACACCGCCACCCCCACCGCCTACCGCGTCCTCCGCCCCATTAACCCCTTCCGCACCGTCACCCCCACCGCCTGCCGGGACCTCCGCCCCATTAACCCCTTCCTCACCGTCACCCCCACCGCCTGCCGCGTCCTCCGCCCCATTAACCCCTTCCGCACCGTCACCCCCACCGCCTGCCGCGTCCTCCGCCCCATTAACCCCTTCCGCACCGTCACCCCCACCGCCTGCCGGGTCCTCCGCCCCATTAACCCCTTCCACACCGTGACCCCCACAATCTGTCGGGTCCTCCGCCCCATTAACCCCTTCCTCACCGTCACCCCCACCGCCTGCCGCGTCCTCCGCCCCATTAACCCCTTCCGCACCGTCACCCCCACCGCCTGCTGGGACCTCCGCCCCATTAACCCCTTCCGCACCGTCACCCCCACCGCCTGCCAGGACCTCCGCTCCATTGACCCCTTCCGCACCGTCACCCCCACCGCCTGCCGGGTCCTCTGCCCCATTAACCCCTTCCGCACCGTCAAACCACCGGCTGCCGGGACCTCCGCCCCATTAACCCCTTCCGCACCCCCACCCCCACCGCCTGCCGGGTCCTCCGCCCCATTAACCCCTTCCGCACCATCACCCCCACCGCCTGCCGGGACCTCCGCCCCATTAACCCCTTCCTCACCGTCACCCCCACCGGCTGCCGCGTCCTCCGCCCCATTAACCCCTTCCTCACCGTCACCCCCACCGCCTGCCGGGACCTCCGCTCCATTGACCCCTTCCGCACTGTCACCCCCACCGCCTGCCGCGTCCTCCGCCCCATTAACCCCTTCCGCACCGTCACCCCCACCGCCTGCCGGGTCCTCTGCCCCATTAACCCCTTCCGCACCGTCACCCCCACCGCCTGCCGGGTCCTCCGCCCCATTAACCCCTTCCGCACCGTCACCCCCCACCGCCTGCCGGTCCTCTGCCCCATTAACCCCTTCCGCACCGTCACCCCCACCGGCTGCCGGGTCCTCTGCCCCATTAACCCCTTCCGCACCGTCACCCCCACCGCCTGCCGGGTCCTCCGCCCCATTAACCCCTTCCGCACCGTCACTCCCACTGCCTGCCGCGTCCTCTGCCCCATTAACCCCTTCCTCACCGTCACCCCCACCGCCTGCCGGGACCTCCGCTCCATTGACCCCTTCCGCACCGTCACTCCCACCGCCTGCCGCGTCCTCTGCCCCATTAACCCCTTCCTCACCGTCACCCCCACCGCCTGCCGGGACCTCCGCTCCATTGACCCCTTCCGCACTGTCACCCCCACCGGCTGCCGGGACCTCCGCCCCATTAACCCCTTCCGTACCATCACCCCCACCGGCTGCCGGGACCTCCGCCCCATTAACCCCTTCCGCACCGTCACCCCCACCGCCTGCCGGGACCTCCCCCCATTCACCCCTTCCGCACCCCCACCCCCACCATCTGTCGGGTCCTCCACCCCATTGACCCCTTCCGCACCGTCACCCCCACCGCCTGCCGGGACCTCCGCCCCATTAATCCCTTCCGCACCGTCACCCCCACCGCCTGCCGGGACCTCCCCCCATTGACCGCTTCCGCACCCCCACCCCCACCATCTGTCGGGTCCTCCACCCCATTAACCCCTTCCGCACCGTCACCCCCACCGCCTGCCGGGACCTCCGCCCCATTGACCGCTTCTGCACCGTCACCCCCACCGCCTGCCGGGACCTCCGCCCCATTGACCCCTTCCGCACCCCCACCCTCACCACCTGCCAGGTCCTCCACCCCATTGACCCCTTCCACACCGTCACTCCCACCGGCTGCCGGGACCTCCGCCCCATTAACTGCTTCCGCACCGACACCCCCACCGCATGCGGGGTCCTCTGCCCCATTGATCCCTTCCGCACCGTCACTCCCACAGCCTGCCGGGTCCTCCGCCCCATTAACCCCTTCCGCACCGTCACCCCCACCGCCTGCCGCGTCCTCCGCCCCATTAACCCCTTCCGCACCGTCACCCCCACCGCCTGCCGGGACCTCCGCCCCATTAACCCCTTCCTCTCCGTCACCCCCACCGCCTGCCGCGTCCTCCGCCCCATTAACCCCTTCCACACCGTGACCCCCACCATCTGTCGGGTCCTCCGCCCCATTAACCCCTTCCGCACCGTCACCCCCACCGCCTGTCGGGTCCTCCGCCCCATTAACGCCTTCCGCACCGTCACCCCCACCGCCTGCCGCGTCCTCCGCCCCATTAACCCCTTCCGCACCGTCACCCCCCACCGCCCTCCGCGTCCTCCGCCCCATTAACCCCTTCCACACCGTGACCCCCACCATCTGTCGGGTCCTCCGCCCCATTAACCCCTTCCTCACCATCACCCCCACCGCCTGCCGCGTCCTCCGCCCCATTAACCCCTTCCGCACCGTCATCCCCACCGCCTGCCGGGACCTCCGCCCCATTAACCCCTTCCGCACCGTCACCCCCACCGCCTGCCGGGACCTCCGCCCCATTAACCCCTTCCGCACCATCACCCCCACCGCCTGCCGCATCCTCCGCCCCATTAACCCCTTCCGCACCGTCACCCCCACCGCCCTCCGCGTCCTCCGCCCCATTAACCCCTTCCACACCGTGACCCCCACCATCTGTCGGCTCCTCCGCCCCATTAACCCCTTCCTCACCGTCACCCCCACCGCCTGCCGCGTCCTCCGCCCCATTAACCCCTTCCGCCCCATTAACCCCTTCCGCACCGTCACCCCCACCGCCTGCCGGGACCTCCGCCCCATTAACCCCTTCCGCACCGTCACCCCCACCGCCTGCCGGGACCTCCGCCCCATTAACCCCTTCCGCACCATCACCCCCACCGCCTGCCGCATCCTCCGCCCCATTAACCCCTTCCGCACCGTCACCCCCACTGCCTGCCGGGTCCTCTGCCCCATTAACCCCTTCCGCACCGTCACCCCCACCGGCTGCCGGGTCCTCTGCCCCATTAACCCCTTCCGCACCGTCACCCCCACCGCCCTCCGCGTCCTCCGCCCCATTAACCCCTTCCACACCGTCACGCCCACCGGCTGCCGGGACCTCCGCCCCATTAACTGCTTCCGCACCGACACCCCCACCGCATGCGGGGTCCTCTGCCCCATTGATCCCTTCCGCACCGTCACTCCCACAGCCTGCCGGGTCCTCCGCCCCATTAACCCCTTCCGCACCGTCACCCCCACCGCCTGCCGCGTCCTCCGCCCCATTAACCCCTTCCGCACCGTCACCCCCACCGCCTGCCGGGACCTCCGCCCCATTAACCCCTTCCTCTCCGTCACCCCCACCGCCTGCCGCGTCCTCCGCCCCATTAACCCCTTCCACACCGTGACCCCCACCATCTGTCGGGTCCTCCGCCCCATTAACCCCTTCCGCACCGTCACCCCCACCGCCTGTCGGGTCCTCCGCCCCATTAACCCCTTCCGCACCGTCACCCCCACCGCCTGCCGGGTCCTCCGCTCCATTAACCCCTTCCGCACCGTCACCGTCACCCCCACCGCCTGCTGGGACCTCCGCCCCATTAACCCCTTCCGCACCGTCACTCCCACCGTCTGCCGGGACCTCTGCCCCATTAGCCCCTTCCGCACTGTCACCCCCACCGCCTGCCGGGTCCTCCGCCCCATTAACCCCTTCCGCACCGTCACCCCCACCGCCTGCCGGGTCCTCTGCCCCATTAACCCCTTCCGCACCGTCAAACCACCGGCTGCCGGGACCTCCGCCCCATTAACCCCTTCCGTACCATCACCCCCACCGGCTGCCGGGACCTCCGCCCCATTAACCCCTTCCGCACCCCCACCCCCACCGCCTGCCGGGACCTCCGCTCCATTGACCCCTTCCGCACCGTCACCCCCACCGCCTGCCGGGACCTCCCCCCATTGACCCCTTCCGCACCCCCATCCCCACCATCTGTCGGGTCCTCCACCCCATTGACCCCTTCCGCACCGTCACCCCCACCGCCTGCCGGGATCTCCGCCCCATTAACCCCTTCCACACCGTGACCCCCACCATCTGTCGGGTCCTCCGCCCCATTAACCCCTTCCGCACCGTCACCCCCACCGGCTGCCGCGTCCTCTGCCCCATTAACCCCTTCCGCACCGTCACCCCCACCGGCTGCCGGGTCCTCCGCCCCATTAACCCCTTCCGCACCGTCACCCCCACCGGCTGCCGGGACCTCCGCCCCATTAACCCCTTCCGCACCGTCACCCCCACCGCCTGCCGGGTCCTCCGCCCCATTAACCCCTTCCGCACCGTCACCCCCACCGCCTGCCGGCTCCTCCGCCCCATTAACCCCTTCCGCACCGTCACGCCCACCGCCTGCCGCGTCCTCCGCCCCATTAACCCCTTCCGCACCGCCACCCCCACCGCCTACCGCGTCCTCCGCCCCATTAACCCCTTCCGCACCGTCACCCCCACCGCCTGCCGGGACCTCCGCCCCATTAACCCCTTCCTCACCGTCACCCCCACCGCCTGCCGCGTCCTCCGCCCCATTAACCCCTTCCGCACCGTCACCCCCCACCGCCTGCCGCGTCCTCCGCCCCATTAACCCCTTCCGCACCGTCACCCCCACCGCCTGCCGGGTCCTCCGCCCCATTAACCCCTTCCACACCGTGACCCCCACAATCTGTCGGGTCCCTCCGCCCCATTAACCCCTTCCTCACCGTCACCCCCACCGCCTGCCGCGTCCTCCGCCCCATTAACCCCTTCCGCACCGTCACCCCCACCGCCTGCCGGAACCTCCGCCCCATTAACCCCTTCCGCACCGTCACCCCCACCGCCTGCCGGGACCTCCGCCCCATTAACCCCTTCCGCACCGTCACCCCCACCGCCTGCCGCATCCTCCGCCCCATTAACCCCTTCCGCACCGTCACCCCCACCGCCTGCCGGGTCCTCTGCCCCATGAACCCCTTCGGCACCGTCACCCCCACAGGCTGCCGGGTCCTCTGCCCCATTAACCCCTTCCGCACCGTCACCCCCACCGCCTGCCGCGTCCTCCGCCCCATTAACCCCTTCCGCACCGTCACCCCCACCGCCCTCCGCGTCCTCCGCCCCATTAACCCCTTCCGCACCGTCACCCCCACCGCCTGCCGGGTCCTCCGCCCCATTAACCCCTTCCACACCGTGACCCCCACAATCTGTCGGGTCCTCCGCCCCATTAACCCCTTCCTCACCGTCACCCCCACCGCCTGCCGCGTCCTCCGCCCCATTAACCCCTTCCGCACCGTCACCCCCACCGCCTGCCGGAACCTCCGCCCCATTAACCCCTTCCGCACCGTCACCCCCACCGCCTGCCGGGACCTCCGCCCCATTAACCCCTTCCGCACCGTCACCCCCACCGCCTGCCGCATCCTCCGCCCCATTAACCCCTTCCGCACCGTCACCCCCACCGCCTGCCGCGTCCTCCGCCCCATTAACCCCTTCCGCACCGTCACCCCCACCGCCTGCCGCGTCCTCCGCCCCATTAACCCCTTCCGCACCGTCACCCCCACCGCCTGCCGGGTCCTCTGCCCCATGAACCCCTTCGGCACCGTCACCCCCACAGGCTGCCGGGTCCTCTGCCCCATTAACCCCTTCCGCACCGTCACCCCCACCGCCTGCCGCGTCCTCCGCCCCATTAACCCCTTCCGCACCGTCACCCCCACCGCCCTCCGCGTCCTCCGCCCCATTAACCCCTTCCGCACCGTCACCCCCACCGCCTGCCGCGTCCTCCGCCCCATTAACCCCTTCCACACCGTGACCCCCACCATCTGTCGGGTCCTCTGCCCCATTGACCCCTTCCGCACCGTCACCCCACCGCCTGCCGCGTCCTCTGCCCCATTAACCCCTTCCGCACCGTCACCCCCACCGGCTGCCGCGTCCTCTGCCCCATTAACCCCTTCCGCACCGTCACCCCCACGGCTGCCGGGACCTCCGCCCCATTAACCCCTTCCGCACCGTCACCCCCACCGCCTGCCGGGTCCTCCGCCCCATTAACCCCTTCCGCACCGTCACCCCCACCGCCTGCCGGCTCCTCCGCCCCATTAACCCCTTCCGCACCGTCACGCCCACCGCCTGCCGCGTCCTCCGCCCCATTAACCCCTTCCACACCGCCACCCCCACCGCCTACCGCGTCCTCCGCCCCATTAACCCCTTCCGCACCGTCACCCCCACCGCCTGCCGGGACCTCCGCCCCATTAACCCCTTCCTCACCGTCACCCCCACCGCCTGCCGCGTCCTCCGCCCCATTAACCCCTTCCGCACCGTCACCCCCACCGCCTGCCGCGTCCTCCGCCCCATTAACCCCTTCCGCACCGTCACCCCCACCGCCTGCCGGGTCCTCCGCCCCATTAACCCCTTCCACACCGTGACCCCCACAATCTGTCGGGTCCTCCGCCCCATTAACCCCTTCCTCACCGTCACCCCCACCGCCTGCCGCGTCCTCCGCCCCATTAACCCCTTCCGCACCGTCACCCCCACCGCCTGCTGGGACCTCCGCCCCATTAACCCCTTCCGCACCGTCACCCCCACCGCCTGCCAGGACCTCCGCTCCATTGACCCCCTTCCGCACCGTCACCCCCACCGCCTGCCGGGTCCTCTGCCCCATTAACCCCTTCCGCACCGTCAAACCACCGGCTGCCGGGACCTCCGCCCCATTAACCCCTTCCGCACCCCCACCCCCACCGCCTGCCGGGTCCTCCGCCCCATTAACCCCTTCCGCACCATCACCCCCACCGCCTGCCGGGACCTCCGCCCCATTAACCCCTTCCTCACCGTCACCCCCACCGGCTGCCGCGTCCTCCGCCCCATTAACCCCTTCCTCACCGTCACCCCCACCGCCTGCCGGGACCTCCGCTCCATTGACCCCTTCCGCACTGTCACCCCCACCGCCTGCCGCGTCCTCCGCCCCATTAACCCCTTCCGCACCGTCACCCCCACCGCCTGCCGGGTCCTCTGCCCCATTAACCCCTTCCGCACCGTCACCCCCACCGCCTGCCGGGTCCTCCGCCCCATTAACCCCTTCCGCACCGTCACCCCCACCGCCTGCCGGTCCTCTGCCCCATTAACCCCTTCCGCACCGTCACCCCCACCGGCTGCCGGGTCCTCTGCCCCATTAACCCCTTCCGCACCGTCACCCCCACCGCCTGCCGGGTCCTCCGCCCCATTAACCCCTTCCGCACCGTCACTCCCACTGCCTGCCGCGTCCTCTGCCCCATTAACCCCTTCCTCACCGTCACCCCCACCGCCTGCCGGGACCTCCGCTCCATTGACCCCTTCCGCACCGTCACTCCCACCGCCTGCCGCGTCCTCTGCCCCATTAACCCCTTCCTCACCGTCACCCCCACCGCCTGCCGGGACCTCCGCTCCATTGACCCCTTCCGCACTGTCACCCCCACCGGCTGCCGGGACCTCCGCCCCATTAACCCCTTCCGTACCATCACCCCCACCGGCTGCCGGGACCTCCGCCCCATTAACCCCTTCCGCACCGTCACCCCCACCGCCTGCCGGGACCTCCCCCCATTCACCCCTTCCGCACCCCCACCCCCACCATCTGTCGGGTCCTCCACCCCATTGACCCCTTCCGCACCGTCACCCCCACCGCCTGCCGGGACCTCCGCCCCATTAATCCCTTCCGCACCGTCACCCCCACCGCCTGCCGGGACCTCCCCCCATTGACCGCTTCCGCACCCCCACCCCCACCATCTGTCGGGTCCTCCACCCCATTAACCCCTTCCGCACCGTCACCCCCACCGCCTGCCGGGACCTCCGCCCCATTGACCGCTTCTGCACCGTCACCCCCACCGCCTGCCGCGTCCTCCGCCCCATGAACCCCTTCCCCACCGTCACCCCCACCGCCTGCCGGGACCTCCGCCCCATTAACCCCTTCCTCACCGTCACCCCCACCGCCTGCCGCGTCCTCCGCCCCATTAACCCCTTCCGCACCGTCACCCCCACCGCCTGCCGGGACCTCCGCCCCATTAACCCCTTCCGCACCGTCACCCCCACCGCCTGCCGGGACCTCCGCCCCATTAACCCCTTCCGCACCGTCACCCCCACCGCCTGCCGCGTCCTCCGCCCCATTAACCCCTTCCGCACCGTCACCCCCACTGCCTGCCGGGTCCTCTGCCCCATTAACCCCTTCCGCACCGTCACCCCCACCGGCTGCCGGGTCCTCTGCCCCATTAACCCCTTCCGCACCGTCACCCCCACCGCCTGCCGCGTCCTCTGCCCCATTAACCCCTTCCTCACCGTCACCCCCCACCGCCTGCCGGGACCTCCGCTCCATTCACCCCTTCCGCACCGTCACCCCCACCGCCTGCCGCGTCCTCCGCCCCATTAACCCCTTCCGCACCGTCACCCCCACCGGCTGCCGGGTCCTCTGCCCCATTAACCCCTTCCGCACCGTCACCCCCACCGCCTGCTGCGTCCTCTGCCCCATTAACCCCTTCCTCACCGTCACCCCCACCGCCTGCCGGGACCTCCGCTCCATTGACCCCTTCCGCACTGTCACCCCCACCGCCTGCCGGGTCCTCCGCCCCATTAACCCCTTCCGCACCGTCACCCCCACCGCCTGCCGGGTCCTCTGCCCCATTAACCCCTTCCTCACCGTCACCCCCACCGCCGTCCGCGTCCTCCGCCCCATTAACCCCTTCCGCACCGTCAAACCACCGGCTGCCGGGACCTCCGCCCCATTAACCTCTTCCGCACCCCCACCCCCACCGCCTGCCGGGACCTCCGCCCCATTAACCCGTTCCGCACCGTCACCCCCACCGCCTGCCGGGACCTCCCCCCATTGACCCCTTCCGCACCCCCACCCCCACCGCCCTCCGCGTCCTCCGCCCCATTAACCCCTTCCGCACCGTCACCCCCCACCGCCTGCCGGGACCTCCGCCCCATTAACCCCTTCCGCACCGTCACCCCCACCGCCTGCTGGGTCCTCCGCCCCATTAACCCCTTCCGCACCGTCACCCCCACCGCCTGCCGGGTCCTCCGCCCCATTAACCCCTTCCACACCGTGACCCCCACCATCTGTCGGGTCCTCCGCCCCATTGACCCCTTCCGCACCGTCACCCCCCACCGCCTGCCGGGACCTCCGCCCCATTAACCCCTTCCGCACCGTCACCCCCACCGCCTGCCGCGTTCTCCGCCCCATTAACGCCTTCCGCACCGTCACCCCCACCGCCCTCCGCGTCCTCCGCCCCATTAACCCCTTCCGCACCGTCACCCCCCACCGCCGTCCGCGTCCTCCGCCCCATTAACCCCTTCCGCACCGTCACCCCCACCGCCTGCCGTGTCCTCCGCCCCATTAACCCCTTCCGCACCGTCACTCCCACCGCCCGCCGGGTCCTCCGCCCCATTAACCCCTTCCGCACCGTCACCCCCACCGCCCGCCGCGTCCTCCGCCCCATTAACCCCTTCCGCACCGTCACCCCCACCGCCCTCCGCGTCCTCCGCCCCATTAACCCCTTCCGCACCGTCACCCCCACCGCCTGCCGCGTCCTCCGCCCCATTAACCCCTTCCGCACCGTCACCCCCACCGCCCGCCGGGTCCTCCGCCCCATTAACCCCTTCCGCACCGTCACCCCCACCGCCCGCCGCGTCCTCCGCCCCATTAACCCCTTCCGCACCGTCACCCCCACCGCCCTCCGCGTCCTCCGCCCCATTAACCCCTTCCGCACCGTCACCCCCACCGCCTGCCGGGTCCTCCGCCCCATTAACCCCTTCTGCACCGTCACCCCCACCGCCTGCCAGGTCCTCCGCCCCATTAACCCCTTCCGCACCGTCACCGCCACCGCCTGCCGGGTCCTCCGCCCCATTAACCCCTTCCACACCGTGACCCCTACCATCTGTAGGGTCCTCCGCCCCATTGACCCCTTCCGCACCGTCACCCCCACCGCCTGCCGGGACCTCCGCCCCATTAACCCCTTCCACACCATCACCCCCACCGCCTGCCGCGTCCTCCGCCCCATTAATCCCTTCCGCACCGTCACCCCCACCGCCCTCCGCGTCCTCCGCCTCATTAACCCCTTCCGCACCGTCAGCCCCACCGCCTGCCGGGTCCTCCGCCCCATTAACCCCTTCCACACCGTGACCCCCACAATCTGTCGGGTCCTCTGCCCCATTAACCCCTTCCTCACCGTCACCCCCACCGCCGTCCGCGTCCTCCGCCCCATTAACCCCTTCCGCACCGTCAAACCACCGGCTGCCGGGACCTCCGCCCCATTAACCTCTTCCGCACCCCCACCCCCACCGCCTGCCGGGACCTCCGCCCCATTAACCCGTTCCGCACCGTCACCCCCACCGCCTGCCGGGACCTCCCCCCATTGACCCCTTCCGCACCCCCACCCCCACCGCCCTCCCCGTCCTCCGCCCCATTAACCCCTTCCGCACCGTCACCCCCACCGCCTGCCGGGACCTCCGCCCCATTAACCCCTTCCGCACCGTCACCCCCACCGCCTGCCGGGTCCTCCGCCCCATTAACCCCTTCCGCACCGTCACCCCCACCGCCTGCCGGGTCCTCCGCCCCATTAACCCCTTCCACACCGTGACCCCCACCATCTGTCGGGTCCTCCGCCCCATTGACCCCTTCCGCACCGTCACCCCCACCGCCTGCCGGGACCTCCGCCCCATTAACCCCTTCCGCACCGTCACCCCCACCGCCTGCCGCGTCCTCCGCCCCATTAACGCCTTCCGCACCGTCACCCCCACCGCCCTCCGCGTCCTCCGCCCCATTAACCCCTTCCGCACCGTCACCCCCACCGCCGTCCGCGTCCTCCGCCCCATTAACCCCTTCCGCACCGTCACCCCCACCGCCTGCCGTGTCCTCCGCCCCATTAACCCCTTCCGCACCGTCACTCCCACCGCCCGCCGGGTCCTCCGCCCCATTAACCCCTTCCGCACCGTCACCCCCACCGCCCGCCGCGTCCTCCGCCCCATTAACCCCTTCCGCACCGTCACCCCCACCGCCCTCCGCGTCCTCCGCCCCATTAACCCCTTCCGCACCGTCACCCCCACCGCCTGCCGCGTCCTCCGCCCCATTAACCCCTTCCGCACCGTCACCCCCACCGCCCGCCGGGTCCTCCGCCCCATTAACCCCTTCCGCACCGTCACCCCCACCGCCCGCCGCGTCCTCCGCCCCATTAACCCCTTCCGCACCGTCACCCCCACCGCCCTCCGCGTCCTCCGCCCCATTAACCCCTTCCGCACCGTCACCCCCACCGCCTGCCGGGTCCTCCGCCCCATTAACCCCTTCTGCACCGTCACCCCCACCGCCTGCCAGGTCCTCCGCCCCATTAACCCCTTCCGCACCGTCACCGCCACCGCCTGCCGGGTCCTCCGCCCCATTAACCCCTTCCACACCGTGACCCCCACCATCTGTAGGGTCCTCCGCCCCATTGACCCCTTCCGCACCGTCACCCCCACCGCCTGCCGGGACCTCCGCCCCATTAACCCCTTCCACACCATCACCCCCACCGCCTGCCGCGTCCTCCGCCCCATTAATCCCTTCCGCACCGTCACCCCCCACCGCCCTCCGCGTCCTCCGCCTCATTAACCCCTTCCGCACCGTCAGCCCCACCGCCTGCCGGGTCCTCCGCCCCATTAACCCCTTCCACACCGTGACCCCCACAATCTGTCGGGTCCTCCGCCCCATTAACCCCTTCCGCACCGTCACCCCCACCGCCTGCCGGGTCCTCCGCCCCATTAACCCCTTCCGCACCGTCACCCCCACCGCCTGCCGCGTCCTCCGCCCCATTAACCCCTTCCGCACCGTCACCCCCACCGCCCTCCGCGTCCTCCGCCCCATTAACCCCTTCCGCACCGTCACCCCCACCGCCCTCCGCGTCCTCCGCCCCATTAACCCCTTCCGCACCGTCACCCCCACCGCCCTCCGCGTCCTCCGCCCCATTAACCCCTTCCGCACCGTCACCCCCACCGCCTGCCGCGTCCTCCGCCCCATTAACCCCTTCCACACCGTGACCCCCACCATCTGTCGGGTCCTCTGCCCCATTGACCCCTTCCGCACCGTCACCCCCACCGCCTGCCGCGTCCTCTGCCCCATTAACCCCTTCCGCACCGTCACCCCCACCGGCTGCCGCGTCCTCTGCCCCATTAACCCCTTCCGCACCGTCACCCCCACCGGCTGCCGGGTCCTCCGCCCCATTAACCCCTTCCGCACCGTCACCCCCACCGGCTGCCGGGACCTCCGCCCCATTAACCCCTTCCGCACCGTCACCCCCACCGCCTGCCGGGTCCTCCGCCCCATTAACCCCTTCCGCACCGTCACCCCCACCGCCTGCCGGCTCCTCCGCCCCATTAACCCCTTCCGCACCGTCACGCCCACCGCCTGCCGCGTCCTCCGCCCCATTAACCCCTTCCGCACCGCCACCCCCACCGCCTACCGCGTCCTCCGCCCCATTAACCCCTTCCGCACCGTCACCCCCACCGCCTGCCGGGACCTCCGCCCCATTAACCCCTTCCTCACCGTCACCCCCACCGCCTGCCGCGTCCTCCGCCCCATTAACCCCTTCCGCACCGTCACCCCCACCGCCTGCCGCGTCCTCCGCCCCATTAACCCCTTCCGCACCGTCACCCCCACCGCCTGCCGGGTCCTCCGCCCCATTAACCCCTTCCACACCGTGACCCCCACAATCTGTCGGGTCCTCCGCCCCATTAACCCCTTCCTCACCGTCACCCCCACCGCCTGCCGCGTCCTCCGCCCCATTAACCCCTTCCGCACCGTCACCCCCACCGCCTGCCGGAACCTCCGCCCCATTAACCCCTTCCGCACCGTCACCCCCACCGCCTGCCGGGACCTCCGCCCCATTAACCCCTTCCGCACCGTCACCCCCACCGCCTGCCGCATCCTCCGCCCCATTAACCCCTTCCGCACCGTCACCCCCACCGCCTGCCGGGACCTCCGCCCCATTAACCCCTTCCTCACCGTCACCCCCACCGCCTGCCGCGTCCTCCGCCCCATTAACCCCTTCCGCACCGTCACCCCCACCGCCTGCCGCGTCCTCCGCCCCATTAACCCCTTCCGCACCGTCACCCCCACCGCCTGCCGGGTCCTCCGCCCCATTAACCCCTTCCACACCGTGACCCCCACAATCTGTCGGGTCCTCCGCCCCATTAACCCCTTCCTCACCGTCACCCCCACCGCCTGCCGCGTCCTCCGCCCCATTAACCCCTTCCGCACCGTCACCCCCACCGCCTGCCGGAACCTCCGCCCCATTAACCCCTTCCGCACCGTCACCCCCACCGCCTGCCGGGACCTCCGCCCCATTAACCCCTTCCGCACCGTCACCCCCACCGCCTGCCGCATCCTCCGCCCCATTAACCCCTTCCGCACCGTCACCCCCACCGCCTGCCGGGTCCTCTGCCCCATGAACCCCTTCCGCACCGTCACCCCCACAGGCTGCCGGGTCCTCTGCCCCATTAACCCCTTCCGCACCGTCACCCCCACCGCCTGCCGCGTCCTCCGCCCCATTAACCCCTTCCGCACCGTCACCCCCACCGCCCTCCGCGTCCTCCGCCCCATTAACCCCTTCCGCACCGTCACCCCCACCGCCCTCCGCGTCCTCCGCCCCATTAACCCCTTCCGCACCGTCACCCCCACCGCCTGCCGCGTCCTCCGCCCCATTAACCCCTTCCACACCGTGACCCCCACCATCTGTCGGGTCCTCTGCCCCATTGACCCCTTCCGCACCGTCACCCCACCGCCTGCCGCGTCCTCTGCCCCATTAACCCCTTCCGCACCGTCACCCCCACCGGCTGCCGCGTCCTCTGCCCCATTAACCCCTTCCGCACCGTCACCCCCACCGGCTGCCGGGACCTCCGCCCCATTAACCCCTTCCGCACCGTCACCCCCACCGCCTGCCGGGTCCTCCGCCCCATTAACCCCTTCCGCACCGTCACCCCCCACCGCCTGCCGGCTCCTCCGCCCCATTAACCCCTTCCGCACCGTCACGCCCACCGCCTGCCGCGTCCTCCGCCCCATTAACCCCTTCCACACCGCCACCCCCACCGCCTACCGCGTCCTCCGCCCCATTAACCCCTTCCGCACCGTCACCCCCACCGCCTGCCGGGACCTCCGCCCCATTAACCCCTTCCTCACCGTCACCCCCACCGCCTGCCGCGTCCTCCGCCCCATTAACCCCTTCCGCACCGTCACCCCCACCGCCTGCCGCGTCCTCCGCCCCATTAACCCCTTCCGCACCGTCACCCCCACCGCCTGCCGGGTCCTCCGCCCCATTAACCCCTTCCACACCGTGACCCCCACAATCTGTCGGGTCCTCCGCCCCATTAACCCCTTCCTCACCGTCACCCCCACCGCCTGCCGCGTCCTCCGCCCCATTAACCCCTTCCGCACCGTCACCCCCACCGCCTGCTGGGACCTCCGCCCCATTAACCCCTTCCGCACCGTCACCCCCACCGCCTGCCAGGACCTCCGCTCCATTGACCCCTTCCGCACCGTCACCCCCACCGCCTGCCGGGTCCTCTGCCCCATTAACCCCTTCCGCACCGTCAAACCACCGGCTGCCGGGACCTCCGCCCCATTAACCCCTTCCGCACCCCCACCCCCACCGCCTGCCGGGTCCTCCGCCCCATTAACCCCTTCCGCACCATCACCCCCACCGCCTGCCGGGACCTCCGCCCCATTAACCCCTTCCTCACCGTCACCCCCACCGGCTGCCGCGTCCTCCGCCCCATTAACCCCTTCCTCACCGTCACCCCCACCGCCTGCCGGGACCTCCGCTCCATTGACCCCTTCCGCACTGTCACCCCCACCGCCTGCCGCGTCCTCCGCCCCATTAACCCCTTCCGCACCGTCACCCCCCACCGCCTGCCGGGTCCTCTGCCCCATTAACCCCTTCCGCACCGTCACCCCCACCGCCTGCCGGGTCCTCCGCCCCATTAACCCCTTCCGCACCGTCACCCCCACCGCCTGCCGGTCCTCTGCCCCATTAACCCCTTCCGCACCGTCACCCCCACCGGCTGCCGGGTCCTCTGCCCCATTAACCCCTTCCGCACCGTCACCCCCACCGCCTGCCGGGTCCTCCGCCCCATTAACCCCTTCCGCACCGTCACTCCCACTGCCTGCCGCGTCCTCTGCCCCATTAACCCCTTCCTCACCGTCACCCCCACCGCCTGCCGGGACCTCCGCTCCATTGACCCCTTCCGCACCGTCACTCCCACCGCCTGCCGCGTCCTCTGCCCCATTAACCCCTTCCTCACCGTCACCCCCACCGCCTGCCGGGATCTCCGCTCCATTGACCCCTTCCGCACTGTCACCCCCACCGGCTGCCGGGACCTCCGCCCCATTAACCCCTTCCGTACCATCACCCCCACCGGCTGCCGGGACCTCCGCCCCATTAACCCCTTCCGCACCGTCACCCCCACCGCCTGCCGGGACCTCCCCCCATTCACCCCTTCCGCACCCCCACCCCCACCATCTGTCGGGTCCTCCACCCCATTGACCCCTTCCGCACCGTCACCCCCACCGCCTGCCGGGACCTCCGCCCCATTAATCCCTTCCGCACCGTCACCCCCCACCGCCTGCCGGGACCTCCCCCCATTGACCGCTTCCGCACCCCGACCCCCACCATCTGTCGGGTCCTCCACCCCATTAACCCCTTCCGCACCGTCACCCCCCACCGCCTGCCGGGACCTCCGCCCCATTGACCGCTTCTGCACCGTCACCCCCACCGCCTGCCGGGACCTCCGCCCCATTGACCCCTTCCGCACCCCCACCCTCACCACCTGCCAGGTCCTCCACCCCATTGACCCCTTCCACACCGTCACTCCCACCGGCTGCCGGGACCTCCGCCCCATTAACTGCTTCCGCACCGACACCCCCACCGCATGCGGGGTCCTCTGCCCCATTGATCCCTTCCGCACCGTCACTCCCACAGCCTGCCGGGTCCTCCGCCCCATTAACCCCTTCCGCACCGTCACCCCCACCGCCTGCCGCGTCCTCCGCCCCATTAACCCCTTCCGCACCGTCACCCCCACCGCCTGCCGGTACCTCCGCCCCATTAACCCCTTCCTCTCCGTCACCCCCACCGCCTGCCGCGTCCTCCGCCCCATTAACCCCTTCCACACCGTGACCCCCACCATCTGTCGGGTCCTCCGCCCCATTAACCCCTTCCGCACCGTCACCCCCACCGCCTGTCGGGTCCTCCGCCCCATTAACGCCTTCCGCACCGTCACCCCCACCGCCTGCCGCGTCCTCCGCCCCATTAACCCCTTCCGCACCGTCACCCCCACCGCCCTCCGCGTCCTCCGCCCCATTAACCCCTTCCACACCGTGACCCCCACCATCTGTCGGGTCCTCCGCCCCATTAACCCCTTCCTCACCATCACCCCCACCGCCTGCCGCGTCCTCCGCCCCATTAACCCCTTCCGCACCGTCATCCCCACCGCCTGCCGGGACCTCCGCCCCATTAACCCCTTCCGCACCGTCACCCCCACCGCCTGCCGGGACCTCCGCCCCATTAACCCCTTCCGCACCATCACCCCCACCGCCTGCCGCATCCTCCGCCCCATTAACCCCTTCCGCACCGTCACCCCCACCGCCCTCCGCGTCCTCCGCCCCATTAACCCCTTCCACACCGTGACCCCCACCATCTGTCGGCTCCTCCGCCCCATTAACCCCTTCCTCACCGTCACCCCCCACCGCCTGCCGCGTCCTCCGCCCCATTAACCCCTTCCGCACCGTCAAACCACCGGCTGCCGGGACCTCCGCCCCATTAACCCCTTCCGCACCCCCACCCCCACCGCCTGCCGGGTCCTCCGCCCCATTAACCCCTTCCGCACCATCACCCCCACCGCCTGCCGGGACCTCCGCCCCATTAACCCCTTCCTCACCGTCACCCCCACCGGCTGCCGCGTCCTCCGCCCCATTAACCCCTTCCTCACCGTCACCCCCACCGCCTGCCGGGACCTCCGCTCCATTGACCCCTTCCGCACTGTCACCCCCACCGCCTGCCGCGTCCTCCGCCCCATTAACCCCTTCCGCACCGTCACCCCCACCGCCTGCCGGGTCCTCTGCCCCATTAACCCCTTCCGCACCGTCACCCCCACCGCCTGCCGGGTCCTCCGCCCCATTAACCCCTTCCGCACCGTCACCCCCACCGCCTGCCGGTCCTCTGCCCCATTAACCCCTTCCGCACCGTCACCCCCACCGGCTGCCGGGTCCTCTGCCCCATTAACCCCTTCCGCACCGTCACCCCCACCGCCTGCCGGGTCCTCCGCCCCATTAACCCCTTCCGCACCGTCACTCCCACTGCCTGCCGCGTCCTCTGCCCCATTAACCCCTTCCTCACCGTCACCCCCACCGCCTGCCGGGACCTCCGCTCCATTGACCCCTTCCGCACCGTCACTCCCACCGCCTGCCGCGTCCTCTGCCCCATTAACCCCTTCCTCACCGTCACCCCCACCGCCTGCCGGGACCTCCGCTCCATTGACCCCTTCCGCACTGTCACCCCCACCGGCTGCCGGGACCTCCGCCCCATTAACCCCTTCCGTACCATCACCCCCACCGGCTGCCGGGACCTCCGCCCCATTAACCCCTTCCGCACCGTCACCCCCACCGCCTGCCGGGACCTCCCCCCATTCACCCCTTCCGCACCCCCACCCCCACCATCTGTCGGGTCCTCCACCCCATTGACCCCTTCCGCACCGTCACCCCCACCGCCTGCCGGGACCTCCGCCCCATTAATCCCTTCCGCACCGTCACCCCCACCGCCTGCCGGGACCTCCCCCCATTGACCGCTTCCGCACCCCGACCCCCACCATCTGTCGGGTCCTCCACCCCATTAACCCCTTCCGCACCGTCACCCCCACCGCCTGCCGGGACCTCCGCCCCATTGACCGCTTCTGCACCGTCACCCCCACCGCCTGCCGGGACCTCCGCCCCATTGACCCCTTCCGCACCCCCACCCTCACCACCTGCCAGGTCCTCCACCCCATTGACCCCTTCCACACCGTCACTCCCACCGGCTGCCGGGACCTCCGCCCCATTAACTGCTTCCGCACCGACACCCCCACCGCATGCGGGGTCCTCTGCCCCATTGATCCCTTCCGCACCGTCACTCCCACAGCCTGCCGGGTCCTCCGCCCCATTAACCCCTTCCGCACCGTCACCCCCACCGCCTGCCGCGTCCTCCGCCCCATTAACCCCTTCCGCACCGTCACCCCCACCGCCTGCCGGGACCTCCGCCCCATTAACCCCTTCCTCTCCGTCACCCCCACCGCCTGCCGCGTCCTCCGCCCCATTAACCCCTTCCACACCGTGACCCCCACCATCTGTCGGGTCCTCCGCCCCATTAACCCCTTCCGCACCGTCACCCCCACCGCCTGTCGGGTCCTCCGCCCCATTAACGCCTTCCGCACCGTCACCCCCACCGCCTGCCGCGTCCTCCGCCCCATTAACCCCTTCCGCACCGTCACCCCCACCGCCCTCCGCGTCCTCCGCCCCATTAACCCCTTCCACACCGTGACCCCCACCATCTGTCGGGTCCTCCGCCCCATTAACCCCTTCCTCACCATCACCCCCACCGCCTGCCGCGTCCTCCGCCCCATTAACCCCTTCCGCACCGTCATCCCCACCGCCTGCCGGGACCTCCGCCCCATTAACCCCTTCCGCACCGTCACCCCCACCGCCTGCCGGGACCTCCGCCCCATTAACCCCTTCCGCACCATCACCCCCACCGCCTGCCGCATCCTCCGCCCCATTAACCCCTTCCGCACCGTCACCCCCACCGCCCTCCGCGTCCTCCGCCCCATTAACCCCTTCCACACCGTGACCCCCACCATCTGTCGGCTCCTCCGCCCCATTAACCCCTTCCTCACCGTCACCCCCACCGCCTGCCGCGTCCTCCGCCCCATTAACCCCTTCCGCCCCATTAACCCCTTCCGCACCGTCACCCCCACCGCCTGCCGGGACCTCCGCCCCATTAACCCCTTCCGCACCGTCACCCCCACCGCCTGCCGGGACCTCCGCCCCATTAACCCCTTCCGCACCATCACCCCCACCGCCTGCCGCATCCTCCGCCCCATTAACCCCTTCCGCACCGTCACCCCCACTGCCTGCCGGGTCCTCTGCCCCATTAACCCCTTCCGCACCGTCACCCCCACCGGCTGCCGGGTCCTCTGCCCCATTAACCCCTTCCGCACCGTCACCCCCACCGCCCTCCGCGTCCTCCGCCCCATTAACCCCTTCCACACCGTCACGCCCACCGGCTGCCGGGACCTCCGCCCCATTAACTGCTTCCGCACCGACACCCCCACCGCATGCGGGGTCCTCTGCCCCATTGATCCCTTCCGCACCGTCACTCCCACAGCCTGCCGGGTCCTCCGCCCCATTAACCCCTTCCGCACCGTCACCCCCACCGCCTGCCGCGTCCTCCGCCCCATTAACCCCTTCCGCACCGTCACCCCCACCGCCTGCCGGGACCTCCGCCCCATTAACCCCTTCCTCTCCGTCACCCCCACCGCCTGCCGCGTCCTCCGCCCCATTAACCCCTTCCACACCGTGACCCCCACCATCTGTCGGGTCCTCCGCCCCATTAACCCCTTCCGCACCGTCACCCCCACCGCCTGTCGGGTCCTCCGCCCCATTAACCCCTTCCGCACCGTCACCCCCACCGCCTGCCGGGTCCTCCGCTCCATTAACCCCTTCCGCACCGTCACCGTCACCCCCACCGCCTGCTGGGACCTCCGCCCCATTAACCCCTTCCGCACCGTCACTCCCACCGTCTGCCGGGACCTCTGCCCCATTAGCCCCTTCCGCACTGTCACCCCCACCGCCTGCCGGGTCCTCCGCCCCATTAACCCCTTCCGCACCGTCACCCCCACCGCCTGCCGGGTCCTCTGCCCCATTAACCCCTTCCGCACCGTCAAACCACCGGCTGCCGGGACCTCCGCCCCATTAACCCCTTCCGTACCATCACCCCCACCGGCTGCCGGGACCTCCGCCCCATTAACCCCTTCCGCACCCCCACCCCCACCGCCTGCCGGGACCTCCGCTCCATTGACCCCTTCCGCACCGTCACCCCCACCGCCTGCCGGGACCTCCCCCCATTGACCCCTTCCGCACCCCCATCCCCACCATCTGTCGGGTCCTCCACCCCATTGACCCCTTCCGCACCGTCACCCCCACCGCCTGCCGGGATCTCCGCCCCATTAACCCCTTCCACACCGTGACCCCCACCATCTGTCGGGTCCTCCGCCCCATTAACCCCTTCCGCACCGTCACCCCCACCGGCTGCCGCGTCCTCTGCCCCATTAACCCCTTCCGCACCGTCACCCCCACCGGCTGCCGGGTCCTCCGCCCCATTAACCCCTTCCGCACCGTCACCCCCACCGGCTGCCGGGACCTCCGCCCCATTAACCCCTTCCGCACCGTCACCCCCACCGCCTGCCGGGTCCTCCGCCCCATTAACCCCTTCCGCACCGTCACCCCCACCGCCTGCCGGCTCCTCCGCCCCATTAACCCCTTCCGCACCGTCACGCCCACCGCCTGCCGCGTCCTCCGCCCCATTAACCCCTTCCGCACCGCCACCCCCACCGCCTACCGCGTCCTCCGCCCCATTAACCCCTTCCGCACCGTCACCCCCACCGCCTGCCGGGACCTCCGCCCCATTAAGCCCTTCCTCACCGTCACCCCCACCGCCTGCCGCGTCCTCCGCCCCATTAACCCCTTCCGCACCGTCACCCCCACCGCCTGCCGCGTCCTCCGCCCCATTAACCCCTTCCGCACCGTCACCCCCACCGCCTGCCGGGTCCTCCGCCCCATTAACCCCTTCCACACCGTGACCCCCACAATCTGTCGGGTCCTCCGCCCCATTAACCCCTTCCTCACCGTCACCCCCACCGCCTGCCGCGTCCTCCGCCCCATTAACCCCTTCCGCACCGTCACCCCCACCGCCTGCCGGAACCTCCGCCCCATTAACCCCTTCCGCACCGTCACCCCCACCGCCTGCCGGGACCTCCGCCCCATTAACCCCTTCCGCACCGTCACCCCCACCGCCTGCCGCATCCTCCGCCCCATTAACCCCTTCCGCACCGTCACCCCCACCGCCTGCCGGGTCCTCTGCCCCATGAACCCCTTCGGCACCGTCACCCCCACAGGCTGCCGGGTCCTCTGCCCCATTAACCCCTTCCGCACCGTCACCCCCACCGCCTGCCGCGTCCTCCGCCCCATTAACCCCTTCCGCACCGTCACCCCCACCGCCCTCCGCGTCCTCCGCCCCATTAACCCCTTCCGCACCGTCACCCCCACCGCCTGCCGGGTCCTCCGCCCCATTAACCCCTTCCACACCGTGACCCCCACAATCTGTCGGGTCCTCCGCCCCATTAACCCCTTCCTCACCGTCACCCCCACCGCCTGCCGCGTCCTCCGCCCCATTAACCCCTTCCGCACCGTCACCCCCACCGCCTGCCGGAACCTCCGCCCCATTAACCCCTTCCGCACCGTCACCCCCACCGCCTGCCGGGACCTCCGCCCCATTAACCCCTTCCGCACCGTCACCCCCACCGCCTGCCGCATCCTCCGCCCCATTAACCCCTTCCGCACCGTCACCCCCACCGCCTGCCGGGTCCTCTGCCCCATGAACCCCTTCGGCACCGTCACCCCCACAGGCTGCCGGGTCCTCTGCCCCATTAACCCCTTCCGCACCGTCACCCCCACCGCCTGCCGCGTCCTCCGCCCCATTAACCCCTTCCGCACCGTCACCCCCACCGCCCTCCGCGTCCTCCGCCCCATTAACCCCTTCCGCACCGTCACCCCCACCGCCTGCCGCGTCCTCCGCCCCATTAACCCCTTCCACACCGTGACCCCCACCATCTGTCGGGTCCTCTGCCCCATTGACCCCTTCCGCACCGTCACCCCACCGCCTGCCGCGTCCTCTGCCCCATTAACCCCTTCCGCACCGTCACCCCCACCGGCTGCCGCGTCCTCTGCCCCATTAACCCCTTCCGCACCGTCACCCCCACCGGCTGCCGGGACCTCCGCCCCATTAACCCCTTCCGCACCGTCACCCCCACCGCCTGCCGGGTCCTCCGCCCCATTAACCCCTTCCGCACCGTCACCCCCACCGCCTGCCGGCTCCTCCGCCCCATTAACCCCTTCCGCACCGTCACGCCCACCGCCTGCCGCGTCCTCCGCCCCATTAACCCCTTCCACACCGCCACCCCCACCGCCTACCGCGTCCTCCGCCCCATTAACCCCTTCCGCACCGTCACCCCCACCGCCTGCCGGGACCTCCGCCCCATTAACCCCTTCCTCACCGTCACCCCCACCGCCTGCCGCGTCCTCCGCCCCATTAACCCCTTCCGCACCGTCACCCCCACCGCCTGCCGCGTCCTCCGCCCCATTAACCCCTTCCGCACCGTCACCCCCACCGCCTGCCGGGTCCTCCGCCCCATTAACCCCTTCCACACCGTGACCCCCACAATCTGTCGGGTCCTCCGCCCCATTAACCCCTTCCTCACCGTCACCCCCACCGCCTGCCGCGTCCTCCGCCCCATTAACCCCTTCCGCACCGTCACCCCCACCGCCTGCTGGGACCTCCGCCCCATTAACCCCTTCCGCACCGTCACCCCCACCGCCTGCCAGGACCTCCGCTCCATTGACCCCTTCCGCACCGTCACCCCCACCGCCTGCCGGGTCCTCTGCCCCATTAACCCCTTCCGCACCGTCAAACCACCGGCTGCCGGGACCTCCGCCCCATTAACCCCTTCCGCACCCCCACCCCCACCGCCTGCCGGGTCCTCCGCCCCATTAACCCCTTCCGCACCATCACCCCCACCGCCTGCCGGGACCTCCGCCCCATTAACCCCTTCCTCACCGTCACCCCCACCGGCTGCCGCGTCCTCCGCCCCATTAACCCCTTCCTCACCGTCACCCCCACCGCCTGCCGGGACCTCCGCTCCATTGACCCCTTCCGCACTGTCACCCCCACCGCCTGCCGCGTCCTCCGCCCCATTAACCCCTTCCGCACCGTCACCCCCACCGCCTGCCGGGTCCTCTGCCCCATTAACCCCTTCCGCACCGTCACCCCCACCGCCTGCCGGGTCCTCCGCCCCATTAACCCCTTCCGCACCGTCACCCCCACCGCCTGCCGGTCCTCTGCCCCATTAACCCCTTCCGCACCGTCACCCCCACCGGCTGCCGGGTCCTCTGCCCCATTAACCCCTTCCGCACCGTCACCCCCACCGCCTGCCGGGTCCTCCGCCCCATTAACCCCTTCCGCACCGTCACTCCCACTGCCTGCCGCGTCCTCTGCCCCATTAACCCCTTCCTCACCGTCACCCCCACCGCCTGCCGGGACCTCCGCTCCATTGACCCCTTCCGCACCGTCACTCCCACCGCCTGCCGCGTCCTCTGCCCCATTAACCCCTTCCTCACCGTCACCCCCACCGCCTGCCGGGACCTCCGCTCCATTGACCCCTTCCGCACTGTCACCCCCACCGGCTGCCGGGACCTCCGCCCCATTAACCCCTTCCGTACCATCACCCCCACCGGCTGCCGGGACCTCCGCCCCATTAACCCCTTCCGCACCGTCACCCCCACCGCCTGCCGGGACCTCCCCCCATTCACCCCTTCCGCACCCCCACCCCCACCATCTGTCGGGTCCTCCACCCCATTGACCCCTTCCGCACCGTCACCCCCACCGCCTGCCGGGACCTCCGCCCCATTAATCCCTTCCGCACCGTCACCCCCACCGCCTGCCGGGACCTCCCCCCATTGACCGCTTCCGCACCCCCACCCCCACCATCTGTCGGGTCCTCCACCCCATTAACCCCTTCCGCACCGTCACCCCCACCGCCTGCCGGGACCTCCGCCCCATTGACCGCTTCTGCACCGTCACCCCCACCGCCTGCCGGGACCTCCGCCCCATTGACCCCTTCCGCACCCCCACCCTCACCACCTGCCAGGTCCTCCACCCCATTGACCCCTTCCACACCGTCACTCCCACCGGCTGCCGGGACCTCCGCCCCATTAACTGCTTCCGCACCGACACCCCCACCGCATGCGGGGTCCTCTGCCCCATTGATCCCTTCCGCACCGTCACTCCCACAGCCTGCCGGGTCCTCCGCCCCATTAACCCCTTCCGCACCGTCACCCCCACCGCCTGCCGCGTCCTCCGCCCCATTAACCCCTTCCGCACCGTCACCCCCACCGCCTGCCGGGACCTCCGCCCCATTAACCCCTTCCTCTCCGTCACCCCCACCGCCTGCCGCGTCCTCCGCCCCATTAACCCCTTCCACACCGTGACCCCCACCATCTGTCGGGTCCTCCGCCCCATTAACCCCTTCCGCACCGTCACCCCCACCGCCTGTCGGGTCCTCCGCCCCATTAACGCCTTCCGCACCGTCACCCCCACCGCCTGCCGCGTCCTCCGCCCCATTAACCCCTTCCGCACCGTCACCCCCACCGCCCTCCGCGTCCTCCGCCCCATTAACCCCTTCCACACCGTGACCCCCACCATCTGTCGGGTCCTCCGCCCCATTAACCCCTTCCTCACCATCACCCCCACCGCCTGCCGCGTCCTCCGCCCCATTAACCCCTTCCGCACCGTCATCCCCACCGCCTGCCGGGACCTCCGCCCCATTAACCCCTTCCGCACCGTCACCCCCACCGCCTGCCGGGACCTCCGCCCCATTAACCCCTTCCGCACCATCACCCCCACCGCCTGCCGCATCCTCCGCCCCATTAACCCCTTCCGCACCGTCACCCCCACCGCCCTCCGCGTCCTCCGCCCCATTAACCCCTTCCACACCGTGACCCCCACCATCTGTCGGCTCCTCCGCCCCATTAACCCCTTCCTCACCGTCACCCCCACCGCCTGCCGCGTCCTCCGCCCCATTAACCCCTTCCGCCCCATTAACCCCTTCCGCACCGTCACCCCCACCGCCTGCCGGGACCTCCGCCCCATTAACCCCTTCCGCACCGTCACCCCCACCGCCTGCCGGGACCTCCGCCCCATTAACCCCTTCCGCACCATCACCCCCACCGCCTGCCGCATCCTCCGCCCCATTAACCCCTTCCGCACCGTCACCCCCACTGCCTGCCGGGTCCTCTGCCCCATTAACCCCTTCCGCACCGTCACCCCCACCGGCTGCCGGGTCCTCTGCCCCATTAACCCCTTCCGCACCGTCACCCCCACCGCCCTCCGCGTCCTCCGCCCCATTAACCCCTTCCACACCGTCACGCCCACCGGCTGCCGGGACCTCCGCCCCATTAACTGCTTCCGCACCGACACCCCCACCGCATGCGGGGTCCTCTGCCCCATTGATCCCTTCCGCACCGTCACTCCCACAGCCTGCCGGGTCCTCCGCCCCATTAACCCCTTCCGCACCGTCACCCCCACCGCCTGCCGCGTCCTCCGCCCCATTAACCCCTTCCGCACCGTCACCCCCACCGCCTGCCGGGACCTCCGCCCCATTAACCCCTTCCTCTCCGTCACCCCCACCGCCTGCCGCGTCCTCCGCCCCATTAACCCCTTCCACACCGTGACCCCCACCATCTGTCGGGTCCTCCGCCCCATTAACCCCTTCCGCACCGTCACCCCCACCGCCTGTCGGGTCCTCCGCCCCATTAACCCCTTCCGCACCGTCACCCCCACCGCCTGCCGGGTCCTCCGCTCCATTAACCCCTTCCGCACCGTCACCGTCACCCCCACCGCCTGCTGGGACCTCCGCCCCATTAACCCCTTCCGCACCGTCACTCCCACCGTCTGCCGGGACCTCTGCCCCATTAGCCCCTTCCGCACTGTCACCCCCACCGCCTGCCGGGTCCTCCGCCCCATTAACCCCTTCCGCACCGTCACCCCCACCGCCTGCCGGGTCCTCTGCCCCATTAACCCCTTCCGCACCGTCAAACCACCGGCTGCCGGGACCTCCGCCCCATTAACCCCTTCCGTACCATCACCCCCACCGGCTGCCGGGACCTCCGCCCCATTAACCCCTTCCGCACCCCCACCCCCACCGCCTGCCGGGACCTCCGCTCCATTGACCCCTTCCGCACCGTCACCCCCACCGCCTGCCGGGACCTCCCCCCATTGACCCCTTCCGCACCCCCATCCCCACCATCTGTCGGGTCCTCCACCCCATTGACCCCTTCCGCACCGTCACCCCCACCGCCTGCCGGGATCTCCGCCCCATTAACCCCTTCCACACCGTGACCCCCACCATCTGTCGGGTCCTCCGCCCCATTAACCCCTTCCGCACCGTCACCCCCACCGCCTGTCGGGTCCTCCGCCCCATTAACGCCTTCCGCACCGTCACCCCCACCGCCTGCCGCGTCCTCCGCCCCATTAACCCCTTCCGCACCGTCACCCCCACCGCCCTCCGCGTCCTCCGCCCCATTAACCCCTTCCACACCGTGACCCCCACCATCTGTCGGGTCCTCCGCCCCATTAACCCCTTCCTCACCGTCACCCCCACCGCCTGCCGCGTCCTCCGCCCCATTAACCCCTTCCGCACCGTCACCCCCACCGCCTACCGGGACCTCCGCCCCATTAACCCCTTCCGCACCGTCACCCCCACCGCCTGCCGGGACCTCCGCCCCATTAACCCCTTCCGCACCATCACCCCCACCGCCTGCCGCATCCTCCGCCCCATTAACCCCTTCCGCACCGTCACCCCCACCGCCTGCCAGGTCCTCTGCCCCATTAACCCCTTCCGCACCGTCACCCCCACCGGCTGCCGGGTCCTCTGCCCCATTAACCCCTTCCGCACCGTCACCCCCACCGCCTGCCGCGTCCTCTGCCCCATTAACCCCTTCCTCACCGTCACCCCCACCGCCTGCCGGGACCTCCGCTCCATTGACCCCTTCCGCACCGTCACCCCCACCGCCTGCCGCGTCCTCCGCCCCATTAACCCCTTCCGCACCGTCACCCCCACCGCCTGCCGGTCCTCTGCCCCATTAACCCCTTCCGCACCGTCACCCCCACCGGCTGCCGGGTCCTCTGCCCCATTAACCCCTTCCGCACCGTCACCCCACCGCCTGCCGCGTCCTCTGCCCCATTAACCCCTTCCTCACCGTCACCCCCACCGCCTGCCGGGACCTCCGCTCCATTGACCCCTTCCGCACTGTCACCCCCACCGCCTGCCGGGTCCTCCGCCCCATTAACCCCTTCCGCACCGTCACCCCCACCGCCTGCCGGGTCCTCTGCCCCATTAACCCCTTCCGCACCGTCAAACCACCGGCTGCCGGGACCTCCGCCCCATTAACCCCTTCCGTACCATCACCCCCACCGGCTGCCGGGACCTCCGCCCCATTAACCCCTTCCGCACCCCCACCCCCACCGCCTGCCGGGACCTCCGCTCCATTGACCCCTTCCGCACCGTCACCCCCACCGCCTGCCGGGACCTCCCCCCATTGACCCCTTCCGCACCCCCATCCCCACCATCTGTCGGGTCCTCCACCCCATTGACCCCTTCCGCACCGTCACCCCCACCGCCTGCCGGGATCTCCGCCCCATTAACCCCTTCCGCACCGTCACCCCCACCGCCTGCCGGGACCTCCCCCCATTGACCCCTTCCGCACCCCCACCCCCACCATCTGTCGGGTCCTCCACCCCATTAACCCCTTCCGCACCGTCACCCCCACCGCCTGCCGGGTCCTCCGCTCCATTAACCCCTTCCGCACCGTCACCGTCACCCCCACCGCCTGCTGGGACCTCCGCCCCATTAACCCCTTCCGCACCGTCACTCCCACCGTCTGCCGGGACCTCTGCCCCATTAGCCCCTTCCGCACTGTGACCCCCACCGCCTGCCAGGTCCTCCGCCCCATTGACCCCTTCCGCACCGTGCCCCCAACGTCTGCCGGGTCCTCCGCCCTATTGACCCCTTCCGCACCCTCACCCCCACCGCATGCTGGGTCCTCCGCCCCATTAACCCCTTCCACACCGTTACCCCCACCACCTGCCGTGACCTCCACCCCATTAACCCCTTCCACACCGTTACCCCCACCACCTGCCGTGACCTCCACCCAATTGACCGCTTCAGCACTGTCACCCCCACCGGCTGCCGGGACCTCCACCCCATTGACCGCTTCCGCACCGTCACCCCCACCGCCTGCCGGGACCTCCGCCCCATTGACCGCTTCTGCACCGTCACCCCCACCGCCTGCCAGGTCCTCCACCCCATTGACCCCTTCCACACCGTCACCCCCACCGCCTGCCAGGACCTCCACTCCATTGACCCCTTCCGCACCCCCACCCTCACCACCTGCCAGGTCCTCCACCCCATTGACCCCTTCCACACCGTCACCCCCACCGGCTGCCGGTACCTCCGCCCCATTAACTGCTTCCGCACCGACACCCCCACCGCATGTGGGGTCCTCTGCCCCATTGATCCCTTCCGCACCGTCACTCCCACCGTCTGCCGGGACCTCTGCCCCATTAGCCCCTTCCGCACCGTCACCCCCACCGCCTGCCGGGTCCTCCGCTCCATTAACCCCTTCCTCACCGTCACCGTCACCCCCACCGCCTGCTGGGACCTCCGCCCCATTAACCCCTTCCACACCGTCACCCCCACCGCCTGCCGGGTCCTCCGCCCCATTAACCCCTTCCGCACCATCACCCCCACCGCCTGCCGGGACCTCCGCCCCATTAACCCCTTCCTCACCGTCACCCCCACCGGCTGCCACGTCCTCCGCCCCATTAACCCCTTCCTCACCGTCACCCCCACCGCCTGCCGGGACCTCCGCTCCATTGACCCCTTCCGCACCGTCACCCCCACCGCCTGCCGCGTCCTCCGCCCCATTAACCCCTTCCGCACCGTCACCCCCACCGCCTGCCGGGTCCTCCGCCCCATTAACCCCTTCCGCACCGTCACCCCCACCCCCTGCCGGTCCTCTGCCCCATTAACCCCTTCCGCACCGTCACCCCCACCGGCTGCCGGGTCCTCTGCCCCATTAACCCCTTCCGCACCGTCACCCCCACCGCCTGCCGGGTCCTCCGCCCCATTAACCCCTTCCGCACCGTCACTCCCACCGCCTGCCGCGTCCTGTGCCCCATTAACCCCTTCCTCACCGTCACCCCCGCCGCCTGCCGGGACCTCCGCTCCATTGACCCCTTCCGCACTGTCACCGCCACCGCCTGCCGGGTCCTCCGCCCCATTAACCCCTTCCGCGCCGTCACCCCCACCGCCTGCCGGGTCCTCTGCCCCATTAACCCCTTCCGCACCTTCAAACCACCGGCTGCCGGGACCTCCGCCCCATTAACCCTTTCCGTACCATCACCCCCACCGGCTGCCGGGACCTCCGCCCCATTAACCCCTTCCGCACCGTCACCCCCACCGCCTGCCGGGACCTCCCCCCATTCACCCCTTCCGCACCCCCACCCCCACCATCTGTCGGGTCCTCCACCCCATTGACCCCTTCCGCACCGTCACCCCCAGCGCCTGCCGGGACCTCCGCCCCATTAATCCCTTCCGCACCGTCACCCCCACCGCCTGCCGGGACCTCCCCCCATTGACCGCTTCCGCACCCCCACCCCCACCCTCTGTCGGGTCCTCCGCCCCATTAACCCCTTCCGCGCCGTCACCCCCACCGCCTGCCGGGTCCTCTGCCCCATTAACCCCTTCCGCACCTTCAAACCACCGGCTGCCGAGACCTCCGCCCCATTAACCCCTTCCGTACCATCACCCCCACCGGCTGCCGGGACCTCCGCCCCATTAACCCCTTCCGCACCGTCACCCCCACCGCCTGCCGGGACCTCCCCCCATTCACCCCTTCCGCACCCCCACCCCCACCATCTGTCGGGTCCTCCACCCCATTGACCCCTTCCGCACCGTCACCCCCAGCGCCTGCCGGGACCTCCGCCCCATTAATCCCTTCCGCACCGTCACCCCCACCGCCTGCCGGGACCTCCCCCCATTGACCGCTTCCGCACCCCCACCCCCACCATCTGTCGGGTCCTCCACCCCATTAACCCCTTCCGCACCGTCACCCCCACCGCCTGCCGGGACCTCCCCACATTGACCCCTTCCGCACCCCCACCCCCACCATCTGTCGGGTCCTCCACCCCATTAACCCCTTCCGCACCGTCACCCCCACCGCCTGCCGGGACCTCCACTCCATTGATCCCTTCCGCACCGTCACTCCCACCGCCTGACGGGTCCTCCACCCCATTAACCCCTTCCGCACCGTCACCCCCACCACCTGCCGGGTCCTCCGCCCCATTGACCCCTTCCGCACCGTCACCCCTACCGCCTGCCGGGTCCTCCGCTCCATTAACCCCTTCCTCACCGTCACCGTCACCCCCACCGCCTGCTGGGACCTCCGCCCCATTAACCCCTTCCACACCGTCACTCCCACCGTCTGCCGGGACCTCTGCCCCATTAGCCCCTTCCGCACCGTCACCCCCACTGCCTGCCGGGTCCTCCGCCCCATTGCCCCCTTCCGCACCGTGACCCCCACCGCCTGCCAGGTTCTCCGCCCCATTGACCCCTTCCGCACCGTCACCCCCACCGCCTGCCGGGACCTCCGCTCCATTGACCCCTTCCGCACTGTCACCCCCACCGGCTGCCGGGACCTCCGCCCCATTAATCCCTTCCGCACCGTCACCCCCACCGCCTGTCGGGACCTCCGCCCCATTAATCCCTTCCGCACCGTCACCCCCACCGCCTGCCGGGACCTCCCCCCATTGACCCCTTCCGCACCCCCACCCCCACCATCTGTCGGGTCCTCCACCCCATTTACCCCTTCCGCACCGTCACCCCCACCGCCTGCCGGGTCCTCCGCCCCATTAACCCCTTCCGCACCGTCACCCCCACTGCCTGCCGGGTCCTCTGCCCCATTAACCCCTTCCGCACCGTCACCCCCACCGCCTGCCGGGACCTCCGCCCCATTAACCCCTTCCTCTCCGTCACCCCCAACGCCTGCCGCGTCCTCCGCCCCATTAACCCCTTCCGCACCGTCACCCCCACCGCCTGCCGGGTCCTCCGCCCCATTAACCCCTTCCGCACCATCACCCCCACCGCCTGCCGGGACCTCCGCCCCATTAACCCCTTCCTCACCGTCACCCCCACCGGCTGCCACGTCCTCCGCCCCATTAACCCCTTCCTCACCGTCACCCCCACCGCCTGCCGGGACCTCCGCTCCATTGACCCCTTCCGCACCGTCACCCCCACCGCCTGCCGCGTCCTCCGCCCCATTAACCCCTTCCGCACCGTCACCCCCACCGCCTGCCGGGTCCTCTGCCCCATTAACCCCTTCCGCACCGTCACCCCCACCGCCTGCCGGGTCCTCCGCCCCATTAACCCCTTCCGCACCGTCACCCCCACCCCCTGCCGGTCCTCTGCCCCATTAACCCCTTCCGCACCGTCACCCCCACCGGCTGCCGGGTCCTCTGCCCCATTAACCCCTTCCGCACCGTCACCCCCACCGCCTGCCGGGTCCTCCGCCCCATTAACCCCTTCCGCACCGTCACTCCCACCGCCTGCCGCGTCCTCTGCCCCATTAACCCCTTCCTCACCGTCACCCCCACCGCCTGCCGGGACCTCCGCTCCATTGACCCCTTCCGCACTGTCACCGCCACCGCCTGCCGGGTCCTCCGCCCCATTAACCCCTTCCGCGCCGTCACCCCCACCGCCTGCCGGGTCCTCTGCCCCATTAACCCCTTCCGCACCTTCAAACCACCGGCTGCCGGGACCTCCGCCCCATTAACCCCTTCCGTACCATCACCCCCACCGGCTGCCGGGACCTCCGCCCCATTAACCCCTTCCGCACCGTCACCCCCACCGCCTGCCGGGACCTCCCCCCATTCACCCCTTCCGCACCCCCACCCCCACCATCTGTCGGGTCCTCCACCCCATTGACCCCTTCCGCACCGTCACCCCCACCGCCTGCCGGGACCTCCGCCCCATTAATCCCTTCCGCACCGTCACCCCCACCGCCTGCCGGGACCTCCCCCCATTGACCGCTTCCGCACCCCCACCCCCACCATCTGTCGGGTCCTCCACCCCATTAACCCCTTCCGCACCGTCACCCCCACCGCCTGCCGGGACCTCCCCCCATTGACCCCTTCCGCACCCCCACCCCCACCATCTGTCGGGTCCTCCACCCCATTAACCCCTTCCGCACCGTCACCCCCACCGCCTGCCGGGACCTCCGCCCCATTGACCGCTTCTGCACCGTCACCCCCACTGCCTGCCGGGACCTCCACTCCATTAACCCCTTCCGCACCGTCACCCCCACCACCTGCCGGGTCCTCCGCCCCATTGACCCCTTCCGCACCGTCACCCCTACCGCCTGCTGGGACCTCCGCCCCATTAACCCCTTCCACACCGTCACTCCCACCGTCTGCCGGGACCTCTGCCCCATTAGCCCCTTCCACACCGTCACCCCCACTGCCTGCCGGGTCCTCCGCCCCATTGCCCCCTTCCGCACCGTGACCCCCACCGCCTGCCAGGTCCTCCGCCCCATTGACCCCTTCCGCACCGTCACCCCCACCGCCTGCCGGGACCTCCGCTCCATTGACCCCTTCCGCACTGTCACCCCCACCGGCTGCCGGGACCTCCGCCCCATTAATCCCTTCCGCACCGTCACCCCCACCGCCTGCCGGGACCTCCCCCCATTGACCCCTTCCGCACCCCCACCCCCACCATCTGTCGGGTCCTCCACCCCATTTACCCCTTCCGCACCGTCACCCCCACCGGCTGCCGGGACCTCCGCCCCATTAACCCCTTCCGCACCGTCACCCCCACCGCCTGCCGGGACCTCCGCCCCATTGACCCCTTCCGCACCGTCACCCCCACCGCCTGCCGGGTCCTCCGCTCCATTAACCCCTTCCTCACCGTCACCGTCACCCCCACCGCCTGCTGGAACCTCCGCCCCATTAACCCCTTCCACACCGTCACTCCCACCGTCTGCCGGGACCTCTGCCCCATTAGCCCCTTCCGCACCGTCACCCCCACTGCCTGCCGGGTCCTCCGCCCCATTGCCCCCTTCCGCACCGTGACCCCCACCGCCTGCCAGGTCCTCCGCCCCATTGACCCCTTCCGCACCGTGCCCCCAACGTCTGCCGGGTCCTCCGCCCTATTGACCCCTTCCGCACCCTCACCCCCACCGCATGCTGGGTCCTCCGCCCCATTGACCCCTTCCGCGACATCACCCCCACCGCCTGCCGGGACCTCCGCCCCATTAACCCCTTCCGCACCGTCACCCCCACCGCCGTCCGCGTTCTCCGCCCCATTAACCCCTTCCGCACCGTCACCCCCACCGCCTGCCGTGACCTCCACCCCATTGACCGCTTCCGCACCGTCACCCCCACCGCCTGCCTGGACCTCCGCCCCATTGACCGCTTCTGCACCGTCACCCCCACTGCCTGCCGGGACCTCCACTCCATTGACCCCTTCCGCACCCCCACCCCCACCGCCTGCCTGTTCCTCCGCCCCATTAACCCCTTCCGCACCGTGACCCCCACCATCTGTCGGGTTCTCCGCCCCATTGACCCCTTCCGCACCGTCACCCCCACCGCCTGCCAGGACCTCCGCTCCATTGACCCCTTCCGCACCGTCACCCCCACCGCCTGCCGGGTCCTCTGCCCCATTAACCCCTTCCGCACCGTCAAACCACCGGCTGCCGGGACCTCCGCCCCATTAACCCCTTCCGCACCCCCACCCCCACCGCCTGCCGGGTCCTCCGCCCCATTAACCCCTTCCGCACCATCACCCCCACCGCCTGCCGGGACCTCCGCCCCATTAACCCCTTCCTCACCGTCACCCCCACCGGCTGCCGCGTCCTCCGCCCCATTAACCCCTTCCTCACCGTCACCCCCACCGCCTGCCGGGACCTCCGCTCCATTGACCCCTTCCGCACTGTCACCCCCACCGCCTGCCGCGTCCTCCGCCCCATTAACCCCTTCCGCACCGTCACCCCCACCGCCTGCCGGGTCCTCTGCCCCATTAACCCCTTCCGCACCGTCACCCCCACCGCCTGCCGGGTCCTCCGCCCCATTAACCCCTTCCGCACCGTCACCCCCACCGCCTGCCGGTCCTCTGCCCCATTAACCCCTTCCGCACCGTCACCCCCACCGGCTGCCGGGTCCTCTGCCCCATTAACCCCTTCCGCACCGTCACCCCCACCGCCTGCCGGGTCCTCCGCCCCATTAACCCCTTCCGCACCGTCACTGCCACCGCCTGCCGCGTCCTCTGCCCCATTAACCCCTTCCTCACCGTCACCCCCACCGCCTGCCGGGACCTCCGCTCCATTGACCCCTTCCGCACCGTCACTCCCACCGCCTGCCGCGTCCTCTGCCCCATTAACCCCTTCCTCACCGTCACCCCCACCGCCTGCCGGGACCTCCGCTCCATTGACCCCTTCCGCACTGTCACCCCCACCGGCTGCCGGGACCTCCGCCCCATTAACCCGTTCCGTACCATCACCCCCACCGGCTGCCGGGACCTCCGCCCCATTAACCCCTTCCGCACCGTCACCCCCACCGCCTGCCGGGACCTCCCCCCATTCACCCCTTCCGCACCCCCACCCCCACCATCTGTCGGGTCCTCCACCCCATTGACCCCTTCCGCACCGTCACCCCCACCGCCTGCCGGGACCTCCGCCCCATTAATCCCTTCCGCACCGTCACCCCCACCGCCTGCCGGGACCTCCCCCCATTGACCGCTTCCGCACCCCCACCCCCACCATCTGTCGGGTCCTCCACCCCATTAACCCCTTCCGCACCGTCACCCCCACCGCCTGCCGGGACCTCCCCCCATTGACCCCTTCCGCACCCCCACCCCCACCATCTGTCGGGTCCTCCACCCCATTAACCCCTTCCGCACCGTCACCCCCACCGCCTGCCGGGACCTCCGCCCCATTGACCGCTTCTGCACCGTCACCCCCACTGCCTGCCGGGACCTCCACTCCATTGATCCCTTCCGCACCGTCACTCCCACCGCCTGACGGGTCCTCCACCCCATTAACCCCTTCCGCACCGTCACCCCCACCACCTGCCGGGTCCTCCGCCCCATTGACCCCTTCCGCACCGTCACCCCTACCGCCTGCCGGGTCCTCCGCTCCATTAACCCCTTCCTCACCGTCACCGTCACCCCCACCGCCTGCTGGGACCTCCGCCCCATTAACCCCTTCCACACCGTCACTCCCACCGTCTGCCGGGACCTCTGCCCCATTAGCCCCTTCCGCACCGTCACCCCCACTGCCTGCCGGGTCCTCCGCCCCATTGCCCCCTTCCGCACCGTGACCCCCACCGCCTGCCGGGACCTCCGCTCCATTGACCCCTTCCGCACTGTCACCCCCACCGGCTGCCGGGACCTCCGCCCCATTAATCCCTTCCGCACCGTCACCCCCACCGCCTGCCGGGACCTCCCCCCATTGACCCCTTCCGCACCCCCACCCCCACCATCTGTCGGGTCCTCCACCCCATTTACCCCTTCCGCACCGTCACCCCCACCGGCTGCCGGGACCTCCGCCCCATTGACCCCTTCCGCACCGTCACCCCCACCGCCTGCCGGGTCCTCCGCTCCATTAACCCCTTCCTCACCGTCACCGTCACCCCCACCGCCTGCTGGAACCTCCGCCCCATTAACCCCTTCCACACCGTCACTCCCACCGTCTGCCGGGACCTCTGCCCCATTAGCCCCTTCCGCACCGTCACCCCCACTGCCTGCCGGGTCCTCCGCCCCATTGCCCCCTTCCGCACCGTGACCCCCACCGCCTGCCAAGTCCTCCGCCCCATTGACCCCTTCCGCACCGTGCCCCCAACGTCTGCCGGGTCCTCCGCCCTATTGACCCCTTCCGCACCCTCACCCCCACCGCATGCTGGGTCCTCCGCCCCATTGACCCCTTCCGCGACATCACCCCCACCGCCTGCCGGGACCTCCGCCCCATTAACCCCTTCCACACCGTTACCCCCACCACCTGCCGTGACCTCCACCCCATTGACCGCTTCCGCACCGTCACCCCCACCGCCTGCCTGGACCTCCGCCCCATTGACCGCTTCTGCACCGTCACCCCCACTGCCTGCCGGGACCTCCACTCCATTGACCCCTTCCGCACCCCCACCCCCACCGCCTGCCTGTTCCTCCGCCCCATTAACCCCTTCCGCACCGTGACCCCCACCATCTGTCGGGTTCTCCGCCCCATTGACCCCTTCCGCACCGTCACCCCCACCGCCTGCCAGGACCTCCGCTCCATTGACCCCTTCCGCACCGTCACCCCCACCGCCTGCCGGGTCCTCTGCCCCATTAACCCCTTCCGCACCGTCAAACCACCGGCTGCCGGGACCTCCGCCCCATTAACCCCTTCCGCACCCCCACCCCCACCGCCTGCCGGGACCTCCGCCCCATTAACCCCTTCCGCACCGTCACCCCCACCGCCTGCCTGGACCTCCGCCCCATTGACCGCTTCTGCACCGTCACCCCCACTGCCTGCCGGGACCTCCACTCCATTGACCCCTTCCGCACCCCCACCCCCACCGCCTGCCTGTTCCTCCGCCCCATTAACCCCTTCCGCACCGTGACCCCCACCATCTGTCGGGTTCTCCGCCCCATTGACCCCTTCCGCACCGTGACCCCCACCACCTGCCGGTTCCTCCACCCCATTGACCCCTTCCGCACCGTCACCCCCACTGCCTGCCGGGACCTCCACTCCATTGACCCCTTCCGCACCCCCACCCCCACCGCCTGCCTGTTCCTCCGCCCCATTAACCCCTTCCGCACCGTGACCCCCACCATCTGTCGGGTTCTCCGCCCCATTGACCCCTTCCGCACCGTGACCCCCACCACCTGCCGGTTCCTCCACCCCATTGACCCCTTCCGCACCGTCACCCCCACCGCCTGCCGGGTCCTCCGCTCCAGTAACCCCTTCCTCACCGTCACCGTCACCCCCACCGCCTGCCAGGACCTCCGCCCCATTAACCCCTTCCGCACCGTGACCCCCACCGCCTGCCAGGACCTCCGCCCCATTGACCCCTTCCGCACCGTGCCCCCAACGTCTGCCGGGTCCTCCGCCCTATTGACCCCTTCCGCACCCTCACCCCCACCGCATGCTGGGTCCTCCTCCCCATTGACCCCTTCCACACCGTTACCCCCACCACCTGCCGTGACCTCCGCCCCATTGACCCCTTCCACACCCCCACCCCCACCGCCTGCCTGTTCCTCCGCCCCATTAACCCCTTCCTCACCGTCACCGTCACCCCCACCGCCTGCCAGGACCTCCGCTCCATTGACCCCTTCCGCACCGTCACCCCCACTGCCTGCCGGGTCCTCCGCCCCATTGCCCCCTTCCGCACCGTGACCCCCACCACCTGCCAGGTCCTCCGCCCCATTGACCCCTTCCGCACCGTGCCCCCAACGTCTGCCGGGTCCTCCGCCCTATTGACCCCTTCCGCACCCTCACCCCCACCACCTGCCGGTTCCTCCACCCCATTGACCCCTTCCGCACCGTCACCCCCACCGCCTGCCGGGTCCTCCGCTCCAGTAACCCCTTCCTCACCGTCACCCCCACCACCTGCCGGGTCCTCCGCTCCAGTAACCCCTTCCGCACCCCCACCCCCACCGCCTGCCTGTTCCTCCGCCCCATTAACCCCTTCCTCACCGTCACCGTCACCCCCACCGCCTGCCAGGACCTCCGCTCCATTGACCCCTTCCGCACCGTCACCCCCACTGCCTGCCGGGTCCTCCGCCCCATTGCCCCCTTCCGCACCGTGACCCCCACCACCTGCCAGGTCCTCCGCCCCATTGACCCCTTCCGCACCGTGACCCCCACCATCTGTCGGGTTCTCCGCCCCATTAACCCCTTCCGCACCGTCACCCCCACCGCCTGCCGGGTCCTCCGCTCCATTAACCCCTTCCTCACCATCACCCCCACCTCCTGCCGGTCCCATTAACTCCCTCCACATACACACCCTGCCTTCCAGGGCCACCACCCCATTAACCTCTTCCACACCACCACCTGTTGGGGCCTTCACCCCATTAACTACTTCCGAGACATCATTCCCCGCACTGCCCACTGGGGCCCGTGCCCTATTGACCCCTTTAGCACTACCCCCCGCCACTCCCCCCTGGGACCACTGCCCCATTAGTCCCTTCTGCGACGTCTTCCTCCCCACCTCCTTCACTGCCAGCTGGGGGCATTGCCCCATTAATCCCTTCCACACCACCACTGCCTGCTGGGCCTACTATAAGAACGGCCAGACTGGGTCAGACCAAATGTCCATCTATTCCAGTATCCTGTCTTCCAACAGTAACCAATGCCAGGTGCCCCAGAGGGAATGAACAGGTAATCATCAAGTGATCCATCCCCTGTCACCCATTCCCAGCTTCTGGCAAACAGAGACTAGGGGCACCATCCCTATCTATCTTGGCTAATAGCCATTGATGAACTTGATGAACCATTGATGCGCCACGAATTTATCTAGTTCTTTTGAACCCTGTTATAGTCCTGGCCTTCACAACATTCTCTGGCAAGGAGTTCCATAGGTTGACTATGCGTTGTATGAAAAATAACTTCCTTTAGTTTGTTTTAAACCTGCTACCTTTTAATTTCATTTGCTGATCCCTAGTTCTTGCGTTATGAGAAGGAGTAAATAACACTTCCTTATTTATTTTCTCCACACCAGTCAAGATTTTATAGACCTCTATCATATCCCCCCTTAGTCATCTCTTTTCCAAACTGAAAAGGCCCAGTCTTATTAATCTCTCTTTATATGAAAGCCATTCCATACAAGAAGATATTTTTGTTGCCCTTTTCTGTATATTTTCCAATTCCAATATATATTTTTGTGATGGGGCAACCATATCTGCACGCAATATTCAATATGTAAGGGTACCATGGATTTATATGGGGCAATATGATAGTTTCTGTCTTATTATCTATCCTTTTCTTAATAATTCCCAACATTCTGTTCGCTTTTTTGACTGCTGCTGCACATTGAGTGGATGTTTTCAGGGAACTATTCACAATGACTCCAAGATCGCTTTCTTGAGTGGTAACAGCTAATTAAACCCCATCATTATATATGTATAGTTGGGATTATGTTTTCCAACGTGCATTACTTTGCATTTATCAACATTGAATTTCATCTGCCATTTTGTTGCCCAGTCACCCAGTTCTGTGAGATCCTTTTGTAGTTTTTCTCAGTCTGCCTGGGACTTAACTATCTTGATTAGTTTTGTATCATCTGCAAATTTTGCAACCTCACTGTTTACCCCTTCTTCCAGATCATTTATGAATATGTTGAATAGAACTGGCTCCAGTACAGACGCCTGGGGGACACCACTATTTACCTCTCTCCATTCTGAAAACTGACCATGTATTCCTACCATTTGTTTCCTATCTTTTAACAAGTTACCCGGGGTGAAAGTAAGTTAGAGGACTTACCGGTATGCCGGAGTCCTGAGCAGTGGGCGTGGCCTCAACCGGAAGAGGCGTGGCCTTACCATGAAGAGGCGGGGCCTTAAATCTCTGGGCCCTGTAAATCTTGATTTAAAGGGCCAGGGCTCCAGCTGCGGTAATGGCAGCTGGGAGCCCAGCACCCTTTAAATCACCCCCGAGCTACCAGCTGCAGAGGTGGCTGGGAACCCCATGGCTCGGGGGCGATTTAAAGGGCCCAGGGCTCCAGCTGCCGCTACCGCAGCGGAGCCCCAGGCCCTTTAAATCACTGAGGAGCCCTGGGGGCTCCCAGCTGCCACCGCTACCCCGGGGCTCTGGGCTCTGGCAGAGCTTTAAAGGGCCTGGGGCTCCACTGTGGTAGCGGCTGCTGGAGCCCCGAGCCCTTTAAATCCCTGCCTGAGCCCTGCTGCCCGAGCCCTGGGGTAGTGGCAGCCGGGCTCCGTCGGGGATTTAAAGGACCCCAGGGCTCCAGCCGCCGCTACTGCCCCAGCCCTTTAAATCCACTCCAGAGCCCCACCGCTGCTACCCCAGGGCTTCGGCAGCAGGGCTCTGGCGGGGATTTAAAGGCCAGGGGCAGTTGCGGCTGCTGGAGCTCTGGGGCCCTTTAAATCCCCACCAGAGCCCCCCCCACCCCTACCCCAGGGCTCGGGCAGCAGGGCTCAGGCGGGGATTTAAAGGGCCCCAGGGGGGGGGTAGCAGCAGCTGGAGCTCCGGGGCCCTTTAAATCCCTGCCAGAGCCCCGCCGCTGCTACCCCAGGGCTTCGGCAGCAGGGCTCAGGTGGAGATTTAAAGGGCCAGGGCGGTAGCAATGGCTGGAGTTCCGGGGCCCTTTAAATCCCCGCTGTAGCCCTGCTGCTGCTACCCCAGGGCTTTAAATTGCCCTCTGGGAAAGCTGGTGCCGGTATGGCACACCGGCTCTTACTGGTACACCATACTGGGGTATACCGGCTTACTTTCACCTCTTCAGTTACCGATCCATGAGATTCCATCTTATCCCATGATAGCTTACTTTGCTTAAGAGCCTTTGTCGAAGGCTTTCTGAAAATCTAAGTACACTATATCCCCCTTGTCCATGCTTGTTGACCCCCTCAAAAATTCTGGTAGGATGATGAGGCATGATTTCATTCTACAAAAACCATGTTGACTCTTCCCCAACAAATTATGTTCATCTATGTGTCTGACAATTTTGTTCTTTACTATGGTTTCAACCAGTTTGCCCAGTACTGAAGTCAGGCTTACCAGCCTGTAATTGCTGGGATCACCTCTGGAGCCCTTTTAAAAAATTGGCATCATAGTAGCTATCCTCCCGTCATTTGGTACAGAAGCTGATTTAAATGATAGGTTACAAACTACAGTTAAAAGAAAAGGAGGACTTGTGACACCTTAGAGACTAACCAATTTATCTGAGCATAAGCTTTTTGAGCTACAGCTCACTTCATCAGATGCATACTGTGGAAACTGCAGAAGACATTATATACACAGAGACCAGGAAACAATACCTCCTCCCACCCCACTCTCCTGCTGGTAATAGCTTATCTAAAGTGATCACTCTCCTTACAATGTGTATGATAATCAAGTTGGGCCATTTCCAGCACAAATCCAGGTTTTCTCACGCTCCGCCCCCCCCCCCCACAAAGTCACTCTCCTGCTGGTAATAGCCCATCCAAAGTGATCACTCTCTTTACAACGTGTATGATAATCAAGGTGGGCCATTTCCAGCACAAATCCAGGTTTTCTCACCCTCCGCCCTCCCCCGCCACAAACTCACTCTTCTGCTGGTAATAGCTTATCCAAAGTGACCACTCTCCTTACAATGTGTATGATAATCAAGGTGGGCCATTTCCAGCACAAATCCAGGTTTTCTCACCCCCCCCCCCCAAAACACACACACACAAACTCACTCTCCTGCAGTTAGTAGTTCTACAATTTCACATATGAGTTCCTTCAGAACTCTTGGATGTACTGAATACCATCTGGTCCTGGTAACGTATTACTGTTTAGTTTGTCAGTTTGCTCCGAAACCTCCTCTAATGACACCTCAATCTGGGACAGTTCCTCAGATTTGTTACGTAAAAAGAATGGCTCAGGTTTGGGAATCTCCCTCACATCCTCAGCCATGAAGACCAATGCAAAGAACTCATTTAGTTTCTCTGCAATGGCCTTATCATCCTTGAGTGCTCCTTTAGCATCTTGATTGTCCAGTGGCCCCACTGTTTTTAGCAGGCTTCCTGCTTCTTATGTACTTAAAACATTTTTTGCTATTACTTTTTGAGTCTTTGGCTAGCTGTTCTTCAAATTCTTTTTTGGCCTTCTTAATTATATTTTTACACTTCATTTGCCAGTGTTTATGCTCCTTTCTATTTTCCTCACTAGGATTTAACTTCCACTTTTTAAAGGACGCCATTTTGCCTCACACTGCTTCTTTTACTTTGTTGTTTAGCCATGGTGGCACTTTCGGGGTTCTCTTACTATGTTTTTTTAATTTGGGGTATACATTTAAATTGAGCCTCTATTATGGTGTCTTTAAAAAGTTTCCATGCAGCTTGCAGGGATTTCACTTTTGGCACTGTACCCTTTAATTTCTGTTTAACTAACTTCCTCATTTTTGTGAAGTCCCTCTTTCTCAAATTAAATGCTCTAGTGTTGGGCTGCTAATGTATTTTCCCCACCACAGGGATGTTACATTTAAGTGTATTGTGGTCACTATTACCAAGCAGTCCAACTATATTCACCTCTTGTCAATGTGGGGATAGTTGAAATCTCCCATTATTATTGAGATTTTTATTTTTATGAAGCCTATGAAGCCTCTAATCTCCCTGAGCATTTCACAGTCACAATCACCATCCTGGTCAGTTGGTCGGTTATATATCCCTACTGCTATATTCTTATTATTAGAGCATGGAATTACTATCCATAGAGATTCTTTGGTAAAGTTTGGTTCATTTAAGATTTTTACTTCATTTGATTCTACACTTTCTTTCACATATAGTACCACTTCCCCATCACCGCCCCATTAATTCCTTCTGCACCCCTCCCCCCACTCCCTGCCAGGGCAACAGCCCCATTAACAGCTTCCACGCCATCACCCTCCCACACACTTCCTGCTGGGACCATCATTGCAATAACTCTTTCCATGCCACCCCGCCCTCACTACCCACTGGGGCCACTGCCCCATTAAGCACTTCCATTCCATGACACCCCCCAAATTCCACACCGCCACTGCCTGCCGGGGCCACCACCACATTAACTCCTTCCACACCAAGCCCCGCCCCCCCCGGGCCACTGCTCCATTAACCCTTTCTACACCATCACTCCCACTGCCCACCAGTGCCACTGCCCCATTTACCCCTTCCATGCCACATCCCCGCCCTGCTGGCTGGGGGCACCTCCCAATTAACCTCTTCCGTGCCACCCCCCCACCTGCCGGGGCCACCCCCCCATTAACCCCTTCCACACCACCACTGCCTGCACCCCATTAACCACTTCTGAACCATTACCCTGCCCGCCCGGGGCCTCTGCCCCATTAACCGCTTCCACACCACCACCCCACACTGCGTGCCGGGGCCACTGCCGCATTAACCCCTTCCATGCCATCATCCCCCACTCCCTGCAGGGGCCATCTCCCCATTAACCTCTTCTGTGACATCACCCCCACTCCCCACTAGGTCCACGGTCCCATTAACTCCTTCTACACCACCCTCTCCACTGGCCCATGAGGCCACCGCTCTATTAACCCCTTCCACAGCACCATTCCCCCACAGCCTGCCGGGGCCACTGCCCCCATTAACCACGTCTGCTCGAACACCCCCACTGCCTGCCAGCACCACCACCCCATTAACCCTTTCAGCGCCATTCCCCCTCTCCCCCACACTCCCCACTGGTGGCACCTCCCCATTAACCCTTTCTGTGCCATCCCACCAGTGCCTGCTGGGGCCACAGCCCTATTAACCCCTTCCACACCATCACCTCCCCACCTGCCAGCTGGGGCCACCGTCCCGTTAACCACTTCCACACCACCACCCCCACTGCCTGCCAGGGCATGGCCCCCTTAAGCCCTTCCGGGCCAGCAAGCCCCCATTGTTCCCCATTAACCCCTTTTCCCCCACTGCTCACCAGGGCCATTGCCCCATTAACCCCTTCCGCACAACCCCCCACTGCCTGTCAGAGTCATCACCCCATTAACCGCTTCTGCCCCATTTCCTCCCTAAACTGCCTTCCAGGACCACCGCCCCATTAACCCCTTTCGCACCACCCCCATGGCACTCTGTGCCTCAAAACAGTACACTGGAGTCTCCATATTCACCAGTGTCATATGCTTATGCTTTGTTTAATATAACATATTATTATTCAGATATCATATGAAAAGTTATGATCTGCTGAAACCCATCGTTCTGCTCAAGTGTTTATATCACTAGTATGTAGAGTTATGAAATTGTGCTCTATGGTTGTTACTGAAATATGCTGTACATTTGCTAACGGCATGCAAAGGATTCTGCTCTGGTGGGTGTCGACCATCAATCAGCTATGTGACTCAACTATGCAAACACCACACTATGGGATTGGGAACTGCTCTATCACTATGATGTCGGGGTTGCTTGTTCACTGCAAAAGCCCACCAGGGCATGCCTAGGCTAGTGTGTGCCAGGCATATGGGCCAAGGGTATAAAGTAAGGAACAGTTGCAGCATGAGGGGGCCTTTCTCCTCCCTCACCTATGCTGGAAACAACCATGACACCAAGAAGATGAAGATCATCGGAAGAGACTGGCCCAGGCTTCAAGGGGGAACTCTGAGCATTAAGAACTATAACATCCAGTGCGGTAAGAACATTGCTTGATCTAAATACTGTCTAGTGTGATAAGGCTTAAGATTTAGATTGTGCACATATTTTTATTTTCTTTGGTAACCATCTCTGTCCTTTTATGCCCTTTTAATCACTTAAAACCTATCTTTGTGTAATTAATAAACCTATTTTATATTTTACCTATGTAACCATTCTGCTAGGTGGAACTGGCAGCGAACAGGGCTGGGTTCAATATCTAGGGGTTCCTTTCCATCAATACCACACCGAACCGGCTCGAGCCCCAATCCAGTAACCTGGGAAAATTACACACTACTCCTGGGTGCCTCTGAGAGGCGATACTTCCCCACTCAGAAGCACAGAGTCTGAGTGTTGAAAATAAATTTTTAATGAAAGGAGGGAAGTCACCTGACATTAATTAGGAAAAATTCCACAAGCAGGATTCATAACCATAGAATTGCGAGCAGGACACCCACCCCAGAGTGCATGGGGCAGTGCCTTCCGCCTCATGTTCTTGAGTTCTACAACTAAAAGTTCCTTTTCTGTGCCCCTCTGTGCTCCCTCACCACACCTCACTCACAGGGTTCAGAGGCGCATCTATGTGCGTTCACCTCCCACCCGGGGAAGAAGGCACCTTGCTTGCTCCGCCATCTGAGCACTTGCTTTGGCTGGCCTCCCTGGCAGCCACTGCTCCTTGCTGCCTGACCACTCCACCAGCCGTGGTTCCTCTCCGCTGGCCATCCCACCAGCTGCTGTTCCTCTCCGCTGGCTGTCCTGCCAGCCACTCATTCTGCTCACCAGCCACTCCGCCAACCGACTGTCAGTCACCTTCTGCTGTCACCTGCCTCTCTGCTGTAACCTCTGCACATCAGTCTCTTAGTAATTTTCAGCTCTTAGGAGGCTGGAAAGAAACACAGTCCCACCACAACTGATTTCAGCTCTGATTGAGCATTTAAAACAACAAAGAGGCTCCTATGAAGCCTATTTAGCTCTTTCTTTGAACAGTGTGCTGGGGAGGGGGGGACACGTTAAACCAGTCCGGGGACCCCTAGAGAAAGAGAGAGAGAGAGTCCACACCTCCTGGCTGGGATACCTGTCCTTACCTCTCTTACTTTCACAGGGCTTTGGCATTTGAGCCCCTGGCTTAACAAGGTCCTTTGAGCTGAGGGTGATCCCTTCATTGGTACCAGTTAAGCACAGTTCTGCTCCCTTTCATTCATACAATAATGACAACACACTGATTATAGAATTTCACTACCCCTGCATTCAGAAGTGATTTGTAACCCAAAACTAGGCAAAGTTGATTATTTTGAGCAACACCACTCTATCTGCTGGATATCTAAGCAGAGCAGGTGTGTTTATGTAAATAGAGTTTGTTCCTGAAGTCTCTCCCCCCAACCCCAAGCTAGCTGTCAGGGGAGAATTCATTCAGATCCTACTTACACCTAAAACAGTGTATTTTGCCTGAAGTGCTTGGGAATTCTCAGCTCAGTTACAAAGGCATGTATGTGTCCTCTCCACATGGAGATGGGGCAGTCTGTGTTATAAATTTACACCGATCAGGCTCCTGCTCAGCACAGGATGGTACTGCTCTGGGGTCCTAGGCTGGGAAGCTGGGGGGAATTGGCTGGAGCCTCTCTGCTGTTGGTTCATGAGTGGCTGGGAGAAGCATACATGTAACTCAGCTGGGTGTGTCCCTGCCTATGGATGGCTGTATAAGTGCAGGACCTGGAGAGGTTTATAGTTTGTCACAGCATCACAGTGTGAGAGGGAGCCCCGGTTGGTAAAACAGAGGGCTCAGTGGTACCTCAGTTACAGGTTGCACCCTAGGGAACTCCTCACAGTGGCACAGTGAGCAGGGTGAAATGCACAGCTTGTTGTTCTAAGGGAGATTTGCACTTCATACACTGGTGTAGAGATTTTAAGAGATTTTAAGAGTGGTGGCTGAGAACAGTCAAAGAGAAGGTTACTGGTTTGTTATTTTCTGATTGCTTATTTCAGAAAAGGGAAATGGGGACAGAAAAGCAGCAAGATGAGTGAAAGCAGTGAAGCAGTTACAAAGCTAGAGCTGTTCAGACTGCAGGCAGCAGAAAAAGAGAGAGACTATGCCCTGGTCTACACTAGGACTTTAGGTTGAATTTAGCAGCGTTAAATTGATGTAAACCTGCACCCGTCCACATGATGAAGCCCTTTATTTTGACTTAAAGGGCTCTTAAAATCGATTTCCTTACTCCACCCCTGACAAGTGGATTAGCACTTAAATCGGCTTTGCCGGGTCGAATTTGGGGTACTGTGGACACAATTCGACGGTATTGGCCTCTGGGAGCTATCCCAGAGTGCTCCATTGTGACCGCTCTGGACAGCACTCTCAACTCAGATGCACTGGCCAGGTAGACAGGAAAAGAACCGCAAACTTTTGAATCTCATTTCCTGTTTGGCCAGTGTGGCAAGCTGCAGGTGACCATGCAGAGCTCATCAGCAGAGATGACCATGATAGAGTCCCAGAATCGCAAAAGAGCTCCAACATGGACCGAACGGGAGGTATGGGATCTGATCGCTGTATGGGGAGAGGAATCCGTGCTATCAGAACTCCATTCCAGTTTTCGAAATGCCAAAACCTTTGTCAAAATCTCCCAGGGCATGAAGGACAGAGGCCATAACAGGGACCCGAACCAGTGCCGCGTGAAACTTAAGGAGCTGAGGCAAGCCTACCAGAAAACCAGAGAGGCGAATGGCCGCTCCAGGTCAGGGCCCCAAACATACCGCTTCTATGATGAGCTGCATGCCATTTTAGGGGGTTCAGCCACCACTACCCCAGCCGTGTTGTTTGACTCCTTCAATGGAGATGGAGGCAACACGGAAGCAGGTTTTGGGGATGAAGAAGATGATGAGGTTGTAGATAGCTCACAGCAAGCAAGCAGAGAAACTGCTTTTCCCAACAGCCAGGAACTGTTTCCCACCCTGGACCTGGAGCCAATACGCCCCGAACCCACCCAAGGCTTCCTCCTGGACCTGGCAGGCGGAGAAGGGACCTCCGGTGAGTGTACCTTTTAAAATACTATACATGGTTTAAAAGCAAGCATGTGAAAGGATTAATTTGCCTTGGCATTTGCGGCTCTCCTGGATGTACTCCCAAAGCCTTCACAAAAGGTTTCTGGGGAGGGCAGCCTTATTGCGTCCTCCATGGTAGGACACTTTACCACTCCAGCCAGTAACACGTACTCGGGAATCATTGTACAACAAAGCATTGCAGTGTATGTTTGTTGGCGTTCAAACAACGTCCGTTCTTTATCTCTCTGTGTTATTCTCAGGAGAGTGAGATATCATTCATGGTCATCTGGTTGAAATAGGGTGCTTTTCTTCAGGGGACACTCAGAGGAGCCCGTTCCTGCTGGGCTGTTTGCCTGTGGCTGAACAGAAATGTTCCCCGCTGTTAGCCACGGGGAGGGGGGAGGGTTGAGGGGGTAGCCACGCGGTGGGAGGAGGCAAAATGCGACCTTGTAACAAAAGCACATGTGCTATGTATGTAATGTTAACAGCAAGGTTTACCCTGAAAGAGTGTAGCCACTGTTTTATAAAATGTGTCTTTTTAAATACCGCTGTCCCTTTTTTTTCTCCACCAGCTGCATGTGTTTCAATGATCACAGGATCTTCTCCTTCCCAGAGGCTAGTGAAGATTAGAAAGAAAAAAAAAATGCACTCGTGATGAAATATTCTCTCAGCTCATGCTGTCTACCCACACTGACAGAGCACACACGAATGCGTGGAGGCAAATAATGTCAGAGTGCAGGAAAGCACAAAATGACCGGGAGGAGAGATGACAGGTTGAAGAGAGTAAGTGGCGGGCTGAAGACAGGGCTGAAGCTCAAATGTGGCGGCAGCGTGATGAGAGGAGGCAGGATTCAATGCTGAGGCTGCTGGAGGATCAAACCAGTATGCTCCAGTGTATGGCTGAGCTGCAGCAAAGGCAGCTGGAGCACAGACTGCCACTACAGCCCCTGTGTAACCAACCGCCCTCCTCCCCAAGTTCCATAGACTCCACACCCAGATGCCCAAGAACGCGGTGGGGGGGGGCACCGGCCAACCAGCCACTCCGCCACAGAGGATTGCCCCCAAAAAAAGAAGGCTGGCATTCAATAAATTTTAAAGTTGTAAACTTTTAAAGTGCTGTGTGGCATTTTCCTTCCCTCCTCCACCACCCCTCCTGGGCTACCTTGGTAGTCATCCCCCTATTTGTGTGATGAATGAATAAAGAATGCATGAATGTGAAGCAACAATGACTTCATTGCCTCTGCAAGCAATGATCGAAGGGAGGAGGGGAAGGTGGTTAGTTTACAGGGAAGTAGAGTGAACCAAGTGGCGGAGGGTTTCATCAAGGAGAAACAAAGAGAACTTTCACACTGTAGCCTGGCCAGTCATGGAACTTGTTTTCAAAGCTTTTCTGATGCATACCGCGCCCTCCTGTGCTCTTCAAACCGCCCTGGTGTCTGGCTGCGCATAACCAGCAACCAGGCGATTTGCCTCAACCTCCCACCCCGCCATAAACGTCTCCCCCTACTCTCACAGATATTGTGGAGCACACAGCAAGCAGTAATAACAGTGGGAATATTGGTTTCGCTGAGGTCTAAGTGAGTCAGTAAACTGCGCCAGCGCGCCTTTAAACGTCCAAATGCACATTCTACCACCATTCTGCACTTGCTTAGCCTATAGTTGAACAGCTCCTGACTACTGTCCAGGCTGCCTGTGTACGGCTTCATGAGCCATGGCATTAAGGGGTAGGTTGGGTCCCCAAGGATACATATAGGCATTTCAACATCCCCAACAGTTATTTTCTGGTCTGGGAAGAAAGTCCCTTCCTGCCGCTTTTGAAACAGACCAGAGTTCCTGAAGATGCGAGTATCATGTACCTTTCCCGGCCATCCCACGTTGATGTTGGTGAAACGTCCGTTGTGATCCACCAGAGCTTGCAGCACTATTGAAAAGTACCCCTTGCGGTTTATGTAGTCGCCGGCTTGGTGCTCCGGTGCCAAGATAGGGATATGGGTTCCGTCTATGGCCCCACCACAGTTAGGGAGTCCCATTGCAGCAAAGCCATCCACTATGACCTGCACATTTCCCAGGGTCACCCTTGATATCAGCAGATCTTTGATTGCGTGGGCTACTTGCATCAAAGCAGCCCCCACAGTAGATTTGCCCACTCCAAATTGATTACCAACTGACTGGTAGCTGTCTGGCGTTGCAAGCTTCCACAGGGCTATTGCCACTCGCTTCTCAACTGTGAGGGCTGCTCTCATCTTGGTATTCATGCGCTTCAGGGCAGGGGAAAGCAAGTCACAAAGTTCCATGAAAGTGCCCTTACACATGCGAAAGTTTCGCAGCCACTGGGAATTGTCCCAGACCTGCAACACTATGCGGTCCCACCAGTCTGTGCTTGTTTCCCGAGCCCAGAATCGGCGTTCCACAGCATGAACCTGCTTCATTAGCACCATGATGCAAGCATTGGCAGGGCCCATGCTTTCAGAGAATTTTGTGTCCATGTCCTGATCACTCACGTGACCGCGCTGACGTCGCCTCCTTGCCCGGTATTGCTCTGCCAGGTTCTGGTGCTGCATATACTGCTGGATAATGCGTGTGGTGTTTAATGTGCCCCTAAATGCCAAAGTGAGCTGAGCGGCCTCCATGCTTGCTTTGGTATGGTGTCCGCACAGAAAAAAGACGCGGAACGATTGTCTGCCGTTGCTCTGACGGAGGGAGGGGCGACTGACGACACGGCTTACAGGGTTGGCTTCAGGGAGCTAAAATCAACAAAGGGGGTGGCTTTACATCCATGAGTATTTCAGGCAGGACTTCACGGAGGGTTCCAATAAGAAATGGTGCACCTAAGTTATTGTTCGTATTGGAACAAGGAGGTTAGTCTGGCCTCTGATTGATACATGGCTAGATTTACCTCGCTGCACCTTCTCTGTGAGTGACTACAGTGTGACCTAGAGGAATGAGTCCCCTAGACAGGGGAGGGGGGGAATCAAATGAGTACAAAACAAATCTGGTCTATTTCTTGTTTTGATCCACTCTAACTATCTTTTACATCTTTGGCTGGCAGCAGACGGTGCAGAAGGACTGCATGCCATCCACATCTCATGGCTGCTCAGCAGAAGATGGTACAATATGACTGCTAGCCATCCTCATCTCTTGCCTGCCCAGCAGAAGATGGTACAGTACGACTGCTAGCAATCCATATCATCTGCCTGCTCACCATAAGACGGTTCAATAGGACTGACTGCAGGACTAAAGAGAATGACCTGGTCAAGTCACTCCAAATTTAGTCCCTGCGCCCATGTCTGCCCAGGCGCTCCTGGCCGACGTGGCCAGGAGCACCTCGGACATGACGATGACGGCTACCAGTCGTATTGCACCGTCTGCTGCCACAAGGCAATGGGTTGCTGCTACTGTGTAGCAATGCAGTACCGCGTCTGCCAGTACCCAGGAGAGATACGGTGATGCTTACCTGAGCAGGCTCCATGCTTGCCGTGGTATGGCGTCTGCACGGGTAACTCAGGAAAAAAGGCGCGAAACGATTGTCTGCCCTTGCTTTCATGGAGGGAGGGAGGGAACGGGGGCCTGACGATATGTACCCAGAACCACCTGCGACAATGTTTTAGCCCCATCAGGCATTGGGATCTCAACCCAGAATTCCAATGGGCAGCGGAGATAGCTACCCACAGTGCAACGCTCCGGAAGTCGACTCTAGCCTCGGTACTGTGGAAGCACTCCGCCGAGTTAATGCACTTAGAGCATTTTCTGTGGGGGGACACACACTCGAATATATAAAACCGATTTCTAAAAAAACGACTTCTATAAATTCGACCTAATTCCATAGTGTACACATACCCTAGGAGCACAAGTTGAGACTGAAAGAACTGGAGGTAAAAGAGAAGGAAGTAGAGGCAGCCGGAGAAGCCAAAGCCCAGAAGCAAGCCAAAGAGGCTGCGGAGATAGCACACCAGAGGACTATGGAACTGAAATGACAAGAAACTGAGGAAAGAGAAAGAGTGAAAGCAACCATTGGACTTACTAGAAAAGCAGAACCAGAAACCACCCCTCCCGCCACCACCACCACTAATTCCCACCTTTCCAAAAATCCACAAATGGGAACAATTGTGTCCTGCATACACCAAGATCAGCGATGTTGCAGATTATTTCACTATCTTTGAGAGGCTGTGTGTGATTCACCAGATTCCTGATGACACGAAAATCCCCACTTTGATTGCCAAGTTAACTGGTGAATCTCTGGATATATTCAATGAAATGCCAACTGAGGATGCTTAAGATTATTGTAAATTCAAAGAAATGGTTTTGAAGCAATTTCAGATTACCCTGAAACATATAGAGTAAAATTTAGAAATCTTAAGGGGGTTCTGACATGAGTAAAGGGGAATATGTAAACAAGATGAAAGATTTGATGGGAAAATTGGTGAGGGGAAAAGGGGTTACAAGCTTTGAAGGAATATTTGACCTGGTTCCTCAGGAACATTTCCTAAGCATATGTAAAGATGATGTGAAACAGTTTCTATGGGACAAAAATGTGAAAACTGTGGATGAGATGGCTTCTCTAGATGATGCCTTGGAGCAAATACAGGCATCTATTATGGATAAACCACATAAAGGGAAGTTTAAAGGGAGGGAAGCAGGGTTCTGTTTTACTCCTTGGAGAAAGAGGGTGTCTGGGAGTCTGGGCACTCACCACCCCAAAACCATTCCTCTCTACTCGCTGTCCCAAATCTCCTGTGAAAACAGAGGAGCCCAAAAGATGCTATCATTGTAATTCTACTGACCACCTGAGGAATAGATGCTCTGTACTAGGAGGAAGCAGGCAACCAATAGCTCATGACAATTCTACTGTCCTCAACACAGAAAACTCCCAGGTGATTGAAACATATCCTATTGGTTTTGTAAGATTAGCCTCTGCAGAGCCAGAGAGGAAACACATAAAGGCTGTCAGGATTAATGGCAGGGCATATTTTGGGTGGGAACATACAGATGCTGAGATTCAGTGGAGTATAATTCAGGAAGGTGACCTACTACCAGGACAGATGGCAGAGCTTTTATTAGAAGGAGTTTGCAGGCTTTGCCTTTGGTGAAAACATACATAGAAATTCGGGAGTTTAGAAAGTTTATTGGCAGCAGGGGTGGTGGACGATAATCCTATTTTCATACTAATTGGCAAAGATTTTTTCTGTGTGGCTCAGGCTGTTAAGGTGTTGGCCTGCAGCAAGAAGAAGCATTCTGCAGGGACCCCAGAGGGAAAGTGTAAAGTGCCAGGAACTGCTGAAGGAGTGGGAGAGAGTCTTCTTGATTTCTATGCAGTAGGGGGAAGCAGCATGCTTCCAGGTGTGGGGATGGTTGAGACCAGCTCTTGCACTGTAGCTGAAGGCAACAGCACCTCAGGAAGGTAGGGGAGTATTGTGCCTGTCAGTGAGACAACTGTCCAGGCTGTTAGCTATGAGCCCTTCACAGCTGAACAGGGGATAGATCCTACTGTAGAGAACATATAGGGATGTGTCTTAGAGTGGGGCCCAGAGGAGGAAACTGGGGAAGGAATAGTGGGAGTACAAGAATATCTCCACAATGATCACATGGGAGAGGATGCCCAGGATAGAATGGCTGATTCAGCATCTGTGCACTCAGGCACCCAGCCTGTGTCTCAGGTTTTGAAAGGAAACTGTGTAACTGATCTCCTGGAGGGGAGCAGTCACACAGTTGACCTCTTGGGGACAGAGAAAGGGGTGACAGAGGCTACCCTAGCCCAGGTTTTAATTTTTTCAGGACACTGGTCCTGATAAGCTTTTGGAAAGTAACTGTGTCTCTTTAAACCAAGATGCAACCCTAGTGCCTGTGATAATAGAGGGAAGGCTGCTGGGAAAAGGTGCATTTGGGTAGCCACTATTAGCTCAGAGAGCACAAATCATAACCCTTTAGGAAAAGGAGGTGGGGAAGGTCTGAGTGCTGGGAGTGGGAATCACAGGGTAACCCCAAGTAGAGTGATGGATTTTTGGCACATGTCCTGGGGTTGGGAGACAGCTCCGCCCCTACTGCCTGCCAGGGCCACCGCCTCATTAACCACTTCTGCCCCATCACCCCCGCTGTCTGCTTGGGTCACCTTCCCATTATCCTCTTTTGCCCCATCCTCCCCTCCACTGGCTGCAGGGGCCATTTCCCCACTAACCCCTTCCATGCCATCACCCCTCACTGCCCGCTGGGGCCACCACCCCATTAACCCCTTTTGCCCCATCTCCTGTCCGGCCCACCAGGGCCATCACCCCATTAACCCCTTGTGCACGTTCACACCCCCCTGCTCACCAGGGTCATCAAACCATTAACCCCTTCCACCTCGCAGATACCACTCTGCTCTGACCCACCAGTTGCCGTCATACCATTAACCTCTTCCGTAGCAAATATAGGCAAACATACACTAGACCAATCAAGGGAATTTGCAGAGCCATAAAGACTTGGGCAATAAATTATGACTCAGAATCTCTCAAGAACATTATTCCTTGCATCAGCAAGGCCCCAATCCTGCAGGCACCTCATAGCAAGGTTGGGGCATGACTCCAAAAATCCCTCTTTATACTAGGTGAAGGCCCAGCACAAGGAACCATGCTAGCTCTATGTTGGAAACAAACAGCCATTACATTAATAGAATCATAGGAAAGTAGGGCTGGAAGGGACTTATGCACTGACACATGGTGCAATACAGCTAGACCATCCCTGATCGCTGTTTGTGCCCTACCGTTTCCCCCCACGGTACTTTGGACAGTACCATATCAGTGGCCACTGTGGGCCTTCATGATTGTCGCTGTGCTGCACTCCACAGCCACTCAGAACGTCAATGACTACAGTGACAGTGCACAGATCCTCTGACTCCAAACTGTAGGTCTCCATTATTTGAATCCATTGGCTAGCTCTAACCATTGTCAGGATCTAGTATCAATCGAGCTGTTCTGATTCAATCCAGGAGAGGGCAGCAGGACACTTACACATTAGCCAGATCAGTGCAAAAAGCTTAACACCCCCCTTGTGCCTAATACAGCGTAAGATTTTACAAACACCAATCTCCCAAACAAGCAGTTATACAAACCATCTTTCCCCATGTAAAAAAAAAAAAGTCAAATAATGACGATGTTGCTGAAATTATGTTGCTGAATAACAAGTCAATGTCTCTTCACATTTGGATGCCTTCAGTGCATTTGAAGTTGCTTTGCAGTGGTTTGACTGACAAGATGAAAGTGCTGGTGGGCACCAGACTACAACATCTGTGCTGCACCTACTGCAGCTGTGTGAAATGTTCAGCTTTACAAACTCCTCAATCCCCAGTTACTTCATAACATAGGAGTTTAATGGTATATAGTTCACAGTATGAACACTTAAACCTAAGACGATTAACACCAGCAGTCAAAAGGATTTAAAGATGGCTAATTGCTTGTAATTTCTAGCTCCCCACTGTCAAATAGATACTGCTGAGTATTATTGCTATTAAACTTACCAGAGCTGCTGGAGGAAGAACAAATTTGGTATTAATGAAGGGTCCTTGTGTTCAGCTGCAGCACATTCTTCTCATACCTCCAGGCCTTCGGGGAACATCCTGGATGCTGTAATGTAGCTCAGGGAAAGGTGGTAATGCTGCTTTGCCACACATAATTCAGATACTAACAAGAGAGCCATTTGTCAGGTCTATTGCCCTGAGGGTCTCAGTATGTTACAGAGGAAAGGTTTAAAGGGATGAACCTGAACTTTTAACAAAGACACTGCTCTGTAACTTTCCCAAGAACATTTTTATCAACCATGCTGTAGTTTAATAGTTATTTTGGGGGCTCAAATCTCTTTTCCATTTTTCCCATATTTAATGAGTCACCTGAATAGGGGGCACTGCAATACACAAACAACAATAATAATAGGTTTCAGAGTAACAGCCGTGTTAGTCTGTATTCGCAAAAAGAAAAGGAGTACTTGTGGCACCTTAGAGACTAACCAATTTATTAGAGCATAAGCTTTCGTGAGCTACAGCTCACTTCATCAGATGCAATAATAATAATAATTTAAATGTCGATAGCACCTTTCAATCTGTAAGATCCCAAAGCACTTTCCAAATTCTACCCTTAGAGTACAGCATCACTTTTCTTCCTATTGAAATGCAGCCATGTCCAGGGCGGAATGTGGTGGCTGGTGAAGCAACTCCAAACAACAGTTTAGGGCAGGAAGTGAAGATGAAGGTCCAACTGAAACTGCAGGGGAATTTAGGGAAGCTGAATATAACTGTATGAGTTGATGGCTGTGGCCTTAGGCCCCAATGTTAACGGTCCTATTTTTATGAAAACGGCCATCAGATCTTTAATGGCCAGAAAATGTAATGACTCAAAACACAGTTTACATCTCATCTGAGAAACAGAATTTCCAGTATAACATATTATACCCACCATACCACACCCCTCTTTCTCTATACCCAGGTTATTTTGTAACCTCATCAAAAACAATTTCTGGGACTGCAAGACATGTGCCAGACTTCAACAAAGACTTTGCTTCATGCACTCCCTGCTGCTCTCCCGACCCATTTGTCTAGACATGGGGCTCATGCTACACATTCATCTCATTGGCTTCAAGACAGCTATTTGTCCCTGGAAAATGGGGTTTGCAGGTTGAGGCCCTCCAATTGGGAATTCTTTGGGGCAGGGACATTGTCTTCTTGTAATTGTGGGTCAAATACTAAGAAGCATTAAATGATCAAATAATAACTAATGAATGATAGCAGTAACACTTTGCTTGTGTACTGCTCATGCACCTCGTCTCCATGTAACTTGCAGCAAAAGACTCCCTGTTTTGAGTGTGCCCTTTAGAGAAATATCTCAGGCAAATGCTCCTAGACTGCTTGGCAGTGGGTTAGTACCTGGAGTACACAGCATGATCAGCATTTAATATACCACAAGTGGAAACCTACTAAGGGAGTATGTATCAATTTCATGCCCAATCTTCCAGGCAAGCACACTTAATATACTGGTTTGGTGCATGTGATTAAGCCCTCTCCTGCCTCCTGTGAACAGTCCTAGCAAATCATCTGCAGGCTGTAACTTCTACTCAACAAGGTCTCCTTTACAGCAGGTGGTAGGGACTTGACTTTTGGTACTGAAGGGTCTCTGGTTCAATCCCCACTAATGACCGTGATGGCTGTATGTGTGTGGTCACCGCTTTTTATAAAAAGAAAAGGAGTACTAGTGGCACCCTAGAGACTAACCAATTTATTTGAGCATAAGCTTTCGTGAGCTACAGCTCACTTCATCGGATGCATCTGATTAAGTGAGCTGTAGCTCACGAAAGCTTATACTCAAATAAATTGGTTAGTCTCTAAGGTGCCACAAGTACTCCTTTTCTTTCTGCAAATACAGACTAACGCGGCTGCTACTCTGAAACCGTTTTTTATGTTGTGGCAAAATGCCAAAGGAGACTTGAGATTGAGGGGAGAGCTCTGACCATTTGAGACCTCATCAAGTACAGTATGCCATCTCCAGTGCCCATTGCCTTATGTTTCAGAGGAAGGTGAAAGCCACTCATAACACACCTAGCTATTTATGCAATGTAATGCAAGGTGCAGGGCAGGGAACTTGTTGGCAAGAAGAAAATGACAGTAAAGAAAAAGACATAAAAGTCAGCAACAAGCAAGTACTGTGAACAAAGACACACCTGTTCTCAGGTAAGGCAAATGGGTGCTGCTAAGTCACAAAACTCCCGGATCCTTGTCTTTGAAGTTTGCCTGTCAATCTGATAAGTGACACAATGAGAATTTGTGTGTTGCTTCATCGTGCTCTTCTAGAACTGGTTTTCCTAGCCAACCATCACCATAGTAGCTATACACTGCGCTAACTGTGCAAATGAAAATCTGTGAATTTGCAGCAGGATGATTTTAATGTTGGGAGAGAAATGAGTAAGACAGAATCTTTCTTTCTTGCCTTCTTTATTCACAGTATGGATGCAAGCTTTCCTCATCTTGAGCAAAGATAGCCAAACCAGAAAGATTCCAAAGGGATTTAAAACTCCTGAGCCAGTTCATTACTGGCAGAATTCCATTGGCTTCCATGGAGATTCCACCACCTCCCTAGGTAACGCATTCCAGTGTCTCACCACCCTCGTCGTGAAAAAGTTTTTCCTAATATCCAACCTAAATCTCCCCCACTGCAACTTGAGACCATTACTCCTTGTTCTGTCATCTGCTACCACTGAGAACAGTCTAGAGCCATCCTCTTTCGAACCCCCTTTCAGGTAGTTGAAAGCAGCTATCAAATCCCCCCTCATTCTTCTCTTCTGAAGACTAAACATCCCCAGTTCCCAAAGCCTCTCCTCATAAGTCATGTGTTCCAGTCCCCTAATCATTTTTGTTGCCCTTCGCTGGACTCTTTCCAATTTTTCCACATCCTTCTTGTAGTGTGGGGCCCAAAACTGGACACAGTACTCCAGATGAGGCCTCACCAATGTCGAATCGAGGGGAACGATCACGTCCCTCGATCTGCTGGCAATGCCCCTACTTATACATCCCGAAATGCCATTGGCCTTCTTGGCAACAAGGGCACACTGTTGACTCATATCCAACTTCTCGTTCACTGTAACCCCTAGGTCCTTTTCTGCAGAACTGCTGCTTAGCCATTCGGTCCCTAGTCTGTAGCTGTGCATTGGATTCTTCCGTCCTATGGGCAGGACTCTGCACTTGTCGTTGTTGAACCTCATCAGATTTCTTTTGGCCCAATCCTCCAATTTGTCTAGGTCCCTCTGTATCCTATCCCTACCTTCCAGCGTATCTACCACTCCTCCCAGTTTAGTGTCATCTGCAAACTTGCTGAGGGTGCAATCCACACCATCCTCCAGATCATTTATGAAGAGATTGAACAAAACCGGCCCCAGGACCGACCCCTGGGGCACTCCACTTGACACCGGCTGCCAACTAGACATGGAGCCATTGATCACTACCCGCTGAGCCCGACAATCTAGCCAGCTTTCTATCCACCTTATAGTCCATTCGTCCAGCCCATACTTCTTTAACTTGCTGGCAAGAATACTGTGGGAGACCGCGTCAAAAGCTTTGCTAAAGTCAAGGAACAACATGTCCACTGCTTTTCCTTCATCCACAGAGCCAGTTATCTCGTCATAGAAGGCAATTAGATTAGTCAGGCATGACTTGCCCTTGGTGAATCCATGCTGACTGTTCCTGATCACTTTCCTCTCCTCTAAGTGCTTCAGAATTGATTCTTTGAGGACCTGCTCCATGATTTTTCCAGGGACTGAGGTGAGGCTAACTGGCATGTAGTTCCCAGGATCCTCCTTCTTCCCTTTTTTAAAGATGGGCACTACATTAGCCTTTTTCCAGTCATCTGGGACCTCCCCCGATCGCCATGAGTTTTCAAAGATAATGGCCAATGGCTCTGCAATCATATCCGCCCATTCCTTTAGCACTCTCGGGTGCAACGCATCCGGCCCCATGGACTTGTGCACGTCCAGTTTTTCTAAATAGTCCCGAACCACTTCTTTCTCCACAGAGGGCTGGTCACCTCCTCCCCATGCTGTGCTGCCCAGTGCAGTAGTCTGGGAGCTGACCTTGTTCGTGAAGACAGAGGCAAAAAAAGCATTGAGTACATTAGCTTTTTCCACTTCCTCTGTCACGAGGTTGCCTCCCTTTGACCTACATGTGCATTTCCCATTGACATCTGGAGGGAGGTCTGACAGTTCTTGAGCTGGCTTGAAATTTCCCAAATGTTATCAAGATCAGTGGGTCAGCAGGTTTGATTTAAATCTCCTGTAACTCAGAGCTAAGTATCTACAAAGCCAGGCAAGTCAGCAGAAAAAATCTCAATTTTCTTGGGGGCTCACAAGGTTACCTTGATTTGTTGCAGCGGATTAAGTTTACAGGAGAGGTTCTGGAGCATGTTGTATACACAAGAATAGCTGCACAGTCTCTTAGGAATTACTTTAGCCTTTGGATTAGTGTATATAGCTCATAGGCCTGAGTATATAAAGCAGACTCACCTTGTTAGTCAATGACACTGGAATGTGTTTTATTTGTGCCTGTGTCTCTTTCCATCAGCAAATAGAGCCAGTTTTTTTCCAGTTTAGGAGCCAGCGAAGTTGGAGCTGCAGAATATTAAAAAGTGTTGGGAAAAGCTTACTAGGACTTTGCTTATGGTTGAACTGAGACATCTGCCAAATGACAAGGGCACCTCAGCTGTGTAATAAGAGTCTTTACACCTTGTTTCTTGGAGGGGCTGAGCTGTGTCCTTTCACTGTTATCTAATGATGCCGTTCTCGCAGATGGGTATAGAAAAGGATATCTATGCAAGATATTGGATCCTATTTATGGCCTTGATTCAGCAAAGCAGTTAGGCGCACGCAGAACTTTAAGCATGTGCTTAAGTCCCATTTAATCCTATCTCCGGACTTCCCCCTGTGTTTCCTTCTCCCATTCTTAGGGCTGGTCTATACTAGAAAATGAGATTGACCCAGCTACATTGCTCAGGGGTGTGAAAAATCCACAACCCTGAATGAGGTTTATAAGTCCCTGCGTAGACAGCGCTAGGTGGGTAGAAGACCTATTCTGTTGACCTATTTGCCACCTCTCGTGGACGTGGATTAACTACTACAGCAATGGGAGGGCGGAGGTAGTGGCTCCACTGAAGCACTACCGCTGCACAGCGGCACCCTTTCAAACGTAGGCAAAGCCATTAGCTTTGTGCCTTTTGTATGCTACCCCTATACCTGGAAGAAGCTTCCCACTTCCTAGACATTAGTTCCCCTCCTTTTCTCCATCCATATCCTGCCTCAAAACTCACTGCTTTTGCAAAGCCTTCAATATCACCAGTGATATTTGTGCCCCTGAACTCTTATCCCATATGTTGCGTTTGCCTGAGTTAGACTAGATATGCTTTGGGCGAGACCTTCTCTTTTCATGTTTTATAAACCACAGTATACATGAGGGAGGAGAATGGACTTATAGCTAAAGCACAGTACTGGGCATCAGGAGATCCTGGTTCTAGCCTTGACTCTGTCATGAACTGAGACCTTAAGCAAGTGATTTAACTATGTGTGCCTCAATTTCTCCATCTGAAAAATGAGGATAATTCCTACCACATAGAGGAGGGTTTATGAGGCTTAATTAAATATTTCTAAAGTTGCTGTAGCTCCTCTGGTGGAAGATGCTGCAAATTGTTATTTACTGTCCAAATAAAGGACAGAACCCAACATGTCTGAATGTGTCCTGGTACACAGATCACTTCTTCAGCTTCCCAGTTCTTTCAAAGCACACAGCCTACATGACCAGGGCTGGATGAAGGCTGTCAGGAGTCAGGATTGATGAGGTGATGTTGTGTTCCAGTGGGTAGGCTGTTATCCTGGGGCCTTTCAGAGTGTGAAGCTAGCGGATGTGGGGCCCTGGATACTCCCTTAAAATTTGTCGATGAAAATGGCAAACAGTTCACCGTGTTTTCTGTCACTCCTTTCACCCTGGTCAATACAGAACAGAAGAATTCAGCATTACTAGGACACTCTTTGATGCAAACCTAAGTACCCTATTTACTCAAGCTGGTTTATTGCTCCATTGGTCATTCTTCTCACTGTGTCTAGATCTGGGTATTACTGTACTTGTTGATAAACCTGAGAACATGAGCACTACATAATGAGGAGAGTCTTGTCCAAATTAATTCCTGCTGTAAACCCTTTGATTTTAAGGGAATTGTACCAGACATGAGTTTAGTGCTCTGTGTTCAGGGAGCATAGTAACAAAATCACCTTCAGCTTCTCTGACCATAATTGTGCCTTCCTAATGATTTGTGGCTGCATATTCACACAAACACAGAATTGCAAACTGTGGGTATTGGAAACAGAACTTATTGGGATACCCTCCTGCTCCAAAACCACAGGCCTCTACCACTTGAGATGAAGAAGGAAGTCTGTCAGCAGCATCAGAGAGTATCACTTCTTTTCAAGCCATCAAAAGAGGGCAAGACAGTTACCAACCCAGGATCAAGTCTGATTCCATAGAGCAGAGGGTAGAAATATACCCACACATGTCCTCCAGCCCCTAAACAGCAATCACAGTAAATCACCAATCAAGGATGAGTTTGTCTCTGAGTAGGGCAGCATTGCATGAATTCAATAGTCAGGTGCTAATTTACTGGCCTCACGCATACAGCTTTCCGAGTTGTAATCAAAACTGCATACATGCATCAGAAGCAATAGAATTAATGACCTTTACTGCCAGAAAAAAGCCTTTGTTATTGGCACTAAAGCGGGAACTTTGAAAACTCTCACTTGTAGTGGTACTTCAGGCCAACCACCAGCATGTGGGAAAACTATAACTTGATCCGAGTTGGAACCATTTCAGAGAGGGCCAGAGCGCACACAATTATGTCTGTACATTAGTTATGCACCAAACATCTGAAACTGTGTAATCTAGTGGACTGGGAGTCCAGAGCTTGAGTTCTAATCCTGGCTCCAACCCACACTTGGAATCTGACCCAAGGCACATTGAAGTCAAAGAGACCCTTGCCATGGGCTTTGGATCAGGCTCTTCTTTTGTCCCCTGGGCAATAGGTTTCTGTTAATCATTACAGTCCTGCCAGTTCATGGGATAGTTGGTTTACATCAACTACTAAAATCTTTTTGCAGTTGCTTCAAAAGGGGAATAAATTAGTAGTGTCTAGATTATATAAGAACATAAGAACGGCCATATGGGGTCAGACCAATGGTCCATCTACCTCAGTATCCTGTCTTCTAATAGTGGCCAATGCCAAGTGCTTCAGAGGGAATGAACAGAACACGTAATCATCAAGTGATTCATCCACTATCGCCCATTCCCAACTTCTGGCAAACAGAGGCTAGGAACACCATCCCTGCCCATCCTGGCTAATAGCCATTGATGGACCTATGCTCCATGAACTTATCTAGTTCTTTTTTGAACCATATATAGTCTTGGCTTTCACAATATCCTCTGGCAAAGAGTTCCACAGGTTGAATGTGCACTGTGTGAAGAAATACTTCCTTTTGTTTGTTTTAAATCTGCTGCCTCTTAATTTCATTTGCTGACCCCTCTAGTTCTTGTGTTATAAGAAGGAGTAAATAACACTTCCTTATTTACTTTCTCCACACCAGTCATGATTTTATAGACCTCTATCATATCCCCCCTTAGTCATCTTTTTTCCAAACTGAAAAGTCCCAGTCTCATTAATTTCTCCTCATATGGAAGCTGTTGAATACTCCTAATTATTGTTGTCGCCCTTTTCTGTAGTTTTTCCAATTCCAGTATATCTTTTTTGAGATTGGGAGACCAGATCTGCAGACAATACAGTATTCAAAATGTGGGTATACCATGGATTTAGATAGAGCCATTATGGTATTTTCTGTCTTATTCTTTCTTAATGGTTCCTAACATTCTGTTAGTTTTTTTGACTGCCGCTGCACACTGAGTGGATGTTTTCAGGGAACTATCCACAATGACTCCAAGATCTCTTTCTTGAGTGGTAACAGCTAATGTAGACCCCATAAATTTATATGAATAGTTGGGATTATGTTTTCCAATGTGCACTACTTTGCATTGATCAACATTGAATTTCATCTGCCATTTTGTTGCCATATAATGGAAGGTAAATCTATACACCCTCATCTTCTATATTTCTTTGCCCATTGATGGTTTTTACAAACATTTCCCAGTAGAGCTGTCAATGTTTGGAAATTGTGGAGCCTTAGAGGACCAAGATTTAACCCTGAAATATACCTAGGGACTGATTCTTATTTACACTAAGGTCTCTTTACATTACTCACAGTGCTAGAGCAGCATAAATGGCCTTAAGGAGAATCAGGTGCCCCGGTTATAACTTTGTTCTCTAACATGCTTTTTCTGGCCCAAGAGGAAAGGATAAACCTTGTTCTAACACAGTCTGGCCACAACCATGTTTATAAACATGATTTTGTGCAGGGTAGACAGGACCTAAAATTTACCTCATTCACACAAATAGGAAGCCAATAAAGGCGAGCCACCACCTTGTTTAAAATTCCATTCCTTTTGATCCCTCCCTCCGTAGCATTCTAGTGATTCACCGGGGTGGGGGTGGGGGGATGGGGGGAGGTTCAATGCTACAATAATTTGATACACTTCCATTCAACAATGTAATTCACAGATAATAGAGCCAAATTCTCTGGTCCGCTAATTCCACTTCATGCCGCTAAAGTGGCAGCGTGGAATCAGGCAGCTGCAGCTGGCTTCCTGCAGCTGCCCCCTCCACTGTGTCTGAGAAGAGGTTGGGTGGGGTGGAGAATCCAGCCCATAATAGAAATTTTTTCAAAATCTTCTGATGAATGAAACATGCATCCCTCACACTCACCTCAGCACGAAGGCACTTTGAACTCTGACAATGGTATGCAAAAAAGCAAGCTGTTTTCTAATAATAATAACAAATGAGGAATTCAACGTATTTGGTCTGTTGGGCGCCAAGGGGAAGATGATTAATTACCAAAGAGGGAGTGACTGAAAAGTGCAAGCCAGCGTCTCTAGATAATTTGTTTTTGTTCTCTCTCTTTTTTAAGCAAATCTTTATTGGATAGGACTCTAGTGTAAACAATTCCAAGAGCTTTGGAATCTTCTCTGAAGGCAAGGGCTGCCACCTTTTCTGCCAGGGTTCAGACACTACGCATGGGAGAGCCTTCCTTCAGGATTGGACAAAGAGTGCTGCTGTGCAGGAGTCATGATGGGCATGATAGAGTCATAACATGCACTATAAAGTTTCGGTGTGATATCCTGGCCCCACTGGAGACCAAGATATCACCCTAGATATTTATCTCAATCTCTGGGGCCTGCTATTTTGTAATGGAAGCTTCTGCTGAGATCCCGTCAGACTGCCCAAACCAAGCATGACTGAGATGGGTTAGTATGTGGATGGAAGACCACTGAGACTGTGTACTAAAGCAAGTGATGCTGGTAGTAACTCAGTGGCACTCTTCTACCTAAGTCAGTGTTGAGCTAATTGTCCTAGGTGGTGCCATCCTTGGGTTTAAATGTAAGTCTGAAGTCCTAATACATGCATAGTCATTAAGGATCTGATTATATTTACTGGAAGTGAGGAGATGTTAACCTTGGAATCCTGGCTAAATTCCATCTCAGGTTACTAACTTCTGCCTTCCTAAACATGCCTTACAGTTTCATAGAATCATAGAAAATTAGGGTTGGAAGAGACCTCAGGAGGTCATCTAGTCCAACCCCACACTCAAAGCAGGACCAAACCAACTAAATCATCCCAGATCGGGCTTTGTCAAGTCGGGTCTTAAAAACCTCTAAGGATGGAGATTCCATTACTTCCCTAGGTAACCCATTCCAGTGCTTCACCACCCTCCTAGTGAAATAGTTTTTCCTAATATCTAACCTACACCTCCCCCACTGCAATTTCAGGCCATTGCTTCTTGTTCTGTCATCTGCCACCACTGAGAACAGCTGAGCTCCATCCTCTTTGGAACCCCCTTTCAGGTAGTTGAAGGCTGCTATCAAATCCCACCTCACTCTACTCTTCTGCAGACTAAATAAGCCCAATTCCCTCAGCCTCTCCTCATAAATCATGTGCCCCAGCCCCCTGATCATTTCCATTACCCTCTCCTGGACTCTCTCCAATTTGTCCACATCCTTTCTGTAGTGGGGGAACCAAAACTGGATGCAATATTCCAAATGTGGCCTCACCATTGCCAAATAGAGGGGAATAATCACTTCCCTCTATCTGCTGGCAATGCTCCTACTAATGCAGCCCAATATGCCATTAGCCTTCTTGGCAACAGGGGCACACTGCCGACTCATATCCAGTTTCTCGTCCACTGTAATCCCCAGGTCCTTTTCTGAAGAACTGCCGCTTAGCCAGTCAGTCCCCAGCCTGTAGCAGTGCATGGGATTCTTCCATCCTAAGTGCAGGATGTCCTCTGCACTTGTCCTTGTTGAACCACATCTGATTTCTTTTGGCCCAATCCTCCAATTGTATTTTCCACTGAATGCATCCAATGAAGTGAGCTGTAGCTCACAAAAGCTTATGCTCAAATAAATTTGTTAGTCTCTAAGGTGCCACAAGTACTCCTTTTCTTTTTGCGAATACAGACTAACATGGCTGCTACTCTGAAACCAATTTCTCTAGTTCACTCTGGACCCTGTCTCTACCCTCCAGCATATCTACCTCTCCCCCCAGCTTAGTGTCATTCACAAACTTGCTGAGGGTACAATCCATCCCATTATCCAGATCATTAATGAAAATGTTGAACAAAACCAGCCCCAGGACCGACCCCTGGGGCACTCTGCTTGATACCAGCTGCCAACTAGACATCGAGTTTGTTGAAAACTACCCATTGAGCCCAATGATCTAGCCAGCTTTCTATCCACCTTATAGTCCATTCATCCAATCCATACTTCTTTAACTTGCTGGCAAGAATACTGTGGGAGACCGTATCAAAAGCTTTCACAAAGTCAAGGTATATCACATCCACCGTTTTCCCCATATCCACAGAGCCAGTTATCTCATCATAGAAGGCAATCAGGTTGGTCAGGCATGACTTGCCCTTAATGAATCCATGTTGACTGTTCCTGATCACTTTCCTCTCCTCCAAGTGCTTCAAAATGGATTTCTTGAGGATCTGCTCCATGATTTTTCCAGGGACAGAGGTGAAGCTGAATGGTCTGTAGTTCCCCTGATTCTCCTTCTTCCCTTTTTTAAAGATCAGCACTATATTTGTCTTTTTCCAATTATCTGGGATCTCCTGTTTGCCATGAGTTTTCAAAGATGTTGGTCAACGGCTCTGCAATCACATCAGCCAACTCCCTCAGCACCCTCAGATGCATTGCATCCAGCCCCATGGACTTGTGCATGTCCAGTTTTTCTAAAGAGTCCTTAACCTGTTCTTTCACCACTGAGGGCTGCTCACCTCCTCCCCATATTGTGCTGCCCGGTGCAGCAGTCTGGGAGCTGACCTTGTCTGTGAAGACCAAGGCAAAAAAAGCATTGAGTACTTCAGCTTTTTTCATATCATCTGTCACTAGGTTGTCTCCCCCATTCAGTAAGGGTCCCACACTTTCCCTGACCTTCTTGTTGCTAAAATACCTGTAGAAACCCTTTGTTACCCTTCACATCCCTTGCTAGCTGCAACTCCAATTGTGCTTTGGCCTTCCTGATTACACCCCTGCATGCTTGAGCAATATTTTATACTCCTCCCTAGTCATCTGTTCAAGTTTCCACTTCTCGTAAGCTTCCTTTTTGTGTTTAAGCTCACCGAATATTTTACTGTTAAGCCAAGCTGGTCGCCTGCCATGTTTGCTATTCTTTCTGCACATTGGGATGGTGTGTTCCTGCTCCCTCAATAAGGCTTCTTTAAAATACACCTGGCTCTCCTGGACTCCTTTCCCCCTCAGATTAGCTGCCTAGGGGATCCTACCCATCAGTTCCCCGAGGGAGTCAAAGTCTGCTTCTCTGAAGTCCAGGGTCCATATTCTGCTGCTCTCCTTTCTTCTTTTTGTCAGGATCCTGAACTCGACCATCCCATGGTCACTAATGCCTAGGTTGCCACCCACTTCTACTTCCCCTACCAATTCTTCCCTGTTTGTGAGTAGCAGGTCAAGAGGAGCACAGCCCCTAGTTGGTTCCTCCAGCACTTACACCAGGAAGTTGTCCCCAATACTCTCCAAAAACTTCCTGGATTGTCTGTGCACTGCTTTATTGTTCTCCCAGCAGATGTCAGTGTGATTGAACTTCCTCATGGGAACCAGGGCCTGTGATCTGGAAACTTCTGTTGTCCAAAGAAAGCCTTGTCTACCTCATCCTGGTGGTCTGTAGCAGATGCCCACCATGACACCACCCTTGTTGCTCTAATCTCTAAACTTAACCCAAAGACTCTCAACAGGCTTTTCTCCAGTTCATACTGTAGTTCTGAGCAACCATGCTGCTCTCTCACATACACTGCAACTCCTACACCTTTTCTCCTCTGCCTGTCCTTCCTGAACAGTTTATACACATCCATGACAGTGCTCCAGTCATGTAAGTTACCCCACCAAGTCTCTGTTATTCCAATCACTTCACAGTTCCTTGGCTGTGCCAGGACTTCCAATTCTTTCTGCTTGTTTCCCAGGCTTCTTGCATTTGTGTACAGGCACCTAAGATAACTAGCTGATTGTCCTACTTTCTCAGCATGAATTAGGAGGCCTCCCCTGTTGCACCCTCTCCTTGTGTTTCCTCCTGGTATCCCACTGCCCCACTTACTTCAGGGCTTAGGTCTCCATCCACCGGCAAACCTAGTTTAAAGCCCTCCTCACTAGGTTACCAAGCCCGCCTGCGAAGATGCTCTTCCCAGTCTTCCTTAGGTGGATCCCATCTCTTCCTAGCAATCCTTCCTGGAACAACATCCCATTGTCAAAGAATCCAAAGCCCTCTCTCTGACACCACCTGCGTAACCACGCATTTACCTCCACAATTCGATGGTCCCTACCTGGGCCTTCTCTTTCAACAGGGAGGATGGATGAGAACTGGATACTGTATAAAGTTCTTCCCTTCCTGTCTTAATCTATTGACTGGTATTGATATATGCTGTTAAAAAGCTGCTGCCTTTGACCCAAGAGCTGCATGGCTTGTAAAGCACTTTGGGATAGCAGGGGATGACAGGTGCACCAGAAATGTGAGATACTAAATTTCCCAAGATTCCCAACACTTCCTGCTTCTCGTGAGGCCAGAAAAAAACACTTTTCTCAGGTTATTTAGTGCTTTCACTTCTGAATTGGTCTGCAAAGGACAGAAACATCAACAAAGGAAAGTTCAGCTTTTTCAGCTTTTAAGAACAACTGAGGTTTAGTTCACATTTTGGGTAAGTGTTTTGGTCTGGGTCTTATATTATTGAAACATTTTTTTATATTATCTACAACTGTCTCTAGAGTAAAATATCTCTTCTCTACTTTTTTCTATTGAGCTATTTTCCAATTAGAGCTGTGCAAATAATGGATTTTTCAATTCACTGGGAATTCTGGGAACAAAACAAACAACACCCCTACACATTTCAGGTGGACATGAAAATGGTAATTTTTCAAAAATTTTGGGGGAATTGAAAAGTTGGGAAAAAATCATTTTGGATCAAATGAACGGTTTTGCTCAACCCGAAACAAAATGGTTCATTTAGAGTGAGCTTTTCTTAACATTTTTATTTTGTAAAAAATAAAATTAAAATACATTTCAAAATGTAAGGTCATTTTGAATAGGAAAAAGTAAACATTTAAAATGTCAAAAATAAACATTTAAATTAGTTTGGGTTTTTGTTTTGCAACTGAAACAATTCAGCAAAATGACACACATTTCTGAAGTGTTTCAGGTGACCCAACTTTGCATTTTTCACTGAAAAAATGTTTTGGTCAAAAATTTTGCCCAGCTTTACTACCAACAGCATCTATAGAAACCCCTTGCATAGCCTGAGCACAGAACTTGCTGTGGAGAGTTACAGCATGGAAAACAGATTCCCTAGTACAGATCAAAGTAAATGTTTGAGTGTATATATCATAACAAACCTGTGGCTATTTAGGATTTTGCAGTTACAGGTACACTGCACTGCTACTGGGAACATAGTAACTGCAAGGCTAGAACTCAGGTCCTCCTGCTCCAGGAGGACAGACCACTACCCCAGAAGCTGAAGAAGAATTGCCTTTAGCTGGCACCAATCTACAATTGAACAGTCACACACACACAAACACACACTCACTGCACATGGAAACAACACAAGATAATTAGATTTGGCTTCAAGTAGAAACCAGGGAAACATATTTGGGGCCAGACAGGAGGGCTCAGGATGAAGTGCACAGAATATTTGTAAAAACATGTTCCTGGAATTCTGAGCCCATAAATAACATTTGTTAGAAGTTATTCAGTATCTTCCCTCAGGGCTGGCAGGGAACAGAAATAAGCAGACCAGAAGGAGCTTAGGCACATTCCAATTTGGGGAGGAGATAGAGGCTGCAAAGACATCTCCAACTGACTTATTATAGTTCCTTTATGGTACTTTTGCTTTTGCTTTACCCGGAGGGTAGAAAAAACCTGAAAACAAACCCCCTGTGATTCCTCTCTGACAATGGCTCAGCCATGAAACTCTTGCCTGCTCTGAGCTGCCCCTTGAAAGATATCTTGAGCTAGACTGACACTAGCCAGAGGCTATTCTAGCAATTGCCCATATTGCATGGAAGTGACATTTATGTGAAGCAATTAGATCATTTTAAGCTTTGGAGAAAACGAGTAGCAACAAAGTGGAAGCTGTTTCGGTCTGTGCAAAGGTATCAGCATTTGCTTTGTCCATATTTACACAGTCAATCCAAGGTAAAACATCATTTCTACGGAAGCAAAGAAATAGAAGACAGAAGGGACTGAGGTCCACAGATGTTCCCACTGTGATCCTATAGAAGATTCCCACTGTGATCCTACAGAAGTTCCCAAGTAAAAGGAAATTTATCATGATAAGTGATATGCCCGTCAGCTCCTAGTCCTAATGCACCCTGCTCAATAGGTCCAGAAAAAGGACTACCTCCACTCCGTGTCCCCCCTCCTCCCTCAAATTCAAGGGCTCACTGAATGGTCCAAGAGACAAAATGTTCACTCAGTCACATATTCAGTGATCAGTTTAACCCTGTGCATGTGAGCTGGGATTAGTGCCAACAGAACTAAACTGCATCATATCTCCTTACAATACCACTGGGTTCATTTTCATTCTTGACTCAATTCTGACAATAGAGGTGTTAACCCAGGACCTCTGTCCAGACTATAATTTGGAATAATTAAATTCTGCCTTCCTAAAATTTCCCCAGCCATGTGAATTAGCTACACTGTGGTATTCTTCCTGTGCTAAACTGTCCCTGTCCATTGCTGAACAGCTGCTGTGTTCCACCCCATAGGCAGCTGCATTTCACTGGTAGATGGACTAAAGCCTTCATATAGTTCAGTATCTTTCGTTAGGAAAGGTACTATATCAATGTTTATTATTAGTTTCCTCCTTGTGGGGGCAGAGAACTGCAAACATCTAGCAGGTGCTGGACAAGCAGGCCCAGCCCTGCATTTAATCAAAACCTGGTTTTGCTCTAGTTATAATTATTTCCATCCAGTGAACAAACCAGACAATCACTACACTCTCGAATGAACTCAGACAGGAAAATAATAAAAGACAAAAACACTCTATCGCCCTCAGGCAAACACTCTTCCCAAAGCCATCGCTCCATATCTGACCTCTCAGTCCTCATCCACAAAGGAAACCTACACAACACTAAAAATCATGGACTGAATAGAGACACTGGTTGTATGGCTCATTACAACAACCTGTAATCCACTAGCCCTCCCTTGTCCTATGACTGCAGAATTGTTAACCGCCCACTTAGAATAATAGAATCATAGAATATCAGGGTTGGAAGGGACCTCAGGAGGTCATCTAGTCCAACCCCCTGCTCAAAGCAGGACCAATCCCCAATTAAATCATTCCAGCCAGGGCTTTGTCAAGCCTGACCTTAAAAACTTCTAAGGAAGGAGATTCTACCACCTCCCTAGGTAACGCATTCCAGTGTTTCACCACCCTCCTAGTGAAAAAGTTTTTCCTAATATCCAACCTAAACCTCCCCCACTGCAACCTGAGACCATTACTCCTTGTCCTGTCCTCTTCTACCACTGAGAATAGTCTAGAACCATCCTCTCTGGAACCACCTCTCAGGTAGTTGAAAGCAGCTATCAAATCCCCCCTCATTCTTCTCTTCTGCAGACTAAACAATCCCAGTTCCCAAAGCCTCTCCTCATAAGTCATGTGTTCCAGACCCCTAATCATTTTTGTTGCCCTTCGCTGGACTCTCTCCAATTTATCCACACCCTTCTTGTAGTGTGGGGCCCAAAACTGGACACAGTACTCCAGATGAGGCCTCACCAATGTCGAATCGAGGGGAACGATCACGTCCCTCGATCTGCTGGCTATGCCCCTACTTATACATCCCAAAATCCCATTGGCCTTCTTGGCAACAAGGGCACACTGCTGACTCATATCCAGCTTCTCGTCCACTGTCACCCCTAGGTCCTTTTCCGCAGAACTGCTGCCTAGCCATTCAGTCACTAGTCTGTAGCTGTGCATTGGGTTCTTCCGTCCTAATTGCAGGACCCTGCACTTATCCTTATTGAACCTCATCAGATTTCTTTTGGCCCAATCCTCCAATTTGTCTAGGTCCCTCTGTATCCTATCCCTGCCCTCCAGCGTATCTACCACTCCTCCCAGTTTAGTATCATCCGCAAATTTGCTGGAGTGCAATCCACACCATCCTTCAGATCATTTATGAAGATATTGAACAAAACCGGCCCCAGGACCGACCCCTGGGGCACTCCACTTGACACCGGCTGCCAACTAGACATGGAGCCATTGATCACTACCCGTTGAGCCCGACAATCTAGCCAACTTTCTACCCACCTTATAGTGCAATCATCCAGCCCATACTTCTTTAACTTGCTGACAAGAATACTGTGGGAGACCGTGTCAAAAGCTTTGCTAAAGTCAAGAAACAATACATCCACTGCTTTCCCTTCATCCACAGAACCAGTAATCTCATCATAGAAGGCGATTAGATTAGTCAGGCATGACCTTCCCTTGGTGAATCCATGCTGACTGTTCCTGATCACTTTCCTCTCATGTAAGTGCTTCAGGATTGATTCTTTGAGGACCTGCTCCATGATTTTTCTGGGGACTGAGGTGAGGCTGACTGGCCTGTAGTTCCCAGGATCCTCCTTCTTCCCTTTTTTAAAGATGGGCACTATATTAGCCTTTTTCCAGTCATCCGGGACTTCCCCCGTTCACCACGAGTTTTCAAAGATAATGGCCAATGGCTCTGCAATCACAGCCGCCAATTCCTTTAGCACTCTCAGATGCAACTCGTCCAGCCCCATGGACTTGTGCACGTCCAGCTTTTCTAAATAGTCCCTAACCACCTCTATCTCCACAGAGGGCTGGCCATCTATTCCCCATGTTGTGATGCCCAGCGCAGCAGTCTGGGAGCTGACCTTGTTCGTGAAGACAGAGGCAAAAAAAGCATTGAGTACATTAGCTTTTTCCACATCCTCTGTCACTAGGTTGCCTCCCTCATTCAGTAAGGGGCCCACACTTTCCCTGGCTTTCTTCTTGTTGCCAACATACCTGAAGAAACCCTTCTTGTTACTCTTGACATCTCTCGCTAGCTGCAGCTCCAGGTGCGATTTGGCTCTCCTGATTTCATTCCTACATGCCCGAGCAATATTTTTATACTCTTCCCTGGTCATATGTCCAACCTTCCACTTCTTGTAAGCTTCTTTTTTACGTTTAAGATCCGCTAGGATTTCACCGTTAAGCCAAGCTGGTCGCCTGCCATATTTAGTATTCTTTCGACACATCAGGATGGTTTGTCCCTGTAACCTCAACAGGGATTCCTTGAAATACAGCCAGCTCTCCTGGACTCCTTTTCCCTTCACCTCTTATATGTGAACTCCACTTCACCTCTTATATGTTAACTCCTTATGCTAAACAAACTGTTCCCCCTTGTAGTTAGCTGTGACACTCTGAGTACCTTTCCCAACCTGAGAAAGAGCTCTGTGCAGCTTGAAAGAAAAGCTACAATAAAAGATATTATCTCATCCATCTTGTGTAACTAAAGATTTTAGTAGCAGTAATACCAACAATTCCCCACCATAGGCAGAAAGCTGAGAATTCTTGTCAGTTTTCTCACCCCATCAATAAATTAATAAACAAATAAAACCCCTCCACATTTCCACAGAGAAACTGGCCTAATTTCACAGACTTGTGTGGAAATATGAGTATATTTGGGTTCTGGTAGTCCGTGATTGGGCCCTAGGCACTGTACATACATATAATGCTGCTCTCTACAAAAAATCTGCAGAAATAATTGAACCACCACTTTTATTTTTTCCACAAACCCTTGAAAACATGATTGATTTGATTAGGAGTCTATGATTGAGGCAGTGAGGCCTAGTGGAGAGGTCGCTGGACTGAGACCCAGATTTCATTCCCAGCTCTGCCACTGACCTGCTGGATTACAGTGAGAAAGTCACTTCACCTCTGTTGTAAAATGGGAATAATGACACTGTTGCCGGCACCCAGTGCCGAGAGGCTGAACAACAGCTTGAGTTGGTTCGTTACCAGGTGTGCTACACCCAATAATCACAATGGGGTGGAGAAGCAGAAAAGTTTATTTGCAGCTGCAAAAAGGTACAGGGAGATTTGAATCTCAAATCCTGTATAGAGAGCAGGAAGTTACACAGGCTTTTATACATTTTTTTTTTTTAGCATATTTATTTAATAGCAAGCTGCCCCAAGTATCCATATAGCTAGCCAATCCAGTTCCTAGCTAGTTCCCTGGGTCTTTGTATTATTTATTAAACTATATATAAAGCTGCTTTATTTAGCACTGTTCTTCCATATCTGCCCTGTGTGGCCTTGCTTAGTTTCAGGCAGTCTGACTCTGCAATATATTGTTGCAGATTCTCAGCATAACTGCTGTGTGTGCCTCCAGGCGGGGGGGGGCCAAGGACACTTGGGCCTAGTACGCAGAGCTGTTGCAAGTGCCTCCAGGCGGGGGGGGGGGGCAAGGACACCTGGGCCTAGTGCGAGGGGGCTTCATCGACACTCGTGGTCTTCCATCCCCTCGAGTTACCTAGTGGCCATGCTCCAGTGTCCCCAACAACTCCCCCCTTTGAAAACACTTAACAACCTTGGCTCTGAGTTTTTTTACTTGGGCTACTTATTTTTTTATAATAGGACTTTGCATAAGCACTTTGTGATAGCTCTGAAGAGAGTGACTTATTAACTTTTGCAAAAGGGCCCTAACACATGATACTGCACAGCATAATACCAGTAATACAAGCAATACAGGAAAGAGAATTTTTAATAATAGGCTAAATAAACCACCAAGCTAAGACGCCAAACCCCAGCCTGAAAACAAGGTTTGCAACCAATTGTTTTCTGGGGCAGTATAGGCAACCTGTGCTCCGGCTCGGGCATGGGCCTCAGCCTGTACCACCATTTTATAGATTTTATAACTGCTATTATTTACATATATACAATATTGGGGTCCAATGAGGGCACAAACCCCTCCTTGGGATGCCAAGAGATAGTCCAAAGCCAGCCTGTTTTGGAGGGAAAACGTTTTGAGCTGGTGTACCTTTTTATTTAATGTTTTTATTGCTGACTTTAAATTACTAACCGAGTCCTCTAACTCTAAGGCCACCTTCTCAAGTACCATTTGCAGCCTTATAGTATAGCGGCCTATGCATGCCATGGCTGGCCCGGTAAACAGTGGCGCTATTCCCAGTACAGAGCACCCTACAAGCTTCTCGGTTGTGAGGGGATTTTTCATGTTGCCCTCCAATGCCTTAGTCAGTCGCCGCAGGTTTTTTTTTTGTGACTTAACAGAGGTGTTTTGGGCATTTCTAATTTTTTGGGGGGGCAGTGTGGCAGTTATGGAAAGATGGGGAACTTCATGAGCTATATAACAGCTACCTGTCCAGTTGGCTGGCAGCACCTTGTAAGCCTTTTGGCCACATATAAAATAGTGACCCTGTAGGGCCCAGTAAGGACTGTTTTTTAAGGGGATTCCTGGGATATTTAAGGCTGCTTTTCTAAACAGTTTATATGCCCCTAGGGGGGCATTTTATTTTTTTGATTGGGTACAAGTGGGGGCATTTCTAATTGTGCTGTTTAAATTACATTTGCTATAGGGACCACTACAAACCCACCATTGGCTTGCTATATTGGAAATGTTAACTGGACGGCAAGTTACATTTCCAAACCCTTTTTTTGTGGTAAGATTATTTGTAAGAGTTTCCCTAAAAGGGGAGGAACCATTACACTCACACTGTTGGCCTCCCCTGTTGGTCTTTATTTAATACCCATTAGCCCACTGTGTAATAACACAGGAGCTTTTTTTTACAGGACGGCCATAGTGATTAGATTGGTTTCGGATAAAACATAACACTCCCTCAGTGAGTACTGCAACTGAATACTCCTGGTCCTGATAGGTGGCCTGCTGTAAAGAGGTCTTGTTCCAGAACGGCGAATCCATTCTTTTTTGCTGTTTGGTGGTGGCTAATTCTGCTAGGGTCAAGGGCAGCATGTCAAGGGGCATTCCCGTTTTGGGGGATAGTGGAGTTGGAGCACATACCCAGCAATTAGTCTGGTTTGTTAAATTAGCAACATGGTGCGCAAGCAAAACAAAGGAGTTATGCTCCTGATATGCACAGTTTGGAAATACCAATACAGAGAATAACAATGTTACCCAATTAATTATTACCAGAGTTTTTTTAACCCAGGGTCTCCAGTACCTGGGTGGGCCCATTTTAGCATTAAAGTGCCTGCTATTTGTGTTTTTTAAACAGTAGCTTTAGCCCGAGATTGTCACTAGATGAGGAGTCACAGGTTGGACGGTCCACTGTTCTGCTGACGAGGGGGCGGGTACTGCCTTCAGACGAGAAGGATGGATTTAGTTCTTGTGTATTTTGATTTTTGCCGCTGTATGGGAGATCAGCAGGACGGTATAGGGTCCTTTCCACTTTTTCTGGAGAGGCTCGTCTTTCCAGGTGCGAACAAGCACAGAGTCACCAGGCTGTAAGGAGTGGATGGGAGTGTCCAAGGGGAGAGGCTGGGAATCCTTGGTATACCTGTGAAGAGACAAGAGAACAGCAGACAGGGAACACATATACTGTGACAAAAAACCATTACCCAACTCCCATTCCCCTGACAGAACCGGGGTGCCATTTATAGGCCATGTCCTTCCAAACATAATTTCTAAGGGACTAAGCCCTAATCTACCCTTTGGAAGAATGCGGATATGGAGTAGGACGAGGGGCAAAGCATCAGGCCATCACAGTGAGGCTTCTTGGCACACTTTTGAGAGATGCCGTTTAAGGGTCTGATTGGTACGCTCCACTACCCCACTGGCTTGCGGTCTCCAGGGCGTATGGAGTTTTTAGGGGGTCTGTAAGGCATGTGAGATGCTTTGAATGATTTTTGATGTGAAGTGTGTCCCGTTGTTAGATTTTATTTACAGGGGGAGTTTAAAGCGAGGAATGATTTTTTTAACAAACTTGAGGGCCACTGTTCTGGCAGTGCAGTTACAGCATGGGAAGGCTTCTGGCCATCCGCTGAACCAATTCACTATAATAAGGAGATATTTGAACCCTTGGGTCCGGGGAAACTTAATAAAGTCTATTTGCCACACTCGTCCGGGGCCCGGAGTGGGTTCTAGGGCAGCTGGTGGCACAGGATGTCCCGGTCGGGGGTTATTCTTTTGGCAGACTAAGCAGTCTGCTTGTACCTGGGCAGCCAGGGGTCGGAGTCCAGAAGTGATAAAGTATTTTTTTATTAGTTGGATAAGTGCTTTCCTGCCAGCATGAGTGGTTTGATGTAGTTTCTGCAGCACTGGCCGGATTAGGCCCTTTGGTAAGAGGACCTTCCCTTCTGGGGAATGGAGCCATCCCCACTTTTCCCGGAGACCGAGTTTGTCAGTTAGCTGTCTCTCCTCCCCAGAGTACTGAGGGGTTGGAAGCTCCCCTACTGATGGGATAAGGGCATGCATATGGGCGTTCTCAGTCTGAGGGGATGGCAGGGTGGCAGCATGCTTAGCCTCTCTATCTGCCCGGGCGTTACCTCTGGCCACATTTTGATTCTCCCTTTGATGGGCTTTACAGTGTACCACCGCCACTTCCAAGGGAAGTTGTACGGCTTCTAGGAGCCGGAGGATTTGGGGCCCGTACTTGACTGGGGAGCCCTGGGCTGTCAGCATTCCCCTTTGCTTCCATAGGCCAGCATGAGCATGCAGCACACCAAAAGCATACTTTGAATTAGTAAAAATGTTGACCTGCTTTTCTTTTGACAGTTCGAGTGCACGGGTCAGGGCTATCAGTTCGGCAAGCTGGGCAGAGGTCCCAGCAGACAAACCTTCAGCTTCCACAGTGTCATGGAGGGTCACAACAGCATAACCCGCCCTCCTTTGCCCATCTATTACAGTACCATCAGTGTACCACTCATAATCTGCATTTGGGAGGGGTACATCATTTAAATCCGGACGGCTGGAGTACTGGACATTTATGATTTTTAAATAGTTATGTTTCTGTTCCTCTGTTTCTGGCAAGAGAGTAGCTGGGTTAAGGGAGGGGCAAGGCTGTAGGGTGGCTTCAGAGTTCTCTAACAGCTTAGCCTGGTATCGAGCAATCCGAGCCTGGGTGAGCCAAAGCCCTCCCTTTGCATCCAGTAAGGCTCGGACCATATGGGGAGTATAGATTTGCATAACCCCTCCCAATGTTAGCTTCTCGGCTTCCTCAAGCAATAGGGCAGTAGCTGCGACCGCCCGTAAACATGCCGGCTAACCCTTTGCAACCTGATCCAGTTGCTTGCCCAGCCTGTGTTTTAAAAGCTGCTAAGTTTATTGGATTGAATGGCACATGGGTGTAAACTTGCATAGTGGTAGCCTGATGTCCGTTTGCCCCTGGGCAAGCCACAACAGTTTCGGTAAGCGAAGGATAGAGTCCCACCGAGGGGGCAATTTCTGTAACCCGAGGCATTCTACCCTTATACGGTGGAGGTGTGGGGGCCAAAGGGGACACCGGCTCTGCCATTACAGTGGGGGTGGGGGTCTGGGGACTAACATTAGCTACTACCGAACCAGTCGGAGTCAAATTATAACTTTGCAGAATTACAGCTTTGTTTTATTTTTTAAAGCTATAAACGCTTGTGCATACAAATATTTATTTTATTTACCCATTTATTGACAAAACAAAACTAATTGGAGGATTGTGTTGTAATTAATTGACCCTCCTGGTGGCCACCACTCCTGGTCCTCTAGTTGATATTGAGGCCAGTCAACTGTACAGCATTGTTTTAATTTGCTTTTAGTTATTGGATTTGCACCAAATACCTTCCAGTTTGCTAGAATGCACTCTAGGGGCGTACACCGTGCCCTAACCCCTGAGCTCTGTCCCTGTCCCATACCTACAGGGTAACTCTGGGCAACCCCAGGTTCCAACAGAGCATACAATCCGGATTTTAAAAGGTTCCTACCTTATTTAAGGGACCGGTTTTTTACCGTGGCCTACAGCTGCTTCTCCCCCATGTCTAAGGGACCGGTTCTTTACCGCCGTCCACAACTGCCTCTCCACTATATGAGTGCGTTGCACTGTTGTGCCCTCCGGGGGTCGATCAAATCGCGTCTCCTCCGAGGCCCCCGATGAACTCACCGGTGCGCGCTGGGCGTCGGTTCTCACCACAATCCTCGACCTCCAGGAGGGGTCCGGGCAAGGCTAAATTGCAGCCTTGTCGCCCACCCAGGGACGCCAAAAGCTGTTGCCGGCACCCAGTGCCGAGAGGCTGAACAACAGCTTAAGTTGGTTCGTTACCCGGTGTGCTGCACCCAATAATCACAACGGGGTGGAGAAGCAGAAAAGTTTATTTGAAGCTTCAAAAAGGTACAGGGAGATTTGAATCTCAAATCCTGTACAGAGAGCAGGAAGTTACACAGGCTTTTATACATTTTTTTTTTAGCATACTTATTTAATAGCAAGCTGCCCCAAGTATCCATATAGCTAGCCAATCCAGTTCCCAGCTAGTTCCCTGGGTCTTTGTATTATTTATTAAACTATATATAAAGCTGCTTTATTTAGCACTGTTCTTCCATATCTGCCCTGTGTGGCCTTGCTTAGTTTCAGGCAGTCTGACTCTGCAACATATTGTTGCAGATTCTCAGCATAACTGCTGTGTGTGCCTCCAGGCGGGGGGGCCAAGGACACTTGGGCCTAGTACGCAGAGCTGCTGCGAGTGCCTCCAGGCAGGAGGGGGGGCCAAGGACACCTGGGCCTAGTGCGAGGGGGCTTCATTGACACTCGTGGTCTTCCATCCCCTCGAGTTACCTAGTGGCCATGCCCCAGTGTCCCCAACAACACTGACTTCCTTTGGAAGATCTGCTGATGGAAAGTGCTAAATAACAGCTAGGTATTGTTATTTATTTGCCAGTTTCATTAGTCACAAGACTTTTCCTCCACAGCTCTCTGAAGACAGCAGAAACCCCAGCTGTCTTTTCCCAGCTAGATTATGCGAAATATCCTCTCCAAGTGTGATACCAATCAACTGAGCTGCTTCTTTACATAGCGAAGTGCTTAATTTATGGGGCTAGTCTGCAGCAAGGCATTCAGCACTGCAGGATTCTTCACTTGAAAGCAACATGAGGCTTGTCTACACTACCACATGGGGTCAATCTAAGCACTGGTCTACACTGGGTGGGAGGGGGAGGGAAATCGATCTAAGTTATGCAACTTCAGCTACGCGAATAATGTAGCTGAAGTTGACGTACTTAGATTGACTTACTGTGGTGTCTTCACTGCGGTGAGTCGACTGCTGCCGCTCTCCTGTCGACTCTGCCTGCGCCTCTCGGGGCGCTGGAGTACAGGAGTCAACAGGAGAGCGCTCGGGGGTCGATTTATCGCGTCTAGTCTAGACGCGATAAATCGATCCCCGCTGGAGTGATCGCTGCCCACCGATTTGGTGGGTAGTAAAGACATACCCTTAGATCAGTGGTTCCCAATCTGGGGTTTGTGAACCTCTGGGGGTTCACAAAATGTTACAGGGGGTTCTCAGGAAAAAATTCCCTAATGGCAGACAGAGCTGTCCCTAGGAACCCTGGGTAGCATGGGGCCAGCAGCCTGGAGCCCCTGGATTTCCAAGAGCTAGGCAGATCAAAGCAAGCATATCTATCACACTGAGGAGATTTAAACTTCAAGACTCCTTATAAGAAATAGAAAGGGAGGTGGATATTTTTTTCTGTTTTTAAAATTAAATAGGCAGCTAGTATTGTTTTTAAAATTATTATGAAGAACAAGTTTAAGCTTTGTTGTAACGTGCGTTGTTTGCCTGGACTGCTCAAGACCTGAATGCTTGTGTAGGAGGAACTCTTTGAGTTGGCTTCTTAAATATCTTCATGCTGTTTCACATCTGATACTCTTTGATGAAACATAGGAGCCTTGTCTTATAACAGGAGGATTCAAAGTGATACAAGCTACGAAAGTGAGATCTTGGAAGAGTGTTGCCGTTTTTGTAATGTAAAAAATACTGTAATGATGAGTAATAATAAATAGTGTGTAATAAGCATGTCATAAAAACAAATTTTATATTTCCAAGATCACTGCTTTTATAATTTATACTCAGGTAAAGGAGAAAATCCCTGGAAATATTCATTTTTAGGAGGGGGTTCATGAGCCTTGACATTTTATTGAAAGGGGTTCACAGGTTGTTAAAGTTAGGGAACCACTGCCTTAGACACTCAACTTCAGCTACATGAATAGTGTAGGCAGCACATTGTGCACCAGGCAGGGTTGCTAATTTATGGTAAGGGGATAACAGAGTCTGTGACTTTCCATTTTTTGTGGACAGTTACAGAGGTAGCCTTAGCTAAGGTCACCCCTGATATAAGGAAATTAACCTGTGAGGTAGCAGTGCAAGTGTTAGGAGATCCATTTGCTAACTGGACTTCCTGCTGTCTGGCGGGAATAAGAAGGACACATGGTTGCTGGTTTGGAATGGTGGATGTACCATGCTTCAATACCAAATTAGGTGCATGGTACCTCAGGCTCCCTGTTGTCATGTAAACTAGTTGGGCCACAGTACATATGATGGCCCAGTCTTCTCCATATTGTTACTAGAATGGGGTCACAGCTTTACTCCTGAGACATCCAAGCTAATTAGTGCTGGTACCAGACCCCAGTTCTTTTTACGACCCACAGGATAGACCCTAGCTCACTCCTCCCTGTGCCAAGATGATGTTACAGGCTCCCTTGCTCTCCACACATACATTCAGTCTGGCCTTACACATTACCTCTGGAGCTTTCAATAATACCTACAGATGGGGCTGAGCTACAAGGCTTGGGCCTGGATCCACACTTCCCCAAAGTTCAGGGTGTCCACATCTAGGGCTTTGGTTTAGTTAATCTCTAGGAGTAACCAGAGTATTAGACTCTCTGATTTGGAGAAAACAAGTGAGTCACTAAGGGTCGTCCCATACCTGTAGCACCTGGGGTTTTCCTTAATGGGTTCCCATCCAAATGCTCAGCAGACCCAACCATGCTTAGTTTAGAAGCTCTGAAGATGCCAGCCCATTGCAGACTTGTTTTTAAATAGCCAGAGAGACTACAGCCAGAAGAGGTATCCTTCCATATAGCACATCAAACCAGCAAGAGCAATTTGAATGTGAAGTGAGAGGCCGTGAAGGTTCAGAATTAAAGACCATTTCCACTCTGTTTAAAATACACGAACTAACATATGAATGCACCTTTGAAGTCTCTAGTTAAGGAAGGACATTCACACAGAGATAAACTCCATTGGCTGACTTTGGCTAGCTGGAATTTAGGGATGTTGGTGCCCATAATTTCTGATGCTTAATGTTTTAGGGTTGTTTTAAAAGAGTCTGTGGTTGGGGGGGCCTCATTGAATCTGAGTCTCTTGTGGGGCTGATCTACGGGCTATAATTGGCTAATTGAAAACATTGTTTAACCTTAAGAATACATCAGAGCTCCAAAGAGCAGCCCTTGTTCCATGTGTGTATTGAGTATCACCAGATTTCCATAAGAAGGCGGTTTTTCAAGGGCTCAGCATCCACCATCAGGGCCAGATTTTCAAAGGCAGCCAACATGCTGAGGTCACTTGCAAATTTGGCCCTTATTTAGGTGCCTACATGAGAACAGAGCTGTAGTGACCTTCGGAAAATTCCAGCCAGGGTGCACAGATACTTCATTTTCTTGACACACCTCCAACATCAAACCCTTGCTTTCTTTTCACTTCCTGGTTTGTAGATGATTCTATTGTCCTTTTGTTGCAAAATGTGCTCCCAGAGAGTTGAGTGAGGACAGCATTAGGACAAACGAGGGAGTGATAGTTCCCATGTTTTAGCCTTGCTGTTACAGTAGGAAATTACATTTTTACAGCTATGTGGCTCAAACAAGGTCATTTAAGGAGGTACCAAAAATAAACAAATACAGTAATACAATCTCCAGCTTCACAGAGATTATGGACACAGACTGTTCTTGCTAATACAATCAGTGGCAGAATTTGGTGAGAGCGATGCGTTCAGAAGACAATTGGCTCTGAAGAACTTATGACTCAGCTTCTACCAAGAAACAAGGGCTTTCTATTGAATAGCAAGTGTAGCCATTTAACCAGGCATGTTGGATTTCCTGATGCTTAGCACATACTTACGACATATGTGGCACTTCTATGCCTGGGTGACATTTTAAGTGCTTCCACCCATTTATGCTCGGACCAGGAACTTAAAACACAAGGAAGCCCACGCTGAATTCCTCTTATTCTTAACATCAGTGGTAGCTGGTGCCCAAAAGAAGGTGTGGGGCTCCTGGCAGCAGGTTGATCTTTTCAAAGTGAAAGACTGACACTGTAGTGGGAGTTGTCATGGGGAAGTGTTTGGTGGGGGGGATGCGTGAGGCAAGAAAAAAGGACTCTCTTCCCCTTTCAGAATGCAAAACTGGGACACTTGACTGTGAAAGGCAGGTGGTGAGAACACATCCTTGACCCATTTATGGTTCTCTCCAATTCCCAGCCCCTCCCACTCCAAGCTAGCTCTTATGCTACCAGCCCTTCCCTGCTCTCCTCTTCACTCTGATTCCCAAACATCAGCTCACCACTGAGCATGTCTCTCCCGCTGCCCCCCACTCCCTGCCCCTAATATATAGAGAGGGAGGAAAAGGAGGACAAAGACAAAGGAAGTTACTTCCCTCCTCACATTTCCTCCCACATCAGCCATGATCCTTCTTCCTCCTTCCTCTCCCTTTTCTTTTCACATTTTATCCATTCCTCAAATTGCCCACTGTATTGTGAGTTTCTTTTGGGCATGCTCGGAAAGCACAAACCAAGAATTCCACACAAGCTTCCAGTCATGCCTATCAGTTCTGAGCCACAGTTATTCATATCTAAGACCTTTGGCTTCAGGACAGCTGCCCCTAAGCTGCTCTGGGGAAGTACACACAGCCTCACACCCACAGAGCTGCCTGGGATATCTGCAAGTTCCATGACCCAGGACTGTATATAATATCAGGTAGCTACTCTACTTTATTCCCTTGTACCTGATGTAACACAATAATTTCCTTACATTCACCTGCATTTATGCCCCACTGTTTTTGTTTTGTGATCATTCTTATTTTACCTAACACTGCAAATTGACATCCTCAGCTGTTACCATGTTTACATGGAATAAGGGCCAGGGTTTCAAAACAGCTCACAGCCACAATTGCAGCCAGATTTCTGAAAGCGCTAAACTCTTATTTGGACACCAGAATGAGTGGATAGATTTTTCCAGAGAGCTCGGCACATTGGGTACTTAGCTGCTCTGAAAATCTGGCCATAAGTGTAACCTCCCCTTTCCTCCCTGGGTTACTCGGGAGCAGGCAACACTCACCTGTGTGCCTGGGCACCTGATGTTATTGACATTAAAGGAGATCCTGAGTATCCCAGTGGTGATGTTGGATAGGTGGGAATCCTCTATCCATCCCTCTGCTGCAGTCCCTTTACTCCTAAAGGAATTTAAAATTGGCGGTGCCTCTACCTGACTGGCCCCTGTACACACTCAGTGGCGTGCCTTGGGAACCTCCAGGAATAAACCTCTTCTGATAATAATAATGATCTGTGGCATGGGTCTCACACAAAAATACCAATATACTTAAATTAGAGTTAACACACCTTTACTTAACAATTTAAAGAAACAGGGTATAACAGACTAAGATTATATGTCACTACTAATTTAAATCCACAGGGGGCAGTTGAAAAAATCAATTAACAAATATAGTATACAGTAATAAATTAAACTTATCTAACTGGCATTTACATAGCTGTTTACCCCACCCCAGAGTGTACACTCCTCTGGATTTCAGAGTCATAGAATATCAGGGTTGGAAGGGACCTCAGGAGGTCATCTAGTCTAACCCCCTGCTCAAATCAGGACCAATCCCCAACTTTTGCCCCCCAGACGGGCCCCTCAAGGATTGAACTCACACAACCCTGGGTTTAGCAGGCCAATGCTCAAAACACTGAGCTATCCCTCCCCCCTACACACTTGCTTGCGTGAGCGCACTTGAAGATCTGAAGCTGGAGACAGCACTCTCGGTTCTGTATATCAGTCCAGTCAACACAACAAGCTGCACAACCCCTCTGACAATTGGAGTTGCCCCCCACAAATGTCAGCAGCTCTGGGTCCTGGTTCAGTGGGATGATCATTCTGCCTCTCCTCAGACTCAGTCTCTCTGCTGTGCCCCTTCCCTTGCAAGTACTTTCCCAAACAAGAATGGGGGTTACTCTCAGTTCCATCAATGCAGGCCCAAGTCAGCTCTAGGTACAATCATAGTCTCCACCCTGGCTCCAGTGAAGCCACCAACCATCTCTGAAGCTCCCTGCCTGATCAAAACCCCAGCAGGCTCCCAGCAGCAGAGTCTGGTATGGACAGAGGTCCACACCAGCAATCTCACTCGTTTCCCAAAATGGAGCCCACTCCCCACAAGAGGAAGTCTCTTGCTCTTTCCCCAAGGCATCATGGGAGTTCTGGTCTCTAAGGCTAGATTGCAGCACACAGGATCTTCCCAAATGGAACATTCCCAATAAAGTTCAGAGTGAGGCCCCTCTAGGAAAGGGGACCTACATAAGCATAACGGGAGTTGCTGTGTGCTTGTCACTTTTGAAAATCTGACTCTTATGCAGGTACCTAAATGGGAACTTATAATATTTGAAAATCTGCCCCCTAATTGTTTAGAGCTATTTTCTGGTTTCAGAGTAACAGCCGTGTTAGTCTGTATTCGCAAAAAGAAAAGGAGTACTTGTGGCACCTTAGAGACTAACCAATTTATTTGAGCATGAGCTTTCGTGAGCTACAGCTCACTTCATCGGATGCATGCCGTGGAAACTGCAGCAGGCTTTATTTATACACAGAGAATATGAAAAAATACCTCCTCCCACCCCACTGTCCTGCTGGTAATAGCTTATCTAAAGTGATCATCAGGTGGGCCATTTTCTGGTGCAGTCTCTTCATCTAAACCTGCAGGAACTTGGGTTGTTTGGATAAAATGAAGTCTCAAATCAAACTAATTCTGATTTTGAAAAACCAAAGCACAATTAACCACGGTTTTGAAAAACCAAACCCATGTTCATGTACGGGGACCCTTGGCTCCTTACTAAAACTCAGTGAGGTTTTTTTTTAGGTTGGCTAGCTCCCAGTACCAAAAGAAAGGGGAAGGGTTGTTGGGAAATCAGGACCCTGAGACTGACAATCCCCAGGGGCAATGGGGAGAGGCCAGTGCTCCAGGTCAGCCTGATTGATAGGGCAGGCAGGCTAGTGAGGAAGTCAGGAGTCCAGGGGATGGGGGGTGAGGTCCTGTCCTCCTCTGTGTGAGCTGGAATTGCCTGAAACAGCCTGAAATTGAGCTAAGGAGAGAGCAGGGGCCTGAGTAGGATGGCCAGGTTTGGTTGGACATTTTCCTGGAGGTTTCATCACATGACATAATTGTTAATTAAAGATTAATCTTTAATTCCCTGGAGACTCCAGGACAATCCTAGTGGGTTGGCAAATCCCTGGGCCTGAGAGAGAGAGTGAGCCAGAAAAGCAGCCCAGGAAGCAGATCTATGCTGGGATGTGAGCTGCAGCAACCAGAGCCAGAAGTGCCAGAGAAGTAGCCCAGGGAGCCACACTGGGAGCAGAGCAGCAGTGGCAGAGTGGAGACACAGTGGAACTGGAGCTGGGGCTGGAGCAGTCTGGAGTCAGGTGCAGTGAGCAGCTGGGGAGAATGAGGGAGGGATCCTGGGCAGAGGGCTTAGCACAGTGAGACGCCCCAACCAAGATTTGGAGGGGGATCATAACCCTAACTGGGAGGGTGGGGGGAAGGGGCTGACGCTGGGAAGAAGAGTCCTACCAGCCACCTAGAGCCTGAGGGCGTGTGGCCATTGCCAGAGCAAGTGTTCGACCTGCAGCATCCCTGCAGCACAGACACGGCCTGAGGAGGCCTGGGATGTGTGAGGAAGAGACTGTGAACTGCCCTTACATTCCAGAGACAGCTGTTTGTGATGTCCCCATGCCACAGAACGGGGTTATAAGAACATAAGAACGGCCATACTGGGTCAGACCAAAGGTCAATCTAGCCAGTATCCTGTCTTCCACCAGTGGCCAGTGCCAGGTGCCCCAGAGGGAATGAACAGAGCAGGTAATCATCAAGTGATCCATCCCCTGATGCCCATTCCCAGCTTCTGGCAAACAGAGGCTAGGGGAACCATCCTGGCTAATAGCCATTGATGGGCCTATCCTCCATTAACTTATCTAGTTCTTTTTTGAACCCTGTTATAGTCTTGGCCTTCACAAAATCCTCTGGCAAAGAGTTCCACATACTGAATGTGTGTTGTGTGAAAAAATACCTCCTTTTGTTTGTTTTAAACCTGCTGCCTATTAATTTCATTTGGTGACCCCTAGTTCTTGTGTTATGAGAAGGATTAAATAACACTTCCTTATTTACTTTTTCCACACCTGTCATGATGTTATAGACCTCAATTATATCCCCCCTTAGTCATCTTTTCCAAGCTGAAAAGTCCCAGTCTTATTAATCGCTCCTTGTACAGAAGCCGTTCTATACCCCTAATAATTTTTGTTGCCCTTTTCTGAACCTTTTCCAATTCCAATATACCTTTTTTGAGATGGGGTGACCACATCTGCACACAGTATTCAAGATGTGGGTGTAGCATGGATTTATTTAGAGGCAATATGATATTTTCTGTCTTATTATCTACCCCTTTCTTAATGATTCCCAACATTCTGTTCGCTTTTTTGACTGCCGCTGCACATTGAGTGGATGTTTTCAGAGAACTATCCACAATGATGCCAAGATCTCTTTCTTGAGTGATAACATCTAATATAGACCCCATCGTTTTGTATGTATAGTTGGGATTATGTTTTCCAATGTGCATTACTTTGCATTTATCATCATTGAATTTCATCTGCCATTTTGTTGCCCAGTCACCCAGTTTTGTGAGATCCTTTTGTAGCTCTTCGCACTCTGCCTGGGTCTTAACTATCATGAGTAGTTTTGTAACATCTGCAAATTTTGCCACCTCACTGTTTACCCCTTTTCCCAGATCATTTATGAATATGTTGACTAGGACTGGTCCCAGTACAGACCCCTGGGAGAAAACACTATTTACCTCTCTCCATACTGAAAACTGACCATTTATTCCTACCCCTTGTTTCCTACCTTTTAACCAGTTACCTATCCATGAGAAGACCTTCCCTCTTACCCCATGACAGCTTACTTTGCTTAAGAGTCTTTGGTGAGGGACCTTGTCAAAGGCTTTCTGAAAATCTAAGTATGCTATATCCACTGAATCCCCCTTGTCCACATGCTTGTTGACCCCCTCAAAGAATTCTAGCAGATTGGTCAGCGTGGATTTGATTTAAATCAAATTGATTTAAATCACTAATCAGGAAGACTCGATTTAATCATGGTTTTCTACATAAAAATGCATTCTTGTTGGTTGTTATAACCTTAATACATATTCTTCACATCTCAGATATAGATGTAGGTTTCATTTTTAGAAGGTACATGCTATACATTTTTAAACAGTGATTTACTTTGAAAACTTTTCAGATTAGTTTTACAGTTATATCAGAAAATGAATGATTGTTTGGCTATTTCATTTACCAAAAGTAATTGAAGCAGATATTTATGAAGTCATTGGGAGGTGAACTATCTCCAATTGAACAGGTTAATCATTAATATTTGGAAGATTTTCTTGCCATGCTGTATTAGGAGGAGAACATCACCAGACAGACATTTAAATTGTCTTAATTTAATTTAATTTAATTAAGTTAACTAAAACAACAATGTTAAGTGTTCTGGATCTTTTTATTCAACGGCAAACATATAATATTTTAACAAAACAAGCATATGTCCCTCGCCTCTGACATTTATCTCCAGACTTCTTCTCCTTGTCCCAATCTATTCTGCCCCCAGCAATCTTCTATTCACTGAACTTTTTGAAACTTTGCACTTTTAGAGAAAGGTAAGGGATTGACTCTGGGTACACAAATTTGCAGAGGGACAATAGAGTTGAGGTCTGTTATTTCTCACCTCTTATATATTATTTATTTATTTAAAAACATTTTTTTGCGGTTAACAAGCATGAAGTCAGAACATTAGGGACAAAGTGAGAAAGGCCAAAAGCCATGTAGAGTTGGACCTTGCAAAGGGAATTAAAACCAATAGTACAAGATTCTATAGCCATATAAATAAGAAGAAAATAAAGAAAGAAGAAGTGGGACCGCTAAACACTGAGGATGGAGTGGAGGTTAAGGATAATCTAGGCATGGCCCAATATCTAAACAAATACTTTGCCTCAGTCTTTAATGAGGCTAATGAGGAGCTTAGGGATAATGGTAGGATGACAAATGGGAATGACGATATGGAGGTAGATATTACCACTTCTGAGGTAGAAGCCAAACTTGAACAGCTTAATGCGACTAAATCGGAGGACCCATCCAAGAATATTGAAGGAACTGGCACATGAAATTGTAAGCCCACTAGCAAGAATTTTTAATGAATCTGTAAACTCAGGTGTTGTACCGTATGACTGGAGAATTGCTAACATAGTTCCTATTTTTAAGAAAGGAAAAAAAAGTGATCTGGATAACTACAGGCCTGTTAGTGTGACATCTGTAGTATGCAAGGTCTTGGAAAAATTTTTGAAGGAGAAAGTAGTTAAGGACATTGAGGTTAATGGTAATTGGGACAAAGTACAACATGATTTTACAAAAGGTAGATCATGCCAAACCAACCTGATCTTCTTCTTTAAGAAGTTAACAGATTTTTTAGACAAAGGAAACGCAGTGGATCTAATTTACCTCAATTTGATATGGTTCCACATGGAGAATTATTGCTAAATTGGAAAAGATGGGGATCAATATGAAAACTGAAAGGTGGATAAGGAACTGGTTAAAGAAGAGACTACAACGGGTCATTCTGAAAGGTGAACTGTCAGGCTGGAAGGAGGTTACTAGTGGAGTTCCTCAGGGATTGGTTTTGGGAGCAATCTTACTTAATCTTTTTATTACTGACCTTGGCACAAAAAGTGGGAATGTGCTAATAAAGTTTGCAGATGACACGAAGCTGGGAGGTATTGCCAATACAGAGGGGGACAGGGATATCATTTTACAAGATCTGGATGACCTTGTTAACTGGAGTAATAGTAATAGGATGAAATTTAAGAGTGAAAAGTGCAAGGTCATGCATTTAGGGATTCATAACAAGAATTTTTGTTATAAACTGGGGACGCATCACTTGGAAATAACAGAGGAGGAGAAGGACCTCTGAGTATTGGTTGATCACAGAATGACTATGAGCTGCCAATGTGATATGGCTGTGAAAAAAGCTAATGCAGTCTTGGGATGCATCATGCGAGGTATTTCCAGTCAAGATAAGGAGATGTTAGTACCGTTATACGAGGCACTGGTGAGACCTCATCTGGAATATTGTGTGCAGTTCTGGTCTCCCATGTTTAAGAAGGATGAATTCAAACTGGAACAGGTACAGAGAAGGGCTACTAGGATGACCTGAGGAATGGAAAACCTGTCTTACGAAAGGAGACTCAAAGAGCTTGGCTTGTTTAGCCTAACCAAAAGAAGGTTGAGGGGAGATATGACTGCTCTCAATAAATATATCAGAGGGATAAATACCAGGGAGGGAGAGGAATTATTTAAGCTTAGTACCAATGTGGACACAAAAACAAATGGATATAAACTGGCCATCAGGAAGTTTAGACTTGAAATTAGATGAAGGTTTCTAACCATCAGAGGAGTGAAGTTCTGGAATAGCCTTCCAAGGGGAGCAATGGAGACAAAAGGCATATCTGGCTTCAGGAATAAGCTTGATAAGTTTATGGAGGTGTGGAAGTATAACATTGTATAAGTATAACGTTGTATAAGGGGACATGCTGGATACATTGTATACGAGAGGGCATGCCAAAACATGTTACAAAGTATCTGAGGGAGCACACGTAGGGACAGTTAGCTTTTGAATGGAGAAGCAATTAAGATAGAGCCAGCACGTCTAAGAAGCAGGCATCAGAATGGAAGGTGTGAAGGGCAATTAGTTAAGTTAACTGGAAGCTGTTAAAGGAGATTGTTAAGGGTGGCAGGTAATTGAAGATACGTGACTGGTCTCAGGGATCTCAAAGGGTGGTGACTAAAATCTTTTTCTTCTTTTGTCTGTAACTTCTCTGTAACTTGTTCTCCAGCAAGCTGTATAAATTAAGAGACACAAGCCCCACTCGGGGGGCTCACTTCTAAATGTATTAGCAGAGCAGCTTTGCTAATAAAACAGAGTGGTCTGATAAATTGTGAGTCTGAGTCAAACTTTGACAGAGGGGATGATATGATGGGATAGCCTAATTTTGGCAATTAATTGATCTTTGACTATTAGCAGTAAATATGTCCAATGGCCTGTGATGGGACGCTAGATAGGGTGGGATCTGAGTTACTACAGAGAATTCTTTCCTGGGTGTCTGGTTGGTGAGTCTTCCCCACATGCTCAGGGTTTAGCTGATCGCCATATTTGGGGTTGGGAAGGAATTTTCCTCCAGGATGGAGTGGCAGAGGCCCTGGGGGTTTTTCGCCTTCCTCTGTAGCATGGGGCATGGGTCACTAGCTGGAGGATTCTCTGCACCTTGAAGTCTTTAAACCATGATTTGAGGACTTCAATAGCTCAGACATAGGTCAGAGGTTTGTCACAGGAGTGGGTGCGTGAGATTCTGTGGCCTGCATTGTGCAGGAGGTCAGACTAGACGATCATAATGGTCCCTTCTGACCTTAAAGTCTATGATTCTATGGTTCTGTTACCTCTGGAGACACAAATCCACAGTTTGAGAACTGCAAAACTAAGCATCTCTGATGGTATCTTCTAGACTGAGCACTGAGTCCAATTGGGTAGATAGAAAGATTAACCTAAATAATCGATACAGAAGCCTGTGGAACCCCATAAGATTGGGTCCCTAATCCATGAATTATTGGAACTCATTTACAAAACTTTTCTTAAACATTACATGAATATTTTGTCTCATACTGTAGAATTAGAATTTAGAATCCCTATTCCATGATGAGATATCTTTGAGCTATAATGTACCTTAATTAAAACTAGATAGGTTTTTTTCCTCAAAAAGCATTATATATATAAAAAATCTGGTTTAAATTTAAAAAATCAGATTTTTTTAAAAAAATCATTGATTTTTATCCACCCTGAAATTGGTGAGGCATGATTTCCGTTTACAAAAACCATGTTGACTCTTCCCCAACAAATTATATTAATCTATGTGTCTGACAATTTTGTTCTTTACTATAGTTTTTAATATGTGTTTTCCTTTAACCTTTTCCATTTTTTCCTTATTTTTTTAAAAATTGATTGCTCTTGAATACATTGCATTTGCTTTGAACTGTAAGTAATGATCAGTAGGTCAGGGAAGTGTCCAGTGTAAAGAAAGCACCCCAGAGTGGGGACACCTTAGCCCCTGTCCTAAGTGATCATGACAAGGTTGGGGTTGAGCACCCCAGGAATCTTGGGCCCAGTCTTGTTGGAATTACGAGGACTTAGCCCAACACAGGAGAGTGGAAGGGGAGCCCTCAAGATCAGGCAGGTCTCTGGGTAAAGGAAGTGGGAGCGAGGACTGAGATCTTTTCGCTAGCCCATTTCACTGGGGTAATTTATAAGCCAGAAACGTTCCCCAATTTCGGGACCATTCCCCCCACTTACATTCATCTTCTCTTTCACTGTCCTTTGCCTTAGAACCAAAGAACTGGGAGTGAGGAAACGGTACTAGTGCAATTGCAAATCATTGAGAGTCAAAGCTGGGTCATTTGCAGGTCAATATTTTCTCTCTCTTTTTTTTTAAAGCATTGCCAGGAATTGTTTTGGAAGGCACTAAAGGAAGCTGTCCTGATGCAAATCCAGTTTAAAATACCACATATTTCAATTTCTTGTTATTTATTTTTTAAGTTGACACAGGAAAAGTGGCTGCCTTGAACATAGCAGTTATCTTATTGGCAGTGAATTTGGGTCACCTTGTAGGATCAATCTGTCACACCGACTATTTGTGTGCTACAGTGTTGTGGCACTGTGTTTGTGTATCACAAGGCAACGTCGTGCAGTGTTGCTTGTTCTTTTGGGATGTGTAAGTATCTCACCAGATGTGCATGTAAAATGGGTTTTTGGCATGAGTGAACTGGGAAGAGCCCAGAACAATCAGGATGAGTGGCAGCCCTAAATTAATAAGCACAATTAAGTTTAAACTAGAATAGCACAAACTGTCCCACTATTCCTACAGGAAATAGAACTATAAACCTAACTGCGCGCTGTTTTTCTAAGTAGAAGTTCGGAAGCACTATCAAGATGAGAGATCATACAGGACCAGATCTTAAAGCCTTTGAAGTCAGCGGGAGTTTTTCCCTTGCTTCACTGAGCTTTGCGTCAGGCCTGAATTGAGGGGCCAGCATTACTGATGCTAAGCTAAACCTGGCCCCTGAGAAGCCCCAGATGGTGGAAGCCATAATGTTACTTGATGACGAGCTAGCCAGGTTCCTTGGTTACATTGTTATGTGACAGGTTTCCCAATGCAACTCACATTGTTGTATTTACTGTACACTATCAACCCTCGTTTCCTAGTTTTTTTAATAGTGGATATATACCACTATAAGCCCCTAAGTCGGAGACAGTAAGTAGATCTACAAATACTGAAAGTAAGAGAATTAATAGTCCAATTAGGGTGAACTCTTAGCCCCATTAGAAGTCGATTGGAGTTTTGTCATTAATTTGGGCTTCACCCCGAGTCTCAGGTGATCAGTTATTAAACAATCACTATGACAATATCTTGCTATCATGATCCAATGTTCAGGAAATGTTTAGTTTACTCAAATCCAGTTAAGTTGCTACATAAGAAAAATATTTAGTTTTACTGATCTGTGTCCATGAGCTCAAGGGATAGCAATGCAAACTGGCCACAAGCTCATTCATTGGAATTTGTACTGCTTATTGGGCTATGCTCTGATGATGGGCTCATCTTTAGCATATCTGTGTGTACCAGACCTAATCTATCTTCTCCAAATGGTGAAACATGCAAAAGAAGATTCCCAAACAGAAACCGCATAATCTATAATTGGACAATTGAGGGAGAGTTTGCTAAATCGTGAAGTCTTAAATGGCATTTCCAACAAAACTATGCCTGCGATGTTCAAGCGGTAAAAAGCAAAGTAAAGGGTGTGCCCAGATACTTATATACTCCAACTTCTGTCTAATTGCAACTAATCTATTGAAATGTAAAAGTCAGACTCCACCCATCCCCTTTCACCAGTGCTGCAACCTCATTAAAACAATTTGTGGAGCTAAAGAATGGGAGAGAAACCAGAAGACTACATTAACCCTATACAGGCAGGGTAGTCTAATGGCTAGGATGCCTGGGTTCTATTACTGGGCTCTGCCACTGACCTCAGTGTGACCCTGAGCAAGTCACTTCTGCTCTGCTTCCCTTCCCCCACCCTTTGCGAATTAGCTCATATACTCTTTGGGGCAGGGGCTGTTGATTAATATATATTAGTGCAGTACTTAGTACCAGCGCTTTTCTAGGTGCTACAGTAATAACATGTTCACAGTGAGGGAAACATAAAAAGGAGAGTGAAGAGGATATTTTGGGGTGGGTAGATCAGGGAGCTGCCACTATGCAAGTCATTTTAAAGAATTCCTTCCTCTCAGGTACTGCTAGACAGTTATTATAGTTCCTTTGTCAGCTTTTCCCTAGTGATGGCATGGCAGGCTCCTTTATCCTCTCCTCACATCCTCTGACCCTTTCAGCATCTCGGTCAGATGCCATTGGCTTCCCATCTCATCCCAGCCTCCTGTTAATAACACTGAGCCACAGAGGTGTATGTAGTGTCTCCAGCATGGCCTGGCCAAGGCTCTGTAGAGGGGAATTATTATTATTTCTCCTGTTTTACACATGACACTGTCTATTGAGGTTCTATACTGTGCTCTCACCAGGGTGTCTGAGCACCTTCCTCCCTACCCTCCGTAGGTACATTCCATGCAGCAAATCACTCTTCTCTCAAAGACCTGACATGTAAGAGGCAGCCATATTTATTCTTTCAGACAGGAGGGGGTGTTTCAAAGGAGGTCCTCAGCTGCCCTTGAACTTCAGTGGGGGCTGGGCACCAACTCCCAGCTGCCCCTTTTGAAAATCCCAGCTGTGGTTTGCACACACTGCGCCTGTCTCTCAGTGCCAGGGGCAGCAGTAATTCACTTTTGAAGCACATTTGACAGGGAATATGCACTGTTCCCAGTCTATCCCCAAACCACCTTTGCAGCCTACAAACACTGTATGAGGCTCCCCAGTCAGCCACTCAGGCCCACTGAGGCCACCCCTCAGAAATAGCTTGGATAGGTAATTAGGTGTGTAACAGTACGTCTCCATTGCAATAAAAACACGCGGTTTCACATTTCAGAGCCCGAGTCAGCTGCCCTGGGCCAGCCGCAGCTGTGCCGTGGGGCTTTTACTGTAGTGCAGACATAGCCTTCCATGCTCTGAAGTTGCCAGACCAGGTGTCTGTCTAACCCAAATGCACAGAACAAAACCGTGATTTACAATGTCAGCCTGGGCTACTTGTACACATTGCAGCTGTAAGCTGCAGAGGCCAGGCTTCATCTTGCCTTAAGGCCTGTTTTGCTTTTAGGTTAGCTGCTACTACACTTTAACTGGGATTAAGAGCAGAGCAGGAAGGTTTCTGGGGCTCTGGTGTGCTTCACATTTGCTGCTGATACTGGCTGTCAGGAGATAACCATGGCTCAACAGTCACCTGCACAAAGAATCCCTCTGGTCAGAGTGCCGTGCGGCTATGATTTCCCTAGGATTAGCAGGCTGCCTGGTCTGTCTTTACCCCTGAGGATTAATAAGAGGACAGTTTGAGGGAAAATTCTCCCTGTGTTAGGCCCAGAGTCCACCCTCAGTAGTGGGGTGGAGGGGAGGTCTCTGAAAAGGGTCATGGGAGATGGCTGGGGGTTTAGTGGTCACACTGGTGTGCTGGAGGCAAGTTAGGATGTAATGGGCAGCTGTTGTGTAGGCCTAGGAGGCTGGAGTGGCTCGCACAGAGTAAATGCTTAGCATATCTATGAGGGATGGACTATTGTCCCTTTGTTTGTTTGTTAAGTTCTGTTTGGATGCACCAATAAGCCACCGGTGACCGAGGCAATGAGTATGACCAGCTCATTTCCTGCTAAACTGGAGCATCACCACAGCTACACATTATAATTAGAGCTGTGGAAGGCAGGGCCCTAAAGCATAAAGGTAAAGAGCTTAAAAGAAAAAAGTAGACACTTGTCTGAATAAGAGCAGCAGTTGCAGTCGCCCCGGTGAGGTTAGCATTATAAGGGCTATCAAGCTCAGAGTTCATAGAAACAGAGCTGGGGCAGAGAACAGACATTCCATTTCATAGAGGGGTTTGAGAGTTTGACGTTTATTTTTGTTCCAATGATGAATGAAATCTGAACATTTTGAAATTCTCTGCAAAAGAAAATTCCAGAAAAAAAAATTAGTTTCAGGTTGATCATAATGTTTCAGCAACAGCATTTCATTTCAAGTTCAGCGCCTTCATTTATATGTTAGAATACAAAAGTAAAACCAGTTTGAAATGAAAAGGTATTTCAAAAGGAAAGATCAAAACATGATGTCTGAAAATGTCACCATTTCACTATTGTCTCAGGCACTTTTGAAGAGCCCAATAAATGTCTAGCTGCATCTTTAAGTGCCTAAGTAACTTTAAAAATCTGGCCCTAAGTACTCGTTCCATTGATTTCAATGGCAGAACTCCCATCCGCATCAACAGGGACAGGATTCGTGCTCTTCTGAAAGGAGATCATGTCATGGACAAGGAAGGTGAGAGATTGGGTCAGAGGGCACCTGCTGAACAATAATCCATGCATTTATTTTATACCAGAAGCATGTTGAGAAATTGGTGAAAACCTGGAGAAGAACAAAAGGAAAAAATGCAAGGAGGACTTGACTGATGAGGAAAATGTATGTACAGTGCAGTGGTGGGAGAAGGTATTGCAAAGCAACAATAACTGTTCTCCCAGATCTGAAGGGTACAAACCTCCAGTTTTAAATTAATCCCAGAGCAGGCAATGGAGCTTTGCTGATCTCCACCATCTGAAAACCTCATCCATTGACTCTAGATAGAGACTAGAGGCCTCATTCCCCCACTCTATTATGGCAGTTTTAGGCCAGTAACAATCACTAGGGAGTTATAGTGGTACAAATCTGGAGGGATGGAGTGAAGAATCAGGCCTTAGGGATAGCTACTTGGGAGCATTAGAAATTGCACACAGGGAGCATAATTATGGTGCTACCTGCAGAAGCCGCTGTTTGCAAGGCAGGGAAAACACACACGTTTTACAATCAACTTGTTTCAACTCTTCAATTGCTCAAAGCTGTTCAGTATGGCATCTGACATGGAAACTGTCACATGGCAACGTGGGAATGCATGTATGCTCATACCATTCTCTATTGATTAAGATGGATCTGTCATTAGGCTTTTCTGGTAGAATCTTTTAAAAAGGTGGATTTAGCAGATCTTTTTAATGTAACCCTTCTGCCCGTCAGAGTTGGCAGCAACAAGGGCCAGGTTCAATATCTAGGGGATCCATTCCAATAACACAATGCAAAACCGGCTTGAGCCCCCACCCAGTGACCTGGGACAAATATATACCATCCCCACTGGGCGCCTCCAAGAGGCAATACTTCCCCTCTCGCAAGCACAGAGTCTGAGTGTAGCAAAAAGCCTTTTAATAACAGAGAGAAACAATGTGGCATTATGTTGGGGAAACACCACCAACAGGATTCATAACACAACCCATCAGCAAAAAAACCACCCCAAGCAAATTGGGTCGTGTCCTTTCCCTTTGGTTCTTGAGTCCAGCAACCCCAAATCACCCAAAGTCCCAAAAGTCCAATGACCCAAAAGTCTCTGTCCCTGGTCAGGGCAGCCCCAGAGTTTGAAAGTTTATCTGCGGAGCTTTACCTCCCAACCTGGGTGGAGATCAGGTGCGGGAAGAGAGGTAAGGGGCACCTTACATGATCTGACGCTGACTGCCCCGCAGCTCCATAGGGCTCCACCAGCTCCGTGTCCCACAAGCAGCTCCCGTCATCCCACAAACTGCTCCACCAGCCGGTCCACGAACTGCTCCGCTCCGCGTCCCACAAGCAGCTCCCACCGTCCCACGAACTGCTCCACCAGCCTGTCCACAAGGCACTCCAGCCGTCCTGCAAACTGCTCCACAATATATCTTCTGGCTCCTCCACTACTTAACACAACGCTCAGTGATTTCAGCTCTTAGGTGAATTCAGCTTGTAGTAGGGGAGCCTCAGTGCTGGTGCACCATTAGCCCAAAGTGAGCTCAGCAGCCTGTAACTAGACTCCTAATAGAATCAAAATTAGCTCTGATATACCACAGTGGAAAGAGAAGGCAGTATATAAGACCTTCACCAAGGGACCCATATCACTAAGTATTAATACTTGTCCCCAGTCTCTCTCAATTCACAGACTTTTGGAACCCATGACCCTTGCCTAGCGAGTGCTCTTTAGTTGATGGTGAGTCTCTCCATCATAACAAAAGGCCAAGTACAGTTCCAAGCACAGTTCCCATAATCAGGGTAATAACAATTTATTCTTCCTGCCCCAATAACAGAGACACTGGGGATCCCACAGCAGCCAAAGTGACCATTTGGGCAGCTATGGCCTCATTCTAGGTGGGGTGGGTGTGCCCATGCAAATGAGATCAGCCCCTGAAGTTCTTTTCCACAACTTGCCACACCTCACCACCAGATATCAGGGTGGAGCTCATCCTGACTCTGCTTACATTAACAAGGATCAGACTGGAAATCACTGATGGAATAACCCCTAATACTGAAAAGACTTTCAGGTTCAGATCCATCTACACTGACTCTTGTAAATATCCAAGAAACATGCTTCATGGAGCACTTCAAGGCTGTCTATAGAGCTGCTTATTCCACATTCATGAAGCAGCTCTCAGTCTTCAAGCAAGTTATATCCCAATCTAGGACTCTTTCAGTGCTTCGACAGGGTTTTTTGACCAATGTAACCAACCAAGCATTTCTCTGTACCTTGCATTTATTTCCAGGCCAAACATTCTGGAAAACTCAACTGTGATCAAATTTGCTGATGACTCTAAAATTGCTTGGGAGTGGCAAATGCACAGGGAGGACAGAACTAGTCTGCAAAGTGATCTGGAGAGAGTAGAGCCAAGGGATGCAGGCAGGTGAGTGGAACTTCAGCCCTAACAAATGTAAAGTCCTAGACTCAAGAGGAAATAAACATCACAAATACAAAACAGAGGGGCTCCAATTATAGCCAGTACTGATGGCTACAGAAGAAGGCTTCAGCCCATGATGGATCGAACTGTAATATGTGGCTGGAAAATTCCTTTCTGACCCCCAGCGTGGTGGTCAACTAGGACCCTGAAACATCTTGGTGGAGATCCTTTGTAGTTTTTATCCTAGCTAATGTAACGGCAAATAATATTCTCATCCCTTTCATGTTTCTCAAAGTATCAGATATGTTCAGGAAATGTATCTCTCTTGGAATCCAAACGCACCTGGTACATCACAACCTTCCCCTTATTCAAATGGATGTTCTATATGTAACCCTTCTGCCCACTGGAATTGGCAGCAACAAGGGCCGGGTTCAATATCTGTGGGTTTCTCTTCAACACTACAACACAAAACCAGCCCCCAGCCGGTAACTTGGGACAATTACATACCACCCCTTGGATGCCTCTAAGAGGCAATACATCCCCTCTGGCAAGCAAGTCTGAGTGTAGAAAAGAAACTTTTAATAAAAGGAGGGAAGTAACCCAGCATTAATTTGGGAAAACACTGCAAACAGCGTTAATAAACACAAACCATGAGCAACAGACCCACTCCCAAGTAAGTTGGGCAGTGTCTTTTTCCTCAGGTTCTTAAGTCCAGCAACCAAAAGTCCCTTTAATATGCCTGTCCCTTCTTTGCACCCCACTCACAGTCATTGTCCTTGGTCAGTGCAGACCCAGAGTCCAGAGGGGCATCTGCAGAGTTCACCTCCCACCCTGGGTAGAGGGGGGAGGTAAGAAGGCACTTTACTCACTCCACTGCCTGGGCACGCACTTGCTGTTCCCCTTCGCCAGCTGATTGGTGCTCCACACCTCTTCACCGGCCACCCTGCTAGCCCATCAGCACTTCACTTCTCTTCACCAGCTGCCCTACTGGCCGATCATCACACCTCCCTGCCAGCCACCCTGCTGACCAACCACTGCACCTCTCCACCATCCAATCTCTACACCTCTCTGCTGGCTGCCCTGCTAGCTGCTCAACAATCTGCTAGGATTATCTTCAGGTCCCACCATTTAACACAGCTCTCAGTGATTTCAGATGTTAGTAGGGGGAGCCTTACTGGTGGTGCACAGAGCACTCTCTCTTGTATCAGAGACACTGTCCCAAAGCAGGTCTAACACTTATACCTAGGTATCAGTGATTTCAGCTCTGTGGTGTGTAACAAGATTCTCAATTGAGTCTAAATTAGTTCTGTTATTAAACAGTGGACAAAGAAAGAGTCAAATCACATCTAGTGCCCTAAAACAACTCCCACACCACCAGGTACAAGTACCTACCTTCCTCACTCTCAACTTTGGAACCCATATCCCCTGCCTAGTCAGTGCCCTTTAGTTGAGGGTGAGTCCCTCAATTGGGCTATGCCAAGTACAGTTCTGCTGTCCTGGATTCACACAACAAGGATAACAACCCTTTATTACTCCTGCCAAATAACAAGGAGGCTGGGGCTCCAACACCAGCCAAAAGTGATTGTTTGGGCAAGCAATCCCATTGTGCTGAGCCCCTAGGCAGGGTGGGTGTTCCCATGCAAATGAGATCAGCTCCTGAAGTCCTCTTCCACAGTTCATCACTAGATGTAAGGGGAAAGCTCATTCAGACTCTGCTTACATATATATACACAATGACATAGTCTAGGAGGTGCCACTGTTTTGAGCAGGGGTGTTGCCAAGTTGTTTGTACTTGTTGCTTTGCCTGAAGATTGTGTTTGCGATCATAGGTGTGTGTATGGGGTGTGCCAGTGTGCCCAGGCACACCCTAATGCAGGGGTCGGCAACCTATGGCACGCGTGCCAAAGATGGCATGCAAGCCGATTTTTAATGGCGCGCTCCTGCCTGCTGGGTCCCAGCTGCCGGCCCTGCTCAGCCTGCTGCCGAACCCAGGCTGGCAGCAGGCTGAGTGGGACCTGCAGCTGGGACCCTGGCAGGCAGCAGCATGCCATTAAAAATCCTGCCCGCCCCAGCCTGCTCTTCTCCGCCTTCCCCCCCCCATGGGGGCAGGGTGAAGAAGCTTGGTCCTGCTGGCTGCTGCTGCAGGGCAGGCAAGCTCCCCCCACCCCCACCTCTTCCCCCATCGTGCTGGGTTCCTGCCTCTCCTCCTCTCCCTCCCTGCTGCCGATCTGCTGATGGCCTTTGCGAGGGAGGGGGAGAAGCGGAGCCTCAGCATGCTCGCTGCTCCGGGGAGGAGGTGGAGAAGAGGTGGGGACAGCGCCTTGGGGAAGAGGAGTGGAATCAGGGCATATCCCCTCCAGCCCCCTGCTGTGAGCAATGTTCCCACTAAGTTTTGACAGGCTGCGTGCGCAAAAAATTTCTTCTGTGCAAATAGTTGTGCTTCTGTGCAAATTTTTGTGTGCTGTGTTTCGCTGTGTGCACGGGGTTTAGGATCTGTGTGCGTGTGCACATGCGCACAGCTTAGAGGGAACACTGGCCGTGGGCCACTCTGGACAGGGGGCTGGGAGCACCCCCATGACCCTAGCCCACACCCCCAGCCCTCTGCCCTGACCCCTGCACCCCCCCACACATTCCAGCCCACCTGCCCGACCCCTGCACCCCCCACACACTCCCAGCCCTTTGCCCTGATCCCCCCCACACCCCCAGCCCTCTGCCCTGACCCCTGAACCTCCCTTACACACTCAGCCCTCTGCCCTGATCCCTGCACCCCCCCACGACCCCAGCCCTGACTCCAGCACCCCCCCACATACCCAGCCCCCCCACCCCATGCTCTGACTCTTGCACTCCCCACATTCCCACCCCCATTCTGAGCAGCGAACAGGAGCTCCTGTACCCCCCCCCGCCACATTCCCACCTGCACCCCTCGCACCAAATGGGAGCTGCCCAGGTAAGCACTCCACACCCAAACCTCCTGCCCCAACCCTGAGCCCCCTCCCTCATTCTAGTTCCTGGCCAGACCCTGCAGCCCAACCCCCAGCCAGCTCCTTCACCCCCAGCCCTGTGCTCACTGCACTCCCACCCTCAGCTCAGTGCAGAGAGAGAGGAACAGAATGGGCTAGAACCAGGATGAAGGTAGGTACCCACTCCATGTGGGCAGGGCCGGGACCCCAGACCGGCAGGGAGCTGAGCGGGGCTGGCAGCCGGGACCCTGGCAGGCAGGAGCCGGCGGCCAGAACCCCAGACCGGCAGCAGGCTGAGCGGGCTGGCGGCGTAAGATCAGCATTTTAATTTAATTTTAAATGAAGCTTCCTAAACATTTTGAAAACCTTGTTTACTTTACATACGACAATAGTTTAGTTATATAATATACAGACTTAGAGAAAGAGTCCTTCTACAAAATGTTAAAATGTATTACTGGCATGTGAAACCTTACATTAAAGTGAATAAATGAAGACTTGGCACACCTCTACAGAAAGGTTGCTGACCCCTGCCCATATGTCTAAAAAAAAAGTGGCTTTGCGTTTTAATTTAATCGCATGATATGCTCTTTTAGTTTTAAAGTATGGATTGTTGTATTGTGCAATAAGCGCCAAATTGTGTAATATAGAAGCTGTAGAAATGTATAGAAAGCCCACGTTCATTCGCAGCATGCGTCCCCACTACTGCGGCACTGAATTACCATTGGTGCTCCCCTCCCCCTCCAACTACTACTCTAGAAAATTCTTTGACCTATATAAGCGGCCGCATCAGGCGTGCACAGTGCAGTGTCTACAGTGTTTGTAATCTTTGTCATGTGTATTCAACTGAAATAGCATAACAAGCCTGTGGCTTTACGTTTTAATTCAATCATATGATACCCCCTTTTAATTTTAAAATATGGATTGGTTCGTTGTTAAAATAAGAAAAGGAGCAGACAAACTGAATTATAATGAATGTGCTGATAGTAGTGCAAATACCTCGGACTCCTAGGTTAAGAACTTACATGAAGATAATGCCCCCATCAGTTCCAGTGCATGCAATAAACTGAGTAATGACCAACAGAAACATATTTGTCTCTCAGCCCTGGTCTACACTAGGACTTTAGGTCGAATTTAGCAGCATTAAATCGATGTAAACCTGCACCCGTCCACACGATGAAGCCCTTTATTTCGACTTAAAGGGCTCTTAATATTGATTTCCTTACTTCACCTCTGACAAGTGGATTAGCGATTAAATCGGCCTTGCCGGCTCAAATTTGGAGTACTGTGGACACAATTCGATGGTATTGGCGTCCGGGAGCTATCCCAGAGTGCTTCATTGTGACCGCTCTGGACAGCACTCTCAACTCAGATGCGCTGGCCAAACAGGAAATGAGATTCAAAAGTTCGCGGTTCTTTTCCTGTCTACCTGGCCAGTGCATCTGAGTGCATCTGGCAAGCTGCAGGTGACCATGCAGAGCTCATCAGCAGAGGTGACCATGATAGAGTCCCAGAATCACAAAAGAGCTCCAGCATGGACCGAACGGGAGGTACGGGATCTGATCGCTGTATGGCGAGAGGAATCCGTGCTATCAGAACTCTGTTCCAGTTTTCGAAATGCCAAAACCTTTGTCAAAATCTCCCAGGGCATGAAGGACAGAGGCCATAACAGGGACCTGAACCAGTGCCGCGTGAAACTTAAGGAGCTGAGGCAAGCCTACCAGAAAACCGGAGAGACGAACGGCCTCTCCGGGTCAGAGCCCCAGACATGCTGCTTCTATGATGAGCTGCATGCCATTTTAGGGGGTTCAGCCACCACTACCCCAGCCGTGTTGTTTGACTCCTTCAATGGAGATGGAGGCAACACGGAAGCAGGTTTTGGGGACGAAGAAGATGATGATGACGATGATGAGGTTGTAGATAGCTCACAGCAAGCAAGGGGAGAAACCACTTTTCCCGACAGCCAGGAACTGTTTCCCACCCTGGACCTGGAGCCAGTATGCCCCGAACCCACCCAAGGCTGCCTCCTGGACCCGGCAGGCGGAGAAGGGACCTCCGGTGAGTGTACCTTTTAAAATACTATACATGGTTTAAAAGAAAGCATGTGAAAGGATTAATTTGCCCTGGCATTTGCGGCTCTCCTGGATGTACTCCCAAAGCCTTCACAAAAGGTTTCTGGGGAGGGCAGCCTTATTGCGTCCTCCATGGTAGGACACTTTACCACTCCAGCCAGTAACACGTACTCGGGAATCATTGTACAATAAAGCATTGCAGTGTATGTTTGCTGGCGTTCAAACAACGTCCATTCTTTATCTCTCTGTGTTATTCTCAAGAGAGTGAGATATCATTCATGGTCATCTGGTTGAAATAGGGTGCTTTTCTTCAGGGGACACTCAGAGGAGCCCGTTCCTGCTGGGCTGTTTGCCTGTGGCTGAACAGAAATGTTCCCCGCTGTTAACCACGGGGAGGGGGGAGGGTTGAGGGGGTAGCCACGCGGTGGGAGGAGGCAAAATGCGACCTTGTAACGAAAGCACATGTGCTATGTATGTAATGTTAACAGCAAGGTTTACCCTGAAAGAGTGTAGCCACTGTTTTATAAAATGTGTCTTTTTAAATACTGCTGTCCCTTTTTTTTCTCCACCAGCTGCATGTGTTTCAATGATCACAGAATCTTCTCCTTCCCAGAGGCTAGTGAAGATTAGAAAGAAAAAAAAACGCACTCGTGATGAAATATTCTCTCAGCTCATGCTGTCTACCCACACTGACAGAGCACACACGAATGCGTGGAGGCAAATAATGTCAGAGTGCAGGAAAGCACAAAATGACCGGGAGGAGAGGTGACAGGTTGAAGAGAGTAAGTGGCGGGCTGAAGACAGGGCTGAAGCTCAAATGTGGCGGCAGCGTGATGAGAGGAGGCAGGATTCAATGCTGAGGCTGCTGGAGGATCAAACCAGTATGCTCCAGTGTATGGCTGAGCTGCAGCAAAGGCAGCTGGAGCACAGACTGCCACTACAGCCCCTGTGTAACCAACTGCCCTCCTCCTCAAGTTCCATAGCCTCCACACCCAGATGCCCAAGAACGCAGTGGGGGGGCCACCGGCCAACCAGCCACTCTGCCACAGAGGATTGCCCAAAAAAAAAGAAGGCTGGCATTCAATAAATTTTAAAGTTGTAAACTTTTAAAGTGCTGTGTGGCCTTGTCCTTCCCTCCTCCACCACCCCTCCTGATGCTTCTCTCCTCCACCACCCCTCCTGGGCTACTTTGGTAGTTATCCCCCTATTTGTGTGACGAATTAATAAAGAATGCATGAATGTGAAGCAACAATGACTTTATTGCCTCTGCAAGCGGTGATCGAAGGGAGGAGGGGAGGGTAGTTAGCTTACAGGGAAGTAGAGTGAACCAAGGGGTGGGGGGTTTCATCAAGGAGAAACAAAGAGAACTTTCACACCATAGCCTGGCCAGTCATGAAACTGGTTTTCAAAGCTTCTCTGATGCATACCACGCCCTCCTGTGCTCTTCTAACCACCCTGGTGTCTGGCTGCGCGTAACCAGCAGCCAGGCAATTTGCCTCAACCTCCCACCCCGCCATAAACGTCTCCCCCTTACTCTCACAGATATTGTGGAGCACACAGCAAGCAGTAATAACAGTGGGAATATTGGTTTCGCTGAGGTCTAAGTGAGTCAGTAAACTGCGCCAGCGCGCCTTTAAACATCCAAATGCACATTCTACCACCATTCTGCACTTGCTCAGCCTGTAGTTGAACAGCTCCTGACTACTGTCCAGGCTGCCTGTGTACGGCTTCATGAGCCATGGCATTAAGGGGTAGGCTGGGTCCCCAAGGATACATATAGGCATTTCAACATCCCCAACAGTTATTTTCTGGTCTGGGAAGAAAGTCCCTTCCTGCCGCTTTTGAAACAGACCAGAGTTCCTGAAGATGCGAGCATCATGTACCTTTCCCGGCCATCCCACGTTGATGTTGGTGAAACGTCCGTTGTGATCCACCAGAGCTTGCAGCACTATTGAAAAGTACCCCTTGCGGTTTATGTAGTCGCCGGCTTGGTGCTCTGGTGCCAAGATAGGGATATGGGTTCCGTCTATGGCCCCACGACATTTAGGGAATCCCATTGCAGCAAAGCCATCCACTATGACCTGCACATTTCCCAGGGTCACCCTTGATATCAGCAGATCTTTGATTGCGTGGGCTACTTGCATCACAGCAGCCCCCACAGTAGATTTGCCCACTCCAAATTGATTCCCAACTGACCGGTAGCTGTCTGGCGTTGCAAGCTTCCACAGGGCTATCACCACTCGCTTCTCAACTGTGAGAGCTGCTCTCATCTTGGTATTCATGCGCTTCAGGGCAGGGGAAAGCAAGTCACAAAGTTCCATGAAAGTGCCCTTACACATGCGAAAGTTTCGCAGCCACTGGGAATTGTCCCAGACCTGCAACACTATGCGGTCCCACCAGTCTGTACTTGTTTCCCGAGCCCAGAATCGGCGTTCCACAGCATGAACTTGCCCCATTAGCACCAGCATGGATTCACCAAGGGAAGGTCATGCCTGACTAATCTAATCGCCTTTTATGATGAGATTACTGGTTCTGTGGATGAAGGGAAAGCAGTGGATGTATTGTTTCTTGACTTTAGCAAAGCTTTTGACACGGTCTCCCACAGTATTCTTGTCAGCAAGTTAAGGAAGTATGGGCTGGATGAATGCACTATAAGGTGGGTAGAAAGCTGGCTAGATTGTCGGGCTCAATGGGTAGTGATCAATGGCTCCATTTCTAGTTGGCAGCCGGTATCAAGTGGAGTGCCCCAAGGGTCGGTCCTGGGGCCGGTTTTGTTCAATATCTTCACAAATGGAGGATGCTGTGGATTGCACTCTCAGCAAATTTGCGGATGATACTAAACTGGGAGGAGTGGTAGATACGCTGGAGGGGAGGGATAGGATACAGAAGGACCTAGACAAATTGGAGGATTGGGCCAAAAGAAATCTGATGAGGTTCAACAAGGACAAGTGCAGGGTCCTGCACTTAGGATGGAAGAATCCAATGCACCGCTACAGACTAGGGACCGAATGGCTCGGCAGCAGTTCTGCGGAAAAGGACCTAGGGGTGACAGTGGACGAGAAGCTGGATATGAGTCAGCAGTGTGCCCTTGTTGCCAAGAAGGCCAATGGCATTTTGGGATGTATAAGTAGGGGCATAGCCAGCAGATCGAGGGACGTGATCGTCCCCCTCTATTCGACATTGGTGAGGCCTCATCTGGAGTACTGTGTCCAGTTTTGGGCCCCACACTACAAGAAGGATGTGGATAAATTGGAGAGAGTCCAGCGAAGGGCAACAAAAATGATTAGGGGTCTGGAACACATGACTTGTGAGGAGAGGCTGAGGGAACTGGGATTGTTTAGTCTGCAGAAGAGAAGAATGAGGGGGGATTTGATAGCTGCTTTCAACTACCTGAGAGGTGGTTCCAGAGAGGATGGTTCTAGACTGTTCTCAATGGTAGCAGATGACAGAACGAGGAGTAATGGTCTCAAGTTGCAGTGGGGGAGGTTTAGATTGGATATTAGGAAAAACTTTTTCACTAAGAGGGTGGTGAAACACTGGAATGCGTTACCTAGGGAGGTGGTAGAATCTCCTTCCTTAGAGGTTTTTAAGGTCAGGCTTGACAAAGCCCTGGCTGGGATGATTTAACTGGGAAGTGGTCCTGCTTCGAGCGGGGGGTTGGACTAGATGACCTTCAGGGGTCCCTTCCAACCCTGATATTCTATGATTCTATGATGCATGCATTGGCAGGGCCCATGCTTTCAGAGAAATCTGTGTCCATGTCCTGATCACTCACGTGACTGCGCTGACGTCGCCTCCTCGCCCGGTATTGCTCTGCCAGGTTCTGGTGCTGCATATACTGCTGGATAATGCATGTGGTGTTTAATGTGCTCCTCATTGCCAAAGTGAGCTGAGCGGCCTCCATGCTTGCCTTGGTATGGTGTCTGCACAGAAAAAAGGCGCGGAACGATTGTCTGCCATTGCTCTGACGGAGGGAGGGGCGACTGACGACATGGCGTACAGGGTTGACTTACAGGGAATTAAAATCAACAAAGGGGGTGGCTTTACATCAAGGAGTATTTCAGGCAGGACTTCACGGAGGGTTCCAATAAGAAATGGTGCACCTAAGTAATTGTTCTTATTGGAACAAGCAGGTTGGTCTGGCCTCTGATTGATACATGGGTAGATTTACCTCGCTGCACCTTCTCTGTGAGTGACTGCAGTGTGACCTAGAGGAATGAGTCCCCTAGACGGGGAAGGAGGGGAAGCAAATGAGTACAAAACAAATCTGGTCTATTTCTTGTTTTGATCCACTCCATCTATCTTTTACATCTTTGGCTGGCAGTAGACGGTGCAGAAGGACTGCAAGCCATCCACATCTCATGGCTGCCCGGCAGAAGATGATGCAATAGGACTGCTAGCAATCCATATCGCCTGCCTGCTCACCATAAGACGGTTCAATAGGACTGACTGCAGGACTAAAGAGAATGACCTGGTCAAGTCACTCCAAATTTAGTCCCTGCGCCCATGTCTGCCCAGGCGCTCCTGGCCGACGTGGCCAGGAGCACCTCGGACATGACAATGACGGCTACCAGTCATACTGTACCGTCTGCTGCCACAAGGCAATGGGTTGCTGCTACTGTGTAGCAATGCAGTACCATGTCTGCCAGCACCCAGGAGACATACGGTGATGGTTATCTGAGCGGGCTCCATGCTTGCCGTGGTATGGCGTCTGCACAGGTAATTCAGGAAAAAAGGCGCGAAACAATTGTCTACCCTTGGTTTCACGGAGGGAGGGAGGGAATGGGGGCCTGACGATATGTACCCAGAACCACCCGCGACAATGTTTTAGCCCCATCAGAGTGCTCCATTGTGACAGCTCTGGACAGCACTCTCAACTCAGATGCACGATTGTTTGCCGTTGCTCTGAGGCAGGGAGGGGCGACTGACGACACAGCTTACAGGGTTGGCTTCAGGGAGCTAAAATCAACAAAGGGGGTGGCTTTACATCAAGGAGTATTTCAGGCAGGACTTCACGGAGGGTTCCAATAAGAAATGGTGCACCTAAGTTATTGTTCTTATTGGAACAAGGAGGTTAGTCTGGCCTCTGATTGATACATGGCTAGATTTACCTCGCTGCACCTTCTCTGTGAGTGACTGCAGTGTGACCTAGAGGAATGAGTCCCCTAGACGGGGGGCGGGTTTGCAAATGAGTACAAAACAAATCTGGTCTATTTCTTGTTTTGATCCACTCCATCTATCTTTTACATCTTTGGCTGGCAGCAGACAGTGCAGAAGGACTGCATGCCATCCACATCTCATGGCTGCTCGGCAGAAGATGGTGCAATAGGACTGTTAGCCATCCTCATCTCTTGCCTGCCCGGCAGAAGATGATGCAATAGGACTGCTAGCAATCCGTATCACCTGCCTGCTCACCATAAGACGGTTCAATAGGACTGACTGCAGGACTAAAGAGAATGACTTGATCAAGTCACTCCAAATTTAGTCCCTGCGCCCATGTCTGCGCAGCCACTCCTGATCAACCTCACACAGGCGACCAGGAGCACCTCGGACATGATGATGACGGCTACCAGTCATATTGCACCATCTGCTGCCACAAGGCAATGGGTTGATGCTGCTGTGTAGCAATGCCGTACCGCGTCTGCCAGCACCCAGGAGACATAGGGTGACGGTTACCTGAGCGGGCTCCATGCTTGCCGTGGTATGGCGTCTGCACAGATAACTCAGGAAAAAAGGCGCGAAACGATTGTCTGCCCTTGCTTTCATGGAGGGAGGGAGGGAACGGGGGCCTGACGATATGTACCCAGAAGCACCCGCGACAATGTTTTAGCCCCATCAGGCGTTGGGATCTCAACCCAGAATTCCAATGGGCAGCGGAGACTGCAGGAACTGTGGGATAGCCACCCACAGTGCAACACTCCAGAAGTCGACCCTAGCCTTGGTACTGTGGAAGCACTCCGCCGAGTTAATGCACTTAGAGCATTTTCTGTGGGGACACACACACTCGAATATATAAAACCCATTTCTAAAAAACCGAATTCTATAAATTCGACCTAATTTCGTAGTGTAGACATACCCTCAGTTCAGGTCAGTGTAGTTCCTATTCAAAGCCATCAAACATTCCATCTGATGACCCGGTCTGTGCTATTCCAAAAAATAGATTAGAACGCCAGTCTCAATTATCTAGAGGTCCTTATCAGCCTAGATTGAGTATTTTTCCTAGAAGTAAAATAGGGAATAAACAAAGAAGTTTTCAGTCCAATTGGTATGAAAAGTATAGGTGGTTAGAATATAGCCCATCAAAGGATGCAGCATTTTGCTTTTACTGCCATTTCTTCTTCTCTAATGATGCAGCAAACAAAGGTCACACTGATCCAGCATTTATTGATAAGGGATTCAGAAACTGGCATAGGGCTAACAAATGTTTTAAAAACCACCGTCAAAATCTCATGTGTTGAGCTGTTCTTCATGGTCAAGTTTTAATGAAGGGAAACCTATTGATGTATTGTTGGATGAGGGCAAGCAGGCTTATCTGTCTAAACAAGAAGAAGAACGGTGCCATAACTGAAGTGTAATGGAGCAACTCATTGACATTGTTCTGTGTTTGGTGAAAGGTGGGAGACCATTCAGGGGTCACAATGAAAAAGCTGACAGTTTTGAGAAAGGTTTATTTCTAAATCTTGTCAATATGCTCCAAAAATATGATCCCATAATGGCAAAGCATGTGCGACAATCTCCTCGAAACACTACCTATCTGAGTAATCGCATCCAAAATGATTTAATTGTAGCCTTGCACAACGTTGTGCAACAAAAGATTGTGTCTTCACTAAACGGAAAAATGGTCTCAATAATTGCCGACGACACTACTGACTGTGGACACCATGAACAGATGTCCATTGTGGTGCGGTATTTTGACAATGAAAAACATAGTCCAGCTGAACATTTTGTGTCTGTTCAGAGACTATTAACAGTTGATGCTCAGTCTATTTTTGACCAGTTAAATGACGAAATTGGCATTCTTAACATTGACTGGTCATCAGTGATGTCTGTCTGTTTTGATGGTGCATCTACTATGTCTGGATGTACTGCAGGAGTTCAAATGAAATGTAAAGAAAGAAACAGTGAAATACTCTATGTACACTGCTATGCGCATTGCTTGAACCTCGTCCTAGAAGATGCATGCACTTCAAGTAAACAAAACAGAACTGTTTTTGATATTTTTGGTGTTATTCAGGCTCTTTATGCCTTCATGGAGGGGAGTCCTGTGCGACATGCAGTAATGGAGAAGATTTCACAAGAAGTAGGATCCCAGTTGAAGACTTTGAAGTCCCTGTCAAACGTAAGATGGGCATGCAGAGCAGAAGCAGTGGCTGCTGTAAAACAAAACTATTCCGTCATTTTACAAGCTTTACAAGAGATTATCAAAACAACTCGCCTTGCTGATGCTAAAATAAAAGCCAGGGGCCTTATCCATGAACTAAATTCATTCAAGTTAATCTTTGCCCTTCACATGATGCACCCTATTCTCCAGATGGTGGTAAAAGTGAGTAAGGCTCTTCAAGCTCCAGATCTCAACTTACTTACTGCAATGACAGGGGTGAAAAGCTTGTGTAACTCTTTGACTGTGATGAGAAGTGGCCCAGAATATTTTCAATCTATTTTCAATGACAGTGTGAAAATGTGTGTAGTGAATGATATATCGATTTCCCCAGTTAAGAAGAGAAAAACGTCCACTCATATTGATGACATGTTTGAGTCCCAGCATCACTTTGATACAAAAGAGGAGCAGGAGAGAATAACTTTATTTTACCACTCCTAGACTCAATGATTACTGGCATTGACCAGCGATTTGAACAGGAGACTTGTAAAATTGTGACTGCAATGGGAAAACTGCTGAGCTTAGACTTGGCAGGGACGATATGAGAATCATTGCCAACAAATTTAAAGTGTCCATGGATGAGTTGGAAGCTGAAGTCTGATTGTTGCGGGGTTATGACGGATCCGTTCCTAAAGGTAGCACTACGAACACCACCAGAGAGTGGCTTGATTGGCTAAAGGAATCGGATCGGTCTTCCATGTTCCAGGCCTTTTACAAATCTATGCAATTCTTTGCGGTCTTACCTGTTACAAGCTGTTCATGTGAAAGAGCCTTTTCGAAACTAGCACATGTAAAAAACAAACTAAGAAGTACAATGTCCCAACAGCGCCTCGACTCACTCATGATTTTGTACATTGAACAAGAATTGGCTTCGTCACTTAATTACAATGATGTGATTGAGGAATTTAAGTCCGTAACACCTGGTGAGCAATGTCTCATTCTCTAGGACAGGAAGATGAAGAAACCTAAATCTGTTTTTGTCAATTTGGGTTATCTCATTATCTGGTTAAAGATAAAGATCATGAAAATTGACTGTATCTTTGTATACGCCTGGTTATCACTCAACAAAAGTTTGGTATTTTGTGTCTCATTTTTTAAGTTTGTATTTTTTAGTAAAGTTTAGTTGTTAATTTTAAAAAAAGTTTAGTTAAGTTTTAGTTTCTTTCATTTGTTTGATGAATAAAAATAATGCCCTTTATGACTGAGTATTCAGTAAATGTTCGCCTTTGGAAAAAAAAAATTCCCTGGATGCGCACCCTCATGGAATGTGCTGCACACACCTATGTTTGTGGCCACAAACACTCACCAGTGGAGAAAGGAAACAGGGAGGCCAAAAGAAACGCTTTAAAGACACCTTCAGGATAAACATCGAGAGATGTGGCATCGACACTGCACACGGGGAGACAGCAGTCCAGGATAGGGATAACGGGCCAAGACTTGTCAGAGAGGGAACGTCCATTTTTGAGGAAAACCACCTTGCCCTGATCACAGAAAAATGCCAGAAAAGAAAGAAAAGACAATGGTCACGTAGCAATTGGGGCCCAACCCTGTCTTCCAACACCACCTGCAATGTCTGCCAATGAGCCTTTGGCTCAAGGATCGGACTCTTCAGTCACCAAAGGACCCATGAAAAATAAAACCTGTGAAAGAGATCATCCTCGACCTCGAGAGATTGCCGCCGCCAAAATATATTATAGTGACTAGGAATAGGGAAGTATTCCTCTAAGCAGGGGTTCTCAAACTGGGGGTTGGGACCCCTCAGGGAGTCAAGAGGTTATTATGTGGGGGGTCATGAGCTGTCAGCTTCTACCCCAAACCCCGCTTTGCCTCCAGCATTTATAATGGTGTTAAATATATAAAAAAGTGTTTTTAATTCATAAGTGGGGGGGTCGCAATCAGAGGCTTGCTATGTGAAAGGGGTCACCGGTACAAAAGTTTGAGAATCACTGCTCTAAGTCATGGGTGGGCAAACTTTTTGGCCTGAGGACCACATCTGGGTATAGAAATTGTATGGCGGGCCATGAATGCTCACAAAATTGGGGGTCGGGCTGTGTGGGGGGGTGAGGGCTCCAGCTGGGGGAGTGAGCTCTAGGGCGGGGCTTGGGATGAGGGATTTAGGGAGCAGGAAGGTGCTCCAGGCTGGGATGGAGGGGTTTGGAAGGCGAGAGGGGGGATCAGGGCTGGGGCAGGGGGCTGGGGTGTAGGGGGAGTTGAGGGCTCCAGCTGGGGAAGCAAGCTCTGGGGTGGGGATGAGGGGTTTGAGGTGTGAGAGGGTGCTCTGGGCTGGGACCAAGGGGTTCCAAGTGGGGGAGGGAGATCAGGGCTGGGGTAGATGGTTGGGGTGCAGGGGATGGGGGCTCAGGGGTGCAGGCTCCAAGAGTTGCTGAACCTCAAGCAGCTCCCAGAAGCAGGAGCATGTCCCCCCTCCGGCTCCTACACAGAGGTGCGGCACCAGCCAGGCAGTTCTGCACGCTGCCCTGTCCGCAGGTGCCGGCCCTGCAGCTCCCATTGGTCATGGTTCCCAGCCAATGGGAGCTGTGGGGGGTGGCACTTGGGGAGGGGGCAGCGTGCGGAGCCCCCTGGCTTCCCCTATGCATAGGAGCCGGAGGAGGGGCATGCCGCTGATTCCGGGAGCTGTGCTGAAAGCCCCTGACCCCGCTGCCCAGTGGGAGCTTGAGAGCTGGATTAAAAGTTCTGATGGGCCGGATGCGGCCCACAGGCCATAGTTTGCCCACCTCCGCTCTATGTTGTTTGTGAGCCCTCTAATGGTGCTTACTATGTTCTTTGTTCCAGAAACCAGCCAGAGCAGCAGTGTGTGTCTATTGTTAAGTCTTGTCTGTTGTATATATTTGGTAAGAATGGTTATTTGGATCCCTTATATAAATAGCAAAAGACACCATACATTGATTGAGACATGTAGAAATGAAGGGGTTAATGCTTTACAGCTACCAGACCTGAGATACTCACAGAAATCCCAGTGCTCTATTTTTTGCACTGTAAGTGGTTTGTAATAGAACAAACCTTCACCTAGGCATACTTTACAGTTGTGAGCCACTGCCAAGTTAGCAAGAGAACTAGTCCACAGGAAACCAATGTCTTCTGGAAACCTTTTGTTTACAGGAATGAATCCTCATTTTATTTCCTCTACAATTTTTTTTGGAAGTTGATCTTTGAGAGAGGCCACATGTCACCGCTCTGCCAAGCTCAATTGTTAGCTGAAGATATTTACAGTCATCCTGAGCTTTTTTTCCTAGATGCCCAATGGAGATTGCAGCTCCACTGCACTGGGCACTGTACGTACACATAGCGAGAGACAGTCCCTGCCCCAGAGAGATCACCATCTAAATAGACAAGACAGACAAAGGGTGGAGTGGATATGGGCACAGAGAGGGGAAGAGACTTGCCCAAGGTCACACAGCAGTTCAGTGGCAGAGCAAGTAAATGAAACAAAGTCTTTTACATCCCACTTCAGTGCTCCTTCCATCGGACTATACTGCATCTCTAGATCTATCATACATGCTTCACACTGAATGTGCTCAAAGAGTAGTTACCAGTGTTTCACTGTCAAACTGGAAAGGCATATCTAGTGGAATCTGGTCTGGTGCTGCCTCTGGTACTATTCAATATTTCCATTAATGACTTGGATAATGGAGTGTAGAGTATGCTTACAGAATCTGCAGATTTCACTAAGCTGGGAGAAGGTGGTTTGAAATCAACACTGAAATTAAACAAAGACAGGTGTAAAGTATTATACTTAGGCAGGAAAAATCAAATGTACATTTACAAAATGAGGAATAACTGGCTAGATGGTGGTACTGCTGAAAAGAATCTGGGGTTATAGTGGATCACAAATTGAATACGAGCCAATAATATGAAGCAGTTGTGAAAAAAGGCGGATACCATTCTGGAGTATATGAAGAGGAGTGTTGTGTGTAAGACATGGAGGGTAATTGTCCTGCTGTACTTGGCACTGGTGAGGCCTCAGACAGAGTACTGTGTCGGTTCTGGACACCACACTTTAGGAAAGACATGCACATATTGGAGAGAATCCAGAGGAGAGCAATAAAAATGATAAAAGGGTTAGAAAACTTGACCTTGGAGGAAGGTTAAAAAAAAACCTGGTATTTTTAGCCTTGAGAAAAGGAGACTGAGGGAAGACCTGAGAATAGTCTTCAGATATGTTAAGGGCTGTTATAATGAGGCTGAGGATGATTAATTGTTCTCTATGTCCACTGAAGGTAGGACAAGAAGCAATTGGCTTAATCTGCAGCAAGGGAGCAATAGGTTAGGCATTAGGAAAAACTTTCTAACTAACAGTAGTTAAGCTCTGGAACAGGCTTCCAAATGAGGTTGTAAGACCCCCCATTTTTAAGAAGAGGTTGGACAAACACCAGTCAGGGATGGTCTCAGGTTCTTTGGTCCTGCCTCAGTGCAGGGGGCTGGACTAGGTGACCTTTCCCTTCCATTCCTACATTTCTATGATTTCAATGACCTGCCACTACTGCATTCCCCACAGAAATCAATGAGCCATTATTGGCATGACAAACTGTACAGATGTTGTCAACATGTAAGAAAGAGACTGACCCCATCAGGTATTTGTCAGAGGCAGGTACAGCTGGCCCACAATGGAGTTACACAATGTTTGATCTCCCGTGTCTGTCCACTGCTGTCCATTCCCAGTCCTGTGGCAGGTTGCTCCATAACGTGATGTTGTCTCTGCCTTCTCTCATGTCAGGCATCATACTGATCCAAATTTAACAGTCTCATACAGAAGGCAGCTTTGCCTCGGGAAGAGGTTTTTGAGCAGAATGGTGAGAACACGTGTACAAGTTGAGTGGCTATGTAACAGACATATTGCTCTGAGTCACTCTCTCAGCCAGACCTTTACATTGCTCTGACCCATCACCCCCTGGGCTGGCCACAAAACTTTCAAAATAAAATTACTTCAAACACGAAATCTTGATAGTGAAAGTCTTTTCGGCCAGTATTCTTCTAGGAAGTGGGGGTGTTCCATTCCTCTGCTGAAGCCTGGGAAGGGGCCTCCCAGTCAGCCCTTTGGTCCCAGGGCCCACTGACAAACGTCCTTTGCTATTTCCCTCTCTTCTTGCAGAGTGTGAGCAAGGAGATCTTTGTGCTGTTTTTCCCCCAAGGGATTTTTATTGATTGATTGATGGGCAAGGCTCCCCTCTGTCCCAGCCCTACACTACAAGGTTTCTGGCTCTTAAAGAAATGGTTGTCTCTTCTCTCTGAGATAAGACTTCTCCTGGGACCATTTCCTCACTCCCACACCTGCCCACCCCTACTGTCCCCAGGGTCCTCATTCTGCTCAGACTACTTGGAATAGGGTAGCCTGGACCCCCGCCCCTCTTTTCCTTAAAAGATCAGTATACCCCATTATAGGTTGGTTGTCTATTGTGTTCAGGCTCCTTTATGACATGCTGGTGAAGTACAAAAACCAGCAGAAATGGCTCTTGGGGAATGCTCCTGCCTAAATCCTCTGGCACCCACAAGAGAGCTCAGCTCCAGCACAGGTACAAACCAGGTGCTAAGGCCCCCCGTGGTAAGTCCACCAAGAGAAGGGTACAGCTGTGCAAGCTGCCCATAAATCCAGTTCCACGAGATGAAGTGTGGCAAGCAGAGGTGACGTGAGTTGTCCAAGTGACTTGCACAGCGCACGACAGTGGTAGAAGCCCTTAGCCCACACTAGTAATGCTATATAAGTGTGGCTTTCCTACCATTACCATACAACAGGGCCCTGGGGCTTTTTCAAAGTGTAGACCACATTTTAATTCAGAGATTGTCCTGGATCACCCACCCTCATGTTTACAACTGTATAGCAGCCCTGTGGAAACAGCAATTGCCTGAACGGAAAAGCTTCAGGAAATAGTTAGCCATCCTCCTGCAGCGTAGACGATTGGAAAAAGGCAAATATAGTGCCCATCTTTAAAAAAGGGAAGAAGGAGAACCCGGGGAACTACAGACCGGTCAGCCTCACCTCAGTCCCCGGCAAAATCATGGAGCAGGTCCTCAAGGAATCCATTTTGAAGCACTTGGAGGAGAGGAAGATGATCAGGAACAGTCAACATGGATTTACCAAGGGCAAGTCATGCCTGACCAACCTGATTGCTTTCTGTGATGAGATAACTGGCTCTGTGGATATGGCGAAAGTGGTGGATGTGATATATCTTGACTTTAGCAAAGCTTTTGTATGGTCTCCCACAGTATTCTTGCCAGCAAGTTAAAAAGTATGGACTGGATGAATGGACTATAAGGTGGATAGAAAGCTGGCTAGATTGTTGGGCTCAATGGGTAGTGATCAACGGCTCGATGTCTAGATGGCAGCCGGTATCAAGTGGAGTGCACCAGGGGTTGGTCCTGGGGCTGGTTTTGTTCAAAACCATTAATGATCTGGACAATGGGATGGATTGCACCTTCAGCAAATTCACAGATGACACAAAGCTTGGGGGAGAGGTAGATATGCTGGAGGGTAGGGATAGGATCCAGAGTGACCTAGATAAATTGGAGGATTGGGCCATGGAGAAAGGCTGAGACTCAGCGGTGTGGCACCTCCAGCTGGTTGTCCTGGGAATTGGCTCTCCAGCCTCTGGAGCACCCTCTGCAGGCCAGTGTCCCACTTGCCTCAGGCCCGCACATCCCTCCTGGACCCCAGTGCCCCTTCCCTCAGGGTTCTGCCCTCTGCAGTCTCCGGGTCTCCCCGCCCCAGGGAATCCCCACCCTCTATCCCCACCTTGCCTCAGCAGCTACTGCCAGTCCTCATCTAGCCCCCGCACACTGTGGCAGACTGCAGTCTGTACCACTCATCATCTTCAAGGAGAGTTTGGACCTGCTGCCTTTGCCTAATCTTGGGCTGCCCCTCTGTAATCCCAGTACCTGCCTTAGGCCTTCAGGTTAGGCCTGAAGGGGGTTCCAAAGAAGATGGAGCTCGACTGTTCTCAGTGGTGGCAGATGACAGAACAAGAAGCAATGGTCTCAAGTTGCGGCGGGGGCGGTCTAGGTTGGATATTAGGAAACACTATTTCACTAGGAGGGTGGTGAAGCACTGAAATGGGTTACCCAGGGAGGTGGTGGACTCTCTAACCTTAGAGGTTTTTAAGACCCGGCTTGACAAAGCCCTGGCTGGGATGATTTAGTTGGGGATTGGTCCTGCTTTGAGCAGGGTGTTGGACTAGATGACCTCCTGAGGTCTCTTCCAATCCTAATCTTGTATGATTCTATGTAGGAGCTGGGAATAAGGAGGAACCTGCAGCAAGGCCTACATTTTCCAAAGTGGACACTAAAGTTAGATGCTTCATTTTTTGGATGCCCAGCTTGAGCCACCTTTGGGCCTGTGTAATATTGCTGGTTCTGGTGGGACCCAGCTGAGAGTGCCAGTTCAGGACCAGTTGCTTAAAGCAGGGCAGTTACTGCCCAAGGCTCGGGTTTTTCCACCTCTAAGGCAAACCAAACCAACCAAACAGAGAGGACTTTGGTTTTCCCCCCTGGCTAACCACAAGTCACACAAGCAATTCTCTTAGACACTCCAGTTTCCCAGGATCACCACCAGTGCCACTCGTTATGGGGATGAATGGTTATGAAAAGCAATACCCCAGTAAAAGAAAAAAGGTTCTCTTGATCCCAGAGGACCAAGCCCCAGATCCAGGTCAATATACAAATCAGATCTTACCCACAAATCATGCTGTTGCCAATCCTTTAGAATCTAAAATCTAAAGGTTTATTCATAAAAGGAAAAAGATATAGATGAGAGCTAAAATTGGTTAAATGGAAACAATTACATACAGTAATGGCAAAGTTCTTGGTTCAGGCTTGTAGCAGTGATGGAATAAGCTGCAGGTTCAAATCAAGTCTCTGGAGTACATCCACAAATGGGATGGGTCATCCGTTCTTTGTGTAGAGCTTCCCTTTGTAACAAAGTCCATCCAGAGGTAAGAAGCAGGATTGAAGACAAGATGGAGGAGCTGCAGCAGCTTTTTATAGTCTCTTGCCATGTGGTCTCTGCTTTCTTTGTCCCAAGGACAAGCTGTCCATAGGCATGTCCCTGCACACCTTGCTGAGTCACAAGGTGTGTCTGCCTTCTCTCAATGGGTCAGTTGTATAGCTGATGGTCCTTAATGGGCCATCAAGCAGGCTAGGCAGAGCTGACACCAACATGTCTGGGGTGTCACCCAGAAGCATAGCATAAGTTTGAAATACAGACGGTATAGAGCCAATATTCATAACTTCAACTACAAAAATGATACACATATACAGATAGCATAATCATAACCAGAAAACCATAATCTTGTCTTAGACACCTTATTTGACCCACTTTATACAAGATTTGGTGCCACTACAGGACTTTGGTTGCAACAATGATCTATACGGTTTCAGATTCTGTCAATAACGTTACAGTCTGATTTTCAGGTGTGCTGAGCACCCAAAAGGCCTATTAAAGTCAGCCAAAGCTGCAAGTGCTCCCTGCACCTCTGAAAATGAGGCCCAAAATTTTCAAATTGGGCACCCAAAACCCAAGGCACCCCATATTATAGCCGACTTTGGAAACCTTGGGTCTATGTGACTTGCCAGCTCTTTGCAGAACCCCAGCTAATGCTCCAAGGAGTACAGGCTGAGAATCCCTGCCAAAGAGGGTGTTTTATTTAAGTAGGGAAGTTTTGACTTCAGGAATGTCTGCTCTTGTGCTTGCTCCGTACTTGCCCCAAGTCACACAAAGGTGAAGAGAACAAGAGGATGCAGCTGTATACACAGGGGATACAGGAACACAACAATCTTCCGTGTTCAGTGGCCTCTCTGGGTGGAGGGCTTTCCCATGGCAGAGGAAACTGATGCATTCATCAGAAGTGCAGCAGGAGCTGACTAAGGTTTTTCCTCTTCCTGTTACATCCTGTGAGATCTAAGAGTGAATTTCCTGCCTGCTGTGGCATTCACAGAATTCATCAGCCAGCTATAGTCCAGAGGCTATGAAAGGAAAATATTTTAGGCTCAAGACCTGCTCTTACTAGTAGGAGCTCACTGGGAGTGGGATCTGGGAAAAAACAGTAGTGAGTTTACTCACCAGTATGTTCTAGTAACTGCAGCATGCTCTCTAAGTGGTTGGAAACTTGGCCACGTTCCTTAGCCAGCAGTTGACACCCTCTTGGGACCATCAGCTCAGGTAACTTCGTGCCCCTTATTGCTCTTTCTTGAGCAATCATTACATTCTCTTACCCTATGCACACCAATGTGTAAAGTTATGTTTACTTGCAGTGTATTACTCTACCACCAGATGTCGATATGTGTTGTGAAGAGTTTCAGGCGCAGTGTGGTGCCTGGGCAACAAAGAAAACAAAGCTGGGACTCAAAATGTGTGGGAACCTGTTTGTGTATATAGTTGTAGCTGTATCCCTTAATAAACACCTCAAGCTTCAGGAGATCTGTGATTCAAAAAATCATGGAATATTAGGGTTGGAAGAGACCTCAGGAGGTCATCCAGTCCAACCCCCTGCTCAAAGCAGGACCAACACCAACTAAATCATCCCAGACAGGGCTTTGTCAAGCCGGGCCTTAAAAACTTCTAAGGAAGGAGATTCCACCACCTTCCTAGGTAACCCATTCCAGTGCTTCACCACCCTCCTAGTGAAATAGTCTTTACTAATATACAACCTAGACCTCCCCCACTGCAACTTGAGACCATTGCTTCTTGTTCTGTCATCTGCCACCACTGAGAACAGCCTAGCTCCATCCTCTTTGGAACCCCTCTTCAGGTAGTTGAAGGCTGCTATCAAATCCCCCCTCATTCTTCTCTGCTGCAGACTAAACAATCCCAGTTCCCTCAGCCTCTCCTCATAAATCATGTGCCCCAGCCTCCTAATCATTTCCGTTGCCCTCCACTGGATTTGCTCCAATTTGTCCACATCCCTTCTGTAGTGGGGGGCCCAAAACTGGAAGCAATACTCCAGGTGTGGCCACACCAGTGCCGAACAGAGGGGAATAATCACTTCCCTCCATCTGCTGGCAATACTCCTTCTAATACAGCCCAATATGCCGTTGGCCTTGGCAACAAGGGCACACTGTTGACTCATATCCAGCTTCTTGTCCACTGTAATTCCCAGGTCCTTTTTCCCAGGTTTTCCCAGGTGCTGAATGAACTGTCCTGGAGAGGGAAGCTTTCCCTATGTTGTATGTGGATCTGTGTTATCAGAGGTTTGGTTACAGAGATGCTGTTGGGAGACTAAACAATAATGGACCAGATTGTGCTTCTTAGGATTGGAGGAGAGATGGAGCTGCCCCACAGGGAGCTATGGGACAGCACCAGTGCCTCAGGCACACACACCTCTCCAGCTCCTGGAAAATGCAGTGCCTCTGCAGCCCTAGAGGGGTGAACATTGTCTTCCCCACTTAGCTACATGGTTATGTTGTGACCCCACCTCCTTCTCTGCCTATACCAGTCCTTTTGCATTGGACAGCAGCACCCAGTGGAGCAGTAGGAAGGAGTGGGCCCTGGACTAAGAAGAGTGCAAGAACTGCAACTATGCCTTCCCTCTACAGTATTGCCAAACTCAAGTGTTTGAAAATCATGAGGCAGGCCCTGAAAATTATGAGATTTCATTCAAATAATAAATGTTTCCTTTTGATCTGCCTCCTGCGATTTAAGCCTTTAAGTGAACTTGTCTCTAGTGCTGGTTGGAAAATTGCTTGTCAAAATTTTCCACAGGAAAATAAACTTTTTAAAAAAAATTTCCTCAACATTTTCCAGGGAAAATTTTGAGTTTTCATCAGTATTTGTTGGCCAAAAGTGAAATATTTCAGCCAAATAATGATACTTTTTGGATGAAATATTGAAGGGTTTTTGGTTTTTTACAGAAAGCAGACACGCTTTGCAAAAAACCCAATTTTCTACTGAAAAACATTTTTTGATGGAAATTTTTCAACCACCTGTATATGCTTCAACATTTCCAGCTTTTCTCTGCAGCCAGGAGGGCTCAAAACTTGCCTTTAAAAAAAAATGAAAACAGATTCTCATGCAATCTCTTGAGTCTGGCAGCTTGTGCTTTAAGAAAACAAGCAATTATTGCAAAAGTCATAAAAAATTGTGGGACTCGGCAATACTATCTTTGCAAGGTTGTTGCACCACACCTCCCACTCCCTTGCAAAGACTGGCCCCATATATTTTATTACAAACCAGAAAGCACCTTTCCCAAAGTCAAGGACACCCGCAATGATTAAAAATGAAAGAATTTTTAATAATCTTTCTTTTTTGCACTTTACTCAACTTTGAAAAGAGGCAAGTCACCTTCAAGTTTGTTTGTAGGCTGTTTAGTTAAGAGCTGGACTCAGGACTTGTCTTCTACACTTAAAAGTTTTGGTCGTACCAGCATGGTTAAACCTAGTGTGGATGCAGTCGTGCCAGTATAAAGCTTAGAATGGTATAGATTATTCTGGTTTGGGAACCAAAAGTAGCTATATCAGTTTAAAGCTCCTTTATACTGGTGTAACCATGACTATATTAGGTCTATTATAGGTATAACTATGCCAGAAAAAAAATCACACTCCTACTTTGACCAATGTTGCACAGTATGTGCCAATAGATGGTGCTATTTATATTAAAGATCTTCATTTACACATACAGTAGGACTCAGAGTTATGAATACCAGAGTTACAAACTGACCAGTCAACCACACACCTCATTTGGAACTGGAAATGCACAATCAGGCAGCAGCAGAGAAAAAATAATAATAAAAAGCAAATACAGTACAGTACTGTGTTAAACATAAACTACTAAAAAAATAAAGGGAAAGCAGCATTTTTCTTCTGCCTAGTAAAGTTTCAAAGCTGTATTAAGTCAATGTTCAGTGGTAAACTTTTGAAAGAACAACCGTAACGTTTTGTTCAGAGTTTCAAACAACCTCCATTCCTGAGGTGTTTCTACCTGTGAGGTTCTACTGTGCATGTACCTTGGATATAAAACACTCCTGATAGTGTCTACGCATTTTCACTTTCAGGTTCGTATGCACTAGGTTAATGCTGAATTGTGTGGGTGGTCAGCACTGCAGAGAAATATTTATTGTTGTTTTGGTTTTTAAAACTTAGTGCCACTGGAATTTAGAAAAAAATGGAATAATTTCCCTTGATTGTGATGAGTTTCTTAGACATAAGGGGCAAATCATCAGGGCCAAGATTTTCAAAGATGATTAGGGATTCTGGGTTCCCAACCTGAGACATCTTAAAGGAGCCTGATTTCCACAAAGTGCTGAGCACCTGCCCTCAGCCAATCAGGAACATTGGTCTCAAACTGGGCACCCAACAACTGTGACACCCAAATCATGAGTCACTTTTGGATCTTGGCTGAGGTTCTTAGCACCTCTCCTATTTGGCCTTGAATTTGGGGCTAAATGTGACCTGAAAGAGTGTCTCTTTAAGAAGGGCCAGATGTGGCTTGGAGAACATTTGCAAGGGATGAAAATGGGCTTTTCTTCACTTACAGCGATGCAGTGAAGCAGAGTCTTTCCTATCAGTGCAGGTACTCCACCTCACCCAGAGGAGTAGCTATGTTGATGGGAGAAGCCCTCCCATTGACACAGCTGTGTGTGTAAACCGGGGGTTAGGTTGGTACAAGTATGTCACTCAGGGGGGTGACTTTCCATGCCACTGAGCGACGTACTGACATAAGTTGGTAGCATAGACCAAGCCTAAATATTATTAAAAAGGCAATATGCCATGCCAGGGTGTGGAACCATAATCACCTGCTGTGCTTATTGCCCATAGCCCTTTGAATCACAATCACAAATAGACGTCAGCACTGCGGCTCATTTTTCAAGCTAATTACTTTGAAAATAGGCCCCGAGGGTGTTCACATTGTGGAGGAAACAAATGAGCTTTATGAAGATATAAACAGAGTGAGTGAGTGAGTTGAGGAAAGGGGAGCTATGTGCCGTGATGGGGGGTCTTTGTTTCCAAAACTTGGCTGGCAGTAAACAATGCTGGTGATGTCATTCTCAGGCACCCTCCTCCCCTCCCCCTGCTGCCCCCGGAAGAGATACATCATCTTACTCAATGGAGTTCCCAGTAGGCTGCACCATTCTAAACCCTCTGTGCCATTCTGAGGGTCTGGCATCAACATAACATGTTTGGAGCCAGAGAACAGCCTTCAGAAAGCTGGCTAGTAATGTATTAAAGCACAGGCCAGTTTTTAAAACACATATAAGCCACTGTTTATTTCTAAAGTTTCAGAGTAACAGCCGTGTTAGTCTGTATTTGCAAAAAGAAAAGGAGTACTTGTGGCACCTTAGAGACTAACCAATTTATTTGAGCATAAGCTTTCGTGAGCTACAGCTCACTTCATCGGATGCATACTGTGGAAAGTGTAGAAGATTTTTTTATACACACAGCAGGAGAGTGGGGTGGGGGGAGGTATATTTTCATGCTTTGTGTGTATAAAAAGATCTTCTACACTTTCCACAGTATGCATCCAATGAAGTGAGCTGTAGCTCACGAAAGCTTATGCTCAGATAAATTGGTTAGTCTCTAAGGTGCCACAAGTACTCCTTTTCTTTTTGTTTATTTCTAAGTTCTCCCTTGTGAACTTCTATCTGGATCCAATGGGTCAGATCCTCAGCTGGCATAATCCGGGTAGCTCCATCAATGTTGGCTGAGCTCTGCTGATTTGCACCAGCTGAGGATCTGGCTTGGTAAATTATAACCTCTACTCACTGCTCAGGCAATTCTAACAACACTCCCCTGCATTATGTGATCCTTGGCAGGAATAGAGGAAAATTACTGAGCCCCACACCCAGCCCTCCTGCACCCCTCCAGAGAACCATCAGCAACGGCCAAATCACAGATCATTGGGTCATGTTTGTGCCCAAGGTCAGCCTCAGAGAGCACCCAGAAGAGCTGGGGTCAAGAGGAGCAGCCCCTGTACTGAGGCAGACCTAGAACAAGGTGAGCAGCTCAGTAGAGAGGCAGCTCTGCATTCACATGTTGTGTTGGGAGAAGGTCAGGAATAGATGTGAGAGGAGGGGAGCGGATTACTGTTTTGTGGAAAAGTCTGGGATTTCAAAAATGTTTCCATTTCAAAACAGAACAAAAAAAAAAAATCTAATTTTCCCAGGAAACACAATTTTAAAAAAAGTTTCATTTTGGGCTTATCAAAACATTTCAAAAAAAGAAAAGGAGTACTTGTGGCACCTTAGAGACTAACCAATTTATTTGAGCATAAGCTTTCGTGAGCTACAGCTCACTTCACATACAGTATGCATCCGATGAAGTGAGCTGTAGCTCACGAAAGCTTATGCTCAAATAAATTGGTTAGTCTCTAAGGTGCCGCAAGTACTCGTTTTCTTTTTGCGAATACAGACTAACACGGCTGTTACTCTGAAACAAAACATTTCAGTTCAGTACAATTTGTTCCAATTTTGAACTTTTAACATTTTAAAAAATTGTAATATAAAAATAATAAATTTTATTTCAAACTGTCATTGCAAAATGAAAATTCAAGACATTCCATTGCAAAAATGCCCAAATGGGGCATTCTGACATGATCAAAATACTTCATTTCTGGGGACAGGGGGATGGGGAGGAGTTCTAAACAAAATTTCATCCAAATGGATATGTTTGGATTTTGACAAAAACAATTTTTTGTTAAAAAAATGTTTTCATGAAAAATTTCCAAGCCACTCTAGCAGGGAGCCTGTGGGTGTGTACACTGCAATGTATGCTCAGGGTTCAAACTCAGGCTCAAGCCTACTCCCCCGCTTATGTCTACACACAAACTGTGCTAACCTAGGGCTCAGACCTATGATCCCAGGACCCACAGGGCTGGAGGGTCCAATCCTGAGTCAAGCCAGGACTAGAATTCAAGCCCTGTTGCTTTGCAATGTAGATGCAGCCCCACTGGACTCATCATGCTCTGGGAGTCTGCCAAAATTATTCCACAAGCCAACTTTCTTTGTCCTCTGACCAGTCAAATTTGTTTGCCAGTCAAGTTTTCCCACACTGCACAACAAACAAAGGGCTAGAGTGGCCACATTTGGGGAGGACATTAGAAAGTTTGGGATATGGGTGGTTGAACTTGGGCCTGCATAATGTGGTGTAGATGATGGAGTCCCACAGAAAGCCTGTGTAGTGCAGTGTGGACATGTTAGCATGGCTGTGAGACCTGGGTCCAGCAATTGTGAGCCCAGGTTTATGATGCAGTGTGGATGCTCAAACGTGGCTTATAAACACCTAGTCCACAAGCCTGGGTCCTCAGCGGTGGGTTTACAATGCAGTGGAGAAATACGCCTTATGAGAAGCAGGTCAACAGGAGGGATGGGATGGGCGGCAGATCCCAGCAGTTTGTGGGAGGAGTCTCCCCCAAAGACTCTGTAGGGCTGTGTAGCCTGTCGCCCAGAGGAAGGGAAGCTGTCCAAAGAGGGAGGCTGCACTAACAGCAGAGCAAGGCAACAGGGAGACAACACAGAGCGGGCTCCAGTCAACCACTATGACACCTGAGGATACACTTGTGGGATTGAGGGCCTAACACTCTCCCAACCGACAAGAGTGGGATGGTCCCCAAGGAGGCAGCTTTGAGATGTCTTTTGTAAAGGGACGTGATGAGTCACCAATCTATTAGCATTCTTTGAGGAGGTCAGCAGGCATGTGGACAAGGGTGATAGGGTGGATACAGTGTACTTGGACTGGCAGAAAGTCTTTGACAAGGTCCCTCACCAAAGGCTATTAAGCAAAGTAAGTTGTCATGGGATAAGATAGAAGGTCCTCTCATGGATTGGTAACTGGTTAAAAGTTAGGAAACAAAGCAGAGGAATAAATGGTCAGTTTTCACAGTAGAGAGAGGTAAATAGCGAGTATCTGTACTGGGACCAGGGCTGTTCAACATATTCATAAGTGAGCTAGAAAAAGGGGTAAACAGTGAAGAGGCAACATTTATAGATGATACAAAATTACTCAAGATAGTTAAGTCCAAAGCAGACTGTGAAGAGTTACAAAGGGCTCTCACAAAACTGGGTGACTGGGCAACAAAATGGCAGATGAAATTCAATGTTGATAAATGCAAAGTAATGCAGGTTGGAAAACATAATCCCAACTATACATATAAAATGATGGGATCAGTGGTACTGAAACATTTTTAATAGTGGGGGTGCTGAAAGCCAGTCCCTTTGTCCCTCCCTCCACCCCCCACCCCTCCCAAGCTGGGGCCAGGAGCAGGGCCGTGTCTGTGGTAGGGAGGGACCCAGACAGAGGCACGGGGGCCGAGGCTGGGGCCACAGCTGGGAGCGGGCGTAGGGCCAGGAGTGGAGCCCCGGGTGCGGGGCCAGCAGCCAGGACCCCGAATTAAACCTGGAGATGCTGCAGCAGCCCCCACTCCTCTACTTCCCGCGGATATGGATGGGATCTAAATTAGCTGTTACCACTCATTGTGGATAGTTCTCTGAAAAAATCCACTCAATGTGCAGAAGCAGTCAAAAAAGCCAACAGAATATTAGGAACCTTTAGGAAAGGGAGAGAAAAATAAGACAGAAAATATCATAAAGCCACTACATAAATCTATGGTATGCCAACATCTTGAATACTGCATGCAGTTCTGGTCATCCCATCTCACAAAATATATATTAGAATTAGAACAAGTGCAGAAAAGGGCAACAAAAATGATTAGGGGTATGGAAAGGCTTCTGTATGGGGAGAGACTAAGAGGACTGTTCAGCTTCGAAAAGAGAGGACTATGATCGAGGTCTATAAAATCATGAATGATATGGAGAAAAAGGATCACTTGATGAGTCAGCAGTGTGCCCTTGTTGCCAAGAAGGCCAATGGCATTTTGGGATGTATAAGTAGGGGCATAGCGAGCAGATCGAGGGACGTGATCGTTCCCCTCTATTCAACATTGGTGAGGCCTCATCTGGAGTACTGTGTCCAGTTTTGGGCCCCACACTTCAAGAAGGATGTGGATAAATTGGAGAGAGTCCAGCGAAGGGCAACAAAAATGATTAGGGTACTGGAACACATGAGTTATGAGGAGAGGCTGAGGGAGCTGGGATTGTTTAGCCTGCAGAAGAGAAGAATGAGGGGGGATTTGATAGCTGCTTTCAACTACCTGAAAGGGGGTTCCAAAGATGATGGCTCTAGACTGTTCTCAATGGTAGCAGATGACAGAACGAGGAGTAATGGTCTCAAGTTGCAGTGGGGGAGGTTTAGATTGGATATTAGGAAAAACTTTTTCACTAAGAGGGTGGTGAAACACTGGAATGCGTTACCTAGGGAGGTGGTAGAATCTCCTTCCTTAGAGGTTTTTAAGGTCAGGCTTGACAAAGCCCTGGCTGGGATGATTTAACTGGGAATTGGTCCTGCTTCGAGCAGGGGGTTGGACTAGATGACCTTCAGGGGTCCCTTCCAACCCTGATATTCTATGATTCTATGATTCTATGATTACCTGTTCTGTTCATTCCCTCTGGGGCACTTGGCATTGGCCACTGTCGGAAGACAGGATACTGGGCTAGATGGACCTTTGGTCTGACTAGTATGGCCGTTCTTATGTTCTAGAAAGTGAATAGGGAAGTGTTATTTACCCATTCACATAACACAAGAACCAGGGATCACCAGATGAAGTTAACAGGCAACAGGTTTAAAACAAACATAAGTTAGTACTTCTTCACACGACGCAAAGTCAACCTGTTGAACTCGTTGCCAGGGGATGTTGTGAAGGCCGAAACTATAACCAGGTTCAAAAAAGAATTAGCTAAGTTCATGGAGGGTAGGTCCATCAATGGCAATTAGCCATGATGGTCAGGGATGCAACCCTGTGCTCTGGGTGTCCCTAAACCTCTGACTTCCAGGAGCTGGGACTGGATGACAGGGGATGGATCATTCAATAGTTGCCCTGTTTCTGTTCATTCCCTCTGAAGCACCTGGCACTAGCCCCTATTGGAAGATTATGATACTGAGCTGGATGGACCATTAGTCTGATCCAATATGGCCATCCTTATATTCTTAAGAGACAGAGTGAAGGAGCCCAAGGGACAAGCCTAGCTCTGTTTGAGCTGCCCTAGGTGCAGATCATGGAAATTCTTTACTGTTGTAACTAATCTCTAGGCTATGCCTATACTGCACTTTTGTTGTTAAAACTTTTGTTGGTCAGGGGTGTATAAAAACACACCCCTGACCATCAAAAGTTTTAATGACAAAAAGCACCGGTGTGGACAACGCTTTGTCAGAGGGAGAGCGACTCCTGCCAACAAAGCTACCACCCCTCACTGGGGTGGGTGGGTATTTTGTTGGCAAGAGAGCTCTTCCCTACTGACAAAGAGCTGCTACACTGTGTGCCTTACACTGCAAGGCTTTAGTAGCACAGCTGTAGCACTGTAAGTTGCACAGTGTAGACATAACCTACGACTTGTGCCTAGGTTATTTGCTCCCTTTCCCTCCCACCTATGTAGAATGTTCCCATAGTTATGAGAAGAGAATGTGCCCATTAGTGCTGGGTGCACCTACACCACTTGCCTTCCATCCCATGGAGCACAGATCTTGTTGCCACAGATTTTAAAAGGGCCTGGTGTTAGCCGAGTGCTCCCAGTGACCCCCTGCAGTCGGGTCTGAGAGGCTAACCTAGTATCTGGGTGAGGAAGAAGGTGGTGCTGATTAATGGAGCTGTGACATTGATTTCAGAGCAATAATAATACTAAAATGAGACTTTCTTTGGTCTCTGCAATGGAAAGCAATTTTTGATTTCATGTAGTGCCCTCTTCAAAAATGTAGCTGGTGTAATCAACACAGCTCCACTGATTTCAATGGAGATAAGCTGATTTCCACTCGCAGAGGATCTGGCCCATGATGTTTATTTCAAAGGAAAGGGATAAAGAAAGGCATCTGGAGCAGAGGGGCATGAGAGCTGGGGGAAGCTGGACTAATCTGGCACCTGGGAAGGAGAAGGGGGAAAGCTGGACTGGATCTTTTCCAACACCTCCCCACCTATTTGATTTTTTTCCACTCATTTGCAACTATTAATTCATCTGAGTCCCCCAACCACACCCACCCCAAATTCAGCAACTGGAAAAACAACACCTAGCAACAGATCTTGTCTGGGTCTGGCCCCGGCAATTTTCATTCAGGCAAAACACCCATGGAAGGCAGTAGAGTTGCTACGATTTGACACTGGTGTAATGGCAGAATACATCCCAAAGGCTTTGAAGTCAATACAAATTTGGCCGGAGAGGGATGTGGATTGGGGCAATCTCTTAGCAAATATACAGGAGAGGCTTTGTTTGGATTGAGGTGGGTTTTAGGGTTTCCTTTCTTTGTGGTTTGTTTTGCACTGTCTTAACCTGGTTTCTGAGGCATGTACATGGACAACAGCAGGCCTGTACATATAGCTTTGGTTGGGTACAAATCACAGGGCCCTGCTCCCAGCTATGCAGTTCTCCAGGAAAGCTGTAGGTCAGCACTGTAACTGTTTGGTTATGACCTGAGCCCTTCAGCTCTGCTTGGAGTTTTATAACCATTCCAAACCATTGAGGTTTGCAGTGAACTCTCCAATCATAGCCAGTGGAACTGGAATTAATTTAGCTCTTGCTGCCTCTGCCCCTTTAATAGTGTCCTGTAGCCATGTTAAATCAAGGCAGGGATTTGTATAACTCAGGAACACACTTACTGTGGAGAAAAAAACCAAATCACATTCCATGCTTTCCCTCCCTGCTCTCCTCTTCGGAACCCACCGGAGATGTGAGTTGTTTGTTGCCCTTATGCAAGGGCTCAGGCATTTCTTTCCCGGGGGTGCTCTGGGATAGCGAAGGTATCAACCCCTCCAGGCACTGGCTTATCAGCCCGGGGAGATGGAAAGGGAGCAGCCTGTGGAATGTCAGGCCCTGCTGGCTGCGCGCCCATTTACAGTTCAGCAGCCTCGGCGAGAACAGCCCCTGGCTGCTGCTGCGGCTGCCACTCGAGTTATTTCCTCTGGGCTCAGCTGCAGCCTGCAGAGCTCTGCAAAGGGGAGGGGTTTCTTCGCTCCCTCCCTCCCTCCCGAGGGGGTTCCTGCGCCAGCCCAGCGATGGGAGTCAGGGCCAGCGTGGGGCCGGTTTAATTGAAAGCAAACCGTGGAGACTCCACGCGAGGCGAGAGCGCTGGCAGGATGCCTCGGGCTGGCGCCCCGGCTCCCAGCCGCTGCCAGTGAAGGAGCGAAGCTTCCTGCGGCCGCGATGTTCAGCTGGCACAAGAGCTTCACCCTGGGAGCTCCCTGGAGAAAAGGTGAGTCCCGGTCTGGCCCGCACCAGCCCCCGAAGGTCGGAGGAAAAGCCGATCGGGGCGCGCCCGGCTGGGGTTGTTGTGGCGGAGACAGCGGCTGTCTAGCCTAGCGACGCGGCAGAGAAAGACAGATTGGGGAGCGGGTCTGAGCGCCTGCGACCCCGCGGCTCAATTGCGCTCAGCACCTGGCCGAATTGGGTCGGAAAAGAAGCGAACTCCAGGCGTGTCCTTGAGTCAGAGAGCGGGTCCAGAGGCGCCCATCCCGCCCCAGCCGCCCCCTCCCCGCAGAGCTTGCACCAGCCCCTGGGGCCAGGGCGAACCTGGCCATTGACTGCACTGGGGGTTGGGTCAGGCTGACTGCCAGAGTCAGCACCAGCCTTTCACTCACATTTCTACAGAGTCGTGTCGTGACAAAGAGGATCCCAGCCCGCTAGTGGCTGATGACAATAAACCTTCTGGCTTCCCCATGAAACGCTGCACTGGCGGCGGCTTTGCGACTGGCTTTGGCCCAGCCTAGGTGAAGCATGGGCCGGTGCCGCAGCACCACCTGCATGACAAACATTTGCTCAGGGGTTTCCAACGCAATCGTAGGAACGTGAGCTCGTGAACCCTGGCCGGACACGAGCCGGCACTGGAGGGAAGTTTTTTTCTTTACAAAATAACTTGCCGAACAAAATTGGTGGACACCCCTTTCCCCCTCCCCAGGAAAAACCCAAAACCATTGGCCATTATAGGGCTGCGAGGGAGCAGGGGGGAGAAAGAAAAAAGCAAATGGTTGAGTTCAGACGCTTTGCAGCTCAAATTGAAATAACTTTCTGTCTCTGGAAGGGTTTTGCAACTAATGTTAAAACTAAAATGCAGTAGGTGATTAAGGTGGTTATATCACTCCAGCTGACTAAAGAACCCCCACCCCAAACAAACAGCGGCCTAGGGGGATAAAAATAAAGGACTAGAATCCAAACTGTCTTCCTCTGGATTTACGCTGGTGTAACTATATTGACTTACCACCATTTTGTGGCAATGTAACTCTGGTCCAAATCTGGCCCCAGTTACTCTACTGGGTGCCAACACTATCTATTTCTCCAGGGCGGCACTGCCTGATTGCTTGTGTGATACTTGCAGGGAATTCCAGAAGAGTCTATTCTCTCAGCCCCTCTGTTCAGTATATGTCAGGCATAATCTGGGGGAGACAGTTGTGGTACCATGACACTGCTTTAATGTCACCTTCACACAAAAAAGGTGCAGTTACCCGGATTTCACAGTGCTTTGGGACTCAGGTGAGATGGCCATGGCTGAGTCCAGGTGTGATGGATGTGGCATGGAGTTTGCCCAACATTTGTTACTGAATTTTGTTATCTTCAAGATCTACAAGTAAGATCCAGGGACAGAAATACTATTCCAGCCTCAGAGTAACAGCCGTGTTAGTCTGTATTCGCAAAAAGAAAAGGAGTACTTGTGACACCTTAGAGAATAAATTGGTTAGTCTCTAAGGTGCCACAAGTACTCCTTTTCTTATTCCAGCCTCATTTACCAGGAAACCCTGGGCTAAACCTGCATAGCTCCATTGAAATCAATAGATTGGGCAGATAGTAACTGACCTATTCCACTGATAAGGTGACACTTCTTTAGTCCCACCCATTGGGTGCTTTTCACCAGCACCAAAAGCCACCTCTTGTTAAAAATAAAGATGAAAGATAATGAAATTGTTTGAGGAAGTGGAAAAAGCAGATGTGGCTGTGGAGATAGGTTACCTGCATTTAAGTTATATGTTGTGCAAAAGCACTTGCAGGCTAGTAAGTCTAGTGTGACCTCTAGTCCCAGGCTGACTTACACTCTCTGAGAGCTGGCTCCATTCCTCTCCAACCCTAATGCAAGTTAGAACCCCAATGGGTGGTCAGGACTGCTGCTCTAATAAGCACTGGCGGATAATAGTTCCCTAGAGCAATTCTGCTAGCTAGGATTGCTGGAGCACATTGCTAGGCCACTGTACATTAGAGGTAGAGAAAGCTGTCTTGAAGAACTTCTAAAGCAAATGCTGGTGTTGCTGCTGGGAGAGAGATCCAAGTCCCACCCAGAAACCTGAAAAATGTGTGAATTGTTGCCACTTAGAGTGCTGTCTTTTTTGCTGTACCTTTTTTGCCTGGGGGTAATTTGGCCATAAACCAGATTTTCTTTCCCCAAACTATAGTGTGACCGTAACAGCAAAGTCTGCAGGAAGAGAATATTACTAATTCCCAAAGAAGTGCCACTCACCACATGGACACCAGTGCATGAGTGGGGGGAGATCCTGGGAGGAAAACAGACACCTCACACAGGGCATTGAAAGAGAAACCTGGTCAGAATTTCTGTGAGCTACAGATGGGGCCTGAGGTGTGGAGCTCACACCCAGGGTGAATTTCCCTAAGGCTTGGGGGATAGTGGTGATTTAGATTCAGTGCCCTGATTTGGGCCCCATCTCTGCCAAGAGCAGCCAAGAATTTGCTGTGTTTCTTGGAAGTTCTGTGGCAGGGCTATAAAGCCACATCTATGAGCGCAGCTTTGGAGAGAGAATGAAATCCAAACCTCTCCTTTGCTGCCTGCTGGTGTCATCTCTGCATGTCTAGTGCACCTGTCAGCAGCTAGATGCTGCTGGGTAAGAGAAAGTGAGCAAGGAACTTGGAGAGAAAAGTGAACGGGTGTGTGAGGAGCAGAGAATGACAGTGAAGGGAGGAAGGTAAAAGGCTTAAGCCAGGGATAGTCAGTTAGTTTTGATCAAGATCCAGATTTCTTGGTCAAGGTATAGTCAAGGTCCAGACTCCAGTGAAAATAATAAAAAAATAATAACAATAATGATAATAATAAGTAAATAAAAAGATTTTGGGGTCCATTCAAAAGCATCTGGAGGTCTGGATTTGGCCACAGTCCTGCTGACTCACCCTGCCTTAAGCCCTCAAACTCCTTAAAGCTGTGAAGAAAAGCGTGGACAGATCCAGCTACTCTCCAGCATACACCAGTCTCACTCTCAGTCATCATCACAACCATCCCTTTTCAAGAACAGACCCAGGGAAGCAGGCGGGGTGGCAGTAGTGATACTGGTGGTACGCCCCTCAGAAGGCAGTTTAAGACAATTTGCGGTGGTGACGTAGCTGTGTCGTCCTAGGATATTAAGAGACAAGGTGAGGAAGGTGTCCAATAGCCTCAGGCAACAATCCACTTTGTTCTCATGACAGCTGAGGGTCTGTCTCTTCTCTGCAGTAAGACACCACTCTGAGGTTCGGTCTGTACTAACTTTTACCATCTTATCACAGAATCACAGGGTTAGAAGGGACCTCAGGAGATCATCTAGTCCAACTCCCTGCTCAAAGCAGGACCAATCCCCAATTTTTGCCCCAGATCCCAAATGGCCCCCTCAAGGATTGAACTCACAACCCTGGGTTTAGCAGGCCAATGCTCAAACCACTGAGCTATCCCTCCCCTTAAACTTACCTCAGTATAACCACATTCAAACTTTTCGGTGCTTCCTTGACCTGAAGCCAAACTCCAAACGGCCCTGCCACAGGTCTAGTCCATCAGACACACAAGGCTGATTTCACTGCACAGCAAGGTTTGTGGGTAATAGGAGATGGAGTTTCAGAGTCCATTAATGGCTAACCTGCATGTTTAAGTAGAGTAACCATGACGCTGTGAGGAGGGAGTTGTAGGGTTCCTGTGACATGCCCAGTTAAGGAGACAGAACGTGTGCTTGCACTGATTTCCTATTTCTTTACCTTGAAAAGGCCCCTGCTCCCCTCTCTCATTTTATGGTGAATTCAGGAAGCTCTAGTCATACAGGACTGGAAATCAGAAAGACCTTCCAGATTGTCTAGCCCTGGCACCAAGCACAGAGTAAGAGTTTTATCTGTCCTAGTCCTTCTTGTGCTCCCTCTACCTTCCTCTGGCAATGGTGCCTCACCCACCTCTCTGGGCAGATTATTCCAGTGCCCCCCCTTCATAAGAAATTAAGAATGGCCATACTGGATCAGACCAAAGTTCCATTTAGCCCAGTATCCTGTCGTCCGACAGTGGCCAATGCCAGGTGCCCCAGAGGGAATGAACAGGTAATCATCAAGTGATCCATCCCCTGTTGCCCATTTTCAGCTTCTGGCAAACAGAGGTTAGGGACACCATCCCTACCCATCCTGGCTAAGAGCCATTGATGGACCTATCCTCCATGAATTTATCTAGTGCTTTTTTGAACCCTGTTATAGTCTTGGCCTTCACAATATCCTCTGGCAAGGAGTTCCCCAGGTTGACTGTATGTTGTGTGAAAAAATACTTCCTTTTGTTTGTTTTAAACCTGCTACCTATTCATTTCATTGGGTGACCCCTAGTTCTTGTGTTATGAGAAGGAGTTAATAACACTTCCTTATTTACTTTCTCCACGCCAGTCATGATTTTATAGACCTTTATCATATCCCCCCTTAGTCGTCTCTTTTCCAAGCTGAAGAGTCCCAGTCTTATTAATCTCGCCTCATATGGCAGCTGTTCCATGCTCCTAATCATTTTAGTTGCCCTTTTCCAATTCCAGTATATCTTTTTTGAGATGGGGTGACCACATCTGTATGCAGTATTCAAGATGTGGGCGTACCATGGATTTCTATGGAGACAAGATGAAATTTTCTGTCTTATTATCTATCCCTTTTTTAATCATTCCCAACATTCTGTTCACTTTTTTGACTGCTGCTGCACATTGAGTGGATGTTTTCAGAGAACTATCCACAACGACTCCAAGATCTCTTTCTTGAGTGATAAAAGTTCATTTAGACCCCATCATTTTATATGTATAGTTAGGATTACGTTTTCCAATGTGCATTACTTTGCATTGTGCATCACAATCCCTGTCCCCACCCCCAGTCCATTCTACCCATTTCCTTTGTTTAAATTAGCAAACCCTCCCCAGTGGAAATTCCACTAGGCTCCATGGTTGGAGAGGTCTGTGTACGTGCTTCCCACCACAGTGAATGGGAAGAAAGGAATTTTTGTGACTGGCTGGTTGGCTGAGCCCCTGGTTGAAGCTGTCATGATGCTGGCATTTCCATGTATGGGATAACAATGTGCTAGGGCACCTAGGAGTCTTTTTCATTATTATTTAGATCTAAATAAATAAATGAGTGATGGGCTTGATGCAGAAGTTATTGGGTGAGGTATTATGCTGGTGGTCAGATTAGATGATTGGACTAGGCCTTTCTGACTTTAAAAGCGATGACTCTATTAATCAATAAATTCGGATTTATTCCAGTAATAAATAGGATAATCTAGCTGAGCAGTGTTGGTTCCTGTGTGCACTGATGGCTTCAGCTAGAGGGTCAGTAACTCAACAGACCCATTGCCCTGCTCCAAGAAACTAGTTGGCCAGCTGAAAAACCTTAAGTGGGTTTTCCACTCAGGAAGCCATTTCCTCTTTTATCCCACTATCTATCTATGCCTATAAACTTTTCATTTCCCTTTCCCCAGTGTCACTGCCTCTCAAGTTTTTGTATACAGTGCTCACTCTCTCAGTCTCTTGTAAGCTGTACATGTTGTTAACTTAACACCTCATATGTAAAATCCCCTTATCATTTTTGTCATCCTTCACTAATTGAAATTAGGGGGGTGTTTGAATATAGAGGGGTGTTTGAATATACTGAAGGGGTGACGGTTGTCCTGATCACATAGCAGCCCCATTGCTGGTAGTGCCTCATTCTCCACTCAACTGTCGGTGTTTTATAAGACAGGCATCTGTAAAAGCTATGTAAAGGTTGAGTAGAATCCAAAAATTGCTGTTGTAGATTTGTAAGAATCAAATCTGTGTACTTTTTCAGCTGGCTTGACAAGTAGCATTTGTTCTCTTCACTTAAGGAGTCAATATTAAGTGCCTTAATTAGTCAACTTCTGAACTGAAATCCTTGCTTCTTCCAGTACATTTTCAATGGCTATCTCTCTGTTTGATCCAAGTGTAGCTTCTATTGCTGGACAAAGATCTACTACTGATGCCTGGACGGCATTGTTTAATGACCTAAGTGGTTTCAGCAGTAGACTTACGAGAGAGAATGGCAATAGTCTTCTCTGAATGTAGTAGCAAAAGTAGTCCACCAGCATTACTACTTAGATCCATCCGATCTAGGTAGATCCTTTCCAAAGCCAATAATAATGGTTGCAGTAATTTTTAAGACAACAGCCATGGGTCGTTTATGAGAAGGCCAGTGGCTTTTCCCAGTGGACTCATTTGAACTTTAAGATGTTGAGCCCTTTTAGATTCTTGCTGAAAAAAAGACTATAATGAAGAAATGACATTTATGGCTTTTAAAATGTCTTTTGAAGATTCTGCAGCTCGTACCCGTACTTGGAATAACAGAGACTTGGTGGGATAACTCACATGACTGGAGTACTGTCATGGATGGTTATAAACTGTTCAGGAAGGACAGGCAGGGCAGAAAAGGTGGGGGAGTAGCACTGTATGTAAGGGAGCAATATGACTGCTCAGAGCTCCGGTACGAAACTGCAGAAAAACCTGACTGTCTCTGGATTAAGTTTAGAAGTGTGAGCAACAAGAGTGATGTAGTGGTGGGAGTCTGCTATAGACCACCGGACCAGGGGGATGAGGTGGATGAAGCTTTCTTCCGGCAGCTCGCAGAAGCTACTAGATCGCACGCCCTGGTTCTCATGGGTGACTTTAATTTTCCTGATATCTGCTGGGAGAGCAATACAGCGGTGCACAGACAATCCAGGAAGTTTTTGGAAAGCGTAGGGGACAATTTCCTGGTGCAAGTGATAGAGGAGCCAACTGGGGGGGAGCTTTTCTTGACCTGCTGCTCACAAACCAGGAAGAATTAGTGGGGGAAGCAAAAGTGGATGGCAATCTGGGAGGCAGTGACCATGAGTTGGTTGAGTTCAGGATCCTGACACAGGGAAGAAAGGTAAGCAGCAGGATACGGACCCTGGACTTCAGGAAAGCAGACTTCGACTCCCTCAGGGAACCGATGGGTAGGATCCCCTGGGGGACTAACTTGAAGGGGAAAGGAGTCCAGGAGAGCTGGCTGTATTTCAAGGAATCCCTGTTGAGGTTACAGAGACAAACCATCCCGATGAGTCGAAAGAATAGTAAATATGGCAGGCGACCAGCTTGGCTTAATGGTGAAATCCTAGCGGATCTTAAACATAAAAAAGAAGCTTACAAGAAGTGGAAGGTTGGACTTATGACCAGGGAAGAGTATAAAAATATTGCTCGGGCATGTAGGAATGATATCAGGAGAGCCAAATCGCACCTGAGCTGCAGCTAGCCAGAGATGTCAAGAGTAACAAGAAGGGTTTCTTCAGGTATGTTGGCAACAAGAAGAAAGCCAAGGAATGTGTGGGCCCCTTACTGAATGAGGGAGGCAACCTAGTGACAAAGGATGTGGAAAAAGCTAATGTACTCAATGCTTTTTTTGCCTCTGTTTTCACTAATAAGGTCAGCTCCCAGACTGCTGCGCTGGGCATCACAAAATGGGGAAGAGATGGCCAGCCCTCTGTGGAGATAGAGGTGGTTAGGGACTATTTCGAAAAGCTGGACGTGCACAAGTCCATGGGGCCGGACGAGTTGCATCCGAGAGTGCTGAAGGAATTGGCGGCTGTGATTGCAGAGCCATTGGCCATTATCTTTGAAAACTCGTGGCGAACCGGGGAAGTCCCGGATGACTGGAAAAAGGCTAATGTAGTGCCAATCTTTAAAAAAGGGAAGAAGGAGGATCCTGGGAACTACAGGCCAGTCAGCCTCACCTCAGTCCCTGGAAAAATCATGGAGCAGGTCTTCAAAGAATCAATCCTGAAGCACTTGCATGAGAGGAAAGTGATCAGGAACAGCCAGCATGGATTCACCAAGGGAAGGTCATGCCTGACTAATCTAATCGCCTTTTATGATGAGATTACTGGTTCTGTGGATGAAGGGAAAGCAGTGGATGTATTGTTTCTTGACTTTAGCAAAGCTTTTGACACGGTCTCCCACAGTATTCTTGTCAGCAAGTTAAGGAAGTATGGGCTGGATGAATGCACTATAAGGTGGGTAGAAAGCTGGCTAGATTGTCGGGCTCAACGGGTAGTGATCAATGGCTCCATGTCTAGTTGGCAGCCGGTGTCAAGTGGAATGCCCCAAGGGTCGGTCCTGGGGCCGGTTTTGTTCAATATCTTCATAAATGATCTGGAGGATGGTGTGGATTGCACTCTCAGCAAATTTGCGGATGATACTAAACTGGGAGGAGTGGTAGATACGCTGGAGGGGAGGGATAGGATACAGAAGGACCTAGACAAATTGGAGGATTGGGCCAAAAGAAATCTGATGAGGTTCAATAAGGATAAGTGCAGGGTCCTGCACTTGGGACGGAAGAACCCAATGCACCGCTACAGACTAGGGACCGAATGGCTAGGCAGCAGTTCTGCGGAAAAGGACCTAGGGGTGACAGTGGACGAGAAGCTGGATATGAGTCAGCAGTGTGCCCTTGTTGCCAAGAAGGCCAATGGCATTTTGGGATGTATAAGTAGGGGCATAGCGAGCAGATCGAGGGACGTGATAGTTCCCCTCTATTCAACATTGGTGAGGCCTCATCTGGAGTACTGTGTCCAGTTTTGGGCCCCACACTTCAAGAAGGATGTGGATAAATTGGAGAGAGTCCAGCGAAGGGCAACAAAAATGATTAGGGTACTGGAACACATGAGTTATGAGGAGAGGCTGAGGGAGCTGGGATTGTTTAGCCTGCAGAAGAGAAGAATGAGGGGGGATTTGATAGCTGCTTTCAACTACCTGAAAGGGGGTTCCAAAGATGATGGCTCTAGACTGTTCTCAATGGTAGCAGATGACAGAACGAGGAGTAATGGTCTCAAGTTGCAGTGGGGGAGGTTTAGATTGGATATTAGGAAAAACTTTTTCACTAAGAGGGTGGTGAAACACTGGAATGCGTTACCTAGGGAGGTGGTAGAATCTCCTTCCTTAGAGGTTTTTAAGGTCAGGCTTGACAAAGCCCTGGCTGGGATGATTTAACTGGGAATTGGTCCTGCTTCGAGCAGGGGGTTGGACTAGATGACCTCCTGGGGTCCCTTCCAACCCTGATATTCTATGAGTACTAGATGGAATAGATGGCCTCTGCAGTGCATATAGGAGAGATTAGGGTTACACTTTTCTCTGAGCAAAGCTTGTACTCCACTGCGTTCCAGAGAGGTTGGCAACTTCATGAAATGCACAGCAGCCATCTCTTTAGGGTTCAGTCTACAAACATTTAACTCTTCTAAGACGTAGGTTGTCACAGATGCAGCTGATATGTCTTCTATAACCTGAACATCTAGAAATGCATCTACTGGCCTACCACTGACATCAAGATAACATACACAATGACTTAATACTTGATGCCCATTTACATTGGTGCATTCGTTGGCCATGTACGCAAATTTTCTGAATGCAGTGAGAGAGTTCTTCACTTTTTAAACTGCTGAGTCTTTCATTGTTGCACTATGCGCTTCTAACCAGTCAGTTGAGTTTCTCGCAGAAAGATAGTGAGCATTTGCTGGTCTTGGTCAGAACCAGTGTCCAACTTCAGGATTAACAACTGACAAGGCACTTAACAACATTGACCTCCAGTTTGTAGTATGTGGTATCTCTTGCTTAAATAGAAAGTATGATGTGACAGCCATGTTTGTTTGCATAAACTGTGTTTTGTCTCTAGAATTCTTAACAGCCTCATTAAGTACTTCTAAAATTGGCTTTGACAGTAACTGGCTTATAAAGTTTTCTGCATGTTGATGCAGTCCAAAGGTTTGGTGTTTTGCAGTCTTTTCACTGGTTTTCAGCATTGGTTTGCTGATCAGTCTGGCAAACCAAACTCCTCCACTTTTATTATATAAATCCATGGTATGCCCACATCTTGAATACTGTGTGCAGTTCTGATTGCCCCATCTCAAAAAAGATATATTGGAGTTGGAAAAGGTACACAGAGAACGGCAACTAAAATGATTAGGGGTATGGAACAGCTTCAATATGAGGAGAGATTAAAAAGACTGGGACTTTTCAGCTTGGAAAAGAGACAACTAAGAGGGGATATTATAGAGGTGGAGAAGGTGAATAAGGAAGTGTTATTTACTTATTTACTCCTTCAGATAACACAAGGATTAGGGGTCATGCAATGAAATTAATAGGCAGCAAGTTTAAAACAAACAAAAAGGAAGTACTTCTTCACACAACACACAGACAACCTGTGGAACTCGTTTCCAGAAGATGTTGTGAAGGCCAAAACTATAACAGGGTTCAAAAAAGAACTAGATAAGTTCATGGAGGATAGCTCCATTAATGGCTATTAGCAGGATGGGCAGGAATGCAATACTCCGAGTGCCCATAGCCTCTGTTTGCCAGAAGCTGGGAGTGGACAACAGGGGATGGATCACTTGATAATTGCCCTCTTCTGTTCATTCCCTTTGAAGCACCTGGCATTGGCCACTGTTAGAAGACAGGATCCTGGGCTAGATGGACCTTTGGTCTGACCCAGTATGGCCGTTCTTATGTTCTTATGTAAAAAGTAATTATAATATAATAAAAATGTTTAGTACAGAAACTCCCCAAGATAATGATCTCTCGAGATAGCGACAATGTGAGATAATGACCTTGGCAAATAATACATTTTAAAAATCTTGGCCCACTAGGAATGTATATTTATATAAGTTTCCTAGTCACAAATCTAGCATTCTAGACCTAAGTCACTAAAACATAGTCCAACAATGAAATGTTCCTTTAATATGCCTATCCTTCTCCCTCCACCCCACCCCACTCATAGTTGGTGTTCTGGGTCAGTGAAGACCCAGAGTTCAGAGGTGCTTTCACATGAGTTCATCTCCCACACTGGGAGGCGAAGGGGAGGGATGAAGGCACCTTGCTTGTTCCTCCAGCCACTCGCTGATTGCCACTCACTCTGGCCTCTTGCTCTGGCCACTGTTCATCATGCCACCATTCACTCCACTGCTCCATCGCTGATGGCCCTGTGCCATCACCTTCTGCTGCCACCTGCCACTGTGACCTTGGTGAGTCGGTCTATTGAGGTTCTACCCAGCTTTCAGTGATTTCAGCTCTCAGTGGGGGAACCTCACTGCTAGTGCAAGCTGGGCACCGACCTGATGATTATCAGTGATTTCAGCTCCAGTGGTCACTTCAAAAACAAAAGACTCTTTATGGTGCCTAATCATCTGTAATTTTAAACAAAGGATGGGGGCAGGTCAAATAGTGCCTGTGACTCTTAGGCTGAGCCCACGCCACCAAGAAAAACACCTGTCTCCACTCTCTCTCTCTCTCTCTCCCCACTATCCAAAACCCTTGAGTAGGGAGTGCAGTTCAATTGAGCATGATCAATGCTTAATTTGTAATGAAAGAGGTGCCAGGGCTCAAGCAAGTTTTTTTACTTTTATAACTGATGTGGCAAGTCCAGAGGTCCTGGGGCTATGAACACCAAGCCTAGATGTGCCAGGGCTCAGACTTGGCACAAATTAAGCACTGAAGGTGACCCCCTCAACCAGGACATGCTAAGTACAGTTTTGCTGCCCTTTACTCATACAGTAACAACATTTCATTACCCCTGCATTCAGTACTAAAGTGATTTGTAACCCAACACCAGGCAAAACTGATCTCTTGGGCAACACATCTCTGCTGGATACCAAGGCAAGATAGATAGGTTCATCTAAATACAGTCTGGTCCTGAAACCTCTCCCTCCTCCTCCCCCCCGCCCCCAGCTCATTACTTGCTGTCAGGAGAGAGCTCATTCAGACCTTGCTTACAAATCATAATTTGAAATTCTTAGGTTGGTCAACATCACAAAAAACGAATGCACCGACATTGTCATAAAAAAAACCCTGCTGTGTGAGGAAGCTAGTCTTTGTTCATACTTTTCAAACCTGTTATGCTTTTTCAAGTACAAGTATTTTATCATATACTGTACATGCTTTTAAAGTGTGTATTAATGTTTCAATTTCAATTCAAATTTCCAACCAATGACTAAACTGGCAACACTGTAAAGGTAGCTAGTTGACCACTGGAAGGCTGTTGGGGAAATTCAGGGGCAGTGTAGGGAAATCCCTGTTTCCCCCTCTAATTTATCAATGTCCATTTTACACTGAGTTTAACACTGTCCCCCCGAGTGTGTCTCTGTTGTGAACCAAGCGGCATCATTATGTCCCTGAACCTACAAGAAATAATATCTGCAATTCAGAGATCATCTTTCACCCCAAAGTGCTTTGTTACCTTTGCTGAGAGACCAACTTGTAACACTCTGAATTTCATCTGAAATTCACTCTGAATTAATCATTTAGTGAATTTCATCCTTCACCTCTGGTCCATAAATCAATCACCATCTTCTCAAAATGATTTATTCTGAATTTGAAGTTTGAGCTAATTTGACTGGACACCAGTCACATGGTATATCTCGGTTTCCTGATTAGATGAGCTAACTCTCACACTCAGGTTTCTGGTGTAAATGTTCACAATTATGAATCTGTAATTTGCGTCCTGCAAACATACTACACTATGTGGTTAAAATGCACTGTGGCAGTAAACACCATTATTAGGACAGTGGTTCTCAAACCTGCTCCCTGTCTCAGCACATACAGCAAAGGCAGTCAGAGGCAAAAAATGCCTTTTGGTTCAGAAAGGAAATGACCCTTTTAAAAAAAATTCTAGGAAATGCAAATCTCATTGTTTGGGGGCCAGGGTGGGGTGGGTGGGTGGGTGGGGGAGGGATTCCACCTTTTTTCTGATGAAAGGGCTTTTAATGAAGGGAAATGCCACCTGTGCCAAATCCTGACAGAGAAATTAAAGAAAACCTAACACATGACAGGGAACAAGAAGCTAAGGATAAGTGTTTAAAAGGAAAGGGAAATGGATGGGTGAGAGAATGGGAAATGGAAACTTTCACCTCTAGGTCATCTGCCTGAATCTAAGTCACTAGTGACTTAACATCCTCATCATCTGCAGACAGCTGTGCACAAGTGAGGCAGTGTGGCCTAGTGAAGAGCACCCTGGATGGGGACTTGGGAGACCCGGGTTCTAGTCTTAGCTCTGCCACCACTTTGCTGGATCACTTTCTCTCTTAGTATTCAGGATCCTTATTTGTAAAATGGAGATACTAATACTGAGGTCCCTTGTGAAGTAGTTTGAAATCTGCTGAGGGGGAAGCTAGGTATGATTATTATTTATTTACTGTGGTACCTGGGATGTGATCAGAGGCAGATTAAGGTTTCCTGGGGTCCTAGGCCAGAGCAAGTGGGGGGCCACTTTCTGCCTGTGGCCCAGCCCACTGCCCCTTCCTTGGGGCCTGCCCCTGTTCCACCCAGGGTCCCCCCATCCCAGCTCCACAACCCCTTTTGCTCCGTTCTCCCACCCAAACTGCAGCCCCAAGACTGGAGAAGCTCTGTCCCTGAGTTTTGACCTGGGACACAGCAGGAAGTGAGAGCTCCTCCAGTCCCAGGGCTGCAGCAGGGGTCCAGGTGTTGAGGCTTCCCCCGCTCCTTTCACTTCTGCGGGGGAGCAGGGTTGGACGCTGGGGCTTTTCCTGTCCTGCCTCTGCAGTGTTTCTGCTGGCAAGTGGGGTTGGGCATGGGGGTTTCCCCTGCCACCCCGTGGCTTCTGTCTTGAATGGGTGGGGGCTCTGGGGCTTCCCCCACCTGGGGCTTCTGCTGGGGATGGGGTCAGGGGCTGCTGGGGGGTGCTACTGGATGTGATAGATGGAGTTAAGGGGTCTTAGTAGGCAACAGCCACATCACAGGATGTGCCTTTGATGGCAGCATCAGCATCATGGCCAAGGACTGAAGCAGCCCCTCACTCCTAGGGTAGGTGCCTCCGGGAAAGGTATGAGGCATACAGTAGGACAGCACGTGGGAAGCTAGCAATGCCGTCCTTGCTCTGTAGCTAAGATGAGTGCGTCACTCTAGGGTGGTGATTATTAGTGCTATTTATTTAGTTGTATTACGGTAACACCTGCAGGGCCCGGTCAGGGATCGGGTCCCTTAGAGCGCTAGCCACTGTACACATACAAGGAAAAGCTGGTCCCTGTCCCAAAGCACTTGCATGCGGTGTAATGAGAGACAGCGGATGGACACAGCAAACAGGTGGGGTGCGCACAAGGCACAAGGGAGATGATTATGAACACAGGTCACGGCACACCAGTTGGCTACCCACTGGTGTGCTGCCACCACTGCTTATGGTACTTATCAGACTGCCCGTCGGGCACCTTTCGCCAGGGCAGAACGCACACCTATACCAAGTGGAGTGCTGAACACTCAGCTCTGTGAGACTCCGGTACTGTCATTTCTACATATATAGGATGGCAACATTTCAGGAAGAACAGAACCTTAAAGGAAGGTAAAAATATTGGGGTCCCAAAGAAGAAGTACCCAAATCAAGCTGAAGTGTATGGATTCTAATGTGGTGACCCCAGCCCTACACAGATGCCTACTCTATCCAGACATTTAAAAATAGTGGAGGGATTTTATAGTTTGTGAGATAAGCTCTGAGTTTTTGCATCAGGGGCCAAATATTGTTCTCAGCTCCCCTAGTGGAACCCCATTAGCTTTACTGGGGTTGCACTGGTGTAACTGGGCACAGAATTTGGCCTTTATTTTTTTTCCTCTAGAGACAGACTGAAGGTGTACACTTTGGATCTGGTTTATGAACACTCCCAAGTTTGTGGATTTCAATGTGGGTTCTGGCTTGGCCCAGAATAAAGTTGGAGGCCATTTGCAAGAGTTGGATCTGGATGTGGATTCTGAGTGCCTTGGTGCCAGCAGACTGGGGGTGGGAGGTGGGGAGGGAGGAGGAGGAGCAGGGTATTCAGGCCCAGGAGTCATTTCCCCCTAGGTTTGAAGAAACAAAGAAAACAGCTTGATAGTGATTGCCTACTTAGACGTGTAGGAATATCATTGTTCCTTTTCTCAGACTGCACCCAATGCACTTGGGTTTGGTTCTGCCCCAACTGTCACTAGTTATTGTTTAAGAGGGAAAAATGTGCTTGGAAAAGGAGGCTAAGGTCTTGTCTACACTATCAAGTTTTGTCGACAAAAGTGATGTCGACACATAAAAATTGGCATAATAAAAATCAGAATGTCATGTTCACACTTGCTCCCTCTGTCAGCAGAGTGTGTCCACAGTTGGGGCACTATCATTGACAGTGTGAGCAATGCACTGTGGTTACCCATCCCACAGTCCAGCTCAACACCTTCTGTCGGTAGGTGTTGAGGGAAGGTGGAGTGGTACATGGCGCATCTTGGAACCAGGCTCAATGTCCCACGCAGCATTGCTTTCTGTCCCAGCACTCCATGGGTTGTCGGCTTTCTTTTGTGGCATTTTTCAATGGCCCTTCTTTGCTGTGCACCCTGGCATCTCTGTGTGAAGGGATGGATCCAGCCCTGCTCCCCTATGCTCTGTTAACTCTCATGAAGACACTGCGGATGGCAGTGCAGTTAATCGTGACGTTCCTAACTAAAGAAGACTCCCAGGTGCCTGACATTCTGTGTGATCCGGATAGGAGCAACTTTAGATTGCTTTTGGCATTCACAGAGCAGGTGTATAGGGTGGACCGTCGCTTTTGGGCTCAGGAAACAAGCACAGAATGGTGGGATCGTATCCACATGCAGGTGTGGGATGATGAGCAGTAGCTACAGAACTTTCAGATGCGGAAAGCCACCTTGCTGCAACTGTGTGTGGAGCTCGCCCCAGCACTGCGGTGCAAGGACACCAGAATGAGAGCTGCCCTATTGATGTAGAAGCATGTGGCAATTGCTGTTTGGAAGCTAGTGACTCCAGACTGCCACTGGTTGGTCGCAAATCAATTTGGAGTTGGGAAGTAGACTGCTGGGGATGCGTTAATGAAAGTGTGCAGGGCAATTAATTGCATCCCGCTACGAAGGATTGCGTGTGAAATAGTGGATGACTTTGCAAAAATGAGTTTCCCTAACTGTGGAGGGTCAATAGATGGCACACATATTCCAATTTTGGCACCAGATCACCTTGTGACTGAGTACATCAATAGGAAGGGATACTTCTCCATGGTGTTCCAGGCGCATGTGGATGACCATGGGTGTTTTACTAACATCAACGCAGGGTGGTCTGGGAAGGTGCATGATGCACGCATCTTCAGGAACACTGGCTTATATAGAAAGCTAGAAGTGGGGACTTCCTTTCCAAACCAGAAGATTTCAGTGGGAGATGTTGAAATGCCCATAGTGATCCTGGGAGACCCTGTGTACTCCTTACAGCCATGGCTCATGAAACCTTACATGGGAAACCTGGACAGCAGTAAGGAGCAGTTCAACAACAGCCTGAGTAGGTGACAGATGACAGTGGAATACGCCTTTGGCAGATTAAAGGTGCGCTGGTGATGCCTTTATGGCAGGTTAGACCATAATGAGAATAATAATCCCATGGTCATACCTGTGTGTTGTATGTTGCATAATATTTGTGAAGCTAAGGGTGAAAGGTTTGCTCAGGGGTAGAGTGTTGAGGCAGATCTCTTGGCTGCTGATTTTCAGCAGCGAGACACCAGGGCTATCACAGGAGCCCAGAAGGGGGTAATTTGAATCAGGGAGGCTTTGAGACACCACTTTGAAAATGAGAACCAGTAATGTGTATCTCTGTGATTGGTGCTGCAATGTTACATTACATGTAGTTTTCCTAAGAAGTAATGGTGACATCTGGGGCCTTACATTCCAGTAAGCAAATGATTAAACGGCCTGTGTATGTATTGGTAGTACCGGCTATCTGAATTTGTAGGAAACAACTGAAGATGAGTTACCATTCAAAAACTTTGCTTTTATTGCACAAGAAACAACACACACACAGATGGTTTGTAGGTAAGGAGGTACCAGGGAAGGGCAGATTTTCAGAGCTATGTGTAGGTCTGTCACAAGGTACACACAGGCTTCGACCTTCTCATACCTGTGCCCTATGTTGGCCGGCCAAATAAAGAGTCCCAACACCTTCTTTAGTGCTTCACCCTTGTGTCTTTATTTATAGTGCAACTGTGTAGTCCCTTTTATTCCCCCAACAGCTATCCCCATTCAGATCCTACCCAGGGTCTCCTGGCCCGTGAGGTTCCTTGCCTTTGGTGAGGCGACAGAGCTATAAACCTCCTATCCCCTCCTAGCCTCCTGATTGAGCTTTCTCCAGGGCTTTTATAGCCCTTCCCTTCCTCAGCTCCGCTGCCACTACTTAGCTCAAGTCATTGCTGTGAGCTGCAGCTGGACTCTCTGCTGGCTGCCTGGGCCCCTGCACTTGAAAGAAAGCAGGGCTTAGCCAGCATTTTGGCAGGGCATTCAAGGGGTTTTACCTCTGCCCTGCCACAAGGTCCATTTATTATTTTGAAAGTTGTCCAAGGGGGTGGAGTGAAGGGGAAACTGAGAATTCCCAGAAAGTGGAAAGGACTGTGCGGGTGGAGTTGAGGGAGAGGCACGGAAAAGAGTTCTGAACATGGGTGGCCTGTGACCTGCTCCCCTTCTGCCCGAGACCCTGCCCCTCCCCTTCCCCCCCCAACAGGAGCCCAAATCACCCCCACTGTGGCCCCCCAACCCCAGCGCCGGATAGTCAGGGGCAGGGGGGCGAGGCCCCAGCCCCCCACAGCCTCAGTGCCCACAGCCCCTGGTCGGTGTGGCCACCATGCCCCCCAGCCCCAGTGCTCAGGCAGCCAGCCCTGGAGTGCCAGGCAGGCAGTGCAGCCCAGCACCAGCCACCCCGGCAGCCCCGAGTCCCTTCAGGAGGCATGCTGGCTGGGGGGCGGGGCTACAGTACAGAGAGCACAAGTTACACTGAGACAATACTTGCCTAGGAGCTCCCCAAGGAAAGTCATCCCTGCAAGAAGTGGTATCAGTAACTAAGTAGGTACAGACAATATTCTGTCATTATTGGTTGGATTCTCTCTAGCAGTGTCGAATCAATGCCACAGCCTCCTGGTAGAAGGCTGTGTGTGTCTGGCAAAGCCATCTCTCAGATGGGATCTGAAACCAAGACCTCTTGGCAGCTTTCACAGGGAGTGTTGATCGTGGTAGCCTGGCCAAATCCAACAGGGGTAAACATGTTCTACCACTGTTAATTTGCTTTGTAGCACTAACTGTCGGTCCTGGGGCCGGTTTTGTTCAATATCTTCATAAATGATCTGGAGGATGGTGTGGATTGCACTCTCAGCAAATTTGCAGATGATACTAAACTAGATACGCTGGAGGGCAGGGATAGGATACAGAGGGACCTAGACAAATTAGAGGATTGGGCCAAAAGAAATCTGATGAGGTTCAACAAGGATAAGTGCAGGGTCCTGCACTTAGGATGGAAGAACCCAATGCAAACCGCTACAGACTAGGGACCGAATGGCTAGGCAGCAGTTCTGCGGAAAAGGACTTAGGGGTGACAGTGGACGAGAAGCTGGATATGAGTCAACAGTGTGCCCTTGTTGCCAAGAAGGCCAATGGCATTTTGGGATGTATAAGTAGGGGCATAGCCAGCAGATCGAGGGACGTGATCATTCCCCTCTATTCAACATTGGTGAGGCCTCATCTGGAGTACTGTGTCCAGTTTTGGGCCCTGCACTACAAGAAGGATGTGGATAAACTGGAGAGAGTCCAGCGAAGGGCAACAAAAATGATTAGGGGTCTGGAACACATGACTTATGAGGAGAGGCTGAGGGAACTGGGATTGTTTAGTCTGCAGAAGAGAAGAATGAGGGGGGATTTGATAGCTGCTTTCAACTACCTGAGAGGTGGTTCCAGAGAGGATGGTTCTAGACTATTCTCAGTGGTAGAAGAGGACAGGACAAGGAGTAATGGTCTCAAGTTGCAGTGGGGGAGGTTCAGGTTGGATATTAGGAAAAACTTTTTCACTAGGAGGGTGGTGAAACACTGGAATGCGTTACCTAGGGAGGTGGTAGAATCTCCTTCCTTAGAAGTTTTTAAGGTCAGGCTTGACAAAGCCCTGGCTGGGATGATTTAATTGGGGATGATTTAATTGCTGCTTTGAGCAGGGGGTTAGACTAGATGACCTCCTGAGGTCCCTTCTAACCCTGATATTCTATGATTCTATGAACTGGAGAAGTTATGCTTCACGTCTGTGTTTAAAAACCTTTGTGCAGTGTGGTTGCTTTATTCTGTCCCAGAGGTGCATTGCTACAGAGGTAGGTAATGATCCATCTTCTCTACTTGACTTTGGAGTTGTAGTGGGCCAGATTATCAGCTGGTGTTAACTACCACAGCTCCATTGACTTCAATAGAATGATGTTAATTTACACCAGCTGAAGATCTGGCCCTTTGCTAATATTCAGACATATGAGCTGTGATTGTACCACTCTTGTAATCATTGCTTAAAAGCTCTGAGAAGCAGAAAAGTCTGCATGGCTCTCTTCACTCTTGGCAAATTGGAGTGGCTCCTTGGAAGGATGAGGTTTTCAGGCTCAGAACCATTAAGTGAAAATGAAAAAGAAATTGTTCCTTCAGAAAGGAGAAACAGGAAGATCTTGTGGTTGAGGTGCTAGCCTGAAATGCATGAGACTTGGGGTAAATTCCTGCCTCTATGGAGGGATTTCCTGTGGGACCTTGGGCATGTTACTGAGGCTATGTACACACCACAGCTTACGGCGGTATAAATTATGTTGCTCAGGGATGTGAATAAGCTATCCTCATGCATGTCGTAAGTTGCACCGTCCTAAGCGCTGGTGTGGACAGTGCTATGGTAGCAGATACCTTCTCCCGCTGATGTAGCTACTGCTGCTCACGGGGTCTGGAGTAATTACGTCAACGGAAGAGCTCTCTCTCGTCTGTGTAGAGCATCTGCACTAGCATTGCTGCAGCTGCGCCGCTGTAAGCTCTGTCCTGCAGCTATAGCCTGAGTCTCTGTCCTGCATCTGTAAAATGGGGATAGCATCCTCCTAGCTCTGAGGGGTATTGAAGGAAAATCCATTCGAGATTTTGAGGTGCTCAGGCTCAGGTTCTATGGTGACAGGAGCCCCATGAGCACCCTAGATGGTCAGATTTCATCTTCTGTATTTGTTCATTTGCTTCTGCCACCACCAGCCTGTCTACACTACACAGTGTTTTTAGAGTCATTTAACATTACGAATCAGCTCATCTGACAGCAACTTTGGTATCAAGGGAGATCTCAATTTATTATGGCGCGTCCCCATTTCCGACAAAAATGTTTGTGCGTAGGCTAGGGGGAAAGTTCAGCAAGAAATAAGGAACACATTGAAAGACCATGAGGGACTTTCCAGTGAAGCAAATCATGGCCTGATTAACAGTCAGATGCAATTCAGAAGCCTATTGGAAAGGAATGTTATTGTCCATAATTACTCTTTCTCTCTGGTGGAAAGATGATGGCTGCATAATTTGTTCTTAAAAATAAAACCCAGCACTAACTTTCCTCTCTTCCTGATTCTAACTTGGTTTTTATGTGCGGTTTCAGGTGCCATTCGGCATAGTGCTGCCATCAATTATGCCCACTATCCTTTTATTTCACATGCGATAATGGTGCAATGTCATTGGGTCAGTAAAGAGGAGGTTGTGGTTGAGAAGGTGGCATGCTTTCGACTCAGCAGTGAATCAACCTTCCCCAGCTCAGCGGTGTGAGGCACTCTGTTGCTGGAAGTGCTTTTATTTGAGTGAAATATAAAACTTAGTTCCTGATCCCTTGTGGTCAGTTACATTCTTGGGGCATTTGTGACAAGAGTAAGGGTGTTAGCTCAGCTCAGGTAGCTCCCTAGTTAAGTTTCCCCTGGAGTTTCAATAGGATATGGCATTCCTCTTGTCCTAAACCACTGTGTAGTGTTGCTGTACATTGCTGCATAGGTGCCAGGCTCCATCCCAGAGCTAGCTGCATTTCAGTGGCAAGTGAGAGAAATTCCTGTAAAGACAGGGACAAGTGGCAAAACCTCCATTGCCTTCAATGGGTATAGGTTCAGTTCCTTTGTTGATAATACCGACATCTTCATAGAGGACTAGAGTTAAGTACCCAATTTCTCCTGAATGTCAATGGGTTTTGGACCCCATACTCCCTAAAACACCTTTGAAAATCTCAGTCTGAAGTGACCGAACCTGCTACTATATATACAATATCAGATGATGTTATTAAACTGGAGCAGGGAATCCTGATGGAAGGCACATCAGTTAAACTGAAAAAAGTTTTTGTAATATCCAGCTTGGCCTTATTGAGGCCCAGTGACTCTGTTAGCAAGGAAAGCTGGAGCAATGGGACAAAGCAGCAGGAGGAGGAACAAACGAGAGCAGGGTGCTGAGACGGGTCTCTGGGTCATTCTGAGACGTGTCTATGCTACTGAACTCCCCTCCTTCTAGCTGTAGTTTTTTCTTCCCTTCCTTCCTAGTGAAGAACCATCACATCATCAGGAAATGCAGTCTGACGTGGATGATAGTTTGTGAAAAAAGGAAGGAAGAGAGTACAGGGAATGGAAGGAAATGAAACAGGATGTAAAATGTCAGGTGTATATATGTGCGGCCTGGGGTATTGTAGCCCCTCTCTGTGCTGTGTCACAGTGACCTAAACATTATATTTCAATGAGTGATGGCCCCAAGAGGCAAAGTTCAGTGACAGATGCAGGATCTGGGCTTTTGCAGAGTTCACCAGGGATTGGACCGGGGCTTTAGTTTGCATCCATCTTGGATTGAAATGGGCATTTTGGGTTGTAAAATGTTAGCTGGAAAGACACAAAAGAAATGGAGGTTCAGATCCTCAGCTGGTGCAAGTCAGCCTGGCTCCCAGGAAAGCTATGTCTATTTGCACCAGCGGGGGCCTGGTGCAGAGGGAAAGTGAAAAGTGAGCGAATTCTAGACTGTGACAAACATTTCATTTTCTCCTCCAGCCACTGTTTGCTATAGTTATCACTGTTTATTATTGGTATTGTACTACAAGGAGCCCCAGTCATGGCCCAAGATCCCATTGCTCTCGGCCCTGTACAAACACAGAATAAAAGATTGTCAGCTCTTTGGTGCAGGGACTATCTTAGTGACCTCTTCATTACACACTTGGGACCTGACTGCCTTCTCATTTACAGTGAGGTAAATCTGGAGCAAAGTGAGAGGAGAATCAAGCCCTGAATGTCACTGACTGGCATTAAGAGGTATTGTTCCCACTGTAAAACAGCAACTGGTATCAAAGGCAAATGGATATTGCCAATTGCCAGAGGCCATTCACCAAAGACACTGTGATACCCCAACACTGATTAGAAAAGCAATTTGTGATGTGTGGTCCAATGCAGTGTACATGGAAGTATCACAACCTGACCCCATGTCTGGAAACAACTTCCCTCACTTCCAAGGGCAATGTTGGGGGCTCTGATCTGAAGGTGCTCTTTATGTGGCACTGGATGCATGAACCATGGGTTTTCTGGCTTTCCCTTACCCTGTCCTCTCATGTGGGAGGAGATTACACGTTCTCCTCCACAGCCTGCGGGCCCTCACACCAATGAAAATTGCCCTAAGGCAGTGACCTATTCCCACTTGCTCAAAGATCCCTCCTTCTATTTCTATCTGGATCCTTCTGAGTATCCTCCAAGGGTTAATACTTCTGGTCTGCCATTGGAGAGGTTGGAAAACTGCCCTAGACATAGCTGGCGATCATTTACCTGTTCATGCTTCAGTGCAATGCCCAGAGAGGGTATAAAAGCATGTAAAGTTAGGATCCCTTATGTCAACAAATGGGTTTAACTGAATGTAAGGGAGCCTAAACTGGCATAGTGTTCTTCAATATATTTCCTAGCATTTGGCCTGGTCTATTTTGAAATGACTCCTGTGATGGGTTTCCAGCATGGTCCTCAGGAGACAATTCCACAATCCAATAAATCCTGCTGCTAGGATGTTCTCACTCTATGAAACATTCTCCATGAAAGCAAAGCTTCTTCATTCATATGCAAACACTGATGGTCAAGACTGCTCCCATGTCATTTCTCTTTAAATGAACTACTCTCACTTCTGGGGAGAACTTCATACCTAAACCATACAGAGAGTAGCAAGCACCCAAAGTGCATGGTTCATATTCCAAGTCACTGCCTGTTACTATGGCTATCCATACTGCAACCCAAATAGAATGCAAATTATTCATTTTAACCCAAAATACATGTGAGTGGCCAGAAGAACCAGATTTGGTTTTGCTCATTCCTGCTTTTAGGGCGTGACAAAGACAGGCGAATAGGAGGAAAAATTCTGAGTTTAAGTTAATGCTGATCTTACCTTAAATTACTTGGGCTCTTCATCATCTGCATGTGTATAATCACTAAGGGATTGTCTGATTACATGAATTTTTTTCAGGTTTCAGAGTAACAGCCGTGTTAGTCTGTATTCGCAAAAAGAAAAGGAGGACTTGTGGCACCTTAGAGACTAACCAATTTATTTGAGCATGAGCTTTCGTGAGCTACAGCTCACTTCATCGGATGCATACCGTGGAAACTGCAGAAGACATTATATACACACAGAGACCATGAAACAATACCTCCTCCCACCCCACTGTCCTGCTGGTAATAGCTTATCTAAAGTGATCATCAAGGTGGGCCATTTCCAGCACAAATCCAGGTTTTCTCACCCTCCCCCCCCCCCCCACACACACAAACTCACTCTTCTGCTGGTAATAGCCCATCCAAAGTGACAACTCTCTACACAATGTGCATGATAATCAAGGTGGGCCATTTCCTGCACAAATCCAGGTTCTCTCACCCCCTCACACCCCTCCAAAAAACACACACACAAACTCACTATCCTGCTGGTAATAGCTCATCCAAAGTGACCACTCTCCCTACAATGTGCATGATGACCAAGGTGGGCCATTTCCAGCACAAATCCAGGTTTTCTCACCCCCCCACCCCCATACACACACAAACTCACTCTCCTGCTGGTAATAGCTCATCCAAAAAGTGACCACTCTCCCTACAATGTGCATGGTAATCAAGGTGGGCCATGTCCAGCACAAATCCAGGCTTTCTCACCCCATCCCCCCCCTTTTTTTTCCCCGGGGACACACACACACACACAAACTCACTCTCCTGCTGGCAATAGCTCATCCAAACTGACCACTCTCCAAGTTTAAATCCAAGTTTAACCAGAATGTCTGGGGCGTGGGGGGGGGGGGGTAGGAAAAAACAAGGGGAAATAGGCTACCTTGCATAATGACTTAGCCACTCCCAGTCTCTATTTAAGCCTAAATTAATAGTATCCAATTTGCAAATGAATTCCAATTCAGCAGTTTCTCGCTGGAGTCTGGATTTGAAGTTTTTTGTTTTAAGATAGCGACCTTCATGTCTGTGATTGCGTGACCAGAGAGATTGAAGTGTTCTCCGACTGGTTTATGAATGTTATAATTCTTGACATCTGATTTGTGTCCATTTATTCTTTTACGTAGAGACTGTCCAGTTTGACCAATGTAAATGGCAGAGGGGCATTGCTGGCACATGATGGCATATATCACATTGGTGGATGTGCAGGTGAACGAGCCTCTGATAGTGTGGCTGATGTTATTAGGCCCTGTGATGGTGTCCCCTGAATAGATATGTGGGCACAGTTGGCAACGGGCTTTGTTGCAAGGATAAGTTCCTGGGTTAATGGTTCTGTTGTGTGGTATGTGGTTGTTGGTGAGTATTTGCTTCAGGTTGCAGGGCTGTCTGTAGGCAAGGACTGGCCTGTCTCCCAAGATTTGTGAGAGTGTTGGGTCATCCTTTAGGATAGGTTGTAGATCCTTAATAATGCGTTGGAGGGGTTTTAGTTGGGGGCTGAAGGTGACGGCTAGTGGCGTTCTGTTATTTTCTTCGTTAGGCCTGTCCTGTAGTAGGTAACTTCTGGGAACTCTTCTGGCTCTATCAATCTGTTTCTTCACTTCTGCAGGTGGGTATTGTAGTTGTAAGAAAGCTTGATAGAGATCTTGTAGGTGTTTGTCTCTGTCTGAGGGGTTGGAGCAAATGTGGTTGTATCGCAGAGCTTGGCTGTAGACGATGGATCGTGTGGTGTGGTCAGGGTGAAAGCTGGAGGCATGTAGGTAGGAATAGCGGTCAGTAGGTTTCCGGTATAGGGTGGTGTTTATGTGACCATTGTTTATTAGCACTGTAGTATCCAGGAAGTGGATCTCTTGTGTGGACTGGACCAGGCTGAGGTTGATGGTGGGATGGAAGTTGTTGAAATCATGTGGAATTCCTCAAGGGCTTCTTTTCCATGGGTCCAGATGATGAAGATGTCATCAGTATAGCGCAAGTAGAGTAGGGGCTTTAGGAGACGAGAGCTGAGGAAGCGTTGTTCTAAATCAGCCATAAAAATGTTGGCATACTGTGGGGCCATGCGGGTACCCATAGCAGTGCCGCTGATCTGAAGGTATACATTGTCCCCAAATGTAAAATAGTTATGGGTAAGGACAAAGTCACAAAGTTCAGCTACCAGGTTAGCCGTGACATTATCGGGGATAGTGTTCTTGACGGCTTGTAGTCCATCTTTGTGTGGAATGTTGGTGTAGGGGGCTTCTACATCCATAGTGGCCAGGATGGTGTTATCAGGAAGATCACCGATGGATTGAAGTTTCCTCAGGAAGTCAGTGGTGTCTCGAAGGTGGCTGGGAGTGCTGGTAGCGTAGGGCCTGAGGAGGGAGTCTACATAGCCAGACAATCCTGCTGTCAGGGTGCCAATGCCTGAGATGATGGGGCGCCCAGGATTTCCAGGTTTATGGATCTTGTGTAGTAGATAGAATATCCCAGGTCGGGGTTCCAGGGGTGTGTCTGTGCGGATTTGATCTTGTGCTTTTTCAGGAAGTTTCTTGAGCAAATGCTGTAGTTGCTTTTGGTAACTCTCAGTGGGATCATAGGGTAATGGCTTGTAGAAACTTGTGTTGGAGAGCTGCCGAGCTGCCTCTTGTTCATATTCCGACCTATTCATGATGACAACAGCACCTCCTTTGTCAGCCTTTTTGATTATGATGTCAGAGTTGTTTCTGAGGCTGTGGATGACATTGCGTTCTGCATGGCTGAGGTTATGGGGCAAGTGATGCTGCTTTTCCACAATTTCAGCCCGTGCACGTCGGCGGAAGCACTCTATGTAGAAGTCCAGTCTGCTGTTTCGACCTTCAGGAGGAGTCCACCTAGAATCCTTCTTTCTGTAGTGTTGGTAGGGAGGCCTCTGTGGATTAGTATGTTGTTCAGTGGATTAGTATGTTGTTGTCTCTACGTAAAAGAATAAATGGACACAAATCAGATGTCAAGAATTATAACATTCATAAACCAGTCGGAGAACACTTCAATCTCTCTGGTCACGCAATCACAGACATGAAGGTCACTATCTTAAAACAAAAAAACTTCAAATCCAGACTCCAGTGAGAAACTGCTGAATTGGAATTCATTTGCAAATTGGATACTATTAATTTAGGCTTAAATAGAGACTGGGAGTGGCTAAGTCATTATGCATGGTAGCCTATTTCCCCTTGTTTTTTCCTACCCCCCCACCCCCCAGACGTTCTGGTTAAACTTGGATTTAAATTTGGAGAGTGGTCAGTTTGGATGAGCTATTGCCAGCAGGAGAGTGAGTTTGTGTGTGTGTGTGTGTGTGTGTCCCCGGGAAAAAAAGGGTGGGGTGGGGTGAGAAAGCCTGGATTTGTGCTGGAAATGGCCCACCTTGATTACCATGCACATTGTAGGGAGAGTGGTCACTTTTTGGATGAGCTATTACCAGCAGGAGAGTGAGTTTGTGTGTGTATGGGGGTGGGGGGGTGAGAAAACCTGGATTTGTGCTGGAAATGGCCCACCTTGGTCATCATGCACATTGTAGGGAGAGTGGTCACTTTGGATGAGCTATTACCAGCAGGATAGTGAGTTTGTGTGTGTGTTTTTTGGAGGGGTGTGAGGGGGTGAGAGAACCTGGATTTGTGCAGGAAATGGCCCACCTTGATTATCATGCACATTGTGTAGAGAGTTGTCACTTTGGATGGGCTATTACCAGCAGGAGAGTGAGTTTGTGTGTGTGTGGGGGGGGGGGGGGAGGGTGAGAAAACCTGGATTTGTGCTGGAAATGGCCCACCTTGATGATCACTTTAGATAAGCTATTACCAGCAGGACAGTGGGGTGGGAGGAGGTATTGTTTTATGATCTCTGTGTGTATATAAAGTCTGCTGCAGTTTCCACGGTATGCATCCGATGAAGTGAGCTGTAGCTCACGAAAGCTCATGCTCAAATAAATTGGTTAGTCTCTAAGGTGCCACAAGTACTCCTTTTCTTTTTGTCTTTTTTTCACAACTGTCAGCTAAGTCCTATACCCACATGAAAAATTCAGCATTCGGGAACATTATGTGCAATTATGACTCTCCCTGAAGGATACTGTGTCCATAAAACACAAGACTGCTGATGTACTAGGTCTATAAGAAACTTGCTTATAGGATCTAGGTACACAGACCTGTGCTGCCCCTAATACTGCGTTGCTGTGGAGAGCCTTTCGTTGCATACTAATAACCTGTATTTGTGGCAGGAGACATTTTCTCTCTGTATATAATAGAATTTGCTGGGAAAAGGCACCTTCCCTCCCTCCCTCCCTCCCTCACACACACAATCTATTGAAACTTACTCTCAGGCATCTGAAGTTTGTCTAACGCCTGCACAAGCCATGAATGTAACAAACAGCTGTGCCACATTCTGAAGCTGTAACTTCCAGAATAAGTGTTGCCCACGATTGATTTGTTTTGAAAGAGTGTAAGGAGATGATTTGCCATTTCTTCCCCACAGTGGAAGCTTTATGGAGCAGACTGAATTTTGCAATTCTTTGTGACTGTCAGCTTGCTTGTGTTTTAGCAGGCAAGATGAACCCACCATCCAAGGGCAAGGTAGTGCTGACCAACATGAAGATACTGAGCAACGAAGGGAGTCAAACCCAGGGGCTGACACGAGAGCCACCTGCAGCCATGGACTTTGCAGCGGAATCCAGGCTTCCCAAAGTCGACATCCTATTAGAATGCCAGGGAAATCTGGGCACAAGTGACACCTCTGCAAAACCAGAATATGTGGCCACCCTGTCTGACCTCAGCACCTTAGAGTCTAAGTGCCAGCTTCACAGATTCTCCAAATTTGAATCAGAGGATTCTGGGGTTGAATTGCCAAGTGGAGCTAATTCTCCGTCTACACCAACGGGCTCTGAGAAGAGCTTTGTGCTTCACACCAGAGACTCATCTTGTGACTCCGGAGTGCTTAGCACCTCTTCTTCTCCAGGAACTGACCATGTCACAATGAGAAAGTGTAAAGACATCAGAGAAGCCAGCCAGTGTGCTTCAGAGAGTGAAAAGCAAGTTGAATATTACAGCCAGGCAGCAGACGTGGTGCAGATCCCTACAGCTTCCCTGGAAGTTTTCAGGGACTGTCAGGAGGGAGAAAGTCCTAATAAACTTTTTGGCCAAAGTGAAGGACAATATTTGGAAGAGAAACCCAGGAAAGAGATAGACCTTTCCATTAAAGTCACTCCTCCAGCTGCTGCCCCCATAGAAAAGCAAAGGCCAACTACCAACCATTACAAAGAGACCTTTGGGAGCATGCAAGATCTTCAGCTCCATGGACATCAGCTCAAAAAATATCCCACAAGCGACAGCCTGGATGAGTACATGGATGAGTGCTGTCGATTAAGTGAGGTAAGAAACCACACATGCAAGTTGGAATGCTACAGGTGGGATTTTCAAATTAGTCTAAGCTGCATAAGTAAAAATCCCATTGACTTCAATGGGAGCAGAGTTAGGCCAACTCTGAGTGCTTTGTAAACCCCCACTCTAAAGTATTATGGTCTGCAGAGAACTGCAGTTGATTTTAAGGGCCTGTAATTTACATGAAATGACATTTTTGAGGAACTTATGAGCATAAGGGCCAGAGCCTCAGCTGGTGAAGATCAACACAGAGTGAATAGCGCTAGGCCAATTTACACCAGCTGAGGCTCTGGCTCAGAGAGTCTTGTGCTGAAGGGTAGAGATGCTGCTACTATTAAAACCACACACATTTTGAAGGGTGGGGGAGTGGTGAGCATGCTAGCCCATCTCATGGTATAGCACCACCTGGGTTACTATGAGGTGGAGGTCACAGGCCTAGAAATTTGATAATACAGTGCACCTTCAGGGCCAGGTCATCCCTATTACTGGAAACAGTATATAGTGAGTGAACGCGGGCTAAATGCATGAGAGGAATACTGCAGGGCTGCTTGCATTCATGCTTTAAGACAAAGATCCCATTTTAAGTAGCAAATATCACACAAGAGCAGCAGAAACCTAAGTGCTTTGAGATCAGTAGGTGGAAGGTGCTGCATATGCATAGAGCATTCTTCTCCTCGAAAGCTTGGCCAGTTTCACGGACTTATTTGCTTCTCCATCCCAGCGTAGAATGTGCACCCGCTGAGTCTGAAATGCAGCTAGAAAAGTGTTTCAGTCACTGAGTATAAGAAGACTTTTTCTGCTGCTGCTCTTTGTTGGCATGAGTTTGCTCTAGTGCTTTGCTTCATGTGCTGACAGACTACTGACTTGCTACCTTATGCATCTGCTTTCAAGATCCAGCAATGAGAAAATATAATCAAGTAATTAATTCTTGAGAGAGAGACCAAAGTGTACTGTGATCAAAAGGAAGGAGCTATACGGCCTTGTCAAACAATCCTGCAAACACACTGAACATGCTGAAAGATGCACAATGGTGAAACTCTTCTACTGATGCCCTTCTCCCCCGACAATAGCTCATCTATTATGCCTGGTCTACACTATGCGGTTAGGTTGATGTATGCTGCCTTGTGCCAGCTTAGCCGTGGAAGTGTCTTCGCTTGAATTTGGCTCTTGCTGACTTACGTGCCTCTCTCGCTGATTTAATAATACCTCCTCCCTGAGCGGCATAGAGTCACAGTTGATGTAGTTAGGTCAATGCAGTGTCAGTGTACACACTACGTTTTGTACGTCGACTTGTTACTAGCCTTCAGGAGCCGTCCCGCAATGTCCCACATTGACAATACAATCGATAAAAGCGTTCCTGGTGAGGACGTGCACCGCCAACACAAGAAGCCAAAGTGTACACACACAAGTGATTTAATAACTGCGGTGGCTGTAAGTTAGGTAGACAATTTTATATTGTAGACATAGCTTTAGACAAGCACCAGAGCAGTGCGAAGGCCTGCCATTTGCCTAATTCTCATTGATTCTAGTGAGGGTTGGGTCTCTAAATCCCTTTGAGATCTGGGTTTAAGCACCCACACCAAGATTTTCAAATGTGACTAGTGGTTCTGGGTGCCTCCATTTTTGGGGGGTTCAAATTGAGACAGAAAGTGCTGTGCACCCACTCTGTCAAAATTCAGCCCCAGGAGGTGTCCCATGTTGGGCACCCTAAATCACTAATCAATTTGTGGGAATCTTAGTCTTTAAACTTAGATTGTGAGTCTTTGGGGCAGTCTTCTCATGATGTGTGTGTGCAGAACCTAGCACAATGGGGCCTCCAATAAACAGACTACATTTAAAATGAAAGGTAGTGATGGATCATGGCCTTAGCTTACACCCACACTTTCCCCACCACGCTGTACACATACATCATAAATATACTTTATTTGGAACCCTCATAAAGATATTGTCTGTTGATCGCTAAGATCTGTACTCAAACCTCCTAGCTATCTCCTGTCTCCATACTGAGCCAGACAGTCCTGAACATTGAGGAAGTTCATAACAGACTGACCCACAGGATCCAGCTATGTTCATGGCATACTTGCAGGGAAGTCAAATAAAAATATCAAATACTGCTAATGGGAGGTTGCACTGTAACACTACTTTATTTTTTAGAATCCAGAAGAACAACACACAGTAATCGAAAGCAGAGAAACAAAGCTGGATGCTTCCTGAGGCAGAGAGGCACAGCTCTCCCCATCTTATTCTAGGCTGACTGCCTGCTTGCTTCAGCTCCCTAGCCGGCAGGTAGATCAGGAAACAGCCCCCCACCCCTGCCCACTTTTAAAGTGACAACTTGCAATTCCAACAGTCCTCAGTACAAGACAGGTTCTCCTCTTTGACGTACACAGCAAACATGCCATGTTGTAGGACTGAACAGCCCCTTGCTCCCTGTAGCTAACTGCCTTCTCTGACAAGCCACCAATATAAAAACACATTAAGCAATATTTTCTAAAGTAACAGAGATTTGATAGAAATTTGGTTGGGTGGACCTTTCAAAAGGGGCTGGCACAGGCCAGCTTGGGGGCAAGGAGTTGAGGGGCGGCTCCAAGAGCAGGAGAGTTCTGCAGAAACTGGGGTGGTGACCCCATCAGACAACCACATTTATTGCCTGAAAAGTACTTTAAATACTTTGTGAAATGGAGCCTCAGTTTCCCACTAAAGGGAGCATTGACATAAACCCAAGAGTAAATTCTAAAGAGGCTTAAGAGGAAATGAAGCTGCCTCTGTGGTTTGTTCTTCCTTTTTAATATCCTCACTGGCTGAATTGTGAAGCTCTAAGTCAATGCCAAGAAGCTAATTTTTTTGTAGCTGTACTAATGCAGCAGTGATTTATGCTAGAAGAGGGTACAGTGCATATTAATGGAGTAGATAAATAACGCAGCATGTCAAGAACAGCAGCTACTAGAACTAGCATGATGCAAGATAAAGACTCTATGTTAGGCCATAAGGAAGGTTTTGTACAACAAATGGAGGATGGATTGAAAACCTTTTAAAAGCCGTGGCCCAGATGTTCAGCTGCTGTAAGTAATGTACTCCCATTGAAGTGATTATATTTACAACAACTGAGCCTGTGGCTCCCGACCTCTGTTTTGTTGATCAAGGCGCCCTGGATACAACATGGAGCTCAGGATCCAAACTCCACTCTAGATCCAGACTCACCTTAAGGGCCCAAATGTCCTTTAAATGCAATCTCCTTGTTACACTGGAATGCCCCCTAGTGGTATCTTTCTATCCTGATCTGCTTGGCTAGCTTGGCAAAGTGAGCCCCCTATTGTCCAGCCAATTCTAAATAGAATGGGGGGGTTGGTTTGGTTTTTCCATTTCATGCTGGTGAAAAGTGCCAGGATGACAGTCCTGCATCTCCATGTAGCTACAGGACAAACATAGTCTGGGTAGCAGCAGCCCAAGAGTCCTCTCTTCTGCAAATCTTCCTTGGAGGGGCCACCTGTCTCCATGGCCTGTTCATTCATGGCCTTTCTACTGCAACTGCCAAGATAGGGGGTAGCTGTGGTGGCAGCGTTTGTGATGTGGACACTTGTCCACTGAGAAGTGAGCTGCAAGCCATCAAACAGCCATATCAGATGGTGATAAATTTTGACTTTGGCTGGATTCATCTCATCAACTCAAGCTGATTACATTGTTACCAATCCCCTGACTCAACCCAGTCCCTTGGAATATTTCTCTTTAGACACTGGTATGGTACAGGACAGAAGGAGAAAGCCACAGGAGGGCATCACAGTCAAGTACCACTTCCATAGTGTGGGTGTGCCACTCAGGGGAAGCTGCAGGCTATCAGTGAGCATGGCTGTTCCTGGAAAGCAAAGTAAAATACAGGGTGGGGAAGATTAGAAAAGTACAGAATGAGTCCTCTGTTTCCTGTTATTCAGGAGTCTTAACAAAGCCGTCAGCTTCCACTGACAAGTGTTTTCCACTCAGCCTATGACATCACTAATTGAGTATTCCAAGCCCAGGATGTGCTGTTTGCAATAACATTCCAGAGCTGTTGAAATGTTGCCTTGCACATTCTTTGGGATCCTGGAGCGCTGTGGGTAAAAGAGCCACACGCAATAGAAAGGGGTGAGCCGAGCAAGGTGCAGAGGAGAACCAAAGCCTGTAGTAAGAGCACAGCCTCCAAGCTAATCCTGCCTGAGAGTAGGAGCAAGACGACACCTATTATTACGTTAGTACCTCATGACCCTGAACTTGATTGGGGCCCTACTGTACTGTGTGCTGTACAGATCCCAAGGATGGACATTCCATACCCAAAGAGCTTACAGTCCCAAAAGACAAGAACGGCAATGGGTGGCAGAGCCAGGATTAGAATCCAAGTGTCCTGACTCCCCGTGCAGTTCAACGCCCTATCTGCTGTACCCAAACTGCTTTCCCAGAGGGCTACAAACTCATTGCTTTTACTATCTTCAGACACACCCACATATTTGACTCTGTTCTCTGGGAAGTAAGAGAGCAGAAGCACTACAGCTCACTCTAGTGGATGGTGCCTAGCACTTGACTTTGCTTGCATCCATGTGTGCATCCATGAGTGCATCCTTCACTCACATTCATCCTAACACGCAACACACCGTGCAAAGTTTACAAGATTATGGTCTGATCCTGAGTTCAGTGGGAGTTCGGAGGTGAGTGGGTGAAGGGGTCCAAGCCTCTCGGGGCACTCAGCACCTTTTCTGGGAAGCTTTTAATAAGCCTAAGCCTTGTGTGAACTTTATTTGTGTGGCTCAGGACTCCAGAACATCCTCCCACTGGAGACCAGGAAAAGCCTCCCCATGCCAACTTCAGATCATGCCATAAGATCCAGCTCTTCCCCACAGCACTCTCCAAAGAGCCATAATGGAAGAAAATCCCAGGGTATGCACCAAACTAACAGCCCATGGTAGAGCCCAGAGCAGGACAGAGCATTGATGAGATGCTCACAATCACGAGTCCTGATTACATCTAGATTAGGCAAGGGAGGTCCTTGTCCCCTGGCAGCACCAACTGCACTTAAACCTCTTGCAGCACCTATATACCAGCCACAGGTGGTAGGCAAATAGCTAGAGACTGAGGGACAGATTTGCAGCTAGTGTAGCTCCACCAATGTCCAAAGAGCTAGGGTGAGTTGCACCCAACCCGCTGAAGATCTTGCCCAGAGACTGTAGCTACAATTTTAAACGTTTCCCCTGTGGATGCTCAGGCCTGCATTTTCAGATATTTATAATTTTAAAAACAAGGGCCAGGTCCAAAGGGCTATGCTGATTCACACTAGCTGAGGATCAGGCACCCAAATGTTTAGGGCTTGGTCGGTGAGGAGGTCTAGGCCAGCTTCTGTTCTCAGTTACATCAATCTGGAGTAATGCCTTGAATTCACCATAGAGTTGCTGGGTTGGATCTTCAGCTGGTGTAAATCAGCATAGCTCTGCTGAAGTCAATGGAGCCATGTTGATTTACACCAGCATGGGATCTGGCCCACTCAGTATTTAAGCCAATGGATCTGACAGCAGGATCTCGTCCCCCCTAAATTCCCAAAACTCAGCTGTTTTTTATTTTGCTCCTCGTCTGTCCATCCCTGTCTCCTCCATCCCAGAACAGCAGTGGATATATTTTTTTACTGCTATATATTTATCATGATGTCAAAAATGGCTTTTGCTCAAACATTATTAAAAATAATCACCTTCAGGTAGGAATAATGGAAAATTTCAGCTCTGATGATGAACATTTCAAGGAAGCTACAGTCATATGGAATTGGAAGGAATGGGACTTGCAATGGAATCTGTTTTGTAATTGTACAGTGGCACAACAGCAAGCTAGCCTAGCTCTCTCTCTAGCCTTTAGAAAGATTGACCCCAGGACGTCGTACAGCAGGTTCCGAGCAGCATGCTGCATGAGCCAGATGATGATATTTAGGGAGTGCTGCTTAAATATTTCCAGTCTATTGAAAGAAATTCCTGGAAAGGCCACATGGCGTCTCTTGCTGAGCAATCATTAGGGAGGCAATTTGCTCTATTACCGAATCAAAAACTTTCTGTGCTTGACATCAGCTCTGTCAGTTTCAGGCACATCAAAAATTAACTGAGACATAACCCTAATCCAAATCAGATGTATTGCACCAGCAGTGCAGTGAAGGTACCCATTTCCAGGTATATCCCCCACTGCTGAAGGACAGAGGCAATGAACTTGCATTGTAACTGCAGGGCAGTTGCAGTACATTTTAGGACTTGCCTGATGCTTAAAATCCTTCAGTCCTCATTTTCTCCTCTAGTATGATGAACAAATGTTTTGGAGCTCTGGGAGCTATTAGCAAAGAGAGGCACTGAAAAGTAAAGGCCTGTTCAAAGCCCCTTAAAGAAAGCCTTCTAATAATTTCAAAGGGCTTTGGCTCAGACCTTAAATACCCATAAAAGCAGAATGTTTAATTTTTGCTGGCGGGAGCAGCAGGCCCTGTGTATTAGGTATTAGATAAATCATCTTTTCTTCATTTGCATTTGCTAGGATAGCTATAGGATGATGCTAATCACTTAAATTGAAGATTACCCAAGAGGATAACTCAGATTACCTGCACTCTGAAGAATTGTTTGGGAATCTGAGTGGCCAGCATGCCAGCCCAGTTAGATCTTTAATCTGATTTAGATCGTCAGCTGGGTTATCACCCTAACTCCATGGACCTCTTGGGCATGGCTAGAGCACACTGCACTGCAGGTATTCTTTCCTTCCGAGGGCCAATGAGGGCTCCTAGGCAGAAGAGCGTTAGTTTTAGCACCCTAAGGGTGCTGCCATAAGGTCACCATCTCAGAGCGCCCCCCACCCCTTGGCTTCCCCATTACCAGTGCTCCGTTAGACTAAGAAAACCTACTAATATGCAGATCTCAGATCACAAAATAAAGTTCAATGCCATAACTCAAAAGATTCTGGCTCCTCCCCTTTCTGTGACTCCAGGTTCTTCATGAGTCTCAATCATCCTTCAGCCTGGAGGGCTCAGCCCCAGAAGCCCCTGCTAGAGTTCAAATGGGCCAAAGGAAGGATCCACATAAATAGCGTCCACCCACCCTGTGCTTATTGTTATTATCACAACCCTCCTGGGATATCTCCCCATTTCCCTGGGCATTCCTCTGGCACTGACAATCATCCGGGCCTCCCTTCACCTGGCCTACTCTTCTCCTTCTTGGCTCCCAAGATCCTTTATCTATCTCTTGAGTAGGGTTGCCAACACTCCAGGATTGTCCTGGAGTCATCAGGAATTAAAGATTAATCTTTACTTAAAGATTATGTCATGTGATGAAATCTCCAGGAATTCGTCCAACCAAAGTTGGCAGACCTACTCTTGAGCCGAGGTGCTACCCTGCCTGCTAATTGGGCCTAGCCAGGGCACAACTGCTCATTCACAGAAGGACTGAGATCCTCTCCCTTAAAGGGGCGCAATCACCCTGGGACAGTTGGTCTGACTTGCATTGAGGGCCAGGTAGGCCCCTGGCTGCCCCATAGCATAAGGCGCACAAATGCACAGCTTCCCGTAAGCCCAGGAAAGGAGAGAATAGCTGTAGTGCAGTGTGCTCCAGCCACACCCCCGTAGGTCAATGGAGGTAGGGCAATTTACCCCAGCTGAGAATCTAAGCCAGATGACTCCTGATCCCTTCCTGCCCCAAGTACACAGTATGTGAGCATCAGGGTTTTCTTTCCTCTTTTTTTCCCTTAATGATTTTACAAACAAAAAAAAACAATAATAGAATATTTCAACTGACATATTATGCACTACTACTGATATGGTAGGAAATAAATATAAAAATGGGGGGAAAGTCAAAGAAGTTTTTCAGAAATTCCAATTTGCAGGAAATTTCAGTTATATTTGGTTTTGTCCTGATTCAGACCAAAACCTGTTTTCAGAATGTTAAAATTTTGTGCAAACTACAAATTTCAAGTGTCAAACAGGTCTAGTGCCCAGCAATTTTGAGGAGCCCATCTTGAGGCAGTTTAAAGGGGACTGATTTCAGAGGGTGAGTGCTCAGAACTTTCTGAAAATTGGGTGTCTCAAGTTGGGCACCCAAAAATCACTAGTCATTTTTGAAAATTGTGGCTAGAGTTCATAGAACACAGGGTTTTTTCTTTTTTTCTAAAAGGAACACATTGATTCTCTGTTCTCTGAATGCTCCTGGATCCCTGTCTCCCTTCTGCTACACTGATGTTTTAAACATACATTTTTTATATTAGATCAAAATCCATCCTGACTCCTTTTTTAATAGTTCTGCCCACAAAAGAGTGCAACCAATCATAAGGAAAGTGAGCTAATATTCCTGATTTATGCAGTGTCACATTATTTAATACGATTTCACAGGATTTACGTCACAGACTCAGACCTAAAACCATTTGAACATAAGAACAGATTTTATAAATAACATTGTATCATTGTTTATTTAAAAATAATCCTGATGCTGATTAGTTTTTGAACCCACCAAGAACTTTTTGACATAATGGAAAGACAGGAAGAGACCCGAGGTTTGTATTTCCCCAAAAAATGTGTACTGCTGTGAGAAAGGACACAGAGTGAACTTCCCACTTTTGTAGAGGCAACTAACTTTCTGACGTAAGATAAACTTTAGAGCAGAGGCTTTTGTAAAAATCTGGGTTTATTTTACTTACTCATATCACGTGCCCATCGACAGGCAGAGCCAATGTGTAAATGAGCTTCTGTGTGTATTTGTTAGTGGGATGTTCAACAGATTATTACAATAAAGAAGACTAATGTGTTTGCCAGACAAGGCAGCCAGATGCAGAAAATGCAACTGGACAAAATTGTTGCCTTTCTTCTGACACCAGCTTCTCACGCTGGCACCAGAGTGGCCCCTCTGCTGAGTGACAGTGGAATTGTGGGGCCTTCCAAGTCAGCTTCCCAGTGGAAGAGAAATCAGTAATGCAGAATCAGGTTATAGTCGGAAGCTATTTTGCTACATAGTGTGGAATAGAGGCAGTCACAAACAGCATGCAGGCAATCCCCTCTTCCAGAAGTTACAGCTCACCCACCAACGCTTGCTTCAAGTTGCTCTGTCCCAAGAATTGCCACCAAATATAGAGAATAAAGCAGAGGGCAAACCTTTGCTATTGGTCATGGTGTCTCCCAAAGGACAACAGCAAAACAAAACCTAACAACAATACAGTATTTCTTCCGAAGACTGAACATTTACTCTCATGCTAAGAAATGGAACATGTAAGTCTATGTGTATGTCAAAGGGTGTGCCTCCTCTGCAGTGACCCCCTATTGGCCAAATGTGGCTCTGCAGCCCATTGCCTCAGTTTCTCTTTCAAAGTCCCAGAAATAATCCACAGAGATTTATATACAATAACAAACCTCTTTCTTGGGGACTGGTTTGTTAACATATAAAGTAAAGTAAACCCAAAGCAAAGTCTCTTCCATCTATTCCTTTCACAGTTTTCCACTGGGCACAGCCCCTTCCTCTCCCTGAGGTCTGGCTGGCTCCAAGCCTCTCCTCCAGGCACACTTTTGAGTCATCTCAGGGCTCTATCCCTCAACGTACCCTAGATGCATCCATTCCCAGACTGTAGTCTCTCCTCTTTGCAGTCAGGGTGTTGCACAGGACTCTTTGGGCCAGTGTTTCTGGACTCTCAGCCACTCCTCCAGCAGCTTCCTTCAGGAGCCCTCTTCAGCAGCTCCCACAGCTGCTGTCTTTCCCTTCATGAAGCCAAGGTGCCTTCCCTTAAGCCCAGTTGCGTGGCAGGTAATTAGTCACAGATGCACTGCCTCCAACCCCCATTAAACGGGCCAGTCACCCTGTGACAGTGGAATAGACTCATCTAATTCTTGCCATAACCATATAGGGGGCCTAATCCTGCATACTTTCCTCAAGACAAACACCCATCGCCACCTGGGTAAGGAACTCAGGGGACCTGATCCAAAGCCTGCTGGAGCCAATGGAAAGACTCCCGTTGACTTCAGTGGCTTGGGTTAGGCCCAGAATGAAGTTCACTGCCTAACTGGTGACATGAGGCTAAATCAGCAGTGATGTAGATGTTGGCATAGGTTGCACACCTAGAGCCTGGTTCTCTGTCGCCTTCGACATTGTGTCCTTGTGTCATTGTGTACATACACCTATGCCATGCCACCCAATCAGACTTCCCTACTCACTTACACTGGGGTAGTGTCTTCCACTCACTCTGCATAGCTGCAAATGACTCTGCAAGGTGCAAAGGCAGCAGAGATCTTGTGCCCCAGACTAGGTTAGTCCCAGAGTGGCAAAGCACTGTAGCTTGCACTGGCTAAGCAGTAATTCTGCAGAAAAGGACCTGGGGATTACAGTGGGTGAGAAGCTGGGTATGAGTCAGCAGTGTGCCCTTGTTGCCAAGAAGGCTAATGGCATATTGGGCTGCATTAGTAAGAGCATTGCCAGCAGATTGAGGGAAATGATTATTACCCTCTATTCGGCACTGGTAAGGCCACATCTGGAGTACTGCGTCCAGTTTTGGGCCCCCCTCTACAGAAAGAATGTGGACAAACTGGAGAGAGTCCAGCAGAGGGCAACAAAAATGATCAGGGGGCTTGGGCACATGCCTTACGAGCAGAGGCTGAGGGAACTGGGCTTGTTTAGTCTGCAGAAGAGAAGAGTGAGGGGGGATTTGATAGCAGCCTTCAATTACCTGAAGGGGGTTTCAAAGAGGATGGAGCTCAGCTGTTCTCAGTGGTGGCAGGTGACAGAACAAGGAGCAATGGTCTCAAGTTGCTGTGTGGGAGATCTAGGTTGGATATTAGGAAACACTATTGCACTAGGAGGGTGGTGAAGCACTGGAATGGGTTACCTAGGAAGGTGGTGGAATCTTGATCCTTAGAGGTTTTTAAGGCCTGGCTTGACAAAGCCCTGGCTGGGATGATTTAGTTGGGATTGGTCCTGCTTTGAGCAGGGGGTTGGACTAGATGACCTCCTGAGGTCTCTTCCAACCCTAATATTCTATGATTCTATGATCAGACATTTAGAGAGGCCCAAAATCAGCCCTGATGCAGACAGATGCAACTCACATTGATGTCAATGGGCTAAATTCCTCCAGGGTGCAGCTCCATTGATTTCAGTGGAGCTACATCAGGGATGAATTTGGACCCAGGAGTGTGACTGCATACGTTCTAGGCCCAGATTCTCACTTATGCTATGGGACTTTTACACCACTCTGGAAGGATAGCTGTGGGTGTAAATGAAATATATGGAGATGAGCACCTAGTAGTTTGGCTGCCCACTGGAATCTGCTCCATCTGAATCTTGAGCCTGAAGGGTTGGGCTGGAAATAGCCTCTCTCCCTGCTCTTCCAGTTCATGCAGCAATGCCATAAGACATTGGGGCATCTTGGGGCTATCATAAGGTGAAATTTCATTTTACTGGGACTCCTTAGGTTGCACTGAAAACTTTAGCACTGCTGGTTCTGACTGGAGACAGATGGGGGTGCAGCGTGGGCTGAAAAAAGTGAACGAAACAGACTTTTTCTAACCTCAAAGATAAGGTTTGGGGTTGGGATAAAGGCCTGGGCTAGTTCTCATTTTAACCACACTGCTCGCCCGGTGTATTTTTGGTGGCCTGTGAAACTGTAACAGGGGAGGTAGGGCAATAGCTGCTCAGAATGATTTTGCCACTGTTGGTCTGTGCTCTGAATGGCTTTGTCATTGCAGGTGAACCAAGGGAACACCAAGGCTCTCAGCTCTGGCCTTGGGTATCTGGAACACATCTGTCAGCTGATAGAGAAGATTGGGCAGCTGCAGGAACACAATCTACGACTCCAAAAGCAAGTGTGTGGTTTGCAGAAGGAGCGGAAGATGAGCCAGATAAAGGAGGTAAGAACAGGTAATTAGGTGCTCTCTGGGTTATGGGAAAATGCTGCCAACCTCAGCCCTAGCATGAGGGTACAAAACCGCAAAGCAGGATTTATAGCCCCCGCATTCCAACTGCAGTTACCGGGGTTTTTCCTTATTTACTTCAGGATAATAATATTATTAATATTATATAATATTATTATTATTTTGTTGAAACTTTTATTTTTGGGTGGCAAGTATGGCTTTTTGACTTAGTGGAAATTGGAAAACATTTCTGTTTTTGTCAAAAATATTAGGGTTGTCATCCAACCCCCGTCCCCTCCCCAAAAACACCCCTCCTACTACTCCCAAATGTTTGGTTTTAAACCTAATCATTTTGTTTTTAGTTGCTGAAAACTGAAGATTTTTTTGGTGTTTGGCTGCCAAACAAAAATGAAACATGTTCTTTTTCATCAGTTTGTTTGGCCAGGGGGTGGGGGTTGAAACATTATTTCACAACCAGCTGTATCACTGGGTGCTTTTCTCTGAGAATCTCAGTGTGATTTACAAATGGTAATAAATTAAGCTTCACAACTCCCCTGTGAGGCAGGCTAGCATTATCTTCCCCACTTTAAATAGAGGGAAACTGAGGTACAGAGATGACATGACCTGTCCAGGGTCTCACAGGAAGGTAGCATCAGAACTGGGAACAGACCCCAGATCCGCTGACTTCCAGTCTCATGCTTTAGCCATACAATCATCCTTCCACGTTTTTTTTTTAACCTATCACCATCAACTCAATAGGAGGGGTTTGTGAGACTCAGCGCTCAGCAATTTGGTTTTTTTGGGGGGTGGGGGTGAGCAGGGGAGGAGGAGGATTCCTTTGTTCTTTTGACTACATTCTCCCCCCCCACACACACACCCCGTGCTTCTCACCCACCTGCTTGGGCTGCTACTGGAATAGGTGACTTGCCCCCTTTCAGAAACAAAGCCAATGTGGCATTGTGAGTCAGCAAAACGGCACATCCAGTAATCTCCTTGTGCCCAGCTCTCTCCCTCAGAGCAATGCTGCCTCCTACACAGGGCCTGGGAATGGTTAGCACATTTCCTGAAAGCTTAACAATTGTGAGTCATTGTTTGCAGCAACCCTTACCATCTGCATTACCAGGGCCAAATCTTCAGCATAGCCTCTCCATTGACATTAAAGGAGCTACCCCGATTTATACCAGCTGAGGATCTGGCCCTACATTTTTAACCTACATGCATTTTGTATTTTTAAAGATCCCTTGGCAGAATCTCCCTATCTGCAAATGTAATGCACCCACCACTGGGGTATCTAGTTCACAGTAGTAATATGCTCTTTGCATTTTCAAAGCACTTTACAAACACTAACTAATTACCTGCCCTTGGTATTTAAGAGACCTCCCCAACATCATAACATCTCACCATCCTCAATGTATTAATCCTCACAACCCTTCTGTGATGTAGGAAATACTGTTATCCCCAACTGCAAAAGGACCAGCTCCTCAAAGGTATTTAGACGCCTAACTCCCATTTCTTTGAGGATCTGGGCCAGGGAGACTAAGGGTAACATTTTCAAAAGCACCCAAGTGATTTAGGAATCTATGTCCTATTGAAGTCAACAGAACTCTGCTGATTTATTAGGTTCTGCTGGGAGTTGAGGGTGCTCAGCAGCTCACAACATTGGATCCTAAGTGCACAAGAGATCTGACAGGAAAGCCCCCTTTTAATCATAAGGCTTCTAAGCTCTTCCTACCCAGAGAGTCCTTTAATCCTTTGGAAAGTACCAAGAGATGAAAAAGCAAAACATCAGTTAGAGGACACATGGACTCCTGGAGAAAGAGAGCTGTATCTCCCAGTGCAGTATCAAAGGGTGGCAGAATGCTACCTGCACCACCTTCTCCTAGGATCCTAGCAGATCTCTTCAGCTGAGTAGCCACAAACAGTGCTTGGGAGAGATGTGTCCAAGGAATATCCACAGCAGATGCTTCAGGGGTGCTGTTTGAGCTGGGATTTCCAAAGGGGGCTAAGGGAATTAGGCACCCAACTCCCACTGACTTGCAAGGGATTCCTTTAAGCCCCAGTGAAAAATCCCAGTCTAAGAAGGTGGCACTCTTCCCTCTGCTCTGCAAAGCAGCATCCCAGCCTGGAGGCATTATAGAGCACTATACTGTTGGGTAAACAGCTTTCAGACGAGAGGGTTAACTTAGGGTTAACGTGACTGCTTGTGGTTCTTAAAAGGAGCTTACCCTGGTGTCCTGGTCAAATGCCAACACCAGTAAGGATCTATTTCTACCTAGTTACATTCCCCTGCAGTTGCAAATAGATAAAGCACTCTTCATGTCTTGTCCTAAACTCTTGTGTAGCATTCCTGGGCATTGTTAAACAACCACCGCATTCCACACACGTGACAAGATTAATCTACAAATTATGGAGAAAACGATATTGAATTTAAAATCACAGTTCACTTAGGTGCAAAACGGCCTTACGCTGATACATGAAACTTCTTCACAGAGTCAGTTACAAGCAATCAAGATGTCACTGCTTTGGCAAGTAACTGAATACCACCTACAGCATATTTGTTTAGCAACATTTTATCTGACTCTGGCATCCCGGCTATAAAAACACAAGATACTATTGTTTGTGCATTTTCCTACAGAAATAATATTATCTTAAATTGTGAGTCACTTTTATAGTGGGATGTGTTTATTTACACACACAGTGTCTTGGTTGAGCAGCTGTGAATATGGAAATGTGAATTCAGTTTCTTTTTGGAAGAGATGTTAAAATATGTTGACTATCAGTCAATGTCTATAAGTTTTCAGCAGGATGCTGATGCAGGGATCAAAATATTAATTGCTAACAACTACGCTTACACCTGACAGGCCGTTAGTACAAAGCACTATTTCCAAAGCACTCAGAATCTTTAGGGATCAGCTGCTAGAGAAAACATGGAATAATCCTGGACATCTCTAGTTTGGAATCCTTACAATTTGTCCGCAATATCTCCCTGCCCCAGTTATCTTGTAACAGCCTGCATACCTTCTCTTCGTCTGGTGTAGGAGTATTTTCTGCAGCACTGTTCCTGTGGAGCTGCCAGCATCTTGCTCAACTCGTACCAGGAGGTGAAGAAATTTTTTACTGGGAGGAGCAGACCGCACAGTCTCTTGATTCAGAGTGGAAACCAGTCCGACCTTTCAATCATCCCAGAAAGAGGTGGGTTTCGGTATTGGTGTTGATGTCTCATGGCCCTGATTCACTCCCACCCTGCAACTTGTGTTGTCATCTACACCTGTGCCAAGTGGGGGTAAAATGCTACTAAATCAGGTGAGTGGGGTTTTGCACTGCTTTTGCACAGGTGTAAATGACTGCACAAGACAATGGAGAATCAGGCCCAAAGGGCTCAATCCTGCCTTCATGCTCAAATGGGATTATCTGAAATTTATAGAAGTTAGAGGTTCCTGAATCTGTGGCTTTATTTTCACTAGGCAAAATGGTGTAATTTTTACCTGGGTTATCCCACATTAAAATCCTAGTTCAGTGCTTCCCAAACCTTTTACTGCCAAGGACCCCTTTGGCATCTAACTTATTGGCCTAGACTCCAACAAGTTTCATGTTACTATTATTCTGTTAGTCACTATCTGTACTTCTGTTTTTTTCTAAACGGGGGCATTACTTTCCTATCTTGTAGAAGTGTTGTGAGTCTTGACACCTTCTAACCCCTCACAGAGAGCATGTAGTCTTGAATAGGCAAGTTCTGATACTACCCGAATGCCCATGCCAATGTGGGAATACCCTTACCAGCTTGACCTCTTACATCTAGTACATGTGAAATCAAACTGCATATAGGATGCCATTTTGAGAACAAAATGGAGCCTCCATGGGGCAAAAGTGCCAGAACATTGTTCTGACATGTTCTGGCCCTGGCTCAAGGGACAGACCCAGTGGTAAGCTGGAGCCGGTTCACACCAGTTCACTGGAACCAGTTATTAAATTTAGAAGCCCTTTTAGAACCGGTTGTCCCGTGATGTCCCTCACGGGACAACCAGTTCTAAAAGGGCTTCTAAATTTAACAACCGGCCAAAAGTGGCGCCTTAAGCGCTGACTCCGGGGGTGCTCCGGGGGTGGAGCACCCACGGGGAAAATTTGGTGGGCGCAGAGCACCCACCAGCAGCTCCCTGCCCCGCCCCAGCTCACCTCACCTCCGCTCCGCCTCCGCCTCCTCCCCTGAACCCGCTGCCCCGCTCTGCTTCTCTGCCCCCCTGGCTTCCCGCGAATGAGCTGTTCGCGCGGGAAGCCTGGGAGGGCTGAGAAGCAAGCGGTGGCTTTGCGCTCAGGCCCAGGGAGGCGGGGAGGGGGGGCAAGGAGGGCCGCCCGCGCCGCAGCAGGTAACCCGGGGGGTGGGGTGGGGGAAGTGCACAGGGGAACTGCTCCCCGCCCCAGCTCACCTCCGCCTCCCTGGGCCTGAGCGCAAAGCTGCCGCTTGCGTCTCAGCCCTCCCCGGCTTCCCGGCGAACAGCTGATTCGCAGGAAGCCGGGAGGGCGGGGGACGGAGAGGCAGAGTGGGGCAGCGCGTTCAGGGGAGGAAGCAGAGGCGGAGCAGAGGTGAGGTGAGCTGGGGCCAGGCGGGGAGCTGCCGGTGGGTGCTGTGCACCCACCAAATTTTCCCCGTGGGTGCTCCAGCCCCGGAGCACCCATGGAGTTGGTTGCTCCCCCTGCTCCCCCCCAGCTTCGCTACCCCGCCCCTAGGAGCCTGAAGGACCTGCTGGATCCTTCCTGGGAGCCGCCTCAGGTAAGTTCCGCAGGGACTCCCCACCTCGCCCCCCAGCAGGTCCCTCTGGCCACTACAGTGGCCCACGAGACCCTTCTGCCTGGTTCCAGGGGCAGTCAGGGGACAGGGGAGGGGGGTGGATGGGGCGGGGTGGCATCAAGTAACGCGGGGGGTTGGATGGGGCAGGAGTCCCCGGGGGCAGGCCACGACCCCCTCGTAGGGTGAGGAGGGAACCGGTTGTTAAGATTTTGGCAGCTCATCACTGGACAGACCCCCCACCCCATAGCCCCCGGCAGATCCCCAGGGGCTGGGGACCCCACTTTGGGAACCACTCTCCTAGTGTACACAAGGCCCGGTGTAGTTTTACCATATTAGCTGGTTGGGGTCAATCCTATGGGGTAACCCAGGATGTTACCTTGACCAGCTAACATTTTAAAAACAATTGCCTTGTCTACACTAGGATTTTAATATGGGTTAGCTAACCTGTAGACATGGTGAGAGAAGGTAAGGGAAGTGCACTCACTAAACTGTCCTTTCAAGGAACTCAACATTCCTTAGCCCGTGTGTTAGGTTAGTTCTTCACTGGCACCTTAAGATACCCAAAACAAGATGTGATTTGACCTAATGTGGGAAGCCTTAGCCCCGTGCCCCAGTTATGAGCATCCTACCATCTCAAACAGGCACAGAGCACATGCTAGCTGAGACAGAGCTAAGCCCTACCTGTGCAATTTGGATTCCAATGCAAACTTTCCCACAGGTTTGGAGGGACTGGGCTCAGCCTGTTATGAAGAACACAGCCAGCAGGGAAGTTTGGATCCATAGGAGGATCTGAACTAACCCAAATTCTGAGGCTGTTTGGTTTCACTGTGAAGTTTGGGCTCAGGCCCATCTCTCAGACTATGACACCACTGCCAGTCATCCCCTGCACACAACAGACATGAGCCTTCTCAGATGTATTCAGACAGAGAGGAGAGCCCTTTTAAGCAAGCTCTGCTCTGCTCCCCTGGTTTGGAAGGATGCTTGTCTAGATTAACACCACAGGGGTTTGAATCAGTTTGGAAACAACTGAGAAATCTCCCAAACCCTGACTTATTTCTAGAACAAAACTTGAACTCAACATTCTGAAGCCAGGATGGGCCCGAGACAGAACATGTAGATCTAGGGGATGTTTTATCTGCGGTTTTGGTCCAGCCCATCTCCAGTTTTAAGGTTCTGAAATGCTCCAGTATTTCCCTCCCTCCCACACACACACTTGTGGTTTCTGAACACTGAAGTCAATGGGAGCTTTGTCATTGATTTAAACAGAGCCAGGATTTCATGCTTTATATCCAAGTGAATTCCAAAATCCTCTGAGGGTGGGGAGGAGCTATCCAGATCTATCCTACCTTAGAACAGTACCTTGTTCCATAGGGGGCTGCAGCAGCAAAGCTTGGACATTTCTTGTTTCTTGTAAGACAAGGAACTCAGGCACTTAAAGAGGGAAGAATGTCTCCAGCGTTCTCTTTCCAAGGCTAGTAGTTCACAGCCTGCTGATAACACTGCCCATAGGGACCCTACTGGGCCATTTGTGCGAATAAATCTGACCATTGAATTGCAGGAAGTGACACACACCTGGAATCAGGAGATAGACAGCTGGTGCTGGGGCTCAGGAAGACCTGGCGTAAAAGGAGCAATGAGGAGAATGACCTCAGAGATGCCTATAATCTGACTGATGGCCAAGCTTTCCTGCTAAAGGACCCAACGACGAAAAAGGTGACTGATAAGCTAACACTCAGAGAGACTGACAAAGCTGTGATGACAGTGCTGAGACAGCAAGGGAAGCAACCATCAGCCAAATGCAAGGGGATCAAAGTGGGGTTTTGGAGACTACAAAATTAGGGACCGAGAAAAATCTGCTGAGAAATGGGAGTCAATAAGAGCTGTGGCCAGGTGCTCAGCGCCAGGCCTGAAATCAATACACTTGATGTGAGGCTTGGAATGTGGTGGTGTAACAACAAGCCTCCAGCCCAAATGCAAACCCAACCCATGCTGACGTGAAGCCCTTGTGAAGCCAAAGAAACTCTGGGCGGGTGTTTTTCCTCTCCAGCACTTTTCCATTGTTTACACCATCTCTGCACTTTCAGGTTCCAGTGGGGATCAGAAGTGCTGGGATGCTGGGCGAGAGGCTGTAATCACAGTGTTACCGCTTCACAGGAGAGAGGAAGCAGTGGGAATCTTACAGGAAAGTCTGCCTGTAGGAAGTTTCCAGCCAATGTTGCACACCTAAGTGGTTCAGATTGTTTGCATGAGCTTCAGAGACACATTCAAGGCTTGATCCTGAAAGGTGCTGTGCGCTCTGGCCCTGACCCAGCAAAGCATTTAAGCACAACCTTAACATTAAGCACATGAGTAGCCCTTGTGATTTCAGTGGGCTGCAGGATCAAGCTCTCACAATTTAGGTGCCTATTGAAACAGAACTGTTTGGAGATCCTACTATTATTGACATGTGGATGCCATTAAAACACAATCAGCATTTTCCACACCATCGCATTTCACCTTTCTATGGTCTCCATGGGATACCCAGCAATCAGAATAGGAAATGCAGCATTAAATGTAACTGAAGATGGTAAATGCTGATCTTTGTCAGTCAGTCAGTACTTCATCCTCAATCTAAGTGAAAGTAAAGCAAAAAATCCGAGCTAGGATACACTTACATTAGTGTAGTTATGTCAGCAGGGCCTGGTGGAGCCAACCAAGATGTGCTAGGCGCTGTATACGTGAGTTTACAGTCCTAATAGACATGAAAGACAAAGGGTGGGAGTAAGGAAGGTGTATGATCCCCATTTTACTGATGGAGGACAGAGAGATGGATTGACTTGACCATGGTGAAGCAGGGAGTGTGTGGCAGAGCTGGGGAACTGAGCCCAGATTAGTGCCCTTTCCACAAGATCAGCCCTCGCTCCGGCTAATTCTGATTTTTCTTTTGCCTTTGTTTTCAGGGGGCTGACCTCGGTAAGAGTATCCCCGTAAGTAATGATGTTGTTACATGCATTTCCCTTCCACATACTATTTATGTGTGTTATCAGTCATAGTGCCTACCAGCCTCAGTCATGGCCCAGGAGCCCATGGTGCTAGGTGCCGTACACACACGGAACAAAAAAGATGATCCTTGTCCCCAAAAGTTTACAACCGAGTAATAGAGCCAATAATACCACAGTCCCATCTGCTGATTGTTACCCCTTCTGAGTGTTCTTCACTGGAGTTGCCTCAGCTGTCCTCCATCTTCACTACAGATAACCCAATTGTGCAACGCATCCTTCACAAGGAAAGAGATTGAACAATTTGTATTGGGACTTTCTTTAATGTAGACAGTTTAAGCTTTTCTGAGCAGAGGCTGTCATATACTCTATGTTTGCACAGCACCTGACACAATGGGCCCCAACCTAGCTGAGGCCTTCAGACCCTACTGCAATATAAATAAATAATAATAAATATAGTGATTTTCTATTTTAGCTATTATCCTGGCCTCACTTAAGGAAAGTTAATTTGGTATCAATGAAATTAATATTTCAGTCTTCATCTGAGCCTACAACAGATGGTATGAAACTTAGTAGGCCCTGAATAAGATTAACAGTGATAAAGTCTCCTCTCCTGAACTTATTGTGCAGCACTGGGATGTGCTGGTGAATAGTTGTCTGATTCCACTCCAGAGGTGGCTGCAATTCAGTGCTTTCTTCACTCAATTACGTAGCATATTAAACCACTTCAGGAGCCTTTCAATTAACATGGGAAACATTTTTCTTCGGTTCCAAAGGTTTCCCAGCAATGGCTCTGGGAATTTTATAACAAGGTAGTGTTGGATATCAAGGCTTTTGAAACTGGAATAACAAAAGCAGTACCCCATATGAACTTAGGAGAAGTTCAGCCCCAGACAGAACATTAGAAAACTGTTAACAAGAGGCCTTGATGTGTTAAAAATAAAACCAGATTGTAATTAGCATTTAGAAATGACGTTTTGAATTGGTGTTGGTTGCTGATATGAAAGGAAAAAAATCTGGGCCTGATTCTCATCTCATTTACATCAGGATAAACCAAGAGCAGCTCTACTGAAACCAGTTGAGTTACACCAGTGTAACCAACACTAGTGTAAATGATACAGGAGTCAGGCTGTGATTTTTAGGATGATTTTTTTGTAAAGCCTCCCTGGGTAGGTGTAAGTGGGCAAGGAACCAAATCAGTTGAACTAATTTTGTCCTTCATAGAGTTAAACAATGAGGTGAAATGTGCCCTAAGGCAGATCCCCAGCACCACCCACCAACCACCAAATACCTTTCACTCTCTAAAACATTAACTTGGAAAGCTCTATCATGGGCACAGCAATGTAACTGAGGGAAAATGGCAGTAGTAGAAATTTATTGGAGGCTACAGGAACCTCTGCTTCCATGTCATGTTCAAGCCACACTACATAATGGTCATAACTGCAGACTGAATACCAAGGGTGGGGGGAAATTGCTAACTATAAAGTCTGTGGAATAATCTCCCAAGGACTATTATAATCAATTTGTTTGACCTGAAACTAGATAACTAATTTTTCTGAAGAAAGAACAGTTCTGTATTGGCACCAAGAGGGACAATAACTCTGATGTTCTGGTTAAGTTAGTATTTTAAGCAGAAATCTCCCCTATAAATCAGTCGTCCTGGAAGCACCCTTTAGTACTTCCCACTAGACAGGGAATTTTCTCTCGGTATCAGCCTAAGTTGTGACTTGGTTTGTACTGCCCAGGGTGAAAGCCACGCTTGGGGCAGAATGAAGGATCTCATGAAGACCAGGCTGAGAAACCAAAGCAAGTTGGGGCTGTCATCGGCAGCTCTGAAGAGGTCCTGTCCACAACTCTACAGGTAATACCTGCCAGGACTGGGATGTTCATGGGAGTCTTTGGTTTGTAATTGAGAGGATGCAGTGAGGGGGCTTAATTAATATTTCTCTATGACTGCTCTGGCAGGAGAGTACTTTTCTGAACCAGACAACTCCCTCCTCATCTCTAGCCATTGCAGTTTGCTGCTAGTTCTGGTAAAAGTACAAGCTATTTGTGTCTTCTCTTGTCCAGTCGATTTAAGTTTCCACCTGGCCTGTAAAGATTTCCTGCTGTGCTGGGTGAATGCCATTGGATAACATTGAAGTGCTGTAAAACAGATCCATTTTCCTAGCATGGCAGAGGAACCTTCAGACTTCTGGACAGTTCACCCGAGACATACAGCGTGTAACTAGCCATGGCCAATTCAAATCCAGCTCATATACCAATTTTTATTCCAAATCCTTTTGAGCTATATGCTGCCGTCAATCCCCCAATGTGTTTCCCTTCAAGGGGAATGGTAACCCCATGTTGTACCCAATCTAGTTTGGAGATACATGGTGGAAAAATCAGAATTGGTGTAAAGATTTCCATTCAACTGAGATGCAGAAAATCATTTGCTGATTGTGTGTGTACTTGGATGGTTTCTATTCATTGTTATGGTTGGGTAATTGAGCAGAAAGCAGAGCATCCCACCTCTGCTAGATAACCTGTGCTGGTTACTTGGATGGGCACTAATAACACATTTATATTGCATGGTCTATCTCTACATATCATCATGTTATATGGGTGAGTCAAATACAATGACACCACTGCCAGTCATCCCCTGCGTGGATATTCCTTTAGTTTTCCAAGCTCTCTCATCTGTTCCAACAAATCTCTGTTGATTTGTGTATGTAACTGGGTAACAGGAAAAGCCTGGATATCTTACTCACAAGAGCGGGAGGATTACATGGCACTATGCAACGCTCCCGTGTTTTTTCAGCTGGGGACTCAGTAGTATTGATAGCAATTGCTGCAAAGAATGCAGGCTATTTTCAATTTTCAGCTGGCAGAACAGCTGTTTAATTCAGGAATGTCCCAGTGTTCCGGGAGGTAAGGTGCACCTACATTATGAAGACACATTTGAATTAGGCTCCATGTAGTTACAGCTGGAAAATCCTCTAATGGTTCACAGAATGTCTTTCCCAGCTGGAAAAAACTTGGTATGGGACCAAATCCACGCAACAGGCAAGCTTCCTGCTATTGTTTGGGAAACTGAAACAAATACAAAGCAGAAAGAGATCAAAGAGCTTTAGCTACAATATATGGCATGGGCAAATCAGCCAGGGAGAAAACACAACCCATCCTGAACCTTTGCTCCAAGCTTGAATTGGACCCAAACTGCATTTAGGGTTCAAAAGACTTCTGGCTACATCTGTCTCTTTCTGACTGTAAAATCCTACCTGGTCTTTGCCCTGCTCTGTGTAGTGCTGAGAATATCACCAGTGCTCCATAAATAAGAATTATGCTGGTGTACATCAGCATAGCTCCATTGAAGGCAAGGGGACCAGCTGAGGACTAGGTCCCATAGCTCTTTATACAATTGTTTTATCACTGCTATACTTACTGGTCCCAGCTGGGACCCAATGGAAATGCTGGGATACCCCAAGAACAGACAGTACGTCTCATCTGGATGGAACAGGGAAGCACCAGAAATATGTTGATTTTCCACTCCTGTTCCCAAACCTTGTAACCCTTTTTGACTTTCCTTCCATTAAATCCCTCTCCCCACTCCAAGCCCACTGTCAACCCCTTTCCTTCCCATTTCCAGCTCCCCCTCCACTCTCAGACCTTCACCCCCACCTCCCCTCACTGTACTCACACAGCTCTCCTGTGCTCTTTGGGGATGCACTCCCTGCAACCACTGATGGAGGTGGTGACATGGCACAGCAAGAAGAGATGGCTTGGCTAGATTCAGCAGCAAAGGTAGAGCACCCCCTGCTGGTGGAAGTGCAGGGGTTATGCCTGACCAGCATTTACGAACAACACAAGTCTTTTTATATTTTTAAAATCTGGGGGCAATGGCTCTTTTACAAATGCCTGGGGTTTGGCCCCCAACCCAGTCTCCACTGGGACCACAGCTATGGGAAATGGAGCATTAGACCGTTATTCCATTTGTAAATATGTGAAACTGTGATGATCTAATCTTCACTTATCGTAACTTCCCCAGCATCTGAAATAGGGTCAGGTCCCCTGTGATATTGAACTGAAGTGAGCTAGACCTTAATTTCCTCTACTAACAGATAGCTCCCAGGGAAGTGAAGACTGGTAGCTTTTTACACATAGTCACACTTGAGTTATTCAGGCAAATAGGGAAAGTCACTTTGTTTTTGTTTTTCCACCTAGGTCAAAGCAAATCCACTTTCATGGGCCCATTCTGGTTATGATGTATGATCTGCTCTGAGGTGTTTTCACATCCACAGAAGAATTCATAGAATCATAGAATATCAGGGTTGGAAGGGACCTCAGGAGGTCATCTAGTCCAACCCCCTGCTCAAAAGCAGGACCCATACCCAATTAAATCATCCCAGCCAGGGCTTTGTCAAGCCTGACCTTAAAAACTTCTAAGGAAGGAGATTCCACCACCTCCCTAGGCAACGCATTCCAGTGTTTCACCACCCTCCTAGTGAAAAAGTTTTTCCTAATATCCAACCTGAACCTCCCCCACTGCAACTTGTGACCATTACGCCTTGTCTTGTCCTCTTCCACCACTGAGAATAGTCTAGAACCATCCTCTCTGGAACCACCTCTCAGGTAGTTGAAAGCAGCTATCAAATCCCCCCTCATTCTTCTCTTCTGCAGACTAAACAATCCCAGTTCCCTCAGCCTCTCCTCATAAGTCATGTGTTCCAGACCCCTAATCATTTTTGTTGCCCTTCGCTGGACTCTCTCCAATTTATCCACATCCTTCTTGTAGTGTGGGGCCCAAAACTGGACACAGTACTCCAGATGAGGCCTCACCAATGTCGAATAGAGGGGGACGATCACATCCCTCGATCTGCTCGCTATGCCCCTACTGATACATCCCAAAATGCCATTGGCCTTTTTGGCAACAAGGGCACACTGCTGGCTCATATCCAGCTTCTTGTCCACTGTCACCCCTAGGTCCTTTTCCGCAGAACTGCTGCCTAGCCATTCAGTCCCTAGTCTGTAGCTGTGCATTGGGTTCTTCCGTCCTAAGTGCAGGACCCTGCACTTATCCTTACTGAACCTCATCGGATTTCTTTTGGCCCAATCCTCCAATTTGTCTAGGTCCCTCTGTATCCTATCCTTGCCCTCCAGCGTATCTACCACTCCTCCCAGTTTAGTATCATCCACAAATTTGCTGAGAGTGCAATCCACACCATCCTCCAGATCATTTATGAAGATATTGAACAAAACCGGCCCCAGGACCGACCCCTGGGGCACTCCACTTGACACCGGCTGCAAACTAGACATGGAGCCATTGATCACTACCCGTTGAGCCCGACAATCTAGCCAACTTTCTACCCACCTTATGGTGCATTCATCCAGCCCATACTTCCTTACCTTGCTGACAAGAATACTGTGGGAGACCGTGTCAATTCTCCTATTAGAAAAGGAACCCTTTGCTTAATATAGCAAGAGATGGGCTCCCATGGCCACAAGCAATGTGGTGTGCCTCAAAATGTCCAAAACAGACTAATTTTTGAATTTGCAGTTCTCATATTGATTCTTTACTCACATAGGGCGAAATTCCCCCCTGTGCACATAGCTTATCCGTCACTAGGGAACTCAAGTGGTGCACAGACCTGGGTCTGGTCCTCAGCAAAGGAATGAAGGGATAACTTAGTGGTCCATCCAGTCAAGGAGAGCAACTTATTCGAGCCCAGGTGCCCCCTGAGAGGAGAGATCCTTCCTCATCCCTTTCTCTTTGGCTGGTTTATTGGATTTAAGATGTTCTAAAGTAATGTGTGAACTTCACACAATCAAATATTTGCTCCAGACAAATAGCTAAACATTGGTGCTTCTTCCAACATTTTGGGGAGAATCCAATCTTAGGCGTGGAAAGCTGGACTGGAAATCTGCCTTGGTATTTTTACTGCACCCATCACCAAGGTATCTGAGCACCATATAATACCATAAAGCCCGTAGGAGTAGTCTATGATTTGATCTGAATAGTCACCTCTTCTAGGGTGACCAGACAGCAAGTGTGAAATATGGGGACAGGGGGTGGGAGGTAATAGGCACCTATATAAGACAAAGCCCCGAATATCTGGATTGTTCTGACAAAATCAGGACATCTGGTCACCCTAACCTCTTCCCCCACTCCAGGGGCAAGTATGGTTCCATAGCACGACTGCTTTCTATCCTGATCTTTCTTAGCCTACTGAGGATAGGCAGAGTGGCAGAATAGGCTCTCACAGCATTGCCAAATACTTCCTGATTCTGGGAGAGCTACAAATACAGCAAGAGCAGCTTCTCTCAGGGCTAGAGCCCAGAAGCAGCCATGAAAATTGAAAGCAATGGAATCCTCCTAGCTATTTTCAGGGGCATCCAAGTTTTTCTGAAGCAAGCCCACAAGCCTTTAGAGGTGCACTCCTCACTAATCCTGTCTAGAGCTGGATCTGAGCTGTGACGTTTTGGGGAGGGACGGGACCCCACTCACTATTGATTTTTCTGTCTATGTACGTATAGAAAGGTAGCATTAATGGAGTTGGGTAGGAGTAAGCTGTCCAGGGGGTTGTTAGGCCTTCTTTCATTGCTAGGATGTCAGTCTGAATTCAGCGCAGGTTGATAGCAACTGAAAGTTGCTACTACTTGATAGCTGTTCTGTGGCCAATAGGATTTGTTGCGGGGCCTGGTATCAGTTCAGTTCCTAATAAATGGGTGACCACAGCACAAAAGCAATTCTTCTAACTGGGGCCTGTGTTGACACAAAGCCCAAGGATAGAAAGAGTCCTGGAGCCAGAACCTTTTTGCCTGCAGAGCAGGATCTATGCGCTGCTCATGTGGTACTGTTCTGGGAGGGTATGTCTATGCTGCTGTCACAGAGTATGACTGGAGCTCAGGCAGACATACCTCAGCTAGCTTTAGTATTGGAGCAGCGAAGCTGCGGCTGCAGGCACTTCAGCATGGGTTAGCTGTGTGACTTCAGGGGGTTGGGTGGGTTTATACAGCTTAAGCTGCCACAGCTTCTCTGCCCTAGGACCCAAGATAGCAGGATTAAAAGTAGCTCAGGGATGTCTGCATGAGCACACCCCGTGACTGTACTACAGGAATATCCTGAGAGCACTCCATGCCCCAGAGCAGCAATTGGTTACTACATTAAAAATACCCACATTTGGGAAGAGATTCCATTGCTTTCATTTTGAAGAGTTTGAAACTGATTGAGTGACTGTTTTCACTAACAAGGTCAGCTCCCAGACTGCTGCACTGGGCATCACAAAATGGGGAAGAGATGGCCAGCCCTCTGTGGAGATAGAGGTGGTTAGGGACTATTTAGAAAAGCTGGACGTGCACAAGTCCATGGGGCCGGACGAGTTGCATCCGAGAGTGCTGAAGGAATTGGCGGCTGTGATTGCAGAGCCATTGGCCATTATCTTTGAAAACTCATGGCGAACCGGGGAAGTCCCGGATGACTGGAAAAAGGCTAATGTAGTGTCAATCTTTAAAAAAGGGAAGAAGGAGGATCCTGGGAACTACAGGCCAGTCAGCCTCACCTCAGTCCCTGGAAAAATCATGGAGCAGGTCCTCAAAGAATCAATCCTGAAGCACTTACATGAGAGGAAAGTGATCAGGAACAGCCAGCATAGATTCACCAAGGGAAGGTCATGCCTGACTAATCTAATCGCCTTTTATTATGAGATTACTGGTTCTGTGGATGAAGGGAAAGCAGTGGATGTATTGTTTCTTGACTTTAGCAAAGCTTTTGACACGGTCTCCCACAGTATTCTTGTCAGCAAGTTAAGGAAGTATGGGCTGGATGAATGCACTATAAGGTGGGTAGAAAGCTGGCTAAATTGTCGGGCTCAACGGGTAGTGATCAATGGCTCCATGTCTAGTTTGCAGCCGGTGTCAAGTGGAGTGCCCCAGGGGTCGGTCCTGGGGCCGGTTTTGTTCAATATCTTCATAAATGATCTGGAGGATGGTGTGGATTGCACTCTCAGCAAATTTGTGGATGATACTAAACTGGGAGGAGTGGTAGATACGCTGGAGGGGAGGGATAGGATACAGAAGGACCTAGACAAATTGGAGGATTGGGCCAAAAGAAATCTGATGAGGTTCAATAAGGATAAGTGCAGGGTCCTGCACTTAGGATGGAAGAACCCAATGCACAGCTACAGACTAGGGACCGAATGGCTAGGCAGCAGTTCTGCGGAAAAGGACCTAGGGGTGACAGTGGACGAGAAGCTGGATATGAGTCAGCAGTGTGCCCTTGTTGCCAAGAAGGCCAATGGTATTTTGGGATGTATAAGTAGGGGCATAGCGAGCAGCTCGAGGGACATGATCGTTCCCCTCTATTCGACATTGGTGAGGCCTCATCTGGAGTATTGTGTCCAGTTTTGGGCCCCACACTACAAGAAGGATGTGGATAAATTGGAGAGAGTCCAGCGAAGGGCAACAAAAATGATTAGGGGTCTGGAACACATGACTTATGAGGAGAGGCTGAGGGAGCTGGGATTGTTTAGCCTGCAGAAGAGAAGAATGAGGGGGGATTTGATAGCTGCTTTCAACTACCTGAAAGGGGGTTCCAAAGAGGATGGCTCTAGACTGTTCTCAATGGTAGCAGATGACAGAACGAGGAGTAATGGTCTCAAGTTGCAGTGGGGGAGGTTTAGATTGGATATTAGGAAAAACTTTTTCACTAAGAGGGTGGTGAAACACTGGAATGCGTTACCTAGGGAGGTGGTAGAATCTCCTTCCTTAGAGGTTTTTAAGGTCAGGCTTGACAAAGCCCTGGCTGGGGTGATTTAACTGGGAATTAGTCCTGCTTTGAGCAGGGGGTTGGACTAGATGACCTTCTGGGGTCCTTTCCAACCCTGATATTCTATGATTCTATGATTCTATGATTCATTTTACATAACTGTTCATCATTTTAAAGCAAAATTGTACCAAAATGGTGGCTTTGGGTAACAAAAAATGTCTATAACCACTTTGATAATTATTTTGAGTTAAAAAGTCATATTTATGTCAAAAAATTTCATGAACATTTTCAATTTCCAAAAAGGCTTTAAAAAAAGTTCAAAAAATTTCAGCTGGCTCAGCTTCGATCTTTCACCAGCCCACTGTGTCTGATCCAAAGCCCATTAAAATCAAAGGGAATCTTTATGATGACTTCAATGGGCCCTTCAATCAGGCTGTACACACATCAAAAATCTGAAGCCAAGACTCATCCAAACAGCATTTTTCTGCCCACCAAAAGAACTGGATTTTTAAAGGTGAAACTTCCCAGTAATAGGGTTGATTTGATATTTTCTGCCTGTCATTCCCCACCCCCCATGTGGGGACATACTGCATATTTTCCTGCAGATAGTATGTGTGCCAGCCTGTTTGTTATGCTGGGACTCACTGCCAAGCAAAAATGTTTTATAGCCTCCATTTTTGGATGCTGCCACAAATATTTTGATGGCATATGTTTTGGAAATTTAGGCTGGAGCTGGAGAAAATAACAGATCTGGATGCAGCTCAGATGTGTGCATGCAGGCCCAGTGAAATATGTGCAAAAACACAACCTGTGTTCTGAGTCCTATAAACATTGATAGCATTTTCCCATTGGTTTAGGCCAGATGTTATGACTTCGGATCAGAGGAAGACGGAGAGGAACTCCATGATTGTTCTGGGACAAAGCACAAAGAATGAAAAAATCTGGTCTTTCTGAGCATCTGAATCCAATGGACCAAGGTAAAAGACTTATCAGGGAGGAGGTTTTTCCTTCCTCCAGCAGAGAAATGATTTTGCATCCCATTACCAAGCTATGTTTCCATGGGCAAAGACTTGGGTAAGGTCTGATTGCTGTAAGTAGCCCCAGTAACTAAGCCCACAGAACTACTGTCATTTACAAGAGCTGAGGATCTGGCCCATGTATATTTGTTTTAAAATGAAGACTAATTTGGGGTAAAACTACCTAGTTTTTTAAGGCCAGAAAGAAACAACAGGTAGTGATCAACGCCTCAATGTCTAGTTGGCAGCCGGTATCAAGAGGAGTGCCCCAGGAATCGGTCCTAGGGATGGTTTTGTTCAACATCTTCATTAATGATCTGGATGATGGGATGGATTGCACTTCAGCAAGTTTGCAGATGACACTAAGCTGTGAGGAGTGGTAGATTTGCTGGAGGATAGGGATAGGGTCCAGAGCGACCTAGACAAATTGGAGGACTGGGCTAAAAGAAATCTGATGAGGTTCAACAAGGACAAGTGCAGAGTCCTGCACTTAGGACAGAAGAATCCCATGCACTGCTACAGGCTGGGGACCAACTGGCTAAGCGGCAGTTCTGAAGAACAGGACCTGGGAATTACAGTGGACAAGAAGCTGGATATGAGTCAACAGTGTGCCCTTGTTGCCAAGAAGGCTAATGGCATACTGGGCTGCATTAGTAGGAGCTTTGCCAGGAGATTAAGGGAAGTGATTATTCCCCTCTATTTGGTACTGATGAGGCCAAATCTGGAGTATTGTGTCCAATTTTGGGCCCCCCACTACCGAAAGAATGTGGACAAATTGGAGAGAGTCCAGCAGAGGGCAACAAAAATGATTAGGGTGCTGGGACACATGACTTATGAGGAGAGGCTGAGGGAACTTTACTTATTTAGTCTGCAGAAGAGAAGAGTGAGGGGGAATTTGAGAGCAGCCTTCAACTACCTGAAGGGGAGTTCCAAAGAAGATGGAGCTTGGCTGTTCTCAGTGGTGGCAGATGACAGAACAAGGAGCAATGGTCTCAAGTTGCAGTGGGGGAGGTCTAGGTTGGATATTAGGAAACAGTATTTCACTAGGAGGGTAGTGAAGCACTGGAACGGGTTACCTGGGAAGGTGGTGGAATCTCCATCCTTAGAGGTTTTTAAGGCCCGGCTTGACAAAGCCCTTGCTGGGATGATTTAGTTGGGGTTGGTCCTGCTTTGAGCAGGGGGTTGGAGTAGATGACCTCCTGAGGTCTCTTCCAACCCTAATCTTCTATGATTCTATGTACATTCTGATCATATTGTCTGCCCTCCTGTACAACTCAGGCCTGAGATACTCACCCAGCAATCCTTGCATTAAATGCACTAACTTGCCATTGATCTAGAGCATATATTTTAGAGTGACATCCAGTCTTGCTTGAAAGATTCCAAGTGATGGAGAATCCACCCCATCCCTCAGCACTTGAGAGCATCCCATAATCAAATCTGAATAGAAACAGATTCAGCCCATCCTCTAGGTAGGTCTGTGATGGAAAAGCAATTGACTGTGTAAGGGAGAAGAGTGCCTCCCTCATTCCACAGCCTACGTTCTTGTTTCAGAGATAAATGAGCTGGGGCGCTCCTGGTCATGAAATTGAAAACCATGAGGCTACATTGTGCATACTACGCTCTACAGCAGGATCAACATCAAGGCAGTGGGGAGGGAGGAGAGGTAAAAGAAAGATTTGCTGAAGGGTGGGGTGCTCACCTGTACTAGAGTTTACTTTTGACATGAATGTAAAAGTGAACTTAAAATACTGCTATATACCAGGAATATAGTTACCATCTCAGCAATAATAACCAAGCAGGTTTGATACAATTTCATAAACAAGCTACCTTAAGTTCTCCTGCTTATGAAGTATTATTGATCTCCCGGGCTTTATTCAGCAGAAATAGGCTAGACCCTAATGGAACACCAGTGCCTTAATGAAAAACAAAGACTGTAAGACTACATGTAGTAGACATTGCTGGGTGTGGGCAGCAGTGCAAGACTCAAGGGATTTTTGATATCTCCACTTGTGGGTATTACAAACAAGTCTGCACATTTTGAAGATGTCTCCACCCACCAGTGCCTGGCTGGGGAGTTTTACTGAGCTCCCATGCAATGGCCAAGTCATAGAATATCAGGGTTTGAAGGGACCTCAGGAGGTCATCTAGTCCAACCCCCTGCTCAAAGCAGGACCAATCCCCAATTTTTGGCTCAGATCCCTAAATGGCCCCCTCAAAGAGGGAACTCACAACCCTGGGTTTAGCAGGCCAATGCTCAAACCACTGAGCTATCCCTCTCCCCTGCCAATCAAAGCCACCTGCCAAGATTTTCTAAAGCTGGATTTGTAAGTGCATGGTTAGGTCCCAGCCTTGTGTGGTTGTCCCCCTTTGCCCATCTGTAGCTTCACTGAGCTCAGTGGGTCCCCATGCAGACAGAGGGTTATAGCCATGCAGAGATTATTGCAGGATACTGGGGCCTTCAGCCGTTCAGCACCTAATAAGTGGCCTGATTTTTAAAAGTGCTGAGTGAGCTGCCCACCCAGGTCCTTGGTTTCACCGGGCACTCAGGACTTTGGAAGCCAGGCCACTTTATTAGGAGCAAAACGCAGGCTCCTGTTTTTAAAGTTTATGGCAACGTTGGGTGAAGGCTCCTGTTCTGCTGTTTGGCTACCTGTCCATCACCATGTGCCATAGGATTTAAGAGGAAAAAAAGCCAGATGAACTTAAACCTATGGCTGTGGATCAAGTGCTGGATTGGGGCTCCCTCTGCTGGGAAAGTTAAAATAATAGGGAGATTGGGGATGGAAAGGAAAGTTTTAAGTCTCTATTACAAGCCAGGGTAGTTCTTTTTCCAGCTCAGATCTATAGGCCTGCCCTCTGTTATCTACTAGATAGCTTTAAAGCTATGCCCAGCTGTTTGGAGGCTGCACTGTTGCCACTCATCCATTGCCCATCTTTAACAGATTCAGAGGACACAGACCATGGTTAAAAAGGTCCCACTGAAGCCATGACTACAGCAGCATCTCTGTGCATGTGCCATAAGCCCACTTCTTCTTCTTCTTTTTTTTTTTTTGCTACAAGCTCAGAATCCAAGGACTCACCCACATGGAGTGAAAACTAGCCTTTGCCTATTGGGGGAAGGGAATTCTGTCTGTTAAATTGGAATGAGACAGCTGAGCTGTTTAGCTAACAAAGTCCACAGACTCAAGTTACTGCTGACTAAAGCCTTAACTTCACATATATCCGGAACCTTAGGACACTCTCAGAAACTAACAGGCAAACTTCAAAAGATTCAGAGTTTGAATAACTCTCCAAAACCTTAAGTGAATTTCCTCTGCTCATCTGGGCTATCAGGAACCTATTGGTTCTACAGAACCGGGTTAGAACTCTCTGGAGGACAGGATCTCTCAGGATACCGCCAGTATTGCTGCCCAAGTGCAGAGCCAAAAGTGTAAATAAAGTAGGCTAGCCAAGCTAGAGCTGGACCCAAACTGCAAAAGTCAGAGCAGGATCCAGACTTGGGGAGGAAGAGGATGTTAAATCCAGGCAGCTTTAGAACCCTGTAACAAAATTCAGATCTGGATCCAAACTTACTCCACATTTTTGGCTGGTTTTGGCCCATTTCTAATACAAACACTTGAGAATATTTTATAAAGAATTTTGTTCTCATGACAGACAATGACCTGAGATGAAACAGCTGTTATTTATCAGAACCTCTTTGGACATACAGGCCAAAAATACCAAGAATGTTCTCTAATTTGGGGGGGTGCGAGGAGAGGAGCATCTTGAGACACCTTCAAAGGTGCTGAGCACCTACAACTCCAAAGGAACTCATATGAAGCTATGGGAAGCTCAGTACCTCTGAAAATTGGGCCCAAACTGTCTCAGATTGAGCATCCAAAAATGAAAGCACCCCAGAAAAGGTGCTCTGATAGATCTTTCAGCAACAAACTCGGCTGCCACTCTGGTTTTCAGTTAAGTCAGTGTATGTCCTGCCAGCTTTATCCAGAGCTGGGGAGGTTTTATCTTGATTATTCTGTGAATAATCATTGTGTCTTCATTAATGCAGTGGGCCAAATCCTACATTAATTTACAGCCTCTGTAATCTCATTGACTCCAGGCAGAATTGGGCCATACGTGTTATGATAAACAGTATCATGAACTGGTATTTTTACACTTAAATAACTTTATGTATAGTTTTTATAAAATGAATTATCACTCTTTTGTTATGATGTTATATGAAATATATTCCTACATTTTCAGCAATAAATATATTTATTCCCTGCAACATACTGTGTATTTCCCCATCCTAGGATGCAAACGTAAGGAGCTTAATAAAAGCATCACTATTATGGAATACATTTGATCATAGCATTTTTAAGAGAGACAAATAGGAACAGGGTGAAAGGGTTGGGAAGCTGAAGGATACATTTTCTAATTCTGAGCCTCATCTGAGACACCCACCTTGGACATGCTTTTCAAAAATATGAAACATCCATAATTCCAATGGGAATGATGGATGCAGCTGCACATTTCTGAAAACAAGGCTCAAGACATCTTACAGGGGAACCCAGAAATGCAGACTCTCAAAATTAAAAGCTACTTTTGAAAGTTTTGATGCTATTGCTCAGCTCTGGAACAGCCTTTTACAGCAAGAGATGAGACAAGAACCAATAGTCTCATTTTCTGTTGACTGATGTCACAATACCCTTTCTGAGTTATAAAAAAAGGAGGACTTGTGGCACCTTAGAGACTAACCAATTTATTTGAGCATAAGCTTTCGTGGGCTACAGCTCACTTCAACCCATGTTGATACATGGGTTACATGAAGGCCGCTTCCCTCATCCACCAATACACCTTCTCCACTTTTACCCATTCACCCTCATCCACCCATCCAGCCATATTTCCATTTATCCCTTCACCACCAGTTCATGAAAATGCTTCATTATAACCAAGCCACAAGTCACTCCTGATTGTCAGGGGGACAAATTTCTCAGATATTCATCATTGGAAATTATTTAGCCATCTCTCCTGACAATACAGACATGATAGATTCGTGAAAATTCTTCATTAAAAACAAAAAAGAAATCCCTGCTGATCCTTCAGGGCAGCAAAGTTCTAAGAGAACTCATTGCAAAGCAATTAGGAATCTCTCCTGACAATTCAGATGATGTCTGTCGTGAAAGTTCTTCATTGCAACCAAGCAATCTTTCGCTGGTGATCACCCATTTGAAATGCTCTCAATCTTTATTGCAAAGCATTAAGATGCTCTCCTGATATTTCAGTGGATATTGGTTCATGAAAGTTCTTCATTGCAACTAAGCAACCATTGAGGGCCAAAAAGTCCTCAGCGAACCTACATTGCAAATCAGTTAGGAATCTCTCCTGACTATTCAGGGGTGATCTCTCTTCAAAATTCTTTACTTCAACCAAGCACTACTGATAGTTTAGGATGACAAAGTTGCTGGAAAATCTGAGTATGAGGGTAAGGGTCGGGGATTGCGGATGAGTGGTTGGATGGATTGATGGGGAAGGGTGGTTTGGGGGATCAGTGGGGAGGGTGGATGGATGCGGATGAGTGGATGGGTTGGGGAGGGGTTATGGGTGTATGCCTGGGGAAGGTGGGTAGATGGGTAGCAGAGCATGCATGGGTGGGTACATATTGGTGCTGGTGGATGTGTGGATGGCTGGGTGAGGGTGGCTTGGTGAAAGGGCGGGGAGTATGCATAGGTGACTAAGTGGATGGGTGGGGAAGGGTGGATGGATGGTTGCATTGGGAGTTGGTGGATAGGTCAATGGGTGGGGGAGCATGGATTGGTGGGTTGGTAGATGGGTGGGGGAGGGTGTATATTTTGATGGCTTTATTGTGTATGAGTGGATGGGTGTGGATGGGTGGGTGGGAGGAGATGTGGATAGGTGAGGGAGTGTGTATGGGTAGGGGAGGGTGTATGGTTGTGGGAGAGAATATTGGTGCATGGGTGGATGAGGATCTTTGGGTCAATGGGTATATGGTGGATGGTGGGAGAGGGTGGCTAGGTGGAAGAGTGGATGGGTTTGATAGGGTGTATGGGGATTGATGGGTGGAAGGGGAAGGTACATACATCAGGGATGGTGTAAGGAGCAGGGTGGCTGGGTGGGGAAGGGTGTATTGGGAATGGGAGGATGAGTGAAGAGTGTTGATGGGGATTGATGGGATAATGAGGGAGGGTGTATGGGGTGGTGTATGGGTGTGGGCAAGTGTATTCATGGGGAAGAGTGTATAGGGCTGGGAGGATTGGTGAGGAATGTGTATTGGGATGTGGGGGAGGGTGGGTGATGATGGTTGGGGCAAGGTGTATGTGTATTGAGGAGGGTGAATGGTGGGGGATAGGTGGATGGGTGGATGTATGGCAATGGTGGATGAATGTAATGGGTGGAGGAGGCTCCATGGCTGTATGGGTGGGCGAAGGTGTATTGTGGGGTGGGTGAGGGAGGGTGTATGGTAGTATGACTTGGGGAGGGTAAATTGGTGGAGGAGTGGATGGGTGTGGAAGGATGCATGGGTGGATGGATGGATGTGTGGGGGAGGGTGGATGGGTGGGGAAGTTGGATTGGCGGATGGGTGGATGAGTGAGGGAAGGTGGATAGGTGGGTGAGGGTCTATGGGTGTATGTGTGGGGCTGGGTAAATATGTGAATGTGTGGGGCGGTTGGATGGGTCAATGTGTGGAGAAGGTGGATAGGTTGGGGAGGGGGGAAGGGTGTATTTGTGTATGAGTGGGGAAAGGTGAAATGGTGTACTGGTGGTGGAGGGTGCATGGGTTGATTAGTGTGTGGGGTGGCTCGTGCAGGCTGGCTTCACACGCCCTGCAAAGAATGGGAGCTGGCGGCAGCTTTCCTGGGCACAGGGCAGGGAATTGCCACCAGATCAGCTGGGAGCAGCCGGCCAAGCCAGCCAAACCCTCCCCCTGCAGCCAGGGGGGCACCGCTCGGGGGTGAGGGAATGGAAAGGTCTCTCTTGCCTTTTGTCCAAGTAGTGGCCTCTGAAGGAGCAGGGGCTGGGGCCCAGGAAGGGGCATCTTGGCCAGGCTGGGGTCTCTGCACTGAAGCAGCGGAAATGTTACTGCTCACCACTCCTGGCAGCAGCCAGGGCTTCAGGATCCCCAGCAGCAGCCCCCGGGACTCGGGCATCTTGCAAGAAATATGGCATCCCCACAGCATCCCACAGACACTGCAGGGAATGAGATTGACTTCCTGCTGCTGGGACTGAGTGACCCCAGCCATCGCTCCCAGAGCCACATCCCAGTTGCTCCTGGGTCCCAACGATCAACTGGTTGCACTGCAGCCCTCTGCCCCAGACCCTGCCTCCTGGGGGCCCCATGTCCCCTGGGCACGGGCAGCTTCTCTCAGCATTAAGGGGGAATTGTGCATTGAAGCCAACATGTCAATGGGTGCACTCAAAGGAAACGTTGCCAAGTCTCACGAGAATAAAAAATGGCAGTGCCTTTCAAAATTAGCCCAGAACAAGCCCAACCCCTTTCAAGCAAGCCAAAAACAAGCCCAGCCCTTTCCACAGGGAGTGGAGTGGGGGTGTTGATACAAATTCCATTTTTTTAGTAATAATGTAAGTACGCACAAATGTATTATTTTCATATTTTTAATATGTAGCTAAATGTTGTGTGCAGCAAAAACTAGAACTAGAACAAAAAAGGTCATCCTTGCTCTCCCCATTCTCCGTGGTCTCGGTAGCCTCAGTGTGGTACATTCCCCTACTGAACGGTTTCAGAGTAGCAGCCGTGTTAGTCTGTATCCGCAAAAAGAAAAGGAGGACTTGTGGCACCTTAGAGACTAACCAATTTATTTGAGCATAAGCTTTTGTGAGCTACAGCTCACTTCATCAGATGGAAGTGAGCTGTAGCTCACGAAAGCTTACACTCAAATAAATTTGTTAGTCTCTAAGGTGCCACAAGTACTCCTTTTCTTTTTCCCCTAATGAAGCTTCTCTCTGTGCAGGACAAAATCCTTACAACAAATTCCCAGTCTTCTTAACCCATAGCAAACATGCAGTAAACTGCTCAGAGTCTGGTGATCCACCCTTTTCCAGTGCTTGGACTTCACATTGTTCATCTGAGAGAACACTTGTTCCACATCAGCATTACTCAGAGGCATGGCGAGTAGGGAAAGTGGGCTAGTTCTTTAAAGAACCGTTCACCGCTACTGTCTTGAAATTTGTATACTTCCACCCAGAACTGCTCTGCATTTTTGTCATCCATGCTCTTCCATTACCGGAAGTTGATGGCTTGATACTGTGCATCCAAGGCCCCCAAGTAACCTTTGAAAATTTTCAGCATGGAGATGGTCATTAGCTGAGCGAGAACAGCTGACGGACTGAACACTGACCTAGATTTCCACAGATTAATATTTGCTGAAAATCTTGACTGCACTTGTTTAGCAGCTTCAAGAAGGAAGTCTCAGCATCTATTAGCTTCAACAGCATTGTCAAGCTTTGCATCTCCTAAAGCAACAGTAAACAGTATGCCAAAATTAACAGCACACAGTGGCAAGTGGCTCCATGGGTCACACAAATTGACTTCAAGGAGTTTACCATCAGCTAAAGTGATCCTTTCTGAAAGTGACACTCTTGATGTAAGAGTACGAAAGAAAGACTGGAGGCAGTCCAGCATTTTGAAGGCATTACCACCAGATTCGAGTTGGAACAGTTTGTTGATTCTGGCAAATTTCTGCAGAACTGGTGTTAGAAACTGTTAATACAGTTTATTAGCAGGGTCACAATACATCTGATACAGAACTTCTGCATCATAGCATTGTTGTTCATCTTTGTTCACTTGAAAATGCAACTTTAACTTGTCCCAATGATCTAGTACAGTGGTTTTCAAACTTTTTTTCTGGGGACCCAGCTGAAGAAAATTGTTGATGCCCATGACCCAACAAAGCTGGGGATGCGGGGTTTGAGGTGTGGGAGGGGCTCAGGGCTGGGGCAGAGGGTTGGGGTGCGGCGGTAAGGGCTGTGGGGCGGGGCCAGGAATGAGGGTTTCAGGATGTAGGAGGGGGCTCTGGGCTGGGGCAAGGGGTTGGGGTGCAGGAGGGGGTCAGGGCTCTGGGCTGGGGCCGGGGATGAGGGGTGTGGGATGCAGGAAGGACTTCAGATTGGGGGTGGGGGACTCGGGGCTGGGGCAGAGGGTTGGGGTGTGAGCGGGGGTCAGGGCTCTGGGCTGGGGATGCAGGCTCTGGTGTGGGGGTGGGGCTGAGAGATGTGGGGTGCAGGAAGGGGTTCTGGGTTTGGGAGGGGCTCAGGGCTAGGGCAGGAGATTGGGTTGCAGGGTTGGGGTGCAAACTTACCTCCCATGGCTCCTGGTCAGTGGCACAGCTGGGGTGCAGAGGCAGGCTTCCCACCTGTCCTGGCACCACAGACCATGATGTGCCCCAGAATTGCCAGCACCAGGTCCGGCTCCTAGGCGGAGGCAAGCAAGCACCTCTGCACAGCTCTTGCCCGCAGGCACCACCCTCAGAGTGCAGAGCCGGTGCTCAGGGCAGGAGCAGTGCGTGGAGCCTCGTTGCCCCCCTGCCTAGAAGCTGGGTCTGCTGCTGGCCGCTTACGGGGCACAGCATGGTATCGGAGCAGGTAGGCACTAGCCTGCCTTAGCTGGCCAGCACCGACAACGGGACTTTTAACCTCCCAGTCAGCGGTGTTGACCAGAGCGACCCAGTGCCTTACATGCAGTGACCGAGTATTGAGTCGTAACCTGAATGTTGAAAAACGCTGATCTAGTATGTGCACACGACAATCATAAATGGAGAGCCATCTAGTGGCTGATAGCTGAACGAGCTTCAGTGGCATGTTACTGTGATTTATCTTTGCATATTCACACTGTCTCAGAGGCCTGTGAAAAAAACAGCTTTAGGAATGGGAGGCTAAAAGCTCTAGATTGCATGATAGTGTTTCTACAGCTTTACTGGCACACACCTGGTTTGTGTGACATACACATTTGATCAGCCTAAGATTCTCATTCCTTTGGAGGAGATGTATGTAGATGGAATTTTCCTTCCCAACCATGATGTTACAGCCATCAGTCCCAATCTCAATACACTTGCTGAAATCCAGACCAACACTGTCAAGAAACTGAATCAGTGCTGTAGCAATTGCTTCTGCTGTTTCACTTTCCAAAATGACTAGTCCCAAAAATGTAGACTCAATTTTCTTTAAGGAGGAGCTGAAGTAGCGCAATGCTCCTTTACTGCAGCAACATCTGTGCTCTCATCTATAACCAGTGAATACTGAGACTCACAACTGTCTTTGATGAGGTCAGAGAACATGCAGGGAGCACTAAGATTGTTTATTAACACTGTGCATTTTGTGTGATGCAGACTAACAGCTCTTGAAAGCTGATCCAAGAAGTTCCCCGAGGTGATTCACGGAACTAACCGCTGAGTGGCAGGCAATGTAGCAGGCCAGTTTTAGCTCCACTTGGTGCATCATGATTGACGGTTTCGGTACTGTAAAACCAACATCTGTCAGGTGCATAGAAGAAAATGGCGTTGTATTTCTTTAAGGTTTGTCAGTTCCTGCATAAGGTCTGCATGATGTGCCCAGATCCCCCCTTTTCTTTTTCCCATGCTTTTCTGTATTTTTCCATACTTTGCCCATTTTGTTGGCGACATACTGGTCTTTCACTGGGTTAGCCTCAAAATGGCATCCAAGCCTGCCTAAATTGGAACACGATAGGATGTGTCAAGTGGCTTGGCCAGAAAGTTGACGAATTTGCCCCCCACCCACAAAGGAGCTCAGGGAGTGGGATTTTTTATTATTCCTTGATGTCCACCCCGTGGACTGTCATGGTACTGTTCAAAGAATTATAGGGCTTGTTTCATGGTGTGCACAACAACAATCTTTCTTCCTTTGGCAGAATGGGAAAGCACAGAATGGAAAAGTGTCCCCTCTGATAATCAGAGAAGATGGAGATGTGGTGATGACATCAACTGTTATGCTTAAGCAATTATCAAATATTTTCAAAGTCATAGACTCATTATAAGGCATACACGTTTACAAGATATCTGAATACAGAATGGGTCGTCCAGCCTTTGGTAAGGGGGAGGGAGAAGGGAAGGGTTCAGTATATGACTCTAAGTAGATGTTAAAAAAAATAAAATAAACTAGAAGTCATTGCTTAAGGACTGTTGTTGTTTGTAGGATACAGTGGATAATGTACTTGAGAAATAAAGATAAATGTTACGCTTTTTTGGTAATATTTATATTTTGTCATGTAACTGAGAAATACATTGTTACACTGCCTACATATGTAGGCAAAGGAGATTTTCTTGGAAATGTGAAGAAAACTAATCCTGGTCCCAGTGAAGGTAAATTTAACACTTAAAATAATCCCAGTGTTGGGGGATCAGGATCATCATGTATATGCTGAAGATTCCATTGTGTTCTGTGTCTTTATTACGTGAGAAAAAGAATTGCTTACCTTCCAAAGAAAAGTTGGCAGCAACTCAACTCAGGTTAAGTCTGCCTGCTTTATTCATTCCTTCAGGATATGTGTTGCTCCTCTTATATGTCAGACCTTTGCAATTTTTTCCTCAGAAGATTTCACTAAGCATTGATCACAGAAGAGAACTTTACACACTGTTAACATTCACAAAATTACAGACATAAAATATCTATGCTTATAATAATCAGCGTTTATGTTGTAGGTATGACATGAAAATTGCAGACATATAAGCAGGGAAAGCCAAACTCCACAAACTCCACAATGCCGCATCATTCATCGGCCAATCACAAGGGCTAAATATGCTTATGCTCAAATAAATTGGTTAGTCTCTAAGGTGCCACAAGTACTCCTTTTCTTTTTGCAAGGGCTAAATAAATACATTTGAGCTATGTGCATAAGTTCCAAGTATTTCTGGCTTACAAAGTCTGGCACTATTTGATCCATGGAAATCACATTTCATTTGAAATAATGAGATCACCTGTAACATTTTAACAAAGTAAAATCATAGTAACTCAGGATAAGAAATATAACTGCACAAGAATGTGAATTTAAAAAAAAGCACAAGCAGGGGTATTTGCAGACACTGTTTAATATGTTCAGAAATCAACAGAATATGTATATGGAAACCCTCTTCTTACCTGCCTTATATGGCATACTTATGTTTATTACAGGGAGTTTCTTTCCTATTCAAGGTTTTTTTTGAAAAATCAGTTTTCTGAAATTCTGAAGAATCTGAAATATATAAACCCATATAACACACACATCTATGTATCATGATGATAACAGGCATGAAAAACCTTTAAAAAGCAAAAGTAAGCATTTGTACAAAAAAATCTCAATCATATGAGAATTCTTAATTAGGGGGTGTCATAAATATAAAGGAAAGGGTAAACACCTTTAAAATCCCTCCTGGCCAGAGGAAAAATCCTTTCACCTGTAAAGGGTTAAGAAGCTAGGATAACCTCGCTGGCACCTGACCAAAATGACCAATGAGGAGACAAGATACTTTCAAAAGCTGGGAGGAGGGAGAAAAACAAAGGGTCTCTGTCTGTCTGTGTGATGCTTTTGCGGGAACAGAACAGGAATGGAGTCTTAGAATTTAGTAAGTAATCTAGCTAGATATGCGTTAGATTATGATTTCTTTAAATGGCTGAGAAAATAGCTGTGATGAATAGAATGAATATTCCTGTCTGTGTGTCTTTTTTGTAACTTAAGGTTTTGCCTAGAGGGATTCTCTATGTTTTGAATCTAATTACCCTGTAAGGTATCTACCATCCTGATTTTACAGAGGTGATTTCTTTACTTCTATTTACTTCTATTAAAATCCTTCTTTTCAGAAACTGAATGCTTTTTCATTGTTCTTAAGACCCAAAGGTTTGGGTCTGTGGTCACCTATGCAAATTGGTCAGGATTTTTACCAAACCTTCCCCAGGAAGTGGGGTGCAAGGGTTGGGAGGATTTTGGGGGGAAAGATGTTTCCAAACAACACTTTCCTAATGAATAAACCTAGCTAAACGTTTGGTGGTGGCAGTGGAAGTCCAAGGACAAAGGGTAAAATAGTTTGTACCTTGGGGAAGTTTTAACCTAAGATGGTAAAAGTAAGCTTAGGAGGTTTTCATGCAGGTCCCCACATCTGTACCCTAGAGTTCAGAGTGGGGAAGGAACCTTGACAGGGGGGTTGAGGATCAGAGTGTCACAGCCTTATGTGCATGATGTTTATTACTCAAGAAATCATAAGTGACACTTTATCTGTATGAGAAGATGCTTAGGCAACATTCTCACAGTACCTATTAGATAACACTTGATACCAATCAAATTTTTGGAATAGAGCCCACATTCCTATCTTTTCAGGACTGTTTAAAACACATTTTGCAAGTGGAATTTCAACGCTATTGCATGAAAAACCCTTAATGAAAGTCTGAGCATTTAAAAAGAAATCTTTTATTAGTCCCTTTCCACTGCATAGTAAGTCATAGTCTATTAGTAAAGAAAAATTGAATGCACACAAAACATTGAGAGTAGTGAAAAGCATTATAAATAGTACTTGAAATACTTATGAATTCCTTTTTGAAAGCAAGCTTATAGGCAGAAAATCTGCCATTGTTTTTTATACAGACTTCCACTTTTGCCACTGTTACACATATATGGAGCAACAAGGTAGAACCATAAAAATTACACTCAGAACCATGGTGCTCACATGCCGCCTCACTGCTGTCTGATTTAATTTTTGAGGCATTTTCTTGAGCCTTTTCCCTCACTGTTAAAACTTAATTTCTCTTGTCTTGTTTTCAATAGTTTTTTATCAGTGAGGAAAAGGCCTGTGTCTATATAATGTAGACATAACATATACTGTACATACCTAGATTCTTCAGTGATTGATAATGTCAGATCCTTCTCCTTCTCAGTATCCTGATCTGTATCACAACAGTGGTACCCCTAACTCACCCAGCAATATCGTCAATCTATCCAGCTACACACTCAGCCCGGCAGAAGAGTCTGTCCTATCTTGAGGACTCTCTTTCTGCCCTGCCACCCCCACAAACATGATACAGTTCTGTGGTGATCTGGAAGCTCACTTTCACCTGACTCAAAGAATACTTTCAAGATAACACTGATCAGAACACTGATACACAGATACCCTCCCACCAACAGCACAAGAAGAAGAACTCCACATGGCCTCCTCCTGAGAGTCGAAACGACAGTCTGGACCTATACATAGGATGCTTCTGCCAACGTGCACAGGCAGAAATTGTGGAAAAACAACATCGCTTGCCTCATAACCTAAGTCATGAAGAACGCAATGCCATCCACGGCCTCAGAAACAACCCTGACATTATAATCAAAGAGGCTGATAAAGGAGGTGCTGTTGTCATTATGAACAGGTCTGAAAACCGAAAGGAGGATGCCAGACAACTCTCCAATACCAAATTCTACATGCCACTTTCCTCAGATCCCACTGAGGAATACACTAAGAAACTGCACCATTTACTCAGGACACTCTCTACACTAACACAGGAACAAATCAACATAGCCTTAAAACCCCGACCGGGGTTATTCTATCAACTACCCAAGATCCACAAACCCGGAAATCCTGGATGCCCCATCATCTCAGGCATTGGCACTCTCACTGAAGGACTGTCTGGATATGTGGACTCTCTACTCAGACCTTACGCCACCAGCACTCCCAGCTATCTCCATGACACCACTGATTTCCTGAGAAAACTACAATGCATTGGTGATCTTCCAGAAAACACCATCCTAGCCACCATGGATTTAGAGGCTCTTTACACAAACATCCTACACAGACGGAATACAAGCTGTCAGGAATAGTATCCCTGATGATGCCACAGCACAACTGGTTGCTGAGCTCTGTGACTTCATCCTCACACACAATTATTTCAAATTTGGTGACAATATATACCTTCAGACCAGTGGCACTGCTATGGGCACCCGCATGGCCCCACCATATACCAACATTTTTATGGCTGACCTGGAACAACACTTCCTCAGCTCTTGTCCACTCACGCCCCTTCTCTACCTACACTACATTGATGACATCTTCATCATCTGGACCCATGGGAAGGAAACCCTGGAAGAATTCCACCACGATTTCAATAGCTTCCACCTCACCATCAACCTCAGCCTTGGCACGGGAGGTCCATTTCCTAGACACCACAGTGCCAATAAGTGACGGTCACATTAACACCATCCTATACCAAAAACCCACCGACCGCTATGCCTACCTTCATGCCTCCAACTTCCATCCCGGACACACCACACGATCCATTGTCTACAGCCAAGTGCTGAGGTACAATCTCATTTGCTCCAACCCCTCAGACAGAGACCAATACCTACAAGATCTTCACCAAGCATTCTCAAAACTACGATACCCACACGAGGAAGTAAGGAAACAGATCAACAGAGTCAGATGTGTACCCAGAAGCCTCCTGCTGCAAGACAAGCCCAACAAAGAAACCAACAGAACTCCACTGGCCATTACATACAGTCCTCAGCTAAAACTTCTCCAACGCATCATCAGTGATCTACAACCCATCCTGGACAACAATTCCTCACTTTCACAGGCCTTGGGAGGCAGGCCAGTCCTCGCCCACAGACAATCCGCCAACCTGAAGCATATTCTCACCAGCAACTACACACCGAACCATAGTAACTCTAACTCAGGAACCAATCCATGCAACAAACCTTGATGCCAACTCTGCCCACATATCTACACCAGTGACACCATCACAGGACCTAACCAGATCAGCCACACCATCACCGGTTCATTCACCTGCACGTCCACCAATGTAATATACGCCATCATGTGCCAGCAATGCCCCTCTGCTATGTACATTGGCCAGACCGGAAAGTCCCTATGTAAAAGGATAAATGGACACAAATCAGATATTAGGAATGTCAATATACAAAAACCTGTTGGAGAACACTTCAACGTCCCTGGACACACAATAGCAGATTTAAAGGTAGCTATCCTGCAGCAAAAAAACTTCAGGACCAGACTTCAAAGAGAAACTGCTGAGCTTCTGTTCATTTGCAAATTTGACACCATCAGCTCAGGATTAAATGAAGACTGTGAATGGCTAGCCAACTACAAAAGCAGCTTCTCCTCCCTTGGTGTTCACACCTCAACTGCTAGAAGAGGGCCTCATCCTTCCTGACTGAACTAACCTCGTTATCCTAGCCTGATACTTGCTTGCATATTTATACCTGCCTCTGGAAATTTCTCCTACATGCATCCGATGAAGTGGGTATTCACCCACGAAAGCTTATGCTCCAATACATCTGTTAGTATATAAGGTGCTACAGGACTCTTTGATGCTTTTACAGATCTAGACTAACATGGCTACCCCTCTGATCTGAAGTGTTTGTCTTCCCAGTATCCAGGTTGCTTCCAGCAAACGTAGGTGAAGATATTGAGGAAATGCATGAGCTTAAGTACATATGCCTGGAAAATACTTGCCCAGACAGGTGCTGATTGGATTTGCAGAGTGAAATTATTCATAAATACCCCTGGTACGGTCTGTCATTGAATTGGAAATCCACTGATTACAACTCCCATTGACAAGTAATGGCTGGCAACGATCATTCAGTGCCCACCCGTCTGTACATTTCCTCTTTTGTTGTCACTGGAGAGCAATTCCCAAATTTACTTCAGTAACAACCATATTTCAGTAACAAACATGCAGCAAAATTTCATAACTTCTGTTAGAGGGCTTTCCCTTCACCCTCTCACTTCCCTGATTTTTGTCATGCAGACAGTAAGCAGCAAAAGACCAGAAGTCCGAAGCGCAGGCAATGCGATGTTTATTGGGGATAGTTTCTGTCACAACAGGGTTGGCTGGGCCTTCTCTCCTCTCAGCTGCCCTCTGACCCCCTCTGGCTGGAACCAGCTAGTCAGGTCACCGGGATCCTCTCTCCGCAGTGCATTGTCTTTCCACTGGCCAGAAACGGCTGTGACTCCCAAGCTGAGTCTCCCGGTCACCAGGTCACCAGTCGCTGGGGTATCCATTCTCCAGGCCATTGGCTGGGGTCCCAAGTTCCCTTGCTAGTCCTCTGTAACAACAAACTCCCTCTCCCATCGTTAAACCAGTAACACCCAGGGAAACAGTCCCACGTCCTCTGCATGCAAACCATTGAAAAAAACAAGAAAACCCCCCACTTTGCGACAGTTTCCAAGCAGGCATATTCTGAAGCCCGTAAGGCTTATCTCTGTATGCCAGTATAGTCTGTTCCTCAGTGTTCCATTCCCAGCTCTGACGCCGCAGAGCGTTTACTCCATGTCCCCCTTCCCAGCTCTGACGCCGCAGAGCCTTGCCTGTGTCCCTGTTCCCTATTCACTGTTCCCGTACCCTCTCCCCAGCTTAGCAAGCATGATTCCAATTTCCCTTCCACTTCCAGTTTGACCCCAGTTTATATAGTAATATTCTCAGTGAGCTGTAGCTCACGAAAGCTTATGCTCAAATAAATTGGTTAGTCTCTAAGGTGCCACAAGTACTCCTTTTCTTTTTGTGAATACAGACTAACACGGCTGTTACTCTGAAACTCAGCTATACCATAACCAATCATTTAACTGAAATTTAACTAACCAATCCTAACATATTGTAACATAATTCTCTAACCAATTATATCCCACTACCCTAATTAACTTACACCTAGCAAAATTAATTATACAGCAGACAGAAACAATTAGAGAACCAGACAGATTAACAATAGAAAAGTGGGGGCCATAAAGATAAAACAATACACAAATGAGGGTTTCACAACCACAACCATAGATAAGTGATTTCTTGCCAGATAGGATGCTATCAAACTAAGTTTTCTTTAACCATCTTAAGATCTGTTTCTTTAGCTGGTGGTGATGGGCACTATCAGGACAGGATTGTCTTCCTAGCAGCCCAATACCACCTTATTTCAATGTGAATGGTTTTGGATGTGAGGATGTGACCATACGCTTCCCAGCTTATGGCTGCCCCTGCTGCTTGGCCAAAGGCCTTAGCCTAAGAACCAGGCCTCCTAGTGAGAGAAGGCTCATACACAAGTGGACTTGTGACTTTGATTCTTTGTTTTATACCTCTATAACTAGCTAAGTGATAAAAATACACCTACATTTTTAAATTATAAGCCTTTACAGACAGGCCTGAATATCTATATTCTAACAACTTCATACGCACTAATGATACACATACTCTGACAGAACAATGGGTTTCAGCAGATCCTGACATTCTTTGTATGAAATATAGCATATTTCTGTGTGAGATGGCAGACAGTGAGGCGGGCCAGGCAGCTTTGTGGGTTTAGAAAAGAACATGCAAAGTTATGTATAAGTTTACATATGGCATACATATAAAATTAGGGGATGGTTAACAATGCATTATAGGAAGTTGATCCCATGATCACAATCACCCCTGTGCGATCTGTTTGGGCCCCAGCATACAATGCCAAACCAAAGCTTCACAAAATATAGTGCAGTGGACAGTGATGAATTGCACAGTGGATATCTATTCATGGTGCACCTCACTCTGAATCGATACAAGTGCTTCTGGTGAGTATCCTCACTGCCAAAACAAGGAGTCCAGTTAGGCATGCGCACAGGTGATACAGTAGCTGTAGCGAGCCTATGCTGACATAACTTGAGTTAACGTAAGCTTGTAGTGTTGATATAGCCTTAGGTATATGAAATCTTTAAAAAAGGGAAGGAGGAGGATCCTGGGAACTACAGGCCAGTCAGCCTCACCTCAGTCCCTGGAAAAATCATGGAGCAGGTCCTCAAAGAATCAATTCTGAAGCACTTGCATGAGAGGAAAGTGATCAGGAACAGCCAGCATGGATTCACCAAGGGAAGGTCATGCCTGACTAATCTAATCGCCTTTTATGATGAGATAACTGGTTCTGTGGATGAAGGGAAAGCAGTGGATGTATTGTTTCTTGACTTTAGCAAAGCTTTTGACACGGTCTCCCATAGTATTCTTGTCAGCAAGTTAAAGAAGTATGGGCTGGATGAATGCACTATAAGGTGGGTAGAAAGCTGGCTAGATTGTCGGGCTCAACGGGTAGTGATCAATGGCTCCATGTCTAGTTTGCAGCCGGTATCAAGTGGAGTGCCCCAAGGGTCGGTCCTGGGGCCGGTTTTGTTCAATATCTTCATAAATGATCTGGAGGATGGTGTGGATTGCACTCTCAGTAAATTTGCGGATGATACTAAACTGGGAGGAGTGGTAGATACGCTGGAGGGAAGGGATAGGATACAGAAGGACCTAGACAAATTGGAGGATTGGGCCAAAAGAAATCTGATGAGATTCAATAAGGATAAGTGCAGGGTCCTGCACTTAGGACGGAAGAACCCAATGCACAGCTACAGACTAGGGACCGAATGGCTAGGCAGCAGTTCTGCGGAAAAGGACCTAGGGGTGACAGTGGACGAGAAGCTGGATATGAGTCAGCAGTGTGCCCTTGTTGCCAAGAAGGCCAATGGCATTTTGGGATGTATAAGTAGGGGCATAGCGAGCAGATCGAGGGACGTGATCGTTCCCCTCTATTCGACATTGGTGAGGCCTCATCTGGAGTACTGTGTCCAGTTTTCGGCCCCACACTACAAGAAGGATGTGGATAAATTGGAGAGAGTCCAGCGAAGGGCAACAAAAATGATTAGGGGACTGGAACACATGAGTTATGAGGAGAGGCTGAGGGAACTGGGATTGTTTAGCCTGCAGAAGAGAAGAATGAGGGGGGATTTGATAGCTGCTTTCAACTACCTGAAAGGGGGTTCCAAAGAGGATGGCTCTAGACTGCTCTCAATGGTAGCAGATGACAGAACGAGGAGTAATGGTCTCAAGTTGCAGTGGGGGAGGTTTAGATTGGATATTAGGAAAAACTTTTTCACTAAGAGGGTGGTGAAACACTGGAATGCGTTACCTAGGGAGGTGGTAGAATCTCCTTCCTTAGAGGTTTTTAAGGTCAGGCTTGACAAAGCCCTGGCTGGGATGATTTAACTGGGAATTGGTCCTGCTTCGAGCAGGGGGTTGGACTAGATGACCTTCTGGGGTCCCTTCCAACCCTGATATTCTATGATTCTATGAAATGTTTGGGAAAGGTAACAGGAAAAGTGTTAGGGTAGACCAAAAGATTCATTCAGGTGTTTAGGCTCCAGGTTTTGTGGAACTGGCCTTACTGCATCCTAAAGGCTCAGGAACAAAGAGGCACATAAGAACAAAATATCATGTATCTATTAAAATTTCTTGACTTCAGGGTGTATAACTCATGTTTTTAGAATTCTTGTGGTTGTCAAGCTATCTTGGGGCTGCAGATGTGTATTCATTATGTTTTGAAGGCTTGGAGAGTGGACAGTGGGATGGTTCACTAAGTGATTGCCTGTTCTGTTCATTCACTCTGAAGGACCTGGCACTGGCCACTGTCAGAAGGCAGGATACTGGACTAAACGGACTATTGGTCTGACCTGCTATGGCAGTTCTAATGTTCAAAAAAATTACAATAGATTTTTGCCTTTGAGAAGGATGTTACATGAGATAGTATACTGCCTTTATTGAATATTTGAGAATCAAGTTCTACACAATGGCATGCAGAAAAACACTAAGGATTGGATTGAGAGGCAAAATAACAGTTGCAAAAGGCAATCACCATTGGTGGATTGAATGAAAACAAAGTTTTGAGACCAGGCCAGAAATTCAGTCAGTCTGGAAGTCAGATGATTCAACAGAATAAACTTCTCCTCTAAAAATAAGAAGAAAAAGTTTGAATTAAAAATTCCAAATTAGAAATCACAGTAAAAAACATAGCAAGTGCCATATGAGAAACGCAGATGTCATTGCTAAAACTACTAGCTAAAACTACTTACTTATATGTATTGTCAATGAGTATTTGCTGTTAAAATATAAATTAAATAGCACAATGACATGCAGCTGCACAATAACAAAGCTAAATGATGAAGTGCTAAAAGTAATTCAGGGAATGAGGGAATTCAGGGAATCCTAGCAGCAGATATGACAAATTTGTGAACTGCTATGAGACTTTATGCAGTCAGATACACTGATAAGAGATTCTTTGTTTCTGAGGGGGTATATGTAAAATATTTCACTGAATTAAGTCTCGTGTAGCACCTCAGTAGGTCACATCAGACAAAGAGGAGCTGCAGTGGCTAGGCACTGGGATGCCTGTGCCTTTAAGAACCCAGCCCTGGGAAGGCCATGCTGAGAGGTACTGACTGTGAGAGGGGAAATAAAAAAGCTCCTCTGCCTCCCTCACCCCACCCACAATCTTTTGCAAACACTGGTGTCTCAGTCCACAGGGACTGTTACCCCCTCTGCCCCTGCCTGTGCCAGGGTTTTGCCCTCTGGTAGCGCCTCGCCCCTAGGCTTAACTCAAGCTCCTTCCCCCCACAATTCCTGATTTTGCCCCTCAGCCCCTATCCTAAATCTGCCTCCAGCTGCTTCACCCCCAAGGCCAATCAATTACCCTCCCACCCCCTGCTCAGACCCTGGCCACACTTCTCCTCTGATTTGCCCCCTTTGCCCCTTTTTAATCCGTGTAAAAAGAAGTCAGCAGAATTTTATGCCTAGTAAGGGCAAGGTGAAGGGCAGTGGCTTCAGCAGATGTTACTGAACATACTCAGTTCTTGTGAGCATGCTCAGTACACCGTAAGTAGCAAATTCCTACAGGTAGCAGTTTCTCTCTGCACTACAGCCCTAGTAGCCCCCTCCCTACACCCTGTGCTGCCCCCTCCCTGCACCCTGAGCTATTTCCCTGTCCACACACAGCCCCTAGCTACCTCCTCCCTACAACCTGAGCTACCCCCTGCCCATGCATAGCCCCTAGCTAAACTCCTGTCTGCACTCTAAGCTGTTTTCAACCTTTTTGAGTTGAGCCCCCCACCTTTGAGTTATAATTTTTGGTTTTGCCTCCCCCCTAACCAAGACAGGCTGTGTGGCCTCCTGAGTGAGTCAGGGGGTGGAGGTGGCACTCCCTCCCTGGACCCTGCCGTGTAGAGCTGGCTAGAGCCCTGCAGGCCCCTGCTCCCCCAAAATAGAAGTAAAACTATGACTATGCCCAAGGGCCTTGCCCTGAGGCCCCCCGCCCCCACTGGGCCTTGGAGATTTTATAGCATGTTGGGGGGTGCCTCAGAAAGAAAAAGGTTCAGAACCCCCTCTGACATGCTATAAAATGAGGAATATGGGGGTTACAGGGGGAGCATCCTGTAACCCCCATATTCCTCATTTATATATAATTGTGATATTGCATATAAAGCAGGCCGTGTGAGATATCAGGGGAAAGGTTATGATCTGCTGAAAGTTATTTTTCTATTTAAATATGTATATCATTAATGCATATGAAGTTATGAGAATGTGTTGTATGGTTGTTATTAAAATATACTGTGGGCTTGGGAGGCTCCCAGATACTAGCTCTCCAGAGACAATGACAAGGGAGGTAACCAACACCTGGGTGGGTGCTAAACAGACATCAACAGCCATTGTCCAGCAGAGGAATTACAATGCAATTGTTGCCGGCACCCAGTGCCGAGAGGCTGAACAACAGCTTGAGTTGGTTCGCTACCCGGTGTGCTACACCCAATAATCACAACGGGGTGGAGAAGCAGAAAAGTTTATCTGAAGCTTCAAAAAGGTACAGGGAGATTTGAATCTCAAATCCTGTACCCAGAGCAGGAAGTTACACAGGCTTTTATACATTCTTTTTTTTAGCATACTTATTTAATAGCAAGCTGCCCTAAGTATCCATATAGCTAGCCAATCCAGTTCCCAGCTAGTTCCCTGTTTTTTATATTATTTGTTAAACTATACACAAAGCTGCTTTATTCAGCATTGTTTTTTTATATTTTTTCTGTGTGGCCTTGCTTAGTTTTAGGCAGTCTTACTCTGCAACATAGTGTTGCAGATTCTCAGCATAACTGCTGTGTGTGCCTCCAGGCAGGGGGGCCAAGGACATTTGGGCCTAGTACGCAGAGCTGCTGCGAGTGCCTCCAGGCCGGGGCGGGGGGGGGGGGGGGGCAAGGACACCTGGGCCTAGTGCGAGGGGGCTTCATCGACACTCGTGGTCTTCCATCCCCTCGAGTTACCCAGTGTCCATACCCCAGTGTCCCCAACAACTTCCCCCTTTGAGAACACTTAACAACCTTGGCTTTGAGTTTTTTTATTTGGGCTAATTATTTTTTTATAATAGGACTTTGCATAAGCACTTTGTGATAGCCCTGAAGAGAATGACTTATTAATTTCTGCAAAAGGGCCCTAACACATGATACTGCACAGCATAATACCAGTAATACAAGCAATACAGGAAAGAGAAATCTTAATAGCAGGCTAAATAAACCACCAAGCCAAGATGACAAACCCTAGCCTGAAAACAAGGTTTGCAACCAATCGCTCTCGGGGGCAGTATAGGCAACCTGTGCTCCGGCTCGGGCATGGGCCTCAGCCTGTACCACCTTTTTATAGATTTTATAACTGCTATTATTTACATATATATAACATTGGGGCCCGATGAGAGCACAAACCCCTCCTTGGGATGCCAAGAGATAGTCCAAAGCCAGCCTGTTTTGGAGGGAAAACGTCCTGAGCTGTTGTACCTTTTTATTTAATGGTTTATTGCTGACTTTTAAATTACTAACCGAGTTCTTTAATTTTAAGGCTACTTTTTTAAGTACCATTTGCAGCCTTACAGTATAGCGGCCTACGCATGCCATGGCTGGCCCAGAAAACAGTGGCGCTATTCCCAGTACAGAGCACCCTACAAGCTTCTCGGTTGTGAGGGAATTTTTCATATTGCCCTCCAATGCTGTAGTCAGTCGCCGCAGGGTCTTTTTTTGTGACTCAACAGAGGTGTCTTGGGCATTTCTAATTTTTTTTTTGGGCAGTGTGGCAGTTATGGAAAGATGAGGAACTCCATGAGCTATATAACAGCTACCTGTCCAGTTGGCTGGCAGCACCTTGTAAGCCTCTCGGCCACATACAAAATAGTGACCCTGTAGGGCCCAGTAAGGACTGTTTCTTAAGGGGATTCCTGGGATATTTAAGGCTGCTTTTTAAAACAGTTTTTATGCCCCTAAGGGGGCATCTTATCCTCCTGATTGGGTACAAGTGGGGGCGTTTTTAATTGTGCCATTCAAATTACACTCGCCATAGGGACCACTACAAACCCACCATTGGCTTGTTACATTGGAGATATTAACTGGATGGCAAGTTATATTTCCAAACCCCTCTTTTATGGTAAGATTATTTGTAAGAATTTTTCTAAAAGGGGAGGAATCATTACACCCACACTGTTGGCCTCCCCTGTTGGTCTTTATTTAATACTTATTAGCCCACTGTGTAATAACACAGGAGCTTTTTCCCACAGGACGCCCATAGTGATCAGATTGGTTTCGGGTAAAACATAGCACTCCCTCAGTGAGTACTGCAACTGAATACTCCCGGTCCTGATAGGTGGCTTGCTGTAAAGAGGTCTTATTCCAGAACGGCGAGCCCGTTCTTTCCTGCTCTTTGGTGGTGGCTAATTCTGCTAGGGTCAAGGGCAGCATGTCAAGGGGCATTCCCGTTTTGGGGGACAGTGGAGTTGGAGCACATACCCAGCAATCAATCTGGTTTGTTAAAGTAGCAACATGGTGCGCAAGCGAAACAAAGGAGTTATGCTCCCGATATGCACAATTTGGAAATACTAATACAGAGAATAACAACGTTACCCAATTAATTATTACCAGAGTTTTTTTAACCCAGGGCCTCCAGTACCTGGGTGGGCCCATTTTAGCATTAAGGTGCCTGCTATTTGTGTCTTTTAAACAGTAGCTTTAGCCCGAGATCGTCACTAGATGAGGAGTCAGCAGGTTGGATGGTCCACTGTCCTGCTGACGAGGGGGCGGTTACTGCCTTCAGACGAGAGTGATGGATTCAGTTTTTGTGTCCCTTGATCTTTGCCGCTGTATGGGAGATCAGCAGGACGGTATAGGGTCCTTTTCACTTTTCCTGGAGAGGCTCGTCTTTCCAGGTGCGAACAAGCACAGAGTCACCAGGCTGTAAGGAGTGGATGGGAGTGTCCAAGGGGAGAGGCTGGGAATCCTTGGTATACCTGTGAAGAGACAAGAGAACAGCAGACAGGGAACACATATACTGTGACAAAAAACCATTACCCAACTCCCATTCCCCTGACAGAACCGGGGTTCCATTCATAGGCCATGCCCTTCTAAACATAATTTTAAAGGGACTGAGCCCTAATTTACCCTTTGGGAGAACGTGGATACGGAGTAGGACGAGGGGCAAAGCATAAGGCCATCGCAGTGAGGCTTCTTGGCAAACTTTTCAGAGATGCCGTTTAAGGGTCTGATTGATATGCTCCTCTACACCACTGGCTTGTGGTCTCCAGGGCGTATGGAGTTTCCAGGGGATCTGTAAGGCATGTGAGATGCTTTGAATGATTTTTGACGTGAAGTGTGTCCCATTGTCAGATTCCATCCACAGGGGGAGTCCAAAGCGAGGACTGATCTCCTTAACAAACTTGAGGGCCACTGTTCTGGCAGTGCAGTTACGGCATGGGAAGGCTTCTGGCCATCCGCTGAACCGATCCACTATGACAAGGAGATATTTGAACCCTTGGGTCCGGGGAAACTCAGTAAAGTCTATTTGCCACACTTGTCCAGGACCCGGAGTGGGTTCTAGGGCAGCTGGTGGCACAGGATGTCCCGGTCGGGGGTTATTCTTTTGGCAGACTAAGCAGTCTGCTTGTACCTGGGCAGCCAGGGGTCGGAGTCCGGAAGTGATAAAGTATTTTCCCATTAGTTGGATAAGTGCTTCCCTGCCAACATGAGTGGTTTGATGTAGTTTCTGCAGCACTGGCCGGATTAGGCCCTTTGGTAAGAGGACCTTCCCTTCTGGGGAATGGAGCCATCCCTTCTTTTCCCGGAGACCGAGTTTGTCAGTTAACTGTCTCTCCTCCCCAGAGTACTGAGGGGTTGGAAGCTCCCCTACTGATGGGATAAGGGCATGCATATGGGCATTCTCAGTCTGAGGGGATGGCAGAGTGGCAGCATGCTTAGCCTCTCTATCTGCCCGGGCATTACCTCTGGCCACATCTTGATCCTCCCTTTGATGGGCTTTACAGTGTACCACCGCCACTTCCGAGGGAAGTTGTACGGCTTCTAGGAGCCGGAGGATTTGGGGCCCGTACTTGACTGGGGAGCCTTGGGCTGTCAGCATTCCCCTTTGCTTCTATAGGCCAGCATGAGCATGCAGCACACCAAAAGCATACTTTGAATCAGTAAAACTGTTGACCCACTTTTCTTTTGACAGTTCGAGTGCACGGGTCAGGGCTATTAGTTCGTCAAGCTGGGCAGAGGTCCCAGCAGGCAAACCTTCAGCTTCCACAGTGTCATGGAGGGTCACAACAGCATAACCCGCCCTCCTTTGTCCATCTATTACAGTACCATCAGTGTACCACTCATAATCTGCATTTGGGAGGGGTACATCATTTAAATCCGGACGGCTGGAGTACTGAACATTTATGATTTCTAAACAGTTATGTTTCTGTTCCTCTGCTTCTGGCAAGAGAGTGGCTGGGTTAAGGGAGGGGCAAGGCTGTAAGGTGACTTCAGAGTTCTCTAACAGCTTAGCCTGGTACCGAGCAATTCAAGCGTGGGTGAGCCAAAGCCCTCCCTTCGCATTCAATAAGGCTCAGACCATATGGGGAGTATAGATTTGCATAACCCCTCCTAATGTTAGCTTCTCGGCTTCCTCAAGCACTAGGGCAGTAGCTGCGACCGCCTGTAAACATGCCGGCCAACCCTTTGCAACCTGATCCAATTGCTTAGAAAAATAAGCCACGGGATGTCTCCATGCTCCTAACAGCTGTGTAAGCACTCCTAGGGCCACCGCCCTTCGTTCATGTACAACTGAAACGGCTTAGAGAGATCCGGCAGATCCAGAGCCGGGGCTTCCATCAGTTTTCTTTTCAGGATTTTAAATGCCCTGTCAGCCTCTGGGGTCCAATAGAAGGGGTCATGATCTTCTCCTTTTACACAGTCATACAGGGGTTTAGCCCACAGTCCAAACTCTGGGATCCAGATCCTGCAAAAGCCTGCCATACCCAGAAATGCCCTGAGCCGCTTACGATTACTTAGGGTAGGAACTTGACAGATAGCTTCCTTTCTTTTGCTTGAAAGCTGACACTCCCCTTGCCTTAGCGGTAACTTGATTCCTTTACCTTAGACAACAGAGTTTTCAGGAGGATATTACAGTTGTCCCGATCCGGCTTGTGACTATTGAGGCACTCCTCAAAGACTGATATAAACCTGCTTGGGTTTGTTGAGAATCCCCCAGCCTGTGTTTTAAAAGCTGCTAAGTCTATTGGATTGAATGGCACATGGGTGTAAACTTGCATAGTGGTAGCCTGACGTCCGTCTGCCCCTGGGCAAGCCACAACAGTCTCGGTAAGCAAAGGATAGAGTCCCACCGAGGGGGCAATTTCTGTAACCCAAGGCATCCTACCCTTATAAGGTGGGGGTGTGGGGGCCAAAGTGGACTCCAGCTCTGCCATTACAGTGGGGGTGGGGGTCTGGGGACTAACATTAGCTGCTACCAAACCAGTCAGAGTCAGATTACAGTGCTGTAAAATATCTGGTCGAGTACATAAAGTCAGAAACAAATGCGCATACATATGTTCATTCCATTTTTTTGTTTTTTGACAGAACAGGAGTAACTGAAGGATCATGTTGTAATTAATTGACCCTCCTGGTGGCCACCACTCATAGAATCATAGAATATCAGGGTTGGAAGGGACCTCAGAAGGTCATCTAGTCCAACCCCCTGCTCGAAGCAGGACCAATTCCCAGTTAAATCATCCCAGCCAGGGCTTTGTCAAGCCTGACCTTAAAAACCTCTAAGGAAGGAGATTCTACCACCTCCCTAGGTAACGCATTCCAGTGTTTCACCACCCTCATAGTGAAAAAGTTTTTCCTAATATCCAATCTAAACCTCCCCCAAACTCCCCTAAACTCCTGGTCCTCTAGTTGATATTGATGCCAGTCAACTGTACAGAATTGTTTTAATTGGCTTTTAGTCATTGGATCCGCACCAAATACCTTCCAGTTTGCTAGAATGCACTCTAGGGGCGTACACCGTGCCCTAACCCCTGAGCTCTGTCCCTGTCCCATACCTACAGGGTAACTCTGGGCGTCCCCAGGTTCCAACAGAGCATACAATCCGGATTTCAAAAGATTCCTACCTTATTCAAGGGACCAGTTCTTCACCGACGTCCACAACTGCAAGGGACCAGTTCTTTACTGTCGTCCACCACAACTGCTTCTCCACTATATGAGTGCGTTGCACCGTTGTGCCCTCCGGGGTCGATCAAATCACGTCTCCTCCGAGGCCCCCGATGAACTCACCAGTGCGCGCTGGGCGTTGGTTCTTGCCGCAATTCTTGACCTCCAGGAGGGGTCTGGGCAAGGCTAAATTGCAGCCTCTGCCCACCCAGGGACGCCAAAAGCTGTTGCCAGCACCCAGTGCCGAGAGGCTGAACAACAGCTTGAGTTGGTTCGCTACCCGGTGTGCTACACCCAATAATCACAATGGGGTGGAGAAGCAGAAAAGTTTATTTGAAGCTTCAAAAAGGTTCAGGGAGATTTGAATCTCAAATCCTGTACCCAGAGCAGGAAGTTACACAGGCTTTTATATATTCTTTTTTTTAGCATACTTATTTAATAGCAAGCTGCCCTAAGTATCCATATAGCTAGCCAATCCAGTTCCTAGCTAGTTCCCTGGTTTTTTGTATTATTTGTTAAACTATACACAAAGCTGCTTTATTCAGCATTGTTTTTTTATATTTTTTCTGTGTGGCCTTGCTTAGTTTTAGGCAGTTTGACTCTGCAACATAATGTTGCAGATTCTCAGCATAACTGCTGTGTGTGCCTCCAGGCGGGGGGGCCAAGGACACTTGGGCCTAGTACGCAGAGCTGCTGCGAGTGCCTCCAGGCGGGGGGGGGGGGGGTGCCAAGGACACCTGGGCCTAGTGCGAGGGGGCTTCATCGACACTCGTGGTCTTCCATCCCCTCGAGTTACCCAGTGGCCATGCCCCAGTGTCCCCAACACAATGACTCACTTGCACAAGGCCACACCAGGGGAATTGCTCAACCTTGCCTGGGGACTCAGCAATGCCCACCAGACATGCCTAGACTTGTGTTCTCCAAGCACATGGGACTGAGGGTATAAAACAGAACACAGGGGCCCCATGCTCCATGCTGGGTTTACAATGGCTCCAGTGGCTCCAGGGAGCTGGGCCCATGCTGAGAAGGGGCCCTGGCCTGCTCCGCTTGCACTGCACCCTGAGACCCCGCTGGCTCCCCCCAACCCCACTGTTTCCTCTTGGCCTGCCTGCCGGCTGGCTGAGAACTCATCTCTGCCCCCTAACTGCTCCACCCCCTGCTCCTCTCAGCCCCCTGGCTGGACTCCAGCACCTCCGGCTCTGGGCAGTCTCTGCTTCCCACCACCTGTGGGGCCCCACCTGTCTCCCTGGAGCTGAGCCACCTGACACTGGTGCAGAAGCCTGGCCAGTCTTGGCCAGGTGTGGGGGGAGACAGTGCAGAGGGCTTGGCTGGGCACCTCCAGGCAAGTGCGTCTTGAGGGAGCCCGGCCGGGGCTGGCCCTGGTCTGGCTGATCGTGCCACTCCAGAGGGGCCAGAGCGATTCCAGGCCCTGGGACCAGCCCCAGCTGTGCTGCCAGCTCAGCCCTGCATACACAGTCACCTCCCAGCAAGGCCAGTGAGTGTGGCCAGAAGACAGGGCTTGGGGGATAGGGTCTGTGGGGACTATGGCGGCGTGCTGGGTTGTGAAGGGCTGAGGAGGATCTGTGTGTGTTGGGGCACTAGGGAGTGGGGTTCTGTAAGGGATGCTGGGCAGTTGTGGTGGGGCTGTGGGCAGGGGTGGTGTTGTGCATGGTGCTGTGCATTTGTGGGTGGCTCTGGGGGAGCACTGGGCATAGTGGGTCTGGGAGGCCTCTGGCCATAGGGAGTTGGGGAGTGTTGGGTGGGAGGGCTGCATTGCGTGGGCCTGTCCCTGAGGGGAAGGGGCATCCTTGCAGCACAGGGCCTGGGAGGCCACTGTGCGTCTGGCAACTGCCAGTTTGTAAACAGTGCCCTCACATTGGGTGGAGCAGGGCCGCCCCTCCCATGCCATGCCTCATTGTCTCTGGCTGGCCCCTCGCTCCGGGGACTGACTTCCCCGTGCCATGCTCCATTGCCTCCACTGGGGTCCACAAATATGTTTGGAGGTAGGCCGACAAAAGGTTAATCCGGCCCTGCCTATGCTTGGTCTTTCTCCTGCCCCCACCTGTGTTGCAAGCAACAAAGACACTCAGAAGACTGAAGACTCCAACAGAGGAGACTGGCCCAGGTTTAAGGGACAAACCTGTATATTAAGGACTGCAAAATTCAGTGGGGTGAGAAAAACTGCTTAATCTAGATGTTGCCCAGTCTAATAGGGTTGAGAGTTTAGATTCCATGCTTTATATTTTATTTTATTTTGGTAACTAAGGGTATGTCTACACTTGCAGAGTTTTTGCACTGTAAGTTTCACTGGTGATAGGGAACCGGTGAAAGTAAAGCGCTGGTTTGTGTACTCACTTAATTCCTCAGGTGTCAGAGAGTGTTTACATTAGCAGCACTTCTATCCCCAATGAAAGTGGCGCTCTAAGGCAGCTATCCCACATTGCAGCTCTTTCCATTTTGATGGTCTTGTGGGAAGGTGGATGTGTGATTGCAGGGCATCCTGGGCCCCTGCACAGCCTCCTCTCCCCAAACACTGATCAGCTCCAGTAGCTCAGCATTGCTCCAAGCAGGGGATCGTTTGCTCTGTGGAATAGGCATTGTCACCTGGCCAGATGATAAATGAGTACTTGCCAAGAAAACAGGAAGGGGAATTTCAAAGTTCCTGAGGCTTTACAGGGGGAGGGGCAGATGTCTGTTTACCTGGCATCAGAGCAGTAGAATTGCTAGTCAGAGTGGTCACCTAGGCACTGTAGGATATCCTCAGGAGGCTGAAAGCTGTGTAAACAGGAAGAACATGTCTTCACTTATACATCACCGCAAAAGCATCACTGGTAAGAGCTGTACGCCTCTCATGGAGGTGGTCATTGCCAAGTGTAGATGCTCCCATGGTTTTTGGACAAAAAAAGGGACTTTTTCTGCTTTAAATGGCAAGTGTAGACATGCCCAAACTCTGACTTTTTGCCTATCACTTATCATAGAATCATAGAATATCATGGTTGGAAGGGACCTCAGGAGGTCATCTAGTCCAACCCCCTGCTCAAAGCAGGACCAATCCCCAATTTTTGGCCCAGATCCCTAAATACCCCCCTCAAGGATTGAACTCACAACTTTGGGTGTAGTAGGCCAATGCTCAAACCACTGAGCTATCTGTTAGGGGGCTTATTCCTTCACCCACTTACTTCCCTGGTCCTTCTCGCATGAACAGAGAGCAACAATACCCGAAGTCCGAAGGTGCAAACAATTCGATGTTTATTGGGGTGAACTTCCAGCAAGCTTAAATACAAGTTCCTTTTTTCCTTATTTTCGAATCCCAACTTACTTCCTGTTTGCCCCTAATTTATATAGTAATATTCTTAGCTATACCTTAACCAATCATTCTACTAAAATTTAACTAACCAATCCTAACATGGATTAGCTAACCAATTATATCCCACCACCTTAATTAGTTTACACCCAGCAAAATTAATTATACAGCAGACAGAAGCAATCACAGAACCAGACAGAGACCATGCCAATAAACAATAGCGAAGTGGGAACTATAATGACAAAACAATACAGAAGTGAGGATTTCACAACTACATCTGTAAAGACATAAGAGTTTCCCAGCTATGTCTATTGATAAGTGAGTTCTTACCAGACAGAAAACTATCAACCTCAATTTCCTTTTACAGCTTCTAGGCACTTCCCTTTCTCTGGAGGTGATAGGCACTATAAGGACAGGATTAAATTCCTAACAGCCCAATAGCACCTTATTTCAATGTGACTAGTTTGGAATGTGAGGATGTGACCATTCACTTCCCAGCTTATGGCTGCCTCTGTCGCTTAGCCAAAGGCCTTAGCCTAAGAACAGGGCCTCAGACTGTCACAGTAAGAGAAGGCCCTTACACTGGCAGACAGTGATTTTGATTCTTTCTTTTATACCTCTAACTAGCCAAGTGATAGGAATACACCTAAATTCTTAGAGTATAGGCCTTTACAGACAGGCCTGAATATCTATATCCTAACACTATCCCTCCCCCCTTTTTTATAAAAAGTGATTTTATAATCACTTAAAATCTATCTTTTGTAGTCAATACATTTGTTTTACTGTTTATCTTTACCAGTGAGTTTGCCTGAAGTGTGTGATAAATCTGCTCAAGTTTGCAAAGTCTAGTGTATATTGACTTTCGATTGATGAAGTGGTGAACCAATTAATAAATTTGCACTGCTCATCAATAGAGAAGTGGGGACCATAAAGACAAAACAATAAAGATTTCACACCCACAACTATTGATAAGTGATTCCTTGCCAGACAGAATGCCATCAAACAATGTTTTCTTTCAGAGTAACAGCCGTGTTAGTCTGTATTCGCAAAAAGAAAAGGAGGACTTGTGGCACCTTAGAGACTAACCAATTTATTAGAGCATAAGCTTTCGTGAGCTACAGCTCACTTCCTCAGATGCATATCGTGGAAACTGCAGCAGGCTTTATATATACACAGAGAATATGAAACAATACCTCCTCCCACCCCACTGTCCTGCTGGTAATAGCTTATCTAAAGTGATTTCCAGCACAAATCCAGGTTTTCTCACCCTCCACCCCCCCACACAAATTCACTCTCCTGCTGGTGATAGCCCATCCAAAGTGACAACTCTTTACACAATGTGCATGACAATCAAGCTGGGCTATTTCCTGCATAAATCCAGGTTCTCACATCCCCCCCACCCCCATACACACACAAACTCACTCTCCTGCTGGTAATAGCTCATCCAAACTGACCACTCTTCAAGTTAAAATCCAAGTTAAACCAGAACATCTGGGGGGGGGGGGTAGGAAAAAACAAGAGGAAACAGGCTACCTTGCATAATGACTTAGCCACTCCAAGTCTCTATTTAAGCCTAAATTAATAGTATCCAATTTGCAAATGAATTCCAATTCAGCAGTTTCTCGCTGGAGTCTGGATTTGAAGTTTTTTTGTTTTAAGATAGCGACCTTCATGTCTGTGATCGCGTGACCAGAGAGATTGAAGTGTTCTCCGACTGGTTTATGAATGTTATAATTCTTGACATCTGATTTGTGTCCATTTATTCTTTTACGTAGAGACTGTCCAGTTTGACCAATGTACATGGCAGAGGGGCATTGCTGGCACATGATGGCATATATCACATTGGTGGATGTGCAGGTGAACGAGCCTCTGATAGTGTGGCTGATGTTATTAGGCCCTGTGATGGTGTCCCCTGAATAGATATGTGGGCACAGTTGGCAACGGGCTTTGTTGCAAGGATAAGTTCCTGGGTTAGTGGTTCTGTTGTGTGGTATGTGGTTGTTGGTGAGTATTTGCTTCAGGTTGCGGGGCTGTCTGTAGGCAAGGACTGGCCTGTCTCCCAAGATTTGTGAGAGTGTTGGGTCATCCTTTAGGATAGGTTGTAGATCCTTAATAATGCGTTGGAGGGGTTTTAGTTGGGGGCTGAAGGTGACGGCTAGTGGCGTTCTGTTATTTTCTTTGTTAGGCCTGTCCTGTAGTAGGTAACTTCTGGGAACTCTTCTGGCTCTATCAATCTGTTTCTTTACTTCTGCAGGTGGGTATTGTAGTTGTAAGAAAGCTTGACAGAGATCTTGTAGGTGTTTGTCTCTGTCTGAGGGGTTGGAGCAAATGCGGTTGTATCGCAGAGCTTGGCTGTAGACGATGGATCGTGTGGTGTGGTCAGGGTGAAAGCTGGAGGCATGCAGGTAGGAATAGCGGTCAGTAGGTTTCCGGTATAGGGTGGTGTTTATGTGACCATTGTTTATTAGCACTGTAGTGTATTGTGTGGTGTGGTCAGGGTGAAAGCTGGAGGCATGCAGGTAGGAATAGCGGTCAGTAGGTTTCCGGTATCTTAAGATCTGTTTTTTTATCTGGTGATGGTGGGTGCTATTAGGACAGGATCACCTTCTTAACAGCCCAATATTACATTGTTTTACTGTATTTTAGATGGAACGTGAGGATATGACTTTGTGCTTCTTCGGTCATGGCTGGTGCTCTCCTAATACGGCTGCAGGAAAAGGCCTCACCCTTACAGTATAATGTGGACATAATATACTGTACACACCTGGCTTCTTCAGTTGTTATAACAACATCAGCTCCTCCTTCTTTGCAAAATACAGCAGTGTTGTCACCAAATTAAGCCTTCTCAGCAGACATGTGCTTATTCCTGCAGGGAAGAAGAGCCACTGGGTGAGCTGGCTGTGTTAAGATGACTGATTTCTTACATTTCCCTGCCTTGCAACCTGGTTGGCTCAGCTATCAAATGACTACACAGGAATGATCTGGAAGATGGATTGCCCACAACAAGAACTGCCTATGCAAAAAAAAAAAAAAAAAAGAAAGGCATGAGTATTAACTGCCATCACCCTACAGTTTCTGGAAAACTGATAGCTCTGCACATGTGCAGACACACAGCATCACAGAGTTATGAGTTGCAAACATCTTTCTTGCAGCCTTTCAGAATGTGTCCTCCAACCTTTGAGGCTATCACAATCATCAACTCATAAATATTGCTAAGGAAACTTAAGAAAGTTGTAAGAGACAATAGTCTGAAACCCACTAACAGTGCTTTGTTGTTCTGTGACTGAAGAGGTGTTAACAGGCCACTGAACATGAAAGGGTCTCTTACAATATGTGCAAAAAGAAAAGGAGTACTTGTGGCACCTTAGAGACTAACCAATTTATTTGAGCATGAGCTTTCGTGAGCTACAGCTCATTTCATCGATGCATACCGTGGAAACTGCAGAAGACATTATATACACACAGAGACCATGAAACAATACCTCCTCCCACCCCACTGTCCTGCTGGTAATAGCTTATCTAAAGTGATCATCAAGTTGGGCCATTTCCAGCACAAATCCAGGTTTTCTCACCCTCCGCCCCAAACTCACTCTCCTGCTGGTAATAGCCCATCCAAAGTGACCACTCTCTTCATAATGTGTATGATAATCAAGGTGGGCCATTTCCAACACAAATCCAGGTTTTCTCACCCCCCACCCCCCTCCAAAAACCACACACACAAACTCACTCTCCTGCTGGTAATAGCTCATCCAAAGTGACCACTCTCCCTACAATGTGCATGGTAATCAAGGTGGGCCATTTCCAGCACAAATCCAGGCTTTCTCACCCATCCCCCGCCCCGGAAACACACACACACACACACAAACTCTCCTGCTGGCAATAGCTCATCCAAACTGACCACTCTCCAAGTTTAAATCCAAGTTTAACCAGAAAGTCTGGGGGAGGGGAGGTTAGGAAAAAACAAGGGGAAATAGGCTACTTTGCATAATGACTTAGCCACTCCCAGTCTCTATTTAAGCCTAAATTAATAGTATCCAATTTGCAAATGAATTCCAATTCAGCAGTTTCTCGCTGGAGTCTGGATTTGAAGTTTTTTGTTTTAAGATAGCGACCTTCATGTCTGTGATTGCGTGACCAGAGAGATTGAAGTGTTCTCCGACTGGTTTATGAATGTTACAATTCTTGATGATATCTGATTTGTGTCCATTTATTCTTTTACGTAGAGACTGTCCAGTTTGACCAATGTAAATGGCAGAGGGGCATTGCTGGCACATGATGGCATATATCACATTGGTGGATGTGCAGGTGAACGAGCCTCTGATAGTGTGGCTGATGTTATTAGGCCCTGTGATGGTGTCCCCTGAATAGATATGTGGGCACAGTTGGCAACGGGCTTTGTTGCAAGGATAGGTTCCTGGGTTAGTGGTTCTGTTGTGTGGTATGTGGTTGTTGGTGAGTATTTGCTTCAGGTTGCGGGGCTGTCTGTAAGCAAGGACTGGCCTGTCTCCCAAGATTTGTGAGAGTGTTGGGTCATCCTTCAGGGTAGGTTGTAGATCCTTAATAATGCGTTGGAGGGGTTTTAGTTGGGGGCTGAAGGTGATGGCTAGTGGCGTTCTGTTATTTTCTTTGTTGGGCCTGTTCTGTAGTAGGTGACTTCTGGGAACTCTTCTGGCTCTGTCAATCTGTTTCTTCACTTCCGCAGGTGGGTATTGTAGTTGTAAGAAAGCTTGACAGAGATCTTGTAGGTGTTTGTCTCTGTCTGAGGGGTTGGAGCAAATGCGGTTGTATCGCAGAGCTTGGCTGTAGACGATGGATCGTGTGGTGTGGTCAGGGTGAAAGCTGGAGGCATGTAGGTAGGAATAGCGGTCAGTAGGTTTCCGGTATAGGGTGGTGTTTATGTGACCATTGTTTATTAGCACTGTAGTGTCCAGGAAGTGGATCTCTTGTGTGGACTGGACCAGGCTGAGGTTGATGGTGGGATGGAAATTGTTGAAATTATGGTGGAATTCCTCAAGGGCTTCTTTTCCATGGGTCCAGATGATGACGATGTCATCAATATAGCGCAAGTAGAATAGGGGCTTTAGGGGACGAGAGCTGAGGAAGCGTTGTTCTAAATCAGCCATAAAAATGTTGGCATACTGTGGGGCCATGCGGGTACCCATAGCAGTGCCGCTGATCTGAAGGTATACATTGTCCCCAAATGTAAAATAGTTATGGGTAAGGACAAAGTCACAACGTTCAGCCACGAGGTTAGCTGTGACATTATCGGGGATAGCGTTCTTGATGGCTTGTAGTCCATCTTTGTGTGGAATGTTGGTGTAGAGGGCTTCTACATCCATAGTGGCCAGGATGGTGTTATCAGGAAGACCACCGATGGATTGAAGTTTCCTCAGGAAGTCAGTGGTGTCTCGAAGGTAGCTGGGAGTGCTGGTAGCGTAGGGCCTGAGGAGGGAGTCTACATAGCCAGACAATCCTGCTGTCAGGGTGCCAATGCCTGAGATGATGGGGCGCCCAGGATTTCCAGGTTTATGGATCTTGTGTAGTAGATAGAATATCCCAGGTCGGGGTTCCAGGGGTGTGTCTGTGCGGATTTGATCTTGTGCTTTTTCAGGAAGTTTCTTGAGCAAATGCTGTAGTTGCTTTTGGTAACTCTCAGTGGGATCATAGGGTAATGGCTTGTAGAAACTTGTGTTGGAGAGCTGCCGAGCTGCCTCTTGTTCATATTCCGACCTATTCATGATGACAACAGCACCTCCTTTGTCAGCCTTTTTGATTATGATGTCAGAGTTGTTTCTGAGGCTGTGGATGGCATTGTGTTCCGCACGGCTGAGGTTATGGGGCAAGTGATGCTGCTTTTCCACAATTTCAGCCCGTGCATGTCTGCAGAAGCACTCTATGTAGAAGTCCAGTCTGCTGTTTCCAACTATACTCTCAGCCCAGCAGAAGCAGCTGTCCTATCTCGGGGCCTCTCCTTCTGCCCCTCCACCCCCACGAACATGATACAGTTCTGTGGTGACCTAGAATCCTATTTTCGACGTCTCCGACTCAAGGAATATTTCCAAAATACCTCTGAACAACATACTAATCCACAGAGGCCTCCCTACCAACACTACAAAAAGAAGGATTCTAGGTGGACTCCTCCTGAAGGAAATGGCCCACCTTTATTATCATACACATTGTGAAGAGAGTGGTCACTTTGGATGGGCTATTACCAGCAGGAGAGTGAGTTTTTGTGTGGGGGGGTGGAGGGTGAGAAAACCTGGATTTGTGCTGGAAATGGCCCAACTTGATGATCACTTTAGATAAGCTATTACCAGCAGGACAGTGGGGTGGGAGGAGGTATTGTTTCATGGTCTCTGTGTGTATATAATGTCTTCTGCAGTTTCCACGGTATGCATCGATGAAGTGAGCTGTAGCTCACGAAAGCTCATGCTCAAATAAATTGGTTAGTCTCTAAGGTGCCACAAGTACTCCTTTTCTTTTTGCGAATACAGACTAACACGGCTGTTACTCTGAAACCTGTTACAATATGTGCTAACTACTTATTTACAATAAAGAAATCCATTCTACCTTGTGTTTAGTAGAGAGACCTCCGACTGACCGATAGCAATCTGGTGTTGCAAGTTCCCATAGTGCAATCTATATTCGCTTCTCCACTGTCAGTGCAGCTTTCATTTTGGCAAGTTTGGCACACAGATCCAGGAATGTGGCCTTGTCCATCCAAAAGTTCTGCAGCCACTGCTCATCATCCCAAACCTGCATTACAATGTGATCCCATCAGTTGGTACTGGTTTCTCGGACCCAGAACTGGAGATCCACCATCTGCAGCTGCTCCGTGAATGCCACCAACAATTTTGAATTGGTTGTTGCTATATCCCACAGCAATCTGTTCTGGATGGAAATATCTCCACCATGTATATTCTTGCGGCTCAGTAAATACTGCAGGATCCTGCATCCTGGGCTTGCAATGCTCATGACAATAGTGCAGAGCCATGCAGGTTGCATGCTTCTGTCAGAGATGGCAGAGCATGAGGAGGGCCACATGGGTTTGTGGGATTTAGGAAAAAAGGTGCAAAAATTATGTATAATTGTACGTATGTGATACGTATAAAATTAGGGGATGGTGAACATTGCACTATGTAAAGTTGATCCCTTTGTGACCCATTTTGGCCCCAGCATGCATTGCCAAATCTCAAAAAATACAGTATGGTGACGAGTTGCACAGTGGGATACTTACACTATGCACCACACTGTGGATTGATACAAACTTTTCTGGTGAGTATGCTCAGCGCTGACACTAGGAGTCAAGTAGGCATGCACACATGTGACATACTAACTGTGGTGATTCTATAGTGATGTAAGTAAGTTTGTAGTTTGGATATGGTCTTAGCTATATGAAATATTTGGGAGAGGTAACAGGAAAAGTATGAGGATAGTCCAAGATTCACTCAGATGTTTAGGCTCCTGCTTTTGTGGAACTGGGCCTACTACACCTAAAGGCTCAGGAACAAAGAGGCACATAAAAAGAACCCAATATCATTTATTTCTTTATATATATATATATATAATTTAATGACTTGTGGGTGTATAACTCATGATTTTCAAATTCTTGTGGTTGTCAAGCTATCTTGGGGTTATAGATGTGTGTTCATTATGTTACGAGGACCAAAACTGTAACTGGGTTCAAAAAAGAATTAGATCAGTTCCTCACACTAGGTCCATCAATGGTTATTAGCCAAGATGATGAGGGATGCAACCCCATTCTCTGGATGTTCCTAATCACCCAATGATTGCCTGTTCTGGTCATTCCCTCTGGGGCACCTGGCAATGGCCACTGTAGGAAGACAGGATACTGGGCTAGATGGACCATTGGTCTTATCCACTGTCGCCGTTGTTATGTTCAGCAAAAGTTGTAGAAGATTTTTGCCCTTGGGAAGGATGTAACATGAGACAGTATAATGCTCTTATTGGATATTTGAGAATCAAGTTCTACACACAAGCAATGACATGTGAAAAAGCACTAAGGTCTGGATTGAGAGGCAAGATAACTGTAGCAAAAGGCAATCCCCATTGGTGGATCAAATGCAAACAAAGTTTTGACAACAGGTAAGGAAATCAGTCATACTGGAAGTCACATGACCCAACAGAATAAAAGTGTGCTATAAAAAAAAAAGAAAAAAAGTTAGAATTAAAAACTCCAAATTATAAATCACAGTCAAAACCATAGCAAGTGCTCTGCTAGAAACACAGATGGAATTGCTAAAACTACTAGCAACTATTTACTTATAAACATTTTTGATGAGCATTAGCTATTAAAATAAAAATAAATAGCACAATGACATGCATCTGCACAGTGATAACAAAGATAAATGGTGACGTGATCAGAGTAATAAGAGTAATAGAAACAACCTTTTAATAGGAGCAAAACTATAATTAAAATGGATTAATTATATTATTATTATATATTATTACAAGGAAGGGAGCACAACTCAGGGAATCACAGCAGGAGATAAGACAAATTTGTGAACTGCTGTGAGTCTTCATGTCAACATTAAGTGATAAGATAGTCTTTTAAATACTCAAAATGTGTGATACATAGTTTTTGAGGGGGTATATGTAAAATATTTCACTGCATCAAGTCTCCTGTAGCACCTCTGCACGTTATATCAGACAGAGAGGAGCTGCTCTGTCTAGGCACTGACAGTCTAGGAATTGGGATGCCTGTGCCTTTGAGAGCCCAGCCCTGGCAAGCCTGTGCTCTGGAAAGCTTGTGCTGAGAAGCAGGGCTGGCTCCAGGCCCCAGCATTCCAAACAGGTGCTTGGGGCGGCAGTGAGCAAGGGGCGGCAGTGTTTCCGCGGCAGCAGCAATTTGGCAGCAGCCCGCAGCCCCTCAGGCCCAATCAGCAGCAGCTTCTCCCCTTTGCCATCTGCAGCAGCAGTTTTTTTCACTGCTTGGGGTGGCAAAAACTGTAGAGTGGCCCTGCTGAGAAATAGTGTCCTGTGAGAGGGGAAGTAAAAAAGCCCCTCTGCCCCCTATCCCTATTTTTGCAAACATGACAGGTGGCTCACCCCACTGGGGTAACTGTTACCTCCTCTGTCCCTCCCTGTGTGGGGGTTTTGCGCTCTGCCACCGTCTGGCAGCATCTCCCACTGGGCTTAACCCCATCTATGGTTAGATCTATGGTTAGACATGATCAATGGCTCCATGTCTAGTTGGCAGCCGGTATCAAGTGGAGTGCCCCAAGGGTCGGTCCTGGGGCCGGTTTTATTCAATATCTTCATAAATGATCTGGAGGATGGTGTGGATTGCACTCTCAGCAAATTTGCGGATGATACTAAACTGGGAGGAGTGGTAGATACGCTGGAGGGGAGGGATAGGATACAGAAGGACCTAGACCAATTGGAAGACTGGGCCAAAAGGAATCTGATGAGGTTCAATAAGGATAAGTGCAGGGTCCTGCACTTAGGACGGAAGAACCCAATGCACAGCTACAGACTAGGGACCGAATGGCTAGGCAGCAGTTCTGCGGAAAAGGACCTAGGGGTGACAGTGGACGAGAAGCTGGATATGAGTCAGCAGTGTGCCCTTGTTGCCAAGAAGGCCAATGGCATTTTGGGATGTATAAGTAGGGGCATAGCGAGCAGATCGAGGGACGTGATCGTTCCCCTCTATTCGACATTGGTGAGGCCTCATCTGGAGTACTGTGTCCAGTTTTGGGCCCCACACTTCAAGAAGGATGTGGATAAATTGGAGAGAGTCCAGCGAAGGGCAACAAAAATGATTAGGGGACTGGAACACATGAGTTATGAGGAGAGGCTGAGGGAGCTGGGATTGTTTAGTCTGCAGAAGAGAAGAATGAGGGGGGATTTGATAGCTGCTTTCAACTACCTGAAAGGGGGTTCCAAAGAGGATGGCTCTAGACTGTTCTCAATGGTAGCAGATGACAGAACGAGGAGTAATGGTCTCAAGTTGCAGTGGGGGAGGTTTAGATTGGATATTAGGAAAAACTTTTTCACTAAGAGGGTGGTGAAACACTGGAATGCGTTACCTAGGGAGGTGGTAGAATCTCCTTCCTTAGAGGTTTTTAAGGTCAGGCTTGACAAAGCCCTGGCTGGGATGATTTAACTGGGAATTGGTCCTGCTTTGAGCAGGGGGTTGGACTAGATGACCTTCTGGGGTCCCTTCCAACCCTGATATTCTATGATTCTATGATCTCCTACCCCCGCTCCCTGAATTTGCCCCTCAGCCGCTCTGCTGCTACCAGGGGCGGCAAGTTATATGGGCCCGTGGTGCTCATGCTCCAGCAATATTCAGGGCCCGGGGGCCCGGCTCCACCAATGTTCAGGGCCTCGTCTCTCTCCCAGCTCCACCTGCTGCCCTCATGCGCCTCCCCCAAGTGTCCCTGCCTGCTCCCTGGGCAGCGGGCCCCCTGCAGATCCATGCTGCGTTCTGTGGCTCCTGGCATCAACTGCTGCCACAGGGTCCTAGCACCCCCCAACCACTAGTGCCAGGGCAGGCTGACCCTGCCCCTGCCCTTCCGCCTCAGATGGACCCTTCCCTTTTCCGGCAGGACCCTCCACCAGCACAGAGGGCCTCCCTGCCCGCAGTCACCACTCCTGCCCCACGCTGGGCAAGGGACAGCTCCATTCCCCACCCCCATAGGGGAGGCTATAGTGAGGGGCAGCAGCAGGGGAGGAGGCACATATATGAGGGCAGCCCACCCCCTGCACCCACCACAGGGGAGGCGAGAGGGCTTCTTGGACCTGAGAGGGGCCCTAGGAGCACATGCAGGGTCAGTGGTGTGGGGTGAGTGTGCTGCCAGGGTGGAGAGGGAGCCCCTCCCCCAGAGCTGCCGGTGGGAGGAGGGCTGGGGGGAGTCCTCTTCTCTGGCCCCAGCTGGGGACAGACTGCCTGCACCCCAAACTCCTAATCCCCGGCCCTGACCCACCCCAGAAACCACACCCCCGGCCAGAGCCCTCAGCTCCCCCCAATCCTCTGCCCCAGCCCTGAGCCCCCCTTCTGTACCATAAACCCCTCATCCCCGGCCCCACCCTGCAGCCCTCACTCCTGCACCTCACTCCTGCACTCAACCCTCTGCCCAAGCCCCTCCCACACCCCTCATCCCCAGCCGCACCCCAGGGCCCTCACATTTTTACGTTATTTTAAAAAACATACATCAGCTTACAAGGCAGGTGTGTGTGTGGGAGAGGACTCGGACCTTCTCTGGACACCATCAAAAATTATACAAACCTACCGCCCCTGCCTGCCACTACCTACAGCTGCTTGACCCCTAAGGCCAGTAAATTTCCACCCCCTGCTCTGACCATCCCCCACTCCGATTTGCTCCCTTTGCCCCTTTTTAAGCCCTCTAAAGAGCAGCCAGCAGAGTCCGAGTCCAAGTAAGGGCAGAATGAGGGCAACAACTTCAGCAGATGTTACTGAGCATGCTCAATGCAACCTAGATAGGAACTTCTGCCGAGGCATAATTTGCTACCAGTAGCAGTTACTGATACATAAGGTTGTTATTTGCGGATTTGTCCTAATTTGCTACCTCTCACCTTTAGCATCACCTGGTCCAGGGATAGCTAATTGTGACCAATGGGGGAAATTACATCTATCACAATTTGCTACATCTCACCTTTCCGGGCTTCTGGTACGGGGTAGTATATTGTGACAGATGGGGCATCTGTCATAAAGTTGCTACCTCTCACCTTGTAGGACTCTATGGATTGCATTTGGCCCATGGGCTCTACTTTGGCCATAATGGGCTGAACTAACTCTCCTTTATATGCAACAAAGTGTGTCTAAAGAAAAAACTTGACACTGTTGTGTGATAGAAGTATAAAGCCTTCAGCTTCCAAACAACCCTGCCTGGTGTACATATGTATCAATCACCTCTTCACAGAGTGAGGTCATGTAAACATCGTTTATTATGCAGCTTCATTTACAATGCTCTCATTATTAGGCCCCTGTTATAAATATAAGGGGAAGGGTAACCACCTTTCTGTATACAGTGCTATAAAATCCCTCCTGGCCAGAGGCAAAGCCCTTTTGTCTGTAAAAGGGTTAAGAAGCTCAGTTAGCCTGGCTGGCACCTGACCCAAAATGACCAATGAGGGGACAAGATACTTTCAAATCTGGAGGAGGGGGAAAAGGCTTTTCTCTGTCTTTGTGATACCTTTGTCCAGAACAGATCAAGGATGCAAGCCCTCCAACTCCTGTAAAGTTAGTAAGTAATCTAGCTAGAAAATGCATTAGGTTTTCTTTGTTTTGGCTTGTGAAATTTGCTGTGCTGAAGGAAATGTGTATTCCTGTTTTTGTGTCTTTTTGTAACTTAAGATTTTGCCTAGAGCGATTCTCTATGTTTTGAATCTGACTGCCTGTAAGCTTATCTTCCATTCTGATCTTACAGAGTTGTTCTCTTTTCTTTTTTTGTTCTTCTAATAAAGTTCCGATTTTTAAGAATCTGATTGGATTTTTGGGGTCTTAAAAATCCAAGGCTGGTTTGTGCTTATCTTGTTTATTCTCAAGCCTCCCCAGGGAAGGGGGTGTAAGGGCTTTGGGGAATATTTTGGGGAAATAGGAACTCCAAGTGGTCCCTTCCCTGTTCTATATCCAAATCACTTGGTGGTGGCAGCATACTGTTCAAGAACAAGGCAAAGTTTGTGCCTTGGGAAAGTTTTTAACCTAAGGTGGTAAAAATAAGCTTAGGGGGTCTTTCATGTGGGTCCCCACATCTGTACCCTAGAGTTCAGAGTGGGGAGGGAACCCTGACAACCCCCAATTCCATCATGTGCTCTGCCAAATGCAGATGAGTAAGCACTACGATTATGTCACGAAAGTCACAGAATCCATTGCTTCCAGTGACCTCCATGACAATGGGGACCCCCGCAGCTGACCAGCCAACCTGTAGAGTGAAAAACTGCTACCTGACTAAATTTGCTACATAAGGTGTACTGAGTATGCTCACACAAATTGAGCATGCTCAGTAACATATGATGAAGCCAGCAGTGGGGGACTTCTGCAGCAGCCCAGCCTCTGCAGGCCATGGGACACCCTGCAACTGACTGGCCACTGACACTGGTGGGGACTCCTGAGCTCTCCAGCCACCACCAGCAGGACCCCCCCCCCCCCCCCGCGGCTGCTTAGTCTCTGAATGCAGCCGCCCCCCCATGCCCCAGCATCTCCCAGGCGCCTCCGACGGTGGCAGAGGGACCCCAGAGCTGCTCAGCAGCTGCTAGAAGGGGCCACTCACAGCTCCCCAACATCCAGCAGCCCCCCTGCCCCAGCTCCAGCCCTGCAAGTCAATGGGGACCCTGCAGCTCCTAGCTGCTGCAGGCAGCGGGAGAGGGCAGGGTGCTGGATCCTCCTCCTTCCCCATTTTGTCAGGGATGTTTTTAGAAAAAGTCAGGGACAGGTCACAGCTTCCATGATTTTTTGTTTATTGCCCGTGATCTGTCCATGACTTTTACTAAAAATACCCATGACAAAATCACAGCCTTACAGATGAGCCATTTCACTGAATCAAGTCTCCTGTAGCATCTCAGTAGGTATCAGACAGAGAGGAGCTGCAGTGATTAGGCATTGGAATGCCTGTGCCTTTAAGAACCCAACCCTGGGAAGCCCAGTGCATGCTGAGAGTATGGGAAGCCTGTCCTGTGGGAAATAAAAAAGTCCTTCTGCCCCCCCACCCTATTTTTGCAAGCACTCATGTCTCAGTCCACCGGGGTAACTGTTACCCCCTCTGCCCCTGCCTGTGCCAGAATTTTGCCCTCTGTCACCACCTAACCCTGGGCCTAACCCTGGCTCCTCTCTCCCCCACCCTGTCCCTGATTTTGCCCCTCACCCCCTATCCTTACCCTGCCTCTAGCTGCCTGAAGCTCTGGCCAGTCATTTTCCACCCCCCACTCAGACCCTGGCCACCCCCTCCTCCCATTTGCCCCCTTTGCCCTTTTTTAATCCCTGTTAAAAGCAGTCAGTAGAATCTGGTGCCAGGTAAGGGCATTGGCTTCAGCAGATGTTACGGAGCATGCTCAGATCATGCGAGTGTGTTACACTACACAACAGCTCCCACTCCCCTCTGTCCCCCCAGGTCTCGCTGTCCCACCTCTTCCCATGGCACGAGCTGGCTTCACATGCCCTGCAAACAATGGGAGCTGGTGGCAGCTTTCATAGAACATCAGGGTTGGAAGAGACCTCAGGAGGTCATCTAGTCCAACCCCCTGCTCAAAGCAGGATCAACCCCAACTAAATCATCCCAGCCAAGGCTTTTATCAAGCCTGACCTTAAAAACCTCTAAGGATGGAGATTCCACCACCTCCCTAGGTAACGCATTCCAGTGCTTCACCACCCTCCTAGTGAAATAGTCTTTACTCATATCCAACCTAGACCTCCCCCACTGCAACTTGAGACCATTGCTTCTTATTCTGTAATCTGCCACCACTGAGAACAGCCTAGCTCCATCCTCTTTGGAACCCCACTTCAGGTAATCGAAGGCTGCTATCAAATCCCCCCTCACTCTTCTCTTCTGCAGACTAAATAACCCCAGTTCCCTCAGCCTCTCCTCGTAAGTCATGTGCCCCAGCCCCCTAATCATTTTTACAGCCCTCCGCTGGACTCCAATTTGCTCACATCCCTTCTGCAGTGGCGGGGGGGGGGGGGGACCAAAACTGGAAGCAATACTCCAGGTGTGGCCTCACCAGTGCCAAATAGAGAAGAATAATCACTTCCCTTGGTCTGCTGGCAATGCTCCTACTAATACAGCCCAATATGCCATTGGCCTTCTTGGCAAAAAGGGCACACTGCTGACTCATATCCAGCTTCTTATCCACTGTAATCTCCAGGTTCTTTTCTGCAGAACTGCTGCTTAGCCAGACGGTTCCCAGCCTGTAGCGGTGCATGGGATTCTTCCTTCCTAAGTGCAGAACTCTGCACTTGTCCTTGTTGAACCTCATCAGATTTCTTTTGGCCCAATCCTCCAAATTGTCTAAGTCACTCTGGACCCTATCCTTACCCTCCAGCGTATCTACCTCTCCCCATAGCTAAGTGTCATCTGTGACCTTGCTGAGGGTGCAATTAATCCCATCATCCAGATCATTAATAAAGATGTTGAACAAAACCAGCCCCAGGACTGACCCCTGGGGCACTCCACTTGATACCGGCTCCCAACTAGACATCGAGCCATTAATCACTACCCATTGAGCCCGACAACCTAGCCAGCTTTCTATCCACTGTCACAGGGTAAGGCCAGATGGCTACAGGAGAGCGTTCCCATTGGGATCCACGAAGTGGTCGGGTGAAAGCTTGCTCACTGCTAAAGGATCCCCCCACCAGCCTAATGGGGGGATCCACAGGACCTGGAAGCCAAGTGATTTTGGGGGACAACTAATAAAATAACAGAAACTGGAGTGCAGTCAAAGGGTCAAACAAAGGGACACCGAGCAGAGAACCCTCGACAGCACCCACTGCTCCTCGAAAGCGTCAAGGGAGTCAGTGGACACCACCCAGAGGAACTCTGCCTGGATGCGTGAATGGACGGACGATCAGAAATAGGCTTTACAGTCACAGGAGACTCCATCGGCCAACCTCCTCTCCCTGGTTTTATAGATGGCCATTTTAGCCAGGTCCAGGAGGAGGTTGACCAGGAGGTCCCCTGGCTTTGTGGGGCCTCGGATAGGGAGTGCATAGATAAGGAGGTGAGGGGAACTTAACAAAATATTTGTGAGGAGCCAGAACCTGGTGCAGTCCAAGTAAACAGAAGGAGCAGGTGTCCGGGACAGGGGTAAACCACGCCAAGTACATGTCCGTGCTCACAGCCCCATGAAGGAGCCGCCAACTGATATTCCCGGAGGGCTTCAGGACCAGGGTGGAGTATAGGCTGGCCCACCGGGGCTCCTCACCCTCTAGAGGTGGCAGGAGGTCCTGCCACTTTGTGTCGGGGCAGGACGCAAGGGTGAGGAAGTGAAGGGTGTGTAGCACGAGCGTGTATAGATATTTCCTTGGCGTGGTCTGGAAATGAACCGGCTGCAAGTCATGCAGCCGGCTCACGGTGAAGGGACGGGGGCAGGGTGGTTGGGTTCATGGGACAGGGTCCCTAAGAAAAGGTCCAGAGGGCCTGGGCTGGAGGGTGGGTGGGGCGTGCCCTCTCCCAGGACCCAGTTGAGGTAGGCCTGAGCAGCAGGCGGTTAAGTAGCCCTCACCTCCTGAAGTACGTGCCGGGGGAGTACGAGGTCTGGAGAGCCCCATGCATCGAGTGAGCGTCAGGGGATCCAGCCAGTCTCCCCGGTCGTAGTCCAGGAGGTCTCTGACTCTGGTGGCTTCTGCCAGGACCAACCTCTGGCGCACCGAGCGGGACTCTGCCACCTGCACACAGAGCTGGGGGTTGTGTAGCAGGGGCTCCGCAAGGAGATCTGACCCCTCAGTGGCCACCACGGACCTGGTTGCCGAGAACAGTTTCCAAAGTCTGGAGGAGGTCCTGGTAGAAGACCGGCAGCCTGGAGAGGTCTCGTGGAAGACCTCTCGGATGGAGATAAGGAGCTGCTGGTCATACTGGAGCCCTCGGAAATGGCTCAGGAAGGCGTGCACCAGTACTCCCCCCACTACCTGCACCATAAAGGAGCCTCTGCAGGGCCTGGAGGCAGAAGACATGGACCTGAGTGCACAGGCACTTCAGGCCCTGCCCTCCCTCCTCCAGGGGCAGGCGGAGGACCCCTGCAGAGACCCAGTGCATCCTTGGCCAAAAGAACTCCAGAATCGCCTTCTGGAGCTTCGCCAGGAAACCTGGGGCCGGGACCAGGGTGTTCAGCCAGTAACAGAGCATGGACAGGACTAGGTGATTGAGCACCAGTGCCCTCCCTTGAAGGGAGAGGCACCGGAGTAGTCCTGTCCATATCTGGAGCCGCTCTATCACCCTTTCCTCTAAACCATGCCATTTCTCTGGCGGAGACAGATGCATGGCAGAAAGGTAAATGCCGAGATAGAGCAGTGAACCCGTGCTCCACCGGATGGCCTGAAGCGCAGGTGGGAGGGAGCTCACCTGCCAGCCATCCCTGACCACCAGGCCAGAGCTCTTGACCCAGTTGACCCAGGTGGAGAATGCTGCCGAGTAGATGGCCTGGCAAGCCTCCACCTGTGCCAAGTCGCCTGGGTCCTGGACCATGAGGCGCACATCGGCGGCGTACACTGACAGGACCAGCCACAGCTCCAGCTCTTGCAGCACCAACCCCATCCATCTCCAATGGAGGAGAGAGAGGAAGGGCTCAATCGCTGGAACATACAGCTGGCCCAAGAGGGGGCACCCCTGTCATACTCCCTGCCAGAAGCTGACCGGTTCGGTCAGGGTCCATTTGAGCCTGACCAGACACTCTGCGGAGGCATACAGCACCTGGAGAAAACTCACATACTGGGGTCTGAAGTCAAACGCTCTCAGAGTGCCCAGGAAATACCCATGGTCCACTGTCGAATGCCTTCTCCTGATCCAGGGACAGGAGGGTGAACGACAGACCATCCTACACCCAAGCTTCAGGAGATCCCAGACTAGACACAGGTTATCAAAGATGGTACGGCCTGGGACAGTGTAGGTCTGGTCTGGGTAGACCACGTCCACCAGCACAGACCCCAGCCGCAGCAAGATGGCCTTCGCTATGACTTTGTAGTCCGTGCGAGGAGCGAGACGGGACTCCAATTCTGTAACTTGCAGAGGTCCCCCTTCTTTGGCAATAAGGTGAGCATGACTCACCTGCATGAGAGAGGGAGGACCCCGCTCTCCAAAGACTCAGCCCATACAGTGACTAGGTCTGGGCCGAGGACGTCCTAGAACACATGGTAGAACTCCACGGTCAGCCCGTCCATGCCTGGAGATCTGGTGGGCATGCTGCAGAGGGCTTCTGAGAACTCGGCTAGAGTGAGAGGCAGCTCTAGCCGGTCTCGGTCACCCACGCTGACTGTAGGGAGGTCGTCCCAGAGCACTCTGCAAGTGTTAGGATCAGTCCGATCCAGGGAGAAAAGGCCTGTGTAGAAGGTCCTGGCTCTCTCGCACATCTCCACCGGATCTGTGAGGGGGTTGCCATCCTCTGTCAGGAGGCAGATGACGTGTTTCTTGGCCCTCCTCTTTTTCTCCAGGGTGTAGAAGAAGTAGGAGCTGTGATCCATCTCCTGAAGGAGGCGGATGCGGGATCAAACAAAGGCACCCTGGGACCGATGGTCTTTGAGGGCCCGGAGCTTCTCCCGGCACGCTCTGCAGAGGGATGGATCCTCAGGGCTGGCGGCCAGATGCCTCACCAGTTCTAAGACCTCCCACTCCAACTGCTCTATTGCCACATCCCTCCATCGGCTGGTGCCCCGGGTGTAATTGTGGCAGAAGAGCCTTCCGCACATCCCACCACCGCCACGCTGAGGGGAAGGTGCCCCTCGGCCGCCACCAGGCCAGCCAGAACTCCTGGAAGGACACCACAAAGCCCACATCCTCCAACAAGCTGTTGTTAAAATGCCAATAGGCCAGCCCTGGCATCTCCGCATAGAGAGAGGCCGTCACAGTGGCCAGATAGTGATCCAAAAATGGGGCCTGCCGGATGCTGGAGGAGTGGGCCCGTGAAAGGTGGACACATGACAAGTAGATGTGGTCATACCGGGAGCGGCACGACCAATGGACCTCCACCGGGACAAAGGTGAACGTCGAGATGTCGTCTGGATGGTGGTCGCGCCAGACGTCCAGCAGGGAGTGATGTTCGACAATCTTCCGGAGGAAGTCCACGGCGGCCGGGCTCTGCTCAGTCCCCGAGCGGTCCCGCTCCTCGAGGGTGGCGTTAAAGTCCCCACCCAGGACCAGGCACTCGGGAGGCTCCAAGGAGCCAAGGCAGGCAGACGCCTGCTGATAGAAATGCAGCCGCTCCGGGTCTGATGTCGGGACATGGACGTTAATGAGGTTGACCACGAGCCCCTCCATGTGGACCTGGAGGTACAGCAGGCAGCCCGGCACAGGCTGGCCCACCCCCAGCACCTCGGGCAGTAGGTCAGGGGAGAACAGGGTAGTCACTCCAGCTGTACGAACTGTGAGATAGCTAAAGTAGACCCTGTCCCCCCACTCCAGCCAGCAGCTATCTTCGGTGACTGGATCCGTATGGGTCTCCTGCAGGAAAACCACAAAGTACCCCCCCTCCCGAAGGAAGGAGAGCATCTGGCATCTGTGGAGACCCATCTTACAGCCTTGGGTATTCAATGTTGCAAAGATGATGGGTGCCATGAGGAGGGTGGGGGGATCCTCGCCGGCAGGGACTCTCACGGTCCCCATTGGGCTGCGCATCAAATAGTGACCTACTCCGTAGGTGAGCAAGGCGTCATGGAAGCTGCGGACCCGCTGGTAGGCCATGGCAGCCTACTTCCTGGTCCTTTTACCCTCCCTCATAAGGGCTCTCGCAGCCAGGAGGATTTGATGAAAATCCCCCCCCCCATCACTGGAGAGCAAGCTGCACCTTATTGCAGGAGCCACGGATGTCTTCCAGAAACTCCCACAGCTCCTTTCACAGCATTTGGGAGGGTGGGATCACTGGACCCAGGCAATCCTCCAGCGGGGCCTCTGGCACAGCCCATGGCCCACTGAGACAGGCAGGCAAAAGGCAGACCCCCCGACGTGGCACCTGATAGGCTGGCACCACATGGCCCACCTCAGACCCCGGCTCAATGGAGGGCGGCAGAGGGAAGATAGCAGCCCCTAATGGGTCAGGACAGGGGAACATGAAGACCGCTTCCCGGGGGTCATGCTCTGGGAGAGGGAAGGAGATGGCCCCAGAGGTGGCAATGGCATCACGGGAAGTGAAGGGGATAGGAACAGGGTTGTTATCAGGGGCAGGGCAGGGGTCAGGGAGAGGGGCAGGGGCGGGACCCTGGGCCCCAGTAGCCAGGCTGCTGGGAGGTGGCCCCTTTCGGTCGGGCTCAGGGGTCTGAGGAGTTGGGAAGGGGGCCTTCTGTGATGCCGGGCTCAGGCTCTTTGGTGGGTGTGACAGCCACGGCATCAGGAGGTGGACGATATTCGGTGAGGCCCCCGTCCAGGAAGGAGGTCAGTTGCCCCTCACCAATGAGGGATGCTCCTGGTGACTTGGGTCCTGGCCGCGAGACATTGACTCAGTAGGCCGTCAGCGGGGTGCCACCTGTGGCTGGGCAGATGGAAGAATCCAGGGGGTCCTCGGAGGCGGGAGCGGAAGCAGCGGTTAGGGGGGAGGGAACATGGGGAAAGGGGGGCTGGGGTGAGGTTGCTCAGGTCGAGGCCCGCTGGCAGAGGGTCGTCCTCCCCCTGGGTGACCGGGGTCAGACCCAGGGCCTCGATCTCCTCGTAGATGGAAGGAAGATTGCCTTCCACCACCCCAGAGTTCTCCCCGCTAGCGCCTGAAGTGACGATCGCCTTGGGGCTTGCAGGGGCTTCAGAAGTTAAGGGGGCAGGAGGGGCTCCATCGGGGTCCTCCGTGGGAAGAGACTCCAGTGGAGGGGCGGCGCTTCTCCCCAGTGCTGCCACGTCTTCCCCAGTTGGCACCAGTGGATGGAACACACCCGTGGGCAAAGCAGAAGGCTCGGCATCAGTGCCCCCCTTTCTGGGCAATCCTGGGGGACCTCTGCATCGGATGGGAGGAGCGGAGCTCGAGCCTTCTGCTTGCCCCACTTCCCCTGTACTAGGGCCCAGCCCTCCATGGCATCATCTGGGGGCTGGCTAACAGGGGTTGGGTCAGGGGTGATGGCTCAGGGACTCAGAGGTAGCAGTGGAGCAGCAGGAGGGAGGGAAGATTCCCCCTGGGGTAGGCCCTCTCCCATGCCTGGCAGTATCCCTGCTGCACCCTCCTCCACAGGCCCCGCCAGATTGCAAGCAGCGGAGGCACGGCTCTGCCGCTCTTCTGGGCGCACTGGGGGAGGTGCCCCGTGGGCCCGAGCAGGAGTGGTGGTGGGCTGGAAAGGAGGAGAGGCAGCTCTGGGCGCCAGGCAGGCAGGGGCGCCGGCAGGGCCGGTGCCCTGCTGGGGTTTGGGGGACCTGGATGCCCCTCCTTGCCAGGCCAGGAGGCAGTCCCTCTGGACGTGCCCCATCGCCCGGCACTGATAGCACCGGGCCTCCCCTGTGGAATAAGGCATCCGATAACAGGCCCCCTGGTAGGGAACCAGGAAGGACCCCTTTAGAGTCTCTCCGTCCCACACCGCCGGCGGCAGTTGAAGCTGTACCTGTCAGCAGAACGAGAGGACATGATGGAGGGCGGGGTCTTTGCAGCCCAGTAGGAGAGGGCTGACAACGGAGATGGGTTTCCCCAGGGTAGAGAGGGCAGGTAATAGGGCAGCACTGGGAAGGAAGGGAGGGAGGGAGGGACGGACGGACGTCAGGACCAGATGGACACCCAGGTCCTCTAGCGGCTCAAGAGGGATGAACACCCCCCACACTGCCAGGCCCTTCTCAACTGCCTCCTGGGCGGTGGCCTCCGATGCTAGAAAGAACACGACCTTTCTGTACATTTTGGAGGTCGCCACAGCGGCCATGGGCCCCACCACCCTCGCCAATGCCCACACGTAGGTTTCTACATGGGGCGAGGTGGGCACCAGGAGGCAACAGATGCTGTGCTTCCTGGTCAAGGTGGGCCACTATAGATGGTAGCGGAGGCGGTAGTCAGAGGAGATGATGTAGCGGCAGGTGTGGGGAGGTCTGCCGCCACTTGGGCGTACACCTTGGGGGCCGGGGCACCCGCAGAGCTGGTGGAGGGAGCATAGGGTAGGGACACTGCAGCCGGTGACGGGGCCACGGCAGTGGGGGCAGCCCCTACCATGGAGAGCCTTGTTTTTGTGGTGGGGCCCTTACCCTTCTTCTTGACCTGGTCCTTCCCACCGGCTGTGGGGGGCTCCCCCAGAATCAGAGGGGGTGAGGGACATGGCAGCAGCTGGGACGATAGCAGGTGGTTCAGCAGCAGGGGTTGAGGTAGAGCCTAGGCAGGGCAGCTGAGTCTGCTGGAGGGGTCCCACCCGCCTTGTCCCACACCATAATGAGCAGGGAGGGGGAAAAACACCAGAAAGAGGAGGGGAAAAGGGAAGCAGGTCGATCACTCCTCCTGGCTAAGCTCCACCACAAGAGCACAGTTCAAAAGATACTCAGTCCTTGATGGCTCCCTCCACAGTGGTCTGCAGAGTCTCTGCACACTCCCCCAGTAGCTGATCGTCCTCTTCGTCTTCCTCCTGAGGCTCCAGCAGCTTCTAGGCAGCAAACACCACAGCAGCAACTCCAGGCATCAGTCCGGTGATCTAGGCAGGCAGAAAGGACCCCACTCAGGTGGTGGTGATGGTGTCCACAGCAGCAGCTGGGGCTGGAGCAGGGGTCCCTCACTCCCCTTCTCTGGGGAGCAGGCCAGGAGGCCCCAAGGGGCTGCTGTAGGAGCAGCAGCAACTGTAGGGTGTGGGGGTGGTTCACCAGCCAGCAACCAGGTAACAGAGAAGCGGGGGGAGGGGGTGTCTGGCCTAGCCAGGGGAGCAGGGAGAGCCCAGGGCCTAGTAGCAGAAACAGTAGCCCTCTACCTCCCTCCAGGCCAGAGGGCAGATGTATTAGTCCCAGATTAAGTAGATCCCTTTTCCCTGGGTAAGGTAACAGGGGCAGTTCCAGAACAAGCAGGAACTTGCTGGAACCAATTGTAACCCTTCTGCCTGTCAGAGTTGGCAGCAACAAGGGCCGGGTTCAGTATCTAGGGGATCCATTCCAATAACACAATGCAAACCGGCTCAAGCCCCCACCCAGTGACCTGGGACAAATATACACCACCCCCGCTGGGCGCCTCCAAGACGCAATACTTCCCCTCTCGCAAGCACAGAGTCTGAGTGTAGCAAAAAGCCTTTTAATAACAGAGAGAAACAAGGTGGCATTATGTTGGGGAAACACCACCAACAGGATTCATAACACAACCCATGAGCAAAAACCCACCCCAAGCAAATTGGGGCGTGTCCTTTCCCTTTGGTTCTTGAGTCCAGCAACCCCAAATCACCCAAAGTCCCAAAAGTCCAGTGGCCCAAAAGTCTCTGTCCCTGGTCAGGGCAACCCCAGAGTTCAAAAGTTTATCTGCAGAGCTTTACCTCCCAACCTGGGTGGAGATGGGGCAGGGGAGGGGGGGGGGAAGAGAGAGAGAGAGGTAAGGGGCACCTTACATGATCTGAAGCTGACCGCCCCACAGCTCCATAGGCCTTCGCTCCACTCGCCACCCCACGAACTGCTTCACTCGGCTCCGCTCCGTGTCCCACAAGCAGTTCCCGCCGTCCCACAAACTGCTCCACCAGCTGGTCCACGAACTGCTCTGCTCCACGTCCTACAAGCAGCTCTCACGGTCCTATGAACTGCTCCTCCAGCCTGTCCACAAGGCACTCCAGCCGTCCCGCAAACTGCTCCACAATATATCTTCAGGCTCCTCCACTACTTAACACAACGCTCAGTGATTTCAGCTCTTAGGTGAATTCAGCTTGTAGTAGGGGAGCCTCAGTGCTGGTGCACCATTAGCCCAAAGTGAGCTCAGCAGCCTGTAACTAGACTCCTAATAAAATCAAAATTAGCTCTGATATTCCACAGTGGAGAGAGGGGGAAGTACAATTAACATGTAAAGCCCTCACCAAGAGGCCCATACCACCAAGTATTAATACTTGTCCCCAGCCCCTCTCAGTTCACAGAGTTTTGGAACCCATGTCCCTTGCCTAGAGAGTGCTGCTTAGTTGATGGCGAGTCCCTCCATCATAACAAAAGGCCCAGTACAGTTCCAAGCACAGTTCCCATAGTCAGGGTAATAACAATTTATTCTTCCTGCCCCAATAACAGAGGCACTGGGGATCCCACAGCAGCCAAAGTGACTATTTGGGCAGCTATGGGCTCATGCTAGGCGGGGTGGGTGTGCCTATGCAAATGAGATCAGCCCCTGAAGTTCTTTTCCACAGCTTGCCACACCTCACCACCAGATGTCAGGGTGGAGTTCATCCTGACTCTGCTTACACAATTAAGGCAGACAGGGTAAGTAGGACACCTGGAGCCAATTAAGAAGAAACTGCGAGAATCAATTAGGACAGGCTGGCTAATCAGGGGTGGAACTGAGAGTAGAGGGCGGGCCTGGGTTCCCCCCAAACCTCCCAACTCCTGATCAGGCTCAGGAGGAGTTGACCTGGACTGTGGGTTTGCTAGAGGAGGAGGTCTCTGGGCTGTTCCCTGACCCACATGGTGGATCAGCAGAGACTGTGAGGATTGTTTGCCTCCCTTTTCCCCCTAGCCAGTGATGAGGTTATCTGAGTAAAACAGCAGATTTGGCCACCTTTGTGGCTCAAATTGAAGGCTGTCATGAATCTCTGAGGTGAGCAAATCTACCAATAAGCGCAGGACCCACCAAGGTAGAGGAGGAACTTTGTCATACCAACTTATAGTCCATTCATCCAATCCATACTTTTTAAAACTTTCTAGCAAGAATACTGTGGGAGACTGTATCAAAAGCTTTGCTAAAGTCAAGATATATCATCATCCTCTGCTGTCCCCATATCCACAGAGTCCATTATCCCTTCATAGAAGGCAATCAGGTTGGTTAGGCATAACTTGCCCTTGGTGAATTCATGTTGACTGTTCCTGATCTCCTTCCTCTCTTCCAAGTGCTTCAAAATGGATTCCCTGAGGACCTACTCCATGATTTTTGCCAGGGACTTTCCTGGGCACAGGGCAGGGAATGAGAGCAGCCAGGGTGGAACTGGGAGGCACTGCTTGGGGTGGGGGGGGCATGGGAAGGTCTCTCTTACCTTCCCTCCAAGCGGTGTCTTCCCTGAAAGCAGGGGCTGGGGCCTGGGAAGGGGAGTCCTGGCCAGGCTTGGGTCTCTGCACTGGGAGAGGCTCCTGGGGAGCGGCAGAACTGTTACTGCTCAAGATTCACCCACTCCTGGCTGGAGCCAGGGCTCCAGGGTCCCCAGCAGCTGGGGCTTGGGGAATCTTGTAAGGCGCATAGGTCCCCCACAGCACCCCAGCGTAACTGCAGCAAATGCGATTCCCTACCAGAACTGAGTGACCCCAGTGATCCTCCCAGAGCTGCATCCCAGCTACTCCTGCGTCCTAGTGGTCAAGGGATTGCACTGCAGCCCCCCTGCCCCAGACCCTGCCTCCTGGGGCCCCACATCCCATGGGCACAGGCAGCTTCCCTTAGTATTAAGGGGGCATCGTGCATAGAAGCCACCACGTCAATGAAGAAAGCATACATCCAGATCCCAGCCAGAGGGGAAAAGAGGTCTTCTATGGAGACTGGGGATTGTTCCATAGAGTCTCCAGTATCAACAGGGACACTGAGGTAATGGGTCCTTGTCCTAGAGACGCCGCCCAGAACTGGGAGCAGCAGGAGACACATTTCTCGGTGACACTGGCTCTGTGTGTGATTCCCTCTGGTGAGAGATTGGCACAGGGAGCAATTTGTCAGAGATGGTCTCTTGTCTCCACACCAGACTCCCTGGATACTAGACCTGGGCTGGAGCTACAAGTTCTGCTCCCCTAACTCAGGCCATGTAGCTGTCAGTGCTTTGCCACCAGATTCCTCTGGTTATTTGTAAGGCTGGATTAACCCACCACTGGGCTCTAAGCAAATCTCTCTCATGTCTGCCCCCCAGTCCAGTTTCCCTCTTTCCCTCTCCTGGCTGGCTCCCCCATGTGGGCACTGACAGCAGCAACCCCCCATGCCAAGTCTGGATGTAAATGGTGAAGCACTAACTGGTCTGGTTCTGGGACTGGAACTCTGCCCACTCAGGATAGGCCCCAGTGTCCCACCCCCACTATGACAGTGGGGGTTGGTGGGCCCTCTGGGGCCAAAATTGAATGAGTAGCATTGTGCCATGTGGGTCACAGCACCAATTTTGGCCTTGCGCCCCTTCCAAAATGGGGCATGGGCCAAGGACAAACCTGAGTAGACAGTGGGGCTGCCACATGTGAGATAAGGAAGGGAAAACTTAGTTTGAGGTGCATGCTGGGGCAGTCAAACTAGATGATCATGATGGTCCCTCTGCCCTTAAAGTCTATGAGTCTGAGACATGGGATGGTGACATTTGAGTTTTCACTGTTATTAAGCTTTGACATTTAGAATCTCGGTGTCTAATGACATGAAATAATGTATGTGGGGGTGAGAATTGTCTGACAACCCCCCAGAATTTTCCACAACTGTGAAAATTTAAATAGATTAAAACCCACTCAAAATCCATATTTATGGGCAATGGTGAAGATTTACATTGACAAAAAATTATAAAAACCCTCTTAAAAATAAACATCAATATTATCCATCAAAACTATTTAAAAAGTAACAATTGACTTTTACCAAGCCTATTCCTAGCTCAGTGGTTAGAGCTCTCCTGAGATATGTGAGACTTTTGTTCAGATTCTTCTCCCCATGAGAGAGAGAGGGGGAAATTGAATCCTGGTCTCCCACCTCCTGGTTGAGTACTTTAAATGTTATAAGTAGAACATATAGGGTACGCTGCCTATACCCTACTGAGAGCTCAAGGCATGACCCAATCAATTTAGGCACCCCCACACTTTCCCTTCTGAGGGCTCAGGGTGTAAGGCACCTATCCTTACCCAGTGAAAGAGCCTTACACAGTTGTGCGCAAAACATCTATTTATTAGCACCACACACAGAATACATATACCAAGCAAATCTCTTTTGCTCACCACTCTCAATATACAGACAAATTTCACCCAATGGCCAGTCAGGATTCATTCATCTGGGGGTTCCTAGCAATGCCTCTGCACATCATGGTCGTGCAGAGGGGTCAGAGTTCCAGCAGCTTGATGATGAACTGAAGTCCGGAAATGGTTCCCAGAGAGCTTTGTTTTTCATTTACATTATATAGGTAAAACTAGCTCCCTCCTTCAAATTTACTAAACCTATCACATTATCTCACACTCCTAAATCACAAAAATTGTAACCAATTACACACTGGCACCTATGTGTCCTCCTTCCTTCCCAAGGTCTTTACATTTTATCTTTATGCCCAAATTGTAACTAAGTTGTGACCTTTTCTGTTTATGCAGATAGTCAGCATAAAATGCTGGTCAGAGCTTACCTTACCATTTGTTGAGTCTCCTTCTGTATCCTCCCTAATTTCCCAGCGTCTTTACAGCCTCGGTGGTTATAACTCGTTAGGGACATTCCTGAGGTGGGGGTGCTTTATCAGCAGCAGAACATTCCTTTTTTCAATTTTAGTGATGAACTCCCTGAGTTTCATCCAAGGCTGGTTTAATGGGGGGAAAGGGGGCTGTCAGGATTCCTTCCCCACTCTGAACTGTAGGGTACAGATATGGGTACCCATATGAAAGACCCCCAAGCTTATTCTTACCAGCTTAGGTTAAAAACTTCCCCAGGGTACAAACTTTGCCTTGGTCTTGAACAGTCTGCTGCCACCACCAAGCGTGTTAAACAAAGAAGAGGGAAAGAGACCCCCAAGCCCTACACCCCCTTTCCTGGGGAAGGCTTGATGATAATCCTCACCAATTTGTACAGGTGAACACAGACCCAAACCCTTGGATCTTAAGAACAATGAAAAATCAATCAAGTTCTTAAAAGAAGGTAATTAAAGAAAAGGTAAAAGAATCACCTTTGTAACATCAGGATGGAAAATACTTTACAGGGTATTCAGATTCAAAACACAGAGGATCCCCCTCTGGGCAAAACCTTAAAGTTACAGAAAACAGGAATAAACCTCCCTCTTAACACAGGGAAAATTCACACAAAACAAAAGATAAACTAATCGGCCTTGCCTAGCTTACCTATACTGGTTGCAATATTGGAGACTTGGATTAGGATGGGTTGGAGAAGATGGATTTCTGACTGGCCTCTCTCAGTCCCAAGAGAGAACAAACACGTAAACAAAAAGTGCAAACAAAAGCCTTTCCCCCCCAAGATTTGAAAGTATCTTGTTCCCTTATTAGTCCTTTGGGTCAGGTGCCAGCCAGGTTAGCTGAGCTTCTTAACTCTTTACTGGTAACAGGATGTTGCCTCTGGCCAGGAGGGATTTTATAGCACTGTATACAGAAAGGTGGTTACCCTTCACTTTATATTTATGACAGGGGGTTTGATCAGGTCTCAGGCCTACACTTTGACCAGCACCCTGTCACACTCCCAAAAGAAGGAAAATAAATTAATCCATTTTCTTCTGAACTGGCTAAATCTACTGTGCTCAGTACTCTTTCCTTCCCTAAACCTCCTCGGGTGCTGGGTTCCACGGGATCAAATGTGCAGAGACCAGGAGGGATGGGTTTTGGAGAGGAAACTGGGGGATTGAGTGGTTGGGTCTGGTAGACGTGGGAAAAGGAGGGTACTGGGGAAATCAAATATTGGGGATCATGGGATAAGGGAGGAGAGTACAGGAGAGAGAAGTGCTGCCTCTTATCACTTACCCCCTTCTGTCCCTTTTCCCTGCCAATTCTGCATTCAGAAAGCACCACTGAGAGGGACTGATTTTCACAGGGTCTTCTGTGGGAGGTCTAAAGGCCTCTGGATCCCACCTCTGCCTCTACAGCATCAGCCTCTGAGGGTCTGTCTGTGGTGGGAAAAGTGACTGGGATTAGCTAGCAAATCTCCTCTGACCCTCCCCCACTTTTCCTAATCTAGACTGACCCCAAACATTTTATATATTCTGATCCTCCCATTAGCAGAGTGATTGCTAGAATCACTGAGTTCCCCCTTTGGGAAGAGAGTGTCTCGTTCCCACATAGTCTCACGTTGCTCCAGGTTAAGCCAAAAAACATTTATTTTTTGTACTTTGACTCCCTTAGAGACCAGAATTAAATAGATTCTAAAAGTGCTGGAGCACAGATAGTAAAACGAGGTGTTTGGGGTTCTGTGTTATTTGAGGGCGATGGAGTGAGATGGAGGGATTCCCTCCCCCCCCCACTCCACCGTCACACTCCACCCCAACACAGCAGCCTATGTCTGAGGCTTGGAGAGTTTATCATCTCCCCATTCTACCCCCTCCTCCCAGCATGGCACTTGCCACAATATTTCTTGCTGTCCATGCTTAGGAATCACACTTTGATTTCTTTGACCCTGACTCAGACTCCTGAGGGACAGAGATGACTTATGAGGAGAGGCTGAAGGCAGCAGGTTTAAAACAAATAAAAGGAAGTTCTTCTTCACACAGTCAACTTGTGGAACTCCTTGCCTGAGGAGGTTGTGAAGGCTAGGACTATAACAAGGTTTAAAAGAGAACTAGATAAATTCATGGAGGTTAAGTCCATTAATGGCTATTAGCCAGGATGGGTAAGGAATGGTGTCCCTAGCCTCTGTTTGTCAGAGGGTGGAGATGGATGGCAGGAGAGAGATCACTTGATCATTACCTGTTAGGTTCACTCCCTCTGGGGCACCTGACATTGGCCACTGCCAGCAGACAGGATACTGGGCTGGATGGACCTTTGGTCTGACCCAGTATGGAAATTCTTATGTTCTTAACTGGGGTTATTTAGTCTGCAGAAGAGAAGCATGAGGGCGGGATTTGACAGCAGCCTTCAGTTACCTGAAGTGGGGGTCCAAAGAGGATGGAGCTAGGCTGTTCTCGGTGGTGGCAGATGACAGAACAAGAAGCAATGGTCTCAAGTTGCAGTGGGGGGGCATAGGCTGGATATTAGGAAACACTATTTCACTAGGAGGGTGGTGAAGCACTGGAATGGGTTACCCTGGGAGGTGGTGGAAACCCTAATATTCTATTATTCTAAGATGAAAGTGTCCCAGATCTGGAGGGGGAATTAAATGAACCCCAAAGCTCTGTTTGAGCTTTCTGAATTTAAATCCCTATTTCCATCTATTGGTAAAATGGCTTCTAGACTTTTTCCAGCCAAGTCCAGAACATTTGGACATGGGCATATTTTGGCTTTGGTTTGTTTTTGTCTGTTTTTTTCTTTCTTGCATTATGACGCTGCTAAAACTTTTGTAAATGACACAACCAAGTAATGAGGACACTGAGAGAATTTCTCTCCTGCGTGAAGGAGTCTCTGATGTCCAATGTGGTGTTAGCTCCAACTGAAGCATTTTCCATTTTCCATGAGAGCACCAAATGAAGATACCCCACATTCAAGCTCTTTCTTCTGTGAATTATCCAGTGGGGAATAATGTATGAGTTCAGACTGAATTTTTCAGTTATTGAAGCTTTTCCCACAATCCAAGCATTTATGGGTTCTCTCTCTTGTGTGGACTGTCTAATGCAGAGGTGGGCAAACTACGGCCCACGGGCCACGTCCGGCCCGTGGGACCGTCCTGCCTGGCCCTAGAGCTCCCGGCCAGGGCGGCTAGCCCCCAGCCCCTCCCACACAGCCTCAGTTCGCCGTGCCGTCAGTGCTCTGGGAAGTGGGGCTGCAACCTCCTGCCGGGCAGCACGGGTGCAAGAGCCACCAGGTATAGTGTATTAAATTGTTCCCTGTAGGAATGTGCTACTTACGGAGCACCAGGACTGGCAGCCATAAATAGTACACTATAAGTAGCACATTCCTACAGGGAGCAATTTAATACACAACACCCAAGTAGGAAAAAAGCTGTGCCTCCCCAAACAGCCTGGCCCCTGCCCCCTATCCACTGCCTCCCACTTCCCGCTCCCCTCAGACCCATCCAACCCCCCCCCCCAACTTCCCTCTTGGGACTCCACCATCTATCCAATCTCCCCTGGCCCCTGACTGCCCCCTGGGACTCCGTGCCCCTTATCCAACCCCGCTGCTCCCCACGCTCTTACCATGCCACTCAGAGCACTGGGACTGGCAGCTGTAAGTAGCACATTCCTATGGGGAGCAATTTAATAAACTACACCTGCCCTCCATACAGTTTCAGAACCCCGATGTGGCCCTCCGGGCCAAAAAGTTACCCACCCCTGGTCTAATGTGAAGCAAGGTTTGATCTTCAAATGAAACTTTTTCCACTGTTGAGGTATTTATAGATTCCGTACCATGTCAATTCTCTGATGACCTGGGATTAAAGCTTTTTTCCCACCATCCAAGCATTTATGGGGTTTCTCTCTTGTGTGAATTGTCTGATGTCTAATGAGATGTGAGTTCTGACTGACACTTTTCCCACAGTGGATGCATTTTCACAGTTTCTCCCCCTTGTGGGTTCTCCCATGCTTAATAAGGTCTGTGCGCTGACTGAAGCTTTCGCACAGTCCAAACATTTACAGGGTTTCTCTCCCATGTGGGTTCTCCGATATACAATAAGGGTTGATGAGTCAGTGAAACTTTTCCCACACTGAAGGCATTTATATGGTCTGTGTCCAGTGTGGATTCTCTCATGGCTAATAAGGACTGAGCACTGACTGAAGCTTTTCCCGCTGTCCAAGCATTTATATGGTTTCTTTCCTTTGTGATTTGTCTGCTGGGATGTGGTTTCCTTGGGATCCTTGCCTCCATCCCAACATTCAATGGATTCATCCACTTTCTTTCTTAGGAAGCTTCCCAGCTTTCTCTCTGACCTGTGCCAATTACTCCTGATTTTTCTCTGTTCCAAGCACTGGGGAAAAATTCCCTTCAGCTCTTCTCAGAATGGTGCTATGCAATTCCACTTGCTCAGGACCTTGCTGCTGTGGATTCCCCTCCTTGTTCTCACTCACTGTCTCATTATCTACTGGGGGAGAGAGAGAGAATCGAGGCAGGAGTCATTGCCTAGGCTGGTGGAAAGGACAGAAAGGGGAATAGCGCAGAGGAAAAACACAACACAATAACTGTTAGAAGACTGAGAAATTGGATTCTGCCTCCACATCCCATCCTAATGCTCACAGGGAAGGTGCATCAGGGAGAAAACTCCTGAAAGCCATGAGCGATATCTGCCATGGTGACATGACACCTGTTGACCACAGCCTGACCTGGGTGGGATGAGGCAGAACTGAGGGTGCTCACACCACATTTTGGGGATTTTCAGTTTTTTCCGTCATTTGCCATATAGTTTGTGTCAGTGTCACTGACTCCTCACCTGTGCGGGTGCTTTTTGGGATCTTCCTTTCCTCAGAGGCCTGGAGATCCTGTGTGACAGATTTTTGCTACCAGTCTGCCTGGGGCCACAGTTGATCAGGCTGGGGCCACAGGATCTTTTTTTGGGGAGGAGATGACAAGGCACACCTAGTGTCTAAATTTTAAAGTTTTATTGATAAAATAATAAAATAACAGCAGAAAGCAATAATGCCCCAAGCCCTAACCTACTTTCATACTCGCCCACATACAATGCAGACTGGCCAAGTCTGAGTGTGAAGTCAAAAGAAGTGGTGGAGAAAGGTGGACGGGAGTGCTGTCCTGGGCCCAGTCCGTCCAAGGATCTGCTGTGCTCTCCAAATTGTTCCAGCTCTCAGGAGGGTTTTAAGTCCTGGGCTCCTTTGGGGGTGTTCCATTCCGCGCCCTCTGTTCCTAGTGCTCTTTGTGCCAGTCCAAACTGGCTTTCTGTGGTCTCCTTGACTTTCTCCAAAACACACCAGCTAGACTTTGTTGTGGCAACAAAAATGATTAGGGGACTGGAACACATGACTTATGAGGAGAGGCTGAGGGAACTGTGGATGTTTAGTCTGCGGAACAGAAGAATGAGGGGGGATTTGATAGCTGCTTTCAACTACCTAAAAGGGGGTTCCAAAGAGGATGGCTCTAGACTGTTTTCAGTGGTAGCAGATGACAGAACAAGGAGTAATTTAAGGAGTAATGATCTCAAGTTGCAGTGGGGGAGATTTAGGTTGGATATTAGGAAAAACTTTTTCACTAGGAGGGTGGTGAAACACTGGAATGCGTTACCTAGGGAAGTGGTGGAATCTCCTTCCTTAGATATTTTAAGGTCAGTCTTGACAAAGCCCTGGCTGGGATGATTTAGTTGGTGTTGGTCCTGCTTTGAGCAGGGGGTTGGACTAGATGACCTCCTGAGGTCCCTTCCAACCCTGATATTCTATGATTCTATTCTATGATTCTATGATTCCTCTGCGCTGGCCTTCACTTGCCTTGCTTGTTATGGGCTGGCTTTACAGGTCTGTGTCTGTTCAGTTGAATCTTCCTTTCTCACAATTGGTCTGTGGATTCCAGGCCCCCCTCTTTCTTGTCCGGCAGCAGAGAGTCAGATGTGTGCTGTGGCCTTGAGCTAGCTGGAGTTAGCATCTTATCTTTGGACTGAGCTTGCTAGTTGCACTCTTGAGTTAACCTGTTATCTGCTTTCTTCTTTCTTCTCCACCTCTCTCGGCCTCTCGTACTCCTGCAAAGGAATCTTCCGTTCCCCACTCACACATCTTTGACCCTCCCCAAAATGCTTTGCAATGGTAGCAACAGCATTAGCAATATACAATGCTGATCTGCTTTCCCAGGGGACTCCCTGAGGGAGGGGACCTTGCGGTGTAACACCAGGATCCACAGCTCTTCCCCTCCTTCCAGCCGGGAGGTCAGGTCAGGTTTTGGAATGGGGAGTACTGCTCAGGGGTGAAATCGGGCATGATCAGAGTGCACTGAGGATTGGTGGAGTATTTGTCACAATGGGCACATCTTGAGTTTAAACTGACCCAGATGGGAACAGGGTCACTGAGCCCCCTTGGGAGAGGCCAATGACTGGACAGGGGGAGTTGTCACACCCTCACTAGGAGTTTCCAGGATCTGTGGGCTCTGGGGGACTTGCTGAAGCACACACAGCTTTGGTGTTAAACCCCTGCCTATGTCTAAACCTCCAGAGCCCTCCTCACAGATGGCGCTAGTCCCATGAGGGGAGGCGCACAAAGATCCTGTGTGAGTGAGAATTAATGCAGATAGGATAATACACTGCTACACTGCCCTGGTGAAAGCTGGAGGGATGGGGATGAATTAGCATGTCCATTCGGTCCATGACTCCCCTATCCCATTGAACAATGTATGGAGGTGAACGGCTCTCACACTGGAGCTGTGGAAAATGAGACCCATTTCCCCTCTAATCTAACTGACCAGGGAAGAACCTGACCACATGCAGAAATGAAGGCCCTATGGCTTCAAATAGCTGAGGGGGCAGGAATCTTTACCCAGAGAGGTCACTGTCTCATAATTCTCCTGCATGATGTCCCTGTAGAGGGCTCTCTGACTGGGGTTCAGCAGAGCCTCCTGCCCCTCAGTGAAATACATAGCCACCTCCTCAAAGGTCACTGGCATCTGAACCGGGTGTTCCCCACTCAGTGACTGCTGCCCCAGCCACAATCCCACTATTCATGGGGGGAGGAAGCACAAAAATAGGACAGCTCTGGGAGGGCCAGAGGAACAGAATCCCATCCTGCTCTGTTCCAGGGAACAGAGAGAAGACGGAGGAGGGCAGGGTCTTCTCATGTACCACCCAACTAGTAGGCACAGGCTGATATGGGAAGCAGAGCTCTGCAAAAGGAAACAAGGACAGGAATCCCAGCACCTTCCCTTTGTATTTCACTGCAGTCTCTGCCTAGTGGGTTCAGGCTCCAGCAGTCTGGTCTGTTTTCCCAGCCCTGTCCAGGGGGGTTGTTTCCTCTTTCAGAAATGGGGGAATGTTCACCTCCCTCCTCAATGAGCCTGTTCATAAATCAGGCCCTCGGCATGTCCCAGCGGGTTAATCACACTCTGTCCCCCTCCATGCATCACCCTGTGTATTTCCTGCCCCTCCTCTTCTACAGCAACCTTCTCCGGCAGCTCCAACCAAAATCCTTTACCTGAGCTGGATCCACCACAGCCATTTCCCTTGCCCGTCCCCTAGGAAGATGGGATGATCTGGAGGAAAACGTGGTTGTTATTCTGTAGCCTGTCAGAGCGAGAAGGGCAATCGGGGAAGTTTCTGAATTAGCGTTAGTCCATTTCACACCCTGATTCCCTCCAGGCTCTTTCCCTGCAGACAGACACTCCAGAGTCCGCCATGCCGGGAAAACCCTCAGTGATGTTATTACAACACAGACCTGACCCCTCCCATCGGGACACTTTTATTGCTCCTCCTGCCTCTTCCAGTCTCCCCTCTCTCCCTTCTGCATGGAAGAACTGGTTACTGTCCTGCTATTCCTGTGAACATTTCCTCTCCAATAGCTACTGCCACTGCTAACAGGAGTGTGAGTCTGGGCCCTGGTCTACACTACAGGGTTAGGGCGAATTTAGCCCCGTTATGTCAATTTTATAATGAATGCGTCTACACAAGCAACCCCGTTCCGTTGACCTAAAGGGCTCTTAAAATCGACTTCTGTACTCGTCCCTGGCGAGGGGAGTAGCGCTAAAATTGACCTTGCTGGGTCGAATGTGGGATAGTGTGGATGCAAATCAATGTTATTGGCCTCCGGGAGTTATCCCAGAGTGCTCGAATGTGACTGCTCTGGACAGCACTTTGTACACAGGAAAAGCCCCGGGAACTTTTGAATTTCATTTCCTGTTTGGTCAGCGAGGCGAGCTCAGCAGCACAGCTGACCATGCAGTCCCCCCAGAATCACAAATGAGCTCCAGCATGGAGTGAACGGGAGACACTGGATCTGATTGCTGTATGGGGAGAAGAATCTGTGCAGGCAGAACTCCGATCAGAAAGAAGAAATGCTGATATATATGCCAAAATCTCACAGGGCATGTTGGAGAGAGGCTATAACAGGGACACGCAGCAGTGCCACGTGAAAGCCAAGGAGCTCAGGCAAGCCTACCAAAAGACAAAGGAGGCAAATGGTTGCTCTGGGTCAGAGCCACATACATGCCACTTCTATGATCAGCTGCATGGCATTCTAGGGGGGGGCCCTACCACTACCCCACCACTGTCCATGGAAGGGTAGTGGGGGGAGTCTCACACAACATGGAGGAGGATTTTGAGGAGGAGGAGGATGCGCAGCAGGCAAGTGGTGAATCCGTTCTCCCCGGCAGCCAGGACCTTTTCATCACCCTGGAGCCAACACCCTCCCAAGGCGGGATCCCCGACCTTGAAGGTGGAGAAGTCACCTCTGGTGAGTGCACATTTGTAACTACAGTACAGGAATTAAAAGCAATTGTGTTTAATGTTTGATTTGCCCTGAAGAATTGGGATGCATTTGCGGTCAGAACAGCTACTGGAAAAGTCTGTTAACGTGTTTGGGGATGGAGCGGGAATCCTCTAGGGACATCTCCATGAAGCTCTCCTGGAGGTACTCTGAAAGCCTTTGCAGAAGGTTTCTGGGGAGGGCTACTTTATTTCCTACTCCACGGTAGGACACTTTACCACGCTAAGCCAGTAGCAAGTAGTCTGGAATCATTGCAGCACAAAGCACGGCAGCGAATGGTCCTGGGTTTTGGTCACATTCAAGCAACATTCAGTCTTTATCTTTCTGTGTTAGCCTCAGTAGAGTGATATCATTCATGGTCACCTGCTTGAAATAGGGGATTTTTTGTAAGGGAACAATAAAAGGACCCCATTCATGCTGGGCTGTTTGCACTTGGCTAAAAGGGATCATCCCATAGCCACGTGGCGGGGGGGAAGGGGTGAAGGGATCATCCCAAATAGCCACGTGGAGGGGTGGGCGGAGGGGTGTGCTGCACATCCACCTGAAAACCGCAGCCCCTCCTTTTAAATGGCAAATCCAACCAGCATTGCTTGCTATGGGAAAGGAGGATGCTGCAGTTTGAAAACATTCCCACATGTTATGAAGGCATTAGAAGCCCAACCCACGTATCCCTTGGCTTACCATGGCTGCCTGGAAACCGAATTCTGTTGCCCAGCCATGTGTGATGTGTCACCATACTGGCAGGCGCTCAATATAAAAGGCAAAATGCGACCTTATACCTAAAGCACATGTGCTGTCTACTGTGAATTGCTTGATTCACTGTGAAAGAGTCTCCCTTTTGTTCTCAGAAATGTATCATCTTAAATTTTATTCTCCCTTTTTATCCCCCTGCAGGTGCAAATGTTTCTATGCTCCTCCTACCATCTCCGTCCCTGAGGTTATCGCAGATTAGAAGGCAAAAAAATGCACTCACAATGACATGTTTTCCAACCTCATGCAGTCCTCCTGCACTGATAGGGCACAGCTGAATGCATGGAGGCATTCAGTGGCAGAGTCCAGGAAAGCATTAAGTGAGCGCGATGAGAAGAGGCAGGGTGCAATGCTGAGGCTAATGGGGGCGTAAACGGACATGCTCAGGCATCTGGTGGAACTGCAGGAAAACCAACAAGAGCACAGACCGCTGCTGCATCCACTGTACAACTGCCTGCCCTCCTCCTCACCCAGATGCCCAAGAACACGGGGGGGGGGGGGGCTCTAGGCACCCAGCCACTCCACTCCAGAGGATGGCCCAAGCAACAGAAGGCTGTCATTCAAACAGTTTTGATTTGTAGTATGGCTACAATAAGCAATGTGCCTTTGTCCTTCCCTCCTCTCCCACCCCACCCAGGCTACCTTATCAGTTATCTCCCTTTTTTTTTTAATTAATAAAGATAGATGGCATGGTTAAAATGCCAACTGGAAATATCAAAATTCTCTTCTCCCTTTATTATACAAGTTCACTGCCCAGTACTGTATATGAACTTGGTAAAGTTGTTGCTAGTGTACTAGGCACTAGAAATTGATGTGAATATATTCCAGCTATTACAGAGCATAGATGCCAAGTTTCTAATCTGCTGGAGGGTGCTCCCCCCGGCTCTGTCCAGGCCTCGTCCCACTCCACCCATTCCCCCAATGCCCCATCCCCACCCTGCATCTTCCCTCCCGCTCTGCCCCATCTCTTCCCCGCAGAGTTCCGCCCCCTCCCTCGAGCACGCTGCACTCTCGCTCCTCCCTTCTTCCCCCCAACGCCTCCTGACACCATGAAACAGTTGCTACGCAGCAGGCAAGAGACAAGGGAAGGAGGGGGAGGTGCTGATTGGTGGGGCCCGGGGGCAGGCAGGAGGCACTGAGAGGAGGGAGAGGCATCCACCATTTTTTTCCTATGGGTTCTCCAGCCCTGGACCACCCACGCTGTCGGCACCCATGTTACAGATACATCCCAATCTAGTACATAGAATCATAGCATCATAGAATATTAGGGTTGGAAGAGACCTCAGGAGGTCATCTAGTCCAATCCCCTGCTCAGAGCAGGACCAACCCCAACTAAATCATCCCAGCCAAGGCTTTATCAAGCCAGGCCTTAAAAACTTCGAAGGATGGAGATTCCACCACCTCCCGAAGGAACCCATTCCAGTGCTTCACCACCCTCCTAGTGAAATAATGTTTCCTAATATCCAGCTTAGACCTCCCCCACTGCAACTTGAGACCATTGCTCATTGTTCTGTCATCTGCCACCACTGAGAACAGCTGAGATCCACACTCTTTGGAACCCCACTTCAGGTAGTTGAAGGCTGCTATCAAATCCCCCCTCACTCATCTCTTCTGCAGACTAAATAAGCCCAGCTCCCTCATCCTCTCCTCATAAGTCATGTGCCCCAGCCCCCGAATCATTTTTGTTGCTGTCCGCTGGACTCTCTCCAATTTGTCCACATTCTTTCTGTAGTGGGGGGCCCAAAACTGGAAACAATACTCCAGATGTGGCATCACCAGTGCTGAACAGAGGGGAATAATCACTTCCCTCGATCTGCTGGTAATGCTCCCACTAATGCAGCCCAATATGCCGTTAGCCTTGGCACACTGTTGACTCATATCCAGTTTTTCGTCCACTGTTATCCGCAGGTCCTTTTCTGCAGAACTGCCTCTTAGCCAGTCAGTCCCCAGCCTGTAGCAGTGCATGGGATTCTTCCATCCTAAGTGCAGGACTCTGCACTTGTCCTTGTTGAACCTCATCAGATTTCTTTTAGCCCAGTCCTCCAATTTGTCTAGGTTGCTCTGGACCTTCCAGCATATCTACCTCTCCCCCCAGCTTAGTGTAATCCACAAACTTTCTGAGTTGCAATCCATCCAATCACTGAGATCATTAATGAAGATGTTGAACAAAATTGGCCCCAGGACCGACCCCTGAGGCCCTCTGCTTGATACTGGCTGCCAACTAGACATCGAGCCATTGATCACTACCCATTAAGCCCGACGATCTAGCCATCTTTCTATCCATTCATCCAATCCATACTTTTTTAACTTGCTGGCAAGAATACTGTGGGAGTCCATATCAAAAGCTTTGCTAAAGTCAAGATATATCATACCCACAGCTTTCGCCATATCCACAGAGCCAGTTATCTCATCATAGAAGGCAGTCAGGTTGGTCAGGCATGACTTACCCTTGGTGAATCCATGTTGACTGTTCCTGATCACCTTCCTCTCCTCCAAGTGCTTCAAAATGGATTCCTTGAGGACCTGCTCCATGATTTTTCCAGGGACTGAGGTGAGGCTGACCAGTCAGTAGTTCCCCCAAATCTCCTTCTTCCCTTTTTTAAAGATGGGCACTCTGTTTGCCTTTTTCCAATTGTCAGGGACCTCTCCTGCTCATCACGGGTTTTCAAAGATAATGGCCAATAGCTCTGCAATCACATCAGCCAAATTCTCTCAGCACCCTAGGATGCATTAGATCTGGACCCATGGACTTGTGCATATCCAGCTTTTCTAAATAGCCTGTTCTTTCACCACAGAGGGCTGCTCAGCTCCTCCCCATACTGTGCTGCCCATTGCAGTAGTCTGGGAGCTGACCTTGTCTGTGAAGGCTGAGGCAAAAAAAACTTCAGCTATTTCCACATCATCTGTCAATAGGTTGTCTCCCCCATTCAGTAAGGGTCCCACACTTTCCCTGACCTTCTTGTTGTTGCTAACATATGTGTACAAACCCTTCTAAATATTATGGTACATACAGGCAGAGTTGAGCTACATAGGCATGGTTTTCTTTCAAGTCACAAAGAGTATTCATTAGCTAATCAGTATGTTTACATCTCATGCCACTGTAGCTCCATAAGCAGCTGTTGGCCAATGTCAGTCGACAAGATCACTGAGTGGTGTTTGGGTAAGTTTAGATTGTTCATGGCAGAAAGTGAAAGAGTTAAAAGTGCAAATGGATATCTGAAATTTTTTTAAAAAATCAGTGCCAGAAAATGACCCTGAATGTGATACAGAAATGGTTCTGGAGGAGCCACTTGCTGCTAAGAAAAGCAGAACATGGAAGAGAGAAAAACAAACTTTGCAGGATCAGTGGGAAACTCAGTTTCTTGTGTTTCTGAAGCCATCTGATTCCGTTTCTGAGCAAGTTGCAGTGTGCCCTCTGTGTAAGAAAGAAATTCATCAAATTAAAATTTACGTAACACAACATCACTATAGCACTCATGCAGGGGAAGTGGAACAGAATTCCCATGGTGAGTTTCAGAGGCAAAAACTGTTACGTGATGCAAAAAACGAACTCGAAAGACAACAGTGATGACTCAGAGATTTTTGGAATAAAGCAGATCAGATGATACTATTATCATTGTTATTACTTCTTTGGACTGATTTTTTTTGTCTATGTTTGTGAATGAGAAATAAATTTTGAATATATTTCCATATATGTTTTTTCATTATTATTTGGACATTTATTATGAAAAAGCATTTTTAAATTAATTCAGAATTGTTGTACAGACATCCACCTTTTACCACAAAAACAAAAGAAACAACAATAAAAAAGACAAGAATATGTGTAACCCTTCTGCCTGTTGGAATTGGCAGCAACAAGGGCCGAGTTCAATATCTAGGGGTTTCTCTTCAACAATACAACACAAAACCAGCTCGAACCTCCACCCAGTAACCTGGGACAATTACATACCACCCTTTGGACACCTCTAAGAGGCAATACTTCCCCTCTCGCAAGCACTGAGTCTGAATGTAGAAAAGAAACTTTTAATAAAAAGAGGGAAGTAACTCGGCATTAATTTGGGAAAACACCACAAACAGGGTTCATAACATAAATGATGAGCAAAAGACCCACTTCCAGGTAAGTTGGGTAGTGTCCTTTTTCCTCAGGTTCTTAAGGCCAGCAACCAAAAGTACTTTTAACATGCCCATCCCTTCTCTGCACCCCACTCACAGTTGTTGTCCTTGGTCACTGCAGACTCAGAGTCCAGAATGGCATCTGCAGAGTTCACCTCCCACCCTGGGTGGAGCGGGGTTGGGGAGCGGGGGGGGGGAAGGCAACCCTTTACTCGCTTCACTGCCCAGGCACTCACTTGCCGCTACCCTTTTCCAGCTGCCCTGCTCAGCACTCCACTCCTCTTCACCAGCCAATCAGAGCTCCACTCCTCTTCACCACCTGCCTTGCTAGCCAAGCACTGCACTATGCCTCCCTGCTGGCCAGTTACTGCCAATGTCAACTGTTAGTGAGGGAGCCTCACTGCTGGTGCACAATGGGCAGTCTCTTATATTAGACACACTTCCCAAAGCAGGTCTAACACTGAGACTTAGGTAACACTGATGGGTCAGCTCTGTGGTAAGTAACAAGACTCTCAGTTGAGTCTAAATTAGCTCTGTTATTACACATTGGAAAAAGGACCAAACAGTATCTAAAACCCACACCTCCAAATACCTATTCCCTACCTTTCCTGCCTCACTGGGCTTGTCTCCTGCCTAGTGAGTGTTGTTTAGTTGAAAGTGAGTCCCTCAATTGAGATATGCCAAGTACAGTTCTGCTGCCCTTGATTCACACAACAAGAATAACAACACTTTATTACTCCTTCCCCAATAACAAGGAGACTGGGGATCCAGCACCAGCTAAAAGTGATCATTTGGGCAAGCAATCCCAACATGCTGAGCCCCTAGGCAGGGTGGGCGTGACCATGCAAATGAGATCAGCTCCTGAAGTCCTCTTCCACTGCTCATCACTAGACATCAGGGGAGAGCTCATTCAAACTCTGATTACACATGCAAAACATTTTATTTGTGTTTCTATTGTGTTTACATTCAGTAAAGAATAGAGACATCACATTACATTACTTTTACATTATAATAATGTACTTTTGTACATTATTTTTATTATTACGTCTGCAAAAAAAACCCACCCCATAAATAAATGACAATGATTTGGACACGTATATGTGCATATTTATTGGTTTTCCCGAAAGGTAATTAAATATTTTAAGAAAAATTGTCAGAGTGGCCACCAACAAGAGCTGGTGGCTGCATTCTGAGGCCACCAAAATATTTGTTGTTAGAACCGCTGCACTAGGCCATGCTCCTTCCCCAGCAGCACCTTGCCCTGATGAAGTAAGGACATTAGGAGGGAAAGACTCCGTGGTAAGGATCCCAGACCCAGCAGGAAGATGAGGTTTCCCATGGGATTCTGAATTCCCATGTTGCTCCACGAGGGATTAAAATCTGATGCCGGCCTGCACTAGAGGAGATCACTGCAAGACATCTTGAGTCACACATAAAAGGGCTCCAGACAGCACAGGTCCATGCCAAAGACATGAGGGATTAGACTGGATTGCAGCAAAACTAACCTCTGGACAGTGCTGACCTGTGTAAATGTGAACTGTTCTAGTGTGTATGTGGGCAAGGACCAGCCAACGTGGATCTATTAGTCCTACCATGCAGCCTTTGGAAGCTCCCCAAATTCACTGCTCCTGGAAGCTTTGCTAGGAACTGTGGGGTAGCTACACAGAGGCATTGCCACTGAAAGAGTTTAGGACAGCACATGGTCAAACCTTAATCATTCCGAACACAAATCAGCACCTCTAATGGAGTTTTCCCCAGGGTTTAATCCAGTTCAGAAAACTACCTAAGGCTAAAGTTCAATGGGAGATGGACCCCTTTGAGATTCCCAGCCCATATTTCCAGGCCTGGTGGCTTCAGGGATTTGTATCACTTTGTAAATTAAACTTTCACAAAAATAGGTTAATTGATTCCCCACTCTCACCCTTAAATCAAACCACTCAAATCATTTCTGTTTCTTCAGGAAAAGATCTAGGCCTATTTGACGATGTGATGAAGTGGGAGATTTTCTTGTTTTTTTTCCTTGTTGTTTTAAATGGTTTGCATGTTGAGGGGGTGGGACTCAGTTTCCCTGAGTATTACTGGTTTAACAAGCTGATGGGAGAGGGAGTTTGTTATTACAGAGGACTTGGGACCCCAGCCAATGGCTGGAAGAATGGATACCCCAGCGACTGGTGACCTGGTGACCAAGAGGCCCAGCTCAGGAATCATAGCCAGTTCTGGCCAGCGGGAGGGCAATGGACTGTGGAGAGAGGACCTCGGTGACCTGATCAGCCTGTTTGTTGGGAACAAAGGACAGCTGGGAGGAAAGGAGGCCCAGGCGACCCTTTTTGTCTGGACAGAAGACAAAGGAGAGAGGGGCTTGGGCGCCGGTGATATCGGATGGCCATCTGGAAAGCACAGGGTCTCTGGACTGGAGAGAGAGAGCAGGCAGAGCCCACCTGGATGCAGGGGAGACTTAGATGGACTGTGCTGAAGGAGGCCAGGCCTGAGGGCCCTGAGAGTTTTCTATGCTGTGTTCAGATGCTCAATAAACTCTCCTGTTTTACGCTGGCTGAGAGTCGCTCTGGCCTAGAGAACAGGGTTGCATTATTCCCTCTGGGAGTGGAAGCCCCGGGGGTCCAAAGCGAGTGGACTCCCTGAGGGGACCCACGGCAAGAAACAGGTGTGCTAAAGGCTCAGAGAGGTGCTGTTCTAGGAGGCGGAGGGGCTTACCCCCCCAAGAGAGAGTGGACCCCCAAGAAGGGCTGTCAGACTGAAGGGGGTTCCCCCCAGGGACTGTAGGGGGCCAAGAGTGGGCACGACCTGTGAGTCCGTGACAACATGGTAGCAGAGGATGGCTCGTGGATGTACCCTGTAGACAGTTGGCTACGAGTGCAGGTGCTTTGCAGTGAGTGGCTGCCAGCGATAAAATGAGGGGATTGAAGGAACCAACATAGAAATGGCCTATAAGCAGCTCCATAAGAGGGAGGGAGGGAGGGAAGGCTGTGTGTCAGGAGGCTCACTAAGTAGCAGCTGATGGCTCAGCTTGTAGAGAATGACCAGTCTGAGGAACAGGCGGCAGATCCCAGGGGGGCTCCCAGGATGCCCAGAGAGCCGGGGAGTAACCATGGGGGCAGTCTGTGAAGCAGCTGGGAGTCTATCAGACCCGACTCCCAAGTCAGCAGTGGGGGCCCCCAGTCAGGTTTCTCCTTGGAGGAGTTGCAGAGACTGGAGCTGGAGCTGAAAGCGAAGGAGCTGGAGAACAGTGAAAGCACAAATTGGAGTTGGAAGAGAGGCAGTTCAAGAGGGCCTGCCGTGGGGGTGAGTGGGGAAGGGCCCCGAGATGCCCGTTCTGTGGGGAATCTAGACACCAAACTGCTGCCCCAGTTTAAGGAGGGGGGAGGGATTTTGATGCCTACCTCACAGCCTTTGAGAAGGCTTGTGATCTGAACCAGATTGATACCACAGACAGACTCTGCTGTCTAATCCCCCTGCTGGGTCCCAAGGCCATAGAGCAGGGGTGGGCAAACTTTTTGGCCTGAGGGCCACATCTGGGTGGGGAAATTGCATGCAGGGCTATGAAAGTAAGGCTGGAGCAGGAGGTTGGGGTGCAGGAGGGAGTGTGAGTGTGGGAGGGGGTGCGGTGTGCAGGAAGGGGCTCAGGGCAAGGGGTTGGGGTGCAGGAGGAGTGCAGGGTGCAGCAGGGGGCTCAGGGCAGGGGGTGCAGTGCAGGAGGGGTGCGGTAGAGGGCTCAGAGCAGGGGGTTGGGGTGCAGGACAGGTTCAGGGTGTGGGCTGTGGCCTGGTGCTGCTTACCTGGAGCAGCTCTGGGGTGGCAGCAGAGCGCAGCAGGGCTAAGGTGTGCTCCCTGCCTGCCCTGGCCCAGTGCCACTCCCGGAAGCGGCCGGCACTGTGTCCCTGTGGCCCCTGGGGGAGGGGGAGGGCAGAGGGCTTCACGCGCTGCCCTCGCCTGCAACTACATAAGAACATAAGAATGGCCATACTGGGTCAGACCGAAGGTCCATCCAGCCCAGTATCCTGTCTACTGACAGTGGCCAATGTCAGGTGCCCCAGAGGGAGTGAACATAACAGGTAAGCTAGTGATCTCTCTCCTGCCATCCAGCTCCACCCTCTGACAAACAGAGGCTAGGGACACCATTCCTTACCCATCCTGGCTAATAGCCATTAATGGACTTAAACTCCATGAATTTATCCAGTTCTCTTTTAAACCCTGTTATAGTCCTAGCCTTCACAACCTCCTCAGGCAAGGAGTTCCACAGGTTGCCTGTGCTCTGAGTGAAGAACTTCCTTTTATTTGTTTTAAACCTGCTACCCATTAATTTCATTTGGTGGCCCCTAGTTCTTATATTATGTACCTAGTACCTCCCCTGAAGCTCCCATTGGCTGCGGTTCCCCGTTCCCAGGGAGCTGTGGGGTGAGCTGTGGGGGGCGATGCCTATAGGCGAGGGCAGCATGTGGAGCCTTCGCCCCCCCACCACCCCTAGGGGCCACAAGGACATGGTGCTGGCTGCTTCCGGGAGTGGCGCGGGGCACGTGGCGCCACGGGGGTGTCAATCCCATGGGCTGGATCCAAAACCCTGACGGGCCGGATCTGGCCTGCGATCTGTAGTTTGCCCACCCCTGCCATAGAGGCATTCACCCAAATGGATGGTATTGAGATGGGGGACTATGACCTGGTCAAACAGGGTTTGCTGCTGAAGTTTGAACTGATCCCCGAGGTGTACAGGAAACGATTCTGGGGTATACGCAAGACCTCAGGTCATCTACAAGGAGGTCACCAGCCTTCTGGGGGAATATCTCCGTAAGTGGGGGAAGGGTGCAGGGGCCACTACTGTCAAGGACGTGTATCACCTGGTGGGGTTGGAGCAGCTGTATGACATCTGCCCTCCAGACCTTATGATGTGGTTAGTGGACCCGAAGCCTAAAGATCTGCCCCGTGCGGGGGCACTGGCAGATGAGTTTGTGGACAGCAGATCGGGGGAAGGAGGGAGACCCACACTGGGGACTCAGAAGGACTCAGAGATCTCTCAAAGGTGGGACTCCAAGGAAGCCCAACTCAGGGGTTCCTGTGAAGGCCGGGGTGGAACCTAAAATGCAATTACTGTAGCCAAAAAGGACACAAGGTGGCACAATGCCTGAAGATGAAGGAAATGGCAGCCAAGCAGAACCTGCAGAGTATCAACTGGGTAGGAGCCCACCCTGAGGAGCCACCAACAGTCCATAGGGGTTCAGTTGACCCAGCTGTGCCAGCGGGAGGGGACCGCCAGACCAGGCCAGCAGGGAAAGGTGGAGCTCCAGGTCCAGAGCACCAGTACTCAATCCACCAGGTGAGCGTGTGACAGACCATTGAGGTGGTGGGGCGGGGGAAGGAGCGTCCAGGGGTTCTGGAACATGGGCGCAGAGGTGACACTGATGCGGCCTGAGGTGGTGGACCCAGACCAGCTAGTGCCCAGTGCATACATGACCCTGAGGGGAATGTTTGGGCCACCCGTCAAGGTGCCTGTAGTGAGGACACACCTGAAATAGGGGGCTAAAGAGGGACCCAAAGAGGTTGGGATGCACGACCACCCATTTACCAAGGTGCTAATGGGTAATGACTTGGAGGACTGGCCAGATGGCACTCAGAGCACCCTGGTCCTTACCCGGAGCCAGAGCCAGTGGGAGATGTGGGACCTCCTGAAGTGGGGGGGACCAAAGCACCGAGGGTAGGGCTGGACAGGACTGGGTCGGAGCCTCTGTCCCAAGGTGGGAAAACTGAGGCACCACCAACCAGGGCTGTACCCTCAAACTTAGCAGCTGAATTCCAGCTCCTTAGAGAAGCTGAGAGTCCTTGCTGCCCACAGCGGTACAAGATCCCAGGAGAGAGATCTCAGCCAGGAGAGATTCCTGTGGGAGAAGGGATTCCTGTACCGGGAAAGGGCTGGTTCGGGGCAAACTGAACCATGGAAAGTCAGGAGGCAGTTGGTGATTCACCAGAGGTACTGCCACAGACTGTTGTACTCGGCCCTTGATTTTCCCTCTTCAGGGCATCAGGGCATCCGGCGCACCAGGCAGAGGTTGCTGCAGAACTTTTACTGATCCGGGGTCTTTGATGGAAGAAAGGTAAGTAGCAGAATACGGACCCTGGACTTCAGGAAAGCAGACTTCGACTCCCTCAGGGAACTGATGGGTAGGATCCCCTGGGGGAATAACATGAGGGGGAAAGGAGTCCAGGAGAGCTGGCTGTATTTGAAGGAATCCCTATTGAGGTTACAGGGACAAACCATCCTGATGTGTAGAAAGAATAGTAAATATGGCAGGAGACCAGCTTGGCTTAACGGTGAAATCCTTGCGGATCTTAAACATAAAAAAGAAGCTTACAAGAAGTGGAAGATTGGACAGATGACCAGGGAAGAGTATAAAAATGTTGTTCGGGCATGTAGGAATGAAATCAGGAGGGCCAAATCACACCTGGAGCTGCAGTTAGCAAGAGATGTTAAGAGTAACAAGAAGGGTTTTTTCAGGTATGCTGGCAACAAGAAGAAAGCCAAGGAAAGTGTGGGCCCCTTACTGAATGAGGGAGGCAACCTAGTGACAGAGGATGTGGAAAAAGCTAATGTACTCAATGCTTTCTTTGCCTCTGTCTTCACGAACAAGATCAGCTCCCAGACTGCTGCGCTGGGCAACACAACATGGGGAGTAGGTGGCCAGCCCACTGTGGAGAAAGACGTAGTTAGGGACTATTTAGAAAAGCTGGACGTGCACAAGTCCATGGGGCCGGATGCGTTGCATCCGAGAGTGCTAAAGGAATTGGCGGCTGTGATTGCAGAGCCATTGGCCATTATCTTTGAAAACTCGTGGCGAACGGGGGAAGTCCTGGATGACTGGAAAAAGGCTAATGTAGTGCCAATCTTTAAAAAAGGGAAGAAGGAGGATCCTGGGAACTACAGGCCAGTCAGCCTCACCTCAGTCCCTGGAAAAATCATGGAGCAGGTCCTCAAGGAATCTATCCTGAAGCACTTACATGAGAGGAAAGTTATCAGGAACAGTCAGCATGGATTCACCAAGGGAAGGTCATGCCTGACTAATCTAATTGCCTTCTATGATGAGATTACTGGTTCTGTGGATGGAGGGAAAGCAGTGGATGTATTGTTTCTTGACTTTAGCAAAGCTTTTGACATGGTCTCCCACAGTATTCTTGTTAGCAAGTTAAAGAAGTATGGGCTGGATGAATGCACTATAAGGTGGGTAGAAAGTTGGCTAGATTGTCGGGCTCAACGGGTAGTGATCAATGGCTCCATGTCTAGTTTGCAGCCGGTATCAAGTGGAGTGCCCCAAGGGTCGGTCCTGGGGCCGGTTTTGTTCAATATCTTCATAAATGATCTGGAGGATGGTTTGGATTGCACTCTCAGCAAATTTGCAGATGATACTAAACTAGGAGGAGTGGTAGATACGGTGGCAGGTAGGGATCGGATACAGAGGGACCTAGACAAATTGGAGGATTGGGCCAAAAGAAATCTGATGAGGTTCAACAAGGACAAGTGCAGGGTCCTGCACTTAGGACAGAAGAATCCAATGCACCGCTACAGACTAGGGACCGAATGGCTCGGCAGCAGTTCTGCGGAAAAGGACCTAGGGGTTACAGTGGATGAGAAGTTGGATATGAGTCAACAGTGTGCCCTTGTTGCCAAGAAGGCCAATGGCATTTTGGGATGTATAAGTAGGGGCATTGCCAGCAGATCAAGGGACGTGATCGTTCCCCTCTATTCGGCACTGGTGAGACCTCATCTGGAGTACTGTGTCCAGTTTTGGGCCCCACACTACAAGAAGGATGTGGAAAAATTGGAAAGAGTCCAGCAGAGGGCAACAAAAATGATTAGGGGACTGGAACACATGACTTATGAGGAGAGGCTGAGGGAACTGGGGATGTTTAGTCTACGGAAGAGAAGAATGAGGGGGGATTTGATAGATGCTTTCAACTACCTGAAAGAGGGTTCCAAAGAGGATGGATCTAGACTGTTCTCAGTGGTAGCAGATGACAGAACAAGGAGTAATGGTATCAAGTTGCGGTGGGGGAGATTTAGGTTGGATATTAGGAAAAACTTTTTCACTAGGAGGGTGGTGAAACACTGGAATGTGTTACCTAGGGAGGTGGTGGAATCTCCTTCCTTAGAAGTTTTTAAGGTCAGGCTAGACAAAGCCCTGGCTGGGATGATTTAATTGGGGATCGGTCCTGCTTTGAGCAGGGGGTTGGACTAGATGACCTCCTGAGGTCCCTTCCAACCCTGATATTCTATGATTCTATGATTCCATTTGCCTTCGCTGTTTGGTTTGGAGGGAGATGGAGGAGGAAAGTTTTCTTGTTTCTCTTCTCAGGGGTGCTGTCCAGTCTGAAATACTGGGCTAAGGAAGAAGAAAGAGCTTGAGATGTGCTGCTGATGGGTAACTTGAGCAATTTATTGAACCCAAACTGAGTGCAGCAGGGGAGGTAGCTCCGGATGTGCATTTCCCCTCTGTCTATCTCCAGGATCATAAGATCTCAGTTATACAAAAATCTTTGATGTATTTATCCTTGCACCAGCTGTGTGAGATAAGGAAGTGCTATCACCCCTTTGTACAGAGGAGGACTGAGATACAGAGTGATTTGCACAAGGGAACACAAGTCTGGCAGAACAGAAAATATAACCCTGGTCTCCAGTCTCAGGTTCGACCCCTAACCATCCACTAATCCTTCCTCTGAAGTTATAGCTCCTTCTTACGCAGTTCTAGCCCTTCTGCTTGACTGAGCTTATGTAGTTCTGTTGGGGAAGAGGCGACGTTAAATGCACGGGAAGCTTGATGGGGTAGACCTCAGCAGCACTGTGGAGCTATGAAAATTTACACCGAGGATCTGCCCAGAACTGTCTTACCAGAGATAAATAAATAAACAAAATGTAGAACAGAGAGCACTTTAAATTTAGGATCTTTCCCACCACAATGATAATGGGTCTGTAGTTGTTCTCAACCTATTTACCATTGTGGGACACATATGCAGCTCTGTGTGTGTTAGGTGGGCCACATCCACACAATATATATGCTACCTCTACATATACAAAAACAATAAGGTTTAGTATTTGTTACATTCTTTTCTGAATCCAGTTAATTCTTTTTGCAACAGTTATACTTTTGGCTTTCATAAGAAGTTCCACAGGTTGATTGTGCGTTCTGTGAAGAAGTATTCCTTTTGTTTGTTTTAAACCAGTTGTCTATTTATTTTATTTGGTGACCCCCGGGTTCTTGTGTTATGTGGAAAACAGCCGAGATCCATACTCTTTGGAACCCCACTTCAGGTAATTGAAGGCTACTATCAAATCCCTCTTCTCTTCTGCAGACTAAATAATCCCAGTTCCCTCAGCCTCTCCTTGTAAGTCATGTGCCCCAGCCCCCTGATCATTTTCATTGCCCTCTGCTGGACTCTCTCCAATTTGTCCACATCCCTTCTGTAGTGGGGGGATCAAAACTGGACACAATACTTCAGGTGTGCCCTCACCAGTGCTGAATATAGGGGAATAGTCACTTCCCTCAATCTGCTGGTAATGCGCCTACTAATGCAGCCCAATATACCTTTAACCTTCTTGGCAACAAGGGCACACTGCTGACTCATATCCAGTTTTTCATCCACTGTTATCCCCAGGTCCTTTTCTGCAGAACTGCTGCTTAGCCAGTCGGTCCCCAGCCTGGAGCGGTACATGGGATTCTTCCTTCCTAAGTGCAGGACTCTGCACTTGTCCTTGTTGAACCTCATCAGATTTCTTTTGGCCCAATCCTCCAATTTGTCTAGGTCACTCTGGACCATAACCCTACCCTCCAGTGTATCTACCTCTCCCCACAGCTTAGTGTCATCTGCGAACTTGCTGAGGGTGCAATTAATCCCATCATCCAGATCATTAATAAAGATATTGAACAAAACCAGCCCCAGGACCGACCCCTGGGGCCCTCCTCTTGATACTGGCTGCCAACTAGACATCAAGCCGTTGATCACTAACCATTGAGCCTGACAATCTAGCCAGTTTTCTATCCACCTTATCGTCCATTCATCCAGCCCATATTTTTTTAACTTGCTGGCAAGAATACTGTGGGAGACTGTATCAAAAACTTTGCTAAAGTCAAGGTATATCACATCTACCGCTTTCCCTATATCCACAGAGCCAGTTATCTCATCATAGAAGGCAATCAGGTTGGTGAAGCATGACTTGCCCTTGGTGAATCCATGTTGACTATTCCTGATCACCGTCCTCTCCTCCAAGTGCTTCAAAATTGATTCCTTGATGACCTGCTACATGATTCTGATGGGGACTGAGGTGAGGCTGACTGGTCTGTTCTCTTTTTTCCCCTTTTTTAAAGATGGGCACTATATTTGCCTTTTTCCAATCGTCTGTGACCTCCCCCGATCACCACAAATTTTCAAACATAATGGCCAATGGCTCTGCAATCACATCAGCCAACTTCCTCAGCACCCTTGGATGCATTAGATCTGGATCCATGGACTTGTGCATGTCTAGCTTTTCTAAATAGTCCTTAACCTGTTCTTTCACCACTGAGGGCGGCTCACCTACTCCCTATGCTGTGTTGTAAATTATACCAACTGGATCACTCTTGTCCACATGCTTGTTGACACCCTCAAAGAATTAGATTGGTGAGGCATGATTTCCCTTTCCAACCAGTTTGTCTGGTTCCAAATTTAGGCTTACCTCCAGTCATCTGGTACATACCATAGTGAATAGTTCTGTAATTTTGTATTTGAGTTCCTTCAGAACTCATCTGATCCTGGTGACTTATTACCGTTTAATTTAACACCTCAGTCTGGGGCAGTTCCTTAGATTGTCACCTAAAAAGAATGGCTTGGGTGTGAGGCTCTCCCCCACATCCACTGCACTGAAGCCCATCTCCCCCTATTCCCTCCACTCCTCTGCACCCTAATCATCTTCTCCCTGGAAGCATTCACATTTTAATTTTCTGAAATAACCTGAGCACCTTCTGAATTTTCTTCTGTATTCAGATTACATTTCTCCAACATAAAAAGTCCCTTTGGACAGAGACAGATTGTGGCAACAGGCCAACAACTCATTTCCAGATTTCTGCCTAGAATGGGTTCGCAATTTACAATGCCTGGGTGTTGTTCTGGTTTAATGGCCACAGCACGTTCCTTGAGCCAGGCAGGTCACAGCAAAGCAGGGTGGCTAGCAACCCTCTTGGGTACTCTGCACATGTGCAGTGTAATCCATTCAGTGCATGAGCATTAGGCTCCAGCCAGTCTAGAGAGTTTAACTCTTTATTGACTAGAACATTTAAAATGTTGCTCCTCCTAAGACAGAGGTCCCCAAACTAGGGGGGCATGGAGAAATGTTCGGGGAGTGCGGCGGGCCTGGGTCAGCCCCCACAGGGGGTTGGGAGGAGCACCACCCAACCCCGCAGCACCCCCAGCTCTGCTCCGACCCCAGTTGCAGCCCCATCTCCTGGCCCCATCCCCAGCCTCAGTGTGGCTCCACACCCGGCCATGGACCCAGCTGCTGACCCCCACCGCGGCCGGCTGCAGCTCCGTTCCCACCTGTGCCCCCAGTCGCAGCCAATAGACACGGTCCATTCCCAGTCCCAGCCCCAGCCCTGCTCCTGACCCCAGACCCACCCTCAGCTGTGGCCGCAGCCTCAGCCCCCTTACTCCTGCCCACACATTTTACCCCCTCAGGAACCACAGCCCGGCTCTGAGCCCCAGCTCAGGGGACAGCTGGGCAGAGGAGAGCAGACAGGATTAAGGGGAAGGCACAACCATCAAAAGTTTGGGGCCACTGTCCTAAGAGGTAATGGGTGTCAGGCACTGGGGGGGAAATATTCTAGTGAGATCCTTTGGGGTCTGATCAGAGCCATGACTTGATTCCCCAAGTGTACACAAAAATTTGTCAGAAAATCCATCAATTTTAAGAAAAATGTTTGGGGGGGGCTATATTTTAGGAACCCCTTTGTCAAATGACCCGTAATTTGGCCATTAACCCTATTCCTTGCTCCCACGAGGCACAGCAAATTACAAGGCAATCCAAGTATCTGAGCAGATTTGAGAGCACCAAGAAATGTCATCCTTAAAACAGAAAGGGCTTCTCAATTTTAACTACAGTGGAACTGGTGCTACCCCAGAATTTGCCAGCTCTCTGGCTGGCCTGAGGTTTCTCTTTTGCACAGCCTGTCTGCACTGAAGGCAGGAGACATCTGTATTCGATCCCTCTCAACAGGGGGAGATGCAGGCTAGACAGAAATTGTGCCCACACAGTCTAGACTCTAGAGTGACAGGTTCTGATGTCGCAAGTAGCTTCACTCTGGAGACTTTTCCTAGGCTGCCCTGAGGCACTGGCTCCCTTTGGACAGTGGAATAGGGTAAATCTCACTTTCCTGTGCTCAGAGATACGCCCCACCTGCGCAGCAACTGGGAGTTTCCCTTCCTGAAACTGATTCATGGTGTTTGCTGAGATGCTAGGAACCCATTCGGAGAGTCACAGCCCTGGAGTCTTGTGAAAATGTAGCATTGCCAACCTGCACGAGTCAGCCCCCGCCCCCCCTCCCAAATGAAATTAACCCCAAAATCTTGTGTGTTTTTTTAAAGATTATATCAGGGTTTTGGTCTCTTTAGATGTCTGGACTCCCCCCCGCCAGTGTGTGTGAGACAATTAGCTGCCCCCTCACCCATATCTACTGAGTGAAGGATTTCTGCCACACTGCACAAGCTCTCATCCCCTCATCTGCCCTGACCTCAGTCCAGAAATTAATCTGCCTCCCCAACCCTCAAATCAATCCACGCCCCCACAGCCCCCGCATCAGTTCTGCCCCCCAGATCTGACTGACCCTTCAATCCTGCCCAGCCCCCCACATCCATCCCCCACTCCCCCAGACCCCACATCAGTTCCACTCTCATACCCTCCCCCCAGCTTCACCTCTGCTCCTCCGGCAGCTCCTGAGGCTCTTCATGTCCCTCTCTCCCCTTCCAGGCCGGGTGGTGCGGGGAAAAGCAGAGGAGATGAGCTGGCTGCTACTCACAGGAAGGAGGAGGAGGAGACAGCGCTGAGCTCGCTACCCTCGCATGGAATCAGAGAATCCGCTTCCCATCACGATTTGCTATTTTGCTGTTACTGAGCAGGCTGGAGGGACTGGAACATGCTCAGCCCCATTTGCTGAAGTCATTGCCCTCACTTACATCCCAATCACCTCCCTGCATTCAAAGGGGGCAAGTCGTTGGTGGGTGGAATTTGTGCAGGGGCCCAATAGGGTTGCCAGGTATCTGGTTTTCCACCAGAACTCACGGTCAAAAAGGGACCCTGGTGGCTCTGGTCGGCACCGTTGACAGGGCGGTTAAAAGTCCAGTTGGCGGCACAGCAGGGTGCTGGGTCTAAGGCAGGCTCCCTGCCTGCCCTGGCTCCGCACTGCTCCCAGAAGCGGCCGCCAGGTCCCTGCAGCCCCCAAGTGCTAGGGCGGCCAGAGACTGGGAAGCTCCCGGCGCTACCCCCGCCCAGAGTACCGGCTCCACAGCTCCCATTGGCAGGGAACCTCAACGAATGGGAGCTGGGGGGGCAGTGCCTGTGGGCGCGAAGGCACCGCGCACTACCGCCTGGCTGCACATGCACCTAGAGGCCGCAGGGACCTCATGGCCACTTCCTCAGAGCCACAGTAAGCACCACTGGGACCTTGCACATACACCACTGCACTCAATCCCCTGGGCCAGCCTGGAGTCCCCTCCTGCACTCCAAACCCCTCACCCCAGCTCCACCCCCGAGCCAGAGCCCTCACCCCCCAGCATCCCAACCCCCTGGGTCAGCCCAGAGCCCCCTCCTGCATCCCAAACACCTCATCCCCTGCCCTACCGCCAGCTGGAGCCCTCACCCCCTGACACACGCTAACCCCTGCCCCAGCCCAGAGTCCCCTCCCACACCCCAAACCCCTCATCCCCGGTACGACTCCAGAGCCCACCCCCCAACCGGAGCCCACCCCCCACACACACCCTAACCCCTGCCCCAGCCCCGAGTCCCCTCCTGCACCCCAAACACCTCACCCCCAGCCCTACCCCCAGCTGGAGTCCTCATCCCCCACACCCCCTGCCCCCGCCCGGAGCTCCCTCCTGCACCCCAAACCACTCAACCTCTGGCCCACCCCAGAGCCTGCATCCCCAGCCCAGAACCATACCCCCTCCGCACCCCAACCTCCTGCCCCAGCCCAGTGAAAATGAGTAAGGGTGGGGAAGAGTGAGCGATGGAAGGGGCGGGGCCTCAGAGAAGGGGTTGGGCAGGGGTGTTCGGTTTTGTGTGATTAGAAAATTGGCAACACTAGAGCCAAAGTGTGTCCAGAGGAGGGTAAAACAGGGGAAGGAGATGAACAGATGGAGAAAATTGGAACAGAGTGCAGGAGCTGGAGTTCAGAAAAGGGGAGATGCGCTTCCAGACAGTGGGAGAGGGGGAAACCCCAGGACAGGGAGAGGCAGTTGGGATAAAAGTTACCATAAATGGGGTGAGCCATCTGCTGTGGTTGCCAAAATAGGGTGTGGGTGGCTTTGTGTTCCTGGCTTGTCCATCTCAGCACCCCCACTCCCAGCACCCCACGCCTACCTTCAGCAGCTTCTCTGTCTGCAGTGATGGATTGAGCTCCCAATGACTTGATTCAGGGAGATATTTCACACAGACACACACACTCTGCCATAAAACAGATACTTTTTGTGTGAGTTTCTGTTGCTTCAAAGAATTCCTGCTCTGTTTCCGTAGGTGTCAAACTTCTGCACAGGGCCTCACAGCAGCTCACCAAATGCCTTATTTTGTCCCAGATTGCCTGTTTTGGACTCCCTTTCCTGTCATCCACTGGAAATGCAGTTTCACTCCTTTTAATTTCTTTTAAAAATACAATTTTTAATACGATGTTTGCTACCATACAAAGAAGAGGGCAATGTGATAGCTACTCTCAGGATATTGCAGGCTAAATCCAGCTGGGATTTCTCTGTTCATTTATCCATCCATCTGTAATATACGTTTTTCTCTCCATCCTCTGTCTATAACATGGCTAGGAGTTATAGTCAGTCCAAATCCGTACAGGGTCTATTTCTGTAGAACATAGAGGCTCTTCCTCTATGTTTTATGGGCTAGATTCTGCTCTCCTACATCAGAGCAAATCTGGAATAAGGAGGATAAACTTCAGATATGGATTTACTTCAGATTTACAACATTGTAAATGAGAGTAAAACTTGATTTTTTCAGCAAATCTCCTCAGCAGTGGTGGTCAGCATGCTGTCTACAGAATTATCTAGCAGAGAGAGCAGTGTATGTGGGGTGAGAACTTTTGGGTTTGATTCCTGGTTCTGCTACTGTGTATGGAGAGCAAGTTGCTTACCTCAGTTTCCCCATCTTTAAAACACCCTGACTACTGGACTATAGCATGTTTTGGACCGTACAATGATTTGTGCTTGTTCTCTGACCCAATTAATGGTTAATTATTTAAATGAAGTGGAATGGCTTCTTAAAGAGATATTGAGAGACACCCCTGTGAGAGTATCCTACAGGTCAGTGCACACTCCTAAGGCCTGGGAGCTCCTGTTAAATCCTGTCTCTGTGTCAGTTGGAGGCCAGATTCTCAGGTGGGGTAAATTAGCCTAGACCCATTGAAGTCAATGAAGCTTTGCTAATTTAAGTCCAGCCCAAAATTACTATTTAAGCCCATGTTGTTAGATACAGTACACAGTTACAGCTGTGTAGCAAGAACTGGCTATTTACTGCATAATTTGCTTTCCCAGACCTTGATATGCCTTAGCAGCTAGGGCTGTGACCTAATCACTTAAATAGGAAGCCATAGAAAACAAAGTCACAGCCCTGGAGTGGGTGTGTGAGTGTCTCAAGCTTTTTCACCCTTGAGCTCCCATCTTTTAGGCCTTGTCCATGCTGGAGATAGAGTGTGTTTTTTACAATGTGTAGCCCAAGGTCCAGTGTGCTTCAACAGCGGCCCTGGGAACTACAATTTGTGGACTACAAACTGCAGCATGTGGCAAAAGAAAAGGAGTACTTGTGGCACCTTAGAGACTAACAAATTTATTTGAGTATAAGCTTTCGTGAGCCTCACTTCATCTCACCTCACTTCATCGGATGCATTCAGTGGAAAATACAGTGGGGAGATTTATATACGTATATTTTCCACTGAATGCATCCGATAAAGTGAGCTGTAGCTCACGAAAGCTTATGCTCAAATAAATTGGTTAGTCTCTAAGGTGCCACAAGTACTCCTTTTCTTTTTGCAAATACAGACTAACACGGCTGCTACTCTCCCAACATGCTGCATGTTTCAGAATGGGAGATCTTCCTGGTTCCTGCCAGGATGTACTCTCTACCCCCCAGCAGGAGGTCGTAGCACTGACTGAGCTGGGAGCAGGTAGCAGGCAAGCAGAGAGGAGGCTGGTGGACTGTAATCCTGTTCTATGTTCTTTACAGAATAAAGCCTTGTTCTGGTCTGAGGTGAACGTACACTGACACACAATGCAGAGCATACAGAGGAGCCTCAGGCTCAGTTTCCCAAAGTTGTGTAAAAAGTCACAACGCAGGCTTTCCCTATCTTGAACAACCTCCTACTGAGCCACTGAACAGGAAGGGGGGGCTACAATTTTTTAGTTATTGGTGCCTTGACTCAGATAGGGGAAATTTAATTTTTTGCACAGTAGGGAAGCTGCCACACAAGAGAACCAGAACAGCATTGATTAACAGTTTGGAGCCCAGGGGGGTTGGCCTGACCCTGATTTGGTGTCAGTGAGAATAGAGACCCCCAATGAGTATTGTAGCCAGGAAACTCCTGCTACTAAGGGTGAAGCTATTGGTTGGGCTGGGGGGGGAGGGGAAATCTTGGGGAGGAACATAGTAATGCCATACCTCCCTGCACAGCACCAAATCCGTGGGGTTCCTGTGTTCAGTTGTGGTGCAGATTGCAGGGTAGACACAGAGGACTGGATAAAAGATATATAGTACCTGCTAGCAGCCACTGGCATTCCTGAGCCTTTGAAGTTCCCCACCCTTGTCAGATACCTGGGGGGGATGGGATGTTAATTAGTTCTTAACCTGCCACCTCAGGAGCAGTTTCCAACCTGAGCTATTGAAGAGCTTAGAGCAGAGTACAGTGACTGCCATTTATCACTCGGACCCCATGGCAGACTTTTATGAGAGATGCCAATGCTCTAGAGCATGGGTGGGCAAACGTGTTGGCCCAAGGGCCACATCTGGGAATAGAAATTGAATGGTGGGCCATGAAGGCTTGCAAAATTGGGGTTGGGGTGTGGGAGGGGGTGAGGGCTTTGGTTGGGGGTGTGGGCTCTGTGGTGGGGCCAGAAATGAGGAGTTCAGGGCATAGGTGCCGACTTCTGCTCCCGCCGGTGGGTGCTCTACCCCCCTCTGTCCCCGTCCCGACTCCACCCCTGCCCAGCTCCCTCCCGCCCCCATTACAACCCCTTCCCCAAAGTCCCCGACCCAACTCCGGCCCCTCCCTGCCCCTATTCTGACTCCTTCCCCAAATCCCCGCCCTAGCCCCGCCTCTTTCCCGCCTCCTCCCCAGAGCGCGCCATGTTCCCGCTCCTCCCCCTCCCTCCAATCACACCGCCAAACAGCTGTTTGGTGGCGGCAAGGCAGGAAGCACTGGGAGGTAGGCAGAGGAGCAGGGATGAAGTGCGCTCAGGGAAGGAGGTGGAGGAGGAGGTGGGGTGCAGGGGGGGATCTTGGCTACCGGTGGGTGCAGAGCACCCACTAATTTTTCCCCCTGGGTGCTCCAGCCCCGGAGCACCTATGGAGTCACCACCTATGGTTCAGGGTGTGGGAGGGGGCTCCAGGCTGCGGGGGGGGGGTGTTGAGGGCTCCGGCTGGGTGTGTGGGCTCTGGGGTAGGGCTGGGGATGAGACATTTGGGGTGCTCCAGGCTGGGATCGAGGGGTTCGGAGTGCAGGAGGGGGATCAGGGCAGGGGCATGGGGAGAGGCGCAGGGGTGCAGGCTCTGGGCAGCGCTTACCTCAAGCAGCTCCCAGAAGCAGCAGCATGTCCCTTCTCCGGCTCCTACATGAAGGCATGGCCAGGAGGCTCTGCATGCTGCCCTGTCTGCAGGCACCGCTCCTGCAGCTCGAATTGGCTGAGGTTCCTGGCCAATGGGACCTTCAGGAGCAGTGTTTGGGGTGGCGGCAGCATGCAGAGTGGAGCTCCCTGGCTGCCCCTACACATAGGAGCCAGAGGGGGGCTATACTACTGCTTCTGGGAGCTGTGTGGAGTGGCCCCCAACCCTGCGCCCCAGCTGGAGCACCAGGGCGGGTCAAGCCCACACCCCACTCCACAGCGGAAGCTCAAGGGTGAGCTCTAGAGAGACAGCTTCATCCTGTGCCATCGAGTTAGAGGCCCTACTGCGGGTAGTAGAGGAGAAGCTCTGAGGGGGCCATCCTTTCCCTGATAGGGATTATAAGTTGACACATCAGTTCATGCGGGGCATCAGGGAGTGAGAAGTGCAGGACAGGTTGGCACTTATGCAGCCTCGCTACATGACATGCTGACAGCTACAAGGAGAACTGCATCAGCTGGCCTAGGAGAGGAACATAAAGGGTAGAATGGAACCCCAAACATCACAGGGGTCCAATAATCATCATAATGAACATAGAGGGTAGAATGGAATTGCCAGCCCAGAGGATAAACCACATTTGCAGTTACACCTAGCTTACCACAAGACTCCCCAACACACGCCCTTCTGAGGGAAACAAGGAGTCAGGTCCTGCCTCCCACTGTTTGAAGGGATCCTGCGAGAGAAATCTGTTCCACACATGGAACTGCATAAATCCTGGCAGCTGTGCAGGGGTGGGGGATGACTAATGAGGAAAAGCAAAGAGAAGGAATTCCTCAAAGGTAGGAACAACAATAAGAGATTGGAAGGGGGAAAGAGAGGGCACTTGATGAACGAGGGTGCAAGGAATTTTCCTCCAGGCACAGGGTAGGGGACATGAAGCTGACAATTGGGGAAGGAGGAGTGATGGGAGAGGACAGAGAAGCTAATAGGAAGGGAGGTTCTAACCTATCTCCCAAGGGTGATGTATGTATGAGGCCCCATGGTGTAAGGGTCTCTAAACGTAGGGTAAAGCACATAGGTTCCGACTTCTGCTCGGACCTGCGAGTGCTCGACCCCGCTCTGTCCCCGGCCCCGCCCCGACTCCACTCCCGCCTCGCCCCCTCCCACCCTGCCCCACCACCATTCCAACCCCTTCCCCAAAGTCCCACCTCAACTGCGCTCCCTCCCTTCCCCTATTCCGACTCCTTCCCCAAATCCCCACCCCGGCCCCGCCTCCTACCCTGAGCGTGCCACATTCCTGCTTCTCCCCCCTCTCTCCCAGAGCTGCGAATCCTCCTTGTAACAACTCAAAATAATGCTAATTAAATACCTTAAATACCTCGTGATTGACAGCTCTGGTGTGACACAGCAAGGTCCATAGACTTCTATGGGAACTTATCGTTATAAAAGAAGGGTGTATTGCTATGGGACTCTGGGTTCGTTCTGCATCAACACCAGAGCTTCGAATGCATTTGACAGAGCCCCAGCTCCCCTCCCTTGTGTGCAGTGTCAGCTGGCCACTGGATCTGACTGAGCAACACTAAGGACTGGTAACTATAAGATCCAACTGCAGAACCTTTCGAGGTGTGTGTGTGTGTGTGTGAATGAAAACACGTGCTGATTTCAATGTTTAAATTGTACTCTCAATAAAGGCAGCATATTGCCTTATCCCCTTTTTAAAAGATTCCATATGCTTCTTATAAGCCAGTGGTTCCCAAACTTGTTCCGCCACTTGTGCAGGGAAAGCCCCTGGTGGGCCAGGCCGGTTTGTTTACCTGCCATATCGGCAGGGGCTTTCCCTGCACAAGCAGCGGAACAAGTTTGGGAGCCACTGTTATAAGCATAAAGAAAAGGAGTACTTGTGGCACCTTAGAGAATACAGACTAACACGGCTGCTACTCTGAAACCTGTTATAAGCATAACATCTCCAGCTCTTAACAAGATGGGCCGCTTGCCAGTGTATCTCAAGGATGGCCTCTCTTGGCCAGAGATCATTTACTAAGAGGCTACGTACCAGACTGGTGACTTCCCTTTCAGGCAGGCTGGGAATTGGTTCCCCCACTGGTGCTAAATCCTGCCAACTGGAACAGATGACATTTGTCTCTAACAACATGGGGATTCCCTAGCAGTACTTTGTCCCAGGCACCACAAGGGCAGGGACTCCCTTGTAGGATTGGCCAAGAAAAGATACATCTAATTTGATTGTTCCTTGATGGGAGACTCCTTGGCCACTGGCTCCCTCTATTAGGATAACTACAGGCATGGGATGCAACTTGCTCAGAGTAGGGTGGTTTCTCCAGAAATCCTCTGTGATGGTTGTGACCTGAGACCCTGAATCAATTACAGCCTTGCACAGGATACCATTCACTTCCACAATTTCCTCATTCAAGGGCTCCACCAGGCCGGGATGCCAGGTTGCAACTGGTAGAGAATGCTGGGAAGCTGTGAACACTAATGCTACTGGAGGACTTTTCACCATCTCTACTCCCTTCACCTGCCCCTCAGTGCCAGGCTTTAAAGGGGCAGTTTAAAGAAGAGGGAGCCTCACCTTGCCCTGGCCCCATGAAGTGATGCTGAAGGGGTTGGTGGCAGCCCGGGCTATGTGGCCTTCTTGTGCACAACGGTGGCATATGAAACGGCCTCTGGCACCATGAACACTAACATCAGGGGAATCTTGACCTTTCCCCATCTGGAATTTTGAGGTGTCATCCTTACTGCTGCACCCTGCTGCAGTACTTGTGCCTCCAGTTGTCCCATTCTCTCATGGCTCTGTCTCTGGAGGACAGTCAATTCTTGGACTAGCCCAGTTAGGCCCTTTACTGCCTCCAGCATCACATGATCTGGGGTACTGCTGGGTGGAGGCACCTTGGGATCAACCTGCACAGCACCATCTGCCAGGGCAGCTTGTTTCATGCTGTTTATCCTCTGGGCTGGCAATTCCATTCTACCCTCTATGTTCATTATGATGATTATTGGACCCCTGTGATGTTTGGGGTGGGCGTGGCTATGGGTTCGGAGGAATGCTGGGGGAGGTGTAAGGATAAGGCCTTTGTTTGCAGCCATATTGTAAGGCCTAAAGCCTAAGGCCTTTGTCTTCAGATTAAAAAGAGCAGCCAAGCATCAGCCATTAACTGAGAAGCAGGAAGTCACATCCTCACATTCCATCTAAATTACATTAAAACAATATAATATCAGGCTGTTAAGGAGGAGACCCCGTCCTAATGGCGCCCACTATCACCAGATAAAGAAACAGATCTTAAGATGTGTGGTGTTTAGATGTTGCTTGTAATTATTAGAATTGGGAGCACTGGCTGTTGGGAGTCTGAAAGGACAGGAAACAGGAAGGAGGGGGGAGGAGTTGAAGAGGCTGAGGAAGAGCTACTGAGGGTGCAGCAGCAGCTTGGAAAAGAGATTTCCACTTTAAAAAATAAAGTCCTGTTGAAGTTTGTTAGCACCTTGCCTGGCTACTACAACATTTTGGCGACGAGGGTAGGATCTTCTGCCTCTGAACCCACCTGCAGCCTTTCTACAAAGCCCAGGTGAGCCTCCAATTGCTTTTACTGCCTGGATCCATATGTTTGAGACTTATCTGCTTGCAATCAGTGCTACAGAGATTTCTGAAGTAAGAAAGCATGCTCTGCTAATCCACTGCCTTGGAGCAGAAGGGCAGCATATATTTTACACTTTTCCCCTTGCAGATGATAAACATGAGACTGCACTCACTGCCTTAAAGAACTTTTTTGTACCAAAAGTGAATGTAGTAGCTAATCGCTACAGATTTTGCCAGCGTGAGCAGAAACCAGGGGAGACTATAATGCAGTATATTGCTTCCCTGAGGAGTCTGATTGTAATTTGTGACTTTGGGAATATGGCAGATGAGATGATTAGAGACCAGCTCATTGAGAAAACAACCATGCTTCGTGTAAGAGAATGTTTACTTCTAGAACCACAACTTATACTTGAAGAAGCAATAACCATTGCTACCCAGATTGAGTCAGCTACAACTGAAGCCAAAATAATGAGCATGGATACAGGAGGAACAGTCCAGGCTGTGACTCCTTTACAGAAAAGTTCACTATCACTGCAGACAAACAATTACAAGAGGAAAACTAATGAAAAACCACCAAATCAGCAAATTCAAAATACAGAAAAAGCATGCTTTCGCTGTGGATCCCCACAACACCTTGCAAGCTACACAGGATGTCCGGCAAAAGTAGTTCAATGCAATCATTGCAAAAAGATTAGGCATTTTGCTAAAGTATGTTGCAGGAGCCAGTTCATCTGTATTGGTAGCCAATACAGAGCCCTATGTATTGGGAAAGGGTGTGTGTACTTAAATTGACCAGGTTAGTTACACCCTGAGCCCTACGAATTGGGTAGGGGTGGCCCTGAGCCCTACAGATTGGGTAAGGGTAGGTGCTTTTCACCTGGAGCCCTATGAATTGGGAAAAGGTGGGGGTGCCTAAATTAACCGGGTTACTCCTGAGCCCTACAAACTGGAAAAAGGTGGGGTGCCCTAATGTGTGCAGGTAACAGAGTTTGCTCAGGACCAGGCCTGGGTGTTTTGCCAATCAAGGCAGAAAAAAGTTTTCAACGCTCTCCTCGGAGCTGGGGTGACCAGATAGCAGAGGTGTGGGGGGTAATAGGGTCCTATAGAAGTCAAAGCCCGTAATATTGGGACAGTCCTGATGAAATCAGGACATCTGGTCACCCTACTCAGCAGCTGTGGTGGGAAAAAAAACCCAGCTGAGCAGCAAAGCAGTATGTTGCCACCACCTCCCCAGAAATTGGTGCCCAGGGTGACCACTTTGTTCACCTGCCCTAAAACTGACCTAGGGAAGCCTGGAGGTGATTGGGGTTTGGTGGAGTCTCCCTCATTGTTCTGCTCCCTGTTAGCCTCCCCCAATCAGCCCCTATAGAGTGGGTCTGCCCCCTCCAGCACCTCAACCCTCTAAGTTCAGTCTCTGGCCCAAGCCTAACCCCACATTTCAACTTCTGCTTTCCCAAGAGCCCCTCCTGTCCCCATTAACCCCTCATTCTCTCCCCAAGAGCCCCTGCTGCCCCCACTCAACAGCTCTTGTCCCTTTTAGCTTGTGCCTGCTCCTTCCAGTCTATGGGACGCTGACACCAACACCCCCACCTTGTGTAAACTGTCCTCTCAGAGTAGGTTTATTGTGTTATAGTTTGAAATACATCCAAGGGGCACCCTATCCCCAAACCACTGACCAAGAATTAGCAATGGTCCATCACAGCGGTGGTATAATTTACTCAGCAGGCGAGAACTGGGGGTGGGGGTGGTACACTGTGATAAAAGATTGTTTAATGGTAGGCAAGATAATGGAACTGGTTGTAAAAAAGAATAATATAACAGGGATTTTATTTAAACCGGAACAAAGAGAACTGGATTCCACCTACCTAAAATAACATTTTAACCGTTCTGCCAGGTGAAGCCAGCAGCAACCAGGGCCAGGTTCAATATCTAGGGGTTCCTCTTCAACAATACAACACAAAACCGGCCCAAGCCCCCACCCAGTAACCTGGGAAAATTACACACTACCCCTGGGTGCCAATGACAGGCAATACTTCCCCACTCGCAAACACAGAGTCTGAGTGTAGAAAATAAACTTTTAATGAAAGGAGGGAAGTCAACCGACATTAATTAGGGAAAATGCCACAAGCAGCATTCATAAACATAGAACTGTGAGCAGGACACTCATCCCAGAGTGCATGGGGCAGTGCTTTCTGCCTGATGTTCTTGAGTTCTACAACCAAAAGTTCCTTTTCTGTGCCCCTCTCTGCTCCCTCACAGTGGGTTGTTCTGGGTCAATGAGGACCCAGAGTTCAGACGTGCATCTGTGTGAGTTCACCTCCCACCCAGGGAAGAAGGCACCTTGCTTGCTCTGCCATCTGAGTGATTGCCCTGGCTGGCCACTCCTGCCAGCTCGCCACTCAGGTTCCCACCGGCTGCCGCTCCTGCCTGTCAGTCACCTTCTGCTACCACCTGCTTCTCTGCTGTGACCTCTGCAGGTCAGTCTGTTTGTGACTTTTAACTCTTAATAGACTGGGCAGAATCACCAGTGCACATAACAATCTATGAAGCAAGAGACTTAGGCCTTGTCTACATAGGCAGGATGCATTGGTTTAACTTAAATCTGTTTTTAAACTAGTGCAAAAAGTTTTGGGTGAACACTTGTATTCGAGTTCAAGGCTGGCTTATGTTGGTTTAATTATACCAACAGGAATGTGGAGGCATCTGTTATTCACAGAAGAGGCACAGCTCAGGCAATGGCAGGACATGCTTCCCCAGCAGAAACACACACACCAGGGTGCCTCATTTCTGATCTGGAGGGATTCCCGCTGGAGGTGAGTGAAAGTTCAGTCACAATTGCCAATTCAGTCCTTGGCCTCTCTGTTGACAGCGCCAATAAAAGAACAAACTAAGGCCATTTGTGATGGTGCTTTTTGTGATGTAGACACCTGTCTAGTGGGAAATGGGCTGAGATATCTCCCAACACCACTCTAGCTTATGCCACATAAACCAGTGCACAACCACCACATGGTGTAACATGGGTACCAGCCTAGAATAGATGAGATCTGGTGACTTAAAAGAGACAGACTGTATATCCTATTACCGATCTATACAGCCATGCAGTTCCACATCTCTCCAATAGTATGAGGGAGGGGCGTTTGGTACATTCTATCTCTGGGTATTTCAGGAGAATCAGGAGTCCATATTTCAGGGTGGTGCTGGTTGTGCCAGATCCTGCCAGGAATAAATCTAGCGTGCTTCTCACCAAACTATCAGTGTTAAATTCCAACTGGACATTTTGTTTCTCCTACAGAAAGGTTTGGAACAGTTGACTGAAAAGCATCGGAATTTATTCACACAGACCAAATAAGTCTCCCCTTACACACAATGTGTGGCTTTATATCAATCCCACAGCACCAGGCCTTGGGGCTGCCGATTGCAATAGCATTACTGCAGGGCTTTGGAGAATATTTTGCTCTTTGTAAAGAAGGGAGAATTGGACTATTATAGCAAAAAGATTTGTTTTCATTTGTCTTTCTAATTGTTAAGACTCAGCTGTGCAGTAGGTCCTTGTTTCCTAGATTCATATATTCCAAGGCCAGAAAGGACCATTGTGATCATCTAGTCTGACCTCCTGTGTAATACAAGAAATAGAATCCCCAAAATAATTCCTTTTGAACTAGAGCACGGCCTTTAAAAAATCTTTTAGAAAAACATGCAATCTTGATTTAAAAATTGCCAAGGAAGTAGAATACACCATGACTGCTGGTAAATTGTACCAATGGTTAACCATCCTCACTGAAAAATGTATGTCTTATTTCCAGTCTGAATTTGTCTAGATTCAATGTCCAGCCACTGGATCTTGTTATGCCTTTGTCTGCTAAATTGAAGAGCTCATTATCAAATATTTGTTTCCCTATGGTAGGTACTTATAAAATGTGGTTAAGTCTCCCCTTAACCTTCTCTTTGTTAAACTCAAATAGCTCAATCTGTTTAGTTTATCACTAGAAGGCAAGTTTTCTAATTCTTTAACCATTCTCATGACTTTTCTCTGAAACCTCAACAATATTTCAACATCCTTGAATTGTGGGCACCGAACTGGATGCAGTATTACAACCAGCAGTTGTACCAGTGCCAAATACAGAGGTAAAATAACTAGGGCTGTCAAACGATTAAAAAAAATAATCGTAATTAATCATGAAATGTAAAAAATTATTTTTATTACAAATATTTGCATTGTAAAAAAGATTTTAAAAAATCAATATACAAGTTGAAGCATGAAGGGGCATATAAATGTTTAACATATCTGGCATGTAAATACCTTGGAACGCCGGCTACCACAGTGCCAAGTTCTCACTTTCTCACATTCTCACGAATGCCTGTTCTCACTTTCGGGTGACATTGTAAATAAGAAGTGGGCAGTATTATCTCCCGTAAATGTAAACAAACTTGTTTGTCTTAGCAATTGGATGAACAAGAAGTAGGACTGAATGGACTTGTAGGCTCTAAAGTTTTACATTGTTTTGTTATGGAGTGCAGGTAGGTAAAAAAAATAATTCTACATTTGTAAGTTACACTTTCACGACAAAGATATTGCACAACAGCATTTGTATTAGGTGAATTGAAAAAATACTATTTCTTTTACCTTTTATGTTTTCTGCAAATATTTGTAATCAAAACTAATATAAAGTGAGCACTGTACACTTTGTATTCTGTGTTGTCAATGAAATCAATATAATTGAAAATGTAAAAAGAATAAAAAATATTTATAATAAATTTAAATTGGTATTCTATTATTGTTTAACAATGCAATTAAAACTGTGATTAATCATAATTTTTTTTATCTAGCTAATCTGTTTTGCATTGATCGCTTGAGTTAACCGCGATTAATTGACAGTCCTAAAAATAACATCTCTGCTCCTATTCAAGATCTCACTGTTTATGCATCCAAGCAGCGCATTAGTCCTTTTGGCCACAGCATCACACTGGGATCTTGTGTTTAGCTAATTACCTACCATGACTCCCAAGTCCTTTGCAGAGTGACTGCTTCCCAGAATAGAGTTTCCCACCTTGTAAGTAAGGCCAGCATTCTTTGTTCTTAGATGTATATATTTACATTGTGCCCAGCTTACCAAGAGATCCAGATCCCTCTGTATCAGTGGCCTCTCTTCTTCATTATTTGCCACCCCCACAATTTTTGGTTGTCTGCAAACTTCATCAGTGATGATTTTATGCTCTTTTCCAGATCATTGATAAAAATGTTAAATAGGGCTAAGAACAGATTCTTGCTAGAACCCACCAAAAACACACCTGTTTGATGATGATTCCCCATTTACAATTACATTTTGAGACCTACCCATTAGCCAGTTTTTAATCCATTTAATGTGTGTCATATTGATTTTTTCTCAGTCTAGTTTATTCAATTGCTTGATTTTTTTTACTTATGTATGCTATTTGTCTGGGAAGCAGCAGAATACGTACATTGTTTTTTACAAAAAGAAAAAAAGAAAATCAAACATTTAAAAACATTTTTAAAAAAGGAAGAAGATGGCTTAGTGTTGATTCTCCAGGAGAAGTGACTTCATCGAACGTTAATAATGAGAATACTTTAACCCAAACTCTAGTAAGCAAAAGGACTGCCACTCTCCCATACCTGTTCTATTTTGATAAGGAAAGCATTGATGAAATCTCAAGGGAATTGGGGTCCAGAGACTCTTTGTGCATCTTCACTGTCTCCAAAACAAAACTTGTGAATTCCTTCAAGTTTTTAAATCTCTTTTTGTGAGGCCCAGGTATGTAATCCATAAGAGTCGGGAAAAAAATCTACAGCTGTAATGATTGAAAGGAAATACACATTCTAGTTTATTTGGATACAACTTTGGTTTATCCGGGAAAAAAAAGTTAACTTCATAATGATTATTCAAGTTGCTTACTTCAATATGATATATTGATTACCTTATATGACAAGTTTATAATCCAACTTGGAACCCAAAACCCTTTGCAAACTATACCAAATCACAGGTTTCAGAATAGCAGCCATATTAGCCTGTATTCGCAAAAAGAAAAGGAGTACTTCTGGCACCTTAGAAACTAACAAATTTATTTGAGCATAAGCTTTCATGAGCTACAGCTCACTTCATCAGATGCATTCGGTGAAAAATACAGTGGGGAGATTTATATACACAGAGAACATGAAACAATGGGTGTTACCATACACACTGTAAGGAGAGTGATCACTTAAGATGAGCTAATACCAGCAGGAGAGCGGAGGGGGGGGAGAAAACCTTTTGTAATGATAATCAAGGTGGGCCATTTCCAGCAGTTGACAAGAACATGTGAGGAACAGTGGTGGTGGGAATAAACATGGGGAAATAGTTTTACTTTTTGTAATGACCCATCCTCTCCCAGTCTTTATTCAAGCCTAAGTTAATTGTATCCAGTTTGCAAATTAATTCCAATTCAGCAGTCTCTCCTTGGAGTCTGTTTTTGAAGTTTTTTTGTTGAAGAATTGTCACTTTTAGAACTAAATTTAGACCTGCTGAATTGGAATTAATTTGCAAACTGGATACAATTAACTTAGGCTTGAATAGACACTGGGAGTGGATGGGTCATTACACAAAGTAAAACTATTTCCCCATGTTTATTTCCCCTCCACCCCCACCCCCCACTGTTCCTCAGATGTTCTTGTCAACTGCTGGAAATGGCCCACCTTGATTATCATTACAAAAGGTTTTCTCCCCTCCCCCCCCCCACCCCGCTCTCCTGCTGGTATTAGCTCATCTTAAGTGATCACTCTCCTTACAGTGTGTATGGTAACACCCATTGTTTCATGTTCTCTGTGTATATAAATCTCCCCACTGTATTTTTCACTGAATGCATCCAATGAAGTGAGCTGTAGCTCACAAAAGTTTATGCTCAAATAAATTTGTTAGTCTCTAAGGTGCCACAAGTACTCCTTTTCTTTATACCAAATCACTCTCCAATATACATACTTTCTACACTAAAACTTTGGTGAGTTTGTTCACCAACTAACACAGTGGTTTTCAATCTGTGATCTTATGTTCTTATTGTCCGCAGACCATGTCTAACGGGTCCATGAAAGGTTGTCATTACCATAGAGCAGGGATTTCACCTGTGGTCCGCAGACCCTGGGAGTCCGCAGACTCTGTCTAAGATTTCCAAAGGGGTCTGCACCTCTATTTGAAATTTTGTAGGGGTCTGCAAATGAAAAAAGCTAAAATACTGAGCTAAAATACTCTGTATTATTTCCAAAATACAACTATCCTCAATACACAGATCCAGTTCTTGAAAAATCACACTCAAGTGCACAAACATTAACCCTGACCACAGATTTCTAGGCAGTAATAGCACATTATAGACTTTAAAAGGAAAAAAGCCCTTGTGCTAAGGTTGGAGTTCAGGGGTAAAATTCTCTCCTGATGAAACTCTACTGACTTCAGCTCAGTTATGCCAGCAATGGTTCTCAGGAAAGGGTGGGTGCGGTGGGTGGATGGGTGCTGGAAGTGAACAGGAGTTTGCTTTGGAGGTACGGAATGTGATCACATTCAGTTATCCCATTGTGAATATACTAAGGCATGTGAATTGCAATGGTTTGGAGGTTAATGTTTTAATTGGCAATTTCCTTTATTTTTACCAATTGTGTTGAAAGGGAATTTCCTTGAGCAAACTTAATTCTGATCTAATGAAGTGTTTTGTGTGAGAATTTAAATAATCCTGAGAAGCAAGCCTGAGGCTGGGTTTGGTTGAAGCTGCAGCCTAATGAGGAGAATAGGAACATGATGGGAATCTGAAACAACAACTGTCTGAGGAAAATGAACAGCCATTGGATTAAACCTCCCTGCCGTGAAATGGAGAAGAGTAGAATGATCTCTGCAATTCACCCTGCTGGGAGAGAGCAGAAGAGCTCATCATTTTCCTCTATCAGACCCATTAATGTCAAAAACGTCTTATCCTCGTGGTCAAACCGGTCCCTGAAGACAATGGAGCAGATGACGGAGACCGCATGGGTGAGGAAGAGGGTGAGATGAAAGGGCCGCTCGGGACCAAAACAAACACAGAGTCCAGTTTAAAAAAACATACGTGGCCTCAGCGTCACAGTCATTGGGGTTATGGGAAGTTCAGCGTCTCACAGCTCCAGCCCAAGATGGGGACTGTGGTGTGAGACAGGGCTTCCCCCACCCCCACTCTTATCTCTCCTACCTTAAGTTTAAAAAACCACCCAAACACACACACATCCCATTTTGCAGGGAATCAGTTTCACTCTGCCTCCTCGGCTGTTCTCTGCCAGACACGCTCTAGTCTGACCATCAGTCCCTGTCTGACCTGCTTGTCAGGCATGGGGCTGTTTTCATAGAAAGGATCCCACTCAGAATCAGATCCTGCTCAGAGAGTATTGCCTGAGCCATTGCTCTGCGTGGCTGTAGCGTCTTTTCAAGCTCTTATAATGCAGCACTTTCCCTTTTGATACTGCCAGCCTGGGCTGTGAGTAGTAAATACATTATTGTTGTGCTGCTGAAGGAGTACATGCTCCCAGCACAGCAGCCAAGTGGATGGGTCTGTTTTGCGTGTCTCTTCTTCAACACCAAATAGACCCCCACAACTGTCTGCTGAGCTTGAATTTCCCCCTTTCATCAGCAATATTTCAGCCTCCTTTTCACATTCTCCCTTCTGCACAAACATAAATAGCACACTGGTCTGCCATTCAGAGCAAACCAGTTGGTGCAATGTTAAGGAGACTTGTCTTCAAGAGTTCGCCCCACTGACCTGTACACCACATTACTCAGGGGGAAGAATGTTCAGAAACAGATTTAGTTCACCTTTCAGAAGGTTCAGTGGGTGCTTCCCCAGCACCAAACTCTAATCATGTCCTTTGATGCAGTCAGGATCATTTTTGTCACTCCTAACAGTAACAACTGCCCCATTGATTCATGGAGCAAAAATGGCAGCATCAATGTATCTGCCTCATATACATACACAGGGTTAATGAAGGATCTCCTGGCGTTCCCTCTTCACACAGACCATTCTTCCAGGCACAGACAGCTGAAAAGGTAGCCATTAATTTTGCACCAACACAGTTTTCTCTGTATAACCGAAACTGTTCCATGGAGTAGGTGAACCACGGTTGCTCAGATGAAAACCAGAAAACAATTACAAAATACATGAAGCTGATCCCCACCATGTGTATGTCTGAGCCTTTCCACCAGGAAATGGGCCTGTCATACATATAAAGGGAAGGATAAAACCCTTTAAAATCCCTCCTGGCCAGAGGAAAAATCCTCTTACCTGTAAAGGGTTAAGAAGCTAAAGGTAACCTCGCTGGCACCTGACCAAAATGACCAATGAGGAGACAAGATACTTTCAAAAGCTGGGAGGAGGGAGAAAAACAAAGGGTCTGTGTCTGTTTGTATGATGCTTTGGCTGGGGACAGAATAGGAATGGAGTCTTAGAACTTAGTAAGTAATCTAGCTAGGTATGTGTTAGATTATGATTTCTTTAAATGGCTGAGAAAATAGCTGTGATGAATAGAATGAATATTCCTGTCTGTGTGTCTTTTTTGTAACTTAAGGTTTTGCCTAGAGGGATTCTCTATGTTTTGAATCTAATTACCCTGTAAGGTATCTACCATCCTGATTTTACAGAGGTGATTCCTTTACTTCTTTTAAAAGTCTTCTTGTAAGAAAACTGAATGCTTTTTCATTGTTCTAAGATCCAAGGGTTTGGGTCTGTGGTCACCTATGCAAATTGGTGAGGATTTTTACCAAACCTTCTCCAGGAAGTGGGGTGCAAGGGTTGGGAGGATTTTGGGGGGAAAGACGTGTCCAAACTACGTTTCCCAGTAAACCCAGATAAAGTTTGGTGGTGGCAGTGGAAATCCAAGGGTAAAATAATTTTGTACCTTGAGGAAGTTTTATACTAAGCTGGTAAAAGTAAGCTTAGGAGGTTTTCATGCAGGTCCCCACATCTGTACCCTAGAGTTCAGAGTGGGGAAGGAAACTTGACAGGGTCTCCTCCTGGATCCACTCCTCAATGCTCTTCTTCTCCATCCCGAAATCCTTCAGGGTACTGACAGCAAATCAGTGGAGCTCCCGACTGCTTGAAATAATACTTGGGAAAAGGGAAGGAGAAGAGGAATAAAACTTAAATCAACTACTTTTGCCTAAGTATGGTTACATTGTAAGTACTCTGAAATTTAAACTACTTGCAGCTTAATGCAGAGAAAGGGAAGCTGGAATAACAGTATCCTATACCTTAACCTCATTGTACTTTCATTGCCATTACAATGAGTATGCAAACTAAGTTCACTGTAGTTCCATTGGTTATCATGCCAAATTGCACCAGCTTTAGTCTATAATAGAATGTGAGCTGTCATGTTAAGTGAGAAAACAGGCTGTTGGTATAGGAAAGTAGTTGTCTGAATGAGACTTTTTTCCCTTTTACTTCTGATTACAAAAATCTGAGTAAAGTACATGTTCTCACACATCATAAAACTAAGAAATACATTGGGACATAAATAGGTGGGTAAAGTTTGTATTGTTCTAATAAAAGAACTGTGTAATTGCATAGAATTTTCATTGTAACTAAGGTAACTAAAGGAAGGGATTTCCCCCCTCCCCCCATATGAATATTCTAGGTATAAGAACGATAGTGTAGTTAGTGCAAAGATATTGTGGCATATTCATCTATCAGAAAGATAACTCCAGTAGGGTTAACGTAACTGCAGAAGGTTCACAAACTCAATAGTTCTGTGAACTTTTCAAGCCCTTAGGATAGTTGGAATTTCATTGCAAATTCCACTGGGTTTGCCCACCACTTGATGCTCACAGAATCATAGAACCATAAGTTTAGAAGGGACCAAAAGGGTCATCTAGTCTAACTCCTGCCAAGATTCAGGATTCATTGTGTCTAAACCAGTGGTTCTCAAACTTCACATAGCATGCCTCTGAGTGTGACCCCCCCCCCCCCCGTATAAATTAAAAACATAGGTTTTTAATTTAATTCAATTTTAATTTAATTTCATTGTAATGGGGGCTCAGGCTGTCAGCCCCACCAGGCACAGACTGACAGCTTGCAACCCCCAGATAATAATCTCGCACCCCCTGCAGGCTCGTGACCCCTAATTTGAGAACCCCTGGTGTAAACCATCCAAGACAGATGGCTATCCAGCCTCCTTTTGAAAACCTCCATTGAAGGAGCTTCCACAACCTCCCTAGGCAGTTTGTTCCATTGTCCTACTGTTCTTACAGTTAGGAAGTTTTTCCTGAGATTTAATCTAAATCTGCTATGCTGTAGTTTGAACCCATTGCCTCTTGTTCTGCCCTCTGTGGTAAGAGAGAACAACTTTTCTCCATCTTTTTTATGGCAGCCTTTCAAGTATTTGAAGACAGCTATCACATCCCCCCTTAATTTCCTCTTTTCCAGACTAAACGTACCCAGTTCCTTCAGCCTTTGCTCACATGGATTGCATTCCATCCCTTTGATCATCTTTGTCAGTCACCTCTGGATCCTTTCCAGTTTCTCCAAATCCTTTCTATACATTGGTGACCAAAACTGGACACGGTACTCCAGCTGAGGCCTAGCCAGCACCATGCAGCACCACAGCCCAGTCTGAGCCTAAATATATTGTAAACACTGGATCATACTTTCCACTGAGCTGTCAAAGTATAACAAAAAAGGACCAACAAATTTTAACATTAGTCAATTAATTAGTTGGTTAATTAGTTAATTGAGAATATTAGTGGATTTCATAACAAAGGGATAAAGGAGGCTGTGTGCAGCTCTGCCAGTCCTAGTCAGGATTAGTACTGAGTAGCAACCTTGAATGCATTGTTTTCCCTTCAACATTTTGCATTTTGGATCTCATGGTTGGTCTTACTCTGTGAAGAGCAATAATGAAGCATAAAATCATAGATTTCAATGCCAGAAGGGACCACTGTGATCATTTAGTCTGACCTCCTATGTAACACAGACCAAAGAACTTTCCCAAAATAATTACTTCTTTTAAGAAAATATTCAATCTTGATTTAAAAATTGTCAGTGATGGAGAATCCACCATGACCCTTGGAAAGCTGTTCCCGTGGTTAATTTCCCTCACTGATAAAAAAAAATTATGCCTTAATTTCAATTTGAATTTGTCTAGATTCAACTTCCAGCTGCTGGCTCATTAGACCTTTCTCTGCTAGATTAAAGAGTCCATTATCAAATATTTGTTCCTCATGTATGTAGTTGTAGACTGTGATCAAGTCACCCCTTTACCTTATTTTTGTTAAGTTAACTAGACAGAGCTCCTTGGATCTATCACTATATGGCATGTTTGCTAATCCTTTAATCATTCTCGTGGCTCTTTTCTAAACTCTCTCCAATTTATCAACATCCTTCTTGAATTGGGGCACCAGAATTGGACATAGTATTCCAGCAGCAGTTACACCAGTGCCAAATACAGAGATAAAATAATCTCTTTATTCCTACTTGAGATTCCCTTGTTCATGTATCCAAGTATCACATTAGCCCTTTTGGCCACAATGTCATACTGGGAGCTCATGTTCAGCTGCTTATCCACAATGACTCCCAAAACTTTTTCAGAGTCACTGCTTCCCAGGATAAAGTCCCCCAGCCTGTAAGTATGGCCAACATTCTTTCTTCCTAGATGTATTAAATTTAGACGTATTAAAATGTTTATTGTTTGTGCCCAGCTTACTAAGTGATCCAGATGACTCTGTATCAGTGACCTGTCCTCTTTGTGATTTACAACTCCCCCAATTTTTATGTAATCTGCAAGATTTATTGTTAATAATCTAAATACTCTAATGCTGCAGAACAAATTTCTGCAACATCCCTGGTTTTTCAGTCCTTGAAATCATGAAACAAAAATGAATGTGAATAGATGAGAAGTTAATGTATATATTAGTATATACGTATATTATATCTGGAGCACCTCTGACACCTGTAGTTACAGTGTGCGTTTATGCTGAAAAATTATTTAGAATGGCACCTTTTACTCAATAACCCCACTCCCCGGGCATATTCAGTCAGATCTGCTGACTGTAATGACTAAGATAAATTGTTACTTCTTTTTGTCCATTTTTACCCAGCACAACCAAGACTGACTGAGCAATAGTCTGTTCCAACCTGCATATTATTAACAAAATTGTTTACTTTTAAATTGCAATGAGTGACACTTGAGCATACTTACCAATGGCAATGGGGTTACACAGATGTTATAAGGGCATAATTAGAAGATCACGAGGTTGTACAGAAGAAGCCTGTACCTTTACCTTGAGCATTACCTGACCTTTAAGTGGTGTATTATTTATTATTTGTATTGTGGTAGCATCTAGGAATCCCATTCATGGACCAGAGTCTACTGTGGTCGGCACGGTACAAAGAAAGATCAGAAAGATGGTCTCTGCCTCAAATGTTCTTATAATATCATTGCGGGGGGGGGGGGGGTATTGTTTTTGTCTAGGAAATGTAGCTGTTTGAACCAAGGGTCTCATAATAATAACACTTTGCAGTCACACAGTCATTAAACAGTGAGCTCATGCATTTCCCACTGTTTAATTAACCACAGTTCAGTTCTATTTTGAGACCTGACTATGAAAAAATGACTCCTCCTTACTCCACAGATCAGCCCCTTGGTGTATTTATTCATAGTCATATCAGCTGATTTAATGAAAGCATTACACTCTTACCTCCTCTATAGTTTGGGGCAAGTTCTCAGTATTCAGCTGCATCATGTTCCCTATGATGGGAAAAGCAACAGGATCAGGTGGCAGGTTTCAGGGTGGAAGAAGTGTTAGTCTGTATCAGCAGAAACAACGAGGAGTCCTTTATTTGGGCATAAGCTTTCATGGGCTAGAACCCACTTCATCAGATGCATGGAGTGGAAAATACAGTAGCAGGTATATATATACACAGTACATGAAAAGATGAGAGTTGCCTTACCAAGTGGAGGGGTCAGGACTAACGAGACAATTCAATTAATAGTAGAATACCAAGGGAGGAAAAATCACTTTTGTAGTGGTAAGAGGTTGGCCCATTTCAAACTTTTGACAAGAAGGTGTGAGTAACGGTAGGGGGAAATGAGTATGGGGAAATTAGTTTTTGTAATGATCCATCCACTCCCAGTTTTTATTCAGGCCTAATTTGATGGTGTCCAGCTGGCAGCTTCCCAGTTCCAGACATCTTTCTTCATGCTGAAAAGAAAAGAAGGCTAGAGATACAAATCACCAGGAAAATAGTTTCGGGTAGCTGTGTTAGTCTGTATCCACAAAAACAACAAGGAGTCCGGTGGCACCTTAAAGACTAACAGATTTATTTGGGCATAAGCTTTCGTGGGTAAAAAACCCCACTTCTTCAGATGCATGGAGGTATAAAATAGTTGTTGCTCCCAGAGGTTCCATTGCAGAATGTAGCAATTTTTCTGGGGTCTGACAGGGAATTGACTGGTGTTTCTGCAAAGGAGGCACAAGCCAACTAGCTAATAGGAGCTCTCATGTTGCCTTGGTAAACGAGATTAGCCCTTGACCAGCAAAGGAGACCTCACATACTGTACGGTGCAAAAGGGGGTGTATGCAATTAGCCAATAGCAGCTCTCAGGTCCTCTGGGTTAACAAGATTATTCATTAAGTAGCAAAGGATACCTAATATAACCAAACAAGAAATAAGCTTTTGAACTTTTATTTGTATAAGTACTGTTTTTTCCTCTCCAAACTTTTCCCCCTTATTTAACCAATCACTAAGGACAAAAGTAATCACGATATGAATCCATCTCATTCTGTCCAGACTTACATTCAATTATTATTAGAGTGGGTTGAAACTTGGAATTTCCATTCTGCAGGAAATTCCCATATATCAAAATGTCCGTTGTCCCAAATAAGAAGGAAAAGTCAAACTTTCCTGCAAAATGAAAATTCAAATATAATTTGTTTTGAAAATACAAATACTTTGTTCTGATAAGGTCGGAGCACTTCATTTCAACTTTATTATATACATTATTAATTATTATTATAATAGTCAAAATGATCAAGTTGCAACAAAGTGCTTTGACCTTATAATATCAGACACTTTGACCTTATCAGAACAAAACATTTTAATATTTTTTGTCAAAAAATTCAGTGTAATTGATATGTTCCCACACAAGTGCTCCATCTGAAAACTTTTAACCAGCTGGTATAGCTATGCCCACATAGGCCTGGTGGTGTAGACATTTAGATTGTAAATTCTTCTCGACCAGGCACCTAGCACAATGGGGCCCTGACCCATGACAGGTGCCTAGATACTACCAAAATAAGAAGAACTGACCTTGGGGATAACATATTGTCTGAACTGGGTGTTTCTCACTGCAGCACATCTAACGTTCACGGGGACAACAGAGAGGAACCTCGATCTCATGTAGCGTGAATGCAGGGTATCTGGCTTTGATTTGCTATGCAGGGAATTTGTGTTTGGCCAATCACATGGCCAACCTCTTAATGAATTTTCTCTGTCATTAAATGAATGACATTTAAGACAATTTGTAAAGAACATGCTTCCAAGCAAATTGCCCAATTTTTTGCCACTTTGTCTGTAAAATATCTGCTTAGGCAGATGCAGACAGGCAACAGTACAAACCTGACTAATTTTATGTTATAAAAGATACTATCTATGATACCTACAACAAAGTGCCAACAATGCAATTACGGGGCAGTGATATGACTCATGCCTGGCTATATTACACAGGGGCGGCGAGTTATATGGGCTCGTGGTGCCCATGCTCCAGCAATATTCAGGGCCCGGGGGCCTGGCTCCACCAATGTTTGGGGCCAGGTCTCTCTCTTGGCCCCACCTGCTACCCCCACGGGCCTCCCCCAAGCGTCCCTGCCTGCTCCCTGGGCAGCGGGCCCCCTGCAGCTCCATGCTGCGTTCTGCTGTGCCAGCTCCTGGCATCAACTGCTGCCACAGGGTCCTAGCACCCCCCAACCACTAGTGCCAGGGCAGGCTGACCCAGGCTGACCCTGATCCTGCCCTTCCACCTCAGATGGACCCTTCCTTTTTCTGGCAGGACCCTCCACCAGCACAGGGGGCCTCCCTGCCCGCAGTCACCACTCCTGCCCCACGCTGGGCAAGGGGCAGCTCCATCCCCCACCCTCAGTGAGGCTACAGTGAGGGGCAGCAGCACGGGAGGAGGCGCACATATGAGGGCAGAACACCCCCCATACCCACCACAGGTGAGGCAAGGGGGCTTCCTGGACCTGAGAAGGGCCCTAGGAGCAAATGCAGTGACAGTGGTGTGAGGTGAGTGTGCTGCCAGGGGGGAGAGGGAGAGGCCGGTGGGGGGAGGGCTGGGGAGAGTCCGCCTCTTTGGCCCTAGCCAGGGACAGCCTGCCTGCACCCCGAACTCCTAATCCCTAGCCCTGACCCACCCCAGAAACCACACCCCCAGCCAAAGCCCTCACCCCCCCCCACACACACCCGAACCTTCTGCCCCAGCCCTGAGCCCCCTCCTACACAGTAAACCCCTCATCCCTGGCCCCATCCCACAGCCCTCACTCCCGCACCCTAACCCTCTGCCCGAGCCCCTCCCACACCCCAAACCCTTCAAGTCCTCAGCCCCACCTCAGGGCCCTCACAATTTTACATTATTTTAAAATATATATATCAGCTTACAAGGCAGGTGTGCGTGTGTGGGAGGGGACTTGGACCTGTTCTGGGCACCACCAAAAATTATACAAACCTGCCGCCCCTGATTATTACAGAATAGAGCACAATGTGATGTCATTGCCCATGCACATAAACTGCTAAGCAAGAGAGTCGTGAAGCACCTTGCTCAAAGCCAAATATCAATGTGAGCTTGGAGGAAGCCCATGAGATGGGAATTTGCTGCAATTTGAATAGCTTACAGCGGGGATCTGTAACTCAAATCACCACAAGGGTCACATGAAGACTAGTATATTGGCCCGAGGGCTGCATCACTGAAAACTTTTCATACAATGATACAAAAGTATAGTCAAAAATGAAAAAAATGAAGAGTAATATAGTATGCTATTAAAAGTCAATGTATTAACTTTTTAAAAACTATAATGCGAAAAGTCAGTGCTAATTTTGACAGTCATTTAATTTTTGGCCACTTAGCTTGCAGTGCTTTGCCTCAACCAGAGCACCAATATTAGGATTCAGAGTGGTAGCCATGTTAGTCTGTATCAGCAAAAAGAATGAGGAGTACTTGTGGCACCTTAGAGACTAATAAATTTATTTGGGATATATATATGAACATGAAAAAATGGGGGTTGCCATACCAACTCTAACGAGACTAGTAAATTAAGGTGGGCTATTATCAGCAGGAGAAAAAAAACTTTTGTAGTGATAATCAGGGTGGCCCATTTCAAACAGTTGACAGGAAGGTGTGAGTAACAGTAGGGGAAAAATTAGCATGAGGAAATATTTTTTAGTCTGTAATGACCCATCCACTCCCAGTCTTTATTCAAGCCTAATTTAATGGCGTCCAGTTTGCAATTTAATTCCAGTTCTGCAGTTTCTCATTGGAGTCTGTGAAGATTTTTGTTGAATAATTGTGACTTTTAGGTCTGAAATTGAGTGTCCAAGGAGGTTAAAGTGTTCTGCGACTGGTTTTCGAATGTTATAATTCTTGATGTCTGATTTGTGTCCATTTATTCTTTTGCGTACAGACTGTCTGGTTTGGCCAAGGTACATGGCAGAGGGGCATTGCTGGCACATGATGACATATATCACATTGGTAGATGTGCAGGTGAATGAGCCCCTGATGGTGTGGCTGATGTGATTAGGTCCTATGATGGTGTCCACATTCCATACAAAAAACTAAAATAGGAGAATTTTAAGACTGCACAGTTAATCACACATGCCAAAACTGGGGTTACACACACAACTTTTTCTCTGGCCCTTTGAGACTATGTGTTATTTTGTAATCTTTTAATTACAGGGTCAAGTACTGTTTTTCATACAAGATATACCTTTTTTCTACACCCTTAAATTGTATAGCATCTCACAGTGATTTTTCAACTAACTTTTATTGCATTGTCACAGTAGCCCACTATATGCTTACTAGGAAAGGACTTGCCACTTAGCCACTCAAGTTTATGGTAAGTATGAGTGAGGGTGGGCAAATGTGTGTTGTGATGGGAAGCTGTGTTGATTTGTGCTTGAGTTATGTTGTGCTGGGAGATTTTGGTTGATTTGTGTTGGTGGCAAATAAGGGGTGTGTGCTGGGGTGAGGGGCTATCTGTATTTGGACTTGCTGGTTGTGTTGTTGTGTAGGTGGTTGTGCTGATATGTGAGGTGGCAGCTAGGCACAAAGGTGTGGCAGTTGGGCCAAGTAATCCACCATCTTTGAAGTCTCCCTCATACAACCAATGAAACTGTAGCATGCAAATTATCTATTGAGTAAGGGTGGTGATTGGTTGAGTTATCTCTGATATCACAATGGTCTAGTACTCCTGGCACAGCACAGATACACACCTTTCTGTAGTTGTACACCAATTGTCAAGTCAAAATAGCTGAGAACTTCAAAACTGGTTGGTAACAGACTGCAAAACCCCCACTCCACCCCTTCCATGAATCCCCGCCCCTGCCCCATCTCTTCCCACCCCTTCCCTGCCCCCATTCCAACCCCTTCCCCGAAGTCCCTGCCCCAACTCCGCCCCCTCCCTGCCCCTATTCCAACCCCTTCCCCAAATCCCCACCCCGGCCCCACCTCTTCTCTGCCTCCTCCCCTGAGCGTGCCACACCCCCGCTCCTCCCTCCTGGAAAGTCCTAAGCACCACCAAACAGCTGTTTGTTGGTGAGAAGCACTGGGAGGTAGGCAGAGGAGTGGGGATGCAGCATGCTGGGGGGTAGGAGGGGTGGGGGAGAAGGGGAGCTTGACTGCTGGTGGGTGCAGAACACCCACTAATTTTTCCCCGTGAGTGCTCCAGCCCCGGAGCACCCATGGAGTCGGTGCCTATGGCAGGCCTCAGGAAATAACTCTGCCGAGTGTTTGAGACCCCTGGCCTAAAGCATAGGCAGAGCTTTGAGTCAGACCTTTTCATGGTCCTGACACCTACAAGCTGATTAAATCCAAAGATGAAAGGACTTTGCCTTTATTTGAGGGGAAGATGCCCGCCTGCCAGCCCTGCAATGGGAAGGTACCTGTCATCTACAGAAGAGGAACAGCTCAGGTAGTGCCAGTGCAGGCTTCTCTTGCACAAACACACACATCCCTTCCCCCTGAACACTGCTCTGGGGATGATCCCTTGTGCCGTGCAATCCCCACAGCTCCACAACACTTACAATTAGCTGTGTGTGCCAGAGTGCCTGTGTGTGTTAACCTTCAGTCCCTGGGCATTTCAGCAGGATCAGGAGTCCATGTTTCAGGGTGGGGCTGGTTGTCCCTGTTCCCAAGAGGAGTAAGGCTAATGTGCTTCTTACCAAGTCACCGACATGAAACACCAGCTGGCTGTTCTGTGGAAATGCATGGGACAGCCTTGTGATTGTTGGCTTTAAACCTAGAGGAATTTATCCCCAAGAGCAAAAAAAAAGTCTTATTTTCTCAGCAATATGTAGCCCACTCTGACAGGGTGGCTTGCCCCTTGTGGACTAGATGTCTGGGGCCAGCCAACCCTGATTACTAAGGAAGCACACCTGAACAGGGTTCCCCCGGGTCCCACACAAAGAGCAACAGGAAGGGGTGGGGGGGTAGTTGAGAGAGATCAGAGACTACTAATAGTGAGTAGGCTCCAGCAGAGAGTCCTGGGGCTGAGACTGCAGGGAATTCCTGCAGAGAGCAGACTGGGGGCAGATGAGAAGCTCTGCAACTGTGTGTTTTGTTTTCTGTCAGTAAATTAGACCCTGGGAGAAGGGGCATTAACAGAGGGGAAAAGCCTGTGTGGAGTTTATCTCAGGAGCCCCTTGAAGGGGGAAATGGAACTGGTTTGCAGGGCTGCCCTGTGTTCGCTCAGGGATGCCATGGCATGGCAACTTGTTCAAACCCACCTAAATCTGGTGGATACTCTATCATTTCTGCAGTGCTTTGGAGCACTGCTCAGTGTCCCCATCCTTGTTTTTAAACAGGTGAAAATTGGAGCATGACTGTAACCAGGTTAGTTTTCATATTTTGCTGTAATTTTAACCTCACGCTGGGCAGCATGGTAATGTTTGGGCTACAAGCACTCCTTACTCTGTGTCTTGTATGCTATTTACCTGAAGCATTTAATGAAAATGAAAACTGAATGCTTACATATATATATTAGGGCTGTCAAGCGATTAAAAAAATAATTGCGATTAGTTGAGTGATTTAAAAAATTAATCGTGCAATTAATTGCACTGTTAAACAATAATAGAATACCATTTATTTAAATATTTTTGGATGTTTTCTACATTTTCAAATATATTGATTTTAATTACAACTCACTTTATTTTTGCAAGTATTTGCGCTGTAAAAAAACCAAAAGAAATAGTATTTTTCAATTCACCTAATACAAGTACTGTAGTGTAATCTCTTTAACATGAAAGTTGAACTTACAAATGTAGAATTATGTACAAAAAAATCTGCATTCAAAAATAAAGCACTGTAAAATTTTACAGCCTGCAAGTCCACTCAGTCCTACTTCTTATTCATCCAATTGCTCAGACAAACAAGTTTGTTTACATTTTCAGGAGATAATGCTGCCCGCTTCTTGTTTACAATGTCACCCAAAAGTGAGACCAGACATTGGCATGGCACTGTTGTAGCTGGCATTGCAAGATATTTAAGTGCCAGATGTGCTAAAGATTCATATGTCCCTTCATGCTTCAACCACCATTCCAGGGGATGTGCGTCCATGCTGATGTTGGGTTCTGCTCAATAACAATCCAAAGCAGTGCGGACTGATGCATGTTCATTTTCATTATCTGAGTCAGCAGCAGAAGGTTGATTTTCTTTTTTTTGTGGTTCGGGTTCTGTAGTTTCTCTTTTAAGACTTCTTTAAGACTTGCTCTTTTAAGACTTCTGATGGCATGCTCCACACCCCGATCAGATTTTGGAAGGCACTTCAGATTCTTAAACCTTGTGTCGAGTGCTGTATCCATCCTTAGAAATCTCACATTGGTACCTTCTTCGCATTTTGTCAAATCTGCAGTGAAAGTGTTCTTAAAATGAACATGTGCTAGGTCATAATCCAAGACTGCTATAATATGAAATATACAGCAGAATGCAGGTAAAACAGGGATGGGGACATACAATTCTTCCCCAAGGAGCTCAGTCACAAATTTAACTAATGCATTATTTATTTAACGAGCGTCATCAGCATGGAAGCATGTCCTCTGGAATGGTAGCCAAAGCATGAAGGGGCATATGAAATGTTTAGCATATCTGGCACATAAATACCTTTTAATGCCAGCTACAAAAGTGCCATGCAAATGCCTGTTCTCACTTTCAGATCATAGAATCATAGAATATCAGGGTTGGAAGGGACCTCAGGAGGTCATCTAGTCCAAACCCTGCTCAAAGCAGGACCAATCCCCAATTAAATCATCCCAGCCAGGGCTTTGTCAAGCCTGATCTTAAAAACTTCTAAGGAAGGAGATTCTACCACCTCCCTAGATAACGCATTCTAGTGTTTCACCACCCTCTTAGTGAAAAAGTTTTTCCTAATATCCAACCTAAACCTCACCCACTGCAACTTGAGACCATTACTCCTTGTCCTGTCCTCTTCTACCACTGAGAATAGTCTAGAACCATCCTCTCTGGAACCACCTCTCTGGTAGTTGAAAGCAGCTATCAAATCCCCCTTCATTCTTCTCTTCTGCAGACTAAACAATCCCAGTTCCCTCAGCCTCTCCTCATAAGTCATGTGTTCCAGACCCCTAATCATTTTTGTTGCCCTTCGCTGGACTCTCTCCAATTTATCCACATCCTTCTTGTAGTGTGAGGCCCAAAACTGGACACAGTACTCCAGATGAGGCCTCACCAATGTCAAATAGAGGGGGACGATCACGTCCCTCGATCTGCTCGCTATGCCTCTACTTATACATCCCAAAATCCCATTGGCCTTCTTGGCAACAAGGGCACACTGTTGACTCATATCCAGCTTCTCGTCCACTGTCACCCCTAGGTCCTTTTCCGCAGAACTGCTGCCTAGCCATTCGGTCCCTAGTCTGTAGCCGTGCATTGGGTTCTTCTGTCCTAAGTGCAGGACCCTGCACTTATCCTTATTGAACCTCATCAGATTTCTTTTGGCCCAATCCTCCAATTTGTCTAGGTCCCTCTGTATCCTATCCCTCCCCTCCAGCGTATCTATCACTCCTCCCAGTTTAGTATCATCTGCAAATTTGCTGAGAGTGCAATCCACACCATCCTCCAGATCATTTATGAAGATATTGAACAAAACCGGCCCCAGGACCGACCCCTGGGGCACTCCACTTGACACCGGCTGTCAACTAGACATGGAGCCATTGATCACTACCCGTTGAGCCCAACAATCTAGCCAGCTTTCTACCCACCTTATAGTGCATTCATCCAGCCCATACTTCCTTAACTTGCTGACAAGAATACTGTGGGAGACCGTGTCAAAAGCTTTGCTAAAGTCAAGAACCAATACATCCACTGCTTTCCCTTCATCCACAGAACCAGTAATCTCATCATAGAAGGCGATTAGATTAGTCAGGCATGACCTTCCCTTGGTGAATCCATGCTGACTGTTCCTGATCACTTTCCTCTCATGTAAGTGCTTCAGGATTGATTCTTTGAGGACCTGCTCCATGATTTTTCCAGGGACTGAGGTGAGGCTGACTGGCCTGTAGTTCCCAGGATCCTCCTTCTTCCCTTTTTTAAAGATTGGCACTACATTAGCCTTTTTCCAGTCATCCGGGACTTCCCCCGTTCGCCACGAGTTTTCAAAGATAATGGCCAATGGCTCTGCAATCACAGCCGCCAATTCCTTTAGCACTCTCGGATGCAACTCGTCCGGCCCCATGGACTTGTGCACGTCCAGCTTTTCTAAATAGTCCCTAACCACCTCTTTCTCCACAGAGGGCTGGCCATCTACTCCCCATGTTGTGATGCCCAGTGCAGCAGTCTGGGAGCTGACCTTGTTAGTGAAGACAGAGGCAAAAAAAGCATTGAGTACATTAGCTTTTTCCACATCCTCTGTCACTAGGTTGCCACCCTCATTCAGTAAGGGCCCACACTTTCCTTGGCTTTCTTCTTGTTGCCAACATACCTGAAGAAACCCTTCTTGTTACTCTTGACATCTCTTGCTAGCTGCAGCTCCAGGTGCGATTTGGCCTTCCTGATTTCTTTCCTACATGCCCGAGCAATATTTTTATACTCTTCCCTGGTCATATGTCCAACCTTCCACTTCTTGTAAGCTTCTTTTTTATGCTTAAGATCCGCTAGGATTTCACCGTTAAGAGAAGCTGGTCGCCTGCCATATTTACTATTCTTTCGACTCATCGGGATGGTTTGTCCCTGTAATCTCAACAGGGATTCCTTGAAATACATCCAGCTCTCCTGGACTCCTTTCCCCTTCATGTTAGTCCCCCAGGGGATCCTACCCATCCGTTCCCTGAGGGAGTCGAAGTCCGCTTTCCTGAAGTCCAGGGTCCGTATCCTGCTGCTTACTTTTCTTCCCTGTGTCAGGATCCTGAACTCAACCAACTCATGGTCACTGCCTCCCAGATTCCCATCCACTTTTGCTTCCCCCAATAATTCTTCCCAGTTTGTGAGCAGCAGGTCAAGAAAAGCTCCCCCCTAGTTGGCTCCTCTAGCACTTGCACCAGGAAATTGTTCCCTACGCTTTCCAAAAACTTCTTGGATTGTCTACGCACTGCTGTATTGCTCTCCCAGCAGATATGAGGAAAATTAAAGTCACCCATGAGAACCAGGGCATGCGATATAGTAGCTTCTGCGAGTTGTGTATGAATATGAGTATGTGTATGCATGTGTCACAAACAATGCAGCTGAAGCCTGCCACCTACCAGCAGTGACCCCAGCAAACGGCCCCTCCGGGCTGCTGCCTGCAGAGAGCCAGCAGGTGCCACTGGGCTGTGCCCGCCAAGGAGTAAGTAACCGAGGCAAAAACCACAGCCAGTCAGCCAGCCAGGTGGAGGGGGACAAGGGGCTGCACAGTGCCCTACCTGCCCTAGACCCTCCCTATTTCCTAGAAAGTCAGATATCAAGGATTGTTTAATCTCCCTTCCAGGCACATAAAAGGGTGCAGGGGGCACACCAATGGGTGACTAGTAGTAGGGAGAAGGCAGGGGTGAATGAAGGACAACTAGAACAGCCTTCATGAAATATAGAAGATACTTAGAGAAAGTTTTGTCAGTTTCAGTCTCTGCACTCTGCAGGACACTGACAAAACAAGAAGAGATCTGAAGTCGTGCCCCTATGTCCTAAGGATATTTCAGGTGTTTAATTCAATATATAAAGAGGGTGGAATGAAAACTATTATTTCTTTCAAAGGAGGCACAGTAATTTCCCTGACTATCCAGTTTTCCCCTCCTATCCCTTTGTGGTTTTGTCTATCGGGCTATTTGCTTTCCCTGTGAATCTTTCGTTGCTTTAGCAAAATTCCTTTGCCCAAAATAAACCCTGATCGTCATGACACATCTTCCCACCACGTTCTTTGTGGGTTTTTTTAAACAGTAACATTTCAAAGAGGATCTGCAAGCAGTTTGGGCATCACAACCATGATCCTCTGCTGGGGAGGGAATGGGATAGATTTGAACTTGGAAATGGTTCCCGATTTTGATTGTATTTTTTGTGTATTATACTATTGGAGATCCCCTCATCCAGGGGGCAGAAAAGAACTGCCCCTGCCTTCATCACACACACACCAACAACTGTGAGTGAAATTAACAAGGATGCCAGAAATGGCCCCTAATCCCACGGGCTGAACCGCGGAGGGAACAGCTGAGTTTAAACAGTCATTATGCAGGTGGAAGACGTCCTGGGCAGGCTTCTCCCTCAGCCAGTCCCCTTGCTCCCCACCACAAGCTAGAGGGGAGCCACTGCAGAGTGCCATGCACAGGAAGCACAGAACCTAGCTGCGGTCTGCAGCTGGGCCGGAGGAGGAGAGGGAGAGAAACAACAAACAAATGTGACAGTGCGTTTCCCCTTTCCAAGCTTTTATTAGCTATGAGTTTAAGCTGTTTGTTATGCAGCCAAAGGAGGTGAAAGTTTGCCAGTACTGAATATTCCACTTTCTTGCCGGTACGCTGCTGCACTTTCATCTCTGGATCTACTGAGTGTGTTCATCCTATTTGTATGTATGTATCATTCTTGTATCTGAAACTAGAAATATGAAGTATTACTCTGATGTCCTATCGTAATTATGCAAAGTGTGGGCAATTAATGGTGGCTTAGCATCTTGATGGCTCCCATTGACTAGGACAATTGGGTGTAAATGGTTTATTTACCTACAAGCCTTCTTGTGGACCTGAGGGCCAGCCTGTGGGTAATGAAGAATGAGGTCTTACAGTGACATGTGACAATGTCACCTCGTACTGGAATCCATCTTAAATCTGGTACTTTTCCATTTAGAAGGAGGGATGGGGACCCAGAGAGAGACAAAGGATTCCCGCCTTGTGCCAAAGCCATAAAATGGGGTGGAACAGAACAAAGGAGGCTGCAGTCATGAGAAATCCCCTACCTACCACCTGCGCTAGAACAAGAACTGTACTGGGGAGAGGACTGGGCCCAGACTAAGAAGGCACCTAGTCTGTGAAAGAAGCTTATTGAAACAACTCTGAGGGTGAGATTTACCTGTATTCAGTTTCTTAACATATTAGACTTAGACCTGCGTGCTTTTGCTTTATTTTACTTGGTGACTTACTTTGTTATGTCTGTTATTACTTGAAACCACTTAAATCCTACTTTTTATTCTTAATAAAATCACTTTTATTATTGAACCCAGAATAAGTGCTTAATACCTGGGGGAGCAAACAGCTGTGCATATCTCTCTATCAGTGTTATGGAGGGCGGACAATTTATGAGTTTACCTTGTATCAGCTTTATACAGAGTAAAACAGATTTATTTGGGGTTTGGATCCCATTGGGAACTGGGTGTCTGGGTGCTGGAGACAGGAGTACCTGCTGAGTGGTTTTCAGTTAAAACCTGCAGCTTTGGGGACGTGGTTCAGACCCTGGGTCTGTGTTGCAGCAGGATTGCATGTCTGGATCAACAAGACAGGGTTCTGGAGTCCCAAACTGACAGGGAAAACAGGCTCAGAGGTAGTTTCAGCATGTCAGGAGACAGTCCCTAGGGGGTCTCTGTGACCGAACCCATCAGACAAGCGAGATGATGTTTGTCCTAACTGTGATGTCCTGGAAGGCCATCCTCGAGGTGCAAGATCTCCCTGCAGCAGCGTCTCCACAGGTTTTCTTCAAGCTGCTTTTCCTATCAATGCTGTTCATCTGTGAGACCCTGAAAGCACTGAGGGTCTTCTTAGAGGCTGTTACCCGATGGGCATTCCATGGAGCAGCATCAGGTTTTTGTGGAATCGGCAAGAGAGCGATCATCTTCTCAGTCTCCCCTAGGGTCTCTGAAGCAGCATGAAGATTTTCTTTTGAAGTCGTGGCAGCAGATTCCATCTTCAAAGCGGTAGTCTTCCTCAAGATAGCAAGTCAAGTCTTCTAGAAGGTATACTTTCTGCCTCAGTAATTAAACTGATAAGAACAGATTTAAAATTTGTATTAAAACTAATGTTAAAAAAATTATATAATACATTGGTTGAGAAAAGAGTGTACATCTGAGTAGAGTGCTTAGATTATCCACAAATACAAAGTTTGTTTTTAAAAGTTTTATGATACATAGAGTACATAATCAGCTATAACTCAAATTTAGGTGAATAGATTTAACAATTCAGTTTACATAATAGAATCCGAATACTCGAGTACATCACTCATGAAAAGCTGTAGAAAGATTTGGTTGTGGAAAGCAAAATATATCAATGCATGGAGATTGTCCCTCAGTAATTGAGAATTAGGTTGGTTGTCCATTTAGAAAATATAATCCATGAGGAAAGTATTTGTTACTTTCCTGACTGCACTTCTCATCTGCACTCCAGCTCATTCCTCCTGGTATTGCCGATGTCTGGTGATATGTTCTATGTAGATGTCCCTCGACCCCCTGATGGTGTCTGACACCATGAGTCGCCGCATCAGCCAAGCGTAGTGTTGACCAATTCCACATTCTCTCAGCGCTCACTCATTACTGGGGTCCCATACACCTAAGACTCCGACGATCAGTGCGTGTCTGGACCTGGTAACAATGAGCTCTCAAGGTTTCGGCCAGAAGGGCATATTTCTCTACCTTTCGAGCTTGGGCATCGTGAAAGGCTGGGGTCCTGTTCTCAAACGGCACTGTGATGTCCACCATGATGATCTTCTTCCAGTCCTCATTGGTGATGATGATGTCCAGTCACAGTTGGTTGTTGGTTCTGGGGATGGTGGAGTTTACGGCAACCTTCCCCACAGGTGGCGGGATGGCTCTGGCCAGGCAATCTTGGATGGCATTGTGTCACAGCTGCCAAGCTCTCGAATGGGGCTTGCAGCTACACAGGACATGGGGTAGCGTCTTGTTGGCGTATCTGCACTTCCTGGATCACTAGTCCTGATTCCCGTGGCAGACGGCTCTGTTCAGTGGCACGCAGTTGAGCTGGGCCCTGTGGATGAACCTCCAGTCAGCAAATTGGGTGAAGCTGCCCTCGGGGAGGAAGTGGTTGCTGACATCACACTTGCACGTCACCTCAAATGCCTTGCCCTGGTCCAACTTCCTTTTCAGGTTTTCCACGTATTGGCAGCAGGTGGCATCCTTCAGGGTCCTCTCCAGCATGGGTCTAGCTCTTGGAGTGATGATAGTGTGATCTGTATTCTTCACCTGTGGCACCAGGTCTCCAAGCTCCTGGAGTTCATTGCACCACATCCAGTGGCAGCCACTCATGTAGTCCAGTCCAGTCGTGTAGCATTGCAGGCACGAGTCCAGAGTGAAGCAAAGTCTCCCGTCTCTTCCAAATTCACCTTCCAGCAAGCCGCTCAGGTAGGTGAGGACATATTGGTTGGAAGGGGTCCTGGTGATTCGCTTCTTGATGGCATCCTGCAGAGCACTCTCCGTGATGTTCCTCACCATGGCATCCGGGCACGTCAGAAGGTGGAAGGTGTGAGTGATCATGGTAACGTTGCACAGATCACCTGTTAGAGGGATGTTGGCGCCACCATGCATTTGCGAGATGTACACCAATACATTGCTGGCTCTCTGAGGAAGAAACATTCACTTCTTCACCAGCTGCCAGATGGTGCTGTCTGCCTTGTTCAGAGGTACCTTTGCCATGGCAGATAACCTTAGGATGAATGAGATACGGGGCATCAGGAAGGTATTCAAGGCATCAATCTTCTGCCACGGTGCCAGTAGAGAGGAGTCGCTCCTGGCCACATCTCATAGGATCTCCGTGATGGTATCCTCAGGTGTCTGCTGGACATGGAAACCCCTTGGCGTGCCAAGATGTTGGTATGCTTGCCCATCTTTGAGGAAAATCATGGGTTCACCCTGGATCTGAAATGGTTTCTCCTGGACCGAATCCCTTCTACTGCCATCGATATGCAGGGATGCACACTTCCTGGCATTGAAACGGAGTCCAATCCAATTGGCAGCCTGGCTGGTGATGTCAAGCATTTGTTGGAGCCTCTCAGGGTTGGCTGCAATCAGGACCAGATCGTCTGCATAGGCCAGGATATTCACTCTGTTGCCGTATAGCTCAAAACCGCCTATACCTCTGGAGATCGCTTGAATGGGCAGCTCCATGGCTAAGTTAAAAATGATTGGCTCAGGGTGCAGCTACGGATAGGAATTTCGGGTGTCTCTCCTTCCATGGAGCGGGTAGTGGTGGTGCAGCCTTCATACAGTTCCTGGACCACTTGGAGAAAGTTTTCAGGTATCCTGAACTCTCGCAGCATGTCAAAAATGTGCTGGTGGGGCATCGATCCAAAAGCATTAGCCAGGTCAAGCCATGCTATGGCAGTCTGAAGAACAAAGTTGTGTTCACAGCAGCCTTCGCATGACATGAAGCCTTTCTGGATGGAGCTGATGGATCCTCCGTTCACCAATCAGTCTGTGATCCTAGCCGCAAGGCAGCTGGCATACAGTTTATACATGATGGAACAGAGAGATGGGTCTCCAGTTGTTGGGGTCGTCTCACTCGCCTTTCTTGTAGACGAGCACTGTCATCAACTTCTTCCAGAAGCTGGCAGTATGGCGGAACCATTTGCATTTGTTGAAAATGGCAGTTAGTACCAGGCAACCAGGGTCTCATTTTTTCAGGAAGTTGTAATGAATGCCATCTTTTCCTGGGGCTGTGTTTTTGGTCTTTGTGAGTCTGGTCACTATTTCCTGTGATGTAAAGTCTTGTTCCAGGTCCTCTGCATAGTCAACCCGGGGTAAAGGATGAAGGCACTCTGGACACTTTGCGTCGTTCTGAGCTACATGGTCAAAAACCCCCTTAAAGTACAAGAATAGTCTCTTGGACAGGATTGCGCAGCAGGATGAGGGCCCCCTAAGGATCTCTCTCATAGCTTTAGGGTGGCTTGACTGCTAGAGCTCCGGAATGCTGCTGCTGGGTCACAGCGGCGACTGATGTTCTTCTCCTGGCTTCCCTCATGTTGTTGTGGGTCTGTCTGGATGCAGGAGCTCTGTGCGCAGTCGGTGTGTTCTCCTGAGTTCCCTACCTCCCAGATACAATTTCTGCAGACAGATCTTTAGTGAGTTTGTCTACAAGGCAGTCAAAGTCCTCGAAGGAGGCTGTCTTCACTAACTCCTCCATCCAAGCGGCTTGCCATGGTGTGGCGGCCCTCACCATGGGCTGTTGCTCTTCCGGCTGCTCAAATCTCCGCAGGCTCAAGATGGAAAACTGCTGTGGGATTAGCCTGTTGCTTTTTTCCCTCCTGGTGTTGAGAATTGCATTTGGCCGGATCTTCCAGAACAAGGGCAGCATCTTCCCTTATGGATTTTAGGGCAGCACTGGTCCTTTTAGGAAGGACAGTTTTAGAGGCAGCGGGTGGGTGGCCTGTGACGTAGTGCTAGCTCTTCCGACTACAGGATCCTGTGAAGTTACCTGTGGAGGGGTGCTGACCCTTCTGACGATAGCGTTGTGATGGACGTACTGCAAGGAAGCACCAAGCCGTCTGGAGATGGAGTTGCCTTGCATAAGCTGCAAGGGAGTGCTGATCCTCCTTTTGGCAGTATCCACCTTAGGGATTTTTGAGGAAGCACGTTCTCTTTCTTTTTCATGATGTGGCTCTATGGGAGTTGGCTGGGATGCAGTAGCCGGAGTGTTTGGGGAGTTGGAAGCCGGAGCTGGAGCAGGTAGTGTTTCTGCTTTCAGAGTAGAGATGGGGTGGCGGCAATATAGACTGGTAGAGCTGAACTCTTCCAGTTCAAGATGTCCTTTGAAGGTGACTTGATGAGACTTACACTTCTTCTGCATCTCGAAAGGCAGGTCACAGAGGGCACATCGAAAGGTGATCCGCTTGCTATGGATTCTCTTGAGGTGTCTGCTGAGATTGCCAATGTACTGAAATCCTCCGCCTGGATAGCAGAAGGGGCAGAGGAGCATGTCTGTAGGGAGGGGATACTGGAGATAGATGCAATCATTCTCCTTTCCTTCTCCCTCTGTTGGATTGGCTTCAGTCATATCAGCGGATTCACTAGATGGTTCTGGTTGCTCTGGGAGAGTAGTATGGAGAGGTTCGACTGGGCAGGCATCTAGTGAGATGTTGCAGTCCATCTGGGTGGTTTCTGAGGAGACGCTGGTCTTCCCAGTTGAGGTACCTTCCAGCACAGCAGGACAATGACCGGCATGAGGATCCTGGGCAGTGGAGGAGATGGGATAAGTTCTTGGGGCATCCTTGTCCTGAAGAGCAGGTGAGATGATGTTTGTCCTGGCTGTGATGTCCCGGAAGGCCGTCCTCGAGGTGCAAGATCTTCCTGCAGCAGTATCTCCACGGGTTTTCTTCAAGGAGATGCTGCTTTTTCAATCGATGCTGCTCATCTGCGATGTCCTGGAAGCGTTGAGGGTCTTCTTAGAGGCTGTTCCTGGATGGGCGTTCTGTGGAGCAGCAGCGGTCCAAGCGGCAGTTGAAGGTTTCTGTGGAATCGGCAAGGGAGCAATCATCTTTTCAGTCTGTCCTGGAGTCTCTGAAGCAGCATGAAGATTTTCTTTTGAAGCAGCAGCAGTAGAATCCATCTCCAAAGTGGTAGTCTTCCTCAAGATAGGGACACAGTGAGTCTTCTAGAATGTGTAGTTTCTGCCTCAGTAATTAAATTGATAAGAACAGATTTAAAAATTTTATTAAAGGTAATGTTTAAAATCAAAATTTACATTTGTTAAGAGGGAAGGTACTGGACACCTGGGGTCAGGCTTGAGTTATGAGAGATTACAAGTATCAGTTACAAGGTTCACAAGATACATACATAGTAAATAACCAGCATAGACCCAGATTGGGGTGTGGGAGTTTTTAAAGAGTCAGTGAATAAGTGATCTCAGGTATGCCACCCATTAAATATATTTAGAGTCCAAGTCAGGGTTGGTATAGTGAATAGGTACATGGGTGAGGTGCATCTCTTGGTTTGTCAGGGGAGGAAGTGAGTTATTTCCCTGACCGGCGGTCTTATTTACTCCTCCTAGTACTGACGGCGTCCCGTGATGTTCTCCGTGTAAATGTCTCTGGACCACCTGATGGTGTCGGACACCATGAGCCGTCTCATGAGCCGGGCATAGCGCTGACTGACTCTGCATGCTTTCAGCACTGGCTCATTGTGAGGGTCCCACACGCCCAAAACTCCCATGACCAGGGCGTGGATCTGGATTTCGTAGCCCTGGTTTCTTAGGGTGTCAGCCAGCGGGGTGTATTTCAACACCTTCTGAGCTCGGGCCTCATGGAAGGCCAGGGACCTGTTTTCAAATGGCACCGTGATGTCCACCATGAGGACCTTCTATTTTCCTCATCGGTCATGACGATGTCGGGTTGCAGTTGGCTGTCCGTTCCAGGGATGGTGGAGTCAATGGCGATCTTTCCCAGGGATGGCGAGATGTCTTTCACCAGCCAGTCCTGGATGGCACTGTGGCGGTGCCACCAGGCTCCGGAGTGGTGCTTACAACCACACGATTAATTTTTTTTAGCTAATCGCGTGAGTTAACTGGGATTAATTGACAGCCCTAGTATCAGGGTTTGTTTGCTTTGCTATCAGAATGAGCTGCTCTCCCAGCTTTCTCCCATGGGTAGCTCATTCTGACGGGTGGGATCGCTGCAAGGTGCTGGTTCTCAAACTTTTGTACTGGTGACCCCTGTCACATAGCAAGCCTCTGAGTGCAACCCCCCCCCTAAATTAAAAACACTTTTTTCTATATTTAACACCATTATAAATACTGGGGGCAAAGCAGGGTTTGGGGTGGAGGCTGACAGCTCATGCCCCCCCCCATGTAATAATTTTGCAACCCCCAGTTTGAGAACCCCTGCTGTAAGGTCTAACTCTGAAGTATGCTTACCCCTGACAGGCTTTTTAGAAGAATTTTATGATAAGATACAGTATAGATCAGGAGGGAGCAAACTTTTTGGCCCGAGGGCTGCATCGGGTTTCAGAAATTGTATGGAGGGCTGGTTAGGGGAGGGGGTCATGGCCCTCCCCCCCCGGACTCCTGCCTCATCCAACCCCCCCCCCCGTTCCCTGACGGACCCCCAGAGCACCCCATCCATACACCCCCGCTCCCTGTCCCCTGACCGCCCTGGACCTCCGCCCCAACTGCCCCATCCAACCCCCCTCTCCTTCCTGACTGCCCCCCTGGGACTCCTGCCCCATCCAATCACCCCTTCTCCCTGTCCCTTGACTGCCCCCGGAACCTCCGCCCCATCCAACCCCCCCCCCCTTCCTGACTGCCTCCCAGGACCCCTGCCCCTATTCAACCCCCTGTTCCCGCCCCAACCCCTATCCACATCCCCGCCCTCCGAGCACCCCTCCGAACTCCTCTGCCCTCTATCCAACCCCCCGTTCCCTGCCCCCTGCCCGCGCTGTCCGGAACACCAGTGGCCGGCGGCGCTAGAGCCGGCACCGCCGCGCAGCACAAAGCACAGGCCAGGATCTGCGGCTGCGCTGCCCCAGGAGCTCACAGCCCGCCGCCCAGAGCATTGCGCTGGGGGCGAAGTGAGGCTACCGGGAGTGGGGACAGCGCGGGAGGGGCAGGGGGCTAGCCTCCCCGGCCAGGAGCTCAGGGGCCGGGCCGGGCCGGATGTGGCCCGCGGGCCGTAGTTTGCCCACCTCTGGTATAGCGTATGACTGTATATTTCAACCTTAATTCACAACCGAGCATATACATTAATTTAAAGATAGGCACCTAGAGACGTAGTTTTATAGTTCATGGCTGCTTGCAGCTTAGACCCTCCTCCGTGGTCTCCTTAACGGTGCCCTTTTTCTTGTCTTGGGCCTCCAGCCGGAGAGAGCCCCCTGGCCCAGTCAGCGCTGCTACATCCGGGCTGGTGCTGAGGGCATAGGAAGGGGCTGCAGCAGCTGAGAGCAGGAGCCGGAGAGGACAAAGACAGCTCGATACTGCGTAGCTCTGCCCAGGACGCTGCTGCTTCCGTGTGATCTGGGAGCCTGGGCTAAGCCGCTGCTGCTTCCCCGGGTCGGGGACCTGCATTAAAGCCTCCTGTGCCCCAGCCTGGCGTTTCTCCAGCGGGAACTCGCCTCGGGCTCTGCCGACGCCAGCCCCTGAGCCGGAGACTCCAGCGGAGAGGCCTCGGGGACAGCGCTGGGAGTGGCAGGTGGGTGAGTGCCTGGCTCTGGGAGCTCGCGGCCCGGTAAGTGTTCGTGCCCCCGCGGGCAAGGTCGGAGCTGGGTTCGCCTCAGTGAAGCCACTGCCCTGGCTTTGCACCCAGCTCGGATCCGCAGGGCCCTTAAAGTGGGGCGGAGCGGGGCGGGGAAAGAGAGCGGGCCCCGCGGGGTGAGGGGAGAGGAAAATAAGCAGCGTTGAGGGGAAGGGGGAGAGAGGGCGCAACGGAGTGGACTGAGCTCTGGCCGCAGGCAGGCCGTGCCCGGGGAGAAGGGCAGGTGGTGGGGGAAGGGCTCCAGGCAGACCCCCTGCTCTCGCGCCTCTGACCTTTGGCCGATTTTGCCCCATTTTCTCTCTCCTCTTCAAACGTCCGTTTAAATTCTCATCCGAGTTGGGCCATATCCCCACCCATTTTATCTGCGGCCCTTTGCCCTCACTTAGGTGGGAAATTGTTGCCCTGAGTCATTCCCCGAATGGGAGTGGGGGTTGGTGGGTAGCGGTGGGAGAGCCTGAGACACGCTGCCTCAGGGGTGGGGAGAGGGTGGCCATTTTTTGCCATTAACAGGGCTTGGAAGGGACACAGCAATGGGAGGCAGGAGCAAGTTTCTCCACTGAAGTATCGGCTCCCAGCTGCTGCCCCTCCCCCTCATCCACCCAATGCACCTTCCCCTGTCTCTGCCCCCTCCCCAGGGCCAGGAGCCTGCCCGCTCCACATACATCTCCAAAGCAGCTTTGCAAAGGGCTCTCTGCTGCCCAGGTGAATGGTGGCGGGAAACTACTTTTTCTGTGAAAAGAAAAGGAGGACTTGTGGCACCTTAGAGACTAATAGATTTATTTGAGAATAAGCTTTCCTGAGCTACAGCTCACTTCATCGGATGCACTTTTTCTGTGGTTATTGAACTTCCATACACAGTCCTCTGAAACTTTCCCTCTAATTATTAAATATCCCCCAGAGCTTGGTGCTTTCCTCTTCTATTGTCAGATATTTTGTTTTTAACCCTTTTCCTTCCCAATTCTCAAGGACTGAGATAAAAAAGTACCCTAAACTCTGCCCCATTTTCTCTCTAATTCTCCATTGCTAATGTATTATGCTTGGAGATTATCCCTTGTTTCTAATTACAAAATGTTAACATAAAATCTCAGTTTTTGCCCTTTCTTCTCATTCTTGATTATTGATATAAAATCCCTTGAAATGTTTCCCCTGTTCTCTCTCTCTATCAAATATTGATAAGAAATTCACTCAGATTTTATCTCTATTATCAACTGTTGATATAAAAACCTCACATTCTCCTACTTTCCTCTCTAACTTATGAATATTGATCCAAAATTCCTCAGATTTCCACCCTTTCTCTTTAATTACTGAACACTGATATCAAATCTCAGAGTCAGCCATTTCCACTATTTGTCAATCAGGCTACGATTTAGTCACAGGTATTTTTAGTAAAAGTCTTGGACAGGTCTTGGGCTATACACACACATTAATGGGCCCCTGACCTGCCATGACTATTACTAAAAATACCTGTGACAAAATCTTAAGGAGGTTGCTGTTAGGCCTGGGGCTGCTGCTGGGTGGGGTGTCTGGAGGAGTGCTGGGGCTGCTGCTGGGAGACGGTCACCCTGGGGGAGGCATCCCAGGGGGCCGCTGCTGGGGGACAGTCACCCTGGGGGCTATTGCTGGTGGGGGCCAGGGCCAGCCATAGCACCTGCTGCCAGGGGCCACCGGCAGCAGCAGCTGCGCTGGCCATCCGGGGAAGTAGCTACTCCAGCCTCCTGGGCACCGCTGCTGGCAGCGGCTGCACCAGCCGCCTGGGCAAAGCTGCCGGGGGGGCTGCCTGGGGAAGTGCCTACTCCAGCCGCCTGGGGAATCGCCGCCGGCAGCAGCTGCACTGGCTACCTGGGGACCACTGCTCAGGTTGTCTTTGGGGCCAGCTCCACTGGCCGCTGCTCGGGTGGTCCCCAGGGCTACGTGCCTGGGGCCGTCTGAGCAGTGGCCAGTGCAGCTGGCTGCGGGGCTGCTGGATCGGCTGGCTGCAGAGCTGCTCCATGAGCAGCCAGTGTAGCTGTCCCCAGAGCCAGCTGACTGACTCTGTGACCAGAAGTATCCCCATCCCCCATGTGGGATTGCTTCCCCCAGCTCTGAGGTGCAGCCACCTCTGGGGTGGGTCAGTGGCCATTATTTTCCAGGGACAGGCCAAGGAAATGTCTTAAATATTTTGGCTCCTCCGTGCCATCCTTCTGTTAAGGAAGCATTACCCAGGGCTCCCAGCTGCATGTGTGAATGGCTGGCGGGCAGGGGCTGGTAACTTTCTATCCATTTACCAAACACTAATGTGAAATTACCACAGATTTTGCTTCTCTCCCTCTGTGAAAACTACAAGAACTTGTGGTTTTGGATGGAAAACTGTTGTTCAGAGTCCGATGCGGAGGGAGGAAGGTGGGAAAGGGGTTGCCCTGTGTCACAGGGCGCTCTGTTAGCTATGTGCTGTGCTGCACTGCCTGACCCATTTGGATTGTCTCTTGCAATATACACACAGGCTGTTTCTTTTCCCTATGGGGATCTTTAATCTTTATATTCCCAGCACTGCAGAACATAGTACCAGCATGTGCCAGGAGGAGCCTTCCACCCAGCCCACTCTATTACACCCCACTCTCACTGAGCTTCCTGGTACATCCTGTTCTTCCTAATTATATAGTCTTCCTTTTATTTTGCTAATCACCTCATTAGCCCAATCTTTGCCGCTATTTTAATGATCTCACTATAACAGGTTAATTGTCTCAGGGCAAGCCAGTAATTTTCTCTGTGAGGCAATTACCTGAAAGACAAGGGTACTATAGCTAGCCCTCCACAGGCCCCACACAGTGATCTGCCTAAAAGGGTTCTGGCCTCCTCCCTTCTGAGCTTTGTTTCTGGTCTCATTGAGACCAATATTAATCTAGAGTCACTGCAAGGAAGGACAAGGAGTAATTCCAGATTAACATGGAGGCAAATAAAATCTGCACCCTCCCTGTGGGCAGGGGCGGCAGGTTTGTATAATTTTTGGTGATGCCCAGAAAAGGTCCAAGTCCCCCCCCACGCGCGCACACACACCTGCTTGTAATATATATATATATTTTAAAATAATGTAAAAATGTGAGGGTTCTGGGGTGGGGCTGGTGATGAGAGGTTTGGGCTGTGGGAGGGGCTAGGGCAGATGGTTGGGATGCAGGGGGGAGGGCTCTGGCTGGGAATGAGTGGTTTGGGGGGGCTCAGGGCTAGGGCAGAGGGCAGGGATGTGGGGGGTGAGGGCTAGGGCAGAGGGTTGGGGTGCTGAGGGTGAGGGCTCTGGGGTGAGGCGGGGGATGAGGAGTTTGGGGTGCAGGCAGGCTGCCCCGAGGCTGGGGCAAGAGAGGAGGACTCCCCCTGCCAGCAGCAGCAAGCTCTGGGGGAGGGGCCCCCCTCTCCCACCCAGCAGCACGCTCACCTCACACCAGTGTTGCTGCACATGCACCTAGGGTCCCTCAGGTCCACGAAGCCCCCTAGCCTTCCCTGCAGTGGGTACTGGGGGGGTGGGTGGGCTGACATCACGTTTGGCCTCCTTCCCTCCTCACTGTAGCCTCACCAAGGGGTGGGAAATGGGCCCTTTCTCCAGCTTGGGGCAGGAGCCATGACTGCAGGCAGGGAGGCCCCCTCTGCTGGTGGAGGGTCCCACCGGAAAAGGGAAGGGTCAAGGCAGCCTGCCCTGGCACTAGTGGATGAGGGTCACTAGGACCCTGTGGCTGCAGTTGATGCCCGAAGTCAGCGGAGCAGAGGCAGGGTGGAGCGGCAGGGGGGAGGCGCATGGGAGCAGTGGGACACTTGGGGGTGGTGCACAGGGGCGGCAGGCAAGGCAAGGGGAGATACCCGGTCCCAAACATTGCCCTACTACTGGGGGCAACCCAAAGCCCTGACTACACCCCAAGAAAAACCCCAGACACCTTATCATCCCTCCACACCATTCTCCAGCAACCCACCTTGCCCCAGTGACCAGTCAGCTGGGTGATGTTTTTAATGTAACCAGCCGGGGCATGTAAAGGCCAACTGCCCCAAGAACCCCAATAGATTACAGTTCATTGCACCACAGTTACACCAGAGGTCCTCAGGCCCAGATGCCTCCCAGATACCCTCCGAGTGGAGGGAATCTGTGAGTGTGGGTAGGAAGAAGGTTACAGCATGGAGGGACAAGTATTCGCTATCCATGCTTCCTTAGTGGACCCCAATTTATTTGACCCAGAGGTCCAAGTGACAATTCAACCCTTCAAGTCAAACTCATTTGACTTGCTTACAGCCAAGTTGCTGGTCAGGAACATGGACTTTTGTAGTCTATGATGATTATCTCTTCCCCATGCTGTTGGGGGAAGACTTGGCCAACCATATAAAGCTAGCCAAGAGGGTGGGAATGGTCACCTGCAGCCAGGCTAAGCAAGCTGTGACACCTAGCTCTGTTCCGGAGACTTCTACCAGGACCCAGTCAGAGGTGATGGAACCGGACCCCAGGCCAACGTCTGCAACAGCAGTAGTGGATCCAGTCCCAGAGACCCAGACGGAGCCAGTCCCAGAACCGGAACTAGCGGAACAACCAGCACCAGACCCATTGCCAGCACTGAATCTAGTGCTTGCAACCCCAACACCAGAGGGCCCCACCGAATCTGCATCAGTAGCAACAGATAACCCTACACAAGAGGCTCAGCTGGAGCCTGAACCCCAACATAGTGCACCAGCGGAAAGTGGTTCACAGTCAACAGAAACAGCCCTGTCACCTGCATCGCTTCCAGAGGGACCAAGCCCAGGTCCACAATCCAATGAGGAACTGATGTCTCCAGCATCAAGGGAACAGTTCCAGACCGAACAGGAAGCAGATGAAAGCCTCCAGAGAGCTTGGACGGCGGCACTGAGCAACCCACTGCCTCTCAGCTCTTCTAATCAATCTAGGTTTGTTGTAGAAAGAGGGCTTTTATACAAGGAAACTCTTTTTGGTGGACACCAGGAAGACTGGCATCCTCAGAGACAGTTGGTAGTTCCAACTAAGTACTGGGTAAAGCTCTTGAGCTTAGCCCACGATCACCCTAGTGGCCATGCTGGGGTGAACAGGACCAAAGACCATTTGGGGGAGGTCATTCCACTGGGAGGGAATGGGCAAGGATGTTTCTACCTATGTCTGGTCTTGTGAGGTGTGCCCAAGAGTGGGAAAACCCCAAGACCAGGTCAAAGCCTCTCTCCAGCCACTCCCCATCATTGAGGTTCCATTTCAGTGAGTAGCTGTGGATCTTCTGGGTCCTTTTCCGAAAAAGACACCCAGAGGAAAGCAGTACATATAATGACTTTCATGGATTTTGCTACTAGATGGCCAGAAGTAGTAGCTCTAAGCAACACCAGGGCTAAAAGTGTGTGCCAGGCACTAACAGACATTTTTGCCATGGTAGGTTGGTCCTCCAACATCCTTGCAGATGCAGGAACTAATTTCCTGGCAGGAACCATGGAAAGCCTTTGGGAAGCTCATGGGATGAATCACTTGGCTGCCACCCCTTACTACCATCAAACAAATGGCCTGGTGGAGAAGTTTAATGGAACTCTGAGGGCCATGACATGTAAATTCATAAATGAGCACTCCAATGATTGGGACCTAGTGTTGCAGCAGTTGCTCTTTGCCTACAGAGCTGTACCACATCCCAGTTTACGGTTTTCACCATTTGAACTTGTATATGGCCATGAGGTTAAGGGGCCATTACAGTTGGTGAAGCAGCAATGGGAGGGTTTTACACCTTCTCCAGGAACTAACATTCTGGACTTTGTAACCAACCTATAAAACACCCTCCGAACCTCTCTAGCCCTTGCTAAAGAAAACCTAAAATATGCTCAAAAAGAGTAAAAAGCCTGATATGATAAACATGCCAGAGAGCGTTCCTTCAAAGTAGGGGACCAGGTCATGGTCTTAAAGGCGCTCCAGGCTCATAAAATGGAAGCATCGTGGGAAGGGCCATTCACAGTCCAACAGCGCCTGGGAGTTGTTAATTATCTCACAGCATTCCCCACCTCCAACCGAAAGCCTAAGGTGTACCATATTAATTCTTTAAAGCCCTTTTATTCCAGAGACTTAAAGGTTTGTCAGTTTACAGCCCAGGGAGGAGATGACGCTGAGTGGCCTGAAGGTGTCTACTACGAAGGGAAAAGTGCTGGTAATGTGGAAGAGGTGAACCTCTCCATGACCCTTGGGCGTATGCAGCGACAGCAGATCAAGGAGCTGTGCCCTAGCTACACGCCGATGTTCTCAGCCACCCCAGGACTGACTGAATGGGCATACCACTCCATTGATACAGGTAATGTTCACCCAATTAGAGCCCAACCTTACCGGGTGTCTCCTCAAGCTAAAACTGCTATAGAACGAGAGATCCAGGATATGCTACCGATGGGTGTAATCCGCCCCTCTGGCAGTGTGTGGGCATCTCCAGTGATTCTAGTTCCCAAACCAGATGGGGAGATACTTTTTTGCATGGACTACCGTAATCTAAATGCTGTAACTTGCCCCAACAACTATCCAATACCACGCACAGATGAACTATTGGAGAAACTGGGACGGGCCCAGTTCATCTCTACCTTGGACTTAACCAAGGGGTACTGGCAGGTACCGCTAGATGAATCTGCCAAGGAAAGGTCAGCCTTCATCACATATGTCGGGCTGTATGAATTTAATGTGCTCGCTTTTGGGCTGCGGAATGCACCTACCACCTTCCAAAAACTTGTAGATGGTCTCCTAGAAGGATTGGGAGAATATGCAGTTGCCTACCTTGACGATGTGGCCATATTTTCGGATTCCTGGGCAGAACACCTGGAACATCTACAAAAAGTCTTCGAGCGCATAAGGGAGGTAGGACTAACTGTTAAGGCTAAGAAGTGTCAAATAGGCCTAAACAGAGTGACTTACCTTGGACACCAGGTGGGTCAAGGAACTATCAACCCACTACAGGCCAAAGTGGATGCTATCCAAAAGTGGCCTGTCCCAAAGTCAAAGAAACAGGTCCAATCCTTCTTAGGCTTGGCCGGATATTACAAGCTTTTTGTACCGCAATACAGCCAAATCGCCACCCCACTGACAGACCTAACTAAAAAGAAATAGCCAAATGCAGTTCAGTAGACTGAAGAGTGTCAGAAGGCCTTTAACTAGCTTAAAGCGACACTCATGTCTGACCCTGTGCTAAGGGCCACAGACTTTGACAAACCGTTCCTAGTAACCACAGATGCGTCCCAGCATGGTGTGGGAGCAGTTTTAATGCAGGAGGGACCGAATCAAGAATTCCGTCCTGTCGTGTTTCTCAGCAAGAAGCTGTCTGAGAGGGAAAGCCACTGGTCAATCAGTGAAAAGGAATATTAAGCCATTGTCTGCACTCTGGAAAAGCTACGCCTATACGTTTGGGGACGGTGTTTCCACCTGCAAACCGACCATGCTGTGCTATGGTGGTCCTTTCCCTATTTTTTCTCTAAATCACTTGGTGGTGGCAGCATACTGTTCAAGAACAAGGCAAAGTTTGTACCTTGGAAAAGTTTTTAACCTAAGCTGGTAAAAATAAGCTTGGGGGTATTTCATGTGGGTCCCCACATCTGTACCCTAGAGTTCAGAGTGGGGAGGGAACCTTGAGAATCACCATCCTCTTTAAAGCAGAATAACAGGCTGATCTGGTCCTGCAATAGCCCAGGGGAGATGAGAGAAAGAGGGAGCAGCTGCCTCTGCCCCAGAGAGAAGGCCAACAGACAGGTGCTGGGCATCTGCTGACAAAGCTGACCAGCACCTCATGATTGTCTCTCACTCTCAGATGGAATATAAAGGTGAGCTCAGCTCTGTGGAGAGGGGGGCAGCCAAGGGAGAGGATACACTGTGATAATCAAAGTGGCTGGCCGATCAGCCAGCCCTGTGAAGACCCCTCCTCTCCTGGATCAGAAAGCTATGGGGGCCAGAGGGCCCCAGTCTAAGCCTCTGACCAGATTATTGTTGGTGTTTCTTTTTGTACACTTTTTTCCTTGGGGAAGACAATAAACAGCCATAACCTGGGTGTGAGTGACTGTCTATATCCAGTTGGTGACTAGAGCCACCAATGCAGAAGCAGCCACTTAGATATTTGAAGACTATTTCATCCCATTTCAGCTGTCTTTTCTCAAGACTAAACATGCCCAGTTAATTAACCTTTCCCCATAAGTCAGGTTTTCTAAAACTTTGAACATTTTTGTTGTTCTCCTTTGGACTCTCTCCAGTTTGTTCATAACATTTGTATGTGTGGCACCCATAATTGGACACAGTACTCTAGCTGAAGTCTCACCAGTGCTGAATGAACTGGGACATTACCTCTGGTGTCTTACACATGAGACTCCATCCAGTAGGCACACTACAGAATATTAGCCTTTTTTGCAACTTCATCACATTGACTCATTCAGTTTATGATCCATTATGACTTTCAAATCCTTTTCAGCAGGACTACTGTCTAGCCAGTTGTTATTACTTGATTTTTCCTTCCTAAAAGTAGTACTTTGCGTGAGTCTTTACTGAAATTCGTGTTGTTAATTTTAAAAAAATTCAATAATTTGTAAAGGTCATTTTGAATTGTAATCCCATCCTCTGAATTGCTTGCAACCCCTCCCAGCTTGGTGTCATCCACAAATTTTATAATAAGACTCACCACTCCCTTATCTAAGTCTTCAATGAAAATACTGAATAGTTCCACACCCAGGACAGATGCCTGTGGGGGACCCCACTAGATATGAACTTCTAATTTGGCAGCAAACCATTGATAATAACTCGAGTACGGTCTTTCAACTAGTTATGCACCCACCTTATAGTAATTTCACATTTCCCTCATTTTCTTCTAAGAATGTCACATGAGACTGTCAAAAGCCACTTGTGCATGGCAGAGTCTAGAACATCTGTCTACAAGGAGAGAGCCTGGGGGATGGAGGAGAACTTGATGTGAAATTAACTAAAGCTGGTTCTGGATCTCCCTAGTTGCCCTTCTTTGCCTGACAGGCTGCAGAGTAACATCTATGTTTTCCTCCAGATCGTCTCATCCTCCCATGGAACAGGGAAAAGAAATGGCTGCTGTCGAGCCAGTCCAGGTAGGGATTGTCAGGGAGATACTGGAGGAAGAGAGACAGTAAATATTTAGGAGGTGGGAAATTCTTGGGGGTTTGATGTAGAGGTTGCAGGGGCCAGGAAATTCCCCGGGTATAGAAAGGAATGGGGATAAGGTGTGACAAACCTGCTGGGACTAGTTTACCCTGGGCCTATATTCTAGAAACAGACCCATGGGGGCCAGGGGTGGAAATTACCTCTTTTGTGAAACAGGAAACAACCCCCTGGACAGGGCTGGGAAAACTTACCAGATTTCCAGTGCTGGAGCATGAACCTACCAGCCATAGGCTGTTAAAAGAGATGAAGTCAGCACCCACCAGTGAGGCTAAGGGGAGATGCCCCATCCCCCATATCCAGCTGCTGCCAATGGGGAGGATGTTGGGATTCTTACCATAGGGCTGTCCTTAGAGCCTCCAGCAGGATCCATCTCCTGATGCTATGGCTAGTAGGTATGTGATGAATGTGAAGATCCTACCCCCTCTGTGTGCTGGGAGGGATGAGGGGCTCTCTCTTTCTCTCCTCACTCTGATGCCTTCTGGCTTCTCTGAGCAGGTTGGGGGTGGGGACTGTGGTGTCTGTACCACCCAGAGCTTCCATTTTCCTGGCCCTGCTCCCCCATAACTAGTAGGACTGCCTCTGGGGCAGCAGGTACTGAGTGGGGGGCTCTTGCTCTTTCAGGGGTCGGTGACATTCGAGGAGGTTGCTGTGTATTTCACCAAGGAGGAGTGGTCTCTGCTGGACCCTGCTCAGAGAGCCCTCCACAGAGACGTCATGCAGGAGAACTATGAGAACGTGACCTCACTGGGTAAGGATTCCTGTCCCCTCAGATATTAGAAGGGGAAAAGAAGAGTTAAGGTTCACATCGTCCCCACAATGCAACCTCAACTCCGCCCTGTTTCAGCAACAGCCCGACATGCCAGTGACACACATGCTAATGCTCTGCCCTCCCCACTACAGAACACTTTGGGAACAGAGCACATGACAGGATAGCACAAAGTCTAACATCTTCTCTTTGCTAAGGGAAAACTTGGGTTTATTTCCATTGTAGCAGACAGAAGCTACCTACCCCAGGCTACAGTTAAACACTGAGCCTACTGCACACAAAGCATCTCAGACTAGCAAAAAGTTACCACCACTTTGCCCTTGCACTCAGGATTCCTTCTGAGTCATTGTCTTCACTTATTCCTCACTAAGCCTGGGTGACAGTTAACATGTATGGTACCAGACTGCTGACAATCCCCATGGCAAGAACACAGTTTGTGTGCCTTTACTGACACAACCTACAATATTCAGCAAACTTGTCTGTCAAGATTCACATGCACCTCTCTTCATATCACAGTCACAGCTCTGCCAAGGGCTCCAGCTAATCCCTCATTTAATTACAGCTACAGCTGACACAGTGCACACAGCTGGAGTACATACAGATAAATGCTGGTGTTCAACTCTCTGGAGCACAACACAAACAATGACGTTCTCTCAGTCCTTTCTCGTATCTATTGTAGATTAATGGACTTTAAGGACAGAGGGTCCTTATTAGGTTATATAGTCTGACCTCCTGTGTAACACAGACCATAGAATTTCATCCAGTTACTATGGTATTGAGCTGAATACCTTGTGTCTGACTAAATGATCTTCCTGAAAGGCAGCCAGTCTTGGCCTGAAGACTTCGAGACAGAGGGTCCTCTACTTCCCTTTGTAGTTTATTAAGATTTGTACCACCCTTCCTGAACTATTCTCAGTGGCTCTTGAAGCTCTAGGCTTAGGGGTAGGGGCAGAGTTAAAGTTGTGTTACAGGGGTGACGTACTTTAACTCTTCGTTTCCTGGTTTTCAGAGGTTTAAGTTTAGCCATCATCCACGTTCTGGGAGGGCATGAGACAGCACTGGACAACCTTAACTCTGCATTCGTGTAGTTTATGGGTTTTTAATTTTCTTGATTTATTTTAATGGACTTTTTTGCCACTATAACTGTGTCTACACAGAGCTTTTTTTTTTGCCATAGCTATGTTGGCTGGGGATGTGATTTTTCACTCCCATAACCAACAGAACCATGCTGGCAAATCTTTTACATGCAGACCAGGCCAAATTTGGCATGTGGATTTTAGCGCACTTTGAAATATTGTTCTTAACCCAGAAATGTTCGTATCAGGGCAGAACCCAAGAAAGATGCACAATACATGTTGTCTGCAAGATGTCTCTGGTAGGGCTCATACTCAAATGCATGGGTGTAGCTTATTTTCAGTGGCAACAGCATACTGCCTCTAGCCAAACAATTACTATGATAGCTGATTGTTGGAAACACTCTGGCTCTTAAAGAGCTTTAGTCTTGGTGTCCATGTGCATTTCAGTCTCTTTAACTCTACAGTTTGGCTCTTGCTTATCTGAAATTCCAAACTCTAGTTATTAAACTTTTTCAGTACTGCTTGCCCAAAGAGGCAGTGCTAGCTGAGATAAAGACCAAGTGCCTGAGATCAGTTGGAGGACAATGAGAACCACAGTTTTAGCCCCAGGTTGGTGCAAGGAAATGTTATAAGAGCATGGTGAGTTTGTAAAAAGCTGCTTTTGGGGGTGGGGGAGTATCTCGGGAACCTCTTGATCAAATAACCCCACATTTGTTTGTGGTTGCTGCTGGAGCACAAGTACTGTTCTTGGAGCGCCAATGTTAGCTGCAATAGCAGACAGTGCTGCATGTTCATTCAGCAGACCTCGATGTTGTTCAGAAGACCACAGGCTTGATTCAGTGGTGAAGGAGCTACAGGAACACTAACCTATGTAAGCCTGTAACAATGGTACTAGCTCAGTCAGTGGACCAGGACATTGCCCCCTAGGCTGGCCAAAGGTGCCCCTCCTATGACTTCTACTTTTATACATTGATAGAAACAAGTTGCGTATCACACTCCTGACGTGGTTAGTTATCAGCGCTACACCTGGTATCTGCTAGTTGGAACAAAACATCCCCATCCATTATCCTGTCATCCCATCCTTATCTTACAAGGGGTTGGTGTGTTCTTGCACCATCTCTCAAGAATGTGTTTATGTGGTTACTTGGGAACTCTGGGTGTTCTTGTACCATCCTCTCCAGTCAGGAATGTGCTTACTTGGTCAGCCAATACCTAGTGTGTTACTTTGCCAAGGCTAGACCTGCTCTGGTTTCCCAGCCTTTGGTTCACTGTTTGTAATTGAGGTAGGCCTTGCTGGAGGATAACTAACTCTGCCCTTCTCCCTCATGATAAGGAACATAATTCTAGGCAATTGGAGTAGGCGTGTGGAGTTTAGAGCAATTAGAATAGTAGATCTCTAAACAGAAAGAAATGTTGAACCTTAACTATAGCAGAGCTGGCACGTTACTATAATTACTTCCCAAGTGTGTTGAGCTTGTGACAGTCAGATGGGCCCATCTGTTGAAAGAGACAATGCAAAGTTCCTGTTTAGGAATCCTTGGGAGGAGATCAGGCAGAGAGCAGTGGGAGAGGCGATGATAGGGAGCTGGTGCAGGGAGGGAGAGAGTAGTGGAAGGAAGGTAAGGGAGAATTAAGGAGGGTTGGGTGAGGAAGAGGGGAGATTGGGACTGGAGCTTCTGGGGAGTGGCCATGGAATGGGCTGGGGGAATGAGAGACTCGGAATGAGGAAAAGGGAGTGTTAGGGGGCTTATTCCTTCACCCACTTACTTCCCTGGTCCTTCTCGCATGAACAGAGAGCAACAATACCCGAAGTCCAAAGGTGCAAACAATTCGATGTTTATTGGGGTGAACTTCCAGCAAGCATGATTCCAGTTTCCTTCCTTAGTATCCTCCTTCCCAGCTCTGACACCACAGAGCCTTACACCTGTGTCCCTGTTCCCATTCCTACCCTTAGCCAAACATGATCCCAACTTCCTTACTCCCATTCCCTGTTCCCATTTCCCCCTTTAGCAAAACATGATTCCAATTTTCTTACCCCCATTCCCTGTTCCCATCTCACACACCCACATGCCCACCCCCACCCACACCCCCGTCACTTCCTCATTGACTACAGATTATATAGTAAAACTTGAGTTCTGCTTAGCTATACCTTAACCAATCATTTTCCTGAAATTTAACTAACCAATCCTAACATATTGTAACATGATTATGTAACCAATTATATCCCACCACCTCAATTAGTTTACACCCAGAAAAATTAATTATACAGCAGACAGGAACAATCACAGAACCAGACAGAGATTATACAGACAAACAACAGCAAAGTGGGAACTATAATGACAAAACAATACAGAAGTGAGGATTTCACATCCCAGCTATTGATAAGTGAGTTCTTGCCAGACAGGATGCTATCAAACTAAGTTTCCTTTTACATTTTCTAGGCACTTCCCTTTCTCTGGAGGTGATAGGAATACAATCCTGTCCTGATAGTGCCTAACAGCCCAATAGCACCTTATTTCAATGTGACTAGTTTGGAATGTGAGGATGTGACCCTTGGCTTCCCAGCTTATGGCTGCCTCTGCTGCTTAGCCAAAGGCCTGAGCCTAAGCACAGGGCCACAAACTGTCACAATAAGAGAAGGCCCTTACACTGGCAGACAGTGGTTTTGATTCTTTCTTTTATACCTCTATCACTAGCCAAGTGATAAGAATACACCTAAATTCTTAGAGTATAGGCCTTTACAGACAGGCCTGAATATCTATATCCTAACAGGGAGTGGAACTGTGTTGCTGTTGGTTGGGCAGGATTGGGTAGGCAAGCCAGGTTATGGGGGACTGGGGGAACACTGCGGTAGTTGTAGGGGGAAGCGGTTGGGGAATGGTTGCTCTAGTGAGTGGGGAGAGTCTGGTGGGAGAGGGACGACGGGAAGGTTTCATTGAAAGTTTTGGGGCAGTCCACTGAGATTGCTTTTGGTGCAGTCTCCAATGACCGATTGTGGTGCTTTGGAGTTCCACCCACATCAGGGATGAGTTGTCACTGCCTGCCCTGTAACCCTAGGTGTCTGCTGTGTTGCTTTGCCTCAGAGCCCTGGTACAAGCAGGATACTTACAGTGCAACAGCTCACTCTGGCTTCCACCAGCCTGGGTTACTCCTTGCAATGTGACCCCAACACCACCACCCCCAGTCCTGAACATCTCCTTCACTGTCCCCCTGTAGACAGGTTTCAGAGGGGTAGCCATGTTATTCCTTGACTTTTAAGTCTGTTGTTGAGTGTCCAGGGAGATTGAAGTCCAAGAGATCCACTTCCTGGACACTACAGTGCAAATAAGCGATGGTCACATAAACACCACCCTATACCGAAACCTACTGACTGCTATACTTGCCTACATGCCTCCAGTTTTCATCCAGACCACATCACATGATCCATTGTCTACAGCCAAGCCCTAAGATACAACCGCATTTTCTACAATCCATCAGACAGAGACAAACACCTACAGGATCTCTGTCAAGTGTTCTTAAAACTACAATACCCATCTGGGGAAGTAAAGAAACAGATTGACAGAGCCAGAAGGGTACCCAGAAGTCACCTACTACAGGGCAGGCCCAACAAAGAAAGTAACAGAATGCCACTAGCAATCACCTACAGCCCCCAACTAGCGCAGACTCCAGCGCATCGTCAAGGATCTACAACCTATCCTGAAGGACGATCCCTCAGTCTCACAGACCTTGGGAGACAGGCCAGTCCTCGCTTACAGGCAGCCCCCATCCTGAAGCAAATACTCACCAGCAACTACACACCACACAACAAAAATACTAACCCAGGAGCCAATCTTTGCAACAAACCCCGTTGCCAACTCTGTCTGCATATCTATTCAAGGGACACCATTGTAGGACCTAACCACATCAGCCACACCCTCAGGGGCTAGTTCACCTGCACATCTACCAATGTGGTATATGCCCTCATGTGCCCCTCTTCCATGTACATTGGCCAAACCAGACAGTTTCTATGCAAAAGAATAAATGGATACAAATCAAACATCAAGAATTGTAACATTCAAAAACCAGTAGGAGAGCACTTCAATCTCCCTGGACATTCTATAACAGATTTAAAAGTGGCCATTCTTCAACAAAAAAAACTTCAAAAACAGACTTCAACGGGAAACTGCAGAACTGGAATTAATTTGGAAACTTGACACCATCAAATTAGGCCTGAATAAAGACTGGGAGAGGCTGCGTCGCTACAAAAAGTAATTTCCCTCTGTTGATATTCACCCCTTCTTGTCAGCTGTTGGGAATAGGCCACTTCCACCTTGATTGAATTGGCCCCGTTAACTCTGACACCCCCCCCTCCACACACACACACACACACACTTGGGTAAGGCAACTCCCATCTTTTCATGTGCTTAAATATATATACCTGCCTAATATATATACCACTTTTATTTCAATCACAGCGCTGTGTTAGTTTATATTAAAAGTAAAGCAAGTTTGTTAATCAAAAAGGCATAGATTTAAGTGATATCAAGTATAATAAAGATAGGGTGACAGGGAAACAAACGTAAATATACCCTCTTAAGACTAAAACCTGATCTAACAAACTAGAGTCATTTGGTCAAAAAGGAGTCTCTCAGCAAGTCTCTTCTCCAGCAAGGGCTGACCAACTCCTGTGGCTTTGATCCTTTACAGAGTTCAAAGTGCTTGGTTTCGATGTCTCTAACTAAAAGGATCACTCAGGGGTTCTCTGACCATCTCTTTATAATTCAGTAAAGCTTTTTGTATTCTTCTAAAATGTATGCCTGCATACCCCCTTTTCTCCTGCAGGGAAGAGATATGATGTGGTCTGGCAAAGATTTCATGCTGGTTCCTCCCTCCGGTGATATTGAGTGGTTATCTCCTCCCCTTAGTAGCCTGGTGGCTTTGTTTACCTTTTCTGTAAATGGATTTCTAGTGTCTCTCAAGTTACCTTGGAGATGCATGCAAGCAGGTGGAACCACATTCCTTTGTCTTGGGTCGGTACTTTAAGTTCTGCCTGGCACACAATTGAGAACATAATTCCATCACGTTTGTAATTTTGCATGTCACCCATGTGGTTAGACGTTGATAGATGTTTGGCCGTGTGTGTGTTCCCTCTGTGTGCCACCCCAGCCTTGCACAGACAGCTGGCACTGCAGACCTCGAGGGAACCACCCAATGACCACAAGATCCGTTAAGGGACGAAGGCATCAGGCCAGGTTTCTTGTCAACGAAGCACTGTAGTAGTATGCCGCAGACTCTACTGGGCCACTAATCCATGAATGCCCATAACAATGGACCGGCTCAGTGAACGGCGGGACTTTCCGTTCCTCCCTAGGCCAGACAAAGATACTCCCTCTGAGATACATCTTTATACCACGATACAAGCAAGTAAGTACTGCTCCTCTGACATAGTTACTGTGGTTACTGCCCCCTGACGTGGCTAGTTATCACTTATTACCTCAGGGGTCTCAAACACGTGGCCTGCGTAGGGGACAATTTCCTGGTGCAAGTGCTAGAGGAGCCAACTAGGGGGGGAATCATAGAATCATAGAATATCAGGGTTGGAAGGGACCCCAGAAGGTCATCTAGTCCAACCCCCTGCTCGAAGCAGGACCAATTCCCACTTAAATCATCCCAGCCAGGGCTTTGTCAAGCCTGACCTTAAAAACCTCTAAGGAAGGAGATTCTACCACCTCCCTAGGTAACGCATTCCAGTGTTTCACCACCCTCTTAGTGAAAAAGTTTTTCCTAATATCCAATCTAAACCTCCCGCACTGCAACTTGAGACCATTACTCCTCGTTCTGTCATCTGCTACCATTGAGAACAGTCTAGAGCCATCCTCTTTGGAACCCCCTTTCAGGTAGTTGAAAGCAGCTATCAAATCCCCCCTCATTCTTCTCTTCTGCAGGCTAAACAATCCCAGCTCCCTCAGCCTCTCCTCACAACTCATGTGTTCTAGACCCCTAATCATTTTTGTTGCCCTTCGCTGGACTCTCTCCAATTTATCCACATCCTTCTTGTAGTGTGGGGCCCAAAGCTGGACACAGTACTCCAGATGAGGCCTCACCAATGTCGAATAGAGGGGAACGATCACGTCCCTTGATCTGCTCGCTATGCCCATACTTATACAGCCCAAAATGCCATTGGCCTTCTTGGCAACAAGGGCACACTGCTGACTCATATCCAGCTTCTCGTCCACTGTCACCCCTAGGTCCTTTTCTGCAGAACTGCTGCCTAGCCATTAGGTCCCTAGTCTGTAGCTCTGCATTGGGTTCTTCCGTCCTAAGTGCAGGACCCTGCACTTATCCTTATTGAACCTCATCAGATTTATTTTGGCCCAATCCTCCAATTTGTCTAGGTCCTTCTGTATCCTATCCCTCCCCTCCAGCGTATCTACCACTCCTCCCAGTTTAGTATCATCCGCAAATTTGCTGAGACTGCAATCCACACCATCCTCCAGATCATTTATGAAGATATTGAACAAAACCGGCCCCAGGACCGACCCTTGGGGTACTCCACTTGATACCGGCTGCCAACTAGACATGGAGCCATTGATCACTACCCGTTGAGCCCGACAATCTAGCCAGCTTTCTACCCACCTTATAGTGCATTCATCCAGCCCATACTTCCTTAACTTGCTGACAAGAATACTGTGGGAGACCATGTCAAAAGCTTTGCTAAAGTCAAGAAACAATACATCCACTACTTTCCCTTCATCCACAGAACCAGTAATCTCATCATAAAAGGCAATTAGATTAGTCAGGCATGACCTTCCCTTGGTGAATCCATGCTGGCTGTTCCTGATCACTTTCCTCTCATGCAAGTGCTTCAGGATTGATTCTTTGAGGACCTGCTCCATGATTTTTCCAGGGACTGAGGTGAGGCTGACTGGCCTGTAGTTCCCAGGATCCTCCTTCTTCCCTTTTCTAAAGATTGGCACTACATTAGCCTTTTTCCAGTCATCCGGGACTTCCCCGGTTCGCCACGAGTTTTCAAAGATAATGGCCAATGGCTCTGCAATCACAGCCGCCAATTCCTTCAGCACTCTCGGATGCAACTCGTCCGGCCCCATGGACTTGTGCACGTCCAGCTTTTCTAAATAGTCCCTAACCACCTCTATCTCCACAGAGGGTTGGCCATCTCTTCCCCATTTTGTGATGCCCAGCGCAGCAGTCTGGGAGCTGACCTTGTTAGTGAAAACAGAGGCAAAAAAAGCATTGAGTACATTAGCTTTTTCCACATCCTCTGTCACTAGGTTGCCTCCCTCATTCAGTAAGGGGCCCACACTTTCCTTGGCTTTCTTCTTGTTGCCAACATACCTGAAGAAACCCTTCTTGTTACTCTTGACATCTCTGGCTAGCTGCAGCTCCAGGTGCGATTTGGCCCTCCTGATATCATTCCTACATGCCCGAGCAATATTTTTATACTCTTCCCTGGTCATAAGTCCAACCTTCCACTTCTTGTAAGCTTCTTTTTTATGTTTAAGATCCGCTAGGATTTCACCATTAAGCCAAGCTGGTCGCCTGCCATATTTACTATTCTTTCGACTCATCGGGATGGTTTGTCCCTGTAACCTCAACAGGGATTCCTTGAAATACAGCCAGCTCTCCTGGACTCCTTTCCCCTTCAAGTTAGTCCCCCAGGGGATCCTGGCCATCCATTCCCTGAGGGAGTAGATCAGGGCATGCGATCTAGTAGCTTCCATGAGATGCCGGAAGAAAGCCTCATCCCCCTGGTCCGGTGGTCTATAGCAGACTCCCACCACTACATCACTCTTGTTGCACACACTTCTAAACTTAATCCAGAGATACTCAGGTTTTTCTGCAGTTTCGTACCGGAGCTCTGAGCAGTCATACTGCTCCCTTACATACAGTGCTACTCCCCCACCTTTTCTGCCCTGCCTGTCCTTCCTGAACAGTTTATAACCATCCATGACAGTACTCCAGTCATGTGAGTTATCCCACCAAGTCTCTGTTATTCCGATCACGTCATAGTTCCTTGACATCACCAGGACCTCCAGTTCTCCCTGCTTGTTTCCAAGGATTTGTGCATTTGTATATAAGCACTTGAGATAACCTGTTGATTGCCCCTCATTCCCAGTATGAGGCAGGAGCCCTCCCCTCACAGACATTCCTGCCTGTGCTTCCTCCCGGTATCCCGCTTTCCCACTTACCTCAGGGCTTTGGTCTCCTTCCCCCGGTGAACCTAGTTTAAAGCCCTCCTCACTAGGTTAGCCAGCCTGCTGGCAAAGATGCTCTTCCCTCTCTTCGTGAGATGGAGCCCGTCTCTGCCCAGCACTCCTCCTTCATGGAACACCATCCCATGGTCAAAGAATCCAAAGCCTTCTCTCCGACACCACCTGCGTAGCCATTCATTGACTTCCACGATTCGACGGTCCCTACCTAGGCCTTTTCCTTCTACGGGGAGGATGGACGAGAACACCACTTGCGCCTCCAACTCCTTTATCCTTCTTCCTAGAGCCACATAGTCCGCAGTGATCCGCTCAAGGTCATTCTTGGCAGTATCATTGGTGCCCACGTGGAGAAGCAGGAAGGGGTAGCGATCCGAGGGCTTGATGAGTCTCGGCAGTCTCTCCGTCATATCGCGAATCTTAGCCCCTGGCAAGCAGCAGACTTCTCGGTTTTCCCAGTCAGGGCGGCAGATAGATGACTCAGTCCCCCGAAGGAGAGAGTCCCCAACCACCACCACCCGCCTTCTCCTCTTGGGAGTGGTGGTCGTGGAACCCCCAACCTCAGGACATAGCATCTCATGCCTTCCAACCAGCGGAGTCTCCTTCTGCTTTCTCGCCCCAGACATATCATCTGGTCCACTCTCCGCAACGATACCTGTGGAGAGAACATGAAAGCTTTTCTTGGGAGCTTTTCTTGACCTGCTGCTCACAAACCGGGAAGAATTAGTAGGGGAAGCAAAAGTGGATGGGAATCTGGGAGGCAGTGACCATGAGTTGGTTGAGTTCAGGATCCTGACACAGGGAAGAAAGGTAAGCAGCAGGATACGGACCCTGGACTTCAGAAAAGCAGACTTCGACTCCCTCAAGGAACGGATGGGTAGGATCCCCTGGGGGACTAACATGAAGGGGAAAGGAGTCCAGGAGAGCTGGATGTATTTCAAGGAATCCCTGTTGAGGTTACAGGGACAAACCATCCCGATGAGTCGAAAGAATAGTAAATATGGCAGGCGACCAGCTTGGCTTAACGGTGAAATCCTAGCGGATCTTAAGCATAAAAAAGAAGCTTACAAGAAGTGGAAGTTTGGACATATGACCAGGGAAGAGTATAAAAATATTGCTCGGGCATGTAGGAATGAAATTAGGAGGGCCAAATTGCACCTGGAGCTGCAGCTAGCGAGAGATGTCAAGAGTAACAAGAAGGGTTTCTTCAGGTATGTTGGCAACAAGAAGAAAGCCAAGGAAAGTGTGGGCCCCTTACTGAATGAGGGAGGCAACCTAGTGACAGAGGATGTGGAAAAAGCTAATGTACTCAATGCTTTTTTTGCCTCTGTCTTCACGAACAAGGTCAGCTCCCAGACTACTGCGCTGGGCATCACAACATTGGGAATAGATGGCCAGCCCTCTGTGGAGAAAGAAGTGGTTAGGGACTATTTAGAAAAGCTGGACGTGCACAAGTCCATGGGGCCGGACGAGTTGCATCCGAGAGTGCTAAAGGAACTGGTGGCTGTGATTGCAGAGCCATTGGCCATTATCTTTGAAAACTCGTGGCGAACGGGGGAAGTCCCGGATGACTGGAAAAAGGCTAATGTAGTACCAATCTTTAGAAAAGAGAAGAAGGAGGATCCTGGGAACTACAGGCCAGTGAGCCTCACTTCAGTCCCCGGAAAAATCATGGAGCAGGTCCTCAAAGAATCAATCCTGAAGCACTTGCATGAGAGGAAAGTGATCAGGAACGGTCAGCATGGATTCACCAAGGGAAGGTCATGCCTGACTAATCTAATCGCATTCTATGATGAGATTACTGGTTCTGTGGATGAAGAGAAAGCAGTGGATGTATTGTTTCTTGACTTTAGCAAAGCTTTTGACACTGTCTCCCACAGTATTCTTGCCATTAAGTTAAAGAAGTATGGGCTGGATGAATGCACTATGAGGTGGGTTGAAAGTTGGCTAGATTGTCGGGCTCAACGGGTAGTGATCAATGGCTCCATGTCTAGTTGGCAGCCGGTGTCAAGTGGAGTGCCCCAGGGGTCGGTCCTGGGGCCGGTTTTGTTCAATATCTTCATAAATGATCTGGAGGATGGTGTGGATTGCACTCTCAGCAAATTTGCGGATGATACTAAACTGGGAGGAGTGGTAGATACGCTGGAGGGGAGGGATAGGATACAGAAGGACCTAGACAAATTGGAGGATTGGGCCAAAAGAAATCTGATGAGGTTCAATAAGGATAAGTGCAGGGTCCTGCACCTAGGACGGAAGAACCCAATGCATGGCTACAGACTAGGGACCGAATGGCTAGGCAGCAGTTCTGCGGAAAAGGACCTAGGGGTGACAGTGGATGAGAAGCTGGATCTGAGTCAGCAGTGTGCCCTTGTTGCCAAGAAGGCCAATGGCATTTTGGGCTGTATAAGTAGGGGCATAGCGAGCAGCTCGAGGGACATGATCGTTCCCCTCTATTGGACATTGGTGAGGCCTCATCTGGAGTACTGTGTCCAGTTTTGGGCCCCACACTACCAGTAGGATGTGGATAAATTGGAGAGAGTCCAGCAAAGGGCAACAGAAATGATTAGGGTTCTGGAACACATGACTTATGAGGAGAGGCTGAGGGAACTGGGATTGTTTAGCCTGCAGAAGAGAAGAATGAGGGGGGATTTGATAGCTGCTTTCAACTACCTGAGAGGTAGTTCCAGAGAGGATGGTTCTAGACTATTCTCAGTGGTGGAAGAGGACAGGACAAGGAGTAATGGTCTCAAGTTGCAGTGGGGGAGGTTTAGGTTGGATATTAGGAAAAACTTTGTCACTAGGAGGGTGGTGAAACACTGGAATGTGTTGCCTAGGGAGGTGGTGGAATCTCCTTCCTTAGAAGTTTTTAAGGTCAGGCTTGACAAAGCCCTGGCTGGGATGATTTAATTGGGGATGGGTCCTGCTTTTGAGCAGGGGGTTGGACTAGATGATCTCCTGAGGTCCGTTCCAACCCTGATATTCTATGATTCTAGACGATGGCCTCTGCAGTGTGTATAGGAGAGACTAGGGTTACACTTCTCTGAGCAAAGCTTATGCTCCACCATGTCTTCCAGAGAAGTTTGCAGCTCCATCAAATGTACAAGCAGCCATTTGTTTGTGGTCCAAATTGACAAGCATGTAACTCTTCTAAGATGTGGATTGTCACAGATGCAACCAATCTAGAAATGCATGTACTGGCCTACCACTGACATCAAGATAATGTACACAATGACGTAATACTTGATGACCATTTGCATTGGTACATTCATCAGCCATATATGCACATTTTTTGAATATGGTGAGAGAGATCTTCACTTTTTCAACTGTTGAGTCTTTCACTCTTGCACCACATGCGTCTAGCCAGTCAGTTGAGTTTCTTGCGGAAAGATAGTGAGCATTTGCTGGTCTTGTTCGGAACCAGTGTTCAACTTCAGGATGAACAAGTGACAATGCACTTAACATTGGCCTCCAGTTTGTAATGTGTGGTATCTCTTGCCTAAATAGAAAGTATTAGCATTCTTAACAGCCTCATGAACACTCACCGGTGTTCTCTTTGGTCAATGGAGACTCAAAGTTCAGAGGTGCTTTCACATGAGTGCACTGCCCAGGTGGGGGCAAGAAGGCACCTTGCTCCTTCCTCCAGCTGCTCACTGTTCACTCTGTCCACTGTTGTTCGTTGTGCCACCATTCACTTCATCGCTTTTGTTACCAATGGCCATGTGCCATCACCTTCTGCTGCCAACTGCCACTGTGACCTCTGCGAGTTGGTCTCTTGAGGTTCCACCCAGCTCTCAGTGATTTCAGCTGAGCTCTCAGTGCGGGAACCTCGCTGCTAGTGCAGACTGGGCCGTCTCTTCCACAGAAACACTGTCCCACAGCGGGTCTAAGCACTTAAACCTGATTATCAGTGATTTCAGCTGTAGTAAGAAGAAAAGGAGGACTTGTGGCACCTTAGAGACTAACAAATTTATTTGAGCATAAGCTTTCATGAGCTACAGCTCACTACAAAGGATGCATCCGATGAAGTGAGCTGTAGCTCACAAAAGCTTATACCACAAGTCCTCCTTTCCTTTTTGCGGATACAGACTAACACGGCTGCTACTCTGAAACCTGTCATTCAGCTGTAATGGTCACTTAACAGAACAAAGACTATCTATGGAGCCTAATCAGCTCTGTCTTTAAACAGTGGAGAGGGGCAGGTCAAATAGTACTTGTGACTCAGGCAGACCATCAAGTAAAACACCTGTCCCCACTCTCTCTGGATGCCCTCAATCAGGAGAGGCTAAGTACAGTTCTCCTGCCCTTTACTCATACAATAAGAATAACAACATTTCTTTACCCCCTGCATTCAAGTGATTTGTAACCTAACCCCAGCCAAAATCTATCACTTGGGCAACACAGCTCTATTTGCTGGATACCTAGGTAGATTAGGTGTGAATGTAAATACAGTCTGGTCCTGAAGCCTTTCCCCCTAGCTCATCACTAGCTGTCAGGGACAGTGCATTTAGACTTTGCTTACAAATCATAATTTGAAATTATTAGGTTGGCCAATATCACCAAAATGAATGCACTGATATGGTCATAAAAACACCAGCTGCATAAGGAAGCTAGTCTATGTTTATACTTTTCAAATCTATTGTACTTTTTCAGATACACTTATTTTACCATACACTGTATATTGTGACAAAGCTCTGTCCTTGCCTCTGTGGGTCCCGCGTTTCCTGGCAGATTTCGCTAGCCTCAGAAGCTCACTGTGACCCCCCACATAACCCTTCTTTCTCTAGAGACAAGGGTCACAGTCTACTGAGCCATTATCATAAGCCAGCAAGGGAGGTGAGGAGAAGTTATCCTTCCTTGCACAGACTCTGTTGTCTCCCAGTCTCAGTGATTAATCAGGGGGCAAAGGTTGCGGGGGGGAGCCCAGGCCTAGCCTCTACTCCGGGCTCCAGCCCAGGGACCCTAATAGTATCAGCTATGGTAGCTGACCTTTTAGAAACATGACATGTACAATTCCCTGGGCTACTTTCCCCACAGCAGCCCTCACTTCCTCAAGCTCCACTTCACGCTTACCTCAGGGCCTCCTTCCTTGTGCCTGATATGGTGTGTACTACTCAGCCTCTCCTTCCACAACTTCCTTCCACAGCTCCTGACGTGCACACCCATCTGACTCACTGGGAGGCTTTTAACTAATTTCAGCCAGCCCCTGATTGGCTTCAGGTGTCCCAATCAACCTAGCATTCTCCCTGCCTTCTGGAAAGTTCTTAATTGGCCCCAGGTGTCTTAATTGACCTGGAGCAGCTTCCATTTCACCTAACCTGGTACCAGGGATTTGTTTAGCCTGGAGCTAATATATCTATCTCCCACTACTTTTCTATAGCCATCTGGCCTTGCCCCGTCACAATATGCTTTTAAATTGTGTATTAATGTTTCAATTTCAATTCAGATTTCCAAGCAAGCACTAAAGTGGCAACACTGCATGTAACTAGTTCATAAAACTGCGGGGGGGGGGTGTTGGGGAAATTCACGGTGGGTAAACACCCCCAAAGGGGGGGGGTGTAGGGAAATCCCTACAACACAATGCACCATGAAAACATGATGCATTCACCTGAAAAATCGGAGAGGAAAAAGTTCAGCAGCTTAAAGCAGCATTTGCCAAGCAAAGAAATTTCTTTTCAGAGATTAACAAGTCTAGCAAAGATTCAGTAAGAGCAAATTTTGTGATAAGCGAAATGATAGCTAATTCATTATGACTTTTTACAGAAGGCCCATTCATAAAAGAATGTCTTTTGAGGGCCAGCGAAATTTTATGTCCTGATAGGAAGAAAGTTTTTGAAGGCATAAGCATGTCTGCCAATACAGTTGCCTTCAGGATAATGGATTTGGCCGGTAATGTGCAAAAACAATTGATTCAAATGGCAAAAGTCTTCGAAGCATTTTCAGTTGCTCTTGATAAGAGTACAGATGTATCAGATACTACACTGTGTGCAGTGTTCATAGGAGGTGTGGATTGTAATTTGAATATAACTGAAGAATTGCTAGACTTAATGCCACTGAAGGGTACCACAGTGGGACGGGACATATTTAAAGTCTGGAAGAGTGCATTGAAAAAGCTGAGTTGCCATGGAACAAACTTGTATCTTTGGCTTTGGACGGTGCGCCATCAATGTGCTCTGAAAACATTGATGTGGTTGGATTATTGAAGACCAATCTGAACAGCCTCAATATACCAACAATTGGCTTCACCAGTATACATTGCATTTTGCACCAAAAAGCCCTGTGTAGTAAAAGTCAACAAATGGAGTTATGGATGTAGTTGTTAAAACCATTAATTTTATACGTGCACAAGGGCTGAATCACAGTTTTCTAGCAAGTAGGGACAGTGAATATGGGGAACTTCTGTATCACACTCAAGTTAGATGGGCTGAGTCGTGGAAATGTTTTGAAGTGTTTTTTTGGACTTAGAGAAGAGATTGATTCCTTCATGAAAATGAAAAACAAGGAGGTTCCTCAGCCTGCTGATTCCACTTTTATCTGCAACCTTGCTTTTCTAACAGATGTAACTGATCACCTGAATGCACTGAACTTGAAGCTTCAGGGTAGAAAACAGGTTATAACACAGATGTACGACAGTGTTACGACATTCAAAGTCAAGCTTACTTTATGCGGGAAACAGCTGACTGCTGGCAGTTTGATCCATTTCTCAACTCTGAATTCCTTAGGAAAAGTTGAATCCAAATCCTTGAAAGAATATACAGATATCCTTTCTAACTTACACAAACAGTTTGATGTGTGGTTTAAAGATTTCAACTTTTGTCCACAGCAAATGGTGTGGAAAATTGTCAATGTTGCAGAGGAAATACAGATGGAGTTACTGGAGCTTCAGTGTGATAAAGCATTTTGAAGCAGAAGTGTACAGATGTTGGAATTCCAGAATTCTACCAGTTTCTTTCACAAGAAAGATTTTCCATGTTATTCTCTGCTTCCGCAAGGGTAATGGCAATGTTTGGAAGTACATATATATATGAACAGTTTTGTTTCCTCTTCCATGAAGATTAAGGTCAAGGCTCACTGATGAACATTTGAAAGCAACACTGAGATTGGTTTCATCTTAGGATATCAAACTGAATATTGATGCTCTGGTTGATGCAAAACGCTGCCAACTAAGTGGCCAAAAATGAAATGATTGTCAAAATTGGCACTGACTTTTAGCATTACAGTTTTTAAAAAGTTAATACATTAACTTTTAATAGCATACTATATTACTCTTCATTTTTGACTATACTTTTGTATCATTGTATGAAAAGGTTTCAGTGATGCGGCCCTCGGGCCAATGTACGAGTCCTCATGTGGCCCTCATGGTGATTTGAGTTTGAGATCCCTGTATTACCTTATACATGTTGCTTTGATCAAAACATCTCTATTACGTACTGTCATCCTGACCTTATCTTTCAGGAGGGGTCAGTGTGTTCCTGTTATCCTTGGGGAATGTTTTTGTACCATCCTCGATATTGGGATGTTCTGGTGCCACTTGATATCAGGATGGGTTTTCATGAGTACTCTGTGCTTAGCACTTCTTAGGAATGTGTATTTCTGCAATATCAGCCCTGTTCTTGCCAGATTCTGTGAGCAGGTCCTGCCTTATACCAGGCCTCTGATACAAGGGCTTATGTCTCAGGCTCTCTTCCTACTACAACCCATACATGCGCCCACACAATTGTATTAATGATCAGTGAGTTCTGAGTTTGAGTGCTTGCTCATGTCCATTCAGCTTAGGTGCGTGTCCTCCCCACATGCACTGGTGCCAGAAGTTTTTCCCTCAGCAGTATCCATAGGGGACCAGCGCTGGCACCCCCTGGAGTGGCGCGCACATGCCGCAGTATATATGGCACCGCTAGCTCCCCCCACCCTCAGTTCCTTCTTGCTGCCAGTGACAGTGCTGGAACTGTTGCTGCTTTAGCTACTGCTGTTGCTGCTTGTTCATACAAACTAGTTAATTCGTGTATTCTAGTGTATATAGTTTTCTGTTAGTGTTTGTAAATCCCTTAGCTATAGTTAGGGACTTCGTAGGTCCCGAACGGGACTTTGCCTCGGGACGGGGCATGCCCCAGGCTTTAAGCCCTGTGATTGCTGCAAGAGGCCCATGCCCATTAGTGATCCACACAGCAGTTGTCTGAGTTGCTTGGGCAAAGGGCACATTAGTGAAAAGTGCAAAATGTGCAAGGCCTTCAAGCCAAGGACTAAGAAGGAGCGCAGTATTCATTTAAGAGTGCTCCTTATGGAGTCAGCCCTCAGCCGAGTCGGAGCGTTGCTCTGGTGCTGGGCACCGAGCACCATGATCTCAGTATGCAGGTCCCCACAGGGACCGTCCACTGGTTGGCACCGGTCCCCATCTGTGGCTCTGACCAAGAAGCCCAAGAAGACAGTGCTAGGTAGGTCTCCAACCTCCCACAAGGGGAAGGATAAGACTGGGTGTGAGCAAGATCCCATGCCTGGCAACTCTTCGCCCCCATCGGGATCTCAGGCACAAGCTCTGGTGGAGCGGTGGAGCCCAGCTTGCTCCCTGCCAGCTACCCTGGATAGCGACAGAGGCTTCCGTCAGGTCCAGGTACCGTCCATGCAAGAAGCCCTGTAGGCAGCAAAGGAGATCACGTCCCTCCTGGTGCTGCCCACACTGGATCCTGCTGTTCCCCAGTCACAGGGTAAACTCGCGTTCAGACTGCTTCAGTCCCCACCTCAGCCGCACCATTCCCTCTTGTGGGGGATGTCTCGCCAGTGCTCGCCCTCCCGTAGCCGCCACACCTCTGACCGCAAAAGGCAGACGCGGTGCAGCCACATTTGGTCCCCAGACCTTGTGCATGAGCAGAGAGGCGCAAGAGGCAGCTCGCTGGCTATCTCTTCTCTCCTTTCCTCCCCCCACCCCCACCCCGGCAGGAGTACTGGTCCCAGCACCCGGTATCTCCGAGGCCACGGTTCCGCTCCAGGGACCCGTTGAGAGATCGACATTACCATTCCTCGGACCATCATTGATTCCCTAGAAGGTCATCACTGTGTGCGGGCACTTCCCGGCACCAGGCCCATTGTGACTCCAGGTCCCACTCCTCATCCTGGTAAGATTAGTCAAGTGCAAGACATAGATCACTGGCTCCAAGCTGGTGCAGATGCATCAAGCACCACCAGTCCCTAAGACCCTGCTCCAAATCAAACTCTAGGAGGAATGACTGGCACCAGTCAGGACAGAGCCACCGTTCCACTCTGTCCTGGGAGCAACCGCTCAGGATCCAGCCCTGGTTCAGAGCGAGGTTCCCTGACGGCAGGACAAGCTCCAGGACAAGCTACGCTGTTGGCACTGAAATCGGCCCCATGGCCTCAGGCACAGTGGCCGGCGCCGTGGTACCCATGGAACCTTTGGGAGTTCACCCAGCCCTTCAAGGCCACCCGGTCAGTGTCTGGAACCTCAGAGAGACCAGCTGTCCTGTCTTCCACCTGTGCACAAAGACTCGCACGCAAGGACCCCGTAGGTCCAAGAGGGAGTAAGCCGCTGGGCCACCAATGGTTATGGAGAACCCTACAGCACCAGCATCTTCCTTTTTATTGCCAGACAAGGCTATAACGGAGCCCCCTCCCCCAGTTCCTCTAGATGATGTTAAAGCGCACCAGGAACTACTGAAGAGGGTCACTGCCAACCTGGATCTTCAGGTAGAGGAGCCTTCAGACTCTCTTTGATGTGCTCTGCTCCACAGCACTGGGCAGGGTGACTTTGCCCCTTCATGAAGAGGTCTCTAAAATCACTGATGCCCTGTGGTAAACTTTCTCCTCCCTGCCACCCATCTCCAATGGGGTGGAGCACAAGTACTTTGTGCCATCCAAAGGCCACAAGTACCTGTACACCCACCCTACTCCTAACTCCCTAGTGATTAGAAGCAGCTAACCACAGGGTGAACCCGGGTCTACCCCTAAGAACAAAGACTCCCAATAGACTAGACTTGTTTGGGTGTAAGGTTTATTTGTTCTATAGTCTCCAGTTGAGGGTGGCCAACCATCAAGCCCTCCTGAGATGCTGTGACTTTAACATGTGGCAAGCCATGGCCAAGTTCGAGGGCTCTCTTCCTGAGGCTTCTAGGAAGGAGTTCAGAGCAATTATGGAGGAGGGCATAATTGTGGCCAGGGCGACACTCCAGGTGGCATTGGATGTGGCGGACACTGCTGTCCAAACCACAGCCATCGCCATGCACCAGGCATCTTGGCTGCTCCTTTCTGGTTTGTCCATGGAGGCTCAGCAGTCAATGCAGGACCTTCCCTTTGATGGGCAAGCCCTGTTTGCAGAACAGATGGACAATAAGCTCCATGGCCTAAAGGACTCCCGTACAACACTTAAAATGCTGGGCCTGTATGTTCCCAGCCCTGCCCACAAGCAGTTCAAGCCACAGCAGCCTCTGGGCCAGGGGAGCCACCCTTGCCAGGAGCCTCCCCATAAGAAATCCAGAGGCTACCAGTGGCGTACTAGCCAACAGCCTTCACAGGCTTCTCAATCAATCTTGACCCACAATAAGCAGGCGGGCAAGCGCTCGTTTTGAGAGTATGCCCAAAGGCAACATACGGGACTGTTCCCAGAATCCTCCCTCCCCTATTTTAACCAACCGGCTTTCTCCTTTGCTCCCTGCATGGGCATCTATAACATCAGACCAATGGGTCCTCAATACGGTGGTGTGGGGTTACACTCTTCAGTTGTTTTCTACCCCTCCTTCCCACCCCACCTCCCCGTCCCTCTTCAGGTACCCTTCTCACAAGGGGTTACTGCAGCTAGGTGCAGTGGAGGTCGTTCCTCCGGAGTACAAGTACAAGGGGTTCTAGTCACATTACTTTTTAATCCCAAAGGCCAAGGGCAGTCTGCGGCATATCCTGGACCTGCGAGACTTGAACCGCTTCCTAATGAAGCTGAGGTTCCATATGGTCTCCCTGGCATCCGTCATCCCCTCCCTGGATCCAGGAGACTGGTATGCTGCCCTCGATCTGAAAAGTGCATACTTCCACATCGCCATTTTCGAGGGACACAGACACTTCCTCTGGTTTATGGTAGGTCCCAACCGCTATCAGTTCATGGTACTCCCATTTGGGAGGTATTTACCCAAGTGCATGTCGGTAGTGGCAGCTTACCTCAGATGTTGGGGTGTCCAGCTCTACCCTTCCATCGATGACTGGCTGGTCCAAGGCAGCTCCAGGTCCAAAGGCATGTCACGATGCTATTAGCCACTTGTCATCGCCTCGGCCTGTTGTAGATTTTTTTTTTTTTTGTCATTTACCATTAGTTCTGGTACAGAGGATAGAGTTCATCGGAGCAGTCCTCAACTCATCCTCTGCCATAGTGTTCCTGCCATTGGAGAGATTCAGGGCATTGCTGGACCTCATCATGGAAGTCTCTGCATTTCCCCTGACTACAGCCAGGGTTTGCCTGCACCTCCTAGGTCACGTGGCAGCATGCACATATGTGGTGTGCCACGCCAAGCTCCGGATGTGACCCCTGCAGCAGTGGCTGGTGATGGTCTTCTCCTAGTCCAGGGACCACCTGGAAAAGGTCGTTACCATCCCTGCGACGATACTTACCTCACTGTGATGGTGGACTGATCCCAGGTAAGTCCTAGAAGAAGTTCCCTTTGTCAGCACTCCTCATTAGCTGAGTTGATTTCAGATGCCTCGGATGGGGGGGTGCACCTCTGCACCCTCCAGACCCAAAGTATGTGGTCCCCAGAGGAGTCGACGCTACACATCAATGTCAAAAAGCTCAGAGCGGTGCGTGGTCTTCCTACCTCACTTGTCGGGCAGAGTGATTAGTCTTGACGGACGACACAGCCTTGATGTTCTACATCAACAGGCAAGGCGGTGTGCGATCCTTGGCCCTCTGCCAAGAGGCACTCCATCTCTGGGACTTCTGCATTGACCACGGAATCCATCTAGAAGCGTGTCACCTTCTGGGGGCCAGGAACACGCTAGCAGATCACCTAAGCAGGGACTTCTCCTCTCACCACAAGTGGTTGCTCCACCCGGAGGTAGCTGGCACGATCTTCCAGAGGTGGGGAACTCCCCAAGTGTATTCGTTTGCCACCAGGCAGAACAGGAGGTTTCACAAGTTTTGCTCCAGACAGGGTCTGGGCAAGGGCTTCCTCTCCGATGCCTTCCTCCTGGCATGGGCAGGAAGCCTGATGTACGCATTCCCTCCAATTCCACTCATCAAAGTCCTAGCAAAAATCAAGAGAGACAAGGCTCAGGTTATCATGCTTGCCCCAGTGTGGCCTTGCCAGCACCGGTTTGGGACGTTATCAAGTTTCCCAGCAATCCGTCCCCGGCCCCAGAAGGTCCTCCTCAAGAGTAGAAAGCCTTCGACTAGGCAGACCTACCTGGCAAAGTGGACCAGGTTCTCCCGCTGGGCGGCTGAACGGGGCATCTCCCCTTTGCATTCTTCGGTGCAGTTGATCTTAGACTACCTGCTTCATTTGAGAAACCAGAGACTGGTGCACTCCTCTATCAAGGTGTACGTGGCGGCCTTTTCCACCTTTTATCCACCAATCCAGTGGCAGATGGTGTACTTCCATGACGTGACAGTCAGGTTCCTTAGAGGCCCCGAGAGACTTTTTCCTCAAGTTTGGTCCCCGGCCCCTCAGTGGGATCTCAACTTGGTTCTGTCCTCGCTCACAGGTCTGCCCTTTGAGCCTTTGGCTTCGTGCTTCCTGTCTCACCTGCCATGGAAGGTAGCTTTCCTGGTGGCAGTGACATCGGTGAGGCAAGTCTCCGAGCCCTGACCTCAACCGCCATACACGGTCTTCGATGAGGACAAGGTTCAGCTCCAGCCCCACCTGGCCTTCCTTCCCAAGGTGGTGTCTACTTTCCACATGGGCCAGGATATCTTCCTTCCAGTTTTCTGCCCTAAGCTCCATGAGACTAGTGAAGAGCGGTGCCTTCATGCTCTGGACGTAAGAAGGGCCCTGGATTTCTACCTAGATCGGACAAAGCCTTTCCATAAATTGACTCAGCTTTTAATCTCTGCAGCTGATTGGATGAAGGGCCTCCTGGTGTTCACGCAGAGGATTTCTAACTGGATCACCTCTTGCATTCGGACCTGCTACGAGTTAGCGGGAGTCCCTCCACTGCCGATCGTCAGAGAGCAGGCATCTTCAGCAGCCTTCCTGGCACACTTCCCGATCTAGGACATCTGTGGAGCCATGACGTGGTCCTCCAGGCACATGTTCACGGCCCACTACGCTATCACTCAGCAGGTCAGGGATGACACTGGGTTTGGCAGAGCTGTGTTGCAATCTACACATCTGTGAACTCCTACCCACCTCTGAAGGGTACTGCTGGGAGTCACCTAAGTTGAATGGTCGTGAGCAAGCACTCAAAGAAGACGGATACCTTTCTGTAACTGGTGTTCTTCGAGATGTGTTGCTCATGTCCATTCCACAACCTGCTGGAAACTCCAACAGTGGAGAAGGAGGGCAAGAAGGAACTGAGGATGGGGGAAGCCAGCAGCGCCGGAGCCAGTCCCCTATGGATACCACTGAGGAAAAAACTTCCAGCACCGGTGCATGTGGTGAGCACACACACCTAAGTTGAATGGACATGAGCAACACATCTTGAAGAACACCAGTTACGGAAAAAGGTAACTGTCTTTCTTTCAGGGATACATTACATGACCCCCATTGGGTAAATATCACACCAACAGTGTGCCAGATGGCACTGTGATGTTTTTAAGGTCACAGCTCTCCCTAGGCGAAGCTCAGAACCAGCACTCTAGCCTCATCCTCCTTGACCTGTCATCTGCATTTGACACCACTGACCAGGCTCCTCTTTTTGAAACCTTGTCTTCCCTTGTTGTCACCTGGTTCCCTTCCTACCTCTCTAATCACCCTTCAGCATGCTCTAGGAGGATCCTCCTCACCCCCACTCATATGCATTCAGAATGGTGCTAGAGAAGAAATGTCCATAAAGCTACCTCATTATCTTCAAACATGAATTGTGAGGAAAGATTGAAAGAACTGGACATGTTTAGTTTTGAGAAAAGAAGACAGAGAGGATCTGATAACAGTCTTCAAAGATGTTAAGGGCTGTTACAAAGAGGATGGTGGTCAATTGTTCTCTGTGCCCACTGAAGGTAGAACAATAGGACAGTTTACTATGCAGCAAGGGAGATTTAGGGGAAAAAATTCCAATCTGGGAAGGAGGGAGGGAGAGGAAAAAAAAAGTCCCATGAATTTCCCTTGTTGTCTTTCCCTAGAGCAGTATTTCCCATTCCAAAGCTGGTCGATCGCCAAGCTGGAATGAAGGGGAAGAGCTATGGCCGATATACAGTGCTCAGAGGAAAGAGGAATTCTGAGAGGTGCCTGCACAGGGGAGGAATCAATAAAGCAATTCAGAATCTGCCTGTGTCTGAAGGGAATAGCTGGGATCTGGCAGTGGTTTCCTCCCCATCCTGACTGATGTCTGGCAGTGGCTCCTTTCCTGACCTCCCTTTCTCCTGAGTATTTGGATAGCAGTTCTGGTATCCTTCTCTCTCCCCTAGGGGGAGAAGTGTAGGGGAATGTAGTTCCTGATATTTTTCTGCCTTCACAGCACTTAGTTTGGTTTCCTGTCCCCTTTTCTATCCCTGTTTCTGACGTTTCTCTCTCCCCCAGCAGGTGACTGGATGGTGAATGAGAATCAGGAGCAGAATTCTCAACAGGCAGATGCTAAGCAAGTGGAACTGCACAAAGCATTATCACAAAGATCTAAAGGAACTGTGTCCAGGAGTCATGAGCAGGGAAAAGTTTGTAAGAGTCAGCACAGGCCAAAAAGGCAGCAGGGAAACCAGCCAGAGGAGAAACTGGGTAAATCTACAAATAGTCCAGGAACTCACAAACACCTCAAGGAAACCAGAGCCCAGCAAAGAATCTCCCCAGGAGAGAAAAACAACACGTGCACTGAATGTGGGAAAAGCTTCAGTAGCCCCTCAAAGCTTATTAGGCATGAGAGAATCCACACAGGAGAGAGACCCTATACCTGTTCTGAGTGTGGGAAAAGCTTCAATGATATGTCCCCCCTTATTAGACATGAGAGGGTCCATATAGGAGAGAGACCTTACGAATGCTGTGAGTGCAGGAAAAGCTTCACTCAGAGTTCAGCACTTATTAGACATCATAGAATCCACACAGGAGAAAGACCATATGAATGCTCAGAGTGTGGGAAAAACTTCAATGACAACTCACACCTTCTCAGACATGAGAGAATTCACTCAGGAAAAAGAGCCTATAAATGTTCGGTGTGTGGAAAAACCTTCACTTACCGCTCAGGCCTTATTACACATCAAAGGAAACAGACCCTATGCATGCTGGGAGTGTAGGAAAATCTTCACTGACTCACCAGGGCTTATTTGTCTTCAGAGATTCCACACAGGAGAGAAACCCTATAAATGCTCAGGGTTTGGGAAGAGCTTTTATGTGTGCTCACACCATGTTGCGCATCTGAGGATCCACAAGAGTGATAAATACCATAAAAACTTGCCTAGGGCTGACAAAATATGTTTTCTTTAATACTTTGGCTAATTCCCACATAGTGAACTCTAAGGCTATTTGCACCATTTGCTTCACCATGGTCTGTCAGGTCCCCCAGATGAGTTACCTGCTTTTGCCCACATACAGTGGTTGAAGTTTTCAAACACGTTTCTGCACAAAGTAACCTGACCTCCACCATTTTTCTTAGTTTAAAGAAACCTGGAGTATCACTTTTATACTATTCCTCACACTGCAAAGTGATTGTTACAGTCACCGAGTTCCCCCTTTGGGGACAGATTGTTTCATTCCTAGTTGTTCTCATGTTACCCCCTGGGTTGTGCGGAGCAACACTCATTTTTTCTCATTTAAAATATATTTAAATATAACCAAGAGCAGGGACAGGCAAAAGAATATTGTTTCAGCTTCTGTTAGACTGGAAGGTGAAGGGTGAGTTGGAGGGATTCTCTCCTTCCCCAACACTCGAGTTATGTCAGCTTCTGTCTGAGCCATGCAATATTTAGAATGTGGAGAAGAATATCCTCCACCTACTAACGTGTCACATAATGCCGTATTCTCAACTCTGTGATTCAGAATTGTGCTTTGAAATCAGACTCAATAGTGCTACAGATGAATGTGTCACAGTCCTGGAAGGGAAATTTGAATGGATCCCAAACAGAATGTGATCATAGAACGTTAGAGTTGGAAGAGACCTAAGGAGGTCATCTAGTCCAATCCCCTGCTCAAAGCAGGACAACACCAACTAAATCATCCCAGCCACAGCTTTGTCAAGCTGGGGCTAAAAACCTCTAAGGATGGAGATTCCACCACCTCCGTAGGTAACCCATTCCAGTGCTTCACTACCCTCCCAGTGAAATAGTGTTTCCTAATATCCAACCTAGAACTTCCCCACTGCAACTTGAGACCATTGCTTCTTGTTCTGTCATCTGCCACTACTGAGAACAGCATAGCTCCATCTTCTTTGGAACTTCGCTTCAGGTAATTGAAGGTTGCTATCAAATCCCCCCTCACTTTTCTCTTCTGCAGACTAAATAACCCCAGTTCCCTCAGCCTCTCCTCATAAGTCATGTGCCTCAGCACCCCCCCCCCGATCATTTTTGTTGCCCTCTGCTGGACTCTCTCCAATTTGTCCACATCCCTTCTGTAGTGGGGAGACCAAAACTGGACGCAGTACTCCAGGTGCAGCCTCATTAGTGCCAAATAGAAGGGAATAATCACTTCCTTCAATCTGCTGGCAATGCTCCTACTAATACAGCACAATATTCCATTGGCCTTCTTGACAACAAGGGCACACTGTTGACTCATATCCAGCTTCTGCCCAGTTATTATCAATTCTCCCTTGCACCCTTAGTAAGCTTGAAAATTATAAAGGTTTGTGGCAGGTCCACGATTGTAAGGTTTTATATCCCTTCGTGGTATTTGATAATTAGCTAAATGAATTTATGGTCTGATCCAGGAGTCATCTCCGCCTGGATTTTTGCTGGCCTTTGTTTTTTGATTACTGTTGGAGTGGTTTGTTGTCTTCTTAAACAGTATTTTTATTCCCGGGCCCGTGAATATCCTCATAGGCGACTTGACAATTCGGTTCTTCCATTAGTAGAACTAACTTCAGGAGCTCAAGCTCCTGCCATTGATACTATGCTGCTATATTCAGAGATAAAGGAAGAAGGGGGCAAGTGTCAGGACTCTAATTGGGCCCTGGGTGATCGCTACTTCCCGCCACCCAACACAGATGTAATGAGGTTGAGTAGCGTCCGTATAAGATAAACAAGAACTACTAGTTATTCCTCAGAAAAGGTTTTTAATTATTTTCTACTATAAAGATAACACAGGAAAAATAAGAAAAGCAAAAACAAAGACCAGCATTGAATAAGAATTAATATAAATGGCAGGTTATTATGAAGATAAGCGCAAGTACATGTAATATTGTGGACCATTTGGGAGTTACTGAACAGTGACTCTACATATGCTGGTCCTGGCAGGTTATAATAGAAGCCCTGAAGACAAGCATAAGTAAAGCTATTATTCAGCAATTATATATTCCTGGTGGCAGGATATACCGAAGACAAGCACAACTACACGTACAAGGAGCTAGTGGACGACAGCCTTACATGCATCCGCTCGGGCTATTCGAAAGACAAGCACAAATACATGCAAAGCTATTATCCACCAACCACTTACAATTGTTTTTATACTACAGTATTGATACAACTAAGATCAAATCAGCTTGAGCAACCAGACTTTTTTACTCCATAATCTTACCCTGCATTTGTCCCAAAAATACTTTACCCTTTAGTCAGCCATTTTCCGCACTGGCCAGGTACAGACAGTTGAGAAGTGCATGTCCCTTCGGTTCAGGGGGTGTGGGTCAGGTTTCTCTTATGACCAACAACACACTTGTTTCTGTGCCTTCGTAGTTTTTATTTGGTCTGACGGCCGTGTTTTAAAACAGACCAACCAATTAGGATGGGCCACATTGTTAGTGTGGTTGCCCTAATTGTATATAGCCAATTGTTAGTTAGTTGTATAATTTAGGCCTATTTATCTTTTGTAGCCAATTGAGTCTTTAATGTGGGTTTGGTACGTACATAGGAGTTAGCATAAAATGTTATCTGGTTGCAGCGCGTCCTGACCCCGAGCTTAAGCTTAATTTTGCAAGCCTTGCTTTTTGAAACATACGGAAGTTTGAGGCCTAACATTGGCAATACTTTTACTTGACAATACTTTTTGTACAATTTAATCACAGTATAGATGTCAGTAGATCATTACCAGTATTACGATATAATGTTATCAAGCAAACAATTAAGAGCAGGAGACTATAGTCCCAAACTAATTTATATCACAGGGTATTGCTGGGAGCTACCCCCCCCCACCCCCAGGACCCGAAAGGGATCAAATTCAGAGGTACATAGGTTCCCCTGATCCAGTACCCTTATTGCGTGTTAGGGAGCTATTTGCCCACAAGCTCAGGGCTTTGTATGACACAAAAATTGCCCAATTCCATCAAAGAGATACAGTAATGTTTTTTCAGTAAAGATGGCTAAACCCCAGGAAGGAGATGTAATGTTGGTCCAGGCAGGCCCTATCAGGGAATGCCTGTATATGGGTAGGACTGGTATGAATATGGTGAACACCCCGATTGGGCATTTAGTCGAACAAATCGCTTTCCAATATAATGAAAATTATGGAAATATACAAATGAATATTCAGATTGATTATAATTTTGAACTTAAAGAAATGCCTCCAGAGATTGTAGCAGTGGAGGGCCGAACTTCCAATAGGGGGTTTAATTGCTTGCATAATACAGGAATCTTGGCTCACCGAGCGGTGGTCACCTTTAATTCCTGGGAAATTCGTTCTACCGCTTCTGTTAATTTTAACGAACAAGGTAAAATTCCTGTTGATAGTCCCTCCCACATGTTATTGGAAGGATTAGGGAAGGTCTGCAAAGTAAAAGCCACTGTCCCTGAAAATTTTCAATGCATGGACCAGCTTCTCCAGCCTTTGGTCTTAAAAGAATTGCTTTGGGACAGAGATAAAATCAATAAGAAGGGAATTTGTCAGTCTGTGTTGGAATGCTTGGCGTGTTTAAGTTCTACTATAATTAAACAGCAAAAAACCATCCACTTGCTGCTTCAGCCTCATTGTGCCCCTTCCTCCCCTCCTGTCAGAATGGAGGAAGAAAGTCCACCACCTCCCTATAATTTGCAGGAGGCAGTTCCTTCTGTTCCAGCAGTGCCTCTATACGCTGTAGTTACCATCAAATCCAAAAGTGATGGTGATCAGACCACTGTGGTCACTGAATATAGATCCTACACCACTGCTGAGCTCTGGCATTTGTGAGCCAGGGTGTCTAGGAAAGACGGTGAACCTATTTGGAAGTGGGTGATGCGATTATATAAGGAACATAGTGATGATTTTCTTAATGGTCTGGATGGACCCCTGGTGTTGAGTTATCAGTCAACCGGGGGACTAACTGGAGGGGACTGGAGAACAAAAATAGTTGGCAGATTAACCCTGGTTCCCATCATGGCATTGGCAATGGCTGTAACTAATACCCAGGGAAGGAGAACTAAGCCAGGCCCTGATGACATCCAGAACTGGGAGTCACTGTATGCATACATTTTTTTAATACGATTCTCAGCGTAAGAGATAATGATAATGGCACCGCCAGATGGTGAGATGACACCATGGTAGAAACACAAGCCAGAGTAGTAAGTCCAGCTACTGTTCCAACGTGTAGCGAGCTATGTTTCAGACGATATTGGTTGGAATCTGTTGTTTTAGGGTTGGGTGGACTGACCTTAGAAGCTCTGTCTTCCCGACAAATTCAGTGGGACCAAGGAAATGTAATTGATAACCCAAAACTGTTAAAATCAAATCCCTCTATGAACCCTAAACAGGAGCACTCTGGGGTTGCACGTGCAGCCTTCACCTTTTTACGAAATCAGAATACACTTCCAGAGGCCTGGCTCTCTGATCCTGAGTTAGTAAAATTGGCTGAACACCATGAATTTGTTGCACGGGGTAAAAATAAAAATGATTAAGGAAACGGCGGCTCGAGCAGGGAGATGAGCAAAGTCATTTTAATAAATCTTAGCAAAAGTCTCCCTCTTTTGAAATTAGTTACCAATGGAAAGCAGGAAAATTGGTTACTTGATACGGATGCTGAAAAATCTGTTTACTTTGTCAAAACAGTTGATAAAAGGGATCTTTCCGAAGTTTGGTTAAAAGGAATCAGGGGAACTAAAAAGGGATTTGCCTCAGTTTTTTCAATAGAATGTGTTAGTTCTATAATCTTCTATAATTCCTATGGAATGTAACTCCTTTCATATTTTTGGAAATGATAATATTGGGAAAATTCCTCGTGCTAAATCTTTTTTGACTACCTTTGCTAGGACAGACTCCTTTCATAGTCCAGTTGAAACCAAATGTGCAGGTGGGACCTCAAAAGCAGTATCCATTGTCTTGTGAGCAAATCACGTTGGGTAACGAATTAGTTAACCAAGCATTAACTAATGGATGGATTGAGGAGAATCTCACCATATTCATCACCTGTTTGGATTGTAGCAAAAAAGGGCAAAGGGCAATTGGTAATAGATTACTGACGAATTAATGCTGCTGTCCAAACAGAAAAAGGGATTATTGCTAATCCAACTGAAATTCAATATAACCTTCTTGCCAAATTAAAGAACAACCCCTGGAAAGCAGTTATTGACGTTAAAGATATGTTTTTTCAAATTCCAATTCTAGATCCTCGAGGGTTGACTGCTTTCATGTGGAATAAGAAAAAGTATAAATTCTGAGTCACCCCCCAGGGATTTTGTAATTCCCCCTCATGGGCTACTCAAATGATGGCACAATCAATGGCCTCCTTCGATTATGATAATTGGGTTAGGTATTTGGATGATATTTTGATTTTTGATTCCACCCAAGAGAGTTGCAGTATTATCTTAAACGCCTTAATGCAACACCTTACAAACCAGGGTTGGGAAATCAAAAAGGAAAAGTGAAAAGAACCCACCCTTAGGCAAACATTTTTGGGATGGATATGGGTTGCCATAGATATTACCTTGAATTCAGATGTGATAGAAGCGATAAACAAACTCACTTCTATCCATTCCTTAAAGGATTTCCAAAGGGCTGCTGGATTAGCGGTCCAAACTAGTTTTTTGTCTTCCTCCTGGAATGCCTTTTTCAAACAGGCCTACCTTCTGAGTAGGGGAAAAAATCCTGATTGGCCACTTATACAGACAATATGGCAAAAATGGAAAACCCACTTCCTTAAGGAACCCTCTCTTACCTACCCCGATTCCTCTAAAAGGGTGGATGTGTATGTAAATACTGGTTATGAACATTGGTGGGTGGAATTCAAACAAGAGAATCACTCTTCCTTTCCCAGTGGCATTTTTCATTCTTATCAGTCCTCCACGGATAAAACGTTAACTATTCTTAATCAAATGTATCCCATTCTTCAGAGGATTGCAGGAAACCTGTTCATTTGGTCTGTGTTTTCATATAATCCATTTTCGGTTGGTTCGGAGTTTCGGTGGATGCATCAGGACATGCCTGAAGCAGTTATAAAAATGGCATTGGCCCTAAAGACCCAGTTTCATCCACTGCATGTAAGATGGATTCAAAATAATCACCGGTTCTTACAAAAACAATGGTGTATTCTAGAACATAACACGGAAAAAGTGTGGTTATGGATTGATGGCGCACCACAGCATGAAGGGGCAGTTGGGTATAATTGCCTAAAATGTGCCTCCAATGGGACTTATAGACTACGGACTAATCCTTCGGCTCAATTAGCCGAGGTCGAGGCACTGACCTTCTCCTTAACTCGTGTCCCACTAAATCATGGAGAGGAAAATTGGTACATTGGTGTGGACAGTTCCTACCTTTATAAGGGAAGATTAGGAGTCCAAAGCTCTGATCTCACCAATCCTGAAAGGGCCCATAATATACATTGGGTTTCTATAGTAAAATTCTTAAAAAATCATTGGGAGCTTGGAAAAATTTCTGCTGTCATAAAAATTGCTAGTCATAAATCCTGGACTCCTCCCGCTCATGCTGTCATTGTTGAGGCCCTCCAATTCTGACATATAGCAAAAAGGCCGGAACCGTCTCGTGAAGCCATTCGCTATGCAAAGGCTGTTCATGAGAATCATAGAATCATAGAATATCAGGGTTGGAAGGGACCCCAGAAGGTCATCTAGTCCAACCCCCTGCTCAAAAGCAGGACCAATCCCCAATTAAATCATCCCAGCCAGGGCTTTGTCAAGCCTGACCTTAAAAACTTCTAAGGAAGGAGATTCCACCACCTCCCTAGATAACGCATTCCAGTGTTTCACCACCCTCCTAGTGAAAAAGTTTTTCCTAATATCCAACCTAAACCTCCCCCACTGCAACTTGAGACCATTACTCCTTGTCCTGTCCTCTTCTACCACTGAGAATAGTCTAGAACCATCCTCTCTGGAACCACCTCTCAGGTAGTTGAAAGCAGCTATCAAATCCCCCCTCATTCTTCTCTTCTGCAGACTAAACAATCCCAGTTCCCTCAGCCTCTCTTCATAAGTCATGTGTTCCAGACCCCTAATCATTTTTGTTGCCCTTCGCTGGACTCTCTCCAATTTATCCACATCCTTCTTGTAGTGTGGGGCCCAAAACTGGACACAGTACTCCAGATGAGGCCTTACCAATGTCGAATAGAGGGGAACGATCACGTCTCTCAATCTGCTCTCTATGCCCTTACTTATACATCCCAAAATGCCATTGGCCTTCTTGGCAACAAGGGCACACTGCTGACTCATATCCAGCTTCTCATCCACTGTCACCCCTAGGTCCTTTTCCGCAGAACTGCTGCCTAGCCATTCGGTCCCTAGTCTGTAGCTGTGCCAGGGTCATTGCAATAAATCTGATCTTTATTTTATGTGATTTAGGGTTTTCAGAGATTCGCAAAATCATTGCAACTGTTACTGGTAACTGTAAGTTTTGCCTCAGCCATCGAAAATATTTTAATGTTTATATGTGAGGCGCTTACAGAAAAGAAAAGTGGCAGGTAAATTACCATTGGCAGATGGACCTAATGTGCTTGCTTGCAGGATCAAAAAGAAACCCCGTGGGCTTGGTTGTTGTAGATTTAGGATCCCGGAAGTCCGCTGTGTTCCCATTAAGTTTCTATCAGGCGTCCAATAATATTAAGTGTTGTGAGGAGTTAATGACAGTCTGGGGTCCTCCTGGTATCATTTTTACTGACGGAGGTCCTCCTTGGAATAGCTGAGAATGGGAGTGTTGGTGTTCAGGCCAGTTGATAGCTCCCATTTTACACCTGCCTTACCACCCACAAAGCAATGGGGTGGTGGAAAAAAAATCCGAGATCTTAAACCTAGATTAAAAAATGAGCAGGGTGATTGGAAAGGGTGGAAAAATAAATTATCCGGGGAATAAATTCTGAAAAATGGCAATATAGTTATCAACGGAAGCCACTCCTTGAGGCTGACCCTTGGAAGCCTTTGTACCAAAAAGATCAGTTGGTCTGGCTTGTATTGCCTCAGATTCATGAACCCTTAGAGGAAAAATAACAGAGATACTATCCTATCCATTTATGTACCTAATTTCTACTGCTAGCGGTAATATCCATGCTAATCAAGCTTGGATAACCCCTCTGGCCACTGAACCCGTACAGTGAGCTGCATTGTGTTCCTTGTTACAGGAATGTGGCTCTTCTTCATTTGGGTGTCTTCAGTATTGAAATCAGAGGCAGCTGATTTGTGCTTAGGAAATGGTACCTATTTCACCCCCGTGAACTCATCCTTTCCTGAGTGCACATTCAATGGGAATGTTTGCAATGCCAGCGATCCTTGGTGCCCGGTAAAGGCTGTCAACTTAACTGTTATTGAAAAACCTTCGCTGGGAAACCGCTCCATCATTACCTATATTTATTTTCTTCAGCCACCTTTTGGATGTATACTCCCTATTAATGATACGCTCTGGTTCTTTGGTTGTGTGTATTATAACTCTTCATGTTTCACGTACAGTGAAGGGCCTGTGTATGCTTGTCAAACGGAAGTAAAATGGGATGTGGGTGTTTTGGAGAAACTGTTGGGGACCAAACTATTAAAAATATATTATCCCATTGGACCTCAAAGCAATAATTGGACATTTGAACAAAATCTCCAGTATGTTACATCTGTTACAACTTACACCCTATGCAACAGAAGTTCTGTTTGAGATCGACGCAGTCTCCAAGCAGTAGTCCAGCAGCAAAACCAAATAAATCGCCACTTACTGATCTTGTTTTGTCAATTGCTGTTAGTAAGTCAGACCGCTGTAAAAATGCTTCTGCTTGGGAAGAAGGTTATAGGAAAGCGCCTTTATTTGGTGCCATTTGTGGCCCTGTGAGTGTTAGAAAACATTGTACCGCTCAAGCAAAGTGTATGATGTGCAAGTGATGGTTCCATCTTAAAAAATCCTTAATCAATAACACATATTCTGAGGAAGCAATGACAGGAAGCCGGTGTGTAGGCATTCCTCAAAAATTCACTGAAACATCATTCTTATTGTTATCAACTATATGCTCCATATCGTATTTCGGCCAACTAAAAGTATAGCTTGCGTCAATTGGTCTTATTATCATTTCCAATTAGGCACTATCATCAATTCTACATGGGTTCATGGTGCACATGACACAGTGAAGCTCCAGGTGCACCTGCCTACACCTCTATGGGTGTCCAAATTAGAGGAGATTGTCCAAAAATTCTCTGAAATTGACTTAGCAATAATTCAGCTAGGCAATGTTATTTCCGCGATTTTTAATGTCTCACAGGAACGTTACCAGGAGCTAACCCTGGTGATTCCTCCCTCTACTCAATCTGAGGATGCGATAATAATCCCATGGTTAGAAGGAATAGGAAGATTTGTCTTCACGATCAGTCAAGATATTAAAGAAACAGCTCACCAGGTGATTGGAATCCCTGAAAGATTGTTACATATTGTGGAGCAGTAGGGCCCACACATTCTTCTGGGATTGTTAGTCTGTTTTACCATAATTATTGCTGGGGCTTTAATATTTGCCTGCATTCGCTATTTGCCCCTGTTATAAAGCGATATACTCAAATAAATGTTGTTTTTCCTAAGTCAGAAGTTTAGGCCTCGGGGGGATGTGATTAATATGAACAAAAGTATTGTACAAAGGTATTGTCAGTGTTAGGCCTCAAACTTCCAGAAGCTTCAGAAAGCAAGCTTTGCAGAATTAAACTAAACCTTGTGGTCAGGATGCGCTGCAACCAGATAACACTTTAGGCTGACTCATATGAATTGAGATAATCTATGTGCTCGTGCATGGATTATCAACACACATTGACCACATTTAAGATAATTGGCTACATGGAGATAAGCTATGCACCCGCGCATAGCTTATAATATTAAAGCAACCACACTAAGAATTTGGCCCACTCTGATTGATTGGTCTGTTTTAAAACATGGCTGACAGATAAGATAACGAAGGCACAGGACTAAGTGTGTGTGTTTTGATCATAAGGGGACCCCTCTTTGATCAGGAAACCAGACGCACACCCCCTGAACCGAAGGGATGTGCGCTTCTCGACTAACTATACATGGCCAGTGTGGGAAACAGCCAACTGAAGGATAATGTATTTTTGGACAAATGCAGGGTAAGATTATGTTGCTCAAGCTGAATTGATCTCAAGTTTGTATCGATACTATAGCGTTAAGAATAGTAGTAGGTAGTTGATGAATAATTTTACATGTACTTGTACTTGACTTCAGTATAACTTGCCAGTTATATTAATCCTTATTCAGTGCTGGTCTTTAATCTATCTTTTCTTATTTTGTCTGTGTTGCCTTTACAGCTGGAGGTCATTAAAATCCTTTTTTGAGGAATAATTAGTAGTTTTATTTTCTCTTATACCGGCACTACTCAACCTCATTACTTCTGTGTTGGGTGGTGGGAAGTAGTGATCACCCAGGGCACAATTAGGGCCCTGATGCATGTCCCCTTCTTCCTTCATCTCCGCACCCCAACATTTAAAGACTGAGACAAACAACTGGGATAAACAACTTACATACCATCTTACAAGTTTCATTACATTGTTTTGTTACCTCCCCTTGTTTCTGATATCTTGTACAAAACATCCCCATTCGTTATTTTGTCAAACCATCTTATCTTGTATTTGAATGGCCTGTATCTGTACTAGCTGGAATATATTTACATAAATATCAAGTATGTTATGCTGCCAAGGCCAGGCTTCCTCTGGTTCACAGCCTTTGGTTGAGGCCTCAGATCTTGCACCAGGCCCAGTGCTCTGGGCGCGCTCGCTCTACTACCCCATGTACTGGCGAGGCCACTTCTGGACTTTTTCCTGCTTGGTTGGAATTGTTTGCAGATGGGAAGGTTGGCTGCTTTTCCCCCTTTATGATTATGTTAATACTTTTGCAAATTACACAACTTAATAATAATGAGATAGTGCTCAGTGAAGGAGGTATCAGAGGAGAAGACAATGGAAGAATCACGTAACCTGCTCTGGAATTTTACTTTGTATGAAACTGGAAGTGTCTTACACCTCTCTGAGATGTTTTTCCCCCTCTTTCCTGAAGGCCATTTGGTCACATAACTAGGTAGTAGTTGTATTTGACAGATTGTAGCTCAGATTTATTGGGAATTTTGAGACAAATAAAATTAGTCATTTCTAAAATATCCATTTCTTATTTTGTTTTTCTTTCTCCCAGTCCTTCCTTGATGGCATGGAGAAAGGTGAAGTGCAGTTCAGTAAAGAGAATACTCCAATCTATTGGACCTGCTACCCAGGACTCATTCATATTTTTTAATCTCCAATCTGAAATGATGAACAACAGCAGACTCCAATAGTACAACTAACTGAAGTAACTGCATATGTTGACAGTGTTGTTCAATTGTTTAGGTCAATATTGTCTCAGATCCTCCAGGGACTGACTGAATTACACAATAAGTGACGTGAAACTAGGCAAAATGCCTGTCTTTGGTTCCCAAAACAGTTATGATTCAGGTCTCACAGCAGGTTACCCATGAAGATAATCTCCTAACTAATCTTGTTATTTGGGAAAGGATATCCCTAACTATGCAGATGTAAATAGAAATGGTGTGTTTGCTGAACTCATTCTTTGTATGTGCTGCAAATGTGGATAAAATGACGTCTTTGTTGAAGCAGAAAAATAACTATTTTGATAGAGAAATCACACCTCTGGTAGTTTACAGAGATTCTGATCCAGGCCTGTACCTAGTTCCTAATTTTTGACATGTGGCATCACACTAAAGAAAGAAATTAGGTATATGGCTGGGGAATCCATTCTTCACTAGCACTGCTGAAATTGTGGGTGGTTTGGTAAGGAATTCTAGTAGAGAAGTGTAAATTTATCCTGTCCTAGGCCAAGAACTTGACAAGAACCTAGGGAGAAATATCAGCCGCCTAGTTGTTTGTTTTCACCCCAGAGGAGGAAGCTGTGGTTTAGTGTGGCACCGGTAAAACTGTTTACAATGTTACTGTGTAGTTGAGTGCCACTGATTACAGCCCCAAAGGATGCCATGGTGAGATTCGGAACAATTGTCCTTTATCATTTGGATCCAATGTTTCATGAGGCAAAGTGAGAAAGAGTTGATGCCTTCAGAAGACCTTCCTTCCCCATGGATCCCAATCTGGCTGCCTTGCTGGATAAGAAACACTTCCATGCCATGCAAGTGGTGGTAGCCAATGAGGGAATGAATGTGTCAGACTGCAGGATATGTGAATTTTGACTCCTGATTCTATGTGTTGGTTTCTTAGGCTATGTCTACACTACAGAGTTTTGTTGTCAAAAGTTATGCCACTTTAAGTAAAGCACTTTAATTAAAGCACTGTTGAGTGTCCACACTACGCTCCTTGTTTTGCTGAAGCGCATCTACACTAGCAGCTCTTGCATCAACACAGAGCAGTGCACTGTGGGTAGTTATCCTACTGTGCAACTGGCCACAGGGTGCTTTGGGATGGGTTTGCAGTGCCTCATGGGGCAGGTACAGTGTCACATGATGCAGGTTTCTCAATCCCATCATTTCATGGGCATCCTTCTTGCCAGCTGCTTTTCAACTGAAGTGGGGGGTGGGGCAGAGGGAGGAATGTGTAACAGGGAGTGTGTGGTGGGAAGAGAGACAGAGTGTGTGTTGTGGAAGTGGGGGGAGAGTATGTATGTGAGAGACGGAGTGTGTGTTGGGGGAGAGTGTGTCGGCATGCTGTCTCTTTAAATTTAGATAGCAGCTTGAGCAACCAATCCTGAGGCAGGGGGAGGGAGACTGCACAGCAGTCTCTCTACACACACCTCACAGCAGCAGCCTGCTCTGCCTGCCTGCCAGGGAGAGCAACATTCCACATTAATGGTTCTGATTCCCTCCTGAGTTCTCCCACAGCCTCCCCAGTTACTGGGAGCGGTATCCTCAGCATCTCTGTGAGCTCTCCAGGCTCAGGAATGTCAAAGCTTCCCTGAGCTTTGAAAGGGGAGGGGCGAGTGCCTGGAGGGCAGCTGAGTTCAAAACAGTGAGCAGAGTGGTCACAATGAGCATTGTGGGATACTGAAGGAGACCAGTTATGTCAACATAACTAGGGCCCTACCAAATTCACAGCTGTGAAAAACGCGTCTCCCCTGTGAAATCTGGTCTCCCCCATGAAATCTGGTCTTTTGTGTGCTTTTACCCTATACTATACAGATTTCAGGGTGGAGACCAGCATTTCTCAAACTGGGGGTCCTGACCCAAAAGGGAGTTGCAGGAAGGTCACAGGATTATATTGGGGGCGGGGGGTTGCTGTATTGCCACCCTTACTTTTGTGCTGTTTTCAGAGCTGGGCAGCTGGAGAGTGGCGGCGGTTGGCCAGGTGCCCAGCTCTGAAGGCAGTACCCTGCCAGCAGCAGCGCAGAAGTAAGGGTGGCAATACCATACCATGCCATTCCTCCTTCTGCTTTGCTGCCTTCAGAACTGGGTGGCTGGAGAGTGGTGACTGCTACAGGCAGAGGGCAGAAGTAAGGGTGGCAATACCACACCATGCCATCACCATCATTACTTCTGCGCTGCTGCTGGCAGCTTTCTGCCTTCAGAGCTGAGATCGTGGACAGCAGCCACTGCTCTCCAGCTGCCCAGCTCTGGGAGCAGCACTGCCACCAGAAGCAGTGCAGAAGTAAGGATAGCAGTACTGCAACTGCCCCTACAGTATCCTTTCGACCTCCCCTCAACTCCTTTTTGGATCAGAACGCCTACAATTACAACACCATGAAATTTCAGGTTTCAATAACTGAAATCATGACATTTACGATTTTAAAAATCTTATGACCATGAAATTGACCAAAATGGACCATGAATTTGATAGGGCCCTAGACATAATGAATGGCAGTGTCTACACTAATGCTTTGTTGCTTTAACTTTGCTGCAGAAAGCTCTATACCTCTAATTGAGGTGGTTTTATTTTGTCGGCAAAACAGCAGAGTTTTGCCTCCAAAAGTAGCTTTGTGGTGTACGCCTCCCTGTTTTGTCGGCACAGGCAGCTTTTGCCAACAAAACTGCGTAGTGTAAACAAGGGTTTAGTTTTGCTTTTGTGTCTTATGTATTTGAATCACTTCTCCATCGCCTCTGCTTTGAAAGATTACAAAGTGTGAAAATAGACTAGAGGTGCTGTCATAAATAAAGTGAAGAGTAACCACCTTTCTGTATACAGTGCTATAAAATCCCTCCTGGACCGAGGCAACATCCTGTTACCTGTAAAGAGTTAAGAAGCTCAGCTAACCTGGATGACACCTGACCCAAAGGACCAATAAGGGAACAAGATACTTTAAAACCTGGGGCTGGGGGGAGGCTTTTGTTTCTGCTCTTTGTTTTACGTGGTTTTTCTCTCTTGGGACTGAAAGAGGCCAGACAGAAATCCATCTTCTCCAACCCATCCTAATCCAAGTCTCCAATATTGCAACCAGTATAGGTAAGCCAGGCAAGGTGGATTAGTTTATCTTTTGTTTTATGTGAATTTTCCCTGTGTTAAGAGGGAGGTTTATTCCTGTTTTCTGTAACTTTAAGGTTTTGCCCAGAGGGGGATCCTGTGTTGTTTGAATCTGAATACCCTGTAAAGTATATTCCATCCTGATTTTACAGAGGTGATTCTTTTACCTTTCTTTAATTAAAATTCTTCTTTTAAGAACCTGATTGATTTTTCATTGTTCTTAAGATCCAAGGGAATGGGTCTGTGTTCACCTGTACAAATTGGTGAGGATTATCATCAAGCCTTCCCCAGGAAAGGGGGTGTAGAGCTTGGGGGGATATTTTGGGGGAAGACGTCTCCAAGTGATCTCTTTCCCTGTTCTTTGTTTAAAACGCTTGGTGGTGGCAGCATACTGTTCAAGGCCAAGGCAAAGTTTGTACCTTGGGGAAGTTTTTAACCTGAGCTGGTAAGAATAAGCTTAGGGGGTCTTTCATGCAGGTCCCCACGTCTGTACCCTAGAGATCAGAGTGGGGAAGGAACCCTGACAGGTGCTTTTCCTCATGATGCAAACCTTCCCACAAGATGTGAGATCCCTTCTACCAACACTTATGACAGAAAACCCAGAGATAAATGAATTCTGAGAAGGGGAAATCCACTAAATTGGTGTAAACCACAACTTTGCAGAAGAGTTCAGTAGATGGAAATGGGTGTTAAATGGGATTAAAAGAACACTAACAAATGATAAGATTAAGTAATTTTTCTTATTTCTTAAAATGTAGAGAATAACTATGTGATAACTTGAATAGTGGAAAACTGAAACTTACGTTGTTTTTCTTTTTTACAAATTAATATAGAAAATGGTGGCAAATCCTGAAAAGCTTATTTTATGTAATTTACAGTCTAAGGAGCTCTGAAGTGAAACCTCAATCCAAAGGTTGAGGTGGGAGAATATGTGAGAGAAATAACATTTATGAGACTACAGAACCAGTATAGGTTTTAATTATTTCTATTTCATATGGAATTTGTTTTGATAAGCTCTAACTTAAATTTCTGTTACGAGGAAAACTACTTCATTTTGGCTAATAACCATTGATGGACCTGTCCTCCGGGAACTTATCTAATTCTCTTTTGAACCCAGTTATATTTTTGACTTTCACAAAATCCCCTGGCAACAAGTTCCACAGGTTGACTGTGCATTGTGTGAAGAAGTACTTCCCTTTGTTTTAAACCTTCTGCCTATTAATTTAATTGGGCGAGCCCTGCTTCATGTGTTATGAGAAGGAGTAAATAACACTTCCTTATTCAAAAAAAGAACAGGACTACTTGTGGCACCTTAGCGACTAGCACATTTATTTAAGCATAAGCTTTTGTGGGCTACAGCCCACTTCGTCGGATCCATGCAGTGGAAAATACAGTAGGAAGATTTTATATACGCAGAGAACATGAAACAATGGGTTTTACCATGCACACTATAACAAGAGTGATCAGTTAAGGTGAGCTATTATCAGCAGGAGAGAAAAAAAAAACCTTTTGTAGTGATAATCAAGATGGGCCATTTCCAGCAGTTGACAAGAATGTGTGAAGAACAGTGCGGGGGAGGGGGGATAAGCATGAGAAAATAGTTTAACTTTGTGTAATGACACATCCACTCCCAGTCTTTATTCAAGCCTAATTTAATGGTGTCCAGTTTGCAAATTAATTCCAATTCAGCAGTCTCTCATTAGAGTCTGTTTTTGAAGTTTTTTTGTTGTAATATTGCAATTTTTAGGTCTGTCATCGAGTGTAATAGGGAGGCAACCTAGTGACAGAGGATGTGGAAAAAGCTAATGTACTCAATGCTTTTTGTGCCTCTGTCTTCACTAACAAGGTCAGCTCCCAGACTGCTGCGCTGGGCATCACAGCATGGGGAGTAGGTGGCCAGCCCTCTGTGGAGATAGAGGTGGTTAGGGACTATTTAGAAAAGCTGGACGTGCACAAGTCCATGGAGCCGGACACGTTGCATCCAAGAGTGCTAAAGGCATTCGCATCTGTGATTGCAGAGCCATTGGCCATTATCTTTGAAAACTCGTGGCGAACGGGGGAAGTCCCGGATGACTGGAAAAAGGCTAATGTAGTGCCAATCTTTAAAAAAGGGAAGAAGGAGGATCCTGGGAACTACAGGCCAGTCAGCCTCACCTCAGTCCCTGGAAAAATCGTGGAGCAGGTCCTCAAGGAATCAATCCTGAAGCACTTAAACGAGAGGAAAGTGATCAGGAACAGTCAGCATGGATTCACCAAGGGAAGGTCATGCCTGGCTAATCTAATCGCCTTCTATGATGAGATTACTGGTTCTGTGGATGAAGGGAAAGCAGTGGATGTATTGTTTCTTGACTTTAGCAAAGCTTTTGACACGGTCTCCCACAGTATTCTTGTCAGCAAGTTAAAGAAGTATGGGCTGGATGAATGCACTATAAGGTGGGTAGAAAGTTGGCTAGATTGTCGGGCTCAACGGGTAGTGATCAATGGCTCCATGTCTAGTTTGCAGCCGGTATCAAGTGGAGTGCCCCAGGGGTCGGTCCTGGGGCCGGTTTTGTTCAATATCTTCATAAATGATCTGGAGGATGGTTTGGATTGCACTCTCAGCAAATTTGCGGATGATACTAAATTAGGAGGAGTTGTAGATACGCTGGAGGGGAGGGATAGGATACAGAGGGACCTAGACAAATTGGAGGATTGGGCCAAAAGAAATCTGATGAGGTTCAACAAGGATAAGTGCAGGGTCCTGCACTTAGGACGGAAGAACCCAATGCACGGCTACAGACTAGGGACCGAATGGCTAGGCAGCAGTTCTGCGGAAAAGGACCTAGGGGTGACAGTGGACGAGAAGCTGGATATGAGTCAACAGTGTGCCCTTGTTGCCAAGAAGGCCAATGGCATTTTGGAATGTATAAGTAGGGGCATAGCCAGCAGATCGAGGGACGTGATCGTTCCCCTCTATTCGACATTCGTGAGGCCTCATCTGGAGTACTGTGTCCAGTTTTGGGCCCTGCACTACAAGAAGGATGTGGATAAATTGGAGAGAGTCCAGCGAAGGGCAACAAAAATGATTAGGGGTCTGGAACACATGACTTATGAGGTGAGGCTGAGGGAACTGGGATTGTTTAGTCTGCAGAAGAGAAGAATGAGGGGGGATTTGATAGCTGCTTTCAACTACCTGAAAGGGGGTTCCAAAGAGGATGGTTCTAGACTATTCTCAGTGGTAGAAGAGGACAGGACAAGGAGTAATGGTCTCAAGTTGCAGTGGGGGAGGTTTAGGTTGGATATTAGGAAAAATGTTTTCACTAGGAGGGTGGTGAAACACTGGAATGTGTTACCTAGGGAGGTGGTAGAATCTCCTTCCTTAGAAGTTTTTAAGGTCAGGCTTGACAAAGCCCTGGCTGGGATGATTTAATTGGGGATTGGTCCTGCTTTGAGCAGGGGATTGGACTAGATGACCTCCTGAGGTCCCTTCCAACCCTGATATTCTATGATTCTATGACCAGAGAGATTGAAGTGTTCTCTGACTAACATGGCTGCTACTCTGAAACTTCCTTATTCACTTTCTCTACACCTCTGTCATATTCCCCCTTAGTTGTCTCTTTTCTAAGATGACCAGTCCCAGTCTTTTTAATCTGTCCTCATACAGAAGCTGTTCCATGCCCCCTTTTGTTGTCCTTCTCTGTATTTTTTCCAATTCTAATTAGGTCTGTCAAGTGATTAAAAAAATGAATGGCGATTAATCGTGCTGTTAAATAACAATAGAATACCATTTATTTTAAATATTTTTGGATGTTTACTACATTTTAAAATATATTAATTTCAATTACAACACAAAATACAAAGTGTACAGTGCTCACTTTATATTTATTTTTATTACAAATATTTGCACTGTAAAAAACACATTGTATTTTTCAGCTCACCCCATACAAGTACTATCGTGCTATCTCTTTATCATGAAAGTTGAACTTACAAATGTAGAATTTTGTACCAAAAAACTGCATTCAAAAATAAAACACTGTAAAACTTTACAGCCTACAAGTCCACTCAGTCCTACTTCTTGGTCAGCTAATCACTCAGACAAACAATGTTGGTTACAATTTTCAGGAGATAATGCTGCCTAAATCATAGAATCATAGAATATCAGGGTTGGAAGGGACCCCAGAAGGTCATCTAGTCCAACCCCCTGCTCGAAGCAGGACCAATTCCCAGTTAAATCATCCCAGTCAGGGCTTTGTCAAGCCTGACCTTAAAAACCTCTAAGGAAGGAGATTCTACCACCTCCCCAGGTAACGCATTCCAGTGTTTCACCACCCTCTTAGTGAAAAAGTTTTTCCTAATATCCAATCTAAACCTCCCCCACTGCAACTTGAGACCATTACTCCTCGTTCTGTCATCTGCTACCATTGAGAACAGTCTAGAGCCATCCTCTTTGGAACCCCCTTTCAGGTAGTTGAAAGCAGCTATCAAATCCCCCCTCATTCTTCTCTTCTGCAGACTAAACAATCCCAGCTCCCTCAGCCTCTCCTCATAAGTCATGTGTTCTAGACCCCTAATCATTTTTGTTGCCCTTCGCTGGACTCTCTCCAATTTATCCACATCCTTCTTGTAGTGTGGGGCCCAAAACTGGACACAGTACTCCAGATGAGGCCTCACCAATGTCGAATAGAGGGGAACGATCACGTCCCTCGATCTGCTGGCTATGCCCCTACTTATACATCCCAAAATGCCATTGGCCTTCTTGGCAACAAGGGCACATTGCTGACTCATATCCAGCTTCTCATCCACTGTCACCCCTAGGTCCTTTTCCGCAGAACTGCTGCCTAGCCATTCGGCCCCTAGTCTGTAGCGGTGCATTGGATTCTTCCGTCCTAAGTGCAGGACCCTGCACTTATCCTTATTGAACCTCATCAGATTTCTTTTGGCCCAATCCTCCAATTTGTCTAGGTCCTTCTGTATCCTATCCCTCCCCTCCAGCGTATCTACCACTCCTCCCAGTTTAGTATCATCCGCAAATTTGCTGAGAGTGCAATCTACACCATCCTCCAGATCATTTATGAAGATATTGAACAAAACCGGCCCCAGGACCGACCCCTGGGGCACTCCACTTGACACCGGCTGCCAACTAGACATGGAGCCATTGATCACTACCCGTTGAGCCCGACAATCTAGCCAGCTTTCTACCCACCTTATAGTGCATTCATCCAGCCCATACTTCTTTAACTTGCTGACAAGAATACTGTGGGAGACAGTGTCAAAAGCTTTGCTAAAGTCAAGAAACAATACATCCACTGCTTTCCCTTCATCCACAGAACCAGTAATCTCATCATAAAAGGCGATTAGATTAGTCAGGCATGACCTTCCCTTGGTGAATTCATGCTGGCTGTTCCTGATCACTTTCCTCTCATGCAAGTGCTTCAGGATTGATTCTTTGAGGACCTGCTCCATGATTTTTCCAGGGACTGAGGTGAGGCTGACTGGCCTGTAGTTCCCAGGATCCTCCTTCTTCCCTTTTTTAAAGATTGGCACTACATTAGCCTTTTTCCAGTCATCCGGGACTTCCCCCGTTCGCCATGAGTTTTCAAAGATAATGGCCAATGGCTCTGCAATCACAGCTGCCAATTCCTTCACCACTCTCGGATGCAACTCGTCCGGCCCCATGGACTTATGCACGTCCAGCTTTTCTAAATAGTCCCTAACCATCTCTATCTCCACAGAGGGCTGGCCATCTCTTCCCCATTTTGTGATGCCCAGCGCAGCAGTCTGGGAGCTGACCTTGTTAGTGAAAACAGAGGCAAAAAAAGCATTGAGTACATTAGCTTTTTCCACATCCTCTGTCACTAGGTTGCCTCCCTCATTCAGTAAGGGGCCCACACTTTCCTTGGCTTTCTTCTTGTTGCCAACATACCTGAAGAAACCCTTCTTGTTACTCTTGACATCTCTGGCTAGCTGCAGCTCCAGGTGCGATTTGGCCCTCCTGATATCATTCCTACATGCCCGAGCAATATTTTTATACTCTTCCCTGGTCATATGTCCAACCTTCCACTTCTTGTAAGCTTCTTTTTTATGTTTAAGATCTGCTAGGGTTTCACCATTAAGCCAAGCTGGTCGCCTGCCATATTTACTATTCTTTCGACTCATCGGGATGGTTTGTCCCTGTAACCTCAACAGGGATTCCTTGAAATACATCCAGCTCTCCTGGACTCCTTTCCCCTTCATGTTAGTCCCCCAGGGGATCCTACCCATCCGTTCCCTGAGGGAGTCGAAGTCTGCTTTCCTGAAGTCCAGGGTCCGTATCCTGCTGCTTACCTTTCTTCCCTGCGTCAGGATCCTGAACTCAACCAACTCATGGTCACTGCCTCCCAGATTCCCATCCACTTTTGCTTCCCCCACTAATTCTACCCAGTTTGTGAGCAGCAGGTCAAGAAAAGCGCCCCCCTTAGTTGGCTCCTCTAGCACTTGCGCCAGGAAATTGTCCCCTACGCTTTCCAAAAACTTCCTGGATTGTCTATGCACTGCTGTATTGCTCTCCCAGCAGATATCAAGAAAATTAAAATCACCCATGAGAATCAGGGCATGCGATCTAGTCGCTTCCGTGTGCTGCCGGAAGAAAGCCTCATCTACCTCATCCCCCTGGTCCGGTGGTCTATAGCAGACTCCCACCACTACATCACTCTTGTTGCACACACTTCTAAACTTAATCCAGAGACACTCAGGTTTTTCTACAGTTTCGTACCGGAGCTCTGAGCAGTCATACTGCTCCCTTACATACAGTGCTACTCCCCCACCTTTTCTGCCCTGCCTGTCCTTCCTGAACAGTTTATAACCATCCATGACAGTACTCCAGTCATGTGAGTTATCCCACCAAGTCTCTGTTATTCCAATCAAGCCTGCTTCTTGTTTACACTGTCATCTGAAAGTGGTAACAGGCGTTCACATGGCACTGTTGTAGCTGGTGTTGCAAGATATTTATGTGCCAGATGCACTCAGGATTCATATATCCTTTCATGCTTCAACCACCATTCCAGAGGACATGCTTCCATGCTGATGTTGGGTTCTGCTTGAGAACAATCCAAAGCAGTGCGGACTGACACATGTTCATTTTCATCCTCTGAGTCAGATGCCACCAGCAGAAAGTTCATTTTCTTTTTTGGTGGTTTGGGTTCTGTAGTTTCTGCGTCAGAGCTCTTTTAAGACTTCTAAAAGGATGCTCCACACGTTGTCCCTCTCTGATTTTGGATAGCACTTCAGATTCTTAAACCTTGGGTCGAGTGCTGTAGTTATTTTTAGAAATCTCACATCAGTACCTTCTTTGCGTTTTGTCCAATGTGCTGTGAAAGTGTTCTTAAAATGTACATGTGGTGGGTCATCATCTGAGACTGCTATAACAAGAAATATATGCAGAATGCTGGTAAAACAGAGCAGGAGACATACAAGTCTCCCCCCAAGGAGTACAGTCACAAATTTAATTTACACATTTTTTTAACAAGCATCATCAGCATGGAAGCATGTCTTCTGGAATGGTGGCAGAAGCATGGAAGGGGCATACGAATGTTTAGCATATCTGGCATGTTAATACCTTGCAATGCCGGCTACAAAAGTGCCATGTGAACACCTGCTCTCACTTTCAGGTGACATTTTAAATAAGAAACAGGCAGCAGTATTGCCTGTCAATGTAAACAAACTTGTTTGTCTTAGCGATTGGCAGAATAAGAAGTAGGACTGAGTGGACTTGTAGGATCTACAGTTTTATACTGTTTTGTTTTTGAGTGCAGTTATGTAACCAAAAAAAAAATCTGCGTTTGTACATTACATTTCCACGATAAAGAGATTGCACTTCAGTACTTGTATGAGGTGAATTGAAAAATACTATTTCTTTTGTTTATCATTTTTACAGGTCATATATTTGTAACAAAAAATAATATAAAATGAGCACTGTGCACTTTGTATTCTGTGTTGCAATTGAAATAAATATTGAAAATGTAGAAAAACATCCAAAAATATTTAATAAATTTCAATTGTTATAAGTGCGATTAATCACAATTAATTTTTTTGAGTTAATCATGTGAGTAAACTGTCATTAATTGACAGCCCTAATTCTAATATACCTTTTTTGAGATGGAACAAGCAGAACTTCACTCAGCATCTAAGGTGAGGGCATACCTTTGATTTATATAGTAGTATTATGATATTTATTATTATCTATCCCTTTCCTAATGGTTCCTAACATTCTTAGCTGCTGCACATTGAGCAGATGTTTTCAGAGAACTATCCACAATGACTCCAAGATCATCTTAGAATCATAGAATCATAGAATATCAGGGTTGGAAGGGACCCCAGAAGGTCATCTAGTCCAACCCCCTGCTCAAAGCAGGACCAATTCCCAGTTAAATCATCCCAGCCAGGGCTTTGTCAAGCCTGACCTTAAAAACCTCTAAGGAAGGAGATTCTACCACCTCCCTAGGTAACTCATTCCAGTGTTTCACCACCCTCTTAGTGAAAAAGTTTTTCCTAATATCCAATCTAAACCTCCCCCACTGCAACTTGAGACCATTACTCCTCGTTCTGTCATCTGCTACCATTGAGAACAGTCTAGAGCCATCCTCTTTGGAACCCCCTTTCAGGTAGTTGAAAGCAGCTATCAAATCCCCCCTCATTCTTCTCTTCTGCAGGCTAAACAATCCCAGCTCCCTCAGCCTCTCCTCATAAGTCATGTGTTCCAGTCCCCTAATCATTTTCGTTGCCCTTCGCTGGACTCTCTCCAATTTATCCACATCCTTCTTGAAGTGTGGGGCCCAAAACTGGACACAGTACTCCAGATGAGGCCTCACCAATGTCGAATAGAGGGGAACGATCACGTCCCTCGATCTGCTGGCTATGCCCCTACTTATACATCCCAAAATGCCATTGGCCTTCTTGGCAACAAGGGCACATTGCTGACTCATATCCAGCTTCTCATCCACTGTCACCCCTAGGTCCTTTTCCGAAGAACTGCTGCCTAGCCATTCGGCCCCTAGTCTGTAGCGGTGCATTGGATTCTTCCGTCCTAAGTGCAGGACCCTGCACTTATCCTTATTGAACCTCATCAGATTTCTTTTGGCCCAATCCTCCAATTTGTCTAGGTCCTTCTGTATCCTATCCCTCCCCTCCAGCGTATCTACCACTCCTCCCAGTTTAGTATCATCCGCAAATTTGCTGAGAGTGCAATCTACACCATCCTCCAGATCATTTATGAAGATATTGAACAAAACCGGCCCCAGGACCGACCCCTGGGGCACTCCACTTGACACCGGCTGCCAACTAGACATGGAGCCATTGATCACTACCCGTTGAGCCCGACAATCTAGCCAGCTTTCTACCCACCTTATAGTGCATTCATCCAGCCCATACTTCTTTAACTTGCTGACAAGAATACTGTGGGAGACCGTGTCAAAAGCTTTGCTAAAGTCAAGAAACAATACATCCACTGCTTTCCCTTCATCCACAGAACCAGTAATCTCATCATAAAAGGCGATTAGATTAGTCAGGCATGACCTTCCCTTGGTGAATTCATGCTGGCTGTTCCTGATCACTTTCCTCTCATGCAAGTGCTTCAGGATTGATTCTTTGAGGACCTGCTCCATGATTTTTCCAGGGACTGAGGTGAGGCTGACTGGCCTGTAGTTCCCAGGATCCTCCTTCTTCCCTTTTTTAAAGATTGGCACTACATTAGCCTTTTTCCAGTCATCCGGGACTTCCCCCGTTCGCCATGAGTTTTCAAAGATAATGGCCAATGGCTCTGCAATCACAGCTGCCAATTCCTTCACCACTCTCGGATGCAACTCGTCCGGCCCCATGGACTTGTGCACGTCCAGCTTTTCTAAATAGTCCCTAACCACCTCTATCTCCACAGAGGGCTGGCCATCTCTTCCCCATTTTGTGATGCCCAGCGCAGCAGTCTGGGAGCTGACCTTGTTAGTGAAAACAGAGGCAAAAAAAGCATTGAGTACATTAGCTTTTTCCACATCCTCTGTCACTAGGTTGCCTCCCTCATTCAGTAAGGGGCCCACACTTTCCTTGGCTTTCTTCTTGTTGCCAACATACCTGAAGAAACCCTTCTTGTTACTCTTGACATCTCTGGCTAGCTGCAGCTCCAGGTGCGATTTGGCCCTCCTGATATCATTCCTACATGCCCGAGCAATATTTTTATACTCTTCCCTGGTCATATGTCCAACCTTCCACTTCTTGTAAGCTTCTTTTTTATGTTTAAGATCTGCTAGGGTTTCACCATTAAGCCAAGCTGGTCGCCTGCCATATTTACTATTCTTTCGACTCATCGGGATGGTTTGTCCCTGTAACCTCAACAGGGATTCCTTGAAATACATCCAGCTCTCCTGGACTCCTTTCCCCTTCATGTTAGTCCCCCAGGGGATCCTACCCATCCGTTCCCTGAGGGAGTCGAAGTCTGCTTTCCTGAAGTCCAGGGTCCGTATCCTGCTGCTTACCTTTCTTCCCTGCGTCAGGATCCTGAACTCAACCAACTCATGGTCACTGCCTCCCAGATTCCCATCCACTTTTGCTTCCCCCACTAATTCTACCCAGTTTGTGAGCAGCAGGTCAAGAAAAGCGCCCCCCTTAGTTGGCTCCTCTAGCACTTGCGCCAGGAAATTGTCCCCTACGCTTTCCAAAAACTTCCTGGATTGTCTATGCACTGCTGTATTGCTCTCCCAGCAGATATCAGGAAAATTAAAATCACCCATGAGAATCAGGGCATGCGATCTAGTAGCTTCCGTGTGCTGCCGGAAGAAAGCCTCATCTACCTCATCCCCCTGGTCCGGTGGTCTATAGCAGACTCCCACCACTACATCACTCTTGTTGCACACACTTCTAAACTTAATCCAGAGACACTCAGGTTTTTCTACAGTTTCGTACCGGAGCTCTGAGCAGTCATACTGCTCCCTTACATACAGTGCTACTCCCCCACCTTTTCTGCCCTGCCTGTCCTTCCTGAACAGTTTATAACCATCCATGACAGTACTCCAGTCATGTGAGTTATCCCACCAAGTCTCTGTTATTCCAATCAAGCCTGCTTCTTGTTTACACTGTCATCTGAAAGTGGTAACAGGCGTTCACATGGCACTGTTGTAGCTGGTGTTGCAAGATATTTATGTGCCAGATGCACTCAGGATTCATATATCCTTTCATGCTTCAACCACCATTCCAGAGGACATGCTTCCATGCTGATGTTGGGTTCTGCTTGAGAACAATCCAAAGCAGTGCGGACTGACACATGTTCATTTTCATCCTCTGAGTCAGATGCCACCAGCAGAAAGTTCATTTTCTTTTTTGGTGGTTTGGGTTCTGTAGTTTCTGCGTCAGAGCTCTTTTAAGACTTCTAAAAGGATGCTCCACACGTTGTCCCTCTCTGATTTTGGATAGCACTTCAGATTCTTAAACCTTGGGTCGAGTGCTGTAGTTATTTTTAGAAATCTCACATCAGTACCTTCTTTGCGTTTTGTCCAATGTGCTGTGAAAGTGTTCTTAAAATGTACATGTGGTGGGTCATCATCTGAGACTGCTATAACAAGAAATATATGCAGAATGCTGGTAAAACAGAGCAGGAGACATACAAGTCTCCCCCCAAGGAGTACAGTCACAAATTTAATTTACACATTTTTTTAACAAGCATCATCAGCATGGAAGCATGTCTTCTGGAATGGTGGCAGAAGCATGGAAGGGGCATACGAATGTTTAGCATATCTGGCATGTTAATACCTTGCAATGCCGGCTACAAAAGTGCCATGTGAACACCTGCTCTCACTTTCAGGTGACATTTTAAATAAGAAACAGGCAGCAGTATTGCCTGTCAATGTAAACAAACTTGTTTGTCTTAGCGATTGGCAGAATAAGAAGTAGGACTGAGTGGACTTGTAGGATCTACAGTTTTATACTGTTTTGTTTTTGAGTGCAGTTATGTAACCAAAAAAAAAATCTGCGTTTGTACATTACATTTCCACGATAAAGAGATTGCACTTCAGTACTTGTATGAGGTGAATTGAAAAATACTATTTCTTTTGTTTATCATTTTTACAGGTCATATATTTGTAACAAAAAATAATATAAAATGAGCACTGTGCACTTTGTATTCTGTGTTGCAATTGAAATAAATATTGAAAATGTAGAAAAACATCCAAAAATATTTAATAAATTTCAATTGTTATAAGTGCGATTAATCACAATTAATTTTTTTGAGTTAATCATGTGAGTAAACTGTCATTAATTGACAGCCCTAATTCTAATATACCTTTTTTGAGATGGAACAAGCAGAACTTCACTCAGCATCTAAGGTGAGGGCATACCTTTGATTTATATAGTAGTATTATGATATTTATTATTATCTATCCCTTTCCTAATGGTTCCTAACATTCTTAGCTGCTGCACATTGAGCAGATGTTTTCAGAGAACTATCCACAATGACTCCAAGATCATCTTAGAATCATAGAATCATAGAATATCAGGGTTGGAAGGGACCCCAGAAGGTCATCTAGTCCAACCCCCTGCTCAAAGCAGGACCAATTCCCAGTTAAATCATCCCAGCCAGGGCTTTGTCAAGCCTGACCTTAAAAACCTCTAAGGAAGGAGATTCTACCACCTCCCTAGGTAACTCATTCCAGTGTTTCACCACCCTCTTAGTGAAAAAGTTTTTCCTAATATCCAATCTAAACCTCCCCCACTGCAACTTGAGACCATTACTCCTCGTTCTGTCATCTGCTACCATTGAGAACAGTCTAGAGCCATCCTCTTTGGAACCCCCTTTCAGGTAGTTGAAAGCAGCTATCAAATCCCCCCTCATTCTTCTCTTCTGCAGGCTAAACAATCCCAGCTCCCTCAGCCTCTCCTCATAAGTCATGTGTTCCAGTCCCCTAATCATTTTCGTTGCCCTTCGCTGGACTCTCTCCAATTTATCCACATCCTTCTTGAAGTGTGGGGCCCAAAACTGGACACAGTACTCCAGATGAGGCCTCACCAATGTCGAATAGAGGGGAACGATCACGTCCCTCGATCTGCTCGCTATGCCCCTACTTATACATCCCAAAATGCCATTGGCCTTCTTGGCAACAAGGGCACACTGCTGACTCATATCCAGCTTCTCATCCACTGTCACCCCTAGGTCCTTTTCCGAAGAACTGCTGCCTAGCCATTCGGTCCCTAGTCTGTAGCGGTGCATTGGATTCTTCCGTCCTAAGTGCAGGACCCTGCACTTATCCTTATTGAACCTCATCAGATTTCTTTTGGCCCAATCCTCCAATTTGTCTAGGTCCTTCTGTATCCTATCCCTCCCCTCCAGCGTATCTACCACTCCTCCCAGTTTAGTATCATCCGCAAATTTGCTGAGAGTGCAATCTACACCATCCTCCAGATCATTTATGAAGATATTGAACAAAACCGGCCCCAGGACCGACCCCTGGGGCACTCCACTTGACACCGGCTGCCAACTAGACATGGAGCCATTGATCACTACCCGTTGAGCCCGACAATCTAGCCAGCTTTCTACCCACCTTATAGTGCATTCATCCAGCCCATACTTCTTTAACTTGCTGACAAGAATACTGTGGGAGACCGTGTCAAAAGCTTTGCTAAAGTCAAGAAACAATACATCCACTGCTTTCCCTTCATCCACAGAACCAGTAATCTCATCATAAAAGGCGATTAGATTAGTCAGGCATGACCTTCCCTTGGTGAATTCATGCTGGCTGTTCCTGATCACTTTCCTCTCATGCAAGTGCTTCAGGATTGATTCTTTGAGGACCTGCTCCATGATTTTTCCAGGGACTGAGGTGAGGCTGACTGGCCTGTAGTTCCCAGGATCCTCCTTCTTCCCTTTTTTAAAGATTGGCACTACATTAGCCTTTTTCCAGTCATCCGGGACTTCCCCCGTTCGCCATGAGTTTTCAAAGATAATGGCCAATGGCTCTGCAATCACAGCTGCCAATTCCTTCACCACTCTCGGATGCAACTCGTCCGGCCCCATGGACTTGTGCACGTCCAGCTTTTCTAAATAGTCCCTAACCACCTCTATCTCCACAGAGGGCTGGCCATCTCTTCCCCATTTTGTGATGCCCAGCGCAGCAGTCTGGGAGCTGACCTTGTTAGTGAAAACAGAGGCAAAAAAAGCATTGAGTACATTAGCTTTTTCCACATCCTCTGTCACTAGGTTGCCTCCCTCATTCAGTAAGGGGCCCACACTTTCCTTGGCTTTCTTCTTGTTGCCAACATACCTGAAGAAACCCTTCTTGTTACTCTTGACATCTCTGGCTAGCTGCAGCTCCAGGTGCGATTTGGCCCTCCTGATATCATTCCTACATGCCCGAGCAATATTTTTATACTCTTCCCTGGTCATATGTCCAACCTTCCACTTCTTGTAAGCTTCTTTTTTATGTTTAAGATCTGCTAGGGTTTCACCATTAAGCCAAGCTGGTCGCCTGCCATATTTACTATTCTTTCGACTCATCGGGATGGTTTGTCCCTGTAACCTCAACAGGGATTCCTTGAAATACATCCAGCTCTCCTGGACTCCTTTCCCCTTCATGTTAGTCCCCCAGGGGATCCTACCCATCCGTTCCCTGAGGGAGTCGAAGTCTGCTTTCCTGAAGTCCAGGGTCCGTATCCTGCTGCTTACCTTTCTTCCCTGCGTCAGGATCCTGAACTCAACCAACTCATGGTCACTGCCTCCCAGATTCCCATCCACTTTTGCTTCCCCCACTAATTCTACCCAGTTTGTGAGCAGCAGGTCAAGAAAAGCGCCCCCCTTAGTTGGCTCCTCTAGCACTTGCGCCAGGAAATTGTCCCCTACGCTTTCCAAAAACTTCCTGGATTGTCTATGCACTGCTGTATTGCTCTCCCAGCAGATATCAGGAAAATTAAAATCACCCATGAGAATCAGGGCATGCGATCTAGTAGCTTCCGTGTGCTGCCGGAAGAAAGCCTCATCTACCTCATCCCCCTGGTCCGGTGGTCTATAGCAGACTCCCACCACTACATCACTCTTGTTGCACACACTTCTAAACTTAATCCAGAGACACTCAGGTTTTTCTACAGTTTCGTACCGGAGCTCTGAGCAGTCATACTGCTCCCTTACATACAGTGCTACTCCCCCACCTTTTCTGCCCTGCCTGTCCTTCCTGAACAGTTTATAACCATCCATGACAGTACTCCAGTCATGTGAGTTATCCCACCAAGTCTCTGTTATTCCAATCAAGCCTGCTTCTTGTTTACACTGTCATCTGAAAGTGGTAACAGGCGTTCACATGGCACTGTTGTAGCTGGTGTTGCAAGATATTTATGTGCCAGATGCACTCAGGATTCATATATCCTTTCATGCTTCAACCACCATTCCAGAGGACATGCTTCCATGCTGATGTTGGGTTCTGCTTGAGAACAATCCAAAGCAGTGCGGACTGACACATGTTCATTTTCATCCTCTGAGTCAGATGCCACCAGCAGAAAGTTCATTTTCTTTTTTGGTGGTTTGGGTTCTGTAGTTTCTGCGTCAGAGCTCTTTTAAGACTTCTAAAAGGATGCTCCACACGTTGTCCCTCTCTGATTTTGGATAGCACTTCAGATTCTTAAACCTTGGGTCGAGTGCTGTAGTTATTTTTAGAAATCTCACATCAGTACCTTCTTTGCGTTTTGTCCAATGTGCTGTGAAAGTGTTCTTAAAATGTACATGTGGTGGGTCATCATCTGAGACTGCTATAACAAGAAATATATGCAGAATGCTGGTAAAACAGAGCAGGAGACATACAAGTCTCCCCCCAAGGAGTACAGTCACAAATTTAATTTACACATTTTTTTAACAAGCATCATCAGCATGGAAGCATGTCTTCTGGAATGGTGGCAGAAGCATGGAAGGGGCATACGAATGTTTAGCATATCTGGCATGTTAATACCTTGCAATGCCGGCTACAAAAGTGCCATGTGAACACCTGCTCTCACTTTCAGGTGACATTTTAAATAAGAAACAGGCAGCAGTATTGCCTGTCAATGTAAACAAACTTGTTTGTCTTAGCGATTGGCAGAATAAGAAGTAGGACTGAGTGGACTTGTAGGATCTACAGTTTTATACTGTTTTGTTTTTGAGTGCAGTTATGTAACCAAAAAAAAAATCTGCGTTTGTACATTACATTTCCACGATAAAGAGATTGCACTTCAGTACTTGTATGAGGTGAATTGAAAAATACTATTTCTTTTGTTTATCATTTTTACAGGTCATATATTTGTAACAAAAAATAATATAAAATGAGCACTGTGCACTTTGTATTCTGTGTTGCAATTGAAATAAATATTGAAAATGTAGAAAAACATCCAAAAATATTTAATAAATTTCAATTGTTATAAGTGCGATTAATCACAATTAATTTTTTTGAGTTAATCATGTGAGTAAACTGTCATTAATTGACAGCCCTAATTCTAATATACCTTTTTTGAGATGGAACAAGCAGAACTTCACTCAGCATCTAAGGTGAGGGCATACCTTTGATTTATATAGTAGTATTATGATATTTATTATTATCTATCCCTTTCCTAATGGTTCCTAACATTCTTAGCTGCTGCACATTGAGCAGATGTTTTCAGAGAACTATCCACAATGACTCCAAGATCATCTTAGAATCATAGAATCATAGAATATCAGGGTTGGAAGGGACCCCAGAAGGTCATCTAGTCCAACCCCCTGCTCAAAGCAGGACCAATTCCCAGTTAAATCATCCCAGCCAGGGCTTTGTCAAGCCTGACCTTAAAAACCTCTAAGGAAGGAGATTCTACCACCTCCCTAGGTAACTCATTCCAGTGTTTCACCACCCTCTTAGTGAAAAAGTTTTTCCTAATATCCAATCTAAACCTCCCCCACTGCAACTTGAGACCATTACTCCTCGTTCTGTCATCTGCTACCATTGAGAACAGTCTAGAGCCATCCTCTTTGGAACCCCCTTTCAGGTAGTTGAAAGCAGCTATCAAATCCCCCCTCATTCTTCTCTTCTGCAGGCTAAACAATCCCAGCTCCCTCAGCCTCTCCTCATAAGTCATGTGTTCCAGTCCCCTAATCATTTTCGTTGCCCTTCGCTGGACTCTCTCCAATTTATCCACATCCTTCTTGAAGTGTGGGGCCCAAAACTGGACACAGTACTCCAGATGAGGCCTCACCAATGTCGAATAGAGGGGAACGATCACGTCCCTCGATCTGCTCGCTATGCCCCTACTTATACATCCCAAAATGCCATTGGCCTTCTTGGCAACAAGGGCACACTGCTGACTCATATCCAGCTTCTCATCCACTGTCACCCCTAGGTCCTTTTCCGAAGAACTGCTGCCTAGCCATTCGGTCCCTAGTCTGTAGCGGTGCATTGGATTCTTCCGTCCTAAGTGCAGGACCCTGCACTTATCCTTATTGAACCTCATCAGATTTCTTTTGGCCCAATCCTCCAATTTGTCTAGGTCCTTCTGTATCCTATCCCTCCCCTCCAGCGTATCTACCACTCCTCCCAGTTTAGTATCATCCGCAAATTTGCTGAGAGTGCAATCTACACCATCCTCCAGATCATTTATGAAGATATTGAACAAAACCGGCCCCAGGACCGACCCCTGGGGCACTCCACTTGACACCGGCTGCCAACTAGACATGGAGCCATTGATCACTACCCGTTGAGCCCGACAATCTAGCCAGCTTTCTACCCACCTTATAGTGCATTCATCCAGCCCATACTTCTTTAACTTGCTGACAAGAATACTGTGGGAGACCGTGTCAAAAGCTTTGCTAAAGTCAAGAAACAATACATCCACTGCTTTCCCTTCATCCACAGAACCAGTAATCTCATCATAAAAGGCGATTAGATTAGTCAGGCATGACCTTCCCTTGGTGAATTCATGCTGGCTGTTCCTGATCACTTTCCTCTCATGCAAGTGCTTCAGGATTGATTCTTTGAGGACCTGCTCCATGATTTTTCCAGGGACTGAGGTGAGGCTGACTGGCCTGTAGTTCCCAGGATCCTCCTTCTTCCCTTTTTTAAAGATTGGCACTACATTAGCCTTTTTCCAGTCATCCGGGACTTCCCCCGTTCGCCATGAGTTTTCAAAGATAATGGCCAATGGCTCTGCAATCACAGCTGCCAATTCCTTCACCACTCTCGGATGCAACTCGTCCGGCCCCATGGACTTGTGCACGTCCAGCTTTTCTAAATAGTCCCTAACCACCTCTATCTCCACAGAGGGCTGGCCATCTCTTCCCCATTTTGTGATGCCCAGCGCAGCAGTCTGGGAGCTGACCTTGTTAGTGAAAACAGAGGCAAAAAAAGCATTGAGTACATTAGCTTTTTCCACATCCTCTGTCACTAGGTTGCCTCCCTCATTCAGTAAGGGGCCCACACTTTCCTTGGCTTTCTTCTTGTTGCCAACATACCTGAAGAAACCCTTCTTGTTACTCTTGACATCTCTGGCTAGCTGCAGCTCCAGGTGCGATTTGGCCCTCCTGATATCATTCCTACATGCCCGAGCAATATTTTTATACTCTTCCCTGGTCATATGTCCAACCTTCCACTTCTTGTAAGCTTCTTTTTTATGTTTAAGATCTGCTAGGGTTTCACCATTAAGCCAAGCTGGTCGCCTGCCATATTTACTATTCTTTCGACTCATCGGGATGGTTTGTCCCTGTAACCTCAACAGGGATTCCTTGAAATACATCCAGCTCTCCTGGACTCCTTTCCCCTTCATGTTAGTCCCCCAGGGGATCCTACCCATCCGTTCCCTGAGGGAGTCGAAGTCTGCTTTCCTGAAGTCCAGGGTCCGTATCCTGCTGCTTACCTTTCTTCCCTGCGTCAGGATCCTGAACTCAACCAACTCATGGTCACTGCCTCCCAGATTCCCATCCACTTTTGCTTCCCCCACTAATTCTACCCAGTTTGTGAGCAGCAGGTCAAGAAAAGCGCCCCCCTTAGTTGGCTCCTCTAGCACTTGCGCCAGGAAATTGTCCCCTACGCTTTCCAAAAACTTCCTGGATTGTCTATGCACTGCTGTATTGCTCTCCCAGCAGATATCAAGAAAATTAAAATCACCCATGAGAATCAGGGCATGCGATCTAGTCGCTTCCGTGTGCTGCCGGAAGAAAGCCTCATCTACCTCATCCCCCTGGTCCGGTGGTCTATAGCAGACTCCCACCACTACATCACTCTTGTTGCACACACTTCTAAACTTAATCCAGAGACACTCAGGTTTTTCTACAGTTTCGTACCGGAGCTCTGAGCAGTCATACTGCTCCCTTACATACAGTGCTACTCCCCCACCTTTTCTGCCCTGCCTGTCCTTCCTGAACAGTTTATAACCATCCATGACAGTACTCCAGTCATGTGAGTTATCCCACCAAGTCTCTGTTATTCCAATCAAGCCTGCTTCTTGTTTACACTGTCATCTGAAAGTGGTAACAGGCGTTCACATGGCACTGTTGTAGCTGGTGTTGCAAGATATTTATGTGCCAGATGCACTCAGGATTCATATATCCTTTCATGCTTCAACCACCATTCCAGAGGACATGCTTCCATGCTGATGTTGGGTTCTGCTTGAGAACAATCCAAAGCAGTGCGGACTGACACATGTTCATTTTCATCCTCTGAGTCAGATGCCACCAGCAGAAAGTTCATTTTCTTTTTTGGTGGTTTGGGTTCTGTAGTTTCTGCGTCAGAGCTCTTTTAAGACTTCTAAAAGGATGCTCCACACGTTGTCCCTCTCTGATTTTGGATAGCACTTCAGATTCTTAAGCCTTGGGTCGAGTGCTGTAGTTATTTTTAGAAATCTCACATCAGTACCTTCTTTGCGTTTTGTCCAATGTGCTGTGAAAGTGTTCTTAAAATGTACATGTGGTGGGTCATCATCTGAGACTGCTATAACAAGAAATATATGCAGAATGCTGGTAAAACAGAGCAGGAGACATACAAGTCTCCCCCCAAGGAGTACAGTCACAAATTTAATTTACACATTTTTTTAACAAGCATCATCAGCATGGAAGCATGTCTTCTGGAATGGTGGCAGAAGCATGGAAGGGGCATACGAATGTTTAGCATATCTGGCATGTTAATACCTTGCAATGCCGGCTACAAAAGTGCCATGTGAACACCTGCTCTCACTTTCAGGTGACATTTTAAATAAGAAACAGGCAGCAGTATTGCCTGTCAATGTAAACAAACTTGTTTGTCTTAGCGATTGGCAGAATAAGAAGTAGGACTGAGTGGACTTGTAGGATCTACAGTTTTATACTGTTTTGTTTTTGAGTGCAGTTATGTAACCAAAAAAAAAATCTGCGTTTGTACATTACATTTCCACGATAAAGAGATTGCACTTCAGTACTTGTATGAGGTGAATTGAAAAATACTATTTCTTTTGTTTATCATTTTTACAGGTCATATATTTGTAACAAAAAATAATATAAAATGAGCACTGTGCACTTTGTATTCTGTGTTGCAATTGAAATAAATATTGAAAATGTAGAAAAACATCCAAAAATATTTAATAAATTTCAATTGTTATAAGTGCGATTAATCACAATTAATTTTTTTGAGTTAATCATGTGAGTAAACTGTCATTAATTGACAGCCCTAATTCTAATATACCTTTTTTGAGATGGAACAAGCAGAACTTCACTCAGCATCTAAGGTGAGGGCATACCTTTGATTTATATAGTAGTATTATGATATTTATTATTATCTATCCCTTTCCTAATGGTTCCTAACATTCTTAGCTGCTGCACATTGAGCAGATGTTTTCAGAGAACTATCCACAATGACTCCAAGATCATCTTAGAATCATAGAATCATAGAATATCAGGGTTGGAAGGGACCCCAGAAGGTCATCTAGTCCAACCCCCTGCTCAAAGCAGGACCAATTCCCAGTTAAATCATCCCAGCCAGGGCTTTGTCAAGCCTGACCTTAAAAACCTCTAAGGAAGGAGATTCTACCACCTCCCTAGGTAACTCATTCCAGTGTTTCACCACCCTCTTAGTGAAAAAGTTTTTCCTAATATCCAATCTAAACCTCCCCCACTGCAACTTGAGACCATTACTCCTCGTTCTGTCATCTGCTACCATTGAGAACAGTCTAGAGCCATCCTCTTTGGAACCCCCTTTCAGGTAGTTGAAAGCAGCTATCAAATCCCCCCTCATTCTTCTCTTCTGCAGGCTAAACAATCCCAGCTCCCTCAGCCTCTCCTCATAAGTCATGTGTTCCAGTCCCCTAATCATTTTCGTTGCCCTTCGCTGGACTCTCTCCAATTTATCCACATCCTTCTTGAAGTGTGGGGCCCAAAACTGGACACAGTACTCCAGATGAGGCCTCACCAATGTCGAATAGAGGGGAACGATCACGTCCCTCGATCTGCTCGCTATGCCCCTACTTATACATCCCAAAATGCCATTGGCCTTCTTGGCAACAAGGGCACACTGCTGACTCATATCCAGCTTCTCATCCACTGTCACCCCTAGGTCCTTTTCCGAAGAACTGCTGCCTAGCCATTCGGTCCCTAGTCTGTAGCGGTGCATTGGATTCTTCCGTCCTAAGTGCAGGACCCTGCACTTATCCTTATTGAACCTCATCAGATTTCTTTTGGCCCAATCCTCCAATTTGTCTAGGTCCTTCTGTATCCTATCCCTCCCCTCCAGCGTATCTACCACTCCTCCCAGTTTAGTATCATCCGCAAATTTGCTGAGAGTGCAATCTACACCATCCTCCAGATCATTTATGAAGATATTGAACAAAACCGGCCCCAGGACCGACCCCTGGGGCACTCCACTTGACACCGGCTGCCAACTAGACATGGAGCCATTGATCACTACCCGTTGAGCCCGACAATCTAGCCAGCTTTCTACCCACCTTATAGTGCATTCATCCAGCCCATACTTCTTTAACTTGCTGACAAGAATACTGTGGGAGACCGTGTCAAAAGCTTTGCTAAAGTCAAGAAACAATACATCCACTGCTTTCCCTTCATCCACAGAACCAGTAATCTCATCATAAAAGGCGATTAGATTAGTCAGGCATGACCTTCCCTTGGTGAATTCATGCTGGCTGTTCCTGATCACTTTCCTCTCATGCAAGTGCTTCAGGATTGATTCTTTGAGGACCTGCTCCATGATTTTTCCAGGGACTGAGGTGAGGCTGACTGGCCTGTAGTTCCCAGGATCCTCCTTCTTCCCTTTTTTAAAGATTGGCACTACATTAGCCTTTTTCCAGTCATCCGGGACTTCCCCCGTTCGCCATGAGTTTTCAAAGATAATGGCCAATGGCTCTGCAATCACAGCTGCCAATTCCTTCACCACTCTCGGATGCAACTCGTCCGGCCCCATGGACTTGTGCACGTCCAGCTTTTCTAAATAGTCCCTAACCACCTCTATCTCCACAGAGGGCTGGCCATCTCTTCCCCATTTTGTGATGCCCAGCGCAGCAGTCTGGGAGCTGACCTTGTTAGTGAAAACAGAGGCAAAAAAAGCATTGAGTACATTAGCTTTTTCCACATCCTCTGTCACTAGGTTGCCTCCCTCATTCAGTAAGGGGCCCACACTTTCCTTGGCTTTCTTCTTGTTGCCAACATACCTGAAGAAACCCTTCTTGTTACTCTTGACATCTCTGGCTAGCTGCAGCTCCAGGTGCGATTTGGCCCTCCTGATATCATTCCTACATGCCCGAGCAATATTTTTATACTCTTCCCTGGTCATATGTCCAACCTTCCACTTCTTGTAAGCTTCTTTTTTATGTTTAAGATCTGCTAGGGTTTCACCATTAAGCCAAGCTGGTCGCCTGCCATATTTACTATTCTTTCGACTCATCGGGATGGTTTGTCCCTGTAACCTCAACAGGGATTCCTTGAAATACATCCAGCTCTCCTGGACTCCTTTCCCCTTCATGTTAGTCCCCCAGGGGATCCTACCCATCCGTTCCCTGAGGGAGTCGAAGTCTGCTTTCCTGAAGTCCAGGGTCCGTATCCTGCTGCTTACCTTTCTTCCCTGCGTCAGGATCCTGAACTCAACCAACTCATGGTCACTGCCTCCCAGATTCCCATCCACTTTTGCTTCCCCCACTAATTCTACCCAGTTTGTGAGCAGCAGGTCAAGAAAAGCGCCCCCCTTAGTTGGCTCCTCTAGCACTTGCGCCAGGAAATTGTCCCCTACGCTTTCCAAAAACTTCCTGGATTGTCTATGCACTGCTGTATTGCTCTCCCAGCAGATATCAAGAAAATTAAAATCACCCATGAGAATCAGGGCATGCGATCTAGTCGCTTCCGTGTGCTGCCGGAAGAAAGCCTCATCTACCTCATCCCCCTGGTCCGGTGGTCTATAGCAGACTCCCACCACTACATCACTCTTGTTGCACACACTTCTAAACTTAATCCAGAGACACTCAGGTTTTTCTACAGTTTCGTACCGGAGCTCTGAGCAGTCATACTGCTCCCTTACATACAGTGCTACTCCCCCACCTTTTCTGCCCTGCCTGTCCTTCCTGAACAGTTTATAACCATCCATGACAGTACTCCAGTCATGTGAGTTATCCCACCAAGTCTCTGTTATTCCAATCAAGCCTGCTTCTTGTTTACACTGTCATCTGAAAGTGGTAACAGGCGTTCACATGGCACTGTTGTAGCTGGTGTTGCAAGATATTTATGTGCCAGATGCACTCAGGATTCATATATCCTTTCATGCTTCAACCACCATTCCAGAGGACATGCTTCCATGCTGATGTTGGGTTCTGCTTGAGAACAATCCAAAGCAGTGCGGACTGACACATGTTCATTTTCATCCTCTGAGTCAGATGCCACCAGCAGAAAGTTCATTTTCTTTTTTGGTGGTTTGGGTTCTGTAGTTTCTGCGTCAGAGCTCTTTTAAGACTTCTAAAAGGATGCTCCACACGTTGTCCCTCTCTGATTTTGGATAGCACTTCAGATTCTTAAACCTTGGGTCGAGTGCTGTAGTTATTTTTAGAAATCTCACATCAGTACCTTCTTTGCGTTTTGTCCAATGTGCTGTGAAAGTGTTCTTAAAATGTACATGTGGTGGGTCATCATCTGAGACTGCTATAACAAGAAATATATGCAGAATGCTGGTAAAACAGAGCAGGAGACATACAAGTCTCCCCCCAAGGAGTACAGTCACAAATTTAATTTACACATTTTTTTAACAAGCATCATCAGCATGGAAGCATGTCTTCTGGAATGGTGGCAGAAGCATGGAAGGGGCATACGAATGTTTAGCATATCTGGCATGTTAATACCTTGCAATGCCGGCTACAAAAGTGCCATGTGAACACCTGCTCTCACTTTCAGGTGACATTTTAAATAAGAAACAGGCAGCAGTATTGCCTGTCAATGTAAACAAACTTGTTTGTCTTAGCGATTGGCAGAATAAGAAGTAGGACTGAGTGGACTTGTAGGATCTACAGTTTTATACTGTTTTGTTTTTGAGTGCAGTTATGTAACCAAAAAAAAAATCTGCGTTTGTACATTACATTTCCACGATAAAGAGATTGCACTTCAGTACTTGTATGAGGTGAATTGAAAAATACTATTTCTTTTGTTTATCATTTTTACAGGTCATATATTTGTAACAAAAAATAATATAAAATGAGCACTGTGCACTTTGTATTCTGTGTTGCAATTGAAATAAATATTGAAAATGTAGAAAAACATCCAAAAATATTTAATAAATTTCAATTGTTATAAGTGCGATTAATCACAATTAATTTTTTTGAGTTAATCATGTGAGTAAACTGTCATTAATTGACAGCCCTAATTCTAATATACCTTTTTTGAGATGGAACAAGCAGAACTTCACTCAGCATCTAAGGTGAGGGCATACCTTTGATTTATATAGTAGTATTATGATATTTATTATTATCTATCCCTTTCCTAATGGTTCCTAACATTCTTAGCTGCTGCACATTGAGCAGATGTTTTCAGAGAACTATCCACAATGACTCCAAGATCATCTTAGAATCATAGAATCATAGAATATCAGGGTTGGAAGGGACCCCAGAAGGTCATCTAGTCCAACCCCCTGCTCAAAGCAGGACCAATTCCCAGTTAAATCATCCCAGCCAGGGCTTTGTCAAGCCTGACCTTAAAAACCTCTAAGGAAGGAGATTCTACCACCTCCCTAGGTAACTCATTCCAGTGTTTCACCACCCTCTTAGTGAAAAAGTTTTTCCTAATATCCAATCTAAACCTCCCCCACTGCAACTTGAGACCATTACTCCTCGTTCTGTCATCTGCTACCATTGAGAACAGTCTAGAGCCATCCTCTTTGGAACCCCCTTTCAGGTAGTTGAAAGCAGCTATCAAATCCCCCCTCATTCTTCTCTTCTGCAGGCTAAACAATCCCAGCTCCCTCAGCCTCTCCTCATAAGTCATGTGTTCCAGTCCCCTAATCATTTTCGTTGCCCTTCGCTGGACTCTCTCCAATTTATCCACATCCTTCTTGAAGTGTGGGGCCCAAAACTGGACACAGTACTCCAGATGAGGCCTCACCAATGTCGAATAGAGGGGAACGATCACGTCCCTCGATCTGCTGGCTATGCCCCTACTTATACATCCCAAAATGCCATTGGCCTTCTTGGCAACAAGGGCACATTGCTGACTCATATCCAGCTTCTCATCCACTGTCACCCCTAGGTCCTTTTCCGAAGAACTGCTGCCTAGCCATTCGGCCCCTAGTCTGTAGCGGTGCATTGGATTCTTCCGTCCTAAGTGCAGGACCCTGCACTTATCCTTATTGAACCTCATCAGATTTCTTTTGGCCCAATCCTCCAATTTGTCTAGGTCCTTCTGTATCCTATCCCTCCCCTCCAGCGTATCTACCACTCCTCCCAGTTTAGTATCATCCGCAAATTTGCTGAGAGTGCAATCTACACCATCCTCCAGATCATTTATGAAGATATTGAACAAAACCGGCCCCAGGACCGACCCCTGGGGCACTCCACTTGACACCGGCTGCCAACTAGACATGGAGCCATTGATCACTACCCGTTGAGCCCGACAATCTAGCCAGCTTTCTACCCACCTTATAGTGCATTCATCCAGCCCATACTTCTTTAACTTGCTGACAAGAATACTGTGGGAGACCGTGTCAAAAGCTTTGCTAAAGTCAAGAAACAATACATCCACTGCTTTCCCTTCATCCACAGAACCAGTAATCTCATCATAAAAGGCGATTAGATTAGTCAGGCATGACCTTCCCTTGGTGAATTCATGCTGGCTGTTCCTGATCACTTTCCTCTCATGCAAGTGCTTCAGGATTGATTCTTTGAGGACCTGCTCCATGATTTTTCCAGGGACTGAGGTGAGGCTGACTGGCCTGTAGTTCCCAGGATCCTCCTTCTTCCCTTTTTTAAAGATTGGCACTACATTAGCCTTTTTCCAGTCATCCGGGACTTCCCCCGTTCGCCATGAGTTTTCAAAGATAATGGCCAATGGCTCTGCAATCACAGCTGCCAATTCCTTCACCACTCTCGGATGCAACTCGTCCGGCCCCATGGACTTGTGCACGTCCAGCTTTTCTAAATAGTCCCTAACCACCTCTATCTCCACAGAGGGCTGGCCATCTCTTCCCCATTTTGTGATGCCCAGCGCAGCAGTCTGGGAGCTGACCTTGTTAGTGAAAACAGAGGCAAAAAAAGCATTGAGTACATTAGCTTTTTCCACATCCTCTGTCACTAGGTTGCCTCCCTCATTCAGTAAGGGGCCCACACTTTCCTTGGCTTTCTTCTTGTTGCCAACATACCTGAAGAAACCCTTCTTGTTACTCTTGACATCTCTGGCTAGCTGCAGCTCCAGGTGCGATTTGGCCCTCCTGATATCATTCCTACATGCCCGAGCAATATTTTTATACTCTTCCCTGGTCATATGTCCAACCTTCCACTTCTTGTAAGCTTCTTTTTTATGTTTAAGATCTGCTAGGGTTTCACCATTAAGCCAAGCTGGTCGCCTGCCATATTTACTATTCTTTCGACTCATCGGGATGGTTTGTCCCTGTAACCTCAACAGGGATTCCTTGAAATACATCCAGCTCTCCTGGACTCCTTTCCCCTTCATGTTAGTCCCCCAGGGGATCCTACCCATCCGTTCCCTGAGGGAGTCGAAGTCTGCTTTCCTGAAGTCCAGGGTCCGTATCCTGCTGCTTACCTTTCTTCCCTGCGTCAGGATCCTGAACTCAACCAACTCATGGTCACTGCCTCCCAGATTCCCATCCACTTTTGCTTCCCCCACTAATTCTACCCAGTTTGTGAGCAGCAGGTCAAGAAAAGCGCCCCCCTTAGTTGGCTCCTCTAGCACTTGCGCCAGGAAATTGTCCCCTACGCTTTCCAAAAACTTCCTGGATTGTCTATGCACTGCTGTATTGCTCTCCCAGCAGATATCAAGAAAATTAAAATCACCCATGAGAATCAGGGCATGCGATCTAGTCGCTTCCGTGTGCTGCCGGAAGAAAGCCTCATCTACCTCATCCCCCTGGTCCGGTGGTCTATAGCAGACTCCCACCACTACATCACTCTTGTTGCACACACTTCTAAACTTAATCCAGAGACACTCAGGTTTTTCTACAGTTTCGTACCGGAGCTCTGAGCAGTCATACTGCTCCCTTACATACAGTGCTACTCCCCCACCTTTTCTGCCCTGCCTGTCCTTCCTGAACAGTTTATAACCATCCATGACAGTACTCCAGTCATGTGAGTTATCCCACCAAGTCTCTGTTATTCCAATCAAGCCTGCTTCTTGTTTACACTGTCATCTGAAAGTGGTAACAGGCGTTCACATGGCACTGTTGTAGCTGGTGTTGCAAGATATTTATGTGCCAGATGCACTCAGGATTCATATATCCTTTCATGCTTCAACCACCATTCCAGAGGACATGCTTCCATGCTGATGTTGGGTTCTGCTTGAGAACAATCCAAAGCAGTGCGGACTGACACATGTTCATTTTCATCCTCTGAGTCAGATGCCACCAGCAGAAAGTTCATTTTCTTTTTTGGTGGTTTGGGTTCTGTAGTTTCTGCGTCAGAGCTCTTTTAAGACTTCTAAAAGGATGCTCCACACGTTGTCCCTCTCTGATTTTGGATAGCACTTCAGATTCTTAAACCTTGGGTCGAGTGCTGTAGTTATTTTTAGAAATCTCACATCAGTACCTTCTTTGCGTTTTGTCCAATGTGCTGTGAAAGTGTTCTTAAAATGTACATGTGGTGGGTCATCATCTGAGACTGCTATAACAAGAAATATATGCAGAATGCTGGTAAAACAGAGCAGGAGACATACAAGTCTCCCCCCAAGGAGTACAGTCACAAATTTAATTTACACATTTTTTTAACAAGCATCATCAGCATGGAAGCATGTCTTCTGGAATGGTGGCAGAAGCATGGAAGGGGCATACGAATGTTTAGCATATCTGGCATGTTAATACCTTGCAATGCCGGCTACAAAAGTGCCATGTGAACACCTGCTCTCACTTTCAGGTGACATTTTAAATAAGAAACAGGCAGCAGTATTGCCTGTCAATGTAAACAAACTTGTTTGTCTTAGCGATTGGCAGAATAAGAAGTAGGACTGAGTGGACTTGTAGGATCTACAGTTTTATACTGTTTTGTTTTTGAGTGCAGTTATGTAACCAAAAAAAAAATCTGCGTTTGTACATTACATTTCCACGATAAAGAGATTGCACTTCAGTACTTGTATGAGGTGAATTGAAAAATACTATTTCTTTTGTTTATCATTTTTACAGGTCATATATTTGTAACAAAAAATAATATAAAATGAGCACTGTGCACTTTGTATTCTGTGTTGCAATTGAAATAAATATTGAAAATGTAGAAAAACATCCAAAAATATTTAATAAATTTCAATTGTTATAAGTGCGATTAATCACAATTAATTTTTTTGAGTTAATCATGTGAGTAAACTGTCATTAATTGACAGCCCTAATTCTAATATACCTTTTTTGAGATGGAACAAGCAGAACTTCACTCAGCATCTAAGGTGAGGGCATACCTTTGATTTATATAGTAGTATTATGATATTTATTATTATCTATCCCTTTCCTAATGGTTCCTAACATTCTTAGCTGCTGCACATTGAGCAGATGTTTTCAGAGAACTATCCACAATGACTCCAAGATCATCTTAGAATCATAGAATCATAGAATATCAGGGTTGGAAGGGACCCCAGAAGGTCATCTAGTCCAACCCCCTGCTCAAAGCAGGACCAATTCCCAGTTAAATCATCCCAGCCAGGGCTTTGTCAAGCCTGACCTTAAAAACCTCTAAGGAAGGAGATTCTACCACCTCCCTAGGTAACTCATTCCAGTGTTTCACCACCCTCTTAGTGAAAAAGTTTTTCCTAATATCCAATCTAAACCTCCCCCACTGCAACTTGAGACCATTACTCCTCGTTCTGTCATCTGCTACCATTGAGAACAGTCTAGAGCCATCCTCTTTGGAACCCCCTTTCAGGTAGTTGAAAGCAGCTATCAAATCCCCCCTCATTCTTCTCTTCTGCAGGCTAAACAATCCCAGCTCCCTCAGCCTCTCCTCATAAGTCATGTGTTCCAGTCCCCTAATCATTTTCGTTGCCCTTCGCTGGACTCTCTCCAATTTATCCACATCCTTCTTGAAGTGTGGGGCCCAAAACTGGACACAGTACTCCAGATGAGGCCTCACCAATGTCGAATAGAGGGGAACGATCACGTCCCTCGATCTGCTGGCTATGCCCCTACTTATACATCCCAAAATGCCATTGGCCTTCTTGGCAACAAGGGCACATTGCTGACTCATATCCAGCTTCTCATCCACTGTCACCCCTAGGTCCTTTTCCGAAGAACTGCTGCCTAGCCATTCGGCCCCTAGTCTGTAGCGGTGCATTGGATTCTTCCGTCCTAAGTGCAGGACCCTGCACTTATCCTTATTGAACCTCATCAGATTTCTTTTGGCCCAATCCTCCAATTTGTCTAGGTCCTTCTGTATCCTATCCCTCCCCTCCAGCGTATCTACCACTCCTCCCAGTTTAGTATCATCCGCAAATTTGCTGAGAGTGCAATCTACACCATCCTCCAGATCATTTATGAAGATATTGAACAAAACCGGCCCCAGGACCGACCCCTGGGGCACTCCACTTGACACCGGCTGCCAACTAGACATGGAGCCATTGATCACTACCCATTGAGCCCGACAATCTAGCCAGCTTTCTACCCACCTTATAGTGCATTCATCCAGCCCATACTTCTTTAACTTGCTGACAAGAATACTGTGGGAGACCGTGTCAAAAGCTTTGCTAAAGTCAAGAAACAATACATCCACTGCTTTCCCTTCATCCACAGAACCAGTAATCTCATCATAAAAGGCGATTAGATTAGTCAGGCATGACCTTCCCTTGGTGAATTCATGCTGGCTGTTCCTGATCACTTTCCTCTCATGCAAGTGCTTCAGGATTGATTCTTTGAGGACCTGCTCCATGATTTTTCCAGGGACTGAGGTGAGGCTGACTGGCCTGTAGTTCCCAGGATCCTCCTTCTTCCCTTTTTTAAAGATTGGCACTACATTAGCCTTTTTCCAGTCATCCGGGACTTCCCCCGTTCGCCATGAGTTTTCAAAGATAATGGCCAATGGCTCTGCAATCACAGCTGCCAATTCCTTCACCACTCTCGGATGCAACTCGTCCGGCCCCATGGACTTATGCACGTCCAGCTTTTCTAAATAGTCCCTAACCACCTCTATCTCCACAGAGGGCTGGCCATCTCTTCCCCATTTTGTGATGCCCAGCGCAGCAGTCTGGGAGCTGACCTTGTTAGTGAAAACAGAGGCAAAAAAAGCATTGAGTACATTAGCTTTTTCCACATCCTCTGTCACTAGGTTGCCTCCCTCATTCAGTAAGGGGCCCACACTTTCCTTGGCTTTCTTCTTGTTGCCAACATACCTGAAGAAACCCTTCTTGTTACTCTTGACATCTCTGGCTAGCTGCAGCTCCAGGTGCGATTTGGCCCTCCTGATATCATTCCTACATGCCCGAGCAATATTTTTATACTCTTCCCTGGTCATATGTCCAACCTTCCACTTCTTGTAAGCTTCTTTTTTATGTTTAAGATCTGCTAGGGTTTCACCATTAAGCCAAGCTGGTCGCCTGCCATATTTACTATTCTTTCGACTCATCGGGATGGTTTGTCCCTGTAACCTCAACAGGGATTCCTTGAAATACATCCAGCTCTCCTGGACTCCTTTCCCCTTCATGTTAGTCCCCCAGGGGATCCTACCCATCCGTTCCCTGAGGGAGTCGAAGTCTGCTTTCCTGAAGTCCAGGGTCCGTATCCTGCTGCTTACCTTTCTTCCCTGCGTCAGGATCCTGAACTCAACCAACTCATGGTCACTGCCTCCCAGATTCCCATCCACTTTTGCTTCCCCCACTAATTCTACCCAGTTTGTGAGCAGCAGGTCAAGAAAAGCGCCCCCCTTAGTTGGCTCCTCTAGCACTTGCGCCAGGAAATTGTCCCCTACGCTTTCCAAAAACTTCCTGGATTGTCTATGCACTGCTGTATTGCTCTCCCAGCAGATATCAAGAAAATTAAAATCACCCATGAGAATCAGGGCATGCGATCTAGTAGCTTCCGTGTGCTGCCGGAAGAAAGCCTCATCTACCTCATCCCCCTGGTCCGGTGGTCTATAGCAGACTCCCACCACTACATCACTCTTGTTGCACACACTTCTAAACTTAATCCAGAGACACTCAGGTTTTTCTACAGTTTCGTACCGGAGCTCTGAGCAGTCATACTGCTCCCTTACATACAGTGCTACTCCCCCACCTTTTCTGCCCTGCCTGTCCTTCCTGAACAGTTTATAACCATCCATGACAGTACTCCAGTCATGTGAGTTATCCCACCAAGTCTCTGTTATTCCAATCAAGCCTGCTTCTTGTTTACACTGTCATCTGAAAGTGGTAACAGGCGTTCACATGGCACTGTTGTAGCTGGTGTTGCAAGATATTTATGTGCCAGATGCACTCAGGATTCATATATCCTTTCATGCTTCAACCACCATTCCAGAGGACATGCTTCCATGCTGATGTTGGGTTCTGCTTGAGAACAATCCAAAGCAGTGCGGACTGACACATGTTCATTTTCATCCTCTGAGTCAGATGCCACCAGCAGAAAGTTCATTTTCTTTTTTGGTGGTTTGGGTTCTGTAGTTTCTGCGTCAGAGCTCTTTTAAGACTTCTAAAAGGATGCTCCACACGTTGTCCCTCTCTGATTTTGGATAGCACTTCAGATTCTTAAACCTTGGGTCGAGTGCTGTAGTTACTTTTAGAAATCTCACATCAGTACCTTCTTTGCGTTTTGTCCAATGTGCTGTGAAAGTGTTCTTAAAATGTACATGTGGTGGGTCATCATCTGAGACTGCTATAACAAGAAATATATGCAGAATGCTGGTAAAACAGAGCAGGAGACATACAAGTCTCCCCCCAAGGAGTACAGTCACAAATTTAATTTACACATTTTTTTAACAAGCATCATCAGCATGGAAGCATGTCTTCTGGAATGGTGGCAGAAGCATGGAAGGGGCATACGAATGTTTAGCATATCTGGCATGTTAATACCTTGCAATGCCGGCTACAAAAGTGCCATGTGAACACCTGCTCTCACTTTCAGGTGACATTTTAAATAAGAAACAGGCAGCAGTATTGCCTGTCAATGTAAACAAACTTGTTTGTCTTAGCGATTGGCAGAATAAGAAGTAGGACTGAGTGGACTTGTAGGATCTACAGTTTTATACTGTTTTGTTTTTGAGTGCAGTTATGTAACCAAAAAAAAAATCTGCGTTTGTACATTACATTTCCACGATAAAGAGATTGCACTTCAGTACTTGTATGAGGTGAATTGAAAAATACTATTTCTTTTGTTTATCATTTTTACAGGTCATATATTTGTAACAAAAAATAATATAAAATGAGCACTGTGCACTTTGTATTCTGTGTTGCAATTGAAATAAATATTGAAAATGTAGAAAAACATCCAAAAATATTTAATAAATTTCAATTGTTATAAGTGCGATTAATCACAATTAATTTTTTTGAGTTAATCATGTGAGTAAACTGTCATTAATTGACAGCCCTAATTCTAATATACCTTTTTTGAGATGGAACAAGCAGAACTTCACTCAGCATCTAAGGTGAGGGCATACCTTTGATTTATATAGTAGTATTATGATATTTATTATTATCTATCCCTTTCCTAATGGTTCCTAACATTCTTAGCTGCTGCACATTGAGCAGATGTTTTCAGAGAACTATCCACAATGACTCCAAGATCATCTTAGAATCATAGAATCATAGAATATCAGGGTTGGAAGGGACCCCAGAAGGTCATCTAGTCCAACCCCCTGCTCAAAGCAGGACCAATTCCCAGTTAAATCATCCCAGCCAGGGCTTTGTCAAGCCTGACCTTAAAAACCTCTAAGGAAGGAGATTCTACCACCTCCCTAGGTAACTCATTCCAGTGTTTCACCACCCTCTTAGTGAAAAAGTTTTTCCTAATATCCAATCTAAACCTCCCCCACTGCAACTTGAGACCATTACTCCTCGTTCTGTCATCTGCTACCATTGAGAACAGTCTAGAGCCATCCTCTTTGGAACCCCCTTTCAGGTAGTTGAAAGCAGCTATCAAATCCCCCCTCATTCTTCTCTTCTGCAGGCTAAACAATCCCAGCTCCCTCAGCCTCTCCTCATAAGTCATGTGTTCCAGTCCCCTAATCATTTTCGTTGCCCTTCGCTGGACTCTCTCCAATTTATCCACATCCTTCTTGAAGTGTGGGGCCCAAAACTGGACACAGTACTCCAGATGAGGCCTCACCAATGTCGAATAGAGGGGAACGATCACGTCCCTCGATCTGCTGGCTATGCCCCTACTTATACATCCCAAAATGCCATTGGCCTTCTTGGCAACAAGGGCACATTGCTGACTCATATCCAGCTTCTCGTCCACTGTCACCCCTAGGTCCTTTTCCGAAGAACTGCTGCCTAGCCATTCGGCCCCTAGTCTGTAGCGGTGCATTGGATTCTTCCGTCCTAAGTGCAGGACCCTGCACTTATCCTTATTGAACCTCATCAGATTTCTTTTGGCCCAATCCTCCAATTGGTCTAGGTCCTTCTGTATCCTATCCCTCCCCTCCAGCGTATCTACCACTCCTCCCAGTTTAGTATCATCCGCAAGTATCATCCGCAAGTTTAGTATCATCTTCTTGAGTGGTATCAGCTAATTTAGACCCCATCATTTTTTTATGGGATTATGTTTTCCAATGTGCATTACTTTGCATTTATCAACACTGAATTTCATCTGCCATTTTGTTGCCCAGTCACCCAGTTTTGTGAGATCCCTTTTTTACCCCTTTTAGTCAGCTTTGGACTTAACTATTTTGAGTAATTTTGTATCATCTGCAAACTCTGCCACCTCACTGTTTACACCTTTTTCCAGATCATTTATGAATATGTTGAACAGCACTGATCCCCGTACAGATCCCTGCGGGATCCTGCTGTTTACCTCTCTCCACTGTGAAAACTGACAATTAATTCCTACTCTTTATTTCCTATCTTTTAATCAGTTACTTGTCCACGAGAGGACTTCACTCTTATCCCATAACTGCTTACTTTGCTTTAGGGTCTTTTGTGAGGGACCTTGTCAAATGCTTTCTGAAAGTCCGGGTACATTATATCCATTGAATCACCCTTGTCCACATGTTTGTTGACCCCCTCAAAGAATTCTAATAGATTGGTGAGGCATGATTTCCCTTTACAAAAGCCATATTGACTCTTCCCAACAAATCATTTTCATCTAGGTGTTTGATAATTCTGTTCCTTATAATAATTTCAGTCAGTTTGCTTGGTACTGAAGGTAGGCTTACCGACCTGTAATTGCTAGAATCACATCTGGAGCCTTTTTTAAAAATTGGCCTTTCATTGGCTATCCTCCAGTCATCTGGTGCAGAAGTTAATTTAAGCAACAGGTTACATACCACAGTTAGTACTGCTGCAATTTCATATCTGACTTCCTTCAGAACTCTTGGGTGAATACCATCTGGTCCTGGTGACTTAGTATTGTTTAATTTCTCAATTTGTTCCAAAGCCTCCTCTATTAACATCTCAATCTTGGACAGTTCCTCAGATTTGTCACCTAAAAAGAAAGGCTCAGGTGTGGGAATCTCCCTCACATCCTCTGTAATGAAGGCTGGTGCAAAGAATTTATTTAGCTTGTCTGCAATGGCCTTGTCTTCCTTGAGTGCTCCTTTAGCACCTCAATGGTCCAGTGGCCCCACTGGTTGTTTGACAAACTTCCTGCTCCTGATGTACTTAAATATTTTTTTGCTATTAGTTTTTGTATATTTTGCTAGTTGCTCTTTAAATTCTTTTCTGGCCTGCCTAATTATACTTTTACACTTGACTTGCCAGAGTTTGTGCTCCTTTCTATTTTCCTCAGTAGGACTTGATTTTCAATTTTTAAAGGATACCTTTTTACCTCTAACAGCCTCTTTTATTCTGTTGCTTAGACATGGTGGCTTTTTTTTCTGGTTCTCTTATTATTTTTTATTTGGGAAATACATTCAATATGAACCTGTGTTATGGTGTTTTTAAAAAGTTTCAATGCAGCTTGCAGGCATTTCACTCTTGTGACTGTTTTAATTTCTGTTTAACTAACTTTCTCATTGTTGTGTACTTCCTCTTTTTGAAGTTAAATGCTACTGTGGTGGGCTTCTTTGGTATTTCCCCCAAACAATGATGTTAAATGTAATTACATCATGGTCGCTATTACTGAGGAGTTCAGCTATATTTACCTCTTGGACCAGATCATGTGTTCTATCTAGGACTAAATCAAGAATAGCCTCTTCCCTTGTAGGTTCCAGGACTAGCAGCTCCAAGAAGCAGTCATTAATGGTTTCTAGAAATTTTATCTCTGCATCCTATCCTGAGATGACATAGAATCGTAGGACTGGAAGGGACCTCAAGAAGTCATCTAGTCCAGTCCTCTGTACTTATGGCAGGATTAAGTATTAGCTAGACCATCCCTAACAGGTGTTAGTCTAAACTGTTCTTAAAAATCTCCAGTGATGGACATTCCACAACCTCCCTGGGCAATTTATTCCAGTGCTTATCCACCCTGACAGTTAAGGAAGATTTCCTAAACCACTTTTATTGCAATTTAAGCCCATTGCTTCTTGTCCTATCCTCAGTGGTTAAGAGAACAATTTTTCTCCCTCCTCCTTGTAACAATCTTTTATCTTGAAAACTGTGGTGGTGTTTCCTCTCAGTCTTCTCTTCTCCAGACTAAACTAACCCAGACTTTTCAATCTTCCCCCATAGGTCATGTTGAGATGACATTCACCCAGTCACTATGGGGATAGTTGAAATTCCTCATTATTATTGAGTTTTCTGTATTTTTTATTGAGGTCAGTGTGAGCTGTTAAATCTCTGCTTATTAAAGCGTTGAAAATGTCTGAGGGGAGAAAGTGCCTTTTTCTTGAATTTGTTCTCAGAGGAAAATATTCCCTATGTATTCAAATGTGTAATGAAGTGTCACATTCTCTTCCCCATTCACCAAGAGCAATGTGGGTGATAGGTTTTCACACAGAAGCTTCCCTGACAAGATATTTCCAAGTCAGGCCAAGGAGTGCGGAAGTGGGAGAGAATCTCGAAGATGTGTGAAGAGAAAATGGGAACGATTCACCCACAAGCTGCCCAGCCACAGACACTGTGACAGGTCATGTTAAAACCTGTTGTGTCAGCTGGGAAAAGGGCCACACTAGGGCAGTTGTTTTAAGATTCACTAGAGGATTTGCCAACGGGGAGTCTGTAGGTCACATGGGGAGGCCAGGATGTCACTGGGGTCTAGGCAGGGGCTGCAGTAGGGGGAGTTTGGCACTTGGTTAAAATTAAACTGGAAAAAAAAAACTTGTTTCAGCAAAAGACTTGTTTGTCACTGAGGCCCCTCCCAGACTTAATCCCCTTTTGTGAAAATCTCCATCTGCCCTGGAGCTCAGAAACACAACCCTCCCCAAACCCTACACCCCCTTTCCTGGGGAAGGCTTGATAAAAATCCTCACCAATTTACATAGGTGAACACAGACCCAAACCCTTGGATCTTAAGAACAATGAAAAAAGCAATCAGGTTCTTAAAAGAAAAATTTTAATAGAAGAAAAAGTAAAAGAATCACCTCTGTAAAATCAGGATGGTAAAAACCTTACAGGGTAATTAGATTCGAAACATAGAGAATCCCTCTAGGCAAAACCTTAAGTTACAAAAAGACACAAAAACAGGAATATCCATTCCATTCAGCACAGCTTATTTTCTCAGCCATTTAAACAAACAGAATCTAACGCATATCTAGCTAGATTACTTACTAAGTTCTAAGACTCGATTCCTGTTCTGTTCCCGGCAAAAGCATCACACACAAGACAGAGAGAGACTTTGTTTCTCCCTCCCTCCAGCTTTTGAAAGTATTTTGTCTCCTCATTGGTCATTTTGGTCAGGTGCCACTGAGGTTATCCTAGCTTCTTAACCCTTTACAGGTGAAAGGGTTTTTCCTCTGGCCAGGAGGGATTTTAAAGGTGTTTACCCTTCCCTTTATATTTATGACACGCCCCCCAAATCACAGATAGGGTGATTTCACCCTGGCTGTGATTTCTTCCTGGAGCCCTAGGAGAAAACATAGTTAATAAGACACATGCACCTCTAAATATACTACCAAGTATATAAAGACTAACAATATTTTCCACATCTCAAGGACGATTTTAACCAGTTGATTCTGGGAAACTTTCATGGGAGAGTGCATCAATCACTTTGTTAGAAGCTCCTGAGATGTGTTGGATGTCGAAATCAAAATCTTGGAGAGCTAAACTCCACCAAATAAGTTTTTTGTTATTTCCCGTGGCGGTATGAAGCCACTGCAGTGCAGCATAGTCGGTTTGCAGGTGGAAACGCTGTCCCCAAACATATGGGTGTAGCTTTTCCAGAGCCTAGACAATGGTGCAACATTCTTTTTAACTGACTGACCAGTTGCTTTCCCTCTCAGACAGCTTCTTGCTGAGAAACACTACAGGGTGGAATTCTTGATCCAGTCCTTCCTGCATTAAAACTGCTCCCAGACCATGCTCGACTGCATCTGTGGTTACTAGGAACGGTTTGTCAAAGTCTGGGGCCCTTAGCACAGGGTCAGACATGAGTGTTGCTTTAAGCTGGTTAAAGGCCTTTTGACACTCTTCGGTCCACTGAACAGCATTTGGCTGTTTCTTTTTGGTTAGGTCTGTCAGTGGGGTGGCGATTTGGCTGTATTGCGGTACAAATCACCTGTAATAACCAGCCAAGCCTAAGAAGGATTCAACCTGTTTCTTTGACTTTGGGACAGGCCACTTTTGGATAGCATCCACTTTGGCCTGTAGGGGGTTGATTGTTCCTTGATCCACCTGGTGTCCAAGGTAAGTCACTCTGTTTAGGCCTATTTGACACTTCTCAGCCTTAACAGTTAGTCCTGCCTCCCTTATGCGCTCGAAGACTTTTTTTAGATGTTCCAGGTGTTCTGCCCAGGAATCCGAAAATATGGCCACATCGTCAAGGTAGGCAACTGCATATTCTCCCAATCCTGCTAGGAGACCATCTACAAGTCTTTGGAAGGTGGCGGGTGCATTCCGTAGCCCAAAAGGGAGTACATTAAATTCATACAGCCTGACGTGTGATGAAGGCTGACCTTTCCTTGGCAGATTCATCTAGCGGTACCTGCCAGTACCCCTTGGTTAAGTCCAAGGTAGAGATGAACTGGGCCCGTCCCAGTTTCTCTCAATGTTCATCTGTACGTGGCACTGGATAGTTGTCTGGGCGAGTTACAGCATTTATCTTATGGTAGTCCATGCAAAAACGTATCTCCCCATCTGGTTTGGGAAGTAGAACCACTGGAGATGCCCATGCACTGCCAGAGGGGCGGATTACACCCATCTGTGGCATACCCTGGATCTCCTGTTCTATAGCAGTTTTAGCTTGAGGAGACACCCGGTAAGGTTGGGCTCTAATTGGGTGAACATTACCTGTGTCAATGGAGTGGTATGCCCATTCAGTCAGTCCTGGGGTGGCTGAGAACATCGGCGTGTAGCTAGGGCACAGCTCCTTGATCTGCTGTCGCTGCATACGCCCAAGGGTCATGGAGAGGTTCACCTCTTCCACATTACCAGCACTTTTCCCTTCGTAGTAGACACCTTCAGGCCACTCTCCGTCATCTCCTCCCTGGGCTGTAAACTGACAAATCTTTAATTCTCTGGAATAAAAGGGCTTTAGAGAATTAATATGGTATACCTTAGGCTTTCGATTGGAGGTGGGGAATGCTATGAGATAATTAACAGCTCCCAGGCACTCTTGGACCGTGAATGGCCCTTCCCACTATGCTTCCATTTTATGGGCCTGGAGCACCTTCAAGACCATGACCTGATCCCCTACTTTGAAGGAACGCTCTCTGGCATGTTTATCATACCAGACTTTTTGCTCTTTTTGAGCATCCTGTAAGTTTTCTTTAGCAAGGGCTAGAGAGGTTCGGAGGGTTTTTTGTAGGTTGGTTACAAAGTCCAGAATGTTAGTTCCTGGAGAAGGTGTAAACCCCTCCCATTGCTGCTTCACCAACTGTAATAGCCGCTTAACCTCACGGCCATATACAAGTTCAAATGGTGAAAACCGTAAACTGGGATGTGGTACAGCTCTGTAGGCAAAGAGCAACTGCTGCAACACTGGGTCCCAAACATTGGAGTGCTCATTTACGAATTTACGTATCATGGCCCCCAAAGTTCCATTAAACTTCTCCACCATGCCATTTGTTTGATGGTGGTAAAGAGTGGCAACCAAGTGATTTACCCCATGAGCTTCCCAAAGGCTTTCCATAGTTCCTGCCAGGAAATTAGTTCCTGCATCTGTGAGGATGTCGGAGGGCCAACCTACCTTGGCTTAGCCTGGCTGTGGGTGACCATTCCGACCCTTTTGGCTAGCTTCACACAATTGGCCAAGTCTTCCCCCAACAGCAAGGGGATGGGATAATCATTATAGACTGCAAATGTCCACATTCCTGATCAGCCCTTGTACTGGACCGGCAACTTGGCTGTAGGCAAATTGAAAGAGTTTGACTTGAAGGGTTGAATTGTCACTTGGATCTCTGGGTTGATTAAATTGGGGTCCACTAAGGAAGCATGGATAGCCGACACTTGTGCTCAGGTGTCCCTCCACGCAGTGACCTTCTTCCCACCCACACTCACAGTTTCCCTCCACTCCGAGGATATCTGGGAGGTATCTGGGCCTGAGGACCTCTGGTGTGATTCCGGTGCAATGAACTGTAATCTGTTGGGGTTCTTGGGGCAGTTGGTCTTTACATGCCCCAGCTCGTTACATTTAAAACATCGTCCAGCTGGGGTGAGGTGGGTTGCTGGAGAACAGCGTGGCGGAACGATAAGGTGGCTGGAGGGTTCCTTGGGGGGTAGGTGGGGCCTTGGGCTGCCCCCGGTCTTAGGGTGTGGTCTGAGGTTGTCCCTTCTGGTATCCGCTCCAACTGCGACCAGTTTTTTTCTTTTCTGCCACTTCCACCCATTTGGCTCCAATCTCCCCCACCTCGATTACAGGTTTGGGCTTCCCGTATAGGGTGTATCTTTCTATTTCCTCAGGAACACCCTCTAAGAACTGCTCCATTTGCATTAGGAAGGGCAAATCTTCTGGAGATTTAACACTTGCTCCTGATATCCAGGCATCCCAATGTTTCACAATGTGGTAGGCATGTTGGGTAAATGACACGTCTGGTTTCCACCTTAGGGCTCTGAACCGCTGACGGGAATGCTTGGGTGTTAGCCCCATTCTGATTCTCGCCTTGGTTTTAAACAGTTCATACTTGTTCATGTGTTCCTTAGGCATTTCAGCCGCCACCTCAGCTAAGGGTCCACTGAGCTGCGGCCTCAGCTGTACCATGTATTGGTCTGTAGAAATGCTGTATCCAAGGCAGGCCCTTTCGAAGTTTTCTAAGAAGGCCTCGGTATCATCGCCAGCCTTGTAGGTGGGGAACTTTCTGGGATGGGAAGTGGTACCTGGAGAAGGATTGCTAGGGTAGGTTGGTATATTCTGCTGAGCCTTTGCCTTCTCCATCTCCAGTGCATGCTTTCTCTCTTTTTCCTTGTCCTCCAGTTCTTTGTCCCTTGCCTCCATAGCTCTCCTGTGTGCAGCCTCCATTTTTTTTTCTTTGGCCGCTTGTGCATCCATCTGTCTGAGTTCTACCCATCTTTCATGTTCCTTTTGTCTTTCCTCAGCCTCAAATCTGGTTAATTCCAGCTTCTGTTGAACAGTGCAGTCTGTCATCCTAACCTCTCTGTTTTTAACTAACTTTACACTGGAGAGTTAGAAAGAAAACAAAACAAAAAAAAACTTGGCTTGTAAAATTTTGCTGTGCTGTCCGGATACCTATGTTCTCTGATAGTGATTTTCAGCCTACAGAAAAATCCTTTAAAAAAAACCCTAACACCTTTGTCTCCAGGCAAATAGGCAGAAAATCCCACTAGTTGCTCTTAGAAAAAAAAATCTTCTTCAGGTCTGTGAAGACTTATGAATTTCCCTGCAGGAGGTTAACTACCCTGCCTTTAGGTAGAGAAAACTCCTGCTCACAAAAGACAATTCCCTTTTGTCTCTGCTCTGGCTCCCAACCAGAGACAAAAAAAAAACCTCTATGTCTACACTACGGAATTAGGTCGAATTTATAGAAGTCTTTTTTTAGAAATCGGTTTTATATATTCGAGTGTGTGTGTCCCCACAGAAAATGCTCTAAGTGCATTAAGTGCATTAACTCGGCGGAATGCTTCCACAGTACCGAAGCAAGCGTCGACTTCCGGAGTGTTTCACTGTGGGTAGTTATCCCACAGTTCCCGCAATCTCCGCTGCCCATTGGAATTCTGGGTTGAGATCCCAATGTCTGATGGGGCTAAAACATTGTCGCGGGTGGTTCTGGGTACATATCATCAGGTCCCCGTTCCCTCCCTCCCTCCGTGAAAGCGAGGGCAGACAATTGTTTCGTGCCTTTTTTCCTGAGTTACCTGTGCAGACGCCATACCACGGCAAGCATGGAGCCCGCTCAGGTAACCGTCACCGTATGTCTCCTGGTGCTGGCAGACGCGGTACTGCATTGCTACACAGTAGCAGCAACCCATTGCCTTCTGGCAGCAGACGGTGCAATACGACTGGTAGCCATCATCGTCATGTCCGAGGTGCTCCTGGCCACGTCGGCCATGAGCGCCTGGGCAGACATGGGCGCAGAGACTAAATTTGGAGTGACTTGACCAGGTCATTCTCTTTAGTCCTGCAGTCAGTCCTATTGAACCCTCTTATGGTGAGCAGGCAGACGATACGGATTGCTAGCAGTCGTACTGTACCATCTTCTGCCGGGCAGGCAAGAGATGAGGATGGCTAGCAGTCGTATTGCACCATCTTCTGCCGAGCAGCCATGAGATGTGGATGGCATGCAGTCCTTCTGCACCGTCTGCTGCCAACCAAAGATGTAAAAGGTAGATGGAGTGGATCAAAACAAGAAATAGACCAGATTTGTTTTGTACTCATTTGCTTCCCCCCCTCCCCTGTCTAGGGGACTCATTCCTCTAGGTCACACTGCAGTCACTCACAGAGAAGGTGCAGTGAGGTAAATCTAGCCATGTATCAATCAGAGGCCAGACTAACCTCCTTGTTCCAATAAGAACAATAACTTAGGTGCACCATTTCTTATTGGAACCCTCCATGAAATCCTGCCTGAAATACTCCTTGATGTAAAGCCACCCCCTTTGTTGATTTTAGCTCCCTGAAGCCAACCCTGTAAGCCATGTTGTCAGTTGCCCCTCTCTCCGTCAGAGCAATGGCAGACAATCATTCCTCACCTTTTTTCTGTGCGGACGCCATACCAAGGCAAGCATGGAGCCCGCTCAGATCACTTTGGCAATTAGGAGCACATTAAACACCACTACGCATTATCCAGCAGTATATGCAGCACCAGAACCTGGCAGAGCGATACCGGGCGAGGAGGCGATGTCAGCGCGGTGACGTGAGTGATCAGGACATGGACACAGATTTCTCTGAAAGCATGGGCCCTGCCAATGCATGCATCATGGTGCTAATAGGGCAGGTTCATGCTGTGGAACGCTGATTCTGGGCTTGGGAAACAAGCACAAACTGGTGGGACCGCATAGTGTTGCAGGTCTGGGACGATTCCCAGTGGCTGCGAAACTTTCGCATGCGTAAGGGCACTTTCATGGAACTTTGTGACTTGCTTTCCCCTGCCCTGAAGCGCATGAATACCAAGATGAGAGCAGCCCTCACAGTTGAGAAGCAAGTGGCGATAGCCCTGTGGAAGCTTGCAACACCAGACAGCTACCAGTCAGTTGGGAATCAATTTGGAGTGGGCAAATCTACTGTTGGGGCTGCTGTGATGCAAGTAGCCCACGCAATCAAAGATCTGCTGATATCAAGGGTAGTGACCCTGGGAAATGTGCAGGTCATAGTGGATGGCTTTGCTGCAATGGGATTCCCTAACTGTGGTGGGGCCATAGACGGAACCCATATCCCTATCTTGGCACCGGAGCACCAAGCTGGCGAGTACATAAACTGCAAGGGGTACTTTTCAATAGTGCTGCAAGCTCTGGTGGATCACTAGGGACATTTCACCAACATCAACGTGGGATGGCCGGGAAAGGTACATGACGCTCGCATCTTCAGGAACTCTGGTCTGTTTCAAAAGCTGCAGGAAGGGACTTTATTCCCAGACCAGAAAATAACTGTTGGGGACGTTGAAATGCCTATAGTTATCCTTGGGGACCCAGCCTACCCCTTAATGCCATGGCTCATGAAGCCGTACACAGGCAGCCTGGACAGTAGTCAGGAGCTGTTCAACTACAGGCTGAGCAAGTGCAGAATGGTGGTAGAATGTGCATTTGGACGTTTAAAGGTGCGCTGGCGCAGTTTACTGACTCGGTTAGACCTCAGCGAAACCAATATTCCCACTGTTATTACTGCTTGCTGTGTGCTCCACAATATCTGTGAGAGTAAGGGGGAGATGTTTATGGCGGGGTGGGAGGTTGAGGCAAATCATCTGGCTACTGGTTACGCGCAGCCGGACACCAGGGCGGTTAGAAGAGCAGAGGAGGGCACGGTACGCATCAGAGAAGTTTTGAAAACCAGTTTCATGACTGGCCAGGCTATGGTGTGAAAGTTCTCTTTGTTTCTCCTTGATGAAACCTCCCGCCCCTTGGTTCACTCTACTTCCCTGCAAGCTAACCACCCTCCCCTCCTCCCTTTAATCATTGCTTGCAGAGGCAATAAAGTCATTGTTGCTTCACATTCATGCATTCTTCATTCATTCATCACACAAACAGGGGGACGACTACCAAGGTAGCCCAGGAGGTATGGTGGAGGAGGGAAGGAAAATGTCACACAGCACTTTAAAAGTTTACAACTTTAAAATTTATTGAATGCCAGCCTTCTTTTTTTGGGGCAATCCTCTGTGGTGGAGTGGCTGGTTGGCCGGTGGCCCCCCCATCGCGTTCTTGGGCGTCTGGGTGTGGAGACTATGGAACTTGGGGAGGAGGGCGGTTGGTTACACAGGGGTGGTAGTGGCAGTCTGTGCTCCAGCTGCCTTTGCTGCAGCTCAACCATACACTGGAGCATACTGGTTTGGTCCTCCAGCAGCCTCAGCATTGAATCCTGCCTCCTCTCATCACGCTGCCGCCACATTTGAGCTTCAGCCCTGTCTTCAGCCCGCCACTTACTCTCTTCAGCCCGCCACCTCTCCTCCCGGTCATTTTGTGCTTTCCTGCACTCTGACATTATTTGCCTCCACGCATTCGTCTGTGCTCTGTCAGTGTGGGAGGACTACATGAGCTCAGAGAACATTTCATCACGAGTGCGTTTTTTTTTCTTTCTAATCTTCACTAGCCTCTGGGAAGGAGAAGATCCTGTGATCATTGAAACACATGCAGCTGGTGGAGAAAAAAAAGGGACAGCGGTATTTAAAAAGACACATTTTATAAAACAGTGGCTACACTCTTTCAGGGTAAACCTTGCTGTTAACATTACATACATAGCACATGTGCTTTCGTTACAAGGTCACATTTTGCCTCCCCCCACCGCGTGGCTACCCCCTCAACCCTCCCCGCTCCCCGTGGCTAACATTGGGGAACATTTCTGTTCAGCCGCAGGCAAACAGCTCAGCAGGAACAGGCTCCTCTGAATGTCCTCTGAAGAAAAGTACCCTATTTCAACCAGGAGACGATGAATGATATCTCACTCTCCTGAGGATAACACAGAGAGATAAAGAACGGATGTTGTTTGAACGCCAGGAAACATACACTGCAATACTTTGTTCTACAATGATTCCCGAGTACGTGTTACTGGCCTGGAGTGGTAAAGTGTCCTACCATGAAGGACGCAATAAGGCTGCCCTCCCCAGAAACCTTTTGCAAAGGCTTTGGGAGCACATCCAGGAAAGCCACGAATGCCAGGGCAAATTAATCCTTTCACATGCTTGCTTTTAAATCATGTATAGTATTTTAAAAGGTACACTCACCAGAGGTCCCTTCTCCACCTGCCGGGTCCAGGAGGCAGCCTTGGGTGGGTTTGGGGGTTACTGGCTCCAGGTCCAGGGTGAGAAACAGTTCCTGGCTGTCGGGAAAACCAGTTTCTCCGCTTGCTTGCTGTGAGCTATCTACAACCTCCTCCTCCTCATCATCATCTTCCTCGTCCCCAAAACCTGCTTCCGTGTTGCCTCCACCTCCATTGAAGGAGTCAAACAACACGGCTGGGGTAGTGGTGGCTGAACCCCCTAAAATGGCATGCAGCTCATCATAGAAGTGGCATGTTTGGGGCTCGGACCCGGAGTGGCCATTCCCCCCTCTGGTTTTCTGGTAGGCTTGCCTCAGCTCCTTAAGTTTCACATGGCACTGCTTCGGATCCCTGTTATGGCCTCTGTCCTTCATGCCCTGGGAGATTTTGACAAAGGTTTTGGCATTTTGAAAACTGGAACGGAGTTCTGATATCACGGATTCCTCTCCCCATACAGCGATCAGATCCCGTACTTCCCGTTCAGTCCATGCTGGAGCTCTTTTGCAATTCTGGGACTCCATCATGGTCACCTCTGCTGATGAGCTCTGCATGGTCACCTGCAGCTTGCCACACTGCCCAAACAGAAAATGAGATTCAAAAATTCGCAGTTCTTTTCCTGTTTACCTGGCCAGTGCATCTGAGTTGAGAGTGCTGTCCAGAGCGGTCACAATGGAGCACTCTGGGATAGCTCCCGGAGGCCAATACCATCGAATTGTGTCCACAGTACCCCCAAATTCGACCCGGCAAAGCTGATTTAAGCACTAATCCACTTGTCAGGGGTAGAGTACGGAAATCGATTTTAAGAGCCCTTTGAGTCGAAATAAAGGGCTTCATCGTGTGGACGGGTGCAGGTTTACATCGATTTAATGCTGCTAAATTCAACCTAAAAGTCCTAGTGTAGACCAGTTAGCTGCTTTCAGCTTAAAACCTGCTTTTCAGCAGCCCAAAAGAAAAGAGAAATTTCCTTTTTAAGATCTGTGTTTCTTGTTGAAAAAATCAAAATCCTTTAAAAAAACCCAAAAACTAACACCTTTGTTTCCAGGCAAATAGACAGAAAACCCCTCTAGTTGCTCTTAGGTAAAAAACAACTTCAGATCTGTGAAGACTTGTGAATTTCCCTGCAGGAGGTTAACTACCCTGCCTTTAGGTAGAGAAAACTCCAGCTCACAAAAGACAATTCCCTTTTGTCTCTGCTCTGGCCTCCAAGCAGAGGGAAAAAAACCTCTAACTGCTTTCAGCTTAAAACCTGCTTTCCAGCAGCCCAAAGGAAAAAGAAATTCCTTTTTAAATCTGTGCTTCTGGTTCAAAAAATCTCAAATTGATCTCAGAAAGATTTCAAGTTAACCGCACCATTACCCCCCCGAGTCCCTGAGCCATCGCCCCTGCCCCCTGACCCGAGCCCTGCTAGCCAGCCCCCAGATGATGCCATGGAGGGCTAGGCCCTAGTACAGGGGAAGCAGAGCAAGCAGAAGGCTCGAGCCCCGCTCCTTCCATCAGATGTGGAGGCCCCCCGGAAGACCAGAAAAGGGGCACCAATGCTGAGCCCTCTGCTTTGCCCATGGGTGTATCCATCCACTGGTGCTGGCTGGGGAAGACATGGCAGCACTGGAGGGTCATATCGCCCCTCCACAGGAGTCCCTCCCCTCCAAGGCCCCTGATGGAGCCCCTCCTGCCCCGGTATTATCTGAAGCCCCTGTGAGCCCCAAGGCGACCGTTGCTTCGGGTGCCGGCGGGGAGAACCCCAAGGTGGTGGAAGGCGATCTCCCCTCCATATATGAGGAGATCGAGGTCTTGGGTCTGACCCCGGTCACCCAGGGGGAGGATGACCTTTTGCCAGCAGGCCTCAATCTAGGAGACCTCACTCCAACTGCCCTTTCTCCATGCTCCCTCCCCCTAACTGTTCCTTCCACTCCCGCCTCCGAGGAGCCCCTGGACTCTTACACCAACCCGGCCACAGAAGGCACCGTGCTGACGGCCACCGAGCCTGTTGAGGTGACGGCCAGTGCCACGTGGCCGGGACCCGAGCCACCAGGGGCACCCCTCGTTGGTGTGGAGCAATTGACCTCCCTCCCGGGAAGGGGCCCTACAGAAGACAGTCCATCTCCTGATGCTGTGGCTGCCAAACCCACCGTAGAGCCTGCGCCCGGCATCGGTGAGAACCCCCTCCCCAACCCCTGAACCCTTGAGCCTGACCGGGAAGTGCCACCATCCAGCTACTTGGCTTCTGGAGCCCGGAATCTCACCTCTGCTCCTGCCCCTGCCCCTGATGCTGACCCTGTCCCTATCCCCTCCACCTCCCATGATGTTATTGCCACCCCTGCGGCTGTTTCCTTCCCCTTTCCAGTAGATGACCCCCAGGGAGTGACCTTTGTGTTTCCCTGTCTCGACCCACTAGGGACTGCTATATTCCCTCCGCCACCCCCTATTGACCCAGGGTTCGAGGTGGGCCGCGTGGTGCCAGCCCATCGGGCGCCACATCGGGGGTCCGCCCCTTGCTTGCCCATCTCGGTGGGCCACGGGGCTGTGTCACGGGTCCAGCCAAAGGATGGTCAGGAGTCAGTAATCCCACTCCCCATGCGCTGCAAGAGGAGCTGTGGGACTTTCTTGAAGCCATCCGCAGCTCCCGCAACAAGGTACAGCTTGCTCTCCAGCGATGGGGGGATTTTCACCAAATCCTCTGGGCCGCAAGGGCCCTTATGCGGGAGGGTAAAAGGACCGGGAAGCAGACTGCCACAGCCTACCAGCGGGTCCACGGCTTCCGTGACTCATTGCTTACCTACAGGTAGGTCACGGTTTGCTGCATGGCCCAAAGGGGGCCGCGAGCTTCCCAGCCGGCGAGGATCCCCCCCAGCCCTCTTCATGGCACCAGTCATCATCTCAACATTGAACACCCGGGGCTATAGGATGGGTGTCTGCAGGTCCCAGGTGCTCTCCTTCCTTCAGGAGGGGGGTACTCTGTGGTTTTCCTGCAGCAGACCCATACGGATCCGGCCGCCAAAGACAGCTGGCAGCTGAAATGGGGGGACAGGGTCTTCTTTAGCCATCTCACAGTTCGTACAGCTGGAGTGACGACCCTGTTCTCCCCCGACCTATGGCCCGAGGTGCTGGGGGTCTCCGAGGCTGTGCCAGGCCGCCTGCTGCACCTCCGGGTCAGTATGGAGGGGCTCGTGGTCAATCTCGTTAACATCTATGCCCCAACATCGGGCCCAGAGCGGCTGCGTTTCTATCAGCAGGAGTCCGCCTTCCTCGGCACCTTGGATCCTCACGAATGCCTGGTCCTGGGCGGGGACTTTAACACTACCCTCGAGGAGCAGGACTGCTCGGGGACAGAGCAGTGCCCTGTTGTCGCGGATGTCTTCCGGGAGATATTCTAACATCACTCCCTGGTGGACGTCTGGCGCGACTACCACCTGGATGACATTTCAACGTTCACCTTTGTCCAGGTGGAGGCCCATCGGTCGTGCCACTCCCAGTTGGACCGCATCTATTTATCACGTTTCCACCTTTCACGGGCCCACTCCTCCAGCATCCGGCCGGCCCCGTTCTCCGATCATCATCTAGCCACCGCGACAGCCTCTCTGCGCAGAGGCCGGGGCCAGCCTATTGGCATTTCAACAACAGCTTATTGAAGGATGTGCACTTCGTGGCATCCTTCTAGGAGTTCTGGCTGGTCTGACGAGGGCAGCGGCATGCCTTTCCCTTGGCATGGCAGTGGTGGGACCTGGGGAAGGTGCACGCCCGGCTTTTCTGCTGTGACTACACCCAGGGCACCAGCCAATGGAGAGATGCGGCAATAGAGCAGTTGGAACAGGAGGTCTTAGAGCTGGAGAGGCGTCTGGCTGCCAGCCCTGAGGATCCGCCCCGCTGCGGAGCGTGCCGGGAGAAGCGGGAGGAGCTCCGGGCCCTCGACGATCATCAGGGCTGGGGCACCTTTGTTCGATCCCGCATCCGTCTCCTTCAGGAGATGGATTGCGGCTCCCGCTTCTTCTACACCCTGGAGAAAAGGAGGGGGGCCAAGAAGCATGTCACCTACCTTCTGACAGAGGAAAGCACCCCCCTCACGGACCCAGTGGAGATGTGCTGGAGGGCGAGAACCTTCTACGCAAGCCTTTTCTCCCCGGATCCGACCTATCCTAATGCTTTCAGAGTGCTCTGGGAGGAGCTTCCTACAGTCAGCGCGGGTGACTGAGACCGGCTAGACCTGCCTCTCACTCTGGCCAAGTTCTCGGAAGCCCTCAGTCGCATGCCCACCAATAAATCTCCGGGCATGGAAGGGCTGACCGTGGAGTTCTACCACGTGTTCTGGGACGTCCTTGGCCCAGACCTAGTCACCGTCTAGGCCAAGTCTTTGCAGAGCAGGGTCCTCCCTCTTTCGTGCAGGTGAGCCGTGCTCGCCTTATTACTGAAGAAGGGGGACCTCCGCGATTTACGAAATTGGTGTCCTGTCTCACTCCTCAACACGTACTACAAAGTCGTAACAAAAGTCATCTCGCTGTGGCTAGGGTCCGTGTTGGTGGATGTGGTCCACCCAGACCAGACCTTCACCATCCCGGGCCGCAGCATCCCTGACAACCTGTATCTGGTCTGGGACCTCTTGGAACTCGGGTGTAGGGATGGTCTGTCATTCGCCCTCCTGTCCTTGGATCAGGAGAAGACATTCAACAGGGTGGACCACAGGTATCTCCTTAGCACTCTGCAAGCATTTGGCTTCAGACCCCAGTTTGTGGGTTTTCTCCGGGTGCTGTACACCTCTGCAGAGTGTCTGGTCAGACTGAACTGGACCCTGACAGAACCGGTCAGCTTCGGACGAGGAGTACGGCAGGGGTGCCCCCTCTCGGGCCAGCTGTACGCTCTGGCGATCAAGCCCTTCTTCTGTCTCCTCTGTAGGAGGTTGACAGGGTTGGTGCTGTGGGAGCCGGAGTTGCAGCTGGTCCTGTTGGCGTACGCCAACAACATGCTCCTCGTGGTCCATGACCCAGGCGACTTGGCGTGGGTGGAGACTTCCCAGGCCATCTATTCAGCAACCTCCTCCACCCAGGTCAACTGGGTCAAGAGCTCTGGCCTGGTGGTCGGGGACAGCTGGCAGGCGAGCTCCCTCCCACCCGCACTTCAGGCCATCCGGTGGAGCATGGGTCTGCTGCTCTATCTTGGCATTTACCTTTCTGCCATGCATCCCTCTCCGCCGGAGAACTGGCACGGTTTAGAGGGCAGGGTGATAGAGCGGCTCCAGATATGGACAGGACTACTCCAGTGCCTCTCCCTTCGAGGGAGAGCGCTGGTGCTTAATCAACTAGTCCTATCCATGCTCTGGTACCAGCTCAACACCCTGGTCCCGGCCCCAGGTTTTCTGGCCAACCTCCGGACATCGATTCTGGAGTTCTTTTGGTCAGGACTGCACTGGGTCTCTGCAGGGGTTCTCCATCTACCCCTGGAGGAGGGAGGGCAGGGCCTGAAGTGTCTGCACACTCAGGTCCAGGTCTTCCGTCTCCAGGCCCTGCAGAGGCTCCTTTATGGTGCAGGTAGTCCGGCGTGGAACATACTGGCGCACGCTTTCCTGCGCCACTTCCAAGGGCTCTGATACGACCGGCAGCTCCTTTATCTCCATATGAGAGGTCTTCTGCGAGACCTCTCTGGGCTGCCGGTCTTCTACCAGGACCTCCTTCGGACCTGGAAACTGCTTTCAATGACCAGGTCTGTGGCGGCCACCGAGGGGGCAGATCTCCTTGCGGAGCCCCTGCTACACCACCCCCAGCTCCGTGTGCAGGTGGCGGAGTCCCCCTCGGTGCACCAGAGGTTGGTCCTGGCAGAAGTCACAAGAGTTGGAGACCTCCTGGACTATGACCAGGGAGACTGGCTGGATCCCCTGACACTCGCTCAGCGCATGGGGCTCTCCATACCTTGTACTCCCCGGCGCGTACTTCAGGAGGTGAGGGCCTCTTTGCTGCCCACTGCTCGGGTTTAGCTTGACCGGGTCCTGCACGAGGGCGCACCCCGGCCACCCTCCACCCCAGGCCCTCCGGACCATTTCATCGGGCCCCTGCCCTGTGGACCCGACCAACACTCCCGCCCCTTGACCGTGATCCGGCTGTCTGCTTCCAAACCGCACCAAGGAAACATCTATACACGCTTGTGCTCCACACCCTTCACATCCTCACCTTTGCGTCTCTCCCCAGTATAAAATGGTGGGACCTCCTGCCACCTCTGGAGGTTGAGGAGCCCCGGTGCGCCAGCCTATACTCCACCTTGGTCCCGAGGCCCACTGGGGATATCAGTTGGCAGCTCCTTCATGGAGCCATGAGCACGGGTGTGTACTTCGTGCGGTTCACCCCTATCCCAGACACCTGCCCCTTCTGCAGCGTGAGGGAAACCCTGGCACACATATACTTGGAGTGTGCCAGGCTGCAGCCCCTACTCCGGCACCTCACAAATATCTTGTTACGCTTTTGGTTGCACTTTTTCCCTCACCTTCTTATTTATGTACTCTCTATCCATGGCCCCACAAAGTCGCGGGACTTCCTGGTCAACCTCCTCCTGGCCCTAGCTAAAATGGCCATCTATAAAACCGGAGTGAGGAGGTTGGCCGATGGATTCTCCTATGACTGTGGGGCCTATTTGCAATCCTCTGTCCATTCACGTATCCGGGCAGAGTTCCTCTGGGCGGTGTCCACTGACTCCCTTGGCGCCTTTGAGGAGCAGTGGGCACTGTCCGGGGTTCTCTGCTCGGTGTCCCCGTCCGGTTCCCTTCGTTTGACTCTTTGACCACACTCCTGTCCCTGTTATTTCATTAGTTGTCCTCCGTATTTATTTAGTGTCCAGGTTCTGTGGATCTCCCTCTTAGGCTGGTGGGGATCCTTTAGCAGTGGGCGCTTCTCCTGCCCACTTCCTGGATCCCAATAAGGCTACTCTGCTGTACCCAACTGGCCTGGGTCTATCACACATAGTTGTATGTATGTTGCTTTGCAGTACTCTTTTTGCTTTCACTTAATAGAATAAAGATTGCTTCCAAACAAACACAATTATTTTATTGAAAGACAACAACCAGAGGAGAGAGTCAAAGGAAAAAATTCATCAGCAGGAAGGGGGATTGGGGAATAGAAGGTCTCAAGAGGAGGAGCGGTCCCGGGATGGCTACAGATTTGTGTATGTCCAGGGATCATACCCAACCTTCTCCTTTGGAGTATGATGCAGTGGGTGCTGTACTTCATCAGGGCCAAACTGCAGATGGATGGGTGTTGAGTGGAGTGGGTATTGGGAGTTTACACTGCTGGACTGTGAGGAGGGAGGAGTGGAATGCTGCGGGTAGAGAGTGGAGCCAGGAGGTTGATAAGAGTATGGTGGGGGGGCGGGGCTGTGCACATGGGAAAGAGTTTTGCGACAGTGGCTGCAGGGGAGGGCAGGCGCGGAGCTGCTTAGTTTGAAGAGCTAGTATTGCCTGGAGCATGCCCTCTTGGTGCTCCATAACTGTTAAGAGCCACTCTGTGACTTCTTTCTGGTATTCCGCGTTCTCCTTTTGTTCCCTCTTTTCGCTGTCCCACCACTCCTTCAATTCCTTTTTCTCGACGGCAGAGTGAATCATAACCTCACGCATACAGTCCTCCTTACTTCTTCTTCACCGTTTTCGAATTCTTCGCAACCGTTCTGCTGCCGATAAGGGAGGCTGGCCTCCCAAGGTCATCTCTGTGAAGTTTAAATGCAACATTTTACAGAAGCAGTATTGTTTGCTACACAGACAACAACGTTTCAGTGCTTTAAAACATAGCCAGTACTCACACACCTGACACTAACTGGCTGACCCCAGGCAAGCACACAAAAGCCACAAGACCCCCAAAATGGTAAGTAGCCACACGGGCAGGGTAAATCACTGTCCCCGGTCCCTGCTGCACACTGAGCATGTGGCTCTTGGGCACTTGGGGAGAGCCAGCACTATAGGGGGGGCCTGATAATCATTCCTGTCCCACACTTTCCACAGGAGGTGATCATTTTGGAAGATATCTCGCTGCTGAGGGTGAGCAGGGAACCCTGGCCCCTATGTGGCTAGCCCATGTGCAGCTATGGTCCTGTCCCCCCTGTGATGGCACAGTGGCACGGGAAAGTTACCGTTAATGGGGCAAGAAACAAAGAAGCTCTGCCGAGGAACCTGCAGGAGCAGATTGCCCAGTATCTCCATGAGAGTTTCCTGGAGATCTCTGAGAGAGATTCCCGTGAGGTGAGGGAGTGTATAAACAGCCTGTTCCGCCGCTCAAACTAGACATGAGGTAGGAGACAAGCCTGATTTCTGCAACCCTCCTGCCCCCAACAATTAGCTTCAGCAATTCCCAAAATCATAGAATCATAGAAACATAGAATATCAGGGTTGGAAGGGACCTCAGGAGGTCATCTAGTCCAACCCCCTGCTCAAAGCAGGACCAATCCCCAACTAAATCATCCCAGCCAGGGCTTTGTCAAGCCTGACCTTAAAAATGTCTAAGGAAGGAGATTCCACCACCTCCCTAGGTAACACATTCCAGTGTTTCACCACCCTCCTAGTGAAAAAGTTTTTCCTAATATCCAACCTAAATCTCCCCCCTGCAACTTGAGACGATTACTCCTTGTTCTGTCATCTGCTACTACTGAGAACAGTCTAGATCCATCCTCTTTGGAACCCCCTTTCAGGTAGTTGAAAGCAGCTATAAAATCCCCCCTCATTCTTCTCTTCTGCAGACTAAACAATCCCAGTTCCCTCAGCCTGTCCTCATAAATCATGTGTTCCAGCCCCCTAATCATTTTTGTTGCCCTCCACTGGACGTTTTCCAATTTTTCCACATCCTTCTTGTAGTGTGGGGCCCAAAACTGGACACAGTACTCCAGAGCATCTTCGCAAGCAGGCTGGCTAACCTATTGAGGAGGGCTTTAAACTAGGTTCACTGGGGGAAGGAGACCAAAGCCCTGAGGTAAGTGGGGAAGTGGGATACCGGGAGGAGGCACGAGCAGGATTGCATGAGAGGGGAGGGCTCCTGCCTCATACTGAGAAAGAGGGGCGATCAGCAGGTTACCTCAAGTGCCTATATACAAATGCACAAAGCCTGGGAAACAAGCAGGGAGAACTGGAAGTCCTGGCACATTCAAGGAATTATGATGTGATTGGAATGCCCCTACTTATACAGCCCAAAATGCCATTGGCCTTCTTGGCAACAAGGGCACACTGTTGACTCATATCCAGCTTCTCATCCACTGTCACCCCTAGGTCCTTTTCTGCAGAACTGCTGCCGAGCCATTCAGTCCCTAGTCTGTAGCGGTGCATTGGATTCTTCCATCCTAAGTGCAGGATTCTGCACTTGTCCTTGTTGAACCTCATCGGATTTCTTTTGGCCCAATCCTCTAATTTGTGTAGGGCCCTCTGTATCCTATCCCTACCCTCCAGCATATCTACCTCTCCGCACAGCTTAGTGTCATCTGTAAACTTGCTGAGGGTGCAATCCACACCATCCTCCAGATCATTTATGAAGATATTGAACAAAATCGGCCCAAGGACCGACCCTTGGGGCACTCCACTTGATACTGGCAGCCAACTAGACATGGAGCCATTGATCACTACCCGTTGAGCCCGACAATCTAGCCAACTTTCTATCCACCTTATAGTCCATTCATCCAGCCCATACTTCTTTAAGTTGCTGGCAAGAATACTGTGGGAGACCGTGTCAAAAGCTTTGCTAAAGTCAAGGAACAACATGTCCATTGCTTTCCCTTCATCCACAGAGCCCGTTATCTCGTCATAGAAGGCAATTAGATTGGTCAGGCATGACTTGCCCTTGGTGAATCCATGCTGACTGTTCCTGATCACTTTCCTCTCCTCTAAGTGCTTCAGGATTGATTCCTTGAGGACCTGCTCCATGATTTTTCCAGGAACTGAGGTGAGACTGACTGGCCTGTAGTTCCCAGGATCCTCCTTCTTCCCTTTTTTAAAGATGGGCACTACATTAGCCTTTTTCCAGTCATCCAGGACTTTCCCCGATCGCCATGAGTTTTCAAAGATAATGGCCAATGGCTCTGCAATCACATCCGCTAACTCCTTTAGCACTCTCGGATACAGCGCATCCGGCCCCATGGACTTGTGCTCGTCCAGCTTTTCTAAATATTCCCGAACCACTTCTTTCTCCACAGAGGGCTGGTCACTTCCTCCCCATGCTGTGCTGCCCAGTGCAGTAGTCTGGGAGCTGACCTTGTTCGTGAAGACAGAGGCAAAAAAAGCATTGAGTACATTAGCTTTTTCCACATCCTCTGTCACTAGGTTGCCTCCCTCATTCAGTAAGGGGCCCACACTTTCCTTGACTTTCTTCTTGTTGCTAACATACCTGAAGAAACCCTTCTTGTTACTCTTAACATCTCTTGCTAGCTGCAACTCCAGCTGTCATTTGGCCTTCCTGATTTCACTCCTGCATGCCTAAGCAATATTTTTATACTCTTCACTGGTCATTTGTCCAATCTTCCACTTCTTGTAAGCTTCTTTTTTGTGTTTAAGATCAGCAAGGATTTCACTGTTAAGCCAAGCTGATCGCCTGCCATATTTACTCTTCTTTCTACACATTGGGATGGTTTGTCCCTGTAACCTCAATAAGGATTCTTTAAAATACAGCCAGCTCTCCTGGACTCCTTTCCTCCTCATGTTATTCTCCCAGGGGATCCTACCCATCCGTTCCCTGAGGGAGTCAAAGTCTGCTTTTCGGAAGTCCAGGGTCCGTATTCTGCTGCTCTCCTTTCTTCCCTGTGTCAGGATCCTGAACTCGACCATCTCATGGTCATTGCCTCCCAGGTTCCCATCCACTTTAGCTTCCCCTACTAATTATTCCCGGTTTGTGAGCAGCAGGTCAAGAAGAGCTCTGCCCCTAGTTGGTTCCTCCAGCACTTGCACCAGGAAATTCTCCCCTACTCTTTCCAAAAACTTCCTGGATTGTCCATGCACCGCTATATTGCTCTCCCAGCAGATATCAGGGTGATTGAAGTCTCCCATGATAACCACGGCCTGTGATCTAGTAACTTCTGCGAGTTGCCGGAAGAAAGCCTCGTCCACCTCATCCCCCTGGTCTGGTGGTCTATACCAGACTCCCACCACGACATCACCCTTGTTGCTCACACTTCTAAACTTAATCCAGAGACTGTCAGGTTTTTCTGCAGTTTCATACCGGAGCTCTGAGCAGTCATACTGCTCTCTTACATACAATGCAACTCCCCCACCTTTTCTGCCCTGCCTGTCCTTCCTGAACAGTTTATATCCATCCATGACAGTACTCCAGTCATGTGAGTTATCCCATCAAGTCTCTGCTATTCCAATCACATCATAATTCCTTGACTGTGCCAGGACTTCCAGTTCTCCCTTCTTGTTTCCCAGGCTTCTTGCATTTGTGTATAGGCACTTGAGATAACTCGCTGATCATCCCTCTTTCTCAGTGTGAGGCAGGAGCCCTCCTCTCTCATGCGCTCTTCCTCATGCTTCCTTCCAGTATCCCACTTCCCCACTTACCTCAGGGCTTTGGTCTCCTTCCCCCGGTGAACCTAGTTTAAAGCCCTCCTCACTAGGTTAGCCAGCCTGCTTGCAAAGATGCTCTTCCCTCTCTTCGTTAGGTGGAGCCCGTCTCTGCCCAGCACTCCTCCTTCTTGGAACACCATCCCATGGTCAAAGAATCCAAAGCCTTCTCTCCAACACCACCTGCGTAGCCTTTCTTTGACTTCCATGATTCGACGGTCTCTACCTAGGCCTTTTCCTTCCACGGGGAGGATGGACGAGAAGACCACTTGCACCTCAAACTCCTTTATCCTTCTTCCCAGAGCCACGTAGTTTGCAGTGATCGGCTCAAGGTCATTCTTGGCAGTATCATTGGTGCCCACGTGGAGAAGCAGGAAGGGGTAGCGATCTGAGGGCTTGATGAGTCTCGGCAGTCTCTCCGTCACATTGTGAATCCTAACTCCTGGCAAGCAGCAGACTTCTCGGTTTTCCCGGTTGGGGCGGCAGATAGATGACTCAGTCCCCCTGAGGAGAGAGTCCCCGACCACCACCACCTGCCTCCTTCTCTTGGGAGCGGTGGTCGTGGAACCCCCATCCCTAGGACAGTGCATCTCATGCCTTCCAATAGGCGGAGTCTCCTTCTGTTCCCTTCCCTCAGATATATCATCTAGTCCACTCTCCGCATTAGTACCTGTGGAGAGAACATGAAAACGGTTACTTACCTGTATCTGCGTTGCTGCTACATGGACGCTCCCCTTTCTTCTTCTGGAGGTCACATGCTGCCAAATTTCTTCACCGTCCTCCTGTCCCTGCAGTGTAGCCTGCTCTGAATCTTCAAAACGTTGTGTCTGTAGAAGCATATCCTGACGTCTGTCCAGGAAATCTTCAGTTTCTCTTATGCAACGCAGGGTTGATACCTGTTGCTCGAGACCTTGAACCTTCTCTTCCAATATGGAGACCAGCTTGCACTTTGTACAGACAAAGTTGCTTCTGTCCTGTGGAAGAAAGACAAACATGGCACATCCAGTGCAGGTAACAACAGCTGAACACTCCCCATCCATATTACCTTCCTTCTACGAGCTTTCTCAGGAGTTGTAGTAACTACTCAGAGAAGCCGGCAAGATGTAAGCCTCAGTGGGCTCTCCCCAGGTGAACTCCCTCTGTTAGTCTCTCTGCTGTTCGCTGCTCAGCTGGTTTGCAGCTGACTGGCTTTTTATAACAGTCAGGCTCACTCAAGGCTCACCTGGAACAAAGCACTCTCAATTCATACTTTTCAAACCACCAATCAAGCACATGGTCAAACTGTCCCCACAACAGACACTCAGATACTCACCAACTCAGCCTCCTTAATGCAGCCCTTAGCATACCTCCTCTCAGGCAGATCCAAGGCAAACTCCCTCTGTTAGCCTCTCTGCTGGATCAGATCCACTTACCAGGGGCCTCCTCTCCTGTTTGTGCTTCGCCAATATCTGCCAACTGTGACTGGCTAGTCTGCTCCGGGGTAGAAAAGAGCTCCTGACTGCATGCATCTCTGGCCTCCGAGTCATCCTCTGCATCTGGTTCCCCCTCCCCTGTTCATCCAAGATTGCCTTCTCCTGGCTTGGTCCACTCTCAACTGGCAACGAAGCCAACAAAGTATCCACAGGGGACTTCGCAGTGGAGGTGGGGTCACCACCAAGTATCACATCCAGCTCCTTGTAGAACCAGCAGCTCATAGGCGCAGCACTGGAACGGCAGTTTGCCTCCCGCGCCTTGTGGTAGGGATTCCGCAACTCCTTCACTTTGACCCTGCATGGCAATGTGTCCTGGTCATGGCCCTTTTCTGTCATCCATTCAGAAATCTGTCCATAGATATCAAAATTCCAACGCTGGAGCGCAGCTGGGACTGGACAGCCTTCTCTCCCCAAATGCCGATGAGGTCCAGCAGCTCGGCATTGTGCCAAGCGGGGGGATTGCCTGGTACGTGGAGCAGGCCTGGCCACCTGGAAAGATGCGCTGAGACCACTACATGCATCACTGAGCAAACAGGAAGGGGACTTTCAAATTTGCAAAGAAATGTATGGGGTGGGGCTGACGGTTGGTCACCTGAGGGCAGGGCAATAGAGTTCAAAGCAATGGCCAGAGAGGTGAGAACAGACATTGTGGGACACCTCCCTGAGGCCAATCACAGTGTCGTAATCACCACAGTGTCTACACTGGCACCCCAGCACTGTAGGCATGGAGCAAAAATCTGTATGCCTCTCCTCAAGGTGGTTTTTTAGAGTGCTGCAACTGTGCAGTTTCTGCGCACTAAGTGGCTTGGCAGTGTGTACACCTCAGGAGTTACAGCATTCAAAGTTGCTTTACTGAGCATAAATTTGCCAGTGTAGACAGGGCCCTAGATATTGAACCTGGCTCTGGTTGCTGCCAACTCCACCTGGCAGAAGGGTTACATGGGGAATCGAGCTGTTGCTGAGAAAACACTCCTCAGCCTGGAGGGGAGACCCTGAGCCCAGGCAGTGAGTGGTGTATAGGGGTCCCCAACATAATGGGACACTTTGCTGGAACTCAACATGCCCCTGCCAACTCCAGATGCTCAGTAACTGTTACTGGAGCTGCTGCCCTCGCTCTGCCTCCCTTGGGGTGACCACCTGCTCCCTGCTGCTCACGGGGGTAAAGGGGGCAAATCAGAGGGGAGGGATGGGCACTGTCTGTCCAGGGGCCAAACTGGAGGGTTAAAGAGCTGGTGTAAGGGAAGGAGAGGGGCCAAGGGGCAGAATCAGGAGAAGGGGATAGGAGCCAGGGATAAGAAGGCGGGTGCACAAGATGTGCTGCCAGACTGTGGCAGAAGGGAGACCCAGGATAGGGAGGGACAGGCAGGATAAAAGTTACTCCAGAGGGAGTGAACCAACTACAATGTTTGCAAAAAATAGAGGTTAGGAGGCAGAGGGGCTTTTTTCTCCTCCTCCCACTCTTCAGGACAGTGTATCTCAGCACCCGCTTCCCAGGGCTGTGTTCTTAAATCCCCAGTGCTTCCCAATACCTGGACAAAGCAGCTCTTCCCTAGCTGAAATGGTGTACTGAGCTGCTAAAGGAAACTTGATTCAGTGAAATATATTACATACTCTGCTACCCCAGTGAAAATATAATTGTCATACAGGCTTTTAGTTTTTAAAAGAGTCCATTATAAGTTTGTGTGCATAAAGCCTCATTGCAGTTCCCAAGTGTCTTGTGTTCTGTTTCGATTCCCTGAATTGTACTGCCTTTCTTCTCATCCACTGTAAATGTAGTTTTGCTCCTTTTAATTTTTAAAAAGTTATTCTTATTATTCCTAGCTCTTCAGCATCTAACTTTGTTAACACTGAGCAGATGGATATCACTGTGCTATTTAATTTATATTTTGACAGCAAATAATAATTGAAAATATTAATAGTGGCTAGTAGTTTTAGCAATGACATTTCAAAGTGTCTAGTGTGACACTTCCTATTTTATCATGATTTTGTAATTTGCAATTTTTGTTCTATTTTGTGTGTGTGTGTATATAGAATAAATTTATTCTTTTGGAACACGTGACTTCAAGACTGACTTCAAAACATCTTCATTTTCACTTGATTCCCCAAGAGGGATCGTCTTTCTCGAGTGACAAACTTCTCAGTCCAGAAATTTAGTGCTTTTTCACATCACCTGTGTGTAGAACTTGGTTCCCAAAGATTCACTAAGGGTAGTCTATGGTCTCATACAAAATCCTTCTTGTAACAGGTTAGATCATAGAAAACCCCTTGGGAACTGCCAACTGACGTGCTGAGACTACTTCTGCCCCAGCTTTCCCTGCCTGGTCTGAGTCAGACATGCTAGCCTGGTCTGAACAATGTCCCCCCAAACTACAGGCTTAACTGAAACAGCTTAAGAAGTGTTCCTATCTCCAACACTCAGATGCCCAACTCCCAATGGGGTCCAAACCCCAAATAAATCTGTTTACCCTATATAAAGCTTATACAGGGTAAACTCATAAATTGTTCACCCTCTATAACACTGATAGCGAGATATGCACAGCTGTTTGCCCCCTCTCCCCCAGGTATTAACACATACTCTGGGTTAATTAATAAGTAAAAAGTGATTTTATTAAATACAAAAAGTAGGATTTAAGTGGTTCCAAGTAGTAACAGACAGAACAAAGTAAATTACCAAACAAAATAAAATAAAACATGTAAATCTATGCCTAATACAGTAAGAAAGTGATTACAGATGAAAACTTACCCTCAGAGATGTTCCAGTAAGCTTCTTTTACAGACTAGTCTCCTTCTACTCTGGGTCCAGCAATCACTCACACCCCCGTGATTCCTGTCCTTTGTTCCAGTTTCTTTCAGGTATCCTTTGGGGTTGAAGAGGCTATCTCTTGAGCCAGCTGAAGACAAAATGGAGGGGTTTCCAGGGGCTTAAATAGACTTCCTCTTGTGGGTGGACACCCCTCCCTCCCCCTGTGTACAATCCCAGATACAAGATGGAGTTTTGGAGTCAGATGGGCAGGTCACATGTCCATGCATGACTAAAGTTCCTTACCAGCCAGGCCACATTCCTGGGAAAGCTCAGATATGGATTGGCATCTCCAAGTTCATTGTTGGCTTAAGTGTTTCTTGACTGGTCACTTACTGAGAATAGTCTTTTCTCAGGAAGCTAACCAACTGCTTCACTGAGGCTACTTAAAATTAAACAAGTAAATAGCCAATATTCATAACTTCTAATACAAAAACGATACATGCATACAAATAGGATGAATATATTCAGTAGATCATAACCTTTACATAGATATGTTACATGACATATGTAGCATAAAACATATTCCAGTTTATGTCATATGTACATTCATAAGCATATTCCCATAAAGCATTATGGGGTGCAATGTCACACTTCTCAAAGGCAAGTTTCTACTGTAATTTTTATTGAACACAGATCTACAGTGCCAGTGTAGATTGATACCCACAAGAATTCAAAAAGCATGAGTTGTACACCTAACATGAAGAATTTAAAAAGAAATAAATAATTTTGAGTTCTTTCTATTTCTCTTTGTTCCTGAGCCTTTAGGGGGCACTTGGGCCAGACTCACAGAAGAATTTAGGCTCCTAACTTCACTGGCAGTTAGGAGCCTAAGTACCTTTTGTGGATCTGGGCCTACTCTCATACTTTTGCCATTCTTTTTTCCCCTAGTAAACCCATACTGCAAATGTTTGTACACTCCTATAACAGTCACTGCTATTTCAGACCTCCCCCACTTGCCTTCATTGGAAATTAACTAAACTTCCTTATTTCTGTAAGCAATTTCCCCATCCTGAAAACACTGAAGCATATGCTATCCCTCTTCTATTACTTCATTTGCTGCACACCTTCATGTAGATTTTTCTATGGAACTGTTTACATTTCTATTCGCACACTTCACTGTTAGAGCCGTTAGGTATGATACCTAGCTCTGCTATGATATGTTTCAGTGATGTTCTTCATACTGACAAGTTTACTGTTTTGTACTGCCAAATCAATAGATATTTTACATGAATTATTCTGTTACTCCTTTGGGGTGGAGGCATAGTGTTGCTGACCTCACCTACTTTGCCTTTCAGTAAGACTGAAGTGCCTTGTCTCTACTATATTTTTACAGTAGTACATATTAGTTACCCTGTGTAACTAACAAATTGTCACCAGCCACACATGAAGTAAGCCATCTCTTTTTCTGGAGGGATACAGGTTGCTCCCCCATTCCCCAGTGAGAAGGCCCCCGATCCCAACTGGCAGAAGGTAAGGGGTACAGAAACATTTCTGTGCTGGGGTTGAGGGTTGGATGTAGTCTTACCAATCCCAAACCATTCAGAAATCATGAGTCAGTCCTCCCGCCCCCCACCAGAAAAAGTGACATTTTAAACACACCGAGTTTGGGGTCTGTTTGTTTCCTGCCCAGCAACAGCAGCCCCAGCTCCCTGCCCCTCCTGAGCCAGGTCACACTCAGCTCCCCAGGGACACATCCTGGAATGCTGCAGCTCCCCTCCCACCCCCACCCCCGATCAATGACCCGGGTTGGGAGATTTCTGACACCTCTGGGCACTGCCAGAGAGCTGGGGAATGAACTATCACAGACAGTTACTGGCTCAGTCAGGGGAGATGGGACCTTGAGAGCTGCTCTGCCTTCCCTTCAGACAGGAGAGAGAGATCTAATCCCCTAGGTGGGGCTGATACCCTGTACTATCACCCCAGGTGTGGCACGGCTCAACCCCAATGGACCAGCATCAGCATCTGGAGAGTGGGACAGGAATATTAGCTCCCAAAGCTCTTTCATGCCTCCGGGACCCTGCAGGGGGCCCAGCGATTCCTGCTCATTCCCTCCGCACCTGTGCCATCCCCTTTGATCTTTCTGGGTCGGGGGCTGGGGGAAGGGGAAGCTGCTGAACAGACACTCGGACCCTTAGCTCTGGATGGGTCAATCTCCAGCTGGCGGGTCTCTGGACACTCGTAGCACTGAACAGGAGAGCTGGATTCTGGCTGGTTTCTGGGGTCTCCTCTGTCCCCTCATCCCAGCCCCATGCAGCCTGGTGAATCCCCCTTGGGTAAAATTTCTGTAGATGGATGGCAACTCTACCCAGGGGGCCCTACTACAGTAACGCCTAGTTCCCTGACATCAGAGAGACAGCCAGAGTGTCAGGGACAGCAGGAGTGGAGGTGCACAGGGGTTTTACTTTGTCAGTACCCCAAAGTGAGGAAAATCGCTTCCCTAACTCCCTGTTGAGTTTGGAATCCCTGTCCCCCTTCCCTGCCAGAGACCCCTGGGGACGTAGACTCAGCAGAGGAGGGAGCAGGCAGGCTGCTTACAAAACCCAGATCTGAACCCTAGAGCATAGGTGGCCCACCTAGCTCTACAGGTGGACAGGTTCCTTGCTTAGCCTGTGAGGAAATGTTCAGTCCCTTTGGTGGACAAGCTTGTTGTGAGTTTGGGGATGCAGCTGTCCTCAGAGAGAAGGTGTGGCAGACAGCAGAGTTTGCTCAAAGGCAATGCTTGGCCCAGAGTAGCTAACTGGGAACCAGGCATTGGTGTGCGCTGAGATTTCTGGAGGAGGGGGTTGCCTGTGTGCTGTTTGCCTCTGTTCCACGGCTGGTGTATTCATGTAAGTAAAGCAAATCTCACTTGGGATTTACCCAGACTCTGGGCACTGATTTCTCCTTCCCTGGGAAGCGACCTTCCAGGTTCAGGCCATCTCTTGTTTAGCAGAGGGGCCACGCTGGCATGGGTAAGATAACATAATGGCAATACAACACTAATGATGTCTTTAGTAGGGCTGTCAATTAATCACAGTTAACTCACATGATTAACTCAAAAAAATTAATTGTGATTAAAAAAATTAATTACATTTAATCACATTGTTAAACAATAGAATACCAACTGAAATTTATTAAATATTTTGGATGTTTTTCTACATTTTAAAATATTTTATTTCAATTTCCAACACATAATACAAAGTGTATAGTGCTCACTTTATGGTATTTTTATTCCAAATATTTGCACTGTAAAAATGATAAAAGAATATTTTTCAATTCACCTCATATAAGTACTGTAGTGCAATCTGTTTATCATTAAAGTGCAACTTACAAATGTAGATTTTTATTACATAACTGCACACAAAAACAAAATATAAAAACTTTAGAGCCTACAAGTCCACTCAGTCCTACTTCTTGTTCAGCCAATCACTAAGACAAACAAGTTTGTTTACATTTACGGGAGATTGTGCTGCCTGCTTCTTATTTACAATGTCACCTGAAAATGAGAACAGGTGTTCACATGACACTGCTAGGTATTTACATGCCAGGTATACTAAACATTCATATGCCCCTTCATGCTTTGGTCACCATTCCAGAGGACATGCTTCCATGCTGATGATGCCTGTTAAAAAAATAATGCATTAACTGAATTTGTGACTGAACTCCTTGGGGGAGAATTGTATGTCTCCTGTTCTGTTTTACCTGCATTCTGCCATATATTTCATGTTATGGCAATCTCAGGTGACGACCCAGCACGTTATTCATTTTAAGAACACTTTCACAGCTGATTTGACAAAATGCAAAGAAGGTACCAATGTGAGATTTCTAAAAGTAGCTACAGCATTCAACCCAAGGTTTAAGAGGCATGAGGTGTAGAGCATGTTTTCAGAAAACTTGAAAGAGTAACAGAACCCAAACCACCAAAATCAATCTTCTTGGTGGCATCTGACTCAGATGATGAAAATGAACATGGGTCAGTCCGCACTGCTTTGGATTGTTCTCAAGCAGAACCCAACATCAGCATGGAAGCATGTCCTCTGGAATGGTGGGCGAAGCATGAAGGACATATGAATCTTTAGTGCATCTGGCACGTAAGTATCTTGCAACACGGGCTACAAAAGTGCCATGCCAATACCTGTTCTCACTTTCAGGTGACAGTGTAAACAAGAAGCAGGCAGCATTATCTCCTGCAAATTTAAACAAACTTGTTTGTCTGAGCAATTGGCTGAGCAAGAAGTAGGACCGAGTCAACTTGTAGGCTTTAAAGTTTTACATTGTTTTATTTTTGAGTGCAGCTTTTTTTGTACATAACTCTACATTTGTAAGTTCCATTTTCATGATAAAGAGATTGAACTACATTATTTGTATTAGGTGAATTGAAAAATACTATTTCTTTTGTTTCTTTTTTACAGCCCTGGTCTACACTAGGAGTTGAGGTCGAATTTAGCAGCATTAAATCGATTTAACCCTGCACCTGTCCACACGATGAAGCTCTTTTTTTTGACTTAAAGGGCTCTTAAAATCGATTTCCTTACTCCACCCCCGACAAGGGGATTAGCGCTGAAATCAGCCTTACTGGGTTGAATTTGGGGTACTGTGGACGCAATTCGATGGTATTGGCCTCCAGGAGCTATCCCAGAGTACTCCATTGTGACCGCTCTGGACAGGACTCTCAACTCAGATGCACTGGCCAGGTAGACAGGAAAAGGCCTGCAAACTTTTGAATTTCAAGTTCCTGTTTGGCCAGTGTGGCAAGCTGCAGGTGACCATGCAGACCTCATCAGCAGAGGTGATCACGATGGAGTCCCAGAATTGCAAAAGAGCTCCAGCATGGACTGAACGGGAAGTACGGGATCTGATCGCTGTATGGGGAGAGGAATCCGTGCTATCAGAACTCCGTTCCAGTTTTCAAAATGCCAAAACCTTTGTCAAAATCTCCCAGGGCATGAAGGACAGAGGCCATAGCAGGGATCCGAAGCAGTGCCGTGTGAAACTTAAGGAGCTGAGGCAAGCCTACCAGAAAACCAGAGAGGTGAATGGCCGCTCCGGGTCCGAGCCCCAAACATGCCACTTCTATGATGAGCTGCATGCCATTTTAGGGGTTCAGCCACCACTACCCCAGCCGTGTTGTTTGACTCCTTCAATGGAGATGGAGGAAACACGGAAGCAGGTTTTGGGGACAAGGAAGGTGATGATGATGAGGAGGAGGTTGTAGATAGCTCACAGCAAGCAAGCAGAGAAACCAGTTTTCCCAACAGCCAGGAACTGTTTCTCACCCTGGACCTGGAGCCAGAACCCCCCGAACCCACCCAAGGGTGCCTCCCGGACCCGCCAGGTGGCGAAGGGACCTCTGGTGAGTGTACCTTTAAAATACTATACATGGTTTAAAAGCAAGCATGTTTAATGATTAATTTGCCCTGGCATTCGTGGCTCTCCTGGATATACTCCCAAAGCCTTTGCAAAAGGTTTCTGGAGAGGGCAGCCTTATTCCATCCACCACGGTAGGACACTTTACCACTCCAGGCCAGTAGCACATACTCAGGAATCATTGTAGAACAAAGCATTGCAGTGTATGTTTGCTGGTGTTCAAACAACATCCGTTCTTTATCTCTCTGTGTTATCCTCAGAAGAGTGATATCATTCATGGTCACCTGGTTGAAATAGGGTGCTTTTCTTAAGGGGACACTCAGAGGTGCCCGTTCCTGCTGGGCTGTTTGCCTGTGGCTGAACAGAAATGTTCCCCACTGTTAGCCACGGGGAAGGGGGAGGAGGGACGGGCTAGCCTCGTGCTAGGGGGAGGCAAAATGCAACCTTGTAACAAAAGCACATGTGCTATGTATGTAATGTTAACAGCAAGGTTTACTGTGAAAGAGTGTACCCATTGTTCTATAAAATGTGTCTTTTTAAATACCACTGTCCCTTTTTTTTTCTCCACCAGCTGCATGTGTTTCAAGGATCACAGAATCTTCTCCTTCGCAGAGGCTAGTGAAGATTAGAAGGCGAAAAAAACACACTCGCGATGAAATGTTCTCTGAGCTCATGCTGTCCTCCCACACTGATAGAGGACAGATGAATGCGCGGAGGCAGACAATGTCAGAGTGCAGGAAAGCACAAAATAACCAGGAGGAGAGGTGGCAGGCTGAAGAGAGTAAGTGGTGGGCTGAAGAGAGGGCTGAAGCTCAAATGTGACAGCAGTGTGATGAGAGGAGGCAGGATTCAATGCTGAGGCTGCTGGAGGATCAAACCAATATGCTCCAGTGTATGGTTGAGCTGCAGGAAAGGCAGCAGGAGCACAAATCACCACCACAGCCCCTGTGTAACAAACCGCCCTCCTCCCCAAGTTCCATAGCCTCCTCACCCAGATGCCCAAGAACCTGGGGGGGGCCCCTCTGGCCACCCAGCCACTCCACCCCAGAGGATTGCCCAAGCAACAGAAGGCTGGCATTCAATAAGTTTTAAAGTTTTAAACTTTTAAAGTGCTGTGTGGCCTTGTCCTTCCCTCCTCCACCACCCTTCCTGGTCCTTCTCTCCTCCACCACCCCTCCTGGGCTACCTTGGTAGTTATCCCCCTATTTGTGTGATGAATTAATAAAGAATGCATGAATGTGAAGCAACAATGACTTATTGCCTCTGCAAGTGGTGATCGAAGGGAGGTGGGGAGGGTGGTTAGCTTACAGGGAAGTAGAGTGAACCCAGGGGCGGGGGGGTTTCATCAAGGAGAAACAAACAGAACTTTCACACCGTAGCCTGTCCAGTCATGAAACTGGTTTTCAAAGCTTCTCTGATGCGCACTGCACCCTCCTGTGCTCTTCTAACCGCCCTGGTGTCTGGCTGTGCGTAACCAGCAGCCACGCGATTTGCCTCAACCTCCCACCCCACCATAAACGTCTCCCCCTTACTCTCACAGATATTGTGGAGCACACAGCAAGCAGTAATAACAGTGGGAATATTGGTTTCGCTGAGGTCTAACCGAGTCAGTAAACTGCGCCAGCGTGCTTTTAAATGTCCAAATGCACATTCTACCACCATTCTGCACTTGCTCAGCCTGTAGTTGAACAGCTCCTGACTACTGTCCAGGCTGCCTGTGTATGGCTTCATGAACCATGGCATTAAGGGGTAGGCTGGGTCCCCAAGGATAACTATAGGCATTTCAACATCCCCAAAGGTTATTTTCTGGTCTGGGAATAGAGTCCCTTCCTGCAGCTTTTGAAACAGACCAGAGTTCCTGAAGTTGCGAGCGTCATGTACCTTTCCCGGCCATCCCACGTTGATGTTGGTGAAATGTCCCTTGTGATCCACCAGTGCTTGCAGCACTATTGAAAAGTACCCCTTGAGGTTTATGTACTCGCCAGCTTGGTGCTCCGGTGCCAAGATAGGGATATGGGTTCCGTCTATGGCCCCACCACAGTTAGGGAATCCCATTGCAGCAAAGCCAGCCACTATGACCTGCATATTTCCCAGGGTCACTACCCTTGATATCAGCAGATCTTTGATTGCGTGGGCTACTTGCATCACAGCAGCCCCAACAGTAGATTCGCTCACTCCAAATTGATTCCCAACTGACCGGTAGCTGTCTGGCATTGCAAGCTTCCACAGGCCTATTGCCACTCGCTTCTCAACTGTGAGGGCTGCTCTCATCTTGGTATTCTTGCGCCTCAGGGCGGGGGAAAGCAAGTCACAAAATTCCATGAAAGTGCCCTTACACATGCAAAAGTTTCGCAACCACTGGGAATCGTCTCAGACTTGCAACACTATGCGGTCCCACCAGTCTGTGCTTGTTTCCCGAGCCCAGAATCAACGTTCCACTGCATGAACCTGCCCCATTAGCACCAGGATGCCCACATTGCCAGGGCCCGTGCTTTGAGAGAAGTCTGTGTCCATGTCCTCATCACTCACGTCACCACGCTGATGTCGGCTACTCGCCCGGTATCGCTTTGCCAGGTTCTGGTGCTGCATGTACTGCTGGATAATGCGTGTGGTGTTTAATGTGCTCCTAATTGCCAAAGTGATCTGAGCGGGCTCCATGCTTGCCGTGGTATGGCGTCTGCACAGAAAAAAGGCGCGATTGTCTGCCGTTGCCCTGACGGAGGGAGGGGCGACTGACGACATGGCTTACAGGGTTGGCTTACAGGAAATTAAAATCAACAAAGGGGATAGCTTTGCGAGAAACTGAATGGCCCCCTCAAGGAGAGAACTCAAAACTGGGTTTAGCAGGCCATTGATTTCACAGAGGGAGGGAGGGAGGAGAAAATGAATACAAAACATATCTGGTCTATTTCTTGTTTTGAGCCACTTCATCTATCTTTATACATCTTGCTGGCAGCAGGTGTGCAGTATGACTTCTAGCCATCGTCAACACTTGGGTGTGCGGCAGAAGACAGTGCAGTTTGACTACTGGCCATCATCTTCTGCTAGCTGCAGATTAAAAGACAGTGCGGGACTGAATCGCCATGAGACGAAACAAGGGAAATGACCTGGCTGCGTCACTCACATGTTTGCCCAGGTGCCCGATTAAAAGAGCACCCAGGACTATGTCAACGATGGCTACCAGTTATACTGCACTGTCTACTGCCAAAAGGCAATAAACTGCTGCTGTGTAGCAATGCAGTACCACATCTGCCAGCACCCAGGAGACATAGGGTGACGGTTACCTGAGCGGGCTCCATGCTTGCTGTGGTATGGCGTCTGCACAGGTAACTCAAGAAAAAAGGCGCAAAATGATTGTCTGCCCTTGCTTTCACAGAGGGAGGGAGGGAACGGGGGCCTGACGATATGTACCCAGAACCTCCCGTGACAATGTTTTAGCCCCATCAGGCACTGGGATTTCTACCCAGAATTCAAATGGGCGGTGGAGACTGCAGGAACTGTGGGATAGCTACCCACCGTGCAACGCTCTGGAAGTCGACGGTTGCCTCAGTACTGTGGACACACTCCGCCGACTACATGCACTTAGAGCATTTGTGTGGGGACACACACAATCAACTGTATAAAACCGCTTTCAACAAAACCGACTTCTATAAATTCGACCTAATTTCGTAGTGTAGACATACCCACAAAACAGTGCAAATACTTGTCATAAAAAATAACAATATAAAGTGAGCACTGTATACTTTGTATTCTGTGCTGTAATTGAAATCAATATATTTGAAAATGTAGAAAACATCCAAAAATATTTAATCATTGTTTAACAGAGCAATTATTTTTTAATCACGTGATTAATTGTGATTAATTTTTTTAATTGCTTGACAGCCCTAGTCTTTAGTTATTATCTGAACAGTGCCCCTGAGTGTGAGAGTTTCCCTGGTGCCTCCCCACGCAGTAAAGTGATACAGTTCCTGTCCCTGAAAGCAGAGACGTTAATTGCAGACCTGCCCCCATGGCGGGTTGACAAAGCAACGGAGTGGGGAGGGCAGTAACAGAGAGTTTCTACAGTTACTCAGCGAGGCATGAAGCAGACGGGGGGATCCTGGGGTGATGGGTCTGTGACGCTCAGCCCAGGGTGATGCAGTGAAAGGAACTGCGAACCACCCTCCCCCTTTATTTCTCCGTCTGCTCCTCTCAGTCTCTCTCCGCTTTCCCTGTATATCCCCTTCCCCCTCTGGCCCGGAGAGCCAGTTACTTCCCGCGAGCTGGACTGGCTCCTGCACGGACGCGCGGAGACGGGGCGTGTTCCAGCCGGAGCAAGCCCCCGACTCAGCAGCTCTGCAGCCCGGGCTGGTGTTGAAGGACACAGGAAGGGGCTGGAGCAACAGAGTAGGCTGCTGCGGAGGGTGCTGCTGGGAGGAAGGAGGCAGCAATCGAGGAGAACAAAGAGCGAAGCTGGCTGCTGCTTGCATTGGGGTTAGAGAGCCGGACTGAGCAGCTGCTACTTCTCCCGAGCTGGGGGAGACCTGCATTGCAATTTCCGAGAGGGGGGCTTTCTCCCCCAGGCTTTCTGCCCCGGGCTCTGCCCACCCCAGCCCAGCCCTGAGCGGGAGACTGCGGGTGAGTGAGCTCGGGGACAGGGGTAACATTGACTCTACTCAAACAGCCCCTCCTGGGAGCAATTGCAAGGAGCGGATCCAGACATGGGCGAGGGAAAACCCCAAGAATGGGGCTGTCCCAGCCAGAGGGAGAGGGGCAGGGGATAAAGGAGAGAGAACCGGGCAGGGGGAGAAATAAGTGGGGAGGGAGCGGCCCAGATCTCTCGCCTGCCCTGACACGTGTATTGCAGCTTCCCTGAGTAGATTCACAGTCCTGTGGGCAAGGTGAGGAGCAGAGAGTGGAACAGCCTGTCTTTGCCTCTCCCGGTTCCCCTGGGCCTATGGCAGGAGAATCCCCCAAAGTGCCTCCTTTGGTTCTGTTCTTTTCTAGCAGTAGGTTCAGAGAAGGTGTCACTGGGAGGGGTTTAAACATATTCAGTTCAGTCCTGGTGGTGGGGCTGTGGCTGTGCTGGGCTGAAGCTTGTTCCCAGTATAGCAGTGTCTGGAGCATCTGTCTGCAGGGAAAGAGCCAGGGGGACTCGTGAGACTTGTGATGTGGAATTAAGCAAAGTCTGTTTGGAAATCTCCCCAGCTGCCCTTTTCGCCCTGACAGGCTGCAGAGGAGCATCCCTGTTTTGTGCCGGCTTGGCTCAGCTTTCCATGGGACAGGGAAGGGGAATGGCTGCAGTGGAGCCAGTTCAGGTAGGGATTATTGGGGAGTTCCTGGAGAGGGGCAGTAAATACACAGAAGGTGGGAGCATCTGGACAGTTTGCTCTCGAGGTGGGAGGGGGTAGGAAATATAGAAGATGGGGGGGGGGGGGGGAAGGACAGTGTGACAGACCTGCTGGAACTAGTTTAACTCGGGCCTAGATTCCAGGAACAGACCCATGGGGGTTGGGGTAGAAAATCCATGATTTGAAGAACAGGAAACAGCTCCCCTGGACAGGGCTGGGAAAACCTACCAGGCTCCCAGTGCTGGAGCGAGAATCTGCCAGCCAGAGGCTGTGATGAGATACTAAGGGGGCACCCACCAGTGCGGCTTAGGGGAGATGACCCATCCCCTCACATGCTGCTGCTGGCAATAGGGAGGGTGTTAGGATTCCTATCCTGGGGCTGAACCTGGACCCTGCCAGGGGCTCCATCTGCTGTGTCAGCTTCTGGCCAACAGGTGTGTGATGAATGTGAAGACCCTGCCCCCTCTGTGTGCTGGGAGGGACAAGGGGCTCTTTCTTTCCCTCCTTTCACTCTGATACCTCCTGGCTTCTCTGAGCAGGGTGGGGGTGGGACTCTGGGGACTGTGCCTCCCAGAGCTTCCATTTTCCTGGCCCTGCTCCCCTGTGACTAGTAGGGCTGTCTCTGGGGCAGCAGGTACTGAGTGGGGGGCTCTTGCTCTTTCAGGGGTCGGTGACATTCGAGGAGGTTGCTGTGTATTTCACCAAGGAGGAGTGGTCTCTGCTGGACCCTGCTCAGAGAGCCCTCTACAGAGACGTCATGCAGGAGAACTATGAGAACGTGACCTCACTGGGTAAGGATTCCTGTCCCCTTGGATATTAGAAGGGGAAATGAAGAGTTAAGGTTCACATCGTCCCCACAATGCAACCTCAACTCCGCCCTGTTTCAGCAACAGCCTGTCATGCCAGTGACACACATGCTAGTGCTCTGCCCTCCCCACTACAGAACACTTTGGGAACAGAGCACATGACAGGGTAGCACAAAGTCTAACATCTTCTCTTTGCTAAGGGAAAACTTGGGTTTATTTCCTTTATAGCAGACAGAAGCTACCTACCCCAGGCCACAGTTAAACATGGAGCCTACTGCACACAAAGCATCTCAGATTAGCAAAACATTACCACGCCTTTTTCCTCCCCATGGGGATTCCTTCTGAGTCATTGCCTTCACTTACTCCTCACTAAGCCCGGAGACCATTAGCATGTTGACAATCCCCATGGTGAGAACACAACTTTGTGTACCTTTGTAGGTTGGGTCAATAACACACAGCACTGAAATGAGGCAGACTTGGTCCCTCAAGGTTCATTTGCACCTCTCTTCACATTACAGTTACAGCTCTGCCAAGCTGCTCCAATTAATTCCTGCATCATTCAGTTAGAGCTAGCACAGGGCACATAGCTGGAATGCATGCAGATTAATGGTGGTATTGCGGTCTGTGGAACACAACGGCAGTCCTTTCTCGTATCTGTTATAAACTCAGAGATTTTATGGACAAAATGGACAATGAGGTCATCTAGTCTGACCTGCAGCATAATACAAGCCATAGAATTACATTCACTTACCAGTTTATTGAGCTGAATACCTTGTGTTTGACTAAATCATCCTCTAGAAAGGCATCATATCATGATTTCAAGAGATGGAGAACCCTTCACGTCCCCTGGTAGTTTGTAAACCTTTGCACCTTTACTCAGCTATTCCCAATGTAGGGATTATTGCCAGCTCCAGGGCTGGGGAGTGGGGGCAGAGTTAAGGATGCATTGCAAGGGTGACGTTTACTTTAACTCTGTTTCCTGGTTTTCAGAGGTTTAGCCACCATCAGGACATGAGGCAGCACTGGGCAATGTTAAATGCTTCATAAAGGAAATTTATGGGCATTTAATGTCTTTGATGTTTTTTAAAATGGACTTTGTTGTCACTATAACTGTGTCTACACCAGAGCTCTTGCTGCCAGAGCTATGTGGGATAGGGATGTGATTTTTCACACCCCTCACTGACATAGCTATGCTGGTAAAGCTTTTAAGTGAAGGCCAGGTCAAAGCTTGCCTGTGGATTATAGAGCACTTGAAAATATTGCTCTCAACTGAGAAATGTTGGTATCAGAGCAAAACTTCCACAAGGAACTTCTGCCCAACACACACTGTCTAGAAGCTGTCACACATAGGACTCAAACACATGGATGTAGCTCAGCATCATTGGGGGAGGGATAGCTCAGTGGTTTGAGCATTGGCCTGCTAAACCCAGGGTTGTGAGTTCAATCCTTGAGGGGGCCATTTAGGGATCTGGGGCAAAAACTGGGGATTGGTCCTGCTTGAGCAGGGGGTTGGACTAGATGACCTCCTGAGGTCCCTTCCAACCCTGATATTCTATGATCAATGGCCACAGCATGTCCCTTGAGCCAGTTGTGTGAGAGCAGATTGCTAGAAACCCTCTGGCTCTGAACAGAGCCTTAGTCTTCCTGCCTGTGTGCATTTCGGTCTCTTTGACTTGTCGGTTTGGCTCATGGTGATCTGAAATTCCAAACGCTACAACTATTAACGCTAACTCAGGAAGTCCTTACAGAGGAGCACTAGCTCTGCTATAATTAAGGTTCAGCATTGCTTTCTGTTTAAAGGCTGACCATTCTCACTGCCCTAAAATCCACACGCTTATTTGGATTGGCTTGAAATGTGCTGCTGTTCGTGGGGGTGCCCAAGGATGGGGTTATTTGATAAAGGGCTCTTGAGATAGACTCCTCCAAAGCAGCTTTTTCCAAAATCAGCTTGCTCTTATAACATTTTCTTGCACACACTTGCGGTTCAGACTAACATGAGGGGGCCCTTCCATACTGTATTGTCAATAAACGCTGGCTTGTTGTGAAGAGCGTCTCTTGCATTGCTGCAGATACCTACTGTTTGCATCACCCACTAAAGAGAGGGGACTCTCTTGAACTCCCTGGAGAGCCATGGTAAGAAAAGGGGGTGCTGCCACCGGGCCCACACTCAGAGAAGTGATGCTGTGGGGCTTGCCCTCCAAAGAACTAAGCTGAGGGTCTAGCACATTAAAGGGGGCAGTCCCAAGAGAGACTGTAGAAAGGCTGCAGCTTCTAATGCCCTGTAAATCCATGGCATCCCTCTCTCTGAATCCCTCCATTGGTTCTCCCATCTCTGTCCCCTCAAACATAAACTGCTTGTCTTCAGTGGCAAGGCCTTTTGCAGCTTGTCTCCATCTGACATATGATTTCTGATTCAGCACTGAGATGCCAGCTCCCACCAGTGATCCTCCAGGGTTGCCAGCCTCCGTCACCTGCTTGTTAAAAGTTCAAACTATCCACTTCTTGCTTTCACTCATGCTGGGAGGAGCTCTCCATACACCTCCAGAAAGCTACCTCACGATCCTCCTTCAGGGTCCAGCTGGTGGCAGGCTGGAGAGAGGAAGGCTTGGGGCAAAGAGCTCTTTTGAGTTGGGAGGTCTGGGGGCAGTGAGGATGCCATGGAGCCATTGCTGTAGGGAATTGGGTGCCATGGAGGGCTGGGAGCAGTGGGAGGAAGTTGGATCAGGAGCTCAAAAAGCTGGGAGGGTTAGGGGTGTGAGTAAAGGGAACGTGGATGCTAGGTGCTCCAGGAAAGGGTGTTCTAGCTGTGGGAGAGAGGGGACACTCTTTTTGGCAGGAGTAAGGACCATTTAGAATGGAGTTTGGGATGGGAAGCGGTTGGGGAGCAGGAGACTTGGGGGAACGGGTACCAAAGAGGGCCATGGGCGATAGGAGGGGAGGAGAGAACACCAGCAGCACATGCTCTTGTCCCTAGGTGTCCGGGACTACAGGTCTTGAATGCTGGTCCATGGGGCTCTTAGCAGCTAGTAAGTTCCGCCTGCCACCCAGGGACCTGCTAGCAGTTGTCAGACTAGAAGCCGAACCCTGACAGAGGACTCCAGCAGACTGGTGGAACGTTGGGGGTCCTGATCCCCTCTTTTATTTAACCGAAGCACAGACACAGGAAATAGTCCCTGCAGCTGGGTTTCCCCAGCTGAGGACTGCTTTCCCAGCGACACCTGCTCCTACTGCCTGACTCTGATGGCTTGGAAACTGACCCTGCTGGCTCTTGACTCCTGGTTTTGCCCTCTGGCCTGTCTCAGCGTCTGACCTCCTGTTATCTGACCTGGTCTGATGCCCAATTCCTGGTCTGACCACTAGCTCAGACTGCCTGCATCCTGGTGATGACACTGTGGGGGGTGGGGGAGAGCTGAGAGCAGTGAAAGGAAGGGGAGTGAGTAGCTGCACCTCTCTCCCCTTCCTGGTCTCTCTGAGTGCCCCCCCACGCTGTCAGGCCTTGCGCCTTTCCTTCTGGAGTGGAATTCTGCTGTTCTCCTGCTCCTAGATCGGGCCCTAGGCTGCAATACCCTGTGTATCAGCCATTTTTTACCCAGCAGGTCAGGCTGAGTGGTGACACCTTTGACAGTCTAGGATCAGTGGTGCACAGTGACAAAACAGCCACCTTAAACACTGCTGTGGTTTGATTTTGCAGGAGGGAAAAAAGTATATGAGAAAAGGATTTTAAAATAACAAATAGGCTTCATGCATGCCTGCCGTCCTAAAGGCTTACCATCCCCTGATGGTCACCTAGGCAGGTCTAACTTCTGCTGACTCCCTAGCGTGGTCCCTGTTTCTGCCTTTTCCCCCCTATCTCCTAATCAGCCGTCCCCTTCTTGGGAACGAGTCCTTTTCTAAACTGCTCCAGTCCTTTTGATCTTCTTGGCTCCAGACCTTGGCCCTGCTCAGCTAACCCAGTTCTGTAAATTGTCTGGAGCCAAGAGGTAGACTATTCCAAGCTAATATTTCAGGCATTGTCACTTACCAATCCTTAAGCGATTAATAAGGGGTGTCTCATCTTGAGCCACTCTTCCTCCCTTCCTGCTTGTTTTCCTTGCAGTGTCCCTATTAAACTAAACCAGCATAGTAATACAATCAATATCCCAATAACCAGGCCAGGGTATTCAGTATTCATCAGTACTAAAGAGCAGCTCCAGCTCTGTCACAGGGGGTGTGGAGAAATAGGACTGAGGCTCTGTCTACCCTGCAGTGTAAGCTCAGGTTCAGACTCTGGCTCGAGCCCAACCCCCATTCCTTCTACACACAGATCTATCTGACTCAGGCCAGTAAGCTCTCAGGACCTGGGCCCTTGGACCTGGCCAGGGCAGTGATTCTGAGCCTGAGTTCCAGAAACTTCATCATTTTGCAGCGTGGAAGCAATTCAAGTCCAGGTCCCCTGACTCATATCCTGAGCATCCAGCAATGCTATCCCACAATCCCATGGGCTAGTGTTCCTTGGCCTTTCTGTCTCAAGACTAGCCAATCAACTCCCAGGAAATGGAAGCACGCCCCTTCAAGTACAACTGCACATCCTATAACCCTGCCATTTTATTCTGACCACTGAACTGCAAACAGCTGTGGCCACCAACAAGAGCCCTTTGCCCAGCATGCTGCTGCATGGCCACAGGACTACAGTCAGATTCTGGTGAATCTCTGGGACAAAGTGAGCAAGACATGGACTTCAGTAAAACCATCAAAAATGACCAATTGTACCAAGAAATAACAAACAACTGGCAGCACTGGGGATTACATGGATTAGTGACCAGTGCAGGGAGCAGATTAAGTGGCTCAAAAGCAACTACTGGAAAGCCAGAGAACTGCATCTCTGGGAACTTCCCAGCCTCCTGTCTCATTTACAATGACTTTGACCAGGTGCTGGGTGCTTGCTGAGCACTGAGACCCAAGAAATTCACGATAGCCTGGTCAGCAAGGATGACAACCTTCTGACGTTCAATTTCATAGAACTCCTGAGGGGAGCCAACAGCCATCAGATCAGGCTAGCAAAGTGATTCTGGTGCTCCGACTGGTCCCTCAGCAGCCAGCTGCAGCATATCCTGGGTCCATACTCAGAGGAGCTGTTTGATGACCCCTTGGAGGCGCATTCTGCTGTGGAACTGACAGCAGAAACTGAAGAGGCCAAAGTAGTCCTGGAGCCTGGTAAGTTTCTGGCTCCACGTCCATTTTTATTAATGTATGAATGAGGGGAATTTCTGGACTATGACCAAATGCAATTTTTATTACAAGCTGCAGGTGTAATGAAGCGGCCTCTGGTGGGACAGAACTGAGAGTTCAGGACAAATTGCTTAGAGCAGGGCAGTTACAGCCCAAAGCTGGAGTTCCTTTACTATTAAGGCAGCCAAACAGAGAGGTCTTTGGTTTTACCCCACTGGCTAACCAGAAGTCATACAAGCAATTCCTTCAGATACTCCAGTCCCCTTGTATCACCACCAGCACCGCTCCTTATGGGGACGAATGGTTATGAAAACCAATACCCCAGTAAAAGAAAAAAGGTTTTCTCTATCCCAAAGGACCACGCCCCAGACCCAGGTCAATCTACAAGTCAGATCTTAGTCACAAATAACGCTGTTGCCAATCCTTTAGAATCTAAAATCTACAGGTTTATTCATAAAAAGAAAGAAATATTGATGAGAGCTAAAATTGGTTAAATGGAATCAATTACATACAGTAATGGCAAAGTTCTTGCTTCAGGCTTGTAGCAGTGATGGAATAAACTGCAGGTTCAAATCAAATCTCTGGAGTACATCCACAGCTTGGATGGGTCATTCAGTCCTTTGTTCAGAGCTTCAGTTTGTAGCAAAGTCCTTCCAGAGGTAAGAAGCAAGATTGAAGACGAAATGGAGATGATGCAGCTGCCTTTTATAGTCCTTTTGCTATGTGGCTTGTGCTTCCTTTGTTCCAAACACAAGCTACCCAGCACATTGCATGGAAAAACCTTAGAGTTCTGTCCATAGGCATGTCCCTGCATGCCTTGCTGAGTCACAAGGGGAATCTGCCCTCTCTTAATGGGTCAGTTGTATAGCTGATGGCCCTTAATGGTCAGTGCTGATGCCAAATTGTCTGGGGTGTCGCCCAGAAGCATAGCACAAGTTTGAAATACAGACGGTATAGAGCCAATACTTATAACTTTAAATACAAAATAGTACTTGCATACAGATAGCATAATCATAACCAGCAAATCATAACTTTCTCATAGACACCTTATTTGACCTTCTTTGTACAAGATTTGGTGCCACTGTACGACCTTGGTTGCAACAATGATCTATACAGTCACAGTTCATGTCAATAACGTCACAGCAGGTATCAGCATATATCTGCTTATGGCAGAATGCATGCCAGTGCCTTGGTGTCTCTGAACCCCCAACACCACGTGGAGTTCAGAATGAGACTGGGAAGAGCAAACAACAGATTAACAAGCATTTAACATTAATTTTTTGCTATATACTTGCACATTCTTACAAAGATGTGCTGGGGTGTTAAAGGTAAGATCCTTATATTGCCTTCCCTTTTAGTACACCACACTGGACAAATTGGCCATGCCACAGCAGAACGAGCCATAGAATCATAGAATATCAGAGTTGGAAGGGACCTCAGGAGGTCGCTAGTGCAACCCCCTGCTCAAAGCAGGACCAATCCCCAACTAAGTCAACCGCATCTGTAAACTGTACTGGGCAAGGGGAAAATGTAGTGTATGGATGACAAATTCACTTTCCAAAATATCAGGGAGTTTGTAGACAGTCCATAAATATGCCAGGGAAAGGGGTGGGCGTGGCTGTGCAGTTCTGTGAGAATTCGTATTACTGTGTGTGTTTGTATGTAGTCCAGAGGTAGATGTACTCAGAGCAGGGTGTATCATAATCCATAGGAAGGCAGTAATCCATGCGGACACTAACCCAGCCTCCTGTTGACTCCCTCATGAATTTTGACCTAATCCCAGGTGCTGAGGATTGCAAGCTTTTCCCATAGGAGGAACTCCAGATAAGTAGTCACATTTCAGGGAAGGGTGTATTTCCCAGGCCTTCCTCTATAGAACACCAGCCAACTCCACTCATAGATGTGTTGCCAAGTCACCATAAGCTTGAAAATCTCTGTGGCAGACACTGCTGGCTTGTCACCGGTACCTTGGAACAGAATGTCCTTTTGCCATTCAGGAACCTCCAGGATTTTGATGTCCTCCAGAATGTGGAATGCCTGAAAGACTAAGAAAGTTTAGGTAGTAAACCACAGCAACCCCCCCCCAACTTCCTTGTGACATACTGGGGTACAATCCAGACCAATGGGGGTCTGAGTTACCCCTGCCCTGTAACCTGGGGTGCCTTGCAGTGCCTTGCCACTGTAGCCTCCAACCTGGACTGCTCACAAACAGCCACCAGCATGCAGGTCACTCATGTGTTTGTGGAACTGCAGCCTGCCAGTCATACCCGAGCTCTCACCAGCCATGATTGTACTGCAGGGTGACTCCATCACACTCCCAGTCCCGGATTTCCCCCCAGAAATGTATGTCCTGTACAGCTCAGCCCTCTCCAGGGAAGTCCAATTATATTATATTATATCCATTATTCCTTCAAAGGAATAAATACACAACAGTTTATTACCTTAAATAGAGTTATCCAGACACTAACTTAAACACACTGGATTAAATAAAACAATAACACAAGTTTATTAACTACAAAGAGAGAACTTTTAAGTGAGCATAAGTAATGAGGCTAAAAAGTCAGAAATGGTTACAAGAAAAATAAAGATAGGCACTAGAAAGTGTTTTAACTTATCAAACTATATTAGATTGGAGCAAAGTTTCTCACCGCATGCTTCCAGCAGTGTTACTGACCAACTCTTCAGGTCAGGATCCCTCCCCCAGATTCCAACATCTGTTTTCTTTGTCTTCTCAGGTGCAGAGAACTAGAACGTCTGAGAATATACTGAATCTGAGTTTTACAAAGTATCGGGTTTTTGGCCTTGACATTCCACAGGCTCTTTTTTCTGGAGGTGCACTGAACCTTTTCTGAGACAATAATGAACCATTTGATGTCTCTTCTCATGCCTGTCCACCTTTGCAGCTGAACCCCAGTCCAGTAGAAGCCTGGGATAGAATCATAGGCTCAGAAGATTAGGGTTGGAAAAGACCTCAGGAGGTCATCTAGTCCAATCCCTTGCTCAAAGGAGGACCAACCCCAACTAAATCATCCCAGCCAGGGCTTTGTCAAGCCAGGCCTTAAAAACCTCTAAGAATAGAGATTCCCCCACCTCCGTAGGTAACCAATTCCAGTGCTTCACACCCTCCTAGTGAAATCGTTTTTCCTAATATTCAGCCTAAACCTCCCCCACTGCAACTTGAGACCACTGCTCCTTCTTCTGACATCTGCCACCACTGAGAACAGTCGAGCTCCATCCTCTTTGGAACCCCCCTTCAGGTATTCAGACTGCTATCAAATCCCACCTCACTCTGCTCTTCTGCAGACTAAACAAGCCCAGTTCTCTCAGCCTCTTCTCATAAGTCATGTGCCCCAGTCCCCTAATCATTTTCCTCTGCTGGACTCTCTTCAATTTGTCCACATCCCTTCTGAAGTGGGGGGCCCAAAACTGGACACAAGACTCCAGATGTGGCCTCTCCAATGCCAAATAGAGGGGAATAATCACGTTCCTTGATCTGCTGCAATGCTCCTACTAATGCAGCCCAATCTGCTGTTAGCCTTCTTGGCAACAAGGGCTCCATGTCAAAGTGTCCCAGAGCAGTCACGGAGAAACCATGTCTGTGATGAGCTTATGATGGACATCCTGGACAGGGCCAACAAGGAGGAACAGTACCAAAGGGGAAAGGATTTGTGGCAAGCAGAAAGGCAAAAAGCAGGCTGCTGAACATGAGAAGAAGTGCAGCATGCAAGGAGAGACTTGCACTGCAGTCTCTGGAGTGGGAACGTCCCTTGAAGGAGGAAGATAGACGTGTTAGAGAGGCTGCTTGAGGTCATGGCTGGGAGAGTTCAGGCTCCTGCTCCACCTGCACCGTGTCCTGAATCCCCTCCATGGTACCATGTCCGCAGACCAGGAACTCATGGGACTGCACCAGGGTTGGGTGGCCAATGGTCACCCTGATGCATGTGACCTGATGCTGGAGGGTTGGGGCTAGTTGCTCACAAAGCTCCAGCAAAGTAGCTTTCTTCATGCAAAAGTGCTGAACCCACTGCTGGTCCTTGCGGGTCCGCATGATGATGTGATCCCACCAGTCTGTGCATGTGGCCCTGTTCCAGAAGCACCTGTCTGCATAGGGAGCACCAGTGGCTATCACCAAGAGTGGTGAGCAGTGTCAGCTAGTTCCAGGCTGCCATGTCTGTGTCATCGTCATCCTGTGACAGGTGCCTTCAGTAGATCAGAAAATGCCAGTGAAATGTTCACCAGTGTCTCATGCATACTCTGCCTACTTCCTGACACAGGAGTGAAAGCACATGCAGGACAAGTTCTTCAGATGGTGATTTGTCCATGCTGCTGGCTCCAGTTGTCAAGAGCATGCAGACTCAGGAGATGGCTCAGCTGGGTGTCCTGGTGACCTGCAAAAACTTCTGTAAAGTGCCACAGGGTGGACTGTTAAGTCCCCTCAGTGCGCCACGAACAAAGGGCTAGAGTGGCGACAGCTGTGGAGATCACCGGGAAATCTGGGTTATGCTGGTTTGACTTGGGTCTGTGTAATGCAATGTGGATACGTGAGTGCAGTGTGGGTACATGAAATCCATGTCCAGACATTCTAAACCTAGGGTCAATATAAAGTGTGGGCTTCCAAACCCAGGTTTACAAACAATGAGGCTGCAGACGTGAGTCCACAGATCTGGGCTTACATTGCAGTATGTTCATATGCTAAGAGACGTGGGGAGGGCAGGGTCAGTAGGAGGTAGGGGAGGGGAGGTTTTGCGGATCTTGATCTGCAGAGAGTCCCAGCCCATTAACACATCATCCCCGCCGAGGCCCTGTTGATTTGGAACCTGCACTGCACTCTGATTATAGTCCACTTTCACTTTTTCCAATATTATTTTCACTTTGCTTCTCTCTCCACCGCTCGGTGCCTACACCAACGCCCACCCTTCCCTACCCCCTGCAACCCCAGCCACCTTTCATTAGTACTTATGTCCCTCCTAGCCACAAGATAACTAGTCCCCTGGCACAAATGGGCACTTTCTTGGTGATGTCACAGGTTGGCAGTGAAACTTCTGGGAAATCAGAGAATCTTACTCCCCTCCTCCCCATCTGCATCAGCCACAGTCTCACTTCCTTGCAGGGTTCTTGGATCATTTAGTCACTCCTTCCCGAGGTCACGTGGTCTTATGCTTATTATTCACAATCTCCTTTTCCAGTGGAATGAGCATCCTGAGATGTAGCATCTAATTCCCCAGCCTTCTTCACATGAGCCTTTTCATATACCCTGAGCTGCTGCATTTGGTGGCATTCCCCACTCCATCCTATTCCATATTACACTGAACCCCGCCAGTCCATTCTTACTGGTCCCAGCTTCCCTATGACCTTTCGTTGTCTTTGGGCCTCTCTCTGTTAGCAAGAAGCAGTTCCAGGGTGACTTCCCCTCTTACTAGACTCTTCGCATTCTGGAACATGGAGTTATCGTCTCTGCATTTTAGGAGTCCCCTTGTCCATGAGTGTCTGGCTTTGTGTGTTCCCAGCAGATTTGGAGCTAGCTAAATGCCTCATAAACAGAGTCACCTGCACCTTTGAGAATCGGTGGAACTCACCCTGACATCTTAACTGCTTTAAAATGGGCAGGTGTTAAAATAACAGAACTTTTTTTGCAACAGAGGTTCCATGACTTAAGCTGATCTCCCTGGTTTTCTTTCCCCCCAAGCAGGGTTTCCAGTTTCCAAACCTGATGTGATCTCCCAGCTGGAACGAAGGGATGAGCCATGGGTCTCAGATCTCCACGGCTCTGAAGAAAGAGAGATCCCAAGAGGTGCCTGCACAGGTGAGGAATCATGAAACCAACTCAAAAAGTATCAGCACCTAAAAGAAACCATTGGGATTCTGTACAAAGACCTTGTGACCTCTCCAACTTCAGGATTGTCCCCATCAGGTGCTGTGTCCTTAGGGCAGATATCACTCATGGCTCCCTTGCTATCCTGACTGACTCCTGGCAGAAGCTCCCTCCCTAACCTCCCTTCCCTTGTTTGGATGAGATGCAGAGGTAGATTTGATCCCCTCCTTTCTCCCTTATGAGGCAGAGTTTGGGGAAATACAAGTCCTGATTTTTTTCCTGTCTCCTCAGCACTTACTTTGTTTTGTGCTCCCCTTTTCCATCCCTGTTTCTGAGGTTTCTCTCTCTGTCCCGGCAGGTGAGGGGATGGTGAATGAGAATGAGGAACCGAATCCTCAGCCAGAAGAGGCTGAGCAAGTGGAACTTCATGGGGCATTAGTGCAAAGATCCCAGTTGATTGTGTCCAGGAGCCATGAGCAGGGAAAAGCCTGTAAGAGTCAGCACAGACCAGAGAGGCAGCAGGGAACCCAGCCAGGGAGAGAAATGGGTAACTCCATTAATTATCGGGGAGTTTACAAAGACTGCAAGGAAACCAGAGCCCAGAAGAGAATCTCCCTGGGAGACAGAAACAACACATGCACTGAGTGTGGGAAAAGTTTCAGTAGCCACTCACACCTTACAAAACATGAGAGAATCCACACAGGAGCCAGGCCCTATGAATGCTGTGAGTGTGGGAAAAGCTTCACTCTGAGCTCTCACCTTATTATACATCAGCGAATCCACACAGGAGACAGGCCCTATAAATGCTGTGAGTGTGGAAGAAGCTTCACTGACAGCTCAACCCTTATAAGACATGAGAGGGTCCACACAGGAGAGAGACCCTATGAATGCTGTGAGTGCGGGAAAAGCTTCACTCAGAGCTCAGCCCTTGTCACACATCAGAGAATCCACACAGGAGAAAGACCCTATGAATGCCATAAGTGTGGGAAAAGCTTCAGTCGGAGCTCAACTCTTATTACACATCAGAGTATCCACACAGGCGAGAGACCCTATGAATGCTTTGCGTGTGGGAAAAGCTTCAGTCAAAGCTCATCACTTAGTACACATCAGAGAATCCACACAGGAGAAAGACCTTATGAATGCTGTGAGTGCAGGAAAAGCTTCAGTTACCGCTCAGACCTCGTTATGCATCAGAGAATCCACACAGGAGAGAGACCCTATAAATGCTGTGAGTGCAGGAAAACCTTCTCTCGACGCTCACACCTTATTACACACCAGAGAATCCACACAGGAGAGCGACCCTATGAATGCTGTGAATGCGGGAAAAACTTCCGTCAGCTCTCAGCCCTTATTAGACATCAGAGAATTCACACAGGTGAGAGACCCTATGAATGCTGTGAGTGCGGGAAAAACTTCTGTCAAAGCTCAGCCCTTACTGCACATCAGAGAATCCATACAGGCAAGAGACCCTAGAGATGTTCTTAGTGTTGGAAAAACTTCCATTAGAGCTCAGCCTTTATTTATCATCAGAGAATCCACAAAGAAGACAAACACCATTAAAACCTTGTCCAGGGCTGACCAAAAAATATTTTCTTTAATACTTTTACTAATTACCACATAGTGAACTTTAAGGCTGCTTGAACCATTTGTGTCACCATGGTCCACCAAGCAAGCGATTTGCTTTTGCTTTTTAAAGCTCACCATTCTTTGGGGGTGAATCTCTTTGATCTTTCTATCAACTCATTTGAATTATGAATCATGGGAGTGTATGTGTCCCTCCTACCAGGAATCCCCATCAGCCCCAGATTGGGTAGCAAAGGTTGAATTTTAATGAAGCCATACATGGGGGGGGGGGGGATCATACCCTATGACTGCAGAATTGCTAATATAGAACCTATTTTTAAGAAAGAGAAAAAAGTGATCCAGGAAACTAGAGGCCTGTTAATTTGGCCTCAAATACATGCAAGGTCTTGGAATGAATTTTGAAAGAGAAAGGAGTAAAGCACAAAGAGATAAATGGTAATTGGGATAAAATATATCATGGTTTCATAAGATGGTAGATCATGCCAGATCTATCTGATAGCTGTTTTTTTAGACAAAGGAAATACAATAGATCTAATCTACCTGGATTTTGATAAGGCATTTGATACAGTTCCATATGGGGAATTATTAGTTAAATTGGAGAAGATGCAGATTAACACAAGAATTGAGAGGTAGGTAAGGAACTGGTTAAAGGAGAGACTACAGTGGGTCATACTGAAAGGTGACCTGTCAGGGTGGAGGGAGGTTACTAGTGGCGTTCCTCAGGGATCAGTTTTGGGACCAATCTTATCAATATTTCTTTTACTGACCTTGGTGCACAAGGTGGGAGTGTGCTAATAAAATTTGTGGATGACGCAAAGCTGGGAGGTATTGCCAATACTGAGGACCCAAATATAATACACGAAGGTCTGGACGACTTTGAAAACTGAAGAAAGAGAAATGGGAAGAAATTTAATAGTGCAAAGTGCAAGGCAGGCACTTGGGGACTAAACAACAAAAATTTTTGCCATAAACTGGGGACTTATCAGTTGGGAGCAACAGAGGAAGAGAAAGACCTGGGTGTATTGGTTGATCACAGGATGACTATAAGTGGACAATGTGATGTGGCCATAGAAAAAGGCTAATGCAATCCTAGGATGCATCAGGTGAGATATTTTCAGTGTAGACAGAGAAGTGTTAGTACTATTACACAAGGCACTGTTGAATCCTCATCTGGAATACTGTGTGCAATTCTGGTCTCCCATGTTTAAGAAAGATGAGTCCAAACTTGAACAGGTACAGAGAAGGGCTACTAGGATGATCCGAGAAATGGAAAACCTATCTTATGAGAGAAGACTCAAGGAGCTTGGATTGTTTAGCCTAACCAAATGAAGGCTGAGGGAGATATGATTGCTCTCTATAAATACATCAGAGGCATAAATACTGGGGAGGGAGAGGAGTTACTTAAGTGCCAATGTTGAAACAAGAACAAAAGGATATAAACTGGCCATCAACAGGTTTAGGCTTGAGATGAGACGAAGGTTTCTAACAATCAGAGGAGTGAAGTTCTGGAACAGCCTTACAAGGGGAGCAGTGGGGGAATAAAACCTAACTGGCTTCAAGATTGAGCTTGATAAGTTTATTGAGGAACTGCCTACAATGCCAGGTGCCCATCTGCAACTGCTAGTAGCAAATATCCCCAATGACCAGAGATGGGACACTAGATGGAGAGGGCTCTGAGTTGACCACAGAAAATTCTTCCCTGAGTGGCTGGTGGGTCTTGTCAACATGCTCGGGGTCCAACTGATTGCCATATTTGCGGTTGGAAAGGAATTTTTCCCCAGGTTAGATTTGCCTTCCTTTGCAGCAGGGTCACTTGCAGGTTTAAATTAGAATAACTGGTGGATTCTCTATAAGTTAAAGTCTTTAAATCATGATTTGAGGACTTCAGTAACTCAGCCAAAGGTTAGGGGTCTATTACAGGAGTGGGTGAGCGAGGTTCTGTGGCCTGCAATGTGCACGAGGTCAAACTAGATGATTAATAGTCCTTGCTAGCCTTCAAGTCTATGAGCTACAGTGCGGGATAATCTACCTGTTATTCTCATGTAAAACACAGCTATTCTTGCAGTAACGGCATAACCATGGCCACTATACACAGGCCATCTAGCACATTTCCTCATGACCTGAACTAAGCTCCATCCCTTCTCCTAGTCTAAACAATCCTGGAGCATCACATTTATACTGTTCCCCAACTGCAGTGTGTCACCAAGTTGTCCACCCCCACCCCATGTCTCATTCTCAGTTGTTTTCACGTTGCCCTGGAGTGGGCTGAACAGTTATTTTTGTACCATTTTTCTCATTTAAAATGTATTTAAATATAATAAAGAACAGGATCGGGGCAGCCTCTGTGACACTACAAGGAGATGGGAGGAGTTGGAGGGATTCCCTTCTCCCCCATGTCCTCAGCATTGTTACCTTCTGTCTGAGCCATGTAGAGTTTTATCTTCTTCATATTCTATCCCTCCACCTTGCAAAGTGTCATGTGGTGCTGTGTTCTTAGCTCTCTGTGCTTCGGAATCATGGTTTGATTCCTTTGATCTTAAATTAGACTCATTCGGGCAGGAGATGAAAGTGTCACAGACTGGAAGGGGAATGCAAATTGATCCGAAACACAGTGGGGTCATTCTGAGTTTAAATCGCCATTTCTATCTATTGACAAAACCACTTCTGTGCTTTTTCCATTCCATTGGGATGGTTTGCAGATGGGAAGGTTGCCTGTTTTCCCATTATGATGATGTTAAAACTTTTGTAAATAACAAGACAATAATAGAGGAAGCTCTGAGTGAAGCAGTTTTGAATGGCTCAGAGGAGAACACAATCGGAGAACCTGTTGTCCTGATTCTGCGTCATATGCAACCTGCTCTGGAATGTCACTTAATATGAAATGGAAAGTGTGTTATTCCTCTCTGTGTTGTGGGTTTTTCTTTCTTTTCTGAAGGCCATTTTGTCACATGACTGGATATTAGTTTTATTTGATAGACTGTAGCTCAGATTTATTGGGCACTTTGAGACAAATGACTATTTACTAAAATAGTAATGTCTCATGTTGTTTTTGCTTTTTCCCCATCACTTCATGTTGACATGGAGGACGTTCAAATTTAGTTCATTCAACTGGAGAGAATACTCCAAGCTCTTGGACATGCTACCAATGAAGTCTATATTCTGAAATGGTGAACAGCAGCACATCCCAATTTGTACAACTAACTGAAGTAACAGCATATGATCACACTGTTGTTAAATTTTTTCGGTCAATGTGGTCTCAGATGACCAAAGGAGAGAATTCCACCTAAGTGACTTGGAACTAGGCAAAATGGCCTTGTATCTGGGGCCCTAAGAACATCATAATGGCCACATTGGGTCAGTCCAATAGTCCATCTAGCCTAGCAATCTAGCCCAGTATCCTGTCTTCTGAGAGTGGTCAATGCCTGGTGCTTCACAGGGAATGACCAGAACAGGGCAATCATCAAGAGATCTAGTCCCAGCATCTGGCAGTCAGAGGTCTAGGGATAACCAGAGCATGGAGTAGCATCTCTGACCATCTTGGCTAATAGCAGCAGTAGCTGCAGTCCAGGCCCTACAGGCATTTACACCTCACTATATCACTTAGATAATCCTATGATTTGGGAAATACTGTGACTATCTATGCAGCTATGGAGGAAACTGAAATGGAATTTACTGAACTCATGTTTTGTAGATGCTGCAAATGTGTATAAAATGAAATCAGTGCTGAATGTGGGACAGCAGCAGACTATCTATTTCTGAAGATATCCCACCTCTGGGGGCTTACAGGGATTCAGATCCAGGCCTGTTTCTAATCCCTCATTTAGATCAATGCCACCACATTAAAGAAACAAATTTGGCATGTTTGGGGAATGTTTCTCACTATGATGATTGAAAACATATGTGGTTTAGTAAAGAATTTTACTTCAGTGAAGTGTAAATTTATCCTGACCAAGGCCAAAGCTTTGGCAACAACTACAGTATTAGTACTGGGAATGCAGCGGTTGGTTCTCACCCAAGATAAGGACACTATGGTGATGTACGGCCCAGATAAAACTGTTTTTGGAACCCCGTTCCCTAGTTCAATGGCATTTATTGTGGTCCCAAAAGATGCCATGGTTACACTGAAAACTATTGTCCTTTATCATTTGGATCCAAAGTGTCATGAGGAAAAGAGAGAAGCAATCGGTGCCCTCTGAGGACATTCCTCCCCATGAATCCCAATCTGGCTCCCTTGTGGAACAAGCAGGACAATCGTGCTGTAGAAGTAATGGCTCCATGTTCGAATGTTGAGTCCTGATTCTATGCTTTTGTCTCAGTTTTGCAGTGGACTTACAGCACTAGTTTTGCATCACTTCTCCTCCACTTCCTGCTACTTTGAAAGATTAAAAAGTCTGAAACAGGGATGGGTAACCTTTGGCCCACGACCTGCCAGGGTAAGCCCCATGGCGGGCCAGGCCTATTCGGTTACCTGCCGTGTCCACAGGTTCAGCTGATCACAGCTCCCACTGGCCGCAGCATCCCTCAGCCCACGCTGCTTCCCGCAGCCCCCATTGGTCTGGAGCGGCAAACCGCGGCCAGTGGGAGCTGCGATCGGCCGAACCTGCAGACGCGGCAAGTAAACAAACTGGCCCGGCCCACCGGGGCTTACCCTGACAGGCCGTGTGCCAAAGGTTGCCGATCCCTGGTCTAAAAATAGACTAGGGTGACTTTTTCTCATGATGCAAACCTTCCCACTGAGCGTGAGACCCCCTTCCACCAACACATGTGGCTGAACAGTCAGAGACCAATAAACTCACAGTAGTGGAAGGCACCTATGTTGTTTTACACCAGGGCTCATTTGGTGGAAATAAGGATTAAAAGAAAGACAACATATATGATAAGATTTTGTGATTTTTGAAAATGTTATTGTTACCAGTGAAAAACAGGAAGTTAATTATTGGTTAAAGACTAAGAGACTAATTACCCAAATTATATTGGTAAACTGAAAGTTATATTTTCTTTTTGATAGTGACTATTAGTTGTGGGTAAAAGCTGAGATTACTCAATTCTGAGAGCTGTTCCTGGGCCCTGGTCTGAAATCATAGCCAAATCTATGTGAACATATAAAGCTCCCTTGTGAAAGCTGGATACAAGATGCTTCTGTCTAGACCTTTTAACCATGTTTGAGGAGTTGACCAAAGAGCAAGTTGGAACAAAAGGTTAATTTCTAAAATGGAGACAATTTTGATGGAAGAAGAGGGATTTGGACAAAAATTGATCTGGCTGAGTGGTTCTCTCTGTAGGAAAGGCCAGGGACTGTACATCTTCAGTTTATGTAGTTCATAAATATATTTTTTGTAAATGACTGTGTAGCTGGCATTTAGATCTAAACACTAGTTAAGATACATCATATTTCTGTTATAGGTAGGTGCTCTCTTGGAGGAATTGTGGGGAAAGGGTTAAAAAGAATTGTAGTTGTGTCAAAACATGAGATGGTTTTGGGAGGAAATTATTAAATCCATTCATTTTATAACAAAATGCAGATCCCCTGATCTGCTTACTTAATGCTCCAGTAAAGGATCCCCGTTTTAAACAAGACAGCAGATTATTTCATGTTTTTTATTGCTAGCAGCTAGGTTCCATATTGAGCAGGATTAGAAAAAATTTGATTCCCTCCGCCTGTGGAATTGGGCGTATAAAAATATGGATTATTATTGTCATGGAAAATGTTCACATCAACTAAAGCAGTGCCAAAAACCAATAGGTATGTAGAAATCTGGTCACCAATTCTATCGGCCTCAGAGCAGGACAACTCCCCCCACCAGAAGCCAGACTCTTTAGCCATGTTCTTGGAATATTAGCCTGACCTTGAATATGTGTCATACAATGTAGAATGTTAACATTTTGTTGTAACTTTGCCAGAATAAAAAGTTTTTAAAAAATGAATAAAATAGCTATCGAGTCATGTCATTTTCAATATACAACATGGGCCAGACTCTGAGTGGTGACTGGCCAGTTGACCTCAGAGACTAGTCAACTCCCTCTAACTTAACCCTTTGGTTTTCACAAGGGAGCAGCTGATCTTGGCTCCAGGTGCATACGGGGGTGGGGGGGAGAGGTGCTCAGAGCATTGTAAGGGAAAATGAGCTCCCTGCACCTAGGCTTTCAGGAGTAGGGACTGGTGGGGCAGTGTGGCTGAGTAAGGAGGGGGTGGTGCCTCTGAATAGAGGTGGTGGGGGGCTTGGACTGCAGTCACTGGTGTGGCCAAGCCCAGCTAGGCCCCCATCTGGCATGCCCTGGGGGTTGCACCTGGTGAGGCCCAGCTGACCCTGTGGGGCTGGTTCAAAGGCTTGTAAATGGAGATGAAGAGCTTGTGCATTTCAGCCACTGTGCTGTTGACAGAGCAAACTTGGGGTATGTAGTGGAAGCAGTACTGGTGTAGGAACTGTGACCAGTATGGGACTCTTACTGGAACCAGTACTGGGGTATGTACTGGGACCAGTATGAGGGGGTCTTAATGGAACCAGTACTAGGGTATGTGCTGAAACCAATATGCAGATGTGTCTGTGACCTGTACTAGATTTTGCACTTGTGATTATATCTGCAGTCACTAGCCTTGGCCTGCCTTTGTTCCTAGAGGCTCCACATTTGAGAAAAGCACCAGAGGTAAGTGTCATGGTGCTGAGCTTGAACCTGCAGCAAGAGGAGCTGAACCCATGGTCATTAAATACAAACCTACCAAATTCAATTTAAACAACAAAAAAGGCTACAAGAGAAAAGCAGCATGTCCTTGGGCCAGGGAAGGAGGCACCAACCCCTGTAGCTGAAGACGCTGTTGCAGATGTCAGCTGCCACCATTTTGCAATGGAACAAAGGACAGATCCCCTGCTAGCGCACATAAGAGGGTGTGTCCTAGAACAGGGGTGAGGTCTCATCCTATTTCTTCCTGAGGCTCTCCTAACATAGTAGAAACACTCCAGGGCCTGGCAAGGCGGGGGGGCAGGCCTCAGCACACCTGGCTTCAACCCTGCCTAGGGTGGGGCTCCCTGCAGTTCTGCTCCCAGTTTCAGCCACATGGCCCTTCTGAAACCAGCTCATCCCTCCTCCCAGGGGGGGCTGCAGACCTCTGGTTGAAAACTGCTGTCCTAGAGGGGGGCCCCAGGAAGGGGAAATGGGGAAGGGTTTTTTTTTGTTTGTTTGTTTGTTTTTTAAGACAATGGGCGATTGTATAGGAAAAAACCAAAAGCCCTGGGCAGCCCTATAAGCAGTTGGGTGTACCGACCCAGCAACATGGGAAATTAATAGCGTTAGCATGATTTTCCTTTTGCTGGTCACTTGTGCCAATCTGACACATCTCTGGAAAGCATTTATATCTGCAGTGTATTAACACCAGGTGAAAGGGCAGAGGTGTTTGTGCTGCAAAAATGGTTTTCTAACAAACTGGGGAAGACACACTTGCTGACTCATAAAATCATTAAGAACATAAGAATGGCCATACTGGGTCAGACCAAAGGTCCATCCAGCCCAGTATCCTGTCTACTGACAGTGGCCAATGCCAGGTGCCCCAGAGGGACTGAACCTAACAGGTAATGATCAAGTGATCTCTCTCCTGCCATCCATCTCCACCCTCTGACAAACAGAGGCTACGGATACCATTCCTTACCCATCCTGGTTAATAGCCATTAATGGACTTAAACTCCATGAATTTATCCAGTTCTCTTTTAAACCCTGTTATAGTCCTAGCCTTCACAACCTCCTCAGGCAAGGAGCTCCACAGGTTGACTGTGCGCTGTGTGAAGAACTTCCTTTTATTTGTTTTAAACCTGCCGTCCATGAATTTCATTTGGTGGCCCCTAGTTCTTATATTATGGGAACAAATAAATAACTTTTCCTTATTCACTTTCTCCACACCACTCATGATTTTATATACCTCTATCATATTCCCGCCCCCCTTTTTCCAAGCTGAAAAGTCCTAGCCTTTTTAATCTCTCCTCATATGGGACCCGTTCCAAACCCCTTATCATTTTAGTTGCCCTTCTCTGAACCTTTTCTAATGCCAGTTTATCTTTTTTGAGATGAGACCACATCTGTACGCAGTATTCAAGATGTGGGCGTACCATGGATTTATATAAGGACAATAAGATAGTCTCCGTCTTATTCTCTATCCCTTTTTTAATGATTCCTAACATCCTGTTTGCTTTTTTGACTGCCGCTGCACACTGTGTGGACGTCTTCAGAGAACTATCCACGATGACTCCTGTCAAGATTCCTTCCCCACTCTGAACTCTAGGGTACAGATGTGGGGAGCTGCATGAAAGATCCCCTAAGCTTATTCTTACCAGCTTAGGTTAAAAACTTCATCAAGGTACAAACTTTGCCTTGTCCTTGAACCCTATGCTGCCACCACCAAGCGTTTTAAACAAAGAACAGGGAAAGAGCCCACTTGGAGACGTCTCCCCCCAAAAAATATCCCCCCCAAGCCCTACACCCCCTTTCCTGGGGAAGGCTTGATAAAAATCCTCACCAATTTGTACAGGTGAACACAGACCCAAACCCTTGGATCTCAAGAACAATGGAAAAGCAATCGGGTTCTTAAAAGAGGACTTTTAATTAAAGAAAAAGTAAAAGAATCACCTCTGTAAAAATCAGGATGGTAAATACCTTACAGGGTAATCAGATTCAAAACATAGAGAATCCCTCTAGGCAAAACCTTAAGTTACAAAAAGGCACAAAAATAGGAATATACATTCCATTCAGCTATTTTACCAGCCATTAAACAAAAGAAATCTAACGCATTTCTAGCTAGATTACTTACTAACTTTTTACGGGAGTTCCAAGCTGCATTCTTGATCTGTTCCCGGCAAAAGCATCACACAGACAGACAGACCCTTTGTTCCCCCCGCCTCCAGCTTTGAAAGTATATTGTCTCCTCATTGGTCATTTTGGTCAGATGCCAGCAAGGTTATCTTGGCTTCTTAACCCTTTACAGGTGAAAGAGTTTTGCCTCTGACCAGGAGGGATTTTATAGCACTGTGGACAGAAAGGTGGTTACCCTTCCCTTTATATTTATGACAACTCCCAAGATCTTTCTCCTGATTAGTTGTAGCTAAATTAGCCCCCATCATATTGTATGTATAGTTGGGGTTATTTTTTCCAATGTGCATTACTTTACATTTATCCACATTAAAATTCATTTGCCATTTTGTTGCCCAATCACTTAGTTTTGCGAGATCTTTTTGAAGTTCTTCACAGTCTGCTTTGGTCTTAACTATCTTGAGCAGTTTAGTATCATCTGCAACTTTGCCACATCACTGTTTACCCCTTTCTCCAGATCATTTATTAATAAGTTGAATAGGATTGGTCCTAGGACTGACCCTTGGGGATCACCACTAGTTACCCCTCTCCATTCTGAAAATTTACCATTTATTCCTACCCTTTGTTCCCTGTCTTTTAACCATTTCTCAATCCATTAAAGGATCTTCCCTCTTATCCCATGACAGCTTAATTTACATAAGAGCCTTTGGTGAGGGACTTTGTTAAAAGCTTTCTGGAAATCTAAGTACACTATGTCCACTGTATCCCCCTTGTCCACATGTTTGTTGACCCCTTCAAAGAACTCTAATAGATTAGTAAGACATGATTTCCCTTTACAGAAACCATGTTGACTTTTGCCCAACAATTTATGTTCTTCTATGTGTCTGACAATTCTATTCTTTACTACTGTTTCAACTAATTTGCCCGGTACTGACATTAGACTTACCGGTCTGTAATTGCTGGGAACACCTCTAGAGCCCTTTTTAAATATTTGCATTACATTAGCTATCTTCCAGTCATTGTGTACAGAAGCTGATTTAAAGGACAGGTTACAAACCATAGTTAATAGTTCCACAATTTCACATTTGAGTTCTTTCAGAACTCTTGGGTGAATGCCATCTGGTGACTTGTTACTGTTAAGTTTCTCAATTAATTCCAAAACCTCCTCTAGTGGCTCTTCAGTCTGTGACAATTCCTCAGATTTGTCACCTACAAAAGACGGCTCAGGTTTGGGAATCTCCCTAACAGCCTCAACCGTGAAGACTGAAGCAAAGAATTAATTTAGTTTCTCCGCAATGACTTTATCGTCTTTAAGTGCTCCTTTTGTATCTTGATCATCCAGGGTCCCCACTGGTTGTTTAGCAGGCTTCCTGCTTCTGATGTACTTAAAAAGGCATCTTTTAAAAAGTGGAAGTCAAATCCTAGTGAGGTAAATAGAAAGCATAAACACTGCCAAATTGAGTGTAAAAATGTATTAAGAAAAGCCAAAAAGGAGTGTTGAAGAACAGCTAGCTAAAAACTCAAAAGGTAGTAACAAAATGTTTTTTATCTCTCACTGCTTCTTTTACATTATTGTTAAGCCACGGCGGCTCTTTTTTAGTTCTTTTACTGTGTTTTTTAATTTGGGGTATACATTTAAGTTGAGCCTCTATTATGGTGTCTTTGAAAAGTGTCCATGCAGCTTGCAGGAATTTCACTCTAGGCACTGTACCTTTTAATTTCTGTTTAACTAACCTCCTCATTTTTGCATAGTTCCCCTTTCTGGAATTAAATGCCACAGTGTTGGGGTGGTGAGGTGTTCTTCCCACCACAGGAATGTTAAATGTTATTATATTATGGTCACTATTTCCAAGCGGTCCTGTTATAGTTACCTCTTGGACCAGATCCTGTGCTCCACTCAGGACTAGATTGAGAGTTGCCTCTCCCGTTGTGGGTTCCTGTACCAGCTGCTCCAAGAAGCAGTCATTTAAAGTATCAAGAAATTTTGTCTCTGCATTTCGTCCTGAGGTGACATGTACCCAGTTAATATGGGGATAATTGAAATCCCTCACTATTATTGAGTTCTTTATTTTGATAGCCTCTCTAATCTCCCTTAGCATTTCATCGTCACTATCACTGTCCTAGTCAGGTGGCCAATAATAGCTCCCTACTGTTATATTCTTATTAGAGCATGGAATTACTATCCATAGAGATTCTATGCAACATGTGGATTCATTTAAGATTTTTACTTCATTTGATTCTACATTTTCTTTCACATATAGTGCCACTCCCCCCCGCCACGACCTGTTCTGTCCTTCCGATATATTTTGTATCCCAGAACGATTGTGTCCCATTGATTGTCCTCACTCCACCAGGTTTCTGTGATGCCTAGTATATCAATATCTTCCTTTAACAGAAGGCACTCTAGTCCACCCATCTTATTATTTAGACTTCTAGCATTTGTGTACAAGCACTTTAAAAACTTGTCACTGTTTATTTGTCTGCCCTTTTCTGATGTGTCAGATTCTTTTTTATGTGAATGTTCCCTGTCTGATCTGGCCCATATTTTATCCTCTTTCATCCTCTCCTCCTGACTAAAATCTAGAGACTCACTATCAATAGACTCTCCTCTAAGAGAAGTCTCTGTCTGATTCACGTGCTCCTCTGCAGCAATTGGCTTTCCCCCATCTCATAGGCCACGTCTACACTACCCGCCGGATCAGCGGATAGCGATCTATCTATCGGGGATCGATTTATCGCGTCTAGTGTAGATGCAATAAATTGATCCCCGATCGCTCTGCCGTCGACTCCGAAACTTCACCAGGGCGAGAGGTAGAAGCGGAGTTGACGGGGGAGCGGCGGCCGTCGATCCTGTGCCGCGAAGACGCAAAGTAAGTGATTCTAAGTCAATCTAAGATACGTCGACTTCAGCTACGAGAATAGCGTAGCTGAAGTCGATGTATCTTAGATTAATCCCTCCCCTCCCCCCAGTGTAGACCAGGCCTAAGTTTAAAAACTACTCTGCAATCTTTTTAATGTCAAGTGCCAGCAGTCTGGATCCACCTTGGTTTAGGTGGAGCCCATCCTTCCTGTATAGGCTCCCCATATCCCAAAAGTTTCCCCATAGAATCATAGAATCATAGAATATCAGGGTTGGAAGGGACCCCAGAAGGTCATCTAGTCCAGCCCCCTGCTCAAAGCAGGACCAATTCCCAGTTAAATCATCCCAGCCAGGGCTTTGTCAAGCCTGACCTTAAAAACCTCTAAGGAAGGAGATTCTACCACCTCCCTAGGTAACGCATTCCAGTGTTTCACCACCCTCTTAGTGAAAAAGTTTTTCCTAATATCCAATCTAAACCTCCCCCACTGCAACTTGAGACCATTACTCCTCGTTCTGTCATCTGCTACCATTGAGAACAGTCTAGAGCCATCCTCTCTGGAACCCCCTTTCAGGTAGTTGAAAGCAGCTATCAAATCCCCCCTCATTCTTCTCTTCTGCAGGCTAAACAATCCCAGCTCCCTCAGCCTCTCCTCATAACTCATGTGTTCCAGTCCCCTAATCATTTTTGTTGCCCTTCGCTGGACTCTCTCCAATTTATCCACATCCTTCTTGAAGTGTGGGGCCCAAAACTGGACACAGTACTCCAGATGAGGCCTCACCAATGTCGAATAGAGGGGGACGATCACGTCCCTCGATCTGCTTGCTATGCCCCTACTTATACATCCCAAAATGCCATTGGCCTTCTTGGCAACAAGCGCACACTGCTGACTCATATCCAGCTTCTCGTCTACTGTCACCCCTAGGTCCTTTTCTGCAGAACTGTTGCCTAGCCATTCGGTCCCTAGTCTGTAGCTGTGTATTGGGTTCTTCCGTCCTAAGTGCAGGACCCTGCACTTATCCTTATTGAACCTCATCAGATTTCTTTTGGCCCAATCCTCCAATTTGTCTAGGTCTTTCTGTATCCTATCCCTCCCCTCCAGCGTATCTACCACTTCTCCCAGTTTAGTATCATCCGCAAATTTGCTGAGAGTGCAATCCACACCATCCTCCAGATCATTTATGAAGATATTGAACAAAACCGGCCCCAGGACCGACCCTTGGGGTACTCCACTTGATACTGGCTGCCAACTAGACATGGAGCCATTGATCACTACCCGTTGAGCCCGACAATCTAGCCAGCTTTCTACCCACCTTGTAGTGCATTCATCCAGCCCATATTTCCTTAACTTGCTGACAAGAATACTGTGGGAGACAGTGTCAAAAGCTTTGCTAAAGTCAAGAAACAATACATCCACTGCTTTCCCTTCATCCACAGAACCAGTAATCTCATCATAAAAGGCGATTAGATTAGTCAGGCATGACCTTCCCTTGGTGAATCCATGCTGGCTGTTCCTGATCACTTTCCTCTCATGCAAGTGCTTCAGGATTGATTCTTTGAGGACCTGCTCCATGATTTTTCCAGGGACTGAGGTGAGGCTGACTGGCCTGTAGTTCCCAGGATCCTCCTTCTTCCCTTTTTTAAAGATTGGCACTACATTAGCCTTTTTCCAGTCATCCGGGACTTCCCCCGTTCGCCACGAGTTTTCAAAGATAATGGCCAATGGCTCTGCAATCACAGCCGCCAATTCCTTCAGCACTCTCGGATGCAACTCGTCCGGCCCCATGGACTTGTGCACGTCCAGCTTTTCTAAATAGTCCCTAACCACCTCTATCTCCACAGAGGGCTGGCCATCTCTTCCCCTTTTTGTGATGCCCAGCGCAGCAGTCTGGGAGCTGACCTTGTTAGTGAAAACAGAGGCAAAAAAAGCATTGAGTACATTAGCTTTTTCCACATCCTCTGTCACTAGGTTGCCTCCCTCATTCAGTAAGGGGCCCACACATTCCTTGGCTTTCTTCTTGTTGCCAACATACCTGAAGAAACCCTTCTTGTTACTCTTGACATCTCTGGCTAGCTGCAGCTCCAGGTGCGATTTGGCCCTCCTGATAACATTCCTACATGCCCGAGCAATATTTTTATACTCTTCCCTGGTCATATGTCCAACCTTCCACTTCTTGTAAGCTTCTTTTTTATGTTTAAGATCCGCTAAGATTTCACCGTTAAGCCAAGCTGGTCGCCTGCCATATTTACTATTCTTTCGACTCATTGGGATGGTTTGTCCCTGTAACCTCAACAGGGATTCCTTGAAATACAGCCAGCTCTCCTGGACTCCTTTCCCCTTCAAGTTAGTCCCCCAGGGGATCCTGGCCATCCGTTCCCTGAGGGAGTCGAAGTCTGCTTTCCTGAAGTCCAGGGTCCGTATCCTGCTGCTTACCTTTCTTCCCTGCGTCAGGATCCTGAACTCAACCAACTCATGGTCACTGCCTCCCAGATTCCCATCCACTTTTGCTTCCCCCACTAATTCTACCCAGTTTGTGAGCAGCAGGTCAAGAAAAGCGCCCCCCCTAGTTGGCTCCTCTAGCACTTGCGCCAGGAAATTGTCCCCTACGCTTTCCAAAAACTTCCTGGATTGTCTATGCACTGCTGTATTGCTCTCCCAGCAGATATCAAGAAAATTAAAGTCACCCATGAGAATCAGGGCATGCGATCTAGTAGCTTCCGTGAGCTGCCGGAAGAAAGCGGATAGCGATCTTCCCCAGTTCCTAATAAATCTAAACCCCTCCTCTCTACACCATCATCTCATCCATGCATTGAGACTCTGCAGCTCTGCCTGCCTACCTGGCCCTGCACTTGGAACTGGAAGCATTTCTGAGAATGCCACCATAGAGGTCCTGGATTTCAGTCTCTTTCCTAGCAGCCTAAATTTGGCCTCCAGCATGTCTCTCCTACCCTTCCCTATGTCATTGGTACCTACATGTACCACGACCACCGGCTCCTCCTCAGCACTACACATAAGTCTATCTAGATGCCTCGAGAGATCCCCAGCCTTTGCATCAGGCAGGCAAGTCACCATACGGTTCTCCCAGTCATCACAAACCCAGCTATCTGTGTTTCTAATGATCGAATCTCCCATTACTAACACCTGCCTTTTCCTAATGACTGGAGTTCCCTCCCCGAGAGAGGTAACCTCAGTGCGAGAGGATACTCCAACATCATCTGGAAGGAGGGTCCCAACTATGGGAAGGTTTCCCTCTGCTCTCATTGACTGTTCCCCTTCCTTGGGCCTTTCATCCTCCTTAAAAGTGCAGGGGCTCTCTGAGCGGAGGTGGGACAAATCTACAGTAAAAGCCTCATCAACATACCTCTCTGCCTCCCTTAGCTCCTCCAGTTCCGCCACACTGGCCTCCAAAGCCCGTACACGGTCTCTGAGGGCCAGGACCTCCTTGCATGGAATGCACACATAAGCCACCTGCCCACAGGGCAGGTAATCATACATGCCACACTGAGTGCAATAAATAGGATAGCCCCCACTCTGCTGCTGGGCTTCTGCCTGCATTCTCTCCTACAGCTACCTAGCTTAATGATAGGGTTTTTTCCTAAAGGTTGCCAAGACAGTAGGATAGCAGGAAAGGCTTGGGCCTATCAGAGCAGATAAACTCTTCACTCCATTCCCCCTTATGAGCTCTCCTTCAGCCGCTAAGGCTCAGAATGACAGAAACCACCATCACCCTGGAATGGCCCAGCTCCTGAAGTCTTGGGATGAGCTGATAATTCAGCTTTCATTTAAAACCCATCAGTTTCTAGCCCTGTTTGTTGATGTGATCTGTCAGCCCCAAGGTCTCAGAAACCAGGAGGCCAAAGACACCCATGAGCTCACCAAAAATCTCTTGACTTTCAGATGGGACCCACAGCACCACTGCAGTGCTGGCTGCTTCTGTCTGAAGAGAGCCTGACAGTGAATCAGTGGGGTGAGCACCCATTAACAGGATTGGAGTGTTAACATTCAAACTTAGTGCACTGGCACCATTAACTATTTCATCACTAATCAGTTTAGGGGGGGAGGAGCGAAGCCCATTGGGGCAGGAATTGGTGGAGGGGGGAAGGAAGAGAAGAATAGCAAAAGGCAACTGCACCTGTTACAGTAACAGGCCATTGTGACTTCTCTTGGCCATCTGCACTTCATGGCCATGCTCCCGCCCCGGTATCCTGGCAACCCAGACAATGCACTCCAGCTATACATCAGCTCAGACCTCATCAGCAGAGGCAGTTTATTGTTGAAACACAAATGAAAGACACCCCCATGTGACGCTACAGAATACAAAAGACATAGAAAATTCTGAACCCACCCTGCCCGGAGAGTTTAAACTTGGCACATTACCTATTCCCCTGCCTCCTGCCCCCTACCGCCACAAACACACACTGCCCATCTACTGCTCTGCTCACGGACTGGAAGGATGGATATACTGACATTTTTGCTAAGAGAGATAAGTTGCAGTGTTTGCTGAAATAGGGGTTCTTAACCTTTTTCTTTCTGAGGGCCCCCTCCATGCTATAAAAAGTCCACAGCCCACCTGTGCCACAACAACTAGTTTTCTGCATATAAAAGCCAGGGCCAGTGATAAGGGGTAGCAAGCAGCGCATTTACCTGGGGCCCCATGCCATAGAGATTCCGCAGAAGCTACATGGCTCAGGTTTTGGCTTCAGCTCCTGGTGGCCTGGCTCAGGGCCCCAAGCTACAGCCCCATGCAATGGGGCTTCGGCTTTCTGCCGTGGGCCCACGTGAGTCTAACTGGCTCTACTTGGAGGACCTCCTGAAACCTGCTTGCGGTCCCCAAGGGTTGAGAACCACTTTGCTAAAGGAACTGAAACCACCAGTGGAGTGGCCCATGAACAGCAGGGACACCCACTTCCTCAGCCGGTCAGCTCCCAGAGAAGTTTTCTTCCCACAAAGTGACCTTTGGCCAGAGAGATTCTGCAGCTACAAAGTGTCGGAGTTCTACATGCACAGCTGGGAACGAGAGAGAGGTTAAGTGGCACAGGAGTATTTGACAGCTGCATGAATCGGTCTGTACCAAATCACTGAATCCAACATGCTCATTTGCATTTTATCAATTTCCCCTGGAGGAATGCACTGAAGGCAGAGATACTGCATTGCAGGGAGCAGAAACAAGCTGAAGTCCTGCTAACCAATAGAAGTAATGAAGAAATCAGATGCCCTACAGTGAATTCTGGCACAGCCGCACAATCTTCTCCAGGTCAGCTCCCCACCAGCCTTCAGCAGTTAGGTGAGAGTTTCGCCCTTTGTTACCTGCTGAAGGAGAGCACAGCCTGCAGTCACCAAGGGCTAGCCAGTCTGCCCACTCAGGGAAAGTTAATGAGAGCTCCGGTACACTGGGAACTAGGTAAAAGTCGTCCCTCGCAGCAAGGCTGGGAGGGGCAGGAGTCCTCCCCAGGCCAGTGTCACCAATTCACCAAGATCTCCGTTCTCTCTTTAGCTCTGTTGGCCAAAACCAATGCCCCAATGTAAGTACTGCTGGGATGCCCACCAGAGCGTACAGAGAGCAGGAGCTCCAGTGCTGCTGTTCGGGAGAAGGGCCTGCAACACCACCCCATAGTAACAACTAGCGCAGCTGGGCTCTGTGTGGGAGTCGCGCACGTCCCCCCACTGTGTAAAGAGCAGATTAGCTAGTAAGGCACAGCGTTACCTGGGAGGTGGGGGGGGGGGTACAGCAGGGCAATACCCACTGGAGATGGGGTAAAAGCTGCAGAGGGGCTTGAACAGCAAGGCCCCGGCTGTCCCTGAGCTGCTAAGCGTGGGCTGAGCCCTGCCTTGAGCTACCCGCAGGGCAGCCCTCCATCCCGTGCCAGGGCTATTCCCGGTGTTGCCTCCCCTGCGCTACCCCTCACCCTGGCCTCGATGTACTCGATCCGTCGCTCCAGCGCTGTCAGCTTCTCGTTGAGGGTGGCGAGTCGGGAGTAGCAGGACATGTCTGCGGGAGAAGGGGCGGCTCATCAGGCCCCGCAGTACCCAGCCAGGACAGGTGCGCCCCACCTCCGCCCACCGGGGAGCCCCGACTGCAGAACCCGCCTCACCCTAACAGAGCGCGGGGGCCAGAGGGGCCAGGGTGGGATGGAGCCAGGCTGGGGTCGAACCAGGATGAGAAGATGGAGCCATCCCAGACCTGGCAGGGTGGCTGGAGCTGAACCAGGCCTGAGGGAAGAGCTGGACCGAGTGAGGCCTGGGGGCGAAGCCGGGCTGCGGTGGAACCTGAGGGTGGAGCCAGGTCAGGCGCGTACACACCGAAGGAGTTGAGGAAGTCCGTGATCTTCTTGATGGAGCTAGTGATCACTTTGATGTACTCGCAGTTGGCCCAGTCCTGGTGGATCTCGTGCTGCACCAGGTTCTCTTGCAGTGACATGGCCATCGCCGTCACTCTGCGCCCAGCCCCCCGTCGCACTGCGCATGTGCGGGCACGGATTGCAAAGGGGCACAGGACGGATCCCTGCCTTTACGAGCCGTTGGGTGGGGGTGAGCCTGCAGGAAGCCCGGATCCCAGCAGAGACCTGCCTCCTTCCTGCCCCAAGCCAGGGGCAGACAGCCCTGCCCAGGGCACCCCACCCTGGGAAGAGCACAGGAGGGCGAGGTTAGTGATGGCCTCTACACCCCTACGACCACTCCCTCGAGCCCCCAGCCCCCGCTGCAGCCCCCCCGACCCTGGGGCCACCCCCCGTCTACAGCCACGGCTACCCTCTAGCCATCCCCAATGCCCCCCATAACCACTGCTACCCTTCCCATATAGCCACCCCTCTCACACCCCTTATAGCCAGCACTTCCCCCTCCCTTCTATAGCCACCCCCTTCAGTACCCTCAGTACAGGAGCAGCAGGTTTGTATAATATCTGGTGGTGCCCAGAAGGGTCCAAGTCATGCCTCCTCTTCCCCCCCCCCCCGCAACCTCCTTAAGGGTCTGGGAGGAAGTTTGGGTGTGGGAGGGGGATGATGTCAGGCTCTGGGAGGGCATTTGGGTGCGGGCTTTTGGCTGGGGCAGGGGATGGACTCTGGGAAGGCATTGGGGTGCGGGGGGTAGGCTCTGGGAGGGAGTTGGGGTGTGGGATGTGGGCTGGCGCAGGCAGTTGGGGTGCAGGGGATGGGCTCTGGGAGGGAGTTTGGGTGACGGGTCTTGGCTGGGGCAGGTGTGTAGGAGGGGGCTCAGGGTTAGGGTACAGGGGGCGAGGGCTCTGGCTGGGGTCACAGGTTCTGGGGTGGGACAAGGCCAGGGATGAAGAGCTTGGGGTGCAGACAGGTAAGCCCTGGGCTAGGGCCAGAGAGGAGGACTCCCCCCAACCCTCTCCCCCACTGCTGCTGCCCCTCACCGTAGCCTCACTGAGGGTGGGGCAGACGCAGTGATGGTTGGCGGGGTGTCACTACACTCACCCAAGCCCCCTCACCTCCCCTGTGGTGGGTGGGTGCTGGAGGGGGTGCCATTACATGTTGCTTCCTCCCCTGCTGCAGCCTGCTGCTCCACACCATAGCCTCATGGGGAGGGGCTGCCCTTTGCCCCGTGACCGTGGGGGGCAGGATTACAGGATCAGACACTCAAGGAAGCCCGGGCAGCTGCTCAGGTGAGAGATTCAGAGGTCTGTTTCGGCATCTTCTTCCACTGGGTGCTGGGTCCTACCAATCATGTGTGCACCTCCTCTGGTGCAGCAGCAGTAGCCAGCTGCCTCAGCCTGCTCTTGTGCTGTAGCCTAGCCTTAGGCGGCAGCACCGGCAAAGGACAGCAGCATGGAGCGGCAAAGGAGAGCAGCCGCCCACTTTTAATCAGGCAGGGACGCTCCGGGGCTGGGGGGAGGCACACCGAGGGCGGGGGGAGAAGGAGGGCAGCAGGCGGGGAACGCTCCAGGCAGGGCCGGGGGAGAGACCAGCCTCCAAACACTGGTGGAGCTGGGCCCCCAGCCCTGAATATTGATGGAGCCTGGGCAGCATGGGCCCATGTAACTCACCGCTCCTGCCTCTGTAATCATCACAGCCATGGCTGCCCCATACACATCCAGGCTATGCTCTAGAAAAGGCATGTTGGTCGGAGCTGTTAGACCCCCAGAGAGCTTCTCCCACAAGGAGAGCTTTTTGCTGTATCCTTACAATACACAGTCAGTCACCAATTTCATGTGCTCAGGGCAGGAATTACAGTTTATTCAATGAGTTAGTAAACAAGGCATTTGGAATTAGGGTGTTTTTTGTAATTTACAACTATAACAAGCCTTTCCCTCAACATTAATGAGCACTTTAGGTTGTCACTAATGAGGGAATTTGGATTGCTCTCCCACTGATTCTTCTGTCCCAATAAAGGGCCAATGCACAAAGGTCATTCTCACGAGGGCTCCAACGGCTGGACTGTTGAGGGAAGATGGGTTCTGTGCAAATATTTCATAGCTACTGTTCAAGAACAGGGCAGATTATTTCTGCAAATATCACTTCTCTCACTTTGGCAACTAATCCAAACTCTCAATATGTTTCTAGACAGAAAGCCACAGAGTTTCCCCTTGAAATCCACTCCCTAGAGCAGCACAGAAGGAAAGGAATTCATATGGAAAAGAGTTTGTTAGGGAGGATCTGGAGGGAAGAACAAATAAAAATCGTTCTAGGTCTGACTTTTTTTTCCAATATGTCTGGGTGCAAAACTCCCAACAGATATAGACTGCACAACCAACACTAAATGGGGACTAAATCCCAACTATAAAGATCTGGCTACAAGTGAACCTTCTTTACTGTTGCACAGTATTAACATCTCATCATGTTGGAGGCATACAGCCTCCAACCCACAGAGTCTATTCAGCTGTGACAGGTGTGGATTGTTTTGGATAATAGCAAGCTTCTATGCTATGGTGAGCTAACAGAGTGCTGGTAGGCTACAAGGTCTACTCAGAGCTCTCTTCATCATCATCATTGTGCTCGGATCCATCCTCGCTCCCTGAAATGTCACCTTCCTCCTGGAAAAGAGAAGAAATATTTATAGAACCAAGGACTGGATGTAACCTTGGGGGCCTGCAGACACAGATTGCATACAAGTCCTCCTAAGTGATCATTGGCAGGCCAGAAATGTCCATATTCAAACAAAAAAGGGCCAAATTCTTCTCTCATGTAGGTATTGTCTCACTATGGAGCTGAATGATTTCTACTTCATCAGCCATCTTCTACATTTGTTCCACCAACCATTCAGTGCATCTATAAGAAGCCCTGAAATTTCACCCCATATCCAGTCTGCTAACATGCCACTAGTACTCTGCTGCACTGATCTGAGACAGTCCCGGAGGACCTTGTGGACCTCTGTTTACTGCACGCTATCAGTCCATTCTCAAACATTTTTTGCCAAGTACTATAGGATTCCTCTGGTTTTGGAGAATTATGGGAGTAGAGGTCAAACTCCCATGATTTCCTTGTAAGTATCCTATAACTCACCTGCTCACCATTTCCAAGCTGTTTTAGCAACACAGTGGATACCAAGGAGTGCTGAAGTAGCTGCATAGGGCAGAGTGGTTGGTGGTACTAATCCAAGGAGGAGAAACTGGATGTGGAAGGGAGAGTGCAAGGGATCCTGAGGGAAGTGTCTTGAAGGGAAAGAGAGTAGAATCTCCTGCCTGATCCTCCAGACCTGCCTATTTTGTAGCTCTGTCATAGAATCATAGAATATCAGGGTTGGAAGGGACCTCAGGAGGTCATCTAGTCCAACCCCCTGCTCAAAGCAGGACCGATCCCCAACTAAATCATCCCAGCCAGGGCTTTGTCAAGCCTGACCTTAAAAACCTCTAAGGAAGGAGATTCCACCTCCCTAGGTAACCCATTCCTGTCCTGCTATCTCTGACCCTGGAGGACTAGGCACTGCCACACTGACTGGGATAGGGAAGTTAGCTGGCAGAGGAAGAGGTGTTGGGTGGAAACAAGAATGATTAAAGGATTAGAAGATATGCCTTATAGTGACAGACTCAAGGAACTCATTTGAGTTAGTTTAATGAACAGAAAGTTAAGGGCTGACTTGATCACAGTCTATCAGTACCTACATGGGGAACAAATACTTAATAATGGGCTCTTCAATCTAGGAGATAAAAGCATAACATGCTCTAATGGCTGGAAGTTGAAGCTAGACAAATTCAGACTGGAAATAAGATGTACGTTTTTAACAGGGAGAGTAATTAATTGTAATTGGAGTCATTCTCCATCAGTGACCATTTTAAACTCAAGATTGGCTGTTTTTCTAGATCTGCTCTAGGAATTATTGTGGGGCAGTTCCTGGCCTGTATTTTACAGGAGGTCAGAGTAGATGATCACACTGGCCATGGAATCTATTAATCTATGTTGTCAACAAGGTTTGGTTGGAGCTCATGCCCTGCAGCTTGGGAGGACTGCTTGAGAGTGCCGCTGGGGAGAGCCACTACAGCAGGACACCAGCAAAGGCCTGCCTTCCAGGGGTGGGAGAGAGGCAGAGAAACCACTGTCCTAAGTAGCAGGATCACTCAGGCCAGAGGTGGGGAAACAGGCAGAGAAAAAACATGAGAGTGAGTGAGAGTGTGTGTGTATGTGTAAAAAAATAGCACAAGCTGCTAGTGACTGAGAAAGGGCTCTTAAGGGTCTGGGGCTGGTGGGAGCCTGCACTCCTGCCTACAGAAGCAAGAGGGTGGAGCTAGCCACTAGCTGCCTCTGGAAGTATGCTGTAGGGAACAATCCTGCCCTTACTGGCGCAGTAGGAAGAGGGATAAAATGTGGCCTAATAAGGCATTTCCAGCTTTCATTTCAATGACTGCTTAGGAGACACCAGTATTCTTCCCATTCCAATGGACACAAGAGGGAGCTGGAGTGTCTTTGCCTCCCAGTAACCAGAAAGGGAAATAGGCTGGTTGATTTGGGGTCCCAGTTTTGGTTCATCTGGACTTTCTTTAGCTTAACTTCAAGTCCAGGATGTATCCCCTGGCCCAGGGGTGGGCAGACTATGGCCCGTGGGCCGGATCTGACCTGTCAGGGCTTTGGATACGGCCTGCGGGATTGGCACCCCCCGTGGTGCCGTGGGCCCCGCACCGCTCCTGGAAGCGGCTGGCACCACATCCCTGTGCCCCCTGCCGCCCCCTTCTTGCACCTCCACCCCCTTCCCTGAGCCCCCTCATATACCCTGCACCCCAACTCCCTGACCTGAGTTCCCTCCTGCACTTCACACCCCCTCCTGCACCTCCACCCCCTTCCCTGAGCCCCTCATATACCCTGCACCCCAACTCCCTGACCTGAGTTCCCTCTTGCACTTCACACCCCCTCCTGCACCTCCACCTCCTTCCCTGAGCCCCCTCATACACCCTGCACCCCTCCTCTGACACAACCCCTTGCCCTGAGCCCCTTCCTGCACACTGCACCCCCTCCTGCACCCCAACCCCTTGCCCCAGCCCTACATTCATGGCCCTGCATGCAATTTCCCCACCGAGATGTGGCCCTTGGGCCAAAAAGTTTGTCCACCCCTGCCCCAGACTCTGCCCAGTTCATCTGAAGGAAGCAGAACACTCCCCATTGATTTACCAACTGTGGCACATAGCCTTCTCACCCTACCAAGAGGCTGTGCCTCATCTTGAACTCAAAATAGCAAACAAGACTGATTCTGCTTGCATCGCTCAGGTTATTAACTCAGTCAAGAAAACCTAAGGGCTTTGCTGTCTGCGTTTTTTTTTTTAAGATAGATTTTTTTCAGCAGGCAGCAAGACCCTAATACGGTGAGGAGAAAGCACTGTCACGGAGCTGAGCAAGTGAGAGAGATGGTCTTTGCTCCTGCCCTGCCGAGAGAGCAGACACAAACTGTAACTCAACTGAAATACCATCAGGGTTATGCTCAGGAACCATAAAAGCAATAGGCACTGCTGCCGTGTACAGAAATACCTCAGCAGGATCTTCTCTGGGGAGCTGGGAAACTCCCTCCCCTGGGTCATTCTCTTCAGAATCCTGAGACAGGATCTCTTCTCCCTAAAGTGAACATGGTAAATACTTTATCAGGCAAATTCATGCATGGAGCAGAAATAGCGACCCCTGCTGGAACAGAAATGCATTGCATTTGGTTGCAAATGAGATTTCTCTGCAGAAATGAGCTGCCCCTCTCCTCCCTCTCAATGTACTGCTTCACTTCGGTGGGGGTGGGGAAAGAAAATGGCCAGGCCTCTTTTTTTAAAAAAAAAATTATGAAATGAGGTTTGGCAGTTTTGGGGCCCCCATCTGGCCCAAGTTGAAGTGCCAGCCATCAGAAAGAAGGAAAAAGGCAAGGGGCAGTCAGGGCTCCTAAATGTCAAACATTGCAAAAATAAAAATGGTCTATTCGCTTGTCTTTGGACAGCATTTCTCAGTGCAGGGGTCCCCACACAAGCCTGTGCACCAGTTATTCCCCATCCGAGCCTACAGAACAGCAATGAAGTGGTGCACAAGGACCTCTGAATTTCACCCAAGTGAGAATCGGTAAAAAATGAATGCTCTCTCAACTTAAAGAGCTAGTGCAAAAATATTCAGCATCAGTTCCACTAACAATGCACAGACAGCCGCTGATCTTTCTCTGAACAAGCATGCTTGTAGTGCAGGCAGTTAAACCAAAAGTAACTCCCATTTTTTAAAATGAATAGGGCCTCACATGACTCTGGGTGCTTTCTATTTACACTACTGTTGGTGGAGATCAGTTGCAAGGGGAAAGGCTTGTGAGAGCAGTGTCTTTCTGTCACTGACTTGTGACAATTCAGTACAAAACATTGGCAGGAGAATATTAATGTAACACAGTGAAGCACTCAGAAGCCAGTAAACACCAAAACATTAAGGCTGCCTGTACAATCTTAACTCAAAAACACCAGGGGCAGAGTTATTACACCACAGTGTCTGAATGACTTGGTCACATACTACAGTTCTGCAAGACCACTGTCTCATTCAGTGCACAGCCAAGAGGGCAGGAGTAAACAGTGAATGACACCTCTACAGGTGTCTACAGAACTCCTGCCTCATTCGGGGTCAAATTCTATATGCTGACATTATTGGAATTACTCTGGATTTACCCTGGTGCAACTCAGATCAGAATCTGGCCCTGACTACATAAGCTAGCTGGTATGCAGTGAACGAAGCAGAGGAATGCTCACTGAATGATGAGAATAAACATATGAATATAATACACTTACAAATAATTAATTTTATTGATTGAAAACATTTACACTTAGAATTTATATTTTAGTTTTTAAGTGTATTTAAGGTGCAGCTCTACTCTGAAAAGCGACCATGCAAGAACGATTCCTTCCTATCTGCAAACTTTATGAGACTGATCTACTGACTTTGATGACCAAAGCAAATGTATACCTCATCTTACTGATGATGATGCTGATGTACAAGATGACAAGACCTAACTTGAGTCACAGTTTCCAGGCTGAATTACAGGGCTGGACATTAGGAAACAAAACATTGTTTTCTTTGTAATCTGAGCATATTGCTTGTTCTGAGCTAGCAGCTGTTATGAACTGTGACTACAGAAAACCTTGTTGGTGGGATTTGAAAGATTCCCTCCTATCTGCAAACAGTACGAGAGGTCGATCTGCTGACTTTGATGCCAAAGCCCTTGTTGAGGTTGGGGTGATCTCTGGTAAGCTTATTAGGATGCATGTAGGTTCTTTTATTGTTTTTAATGTTTTCTCTGTAATGCTTTCTCCTTAGGAATAAACATGGTTGCTTGGAAAGAGCTGTGTGGTAACTTCACTGCGGGAAATTACACTGTTTATAGCCTTTGAGGAGAAGACAACACAGGCGTGTTTAGCCAGACTGCCTTGCGGGGGAACTCACAGTGCAGGCACAGGGGTGTGTGGCCTGGAAATATCCCAGTCAGGTGGGAGAGAAATGCGGGTCTTCAGCCAAGAGAAGCAACGGCTGGGGAGCTGGAAGCCTGAGAGTGGCTGCCCATGCTGGACCATGGAGAGGGAATACAGGTGCAATTTCCCTGAGCTGTGACAGTATCCAAAGCAAAAAAAAACCAAAACATCCCACTTCACAGGACTGGCAGTGCTGTGATCCTTACCTGCAGGTCCCTGTTTTTGAGGATGCCCACCCAGAATGCTTCCTGGCAGTGATTGAAGGCCAACATGGCTTTTACTCGGTATACAAATTGCTCCAGAGACTTTTTCAATAAAGGCACGTGGTTGGTCAATCCTAGGTCTTGGTGAATCTAAATATGGGACACAAACACAATGAAATTACACCTAATTCTTGCTTAGCTTCTCCTGCTCTTTAAATTTTATGCAGTGGGGCATCTTGGTGTAAAGAAGAGATGCAAAAGCAACTACTGTAGTTATTCTCCTGACAACTCTAATGATTCTTAAGATGTTGTACTAGTCTGTAAGCAAGGTTACACTTATCCTTCTTATACAGATGGGCAGGAACGAAGCAACCAGGGATATTGTGTGGCTGGAATAGTCCAAGGAGAATGCTGCCATCTCTAGTCCCATACACTTTTAAACCTGATTAATATAAAAAAAGATTTAAAATCTTTGCAACCTTTTTTTAGCCTTTTGTGCAAGAGGGAGACAAAATTACTCCTCTGAGCAACCCAAAATTCCTATCCAATATGGAGAAAGGCCCAGTGAGCCCAAACATCCCCGCCCAGTCCCACAAGGGCAGCTGGTAACTCCCACACAGAAATCCAACTCATTCCCCTTTAATCTGTTCAGTACTGTGGAGGGACCAGTTTCTCCTGGAACCCATCTGCTCAGCCAGGGGCCTGTTCTAGCAGTTTAGCACTGTACAGCAGTGATATAAAACTCTTCTGAGTAAATCACATCCTATTGTCTTTGCTCAAGGCTAATCCTTGTTTTGCCAGTCTCCTCTCAGATGGAATCCCAGTCACCCAGTGTCTATCATACATACACTTCCTCTCACTAAAATGTACTGTGCATCAGGTAGAGTGATGGAAGCTGCATACTCTGCACTGAGTGCTTTAGGAAGAGGGAGCACAAGATCCCAGAATTCATTTACAAGGCTATAAATCCCTGCTCCCTGGCTGGCTGCCCTCCCAAGTTCCTCTCCTTTGGCAATGCCCTTCCTCCCTGTCTCAATAGCCTCTCCTGTCAGGGTTCCAAAGAGTCCCTACACAGCACACAGGCTCCACTGGGATTCCTGGCTCCAAGCATTCTCACATGGATTAAAAACCTAAGGAAATTCCCTGGTAAAACACTTAGCTAGGCTGGAGTTAAGCTTGTAACTGTCAGGTACTGAAGAGAAAAACTGAAGAGAATGCTGATGCTGTTATTAGTTTCCTCCAAAGAGATGCAAACATGGTCTTGAAAGGCACACTTAGGGCCATCCGCTCTGCTGTTACACTTCTTCCTCTGCTAAAATGGACGTCCCAAGCACCAGGCCTTCAAGCAGAAACTGCCAGGGGCCCTGGGACAGCCAGAGGGATGGGCAATGGGATCTTCCTGGGACAGGAACATCAGCGTACCAGATCCTGGGCAGTCAGTCAGTCTGAACCTTCTCTGCTCCTCTGCCAGCACTGGGATAGGCAGAGGAACTTTGCATGGCAGCATGGGGTCAAAGTCAAGACATGGATTGGTCTATTTGATTTGTAGTGAGGTGGAGTGGCCTCCCTCCCCACTCGAGAACAAGGGACAGCTATAGGTGGGAAAAACGTCCTCTGCCCTACCTTGATCTCTCTGTGATAGCTGCAGAATTGATTCAGCTGAGAGCCAAGCTCTGCAATGAACAGAGGGCTGGGATGCCTCCCGCTGAACAAATCAGGTGAATTACTTGCTTGAAGTGGAAGCATTCCCTGCAGGAGGATCCTGCTGGTTGAGCTAGCCTGTCTCCTAAGCAAGATGCCAAGTAGCAAGCAGGTGAGATTCTGCCCAGAGGAACAGTTTTTTTTTGTCTCCTTGGCTGGAGAGCTGCTTCTTGTGTCTCCTCTTGTTAATGTAGGGTAGAGCTGACATAATGATTTCTGGTTTCAGAGTAGCAGCCGTGTTAGTCTGTATTCGCAAAAAGAAACGGAGTACTTGTGGCACCTTAGAGACTAACAAATGTATTAGGATGACCAAAGGATGACCCAACACTCTCACAAATCTTGGGAGACAGGCCAGTCCTTGCCTACAGACAGCCCCGCAACCTGAAGCAAATACTCACCAACAACCACATACCACACAACAGAACCACTAACCCAGGAACTTATCCTTGCAACAAAGCCCGTTGCCAACTGTGCCCACATATCTATTCAGGGGACACCATCACAGGGCCTAATAACATCAGCCACACTATCAGAGGCTCGTTCACCTGCACATCCACCAATGTGATATATGCCATCATGTGCCAGCAATGCCCCTCTGCCATGTACATTGGTCAAACTGGACAGTCTCTACGTAAAAGAATAAATGGACACAAATCAGATATCAAGAATTATAACATTCATAAACCAGTCGGAGAACACTTCAATCTCTCTGGTCACGCGATCACAGACATGAAGGTCGCTATCTTAAAACAAAAAAACTTCAAATCCAGACTCCAGCGAGAAACTGCTGAATTGGAATTCATTTGCAAATTGGATACTATTAATTCAGGCTTAAATAGAGACTTGGAGTGGCTAAGTCATTATGCAAGGTAGCCTGTTTCCTCTTGTTTTTTCCTACCCCCCCCCCCCCAGATGTTCTGGTTTAACTTGGATTTTAACTTGAAGAGTGGTCAGTTTGGATGAGCTATTACCAGCAGGAGAGTGAGTTTGTGTGTGCATGGGGGTGGGGGGGATGTGAGAACCTGGATTTGTGCAGGAAATAGCCCAGCCTGATTGTCATGCACATTGTGTAAAGAGTTGTCACTTTGGATGGGCTATCACCAGCAGGAGAGTGAATTTGTGTGGGGGGGTGGAGGGTGAGAAAACCTGGATTTGTGCTGGAAATCACTTTAGATAAGCTATTACCAGCAGGACAGTGGGGTGGGAATAGGTATTGTTTCATATTCTCTGAGTATATATAAAGCCTGCTGCAGTTTCCACGATATGCATCTGAGGAAGTGAGCTGTAGCTCACGAAAGCTTATGCTCTAATAAATTGGTTAGTCTCTAAGGTGCCACAAGTCCTCCTTTTCTTTTTGCGAATACAGACTAACACGGCTGTTACTCTGAAACCTGTCTTAATGGACAATGGATCTTGGAAGGTTGCAATCCACGTAAGAAGTCTACATGACGATGTTCAAGGTAGCGTGTGAACCATGGCTGCTACCTGTAAGTTCTGAGTCATGCATGGACATGTGACTTGCCCATGTGACTCCAAAACTCCATCTTGTAGCTGGAATTCTACAGAGGGGAAGGGAGGGGTATCCACCCGCAAGAGAAAGTCTACTTAAACCTCTGGGAGACCCCTCCATTTTGTCTTCAGCTGGCTCAAGAGATAGCCTCTCCACCCCCAAGGATACCTGAAAGAAACTGTAACAAAGGACAGTAACTACAGGGGGGGTGAGTGATTGCTGGACCCAGACTAGAAGACTAGTCTGTAAAAGGAAGCTTACGGGAAAGCCTCTGAGGGTGAAGTTTTTTTCTGTATTCAGTTTTCTTACTGTATTAGGCATAGACTTGGGGGTTTTATTTTATTTTACTTGGTAATTCACTTTGTTCTGTCTGTTACTACTTGGAACCACTTAAATCCTACTTTCTGTATTTAATAAAATCACTTTTTACTTATTAACCCAGAGTACATATTAATACCTGGGGGCTGGGAGTCAAACAGCTGTGCATATCTCTCTATCAGTGTTATAGAGGGCTAACAATTTATGAGTTTGTCCTGTATAAGCTTTATACAGGGTAAAACGGATTTATTTGGGGTTTGGACCCCATTGGGAGTTGGGCATCTGAGTGTTAAAGACAGGAACACTTCTTAAGCTGCTTTCAATTAAGCCTACAGCTGTTAGGGGACGTGGTTCAGACCTGGGTCTGGGTTTGCAGCAGGCTAGCGGGTCTGGCTCAAACCAGGCAGGGCACTGAAGTCCCAAGCTGGCAGGGCAGGAAAGCAGGGGCAGAAGTAGTCTTGGCACATCAGTTGGCAGCCCCAAGGGGGTTTCTGTGATCCAGCCCATCACATTCTTGCGCTGCTGATGTGCAGCTGATCAATAGCTGAGTTAGGGAGCGATCTGGATCTTTCAATGCTTGAAGGTGGCTGCTGCCACAATCAGCAGCTTGGAGGATACCTAGGAGGCTGTGCATAATGAATAAACCTACAGTGAGAAGGAATGGGAGAAGCAGCTAGCCTAGGTCCTGGAATCCCAGTGCAAAACCTCATGGTGGCAGGCAATATAGTCTGCAATCTTAATATACTAAAATCTCTTTCCAAGGCAAGATAGTGATAGAAAGGTAAGGGAAGTGTAATTTGATTCATAAAAATCTACCGAATCATAATTTCAATAGTGCCATCCTCTGTGGCATGGCAGGGGGAACTTGCTGCCCCATCCACCTGGCTCCCAGTTCCAGGTCCTCAAGTTCGTTGAAATTTTGATAATACAATGTTGTTGGGAATGGGTCGAGCTGGTATCATTGAAAGCCCCTTCTCCCACGAGCACAATGGTACTAAACATGACAAACCTAGAACAATTCCATAGATAGATATTGGAGAAAATGTTTAAAAAATCAACATTTTATGAAAGCATAGTTGAACACAGGCATGCCAAACATGCAGCCCTCACAAGATAAGCTGTGTCCCTTGACTGCCAGTCTGTGTTATCAGTTAATGCTCAAAACAGGACACCTGATTCGTTTTTTTTTAATGTTACAGATGACTATCAATGGAAAGAGTGCTTCAAGCTGATTTGCCATCATCAGCAAAAAAGCGGTTCAGTGATATTGATTATCAGCTTTGTTTATTATGCCAAGAGTGGTACCAAGGCACGGGGTAAGACATCAGTATCAGGCCAGAAATTACTGGAATCCATCCCCAAACAGTACGCACACAGCTACATAACATACATTACATAACATAATTAATTATACCCCAAACTAATTTATTACAAAATCCTTGTTCTTACTTTGGTCTTAATCATTTTTAGGCATCAATGGGGAGACAAAGACTACCAACTAGCAGCTGAATCTTTGGAGAATACCACCATGGGTGGACCGGGCTAAACACATTTGGTGGCACCTTACATGCTATAAGAAGTGGGCCCATAAAATGAATTTGGAAGGTTGGTGATGAAGCACATTGACCATCAGAAAAAAGTTGAAGGTGCTGGGACAAGTGCCAGCTGTGGCATGCATTTCGAGAAGAACACCTGCTTCTTCTTCAGTAAGCTGGAAGTCATCCCCTTAAGCACAGTTTCAACACTTGAGAGAGGTATGAAACTATATGAAGCAGTCACTCTTAGAGAGAACACTGATAACACTGGTTATCACATTGAGTGCTACACCAAGAATGCATGTAATATGTTGTGTCAAAAGGTAAACACAACAGAACCAAATATTGATTGTACTACTGCAAACTGAGACTCAGCTGGAGTTCATACATTGCTTCACAGAGGCTCTAGTGGATGGGAAAGTGGTGGTGATGTCTGAAGCAGAGGCTATGAGCAGAGAAATATGTACTTTGAATGGGACTGAAGAGGAGCAAATGCTTAGCAGAAAGGCTCTTAAAGCACTTACTGAAGATGAACCGCAGGATATGGACATAGTTTTTAGCAATCCTATCCACTGAAATGAATCACAGAGCATATCCTTAAAAGCTGCAAAAGAAGTGGCACTATCAAAAGTGGAAGAAAGCACTAATCTCAACTGTAATATGAAGACACAGTTTGTAGCTGCAAAATTTTCACAGAAAAGCATTTTGTCCAGTACCTGGACATTTCAGGGATCCATAGCTGATGCCAAACCTGAAAAAAATAACACTGTGTGACATGTACTACTACTACTTTAAGTTTCAGAGTAACAGCCGTGTTAGTCTGTATTCGCAAAAAGAAAAGGAGGACTTGTGGCACCTTAGAGACTAACCAATTTATTTGAGCATAAGCTTTTGTGAGCTACAGCTCGCTTCATCAGATGCATACTGTGGAAAGTGTAGAAGATCTTTTTATATACACACAAAGCATGAAAAAATACCTCCTCCCACCAAAAAAAAACCTTACAACAAAAAAACTTCAAATCCAGACTCCAGCGAGAAACTGTTGAATTGGAATTCATTTGCAAATTGGATACAATTAACTTAGGTTTGAATAGACACTGGGAGTGGCTAAGTCATTATGCAAGGTAACCTATTTCCCCTTGTTTTTTCCTATCCCCCCAGACGTTCTTGTTAAACCCTGGATTTGTGCTGGAAATGGCCCACCTTGATTATCATACACACTGTAAGGAGAGTGGTCACTTTAGATAAGCTATTACCAGCAGAAGAGTGGGTTGGTTTGTGTGTGTGTGGGGGGGCGTGGGTGAGAAAACCTGGATTTGTGCTGGAAATGGCCCAACTTGATTATCATACACATTGTAAGGAGAGTGATCACTTTAGATAAGCTATTACCAGCAGGAGAGTGGGGTGGGAGGAGGTATTTTTTCATGCTTTGTGTGTATATAAAAAGATCTTCTACACTTTCCACAGTATGCATCCGATGAAGCGAGCTGTAGCTCACGAAAGCTTATGCTCAAATAAATTGGTTAGTCTCTAAGGTGCCACAAGTACTCCTTTTCTTTTTACTACTTTAAGTGGTGCTTTGGTGGTTGCAGTGATTTCAGCAGCAGCAAGTATGACAGTAAGCAAGCAGAGCACAAGGCTGCTATTTTACTGCAAAGCCTCATGTATGAGTGCTTGAGTGAAACAGCTTTCCAACACATACACGACAACCATGAGGCATATGCATAATCTACCATTTCAAGTGGCTGTCGGTTTAATAATTCATTCCAAAACATCCAGCAAATTCCTCAAGCAGCTTTTGCACAGCAGCTTTTGACTGCTCCACTGACTACTACAAAGTTCTCTGCCTGGAGACTGCAGCTGCAAACAGAGTTCTTTGCCTCTTGGAACCGAATGAACGTTCCCCTAAACCTCATCAAGGGTAGGTGTATATTTTGTGCTGTGGATAACTTAGACTTCCTTGAAGGTACAGGAGATAGCAAAAGTACTCTTCATGCTGCTGTGATGGTTTGCTATCAGGAATGTATTAATGGGGAGCAGTCCCAGGCTCAGGTGCTGTCAGAAACATTTTTCAATCACTCAGACCATTAAATGCCACTGCACTGCCAGGTTTCCAAACCCTTTCAGGGTGTGACACCACTGGAAGGTTGGTTGGAAATGCCAAATTATCATATTGGAAGGCATTGGATTCAGCCTCCATAGACTCTCTCCTCACTCTGAGGGTGCTCAGAATGGATGAAGCAGTAACTGACGCGATCATAAATGCACTGGAGGCGTTGATATGCTGAGTTTATCATTTGAAAATCAACATTATGACACTTGTGGAGCTATGTTGGTGGATGTTTGCCAAGAAGCAGACAACAGGAGAAAAATTACCACCAACAAGGGGTGCATTTATACCTGCTACCAAGAGGGCAAATTATCAAGCAGTGAAATGGCTCCAGGATGATTGAGTGCATCCAAAACTACCCTTCCTTGTCAGGAATGGATGGGTCTTGGAGGATGGATTGATCACACTTGTGTGTGAAATACTATGCGCTCCCGAATCAATCCTTCAGCTAATCAAATGCTCGTGTGCAAAGACCAGATGCTCATCACCCTGAAAATGTTTGGCCAGCAGCCTGCCATGTACCGAGATGTGCGAATGCGGCACCGACAAGGATCAGTGTGAGACTGTGTCTAGCAGTGGTGCCCTAGACGGAGACAACACAGATGACGACTTTGATGAATAAATGTTTTCAGTCCTAAATGCCAAGTCTAACTTCCCTAGAATTACCAAAGAGCAGTGTCTTTTTTATATAAGCCATGCATCCCTGTGTTAAAGTATAATTAAACAACCGCTGATTTTTAAACTTTTTTCTTGCATATATATCATAAAAGGCCTTGTTCTACATTTGTCATGTTTGGTACTATTGTGTTTGTGGGAGAAAGGGCTTTTGAGTGATACCCAACTCAACCCATTTCTGACGACATCGTATCAGCAATATTTCTACCAACTGGAGGACCTGGAGCTGGGGAGGACTGTTGTGGGGAGTGAGTCCCCCTTGCCAGGCCACAGAGGATGAGACCGTTGAATTTATGATTCTGTAGATTTTTATAAATCAAATGACCCTCCCTTACATTTATATCATTAACTTGCCCACAGAATTACATACTCTCCCAGACTAATGGGCCTGGACAACAGAGGAGGCCAAGCAGATGAGTAAACCTGGGAAGCATATCCCCTGGGACAGCTGGCAAGGGAGCGCAGAACAATTTGCAGGCGTCCGTCTGTGCTTATTAAACCCAGAGCAGCTTTGCTGTCAGGACACTTCAACCATGACAGGAGCTTTATACTGGTCACATTCCTGTGAAGAGGAGTCCTGTGTGGGACCCCTGGAGACACCATGTGAGGGTGCAGTGGTGACAGACAGACACACAGAGAAATCAACGTAGATTTGTAAGGCCTTGTGAATACAAAAGCTAGTGCTGAGTCTAGAGTCTCCCTTACCTTTGAATGGCCACACATGTGATGAAGTTGTCTGGTGCTCAGCTGCAAAGTTTTCAGCAAACTCTGCACGTCTTCCTGTAATAAAAAGGACCACCTGGGTCACTGGTACTGTATTTTCAAATCCATAAGAATTTGCTACCCATCACAAAGGATAACTTGGAAGCAAGACTATCAGCTCTCCTATTCATCCTACCAGTGCTACAGAGATATAAAGACATACGCTCTGCCCACTCCACAGAAAATACCCAACAAGTTAAGACATGGCAGCCATAAGGGAGCTGAACTCTGCATAGTCTCATAACCAACAAGAGAATGTGCTCACCAGACATGTATCATGGACACCACTCTGTTCCACAGCTCTGCAAAACAGCCAAGTCAAGCCAGACATTTTGAACTGAATCTGTTCTCTATTCTCTAGCACAGAACCCTGCACCTATAGGGTCAAAGTGCCTTGGGGCCGGGGAAATCAACTTTTCACAAGCAGCTTTACCCACTGGCTGAAATGTGATAGCAGTCATAGAGCAGCCAGCCCCATATTGCAGCCCAGGCAGCAACAACATGTGGTCTGTAATGCCCCCACCAAGCTGAGAGACAGAGACCAACATCTTCAAAAGTTTGTGTGGCCACAAGCAGCAATTTGGGGCCTGTCTAGAGACTCTAGTGAGGACTGTGCCTAAAGATCTTCAAAGCTGGCATTTGAGCACACTCACACTGTCCAAGTGCTCTGAGACTTGAGCTCTTCAAAGGGGTGGGGGGTCTCAGAGATGGCAGCCCAGGAGAGAGCAAGAGAAAGCACGCTCCTGCCTCCAGAAGCAAGGGGGCAGAGCTACCTAGTTCTCTGTAGCCTGGGAAGGACACTCCAGGAGAAGCGTTTAATCGGGCACATTCAGGCTGATGTCAGATGAGTTTGGTTTGTTAGCACTTATCACAAACATGCTCCCTCCTTCCAAAGACTGCTCAGAGACTGGCAGGTCAGACACCACATTCAGCGTGGTCACACTGGAAACATCAATGTTTTGGCGCCCAAATGATTTTTATATGCATTTGGGCTGCATCTCAGCCCCAGTCATGATACCTTGAAAGCCTCAAATTCTAGGCAACTATGGAACTGTCTCAGAGTAACAGCCATGTTAGTCTGTATTCGCAAAAAGAAAAGGAGTACTTGTGGCACCTTAGAGACCAACCAATTTATCTGAGCATAAGCTTTCGTGAGCTACAGCTCACTTCATCGGATGCATACTGTGGAAACCGCAGAAGACAGGGTGGGAGGAGGTATTGTTTCATGGTCTCTGTGTATATAATGTCTTCTGCAGTTTCCACAGTATGCATCCGATGAAGTGAGCTGTAGCTCACGAAAGCTTATGCTCAGATAAATTGGTTAGTCTCTAAGGTGCCACAAGTACTCCCTTTCTTTTTATGGAACTGTCAACATACTTTTTCCAGTGGGCCAGACAGTCATGTTGCAGACCACAATATGTGAACAAGTCATTTTCAGTCAAACTCTCAACTACTCTGAGGCACCCTCCTAGTTCAGCAAGAATCTCCAGCAAGGGGTGGCCAACCCTCTGCCACACTGGGTATGACCCAATGGTTTTAGGGCATCAGCCACACCACTAAACCTCACCGTCAGAGTCTGGGGATGGAGGCAAGAGAGAGGAGCAGCAGCAGGTAGGAGGACTGCTGCCAGCACCCTAAGGCCAGCGGCCTAAGGCCAGCGGCCTAATGATCTCCCACAGCAGAGCTGCTTAGTGGTGCTGTTTGATGTGGTACAGAAGGAGCCAGCCAGGGCTGATTGAGGAAGTGCGGTTGTGGCTCCACTATTAGCCAGTGTTTTGGCACCAAAACAACAAGCTCCAGCTGTTCCCGTACTCCGCGAATGTGGTGTCCCAGCAATCAGTTTCCAGCCAGAGGATTCTGTGTGTGTGAAAAAAGGCCTGGCCTGGAGATGTTAAGAGTAACAAGAAGGGTTTCTTCAGGTACGTTAGCAACAAGAAGAAAGTCAAGGAAAGCGTGGGCCCCTTACTGAATGAGGGAGGCAACCTAGTGACAGAGGATGTGGAAAAAGCTAATGTACTCAATGCTTTTTTTGCCTCTGTCTTCACGAACAAGGTCAGCTCCCAGACTGCTGCACTGGGCAGCACAGCATGGGGAGGAGGTGACCAGCCCTCTGTGGAGGAAGAAGTGGTTCGGGACTATTTAGAAAAGTTGGACGAGCACAAGTCCTTGGGGCCGGATGTGCTGCATCCGAGAGTGCTAAAGGAGTTGGCGGATGTGATTGCAGAGCCATTGGCCATTATCTTTGAAAACTCATGGCCATCGGGGGAAGTCCCGGACGACTGGAAAAAGGCTAATGTAGTGCCCATCTTTAAAAAAGAGAAGGAGGAGGATCCTAGGAACTACAGGCCAGTCAGCCTCACCTCAGTCCCTGGAAAAATCATGGAGCAGGTCCTCAAGGAATCAATTCTGAAGCACTTAGAGGAGAGGAAAGTGATCAGGAACAGTCAGCATGGATTCACCAAGGGCAAGTCATGCCTGACTAATCCAATTGCCTTCTGTGACAAGATAACTGGCTCTGTGGATCAGGAGAAAGTGGTGGACTTGTTGTTCCTTGACTTTAGCAAAGCTTTTGACATGGTCTCCCACAGTATTCTTGCCAGCAAGTTAAAGAAGTATGGGCTGGATGAATGGACTAATAAGGTGGATAGAAAGTTGGCTAGATTGTCGGGCTCAACGGGTAGTGATCAATGGCTCCATGTCTAGTTGGCAGCCGGTATCAAGTAGAGTGCCCCAAGGGTCAGTCCTAGGGCCGGTTTTCTTCAATATCTTCATAAATGATCTGGAGGATGGTGTGGATTGCACCCTCAGCAAGTTATGGAGATGACACTAAACTGGGAAGAGAGGTAGAAACGCTGGAGGGTAGGATAGGATACAGAGGGCCCTAGACAAATTAGAGGATTGAGCCAAAAAGAAATCTGATGAGGTTCAACAAGGACAAGTGCAGAGTCCCGTACTTACGACGGAAGAATCCCATGCACCGCTACAGACTAGGGATTGAGTGGCTAGGCAGCAGTTGGGCAGAAAAGGACCTAGGGGTTACACTGGATGAGAAACTGGATGTGCGTCAACAGTGTGCTGTTGTTGCCAAGAAGGCCAATGGCATTTTGGAATGTATATGTAGGGGCATTGCCAGCAGATTGAGGGACGCGATCGTTCCCCTCTATTCGACATTGGTGAGGCCTCATCTGGAGTACTGTGTCCAGTTTTGGGCCCCACACTACAAGAAGGATGTGGAAAAATTGGAAAGAGTCCAGCGGAGGGCAACAAAAATGATTAGGGGACTGGAACACATGACTTATGAGGAGAGGCTGAGGGAACTAGGATTGTTTAGTCTGCGGAAGAGAAGAATGAGGCAGGATTTGATAGCTGTTTTCAACTACCTGAAAGGGGGTTCCAAAGAGGATGGATCTACACTGTTCTCAGTGGTAACAGATGACAGAACAAGGAGTAATGGTCTCAAGTTGCAGTGGGGGAGGTTTAGGTTAGATATGAGGAAAAACTTTTTCACTAGGAGGGTGGTGAAACACTGGAATGCTTTACGTAGGGAGGTGGTGGAATCTCCTTCCTTAGATATTTTTAAGGTCAGGCTTGACAAAGCCCTGGCTGGGATGATTTAGTTGGGGATTGGCCCTGCTTTGAGCAGGAGGTTGGACTAGATGACCTCCTGAGGTCCCTTCCAACCCTGATATTCTATGATTCTATGATTACTCTCCACTCTAGCAGACATAGGCCAAGAGACAGAGATCCATACCATGAGATTTGTGACATCCAGCTTCTAATATTGTAGTGCTTGGTACCTGAGAATGAAATCAGGCACTGAAAAACTCCACCTGGCACAGACTGCCACCTACTGACCTACCAACAGCGCTCTGCTACCCTGTTCATTTCACTGGCTACTCACCAGCTTGCATGCATGTCTTCTAGCCCGCTGTTTGATCTGGTGGGCTGGAGGACATGACATAAGTCATCTCAAACCTGCCTATTGAGTGTATTTATCCATCACTTGTAACCAAAGTTCACAAATGAGAGGCTTGCTTTAATCCCAGTTATGTTTAGATGACCGCACAGCTGAAGTGATGAAGATGGCTTTTCTCAAGTCTGCATTGGCTAGGAGGCTGCAACCATTATTTTTGGATGTAGACTATGTAAATGTGATCCATGCTTTTGTCCTCTCAAGATTGGACTCCTGCAATACACTCAAGAAGCCAGCTGCTGCATTCTGCTCTTACTTCAGCTTCCAAATGGATTTCAGGCAAGTCTCTGTGCCTCTGAAATTCTTACCCTGTGCTTTTTAAAGCTGTAATCCAAGAGAGGCATGGCAAGCTTCAAGAAGGCTTCCACAAAGAGGCGGCCATACTGTGAATGCAGAAGGATGATAAGTAAACACATCACACACTTTTTCTTATTGCATTTGGCTATTCTACCAACCAAACTCTAAATTCTTCTTTGAATGAGCCAAGGGCAATTCCACCTTAGCAAGGAGTTCAGGTAAACAGGGAAAGGTTCCTCCTCTCTTTTAGGGCATTCTCTTCTAAAGGTCCATCACAGATCTCTCCTGCTTAAGGGCTAGATTTGGATCTCCATATCCTATGAGGAGTCTCACTGGAATCCAATTGCAAACAAGTCTGGTAGCTTTAGAGGCAGGGACATTTCCTTTTGCTAGTGATTAAAGTTCCTGGCATGCACAGGGACTATACCATATCACTAGGAATATAAAATGAAACAATAATAATAAGTACACAGCAATGAAGCAGCCAGTCTGTGAGGTCCTGGAAAGGGGAGGGCCATGTAGGGGAACACACTGCTGCCTTCTGGGCTCAGTGTGAAAGCTGCCTGCAGCTGTTCTGTGAGCCCTCACTGTACTTGTTGTGTTATGTGTAGGATTCCATAGGCAGCAGAGGCTGGGGAAGTACCAGCAGTGGAGCTCCAATGGAGTCACGCTGTTAGGCATTCTGGGCACAAATGAGGGCAGAGTCCAAGAGCCGGTGCACTTGGGCATGAGATAGAGGCAGATCTGCTGCCTGACCTAATAGAGAAGAGGAACTCTGTAACCGCTCCCCACCCCACCGAGGGAACAATTCCTGAAAGACCAAAATCAGGCTGCCATTCTCTGCAATCTTGAGTTCTCACTTACCTTCAGGCAGATACTGAGCACAGGCCTGCTGTCAAACACCTGCTCGGAGAAAACGAGAGAGCCAGTTCAGGGGGAAGGAACAGTGAGAACAAGAGCAAACAGGTAAGAACTAGCACTTAGCTGATGGTATCCCCAGTGTTAGGGGTAACACTGGGAAGCCAGGCTCAGCTGGAACCCATTCCCAGATCTAAGTGTGGGGGAGTGGAGGTCTTGTGTGACTAGTGTGGGGAGCTGGATGCATATTCATGTGGATAGAAAACAGTGGGGTGTGCAAGGTACGGTGGGGGTGTAGGGGGTACATCAGTGTGACAGAAAAGAGGAAGAGAGAATGATATTTCAACCAAGCCTAAAGAAAAGAAATCATCATTGGATGAAAAGTGCTGTCCAAGGCTCAGAAACTGGCTAGGAAATAAAGAGTTTCAGTGGTCAGTTTTCATCATGGTGAAAAGGTTAACATCTGGAGTACCAAGGTACGGTGCTAAAAGGGATGTTTACTAATCTACAAAGGGAGGGGAGTAGGGAGGTGGTGACATTGGCAGATGACAAAATTATTTAGGCAAGTCTGCAGTTCCTCAGAGTTTTCTCCAGTCCTGAGACCTAACCCAGCTAGGGGACTGGACAACAGGACAACATATAAAATTCAGTATTGATAAGTGCAAAGAAATGCTCTTGGGAAGGAATAATTTTAAACTATTCATATACCTTGCGGGGTTCTAAATTAACTGCATCCATTCTGCTCAATGTGCAACTGCAATCAAAAATCAAACAACATGTTGGGATGCAGAAGGAATGGGACAGAGAATGACTGGCAAGCTTGCAAAGGTTGTAAACTCAACGGCATTTCTGTGTCTTTCTGCCTAGAACACAATAACTTTTGAACGATGAATCGGCTCAAAATTCCAGGGAACGTTTTAGGAGTCAATGACCAGAACCCTACTGATTTGAGGGAAAACTATAAGGGGAAAAATGGAGGAACACACCAAGCCCTTGACATCTGTTTAGCACAGCCACAGCTTCAATTGGCTATCAAACAACTAGTTGATGGTACGCACTAACACCAATATCCTTACTCACCCTCCCAGTACAATTCAACATGTTGATACACCGACAATTTTATCTCCCAGGCAAATAACAGTGTTGGTGAGGAAGGAGATGTGAGGGGACTGGGAGCGTGCACACACAGCCCCTGGCATGGGGGAGAGAATGGGGGATCCTCATATGGAGGAGGGGGAATGGGAGAAGACAGAATCTCTGGTAGAGAGGGAGACTGGGGAACCCTGGTATGGGGGAAAGGGGAAAACACAGAGTGCCTGCCATGGGCAGGCAAGGAAGAAATGGAGGACATGGAGGGAATGAGAGTGAACACAGGGCATCTGGCATGAGGAAGAATGTGGAACTGTTGAAGAAAGGAATGGGGAGCAACAAACCTCTGACATGGGATGAGTGTGAAATATGGGGCACACAGAACTCTTGGCAGGCGGGAAATTAGGGGGAGTTGCATGTAACATCTATAATAGAAGGGATGAGATGGGAGGTTGGCACACAGGAGCTTGTGGGGTGAATGGAGGAAAGCAAGGAGCTTCTGGAATGTGCTCAGCTCACACTAGCTACAAAGTGAGCGAACATTCACACAGAAAATATAACACCACAGTTCTATACACCAAGAGTATATCTTCCTCTGGGATGCTAGTTCTGGTCACCCCATCTCAGAACAGAGATAGCAGAATGGGGTTCACAGACAGGCAACAAGAATGGTTGGGGGTATGGAAAGAATTCACATATGCAGAGAGACTGAAAAGGTATACTGACTATGTCACCTCAAGACAGGATACAGAGGTAAAGTTTCTAGACACCATGAATGACATGACATCTGTTAAGTACATCAGAAGCAGGAAGCCGGTCAAACAGTCAGTGGGGCCACTAGACGATTGAGGTGGTAAAGGAGCACTCAAGGAAGATAAGGCCTTTGCAGAAAAGCTACATGAATTCTTTGCATCAGTCTTCACGGCAGAGGATGAGAGGGAGGTTCCCACACTTGAGCCATTCTTTTTGGGTGACAAATCTGAGGAACCATCCTAGATGGAGGTGTCAAAAGAGGAGGTTTTGGAACAAACTGAAAGTTAAACAGTAATAAATCACCAGGAACAGATGGTATTCACCCAAGAGTTGTGAAAGAACTCAAATAAGAAATTGCAGAACTACTAAGTGCACTATGTTTCAGAGTGGTAGCCGTGTTAGTCTGTATCAGTAAAAAGAATGAGGAGTACTTGTGGCACCTTAGAGACTAACAAATTTATTAGGGCATAAGCTTTCGTGGGCTAAAGCCCACTTCATCAGATGCCTGCAGTGGAAAATACAGTAGGAAGATATATATATATATACACACACACACACAGAGAACATGAAAAAATGGGTGTTGCCATACCAACTCTAATGATACTAATCAATTAAGGTGGACTATTATCAGCAGGAGAAAAAAAAACTTTTGTAGTGATAATCAGGATGGCCCACTTCAAACAGTTGACAAGAAGGTATGAGTAACAGTAGGGGAAAAATTAGCATGGGGAAATAGTTTTTACTTTGTGTAATGATCCATCCACTCCCAGTCTTTATTCAAGCCTAAATTAATGGTGTCCAGTTTCCAAATTAATTCCAGATTTGCAGTTTCTCATTGGAGTCTGTTTTTGAAGTTTTTTGTTTGTTTTTTTTTTTTTTTTAAGGATTGCAACTTTTAGGTCTGTAATTGAGTGACCAGGGAGGTTGAAGTGTTCTCCGACTGGTTTTTGAACGTTATAATTCTTGACGTCTGATTTGTGTCCATTTATTCTTTTGCGTAGAGACTGTCCGGTTTGGCCAATGTACATGGCAGAGGGGCATTGCTGGCACATGATGGCATATATCACATTGGTGGATGTGCAGGTGAACGAGCCTCTGATAGTGTGGCTGATGTGATTAGGTCCTATGATGGTGTCCCCTGAATAGATATGTGGACAGAGTTGGCAACGGGCTTTGTTGCAAGGATAGGTTCCTCGGTTAGTGTTTTTGTTGTGTGGTGTGTGGTTGCTGGTGAGTATTTGCTTCAGGTTGGGGGGCTGTCTGTAAGGACTGGCCTGTCTCCCAAGATCTGTGAGAGTGAGGGATCGTCCTTCAGGATAGGTTGTAGATCCTTGATGATGCATTGGAGAGGTTTTAGTTGGCTGAGGGTGATGGCTAGTGGCGTTCTGTTACTTTCTTGGTTGGGCCTGTCCTGTAGTAGGTGACTTCTGGGTACTCTTCTTGCTCTGTCAATCTGTTTCTTCACTTCCGCAGGTGGGTACTGTAGTTGTAAGAATGCTTGATAGAGATCTTGTAGGTGTTTGTCTCTGTCTGAGGGATTGGAGCAAATGCGGCTGTATCGTAGAGCTTGGCTGTAGACAATGGATTGTGTGGTGTGGTCTGGGTGAAAGCTGGAGGCATGTAGGTAGGAATAGCAGTCAGTAGGTTTCCGGTATAGGGTGGTGTTTATGTGACCATCGCTTATTAGCACCGTAGTGTCCAGGAAGTGGATCTCTTGTGTGGCTGGTCCAGGCTGAGGTTGATGGTGGGATGGAAATAGTTGAAATCATGGTGGAATTCCTCAAGGGCTTCTTTTCCATGGGTCCAGATGATGAAGATGTCATCAATATAGCGCAAGTAGAGTAGGGGCATTAGGGGACGAGAGCTGAGGAAGCGTTGTTCTAAGTCAGCCATAAAAATGTTGGCATACTGTGGAGCCATGCGGGTACCCATAGCAGTGCAGCTGATTTGAAGGCATACATTGTCCCCAAATGTGAAATAGTTATGGGTGAGGACAAAGTCACAAAGTTCAGCCACCAGGTTTGCCGTGACATTATCGGGGATACTGTTCCCAATGGCTTGTAGTCCATCTTTGTGTGGAATGTTGGTGTAGAGGGCTTCTACATCCATAGTGGCCAGGATGGTGTTTTCAGGAAGATCACCGATGGATTGTCGTTTCCTCAGGAAGTCAGTGCAACCATACACCACACCACAGAACCACTAACTCAGGAACCTATCCTTGCAACAAAGCCCGTTGCCAACTCTGTCCACATGTCTATTCAGGGGACACCATGATAGGGCCTAATCACATCAGGCACACTATCAGAGGCTCGTTCACCTGCACATCTACCAATGTGATATATGCCATCATGTGCCAGCAATGCCCCTCTGCCATGTACATTGGTCAAACTGGACAGTCTCTACGTAAAAGAAAAAATGGACACAAATCAGATATCAAGAATTATAACGTTCATAAACCAGTCGGAGAACACTTCAATCTCTCTGGTCACTCGATCTCTGACCTAAAAGTCGCGATATTACAACAAAAAGACTTCAAAAACAGCCTCCAACGAGAGACTGCTGAATTGGAATTAATTTGCAAACTGGATACAAATAACTCCGGCTTGAATAGAGACTGGGAGTGGATGAGTCATTACACAAAGTAAAACAATTTCCCCATGTTTATTCCCCTCCACTGTTCCTCAGACGTTCTTGTTAACTGCTGGAAATGGCCCACCTTGATTATCACTACAAAAGGTTTTCTTTCCCTCACCCCCCTGCTCTTCTGCTGGTAATAGCTCATCTTAAGTGATCACTCTCCTTACAGTGTGTATGATAACACCCATTTTTTCATGTTCTGTGTGTATATAAATCTGCTCACTGTATTTTCCACTGAATGCATCCGATGAAGTGAGCTGTAGCTCACAAAAGCTTATGCTCAAATAAATTGGTTAGTCTCTAAGGTGCCACAAGTACTCCTTTTCTTTTTACTATTTCTTTTGTTTATCATTTTTACAGTGCAAATATTTGTAATAAAAAAATATACACTTTGATTTCAGTTACAAAACAGAATACAATATATATAAAAATGTAGAAGAACATCCAAAATATTTAGTAGATTTCAACTGTTATTCTATTATTTAACAGTGCAATTAATCGTGATTCATTATTCTGAGTTAACTGTGATTAATTGACAACCCTAAAATTAAGCACTGTGTGCAAAAAGAACGGAAGCTACATTTTCATGTAAAGTCAACAGGCAAAACAGGTTGTGGGGGGATGTGAACTCAAGATGCCGCCACCACACTGAAGAACAAACTACAGGAATGCCTTTCAAAAGTCTACTGGACTATAACAGGGGGTGCAAAGACAAGACCCTATTATCCATTTCACTGTGGACCACCCTTGTAGGAGTGGGATGATTCATGAAGGAATGGATCCTGGATTGACTGAAAACCAGCAAGCTCTGTAGAAAGACTTTGTGGGTAAGAAAATGCTTTAGTCAAGGTTGTAACTTGGTAAGTTTTAGTTTCCAGAAAGCATGTCATTCTCTTATTTTATTTATAACTATTTCTGTTTCCATTATTCTTACTCAATACTTACTTGAATCTGTTCTTTGTGAATAAATTTATATTTGTTTTCACCATAAATTGATTACAGTGCTGTGTTGCTCTAAAGGACCTGATTCTGAATTGTAACCTTCTAGCTCTGTGTTCACTGTCTCTTTGGGGACAACTTACCTGGTAATTACTGAACGTGTCCAGTGACTGGGGTTGGATACTACAGAGGGACGCTTCTCAGGAGTTTGGGGACTGGGGTACACAAAGTGTTGTGTAAGGCAAAGTCCTGAATTTATCTGGGTGGTGAACTGGTACATAGTTTAACACCAGCAAGTCTCTCTCTTGCTGAAATTGGTGGGTAGCACAGTGATCTACACAGTGGACACTCTAAGAAAATGTCACAGAAGGGTTGGAAGGACTTTGTTTTCTCTCTAATGCTTTCACTTTAAGAATAAATTTGCTTGTTTAGAAAGAACTGGGTGGTAACTTATAACTGCGGTCAATTACACTGTTTATAGCAGGGGTGGGCAAACTACGTACCATGGGCCAAATCCAGCTTGTCAGAGCTTTGAATCTGGCCTGCGGGATTGCTACTGCCGTGACACTGCTCGGCTAAGTTAGGCTCCCTGTCTGCCCTGGCCCTGCGCCGCTCCCGGAAGCAGCCAGCACCACATCCCTGCAGCCCTTGGTGTGGAGGGGGGGAGAGGGCTCTGCATGCTGCCCTCACCTGCAAGCACCGCCCCCCACAGCTCACATTGGCCAGGAATGGGGAACCGCGGCCAATGGGAGCTTCGGGGGAGGTACCCACAGGTGAGGGCAGCGCGTGGAGCCCTCTGCCCCCCGCTCCCCCAGGTATGTAGTGCCGGCCGCTTCCGGGAGGGGAGCAGCACGGGACCAGGGCAGGCAAGGAGCCTGCCTTAGCCCTGCTGCGTGCCGCTGCCACCCCGGAGCCACTCAAGGTAAGCAGCGCTGGGCTGGAGCCCACACCCTGAACCCCTCCTGCACCCCAACACCCTGCCCTGAGCCCCCTGCCACACCCCTCCTGCACCCCAACCCCTTGCCCTGAGCCCCCTCCCGCACTCCGCACCCCCTCCTGCACCCCAACCCCCTGCCCTGAGCCCCCTCGTACACCCCGCACCCCTCCTGTGCCCCAACCCCTTACCCTCAGCCCCTTCCTGCACACTGCAGCCCCTCCCGCACCCCAACCCCCTACCCCAGCCCTACATTCATGGCCCTGCATGCTATTTCCCCACCCAGATGTGGTCCTCAGGCCAAAAAGTTTGCCCACCCCTGGTTTATAGCCTCTGAGGAGAAAGCAAAGTGCAGACGCTGTCCGGTTTAGACAGTCTGGCTTGCTGGGGAATTCACAGTGTAGGCAGGGATCTGTGCAGCCTGAAAAGCCCTAGTCAAGATGGAGAGAGATGTGGGTCTCAGCCCAAGAAAGGTGACAGTTGAGGAGCCAGGAGCCTAAAAAGTGGTTGCCCTTGCTGGACCACAGAGAAGGAATGCAATTCTCCTAAACTGTGACAATTAGCAGGAAGTGTCCCTGGAGTCAGGTTATCCTAGAATTGCCTACGGCAGGTTTCTAGATCTGCCTCTGAAGCAGCTAACACTGGTCTCTGTCCGAGTCAGGAGACTGCACTGAGTGGACGAAGAGTCAGATACCGTTGGATAATTCCTGTGTTCCTGTCCTTCTCCAGGGCCTCTCTGCTTCCTCCTTTCTTTGTCTGTATTATTTGTCCATACAAAAAACTATGCTACTAGAATGCTAAGGCTACAAGAGTGAGGATGTGCCAAAGTGAAGGTTGAATGTGCCACCCCATGAGTACACACTGCAGTTGGCTCTGATTACACGATCACAGACCATTTCTCCAAAATAGTGTAAGTCACATTGTTTTCCTTGCATGCTCAGGCATCGATGGGTGGGACTCTGCTGGGAAGGTGAAAGGAAGGAAAGATGAATGTGCTCACCTTGACCAAGTTAACAAGGATATGGAAATCCCGCACCGCCATGTTCCAGTGCAGCAGCTTCTCTAGCTGTACCTGGGGAGTGACAACACAGTAATCCAGTCCTGTTGTCCACACAGAGCCATTGCATTTCCCTTCATATTACTGGATGCTACTACAGTATGCACTGTGCCTGCACACAGAGGGTAAAGAGCCCAGATCCTGCCAGAGCCTGAGGATCACTGCTGTGCAAAGGGGAAGGGACATGTTTGAGAAACAGTGTTTGAGATCCTACATCTTAAAAGACTCCACAAACATTTACCCGTGAAAGTCAAAATCATTCAGTAGCCATTCCAGCTTTCCTCACCTGCCAGATTTATACTCTCTCCATCTGATAAATGTATCTTTCTATTCACCCTGGAAACAGCCGGGGAGAAACCACTTCCCAGCTCACGAGCAGAGTCCACAGTCACACATTCAGCCATGTGGCCGTTCAGACATCAACCTGCCCCCACATCATTTGCTAGAACTACTAGATAAGTTTGTTGCCCATGAAAACACAGAAGACAATGTCTGGAAAGAAGCAAGCTCCACCAGTGCCCAGGCCCATAAAATGACTGGGAATTAATCATGTACAATCCACCTACTTGATCCCAACATATGCTCCCTATTCAAAAATTCCTTCTTACTCCTAGGTGGGTGCAGGACCTATCTATTCCACTTAATTTTACTAAGTTTAGTCCTGTTTTCTGGCAATGCATGTTTTCAAAGATTCTGAGGCCAGAAGGGACACTGTGATTATTCAGTCTGACCTCCTGTATAACATAGGCCAGAGAACTGCCCCAAAATAATTCCTAGAGCAGATATTTCAGAAAAACAGTCAATCTAGATACAAATTCCATGGTTAATTACTCTCACTCTTAAAAATGTATGCCTTATTTCAAGCCTAAATTTGTCTAGTTTCAACTTCCAGCCATTGGACTGTGTTACACCTTTTTCTGACTGACTGAAGAGCCCATTATTAAATATTTGTTTCCCATGTACATACTTATGGATTGTAATGCAGTCACCCCTTAGCCTTCTCTTTGTTACATTAAATATATTGAGCTCCTTGAGTCTACCATTATAAGGCAGGTTTTCTAACCCTTTAATCATTCTTGTGACACTTCTCTGAACCCTCTCTAATTTATCAACAACATTATTGAACTGTGAGTACCAGAACAGGATGCATTATTCCAGCAATGGTTTGCATCAATACCAAAGAGAAAGGTAAAATAACCTCTCTACTCCTATTCATGACTCCCCTATTTCTGCATTCTAGGATCATATTAGCTCACAGTGGACCTCATGTTCAACTGATTATCCCTAAATCCTTTTCAGAGTCACTGCTTCCCAGTATATAGTCCCCCACCCTGTAAGTATGGCCTACATTCTTTGTTGCTGGGTTAATGGGGAATTTGGCCAGGGTACCAGCTAGCTATTAAGCAGTTTGGTAGACTGCCATACTCAAAAGGTTATTTTGTGTGTCTGTGTTTCGGCTACCTGCCAGGACATCATTGTTAAGACACTATTACTGTAGCATTTTCCTGCAGTTTCCTGGCTTGTGTTTTGTAAATCCCTGCTGGAGATCTCAGATGTGTTTGCTGGCCTACCTCACTTGAGTCCGATGGTTTCCCAGCAGGAATGCTTCTCACTGAATTCTCCAGCTGAGCCATCATCACTTGGAAGAAAACCGGAAATGTCTGCCTGGAGAGAAAAGAGCCAAGAGCCCATTAAAGACTTATGGGCAGCTGTTTGTGCATCTGGTTCGGGTGCTTGTTAGGGGCTTATTCCTTCACCCGCTCACTTCCCTGGTCCTTCTCGCATGAACAGAGAGCAACAATACCCAAAGTCCAAAGGTGCAAACAATTCAATGTTTGGGGTGAACTTCCAGCAAGCAATGATTCCAGTTTCCTTCCTTAGTGTCCCCCTTCCCAGCTCTGACACCACAGAGCCTTACACCTGTGTCCCTGTTCCCATTCACCCCTTTAGCAAAACATGATTCCAATTTCCTCCCCCTTAGCAAAACATGATTCCAATTCCCCCACCCCCATTCCCCCGCTTTCTTCCTGATTGACTGCAGACTATATAGTAAAACCTGAGTTCTGCTTAGCTATACCTTAACCAAAAATTTTACTGAAATTTAACTAACTAATCCTAACATATTGTAACATGTTTCAGGGTATGTCTACACTACGGAATAAGGTCGAATTTATAGAAGTCAGTTTTTTAGAAATCGGTTTTATATATTCGAGTGTGTGTTTCCCCACAGAAAATGCTCTAAGTGCATTAACTCGGCGGAGTGCTTCCACAGTACCGAGGCTAGAGTTGACTTCCGGAACGTTGCACTGTGGGTAGCTATCCCACAGTTCCCGCAGTCTCCGCTGCCCATTGGAATTCTGGGTTGAGATCCCAACGCCTGATGGGGCTAAAACATTGTCGCGGGTGGTTCTGGGTACATATCGTCAGGCCCCCGTTCCCTCCCTCCCTCCGTGAAAGCAAGGGCAGACAATCGTTTTGCGCCTTTTTTCCTGAGTTACCTGTGCAGATGCCATACCATGGCAAGCATGGAGCCCGCTCAGATAACTGTCACCGTATGTCTCCTGGGTGCTGGCAGACGCGGTACGGCATTGTTACACAGTAGCAGCAACCCATTGCCTTCTGGCAGCAGACGGTGCAAGACGACTGGTAGCCGTCATCGTCGTGTCCGAGGTGCTCCTGGCCATGTCGGCTGGGAGCGCCTGGGCAGACATGGGCGCAGGGACTAAATTTGGAGTGACTTGACCAGGTCATTCTCTTTAGTCCTGCAGTCAGTCCTATTGAACCGTCTTATGGTGAGCAGGCAGGCAATACGGATTGCTAGCAGTTGTACTGTACCATCTTCTGCCGGGCAGACAAGAGATGAGGATGGCTAGCACTCGTATTGTACCATCTTCTGCTGGACAGGCAAGAGATGAGGATGGCTAGCAGTCGTACTGTACCATCTTCTGCCGAGCAGCCATGAGATGTGGATGGCATGCAGTCCTTCTGCACCGTCTGCTGCCAGCCAAAGATGTAAAAGATAGATGGAGTGGATCAAAACAAGAAATAGATCAGCTTTGTTTTGTACTCATTTGCCTCCTCCCCAGTCTAGGGGACTCATTCCTCTAGGTCACACTGCAGTCACTCACAGGGAAGGTGCAGTGAGGTAAATCTAGCCATGTATCAATCAGAGGCCAGACTAACCTCCTTGTTCCAATAAGAAAAATAACTTAGGTGCACCATTTCCTATTGGAACCCTCCGTGAAGTCCTGCCTGAAATACTCCTTGATGTAAAGCCACCCCCTTTGTTGATTTCAGCTCCCTGAAGCCAACCCTGTAAGCCATGTCATCAGTCGCCCCTCCCTCCGTCAGAGCAACGGCAGACAATCGTTCCGCGCCTTTTTTCTGTGTGGACGCCATACCAAGGCAAGCATGGAGGCCGCTCAGCTCACTTTGGCAATTAGGAGCACATTAAACACCACACGCATTATCCAGCAGTATATGCAGCACCAGAACCTGGCAAAGCAATACCGGGCGAGGAGGTGATGTCAGCGCGGTCATGTGAGTGATCAGGACATGGACACAGATTTCTCTGAAAGCATGGGCCCTGCCAATGCATGCATCATGTTGCTAATGGGGCAGGTTCATGCTGTGGAACGCCGATTCTGGGCTCAGGAAACAAGCACAGACTGGTGGGACTGCATAGTGTTGCAGGTCTGGGACGATTCCCAGTGGCTGCGAAACTTTCGCATGCGTAAGGGCACTTTCATGGAACTTTGTGACTTGCTTTCCCCCGCCCTGAGGCGCATGAATACCAAGATGAGAGCAGCCCTCACAGTTGAGAAGCAAGTGGCGATAGCCCTGTGGAAGCTTGCAACGCCAGACAGCTACCGGTCAGTTGGGAATCAATTTGGAGTGGGCAAATCTACTGTTGGGGCTGCTGTGATGCAAGTAGCCCATGCAATCAAAGATCTGCTGATATCAAGGGTAGTGACCCTGGGAAATGTGCAGGTCATAGTGGATGGCTTTGCTGCAATGGGATTCCCTAACTGTGGTGGGGCCATAGACGGAACCCATATCCCTATCTTAGCACCGGAGCACCAAGCCGGCAAGTACATAAACCTCAAGGGGTACTTTTCAATAGTGCTGCAAGCACTGGTGGATCACAAGGGACATTTCACCAACATCAACGTGGGATGGCCGGGAAAGGTACATGACGCTCGCATCTTCAGGAACTCTGGTCTATTTCAAAAGCTGCAGGAAGGGACTTTATTCCCAGACCAGAAAATAACTGTTGGGGATGTTGAAATGCCTATATGTATCCTTGGGGATCCAGCCTACCCCTTAATGCCATGGCTCATGAAGCCGTACACAGGCAGCCTGGACAGTAGTCAGGAGCTGTTCAACTACAGGCTGAGCAAGTGCAGAATGGTGGTAGAATGTGCATTTGGATGTTTAAAGGTGCGCTGGCGCAGTTTACTGACTCGGTTAGACCTCAGCGAAACCAATATTCCCACTGTTATTACTGCTTGCTGTGTGCTCCACAATATCTGTGAGAGTAAGGGGGAGATGTTTATGGCGGGGTGGGAGGTTGAGGCAAATCACCTGGCTGCTGGTTACGCGCAGCCAGACACCAGGGCGGTTAGAAGAGCACAGGAGGGCGCGGTACGCATCAGAGAAGCTTTGAAAACCAGTTTCATGACTGGCCAGGCTACGGTGTGAAAGTTCTGTTTGTTTCTCCTTGATGAAACTCCCCGCCCCAGTCACTGGAGAGACGTTGTGATCAGCGGCCCACTGGGAGAACCTTGACCATTTTGCCAGGTAGGCCTGATGCATGGAGGGCCTCCTGCATTCCAGGAGGACTCGCTGGACACCCTCGGAGCAGGTCCCCTCCTCGTGGCCTAGCCATTGAGCAACCATGTTGTGAGGTGGAGGCAACCTTGGTCCCGAGAGAGAAGGTCTGGGCGGGTTGGCAGCGGCCACGGGGGGGCAATGGACAGGCTCGTAAGAGTCTCATACCAGTGCTGCCTGGGCCATGCCGGGGCGATCATGAGGATGCGAGCCCTGTCTGTCTTTACTTTTTCCAGGACCTTGTTGATCAGCGGAATTGGGGAAAAAGCATATAGAAGCTGACCCAACTAGGACAGAAGGAAGCCGTCGGAAATTGCCCCCTTTCCCAGGCCCTTCCTGGAGCCAAACCGAGGGCACCGGCACTTGTCTGTAACGGCTGCTCCACGAACAGCTCTGTCGGGCCAATCCGCGACAGCCGATTGCTGGCGATCTACGCCTGGGGCTGCGGGAGCAGTGCCCTGTTGGGGACCTCAACTGGGACGAAGAGCATGAGCGGCATTGACATCGGTACCGTGAGGGGCTACGGTGGCTTCTTGGAGTCAACAACCTCTGGTGCCATCAGTCCCAGTCCCAGTCCCAGTGGGCCATGCTCTGACCTCGAGGACTGCACTCTCGATGCAGAGAGGTGCCTCAAATCCCTTCTGCTCAGCACCCAGCCAGACAATCTAGTGGGGTCGACGGGGACTGGTGCGGACTGTGAGCAGGGTGGTCACTCTGCGGAGAACGGTGTCAGGAACCTTCCCTCGACTGTGAGCAGTACCGCCCAGGTGGTGACTGTGGCAGTCCGAGTGCTGGCTTGTCTCTGGAACTGGGAGCTGCTGGGGTCCATGCAGTCAGTACCGGGAGAGACTTTACGTATCGAGCCGCCTGCAGGGTCTCCTGCATAGAGGGCACCCATACGTGGCCACTGGAGTCCGCAGAGGGCGTCTCGGAGTGGGCTGGGCTACTCCGCTCTACTTGAGTCAGAGGCTGCAAGGTCGAGGGGAATAGAGAGATGCCCAACGCGGGTCTAGTCTCACCCCCAGCCTTGCCCCAGTGCCTTGATGTAGAAGACCTCTTCTTCGTCTTCATAGAGTGTCCCATGGATGGGGAGTGGTGCCAGCTGGTGGAAGGCACTGATGGGTTGCCGCGCACTGATGCTGCAGTGCTTGGTGCCGACTCGGAACGGCGTAGCGGTGTCAGGGTTCAGGCCGACTCCATCAATATGGCTTGGAGCCATACGTCCCACTCCTCCTTAGTCCGAGGCTTAAATGATCTGCAAATTTTGCCGTGGTTGCTGAGGTTGGTTTCTCCAAGACAGCGTAAGTAGCTAGTGAGTGGATCACTCATGAGCATAGGCCGTTTACAAGTGTCGCACGACTTAAAGCCCATGGTGCGGGGCATGCCCTGACCCGACCCGGGCGCACTTCTCTAACTTTTTTTTTTTTGAACTACAGGTACTAACTATCTATGAACTAAATGACAATCCAAACAGGGAAAGCTACAGCAGAGAGCTGGAGCACAGCAGTTCCAAAGCACCTTCACTGGTGGCAAGAAGGAACTGAGAGTGGGGAGAGAGTGCAGCGCCCCTTATACCGCGCCATGGTTGTTCCACTCCAAGGGTCACTAGGGGAAAAACTTCCAGCACCGGTGCACGTGGCAAGCAAGCACACCTATTGTGGAATGCACTCAAAGAAGAACTTAAACTTCTGAAAACCAGGAAATGCAGAGCTAAAGTTGTCCGTGCAACCTTAACTCTGCCCTTGTTCAGCAGTGTGCCAATATGCCTCATTAATGTTGATTTTCAATAAGAACACTGAAAAAGCTCCAGAAGACTGGAAGAAAGCTAATATTGTGCCAATGTTTGAAAAGGTCAATGGGATGACTGAGGCCAGTCAGTCTCACATTGATCCCAGGCACAATAATGGAGCAGTTGGTATGGGATTTGATTAATAAAGAATTAAAGGAGGGTAATATAATTAATGCTATTCAGCATGGGTTTATGGAAAATAGATCCTGTCAAACTAATTTGAAATCTTTTTTGGTAATTATAAGTTTGTTTGATAAAGGTAATAGTGTTGATGTAATATCCTTAGACTTCTGTAAGGCACTGAGTTGGTACCGTATGATATTTTGACTAAAAACCTAGAAATATATAAAATTAACATGGCACATATTAAATGGATTAAAAGCTGGCTAACTGATGTATCTCAAAATCTAATTGTAAGTGGAGAATAATCACCAAACAGGTGTTTTTCTAGTGGGGTACCGCAGGGACTGGTTCTTGGCCCTTCTCTATTTAACATTTTTATTTAAAACTTGGAAGAAAATAGAAAATCATTACTGTCATTTGTAGATGACACAAAAATTGGGGGAGTGGTAAATAATGAAGAGTACAGGCTACTGACAGAGTGATCTGGATCACTTGATAAACTGGGCATAAGAAAACAATTTGTGTTTTAATATAGCAAAATGTAAATGTATACATCTAGGAATAAAGAATGTAGGCTGTACTTACAGAATGGGGAATCTACCCTGGAAAGCAGTGGCTCTGAAAAAGATTTGGGGGTCATGGTGGATAATCAGCTGAGCATGAGCTCCCAGTGTGATGCTATGGCCAAAAGGTTATTTGACACTGGTACGGCTGCTGATGGAATAATGTATTAAGTTCTGTTGCCCACCATTCAATAAGGATGTTGATAAATTGGAGAGGGCTCTGAGAATTTGTTCAATATCTTCATAAATGATCTGGAGGATGGTGTGGATTGCACTCTCAGCAAATTTGCAGATGATACTAAACTAGGAGGAGTGGTAGATACGCTGGAGGGCAGGGATAGGATACAGAGGGACCTAGACAAATTAGAGGATTGGGCCAAAAGAAATCTGATGAGGTTCCATAAGGATAAGTGCAGGGTCCTGCACTTAGGACGGAAGAACCCAATGCACCGCTACAGACTAGAGACCGAATGGCTAGGCAGCAGTTCTGAGGAAAAGGACCTAGGGGTGACAGTGGACGAGAAGCTGGATATGAGTCAGCAGTGTGCCCTTGTTGCCAAGAAGACCAATGGCATTTTGGGATGTATAAGTAGGGGCATAGCGAGCAGATCGACGGACGTGATCGTCCCCCTCTATTCGGCATTGGTGAGTACTCATCTGGAGTACTGTGTCCAGTTTTGGGCCCCACACTACAAGAAGGATGTGGATAAATTGGAGAGAATCCAGCGAAGGGCAACAAAAATGATTAGGGGTCTGGAACACATGACTTATGAGGAGAGGATGAGGGAACTGGGATTGTTTAGTCTGCAGAAGAGAAGAATGAGGGAGGACTTGATAGCTGCTTTCAACTACCTGAGAGGTGGTTCCAGAGAGGATGGTTCTAGACTATTCTCAGTGGTAGAAGAGGATAGGACAAGAAGTAATGGTCTCAAGTTGCAGTGGGGGAGGTTTAGGTTGGATATAAGGAAAAACTTTTTCACTAGGAGGAATGCGTTACCTAGGGAGGTGGTAGAATCTCCTTCCTTAGAAGTTTTTAAGGTCAGGCTTGACAAAGCCCTGGCTGGGATGATTTAATTGGGGATTGGTCCTGCTTTGAGCAGGGGGTTGGACTAGATGACCTCCTGAGGTCCCTTCCAACCCTGATATTCTATGATTCTAAGAGCCATAGGAAGCATTAAAGGATTAGAAAAAACAGTTATAGTGAGAGACTCAAGGAGATCAATCTATTTAGCTTAATAAAGAAAAGGCTAAGGGGTGACTTCACAATTTTTAAATCTAGATTGGCTGTTTTTCTAGAAGATCTGCTCTAGGAATTATTTTGGGAAGTTCTCTTGCCTGTGTTATACAGGAGGTCAGACTAGATGATCACCATGGTACCATCTGGCCTTGGAATCTATGAACACACATACCTTTACTCTTCCAAGCCCACAATTCACCTCCTTTTACAACCCATTCACTCTCACCCATAGGATTCCATCTTACACTATTAAAGGACAAAAAAGCATAGACTCGTACTTAACATAGTCCCCAGAAAGAATGTAACATGTACAGATTTAAGAACCACTTCACAACTTCTTAAAATTCCCTTACATTTGCTCACAAGATACCATCTCTACATACACCATCACTTAACTATCATTAAACTTTTGGAATCCTGTCATATTCCACCTTACTGCTGACGGTACTTATTCTAATGAAAGCCTCATACCCAGCTACGGACATAGCGTACACAAATTCTCCATAGAAATGAGGCATACCACATGCACCTTTTCCCTTTCCTCACACACATTAAAGGGTGAAAAACATATATCTGATCATATCATGACAGCTCCATCACACAGATTTCCCAAACACACCTCTACCAAGCAGAGCTAACTACTGCCTCCACCATTCAGAGAGACAAGGTGGGTGAGGTAATATCTTTTACTGGACCAACTTCTGTGGAATAAAATGTATTACCTTACTCACCTTGTCTCTCTAACATCCTGGGATCAACACAGATACAAAAACACTGCATCTACCATTAAGGACAGCTACACTTGACAATGACCACACTCACTTTACCTGGAGTACATGCAGATAATAAATGCATAGACTGCTCTGGTACCTCAGCTTATTACTGACAATAGCCTTTCTAATGAAACCCCTCTGCCCTGCTAATTATATCATGTACACAATTCTATAACGAAATGCTGCATAGTAGTACTCCTGGGGGAATTCTGCAATAAAAAATAAAAAATTATGTGCACTTTTTAAAATTTTGCAAAATTCTGCATATTTTATTTGTCAAAATAACATAATATAATCACACCAGTTTCAATTATTTTTGGTCATTTATTTCAAAATACCTGTCAGCACATATGTCTGTAACAATACATACAACAAAAAAGATTCAGATAATGTTTTTTGACAAATAGATTCCTTAGTAGGCATCTTAATACTGAACTCTGAGTAATAATTCTAAACTACAATAATAATTTAATAATCTAATCTAAAAATCTAATAATTTTAAACTACAATACAGAACCATATTTCCTGCACCCTTCAGAAGCAGTGCAAAGGTTTGGGGGAGTCAGGGGTAACGGAGGAGCCAAGGGAGAGGGAAGTAAATTGCTGGAAAGGAGCCTGGGTGTGAACTTGGAGGGTTGTTGGGTATGGGTGGGAAAAGTATGGAACGGGTTTTTTTGGGGTGCAGGGAGGGATTGTTAGGGAGCTTCCCCTATGCAGACCCTGGCTGACCCTTCTGTATTGTAGCCACTCCCATTCAGTCAGCACATCTGCCCTTGTCCCCATGTGTTCCAGCACCCCCTTGTGTCCCTCCTCCCCCACTCAGACACCCACTCCTCCCATCCCCATGTGGCCCTGCACCCCCTCTCCCTGTCCCTATGTGGGTCTGTATCGCCTCCCCCATCCCCATGTGTCTCTGTGCCCCCACTCAACCACCCTCCGTCCCTATGTAGCTCTTCACCCCCTCCCGCATCACCATGTGGCCCTGCACCTCCCTCCCCTCTGTGACCCTGTGCCTCCACTCCCATTCAGTCTCTGCCCCAGTCTGTCCTCTCCCACTAGTCCTTAGGAACCCTGTCTGACCCCTCAGCAGCCCCATGCTGTCTGTCTCCCCATAGCCCCCGTCTCCTCACTTGGCCTGACAGGTGCTGCAAAGAAGGCACTGCAGGCTCTTTCTCTTCTCTAGCTGGCAGGGAGCTGCTGCTGTGTTCTAGCCGCAGCACCCTCTGTTGGGCAAAAGGCTGCAGAAGCTATTTTCTTCTGGGAGCTGCTGCTCTTCTTGTGGCACAGCACCCTCTGATGGGCAAAAGGCGGAACTGCAACAACATTTCAGCAGAAGCTTTTTGATGTGCAAAGAATTTAAAAATATATGTGGCTCATTAATTATGCATGCATGCAGTAGCGCAGAATTCCCCCAGGAGTAATAGTAGTTACTGAAGACACACATGCAGCTCTTCTCTTTGCTCACATGCAGTGGGCACAAAACACAGAATATCAGGGTTGGAAGGGACCTCAGGAGGTCATCTACTCCAACCCCCTGCTCAAAGCCAATCCCCAATTTTTGCCCCTGATCCCTAAATGGCCCCCTCAAGGATTGAACTCACAACGCCTGGGTTTAGCAGGTCAATGCTCAAACCACTGAGCTATCCCTCCCCCCGCCTCAAGTAATCTACACATCCTCATAGCACAAACAAACCTTTACCAAGCAGGGCCAACTACTGCCTCCACTATTTACTGTAGGTACACCTAACACACCTGAACCTGGAACGTATACAAAGAATTACCATTGACTACTGCCACCACCAGGAGTATGGAGGGAAGGTGGCATGACCAACCTTCCCCCTTCTGCTTTTTGGTCCTTTAACAGTGTTAGATGGAATCTTGTGGGCTGTACAAGGAGGTGAAATGGGGGGTTGGCAGAGTAAACTCTGCACTTCCTGGTTTTCACAAGTTTGAGTTTTGCTTGGGTCAATGTTCTGCAGGGAGACAACATGCCATTAAGCAATTTTAACTTTGTATTAACATAGTTATTTTTCCATTGAATTTCCTAGTTTTTTAAACAGGAAATATTTTTAAATAGGGAAGAGTTAGCAGTCATTTAGGCAGTTGTACATAGCATGTCCCATAATTTGCATACTGAGCCAAATCAGCCTGTAGTCAGTAACCCCATGCCATGGTGTACGCCTTGCTCTCTTGAGAACTTATCCAGCCTCATGATCCAGGAATCATCCAGAATACACACACTGGCAACCCCATCAGTACACACATTTATTTTCCTTCAGCGATCAAGGTACTTGCACTGCAAGTTCCAAACCATTGCACTACATGTCTTTGGAACAGCATATCACTCTGCCCAAAGATCAGGAAGTAGTCATCTGTCTGCCCACTCTTTCCCTCCTGACTCCTCAAGGCTAGTAAAATACAGATTTTCTCACACAACCAATCCATGGCTTGCCTACCACCCATCCTCATTGTGCAACCCCTCTCCCGCCATCCCCGTCTCCCACAAAAAGTCCTCTATCTTTGGCTCTTTCCATCCATATAACAAAAATTTTGGTAAGACCTGTGGATGACCATTCTGCTGTGTTCACAGTAAATCTCCCTGTGCAATAAAAACATGTTATATTATCACAGATACAACTTGTGACAAACAACATGAGTTATTACATGTTTATTGCACAGGCACACAAAGGTTCAGACTAGCAATGTCAGTGGTGGAGTGTTCACCAGGGCAATGGCATCAACACATTCCCTCATGCCACCCAGGCAACCATACAGTGGCTGCAGAGAAACCATCTTGCAGTTTTTTCTTTATTGGTGCAAGCTAGGGCTGTTGATTAATCGCAGTTAACTCACGCAATTAACAAAAAAAAATTGTGATTAAAAATTAATCACAATCGCACTATTACACAATTGAATGCCAATTGACATTTATTAAATATTTTGGATGTTTTTCTACATTTTCAAATATATTGATTTCGATTACAACACAAAATACAAAGTGTAATATTATTATTTTGATTACAAATATTTGCACTGTAAAAATGATAAAAGAAATAGTATTTTTCAATTCACCTCATACAAGTACTGTAGTGCAATCTTTATATTGTGAAAATGCAACTTACAAATGTAGATTTATTTTTTGTTACATAACTGCTCTCAAAAACAAAACAGTGTAAAACTTTAGAGGCTACAAGTCCACTCAGTCCTACTTCTTGTTCAGCCAATCGCTAAGACAAACAAGTTTGTTTACATTAATGGGAGATACTGCTGCCTGCTTCTTATTTACAATGTCATCTGAAAGTGAGAACAGGAGTTCACATGGCACTTTTGTAGCTGGCATTGCAAGGTATTTACGTGCCAGAAATGCTAAACATTTGTATGCCTCTTGTCAAGGCTAATTCCCCACTCTGGCACTTCGATTGCAGAAGGTGGGGGCCTGCAAGGATTCTAAAAATTAATACTGGCCACTCCAGGCTTGTATTAAACTCCCAAGGTTACAGCTTTTCTCTGACCTTCGATTGGTAGATGTTGCCACCACCCAAGTGCAGAACCCCTTTGAGAGCCCAGGAAGGCATACTGAGGAATTCCTTTCTTCCTCAAGCCCTTTCATCCCCCCCGCCCTCCCGCAGTGAAGAGCTGAGAAAGAAGAAAAAAAAAAAGGAAATTATCTGTTGCCACCAGCTAATTAAACAACATGTGTACAAACCTCTTAAGACACAAAAATCCAATTCTGTTCTTATAAAAGATAAATTTTATTAATAAAAAAAGAAATAAAATATATCCGGGAACTCAGGCTATTGCTAGATTTTAAAAGAGCAACTACATGAATTAAGCACCAAGAATAGCTTTCTTGAGGTCCAGCTTAAAGGTTACAAGCAAAAAAAACCAAAACAAACCACCTGGGGTTAGCACAGAGGAATTCACAAGCCAGAACAAAATACAAGGGATAAACCTAACCGTGTCTGCCTAGACATTTCCTGATCTACTTACATGTCTGGGATTTTAAATGAGTAGTTTCTAGGCATGATACTGATGATTTTTCCATATCTGGCCTAAGCTTGTTACAGTATAGCTGTTGCCCTGTCTGCCTCTCCCCAGGAGAACAACAGACAGACAGACAAAAGGGGAGTCTTTTTTCAATTTTAAAAATTCCCATTGGCTCTTTTGGCCAGGTACCCAATCACTTCCTTTTACCTATGCATAGCAGTGAGACTTTTTAACTCTTTACAGTTAGAGTAATTAGAGAACAGCTACTAAGAGGGATTTTATAGCTACTGGCTGGCTGGGTGTCCATAAAAGGGAGCTACCCCCCACCTTCATTTACCACACCCCTTTCATGCTTTGGCCATGCTTTCATGCTGATGATGCTAGTTAAAAAAATAATGCATCACTTAAATTTGTGACTGTACTCCTTGAAGGGAGAATTGTATGTCTCCTGCTGCTTTACCCGCATTCTGCATATATTTCTTGTTATAGCAGTCTCAGATGATGACCCAGCACATGTTTGTTTTAAGAACACTTTCACAGCAGATTTGACAAAACGCAAAGAAGGTACCAACGTGAGATTTCTAAAGATAGCTACAGCACTCCACCCAAGATTTAAGAATCCGAAGTGCCTTCCAAAATCTGAGAGGGACGAGGTGTGGAGCATGATTTCAGAAGTCTTAAAAGAGCAACACTCCGATGTGGAAACTACAAAACCCGAACCCCCAAAAAAGAAAATCAACCTTCTGCTGGTGGCTTCAGACTCAGATGATTAAAATGAACATGGATTGGTCCGCTCTACTTTTAATCGTTATTGAGCAGAACCTGTCATCAGCATGGACACATGTGCCCTGAAATCGTGGTTGAAGACGAAGGGACATATGAATCATTAGTGTATCTGGCTCGTAACTATCTTGTGACCCCATCTACAACAGTGCCATGCGAACGCCTGTTCTCACTTTCAGGTAACATTGTACACAAGAAGCGGGCACCATTATCTCCTGCAAATTGTAACCAAACTTGTTTGTATGAGCAATTGGCTGAAGTAGGACTGAGTGGACTTGTAGGCTCTAAAGTTTTACATTGTTTTATTTTTAATGCAGTTTTTTTTAAACATAAACATTTGTAAGTTCAAATTTCATGATAAAGAGATTGCACTACAGTACTGTATGAGGTGAATTGAAAAATACTATTTCTTTTGTTTTTTACAGTGCAAATATTTGTAATAAAATAAATATAAAGGGAGCACTGTACACTTTGTATTCTGTGTTGTAACTGGTTTCAGAGTAGCAGCCGTGTTAGTCTGTATCCGCAAAAAGAAAAGGAGGACTTGTGGCACCTTAGAGACTAACAAATTTATTTAAGCATAAGCTTTCGTGAGCTACAGCTCACTTCATCGGATGCACAAAGTACAAAGACAGGTAGCTAATAGGAATGTTTTGTCTGAAACATCAGGAGAAAAGTACAAGGGAAGGTAACAATATCTCATGAAACATGTAAGGTGATACGTAAATTCTTTATCCCAGATTATTTGTCTCAGTTTATAAATGTTGGAATACCTTGCCTTAACCTTTTGGCCAGCCTAGGGGGGAACGGAAAGTCCCACCATTCACTGAGCTGCATCCCTTGTCACAGGCATACATGTCTTAGTATCCTCGTAGAGTCTGACAGGTGCTATTATCTTGCTTCGTCGACAATTAACCTGGCGGGCACCTTCATATCTTAACAGATCTTGTGGTCATTGGGCAGTTCAACTGAGGTCTGCTGTGCCAAGAATCTGCGCAGAGCTGGGACAGCACACAAAGAACACACACATGCAGCCAAACATCTAACAGCAGCTGATATGGAGATGTGTTGTATATACCATGTCCACAGCATTATGGTCACCATACACAGAGAGTATGACTTGCTCCTCCTTGTTAGTTTATGTGGCACATGCAGGCCACATTGTCCATCATGATTTCTATTGCCTTGTTTTTGATCAGAGGCAGGAAACACATGTAAGCATTGCGAACTGCTCACAGTTCCAGAACATTTATGTGCAGTGTTGATTCCGAAGAAAACCATCTCCCCTGGATGGTCAGATTGTCTAAGTAGGCACCCCACCCCAGTAGGGAGTCGTCTATTGTGATTATCAGTTTGGGGGAGTCTGTAGAAAAGGGATACCTGCACACACATTGTGCGAGCGGTTCCACCACTGCAGGGAGTCTTTTGACTTTTGCTGGCATGTTTAAAAGTTCTTTCAGACTGTGTTTGTGTGGGAGGTACACCGTCCTGAGCCACCCCTGCAGGCAACACATGCTCAGTCTGGCTTGTCGGACAACATAAGCGGTCGCTGACATGTGTCCCAGTAATCAAAGGCAGATCTTGGCAGATGTTTGTGGACTGCTCACTGTGGTATTGATCAGGCTCACTAGGGTGACGAATCTGTGAAATGGTAAAGAGGCTTTCACTTCTAGCAAGTTTAGATGGGTCCCAATGAATTCCAGTTCTTGAACAGTGTTAATGTTGACTTTTGAAGGTTTATTTGCAGGCCAAGGTTTGTGAAGCATGACATTGTCTTTTGTGTGGCTTCGACGACTTCTTTCCGAGTGGGAGCCTTGAGGAGGCAATTGTCTAAATATTGGTATATTATTACCCTTGCTTGCATAGGTGGGCTGCTGCCACTATCAGAACTTTGGAAAACACTGGGGAAGCTATGGAAAGGCCAAAGGGCAGTACCGTGTATTGATAGTTATCCTGCCCAAGGACAAATCGGAGGAATCGTCTATGTGCTGGATGAATGGTGACATGAAAATAAGTATATTGCAGGCAGAGGGCTGCAAATCAATCCCCTTGTTCCAGAGCTGGAATGATTGTTGCTAAAGTAACCACCCAGAATCATTGTGTTTTGACAAATTTGTTTAGGTTCCTGAGACTGAGAATAGGTCTCCATCCCCCAGGCTTTTACTGGGTTAAAAAATAAAGGGAATAGAACCCTTTCCCTCTTTGTTGTAGCAGCACTGGTTCTACTTCACTGAGTTGTAGAAGGTACTCTACTTTCTGTCTCAGGAGGACCTTGTGAGAGGGGTCCCTGAGAAGGGATGGGGAGGGATGGTGGGTAGGGGGGATGGAGAAGAACTGGATGGAGTATCCTGTTTTGATATTTCCAATACCCATTTGTCAGAAGTGATGGTTTTTGCCATATTGGGTAGAATGGTATTAAATGACCTGTAAAATGGATGGTTGATGGAGAGTGGTGTCAGCACTGGTAAATGGGGGAGGTCTGCCAAGCCCTCGACCAAACCTTCAAATTTGATGTTTAGGGATAGGTCGTTGTGGTGTAGTGGGTTGAGAAGAATTTGTTCTATGTTTGGGTGGCCTTTGTCTGTGCCACTAAGGATTGTATTGTCTCCGGGTTTGCATATAGGGAGCCTGTTTAGGACATTGCGAGGTGGAATACATACCCTGTTTACGTTTTGTTGCAGGTGTATATATGCCAAGAGATCTGAGAGTGGCAATCCATTAGTGAGTGGAGGGATTTGTCGGTCTTACCTGTGACGTTTCGGACGCTCTAGGGGGAGGTCCTCTACTGTGGATTGCACCTCCCTTCACCTCGACAAGTGAAGCCAGGAGGCTCGGTGCATTACAATGGCAGTAATAGCTGCCATATCAGCAGAATCCAAAGATTCCTGAAGGGCCGTGCAGGCCAAGAGGTGTCCTTCTGAGATGAGTGATGTAAACTGTTCTCTTTTTTCTTCAGATATGCAGTCAATAAATTCAGATAGTTTAGAATAATTTGTGTGGTTGTATTTTGTCATTGGGACTTCATAATTAGTGATTATAAAAAGTGTTATAAAAAGCCAGTCAGCTGTGAACCAGCTGAGCGGCGAACAGCAGAGAGACTTACAGAGGGAGTTTGCCTAGGGAGAGCCCACTGAGGCTTACATCTTGCCGGCTTCTCTGAGTAGTTACTACAACTCCTGAGGAAGCTCATAGAAGGAAGGTAATATGGATGGGGAGTGTTCAGCTGTTGTGACCTGCACTGGATGTGCCATGTTTGTCTTTCTTCCACAGGATAGAAGTGACTTTGTCTGTACAAAGTGCAAGCTGGTCTCCATATTGGAAGAGAAGGTTCAAGGTCTGGAGAAACAAGTATCGACCCTGCGTTGCATAAGAGAAACTGAAGATTTCCTGGACAGACGTCAGGATATGATTCTACGGACATAATGTTCTGAAGATTCAGAGCAGGCTGCGCAGTGGGGACAGAAGGACGGTGAAGAAATTTGGCAGCAGTGACCTCCAGAAGAAGAAAGGGGAGCGTCCATGTACCAGCAACGCAGATACAGGTAAGCAACCGTTTTCATGTTCTCTCCACAGGTACTAATGTGGAGAGTGGACTAGATGATACATCTGAGGGAAGGGAACAGAAGGAGACTCCGCCGATTGGAAGGCATGAGATGCACTGTCCTAGGGATGGGGGTTCCATGACCACCCCTCCCAAGAGAAGGAGGCGGGTGGTGGTGGTAGGGGACTCTCTCCTCAGGGGGACTAAGTCATCTATCTGCCGCCCCGACCAGGAAAACCGAGAAGTCTGCTGCTTGCCAGGAGCTAGGATTCACGATGTGACAGAGAGACTGCCGAGACTCATCAAGCCCTCGGATCACTACCCCTTCCTGCTTCTCCACGTAGGCACCAATGATACCGCCAAGAATGACCTTGAGTGGATCACTGCAGACTACGTGGCTCTGGGAAGAAGGATAAAGGAGTTTGAGTCGCAAGTGGTGTTCTCGTCCATCCTCCCTGTGGAAGGAAAAGGCCTGGGTAGAGACCGTTGAATCGTGGAAGTCAACGAATGGCTATGCAGGTGTGTCAGAGAGAAGGCTTTGCATTCTTTGACCATGGGATGGTGTTCCAAGAAGAAGGATTGCTAGGCAGAGACGGGCTCCACCTAACAAAGAGAGGGAAGAGCATCTTTGCAAGCAGGCTGGCTAACATAGTGAGGAGGACTTTAAACTAGGTTCACCGGTGGAAGGAGACCAAAGCTCTGAGATAAGTGGGGACGTAGGATACCGGAAGGAAGCACAAGCAGGAGATCATGAGAGGGGAGGGCTCCTGCCTCATACTGAGGAAGAGGGACGATCAGTGAGTTATCTCAACTGCCTATACACAAATGCAAGAAGCCTGGGAAACAAGCAGGGAGAACTGGAAGTCCTTGGCACAGTCAAGCAATTATGATGTGACTGGAATAACGGAGACTTGGTGGGATAACTCACATGACTGGAGTACTGTCATGGATGGATATAAACTGTTCAGGAAGGACAGGCAGGGCAGAAAAGGTGGGGGAGTTGCATTGTATGTAAGAGAGCAGTATGACTGCTCAGAGCCCCAGTATGAAACTGCAGAAAAACCTGACAGTCTCTGGATTAAGTTTACAAGTGTGAGCAACAAGGGTGATGTCGTGGTGGGAGTCTGCTATAGACCACTGGATCAGGGGGATGAGGTGGACGAGGCTTTCTTCCGGCAACTAACGGAAGTTACTAGATCGCAGACCCTGGTTCTCATGGGAGACTTCAATCACCCTGATATCTGCTGGGAGAGCAATACAGCAGTGCACAGACAATCCAGGAAGTTTTTGGAAAGTGTAGGGGAGAATTTCCTAGTGCAAGTGCTGGAGGAACCAACGAGGGGCAGAGCTCTTCTTGACCTGCTGTTCACAAACCGGGAAGAATTAGTAGGGGAAGCTAAAGTGGATGGGAACCTGGGAGGCAGTGACCATGAAATGGTCGAGTTCAGGATCTTGACACAAAGAAGAAAGGAGAGCAGCAAAAAACAGACCCTGGACTTCAGAAAAGCAGACTTTGACTCCCTCAGGGAACTGATGGGCAGGATCCCCTAGGAGAATAACATGAGGGGGAAAGGAGTCCAGGAGAGCTGGCTGTATTTTAAAGAATCCTTATTGAGGTTATAGGGACAAACCATCCTGATGTCTAGAAAGAAGAGTAAATATGGCAGGCGACCAGTTTGCCTTAAGAGTGAAATCCTTGCTGACCTTAAAAAACAAAAAAGAAGCTTACAAGAAGTGGAAGATTGGACAAATGACCAGGAAAGAGTATAAAAATATTGCTCGGGGATGCAGGAGTGAAATCAGGAAGGCCAAATCACACCTGGAGTTGCAGTTAGCAAGAGATGTTAAGAGTACCAAGAAGAGTTTCTTCAGGTATGTTAGCAACAATAAGAAAGTCAAGGAAAGTGTGGGCCCCTTACTGAATGAGGGAGGCAACCTAGTGACAGAGGATGTGGAAAAAGCTAATGTACTCAATGCTTTTTTTGCCTCTGTCTTCACGAACAAGGTCAGCTCCCAGACTACTGCACTGGGCAGCACAGCATGGGGAGGAGGTGACCAGCCCTCTGTGGAGAAAGAAGTGGTTCGGGACTATTTAGAAAAGCTGGATGAGCACAAGTCCATGGGGCCGGATGCGTTGCATCCGAGAGTGCTAAAGGAGTTGGCGGCTGTGATTGCAGAGCCATTGGCCATTATCTTTGAAAACTCATGGTGATTGGGGGAGGTCCCAGACGACTGGAAAAAGGCTAATGTAGTGCCCATCTTTAGAAAAGGGAAGAAGGAGGATCCTGGGAACTACAGGCTAGTCAGCCTCACCTCAGTCCCTGGAAAAATCATGGAGCAGGTCCTCAAGGAATCAATTCTGAAGCACTTAGAGGAGAGGAAAGTGATCAGGAACAGTCAGCATGGATTCACCAAGGGCAAATCATGCCTGACTATCCTAATTGCCTTCTATGATGAGATAACTGGCTCTGTGGATGAGGGGAAAGCAGTGGACGTGTTGTTCCTTGACTTTAGCAAAGCTTTTGATATGGCCTTCCACAGTATTCTTGCCAGCAAGTTAAAGAAATATGGGCTGGATGAATGGACTATAAGGTGGATAGAAAGCTGGCTAGATTGTTGGGCTCAACGGGTAGTGATCAATGACTCCATGTCTAGTTGGCAGCTGGTATCAAGTGGAGTGCCCCAAGGGTCGTTCCTCGGGCCGGTTTTCTTCAATATCTTCATAAATGATCTGGAGAATGGTGTGGATTGCACCCTCAGCAAGTTTTCAAATGACACTAAACTGGGAGGAGTGGTAGATATGCTGGAGGGTAGGGATAAGATACAGAGGGCCCTAGACAAATGAGAGGATTGGGCCAAAAGAAATCTGATGACGTTCAACAAGAACAAGTGCAGAGTCCTGCACTTAGGACGGAAGAATCCCATGTACCGCTACAGACTAGGGACCGAAAGGCTAGGCAGCAGTTCTGCAGAAAAGGACCTATGGGTTACAGTGGACGAGAAGCTGGATATGAGTCAACAATGTGCCCTTGTTGCCAAGAAGGCCAATGGCATTTTGGGCTGTATAAGTAGGGGCATTGCCAGCAGATTGAGGGACGTTCTGCTGGCAATTCGACATTGGTGAGGGCAATTCCCTCTATTCGACATTGGTGAGGCCTCATCTGGAGTACTGTGTCCAGTTTTGGGCCCCACACTACAAGAAGGATGTGGAAAAACTGGAAAACGTCCAGTGGAGGGCAACAAAAATGATTAGGGGACTGGAGCACATGACTTATGAGGAAAGGCTGAGGGAACTGGGATTATTTAGTCTGCGGAAGAGAAGAATGGGGGGGGGGGGTTTGATAGCTGCTTTTGATTACCTGAAAGGGGGTTCCAAAGAGGATGGAGCTTGGCTTTTCTCAGTGGTGGCAGATGACAGAACAAGGAGTAATGGTCTCAAGTTGCAGTGGGGGAGGTTTAGGTTGGATATTAGGAAAAACTTTTTCACCAGGAGAGTGGTGAAGCACTGGAATGCATCACCTAGGGAGGTGGTGGAATCTCCTTCCTTAGATATTTTTAAGGTCAGGCTTGACAAAGCCCTGGCTGGGATGATTTAGTTGGGGATTGGTCCTGCTTTGAGCAGGAGGTTGGACTCGATGACCTCCTGAGGTCCCTTCCAACCCTGATATTCTATGATTTTAAATTGTAATGTCGCTGATGAATAAGCCTTGTGGCTGTGTAGATCCAGGCTCTTCCACTCTGTCATACGGGATGGTCCTGAAATAATATTGCCTGCCACGTTCATTAACTGTGTCTACCACCAGAAAGTTTGGCTGGGGGTGAGAGAGAGTCCAGCCCTTTTGAAGGGACGTAATATTTTTTATCCACCCTCTGACATGTAGGTGGGATTGTGGCAGGGGTCTGCCAGATAGCTGTGGCGGGCTCCATGATTACAGTATTAATCAGCAGGGTGATCTTGGAGGAGGTCAATGTGCAAAGTATGTCCAGGAGCTTGTGTTGTGATTCAGTGACTTCCTCGAGGGATATTTGGAGTGTGTCAGCTATCCCTATAAAGAGATGTTGAAACTGTTTGAATTCATTTCCGGTAGTAGGTGGTGGAGGTATGATGATCTCATCAGGCGAGGGAGGAGGGTTGGTGACAGGAATAGCCTCCTGGTTCAGAACCTCCTCTATTTCCTCAAAAGATTGTGAATGGGAAACATCGAGTGGCACCACTGACGCTGGTGAGGAGACTCTAGCGGGGGTTCAGAGTAGTATTGCCTGTACGCTGCCCACAGGTCCTAGAGGGGCCATTGTGGTGGGAAAAGCACTAGTGGAGGTCCCCAAGGATGTCTGTACCATCCCTGGAAATCTGATCTGGGGTGATGCCCAGGCTGCACTTGTGGCTCAGATCTGAAACTGCCTTGCAAAGGTGAGGAGTGTTGGGTTGAAAAAACTTCCCCTTCCTTGTCCTCCTCGCTGGAGGAGAGAGGGGCAGATGTAGCCAGTGGCAAGTGTGGTGGTGAAAATGGCAAAGCACTGTCGGTACCAAGGAGAGGTGACTCAGGTGCCAGGGCTACTGACAGGTCCATAGGTGTAAGGAACTATTGTAAGTTTGGTACCGGCACAGATGTCTGCATTTGCTGCGGTGCCAAGAGTTGCTGCGGTACAGGTGCTGACATCAACTGCACTAAGGGGGACGGAGCAAGCTTCGGTGCGATGCATCCTTGCTATGCGGCAAGGAGCCAGCAGGTGGCGTCAGTGCCTTAGAAACTGCAGAGGCACTGAGTATTTAGTTGTTGCCACCAGTGCCTTGGTGGAATGGGCAGTCTTGTCTCTGCCTTCCTTTTTAGAGCCTGCCCACATAGGGTCTGTAGCTTTGACAGTACTGGAAGTCCCTGTCGACTTGTAGGTACTTTGCTGCAGCGCAGTCAGTACTGATGCTGGAGTCAGAGTAGGGGAATGCTTCCTCTTAGACGTGGACTTGGTAGGAGAGGTGTGGGGGGTGGGGGCTGTACAGCGCTAGTTAATCGCCACTGCAGGTGCAAGACAGGGAGAGTGCACATGCGGCCCACCTACTGCTGTTGAAATTCTGACTAGAGGCGCAGGGGCACGCAATCACCTAAAGTGGAGCACCCACCGGGTCTCCACTTGAAGAAGAACCAGCTGAGATTGAGCTTTGTTTTAGTTCTGGCTGCTTTGGACACCTCCAGAGGCAGTGCCCCGCCATGGACTGCTCCTTTGGCAAAGTTTATGCCAGAGAAACCCGCGCCTGCCAGTACCCCAACCCCAAGGTGACAGTCCCTGCCGGCCTTGATGGGAGGATGATGGATGCCCTGGTGGACTCCAGCTGCAGATAAACTATGGTGCGGAAGTGCCTCTTCCCGGATAACGACCTGATCCACAGCCGAATCCGACTTTGCTGCATCCATGCGGATGTGAAAGCGTATCCAAGCGCTCAACTATCCCTAATGATTGATAGGATAACCTGGCTGATGACTGTGGGGTCGCCCTGAAGTTCCCATCCCTCATCATCCTCGGGCGGGACTGACCGGAATTCAGCCAGGTCCTACACGTTGCGACCTTACAGACCGGGAGGGATAGCTCAGTGGTTTGAGCATTGGCTTGCTAAACCCAGGGTTGTGAGTTCAATCCTTGAGGTCGCCATTTAGGGATCTGGGGCAAAAATTGGGGGTTGGACCTGCTTTGAGCAGCGGGTTGGACTAGATGACCTCCAGAGGTCCCTTCCAACCCTGAGATTCTATGATCTATGACTGCCCCAGACCAGCTGGCCTTCAAGGGGGACCCCCTTGAGGATGACTATGAAGGGCCTGAAGGGAGCCTCCCATGGAACCCTCCGGACCCGCAGGAGGGAAGGCTTACCAACGCTCAAGATGACGTTCTGACCCAGCCGGAAGATAAAGACCCCGCTGTTTGTAGGGAAGTGAACTTCAGCTGAGACCAGAGAACGGACCCCACTTTGAGTAGGGCACATCACAGTTGGTCTATGTCAAAGGAGTCACTATGGACCCATGGTGCGCAACCCAGTGGCCACGCTTCAAACTGGATGGTGAATGCCTCTACCAGGTTTCCCAGGACCCTTGCACCCACAAGCCTCGAACCCAGCTGGTTGTACCCCATTGTCACCGATGGGCAGTGTTGAGGATGGCCCACGACTTCCAGGCCGCTGGCCATTTGGGCCAAGAAAAGACCATAGCCTGGATTTTGTCCAGGTTCTTCTGGCGGGGTATGTACCAGGACATTAAGAACTTTTGTGCCTCCAGCCCAGATTGCCAGCAGGCAGTGCCCACAGGAATCCCAAAGGCCCCCCTGGTGTCCTTGCCGGTGATGGGGACACCATTCAAAAGGGTTGCCAATGGACCTGCTAAGGACCCCTTATGAAGAGTGTGGCTGGCTACCGCTACATCCTGGTAGTCATGGTCTATGCCAGCTTCCCCGAGGCTGTCCCTTTGTGGTCCACCACTGCACAGAGCATCGCTGCCAAGCTTCTAAAAATCTTTGCTCGGGTAGGCTTACCTAGTGAGATCCTAACTGACTAGGGAACCAATTTCACCTCCTGGCTGCTTCGTGAAGTGTGCAGTCTTCTAGGGATCCGAAAATTGTGAACCTCAGTTTACCACCCTCAGACAAATGGCCTCATCAAGAGGTTCAATTGGACTCTCCAGGGGGTGTTACAGAAGTTCCCCCTGGTGGAGTTGCACCATTGGGACCGACTCCTTCCACCTTTGCTGCTTGCAATTCGGGAGCCATTCTATCCAATTCTCCCATTCAAGCTGCTTTATGGGATCCAGCTGTGGGGCCCGCTAGACCTGATGCAGGAAACCTGGGAGCAGACCACATCCCCAGCCCAGGAGCTCCTTCAATACGTCCTGTTACTTCATGAGAACCTGACACGAACCAGGGACCTAGAGAACGAAAATCTGTAGGCTGCGCCGGGGGCCCAAGCCCGAACTTACAACTAGGGAGCCCAAGCACGGATCTTTGAACCCAGGGACTGGGTCCTTGTGTTGCTCCCCTCTGAGGAGTCCAAACTGCTAGCCTGGTGGTAATGCCCCTATGAAATCATCCGCCAAGTTGGCCCTGTTACTTATGAGGTCTACCAGCCAGAGTGACGGATGTGGGGATTGGGGGTTCCCCTGAATGGGGAGACCCAGACTGTGGGTTGCTGCGGTGGGCAGAACCCCTGGGTAAAGAGCACCGGGGTCCGGGAGGGACACGGGGACCAGTGGCATGAGAGACATCAGCTGGCAGAGGTGCTCCGGGGCTGGAAAGAGCTAATTCCCTGGACAACCAGCAGGAGGCACCACGCCAGTGAGTCGCTGCCCCACCTCAACCCTGTAAAATTACCTTCCATCCTGATTTTACAGAGGTGCTTCTTTTACTTTTTTCTTTATAATAAAGTTCTGCTTTTAAGAACCTGATTGGTTTTTAGTGTCCTAAAAGGGTCTGGTCTGTGCTCACCTTGTTTACCTATTTGGTTGGTATATTATTTTCAAGCCTCCCCAGAAAAGTGGGTGAAGAGGCTTGGGGGGATATTTTGGGGAAACAGGAACTCCAAATGGTCCTTTTCCTGAATCTTTGTCTAACTCACTTGGTGGTGGCAGAAGAACTGTCCGAAGACAAGGAAGGATTTGTGCCTTGGGCAAGTTTTTAACCTAAGCTGGTAGAAAAAAGCTTATGGGGTCTTTCATGAGGGACCCCACATCTGTACCCCAGAGTTCTGAGTGGGGAGGGAACCCTGACAGAGACACCCAGACATTCACAGCAGTACCGGGGCAGACCAAGCTGACACCCCACCCCGCCCAGGGAGGTAGTTTGTGAAAACACCCAACCTCTCCCACTCCACCTGTGGAACAAGAGGTCCTGGTGATGCTGAAGCTAGGGGGTCATAGAACAGTTGCAAAGTGAGTGGTGCAACCCCACTGTGCTTGTCCCTAAGCCAGACTGGACCTGGTGATTTTGTAATGATTTCTGGAGAATTAATACCATTTCTAAATTCGACGCATGCCCAATGCCCCAGGTAGACAAACTCCTTGACCATTTGGGTGAAGCACACTATATCACTACCCTGGACTTGACGAAGGGGTACTGGCAGATCCCACTGGACCAAGGCTCAAAGGAGGAGACAACCTTCACTATCTCCAGCGGGCTCTACCAGTTTACCCATATGTCTTTTGGACTCTATGGGGCCCCTGAAACCTTACAGTGGTTGATGGATCACCTGCTCCAGTCACAATTTGAGTGTGCTGCGGCCTACCTGGATGATGTCATGATCTACAGCCGTCACTGGGAGGAGCACCTGAGCCAGATGGTGGCAGTCCTACGGACCCTCTGAGCCACAGGACTGATGGCTAACCCCAAGAAATGCTGAATTGGCTACCAGGAGACCACCTACTTGGGGTACGTCCTGGGACAGGGGAAGGTGTGCCCCCTAGTCGGGAAGATCCAGGCCATTCAAGAACACCCCGCCCCAACCACAAAGAAACAAGTGAGGCAATTCCTGGGGCTGGCAGGCTACTACTGCCGCTTCATTCCCAACTCTCCCTTGATTGCTGACCTCCTGACGCAACTCCTAACAAAGGACCAGCTGCAGCGCATCCACAGGTCCCCCGAGTGTGCCGAAGCATTTCAGACACTAAAGGACCATCTCTGCCATGAACCAGTGCTTTATAGCTCTGATTTCTCTTGTAGTTTTGTGGTCCAAACCGATGCCACGGCAGTGGGACTTGGGGCTGTCCTCTCCCAGACCCTCGATGGAGAGGAACATCCCATCCTTCACATTAGTTGAAAGCTCTTCCCCCAGGAACGTAACTATTTAACCATTGAGAAGGAGGCCCTGGCAGTTAAATGGGCTGTGGAGGCCCTTCAGTATTACCTCCTGGGTCATGCCCCTCTCAAGTGGCTCCAGACAATGAAAGACACCAATGCAAGGCTAACGAGGTGGTATCTCGCCCTTCAACCGTTTCCATTTACCATACAACGTAGGGCAGGAAAGGAGAACGCAAGCGCTGATGGTCTCTCCCAGTTGGGAGAGGGGGATCATACCAGCCCCAGAGAGTGGGGGCTGGACTTGACGGGGGGAATGTAGTGAGGGGATGTGGTTTCCCTCCTTGATGGACAGGGAGAGAGCCACAACCGCCCTCTGGTGGGCAGAGCCAGGACACCTGCAGCTGCCCAGCCGGAAGCAGAGGGGCGGCACAGGAACCGGAAATATAAAAGTCGGGCCCTCCAGCACACTTGGAGAAGAGCTGCTGGAGGAGCAGGGCATCTCCCACCTGCAGCTGGAGCTTGGACCTGACAGAGGCCGCTACAGTGCCAGAGACCCAGAGGGACTGCCAGAGCTGGCAGGCACCAGAGACCCGGAGGAGCTGTTGGGGCTGCCACTAGTCATTTACACTAGTGAGACAAATGGCGACCCTGGAAACCAGGTACCCCCGAATGGGAGTGTAGGAAGGAGCCCAAGGAAGCTGAATAGGGCTCAGCTGTGTTACTCACTGCAAGCTGGCCAGCATGTTGCGGCTGGATTCTCTGCTGACCCAGTGGCGGACCACTCCGCCACTGTTAGAGCCCTGGGCTGGGACGCAGTGGTGACAGGTGGGCCGGCGTCTCCCTACCCCCTGCTACCCCACCTCTGGGGGTGGCAGCCTCCCCACCTTTAGGTCAAGAGGCCTGCGTTGGTCGTCGTCCACCCGAGCTAGGGCACTGGACAGTTTTGCTGTCTGCTTCGCCAGGGAACTGATCCCCCTAGACTGCTGTGTTGCTCTGCCCTGACTCAAGGCCAGAGCCCCTTAACTGTTGGTGCCCTGCCCTGCTCGAGGACCTGGGTCCCCCTAGACTCACTGCTGCTCTGCCTGACTGCAGGCCAGAGCCCTTAATTGCTGGCTGCCCTGCCCTGTCTGAGGACCAGGTGTCTCAGACTCAATTGCTGCCAGGCGTGGACTGCAGGATTGGACCTACTAACTGTCGGCTAATTCTACCCTGAATTGAGTTGCTCCAGAGGCATTGTAGCAAGGGGACGTGGCCTCCCTCCTTGACAGATGGGGAGAGAGTTGCGACTGCCTTGCAGTCACTCACCCTACTCTGCACTCCCACAAGTCACAGCGAATTTGAAGAAAATCTGTGCATGCATGTGGATTTTATAGCACTTGGAAGCACTGTCCTTTAAACATGAAGGATAGAGGGTCGAAGGAGGGAAAGGGCTCCTCTACACACGTATCAGCAGTTTAAGAGGCTCAGAGGGGTGTGAAGTGACCCATTCATCTCAATGTGATGTTCTCAGCCCATGAAGATGATAGAGCTGGGAACAATAGCTCTGAGATGTGTAAACTGCTCCATTTATCTCCCCAGGTATTCCCAATCCCTCCTGAGTGCTTTAGAACAGTGGTTTTCAAACTTTTTTTGCTGGTGACCTAGTTGAAGAAAATTGTTGATGTCCGCGACCAAACAGAGCTGGAGATGAGGGGTTTGGGGTGTGGGAGGGGCTCAGGGCTGGGGTGTGGGCTTTAGGGTGTGGGAGGGGGTTCAGGGTGTGGGAGGGGGCTGGAGTGCAGGAGTGGGTCAGGACTCTGGGATGGGGGTGCAGGCTCTGGGGTGGGGCCGGGGATGAGGGGTTTGGGGTGCAGGAAGGAGCTCTGGGTTGGGGGGGGGGGGCTCAGGGCTGGGGCAGGGGATTGGAGCATGGGCTTACCTCGGGCAGCTCCCGGTTGGCGGCACAACCCGTCCTGGCACTGTGGACCACACTGGCACTGCACCCCAGAAGCAGCAGCCAGTAGCAGGTTTGGCTCCTAGGAAGAGGTGCTCAAGCGGCTCCACGTGGCTCTCGCCCACAGGCACCACCCACCCCAGCTCCAATTGGCCAGGAACCGCCTAGGAGCCAGACCTGCTGCTGGCCGCTTCCAGGGCAAAGCGCGGTGTCGAAACAGGTAGGGACTAGCCTGCCTTAGCTGGGCAACACCGCCGACGGGACTGTAAACAGCCCGGTTGGCGGTGCTGACCAGAGCCGCCGTGACCCAGTACCTTACATTCCACGACCCAGTACTGGGTCACGACCCGCAGTTTGAAAACCACTGCTTTAGAACCTGTGAGAGGTAAGCAGTATACTGGTTCTCAGCACCCCACTCAAAGGGGCAGGACTTCTAGAGATCCTGGCTCACACATGGCTGGAGAGAAAGGTTCCAACCTCTGCAGATGGGCATGGGCCCCCAGACCCTGGCACACACACAGAGGGCAGCGAGAATGGCTCACTCCCCCAGAGGCGAAAATACCCACCTTATCCCAGATCATATGAGAGGAGCAAGGAGGGGGGCTTAGACCCCACTAAAGCAGCAAGAATCCTCTAGATAGGGCACACGCAAGAGGGGAGAGTGTGAGGCTGACAATTCTTCCCCAGTTCCCCTACCACTCACCCCCAGACCCCATCCCTCCATTCCCTCTAACCTCCAAGCCTCCCTCACCTGAGTACCCAACCTCTCTCTCCTCCCCTACCACTCATCCCAATTTATCCCCCCTCCCTTCTTGCAGCCACAACCTCACTCCTATGCCCCCTAATTATCCCTCCCTTCCCAGGAAGCATTCACATGTCAATTTCTACTTCCCAACATTTTTGGGAGTGTAGGGGGGTTGGGGTTCATTGGCAGAGTTGGGGGGTGCACAGGGTTGGGATGCAGGACTGGAGTGCACTGGCAGAGCTGGGGGTGCTGAGGGGTTGCAGTGCACAGTGGTTGAGATGCATTGGCAGAACTATGGAGTGCATGGAGTTGGGGTGCAGGGTGGTTGGGATTCACTGACATGCAGTGAGAATGCAGTGAAATCATTGAGGACTGGCAAAGTTGGGGAGCAGAGGGAATGGGTTCACAGTAGGGATTCACTGGCAGAGCTGTGGGGTGCAGGAAAATTGGGGTGCAGTGTGGTTGGAGTGTACCAGCAGGCCTAGAACTGCAGGGTGGTTGGATGCACTGACAGAGCTGGAGAGTGCAGTGGGGTCAGTGTGGACTGGCAGAGTTGGGATGCAGAGCGAAGGGGTTCAGGGCAGGGGTGTACTGGCAGAGCTGTGGCGTGCACGAAAATTGGGGTGCAGAGTGGTTGGGGTGTACTGATAGAACTGGGGCTTTAGGGTTGGGGATGTTGGGATGCACTGACAGAGCTGATGGTTAGGGGTGGTGGGGTCCACTGACACAGCTGCAGGATGTACAGGGGTTGGGTGTACTGGCAGGCGTGCAGGAAGCTTGGGTGCTGGGTGGTTGGAATCCACAGGCAGAGCTGGGGGCTAGGTGTACTTGAGTCCACTGCAAGAGCTGCAGGGGTCCACTGGCAGAGCTGGATGGTGCCATGCCTACCTCAACTAAGTCCCCAACCTATCTTGTCTCCCCTACCATTCATCCCTTTCCCCTTTGCTGCAATCCGAAACCCTCCTTTCCCCCACTCCTCCATTCCCTAATTACCCCTCCCTTCCTAGGAAGCCTTCACAGTAGCAGAGAAAGATATAACATGACCAAATAACTGGATGTTGAAGCTAGACAAATTCAGACTGGAAATAAGGTGTACATTTTTGACAGTGAAGGTAAATAACCATTGGAACAATTTACCAAGGGTCATGGTGGATTCTCCATTACTGACAATTTTTAACTCAAGATGGGATTTTTTCTAAAAGATCTGCTCTAGGAATTATTATGAGGCAGTCCTGTGGCCTGTGTGTTATTACAGGAGGTCAGACTAGATGATCACAATGGTTCCTTCTGGCTTTGGAATCTAAGAATCTATTAAACATGTCTAGTTCTCCCTCCCCCCACCAAATACTGTGTTTACGTTGCCTCCAAAATAAAACTGCAACCCACAATTCTCAAATTGTAGCCGATTTCCAGCCACTCAGTCCAAATCTCCTTTTGTCTTCAGTGAGAGCTCATGTATAACTTATCTTTTGTTATGTTAACTGAAGCATGAGTTCAAAAGTATCAAGGACTAGTTCACAATCATCATGTTCAAGGAGGTCTGTGATACATCCAGTGATCAGCACCTCTCAGTTTAACAGTACAAGGCAGCAGAAGGAGAATGAAGGTAACTTACCTGTAATTGAAGGTTTTTCAAGATATGTGGTCCCTATCTATATTCCATATGTATGTATGCACTCCATGTGCCTGAGTCCAGAGACTTTCAGTAAGCAGTGTCCATTGGACTACACATGTGCAGTTGTTCTCCTGGTGCTCCAAACTGAGGGCACTAAGAGGAGTTGCAGACCAATGCTTCTCCACTTCCTTTTCTTACCATGAATTTGGTCAAAATCGGCAGCAGAGGGGCTGAGGGTAAATAGTAGATCACAGATAGGGACCACACATATCAAAGAACCTCCAGTTACATGAAAGTAACCTCCATTTCTTCTTCCAGGGCTGGTCCTTATTCCACCTTTGAGAGATTAGTAAGCAGTAGTCAAAGAGCAGATGGGTGCAAGGATGTAGATGGTATGGGCATTTGTAGTACTGATGATCGCACAGCTGTATCTGCAGTAGAAGTCTAGACCAATGCATAATGTCTTCTAAAGGTGTGTATGGAGCTCCAGGTAGCCACCCTACATATATCTAGTAAGGGTATGTCTCTCAGAAATGCTGCAGAGGTTGCTTGCACTCTTTTGGAATGGGTGCTCACACTCGGGTTGGGGGTAGAGTGTGAGCTAGTTGGTAACAAAGGATGATGCAGCCCAAGATCCACTTAGAGAGCTTCTGTGCAGATAGAGCTTGATGCCTTGATCACTCTGCTACGGTGATTTTAAAAATTTGGTATTTTTCTAATTGCTTTTGTTCTCTGTAGATAAAATGTCACTGCCTGTCGGAGTGAAGAAAAATACAGAGTGAAGAAAAATACCACTAAGAGGATGATTTGATTTATGTGAAACTCCGAAATTACTTTAGGGATGAATTTTGGGTGGAAGCAAAGAGAGACCTTCCCTTTATGAAAGATGGTATATGGCAGAGCTGCCATGAATGCCCCCACCTCTCTCACCCCACTAGCTGATGTGATGGAGACGAGGAAGGCTACTTTCATCAAGAGATGGGACATAGCTAATGGTTCCAAGGGAGGTTTGCTGAGAACTGAAAGGATGTGATTGAGATTCCAGACAGGTTGAAATGGTCAAGAGGCCCAAGAACCAGGATTGTTTCGGCCTGCTGGGTGAAATAAGGATGACCGGAGCCCTGTTTTGATGGATCATTGGCAGGACTTGTGGTATTAGTGGGATGAGAGGGAAGGCATATCTGAGGTGGTCCATCCAGGATAGCAGCAGAGCATCGCCCTTTGAGCTGCAGCCCAGAGCTTTTCTGGAGCACTACAGGGGAACTTCTTGTTCACCTGTGAGGCAAAGAGATTCCAAAATGGTGCTCCCCATTGGGTGAAGATCTAGTTCAGAAAGAAATCATGAATCTCCCATTCATGGTCTGTTGAAAAATATCTGCTGAGACTGTCTGCTAGGGAGTTCTGTGCACCTGGCGGGTATACTGCAGATAGGCTTATGTGATTTCTGATATGCCAGTTCCAGAGGTCCAGTGTCTTTACACACAGGGAGAGGGATCTTTTCCTCATGTGCTTGTTTATGTAGAAGACAGTTGACATAATGTTTGACATTACCTGGATGTGTTGGGATTGGATGAGCGGAATGAAAGTGTTTGCAGGCCCTACAGACTGACCTTAATTCCAGAAAGTTGATGTGCAAGCTGACCTCCTGAGGGGTCCAGATGCATTATGCAGTGTGATTGTTGAAAAGGGCTCCTCAGCCTAAGAGGGGAGAATCTGTGATGACAGTCATCTTGGGTATTGGTGGGAGGAAAGGAAGTCCCACCCAAACTTCCTCTGGGTATGTCCATCAAACAAGAGAGGCCATAACGATGGCTGGAATTGTTACTCTGGCATTGACAGTTGTCTTTGTCTGGTGAGTAGACAGAGTGAAGCCAGGTTCACAGGCAACAGAGATAAAGCGTGGCAAATGGTGATATGTAGGTGCATGAGGCCATGTGCCCTAGGAGGGAAAGACCGATCCTGACAGTAGTCCAAGGTCACTCATGGCATGCAATCTCTTCATGGAAAGATAAGCTCTTGCTGTAGTGGAATGCAGTGTTCCTTCTGTGAAGTCTATGGACCTCGTGGGGGTCAAAGTGGACTTCTCATTGTTGACACAGACTCCCTGGGAAGATAGTAGACAGAATAGGAATAGGGTCACTGACTGGACTTCTCTGCTGAACCTGCCTGTCAGGAGCCAGTCGTTGTCATATGGAAAGACAGTAAGCCATTTCTTTTCATCCAAGCCACCACCACTGAAAGCACTTTTGTAAAGACCCTGGGTGCTGTAGCTAGTCCGAATGGGAGGACTGTGAGTTGTTAGTGGTCTTGTCCAATGAGGAACCTTCTGCGTGATAGATAAATGTCTATATGAACATAAGCATCTTACATGTCAAGAGCCACAAACCATGTGCCCTATTCCAGAGAGGGGATTATTGATGCCAATGTGACCAGGCAGAATTTTGATTTTCAGATAAATACATTTAGTTGGTGTAGATCAAGAATCAGTCTCCATCCCCTATTCTTTTGGGGGACCAAGAAATATATGGAGTAGAATCCCTTCCCTTGATGTTGGGATGCAACTGTTACAAGTATATCCTGATTCTGGTATGTACATCCTGGTTCATCAAAAAATGTCGTGTAAGGTATCAAAGGAAAGTTAGTGTAACACATTTGTGAGTAGCACTGTAAAATTATGTACCTCTCATCTCAGGAGTTATGTATCTATATTGGAAAGATGTTCTTATAGTTTGTATCTAAGTGCTAACCCCAGCAGAGGTGAAAAACTGATTTCCTGCCAGATGAGAGATGTTTGTCCATCTATCTGTTGAAATGTAAATCTAGTATTTTCTCATCCACAATCAATCACCAGTCTGAGCTAAATGCAGATGAAGAATAGTGACATTTAACAGAAAGAGACCAGAGAAGGAAAGAGCCTTTGGGGGTTAGGGGGGGCACTTCAAAGGTTTATTGGACTATAAATGGAGGACAAGGAAAGCACCCTAGTCTTCTTGCATCTAGGAAGTAAACTGAGAGCACGTTTATATTCATGAAAATGGGATCTCAACCAAGCTTGGTTGAAAATGCTACAAAGGACATTTAGGATGAGCTAAACTTATTTAGCCTGGAGATTAGTCTGTTAAATTTCATCTCACAAAGCGTGTTATACTTGTGTTTTATAAGTAACCAGTTGCTTTCATTATCCTTACTCACTATGTCTTAAATCTTGATCTTGGATAATAAACTTATGATTGTTTTCACTATAAATATACCTCAGTACTGTCGTTTTGTATAAGGAGCTGATCCTGAATTGAACCATTCAATCTGGTGTGTACACAGTTCCCTTGGGGACAGCAGACCTGGTATTTCTGTGAATGTTCAGTCAATAAAGGGCTGATCGTTACAAGGGAACTCATCAAAGAGGCTCAGGGACTGGGGTACATCTATTGTTACCTGTAAGGCAAAGCAGGGGCTGTCATAGCCCAGAGGCAATTGTCTAGGTGGCTGACAGGCTGGAGACATCAAGAAGCTGGTTCCTAGTGAAGCAAAAGCAAGTGTCCCTCTCACTGGAGGCAGAAGGTAACAAGATGACTCAGCTTTAGGCACCCTGAGAACCATCACAACCATACACCACCACTACCACCCAGACTGGCCATCAGCACTCAAGGACTGACTGCCTTATGTTCATCTATTAGCATTGGTTCAGGGATAATAAACTTAACCCTGCTCTGAAGCATGGTGGAAGTTTGTCACTGGCTAAAGCTGACTTTGTACAGATTTAATGTGCACTGCTAAAAAAATGCCTAGCAGTTCCCAGATGTATAAACATTACTAGCGTGAAACCTTAACATAAAACAAGACAGACCAGACAATAAGAGATCTGAATATCGGAAGCCAGTGATTGCTATTGTGCAGCACATGAGATTCAAGGTCTTTGTTGATGTTATTACCTGGTCAGCGTGGGGTAAGTCGAAGAATACCCATCATTAGCAGAATTAATCAGCTCTGGGACCCCAACACTGGAGATGTCTTCCACAGCTTTCAAGATGTTGTCTGTGTGCTCCATATATACACTGAACCCAAACATCAGGATAACAAGTCAGTACATGTTATGCAGGGGCAGGACAGTAGCTTCCATTACAAATCCCATTCCTGACTTCCCTCTAGCCAAACTGAGTTACATGTCATTGAAAATCATTGACTTGAACCTGTGCCTTTCTCCCTTTTTCTCTAGCTCATCAGCAGCTGGTTATAGTCTCCCCTGCCACAACCTTCCAGAGAGTTAGAACTCCTTAAACTGACATGGCAGCTACACCTGAAGAAATAGGTTGCAATTAAGCAAAAATATTGACAATTATCTGTTGTGGTTAGTTTTGCGTCAGTCCTGCTCCCACTGATCTCAATTAGAGCTTTTTACCATTGTCTTTAATAGAAGCAGAATCAGACACTATACTATAGCCCCTTTACACTGCCAGAATGCATATATACACATGCACACACACACACACGCATGTGTGTTGGACTGTATTGACAAATTCGGTGTAGAAAAAACAGAAGGCTTGGAGGTCTTTCTATAGCCGAGGTCTAACAGAGTTTTTCCTTTAACTCAAGTGGTAGAGGCTTGTGTTTCTGGAACTATAGGTACAGAGTTCTAGGCCTGGCTCCACAGGTGTATGATCTAATGCAGAGAGGTGGATGCCTCTTCATATTTAAGGTTGCAACTGTGGTATCAATATAAGGCTGATTTTGATCCCCTGCTAACTAAAAATAAAATTCTTCATACTTTCAGATTTGTAGGTGCAGTTTCACAGACATCTTGAGAAAGCTTTGATGATATTGATTAACATCCTTTTGAAAGTAAAAGATTTTTAAATGGCTGCTTTTGAAACTGCATTTTCCAATAAGCAGTTGCACAAACATCAGTTTCCAGACACAGTTTGCACATCCTGTAGGATTACTGTTCGCTTCCTGTCTTATTTGTCTTAGGAGGAAAAAAATAAGGTTATGAAAACTGTTCCAATCTGTTTTTCAAGAACTGTTTATATTTTTTCCTGTTCCCCACGCCTGACAAGGCTTTCTGGAGAAGCATTACAGCACATTGTGCACTGGATACTCTTAAAGAACCCCTTGGTTTGATCTAGCCAGAATACCTTAACAGAAACTGAGACTAAAGCTGTTTATGAAGAGAGTTTGCTCTCAGAAACCAAGTTACTGCAGCAGAAGCAAAGCATTCTTACCAGACCAGAGTGTGTAGTGCATCACTGAACTGGCTACCCTTCTCTCGCATGCCACTAGGCTGCATCCATGACTGGCAGAGGAACTGCTTAGCAAGTGAAGCTGTCAAAGATAAGCAATAAAATGAGGAGGGGCCTGGATGTGTTTTGTCTCACTGAGAATACAAGCATCCAAGATAATTTTCTTCTCCCTCATACAAATGCAGTATAGCCGAATGCTTCTGGCTAATTACAATGTAATTCCACTTCAAGCAGATACTATGTTCTCCGTACAGGTGCCTGCCAAAGTGCTAAAGCTGAGGGAGTTGGGAAAGGCGTTTTCCTTAGAGATCATTACTCACCACACTAATGAGATTTATATACAAGTCTAGTGAGCTCTTGGCCTGTACAGTGGTTCTTACTGGAGTCATTCTCTCTTTGTCCATTCATGTCCGACAATGCTACAATGGGTTTCCTTTCCTTCCTCTGGTCTGTGGAGCCAGAGATCAGTTTTTCCCTGCTGCAGGGGCTAAGTGTCACCCCCTTGGGAAACCAGAAATGAGGTTTTCCAAAGCTGATATACAAGTATTAACTCAAATGTTAGTGCACCGGTGACAGGTGAACTTTCCCTTTGGCCACAGCATTTTCATATTAATTTGAACTGGCAAATTTACAGTTTAGAATTTTGTAATCAGAAATAATTATCTTCCTCCAAAGGCTGCATCTGCTTCTCTGACATAAATGGCCAAAGAAAATAAATGATCAGGTAAGAGTAAATTTTTCATCGTTATTCCTATTGTTAGGGGACTATAGAGCCCACACACAGGCCGCACCCTGAGATGCTCCCATGTCTCCGGGGTGAGCCACCTTTACCCTTTCTTGTTTTTTAATGTTTATCTTTTAGTATGTGTTCACGTTTTCTAGCAGTAAGGGAAGCCATGGTTGGGGCATGTCTGGACATGCTGGGTATGTGCCTGTCACAGGGCGCATGAGTAGCCTAGAGTATAGATGAGTGTGTTAAGAGCTTCTCTGTGTGGTGTGTAGTGCACTAGTGACATACTCTAGACAGAGAAACAGATTCATCCAACTGCAGTTGGTACGCCTGGCTGGACCATCCAGCAGGGAGTGAGATTTTACTTACTTGCAGTATTGTAGCCTAGGATCATATAGTTAGGTCCTATTGTAATTTTCAATAACTTGTTAAAACCTGCTGAGTGTCTCTCAAACTTGACTGAATTGCTCTGGGGGAAGGGCAATTTGTAACACTATCCAGGGCAGACAGTTCACCCCTACATTCTCTCCCTGGGATGAAGTAACTGTGTATAATTCTGAATAGTTTTGTGGATCTGAGACACCGCTAGAATGCAACACTTTACAGAGAGGAGCCTGCAAACTTGCACTCTTAGCTTTAGCAGTATCTGGTGAACATGGGAAATGAAGGCCAGCAAGTTTCCTTGCATATTCCTTGCAAGAAGATCTCTCAGCCCATGTGGCTACTGTCCCCGTTAGCAAGTGAACTCTAATCAGCTTGCAAGAGCTGCTCCTCTTGCTTTATTAGGGCTTGTTATAGTTTTTCTAACACTTTACTGTAACACTTTACTGTATAGTGTCAGGAACAGAAATAGTTAAAGTGGAACAGTCCCCCAATTGGGATGTACTTATACCACTATAGTTTATTCTCGTTAATGTATGTGAATAAGCTATACTGTTACAAGCACCTTTATAGTGGTACAATTGTGCCGACTCCAGTGGTTGTACCAATTTACTTTTATCAGTAAAATTACCCCCCTAACCAAAATAGTTCAGTCAGGATTAAAACTGTGTGTAGAATTAGGCTTAAGTTAAACGCTTCTTCTCAGCCATCTTGCCTTTCAGCCATCATTTCTCCTTACTGAAGAATGATTAAAAAACCAAAAAACTAATAGAACTGTACACTGTTTTCTTGTGTGACTGACATATAATAAAGCAGGTGGTAAAGAGCTTCCAATACATTTAGTGTTATTCATGTTAGCAAGTTTTCTAGACTGCCTGGTGAGAAGCCAAAGCATTACAGATAAAGGATAGCCAAAGCATTACAGATAAAGAACCTGTCCAGGAAAAGAGGTTCTGCACACATTACCTATTTTATCTTTTTTCCAACTGGCCACAGGTTTTTCAGCAATGACAATCAGGAGCTGAGTGAGGGTAAGTGCACACTGGAAATTGGGAACGCTGTGCTGGAAATTCAGCAAGTAGTGAAAACTCTCGCTGTGGGTGACAGGAAAGAAAAGGGATGAAGACATTGCAGATATGTCACATATATACACAGAAAGAGAGGAAGTGCCAGCCCAGATCAGACCCTGAGATCCTGCTAGCCTGGCATTCTGTCTCCAATGGTGATCAGCACCAGATGCCTCAATACAGTAACTCCTCACTTAAGGTTGTAGTTGTGTTCCTGAAAAACGCTATTTTAAGCGAAACAATGTTAAGCGAATCCAATTTCCCCATAAGAATTAATGTAAATGGGGGGGGTTAGGTTCCAGGGAAATGTTTTTCACTAGACAAAAGATTATATATATAATACACACACACACAAATATAAGTTTTAAACAAACAATTTAGTACTGTACACAGCAATGATGACTGTGAAGCTTGGTTGAGGTGGTGAAGTCAGAGGGTGGAAAAGGGTGGGATATTTCCCAGGGAATGCCTTACTGCTAAATGATGAACTAGCACTCGGCTGTGCCCTCAAGGGTTAACACATGTTGTTAATGTAGCCTCACACTCTACAAGGCAGCACAAATGGAGGAAGAGGAGACAGCATGGCAGAGAGAGACAGAGACACACACCTCGCGTGTGTGTGTGTGAGAGAGAGAGAGAGACAGACAGACACACACACCATGTGTGTGTGAGAGAGAGAGAGAGACGCACATTGCCCCTTTAAGTACGTTGATCCCACTCTAAGTACACTGCCTTTTAAAGTAGATCAGCAAGTTGACAGCACCTGCTGCCAGCAAGCTCCCTCCATCCTGAGCCCTGTCATGTTGTTCTCCCCCCCACACCCCACCCCACTCTGTGGAGATGGGGTAAAGGGGCAGGAGCGGGGGGGAGGGGGACACCCTGACATTAGCACTGCTCTTCCCCTCCCTTCACAGCAAGCAGGAGGCTCCTGGAAGCAGCTCCAAGGCAGAGGGCAGGAGCAGCACACAGCAGTGGTGGGAGGGACAGCTGAACTGCCCGGCAATTGATAGCCTGCTGGGTGGCTGCCGCACAGGGAACTTAGGGGAGCTGATGGGGGACTGCCGCCCCACCCTGGTTCCAAGCCCCCACCAGCTAGCTCCAATGGGCTGCTCTTTCTGCAAGCAGTGGACAAAGCAGGCGATTGCCAAACAACGTTATAAGGGAGCATTGCCCAACTTTAAATGAGCATGTTCTCTAATTGATCAGCAACGTAACAATGAAATGTTAACCGGGACAACGTTAAGTGAGGAGTTACAGTACTGGAAAAACCTGAAAAAAAAAGAAGCTTCTGTCTAACCTCAGACAGTTTGAGGTTTACTTGGGCATGGGGATTGCGACTATTTTTATCTTATGTTACTGTGGATGTTCTCCCATATAAATGTTTATTCCTTTTGCTGAATCCTACTACTCTCCTTGTCTCAACGGTATCCAGTTGCAATGAGTTCCACAAGCAAATGATATCATGTAAAACGTACTTACTTTTTATCATTTCAAATGTGTTGACTTTTACATTAATTGAATGTCCCCCTTGTTCTTGTATAATAAGATCTTGTATAATGATAGCACCTGATCTACCTTCCCTTCTCTATCCCATACCTCTATCATGTTCTCTCTCTTTCATCTCCTTGCTAAGCAAAACAGACCAAGCCTTCTCAGTATCACTAGATTCTAATCATTCTCATGACGTGCTTCTGAACTCCTTCTATTTCTGCTATATCCCTTTGAGATGGAGAGACTAAAACTGAATGCAGTATTTTCAAATGAGGGTGTCCCTTTGATTTTTAGAGCCAGAGTCTCTAACACTGCGAGACACAAAGGGGTCAGATTCTCACCATACAGTACTCAACAGAGAATTCCCTTGATGGAATGGAGCTTCTTGCTGGCATAAGGCTGGCAGAGCTGGCCAACTGCCCCATCTTATCTCAGTATAAGGAGCATGCTGGGGGCAAAGAGGGGATGCTCTGGTACACTATGCCACTTCTCTACTCATGTTAAGTCATACTGAGACCTTATGTCAGAGGTGTAAGTTAGAGCAGTCTAAGGGCTGCTCTAACTAATGCTGGGGCATAGATTAACAGAATAGGGGCGCCATTACTGTCTTCTGGACAGCCACACTTTAATGTCCAGTAGACCTTGCATGCAAAAGAGAATTTGGCCCATTTGATGCAATGGAAAAATTCTTACTGATCATTTCCTTTCTGCAAACAGTGTCTCCCACAATTCTGGAAGTCTGAGGTGCTCTCCTTTCTCAGCAGCTCAGAGAGGTGGATCAGCAGAGTTTAAGCACCTTCTGGTCTGGCCACACCTCTTCTGTTCCCGCATGCCACCAGATGAATTATTCCCAAACTGTGAAACATGTATAACATCATTAACAAATATTCCAGAGATAACAAAATAACTATGTATATTAGACCAAGAAAGACAGTCCTGTGGTAATGATTCCACTTAGTATCTGACTCCAACTCATGAGCCATCCAGGGTGGGTAGAATCGTGGGAGACACTGTTTGCAGAAAGAAAATTATCGCTACAAAATTTTCTGTTCCATGGTTCAGTGTCTCCCACAATTCTGGATATCTGAGAAGTAGAGAGTAGTGATAAGATATAGGGAGAGTTATGAAACAAGAGTTTGGCAGAAAAGACGCACCCTCTTTTTATGAGCTCACTCAAAGGTCTATATTAGTTCTGGGCCACTGCCTGCAGCATCTTCCTGCCAAAGGAGGCCTCTGCGGAAGACAGAAAATCCATCTTGTAGTGCTTAATGAAGGTGTTAGCTGTACACCAAGTGCTTGCTTTGCAAATTTCCGAAGTGGATGTGGTGACAGTGGATACTGTGTTCACACCCTACACACTACTGTAATGATGTTTGTACAAGGTATGCCTTGTGAGTCTCATTTGAAAACCCATAACTTGCACATACAATGGCAAACTGCACATAGCAACATTATATGTAAAGTTTGTGTATAAACTGAAATCATGACTGAAGTATATTTCCCCAGAGAAGTCTAGGGAGTGGCTAAACCAGTTCCTCAGAGACAAAGGGCAAGCTGATGCCTCAGCCTGATCAGTCAACAAACCCAATGGACATTACCTGCTAAGTGGCCATTCTTTGGCAAGGAAGGGAGCAGGGACAAAAATCTACATCTTAGCAAAGAAACAACATGGAGTTTCCTTTCTTCACCAGACTGCCTGTCGCCTTGCTCCCAGTTGCAAATGCTTCTCAAATGAGGACAGGACTATAAAAGGAACGGGCAGACACCCCCAAGAGACCCTTCTTTCTCTCCCTGTCTGTCTCTGGCATTGCCCCTAAGAAGACAAAGGAAAACAGCCATTGGACTCTGGGAGTGGGTCCTGAGAGTTTGGTCAGTATCTGCTGGAGTATGTGGTAAAAAACTTTTCTTGGATCTAATACAGTTTGTTAAGTTAAGCATTAGTAAACATTTTATTTTCTTTTTTTTGCAACCATTTCTGATTTGTATGCCTCATATATATCACTTAAAATCTCTCTCTGTGTATTTAATAAACTTGTTTTACTGTTTTCTCTAATCCAGTGTGTTTCATTTGGGGTGTCTGGGTACTCTATTTAAAATAATAAACTGGCATACTATTCCCTTAAAGGAATAAAGGACTTAATATATTTGTACTGTTCAGGAAAGGGCTGGGCAGCACAGGGCATAAATTTCTGAGGGAAGATCTGGGATTGCGGGTGTGTTGGGGTCACCCTGCAGCATAACTCAGGCTGGTAAGGGCCAAGTTGTGGCTGGCTGGCTGCAGCACACAGACATGGCTGGGAGTGACTTACATGCTGGAGGCTGTTTGTGAGCAGTCCAGGTTGGAAGCTACAGCAGTAAGGCATTGCAAAGGGCATCCCAGGTTACAGGGCAGTGGTTACACAGCTACTCATTAGTGTAGATTGTGCCCTGGTATGTCATGGATGCTAAGGAGGATGCTAAGGATCTCATGGAGTGCACCTTGATCCCTTCTGGAACAGGAACCTTTGATGATTTGTAGGCTTCCATAATACATAGTCTAATCTACCTAGCAATGGAGGCATTTTGGATGGAAGACATGAATATAGAGCCTGATCTCGAGGATTCTGTATGCTTTAGATAGATTTTAAAGCTCTTCTGACATGTAAGGTTTGCTGTTTCTTTTCTGTTGGATGTTGTGGTTTTGGACAGAACGAAGGAAGCATAACCTCTTGGGAAACGTGGAGGGAGAAATTTATCTTAGGAAGAAGGGATTTTGGTTCTGAGCACCACCCTAACCACATGAAACACACAGTAAGGCTCGTGTATGGGTAAGGCTGCCAGCTTCGACACTAGCCTGGAAGACATGGCAGCTACTAAAATACAAAGCATAAATAAAAGGCCGACACTGAAGTCAGAGGATCGAATGGAGTCCTTGGTAGGGCCCTCAAAATTAGCAGAAGGTCCCATTTTGGGAAGACTGGACTGACCATCAGTCTGGATAATTGGACAGCTAGAAGGAATCTGACTGAACAAGAACTACCTAACACGCAATGGTACTGAAGGCTTCTGTCCATGCCTTCTTAGAGAAAGTCCAGAATGGTTGGAATTCCAGGATTTCCGGGATTTGCACTGTGCTATTGGTACCAGTTGTAGAATCTGGACCAGACAGAGGAGTACACGTTTAGTGTCACTGCTCTCCTAGATGAAAGCAATTACTTAATGACTCTGGAGGACAGACAGAGACCTTCTAGACCAAACCAGGACACCCCCCGTTCCCCGCAGTAAGCAGGCTGATAATCAGTCCTACTCGGGCATGGTCAATGGAATTCAACTGTGGGCACAGCAGACACAGGAGCTGATCCTATTTAGGAACCCATGACATTTTTTGCTAATACCATTGAACTTGTTAGGCAGAGAGAGCTCAGGCTCGTGAGAAGCAGGGAGTGGAGCGAACAGGGTGGCTGCTTGATCTTGCAGGACTGCATTCTGTGCCTCTAGGATGATAGCCTGGGCCTGCTAGGTCCTGCAAGGTCTGTAGGGTTCCCACTATCTTCATCAGAGAGATATTGGCCTTTGTAGAATCCATACTCACCGTATCAGCTCTTATTGTTTGTGTTGTGGGCTGCTCAAACCGTCACATGGCTGGGATGTGGGCAGTCATGCCTAGTGGTCGGAACAGGAGTCAGGCCTAGCGTTCAGAACAGGAGTTGGTAAACTGGAATCTGAGAGCAGGGTCAGAACCAGAGTCAGAGGCCAGACGTCAGAGGCCAGATGTCAGAGCTCAGGAATTGGAGCAGAGGGTCAGAACTGGGTTACCTGGAGTGTGGCAAGGCAGGGGCAAGACTGGATCCAATGCAGGAATAAGGCAGGGGCAGGACTGGAACAAGGAGGGAGCAAGACTGGGATTAAGCTGGTGAAAAAGCTATTGCAGCCATGGGCAAATGCTCTGAGGTAGTGCCTGGCAGCTTAGCCAGAAGCCATGGCTCATTCTGAGAACCTCATTGCATTCACTGAGGTGTCAGCTACAATCACTGTTGCTAGGGAGATATTCATTAAAATGGAGCCAAAGTCAGGGTGATCTCTCTCCTTAAGGGCTTTGTGATCTCCCAGCCAGGAGAGATGCTCTTGCAAAGCAGGCAGCTGCTCCCAGGGACGCTCGGAAGGTAGCAGAGGCGGCTTCAAAGTCTTGTTTGAGAATGGCCTCCATCTTCCTATCTGTGGGATTCATAGGGTAGAACTCCCCTTCTGAGGAGCTAACCGTATCCCTGTGGAGGGACCCTACAGCAGCATCAGTCTTTGGTATCTCAGCAATGGAGCCCTTTCGGTCTGGAATGTTATGGAGCCTGAGGTCACTCTTGTTAATGTGCTGGCCCTTAGCTGGCTTACCCCACTTACCCTACTCACCTCCTGGAAGGAAGAATGAAGGGGTATCACCGCCACTGGGGAGGGTTTTGAGGGAAGAAATTGACTCTGATGCTCACTCTCAGGAGCCTGCTGAGATTGGGTTTGAATTGTGCAGATAACCTTGCTGCACATGGCTTGACATTTCTCCTGGAGAAAAAGTCTTTGCTGAGTTTTCCCCCAGGCTGTCTGGAGTCAGAGCCAGACATCTCACCTTCCGCAGGGAGCAGGGGGAGGAATCGGAGGACTTGGATCTTCTGGATTTTTTGTGATTTTTTTCCCCCCCTTCAGATTTTTTAATTTACTAATTTTCTATCCGCACTTTGGGAGCATAGAAGCTCTGCTGTGGCTTTGGGGAGGCTGCTCACGGCTTGTCTTCCTTAGGGCCTAGAGCCCTCTCGAGAGGTCTGGCTCTGAATCTTCCCGCACTGGTCCCACTGCCCCTGGGAGGCGGGGTTTGGGGAAACTCATCAGACCCATCTGGACAGCTTGGGAGGGGGCTGATTAGAAGTACCGCTTCTTTCCCCATGGCACTCAGAACCCACTTTACGACTTGCTCTGCAAGAGGCCCCTGGGACTTATCCCCTTAGTCAAGTGGTCAGGGTTCTCCTTGTTTTTGGAACCTCTCCCTGTTCTGCCCTGGGGTTCCTGGTCCATTTTTCTCCCATTGGAGTCACAGATACTTTGGTGGGTAGGGACCCCACTTGCCCGCCTGAAGCATAGCCTCAGGACCTAACAGAATTAGGGATGGAAGGTTGGGTGCAGGCTGAGCACAACTCATCATCTGCTCAGCCTGGGAAGGCTGCCTCACAAATTGAACACTGCTTGGATTTGACCCAGTGCTCTTTTGGCCGCTCGGCCGTGCCTGTAAGGGGCAGAGGAGCCAGCAGGGAAACACTGCAGAGGAGGCTCAGGGAGGGTTAAAACTCCAAAGGGTTAATCAACCAGAGAGGAGGAGGAGAAACATCGAGGAGGGGGAACCCTGCTCCCCATTGCCCAAAAACTGGGCAGAAAAAGTTAAAACAGAAAAGAGTAAGGGCAGGGGCAATAGAAATCATCACTGTCTGCTGCCGCGGAGGCAGAGAATCCCGCAGCGAGCAGCAGCAGATGCGGGGTGGCCAGAGTGTGTGGCACCAAAACACTGATCCACCTCCACAAAGCTGCAGAGGCAGCCCAGACATCCAGAACTGAGAGAGACCCTGGACTGCAGAATTATAATAATTTTCAGAATAATTTTCCAACCCATTCCTTGTACTCCCTCAGTGTGCTTTTTGACCAACACTGCACACCCAGAAGAGATTCTCTCTCTCTCTCTCACACACACACACTCTCTCTCCTACTCTAATCAGGGCACCCCTTGCTGTCCCTCTCAGAATATTTTAGACATACTGGTACCCCCTCCTCTATTTCCAAGTATTTCATAGACCTCAGGTGCCTCCACTTTCCAAGAGCTGTGTGTATATATTTATGCTGTCCCTGAGCATCAAGCCCTGTGTTCTAAAAATCTCACGGACCCTGAATTGGTTTTATCTGTCATATTTGTGCAGAACACCCACAGGAAATATAGAAAATTTTGTATGTTATTCCTGTTAAAGTTCTGGGGATGCAGCACTGTTGCCTTCATTTATCCTACCTGATTAGGTCTTCAAGAAGAAGAAACTCTGTCTCTCCTGGCTTTAGTCGGTCTGCAAGGACCTTGAGGGCTGACCTCAGCAAGTCACTATTTTCACGTTGAGAAAATCCACTCCTGGGGAAAAGAGAAGAGCCGCACAACATCATCAATATGACAAATTGGAGCAGGGGAAGAAATTAATGCCAGCTACACAATGGCTAAGATGCTGAGCTCTTTTAAATCTGTCTTCAAGAAGAAAAATAAAAGAAGTTTGGACAATTAGAACAGCTCTGTCCTACCTACAGGAAAAGAGGACATCAGAGAATACTTGAAAAAAAATGATAATTTGGGTCACATGAAATTGCTTTAGCTTTTCTTGGCCATTAAAAGCATTATGCACACAGAACACAAAACTGGTCAGTGAAAGTTCATACCCTTGCTTCAGTGAGTGTGGTAAGTATTCAGCGAGCACTGCCTCACTTAGTATACCCCTTGTACGACAAAGGGTATTCCCACTGGAACTTAGCCAAAGAACTTCAGAGGACAGAATTTCTTAAAAATAAACAACCACCCCTTGGAAATTTCATTCAAATATTTTAGGGGAATGTTAAGGTTCATCATTAAGCACTTAAACTTTACTGAATGCCAAAGTTAGGGTTACCGTCATGCCCTTAATTCTGCCCCCTTCTGTGTATGCGTTGAATGACACATACTATTTTTCAACTAATACAATGTAACATCACTTTTCCCCCAACTACCTCAGATACATCCGTATCATCTTCCACCACTGCATATAACTCTATATATGCCCAACAAACATAGCCCATGAAATAAATTTATATACACAATGATCAGCAGAGCCATGTCTTATTCACTGTATACATTAAACGATACTAGATGGCAGAAAAAAAGTTTCTATGATATTATATTGTATTATCTAAGCAACTGTAGAGGCCAAGTTTGGGTTGCGTGTGCAACTGTAGCTTTGGCATCTGCACCTCTGGCTTGAGTGCTTAATCATGCAATCATAACATTGAGTTTTTGTTGTTATCGTAAGGAATATGTATTTCTATTATAGCCATCATTATAGTATCTATGGACCAATTTTTCTCTCCTGTTGCCTGCATGCTGAGTAGTGAAGAGAGGGACTTACTGTTTTAGCTATTCCCAGATGTCTAGACAGACTGGAAAGCACAAAGATAGGTGTCTTACTTCTGCTGGCTTTAATCCAATATCACATGATCTGTTAAAACCAGGTAATTGCCTTGGGACCCATTTCCAACATGAAAAGGAGGACTTGTGGCACCTTAGAGACTAACCAATTTATTAGAGCATAAGCTTTCGTGAGCTACAGCTCACTTCCTCAGATGCATATCGTGGAAACTGCAGCAGGCTTTATATATACACAGAGAATATGAAACAATACCTATTCCCACCCCACTGTCCTGCTGGTAATAGCTTATCTAAAGTGATTTCCAGCACAAATCCAGGTTTTCTCACCCTCCACCCCCCCACACAAATTCACTCTCCTGCTGGTGATAGCCCATCCAAAGTGACAACTCTTTACACAATGTGCATGACAATCAAGCTGGGCTATTTCCTGCATAAATCCAGGTTCTCACATCCCCCCCACCCCCATACACACACAAACTCACTCTCCTGCTGGTAATAGCTCATCCAAACTGACCACTCTTCAAGTTAAAATCCAAGTTAAACCAGAACATCTGGGGGGGGGGGGTAGGAAAAAACAAGAGGAAACAGGCTACCTTGCATAATGACTTAGCCACTCCAAGTCTCTATTTAAGCCTAAATTAATAGTATCCAATTTGCAAATGAATTCCAATTCAGCAGTTTCTCGCTGGAGTCTGGATTTGAAGTTTTTTTGTTTTAAGATAGCGACCTTCATGTCTGTGATCGCGTGACCAGAGAGATTGAAGTGTTCTCCGACTGGTTTATGAATGTTACAATTCTTGACATCTGATTTGTGTCCATTTATTCTTTTACGTAGAGACTGTCCAGTTTGACCAATGTACATGGCAGAGGGGCACTGCTGGCACATGATGGCATATATCACATTGGTGGATGTGCAGGTGAACGAGCCTCTGATAGTGTGGCTGATGTTATTAGGCCCTGTGATGGTGTCCCCTGAATAGATATGTGGGCACAGTTGGCAACGGGCTTTGTTGCAAGGATAAGTTCCTGGGTTAGTGGTTCTGTTGTGTGGTATGTGGTTGTTGGTGAGTATTTGCTTCAGGTTGCGGGGCTGTCTGTAGGCAAGGACTGGCCTGTCTCCCAAGATTTGTGAGAGTGTTGGGTCATCCTTTAGGATAGGTTGTAGATCCTTAATAATGTGTTGGAGGGGTTTTAGTTGGGGGCTGAAGGTGACGGCTAGTGGCGTTCTGTTATTTTCTTTGTTAGGCCTGTCCTGTAGTAGGTAACTTCTGGGAACTCTTCTGGCTCTATCAATCTGTTTCTTTACTTCTGCAGGTGGGTATTGTAGTTGTAAGAAAGCTTGACAGAGATCTTGTAGGTGTTTGTCTCTGTCTGAGGGGTTGGAGCAAATGCGGTTGTATCGCAGAGCTTGGCTGTAGACGATGGATCGTGTGGTGTGGTCAGGGTGAAAGCTGGAGGCATGCAGGTAGGAATAGCGGTCAGTAGGTTTCCGGTATAGGGTGGTGTTTATGTGACCATTGTTTATTAGCACTGTAGTGTCCAGGAAGTGGATCTCTTGTGTGGACTGCTGGACCAGGCTGAGGTTGGTGGTGGGATGGAAATTGTTGAAATCATGGTGGAATTCCTCAAGGGCTTCTTTTCCATGGGTCCAGATGATGAAGATGTCATCAATATAGCGCAAGTAGAGTAGGGGCTTTAGGGGACGAGAGCTGAGGAAGCGTTGTTCTAAATCAGCCATAAAAATGTTGGCATACTGTGGGGCCATGCGGGTACCCATAGCAGTGCCGCTGATCTGAAGGTATACATTGTCCCCAAATGTGAAGTAGTTATGGGTAAGGACAAAGTCACAAAGTTCAGCCACCAGGTTAGCCGTGACATTATCGGGGATAGTGTTCTTGACGGCTTGTAGTCCATCTTTGTGTGGAATGTTGGTGTAGAGGGCTTCTACATCCATAGTGGCCAGGATGGTGTTATCAGGAAGATCACCGATGGATTGTAGTTTCCTCAGGAAGTCAGTGGTGTCTCGAAGGTAGCTGGGAGTGCTGGTAGCGTAGGGCCTGAGGAGGGAGTCTACATAGCCAGACAATCCTGCTGTCAGGGTGCCAATGCCTGAGATGAGAGTTACCAAAAGCAACTACAGCATTTGCTCAAGAAACTTCCTGAAAAAGCACAAGATCAAATCCGCACAGACACACCCCTGGAACCCCGACCTGGGATATTCTATCTACTACCCAAGATCCATAAACCTGGAAATCCTGGGCGCCCCATCATCTCAGGCATTGGCACCCTGACAGCAGGATTGTCTGGCTATGTAGACTCCCTCCTCAGGCCCTACGCTACCAGCACTCCCAGCTACCTTCGAGACACCACTGACTTCCTGAGGAAACTACAATCCATCGGTGATCTTCCTGATAACACCATCCTGGCCACTATGGATGTAGAAGCCCTCTACACCAACATTCCACACAAAGATGGACTACAAGCCGTCAAGAACACTATCCCCGATAATGTCACGGCTAACCTGGTGGCTGAACTTTGTGACTTTGTCCTTACCCATAACTACTTCACATTTGGGGACAATGTATACCTTCAGATCAGCGGCACTGCTATGGGTACCCGCATGGCCCCACAGTATGCCAACATTTTTATGGCTGATTTAGAACAACGCTTCCTCAGCTCTCGTCCCCTAAAGCCCCTACTCTACTTGCGCTATATTGATGACATCTTCATCATCTGGACCCATGGAAAAGAAGCCCTTGAGGAATTCCACCATGATTTCAACAATTTCCATCCCACCACCAACCTCAGCCTGGTCCAGCAGTCCACACAAGAGATCCACTTCCTGGACACTACAGTGCTAATAAACAATGGTCACATAAACACCACCCTATACCGGAAACCTACTGACCGCTATTCCTACCTGCATGCCTCCAGCTTTCACCCTGACCACACCACACGATCCATCGTCTACAGCCAAGCTCTGCGATACAACCGCATTTGCTCCAACCCCTCAGACAGAGACAAACACCTACAAGATCTCTGTCAAGCTTTCTTACAACTACAATACCCACCTGCAGAAGTAAAGAAACAGATTGATAGAGCCAGAAGAGTTCCCAGAAGTTACCTACTACAGGACAGGCCTAACAAAGAAAATAACAGAACGCCACTAGCCGTCACCTTCAGCCCCCAACTAAAACCCCTCCAACACATTATTAAGGATCTACAACCTATCCTAAAGGATGACCCAACACTCTCACAAATCTTGGGAGACAGGCCAGTCCTTGCCTACAGACAGCCCTGCAACCTGAAGCAAATACTCACCAACAACCACATACCACACAACAGAACCACTAACCCAGGAACTTATCCTTGCAACAAAGCCCGTTGCCAACTGTGCCCACATATCTATTCAGGGGACACCATCACAGGGCCTAATAACATCAGCCACACTATCAGAGGCTCGTTCACCTGCACATCCACCAATGTGATATATGCCATCATGTGCCAGCAGTGCCCCTCTGCCATGTACATTGGTCAAACTGGACAGTCTCTACGTAAAAGAATAAATGGACACAAATCAGATGTCAAGAATTGTAACATTCATAAACCAGTCGGAGAACACTTCAATCTCTCTGGTCACGCGATCACAGACATGAAGGTCGCTATCTTAAAACAAAAAAACTTCAAATCCAGACTCCAGCGAGAAACTGCTGAATTGGAATTCATTTGCAAATTGCAAAAAGAAAAGGAGTACTTGTGGCACCTTAGAGACTAACCAATTTATTTGAGCATGAGCTTTCGTGAGCTACAGCTCACTTCATCAGATGTGATGAAGTGAGCTGTAGCTCACGAAAGCTCATGCTCAAATAAATTGGTTAGTCTCTAAGGTGCCACAAGTACTCCTTTTCTTTTTGCGAATACAGACTAACACGGCTGTTCCTCTGAAACCTGTCATTTGCAAATTGGATACTATTAATTTAGGCTTAAATAGAGACTTGGAGTGGCTAAGTCATTATGCAAGGTAGCCTGTTTCCTTTTGTTTTTTCCTACCCCCCCCCCCCCAGATGTTCTGTTTAACTTGGATTTTAACTTGAAGAGTGGTCAGTTTGGATGAGCTATTACCAGCAGGAGAGTGAGTTTGTGTGTGTATGGGGGTGGGGGGGATGTGAGAACCTGGATTTATGCAGGAAATAGCCCAGCTTGATTGTCATGCACATTGTGTAAAGAGTTGTCACTTTGGATGGGCTATCACCAGCAGGAGAGTGAATTTGTGTGGGGGGGTGGAGGGTGAGAAAACCTGGATTTGTGCTGGAAATCACTTTAGATAAGCTATTACCAGCAGGACAGTGGGGTGGGAATAGGTATTGTTTCATATTCTCTGTGTATATATAAAGCCTGCTGCAGTTTCCACGATATGCATCTGAGGAAGTGAGCTGTAGCTCACGAAAGCTTATGCTCTAATAAATTGGTTAGTCTCTAAGGTGCCACAAGTCCTCCTTTTCTTTTTGCGAATACAGACTAACACGGCTGCTACTCTGAAACCTGTCATTTCCAACATGGGATCTTAAATTACTGTAACCACGGTCAATCATCTATAGTTTCAATTTTTTATAGCTTGACTGAATTTACAGCAATTGTAATATAATATATAACTGTGATGGTGTCCCCCATAAGGCTTTATGGAAATATGCTTATGAATATATATGACATAACTGAAATATGTTCTATGCTACATATGACATGTAACATATCTATGTAAAGGTTATAATTTACTTAATTTATTAATTCTGTTTGTATGCATGTATTATTTTTGTATTTAAAGTTATGACTATTGGCCGTGTACTGGCTTAATTTCTAAATAACCTTAGTAGAGCATTTGGTCAGTTCCTGGAGAAAGGAATTTGCAAAGTTAAGTGCCCAATTAAGAAGCACTTAAGGAACAATGCATCTTGGAATGCTTCAATTCACATAAAAAGTTTTTTTGGAGACATTTAAGATACCATGTGGGCAACTTTCAGAGTAACAGCCGTGTTAGTCTGTATTCGCAAAAAGAAAAGGAGTACTTGTGGCACCTTAGAGACTAACCAATTTATTTGAGCATGAGCTTTCGTGAGCTACAGCTCACTTCATCAGATGCATGCCGTAGAAACTGTAGCAGACTTTATATATACACAGAGAATATGAAAAAATACCTCCTCCTACCCCACTGTCCAGCTGGTAATAGCTTATCTAAAGTGATCATCAGGTGGGCCATTTCCAGCACAAATCCAGGTTTTCTCACCCTCCACCCCCCCCCCCCCCCCAATTCACTCTCCTGCTGGTGATAGCCCATCCAAAGTGACAACTCTTTACACAATGTGCATGATAATAAAGTTGGGCCATTTCCTGCACAAATCCAGGTTCTCTCACCCCCTCACCCCCCTCCCAAAAACCACACACACAAACTCACTATCCTGCTGGTAATAGCTCATCCAAAGTGACCATTCTCCCTACAATGTGCATAATTAAGGTGGGCCATTTCCAGCACAAATCCAGGTTTTCTCACATCCCCCCCACCCCCATACACACACAAACTCACTGTCCTGCTGGTAATAGCTCTCCAAGTTTAAATCCAAGTTAAACCAGAACATCTGGGGGGGGTAGGAAAAAACAAGAGGAAATAGGCTACCTTGCATAATGACTTAGCCACTCCCAGCAACGGCTTTTGCCTGTAAAAGCAGTGAGTTATGCATGGACATGTGACTTTAAAACTATTTCAAAGCTGGACTTTGCATAGGAGAGAGAAGGGGGTCCCCACCCACAAGAGAAAGTTTATTTAAGCCCGTGGGAGACCCCTCCATTTTGTTTTTAGCTGGCTAAGAAGATAGCCTCTCCACCCCCACAGATACCTAAAAGAAACTGGAACAAAAAACAGCTGCACAGGTTGCAAATTACCCAGAAAGGCTGAACACTGGGCACTGTGAAAGTCTCTGTTAACTAAGAATCCCTTAAGCTAAGTGCATCCCGGTTTCAGTGAGCTGCAGAGGGGCGTGGCCAGCACAAGAACGCAGGAAAATGACTCAAAAAGAAAAGGAGTACTTGTGGCATCTTAGAGACTAACCAATTTATTTGAGCATAAGCTTTCGTGAGCTGTAGCTCAAATAAATTGGTTAGTCTCTAAGGTGCCACAAGTACTCCTTTTCTCTTTGCGAATACAGACTAACACGGCTGTTACTCTGAAACCAGGAAAAATGACTGCCAGTGAAGTAATAAACTAAAGCTGGCTAGACTGAAAGCAAAAAAAAAAAATCGACCATAAGAAACTAATAGAATTAAAGCAATTAAAAATTAATGCTGTGAAGGCAGAAACAGCCAGGGAGGAAACTGCCCACAAAAGAGCTGTGGAGGCAAAAACAGCCAGGATGGAGGCAGAAACCACCAGGGTGGAAGCTGCTCACAAGAGAGCTATAAAGACAGAAGAGGCTGCCCACGAGAGAGCTATGGAGGCCCGGAGGGAGGCCCAGCAGCATGAACTGGCTGTGATAAAGCTGAAAAGACAAATCCCTCCAGCTGCTGGCCCCACTTCCCCAAAAAGCCACAAATGGGAGCGACTGTGCCCCCAGTATGATGAATCCAGCAATGTTGCTGAATATTCCATCACCTTTGAAAAACTGTGCACCCTCCATGAGATCCCTGAAGACCACATTAATAACAAAATTAACTTGCAGAGCTCTAGACATATTCAATAAGATGCCTATTAATACTGCTTCAAACTATGGTAAATTTAAGAAACTGGTTTTGAAACAGTTACACCTGAAACCTACAGGGTTAAATTCAGGAGTCTTAAGAGGGGATCTGGATTAAGTATTATGGCTTATGCAAATAAAATGAAAGATTTGGTAGCTAAGTGGGTGAGGGCGAAAGGCATCACAAGCTTGGAGGAAATGTGTGATTTGGTTACTCAGGAACAATTCCTGAATATGTGCAGTGATAATGTAAAACAGTATTTGTGGGACAAAAAAGTGAATGCAGTGGGTGAATTAGCTGGGTTTGCAGACTCTTCCGAGCAGTCACAAGCTGCAATTAAACACAAACCACTGGCAGAGGAGTGCAGGGTTGGGGGAAAGCAGAATCACCGTTTTACCCCTGGGAAAAGGGAGGCTGGGCGTTCGCCTCCCCATTCCCCTGTTACTCGTTCCAAGTCTCCTGCACAAGCAGAGGAGCCCCAGAGGTGCTACCATTGTAAGTCCACGGAGCACCCGAGGGATAAGTGTCCCTTGCTGAGCAAAAGCAGGCAGCAAGTAACGCACAAGGCTGCTACTTCTCAAAGCCAGGCTGTGGCCTCTTTCCACACAGGATTTGTAAAGCTTGCTTCCACACAACCAAGCAATGAGCATATGCATGCTGTTAAAATCAATGGGGAAGTACTTCTTGGCTTGAGGGACAAAGGTGCTGAGATTTCTGTGATCAGGAGGGACCTGATTCAGGAGAAGGATTTATTGCCAGGTAAAATGGCAAAATGGTGGGAGTTACAAAGTCCTTGCACATTTAGCTAAAGTTCACATGCACACTAGTCATTTGCAGGCTGAACTGACTGTTGCAACAGTAGCACACAATTTTGCACCGTTTCTACTGGGGAATGATTTCTTTAATGTGGCAGAATCTGTCCCAGGGTTGGTTAGCAGTGAAAAGAAATCTTGTGCTAAAAGCCCCGGTGGGGGGTGGTGAAGTCACATGGACTGCTGGGGGAATAGAAGGGTGTCTCTTAGATTCCTCTGTAGCAGTAAAGAATGCAGCTCTCGGGGCAGGGATGGTTGTGGCCAGTTCCTGTAGCCTCAAGGCAAGTCCTGGGGCGGGGGCTGGACAAAGCCAGCTCCTGTCCTGTAATCATGGGGGGGGGGGGGGGGAATGTACCACCTTGTAGCAGGGGGGCCACCCCAGCCGCTGACTGCCAGAAAGTTACAGGTCAGCAGAGGGCAGGGGTCGCCCCCCTGCCCTGGGGTGCACAAAAACATGTGTCCCAAAGGTGAAATTTGGGGTCCTGGTGACCACTGCTGTGGGAACAGTCCCCAAGAACTCAGGTTGAGCTTGCTTCCAGCTACAAAGTAAAAAGGGTGGAATTTTGCTGGCAGTGAAGGGTCTGTCATAGCTGGTAGCTGTGAGCCCATGGCTGGATCAGGGTCACCTTCCCTTTTGGGGGACACAGGGGTGCCTGACCCATTGGGGAGCCCAGAGGGGGAAGCCCAGACAGAAGGAGGGGGGACCAGAAAGTCCACCCACCTTTTGTGGGGAGGATCTTTCCCAGGAGGAGGGTCTGCATTTAAAATGACAGACCCCTCTCCTGTAGATCAGGTTTTAAGGAAAAACCACGGGTCAAATCTCCTGGAGGAGGGAGTCCATCCAATTGACCTGTTGGAAACAGCAAGTGCGGTGTCCAAAGGGGTTTTACCAATCCAAGGCACTCCATAAAAAAAATGTTGTTCTTGCTACACTTGTAAAAGATAAAACGGTCTCTCCAAGACAGGAAGGAAAAATCTCTGCATGGGTAAAACTTCACAAGGGAGTGGGGTCCAGCCCAGAGAAATTCCAGAGGGAAGGGCCGAGGACAGGCATGGTTGCAGTACACCCTTTCCTTGCCAAAGCCTCAAACGCATGCCTGAATTAAAAGCCTTCTCCAAAGAGGCAGAAGAATCTGCACCAGAGTGTCTACCAGAGGGCACAGAAAACTGGGAAAATGCAACAAACACTAAACAAGGCAAACTGAGTAAACAAAGCCTGTCCACCGTAGATTTGCTGTTAATCTTGTGTCTTTTGCTAATTCATCTATGGGATAAAACGAAGGAGTTAATACTAGTGGTTAACCCTTTAAAAAGGTGGGACACACCTGATTTGTGGAAAAGATTGTTGTACATGCTAGGAATGGTGACAAAACAGCCCCACAAGCATGTTACTCTTCAGCCTATACCTGTAAACAGACTGGAGGCTTGGCACAGCAGCAAAAGCATAACAGGCCCATGCTGCTGTGTAGAACGGGAAACTGAGGCACACTGCCTCATGGCATTGGTGGCTAAATGCCAAAACACCTCCAATTTAACAGATATTGCTGTCGGCATTCTGTTAACAATATTACACCCCAACCTGTTTTCAGGCATCTGGGGACCAAAAACCCCAAAACTGGCTAGGACCCTTAGGAATAACATCATATGGTTTAAAGTGCTAAAAAGGAGTGTAACCAGAGACAAACAGGGATTTTACATGTACTGCCTCCGCCATGGACAGTGTCCAAGTCTCTGGCAGTAAGTTCAGGAGGAGGGTGTTATGGCGCCCCTCCATAAGGCTTTATGGAAATATACTTATGAATATAGATGACATAACCAGGATATGTTCTATGCTACATATGCCATGTAACATAGCTATGTAAAGGTTATAATCTACTGAATCTATTAATCCTATTTGTATGCATGTATCATTTTTGTATTCAAAGTTATGTATATTGGCCATGTACTCGCTTGATTTCTAAATAACTGTAGTAGAGCATTTGGTTAGTTCCTGGAGAAAGGATTTCGCAAAGTGAAGTGCCCAATCAAGAAGCACTTAAGGAACAATGCATCTTGGAATGCTCCAATCCACATAAGAAGTCTTCCTGGAGACATTCAAGATACCATGTGGGCAATGGCTTCTGCCTGTAAAAACTGTAAGTCATCCATGGACATGTGATTTGCCCAGGTGACTCCAGAACTCCATCTTGGAGCTGGACTTTGCATAGGAGAGAGGAGGGGGTCTCCATGCACAAGAGAAAGTCTTTTTAAGCTTGTGGAAGACCCCTCCATTTTGTCTTCAGATGGCTAAAGACAGAGCCTCTCCACTCCCAAGAAAGAAACTGGAACAAAGGACAATAACCACGGGGTGTGAGTGATTGCTGGACCCGGACTAGAAGGAGATTAGTCCGTAAAAGAAAGCTTACTGGAACTGGTGAGGTTTTGTCTGTATTCAGTTTTATTAGACATAGACTTGCAGGTTTTATTTTATTTTGCTTGGTAATTCACTTTGTTCTGTCTGTTACTACTTGAAACCACTTAAATCCTACTTTCTGTATTTAATAAAATCACTTTTTACTTATTAATTAACCCAGAGTATGTATTAATACTTGGGGGTGGGGGGGAACAGCTGTGCATATCTCTCTATCAGTGTTATAGAGGGCGAACAATTTATGAGTTTAACCTGTGTGAGCTCTCTACAGGGTAAAACAGATGTATTTAGGATTTGGACCCCACTGGGAGTTGGGCATCTGAGTGTTAAAGGCAGGAACACTTCTGTAAGCTGCTTTCAGTTAAGCCTACAGCTGTTAGGGGACGTGGTTCAGACCTGGGTCTGGGTTTGTAGCAAGCTAGCGGGTCTGGCTCAAACCAGGCAGGGCACTGAAGTCCTAAGCTGGCAGGGCAGGAAAGCAGGAGCAGAAGTAGTCTGGGCACATCAGGTGGCAGTTCCCAGGGGATTTCTAAGACCCAACCCGTCAAAATAACATTTTCTTAAAAGCCTGCATCACTGCAATTTGATGTTCTGCATGTGCTATTTGCTACATATGAGTCCTTCAGTGAAGAAGAACCCACACAAAAAGCAATAAACAGGTTTTGTTTATATACCCCTATGCACACGCCACTCCTTACACTCACCAAGCAAATAGGAGGCGAAAGACCTGCAGCAGCTGCTGATAACAAGAAGACAAAAGCTGGTGCTCCTGGATGTTCACTCGTGGTCCATCCACCACCTCCTCGTTTTCTGTAATTAGTGCCTAAAACACAGAACAAACTATTAATTAAATATTATTTCAAGAATTATCGTATGTCATTGCCCCTCCATTTCCATAAAATAAATGATATAAAACAAAAAACCCTTGAAAATTGTTAAAAATCAAGTTGCTGCCTTCTGACCTGGAAGTAATTGTGCATGTTCTCCATATGATTACACAGTGGTTTCAGCAGCTCGACTGCACACTGAGCAACTTCTTGAGATGATCTCTGACACAGATGGGAGAATCCAATGTTCCTACAGTCTTTCCCCTGCTGTGAACCCAAATATTTAAAGTCACTTCTTCATTAATAATTTATAGGAGCTCAAAGATACTATCACACCACCTGATGGAAAGAATAAAACTAACTCAGCTTGTGCAGTCCTGTTCAGTTTCACTCATTGGCAGGTACTAAGGATACAAAGCTGAAGTCCACAAAGTTTAAGATGGCCACAGCCACAGGGAGCCAGAACACCAAGTAGGAAGGAGCCAAAATGGTTGTAACATTTCTAATGCTTGAATTCTACTGGGAAAGTGAGATTGGGAAACAAATGGGGTCTTTTGTGAATACACAACATGTATGAGGTGAGAGATGCTGACAAACATGCTAAGTAACAGTGAAATGCAGAATTAGTCTGCAGGAGGACAGAGGGCATACATTAGTTATATTAATTATGGTACAATGAGATTCTCTGGTTTACATTAGGAAACAGGGTAGATTGATTTAAATCAAAAGTCAGGAAGACTCGATTTAATCATGGATTTCTACATAAAAGTGCATTCTTGTTGGTTTTTATAACCTTAATACATATTCGTCACAACTCAGAGATAGATGTAGGTTTCATTTTTAGAAGGTACATCCTATACATTTTTTAAGTGATTTTATTTTGAAAATTTTTCAGATTAGTTTTACAGCTATATCAGAAAATGAATGATTGTTTCATTATTTCATTTACCAAAGGTAATTGAAGCAGATATTTATGAAGTTATTGGGAGGTGAACTATCTCCAATTCAACAGGTTAATCATTAATATTTGGAGGATTTTCTTGCCTTGCTGTATTAGGAGCAGAACATCACCAGACAGACATTTAAATTGTTTTATTTAACTAAAACAAAGACATTATGTATTCTGGATTTTTTTCTTCAACAGAAAACATATAATATTTTAACAAAACAAGCATATGAATTTTTGAATTTAGTTGAACATTCAAGTTTTTTAAAATCAGGTTTGTTTTTGTTAAAATTGTTTTATAGTTAAATGAAATATTTTTTTAAAAAACAAAAATTAAATCAACTACGTCAGCCAGGTCAACATGAGAAACTAAAAATATTGGCTTCTGCAGCTATCTCAGTCGTCTTCACCTTCATTTTCCTGTTTGTTCATAATCTGGAAAATAAAAACAAGCTTTCCTGCTTTTTCAGGTCCCAAACGATTTCTCAATTTGGAATGAATTAGTCCAAAGGAAGAAAATATTCTTTCTACACCAGCAGAAGAAGATACTGCTGTTAAAAGTGAGATTACCACTTCAACAGTCTCTGAATCCAAGTGCTTAAGTGACTTCCACCAGTTCACTGCTGTGACTTTCTTTAAAACCTCATCAGCAAACATATATTTCTTGAACGGTTCACTCTTAGCTCTGAAGTTTATTATAGTTGGCATTATGGAGAGTTGATTGCTGGATGTCCATGTCATAGCCAATTCCTCTTCTTCAGCAGTTAAGGTGTGACCCTGGTACCGAGTATTGAGAATATTTGCAAGAAAATGAGCTGGAGATAGTGCTTGCCCCATTCATTTTTTTAATGCTAGTAATTTAACTCTGTCATTGCATATTTCTCTCTTTAAGATCTCATTCAGTTACTTCCAAATTTCAACAGCGTCAGCAATAAAACAGCAATTTCCCTGCATTTTGTCCAAGACTACAGGAATAGGCTTCAGGGTACTCAGCATGTGTTCAACATTTCTCTTAAGCCCAATACTGAGAACTTTGGCTGTGACAGTGCCATCTATTTTTTCACGATTTTGTTCACAAACTGTCATCAGATTAGGCCAGTTCTTGATATAGTGCTCAAAACAGTCCACTACTGAGTTCCATCATACATCTTGTGGGAGAGTTAGCTTGCTTCCTCCCACTTTTTTCAGAGTAGCTGCTGCAAAGTGGTTGTTACGGAAGTATTTTACAATTTCAACATTAGTCTTTATTTCTGGAACACTGAAGTCTTTGGCTAGGAGGTGCATCAAATGAGCACTGCAACTGTATGTTATTAGCTTGGAACTCTCTTCACTCTCTTCTAAATTTCTTCTTATCTTGGATATATTTGCAGCATTGTCTGTGACCAAGCTGCGTACTAGACAGTTGCATTTTTTTCCCACAGTTTATTATAGCTTTTACTGCTACTTCTTGTAAGTATTCTGCTGTGTGTGCATTTCCTGATGTATCAATTGTTTCTGTAAGGAAGACATTCCCTTCTTCTGTTATCACACAAGCACATACAACAGGATCATTGTGAACATTGCTCCACCCATCAAGACTCAGGTTAACAATTTCACCCTCTAGAGCTTTTGTACACTGCTCAATTTCTCTTTCATACATTTTATCCAGCAACCTGCCTGCGACATCTGCTCTGTTCTGTGAACTGTATCCTCGGTCTTAATGACTGAACCATGTTAATGAAGTGTGGGTTCTCAATCATACGAAAAGGAGAGTTTGTTGCATAAACAAACTGGGCAATGTTTTCATCGATTACCTCTTTTTGTAATCTGCTGGTTCTGATCACAAACTTATCTATGGTTGTTTCTGGATGATGGAGACTGTTTTTCTTTTTGCTACAGGTGATTACTGTGGCTCTGTGACATACATGATGTGACTGAAACACTATCATTGGCAGATAATTCTGAAACTATAGAAAACAATGGTGATCTTGAAGGTGGATAGTCTTCGGAATCCTGTATGTTGAGGATGGATTCTCCTAAACAAAATAAGTCAATGCAGTTATTCAATTATTATTACAATACTGCTCATTTAGTATTACTCATTGCATTCACTGACCCCCAGTACTACTGTGATGGTGCTCCCCATAAGGCTTTATGGAAATATGCTTACGAATATATATGACATAACCAGGATATGTTCTATGCTACATATGCCATGTAACATAGCTATGTAAAGGTTATGATTTACTGAATCTATTAATCCTATTTGTATGCATGTATCATTTTTGTATTCAAAGTTATGAATATTGGCCATGTACTCGCTTGATTTCTAAATAACCGTAGTAGAGCATTTGATCAGTTCCTGGAGAAAGGATTTCACAAAGTGAAGTGCCCAATCAAGAAGCACTTAAGGAACAATGCATCTTGGAATGCTCCAATCCACATAAGAAGTCTTCCTGGAGATATTCAAGATACCATGTGGGCAATGGCTTCTGCCTGTAAAAACTGTAAGTCATCCATGGACATGTGATTTGCCCAGGTGACTCCAGAACTCCATCTTGGAGCTGGACTTTGCATAGGAGAGAGGAGGGAGTCTCCATGCACAAGAGAAAGTCTTTTTAAGCTTGTGGGAGACCCCTCCATTTTGTCTTCAGATGGCTAAAGACAGAGCCTCTCCACCCCCAAGAAAGAAACTGGAACAAAGGACAATAACCACAGAGGGTGAGAGTGATTGTTGGACCCAGACTAGAAGGAGATCAGTCTGTAAAAGGAAGCTTACTGGAACTGGTGAGGTTTTGTCTGTATTCAGTTTTATTAGACACAGATTTGCAGGTTTTATTTTATTTGCTTGGTAATTCACTTTGTTCTGTCTGTTACTGCTTGAAATCACTTAAATCCTACTTTCTGTATTTAATAAAATCACTTTTTACTTATTAATTAACCCAGAGTATGTATTAATACTTGGGGGTGGGGGGGAACAGCTGTGCATATCTCTCTATCAGTGTTATAGAGGGCGAACAATTTATGAGTTTAACCTGTGTGAGCTCTCTACAGGGTAAAACAGATGTATTTAGGATTTGGACCCCACTGGGAGTTGGGTATCTGAGTGTTAAAGGCAGGAACACTTCTGTAAGCTGCTTTCAGTTAAGCCTACAGCTGTTAGGGGACGTGGTTCAGACCTGGGTCTGGGTTTGTAGCAAGCTAGCGGGTCTGGCTCAAACCAGGCAGGGCACTGAAGTCCTAAGCTGGCAGGGAAGGAAAGCAGGAGCAGAAGTAGTCTGAGCATATCAGGTGGCAGCTCCCAAGCGGGTTTCTGTGATCCAACCCGTCACAACTACTTTCAAGGAGAAATTGTAAAAGGAAGATCTGCCTATTTCAGCTATTTATTTTTTATCATAACTGCATCTAAAATGATAGTACCAGAGAGTAACAACTATATTTTTTGCTCAAACATGAGAATTCAAGAATAGTCCAGAAATAAAATAGGCAGTCCTTAAGAAAGAAATATGAAACAAAAAAGTTTACCAACCTGAAGATCCTGCATGTTCAGAAATAATCCTTTCATCATCTTCAACACAGCTTTCTCCTGAGAAGGAACACTTCTCATGATGTTGTTTCATTCTAGCTACCAGGCCTTGCATTTCTTTGTTGCACTGTTTGCATTTTGCACGCATGCCTGTCTTACCCACAGGTAGAGGAACTTCATTAAAATATTCCCAAACTGGGTCTCTTTTCCGGCCTGCTGTCATTACAGGTTTTCCCTTCTAGTGAGAGAGTGGTATGGTAGATCTCAAATCAATAAAGGCTACAATCAGAAAGACATCAAGACTTCTGGAATATGCTGCTCAAACAGTTTCACTTTTGTTTCTACTGCCTGTCCCTCCCTTCTCACATTTATCTCCAGACTTCTTCTCCTTGTCCAGATCTATTCTGACCCCAACAACCTTCTGTTCATTGAACTTTTTGAAACTTTGCACTTTTAGGGAGAGGTAAGGGATTGACTCTGTGTACACAAATTTGCAGAGGGACAATAGGGTTGAGGTCTGTTATTACCTCTAGACATTATTTATTTATTTATTTTAAAACATTTCTGCTGTTAACAAACATGTCATCTCTGGAGACACAAATCCACAGTTTGAGAGCAGCAAAACCAAATATCTCTGATGGTATCTTCTAGCCTGAGCACTGAGTCCCATTGGGTAGATAGAAAGATTAACCTAAATAATCAATTCAGAAGCCCCTGGAATCCCATAAAATTAGGTCCCTAATCCATGAATTATTGGAACTCATTTACAAAACTTTTCTTAAATATTACTTGACTATATTGTCTCATACTGTAGAATTAGAATTTATAATCCCTATTCCATGATCAGATATCTTTGAGCTATAATGTATCTTAATTAAAACTATCTTTAGATAGTTTTTTTCCTCAAAAAGCATTGTATAAAAAAAAATTCACCTAACAACAACAAATGCAAATCCTTGGATGCCAATTTCCATCTCTATTCTGGGTGATCCATTTGTTTCCAGGAGGGACTGGGTCTGTGGACCTTACTACTCAAAGAAAGGAAATTTTCAGGTAAGCATGGATGCATTTTCTTCTTCTCCTTTGTTTTAAGATCCACAGATCCATTACGATGGGATTCTCATAGCAGTGTGCCTCCAGATTAAGAAGCAGGATCATCCTTTAAATGAGGACACCCAAAACAATGTACATGATATATCAAGGAATCATAGAAGATTAGGGTTGGAAGAGACCTCAGGAGGTCATCTAGTCCAAGCCCCTGATCAAAGCAGGACCAATCCCCAACTAAATCATCCCAGCCAGGGCTTTGTCAAGCCACCCTTAAAAACCTCTAAGGATAGAGATTCCACCACTTCCCTAGGTAACCCATTCCAGTGCTTCACCACCCTCCTAGTGAAATAGTGTTTCCTAATAGCCAACCTAGACCTCCTCCACTGTAACTTGAGACCATTGCTCCTTGTTCTGTTATCTGCCACCACTGAGACCAGCCTAGCTCCATCCTCTCTGGAACCCCCCTTCAGGTAGTTGAAGGCTGCTATCAAATCCCCCCTCACTCTTTCCTTCTGCAGACAAAAGAAGCCCAGTTCCCTCAACCTCTCCTCATAAGTCATGTGCCCCAGCCCCCTAAATAAACAGGCCCATCCCTAGCAGAGGATAGTTTCAATCCATCGACCTCTGGGTTATGGGGCCAGCACACTTCCGCTGCACCATTCTGCTGGCTCTATATAAATATCTCCTCCATCTGCCCTTGGGCAATAGGCCTTGGAAAAGACTTTCGCTGAGGCATTGGCTAAGACTGGATGACAAATATGCAGAACTTGGTGAACTTATATATTAACAGCCATGTGGCCGCCCAGCAGCTCTCAATACAGGAGATATCACTACTCTACCATGGGATTTTCAGTGCTCCTAAGGCCTGGATTTTGGCCTTAACCAAAGGAGGACTATTTCTTGAATTTACTAGGGGAATGAATGTTATGACAGCTGTCAGAATTATATGTCGGAATTGGATGTACACTACTGGGTGTCATTAAGGAAAGCTCCCAGCTGCAAATAAAACATTCATCTGATTGGAAATAGGAGTCCTACTCTAATGGATAAGAAGTATAATGACACTTTCTGCAGGGGTTCAATCTGGGTAGTGCTGGAAGGAGCAGAATGAGGTTCCAGGGTCATGCTCTATGATCTTGCAGGGTTGGAGTAAGGCTGGTGCCCTAAGGAAACTGCCTTTTCTTGAACATGCAGAGAAAATTATACTAGAGAGACTTGATCTTTTTGCCTGGACACACTTATTCACCCACAATAAAGCCCTGCCGGGGGACCTCAATGCTATGTTTCACTAATTCAGCATGTTAGTTAAACTAAGGACTTTGTACCAGCCAGCAGAATGAGTTCTTTTTGTCGACTTCTCTTTGGAGTCCAGGAGAGCAATAATCACTCCACTGAAGTATTTATTTTAAATATGCCTGGCCCCGAATGGACAACTGGTTTTTGCAATAGCAGATCTCCTCTGTGAAACAGATATCTAAAGATCCAATGCTACGTTAATCAGGCCTGAGAACCATTGCCTCTACAGCCAGAAAGGCAATAATGGTATCACTGCCACCATCTTGTTCCTATGTTTGATATTGTACTGGGGAGCAGTGGAAAAGGTGGGAAGACATAGAGCACGGACCATGCGAGAGGTCATTCACCACCTCACATCCTGGCTCACAACACAGAGGGGCTACAGGGCCCCTGTAAAAGATTCTGATAAAAGATTCATCTGAAAGGATATAGTAGCCATCAGGAGGCCTACTCTAATGGCTGTTTCCAGATGCAAAGAAGTCGATCACCAGTCCACCAAATTGACTTATAACAAATGAACTATTTCTGGATATAGGAACCACTTTGCTAATCCAACTTCTGCCATGTAAGTCTTCGAGGATGTCGCTGCATCCCAGTGCCATTGATCAGAGATTTTCGGAAGCAGTGCCTGGTCGGGCGTGTGTAATAGCTCTCTTGCAGCCCTTCACAGCAGCCTATGTGAGGATGCTGTGACATCAAGATTGCTTTGAAATGGTGGATCTATAGAACCATAGTTATACTAACTCTATTGTGTAGCAGTGAAATGTGGGTTCTGAGGGAGACTGAATATTGAATTGACATTTTTGATTCTTGTCTTTGTGGGCCGCTCCATATCAAGTGGCAGCACAAGATCAGAAACACGGCTGTTTGAAGCCGAAACCGGCAACCACCTCCTTCAGCACTGGTTCAGTTTTGGTGGCTTTCCTGGTATGGACCTGTTGTTAGAATGGAAGACCAATAAATTCCGAAGTGTGTGTACCTGGGAATGCCGCCATATGGCCAGCAATCACATAGGCACCAAAAACTTTGGTGACAGGAGAAGATCATAGAATCATAGAATAACAGAGTTGGAAAGGATCTCTGGAGGCCATCTAGTCCAACCCCCTGCCCAGAGCAGGACCAATCCCAACTAAATCATCCCAGCCAGGGCTTTGTCAAGCCTGACCTTAAAAACTTCTAAGGAAGGGGATTCCACCACCTCCCTAGGTAATGCATTCCAGTGTTTCACTACCCTCCTAGTGAAAAAGTTTTTCCTAATATCCAGCCTAAACCTCCCCCACTGCAACATGAGACCATTACTCCTTGTCCTGTCATCTGCTATCACTGAGAATAGTTTAGATCCATCGTTTTTGGATCCACCTCTCAGGTAGTTGAAAGCAGCTATCAAATCCCCCCTCATTCTTCTCTTCCGCAGACTAAATAATCCCAGTTCCCTCAGCCTCTCCTCATAACTCATGTGTTCCAGTCCCCTAATCATTTTTGTTGCCCTTTGCTGGACTCTCTCCAATTTATCCACATCCTTCTTGTAGTGTGGGGCCCAAAACTGGACACAATACTCCAGATGAGGCCTCACCAATGTCAAATAGAGGGGAACAATCACGTCCCTCGATCTGCTGGCAATGCCCATACTTATACAGCCCAAAATGCCATTGGCCTTCTTGGCAACAAGGGCACACTGTTGACTCATATCCAGCCTCTCGTCCACTGTCACCCCTAGGTCCTTCTCTGCAGAACTGCTGCCTAGCCGTTCGGTCCCTAGTCTGTAGCGGTGCATTGGATTCTTCTGTCCTAAGTGCAGGACTCTGCACTTGTCCTTGTTGAACCTCATCAGATTTCTTTTTGGCTCAATCCTCTAATTTGTCTAGGGCCCTCTGTATCCTATCCTACCCTCCAGCATTTCTACCTCTCCTCCCAGTTTAGTGTCATCTGCATAACTTGCTGAGGGTGCAATCCACACCATCCTCCAGATCATTTATGAAGATATTGAAGAAAACCGGCCCCAGGACTGACCCTTGGGGCACTCTACTTGATACCAGCTGCCAACTAGACATGGAGCCATTGATCATTACCCGTTGAGCCCAACAATCTAGCCAACTTTCTACCCACATTGTAGTGCATCCATCCAGCCCATACTTTAACTTGCTGACAAGAATACTGTGGGAGACCGTGTCAAAAGCTTTGCTAAAGTTGAGGAATAACACATCCACTGCTTTCTCTTCATCCACAGAACCAGTTATCTCATCATAGAAGGCAATTAGATTAGTCAGGCATGACTTGCCCTTGGTGAATCCATGCTGACTGTTCCTGATCACTTTCCTCTCCTCTAAGTGCTTCAGAATTGATTCCTTGAGGACATGCTCCATGATTTTTCCAGGGACTGAGGTGAGGCTGACTGGCCTGTAGTTTCCAGGATCATCCTTCTTCCCTTTTTTAAAGATGGGCACTACATTAGCCTTTTTCCAATCTTCCGGGACTTCCCCCGATCGCCATGAGTTTTCAAAGATAATGGCCAATGGCTCTGCAATCATATCCGCCAATTCCTTCAGCACTGTCGGATGCAACGCATCCGGCCCCATGGACTTGTGCACGTCCAGTTTTTCTAAATAGTCCCGAACCACTTCTTCCTTCACAGAGGGCTAGCCACCTCCTTCCCATGCTGTGCTGCCCAATGCAGTAGTCTGGAAGCTGACCTTGTTCGTGAAGACAGAGGCAAAAAAAGCATTGAGTACATTAGCTTTTTCCACATCACAGTAATGGACATAAATTGAATATACAGGCAAGAGCACCTCAAGGACCAACCCAGAGATCAATCTGAGTGGGCACCTGAACTGCAAGGAGGCCGTGTCCCTTTGGTAATTGCCATGATGGTGTTGATGATGATAGGTAGACAGACAGACAGACAGCCCTTTTGCTCTAAAACAGAGAGAGTGGCACCAATCAAGGGCCTAACTCCAGACAGGACTGACTGAGAGACTGACCGATAGCCGAGGCAAGAGAGAACAGCTACTGACCCTGCACTTTGTCTAGCTATTACTTGCAAAGAGGTACTTTCTCTGGCTGTGCTTCACAGCCTTGTCTTATGATGTGAATTCCTTTCTATAGTTTTTGGCAGGAATCAGGATGGTAAGTCAACTTTTCTGATGACTCTTCTAACCGGAGAGAAGCCTTTAGGCTGTGGGTTTTTTGCCTTGCAAGGGATCATACCTACAGTACTGTTCACCCATGTTAGCATTACTAGTGACAGCCTGCAAGGCAAGTTGGGGTGTCAGATGACAGATCATATTTGTTTATTTTTGTTGTTCTGATACCACTGAGAGATTTCATGGAGTCAGGTGATGCCTGCGTGGACTTAGCTGCCTGCGAAGAGCCTGGATAATGATGAGGCTACTCTTTCAGGTAAGCATCTCTCCCAGTTAGGAACACCAAGGAAAATAGCCACATTTATCTGTGTCAGGTTAAATATGACTGGCGCACACCGAAGAACTTTCTGGCTTTAAAAAACGGACTAGAAATGAGTGGTGGGCCAAGAGGCCCCTCACTGCTTGCCAGTTCTTTCACATTTGGGCTGCTGTCTCTCTTGTCACACCACAGCGATCAGTGCAGGGGAGGAAGGAGAGGTGGTGGGGAGATATGTCAATCTGCAACAGAAGTTTGGAGCAATAACCAGGACATTAGGGCCTGGCGACCCTCAGCTGGGGAAGACAGACTGATGCTTTTCCAATCTTTGAGGTGTGGCAGGAAATCCCCATCCCTCTCTCCCACCTTCCCAGGGTGCAGCTATAGCTTGACTAGGGCAGCTGCAGACCTCCGCAATGCAGTTTCACACACTCACTGTACTCTTGCCTGACAGAATCTAACCTCTTTGTCTGGTGGTTTTTTAAATATATTTTACTATGTAATTCAGTGACTCTGATGTGGCTTCCCTCCCCTGAGTAGGAAGAATGCTTTGGATGGGGGCATGAAGAGAGGAATCAGCACTTGGGGGAGGGATAGCTCAGTGGTTTGAGCATTGGCCTGCTAAACCCAGGGTTGTGAGTTCAATCCTTGAGGGGGCCATTTAGGGATCTGGGACAAAAACTGGGGATTGGCCCTGCTTTGAGCAGGGGTTGGACTAGATGACCTCCTGAGGTCCCTTCCAACCCTGATATTCTAGGTCTATAAACTGGTCTTTTCTACATGGATCTGCCCTGCTGCATGCCATGAAGGTGAGACGGGCAACCAGGTGCTGAGGATTATGTGCCATGCTGCATTCCAGGAAGGAGAGCAGGAAAAAGAGCACTAATTTTATTATTCATTTATTTCCCTTTTAAGAGTTTGCCCCCATAATCCTGTTTCAGTGGGGTCATGAACTTGGGCTCAGAGATTGCTCTGAAAATATTTCCAGTGGCTACTGATCTCCCTGTCCTGAAAGAGGCCAGGCCTATTTGTCTCCCCTCGCCAGCTGGAGCCCTTCTGGGTCCCTCAAGGAAAGTGCTGGTCTGAGGCTCAAGAATGGGCTGCCCTGAAACTCCCCTCTCTGGGCCAGGTGAGGCTGTGTTCCTCAGGAGGTCCCAGTCTGGGGTGTAGGAATCTCCTGGGTGGTGGGGGCTGTTATAAAAGTGGCACTATGGGAAGGGAGCTGGGCCCAAAGCCTCTTACCACACTCTCTGCTGTTGGCAGTGTCCGTATTGTGTCCAGTGCCCTCTATCTATGACCGGTGGGGAAGCGGAGGGGAAGAGATGGATGAACTCTGCAGTCAGAGGCAGAGCTGCTGGTGAGGGCTATAGGGACTACAGTGTGATCTTCCATCTGGTGCACTGTCCTGCTGTCTTCACTTCCCCCATGAAGGTGCGGGAGAGGGAGCCATCTGATCTGGAGCCAGTTCTTTTCCAACCCTGCCTGTGTCCTTTCCTGTCTGGGGAGGTGGGTTGAGGTGAGCCTGTCTGGCCCTGGCTGCTCCTTGCCCAATAGAGCCATCCTCTCCAATCCTGTCTGCCTCCTCTCCTGCTTGAGGAAAGGGTCAGAGGTGACCTTGCCCATTCTGGGCTGCGAGGGAAATTGCATCCTGCCCACAGAACTGGCTGAGTTCCCCGCTCAATAAGGTGAAAGCAGGAGACATGGATCCTTCCTTTGGCGTCTGGATGTTCTCAGTGAAGCCTGTGGGCACGAACCACTGAAAATACCTCCAAAGGTAGAAGAGCTGAGGGGACAATCTCCCCAAAGAGTAAATGCAGCTCTGGGACGTGGCTGGGAATTAGACAACATGTTAGTTTAAAATTTTAAAATGAAGTTTGGAATTTCCCTCTGAAAGGGTCTGCAGAGGGAAGGTTAGGGGAGCCGCCGGTGATGCAGTAGACCAGTGGTTCTCAACCAGGTGTAAGCGTACCCCTGGGAGCACACAGAGGTCTTCCAGGGGCTACATCAACTCATCTAGATATTTGCCTGGTTTTACAACAGGCTATGTAAAAAGAACTAGCGAAGTCAGTACAAACTAAAATTTTATACAATGACTTGTTTATATTGCTCTATAGAATATACACTGAAATGTAAGTACAATATTTATATTCCAATTGATTTATTTTATAATTATATGGTAAAAATGAGAAAGTAAGCAACTGTTTAGCAATAGTGTGCTGTGTCACGTTTATGTTTTTGTGTCTGATTTTATAAACAAGTAGTTTTTAAGTCAGGTGAAACTTGGGGGTACACAAGACAAAATCAGATTCCTGAAAGGGGTACAGTAGTCTGGAAGGGTTAAGAGACACTGCAGCAGGCAAAGAACCCAGGAAGGAACTTCAGGGGATGGGGTATTCCCACTGAGTGACTGACAGGTCTGGTTTTGTCCCCAAGCTGCAAATAGTTGCAAGCAGGCCAATGTACCATTATAACAGACCTGTGGACCACAGCACAAAGAAGAACATACAGGAGTAGATGATTACAGCCCCTTCTGGCCTTAAAAAAGTAGGAATTCTTGAATGAATATGTCGCTAACTCTCTCTGTGTCAAAAATGCACGAGGTGCAGAAGTAAGGTTGTTTTGGTAATTTGGGCGGGGTTACTTGGGAAGAGTTAAGGGTGCTTAGGGCACATTTTATTTTTTAAGTTTAAAAATGAAATGAGAGTTTCCTCGATTTCCACTATACATTTTTTTTAATTCCAGCATTCATTTATAGTTGTCTTTCTTGCAGTTACAGTCCTGGTAAGTTTTTCTCATCTAAATTGCAGTTTCAGAAATAAAACGACTCCTGGAATTTCTTTGTTATTATAGACAGGTATTTACACATTTGTTGGACATAAACAAACACATGTCAATGGGATCTGCTAGTTACTAAGCACTTTTGAGACTCAGATCAGAGCTCTAGGTGAACATGGACTCAGAAAGCTAACTTTAGACACCTGTGTCACAAATGGAGCTGATATGTAACAAGATTATGAATAAGGCTACGATTCTGTGACGGAGGTCATGAAAGTAATGGAATCCATTACTTCCAGAGACCTCCGTGACTTCAGCCCGCAGTGCCTGGGAGCTGCAGAGTCCCCCTGCTACCCATCGTGGTTAGGAACTGTGCCCGCCCCACCCTCCCGAGCTCCAAGCCACCACGGGCAGCGGGGCACCCCCGCAGCTCCTTACCACTGCAGGCAGTGGGGCCCGTGGGAGCTCCGAACCACTGTGGGCAGCAGGGTCCCCTGAAGCTCTGACCCACCACGAGCAGCATGGGTGCCCTACTGCTCCCGGTCTCTGGGCAGTGGATGTGCCCTGGAGCTCTGAGCTGCTGTGGGCGGTGGGTGCCCCCTCAGTTCCTGGCTGCCACAGGAAGCGGAGCCCCTGGGAACTCCGAGCCTCTGCAGGTGGTGGAGGGACCCCCGTAGCTCCTGGCCATCATGGGTGGTGGGGGACCCCCACAGCTCCTAGCTGCTGTGGGTGGCAGTGGCCCCCAGAGCTCCTAGCCATGGGTAGCGGAGGGACCCTCAGCTCTCACCAAGGGCTCCCCGAGGGCCGTGTAGTGACCCCGCAGCTCCCAATTTTGTCATGCATATTTTTAGTAAAAGTCATGGATCGGTCATGGGCTTCCCTGAATTTTTCTTTATTGCCTGTGACCTGTCCATGACTTTTACTAAAAATATGTGTGAAAAAATCTTAGCCTTAATTATGAATACTGGAAGCATTGTTATGTATTAATCAATGACTACTGATGTAATAATGATAGGGGAAGTCATTGGGTCATAGGACTTTCCTTTCCTGTGCTGTGAAAAGAATAGGGAGGCAAGGCAACACAATGGCTTCCCATATAAGAACATCCAGATATACACTAGAAAGACAACAGGGTACAGCTGTTAGGGTCAAAGATCCTACGTCTTGCCTCCAATATGCTGTAAACTTGTTTTTGCAATGCTGGAGCCTACCAGATAAAAGGGCTACAAACAGTTAAAGCGTGTGTTGATTTTTACGAAGGTGAGGGGACTTGTCAGAAGCCATCTAGGGGGACAGGCTGACAAAGAAAGAGAGGCTCTATGGAGGAGTCTAAAGGAATTTAATCTTCCCAGAGCCAGGGATTGGCAACTCTTGTGGAAAAGCAAGCATTGCATTTAGGGGGGGTTTATTGTTTTTAAGATATGTTTTCTCTGAAAAGCTTTTGTTCTAAATAAATGTTGCTATCTGATTGCTGATTACCACTGTCCAGAGTCCTGGTGGGAACAGAACTGTAGGCTCGGAGTCCAACTATTCATATAAAATGATAGGGTGTAAATTAGCTGTTACCACAGAAGAAAGAGATCTTGGCGTCATTTGGGAAAGTTCTCTGAAAACATCCACTTAATGTGTAGCGGCAGTAAAAAAAGCAAACAATGTTGGAAATCATTAAGAAAGGGACAGATAATAAGACAGAAAATAGCATATTGCCTCTATATAAATCCACAGTATGCCCACATCTTGAATACTGTGTGCAGATGTGGTCCCCCCTTCTCAAAAAAGATATATTGGAATTGAAAAAAATTCCAAATAAATCCATTAGTCTTTAAGGTGCCACCAGACTCCTTGTTGCTTTTATTAGAATTGGAAAAGGTTCAGAAAAGGGCAACAAAAATGAATAGGGGTATGGAACAGCTTCCGTATGAGGGGAGATTAAGACTGGGATTTTTCAGCTTGGAAAAGAGACGACTAAGGGGAGATATGATAGAGGTCTATATAATCATGACTGGTGTGGAGAAAGTACATAACACTTCCTTATTTACTCCTTCTCATAACACAAGAACTAGGGGTCACCAAATGAAATTAATAGGCAGCAGGTTTAAAACAAAAAAAAGGAAGTATTTTTTCACACAACACACAGTCAGTCTGTGAAACTCTGCCAGAGGATGTTGTGAAGGCCAAGACTATAACAGGGTTAAAAAAAAAATTAGCTCTATCAATGGCTATTAGCCAAGACGGGCAGAGATGGTGTCCCTAGCCTCTGTTTGCCAGAGGCTGGGAATGGGCGACAAGAGAATGTGACAATGGTCTGTCTGGCCAGAGCTCTGGGATCTTTGTGACAAGGTGGAGGAAAGGGGACAAGTCTACAACCTGGAAGGCCAAGGGGTGGGACAAAAGAATGAATTCAAAAGTGTAAAGTTTTCTTATTATTTCTCGATAATACAAGCCTCTGTGAAGCAGGGATTCCTTCTGCCAAACAGTTCTGGAATAGGGAAGGATGGAGGCTGGTTTGGCATGCCTCCAGAAACTATTTACTGGAGAAGAGACTCCAGTAGAGACCTATGGGGAGGACTCACTTCCTGCTTGAATCTTTCTTGCTTCCTTACAAAAGGAAATTTTCCTCCAAACAGAAGCCACTGCTCCAGCAAACAACTTATTATTATTTGTTCTATGGTAGAGTCTAGAGGCCCCAGCTGATACTATGGCCCATTGTGCTAGGCGCTGTACAAAATGTAGTGCCTCAGACCCTGTCCCAAAGAGCTTACAGACTAAACAAAGGTTGGGAGAAAGGAAGGATTATTAGCCCCATGTGACAGATGGAGAGGCAAGTCACAGAGGGATGATGTCCCATGCCGGACTGGAAACTGAACCTAGCTCTTCTAAGTCTCAACCCAGTGCCTGAGTCTCAGCACAAGGCCAGTCTGCCTCTCCAAAGACGGTGCTACAGCTGGTAAACAGAAGAAAGGCACAATGGAAAAGGAGTGTAGTTTTCAATCTCGTCATACTCCAAAACAACTGGACTCAAAACTTCCAACAACAAAATATTCACCCTCAGGCAGACCTGAAAAATATCAGCCCTAAAAGATGCAAGTCTGAGATAGTTATGAGAATGTACAAAGGGAAATGCTCAGGCAGCCTCGACTTGGGGTGTCACTAACCCTTCTAAGTAACATAGCTCAGCACATCCTGATGAATGGCACCCCCAGGCAGGTGGGCTGGAGCAGCAGGCACATTCCAGGGAAAAGCCAGCTCCCCACACCAGAGCAACTTTGTAGCCAGCAGGGCAGACACAGAAGCAGCCTCAGCAGGTTCTGAGGCAGGGACCTAGGGACACTGCCATGAATGATGCTCCAAGTCCTTTTCACCCCGTCCCTCACAGTCTAGTCACCTCAGGTTCACTCCAGCTGCCCTTCATCCTTTCCTCCCCTCCCTCTTCTTCTGCACCCCTTCCCATCTATGTCCTCTCTCCACTCCTGTGTCTTTCTGTTTAGCAAATCCCCTGCTAACAAAACTTAAACCACAACATTAAAAACAAAAAACAATTAAAAACGGCAGCACTCTAATGCCCTTTGCTGCCCAGCCCTCGGCTCACACTGCTGGCAGGTTCTATCCCTTTTCCCTACCCTGTGTCAGTCTTGCTATTTAGATTGTAAGCTTTTGGGGCAGGGACTGTCTACTGCTCTGTTTGTACACTGCCCAGTACAATTGGCTCTGACCTTAGCCATTTCCTAGGCACTACTGTAATAAGCCTAAGTATATGGGAAGCTCTTTCCAATTCAGCCCTGTGTAGAGAGCATACATAAGGCCAATGCACCACTGGTATCCCCAGCTTCAATCTAGCACAGATGCCTTCTTCAGGCTGTCTACCTGAGGGTGAATTTCACTCTCCGTGCCTCTAGCTAGTAAACACTTTGCCCCACCTCTCCCTTTTGTACATACCTTTAAGAAAGGGGCTCTCTTTGCAGCGGGTGGCATCAGTATGTGCTCCAGCTTTTGGCAAAGATCATCCAGAAGGAACACAAGCTCTGCTGGCCCTAACTGTACAATTTCTCTGGCCTAAAATTTCAAGGAAGAAAATAGTTCAGTATGTTCATCTCCATTAACCATCCTCAAAAGTAGGCACACAGGATCTTGGGTTATACATAGGATGGATTACCTAAACTTGGTAATTTAGGGTAACACTGATCCCCAAAATTCCCCATTACACATTGGACATCTGTGGCAGCTATATGCTGTGTGTATATAGGACCAACTGAACAGGACCAACTGACCTGGCATATCTCCAAGAGACAGTCTAAGAAGTTTAAGGCCTATGAATTCTTACCCTGAATCTGTTTGGAAAGACCTGGAAGTAATTTAATCAAACTCATGCTACAGGACTACCCAATGCATGCTGGGCTCTTGTCTGAACTTTGTTTTGAGACTCCTGTCAATTCCCTCATTTTTCAGCTAAGATGGTTTGCTTTAGAAGAGCTAATGGAAAACTGTGGAAGGATGGCTGTGAACAGCCTCGGACTTTTCCATGGACTGAGAAATATAAATCCCAGTGACACAAAATCAACTCTGTTTGTCTTTACTCTGGTCAGTTTTTGTGTATGTCCTTTTCTATGCCTTCTTTTATTTTTCAATCCAAGTTATGGGTGTTGGGCCTATCAAACCTCAAGGTCCTGGTTTCTCAGGTATTACCATAATACCCTAACTGGTCCAGGACTTGGTTCTGCCTACTCATCTGATGTTGGTTACTGCACTGCAGATGAGGGGCAAAACTCCATGCAGCAGTGGGAATGCACCTCCAGTCCCGTCTTTCCCATCTGCCCTTTCATGGACATGATACTTTGCCTGCCCAAGGAAAGAGTCTTCTCTCTTTTTCTTCTCATGTGCCCTGTCTGTGTGTGTCCTGTCTGGTTGGGAAAGTGACTGGAGTGAACATGATGTTCTGACAGTAGCTGAGAATGGTTTGGATGTGACATCAGTGATGTGCCATCACTAAAACATGTGGTTTGTGACTTGCAATCCCCATTAGCTCCAAAGGGTTTAACACGTCCCATGTGGTTAGTAAGAGAGATCAAAGCCTGAGACTGATCAAAGCTGAAAGAGCCTCAAGATGGAGCACCAGCTGGAGGTGCAAAAGTAACATCTATTTGCCACAGCTATAGTGTTACTATCTGTCCTAGGACCTTCTAAGGCACCTGTCTTTTCCTGTGTGGATGTGGATACCTTCCCCGAAGCAGCATACTGACTTTCTGCAGTTGGGTTATGGGCCATGATGAGATTGGATTATCTCCATTTTAGTTAAGCAGAGGAGGCTAAGTCTTCCAAACCCTCGGTGAGAATGAACCAGTTACAGCTCTGCAGCAGCCTTCTGGCCCCTCTTGGTACAAGTTTACTCTGTTACACTTACCTCTGTGTGCATCTCCGAGTCCAAAATAGACTTGGTCAGCAGCCCACAGTGCAGGATGGTGAACACCTCAAGGTCTAGCTCTCGGAAGAATGCACGGTAACTCTGCAGCTGCACCAAAGGGATCCCTGACTTTTTTTCAGTGGTGTCCTGAAATGAAAATGGCAATGTTAATAACAGAATAAAGCCAATGGTCACATCTGTGCTCTGGTAAAGAATACTGCATGTAAAAAATTTTGGTCCTACAATACAGGACTCTACATTATTTGGTACGTGTGAAAACAGCCAAGGGGTTTCCCTTGAGTGCATGATTTTCTCCAACACAAACCAACTCCCCTCTGCTCCCCCTAAACTATCCCAGCTCAATAAAGACAACTTCTCCCACATTCCGTCTTCCACATTTTTTTTCCCAGGTTGAGCAACAGGAAAGCCTTCTTGGTAGTCAAGGCGTGGAATTGTCTCCTAAGGAAGTGGTGAAAGCATCACCACTTTGGACTGAATAAAGCACTAGAAAATTTGCTAAAGAGACCAATACTACCTTCACCCCAGGAAGGTTGAAAAGATGATCTAAGAGAGTTTTGACATCTCCAGATTCCATGAATCTATGGTAAGAGCAAAACTCACAGTGCACTCGATGAAAGACGATATTGTGTGACAAGTGATGTGAAAGAGCAGGAAGACTGTTTAGGAAATGATCAGGTCTTAGGTATCAGTGTCAGACTCGAATGAACACTACTGGACATCCTATGTATCAAACAAGAAAATTTCACTCTTCAATGCTGGAATATCTTCCACCAGAACCTGAGGCATCTGAATTTGAGGCCAGACACTCTCTTTCATTAATCAAAGAGATCTGATCTTAACAATAACTAGTCTAAAAGGTAAAAAGGCACTTATCTAGCTAAGGATCTTAGAATCATAGAATATCAGGGTTGGAAGGGACCTCAGGAGGTCACCTAGTCCAAACCCCTGCTCAAAGCAGGACCATTCCCCAACTAAATCATACCAGCCAGGGCTTTGTCAAGCCTGACCTTAAAAACCTCTAAGGAAGAAGATTCCACCACCTCCCTAGGTAACCCATTCCAGTGCTTCACCACCCTCCTAGGGAAAAAGTTTTTCCTAATATCCAACCTAAACCTCCCAAACTGCAATTTGAGACCATTACTCCTTGTTCTGTCATCTGCCACCACTGAGAACAGTCTAGAGCCATCCTCTTTGGAACCCCCTTTCAGGTAGTTGAAAGCAGCTATCAAATCCCCCCTCATTCTTCTCTTCCGCAGACTAAATAATCCCAGTTCCCTCAGCCTCTCCTCATAAATCATGTGCTCCAGACCCCTAATCATTTTTGTTGCCCTCCGCTAGACTCTTTCCAATTTTTCCACATCCTTCTTGTAGTGTGGGGCCCAAAACTGGACACAGTACTCCAAATGAGGCCTCACCAATGCCGAATAGAGGGGAATGATCATGTCCCTTGATCTGCTGGTAATGCTCCTACTTATACAGCCCAAAATGCCGTTAGCCTTCTTGGCAACAAGGGCACGCTGTTGACTCATATCCAGCTTCTCATCCACTGTAACCCATCAGTCCTTTTCTGCCCAACTGCTGCCTAGCCACTCAATCCCTAGTCTGTAGCAGTGCATGGGATTCTTCTGTCCTAAGTGCGGGACTCTGCACTTGTCCTTGTTGAACCTCATCAGATTTCTTTTTGGCTCAATCCTCTAATTTGTCTAGGGCCCTCCATATCCTATCCCTACCCTCCAGCGTATCTACCACTCCTCCCAGTTTAGTGTCATTTGCAAACTTGCTGAGGGTGCAGTACACGCCATCCTCCAGATCATTTATGAAGATATTGAACAAAACCAGCCCCAAGACTGACCCTTTGGGCACTCCGCTTGATACCGGCTGCCAACTAGACATGGAGTCATTGATCACTACCCGTTGAGCCCGACAATCTAGCCAGCTTTCTATCCACCTTTTCGTCCATTCATCCAGCCCATACTTCTTTAACTTGCTGGCAAGAATACTGTGGGAGACCATATCAAAAGCTTTGCTAAAGTCAAGGAATAACACGTCCACTGCTTTCCCCTCATCCAAAGAGCCAGTTATCTTGTTATAGAAGTTGATTAGGTTAGTCTGGCATGACTTGCCCTTGATGAATCATGCTGACTGTTCCTGATCACTTTCCTCTCCTCTAAGTGCTTCAGAATTGATTCCTTGAGGATGTGCTCCATGATTTTTCCAGGGACTGAGGTGAGGCTGACTGGCCTGTAGTTCCCCAGATTCTCCTTCTTCCCTTTTTTAAAGATGGGCACTACATTAGCCTTTTTCCAGTCATCCAGGACCTCCCTCGTATGCAGTACATCTGGCCCCATGGACTTGTGCTTGTCCAGCTTTTCTAAATAGTCCTGAACCATTTCTTTCTCCACAGAGGGCTGGTCACCTCCTCCCCATGCTGTGCAGCCTAGTACAGTAGTCTGGAAGCTGACCTTGTTCATGAAGACAGAGGTAAAAAAAGCATTGAGTACATTAGAAATCCAAAGAGGTTCACGTTCTTTTGCTGCTGTGGTTGGAAGGAATTTAGGTGGCAACAGCCATGCAACCTTCGATAGCCACACCTTTAGAATCTGCTCAAACACTACCAGAAGGTTCCACTGTCTCAGCTACACTGGTCAGTGCATCACAAGACCAGAAATATGCAGAGGACACTCAAACAAGAACCGACTTTCCAAGCTCAGATGTGAGGATCATGTCAGAAAGCAGCACTGAGCTCTTGAACTGAGATTTCTATCACTGTTAAGAGTCCCTCTCCTCGCTTTCTGTTTTACTCACCCCTTTCTTATCCCCCACAAGCCCCTTTTACCAATAGTACCTTCTCTAGCTGGGTGGTCTCAGCTTCGGACTGATTTCCCTCAGGATTCTCCTCCATTTGTGAGTGGTCTGCAGAGGAGTCTTTGCTGCCTTCAGATTTTTGTTTTTTTCCTCCTAGAAGAGAAACAGTTTTACAAACATAGCCCATGCCAAACCTGAGCCTCTGCGAGAGGTCAGCCAGGCTACTGATAGGGGAATGCTCATGCTGTAATCTAGTCAGATTTAGGAATGCAGCTGACAAAGCACAACATAAAGACTATATTGGAGATAGCCAGGGTCACAGCCTGAAATTGCAGGGCCCAGGACATTTGGGGTCCCTTCCCCAAACACTCTTTTTTCTTTTTCTTTTTTTCTTAAACTAGTTTACTTAATTGGGCCCCATGTTTTTACTATTATCTACATATATTATAATGCAGTGCTATAAATCAATAGAAATGCCCTCACCTAGAATACTGGGTTCAGGACTAGTCACCCTATCTGCAGAAGGAGAAAGGGTTCAGAGAAAGGTGATGAGAATAATTAGAAGCTTAGTAAAATTCTCATCTGCACAGAAACTGAAAAGATTGGGACTGTCACCTTAGAGAGGTCAAGATAAAAGTATTTTATGTTTTTACAGTGCCTAGCACAATGGAGTCCTGGTCCATGACTAGAGCTCCTACGTGCTATGGTAATACAAATAATAATAATAAGTTCATACAATAATGCATGGTTGTGACATGCTATACCTCAAAGTAGCATCCTGTAACCCCCATATTCATGATTGGTATATGGTTGTGATATTTCAAACAAAGTGTGCCTTGCAAGTCGTCATATGAAAGCTCATGATCTGCTGAAAACCACTGTTCTGTCAAAATATGTATATTGTTAGTGTGTATAAGATTTGCTATATGGTTGGTATTAAACTATGTTGTGAGTTTGGGAAATGCCCACTGCTAGCTCTCCAGTGACTAAAGGGTGGTAACCCATACCCAGGCGGGCGTTAAATGACCATTGATCAATAGGGGAATTGTAAACAAGGTATTTACAATTCTGTAAAAGACAGTTGTGTAAGCATCACACAATAAGAATTGCTCAACTCTATGACTCAGTTGCATAAGCACCACACAATGGGAGATTGCTCAACTCTGTGACTCAGCAAGGCCAACCAGGACATGTCTGGGACATGAATTGAGAGTATAAAATAAGGGACAGTGGCATGGCACCATGATTCCACCTCTCTCCTGCCCCACCTACACTGAAGGCAATAAGAATGCCAGGAAGACACAGACTTTGAACTGAGGAGACTGTCCCAAGCAGAGAAGGAAATTCAGCCTGTGTATTAAGAACTGTAACCTGCCTCCAACATCCAGTCAGGTTAGAAAAGCTGTTTGATTCAAATCTTGCTTAGTCTATAAGTTTAGGATTTAGAATGCGTGTTTACTTTTTATTTTCATAGGTAAATATCTCTGACCTTTATGCCCATCACTTAAAAGCTCTCTTTCTGTAGTTAATAAATTTATTTTAATGTTTTATTCTTACCAGTGGGTTTGTCTAAAGTGCCTGGGGAATCTGCTCAGGTTACAAAGGCTGGTGCATGTCCACTATCCTTTGACGAAGTGGCGAACTAATTAATGAGCTTGTACTGTTCAAGAAAAGGTCTTGAGGAGTGTAAGATGGTACATTCCTGGGGTGTAAGGCTGGGAATATTTGCTGGTGTTTCCCTGTGTATAGTTCATGAGTACCTTGGAGAACATTCGTGCAAGATAACAGCGCCTGGAAGGATTTGCTGTTTGTCACTGGCAAACCATTGTGAGAGAAAACCCAGGCTAGAGAGTAAGGGGAGCACAGCAGTCCCACAATTTCATGTTGTACCCAAGGGATCCCATCACAATGGTCTAGAGAGGTTAGATGGAAAGCTTCTATTCTCCCTGTTTCTTACCACAAAAAGAAGGGGACATTCAGTGAAATCAAAAAGGAGCAAATTGAAAACTAACAAAAGAAAATAGTTTTTCACATAATGTTTGATGTGGACTCTGTGATGCTGTATGGAATATGGGAGACACTTTATGATATTGTTGATACCAATATTATAAAATTGCAAGGAATCCGACAGATATGCCACGTACGGTATCTGTGAAAATGTTATGATTTGCCAAATATAATGATCTTGTTTATATATTTGTATCACCTTTATATTGTGACAGGTTTCAGAGTAGCAGCCGTGTTAGTCTGTATTAGCAAAAAGAAAAGGAGTACTTGTGGCACCTTAGAGACTAACAAATTTATTTGAGCATAATTTATTTGACAATTTTGTTAGTCTCTAAGGTGCCACAAGTACTCCTTTTCTTTTTATATTGTGAGTTCATAGAATCATAGAATATCAGGGTTGGAAGGGACCCCAGAAGGTCATCTAGTCCAACCCCCTGCTCAAAGCAGGACCAATTCCCAGTTAAATCATCCCAGCCAGGGCTTTGTCAAGCCTGACTTTAAAAACCTCTAAGGAAGGAGATTCTACCACCTCCCTAGGTAACGCATTCCAGTGTTTCACCACCCTCTTAGTGAAAAAGTTTTTCCTAATATCCAATCTAAACCTTCCCCACTGCAACTTGAAACCATTACTCCTCGTTCTGTCATCTGCTACCATTGAGAACAGTCTAGAGCCATCCTCTTTGGAACCCCCTTTCAGGTAGTTGAAAGCAGCTATCAAATCCCCCCTCATTCTTCTCTTCTGCAGGCTAAACAATCCCAGCTCCCTCAGCCTCTCCTCAGAACTCATGTGTTCCAGTCCCCTAATCATTTTTGTTGCCCTTCGCTGGACTCTCTCCAATTTATCCACATCTTTCTTGAAGTGTGGGGCCCAAAACTGGACACAGTACTCCAGATGAGGCCTCACCAATGTCGAATAGAGGGGAACGATCACGTCCCTCGATCTGCTGGCTATGCCCCTACTTATACATCCCAAAATGCCATTGGCCTTCTTGGCAACAAGCGCACACTGCTGACTCATATCTAGCTTCTCGTCCACTGTCACCCCTAGGTCCTTTTCCGCAGAACTGCTGCCTAGCCATTCGGTCCCTAGTCTGTAGCGGTGCATTGGGATCTTCCGTCCTAAGTGCAGGACCCTGCACTTATCCTTATTGAACCTCATCAGATTTCTTTTGGCCCAATCCTCCAATTTGTCTAGGTCTTTATGTATCCTATCCCTCCCCTCCAGCGTATCTACCACTCCTCCCAGTTTAGTATCATCCGCAAATTTGCTGAGAGTGCAATCCACACCATCCTCCAGATCATTTATGAAGATATTGAACAAAACCGGCCCCAGGACCGACCTTTGGGGTACTCCACTTGATACCGGCTGCCAACTAGATATGGAGCCATTGATCACTAAACCATTTATAATCACTAAACCAGTGTGACCATTTATGATCACTAAACCAGTTATAGATATGTATGATATATCTGTGTTTCAAAGCTTATGCTGTGTTTCTGGGTGACACCCCCAGACAGGTTGGCATCACGACTTAACCTGTTTGATGGCCCATCAAGGGTCTTCAGCTATATAATGAACCCATTGAAAAAGCCAGGGGCTACACTTTAGGAGTCAGCAAGTCATGTAGGGGCATGCCTATGGGCAGAACTCTAAGGCTTTTCAATGCCATGTGCTGTGAAGCTTGTGTTTGGGACACAGGAAGTACAAGCCGCATGATAAAGGATATAAAAAGGCAGCTGCATCATCTCCTTTTTGTCTTCATTCCTGCTTTTAACCTTTGGAGTAACTTTTCTAAAAACTCAAGCTCTCAACAAAGGACTGAATGACCCATCCAAGCTGTGGATGTGTTCCAGAGGGACTTTCAAGCCAGCAAACTCACCAATACTGCTAAGAACCTGATACATACCGAGACTTCAAAGTCCATATATCTGACCACTTCACCATTTAACAACTCTCTTCTTGTTCTTTCTTTTTTTCTTTATAATAATCTTTAGTTTTAGACACTAAAGGATTGGTTAGCAACATGGTATTTTGGGTAAGATCCAAACTAATATTGACCTGGTAACATGGCTAGCCCTTTGGTGTCAGAAGAACATTTTGTATATGTGAGCAGAGTTTTTAAATAACTTCTCGCTGTACTGGACCTAGGTGCTGACTGAGGGCCAGAGAACTGGAATGCAATAAAGGCAGTAGTGTGATTTCTATTTTTTGCTTCTCAACAACCAGTGGGGGGGATCAGAAGCACAGTTTATGACTGTTGGTGATTTTGACTTCAGTATTAACCACCACTTTGGGAGTGTCTGCTCTTCCTTTTGCAGTCTTCCCTGAACTTGGCATTTTCAGTAAGGACTACCCCAGGCACACAGAGGCACATATTCCTTGTTCGAGGATGTCAGTGTGGATAAGATGAAACATTTCTCTGGGTAACAAGAAGATCCAGAATTATAAAGAGAGGCTACCTAGCAGTAACGTCTTCTTCAAGAGTTGCCTCTACATTTACACGTGTGGGATATGGCACCCCCTAATGTCGAGCTACAGAAATTCACTAAAAAGCTTTGTCCATTAGGGAGTTCATGAGTATTCTTGCGTGAAGATGATGTCATCACCTACTCTGTATCAGGGAGCGGATCTCTCCAATGGCTTTAGTTCTTTCTCCTTAGACCAGAGTCCTAATGTTGTATAGAACTCTGAGGTAGAGAGGCAGTTAGGTAGGTACTCTGAATGCACAGAGGTGACTTCAAAGGCCTCTGTGCATTCCCATTTATGGGAGATTGGCAAGCAGTGCTCCATCAGGAGGAAGGCGGGTGAGGAGTTCTAGTTAGATACAGACTGCAGCACCACTCTCACAAACTGGATGTGCAAAGATAAAGGTGTGCGTGGAACTCCAAGTTGCTGCTTTACAAATCTCGCACAGGGGAATGTGCCTAAGGTGTGCTACTGAAACCACTACTGTGGCTCTGGTGAGGTGTGTCTTCAAGCCAGGAGGTACTGGCTTTCTGGCTAAGGTGTAACAATGCCCTATACAGCTCTTAATCCACTGAGAAAAGTTTGTTTATTAATAGGTTCCCCCTTTAAATCTCTCCCCACTAGCAACAACCAAATCCATAAGAAAATCACCAAATCCATAAGAAAATAAAATAGATTATTTCTCACTTTCAGATGACATTGTAAATAAGAAAAACTAGTTTGTTTACATTTACGGGAGATAATGCTGCTGGCTTCTTAGTGATTGGCTGAATAAGAAGTAGGACTGAGTAGACTTGTAGACTCTAAAGTTTTACATAGTTTTGGTTTTGAGTGCAGTTATGTAATAAAAAAAATCTACATTTGTAAGTTGCACTTTCACGATAAAGAGATTGCATTATGATACTTGTATGAGGTGAATTGAAAAATACTATTTCTTTTATCATTTTTGCAGTGCAAATATATGTAATAAAAATAATAATATAAAGTGAGCACTGTACACTTTATATTCCGTATTGTAATTGAAATCAATACATTTGAAAATGAAGAAAAACATCCAAAAATAGTTAATAAATTTCAATTGGTATTCTATTTTTAACAGTGAGATTAAAACTGCGATTAATTGCAATCACATTTTTTAATCACAATTAATTTTTCTGAGTTAATCGTGTGAGTTAACTGGAATTAATCTACAGCCCTAGTAAATATTATACAATAAGTTTTGGAAAGATATAAACCCCAGGGCTTAAACAGACCTCTAACTACTGGGAATTAAGAGGAAACTTCCCCTGGAGGCAGGTTATCCCATAACCACCTACTGCAGCATTTCTTGCACCTTCCTCTGAAGCATCTGGTGCTGGCCACTGTCAGAGAACAGATACTGGGCTGTACAGACCCTGGATCTGATCTCTGTTTCTAAGGTTGCACTAATGTGGCTACAGCTGTGCAATTCCGCTGAATCCTTGACTGCAAACTGTGTGCATAAGTATTTTGAGGAATTTTCTCTACCTGTTTTCTTCTTTTTAACTAGACCAACAGCATTGACAGTTGGTGCTGCTTCCAGGGCTTCACAGTCAAAAATAGCTGGGGGAAGTACATAGCCAGGGCTTGCTGAAAGAGTCAGAGGACAGTAAGTCAGTGAGTTCAGTTCTTCACATAAACAATAAAATATGAGCAAGCTAGACTTCCATGGGAAATGCCCCCACTGATCCTGGTCACCTCCTCCTCTACTCCTATGCTTAATGCCTTAAGTTACCTTTGATCCCTCCATAGTGTCTGGAAGGTAGAGCACCATCAAGGTTGCTCTAACTTATGTCCTGGCGGAAATGGCTCTCTTTCTGCCATGTGCCAAATAAGAATGACCAGGACCCAGTGCTCTCTGGCCTCACCTCCTGTATGCCCTTACACTGGGGGCTGATAGGGAGGCCAGCACAGAACCATTCCTGCAACTCTAGGCCAGCCAGGGAACAAACACTCTTACTTCAGGTTTCAGAGTAACAGCCGTGTTAGTCTGTATTCACAAAAAGAAAAGGAGTACTTGTGGCACCTTAGAGACTAACCAATTTATTTGAGCATAAGCTTTCGTGAGCTACAGCTCACTTCATCGGATGCATCCGATGAAGTGAGCTGTAGCTCACGAAAGCTTATGCTCAAATAAATTGGTTAGTCTCTAAGGTGCCACAAGTACTTCTTTTCTTTTTACTCTTATTTCAGGGTATTCCCCTGGGGCCATTGCTGCCCTCTTTATGTTGCTGCAGCAGTTTAAAGGGCTAGAGCTTGCTTACTACTTCCAGACCTCAGTTTATCCAAAGATTTAAAAATGGGGCTTATAATTAGGGCCCTACCAAATTCACGGCCATTAAAAACACATCACGGACCATGAAATATAGTCTTTCATGTGTTTTTACCCCCTATTATACAGATTTCACAGGGGAGACTAGCATTTCTCAAATTGGGGGTCCTGACCCAAAAGGGAGATGCAGGGGAGTCGCAAGGTTATTTTGGGGGGTGGGGGGAGTCACAGTATTGCCATCTTTACTTCTGCACAGCCTTCAGAGCTGGGAGGCTGGAAAGCAGTGGCTATTGGTCTGGCACCCAGCTCTGAAGGCAGCGCCCTGCCAGCAGCAGCACAGAAGTAAGGGTAGCAATACCATACCATACCAGCTCTGAAGGCAGACATGGGATGGTATTGTCACCCTTACTTCTAGGCTGCTGCATTCAGAGCTGGACAGCCAGAGAGTGGTGGCTGCTGACTGAGGACCCAGCTCTGCAAGCAGCCTCCTAGAAGTAAGGGTGGCAATACCATACCATGTCATCCTTACTTCTGTGCTGCTGCTGTTGGTGGCGGCTCTGCCTTCAGAGCTGGACTCCCGGTCAGCAGCCACCGCGCTCCAGCTGCCCAGCTCTGAAGGCAGAGCCGCCACCAGCAGCAGCACAGAAGTCAGTGTAGCAGTACCGCAACTTCCACTACAAAAACCTTGTGACACACACCCCAGCCCAAGTCTTTTTTGGGTTAGGACCCCTACAATTACAACACTGTGAAATTTCAGATTTAAATAGCTGAAATCATGACATTTACAATTTTAAAAATCCTATGACTGTGAAATTGACCAAAATGGACCATGAATTTGGTAGGGTCCTACTTATAATGCACATTTGTTACAACCAGATCTACTCTGGTGAGACATTGTCTCTTCATGATACGGCTATTAATTAGCTTACTAGAGTGTCTGTCACTTTCTACCAGATTCCATCAACATTTGCTGATGGCTGTTGGGAATAGTGTAGGAGAAGTTCAAATGAAGACGTAATTCAGAGAATAACTATACAAGGCATTTAGCCATGCAGAGTGGTCCCCTTCCAAGGGCAAATTCTCACTTAGACTCTGGATCCTGTATTCTGCATAGCTCACCTGCTAAGCACTTTCCTAGCATGTTCTGTAGCTCGGTGATGTTCTGTAATCGAGTCAAAACTTTCCCTTTCATCTCAAGGTCCTGTTGCTTACAGAAGGCATTCACGACCTATAGATACAAATCATACTCATTAGCAACAAAAGGGGCACTATTCAGTAATTAATTTCTCCTGCCTGACTAACATCTACTTGTCCCGAACATCTGGGTGACACCATTCACACAGGCAGTTTATATCTCTGAATCCCGGCTGCACAGAAAAACCCATCTCTTCAGAATTCCATCAGAAAAAAACTATCAGAGCAGCAATGCCCATGTCTCTCTCATAATTGCTACACAGAAGCAGCTACTGGACATCCTTTTAGACATGTTTACAAAGAGGGACTGGTGAACATATTAATTAGGGGAGAGGAATTAACACATGATGCGTTTGTCTATCCCAAAGACTGAGACAAGTGACAGCCAGGAAGCCATCCACCAGGAAGGGACATGAATTGTAAACAGCACTCCCTGTGAAGCCACTTACAGCTGGTCTTCACTACAGAATCCCTGAAATCTGAAAGAGAGTGCCTAGGGACATGGGGGTCTGTGCCCAATCCAACTGGGGGGCGAGCAGGGAAGAGATGAAGGGATCTGTGCCCACCCAACTGCCCTCCCCTGCATTTGAGGGGCAAGACAGGTCCATGGGGGCCTGGACCTGCCAACTCCCCCATTGCACAGGTGACATGTTACAAGCCTGTTAGAAGGTGATTACAATACAAAATTCTGTAGCACAGTAAGATATGAAGTGAGCAGTGGAAGGCCTAGCCTCTTTCTGCAGTTCCACTCACCTCACGGAACCAATTGAGGGCATTGAACAAGAGTGAGCACAGGAATTCCCTTTCCTGCTTGGCTAAGGAGCCCAGCTTCCCTTCTATCTCCAAGTCAGTCAGGTATAGGGGACAGCCTGTAACAGAGCAGGAACAGGGCTACTTGAACTCTGCTTGCCGGGCTCAGTTACCATGACATCCATCTCTGGCACTCTCACTCACATGGCTTCCCTTTGTGTGGAGAATGCTTTATTCCCATTGCATGCACTGTACCAACCACCACACTGAGCACTTTTGAACTCAACCTCCCACCAGAGGAAACCGAGCCCAGCCAGCCACCTCCCTCAGGTCAGAGAGCAGCCCACCATGTCCGGAGGGGTGCGGGTAACACAACACCTCAATCTCTCCTGTACCAGTCCTGGAGACCCTGCCATGACTGCAGAGATTGTTGGCAGAACTAGGGCAGGGAGAAGGGCTCAGACAGGTACAGCTCAATGGCTATTCCCTATACCTAGCAAGGCATCGATCTCCTCCATGCTCCCATTGTGTTGTTCTGTCGTGTAAAGCCTCAGCAATCGGAAAGAGGGACACAGACACTCTGGAGACACTATCCTGGGAAAAGAAGAGATAGGCTGTTTTCTGCACTCTACTACTCAGCAGGGGAACCTCAAGAAAGAAAAATATTTCCTGTCCCTCTGAAGCCACTGCCCATTTGTAATATTCTGCCCCTGCCAGTCTGCAGGGAAGAAAAGCACCATGGTTAACTTTTCTCCCTCAGTTTTGCTTCTAAAGAGTAAAGTCCTTGATCTCAAATGATTAGGGTAAAGTTCCACAGGTAGAAAAGAAGCTGTACTTGAACCGATCAGATTAGACCAGACCAGGGTCCATTTAATCCAGTGTCTGGGCAATACCAAATGAGTCAGAAGAAGGTGTGAGAAGCTGTGAAGTGAGCAATTGTGAAGGAGAAATTTCCTCCCAATTCCCTCAGTAACTGGTTGCTTTTGCCCTGAGGGAGGAGGGCTCATGTACCTCCTAAAAGTGTTTTTCACACTAACTCTGGATTTTCTTGTCATTCATGTCAAAATGTCAAATTCTCTTTTGAACCCAAAAAGTTTCTGGCCTCAATGAGCTCTTGTGGCAGTAAGTTCCAATGCTGAATATATGTTGGTAAAAATTAATTCCTTTTAGAGTATTAACTTTGCTACCTTTCTGTTTCAGTGGATGTCTTGTTCTTGTGTAAGGAGAAGGAATAAAAAAGGAGCACTCAATTATATACGTCAATCACACTTCCTCCAGCTTTTCTCTAAACTAAATCTATCTATGGTACTTAATATCAACCCCATTTCTACAGTATCATAATCTTTGATATATTTATTATTACAACATCTCCAGGAGGCAGGGAAATGCTATTTTCCCCATTGTACAAATGGGGAACTGAGGCAAAGGGAGACTAAGCAACTTGTCAAACATAGCACAGGGAGTCTGTGGCAGGCTAGCACGCAAACCACTATATCATCCTGCCCCTCCCACACCACAGAGCTCCAGACATCTTCATTTGCAAGAAATGGACAAGAATACAGGCTCCTGCCTAACTTTTCTGTCTAGTCATTTGATAGGCACTTAGGGAGGCAGAACTGTGACCAGAATTTATAGTGCATGGCCCTAAGAGGAAAGAACATCACTGCAATTTATTGGACAGTGAAATGATTTTAAAAGGAAGGCATCACTTACTTTTTACCCTGGTTCCTAGTTGCCATTTCACCAACACTCTTGCCAAGCCAGTTCTGTGACAGCAGTGGCAATAGGTTGATAACAATTGTTCCCTGACTCTCATCTTCATCCAGGTTATACAAGGACTTCACTGGGAACAGGTGAACACTGCAGAGAAACCAGTTGTCAGTTGCAGTCAGCATCATGTTAGCAAATTTAGCTATTGACAATAAATATTATTAGCATTAACACTTAGCACTTCTCCAGCATACCCATCAACTACAGGAGTGAGATCTACCACAAAGTCATTGGAAAAGTCCTCCACCACACTCTTCCCAATCCGCTCCTGGAAGAAAGAGAACCACAGCTTAGCACAGGGGTTAGTGAAAGATGATCCCAAACAAGAGGGACAACAGATACAAAGGAGAGCAGAACCAAACTAAAGAATCCTGGAGAGATCAGAGCAGGGTGCAAGGAGCCATGGAGCCTGGGAAAGGGAAAGGAAATGAAAGCTGAGACACAAAACTGGGATTTTGCTAAGCAGCTGCAGCGAACATCTGCTCTACTTACTACTCTCTTAATATGCATTCTGCATGCAACCACGCCTTCTAGTTGCAGCAGGGGAGCCATGGGACTGGGACAGGTGGCATCCATGAGAAGGTCTTTGACTGAAGACCTGACCCACAGTATGCCAAACGCTTCAAAGGGCTGGTATTGTATGTCATGCAAACTGGATTCCATGCACTTTACACGTTTAAATCATCAGCGATGGCTGAGGGAGAGATAGAAATTAATGGGATTGGATAGGGGTAGGGGGAGAGAGTTGTCCAACAGTTTGTGGGGAGTAGGAAAGCTCCAAGAAATTACACATAGGAAACACCTGAATAAATGCCTAAGGGTATGTCTACACTACGAAATTAGGTCGAATTTATAGAAGTCGGTTTTGTAGAAAGCGTTTTTATACAGTCGATTGTGTGTGTTCCCACACAAATGCCCTAAGTGCATGAAGTCGGCGGACTGTGTCCACAGTACCGAGGCAACCATCGACTTTCGGAGCATTGCACTGTGGGTAGCTATTCCACAGTTCCCGCAGTCTCCACCACCCATTTGAATTCTGGGTAGAAATCCCAGTGCCTGATGGGGCTAAAACATTGTTGCGGGTGGGTTCTGGGTACATATCGTCAGGCCCCCCCTTCCCTCCCTCTGTGAAAGCAAGGGCAGACAATCGTTTTGCATCTTTTTTTCTTTAGTTACCTGTGCAGACGCCATACCATGGCAAGCATGGAGCCCACTCAGCTAACCGTCACCGTATGTCTCCTGGTTGCTGGCAGACGTGGTACTGCATTGCTATACAGCAACAGTTTATTGCCTTTTGGCAGCAGACAGTGCAATATGACTGGTAGCCGTCGTCGACGTAGTCCAGGGTGCTCTTTTAACCGACCTCGATGAGGTCAGGGGCGCCTGGGCAAACATGGGAGTGATTCAGCCAAGTTATTTCCCTTGTTTCGTCTCGTGGCAATTCAGTCCCGCACTGTCTTTTAATCTGCAGCCAGCGGAAGACGATGGCCAGCAGTCATACTGCACCGTCTTCTGCCAAGCACCCAGGAGATGACGATGGCTAGCGGTCGTACTGCACAGTCTGCTGCCAGCAAGATGTATACAGACAGATGAAGTGGCTCAAAACAAGAAATAGACCAGATTTGTTTTGTATTCATTTTCTCCTCCCTCCCTCCGTGATATCAACGGCCTGCTAAACCCAGTTTTGAGTTCTATCCTTGAGGGGGCCATTCTGTTTCTCGCAAAGCCACCCCCTTTGTTGATTTTAATTCCCTGTAAGCCAACCCTGTAAGCCATGTCGTCAGTCGCCACTCCCTCCGTCAGAGCAACGGCAGACAATCGTTCCGCGCCTTTTTTCTGTGCAGACGCCATACCACGGCAAGCATGGAGCCCACTCAGATCACTTTGGCAATTAGGAGCACATTAAACACCACACGCATTATCCAGCCGTATATGCAGCACCACAACCTGGCAAAGCGAAACCGGGCAAGTAGGCGATGTCAGCACAGTGACGAGAGTGATGAGGACATGGACACAGACTTCTCTCAAAAACACGGGCCCTGGCAATGTGGTGCTAATGGGGCAGGTTCATGCGGTGGAACGTCGATTCTGGGCTCGGGAAACAAGCACAGACTGGTGGGACCGCATAGTGTTGCGGGTCTGGGACGATTCCCAGTGGCTGTGAAACTTTCGCATGCGTAAGGGCATTTTCATGGAACTTTGTGACTTGCTTTCCCCTGCCCTGAGGCGCAAGAATACCAAGATAAGAGCAGCCCTCACAGTTGAGAAGCGAGTGGCAATAGCCCTGTGGAAGCTTGCAACACCAGACAGCTACCGGTCAGTCAGTAATCAATTTGGAGTGGAGTGGGGGGCTGCTGTGAGGCAAGTAGCCAACGCAATCAAAGATCTGCTGATATCAAGGGTAGTGACCCTGGGAAATGTGCAGGTCATAGTGGATGGCTTTGCTGCAATGGGATTCCCTAACCGTGGTGGGGCCATAGACGGAACCCATATCCCTATCTTGGCATCGGAGCACCAAGCCAGCGAGTACATAAACTGCAAGAGGTACTTTTCAATAGTGCTGCAAGCACTGGTGGATCACAAGGGACCATCATCAACTTGGGATGGCCGGGAAAGGTACATGACACTCACATCTTCAGGAACTCTGGTCTGTTTCAACAGCTGCAGGAAGGGACCTTATTCCCAGACCAGAAAATAACCTTTGGGGATGTTGAAATGCCTATAGTTATCCTTGGGGACCCAGCCTACCCCTTAATGCCATGGCTCATGTCACAGGCAGCCTGGACAGTAGTCAGGAGCTGTTCAACTACAGGCTGAGCAAGTGCAGAATGGTGGTAGAATGTGCATTTGGACGTTTAAAAGCGCGCTGGTGCAGTTTACTGACTCAGTTAGACCTCAGCAAAACCAATATTCCCACTGTTATTACTGCTTGCTGTGTGCTCCACAATATCTGTGAGAGTAAGGGGGAGACGTTTATGGAGGGGTGGGAGGTTGAGTAAAATCACCTGGCCACTGGTTACGCACAGCCAGACACCAGGGCTGTTAGGAGAGCACAGGAGGGCGCGGTGCGCATCAGAGAAGCTTTGAAAACCAGTTTCATGACTGGACAGGCCACGGTGTGAAAGTTCTGTTTGTTTCTCCTTGATGAAACTCCCCGCCCCTTGGTTCACTCTACTTCCCTGTAAGCTAACCACTCTCCCCTCCTCCCTTCGATCACCGCTTGCAGAGGCAATAAAGTCATTGTTGCTCCACATTCATGCATTCTTTATTAATTCGTCACACAAATAGGGGGATAACTACCAAGGTAGCCCACGAGGGGTGGTGGAGGAGAGAAGCACCAGGAGGGGTGGTGGAGGAGGGAAGGACAAGGCCACACAGCACTTTAAAAGTTTAAAACTTTAAAACTTATTGAATGCCAGCCTTCTGTTGCTTGGGCAATCCTCTGGGGTGGAGTGGCTGGGTGGCCAGAGGGCCCCCCCCCCCCAGGTTCTTGGGCGTCTGGGTGAGGAAGCTATGAAACTTGGGGAGGAGGGCGGTTGGTTACACAGGGGCTGTGGTGGTGATTTTTGCTCCTGCTGCCTTTTCTGCAGCTCAGCCATACACTGGAGCATATTGGTTTGATCCTCCAGCAGCCTCAGCATTGAATCCTGCCTCCTCTCATCACACTGCCGCCACCTTTCAGCTTCAGCCCTCTCTTCAGCCTGCCACCTCTCCTCCCGGTCATTTTGTGCTTTCCTGCACTCTGACATCATCTGCCTCCACGCATTCGTCTGTGCTCTGTCAGTGTGGGAGGACTGCATGAGTTCAGAGAACATTTCATCGCGAATGCGCTTTTTTCGCCTTCTAATTTTTGCTAGCCTCTGGGAAGGAGAAGATCCTGTGATCCTTGAAACACATGCAGCTGGTGGAGAAAAAAAAAAAGGGACAGTGGTATTTAAAAAGACACATTTTATAGAACAATGGGTACACTCTTTCACGGTAAACCTTGCTGTTAACGTTACATACGTAGCACATGTGCTTTTGTTACAAGGTCGCATTTTGCCTCCTCCCACCACATGGCTAGCCCCTCATCCCTCCCCGCTCCCAACAGCGGGGAACATTTCTGTTCAGCCACAGGCAAACAGCCCAGCAGGAACGGGCTCCTCTGAATGTCCCCTTAAGAAAAGCACCCTATTTCAACCAGGTAACCATGAATGATATCACTCTCCTGAGGATAACACAGAGAGATAAAGAACGGATGTTGTTTGAACACCAGCAAACATACGCTGCAATGCTTTGTGCTGCAATGATTCCCGAGTACGTGTTACTGGCCTGGAGTGGTAAAGTGTCCTACCATGAAGGACGCAATAAGGCTGCCCTCCCCAGAAACCTTTTGCAAAGGCTTTGGGAGTACATCCAGGAGAGCCACGAATGTCAGGGCAAATTAATCATTAAACATGCTTGCTTTTAAATCATGTATAGTATTTTTAAAAGGTACACTCACCAGAGGTCCCTTCTCCACCTGGCGGGTCCGGGAGGCAGCCTTGGGTGGGTTAGGGGGTACTGGCTCCAGGTCCAGGGTGAGAAACAGTTCCTGGCTGTCGGGAAAACCAGTTTCTCCGCTTGCTTGCTGTGAGCTATCTACAACCTCATCATCATCATCTTCCTCGTCCCCAAAACCTGCTTCCGTGTTGCCTCCATCTCCATTGAAGGAGTCAAACAACACGGCTGGGGTAGTGGTGGCTGAACCCCTAAAATGGCATGCAGCTCATCACTGAAGCGGCATGTTTGGGGCTCTGACCCGGAGCGGCCGTTCGCCTCTCTGGTTTTCTGGTAGGCTTGCCTGAGCTCCTTAAGTTTCACACGGCACTGCTTCGGGTCCCTGTTATGGCCTCTGTCCTTCATGCCCTGGGAGATTTTGACAAAGGTTTTGGCATTTCGAAAACTGGAACGGAGTTCTGATAGCACGGATTCTTCTCCCCACACAGTGATCAGATCCTGTACCTCCCGTTTGGTCCATGCTGGAGCTCTTTTGCGATTCTGGGACTCCATCATGGTCACCTCTGCTGATGAGCTCTGCATGGTCACCTGCAGCTTGCCACGCTGGCCAAACAGGAACTTGAAATTCAAAAGTTCGCAGGCCTTTTCCTGTCTACCTGGCCAGTTCATCTGAGTTGAGAGTGCTGTCCAGAGCGGTCACAATGGAGCACTCTGGGATAGCTCCCGGAGGCCAATACCATCTAATTGTGCCCACAGTACCCAAATTCGACCTGGCAAGGCTGATTTCAACGCTAATCCCCTTGTCGGGGGTGCAGTAAGAAAATCGATTTTAAAAGCCCTTTAAGTCGAAAAAAAGGGCTTCGTCGTGTGGACGGGTGCAGGGTTAAATTGATTTAACGTTGCTAAATTCGACCTCAACTCCTAGTGTAGACTAAGGCTAAGATAGGGGTGGGGATCTTAATTGGTTTCCAGTATCTCTTTCTCCCTGGAAAGGGAAGAGCATCCTCTTCCCCCTGCATTTCATACACTTATGTGGCCCAGTGACCAGAGCATTGGACTGGGACTGAGGAGACTGGGTCCTATTACCAGATCTGCCATGTGACCTTGGGCCAATCACTACCCAGTCTGTGGCTCAGCTTCCCTAGCTCTAAAATGCTACTCACTGCCTTTGAAATGAAAAGTGCTATGAAACCACTAGGTATTATTGTGATTATTCTCCCATGTCCTTGATTCAGTTTGACTAAGCTACTGTGGAAGGGAAGGTCTCCGCCACATTCAAATATTTTAAGAAGATTATCGCACTATCCAGCTTCCCGGCCTGCTGCTGCCTGTTCCCCACCCCTTTACACAGACTTACATGCACCCAACACCCAGAGGTTATTCCAGAGCAGGGGGTTCTCAACCTTTTTATTTCTGAAGCTAATCCAACATGCTATAAAAAGCCCCGGGCTCTCTAGCAGTGGGGTTATCAGGCTGTGGCCACCCAAAGACAGATGGACACCTCCATTCAAGGGGTCCCCATTGACAGATTCTGTGCAGGATGATCGTTCCTCTCCCCAAGGCATGCTATGTTTGATGCAGAATTCTGGGTTACTTGGGGCCCCCAGCTCTCAGGCTGGCCACTCTGCTACCACTAATCACAACATTGGTTTGTTCTTCTTCCATCTCCCAACTACAGAGGCATTGTCTTCAATGGGGTAGGGGATGAAGGGGGAGAGTGGGTTGCTCAAGATAAAATCCCAGTGAAGACAAGGCAATGTGTAAACTTCAAATGAACTAGCAAGTTGAATTACAAACTAGGCTCCCCATAGTTTTACCTTGACCTGCTAACATGTGAGAACGCCTAACCATCTCATCTGGGCTAGGATTTTACCTAACATTAGCTGACTCAAGTTAAGAACACTTTTTCCTAATGAAGACACAGCCAGAGAGGCTTCAAAGCAGAACACAAGGTCACCTCTGCAACCCTAAGCCAATGGCACTAAATACTCTGGACTTTCTGCACTGGCTAATGAACTGTGATTGCTGTGGTCTTGGTACTTGCTTCCAAGAATCACAGCACAGCCAAGTTCCACCCTCCTCCCAATACTAGTCCTGCCTCCTGTGCCCCGACAGCACAAGACCACCCCCACAACAGCTCCCCCATGGTCTCACATTCCCCACCAGCCACCCTCCCAACCCCCAGTATGACCTACTGTCTTCCCCAGTAGGCACAGTAGAAAGGAAAGCAGGGTTTGAAAGGGCTCCCAAGTAAGGGGAAAGGCAGGGTCAATCGAGACTCTGCAGAAAGAAGTCCCAACTTGCTCCCCCACCAAGCAGCCCCATGCTGTTTCCTCCAAACCCTTGGACATTAGAGAGCCCTGCATGTTTAAAGGGATGCCATGTAAAAAAAAAAAGTTTTTAAAGTAGTTTCAGGTTCTACCCCTGCCCTTGATCCCCCCTGCTATGTCTGGTACATTTACAACCACATTTGTTATTTTTAAAAAGGTTTCTCTCTCCACCGTGGCTGTGTGAAAGGCATACACCAACAACAGACCACTCCAGGTATGTAAACAAAAAAGTAAACAAGCTGAAAGACTGGATTTTCCATCTAATCTCCGTCAGTTACAGGAATCCTAGGTGTCACCTGTAGCAATAGCAGGAACAACATTTTCAGACAGGCGTGTGATTCTTACACAGATGCTGTCCATAATGCCTGGTTAACCTGCATGTCACCGAGGAGTTAGTATAACTGACTGAATACAGACCACTCTGTAACATACCAGGATTTGCGAATCCAAATTCCCTTTCTGTTTCTCAATCAAGTTGGCAAGTTCATCGTAATACAGAGCCAAGGCCTCAGGACTTTGCTCACAGCAGTAGCTCACCAGATCGAGCAAGATGGAGAGCTGCAAAGAAGGACCAATGACAGGGGAATAATACATACCCTACCCACCAGCTTGATCAGAGACAGGCAGGATCCACAGCTCCCCCTTCTCCACCTCCCAAACTCTCCCACTGAGACACAACCCCCACAAAGCCCTGCCCAGCCCCTCTCACTGACATACAAACCCCACAAGCCTCTGCCTTTCTCCACCGACCTGACCCCTCGTATTACGTATTTGTGTTACAACAGTGACTAGCAGCCCCAGTCATGGGCTATGACCCCATTCTGCTAGGCACTGTTGAACTCCTCGGAGGAAAGTGGTTACAGACCAAGCACAGATTCTATACTCCCCTAAACGGCCTCTCATTCTGCTCTCTGCAGACACACAAAACTGTCTTACCCCATTCCCGGGCCCTGCACTGACACCAATATCCCATTCGCCCAGTGGGACCCTGACCTCTCCAGAGAGACAATCTCCTCTGCTTTTCACACCCCCTCCTGGCACAATCCCCTGGCAGTGCATGGATTCCAGTCTCCTTTCAGCACACACACTGTCCTGGCACTCACCTGTCTGCAGTGCTCTTCACTTTGCTGTGTTCTCTCCAATGAACACCTGTCTTCTTTACTTCTGAAATCAACAAACTCTTTTCACTGCACAGTATGCTACACAGCAAGATGCTCAAACCTGTTTACACTAAGATACAGGGCTCCCTGCCCTGGAGGAATTATTCATGGGAAAGATGGGCCTACCACAAGGGCAAACGCCTAACTTCCACTACTTAGGCCCAAGCATTTCTTCAATCAGGTTTTAAGTGTCAGCACAGACAGGGAATGGCAGAGAGTAATATGGAGATTCTTGGAGCATCGTTAAAAAGTGCTCTTGTTTCCAGTGTCAGGATTGTAGGCATAAGACTGTTGATTAACCTAAAGGATGGCTAGGGCTGCACTGTCTATGGAAAGTTCAGGTGAATCACTGAAGCACATAAGAACATAAGAACGGCCATACTGGGTCAGACCAAAGGTCCATCTAGCCCAGTATACTGTATTCTGACTGGCCAATGCCAGGTGTCCCAGAATAGGTAATCACCAAGTGATCCATCCCTTGTCACCCATTCCCAGCTTCTGTCAAACATCCCTGTCCATCCTGCCTAATAGCCATTGCACACACAATGCAGTACTTCAAAGGGGGTAAGAACTTCAATAGCAAAGAGAAACTTTACAGGAAGCCAATAGAACCTTTGTAAAGTAGAAGTGTTTTAATCTGCTCCGCAGATCCCCAATACACACTCCCCACCAACATGCCCTACCAGAATATCAAACCTACTTTACAGGGTCCTTTTCATTAGGTGCTCTAGAGACAGTGTTATGCAGAAGAGCACCTTTGAGAGCTGCTGTTGGGAAGTGTGCTAGCTCATGGGCCTGGACAGACAGCTAGACTGGGCTTTTCTCTCCATGTAACATAACAGTGAGAGCATTTTTTGAAGACAACCGAGTGAATTGTGTGATCCTGCATAACAACTTTATGCTGTGACCTCTGAGACCCTCTAGTGAGCCGTGGGGCTTTCAGTGGCTCTGAAAAATTACACAGGGAGTGTGCCAGATCATCTTAAATGGAACTCAAATAAAAAGCCATTTAAACTAACCCTGAAACCTCTTGTTCCAGGTATGATCCCTTAAAAGCCCCACTGGCTGTGCCCACTGTTCTGCATACTCAGCATATAGTGCTCACATCCCTGAACAAGAAATTCATAGATTATAAAGCCTGAAGGGACTATTGTGATCAGTCTGACCTGTCTGAATTAATTTTTATTTGAACTAGAACAAAACTTTTAGAAAAACGTCCAATCTTGATTTAAAAATTCCAAGTGATTGAGACTGCACCACAACCCTTGGTAAATGGTTCACCATTAGAAAGCTGCACTTATGTCCAGTCTGAATTTGTCTAGCTTCAACTTGCAGCCATTGGCACTTCTTACACCTTCTGTTAGACTTAAGAGCACTCTATTATCAAACTTCAGTTCCCCATGTAGGTATTATAAACTGTGATCAAGTCACCAATTAAAAAACGGTTACTCACCTTCTCGTAACTGTTGTTCTTCGAGATGTTTTGTTCATGTCCATTCCAATCAGGTGTGTGCATGCGCACATGCACGATGGCTGGAAGATTTTTCCCTTAGCAGCATCCGTCGGGTCAGCTTGGGCACCCCCTGGAGTCACGCCCTTATGACGCCTAATATATAGCCCTGCCAAACCGCCACCCCTTTAGTTCCTTCTTGCCGGCTACTCCAACAGAGGGGTAGGAGGGTGGGTATTGGAATGGACATGAACAACACATCTCGAAGAACAACAGTTACAAGAAGGTGAGTAACTGTTTTTTCTTCTTCGAGTGCTTGTTCATGTCGATTCCAATCAGGTGACTCCCAAGCAAAATTAGGAGGTGGGGTCGGAGCTATCCACTGACTGAAGTACTGCTCTACCAAAGACTGCATCATTTCTGGCCTGTCTAGTAATTGCATAGTGAGCAGCAAAAGTGTGTATCGATGGCCACATCGCCGCTCTGCAGATTTCCTGAGTGGGGACTTGGGCCAGGAAAGCTGTTGATGAAGCTTGCGCTCTTGTAGAGTGTGCCATTATCGGGGGCGCTGGGATCCCTGCTAGATTGTAGCACTTGGTAATGCAGGCCTGACAAGGTTCCTTCCCCACTCTGAACTCTAGAGTACAGATGTGGGGACCTGCATGAAAGATCCCCTAAGCTTATTCTTACCAGCTTAGGTTAAAAACTTCATCAAGGTACAAACTTTGTCTTGTCCTTGAACCCTATGCTGTCACCACCAAGTGTTTTAAACAAAGAACAGGGAAAGAGCCCACTTTGAGACATCTTCCCCCAAAATATCCCCCCAAGCCCTACACCCCCTTTCCTGGGGAAGGTTTGATAAGAATTCTCACCAATTTGTACAGGTGAACACAGACCCAAACCCTTGGATCTTAAGAACAATGAAAAATCAATCAGGTTCTTAAAAGAAGAATTTCAAAGAAAGAAAAGGTAAAAGAATCACCTCTGTAAAATCAGGATGGTAAATACCTTACAGGGTAATCAGATTCAAAACACAGAGAATCCTTCTAGGCAAAACCTTAAATTACAAAAAGACACAAAAACAGGAATATACATTCCATCCAGCACAGCTTATTTTACCAGCCATTAAACAAAAGGAGCCCTAATGCATTTCTAGCTAGATTACTTACTAACTTAACAGGAGTTGTAAGGCTGCATTCCTGATCTGTTCCCGGCAAAAGCATCACACAGACAGACAGAACCCTTTATTTCCCCCTCCCTCCAGATTTGAAAGTATCTTGTCCCCACATTGGTCATTTTGGGTCAGGTGCCAGCGAGGTTACCGTAGCTTCTTAACCCTTTCCAGGTGAAAGGGTTTTGCCTCTGGCCAGGAGGGATTTTATAGCACTGTATACAGAAACGTGGTTATCCTTCCCTTTATATTTATGACAAGGCCATAATCCATGATGAAATGCACCGTATCGAAACACGCTGGCCCTTCAGTCTGTCCGTTACTGCGATGAAGAGCTGTACCGACTTCCTGAATGGTTTCGTCCTTTCTATGTAAAAGGCCAGTGCTCTGCGGACGTCGACAGTGTGGAGTCTCTGCTCCCTGCTACTCGCATGAGGCTTGGGGTAGAACACCGGGAGGAAAATGTCCTGGTTGATGTAGAACTGCAATACCACCTTCGGGAGGAAGGTCCGATGGGGTTTGAGCTGAACCTTGTCCTTAAAAAACATGGTGTAGGGCGGCTCGGACGTTACAGCCCTAAGCTCGGACACCCTCCAGGCTGAAGTTATCGCCACTAGGAACGCAACCTTGTAGAAGAGGTAGAGCAGGAAGCATGTTGTTAGAGGCTCAAAGGGATGCCCATGAGCCTAGAGAGGACCAAGTTAAGGCCCCAAGCAGGAACCGGTTGGAGAATGTGTGGGTACAACCTGTCAAGGCCCTTCAGGAAGTGACTGACCAGGAGTTAGCGAAAACCGAGCGGCCCTGTACCCCCGGGTTGAAAGCCGAGATAACAGCCAGGTATACTCTTATAGAAAACAAGGAGAGACCTTCCTGCTTTAGGTGGAAAAGATAATCCAAAATCTGGGGCACTGAGGCTAGCACCGGGGGAAAGTTATGCTGAGCTGACCAAACTGAAAATCTCTCCCACTTGGCCAGGTACGTGGCCCTAGAGGAGGGTTTCCTACTGCCCAAGAGAACCTGTCTGACTTGTTCTGAACAGGAGAGCTTGGACGGGTTCAGCCATGGAGCGTCCAGGCTGTGAGATGCAGCGACTGCAGGTTCAGGTGCTGGAGCCACCCATGATCCTGTGTGAGAAGGTCCGGGAAAAGCGGCTGGGTAATCGGGGCTCCCACTGACGTGTCTAGGAGAGACATGTACCAATGCTGGCGGGGCCAGGCTGGTGCTATGAGAATAACCCAAGCCCAGTCTCTGCAGATCTTGAGCAAGACCTTGTGGAGAGTGATATGGGTGGGAAGGCGTATAGAAGCGGACCCCCCCAATGGAGGAGGAACGCGTCCACTGTGGAGCCCGGACTACGATTCTGGAAGGAGCAGAACTGCTGACACTTCCTGTTGCGTCGCATGGTGAAGAGGTAGGTCAGAGGACAGCCCCACCTCTGGAAGAGCGACAATGTGATGTCCAGGTGACGTCCACTCACAGCTGTGAAAAAACCTGCTGAAGCTGTCCGCCAGCTCGTTCTGGACCCCAGAAGGTACGACACCTGTAGATCAACTGAGTGCTCTATACAAAAGTCTCATAACCTGAAGGCTTCCTGGCAGAGGGGAGAGGAGCATGAACCCCCGTTTGTTGATATAGACCATCGTGGTCGTATTGTCCGTCATGACCGATACACATCAACCTGCTAGATATGGGTGGAATGACTGACACACTAGGCAATATGAAGACAGAGATCTGACTGTGACCAGAGGCCCTGAGTCCTGTGGTCCCCCAAATGAGCCCCCCACCCCAAATCTGACGCACCTGTTATTAGCATCAGGGATGGTTGTGGGGCAGTGAAGGGGACTCCTGAGCACACCTGCTGAGCGTCCATCCACCAAAGGAGCGAGTCAAGGTCACGATCCTGTCCAAAGGGGCGGGTCTGTACACTGACGCAAGCCATGACTGAAGCGGCCGAAGCCTGAGTCTGGTGTGTCAAACCACATATTTACAGGCCAAGCAGTTTGAGACAATCTCTCACGGTGGTTGTGGGGAACTGCCTGAGTCCCTGGATCATGGCGTCGAGGGCCTGGAATGCTTTGGCTTGGGTTGAGTCCAGAACCGCCACTATGAACTCTATCCTCTGGAGAGGGGGACAGAGTCGATTTCGCCTCGTTGAGTAGGAGGCCCAGATTCTCAAAAGTGGCTCTGATGAATGCCACCTGAGCCCTGGATCGGCCTTTGATCAGCCAGTCGTCGAGGTATGGGAACACCTGTACCTGATGTTTCCACAGAAAGGCTGCAACAACTGCCATGCACTTGGTGAAGACTCGAGGTGCTGCTGACAGGCCGAAAGAGAGGACTCTAAATTGGTAATGGGAACCGCTGACCACAACCTGAGGTACTTTCTGTGGTTTTGCGCTATTGCTATGTGAAAATACGTGTCCTTCAAGTCGAAGGTGGCATACCAGTCTGCTGGATCCCATGAAGGGATAATAGAGGTCAAGGAGACCATGCGGAACCTGAGTTTCCTCACAAACTTGTTGAGGCCATGCAGGTCCAGGATAGGCCTTAGGCCGCCTTTGGCATTAGGAAATAGCGGGAATAGAAACCCTTGTCCCTGTGCTCCAGTGGAAACTCCTCCACAGCCCCTAGCGCTATGAGTGATTGAACCTCCTGAACGAGAAGTTGCTTGTGAGAAGGGTCCCTGAAGAGGGATGGGGAAGGGGGGAGGAAGGGCGGGAGGGCACAGAATTGGATGGAGTATCCCCTCTCTACTGTGCGAAGCACCCAACGGTCCGAAGTTGTATGGGACCATGCACGGTAGAAAGGGGATAGGGGAGGAAAAGGTAAGACAGCGTGAATCCAGTCTCTGGTCTGGTGCACCGTCCTCGACTGCACCTTCAAAATGCCGGTTTGGGCTGGCCTTGGTTAATGGAGGGATATTGCCTTCTCCTACCGCTCCAGTTCCTCCTTCTAGAGCTGTCCTGGCAGTTCTGCTGTTGGAACCTTTGCAGAGGTTGTGGGTGGAAGGGTCTGCACTGTGTGGTGGGGGTATGCAAGCCCAAGGATCTGAGGGTGGCTCGGGAATCTTTTAGGCTGTGGAGCCATTTGTCCGTCTTCTCTGAAAACGGACTCACCCTCAAACGGGAGGTCCTGAATCGTTTGTTGGACTTAGTAGGGTAACTGAGACTTGCAACCAGGCCCCCTGTCACATAGCCATCCCTGTCGCCATGACTCTTGTGGCAGCATCTGCAGCGTTTAAGGCTGCCTGCAGTGAAGCGGAGAAGACCAATTTCCATTCTTCCACCAAGGCGGTGAATTCTGATCGAGAGTCCGAAGGGACGAGCTCCATGAACTTAGCCATGGAAGCACAGGTGTTATAAGAGTACCTGCTCACAATGGCCTGCCGGTTAGCAATACAGAATTGTAGACCACCAGTGGAGTAGATTTTCCTATCCACGAGGTCCAGTCATTTAGCGTCCCTATTCTTTGGGGAAGGACCTTGGAAATCTTGTCTCTCCCGCTGGTTAGCCGCATTGACGATCAACGAGTCCGGAGGTGGATGGGAGTAGAGATGCTCAAAGCCTCTGGAGGGGATAAAATACCGGCGCTCATTGTGTTTGGCAGTGGGTGGCTGTAATGCAGCCAGCCGGGGCTCGACCCTCTCCGGGGCGGTGGGGAGCCACGCCGGCTCACGACATACAGATAATGTTTGAGGAAATTAGTCCAGCCTTGGGAGTCTCCCTCGGCGGCCCTTGCAGCAACTGAAACAAGCACCGTAAGCCCAGGCCCTAGGTCAAGGCGGGGCAACAATGAGTCAGGTGCTCAGGCCCTCTGGCAGGGGCTGAGCAGTAGCAAACAGTATGCAGAAATAGACCCAGGCCCTGGATCAGGGTGGAGCAACCAAGTCAGTAGCTCAGGCCCTCAGGCAGGGGCTGAGCAAATAGTTCAATTTTAGCAGGCCCAGGCCCTAAAGGACCTGGAAGAGGGGGAGACTGCCACCCACGAGTTGGGTGGCAGGGGGGACGCAGGCCCTCCCACTCCACTGAGTCCCAGCCCGGGGCCCTAGCAGCGGCAGAAGACCTGCTGCTGTGTCAGTGGGGATCCTGGCCGCAACACACTGACATGGGCTCTGGCAGTGTTACAGCCAGACTAGGGTCGGCTGTCCCCGGGCTACTTCCTAATCCCCCCTCTTGGGGTACCTGGGTCCAGGCAGTGTCCTCCAGGGCGTCCAGCACCATGGGTTCCTCAGGGTAGCGGCCGCAGGGCAGGTCCAGCAACTCCTCCGGGTAGCAGCTACAGGGCAGGTCCAACAACTCCTGGCACGCACCTTGGGCCGCAGGGGCTTCCCAGTCACGGGCCAGGCTGGAGGCATCTGGCCTCCCCAGAAGCTAGGCCCTCAGTGAGCTCTGAGGGTGAGTTTTTATACTTTCGGGTCACCGCCTGAGCTGCTGAGGGGCAGGCTCAGAACTCCCTGGCTCCGCCTACTCCGGCACCTGGATGGGCTCGTCCCTCTCCGGGGAGGCAGGGAGCCACACCACCTCACTACAGTGGCAGAGATGATGGCGTCTGCAATAGAGTTTTGATGGTGTCCACCACTGTCTTTATGAGGGGTAATGCTACCCGTGAGGGCCCCGAGGATGCTAGGATGTCCACCATGGGATCTGTGTCCTCAACCACCTCCTCGGCCTTGATGCCCAAGTCTTGGGCAGCCCTGCAGAGCAACTGCTGTAAAACTCTGTTGTCCTCTACCGCAGGGACTATGGACGTCCCTGCCAACGCTTCATCCGCCGACAAAGAGGAGGAAGCATGTGCTGGTGGTGGAAGCTCCCTGCCATCTGCCCTGGATGGGTCACATGACTCCCGGGGCAGCGCTGGAGGTGGTGCCAATGACGGTGCCGGGGCGATAGGCGGCGACGGTATCAGTCTCACAGGAGGGAGCTGCATCGACTCACTCACAGGAGCCGCCGGGGTCGGGGGGCCTGGTGCCGACATCGGAACCTGGGCCGTAGGTGCCTGCATCAAGGTCAACGTCAACAACGGTGCAGGCGTGGGAGACGGGTGTGTCAACGTTATGAAGGTCGGTGCCGAAGTCGGAGCCAAGCATGGTGCCAGAGTCAACGACAGTGCTGGAGGAAAAGGCGTCGGGACCGTAGGCGCTGGATGCGGATGCACAGCGGAATGCGGTACATAAGTGGCAGAGGTGACTGAAGACGTTGTTGAGCATGGGCCCTGGGTTCCTCCCTAACCCTGGTGATAAGCCCAGGGAGTCCAGAAGGGCCACTGAGGCAGGTTCTGCCACTGCAGAGGCCACACCTGATGCTCCCTTCTGCCTCTGCCAGACCTCGCTCTCCGGCTTCTTCTCCTACTTGAGCGATAGGAGTCGGGCTCTGACACTGAGGTCTCAGACACTGAAGACCACGGAGGAGCCGATCCTCGGTGTCTCGAACAGCGAGAGCACAGGGAGTAGGAAGGCTCTCTGTCGGAGTGTATAGGTGCCGATGGACAAGGCAAAGGGGAGTGCCTCGACATCATAGCTGGCTGTCCCTTAGAATGCACCAGAGGACGGGGCTCCATCAGCACTGAGGGTTCCTCTCTGGCAGGTGAGAATGGTGCCATCAGGTGGAGGCGATCTCTGGCGGCCTGGTACGCTTCCAGTGTGGACGGGAGCTGCAGTTGCTGCATAGGCACCAGTGATCGAGGTGGGGCCAGACTCGACTGCCTCACCTGGATAGGAGTCGACACAGTCCTGGAAGGAGACGCCGAGGAGTGGCCCGCCTGGGGTCGCACTTCTCGAGGCTTAGCCGGAGAATGGTAGTCTGGCTTTTTCTTCTTTTGAGGCACCAGTGAATGGGAGCGGTGACTACTATCAGAAGGTGATGCTGAGCGTCCCTGGAGGAGTCCTTCCTCAGCGCTGAAGTCGTCAACAGCACTGGGGCGCTCCGTGTCAAGGATGATACCATCGGGGTTGGGTATCTTGAGCCCAGGTCAGAGTGGGGGCACAAGGCTGCCTCCATGAGGATCACCTTCAGCTGCTGTTCCCATTCTTTAAGTGTTCTCGGGCGGAACTCGTGGCAGATCTTGCAACAATCTTTCTGATGAGTCTCCCCCAGGCACCGAAGACACGAAAAGTGCAGATCACTCTTAGGCATGCGCTTGGCACAAGCCACGCAGTTCTTAAATCCCGGGGACAGCGACATGCCACGGTGCCGGGGCCAGAGTTGGGCGGGGGGCGGGAACCCCCAACTACAATACTATACTAAACTTTAAATTGGTACTACTCACTAACTAACTATATACACAGAATAACAAAGAAAACTTGCTGATCAAGAGCCAAGGGAAGTTCCAGCCACCGTCACTGGGGGTAAGAAGGAACTAAAGGGGTAGCAGGTCGGCCGGGCTATATATTAGGCGCCATAAGGGCGCGACTCCAGGGGGCACCCAGGCCGACCCGACGGATGCTGCTACGGGAAAAATCTTCCGGCCATCATGCACGTGCATGTGCACACACCTGATTGGAACCAATGTGAACAAGCACTCGAAGAAGAACCTTCTTTTTGATAAACTAAATAGACTGAATTCCTTGAGTGTCTCACTATAAGGCATGTTTTCCAATCCTATAATCATTTTTTTTCTCTGAACTCTTTCCAATTTATCAAAATCCATCTTGAACTGTGGACACCAGAACAGGACACAGTATGCCAGCAGCAGTCACACCAGTGACAAATACAGAGGTCATATAACCTCTCTACTTCTACTCAAGAATCAACTTTTTTTATATCCAAGGATTGCATTAGCCACAGAAGCTCATGTTGCACTGACTATCTACCACAACCCCAAATCTTTTCCAGTCACAACTCCTTCTGATGCTGATCCATGCATCTCAGAATCAGCATCATCAGGAAAGCAGTGGCAGGACCAGCAGCAGGACAGCATATTTTTAAAGGATACACGGGACAATCGTGTGCAAAGAATGTTTTTCGGTGGTTTTCTTCCAGTGAGCCTTAGAGTGACGATCACAAACGATGTGACTGTCCCCTTTCTCCTCCCCTCTTACTAGCTCTGGTTATATCAGGCTAGCTAGAGCAGGTTAAATGACAATTGACAGGTTCTATTCCTTTCTCACCTCTTTGCTGCCATGCTGCCTGCCACGGTAATAGCACCAATAATCCCCATTTGTTTATACTTAGGAACAGTGCTAGACAACCACTTCCTGATCACCATATGCATATCGTCCTGCAGAGAGAAGGAGAATGAGGCATTACAAGTAGTCACCATGTATGCATTTGTGTGTGTTAATGGTACTGCTGTGAACATCTCACTTTTCAACACTCAAAACTTGCAATAGAGCTCATTTACTTCCCTGTTAATTTCCTCCAGACAACGGGGCAGCCAGACCATGGGAAGTACATCCTTGTCAGGAAAAACACATGTTGTGACTGACTCTAACAGCAACCCAAAGCAAGAGGACAGTGAGTTTCAGCTGGCCTGTCCAGTTGAGTGTACCCCAACTCCCTAATGTCATAAACTGCATCTAAAAGGTGTCATATAAGATATCAGTAGAAAGCTAATAGCTTACTTATCAAAAAGAAAGGGAGTACTTGTGGCACCTTAGAGACTAACCAATTTATTTGAGCTGTAGCTCACGAAAGCTTATGCTCAAATAAATTGGTTAGTCTCTAAGGTGCCACAAGTACTCCTTTTCTTTTTGCGAATACAGACTAACACGGCTGTTACTCAGAAACCTTACTTATCATCAATATCATTGGGTGGTGTATGTATGGAGGACAAATTCAAAATTACAAATATATTAGGGATTATGTTATCAAAAAGTGTGCCTGCCAGACAGGGCTGAAGTTACCCCACACTAGATATAACAATGTGGTTCTGCCATCCTGAAGTTATTTCCAAGTTACATTAAGAATCAATGGGAATGCAAATTACATAAAAGGTAAACGGGACCAGCAAGCCAATAAGGGGAAGAGATAACCACTCAGCATCATGGCAGGGAGAGGGGAGTATAGGAACAGATCAATTTGCAATTTAGCAAACACCAGCAGGGGAAAAACCCAGCATGGAATGTCCTTTATCAGGAGACTCCATGTCGCCTACCTCACAGCTTGAATGAACTTTGCTTTAGGGGAACCCTTCAGAAGAATCCATTTAAAAGGTTCACTGAACTATAAAAGAGGGGCAAAGAACCTCAAGTGATCTTTCACCTAAGAAGACAAAGAAACCAAGCACTTTGGACCTTGTGGGAGATCCTGATCAGACGGGTGCTCAGCCATATTGCTGGAAGGTAGATTGGTAAGCAAACTATCTTGAACAAAGACTGCAGCTTGCTGAGTGAAGTCTTAGCCACTAGACAGTGTTTTTCACTTTTATTTGCTTGTAATCATTTCTAACACTATCCTTGATATCTGAACTTACTTAAAATCCCATCTCCTTTTATTAATAAACTTGTTTTACTTTTAATCTCAACTGACCCAGTGCTGTGTCTGAACTGAAGTGATAGTTTACTCCAGTTAAAGTGATAAGCTGAGCACATTTTGTCATTTTAGAGGAGCAAACAAACATTATTTCTCTGAGCATTCCAGGAGAGGCCTGGATACTTCAGAGCAGATGATTTTGGGGAAATTTGGGACAGGGAGTGTGTTGGGGTCACCCCTGCATAAGGTAACCGGGTGACAGAACGTAGAGTAGGGCTGTTGTGTTGTAGACAGGCTGCTGGAGTGAGAACTGCTTAACACAGAGACACTCAGTGCGTGCTTGTCTGTAGGCTTGTCCTGGTGATGAATCACAGCAGCAAAGCATTCAAAGCACTCAGAATACAGAGCAGGCAGTGACACAGCCTCTCACTGTCTGGGTTGCACTCTGGAACGTGACAGTGACCTCCTTTACTATGGGGACACTGGCCACACACCCACAGTTAAAGATGCAACCAACGTTCCAAAATTAGGCTCGTTTTGACCTTTGTTCTAGTTATTTAATGAAAAAGTGTGTAGAAGAATATTTTTTATTTGGAGGCTCTATACTGTTTCTAAGCCCAGGTCTCACAACTTCCAATTTTCACAAGATTTTTCAGCTACTTTTGCCTGACCATTGCCTCATTGACGGGTATGAAAATTCAAACCTATGTATTTGAACACGCTGTTGTTACATTGTAATTGACTAGTTCCCTAGGATGCTGTATAATAAGCTGGAAGTCAATTCAGACATAAAATGGATTTGGTAACACACATTTGTCCTCTAGAGTTTTAGATATCAAACTACAGATAACAAAGCTCTGAAGTCTAACACTTCGATGCAGCAGAGAAAATACTCCTTTGAGGAAGGTAACTCTTCAGGGGCGAAATCTGTTTTGTTTCTGTCTTGCAAACCTTAAGAGAGAAGGTTTAGAGAGAAGCTCTCCCGCAGCAGACCTATTGGGGGTGCAGTAGCTGAGCTATGCTTCCTGAAGGATTCCTAAGGTGTGTAGATGTCAAGTTCTGCTGCTGTGCCCCTCAGGATGTGTGCAGGCAGTGTCTCTCCAGTGGAGCTAATCAGGTGTGCGGTAGCAGCAGGGAGTTCCTCCTGTGTGGAAGAGGAATGAGCTCCACAGGAAAAAAGTCTGGAGCAGGAAACGGGCTCACAACCATCAAACTTGGGGGGGCAAAGAGAGGGTGAGGGGAGGAAATTTTAAAATTAAAAAGGTACTGTGCACCAGAAATCCCCACATGGAGGAGGGCTGTATAGGCTGCACCATCCTGGGCCTGCTGCTGCTGTCTCCACACCACACAAGCTCTGCAAACTAGCACAGCAACGGGAGAAAGACCAGGGATTTGTTTCCTTCCTGCCCGCATTGTCTCTCTCCCCCTCCACTCACCTGAATATAGCTGTCTTCCTGCCTCTGGCTGAATGCCAACTCGCCAAGAATGTAGAAGAGTTTCCGGATTTGCTGTGGATTCAGCTTCTCCGTATAGTCTAAAATGTTCTGTAATAGAGAAGTGTCAAAATAGCCATAATACCCTGACAGGCCCTTCTCACACTCCAAATAGCACACCTGATTGTCAGTAACAAGAATTTACTTTTCTCTTTTGCACATACTCAGGAGAAAGCTACTACTGTGCATTCAAATTAAAGAAGCATCAATTCATATGTCATCTGTGGGCTACATTACTGCAATTCCCCATGACTGAGGCTGAAAGTGAAGACATGCAAAATGTAGCTGCCCGCTTCTTCCATGACTTTGGTCACCAGAAGCATGTTAAATCTGTGCTCGAGTCCTTCTACTGACATCCAGTCTGCTTCCATTGCCACTTTAAGGCTTTGATCCTAGTTTCAAAGCAGGTCCCAAGTGCATTAATGATCATGGTGGGATGGAGAATAATATGGAAAATGATATAATGCCATTCTATAAATCAGTGGTGTGGCTTCATCTGGATACTATGTGCAGCACTTGACACCCTATCGCTGAATGGATATTGCAGAACTAACAGGGGTTCAGAGAAGGGTGACAAGAATGAGTGAGTGCCTGGAGAAATTCTCCTAGGAAGAGAAATTGAAAAGACTGGGGTTGTTACCCTACAGAGCGGACAGACAAAAAGGGACATGACAAAAGTCTATAAAACAGTGAATGATCTAGAGAACGAAGATTAGGAGGGCTGTTTGCTCCTTGTTCTTGTGATAAGAGGGGGAGTTCAATGACATTGGAAGGTGCCAAACTCAAAACTGATAAAAGGTGATTCAACCATTGGATCTTGACAAAAACTAATATTCTGGTAGAGATGCCTACAGCTAAGGTTGCCTAACACTTTCCATTTCAAGCCTCTGTTTTCAATTGCTCATAACTTTGCCAAATTGTAACGGTTTAGATTGGAATTTTCTACACCTGGACTCTGCCTCAAGCTACTTTTTTTCCTTTATGAAAATGATTGTTTCCCAGAACTAGGCTAGTTTTTCCACTACTTGGTAATTTTGCTCATGTTAATATTTTTATCCAACTATTTCTCTGAAAAGCACTAGCAAGTCCGTGATTTGGAGCAGGAACTTGGAATTTGCAGGGGATGATCTTGGGGTCAAAGAGTTGCCATTTGCTGTCCCCATGAAATGTATCAAATTATAAGCCTCCCAAAAGTGCCAATTGCACATGCTCAGTAGAGCTTTATGGAGGATTCTTGCTAAAATCTCTGAACATTCTGTCTGTGCTGAGCATGCTCTATCCTCATAGAGATCCCTATGTGCCAAATACACTAAGCATCCTCGACCTCTACAGAGCTCACCACCTGCCTAATGCACAAAATATGCTCCCCAGACTCCACTGAGCCTCATACAGATTAGGCATAAAGCTAAAGCTCTGGGTCGGTTGCGATGCACTACAGCTGCTATCCCGCAGTTTGGCTTAGGGGAGGGTGTAATGGGCCGGCAGTAGAAGGAGACCATGAATTCTAGTTTCAGCTTTTCCACTAACTAGTGTTATGTCTATACTCTTCAGGGTCCTTATTATTGAGGAAATCCTAACAGCCCTACCTCCAGAGGCAGGCATATATAATTTCCCTCCATTTAATGAGGGGGTAAGCGAGAGGTTGCACAAGGTCACACGTGGCAGAGCTGAGAATAGAACATGGGTCTCCAACATGGCAGAGCCAAGCCTCACCCATTCAGCCACAATGTGCCAAATCTAAGTGCTTTGCTGTGCTGTCTATAACCACTAGACCATACTCCCCTCCAGAGCCAAGAATAGACTCCAGCATTCCCAACATTCCTCTGCTGTCTAGTAAATAATTATGTAAGTTACTTGCAAAGGTGCACTGCATTCCCCCTCATGATTGGTCCACAGAGGGTATTAGGCTGTTATCCTCTGAGTCTAACAGTTGTTCCTTAGCTAGAATGGTAGAGGTCTTTGCTGTGGATACAAAGGTCAGCACATGCAAAGATCAACATGGTTCCTCATGAAGGAATTTCTGATTTTTTTTCCCCATTTTCCTTTTTAAAAATCCTAGCAAGTTACATACTAAAACCTTACATTAAAAAGAACATTATGACTGCAAAGTCAAGCCACTCTCAGTTTGGAAACGCTTGATTTAAGACTGCATATACAACTTTAATTTGGTCGTCCTTTGTGTAGGCCCCATTCAGGGTACAGGATTGGCAGTGGTTCTGTCCCTGTTAGCCAAGACCATTATAATGCATATGCACAAAGAAACCGAATTAAGATTGCATGGGCAACCTTTTTTCTGACACTTTCTAACTTTTGAGGGCTGGACTTTAGAACCTTAATGTTCTTTTACCAACTTTTTTTAAAATGCAATTTGTTTGTTTTTTTTAAAACACAAAAAACAGAAATTTCATCACAAGGAATCATATTGATCCCCCAACTTGGGTCATCACAGGATTTGGATCTTGAGATCCACAGCACAGACCTCTAATCACTTGCACTAACGAAGTATCTGGTAGCATCAGGAGGTTGTTATTCTCAGTGTGGGTCAGGCACTAGAGGAAGATGAGACACACATTTGCCAGTGGGTTTCAGAGCTATCTGCCAGAAAGCAGATGAATCTAGAGACTCAGGACTCTTGGGTTCAATTCCAAGTTCTAGATGAGAATGTGCCCTACAACTTTCTGGCCCTGTACTCCCACAAGCTTGTCGTTCTCTCCCGCACCTACCTCCATTTCCTGCACTCTCTCCATATCACCTCCCAGGCTCCTACCTTGTCCTCCCCCCTACTCTTATCCTCCCCACCCCCTTACCTCGTCCTCACCCCTACTCTTATCCTCCCACTTCCCTATACTCCCAAGCTCTTATCCCCAACATGAAACAGCAGTAGGTCAAATCACACTAGAGAACTTCTAGTGTGCAGCAGCAGGGTCCACAGAGTTAGTGCATGACACATTGGAGTACTGTAGATTTACACCTGTAACAGGACAGCTGGGCCCTGTGATTAAAACAGGTCAGTTCCCCTGTGCTAGACCAGGTGCTCCCAGCTGAGCTAATCAGAGGTGCGAGTGCTGCACCTGGGCTATAAAGGGGTCAGAGTGTATTCCAGTGAGGGCAGAGCTGGAAGGGGAACTGCAGAGAAAAGCTGCAGGGAGAGAGGGTATCTGCAGTGGTCCCCGAGGACAGGAGTTGGGGCTGAGAAACAAGACCCAGCTGAAAGTTTTGATTTTCTTTTGGGAGAAGGGAAGTGAAGCCTTGCATTTTCTCCAGCTGCTCTGAGACCAGGAAGGGGCAGTACCTCAGGAAGGAGTGGTTGTGCCCAGCTTAAGGCTGGGTGAAAGATTTTTTTTGTATTTGTTTTTGGTACTGTGTGAATAAAAAACAGATCCCCAAGAAAGGCTATAATTGGATGAGAATGACTGTGGCATTTTTGAGGGGCCCTGAAAAAGAGGAAACAAAGGAAGGGCACTGTAGAGCAACCTCTGGCCACGATGGGGTGCCCAGGAGGCAACCTACCCTGTTACAACACCCTGCTTTCCACACACTAACTCATCCTATAGACAAGCCCTAAGTGTGGACCATTCACAAACAGATACACTACCTTCACAAAGGTGGCATAGCGAATCAATGAGGAGGTATGCAGAGTCACCAGGTCAGTGAGCACATCCAGAGAAATGTCCACTTCTACATCATTTCCACCACAAATGTGAGTCACCAATGCACTCACAACTTCCTGAAGGAAAAACCCCACAAGAAACCAACAGTGAAAAGCAAATAAAAAAATATCTGTTCTGTACCAGAAGACCCTTGGAACAACAACAAAGTATATGCTACACCATATAAGATGGCAACCAAATAACAGTCCACCATAAATTAAAGGAAAGGGCTAGGGTTCCATGAGCTTAGATGAGAATTCACCTCTTTTGCCTTGGGCTCAGCACAGCTTTAATATTGTGGATTATTCCATCCTTTGAGACTGCTTCCATAGGTATGCAGTTGTATATGGTGTGACACTGCACCCCATATTCTTTGCAGTGATATTATTATGATATGATTAGGACATAATTATAATGTATTTTATGCAAGATAAGTCATGTGAGGTGTCACTCCAAGGTTATGATTTGCTAAACATGATTATCTTATGTGTATGCATGTATCATTTTTGTATCTGACGTGATTAATATTGACTATGTATCTGTATTGCAAATGTAGTTACACCTGGGTAATGCCCAGTAGAAAAAATGCTTTCAGTCTAGATAGTGGGTGGGGAAGGGCCTATTCAGAGTAATGGGCCATTAGGAAAAAACAGTAGGCCTTAGGAGAAGCTTATCTCCCACCTGGTGAGCCTTCCTCTAAAAGCTCCAAACAGCCTGTGTGTGATGGCTGCTATGACTCTACAAGGACACGTTATGAGACCACATGTCATCTTGGGATGTCAGTATTTTTCCACAGACTGCTCTGGGAACCAAACTTTGAGAACAAAGTGTTCCTGCCATATGCAAAAGCTATATAAGAAGCGACATCATCTAGTGTTCTTCGCTCCCCACACAAGAAGATTCCTGAAAAACACCTGAAGAACAAATACTGAACTGCAGGAAGTGCTGGACGCAGGCTAAAGAGATTTTTAGCCTGTGAATGAAACAACTGGGGATTCCAAGCTGTAAAGCAAGTGCAGCTTGCCCCTTAAGAATCTGCAGCCTCCTTGTATCATCTCTTAGCGTGAGAATCTGCTATTCATATCGAATCTATTTAATGTATTAAGCTTAGTTTGTGTTTTTTGTTTATTTTCTAGGTAATCTGCTTTGATTTGTTTGCTATCACTTAAAATCTATCTTTTGTAGCTAGTAAACTTGTTTTTGCTTTATCTAAACCAGTGAGTTGGAGTGAAGTGTGTGGGAATCATAACTCAGGGGCAAAAGGCTGTTGCATAATCCTTTCCAAATTGAGAGAGGGGGGTGAATTTTATGAGCTTACACTGTACAGTTCCGTGTGCCACGCAATACGGTATAATTTTGGGTTTATACTTCAAAGGGGGTGCATGCCTGAGGAGCTGGTAGTAGCCTTCCTATGCAGAGGCTGGTCAGAGAGCCTGCTTGTAACTGTGTGTGCCTCTACCTGTATGTATACTGGTGAAAGTGCAGGCTGGAGGGCTTTTCAGCTTGTTACAGCTGTACAGTGTGAGAGGGAGCCCAGGCTGGTGGGTCAGGGGGCTCAGTGGTACCCCAGTTCCAGGTTGCATCTGGGGGGGGGGGGAACCTTCCACATATGATTCCCGTCTGCCATGGTCCTACTCATCCCTATCCAGATGCTCTATCTGTGTCCCAAGTGGCCCCATCACAAGAATACTTGGTTGGCATGTCCTCTATAGAACAATTTTTATCTTCAAAGTACTATACAAATAGTAACTAATTCATCCTCCTCAGTACTCCCCACAGAGTTCAGTTCTTAGCCCTCTGATTTCATATCTGCTTTCTCTTTTGATCATCTTAACCTGTCCTTTGCAGTACTCAACTGTACATTTCTTTTGACACCTGTATTTCTGCCAGTCTTGAACAAGAAAATCTGTAGCTTTGTCTCAGATTCATTCACATAAAGAAACGTTTCAAAACCAGAAAGTCATCTTGAAATTCAACTGCATCTCTTCTAATTCCCTTCTCAGTTCAGAGCACATCCAATGTCCCCAATCTTGCTCTTATCCTTTAGCCTGATTTCCAGTTTTCCAAAAGCCTTTGGCTCTGTATGTAATTGTGTGTTTCCCTTCTGCATTCATGCTTGCACTGCTGTGTCTTCCTGATCCACACTCTTCCCAGGTCTCATCTTTCCAGATTCTGGTACATGCAGAATGCTTCTCCCTGCCTCATCAAGTGAAAGAAGATCACCTCCAATCTCACACAGCTTCACTGACTTCTCAGTCATTTCCAGTAGTAGTAGTAGTAGAAGAAGAAAAGAGAGAGAGCCTGGAACACTGGGCCTGGTGCAAGATCTAAGGCCTGAACCAGAGGCTGTGAACCAAAGCCAGGCCATGGATTAAAGAAGTTCACTGCCCAGTACATGAACTTAGCAAAGTTGTTGCAAGTGTACTAGGCACTAAATATATTCCAGCTAGTACAGATACATCCCAATCTACTACAAGATAAGATGGTTTGACAAAATAATGAATAGGGATGTTTTGTCCGAGATATCAGGAACAAGGGGAGGTAATAAACAGATGTCATAAAACACATAAGATGGTGTTTAAGTTGTTTATCCCAGTTGTTTGTCTCAGGCCTGGTCTACACTCGGGGGTTGGGGAGAGGGGGGGAGATTGACCTAAGATACACAACTTCAGCTACGAGAATAGCATAGCTGAAGTCGACATATCTTAGGTAGACTTACCTCACGTCCTCACGGCGCGGAGTCGACTGCTGCCGCTCCCCCATCGACTCCGCTTCCGCCTCTCGCCGTGGTAGAGTACAGGAGTCGATGGCCGAGCAATCGGGGATCAATATATTGCGTCTACACTAGATGTGATAAATCGATCCCTGATCGATCGATCACTACCCGCCGATCCGGCAGGTAGTGTAGACATACCCTCAGTCTATAAATGTCAGGATATCTCACCTTAACTCTTTGTGTGGCCTAGGGGACAGCAGAGATTCCTGCTACTGACTGAGCTACTCCTTGCCTCTGGGCACTCATGTGTTAATGTACCTGTAGAGCCAGGGCACTAGGACTGTGCCTTGAGAGCAATAAACCTGGCCAAGGGCCTTTGTCACTGCACAGGGCCTGTGATCTCTATTTATGAGTAAAGGTCTGCTGAATTAGCAGGCTGTCTTATCTGCTGTTAGTACTGATAAAATTGGAGTTCCAAGACAGAAGCACTGGGCAGACCAAATAGCATTACTGAGGCAATGACATTCCAGCCTTCAGCCCTTAACAATACAGTAACTCCTCACTTAAAGTCGTCCCAGTTAACGTTGGGAACATGCTCGTTTAAAGTTGCGCAATGCTTCCTTATAACGTTTCTTGGCAGCTGCCTGCTTTGTCCACTGCTTGCAGGAAGAGCAGCCCATTGCAGCTAGCTGGTGGGGGCTTGGAACCAGGGCGGACCGGCAGCCCCCATATCAGCTCCCTGCTCCCCTAAGTTCCCTGTGCGGCAGCCGCCCAGCAGGCTATCAATTGCTGGCAGTTCACTTGTCCCTCCCCTGACTGCCATGTGCTGCTTCTGCCCTCTGCCTTGGAGCTGCTCCCAGGAGCCTCCTGCTTGCTGTGCTTGTAAGAGGGTGGCTAATGTCCCCTTCCCCCCTGCTCTTGCTCCCCACTTATCCCTTCTCCACACAGAGCAGGGTGGGGACTCGACAGGGCTCCGGACGGAGAGAGCTTGCTGGTCACAGCTGGTGTCTCAACTTCCTGATAGACTTAAAAAGGCAATGTATTTAGAGTGATGTCAGCATACTTAAAGGGGCAATGCGCACCTCTCTCTCTCTCTCCCCCCGACACAGGGTGTGTGTCTCTGTCTCTGTGTGCCATGCTGTCTCCCCTCCCTCCATTCGTGCTGCCTTGTAGAGTGTGCGGCTACATTCACAACAATGTGTTAACCCTTGAGGGCTCAGCCGAGTGCTAGTTCATCATTGCTGTGTACGGTATTAAATTGTTTAAAACTTATACTGTGTGGATAGATAGATTAGATAGATGTTTTTAGTCTGGTGAAAAAAATTTCCGTGGAACCTAACCCCCCCTATTTACATTAATTCTTATGGGGAAATTGGATTAGCTTAACATCGTTTTGCTTAAAGTTCCATTTTTCAGGAACATAACTACAACGTTAAGCGAGGAGTTACTGTACCAGATACAGTTCAAAATTGACTTTCTTGATTCACAAACCCTCCATGGGTTTCCAGTTGCTTTCCTAGACTTTTTCTCTATCAGCTTCTCTGTCTGCTCACTCTACTTAATTTAGCGCTGGTCTCCTCCATGTTACTCCTTAAAGTCTGGCACTACTGCTGACAGTCATTTTCTTTCCAGCTCCTGCCACCGTAAACAGCTTCCTGACTCACCATCCCAGTTCATATAAACTGAAAGCCAGTAGGAGAACACTTCAATCTTCTTGGAAATTCTATAAGAGATTTAAAAGTAGCTATACCTGAACAAAAAAACTTCAGAAACAGACTTCAAAAAGAAGCTGCAGAACTAAAATTCATTTGCAAATTTAACACCATTAATTTGGACTTGAATAGGGACTGGGAGTGGCTGGCTCATTACAAAAGCAATTTTGCCTCTCCTGGAATTGACACCTCCTCATCAATTATTGGGAGTGGACTACATCCACCCTGATCAACATGTCCCTGTCAACACTGGTTTTCCACTTGTGAGGTAAGTCCCTTCTCTTCATGTGTCAGTATATAATGCCTGCATTTGTAATTTTCACTCCATGCATCTGAAGAAGTGGTTTTTTACCAACGAAAAACTTATGCCCAAATAAATCTGTTAGTCTTTAAGGTGCCACCGGACTCGTTGTTTTTGAAAGCATAGATGTTCTCCCCTACTCACACCTCAACTTGTTTCTCCATTTATTATTTAACTTTGTATCTACATTATTGAGTTTATATAACATTTTCAGAAGCAGTTTGAGTGAAAGATATTGTACAAAACAAGGTGGAAATATCTGTAACTCCTATGTAGAGGATTCATTGATCTCCAGGTTTTTTTGACGTTCTTACTTTGGTCTGCAGTCCTGTCAGAACTCGTGTTTAACAGAGTAAAAGTATATGCTATTATATATTTCAAAATATACCTGCTGACAGTAAGAGTCAAAGGCTGAAAATGCTTGCTTGTACATGCAGCTGCCAAAGGAGACGACACATGGATCAGCAGAGTGCAGAAAGGTCTGAGCCAGTGACAGGATTGATGGGAAGAAGTCTTTGATAACCTGAAAGACAGACATCATGACAGAGACATAAGATTCCCATCATTACTATTTGCTTTCAAAGCTTCCATCCCTCATTTTATGAGTTCCAACTTGAGGAGCACTGCTCTTTATTCTCAAGATCCATAGTTAGTTTAGCATGTGATTCCCTGGCCTCTGACTCTTCCACCTCCTAGATACAGGCTGACGCCATAACAGATTCCCACTTAGATTTGTGCTCTCTATAGGCCTGTTTTGCTTTCAAAACAATGAAAACTTATCCACACAAAAGCTTTTTTTCAGCAACAGAGCACAGCTGCACTCTTGGGGGAGGGATATCTCAGTGGTTTGAGCATTGGCCTGTTAAACCCAGGGTTGTGACTTCAATCCCTGAGGGGGCCATTTAGGGGTCATGGGGAAAAATTGGGGATTGGTCATGCTTTGAGCAGGGGGTTGGACTAGATGACCTCCTGAGGTCCCTTCAAACCCTGATATTCTATGATTCTATGATGCAAACTCTTCATGCAGACATGATGCACCAGTGTAAAATGGGACTTGACACACGTACATGTCTAAATGCAGACCATTTTATACTTGCAAGAAGGTATGGGTTTAAAAATGTAAAGTCTAAGAAAAATGTGAGGCAGAGCAGCATGTCAGGCCTTGGAGGAGGGGGACACTTGTGGTGGGGAGACAGAGGGCAAAAGGGCTTCCTAAGATCTGCAGAACCAGAAACCTACCCTATGCTGCAGGGCAGAGGAGGGCAGTTCTTCTCCAGCAAATTTTGGGAAGTCACAGGAAGGTCGACAAGGCCCACGAGACAAGCTCTGCAAGTGGGTCTTTGTGATTCAGCTCTTTACTGGGTTAGAAACAATCTGCCATATCCCAGGAGGTGGAAAGGGGCATGCTCCCAGTGTGCAGAATCTTAAAGTAGCAGCAGTACTCACCAGTGAGTGATTTCGGAAGGCGCTCTGTAGCAGCTGCTCTGGCACACAGCCCAGTGGAATCTTGTTCCTCAGCACTCTCTCAATTTGCTTCCTGCTCTTGGTGTTTGTAGTATGGATTAGCAGCAGAACGATCAGGTCCAGAACCTTTCACAGAGAAAATAATCACTAATCATATATCCATTATGCAGTGGAACAGAAAATTTCTTACCGATATTTCCTTTCTGCTAGCAGTGTGTCCCACAGTTCTCGGCTGCTCTCCTCTCTCTGCAGCTCATAGGAGGCAGATCAGCATTTTGGTGCCACACAATCAGGCCCTGCTCCTTCTGCTCCCCCTTGGTGCCAAATGAGTTAGTCCCGAGCTCTAACAGTTGCATAATATTGTTAACAAATATTCCAGAGATAATGAAATAACTATGTACATTAGATCAAGGAATGCTTTTAAGTTGTAGACAGGCACTGTCTCATTGTAACGATTCCACTTAACATCTTATCTTTGACTCATGAAACATTCAGGGTGGGTAGAATTGTGGGAGACCCTGCTAGCAGAAAGGAAATCATCATCAAGAAATCTTCCATTCTGCAGCCCTGCATCTCCCACGATTCTGGATGTTTGGGAAGTAACAAGCAGTGAACAGATGTAGGGAGGGTTATGAAACAAAACTTCAAGAGGAAAAAAGTACCTGCCTTTTTGTGAGCTTTCTCGAAAGCCTGCAGCACCATCCTGCCAAAAGAGGCGTCACGCAGAAGACAGAAGGTCCACGCTGTAGTGCTTAACATAGATGTTAGCTGTAGACCAAGGGCCACTTTGCAAATTTCTGAACTGAACCCACTTGGTCATTCCACCCATGAGGTTGCTAAGGATCTCGTGGAGTGTACCTTAATCCCTTCTGGGACAGGAACCTCTAATGATTTATAGGCTTCCACAATACATAGTCTAATCCATCTATCAATGAAGGAATTGGAAGCTCTGAGTCCCTGGCATTTTGGGTGGAAGGACACAAATAGAGAGCCCAATTCTGTATGTTTGAGAGAGATTTTCAATGCTCTTCCAACATCCAAGGTGCACCACATCTTTTCAGTTGGATTATAACAGAGTAGCTTGCCCATTAAATGAAACCAAACTGAGATCTCTTGTTCCAGTCCAGGAGCCCCCAGTGGGGCCAATTAAGAGGGCAGCACCTGGAGGCTATAAGAGGCCTGGTGAGAAAGAGACCTGGTGAAGCAAGGCAGACTGGTTCAGTCAGGAAGAGCAGAAGAGGAGAGCTGCCAGAGAGGGAAGGTGGTTCCTGGGAGAGGGCTGAAGGCAGGAGAGCAGCAAGAGAGGTTTGCTGGCTGGTGTCCCCAAGCCAAAGAGGAGAGGGCCAGAGAGCAGAAGGAGCAGAGGGAGATACCTGCTGGCTCTAAGCTAGAGAGCTGGAGTCAAGGGCCAGAGAGGGGTGAAGAGAGGGAAAGAAGGGGACTGCATACATTTCCTCACCAAAAAGCTGGTCCTTGGAGGAGTCATGAGAGGGCCAGGGAGAATGACGGATGCTCCCAGCAGAGAGTCTGGGAAGAGCAGGGTGGAACCCCAGAAGTAAGAGCTGGGGTGACCGTCCTGGCAGAGGGGCAGAGGAGGACTGACAAGAGTCCAGTGACAACAAAGCTGGGTTTTAAAATCTACATGCACTGGGGTGACATGGACTGTGTTTCAGGACTTTGGAGTTATAGATTTTTGCACTTCGTTTTGTTAATAAACTATGGTTAGGGACTACATGATAAGCTCATAGAGTGAGGTGAGGGGCCATTTGCTAAGCTGCCCTGAGGGAACGAGGAGGCATCCTGGAGGAGGCTACTCGTTCATATGGATGTTGTGGTTTTAGACAGAACCAAGGAAGCACAGCCTCTTGGGAAATGTGGAAGGAGGAATTTACCTTAACAAAAAAGGATGCTGGTGTCCCGAGCCCCAGCCTGACCTCATGGAATACCCAGTAAGACTCATGTATGGATAAGGCTGCCAGCTCCGACTCTCCCTCCTCGCGGACATGACAGCTACTAAGAACAAGTCTTAATGGATAAATGAAAGGCCGACTGTGTGCCTCTGTGTGCGCGCATGTGTCTCTCTCTCTCTCACTCACACACACACACTGTCTTTCACAGACACCTCCCAACACATACTTGAATTATTGTTGTTATTGTTACTTCTTGATTCTTCCTGCAATGCACATATATTCTCTGTAATTTTATTCTTTCAAAGTGCTGTTTTTGAGTTTTTTGACTGGTCTATGCATTTCATCATTTTCATTTCTCTCTTACACTTAAATTTAAAATGCCTAACCTGTCCTGGCTGACGTAATTATTCCTATGGTAAATTTTTTAAAATATATATTATATCTAGGTTTTTTGTTTCTACTTCCTGGTGGAGCACATCCACACATTTCCTCGATAATTTGGTGCAGATAACAAAATTCATTCCGCACATGGATAGAAAAAATTAGAGGGAACATTGGTAGGAACTCCACTTACCTCTCTGACTTGTAGCCCCCGGACCTAACAAAATTAGGGACAGAAGGCTGGGTGCAGGCTGGGCACAACTCATTGTCTGCTGAGCCTGGGAAGGCTACCTCACAAACCAAGCACTGCTTGGATTTGACTCAGTGCTCTCTTTGCTGCTTGGCCATGCCTGTAAGGGGCAGAGGAGCCAGTGGGGAAACTTTGCAGTGAAGGCTCAGGGAGGGAGAACCCTGCTCCCCACTGCCCAAAGAACAAGGCAGAAATGTTAAAATAGAAGGAGTAAGGGCAGGAGCAAAAGGAACAGCCACTGCCACAGAGATAGAGAATCTGGCAGCAAGTGGGGACACAGGGGGGAGGGGGCGTGACCAGAGCGTGTGGCGCCAAAATGCTCATCCACGTCTGTGTGTTGCAGAGAGTCAAGAGCAGCTGAGATGTCCAGAATTGGGGGAAGATGCTGGGCTGCAGAACACAAAGGAAAATAAAGACTAAAAAGAACCATACATTTTTTATCAGCTCTACAGAGAAAGTTCGGGGCTCAATAAGTCACTTAACTGACTGGTCAGACTCTAGTACCACAGGTCGAGGAGGGAGGTGGATTCAGAGGAACCGTCTCTCACATGACTTTCAGACTGGGCTGGATGCATTTGTTATTAAGAATGTTCAGGTGTAAATACAATTCAGAGCAAACCCAGTTAAAAACATGGAGAGAACAAATGCATGGAGACCCACAAGATCTCTTGATCAATGGCAGTTCCTGATCTCCATAGCAAAACCTCCAATCCTGTTGCTGTAGAGGAAGCAAGTGCCCTTGCTAGTGTGTGTCCAAGACAGACGCTCATAACACAGAACAGCTACAGCACAGGAAGAGTCAAGAGAGGCATTACCTTATGGTCAGACACAGAAACAGTGTTCTCAATAGCCTAAGGAGGAAAGAAATAAACAAATAGTTACAATATCATTCTTCTTAACTTCTGTGGATAGGACAAGAAGCAATAGGCTTCAACTGCAGCAAGGGAGGTTTAGGTTGGACATTCCTAACTATCAGGGTGGTTAAGCACTGGAATAAATTGCCTAGGGAGGTTGTGGAATCTCCACCATTGGAGTTTCTTAAGAGCAGGTTAGACAAACACCTGTCAGGGATGGTCTAGATAATACCTAGTCCTGCCATGAGTGCAGGAGACTGGACTAGATGACCTCTTGAGGCCCCTTCCGGTCCTATGATTCTATGAATAGCGTACAGTAATAACAGACTTCAAAACCCACACATCCTATACACTGGAAATGACCAGAGTGGCCAGGCAGATACCATAAGAAATATTGTCAGTTTCTCTTCTCTGCAAACCCATCAATCCAGGATCCTGGATTGCATTGAATACTGCAGAGTCTGGAGGCAGTTCCTAGAGCTCTCATTAAAAGGTAGCTCCCCCTCCCTCACCTCCCTGTATGAAATTTTTCCAGAGCAACAATAATGTCTTCATTGAGGAACAGAACAATTCCCTTAAAAAAATAAAATAAAATTCTAGCCACCATGCCATGTAAAATTTGCAGCACAGTATATTTTCCTCAAATTTCTTCAATGATTCCTCAGTTTTTCCCTCATTCTTGCACAGATCCTGAGGAGCATCTCCACTTGCATCTGAACACCTTACATCACAGGATGCCTGACTTCATCCAGTTATTCTTTTAAGATCTGCTCTTTCCCTCCACTCCTACATCCTCCCACATGAATAAATGTGCAAATTTACAGTCTGATTGAGGATACTCTTAAACAACTTCAGCCTTTGACAAAGGAACTGAAATCCTGAATAATAAACTAAGAATTGGGAACAAGAAACCGAGTCCAGCCTCATAGTTTATACCCCAGCCCATCATTAAAAATTTAACTTTAAGCCCTCTACAGGAGCAGTCCCTGCTGGACATTTCAATAGCACATTACAAACGTCAATTACCAAGCTAATCCTTATGAAGAACAGCATTATCATTACCCCCCACTTCACAGATGAGGAGACTGAGGCCCAGATAAGCTAAAGCACAAATTTACAAAAAAGTGCTCATTTTAAAATACACTCTTGGGCTTCACCTGTGTTTCAGGTTCTTGCTTTGTAGAACGAGGCTTGTACTGCTTACCCACAGTCTTGAGAGCACTTTGAGATTTGCAGCTGAAAAGTGCAAAGTATCAATACCACAGAAAAAGGATAGTATCAGTACTTTCAGGGATAAAAGTGTAACACTAGATAGTTTTGTGAAACTATATTTGCAAGTGAGGAAATCTACAGTTAATGTTCTAATTACATTACAAATCAGAGAAACCCTGGAGAGCACAATCTGACCTTAATCCAAGCTTCAGAAATGCCTTTCTGAAATCTCACAGCCAACTTTATCACATCAAAGAGGAGCTTGACACAGTTCTGGCTGCTGCTCACTTGGCTTGTGGAGGAACTGCAAACAACCAGAGAGGAACAGAATTGCTCATCTGTTACGTGAGTCTTGTCATAACAGGTACAGGTCAACTCAGCACTAAGAGGAGCAGCTGCAGCACCGCCTGCTAGAAGGGAGGCGATGGCAGGGATGGAGTGAAAGCAATGCTGTCTAGAATCACAGTGAAGGCAGGACAGGTAGGAAGAGATGCGTGCAGCAGCAGCAGTACCAGCCAGGGACCATGTGGTGGCAGAGGGACAGGGATGAGGTGGCAGTGAACCATAGAATATTAGGGTTGGAAGAGACCTCAGGTCATCTAGTCCAAGAGCCTCAAACTCACGGCCCATCTGTGGCCCATGAACCTCCCCAATGTGGCCCGTGGGGCTCCAGCAGTTTTGGGGCCGGGGCTCTCCCTTGGCCCCACCTGCCGCCCCTGGGCGCTCCCCTGCTCAGGCAATTTACAATGGCCCGGGGCCCCGGCAGCACAGCGGAGCTGAATGGCGTCTGCCTGTTCGCTCCACATGTCTGCCAGCCCCTCCCTGTGGCCCTGAGACAGGGCTGTGCCTCCGCGCGCTGCTCCCCACCCCAAGCGCCCCTGCGGCCAATGGGAAGCTGCAGAGACGGTGCCTGGGGGCAGCAGCACACGGAGGCCCCCTGGCCTGCCCCGTCTTGGAGCCCCAGGTAAGCGCCGCACCCCCGACCCCCTCCCAGAGCCTGCAGCCCCACCCCATCCCCCCACACCCCCTCCCCCAACACTCTCTCCCTCTCCCGCTGTGCTCCTCCCTCCCAGAGCCTACAACCCCACCGCTTGCACCCAGCAGCCAAACTCCACCCCAGAGTCTGCACCTCAGACCCCCTCCCCCACCCAAACTCCCTCCCAGAGCCTGCACCCCAATCCCCTACCCCAGACCTCCTCCCCCACCCAAACTCCCTCCCAGAGCCTTAGCAGGTGGGGGGGGTTTTGGGGGGCAGGTTCTGGGCAACATGAGTAACATTACTGGCCTGCTGGGAGGATTTGAGGACTGGCACTGGCCCTAAGGTAAATTGAGTTTGAGACCCCCGATCTAGTCCAATCCCCTGCTCAAAGCAGGACCAACACCAACTAAATCATCCCAGCCAAGGCTAGTCCTGGGTGCAAATGCCAGCCAGGGTGATGGAGGATGAAATCACAGCAGCACAAGCCAGAATGGATGTGCCAGCACAACGGCAAGGGTGCGGTGCTGGCTGGAAGAGACGCTGCAGTGGGACGGTGGAGGATGCCTCTGGACAGGATAGGGAGCAGACACAGGGATGTGATTGTAATGATGCTGGCTGGAAGGGACACTTGGCTAAAGTACTGAGGATGCCAGCAGAGATAGCAACCTGGCCAAATGATGCTAGTGTATGTAACTAAACCCAACTGAGAAGCCTCAGAAAATAGAATCGAAGTCCTTTTGTCCCATCGTTCCCATGCAGAAACCAAGCAGAATCATGCAGATACAATGCAAATACCTCGTTTGTGGCTGGCTTTTGAGCTTGCTCTGGGAAGACAGTATCTGCAGAGGTAAAATACATGACGACAGATCCAAGTTCTTGCGAAGGGCAGAAATCACCTGCAGAGTACAGTCATTTATAACAGACAGGCACATTTGTTAGAGCATTTGTCATATCAATGGATAGATTTGAGGGATAGAGAAAGGTGAAAGAAAAATAAAGACAATTATGTAGAATCCCCAGAGACAATATTACAGACCGTAGCGAGGTACACTGATTGTGACACTGTACCCCATATTCATCATTGTGGTATGATTATGACATAATTATATGATGCATTTTCTACAAGATGTGTCATGTGGGGTGTCTTTGGAAAAGTTATAATTTGCTGAATATGATTATCCCATTTGTATGCATATATCATTTTTGTATCTGGAGTTATGAATATTGACTATGTATCTGTATTTCACATGTGGTTACACCTGGGTGACACCCACTAGGCAAGATGCTTCCAGTTCAGACAGCTGATTGTGAAGGGCCTATTCAAGGTAATGGGTCATTAAGGGAAACAATAGGCCTTAGAAGAAGCTTAGCCCCCACCTGGTGAGCCTTCCTGGGAAGGCTTCAGACAGCCTATGAATAACGGCTGCTATGGCTCAGCAAGGCGATGCAAGGTCATGTGACCAGACCACGTGACACTAAATTCCTGAATTTTTCCACAAACTGAGCTGGGAACTTAGCTTGAAATAAAGGGTTCCCACCATATGGAAAGAATATATAAGGTGGGGAGTGACATCATGATTTGTCTTCACTCCCCCACAACTCAACTCCTGAAAGAAACTCTGGAAAACAAGGTTTCAGAGTAGCAGCCGTGTTAGACTGTACTCGCAAAAAGAAAAGGAGTACTAGTGGCACCTTAGAGATTAACCAATTTATTTGAGCATAAGCTTTTGTGAGCTACAGCTCACTTCATCAGATGCATTCAGTGGAAAATATAGTGAGGAGATTTATATACACACAGAACATGAAAAAATGGGTGTTATCATACGCACTGTAAGGAGACAGTCAGGAACAGTATCCCCGATAATGTCACGGCAAACGTGGTGGCTGAACTTTGTGACTTTGTCCTCACCCATAACTATTTCACATTTGGGGACAATGTATACCTTCAAATCAGCGGCACTGCTATGGGTACCCGCATGGCCCCACAGTATGCCAACATTTTTATGGCTGACTTAGAACAACGCTTCCTCAGCTCTCGTCCCCCAATGCCCCTACTCTACTTGCGCTACATTGATGACATCTTCATCATCTGGACCCATGGAAAAGAAGCCCTTGAGGAATTCCACCATGATTTCAACAATTTCCATCCCACCATCAACCTCAGCCTGGACCAGTCCACACAAGAGATCCACCTCCTGGACACTACGGTGCTAATAAGCAATGGTCACATAAACACCACCCTATACCGGAAACCTACTGACCGCTATTCCTACCTACATGCCTCCACACCAGACCACACCACACGATCCATCGTCTACAGCAAAGCTCTACGATACAACTGCATTTGCTCCAACCCCTCAGACAGAGACAAACACCTACAAAATCTCTATCAAGCATTCTTACAACTACAATACCCACCTGCTGAAGTGAAGAAACAGATTGACAGAGCAAGAAGGGTACCCAGAAGTCACCTACTACAGGACAGGCCCAAGAAAGAAAATAACAGAACACCAGAAGCCATCACCTTCAGCCCCCAACTAAAACCTCTCCAATGCATCATCAAGGATCTACAACCTATCCTGAAGGACAATCCCTCACTCTCACAGATCTTGGGAGACAGGCCAGTCTTTACAGACAGCCCCCCAACCTGAAGCAAATTCTCACCAGCAACCACACACCACACAACAAAAACACTAACCCAGGAACTTACCCTTGAAACAAAGCCCGTTGCAAACTCTGTCCACATATCTATTCGGGGACACCATCATAGAGCCTAATCACATAAGGCACACTATCAGAGGCTCGTTCACCTGCACATCTACTAATGTGATATATGTCATCATGTGCCAGCAATGTTCCTCTGCTATGTACATTGGTCAGACTGGACAGTCTCTACATAAAAGAATAAATGGACACAAATCAGATGTTAAGAATTATAACATTCATAAACCAGTCGGAGAACACTTCAATCTCTCTGGTCACTCAATTTCAGACCTAAAGGTCGCAATATTACAACAAAAAGACTTCAAAAACAGACTCCAATGAGACTGCTGAATTGGAATTAATTTGCAAACTGGATACAATTAACTTAGGCTTGAATAGAGACTGGGAGTGGATGTGTCATTACACAAAGTAAAACTATTTCCCCATGCTTATTCCCCCCCGACTGCTCCTCGGACGTTCCTGTTAACTGCTGGAAATGGCCCACCTTGGTTATCACTACAAAAGGCTCCCCCCCAGCTCTCCTGCTGGTAATGGTTCACCTTACCTGATTACTCCTGTTACAGTGTGTATGGTAACACCCATTGTTTCATGTTCTCTGTGCATATAAAATCTCCCCACTGTATTTTCCACTGAATGCATCCGATGAAGTGAGCTGTAGCTCACAAAAGCTTATGCTCAAATAAATTGGTTAGTCTCTAAGGTGCCACTAGTACTCCTTTTCTTTCTGGAAAACAAAGGATTTGGAATAGGGGAGGAGAACCCAAGCTGCAAGGCAGATGCAGCTTGTGCCTTAAGAATCTGCAAGCCTGCTTGTATCATCAGTCAGGGTGAGAAATTGCTAATTCAAACCCCATCTATCTAGTATATTAGGCTTAGCTTGCATTTTTTTTATTTGCTAGGTAATCTGCTTTGATCTGTTTGCTAAAATCTATCTTTCTGTAGTTAATAAATTTGTTTTATGATTTATCTTAACCAATGCATTTTGAGTGAAGTATATGGGAAAATCTCTGCTTGGTAAACAAAGGCTGTTGGATATCTTTCCCACATTGAGGGGGGAGCGAATTAATTAATAAGCTTGCATGGTACAGATCCTATGCAGAGCAAGACAGTATAATTCTGGGAGCTGGGAAGTTGGCTGTTGCCCTCTGTTTGTCCATGAGTGGCTTATGTAAAGCACTAAGGTAACTCTGTTGGGTGTGTGGTGCCACCTGATGTCATGTTGGGTGTAACAGGGCCTGGAGAGGCTGGCTGAGTCACCAGCAGAGCAGTGTGAGAGAGGCCATCCCAGCTGAATTGTTAGGGAGCACAGCAGTTCCAGCGGCTCCCAGACTGCACCCCAGGAGTGACAACCCCTCACACTGGTCCTCTGAGGAAAAGAGGAATTGGGCTCAGGTTACCCCGTTCCAAACAGTCTCAACCAAATGATGATCCTGGGGACAGCAGGGGTAGACATGGGGGAAATGGCTTTAGGGAGAAGAGATGACTGTTTCTTTAAGGGCCCAGAGCCAATAGCCTTGCAGTGTAGGGTGGGTCAAGGCTCCCCTCCCAATCAATCATCTAACCAATCGAGACAAAAACCATTGGGGGTGGGAGGGTGGGGGGAAGAGGGGGAGATAGCACAAAAAGTTCCCTGTTCTCACTGTGAAACGGAAAAATAGAGAGGAACTGTTTGCCAGGGACCATCAGCCCCAGGAGGGAAAGGGGTGACCCACAGTCCCTTTCCAAGGCTGTGGAAGAGGGATGGGAAACAACCCTCCTGAACAGCACTGGTAGGGTTGCCATCAAGGTTTTGTGTTTGAGGTAATTTTATTTTGAAAGACTTTTGCAGCCAGCCTAGCTGAAGCTGGACCAGGGAAATTTAAAGGGCCTGCTGCAAAAGAGACAGAAAGAGGGGCGCAGGATGGTAAGTCCACTACACATGAATTTTGTGGAAAGGCCCTTTAAAGAAAATTCCTGTCACTTTCTGCAAAACATATTTTAAAAAACAAATGATAACAAAGGGGCTTGAAAAATACCCAGAGCACAGGAGGGGCTCTCAATCCTCACACTTCAGGGCATAAGTGAATCAACAACGGGGGTCAGGAATAAATTCCTTATGGGGTTTAGTACTTAGCAGTATGGAGTATTATTAGAGTATTTCAGCTTCTCCTGAAGAATCAGGCACTGATCTCTGCCAAGCTGGACACTGGACTACGTTGCCCACAGGTTTATACCAGCATGGCCATTCTTGTGTTCCTGAAGAATACTCATTTGTACGTCTCCTCTCTGTGACAGAGTAAATACTGTACCTCTACTGCATCCACAGCTTTGATGTTATGTAGAATGAATTTGATTACTACAGGCAAATCTTCCAATTTTACAGCAGGCACAATGATCATAGCAGACTGCCGCACCTAAAGGGAAGAGCAATATTGTGTCATCTGTTTAGACTGGGGTGCCAGGGAAATGTAAAGTTTATTATAGACCACTAGCACCCCTTTGGGGCCATGTAAATAATAAAATAATCTTTAATACACTCAAACAAACAACCAGCATTGTGCTCAGAAGCAACCTGAACATGAGAATTGTACCATTTCAGCACGTACATAGGCTCCGGCTGGGAGAAGCCTTTGTATCTCACCTCCATTCTACATTTCCACTCTGCTGTACAGTTATCTTGCAGGTGTTGCCTTGACAATGAGGTAATACCTCATAATAATGACTGCCAGTCAGCAGTCATGACTGATGCTATATTAGCAGGAATTCACTCTGAGAGGGGGTTGCAGAACTTGTGTCTTCTTCAGCAGCATTCAGTATTAATAAAAGACAAAACAAAAACACAGAAACTAAGCCCAGTGCCGAGTCACTGAATCTCCCTCAGCTAATATACAGGAAGAATGGCTGCTCTTTCCCATTTCAAAGCTCTTCCTCCAAGCCACTTTCCAAGAAATCATGATCCACAGTGGGGTCCCTTTAAACAGCCAAAGTCAGACAAGCAGCAGAGGTCATCAATATAGATATAAACTGTCCTCTCTGGCTCCTTTGCCTCCATGTGCAGCAGCATTTCTGAAAGGCAGCCCACAAGCCTGTTTACAGACCCTGAGCTGGTGCCCCAGTGCATTAGTGCCACCCTTTGGTTAGACAGGGCGTTACGCAGTCTTGTCAGATCGACAGGGCAGTCAGTCTGCCCTTCTTGTCTGGGTCTTTATAGTCCTTCTGGATGCAAGGACATTAATTTCTGTCCCACTGGGGTGTATGGGCTTCCACTTATGGTTGGCAGGGGTTATCTGGTCCTTTCCTCAAGGGGCCTGGAACCCCCTTTGGCTTTTAAGTCTCTGTTAAGGGGTTGGTAGGGGAACTCAGGCACACCCAGAGTCCACTAGATTCCAGGACCCTTAACTCAGGCAGGCAGAATCAGTCCTTAACAATTTTCCTACAATACTCTGAGCTCCTTCCTACTTCCATTGGCTCCATAGGCTTCTGCGGCCCATGGCGCTGGTCGTCCATTCTTTGAGCTGTTGTCACTCTGGGGAGGCTTCTCGCCAGCTTGTTGGCAGGACCCTCTTTCTCTGACCTGCTTGCTCCTCTGACAGCCACCCCACCCCTCTGCTTCTCAGCTCTTTTTCTCCCGCAGCGGCTATGAGGATCAGTGCTGATTGGCAGTTCTTGCTTTAATTTCTTGGTTACCAGGCCAGCATGGGTTCTATACACCCAATGACACAGACCTTTCTCTCTTTTTACCTTGAGATGTACAGTGGAATTTCCATAATGGGGAAAGGTGACCAGTGGTTCTGAACCGAGACTGGAGTTATTTAATATATTTAATAAAGATCCCCAGAAAAAAGTGGTGAGCCATGAGGTAGCAACATTTGCAGATGATGAAAAATCATTCCCAATGGTTGGGGAGGATTTACCATCACTCACAATTTTTAAATCAAAATTGGATGATTTTCTAAAAGATCTACTCTAGGAAATATTTTGGAGTTCTCTGGCCTGTGTTATACAGGAGGTCAGATTTGATGATCACTATAGTCCCTCTGGCCTTGGAATCTATAAAAAAATTATTTAGAATAGGCAAGGCTGGAAAAGATAGCGAGGAATTTTGCAGGGAGTAGGGCAACACCACCATGGCAAGCTAAGGGAATGGGCAACATGATTGCCAATTCGATGAATTGCCAAATCCAATGAAGTGGGCTGTAGCCCACAAAAGCTTATGCGCTAATAAATTTGTTAGTCTCTAAGGTGCCACAAGTACTGCTGTTCTTTTTGCGGATACAGACTAACACGGCTGCTACTCTGAAACCTGTCATGATTGCCAATGATATTCAGTGCTGACAAGTGCAAAGTAATACACATTGGAAGGGATATTCTGAATATTCATATGTTTCTGGATTCTAAATTGACTAGAGCCACTCAAAAAAAGACACCTGAGAATTCTTGTAAACAGCTCAGTGAAAACTGCTGATCAATGTCAGTGATGGTCAATAAAACAAACTTGATCTTTGGATGCAAAGGAAGGGGCTGGAGAAGAATATGGAATGTTATATAAATCAATGGGATGCTCTCACCTAGAATACTGGATTCTATTCTGGTCACCACACATCAAAAACTAAAAAGCAGAGATAACAAGGGTTTTGGAGATGGGCAAAAGAAATTATCAGAAGCTGAAGCGACTTCCATATGAAAACAGTCTGAAAAGGCTGGCAGTGTTTAGTTCAGAAGGGACATTGTAGAGCGACACAAAATAATGAATGGGTCTGAAGATGGTAAGTTGTGTGCTCCTATTTACCATTTCTCATAATACAAGATCAAGGGGACAGTCAATGAAATTGAAGGGCAACAAATTTAAGATAGAATATTTTTTTAAAAAATAACAATTCTCCATCACACTATTATCACTGAGGCCAAGAGTTTAATAGGATTCAAAGGATTAGAAATTTACATGCCTAATGAGAATATCCATTTACAATAGACAGGGTAAAAACAATAAGGGAAATAAGCCCTTATGTTTCAGGGCTTAAACAGTTGCTAACTGAGGGGGTTAGGATGGCACATCCTCTGAGATCACACCACTGCATTATAACCAGAAAATCTCATACAAGTCATCCTCAATTCACTGCTTTCTCTCAAGAACAATTTTATGTAATAGGCTTAGAGATTCAAATGACATTCCTGCCACCTTTCCCATTTTGGCTGGCACAGAAAGACTCAAAGGAGCTGGGTTTTAACACAACACTAGGAATGATCAGAGCAGCTCTAATATTTACGCTTCTGTTTAGTAGAGAATCTCTTACCTCAGCCAAAAGTCCTGCGTCAAGATCCAAATTGGAAAGGGCATCCAGGATCGGAACAGTTAGGCGAGTGTCCCGTTTTAACAGCTGGCTGATGCACAAGAAAAAGATTGCAGACAAATAAATAAGAGTTTTTTATAAAGTGGAATTATGCAATTATAAAATGTCAGCAGTTTCTCCACTCACTCCAGAATCTCTGCAACAATGACAAATATATGCCAGAGGCACTATAGTAAATGGTTACTCTGGAAAAGATTGCTTCTGTCTGAACACAGTGAATTTGGGATCACTATAATTGAAGTGGACATGAAGAGGAATAAAGTTTACTATTTCTCATTGTTATTTTGGGCAGGACTGGAAGCAATGCCTAGCACTTTCCAGTATAAGCCTCAGTTTTCAGATGGAGCAAGGACTTGAAATTTGGAAAGGACTGGTCCTGGGGTCATTGAGATGCCTTTTATCACCCCTATAAAAATCCACTCAGATTTGGCCAAATTATAAAGCTCTAAAAATCACCCATTTGCCCACGCTCAGTAGAGATTTGTTAGAGGCTTTGTTCTTAAAATTTCTGAACATTCCATGTTACTGAGCATGCTCTGGTCCCACTGACCTTCCACATGCCCCAGTCATGCTCTCAGGCCCAGCCTCCTACATCATAGGCCCAGAGTTAGAGCACCAGGCCTGGCCAACACTTAAAATCTAAGCTGACATAGCTATATCGCTCATGGGTATGAAAAATCCACACTCCTAAACAAAATAGGAGTTGACTTAACCCGCAGTGTAAATGCTGCTAGGTCGATAGAACACTTTGGGGAAGTGGTGTTCCTACACAGACAGAAAAGCCCCTTCTGTCAGTGCAGGCTGTTTCTACACTGTGAGGATATGCATAGCTGTGCATAGGCCCCGTAGTGTAGACGTGGTCCCTGACAGGACACAAGCACAACTACAGCATCTTTCCGTTTGGCTTGTGGGGGGAAGTGCACTGAGCAGGGAGCCACCTTCCACTGACTGGTGTTAATAATGATTTGAATTTCATAGCCTGTTACAGGGGTGTGAGGACTTGCTCAATAAACACAGTAAGAGGCAGGCAAGTATTATTGCCCATATTTCACTGTGTGATGACACAAGGTCATTAACAGTGCTGTCTGTAACAAGTAAACTCACTGCCCTCCAAAGCCAGGAAAAGATTTCACAAATGTTGATCCCAACATTACTCTGCTGTCTTGTAGACAATTATGTAAGATACTGTGCAACTTGCAAAGTGCATGTTGTGTTGCCACTGGTGGCTGGTCAACATAAGTGTTAACAGTATTAGGCCGTTACCATCTATTCCTTTTGTTCAAGTAGTAAAAATCTGTGCTGTGGAGCAAAAGGTATTTGGTTCAAAATCTGCTGATGACCCAAGCAGGGGTCAGTATGGATCCATGAGATGGAATTTCTGTTTTTTCAGTTTCTTTTTAAAAATATGTATGAAAGTACATACAAAAAACCACCCAGCACTAAAAGAATGTTAAGGTTACTCAGACAAGCAGTCAAAAGTTGCCTGGGCAAATTTAATTCTGCCACCTTGTACATACACATTATTACATGATATTTAATTTTATTATGAATTATTTTTATTACAGTAGCACCTAGAGGCCCCAGGTATCCACTGTGCTAGGCACTATACGGAGTAAAAAACAGTCACTGCCCACAAAAACTTAAGTCTAAGGCCATGTTTTTACTAGGAAAAAAAGTGTATGTTTAACATGTTTTAGCTAACACATTAACTACCACTGTTGGTACAACCTGTCCCAGTGCTCTCTTCTGGACAGTCACCAGTCTGCTGTAAGAGACCCACTCATGAGCAGCGTGTGCTTCTAAGCCCCCTGGGCTGGGGTAGAGTCTAGTCACTGTTTCTGGCGCTGAGTCTCTAGAGCACACTCCCAGGCACATAACTCCTGTCTGAGCCCTTCCTTAGATCATGGGATGACAATCCAACCACACTCGTCCCCAAAACCAATGCCTCAGATCTCCCAAGCCCTGCAATTGCTTTGACATGCACTCCCTAAATTCCACCTGATTACTGGCACACTGGCTTCTAATTCAACCCCTTCAAGAAGATGGCAGGAAAGATTTAGCAAAGGAAGTTTTTAACTACAGTCCCTTTACTCTTAGAAAGCAATAGAGTGTTGTAGATCTTTAAAAACAAACAATGTCCTAAAACACCCCCCCCCCTTAATCTGATCTCACACCTTTTGTGAGTCCAGAGTCTTGCCAGTGTTTCAGTCTAGGCAGAGCCCCTCCTGCCTTCTCTCTCTCCAGCCCATTCTGCTTACATGTTGCGGTGGCCAGCCCACCTTCGCAGAGAGCCACCCCTCTTAAATATAGGGCTGGTCTACACTACACAGTTAGGTCGACCTGAGGCAGTTTACATCATTGTGTCAGTGTGTACACTACAGCCTTGCTCCCGCCAATAAAAGTACTCCACTCCACCGACATAATAACTTCACCTCCATGAGAGGCATAAGGTTTATGTTGGTGTAGTTAGAGCAACACAATGTCTGTGTAGACCAGGTCTCAAAGTCCCAGCCCGCGGGCCATCTGCAACCCAAGAACCTTCCCAATGTGGACCATGGGGCTCCAGCAATTCTGGGGCCGAGACTCTCCCTTGGCCCCGCCTGCTGTCCCTGGGCCTTCCTCCCACTCTACCCCCACCCCCACATGTCCCCTGGGCGATTTAAAATGGCCCGGGGCCCCGCCCACCAGCAGCAGCACATCAGAGCTGAGCGGCTTCCTGCACGCTTGCTCCACGTGGCTGCCAGCCCCTCCCTGCGGCCCTTGGGCAGGGCTGTGCCTCCACGCACTGCCCCCACCAGAAGTGCCCCTGCAGCCAATGGGAAGCTGTGGGTGTGGTGCCCAGGGGCAGCAGCACACGGAGGCACCCAGGCCTTGGAGCCCCAGGTAAGCACCGTAAACCCCCACCCAGAGCCTGCACCCTCTCCCCTTTCCCACACACCCCCTCCCGCCCCCAAACTCCCTCCCAGAGCCTGCAACTCCACCCTCTTCCTCCTGCACCCCCACCCCCTGCCCCAGCCCAGAGCCTGCACCCAGGACCCAAACTCCATCCCAGAGCCTGCACCTCCAGACTCCCTCCCCCACCCAAACTACATCTTAGAGCCCAATCTCTCTCCCCTTCTGCAACCAAACTCCCTCCCAGAGCCTGCACCCCAATCCTCTACCCCAGACCTAGGAGGGTAAACTCTCACCCAGAGCCTTAGGCCGGTGCGGGGGGAGTTTGGAGGGGCAGGTTCTGGGAGGCATGAGTGACATTATTGGCCCGCTGGGAAGATTTGAGGACTGACACTGGCCCTAAGGTAAATTGACTTTGAGACCCCTGGTGTAGACACTGCATTGCCTTACTTACATGGGTTGTTGGTTGTCTTGTCAATTTCATCCTGCCATGAAATTGACAAGAAAGCCAGGCAGCTAAAGTCCAGCTGCCTCCAGCTCCCCTGGAGAGCTGGCGGCAGCTGGACCCCTCTCCTGGCTGGGAGCTGGGGCAAGAATGGAACCTGCTCCCATGTGGGAGCCAGGAAGCCCCAGGCAACTTTCTCCGCTCTCAGTGGGGAATGGGGGTTGGGGGGAGGGAGGAGACAGAGAGAGCCCACTGGGAGTCCAGAAATCTGTGGAGCAGCCAGGGTCCCAGGAGGGAGCTGCCTGTGGAGCTGAGAGACAGGGGTCTACTGCCCCTAAGTCAGTGGAAGCGCTCCTGGTGAGGATGCACACCACTGACCCAAGGAGGGCAGTGTGGACACTGTAATTACTACAGTGGCTGTAAATTGATCTAATACAGGTCGACTTACATTTCTAGTGGAGACATACCCATAGTCTCTAACCACTTCTGCCGTGTGCTCAAGCTGAGAAACTCCAGCCCCTTCCCTCCCCCACAATTAGACATTGATGTAGACAGTCCATTGTTCTCTGTGGATGGTTCAGTATTTAACACACATTAGAGCTGATGGCCCTAAATTGCTCTGTGATTGTTTCTCAGTCACAGTTATGGGACTCGGTAGAACCCCTTCCCCAATCTCCTTCCCTTCTCCTCCTTCCCCTCGCTCTTCGCTTAGTCTCTAAGGTGCCACAACTACTACTTTTCTTTTTGCAGCTACTGCACTGGTGCTTGCAAAATGGGGACTCTTACAGATACACAACCTGGAGACAACAGGACTGCTGAGATAGCACAGCAAGACCCAGCAGTTTGAGCTCACAGCACACACCAGCATCAGAGTGCATAGACAGGTTGGACTGACCCAAGTAGGGCTTGCATTGGTGGGGGGCAGGGAGTCTGGGCATGTGCCTAGCCAGAAATGGGGGTGCTGTATCAGGGCAAGGGAGTCTGTGTAACTCCTGCCAGAGAGCCTGACCTGGGTCTACTCCTGGCTTTGCCTGAGTTAGAAAAAATGTTGTTTTATTGTTGACCATGGTGCTTGATCTAGGGAGTTAACTCTGACCCCACAGGAGGGAGGATTGGTGTTTGTGCAGAGACGTATGCTGGGACCTGGGAATGCCCCCTATCTGTGTCACACCCTTCTTGAGCAAGGCAGTGTCTGGATACAGCATAATAACCTGCCCCCGGACAAGATTAGACATATGCTCAGCACCTACAACAAAATGGAAGATACAAAACAAAGTGGAATTCACAATTTGATAAAGACATATCTCACCTCTGGTGCACTGAGCAGCTGGGAGTAAAGCACACACAGTGCAGAGGATTAAGAGACAGCATGAGTGTCAGCCTTACCTAACCTCTCTCGCAAATTCACTTTGCTGGGAATCCTCCAGGATCTCTGGCAAGCTGGTGATAATGTCATGCTGGATTGGCACCGGAGAAACACTAACCATCTGCATTAATTTCATGATGAGATCCTGCAGAAGAGGGAAACACTGGCATATGACAATTTCATCACCACCACCACCACCACAGCAAATAGAAAAGGAACATGGCCTTCTTTCTAATCACCAGCAAAAACCCAGCACATTTTCAAAGCAATGATGGCATTATAAACACAATGTCCTTAATGAAGTCATTTCTCTATACTTGTAGTGGATGCACCCATAATCACTGTCCTCTTGATTGACCACATTTAAATAATAATTATACCTAGCACTTTTCATCAGTCAGTCAATCTCAAAGCACTTTACAAAGGAGGTCATAATCCCCTTTTTTCAGATGGGGAAACGGAGGCCCAGGGAGGTGCAGTGACTTGCCCATAATAATCCTGCAGGCCAATGGCAGAGCTGGGAACAGAACCTAGATCTCCTGAGTCCCAGCCCAGTGCCTTCTCCACTAAGCCAAATGACAATTTAAAACACAGTGTGATTTTTAAAGCACTGTATATTTTGCTGTTAAAACGCCAATTATTTTGCTGGGCAAAGGAGATTGGAAAATAAAAATAACGAAGCCTTTACAATTGACAACAACCCTCTTTCATTCAAACCACTATGGGACAGTTGCTCTCATTTATTAGTAATGGTAGTTGAGTACTGAGTAATCAACAGAGACAGACTGATTTAAAAAAAAAAAACACAGAAAAAGGAAGCAGAGAACACAGAAAGCTAGAACAATTATATGGACTCCATCTCTAATTCTTCACCAGTCTCCTCCTCCTCCTCATCTACCTCTTAGCCATCTAAACAGCAGTTCTCCAAAAAGTGTTGATGGAACTGTCGAATCCAGTTAGCTCTTCAGGTTCACTGACATCCATTCTTTTCAGTAACAAGACCAGGCAGTTAAACAATTATGAAGTTCTTCAGTTCAAAACAACTTAGGCTAGGTCTACACTATAGGCACTTGGCAGCATAGATATGGCGCCACAGCTATGCTGCTGTAAGCCTGTAGTGCAAACACAGGCCACAGCGATGGAAGGGGTTTTTCTGTTGCTGCAAGAACTCCACCTTCCTAAGCGATGCTACCTAGGTTGATGGAAGCATTCTTCCATCAAGCTAGTTGCGTCTACACTGGGGGTTAGGTCAGTATGGAATTTTCACACCCCTGAGCACCTTGGCTACATCAACCCAAGTTTTAAGAGCAGACCAGGCCTTAGATCAAGGCTCTTTAAATGAGACTCAAGCCAATATGCCCCTGACTATCATTGAAGTCAATGGGAGGTCTGTCACTTATTTCATTGGGAGTTACGTCAGGCGCTAACTCCAGTACAGACTTCTGACTGGGTGTTTCAAATGCACAGCTAACATTCGAAGTCCTCAGGCTACAATCTGAATGGTCTGTCAGTCCGAAATAAGGAAAATAAAAAACAGTCCTTATATTTAGGTGTCAGGCAACTGTGCCTGCAAATCTAAAGGGCCTCTTGCCAGCAGGTGATCTTGTCTTTGCTGTGGGGATAGCAGGGAGTAGGACATGTTCCTTCCTGACATCCACTACTGTACATTTTCTCCTACATTCAAGAAATACTACAAGACATTTAATGGTCAAAGATATCTTAGTATGATCACAGTTGCTCCATACTTATACCTTCCCCACTATTTACCCTCACTGACTCACAATAATAACTCCAGTAATTTGGTGCCTGCGCCTGTACCCTTACTTACTTTGGGTGAAATCCTGGCCTCATTGAAGTCATAGGGAGTTTTGCCACTGACTTCAATGGGGCCAGCATTTCACCCCTGACTTTAATGAGACTACTTTCACAAGGACTACAGGATTAGACCCTTAGTCTGTACATATTAAGGTTTGGCCTGCATTAGAACAGTTGCACTGGTTTAACTAAACTGTCTTTAATCTGGTTAAATCAGGGCAAACACCTAATATAGATGCAGATGCATTGAAATCACTTTAACCCTCACTTAAATCCTCATCTCTTCTATATCTAGTGTTCTCAGCCATCCAAATTTTTATGATTTGTATTAGATGGGGCTGTTCTGCATTTCACAACTTATACATGCAGGGTATTAAAAATTCCCCCAATATCTGTGGGGTTAACGCATCTTCATACTGGGATAGTGCATCATGGCATTTATGCTTTACAAGAACAAGTTGTCAAGCATTTGGATACAATAAATTAGTACTGGAGAACAAACTTTAATAGATTGGAACTTTATATATTGTACATCTGAAACTTCACAGAGGCTTAGCTAAGAAACCAATATACTTTACAGAGCATTTCCCTACACCTAACTTTGTGGGCTAGACTTCTTGTCCAGTCCTCTTTATTTCCTAGATTCTCCTTTGGTCCTCTGCTTTGGGAGGGGCACATGCTATTCCACTTTAATCATTATCATCAAAATTTCTATCAGCCCACATATTAAGATCTTTGGGTCAAATCCTAAGATTCATAATGGCCATTAAATATAGTACTAAAAAAAAAAGCCATAGGTTTTCAACATGTTTTGATTGCTTGACCCCCTCCCATACTTTTGCAGTAGGTGCTTGTTATGACCTACAAGCAAAATAGTTATCTCATCCCATCTGAGGATGCTCAAAGAACCAAATGGAGAAAACATATTGCTGACTGCACCATTAGTACTTACCTTGCTGTCAAGTATTTTGTCAAGCCATTTAAACTGATTGACAATAAGACGGGGGAAATTGGTTCCAAAGGTGCCCACACTGAAAAGTCAGAACAAGTGAAATACAAGTCAGTTGAAGTTATCCTACCAGCAGAGCCAACACCAGTCTCACTGTTAAGCAAGACTGCTAGAGAAGCCAAAGCTGGAAACAATGTAGAATAGCTGTCCATTTTTCTCCAGATTCATTATTGCCCTGATACATGGTTACCCACCATTGTGCTAGACTTTGAAACAATAGCATTCAGATAGAGGAATTGTTTTTTGTTTTAAATATTAAACTAGTAATAATGTGGTGCCCATGGACAGAATGCAAGTATGCAAAGCAAATTCAGCTAGAAAGAGAAATATCATGTTTTTACGAAAATAATGGACAAGGGGAGAGAAAAGTGCAACTGTGCAAAATGCAAAACTTGATGCTTTGGACCAGTTTCCACTGCAGCAGAGCCTCTCACTGCTAGCTCTCAGTTGGTAAAGGAATTTCTTCTAAGTATTTTTCAAAACTATGCAGATTAGCAGGCCCTCATGGATTAGCTACCCGCAAAATTTCATTTACAACCACTGCAGATGTCAGTACAAAATAGGGCAAACCATTCACAGTTCTCACTTCCTAAGCATCCAGAAACCAACCGATTTCAGTGTGTCACCTAAGATCAAGCCTCAGCCACAAGCATTCTGGCATGCAAATGAGCACTCAGTGTGACTTAGCTTCAGGCTTCCTCTATCCACGAATGTCACAAATAGCTTCAAAACTGGATTAGAGAAGAGAGTTCTAAAGCTCTTCCCACACTACAGCAGAATCCAGACTAGCAATAAATGTTTAGCCCATGTAAACATTGACAGAATTTGCAAGTATATATTGCAGGTCAGAGTTAAGGATATTGTACACATGTATAAGGACAATTTTTATAATATTTTTAATATTTTCATTAATAAATGCTAATGGAATATTAATATACTTTAATTTAACTGACCATTTCCATATTTTCAAAAACTTTTTCTCCACCTTGTTTTGAAGCTTGTATGAGAGCAACTTTAAATAGAAGTTTAATTACATTTTTGAAGCGGAATTTTCTAGTTGTGGTTGGTGGGGAAGGAGCGGGGGAGTGTTTGTAATTTTGTTTTTGTTTTTCCAGGAGTGTGAAATAAGAAAAAAGGAAACCTGAAAATTAAAATCACATTGTTGTAAGAAGTTACATGCTGAGCAGCATATTCCTGAGCTATGCAAGAGTGGGGAGTCTTTGCTGTGGAGTTCCTGAGTCCCACAGTACAGGGGAATTTGGAGTTTTTGAAGTGGATTACTAAAAGGGATCTCAGTTCTTTCAGATGTAAAAGTCATTGTTGTACTCCGGACTCTGCTGGGACACCTTTTAATTCCACTCCCATACTGCCTCTGCCTTTACTATTGTACTGTGCAATATACCCAATGTAAGCACCAACAGCCAGTGAATGCACACCACATCAGGGAGAATTCCCCATCTTTAGGCTTGTCCTCTGCTATATGCTGCCCAATTATCTTGAGCTCTGAGTACTGTATAGTACATTGTACTCTCCCTTCCTCAGATTCAGTGTTTTCCCATATATGTAAATTGGGTCATTTTGGTTAACCTTTAGTCATTGATTAAAAGCAAACAGCTGGGATCATGCTCAACAGACAAGGTTTCAGTTCAGGTCAGAGAAAAGATATTAAGGCACTCACGTGTCAAAAAAGAACTCAGGGAGCTTCTCCAATAACAATGTTATAACAGCAGGCTAAAACAGAAAAAGAGAAAGGCAGTATTATGCTGCTGGGGTTTGTTTGTTTTTTTTAAGACTGTGGTAGTGCTCAGAGGCCCCATTCAGCACTGAGCCCAGTGCCCTAGGCACTGCATTCACACAGAGTACAAGGGACCCAAAAGCATGACCCAGAAACTTTGCTCATTGGAATTCTCCTCTCACGAGCACAGACAGAACACACACAGCATGCAAACCAGAGGAAGATTCCTGCAAATTGGAAAACCTTGGTAGTTAGGTGCACCCCTAGACCAGAGTCACAGAGACTGTGAAGCCTATCCACCTCTGACCTACAGGAACAAAGACATATAAGCAGGATCACTTGCTTGCTAGGTTTAAAAGTATCAAGCAAAAATAACTCAGGAGTGGCAATTAAAATTAGCTAAAAAAAAAAAAAAAAAAAGCATGTGAAGCCACACTCCCTTCCCCAGACTCCATTATATAACCTCTCTGCTGAAGGCATCAGAAACAACCACTACAGGTAAGACTAAAAAAAGTTTCTATTTTAACTCCCTACTTTCACACACACTTCCTATATAAAACATTCCCCTTCGTGGCTCCAATTTTCCCTACTTGGCCTCTGCCGAAATGGAAATTTTCAAAATTTATTTAAAACAACAATCATTAAGGTGTTTGAATTACAAGAGGATTGAAAAACCAAAAACTTTTTTCCTCCTGGCTCCTGATAAGCCCTGCTCACTGGTGCAGCAGCCTGTAGTGAGGCAGCTACTGCTCTCTGCCTCAGAGACTGTTGTAGTGCACATATGATTAACAAAGTGCCTTGCAAGGAAAGGCTCTGTTAACCTGAAGTATTATTACAATACACTGTGCTTCATTTGTATGGCTTCTTTTGCGGGACATGTGCCAGGAAAGTAATTCAGGAAACTGAAGGGCAATGACTGCCACCTAGTCAGAAAAGTATAAGCATGCAGTATGCTGCAAATGAGACTGGCTTGCTCTTGCAAGGGTACACAAGGTAGTGGGGGAGGACTCACAGAGCCTTCCAACCCAATACTCCTTGCACAAGGACTAGGCATAATCATAGTCCTTGTGCTCCCCAAACATAGCAACTGCTTCCTCCTAGTGCCTCCAGGGAACTAGCTACTGCAGAGGGAGCAGAAAAGAGACAGGGACATGGTCCTGCCCCTCTTCCATACCAGCCAGCACAGCTGGCCAGCTGTGGAGGAGGGAGCAAACTGCCCCAAAGGGTGGCACAGCATGAGCACACTCCTGAAGCTTAGGAGGCTCCAGGGGGGATTGTATCGCCTTGGGTGGTCTGGTGCCACATAAGTCCTTACTCAAGGCTGTTCCTTGATGGCACCATTGATCTGTTCTTGGAGGCACGTTTTGCTAGAACCAAGTACTTAAGGGATTTAACAGATGTTACATGGGTATGGTATTCTTTGCTCTTAATGTACATGTTATTACTAAATAAAGATTGAGGGGTACATTTGTAAGCACCTGGCTTGTTTTTGGGCATTGTACATATAATATTCCTAGGAGTTCCAGAAGCTTTGGTCAGGGGCAACTCGTTTACAGCTCTCACAAAGACAATCCCTTGAAGGTTTGTGAGGCACAGTGACAATGGTGGCCATACAAGTACCTTGATAGAGAGAAGATAATTTTTTTACAGAAACCTTCCCTGCTTCTCCAATAAGGGAGCTGAACCTCCCAACAAAACACCGTAAGTTCCTACCATGCAGTTGCCCAGATGGATTCTCTCCAGCCCCACTTCCCCAGCATGGAATGACAGGGCCCATGGCTGGAGCAGCAACTTTTCAGCAGGTCTCAAGATTACAGAGTAAAGGCTGAAGCCTGGAACATGCACGTTGGGGCAATCCTTGATGTCCCTATCAATCCTCTTCTCTTGCCTTCCTGTACCCTCGACGGATTCCTTTCCCTATCTACATCCCTCACTTCTCGGACCTTTCCCTTTACACCGGTAGAGCTGTGTCAGGACTGGAAAAGCAGGAGAGCTAGTCTGGACTGAGGAGCATCAGCGGATTTGTGCAGATTAGTACGTGTCTGCAGTGTGACCAGCTCTAACAGTCCTCTACTTTCGTAAGCATTAGATGTCCCCAAATACATAGTCACAACTGAAAAGAAGAATATGTTAAAATGTCCTTACCTGTAAAGTCTCAATTCCAAGTAGTAGTTTAATAAGGCTTTCACAGTATGAATGAACCAAATTTCTGCCCAAAAAAAATTTTATTGTTAGGAAGATTCATGATGTGAGCACGCTGCTTTTGTCCAGCAGAGATTAAAAAAAAATCTACTTAAAATGACAACAGTGTCCTTTTCCTATCAAAAACAACCCCTCAGTCAAAGAGGGAAACTGGTCAGGTGCTAGTGGTGCTTGTGGATTTTCTATCAAACTCTGAATCTTGCTGTACATGGCAGTGGGGAACTAGCTGCATATCAAATATAACTCTGCATTTCCAGACCCTCTAAAGCAAAGGGTCCTTTTAGAAGTGTATGACAAACAGGTTTATAAAAATTTGTGGTTAGGCACTAGATGCAGTCAGGTTTAACACTCTTTCAATCTTAACTATTTTTAACTATTGTTATTTAGACTCTGCGAGGGAGGAGGGTCTCAGAGCCCAGGCTCCAGGCCAAGGCCAAGTGTCTAGACTGCAATTTTTAGCCCCGCAGCCTAAGCCCCATGAACCTGCATCAGCTGACCGAGGCTCTGAGACCCAATGCCATGGGTTTTTTAATCACAATGTAGATGTACCCTGAGAGTCCTCTTTGCACTGAGGTCACCCTCTATATGGGAAGAACTGGCTTTGTTGGCAGTATCATGCTATGCCCTGGCACCAGCAACTCTGCCAAAGCCTCCACTGATCTACCATACTAGCACGTCTGTGTGGGAGCAAGTGGACAAACTAGAGGGAATGAGAAGGGAGGTGAACTGAATTCTACTAACAAATCTGGGGACTCAGAAACTGACTAGATATCTTCAGGAGAGGAAGATGATACAGGCTACATATTTCTTCAGTCCTAGCAGAGTTGTGGGCAAAGTCTGAGTTGGAGCAACAGCTGAAAATTCAACTGCAAAGCTCCAAGGGGAACTCTTTGCCTGATCCCAGTCAAAAGAACTTACTGGAAAGGTGCCTCAGAGAGACCAAAACCTGTCTTGCACTGGACAGGAAAAGCTGGACGTGCACAAGTCCATGGGGCCGGACGAGTTGCACCCGAGAGTGCTAAAGGAACTGGCGGCTGTGATTGCAGAGCCATTGGCCATTATCTTTGAAAACTCATGGCGAACGGGGGAAGTCCAGGATGACTGGAAAAAGGCTAATGTAGTGCCAATCTTTAAAAAAGGGAAGAAGGAGGATCCTGGGAACTACAGGTCAGTCAGCCTCACTTCAGTCCCCGGAAAAATCATGGAGCAGGTCCTCAAAGAATCAATCCTGAAGCACTTACATGAGAGGAAAGTGATCAGGAACAGTCAGCATGGATTCACCAAGGGAAGGTCATGCCTGACTAATCTAATCACCTTCTATGATGAGATTACTGGTTCTGTGGATGAAGGGAAAGCAGTGCATGTATTGTATCTTGACTTTAGCAAAGCTTTTGACACGGTCTCCCACAGTATTCTTGTCAGCAAGTTAAAGTAGTATGGGCTGGATGAATGCACTATAAGGTGGGTAGAAAGTTGGCTAGATTGTTGGGCTCAACGGGTAGTGATCAATGGCTCCATGTCTAGCTGGCAGCCGGTGTCAAGTGGAGTGCCCCAGGGGTCGGTCCTGGGGCCGGTTTTGTTCAATATCTTCATAAATGATCTGGAGGATGGTGTGGATTGCACTCTCAGCAAATTTGCGGATGATACTAAACTGGGAGGAGTGGTAGATACGCTGGAGGGGAGGGATAGGATACAGAGGGACCTAGACAAATTGGAGGATTGGGCCAAAAGGAATCTGATGAGGTTCAATAAGGATAAGTGCAGGGTCCTGCACTTAGGAAGGAAGAACCCAATGCACAGCTACAGACTAGGGACCGAATGGCTAGGCAGCAGTTCTGCGGAAAAGGACCTAGGAGTGACAGTGGACGAGAAGCTGGATATGAGTCAGCAGTGTGCCCTTGTTGCCAAGAAGGCCAATGGTATTTTGGGATGTATAAGTAGGGGCATAGCCAGCAGATCGAGGGACGTGATCGTCCCCCTCTATTCGACATTGGTGAGGCCTCATCTGGAGTACTGTGTCCAGTTTTGGGCCCCACTCTACAAAAGGATGTGGATAAATTGGAGAGAGTCCAGCGAAGGGCAACAAAAACGATTAGGGGACTGGAACACATGAGTTATGAGGAGAGGCTGAGGGAACTGGGATTGTTTAGTCTGCGGAAGAGAAGAATGAGGGGGGATTTGATAGCTGCTTTCAACTACCTGAGAGGTAGTTCCAGAGAGGATGGTTCTAGACTATTCTCAGTGGTGGAAGAGGACAGGACAAGGAGTAATGGTCTCAAGTTGCAGTGGGGGAGGTTTAGGTTGGATATTAGGAAAAACGTTTTCACTAGGAGGGTGGTGAAACACTGGAATGCATTGCCTAGGGAGGTGGTGGAATCTCCTTCCTTAGAAGTTTTTAGGTCAGGCTTGACAAAGCCCTGGCTGGATGATTTAATTGGGGATTGGTCCTGCTTTGAGCAGGGGGTTGGACTAGATGACCTCCTGAGGTCCCTTCCAACCCTGATATTCTATGATTCTATGGACGCTGGAAACTTGAGAGAGGGATTTCTGAGCTAGTGGTACCACAAAGAAGTCTCTCTCGACTAGGCCAAGTTGTTCTTGGGAATAGCCAGGGGAAATTTTAGAGGCACAGACAATAGTTCATTTAAATTATAAATCAGCCTTGCTCATTTCCAGCTCAAGCTCTGGAAGGAGCCTTGGCCGGGAAAGCTGAACCTTTGGGGTTTTCCTAGATCTTCTGGAGACACTATTTAAGCAGACGATCTCTGCCAAATCTTGTGGATTTTTTGTCAGACTCTGAATCTTGCTGTCCCCAGTGTTACCGCAACTGCTAACTCCCCAGTGTCTGCTCTTACCACAGTTCCTAGAGTATAATCAGGGAGGAACAGGTACTGTACCACCTCCAAAAGTAATTGCTTGTGGCCCAAGTCACACCTAGACAACTAGTATGCCCAATGACTCCGCACCTTTAACGTACTGTTATTTAAGCGCCATGCCCCTGTCTAACCATTCCTTTGCCTGAGGGATAGATCCTGTCATTGAGCATAAATTCATAAATTGGAAAAGAGTCAGAAAAAAGCCATAAGAATGATTAAAGAATTAGAAAATGTGCCTTATAGTGGTAGACTCAAGAAGCTCAATCTATTTAGCTTAACAAAGGGAAGGTTAAGGGGTGACGTGATCTCAATCTATAAGTACCTACATGGGGAACAAATATATGATAACAGGCTCTTCAATCTAGCAGAGAAAATGTATTACAAAATCCAATGGCTGGAAGTTGAAGCTAGATAATTTCAGACTGGAAATAAAATATAATTTTTTAACAGTGCTAATAATTAACCATTAGAACAATTTACCAAGGGTCCTGGTGGATTCTCCATCCCTAGCAATTTTTAAATCAAGGTTGGATGTTCTTCTAAAATATCTGCTCTAGGAGCTATTTTGGGGCAGGTCTCTGGCCTGGGTTATACAGGATTAGATGATCACAGTGGTCTCGTTTGGCCTTAGAATCTCTGGCTGTCTATATTAAGTGCTAGGAGTGTGTTTCCTTACTTGTGCTAGCTCTCATCCAGCTAGTGGAAGTATAAATAGCAGTACAGCAGTGGTAGCAGGGGCAGTGGTAGCAGAGGCATGGCTTAGTCATGCTGAGTACAAACCTACCTGGAACTGGTGGATACATACTTGGCATGGCTAAGCTGTGCCTCTACTGCCACTACCCTTGCTACCAGGCTACACTACACTACATGCTAGCTCGATAAGAGCTAGCATGAGTCTACACACACGAGCAGGGGAATCAAACTCCTACCTTGTAATGTAGACATAGCTAAAGAATCTATGAAAGTACGGATGGCTCAGGGCCGGCTCTAGGTTTTTTGCCGCCCCAAGCAAAAAATCTGCCGCCCCAAGCACCGAGAGCGCAAGTGCCCAAGCAAAAAAAAAAAAAGAGTGGCCGGAACGCCGACCCCTGGAATTGTGCCGCCCCAAGCACGTGCTTGCTTTGCTGGTGCCTAGAGCTGGTCCTGGGCTGGCTTAACAGAATGGCTGGCTTAACAGAATAAACCCTTCTATCTATGAAAGTACGGTTGGCTTAACAGAATAAATCCTTCTCCCCACAACCAATTTTGCATTGTTCAAGCAGAGACTAACTCCTACAGGCAGGGAGAAAGAAATGCATTTTCTCTGACCTCGTAACCTCGCCCCGCACTGGAGCACAAGGCAGAAGGCAGTTCCTGAACTGGTCTCTGTCCTTAATGTGAGTCTCCAAGCCACTGACAAACTCCTGCACAACCTGCAGAGAAAAAGGGAAAAGTAGGAACCCTGATCACCCACTTTCCTTTAGGATGGGCTATTTGTGCAAAGGATGAGGGGGAAGAGGAGCTCTGTGCTAAGATAGCCAAGGAGCACCCAGCTGGACAGGAGGCTGCAGGCAGAGATAAACTAGAGGGGAAGCAACACAATGGACATCTTAGAGATACAGCATAAACCCTATGTTACAAACTAATTGGGAATTGAGGAGTTCATAAAATCAAAAAGTTGTTAAAACTGAACATCTCAAAATTGATGTATGTCTGGTGCAGTATGATACACTGCATCACTTTCTGCTTGCCCTTTAAGCTGCTGAAAAGCTCTTTCAAAAGCACTAGAGGCCTTAGAATATGAAGAGATGTTGCCTGTTCTTCCTCAGCATTACTTTCATTATATGATATTTTTCTATCTGGAAAAAGGGCTCATATAACTGGTCATTTGTGAGATTGGTTCTGGTAAAACTGAGGTTCTACTTTACTCTAATCTAAACAGCCTGCAAATGAGATGCTGGTTCCTCTACAAACGCACTCTAGGGTGACAGCTTCAAACTCCCCTCATCTGCTTGTGACTCAAAGGGCTGAGTCCCAGCTGTGACTTCTCCCAGTGCAGCTGGGAGCATGGTGTCCAATACAGCAAACAACAATGTCCAAAAATAGTTGTAATATTGAAACAAGTAGCTTCAGAAGTTTCATATTTGATCTGGCTGTTTGAGATGGGGACAAGGGAAGAGAGGAGGGGAAGAGAAAACCCTAGCAATATGAACACATTTAAACAAAGAGTGGCCATTCCATTGCTGGCAGCTACCAGGCCAATTACTTACCGAACAGTGAACTGACAATTTTCCATTCAAAAGTTAAGTTTGCCCCCCTCCCCTTTGCATGTGTCTTTGTCTCTTGCATCCTTTGGATTTCAGTTCTCTCCCAAGTCACATTTTCTAGCAGTGCATGCCTGAGGAGGGGGCCAACATGGGCAGAATAGGGGTCATGGCCATGGAGACAGATGTGCAATGCTTTGTCCCAGAATTGTACAAGGCCACTTTAGCAGCATATAAACTGGATGAGGTTTGACAGGTTCAAGTGCAGATTTGCCTCCAATCAGCCTATTAGTGGCTGGTGAGTCTGACATGATAGCTCAAAAAAGACAGAGCCAGAGCAGGAAGGGTAAAGGGAGCCAAAGAGATGTGGGAAAGAGTTGAATACAGTTTGGGGGATTGGTGAGAGGGAGACAGACAGGCATCTGGAAAGAATGGGCCCAAGAACAAGCAGCAATATTCTTCTCAGGAAGGTGGCAGAAGAGGGGGGGGCCATTGGGACACTTCTGGAATTGGCTACATTTGCATACCTCTTTTACCTGACACATTCTGCACTGCCAATTTTGGGTGTGCAGCAGCAATTAGCCTATGTTAATAGCCTATTAGCACAGGGAGCGGCCACACAGCCAAGTAGCACACAGACTTTAAACACTGACGTCTCCTGAAATTTGTGGTGTTAGCTACATACATGTGGGTAGAAAGGATGCTTCCTCAAGATCTGGCAGAGTTTCTTCTGGAAGGTTGCTTGATCCACGGCTATGGAGAAAGTCAGGAGTAAATCATTTTAGTCATGCAACATACATGTTAGTCATACATTTTAGTCATGGAAACTTCACAGTATTTCAGCAACAAATACAAGTTGCTTTGCAGATTACAAAGCAGCTACCCACCGGAGTTTACAAGTTCACTTCATCTAGAGTGCCCAGTTAACAAAAACCTGAAAGATACTATTACTCACATTCCCTCCATCATGGCAAAATTGAAGCGGATCTGATGAAATTTAAAGAATAACCAATGTGCAGTCTCTCCAATCTTGCACAGTCAGCTGTATAGCTCACTCCTAGTAGGGAGACCCTGCCAGCCCATTCAAGAACACAAACTGGGGAACCAAGCAGCAGGAAAGGGATCCCATTGTAGGATTTATGAAGGTTCATGCACTTGGCAACGTTCAGGGCACATCCGGAGTGTTGTGTAGGAGCAGTGCACACACAGCTCCTCTCAAGGGCATGAACCTTGGAATCTCGCCCAGATGACATGAACCGTGGGAAGCCTCCCAGGACTGGGCTCAAGGCCCGAGAGCAAGGAATGCGGTAGATAGAAATTGGTAAATAAGAATGTTAAATAAAGCCAGTGTATTCCTTTTATCTGTAATGCGCAGGGGGAGAGAAAGAATAAAGGAGAGGGTGGAAAGCTGACAGGACCAGTCCGTTGGCAGACCAGCCTGTTTGCTTGCTTAAAGCTTTGTGCTGTCTTGTATTTGAACCGCAACAATCCCATGGTTTTCCTTGTGTCCTAATGAATACAGCATGATTAAGCTCTTTCTCCTCCAGCTCAAATCCCTAACTCCTATACTACTAAAGAAAGACCATTTACCCCTACAAGATATGACAGCAACCCGCCAGCAACATCAGACTGCTCTGTCCCCACAAGCACACCCTGCATTTCTAGTGTTTCAGCCACTCTAAAGAGAAGCAGCAAGTCTCTGCCAGAACCACTTCAGTTCATCCAGTAGCCAGTAAAAGGGAGTCACTGTGGGACTATTAAAACATGCATCATGAGGATGTTAAGCCTGCAATGCTCCAGATACAAAGTACTGAATGAGAAACTTGACTTGGGATCCCCATGTGGCAATGAAGCTTGGTACTGCTAAGTCCAAAAAACAGCAAAGTGGCTAATTCAAAATAATGCAACCACTTCCTCAGAACTGCTGACCGCTGTGCTTGAGCTGGGAGAGGAAGGGGAATGGTGATTTCCATTTGAAGCTCTCTCACTCTAGTACTCCTGCCTTTTCAGCTAAACCTTGTAATATTTAAAAATAAAATCCTTACTTTGCCCATTTTCTGTAATGGGTTAATAAGGAAATAAGAGAAAACGTTAGAGCAACTCACAGAGCCTTATCTCATTCCATCCTTACAATCTTCCAGCATTCTCCCAGCACGGCACATGCATGTATACGTCAGAAGAGTGGAAGCATGTGTGTAATGTGTTGATCAGTATGCAGCAAATAAGGGAAGTAAGGATTTACTCACTGAACAATGGAGATTAAAAATAAAGGTTTATCAGCTGCCTCATTCAATGCGCATTGTCCATCTTGCGTATTGAATAAGGCAGAAATCATGTAATTCAACAGCGCACATGAGGTTGACTTTAACTTTGGTGCTTCCTGAGTTGAGTGTTTTATTCTGTCACCCTAAACTCCTTTTAATGTTGCTTTTTGGATAGATATATACATCCACAGCTAAATACAGCACAGAATGCTAAATCCATACCTATGTCATTCTGCCTCTCCCCAGAATTCAGAGTAATTCCTGCTGTTTTGATGAGCTGTACAAAGATGCTATCATTCTCCACCGCTCCATCTTCGGCAGAGGTCTTCTCCTTGCAAGAGATCCGAGACTTTTTTGTTTCTGGAAAGCAAGGCTTATTATTGTAGGATAAACAGATGCAATAAGGAGTGGGGTTCCTTAAGAGAATTCACTAACTCAAAATTAGCCATACCTCAAGATATTCTGTGAAGAGAGGCATTACCTTTGAGGGTCAGACGAGTGGTCTATCCACTCCGCTGCTGTCTCCGACAGTGATCAATAGCAGACATTTAGGAGGAAGATATAAAACACTTAGGCGCATAAGGAGAAATTTCTTACTGGCCCCAGCTGGTGGTCTGTTCATGACCTAAAGCATCTGGTTTAATACCAACATTTTCTTTAAAGCCACTGTCACAATTAACAAATTATTGGCTGAGCTTGGAAGGCCTTGAACTCAACTTGATGGCATGTCTCTGTCTCTCTGTCTGTGAGGCAAACAGCTGTGCATCTCTCTCTATCAGTGTTATAGAGGGCGGACAATTTATGAGTTTACTCTGTATAAGCTTTATACAGAGTAAAACGGATTTATTTGGGGTTTGAATCCCATTAGGAGCTGGGTGCTGGAGAGAGGTGACCTGCTAAGCTGTTTTCAGTTAAGTCTGCAGCTTTGGGGGCATTGTTCAGTCTGTGTTGCAGCAGGCTTGTGTGTCTGGCTCAACAAAACAGGGTTCTGAAGTCCCAAGCTGGCAGGGAAGATGGGCTCAGAGGTAGTTTCAGCACATCAGGCGACAGTCCCAAGGGGGTCTCTGTGACTCCTCTGAAACCTGTCTATGAGGCAATCACTTTTAAATACACATCCAATCAATTCCAACTCATCAATGCTTATTAATTTGGGGGAAAAGGGGGGGACAGAGACACATAAAGCCCCTGCTAGTATTTTAGCACAGACATAGCCTCAAGCACCTCTGCAATTGTTTATCAAACAACAAGCTGATGGCACTCATTAACGCCTTCCAGCAAAACAATACCCCATCTCAGCTCTGCCCATCCTCCCAATAGAGCAACATCCCAATAGGGCAAACTATGGCCCACAGGACAATTCTGCCCAGCCCATGAGCTCCCAGCTGGGGAGGTTAGCCCCCGGGCCCTCCTCCTCTGTCCCCCCTCCCCCACAGCCTCAGCTCGCCGTGCCGCTAGTACTCTGGGTGGCGGGGCTGCAAGCTCCTGACGGGCAGCGTGGCGGGCTCCAGCCAGGCAGCACAGCTGCCAGGCCTGCTGCTCTGAATGGCATGGTAAGGGGGCGGGGAGCAGGGAGGTTGAATAAGGGGCATGGAGTCCCGGGGACAGTCAGAGGACAGGGAGCAGGGGGCGGTTCAATAGGCGTGGGAGTCCCAGGGGGCCTGTCAAGGGGCGGGGGTGTGAATAGGGGTCAGGGCAGTCAGGGGACAGGAAGCAAGGGGGTTGGATGGGGGTGGGGTCTCAGGGGGGCAGTTAGGGGGTGGGGATCCGAGGAGGGGGCAGTCAGTGGACAAGGAGCAGGGGGGGTTGGATGGGTCAGGGTTCTGAGGGGGGCAGTCCAGGGGCAGGAACTGGGAGGGGGCAGGGCTAGGCTGTTTCGGGAGGCACAGCCTTCCCTACCCGGCCCTCCATATAGTTTTGGAACCCCGATGTGGCCCTCAGGCCAAAAAGTTTGCCCACCCCTACAACAGAGTGTAACATCTTGGCACCCTGCATGACTTGTGTAAGCTGGAAAGCTTGTCTCTCTCACCTACAGAAATTTGTCCAATAAAAGATATTACCTCACCCACCTTGGCTCCCAGACAGAAAGTAATTGGGGGGAAGGGGGAATGGAGAAGGACATGAACACATCCATTGGCATGGGGGGGGGGGAATGGGGGATGCTGGGAGAGGGATGGGAGGAGGACACCCAAAGCCCTAGCATGGGGGGGAAAATGGGGAAAGCCGGGTAATAAGGGTTCACCAAGAGGCCCTGCCATAGAGGGAAGGAGGAATGGGGGACGCCACAGAACTCCTGCCACAGAGAATGGACATGGGCGACACTGGAATGAGGGGAGGGAGAAAGGGAGAGTACACAGAACTCCTGGTGAAAGAGAGAATGGGGGATCCTGGTATGGTGGGGGAGACAGACTGGGGGGCATGGGTGAAGGTGGGAACAGGAGTGCACACAGAGACTCTGGCATGTGAGGGAGAATGGGAGACTCTGGAATAAGGTAAGTGGGGACCACACAGGCATGAGAGGGAAGGTGAAAACGGGGAGAGGGGAATGGGGCACACAGAACTCCTCGGGGGGGGAGATTGGGGGACCTTTGTATGGGAGAAAGGGGTCTAGGAGTACATACAGAGCTCCTGCCGTGGTGGAGAGTATGGGGGACCCAGGAATGGGGGAGGGAAGAATGGGGGCACAGAGAACCCCGGTGGGGAGGAAGCCTGGGAAAACCTGGTATGGGGGAAGGGGAGGCACACACAGCCCCTAGAATGGGGGCGAAGAGGAGGCATGGGGCAGAGTGGAAATGGGGGGGAAATCAAGCCACTGGCATGTGGGGACAATGGGGAACTCTGGTATGGGAGAGGGACATGCAGCACATAGAACTCGTAGCAGGAGGGAGATAGAGGGGAGTTGAAGAGAGTCCCAGTGTAATAGAAGGGGATGGGAGAGTGTCACACAGGGAGCTTGCAGGGGTGGAGTGGGGGCGAATAGAGAAAAACAAGGAGCCCCTAAGCTGTGCAACAAGCTTGGCCAACACATATGAATTATGCAATGCCTTAGTTATTATTTGTACAGCACCACCAGCATGCTAGGTACTTTATTTACAGGCATCTGTAGGAGGCACATCCCTGCCCTGAAGAGTTTACTCTCTATCTCGGTTCTTCTACCTTGTCTATCACTGGGATATCTGAGCACCTTGCACATTTACTAGAGTGAAAATGAAGTTGCTTTCTCCTTCCCCCATTCAGTAGAGAGGTGGCTGTTTTTTTTAAAATCTGTGATTTTGGTAGAATGGGCTTATTTTGGGGGAAGGAGGGGCTTACTACTTCCCTCTAATGGCACTGAGGCTTGCTCCCATCAGTCCAGAGAGACATAAATGCAGAGATGGAGGAAAAGAGGCAATCAGATTTTTCAGACCTGGTAACACCCTTGGTTTTGTTATTTTTCATTGTACTGTGGCTTATCAAACGTTACCATTTTATATTCTGTGGGGCCATTCTGCACAACCCGTCACTTTACTAGAAAACTTCTATGCACCCTGCCTGTGAACTGTTGCCCTCTACCAAAGGAATTTCACTTCAAATAAGAGGAGTTTGCTACACATACGTGGTAATTCTGCAATCAGACTGTCCCCATGAGCATCAGATTTGGACAATTTTCGTTTTGAAACCATGGCAACAAAATCTTTGTTGTATCCTAGAATAATATTAAAAAAAACAATTAGCAACTAGGCAGAGATCAGTTTTTACTTTAAAATTTGTAAACAAATCAAAAGTGAATAGAGGATAGGATATAGTGAAGGAAAAGTGCTCCAGGAATGCAGACTGCCCATTCAAAGGAAATGAGATCGGATTAACCAGCATTATTCTTTGCACAAACACCTCTTCAATGCAGACTGATGTCAAGGAATTCCAGTTACACTGAAATAGCATGGTGTAGCTCTTTTTTTTATCAGAACACCAGGTTCTGAGTTTCTGTGTTTCTTTCAACTGCCAGTTGAATTAAATGGTGAGTTAACTGGAGTAACCAAAAGAAACTCCGACATTACAAGTCTACGCAGTTAAACAGTCAAATGTCAGTAAATCCCAAAGCCAAGGCTGAACATGCAACCATCACTCTATTCCCTTGTGTGCACACATCATGATACAATCTTCAATTACATCATCACATTAGATTTCTCAAATAATATAGCTACCATCACTTACTAAGATTATGGGCACATTATAAGTACCTAGGAGAGAGATACTTTGTTTCTATATCTTTCAGACACATATCTAGCATTACTCTCTATTATATGTTTCAGAGTAGTAGCCGTGTTAGTCTGTACCAGCAGAAAAAACGACGATTACTTGTGGCACCTTAGAGACAGTTAGTCTCTAAGGTGCCACAAGTACTGCTTGTTCTCTATTATATGTAATTCTTTTTTAATTTTGTGTAAAGGAAAGTATATAAAAAAGGGACAAAGCTAACAAAACACACTTTTTGAATTAGGATGTAAAATGGTAACCGATTAACCGATAAGCATCAGCCTTACCAGTAATGTATTCAGTAAACGATAAGGGGGTTGAGGCTGGGGCCAGCAGCCAGGACCCCGGGCACAAGACCAACAGCAAAACCCAGCATAGAATGTGAGGGTGATGCAACAACCCTAGTTCCGGAGCCTGTATTGTGAACTCCTTAACAGTTAAATGTTTAATCAATATAATTTTAATAGTTTAAAATGTTACTTTTTCTAAACGCTATTTACATCCCTATTTTAAATGCATTTTACCTATCATTATCACAAATACACTAATTTTACGTATTAATGTAGCTATCAGAAGAGAACAATATGTTGTAGGAATTATTTTGGGGAAGTTCTATGGCCTATGTTATGCAGGTCAGACTAGACCAGTGGTTCTCAACCACAGGTACACATACCCCAAGGGGTACACAGCGGTCTTCCAGGGGGTACATCAACTCATCTCGATATTTAACTAGTTTTACCACAGGCTACGTAAAAAGCACTAGCGAAGTCAGTACAAACTAAAATTTTATACAATGACTTGTTTATACTGCCCTATATCCTATACAATGAAATGTAAGTACAATATTTATATTCCACTTGATTTTATAATTATATAGTAATAATGAGAATGTAAGCAATGTTTTAGTAATAATGTTCTATGACACTTTTGTATTTTTATATCTGATTTTGTAAGCTGGTAGTTTTTAAGTGAGGTGAAACTCGTGGGTACACAAGACTAATCAGACTCCTGAAAGGGGTACAGTAGTCTGGAAAGCTTGAGAGCCACTGGACTAGATGATCACAATGATCCCTTCTGGCCTTAAAATCTATGAACCTATGGAGTATTTTTCTCTATTATTTCACTTTGGTTATTTTGCACATTTGAGAGCACACTGGTTTTAGTCTCTCATTTTCCCCAGCCCTCTGCACTACAATCAGTTAGTCAGTCACTTCCCCTTGCTGTTTCTGTTAGTTTTTCACACAGCAATAGGAGAGAGAGAAAAAGAGTTTGTTCTTAAATAGGAAAATATTATTGAAAAATCATTTTTTAAAATGGCAAATAAAATCAGGGATGGATGTAGGACCCAAAAGGACTTTTAACTAGGGCTGTTGATTAATCGCAGTTAACTCACGTGATTAACTAAAAAAAAAATTAGCTGTGATTAAAAAAATTAATTGCTAATAATTGCACTGTTAAACAACAGAATACCAATTGAAATGTATTAAATATTTTTGGATTTTTTCTACATTTTCAAATATATTAATTTCTATTACAACACAGAATACAAAGTGTACAGTGCTCACTTTATATTATTTTTATTACAAAAATTTGCACTGTAAAAATGATATAGAAATAGTATTTTTCAATTCACCTCATTCAAGCACCATCCCCACACACACCCCGCTATCACAGAGTCGTTGCCAAGGAGAAATGGGGGGACACCATCCCCGCACACACCCCATTACCACAGAAATGTGGGGGGCACCATCCCCCCCACATCCCACTATCTCGGAGACATGGAGAGGCACCATCCCCACACACGGCCCATTGCCATGGAGATGTGGGAGGGCACCATCCCCTCATACACCCCGCTGCCACAGAGACGTGGGGGGCTCCATCACAGAATCATAGAATATCAGGGTTGGAAGGGACCTCAGAAGGTCATCTAGTCCAACCCCCTGCTCAAAGCAGGACCAACCCCCAACTAAATCATCCCAGCCAGGGCTTTGTCAAGCCTGACCTTAAAAAACCTCAAAGGAAGGAGATTCCACCACCTCCCTAGGTAACGCATTCCAGTGTTTCACCACCCTCCTAGTAAAAAAGTTTTCCCTAATATCCAACTTAAACCTCCCCCACTGCAATTTGAGATTACTCCTTGTTCTGTCATCTGCTACCACTGAGAACAGTCTAGAGCAATCCTCTTTGGAAACCCCTTTCAGGTAGTTGAAAGCAAATATCAAATCCCCCCTCATTCTTCTCTTCTGCAGACTAAACAAACCCAGTTCCCTCAGCCTCTCCTCATAAGTCATGCGTTCCAGTCCCCTAATCGTTTTGGTTGCCTTATGCTGGACACGTTCCAATTTTTCCACATCCTTCTTTTAGTGTGGGGCACAAAACTGGACACAGTACTCCAGATGAGGCCTCAACAATGTCGAATTGAGGGGAATGATCACGTCCCTCGATCTGCTGGCAATGCCCCATCTTATACAGTCCAAAATGCTGTTAGCCTTCTTGGCAACAAGGGCACACTGTTGACTCATATCCAGCTTCTCGTCCACTGTCACCCCTAGGTCCTTTTCTGCAGAACTGCTGCCTAACCATTTGGTCCCTAGTCTGTAGCGGTGAATGGGATTCTTCCATCCTAAGTGCAGAACTCTGCTTTTTTCCTTGTTGAACCTTATCAGATTTCTTTTGGCCCAATCCTCCAATTTGTCTAGGTCCCTCTGTATCCTATCCCTACCCTCCAGCGTATCTACCACGCCTCCCAGTTTAGTGTCATCTGCAAACTTGCTGAGGGTGAAGTCCACCCCATCTTCCAGATCATTAATGAAGATATTGAACAAAACCGGCCCCAGGACCGACCCTTGGGGCACTCCGATTGATACCGACTGCCAACTAGACATGGAGTCATTGATCACTACCCATTGAGCCCGACGATCTGGCCAGCTGTCTATCCACCTTATAGTCCATTCATCCAGCTGGCAAGAATACTGTGGGAGACCATACAAAAGCTTTGCTAAAGTCAAGGAATAACACATCAACTGCTTTCCCCTCATCCACAGAGCCAGTTATCTTGTCATAGAAGGCAATTAGATTAGTCAGGCATGACTTGCCCTTGGTGAATCCATGCTGACTGTTCCTGATCACTTTCCTCTCCTCTAAGTGCTTCAGAATTGATTCCTTGAGGACCTGCTCCATGATTTTTCCATCCCCCCACACATCCCATTACCAGCTGTGCATAACTGCCCATTGCCATGGAGATGTGGAGTAGAACCATCCCTGCACACAGCCCGCTACCACAGAGATGCAGAGGAAAACCCGCACACACCCCACTATTACACCGATGTGGAAGAGCACCATCACCACCATACACGGAGACAGGGAGGAACCATCCCCACACACAGACCCCTACCACAGAGACATGGATGGGCACCATCCCCCTACAAACCTCATTACCATGGAGACAGGGGGCACCATTTCCAGCAAGACACATGGCGGGCACCATCCCCCCCACACACCTCGCTACAACGGAGACATGGGAGAGGACCATACGCACACACACTGCATTGCCACTGAGACGTGAAGGGGCACAATCCCCACACACTGCCCATTGCCATGGAGAGGTGGGGGGACACGATGCCCGCACACACCATGTTACCACGGAGACATGGAAGGCACCATCCCTGCACACAGCCTGCTACCACGGAGACGCAGAGGAGAACCATCCCCCCACAACCACAGAAACGGGGGAAGACACCATCCCCACCCACACACTCCATTACCACAGAGTCGTGGGGGGGGCACCATCCCCGCACACTCTCCATTACCACAGAGATGGGGGAGAATCATCCCCACACACACCCCGCTACCACAGAGATGTGGGAGGGCACCATCCCCCCACACACTTTGTTACCATGGAGATGTGGGGGGGCACCATCCCCACACACACCCAGTTACCACAGAGGTGTTGTGAGGAACCATCCCCACATACACCCCGCTACCACAGAGACGGGGGGAACCATCCCCTCCACATCCCGCTGCAATGGAGATGTGGGAGAGCACCATACCCACACACACCCCTTTATCACAGAAATGTGCGGGGCACCATCCGCCTCACAACCCGCTATCTCGGAGACATGAAGGGGCACAATCCCCACGCACACCACATTGCCACAGAGACGTGGGGGGACACTATCCCCGCACATAGCCCACTACCACGGAGATGCAGGGGGCACCATCCCCACAAACACCCCACTAGCACAGAGATGTCAGGGGGCACCATCCCCACAAACACCCCACTAGCACAGAGATGTCAGGGGGCACCATCCCCACAAACACCCCACTAGCACAGAGATGTCAGGGGGCACCATCCCCACAAACACCCCACTAGCACAGAGATGTCAGGGGGCACCATCCCCACAAACATCCCACTAGCACAGAGATGTCAGGGGGCACCATCCCCACAAACACCCCACTAGCACAGAGATGTCAGGGGGCACCATCCCCACAAACACCCCACTAGCACAGAGATGTCAGGGGGCACCATCCCCACAAACATCCCACTAGCACAGAAGTCACAGAGACCATACCCCACACACACCCCATTATCGGCTGTGCATAACTGCCCATTGCCATGGAAATGCGGAGTGGAACCATCCCCGCACGCAGCCCGCTACCACAGAGACGTGGGAGGGGACTATCCAGCCACACCCCCCACTACCACAGAGACGTGGGAGGGCACTATCCCCACACACACACCTCGCTACCACAGAGACGTGGGAGGGCACTATCCCCACACACATACCCCGCTACCACAGAGACGTGGGAGGGTAGTACCCCCCCACACACATACCCCGCTACCACAGAGACGTGGGGGGGTTACTAGTGCCAACTCACTGTTACCACAGAGACGTGGAAGGGCACCAACCCCCGACACCGTTACCACAGAGACGGGGGGAGGGCACCATACCCCCATAAACCTCTTTGCCATGGAGACGGAGGGCACCATCCCCCCAAACACCCGCTACCATGGAGACCGGGCCGAGGAGCGGAGGAGGAAGGGAAGCGGGAGGCCCTGCGGCCCGTAGGAGACATCCCCACGGCCACAGAACCGCGGTTACCGTTCGCGCTGACAGCTCCAGACTCTACTCGTGTTTCCCGCCAGGCAGTGAGTCCTGTCTCGCCATGATGACCTAACAATTACGTATTTCCTGGACCTCACGGAAAGGCTGCGTTCAATCAATCCCGGAAGCGGAGTCAAGGCGAAGGGTGAGGAGGGGCTAAGGCCCGGGGAGGGGGCTGGGGTCTCTGTGCTGGGTAGGGGGCAGTAGGCGGCTGTCGGGCCGGGGAGGGGGCTGGGGTCTCTGTGCTGGGTAGGGGGCAGTAGGCGGCTGTCGGGCCGGGGGGGGCCTGGGGGTCTCTGTGCTGGGTAGGGGGCAGTAGGCGGCTGTCGGGCCGAGGAGGGGGCTGGGGTCTCTGTGCTGGGTAGGGGGCAGTAGGCGGCTGTCGGGCCGGGGAGGGGGCTGGGGTCTCTGTGCTGGGTAGGGGGCAGTAGGCGGCTGTCGGGCCGGGGAGGGGGCTGGGGTCTCTGTGCTGGGTAGGGGGCAGTAGGCGGCTGTCGGGCCGAGGAGGGGGCTGGGGTCTCTGTGCTGGGTAGGGGGCAGTAGGCGGCTGTCGGGCCGGGGGGGGCCTGGGGGTCTCTGTGCTGGGTAGGGGGCAGTAGGCGGCTGTCGGGCCGGGGGGGGCCTGGGGGTCTCTGTGCTGGGTAGGGGGCAGTAGGCGGCTGTCGGGCCGAGGAGGGGGCTGGGGTCTCTGTGCTGGGTAGGGGGCAGTAGGCGGCTGTCGGGCCGGGGAGGGGGCTGGGGTCTCTGTGCTGGGTAGGGGGCAGTAGGCGGCTGTCGGGCCGGGGAGGGGGCTGGGGTCTCTGTGCTGGGTAGGGGGCAGTAGGCGGCTGTCGGGCCGAGGAGGGGGCTGGGGTCTCTGTGCTGGGTAGGGGGCAGTAGGCGGCTGTCGGGCCGAGGAGGGGGCTGGGGTCTCTGTGCTGGGTAGGGGGCAGTAGGCGGCTGTCGGGCCGGGGAGGGGGCTGGGGTCTCTGTGCTGGGCAGGGAGCAGTAGGCGGCTGTCGGGCCGAGGAGGGGGCTGGGGTCTCTGTGCTGGGTAGGGGGCAGTAGGCGGCTGTTGGGCCGGGGAGGGGGCTGGGGTCTCTGTGCTGGGCAGGGAGCAGTAGGCGGCTGTCAGGCCGAGGAGGGGGCTGGGGTCTCTGTGCTGGGCAGGGGGCAGTAGGTGGCTGTCCAGCCCGGGAGGGAGTTGGGGTCTTTGGGCCGGGCACAAGGCAGCAGGTGGCTGTTGGGCCAGGGAGGTGGTTAGGATCTGTGACGGTCCCTTCTGGTGTCATCTGGACCAGTGATCTTCTAGGTCACCCCAATCCTTGACTCTGGGAACCAGCCTTACCCTGCTCTGCTGTGAGAACCCCCACTCCTGGGCTGTTCACGCACTGCCTCTGGCATGTAAGCTGCTCCCAGCGACTTGCAGCCGAATGACACTAACCAATATCTCCGGTCCCAGACACAACTCTAGGAACTTCTGTGTTGCAGTTGTCAAGTTATGCTCACTGGACGCTGCAAGCTCATATGAATTCATCATTTTATGTACCAGGCTTGTTATCCCCAGGGGAGTCTCTGACACGCTTCAGACCAAATGCACTGCTTCAGGTAGAATAAATATCGAACACATTTATTAACTATGAAAGACAGATTTTAAGTGATTATAAATCAAAACACAAAAAGTCAGAGTCGGTCAAATGTAATAAAAACAAAACACATTCTAAGCTGATCTTAACACTTTCAGTACCCTTACAAACTTCTCACAACAGGCTGGCTGGTTGCTCTTCAGCCAGGCTCTCCCCTTTGATCAGCGCTTCAATCGCTTCGTGGTGATGTCTGTAGATGAAGGTGGAAGAGAGAAGGGCATGGCAAACGTCTCTCCCTTTTGTCATGTCCTTTCTTCCCTCTTGGCTTTGCCCCTCCCCCCCCCCAAGTCAAGTGAGCACTACCTCATCGCATTCTCAAACTGACCAAAGGAAGGGGGGTGACTCACTCGAGAGTCCAACAGATCCTTTGTTGTTGCCTAGGCCAGTGCCCTTTGTTCCTGTGAGGCTGGGCTGGGTTGTCCCATACATGCCCCGATGAGGTGTGAACTGCTCCTCTGCTTCTGGAGAGTTTTTGCTTGGGTTTGCTTTAGGCCATGAGGATGCATTTTCAGCCTCATAACTATATACATGAAATTACAATCCATAACATTACCATAACAACAATGCTCAGTACATCATAAGCCTTCTAAAGACACCCAACATGACAAACTTTGCATTAGATACCACACAAACATATTATAAGAATGAACATGGGGGTACTGGATGATCCCCCGAGGTACAGAACATCACAGGGTCTCTGTGCTGGGCTGGGGGCACTAGGTGATTGTCGGGCCAGGGAGGAGCCTGGAGCCTCTGGCCCAGCAGGGGGCAGTAGGTGCTGTCCGGCCAGGGAAAGGGTTAGGGTCTCTGTGCTGGGCATGGGGCAGTAGGTGCTGTTGGGCTGGGGAGGGGGCTGGGGTCTCTGTGCCGGGCAGGGGGCAGTAGGTGACTGTTGGGCCGCGGGGGAGCTGGGATCTCAGTGCCTGGCAGTGGGCAGTAGGTGCCAGTCAGACCGGGGAAGGGGCTGGGGTCTCAGTTCCAGGCACAGGGCAATAGGTGGCTGTCAGGCCAGGGAGGGGTCTAAGGTCTTTGTGCCAGGCATGGTGCACTAGGCAGCTGTTAGGCTGGGGAGGGGGCTGGGGTCTCTCTGCTGGGCTGAGGGCGGGAGGTGGATGTCGGGCCGGGGAGGGGGCTAAGGTCTCTGTGCTGGGCACGGGGCAGTAGGTGGCTGTTGGGCTGGAGAAGGGGTTGGGGTCTCTGTACTGGGTAGGGGGCAGTAGGCGGCTGTCAGGCCAGGGAGGGAGCTGGGGTCTCTCTGCTGGACTGGGGGCAGCAGGTGGATATCCGGCCAGGGAGTTAGCTGAGGTCTCTGTGCTGGGTAGGGGTCAGCAGGCAGCTGTCAGGCCAGTGAAGGGGCTGAAGTCTCTGTGCCGGGCAGGGGGTAGCAGGCAGCTGTCGGGCTTGGGAGGAGACTGCGGTCTCTGTGCTGGACTGGTTGCAGCATGCGGCTGTTGGGCTGGGGAGGGGGCTGGGATCTCTTTGCTGGGCAGGGGACAGTAGAAGTGATGGGCGCTGGCACGTGGCAAATGGGGCATGGTGCCCACACACACCAACCCTGAGGATCAAACAGTTCCCCACTGCTACTGTTGCTTTAACTTCCCTTCTTGCATGTAATGGATGGGTAATTTTTGATGCTCTTCGTCCTTATCATCAGAAGAAAAATCGCTGTATTCATAACTCGGCTTATCAATCACAGGGTGACTAACAGCAGATAAAACTGCAGTTAAGACAAGTCAGTCTGTAGTTCTAATGAGTGTTAGCAGTCCTCAACCATCCAAGGAAGGCAGATGATCCTTGCAGGAAACTCAGTCCTCACAAGAATCAAATGAACATTCAGCAGGAGTCAGGCAGTGTGGTGCCTTCCCAGAGCCAAGACATGAAACTGGACACACTTCTGAAGTTAGCGGGCTAGGAGCTATGGGTGATTGTTCAAATTGGCACTAATGACACTGTGTCAATGAATAGCTCACAGATATGAGTTCAGGGAACTCAGAAGCATGCTGAAAAAGAATGTTCAAGCGACCTTTTCCAAGCTCCTACCTGCCCTACAAGCAAAGGAAGGCAGAAGATTCTAGCTGTGAACCACTGTCTACGTAAATGGCGTACAGTGGAGGGTTTTGGTTATGTGGAACATTGGGCCTCCTCTATGGGAAGAGGGGGCTGTGTAATTTGGATGGCCTCCACCTCAGCAGAAGGTGGCCCAATCTCTTCAGGGACAGGCTGACCAGAGTAGTCAGGTCAGGGGGTTAAATTAATAGCAGAAGGAGAGGGTAAAATGAGCACAAAGTTGAGATGTTGAAACAAAATGAATCAAGGAACCAATGGATATGAAGAGAAGAAATGATTGAATTGCCTATACACTAGTGTTAAAAGCCTGGATAGCAAACAACAGGAATTGGAATTACTATCATGTATAGGGGGGGAAAAACTGTGATCATGGAGGACTTCCGTTTGAGTAACACATACTGGAGGTCTCATGCTGCCAGTACTAAACCACCACTGGAATTTCTAAACACTGTACATAGCAATTTCCTGACTCAAAAAGTGTTGCAGCCGACATAGGGGAATTCTTTATTAGACTTTGTCCTAATAGATGAAGAGGGAATGGAGCACAGAACTAAAAATTAATGGTAGCTTAAGTACAAGTCATCATGACTTGATCACATTTATAATGTGCAAACAGAATGAAGTCCAGACCAGAAATATATAGACTTGGTGCCTTAGAAGGACCAATTTCACAAAATTGAAAACAATTATGAGCCAAATCATGAGTTAGCTGCTGTTAGTCACCACATGCTAGCAAATACAAGTTCAGAACACACCATTTTTCCGAATGAAGAGTGGAAAGTGCTACGTGTCTTCAGGATGTAACGCATAATCAGGTCCATTTTGTTTACCAGAATCTACTCTAAAGATGAGCGAACCAGAGCTGCTGCTGGACTCCAATATCCGGTTATGGGTGGTTCTTCCAATTGTTTTCATAACATTCTTTGTTGGGATGATTCGTCACTACGTGTCCATCTTGCTCCAAAGTGACAAAAAGCTCACTAGGGAACAAGTGTCTGACAGGTAAGTTAACAAGTGCACCAAAATTTTCCTACGGCCTTTCTAATAAAGCTAGGATAAAAGAACATTAAGTTTGCAAAGTCAAAAGTAAGGAAATGCCAGGATTAAAGTTGCTTGTGCAAGCTTAATTTGGACTCCTTGTCTGTATGCAATATGAAACAATTTCTAATTACATGATCACATTTTTCCACTGGACCCCATCTCATTCAATGAACTTGATGGATAGAGCTTACTGAATGAACAGATATCCAGTATTTCTTTTCCTTATTCACTGTGTGGCCCCAGGCCATATTTACTGTACTATTCAAATCCTATTATGTATTAATTTCCTCATGGACCTTTATGAGGTGCTTATCATATAGCATCCGAGGATTTCATGAACATTCTGAAAAAAATTCCCTTGGTTCCCAAGTTTCTGTCACTGGCCACAGTGGAAACAGGGTATTGAACTAGATGACTCAAAGACCTGGTTCATGCGAATAATTTCTATGTAAACTCAATTATCCTGCTGTAAAAGGGTGGAAAGATGCCTTTGTTGGAAGGAGTTCTTAAAACAGGCTGGAGAGTGTAAAGGTAATACAGACAGGGAGTATTCATTCATTATGTTCATTTATCTTTTTTTGTCTGGCTGTCCCTAGTCATGTTTGGATCTCGAGCTGCAACTATTTTTTTCATTGGGTACTACTAATTTTGCCATTGATTTACCCTCAGTATCACTACTTCCTCTTAATGAAGACTGAGGCTAACTGAGGAATCTATTCTTACGTATAAAAAATTACACTGATTCTCGTGCTGCTTTGCACAATACATTTCCTATTAAATCTTGTTTAAGTTGGGACAGCAAAGATTTTGGTTAATGAACTCTATTTAATGCTAGACATATTTTTGGTTTTCCTATAAAAATTGCCTTTAGATCTAGAAGAAGCTGCTATTATCTGTCAGAAAATTCTGCTTAAAGGAGGCCCAAAAATCCATGAAGCTGCTTCATGGAGTCTAAATGTCATTCCAAAGGGTACATATACAGCATGTGATACAATTTAATTTGTCCTCCTCTCAGGAAATCTTCTTTTCCCAATCTGGAAGGAGGAGGAAGAGGTGACCTTTTTATTCCTCACCCATCCTGATTTATGAGTGAGATGCTCCAAACTGTGAAAATTGATACTCTGGAAATTAGTTTCCATTAATAAGAAGTTGTCTTTATATTTGTGTGGTAGATGTTGCTGAGTCAGCCTTTCTCAGCTCAATTACTGTCCAGCATGTTGTTTACCTAGAGCTCACTTGCAGCCCTCATTTCTACTCTTCTCTAATATTGATCTTCGATAGTCCTGCAATAATGGATTTCTTTTTTTTAGCCAAGTCCTAATTCGAAGCAGAGTCCTCAGAGAAAATGGAAAATACATTCCAAAACAGGTATGTACATGTGTGAAGCTGCATATTTGAATTTCTTTAGTCTTTTTATGAAGTCTGTATAGAGAGAATGATGACCTAAATGAACATAGATTTATAAATTCCTAAGCCAGAAGGGACCAATGTGATCATGTAGTCTCACCTTCTGTATAACACAAGTTACAGAACCCTCCCCTGAAAATAATTCCTAGAGCACATCTAGAAAAACATCCAATCATTATTTAAAAATTATCAATGATGGAGAATCCACCACGACCATTGGTAAGTTGTTCCAGTGTTTAATTACTTTCACCGTTAAAATTTTACCCCTTATTTCCAGTATCAATTTGTCTTGCTTCAACTTCCTGCCATGGGGCATTGTTATATCTTTTCTCTCCTAGATTGAAGAGTCTGTTATCAAATATTTGTTCCCTGTGTAAGTACTAATAGACTGTAATCAAGTCACTCCTTAATCTTCACTTTGTTGGCTAAATATACTGATGTCCTTGAGTCTACCACTATATTCTAATCCTTTAATCATTTTCATGGCTCTTTTCTGACCCCTCTCCAATTTATCAACATCCTTCTTGAATTGTGGGCACCAGCACTGGACACAGGATTCCATTAGTGCCAAATACAGAAGTAAAATAATCTCTCTGCTCCTACTCAAAATTCCACTGTTGATGCATCCAAGGATCGCATTAGCCTTTTTGGCCACAGCGTCGCCCTGGGATCTCATGTTCCGCTGATTATCCACCACGACCCCCAAATCTTTTTCAAATATTAAGTGCAGAAAGTAGCATTAATTCATTGTTAAAGTTGAGACTTGTGCTCAAATGTCAGACAGTTCCTAAAGTAGTTAAGGTTCTTGTAGTAAGATTTATGTGTTCATTTTGTATATAAAATGTTACATGTTTAAAAAGAAAAGCAGTAATGTGGAACACTGCAGTAGGTTACGGGACATGGGCTGATTGGTCCCAACCGGGATCAAACATTCACCATCAGCATTGATTTAATTTCTTTCAAAATATAAATAGTTTGTTCTCAGTCTCTGAGAATATTGGGAAGCCATCTTTGAGAAAAAAAGAAATGTAGTAAGGTGTAAGTCTCCTTGGGAGCAAATGGCTTCTGTGCATGAAACAGTCAATAATGTTTGAGATGTGGATGTCTCAAATGGAATTTCAGAGATAGACACTAACCTGGGGGACATTGAAGACAGAAGCTCTGCCCAAATACAAATCAGTTATTGAAATTACTGGGATCCAGGGGAAAAACCTAACTGGCTTCAAGGCTGAGCTTGATAAGCATACGGAGGGGATGGTCTGATGAAACTTTCTACAGTGTCTTGTAGCCATTCTGCGACTGCTAGTAGCAAATATCCCCACTGGCCAGTGATGGGACACTAGTTGGGGAGGCCTCTGAGTTACTACAGAGAATTCTTTCCCAGGTGTCTGGCTGTTGGGTCTTGCTGAAGTGCTCAAGATCCAACTGATTGCTGTATCTGGAGTTGGGAAGGATTGGCAGAGATCCTGGCAGGTTTTTGTCTTCCTCTGCAGCATGGGTCACAGGTCACTTGCAGGTTTAAAATAATGTAAATGGTGGATTCTCTGTAACTTGAAGTCTTTAAATCATGATTTGGAGAACTTCAGTAACTCAGCCAGAGCCTAGGGGTCTATTATAGGAGGGGTGTGGATGGGGTTCTGTGGCCTGCAATGTACAGGAAGTCACTCTAGATGATTAGGATGGTCCCTTCCAGCCTTAAAGTCTATGAAACCTGGAAAGCCGAGCAAGACTGTACATGAGGTTATTGCATCTCTGCAGGAGAGGAAGGAGGAAATATGAAAAAGGCAAAAAAGACAAGCATGCATCCTGAACATTCGAGAGAAATTCTGCTGTTTGTAAACTCTGTTGTACTTGTCTGGTTCCCAGCCCAGTTAGAATTTGCTCTTTCTTTTGTTTTCAGTCTTTCCTGACACGGAAGTATTTCTTCAATAACCCAGAGGATGGATTTTTTAAAAAAACAAAAAGGAAGGTAGTGCCCCCTTCTCCAATGACAGGTATGTTAAGAGATTATTGCAAAAGACATTCTAAGTAAGCAGGTGGCTTTCCTGACAAGTCTCTAAAGCTCTCTTGTAACTTATTGTTTTTATTTCCCCCCCTTAAAATATAAACAACGTAATAAGGATAGTAATAAGATGCAGGCCAGTCAGTCTCACCTCAGTCCCCGGAAAAATCATGGAGCAGGTCCTCAAAGAATCAATCCTGAAGCACTTACATGAGAGGAAAGTGATCAGGAACAGTCAGCATGGATTCACCAAGGGAAGGTCATGCCTGACTAATCTAATCTCCCTCTATGATGAGATTACTGGTTCTGTGGATGAAGGGAAAGCAGTGGATGTATTGTTTCTTGACTTTAGCAAAGCTTTTGACACGGTCTCCCACAGTATTCTTGTCAGCAAGTTAAAGAAGTATGGGCTGGATGAATGCACTATAAGGTGGGTAGAAAGTTGGCTAGATTGTCGGGCTCAATGGGTAGTGATCAATGGCTCCATGTCTAGTTGGCAGCCGGTATCAAGTGGAGTGCCCCAGGGGTCGGTTTTGTTCACTATCTTCATAAATGACCTGGAAGATGGTGTGGATTGCACCCTCAGCAAGTTTGCGGATGATACTAAACTGGGAGGAGTGGTAGATACGCTGGAGGGCAGGGATAGGATACAGAGGGACCTAGACAAATTGGAGGATTGGGCCAAAAGAAATCTGATGAGGTTCAATAAGGATAAGTGCAGGGTCCTGCACTTAGGACGGAAGAACCCAATGCACCGCTACAGACTAGGGACCGAATGGCTAGGCAGCAGTTCTGCGGAAAAGGACCTAGGGGTGACAGTGGACGAGAAGCTGGATCTGAGTCAGCAGTGTGCCCTTGTTGCCAAGAAGGCCAATGGCATTTTGGGCTGTATAAGTAGGGGCATAGCCAGCAGATCGAGGGACGTGATCGTCCCCCTCTATTCGACATTGGTGAGGCCTCATCTGGAGTACTGTGTCCAGTTTTGGGCCCCACACTACAAGAAGGATGTGGATAAATTGGAGAGAGTCCAGCGAAGGGCAACAAAAATGATTAGGGGTCTGGAACACATGACTTATGAGGAGAGGCTGAGGGAACTGGGATTGTTTAGTCTGCAGAAGAGAAGAATGAGGGGGGATTTGATAGCTGCTTTCAACTACCTGAGAGGTGGTTCCAGAAAGGATGGTTCTAGACTATTCTCAGTGGTAGAAGAGGACAGGACAAGGAGTAATGGTCTCAAGTTGCAGTGGGGGAGGTTTAGGTTGGATATTAGGAAAAACGTTTTCACTAGGAGGGTGGTGAAACACTGGAATGCGTTACCTAGGGAGGTGGTAGAATCTCCTTCCTTAGAAGTTTTTAAGGTCAGGCTTGACAAAGCCCTGGCTGGGATGATTTAATTGGGGGTTGGTCCTGCTTTGAGCAGGGGGTTGGACTAGATGATCTCCTGAGGTCTCTTCCAACCCTGATATTCTATGATTCTATGTTGGTTTGGCTAGGGTCTACAAGCAATTGCATTGGGCTCACAAGTGATGGTATTTTATGTTGCCTTGTCACTTGCTGACCTCTGATCACCTCACTTATATCCTCCCCCTCTGCTGAAGTGAGGCCATGAAGCTTGGGTAGAGTCTTTAGGGGGTTAACATCTTTAAAAGGTAAACTGCAAAAAATTGAAAAACTGGCCTTATGCTTTCCTTTTTGTTGCTTTAAATAAATAAGGAATAAGCATTTGGGGGTTTTCCCCCCTGCATGTTTTTAGCCTTAGGTCATGTCTACACTGGCAAATTTACAGTGCCGGCAGTTACAGCGCTGCTTAGGGAGCGTCAAAGGAAAACTGCTGTGGTTGGTTCACACCGACAGCTGCCTGTGCAATAGCGTGTTCACACTTGCAGTGCTATTTGGAGTGGTGCACTCTGGGCAGCTATCCCACAGAGCACCTCTTTCTTTTTTGCTGCCAAGACTTGTGGAAAGGCAGAAGGGGTCGTGGGGCATCCTGGGTCCTGTCTCAATGTCCCGTGATGCATTGCTTCGCATCCCAGCAATCCCTGTGTTTCCGTCCGCATTTGGTGCCATCTTTCAACGGTTTGTGTGCTGCGTGCCCTGCCCTGCCTCTTTCTGGCTGCAGGAATGGATCCCTAGCTGTTGACAAGAATGCTGTTCGCACTGACCATCACGAGTGGCAGTGGAGTTATTCCTTAAACTGCAAAGGCAAGAGGAGTGCAACATGGATTTCGCCACACGTAGTAGCTATGGCAAGAGATTTCTTGTGGCATTCACAGAGGTGCTGACCCCTGTGGAATGCTGCTTTTGAGCTCGGGAAACAAGCACTGAGTCCTGGGATCACATCACGATGCGCGTCTGGGATGACGAGCCATGGCTGCAGAACTTTTGCATGAGGAAAGCCACATTCTTGGGACTGTGCGATGAGCTCACACCAGCCCTGTGGTGCAAGGACAGGAGAATGAGAGCTGCCCTGCCGTTGGAGAAGCGCGTGGCAATTGCACTGTGGAAGCTGGCTACTCCATACTGCTACCGATCAGTCGCTAACCAGTTCGGACTGGGCAAGTCGACCGTTGGACTCGTGTTGATGCAAGTGTGCAGGGCCATTAATTGCATCCTACTCCAAAAGACCATGACTCTGGGCAACGTCTGAGAGCTTGTGGATGGCTTTGCACAAATGGGCTTCCCTAACTGCAGAGGGGCGATAGATGGCACACACATTCCAATTCTGGCACCAGACCACCTAGCCACCAAGTACATTAATCGCAAGGGGTATTTCTCAATGGTTCTACAGGCACTTGTGGATCACCGTGGGCGTTTCACAGACGTTAACGCAGGCTGGTCCTGAAAGGTGCATGATGCACACATCTTTCGGAACACTGGCCTGTTCAAGAAGCTGCAAGCAGGGAATTTCTTCCCAGACCAGAAGATCACTGTGGGGGGAAATCAAAATGCCCATTGTGATCCTGGGAGACCCCGCCTACCCTTTAATGCCATGGCTCGTGAAGCCAGACACGGTTCAACAACAGGCTGAGCAAGTGCAGAATGACTGTGGAGTGTGCATTTGGCCATTTAAAAGCCCGCTGGCAATGCCTATATGGGAATCTGGACATGGCCGATAATATTCCTATGCTTATAGCTGCATGCTGTGCGCTCCATAATATTTTTGAAGGGAAGGGTGAAAGGTTCACTCAGGGCTGGACTGCAGAGGCTCAGCGCCTGAAGACTGAGTTTGAACAGCCAGAGACCAGGGCTATTAGAAGGGCACAGCACGGGGCCATAAGGATCAGGGATGCTTTGAGGCAGCAATTTGAAGCTGAAAGCCACTAATATTTGTTGCTATGCTCGAGATTGCAGTGCTTGTAATGCTAGGAGGTGATTGGTGCACATGATGCAAAAAGGGGCCTTAACATAGTATGTTGCTTTGCGGTGCTCTTTTTTGCTTTCCCTTAATAGAATAAAGATTGATTTCAAACAAGCACAATTTTTTATTGAAAGGCAACAACCAGAGGAGAGAGTCAAAAGAAAAAATTCATCAGCAGGGAGGGGGATTGTGGGGGGAAATGGAAGGAATGGGGGAATGGAAGGTCTCAAGAGGAGGAGGGCTCCCGGGATGGCTACAGATTTGTGTATGTCCAGGGATCATATCCAACCTTCTCCTTTGGAGTACGATGCAGCGGGTGCTGTACTTCATCAGGGCCAAACTACAGATTGATGGGTGTTGAGTGTAGTGGGTATTGGGAGTCCACACTACTGGACTGTGAGGAGGGAGGAGTGGAATGCTGCGGGTAGAGAGTGGATCCAGGAGATTGATAAGGGTGTGTTGGCAGTGGGGGGAGTGGCACATGGGAAAGAGTTTTATAGATTCATAGATTCATAGATATTTAGGTCAGAAGGGACCATTATGATCATCTAGTCTGACCTCCTGCACAATGCAGGCCACAGAATTTCACCCACCACTCCTAAAAAAGACCTCACACCTATATCTGTGCTATTGAAGTCCTCAAATTGTAGTTTGAAGACCTCAAGGAGCAGAGAATCCTCCAGCAAGTGACCCGTGCCCCATGCTACAGAGGAAGGCGAAAAACCTCCAGGGCCTTCCAATCTGCCCTGGAGGAAAATTCCTTCCCGACCCCAAATATGGCGATCAGCTAAACCCTGAGCATATGGGCAAGATTCATCAGCCAGATACTACAGAAAATTCTTTCCCGGGTAACTTGGATCTTACCCCATCTAAAAACCCATCACAGGCCATTGGGCCTATTTACCATGAATATTTAATTACCAAAACCATGTTATCCCATCATACCATCTCCTCCATAAACTTATCGAGTTTAATCTTAAAGCAAGATAGATCTTTTGCCCCCACTACTTCCCTCGGAAGGCTATTCCAAAACTTCACTCCTCTGATGGTTAGAAACCTTCGTCTAATTTCTAATCTAAATTTCCTAGTGGCCAGTTTATATCCATTTGTTCTTGTGTCCACATTGGTATTGAGTTTAAATAATTCCTCTCCCTCTCTGGTATTTATCCCTCTGATATATTTATAGAGAGCAATCATATCTCCCCTCAACCTTCTTTTAGTTAGGCTAAACAAGCCAAGCTCCCTGAGTCTCCTTTCATAAGACAAGTTTTCCATTCCTCGGATCATCCTAGTAGCCCTTCTCTGTACCTGTTCCAGTTTGAATTCATCCTTCTTAAACATGGGAGACCAGAACTGCACACAGTATTCCAGGTGAGGTCTCACCAGTGCCTTATATAACGGTACTAAAACCTCCTTATCCCTACTGGAAATACCTCTCCTGATGCATCCCAAGACGACATTAGCTTTTTTCACAGCCATATCACATTGGCAGCTCATAGTCAACCTATGATCAACCAATACTCCAAGGTCCTTTTCCTCCTCCGTTACTTCTAGTTGATGCGTCCCTAGCTTATAACTAAAATTCTTGTTATTAATCCCTAAATGCATGACCTTACACTTCTCACTATTAAATTTCATCCTATTCCTATTACTCCAGTTTACAAGGTCATCCAGATCCTCCTGTAGGGTATCCCTGTCCTTCTCTAAATTAGCAATACCTCCCAGCTTTGTATCATCTGCAAACTTTATTAGCACACTCCCACTTTTTGTGCCCAGGTCAGTAATAAAAAGATTAAATAAGATTGGTCCCAAAACTGATCCTTGAGGAACTCCACTAGTAACCTCCCTCCAACTTGACAGTTCACCTTTCAGTAGGACCCGTTGTAGTCTCCCCTTTAACCAATTCCCTATCCACCTTTCAATTTTCCTATTGATGCCCATCTTATCCAATTTAACTAATAATTCCCCATGTGGCACAGTATCAAACGCCTTACTAAAATCTAAATAAATTAGATCCACTGCGTTTCCTTTATCTAAAAAATCTGTTACTCTCTCAAAGAAGGAAATCAGGTTGGTTTGGCACGATCTACCTTTTGTAAAACCATGTTGTATTTTGTCCCATTTACCATTGACTTCAATGTCCTTAACTACCTTCTCCTTCAAAATTTTTTCCAAGACCTTGCATACTACAGATGTCAAACTAACAGGCCTATAATTACTTGGATCACTTTTTTTCCCTTTCTTAAAAATAGGAACTATGTTAGCAACTCTCCAATCATATGGTACAACCCCTGAATTTACAGATTCATTAAAAATTCTTGCTAATGGGCTTGCAATTTCTTGTGCCAATTCTTTTAATATTCTTGGATGAAGATTATCTGGGCCCCCCGATTTAGCCCCATTAAGCTGTTTGAGTTTCGCTTCTACCTCAGATATGGTGATGTCTACCTCCATATCCTCATTCCCATTTATCATGCTACCATTATCCCTAAGATCCTCTTTAGTCTTATTAAAGACTGAGGCAAAGTATTTGTTTAGATATTGGGCCATGCCTAGATTATCCTTGACCTCCACTCCATCCTCAGTTTTTAGCGGTCCCACTTCTTCTTTCTTTGTTCTTTTCCTATTTATATGACTATAGAACCTTTTACTATTGGTTTTAATTCCCTTTGCAAGGTCCAACTCTACTTGACTTTTAGCCTGTCTCACTTTATCCCTACATATTCTGACCTCAATAAGGTAGCTTTCCTTACTGATCCCTCCCCTTCTTCCACTCCCTATATGCTTTCTGCTTTTTCTTAATTACCTCTCTAAGATGCTTGCTCATCCAGCTTGGTCTACAACTCCTGCCTATGAATTTTTTCCCCTTTCTTGGGATGCAGGCTTCCGATAGCTTCTGCAGCTTTAATTTAAAATAATCCCAGGCCTCCTCTACCTTTAAACCCATAAATTCTTCAGTCCAATCCACTTCCCTAACTAATTTCCTTAATTTTTGAAAGTCAGCCCTTTTGAAATCAAAAACCCTAGTTGCAGATTTATTTTTGTTAATCCTTCCATTCAGTTTGAACTGAATTAGCTCATGATCACTTGAGCCAAGATTATCCCCTACAACCATTTCCTCTATGAGATCCTCATTACTCGCCAAGACCAGATCTAAAATGGCATCCCCTCTAGTCGGTTCAGCAACTACTTGTTGAAGGAATCCATCAGCTATCGCATCTAGGAAAATCTGAGCCCTATTATTATTACTAGCACTCATCCTCCAGTCTATATCTGGGAAGTTAAAGTCTCCCATGATCACACAGTTTCCATTAGTATTTACTTTATTAAAAACATTAAAAAGGGCTCTATCCATATCCAAATTAGATCCCGGCGGTCTATAGCACACCCCAAGCATTATCCCAGGGGAGGCTCTAATAGTTTTCTTCCCCAATTTAATTATTGCCCAGACAGACTCAGTCATATCCATTTCATCGCTTCTTATCAGTCATATCCATTTCATCGCTTGTTTTGCGACAGTGGCTGCAGGGGAGGGCGGGCGCAGAGCTGCTCGGTTTGAAGAGCTAGTATCTCCTGGATTGTGTCCTCTTGGTGCTCCATAACTGTTTAAGAACCGCTCCATGGCTTCTTTCTGGTGTGCCATGTTCTCCTTTCGTTCCCTCTTCTCACTGTCCCACCACTCCTTCAATTCCTTTTTCTCGGCGGCAGACTGCATCATAACCTCTCGCATAAAGTTCTCCTTAGTCCTTCTTGGCTGCTTTTGAATTCCTCGCAACTGTTCTGCCACCGATAAGGGAGGCTGGCCTCCCAAGGTCATCTCTGTGAAGTTTAAATGCAACATTTTACAGAAGCAGTGTTGTTTGCAGCACAGACAACACTGTTTCAGTGCTTTAAAACACAGCCAGTACTCACACACCTGACACTAACTGGCTGACCCCAGGCAAGCACACATAAGCCACAAGACCCCCAAAATGGTGAGTAGCCGCAGGGGCAGGGTAAATCACTGTTCCCGGATCCTGCTGTACACTGGGCATGTGGCTCTTGGGCACTTGGGGAGAGCCAGCACTGTAGGATAGGCCTGATAATCATTCCTGTCCCCACACTTTCCACAGGAGGTGATCATTTTGGAAGATATCTCACTGCTGAGTGTGAGCAGGGAATCAAGGGAGAGTCTTCTCCAAGCCTGCGGCTTCCGCCCTGGCCCCTATGTGGATAGCCTGTGTGCAGCTATGGTCCCTGCCTCCCCACCCCACCCCCCCCGTGACGGCACAGTGGCGCGGGAAAGTTACAGTTAATGGGGCAAGAAACAGCCGAGGAATCTGCGGGAGCGGATTGCCCAGTGTCTCCACAAGAGTTTCCTGGAGATCTCTGAGGGAGATTCCCATGAAGTGAGGGAGTGTATCAGCAGCCTTTTCCACCTCTCAAACTAGGCATGATGTGGGAGACAAGCCTGCTTTCTGCAACACTCCTGCCCCCAACAACTTGCTTCAGCAATTCCCAAAATCAGATTCACTTACCAGGAGCCTCCTCTCCTGTTTGCGCTTCGCCAATATCCACCTGCTATGACTGGCTAGGCTCCTCCGGGGTAGAAGAGAGCTCCTAACTGCATGCATCTCTGGCCTCCGAGTCATCCTCTGCCTCTGGTTCCCCCTCACCCTCTTCATCCAAGATTGCCTCCTCCTGGCTCGGTCCACTCTCGACTGGCAACGAAGTATCCACAGGGGACTTCGTAATGGAGGTGGAGTATCGTGTCCAGCTCTTTGTAGAACTGGCAGCTCGTGGGCTCAGCACCAGAGCAGCAGTTGCCTCCCGCACCTTGTGGTAGGCATTCCACAGCTCCTTCACTGCAAAACCCTGCACTGCAATGTGTCCCGGTCATGGCCCTTTTCTGTCATGCTTCTAGAAATCTGTCCATAGGTATCAAAATCCCAACGGTTGGAGCACAGCTGTCACTGCACTGTCTCCTCTCCCCAAATTCCAATGAGGACCAGCAGCTCAGCATTGCGCCAAATGGGGGGGATCGCCTGGTACGTGGAGTAGGCATGGCCACCTGGAAAGATGCGCTGAGACCACTGCACGCATCACTGAGCACACAGGAAGGGGACTTTCAAATTTGCAAAGGAATGTACAGGGTGGGGCTGATGGTTGGTCACCTGAGGACAAGGCAGTAGAGTTCAAACCGATGGCCAGAGAGGTGAGAACAGGCTGTAATCATCACGGTGTCTACACTGGCACCACAGCACTGTAGCCCTGGTGAAAGACAGCTCTACACCTCTCGTTGAGGTGGTTTTTTTAGAGCGCAGCAACTGCGCAATTTCTGTGCACTAAGTGGCTTGGCAGTGTGAACACCTTGGGAGTTACTGCACTCAACGCTGCTTTACTGCACACAAACTTGCCAATGTAGACAAGCCCTTCAAGTCTTGTCTGCCCTGGCAGACCTGCTGAATGTCTCTGAAAATGTGTATTGTTAGCTCTGTGCAGTGTTGTAGCCATGTTCGTCCCAGGTACTAGCTTTTATTGGACCAACTTCTGTTGGTGAGAGAAACAAGCTTTCGACCTACTCAGAGCATAGGTACTTGGAGATCATTATTGGCCTATCAAATTGGTCACAGCAAAGCATTTCAAGGTTAAAACTATCCGAGTTGGCTGAGGGTATGTCTACACTACGAAACCTCTGTCAGCATAGCAGTTTTGGTGTAGACCCTAGTGTAGATGTAGCCTACACCAGCAGAAGGAGTTTTTCTGTTGGTGTAGGAACACTACGTCCCCGCACAATGTTAGCTACCTCGACAGAAGCACTCTGCCATCAATATGTCTGTATCTAAGCTGAGGGTTTTGGCAGCATAGCTACATTAGGATTTTCACACCCCTGACTGATTTAGTTCTGCTGACATAACTTTTAAGTGTAAACCAAGCTTAAGTCAGATTTCTAATAAGAAAGGAAAAGAGAGGCAGGAGGAATGGGAGTGTGGGGAGGAATTTGACAGGGTGAGTGGGTGTAAGCAGGAGCCATATGTTTACTGCTTAGGACACAGGAGTGGAAATGGTGACGCTGCCTGATTTCCTTGCCTCATCTCGTTCAGTCACAGCATCTTTCAGGGTTAGTAAAAGGCCCAGCTAAGTGATGACAAATCCCTCTAACCCCACATTTGGTGGTGACAGCTGTTATATGCTTCCTGCTACCCTACACTCAAACTATATTGTCAAATGCTCTTCAGAAAAGAAGTGGTCCAAAGGGAGGGCAGCCTTGTCCTATCAAAAATGGCTAGTAAAAACAAGTTTTCACTGATCCCAAGTATTGTCACTTACGTTATCTTAAAATGGTGCTGGTCTCTTACCATAACACTTCTGTACCTCAGCAGAAGCCAGGCAGTCCTTAATCACCTGTCCTTTTAGGCCTTGGCTACAGACTTACTTCAGTTGCATCCCTTTGTGGCCACTCTTACTTCAGTTTAGCATAAAACCCATTCCTAATTGACTTAAGCTAAATTTAAATCCATGTCCACGTACGGATTTGCACCAGTTCAACTAAATTGGTTTAAATTGACACCTTTTTGTTAAACTCCATGTGTAGACAAGGCTCTCACCATCTCTTTATCTCTGTTCTCTGCTTTCTTTTAACAATAATTTTATATAACATGATTATCGGTTGTGGCGTTTTTGGCACCTTTCCCCTTTTGGGACAGTTTGTGATTTCAGCCCAGGTTAGAGTCCAACACCAACATCCACAAGGCCTGGGGAGGTGCAACAGAAGGGAAAAGCTAAATTCAATTCTGCCACATATGCAGCCCTCCTGAAGTCAACTGGGGTTAGGGTCAACTAGGAGCTGGCTCCAGCACCCAGCAGGGAAACAATTTGTCTTTCTAAATTCCTAGTCAAGCTGAAATTTTTCAGGGGAAACCTCTGAGCTCTGCGGAGATGCAGGTAGAGTTCTGTCCTAAAAAGCTTGCAGGAGATAGCATTCTTGGCAGTACTGTGAATTCAGAACCCTGGACTCTGTTTTGCTTTGTGCCCCCATTTCAGGTCAATGTAATGGATTGCATAGTTGAAGTGACACCACTTCCTTAATACTGGGTGCTATTCACCTCCTTTGTAAAGTGCTTTGAGATCTACTTATGAAAAGCACTATATAAAAGACCTAGGTGGGGGTCTTGTCATCATGATTAACCTCTCATTCACTCCTTATTGATATACAACCCACTTTTTCAGTCAAGCTAAGTGACCTCTTACATTGTTTTCCTTTAACTACCATCAGAAAGGCAGGCTGTGACAAAACATCTGGGAAGGCAGCGTGTAATCAGTGCTTAATGTACTGTGTTCAATCTGTACCTGATAGATCCTACTATGCTGACGGATATGATGAAAGGGAATGTAACCAATGTTCTACCCATGATCCTTATCGGCGGTTGGATCAACATGACGTTCTCGGGCTTTGTAACAAGTAAGTGTCATGGAGCAATATGCAATGGTTTCATGCAGGCATTAGGCCACATCAGAGCCTTGTTACCTCTGCCTAAGCATGGGCTGAGCTAGTGGAGTGAAATGAGTGTAATCCTGGCTCTAAAGAGGCACAGCAGATTTCTCCCCTCTTGACCAAATGGAAGGGGAATAGAATCTCCAAATCCACCATCAATAACTACACATATAAAAAGAAAAGGAGTACTTGTGCTTCATTGGAGCTGTAGCTCACGAAAGCTTATGCTCAAATAAATGTTAGTCTCTAAGGTGCCACAAGTACTCCTTTTCTTTTTGCGAATACAGACTAACACGGCTACTACTCTGAAACTACACATATAAAGTGATGCTAAATTAGCTGTTTCCACTCAAGAAAGAGATCTTGGAGTCATCCTGGATAGTTCTCTGAAAACATCCACTCAATGTGCAGTGGCAGTCAGAAAAGCTAAGAGAATGTTGGGAATCATTCAGAAAAGGATAGATAAGACAGAAAACATATTGCCTCTATATAAATCCCTGGTACGCCCACATCTTGAATACTGTGTGCAGATATGGTCACCCCATCTCAAAAAAGATATATTGGAATTGGAAAAGGTATAGAAAAGGGCAACAAAAATTATTAGGGGCATGGAACAGCTTCCATATGAGGAGAGAATAATAAGACTGGGACTTTTCAGCCTGGATAAGAGATGACTAAGGGGGGAATGAGATAGACGTCTATGAAATCATGACTGCTGTGGAGAAAATATGGAAGTGTTATTTACTACTTCTCATAACACAAGAACTAGGGGTCACCAAATGAAATTAATAGGCAGCAGGTTTAAAACAAACAAAAGGAAGTATTTCTTCACACAACTCAGTCATCCTGTGGAAATCTTTGCCAGAGGATTTTGTGAAGGCCAAGACTATATCAGGATTCAAAAAAGAACTAGATAAATTTGTGGAGGATAGCTCTATCAGTGGGTATTAGCCAGGATGGGCTGGGATGGTGTCCCCAGCCTTTATTTTGCCAGAAGCTGGGAATGGGCCGCAGGAGATGGATCACTTGATGGATCACTTTAATTTTCCTGATATCTGCTGGGAGAGCAATACAGCGGTGCATAGACAATCCGGGAAGTTTTTGGAAAATGTAGGGGACAATTTCCTGGTGCAAGTGCTAGAGGAGCCAACTAGGGGGGGAGCTTTTCTTGACCTGCTGCTCACAAACCGGGAAGAATTACTGGGGGAAGCAAAAGTGGATGGGAATTTGGGAGGCAGTGACCATGAGTTGGTAGAGTTCAGGATCCTGACACAGGGAAGAAAGGTAAGCAGCAGGATACGGACCCTGGACTTCAGGAAAGCAGACTTCAACTCCCTTAGGGAACGGATGGGTAGGATCCCCTGGGGGACTAACATGAAGGGGAAAGGAGTCCAGGAGAGCTGGCTGTATTTCAAGGAATCCCTGTTGAGGTTACAGGGACAAACCATCCCGATGTGTCGAAAGAATAGTAAATATGGCAGGCAGCCAGCTTGGCTTAACGGTGAAATCCTAGCGGATCTTAAACATAAAAAAGAAGCTTACAAGAAGTGGAAGGTTGGACATATGACCAGGGAAGAGTATAAAAATATTGCTCGGGCATGTAGGAATGAAATCAGGAGGGCCAAATCGCACCTGGAGCTGCAGCTAGCAAGAGATGTCAAGAGTAACAAGAAGGGTTTCTTCAGGTATGTTGGCAACAAGAAGAAAGCCAAGGAAAGTGTGGGCCCCTTACTGAATGAGGAAGGCAACCTAGTGACAGAGGATGTGGAAAAAGCTAATGTACTCAATGCTTTTTTTGCCTCTGTCTTCACTAACAAGGTCAGCTCCCAGACTGCTGCACTGGGCAGCACAGCATGGGGAGTAGATGGCCAGCCCTCTGTGGAGAAAGAGGTGGTTAGGGACTATTTAGAAAAGCTGGACGTGCACAAGTCCATGGGGCTGGACGAGTTGCATCCGAGAGTGCTAAAGGAATTGGCGGCTGTGATTGCAGAGCCATTGGCCATTATCTTTGAAAACTCATGGTGAACGGGGGAAGTCCCAGATGACTGGAAAAAGGCTAATGTAGTGCCAATCTTTAAAAAAGGGAAGAAGGAGGATCCTGGGAACTACAGGCCAGTCAGCCTCACCTCAGTCCCTGGAAAAATCATGGAGCAGGTCCTCAAAGAATCAATCCTGAAGCAATTACATGAGAGGAAAGTGATCAGGAACAGTCAGCATGGATTCACCAAAGGAAGGTCATGCCTGACTAATCTAATCGCCTTCTATGATGAGATTACTGGTTTTGTGGATGAAGGGAAAGCAGTGGATGTATTGTATCTTGACTTTAGCAAAGCTTTTGACACGGTCTCCCACAGTATTCTTGTCAGCAAGTTAAAGAAGTATGGGCTGGATGAATGCACTATAAGGTGAGTAGAAAGTTGGCTAGATTGTCGGGCTCAATGGGTAGTGATCAATGGCTCCATGTCTAGTTGGCAGCCGGTGTCAAGTGGAGTGCCCCAGGGGTCGGTCCTGGGGCCGGTTTTGTTCAATATCTTCATAAATGATCTGGAGGATGGTGTGGATTGCACTCTCAGCAAATTTGCGGATGATACTAAACTAGGAGGAGTGGTAGATACGCTGGAGGGCAGGGATAGGATACAGAGGGACCTAGACAAATTGGAGGATTGGGCCAAAAGAAATCTGATGAGGTTCAATAAGGATAAGTGCAGGGTCCTGCACTTAGGACGGAAGAACCCAATGCATTGCTACAGACTAGGGACCGAATGGCTAGGCAGCAGTTCTGCGGAAAAGGACCTAGGGGTGACAGTGGACAAGAAGCTGGATCTGAGTCAGCAGTGTGCCCTTGTTGCCAAGAAGGCCAATGGCATTTTGGGCTGTATAAGTAGGGGCATAGCCAGCAGATCGAGGGACGTGATTGTCCCCCTCTATTCGACATTGGTGAGGCCTCATCTGGAGTACTGTGTCCAGTTTTGGGCCCCACACTACAAGAAGGATGTGGATAAATTGGAGAGAGTCCAGCGAAGGGCAACAAAAATGATTAGGGGTCTGGAACACATGACTTATGAGGAGAGGCTGAGGGAACTGGGATTGTTTAGTCTGCAGAAGAGAAGAATGAGGGGGGATTTGATAGCTGCTTTCAACTACCTGAGAGGTGGTTCCAGAAAGGATGGTTCTAGACTATTCTCAGTGGTAGAAGAGGACAGGACAAGGAGTAATGGTCTCAAGTTGCAGTGGGGGAGGTTTAGGTTGGATATTAGGAAAAATGTTTTCACTAGGAGGGTGGTGAAACATTGGAATGTGTTACCTAGGGAGGTGGTAGAATCTCCTTCCTTAGAAGTTTTTAAGGTCAGGCTTGACAAAGCCCTGGCTGGGATGATTTAATTGGGGATTGGTTCTGCTTTGAGCAGGGGGTTCTCAGTATTGGGCTTAAGAGAAATGTTGAACACATGCTGAGTACCCTGAAGCCTATTTCTGTAGCCTTGAGCAAAATGCAGGGAAATAGCTGCTTTATTGCTGACGCTGTTGAAATTTGGAAGGAACTGAGATCTTAAAGAGAGAAATATGCAATGACAGAGTTAAATTACAAGCATTAAAAAAAAAAAAAAAACCACACGAATGGGACAAGCACTATCTCTAGCTCATTTTCCTGGAAATATTCTCAATACTCGCTACCAGGGTCAAACCTTAACTGCTGAAGAAGAGGAGTTGGCTACGACATGGACATCCAGCAACCAACCCTCCATAATGCCAACTATAATAAACTTCAGAGCTAAGGGTGAACTGTTCAAGAAATATGTTTGCTGATGGAAAAGGAGTACTTGTGGCACCTTAGAGACTAACACACCAGTGAACTGGTGGAAGTCACTTAAGCACTTGGATTCAGAGACTGTTGAAATGATAATCTCACTTTTAACTGCAGTAGCTTCTTCTGCCGATGTAGAAAGAATATTTTCTTCCTTTGGACTAATTCATTCCAAATTGAGAAATCGTTTGGGACCTCAAAAAGCAGGAAAGCTTGTTTTTCTTTTCCAGATTATGAATAAACAGGAAAATGAAGGTGAAGATGACTGAGTTAGCTGCAGAAGCCAATATTTTAAGTTTTTCATGTTGACCTACCTGACTGTCGATTTAATTTGTTTTGTTTTTAAATATTTCAATTTAACTATTTTAGTTAAAAACAATCTTAATAAAAACAAACCTGATTTTAAAAAACTTGAATGTTCAACTAAATTCAAAAATTCATATGCTTGTTTTGTTAAAATATTATAAGTTTTCTGTTGAAGAAAAAAATATCCAGAATACATAACGTTGTTGTTTTAGTTAAATAAAACAATTTACATGTCTGTCTGGTGATGTTCTCCTCCTAATACAGCATGGCAAGAAAATCCTCCAAATATTAATGATTAACCTGTTGAATTGGAGATAGTTCACCTCCCAGTGACTTCATAAATATCTGCTTCAATTACCTTTGGTAAATGAAATAACCAAACAATCATTCATTTTCTGATATAGCTGTAAGACTAATCTGAAAAGTTTTCAAAATAAAGTCACTTTAAAAATGTATAGTGTGTACCTTCTAAAAATGAAACCTACGTTATCTCTGAGTTGTGAAGAATATGTATTAAGGTTATAACCACCAACAAGAATGCACTTTTATGTAGAAATCCATGATTAAATCGAGTCTTCCTGACTAGTGATTTAAATCAAATTCACCCTGCCTACTGGCACTATTGTGATTAAGCAGACATCCACTAACATCTAGCAGGGAATGGGAGATACTCAGTATTTATGGCAGAGTTGCACTCTATTTGATGCAATGGCTCATTCACTCAGTGACAGTGGAGAGAGAAACACTTCTTCAAAAATAGCAAAATATGACCATGAAATACAGACACTGGTAGGTGCAGTTGAGAGCAGGTGTAGCACCAATAACTGCTTGGAACTTTTTTTATTGCCTAGATTTGAAGTTGACAGAGTAGGTTTCCTTCCACACGTGTAAGAGTCAAGTCACACTAAGTAACTAATGCAGTGGGTTCCAAACATATATACTTTCCTTCAGTTTGGAGTTTGTTTTACTCCTGCTGTTTGTGAGATGACTCTTGTCCATCATGGATGTGTTAATAGCAGTGATTATTTGGTTTATTTTCAAAAACCCTTTAAAATTTGACTTTTACTGGGAGTTAAAAAAAATAAGTGAGTTCTGTATACATCAGCTGAAAAATGTTAATACCAAGAGGAACAGCTGATTGTGGAACAGCTCTGCAGTTGCTTACCACTGTTTGTGAGATCGTCTTGTTTGCCTTCCTTACAGCAAAGGTACCATTTCCCCTGACGCTGCGCTTTAAACCAATGCTGCAGCAGGGAATTGAGCTGCTCACTTTGGATGCATCCTGGTAAGAGCTTTGTTTTTTAATCAATACATCACACAGGCTGGGAATGGTGGAACTTGGCTATGAAAAGCTTAGAATGAATGAGTGCCTCTGCCTGTACAAGCATGCCTGAAGTGAGATCAGAAGATAGGCATCCTGCATTCAGGCACTCATTGAGCTGAAATCTAATCTCTTTGTTTTGGTTTGTCAGGGTGAGTTCTGCTTCATGGTACTTCCTGAATGTGTTTGGACTTAGAAGCATTTATACGCTCATCCTGGGTCAAGATAATGGTAAGACCCTATTGTTTGTGTTTTTAACTGGTTTCTGCTTGTGTTGGAGAGATCATCTGAGTGAATACAAGACTCCCAGCAGGACCAGGAAAGTCATGAGTTGTCCTGTCAGACCCTTATGTTACTCAGTCCTACCACTATCCTCTCTGAATGGATGACAGTATGGCTAGCCTTGGAAGTCTAATCCATTGCCCATTCACTGACTGTTAATAACCTTCCAATTTTATTTATTTGGGCATAAGCTTTCATGGGATATAACCCACTTCATCAGATGCATGGAGTGGAAAATACAGTAAGCAGGTATAAATATACAGCACATGAAAAGATGGAAGTTTCCTTACCAAGTGGGGGGTCCGTGCTACCGAGGTCAATTCAATTAGGGTGGAGGTAGCCAGTTGCCTTTTCCTTCATTAGCCTCAAACAGGTGGGGAGAAATCTCTAAATCTGTTTGGATTTTTAGCTTTAAAGAAAAGCGCAAAGACTTAACTAGTCTTTGCTTCTAGATGCGGGGCAGTGGGACAACTGGTTGCTGTCAAAAGTTTCTTGGCTGGGAAGCTAGGAGTTCACATCTCCCTCCTCCCCACACACCTCGTATATAAATGTTCTCTCCGCCCCTGCTCACAGGGAAGAGAAACACAGGAGTTGCAGCCCCTGCCCACTTCAGTAAGCCTCAGCCACCTCAGAGAAAGGGCTGGAAGCAGGTATTGGGTTTGAGACTCATGCCAAAACACCAGGCAATAACCCCAGAACTCCTGGAGCTTTCCCCCAACAACTTTTACAGTTCACTCTTGTGCCTCCAAGTTAGAATCTCTGATCCACTGGAAGGGTGGGGACAGCAGAAAATAAACTGAAGTTTACATCAGAACAGCAGGGGCTGCTGTACTGACTGCAACAGTGGCTGCAAATGTCAGGATCGTGGATGCTACTAAAGAAGAATATGCAGCCAAGGTCCTAAGAGTTCATTGTTTCAGGCTCACTCTGGGACAAAGGAGAGGGGGGTAAATTGTCTCAGCCTGGCCTTCTATAGGCATCAGTCTCCATCTCCGTGGCTCTGCCTTTTTAGGGATTGTCATGTCCATCTTTAGGATGGTTCTGAGAAAAGACTTTCCCCGTTACCTATTTAAAAATTGACTTGTGTTGAGAAACCCTGATGTGAAATCCCCACCAAGGACTATGAACAAGCATTACAAGCTGACTCAGGCAGCATGGCTTAGTGGCCACAGGATGGATCATTTGTAGCTGTGTTCAGTTTTCTTCCATTGCATTAGAAGTTACATCCCTAGGAGGGGTTGTATTAGATAGCTAGAGAGAGACCCCACAAAACTCAGTTTTTCTTCTCTGACGATCCCGTTAAAACAAACGGGATAAAACTGCCTTTCCAGTCATCCCTTTCACAAAAGAGATCAATCCTTGAGATTCCCAGAGCTCTGTCATCAGCAGGTCCCAAGAGTCATCAGAGGACTGTTCTTCCAGTACAGACCCCTGCCATTCTGGCTGGTAACTGCCCCCAAACCCTTCACAAAGAAGATGGTGGATGCTGTAGCTCTAAGGGAGAAAAGCTAGTGGTGTTCTGCCATATTTGGGTGAGTGGAGCTGGCCTTCCTCAGCCTGTACAGTAGACCCTACTTTAATCAACATATGCAAATCTTTTTTCCAGAACCTGAGTCTGATAATAGATGAGAAGAGCTGTTCCATCCCAACTCAACAGTAGACTCTAACCAGGGAGTCCTTCAGCACAAAGAGAGCTCTTGCTTAACTCTCCATGGACAGAATTCTAAAGTGAGATCACCGAGTTCTTCTAGTACAAGACCAGGAGTTTTCAGCTAAGGATCTTCCAAGTCTGCCAGCTCTGGTGCCATAGTTGCAATGGCACACTGAATCCATTAGCTATTTGCACGGAAGTCAGAAATTCATTTCTCTGAGCTGAACATGCTGTTTCCTCCACTACTAGTGCAAACTGCACAGCTGGCATCTTCGGAACAATGCTCACAGGAATGATGCTCTGAGTAGCCAAATGCCAGGCTCTCCAGCCCATCAGACTAGTATCATGTAGCCTAGAAAATGTTTCCATGCATGTAACTGAGCTTCTAAAGGAAGTTTGATTACAGTCTCCTGGAATTAATAGAAGTACAAATGGCCTTCAAGCTGCTGGTCAATGGTCACCCAAAAAAACCAAACCACAGCTGGTAACCCACATCACTTACCAATGAGGTAGTGAGAGCAGAGTTCTTCCCAAAATGAAACTACTGCTATTCCACTGGGCCAAGCATAACTGGCTTTTTATTATTTGAGTGACACAAACAGGGCCATACAGCTGGATATGGTTTCTAAACATCTACCAGTGCAGGCTAGCAGAGATTCCCTACCTTGCATTTATCAAGGTTCACTCCGCTTAAGTCATTGCAGGTTTTTACACCCAAGAAAAGTGAAGCTTTAGTAGGAAAGCTGGGCAGAACCATCACCAAAAGGGCTAATAGCATTCTCCCCACAGCTTCTCTGGACATTGCAGGTTCAGTAGGAACATCCTCTGGGCAGAAGATTACTGAAGCCTTTCACTACGGGCAGTTCGCTTGTTCAAGATGAGTTTTGTTTTTCCTTCATTGTTTCTGGCCATTAGCCATTTTAGCGTTAGTTTCCATGGAATGTTTTCAGTTTGGAGATCTGTGTAGCTGTGACACTTTGCCTTTTGCCTAGTCAAATAGTCAGTGGGAATGCTAAAAAGATCCTGCACTGGTGGAGAGTCTGAGGTTGTGTGTCTGTATCTTTGGAAGCCATTAAGTTGGAGAAGGCAGGGTCTGTCAGTAAGGGGACAAAATGTAAACTTGCACATGGAGGAAAGTTACCCATACATCTGCACTGGTGCTCAGCATGGCTCAGGAAGGAATTAGCAGATGAGAAACATTCCTTTCCACTCTGCCTCATGAGCATATGTTACTGTCATCCTGCAGGGTCATCATAGCATGATCATGTGGATGGGTGCCTGCAACTCTCTAGCCTACAGTTCCGATCCAGAAATTCTTCTCTGGTGGTACAGTGCTTTCAAGAGCTCTCTGTCCATGTGGAGTGAGTAAATATCCACTCTTGTTTCTCTCTGTTGCAGCTGCAGACCAATCTAGGGTGATGCAGGAACAGATGACAGGAGCAGCAATGGCCATGCCCGCAGATACTAACAAAGCCTTTAAGGTACAGTATTGCTTAAATTTCCAAATTCACTTGTGTGTGCTGTACGTTTACAAACCTATGTACTGTATGCAGCCCCTCTTCCCTTACTCACTGCCTGGAAAACACAGGTCCTCTGAAGGAGTGAGGAAAGAGGATGAATGGAGATCTGTGAAGGTAATATTCTGCTAACTCCTGTTATAGATAAGTAGCCCAGCTATCTCATGAAATAGCCTCCACCTTTTCCCTGTTCTTGGAGATTAACAGAGCAGAAGAAACCACCTCAGGAGGAAATGCTGCTCTTCATTAGCACTCCAAGCTACAGAACAGCACTTTCAAAGTGGCCTATTGTGCCTTGGCATTGAGAGAGTATTTCTGCATAATGATATCCAAACACTTTTTCCACAAATCTGAGCTGGCATATGACTAACACAGAAAGTAGAAGCTTCCATAGTGTTAGTGGAATGGGCTTTCTAGTCATCTGAAGTAAACCTAGTTATTTACAGGTCTGTCTGAATACAAGAGAGGATCCATTTGGACAAGCTCTTAATTTATTTTCCTCTTTGGACCTTCCCCCAAATGAAGCAAATAACCTGGATGACTTCACAAAAGGGGTTGTTGGGTCATTGTGAAGCTGAACACAAGCCCAACTCATGGAGCAGGTCTATGATGGAGCTTGGAAAAGAAATCAGTAGAGGGGTCTAGCTCAGATGAAAGTGTGCCCCCCTTTTGGCAAAATTTTTGGATGAGGAGAAAGCACAACTTCATCTTTATGAAAAGCCACCAAAGTGGTCAGGGGAATGAGTTATCAAGAGTTGGAGTATCCTCACCTGCCTGGCAGAGGCGAGTACAGTCAGGAAGGTAGCTCAAGGACAGAAAGTATAAAGAGCACTCAGACAGAAGTTCTGAGTTTAGTGACGCTGAAATTTAAATCCAACAAAACTAGTGAAGCGGCACTGGAGAGTTAAAATGCCCGAGGCTCTTCCTGAATTGAAAAACTTGCTTGCTGATGAGCAAAGATAACAGGCAGAAACAACAGCCAGGTGAACTTCCAGGGAAGATCAGGGTTAGCTGGGCTCCTAGATGGATCATTCCAAGCTCTCTCTGTAAAAATCTTGTAGGATTTCATCAGCACCTGACAGCGTAATCTGGAAAACCCAGAGAGCTGGGAGTCCTGTGATACGGATTGTTAAAGGTATGGAAACTGTGTCCATGTGTGAGGCTTATCTGTCACTCAAGAAGAAAAGATTGGGCATGACTGACAGGAACAGAAAATTCTCAAGCCTGAGCATTAGTAATAGAACTTGAGCCTAAGTGAGGTTAGTGTGTCGTACGTGCTTCATCTTGCCTTGTGAAAGACCAAGGCAGAGAAGGAAAGCATAAATACTGGAAGCCTGAGCCCAGGGAATCAGAGAGGTGCCTTGAAGAGCTACTCAACCTCTGCCTGCTTGATGACACAATTACTGGTACTTGGGGCATTGACCTGCAATATCAAGAACTATCTTGTCTGCCTGCACCTGACAGAACTACGGTTGCCACAGTTCTCCCAAGCAGTCTCTGTACCCACTCACACACTGGGACACTCCTAGGACTTCCCCTTCTGGTTAATGGAAATGTAAGGAGTGTAGTAACTGCCTCCTCCTCCCCCCACCACCACTAGCCTGCTCCCACCACTTCCCACAAACCATGACTAGAGCATTCCCATGCTGCTGCCTGTGAAGGGAGTTAGTCAGGCTGATGGTCTGCCCCTGAAAATGCTTTGATTCAGTGAGTTTCCTGAGCTCTGTGGTAAAAGACACCATTTAGCCACGGGCCCAACCTGTGGAGGGACCAGCCAAACTACAGCCAATGTCCAGACGTTGCTTATTGATGAGCAATCCCCAGAACATCCCTGCTCCACACTGCCTGGTAATCTCATACTTCATAGACAACCTGTCTCAAATTAAGCATAATCCAGGAGTCAGAACAAGGGACTCAAGATTTATTCCCAGACCAGCTATGGGTGACATAAGGAGTTTGTAATTGGTGGGGTGACTCAGCAGAAAAAGGACAGTAATCATCCACAAGGATTTTTCTCAGCTGAAAAAAATCTTTTCCTATTTAAATCAAGGCATATTAGCATTAGCAAAACAAACATAAGATTCCCCAGCCGGGGTTCATCTATCCCCCTGAACCTGGAGCCCTGCCTTCCCACACCCATTGTTCTAGGCCTCAGCACCTGTTCAAGGGAAGAGGGGAAGTCAGTTTAATCCCTTGCTTACTGAGGGGAGCACCCTCTGTCACAGTCCTTGAGACTCTATGCCACAGGCAAGAAGGAAATCAAGAGATCCTTCTCAGCTTTGATAGCAGCCACCAAATCCTGCCTAGCTATTTCATCCTAGACTGTCTTTGCCCAACCTCAGACCCAGGAGCTTCTTGCTGTTAAGAGCTCTCACCTTAATTCAGCAGGGAAATTCAGTGGCCTCATTGGTTCCGAAGATGCAGAATGAAGCAGTGGTGCCATTCTCCTGATCAAAATGGACTGTTCACCAGTACATTCTCATACAAGAGAGACCCTTTCCTCTTAAGATTGGTGAAACCGAGAGCACTCGGGAGCACTGCTCAGTGATCATCAGTGCCTCCTTCAGAGAAGACAAACTACCATGTCCATGAAGGATGCTGGACTTCAGCCACTTCTTAACAAGAGTGCTGGGTACCTTCTTACTGACATCAAGAACAACATAAGAGCGTCCGTAATGGGTCAGACTAAAGGTCCATCTATCCCAGTATCCTGTCTTCCGACAGTGACCAATACTAGGTGCCCCAGAGCAAATGAACAGAACAGGTAATCATCAAGTGATCCATCCCCTGTCACCCATTCCCAGCTTCTGGCAAACAGAGGCTAGGGACACCATCCCAGCCCATCCTGGCTAAGAGCCATTGATGGACCTATCTTCCAATGACTTTTTAGAATCTAGAACCTGCCTGTTTTTATAAAAGACAAATAAGACTTCTGCCATGTTTGTTTCTTCCCTGTGGTATTTTAAGTCATCCTAAGTTTATTTTTTTGAGAATAGAGAAGTTTCATTACCATTCAGACATGTGTATAAGCTCAGTCACAAACAAATCAACCCCATTAGTTTGTCTTTAAAAATAGAATTCTTGTGTGTTTGCTGATTATGGTTACACTGTAACCGATTACACTGCTAATGACTCAGGAAATAACAGGGATTTCTGCCCCAGCGTCAGTGAGGTGAAAATGGGACCTGTATGGAAGGTTCGGCAGAAATTCTGCTAGACTGTTGCTCCAGCTGCAGCGCTGGAACTGCTGACCTTAGAGGAGACAGTCTGAGCAGCCCACTCCAGTCTTACAGAGTGTATAAGCTCCACAGCCTCCTGGGACCTGCAGAGGGGATAGCCCCAACCCTGTGGATGTCATCAATTCTGACATGAGGCCTGCAGAATTCTCAGAGGTACAGCTAATCTTAGCAATGTCTCCCAAGTGAATTACCTATTGCCAAGAGGCACTGCTCCCCTGGGGACAAACAAATCCAGCCAATGTGGCATTTGTAGTCTCGGGCGGTTTAGAGGGAGAACAGTACTCTAAAAAGTTAGAGGCCTTTTCAGAAAGAAGAAAAGCCTCATTTTTCAAATTTTTTGTAAGCATAAAAGGCCTTACATCTCTGAAATGCTTTAATTAACCAACTTTTCAGATATGTTCTTCAATAAGAGTAGGCTACTTGTGAGTAATTTCATGCAGAAAGTATTTATTTTGAGGAAGGAGTGTGAAATTGGGCATAGTCCTGTTTGTTTATACAGAACATTGCACCATCCTTGAAGAGAATATGCACAGGAAGTGACAAGAGAACTGTTTTAATACTCAGCCCTCTCTGTTTCTTCCTCCCCTTCTATTTACTCTCCCTGTAGACGGAATGGGAAGCTTTGGAACTGACTGATCATCAGTGGGCATTAGAGGATGTGGAAGAAGAGCTCATGGCAAAAGATCTCCACTTTGAAGGCATGTTTAAGGAAGAGTTACAGATGTCTATCTTCTGAAAGCAGAGTTGAGTTTTCATGCAAAGATGTTTAAAAAAAAAAATCTGTTACTTACTAAAATATACTGTACTTTTTGATGCTCAGAATAAAAGAGATCAGAACCGCAGTTATCTAACTTCCACTAATGTGAGACTCAAAAGAGTTATTGTTCCCATCGGTCTTCAAGGTATATTTGATCCAAAGGGGATCAGTATAGGTTTCCAGTTACTACGAGAGGTTTTTCTTTTTAGAAGACATGCATCTTTCAGTCATGACAGCTAAAACAAGAGGCTTATTGACAAACAATAACTTCTAGTTCTATCATAAACAAATGAAAAATAGGGTTTTGGAGATAAAGACCTCAAAACTTCACTACAACACTTCAAACATCAAACAGATGAAGTAATGCACTAGTCACCTGTATTTTCTCCTTTAAATCATCCAGACAGCTAGAAATGCAATTGATCTTTGATGTTAAAACAGTCAAACAAAGTCAAAAATATAACCATATCAGAAGAAGAAATGCAGAACTGAAGTACCAAAAAACTATATCGCTCATCTTTCAGAATCAGCCTCAACATTCAGTTTCCTCAGGTTTTGATTTTTTCTCCTTGTGTTTATAGTCTTTTCCCGTTTTATCAGGTTTTGTTTTCCTCTGAGAAAACCATACAAAGAAAAAAAACCTTGAAATAACACTGAACGAATACCACACAAGCAACTGTTGTCAGAATTATTGTTCCTCTGAAAAACCAAGATATAAAGTGCAGTTTGCAGATGTATGTAATATATATTCCACTCATTTTGACCTAAGATGATGTGTAACAGGGAGCACAAGAAGTACAGTCCACATTCGCCAAATTCACACTGCCCTTGGAAACGTTAATATTGGATTATGGTTCTTGGTGTTTTTACTGTACTTAACTGTTTGCATAGACTTAATGTGATATAAGTATGTGTAACAGTGACCTGGTGTCTACAACTTAAGTTACTAGTAAAATAATTCTTGCTTTGATGGTACTGCAGCTAGTGCTAAACTGCTTTGTGACAGTGGACACTCACCTCACATGAGTTCCTCCTATCATTTGGGTGTGGTGCTGTAACCTTCCCCCACCCCCACCTGGTGCCCCCCTATAAGCTGTCAACCTTGCTTGACAGGTCTTCAGTGGCTCAGCCCTCCAGCCAAGTAACAGTCAAAAAATGAATGAACCTCTTCCAGGGTAGCAAAGAGTTTAACAAACTCCGCAGGGTCTTCAGACCAATCCATGAGCCCTTTAACTCCCACACATCACTCAGGCTTGTCCCCTTCTCGGGGCTTAGCCCACTTTCCCAGTGGAGGAACCCAGGCCCACCCACCACTCCCAGTGAGCCTATCTACAGCAGCCTATACTGCCTCCTTTAGTTGGTTGCTGCTGTTTTCCCTGAGCCTCTACCCATCTGGTGCCTTTCCTTTCACCCATTACCTGAGAGTTAAAGCTTTCAGGTCTTCTCTCTCCCAGGTCCAGTAAATGCAGGCAGTCAGGCTCCTGTGACCACCACAAAGTACCTGTCCTCACCCCACTGGTCCCAGTCAGGAACTGACCTGCCAGGGCCCTGCGTCCTTTTATCTGAGCCTGCTGGGCTCTGATTGGCTGCTTACATGCAGACCTAGAGGACCCACCCTCACTGCTCCTTCTTGTGGCAGGACCACAGGGCCTCCAGCAGGGAGCTACAAAGGACCAGGTATACCCTGTCACTAGCTGACACTACAGTACAAAGGGAGAGATGATGCATTAAGCACTCTTCAGAGCTGCATTGTTTGGGGCCTAATACACATCTGTTGGGTTTTCTAGGACCTATGCATAGCCAAAGGGTCATCAGGGAAGAACAACAGAAATAAGCAGCAGGGCACTTAGCTGCCCCAGGTTGTCAAACAGACTCACTTAAAATTTGTGAATGAAATAGTCACATTTTATTTTCAGATAAGTTAAGTAAGGAACAGAGGGATGGATGGACTTGGCTGGGAGGCACCATGGTGCAGGCTATTGCTGCAAAGCCAAGAGCCATAGGCTTAGATTAACAAAGGGACTTGGGTAAACTGCTACTTTAGGTACCAAAGTGCATGATATAGCTCAGTGGTTCTCAACCAGAGGTACACATAGCCCTGGGGGTACACAGAGGTCTTCCAAAGGGTGCATCAACTCATCTAGATATTTGCCTAGTTTTACAACAGGCTACATAAAAATCACAAGCAAAGTCAGTACAAACTAAAATTTCATACAGACAATGACTTGTTTATATTGCTCTATCTACTATACACTGAAATGGAAGTACAGTATTTATATTCCACTTGACTTATTTTGTAATTACAAAATGAGAAAGTCAGCAATGTTTCAATAATAGTGTCCTGTGCCATTTGTATTTTTATATCTGATTTTGTCAGCAAGTAGTTTTTAACCTTTTAAGACCAATCGAACTCCTAAAAGGGGTACAGTAGTCTGGAAAACTTGGGAGCCACTAATTTAGCTCCTCAGAATGCCTGCTGAGCTGCCATTAACCCTGTAGGTGTATACAGTCACAAGATAGCGAAGTTTCTGCAGGTAAATACCTTAGCTGCCCACATTTCTGCTAGTGCACATGCCAGAGTTGTCGAAGCGCTGACATTACTGAACAGCTCAGTAGCTAAGGCCTGGCAGGATTCACAAACTAGACATTCCCCAACCTGTCTTGTCTGCGGGACCTGCTACAGTAGGCGTACTCATGGCATGCCTAACCTGGACAAAAGACAACCAAGAAAGGGATGCCCCTCCTCCCGGTCAGACAGCCTGATTTGGAGAAAGGACTTACAGCCAGGTCCCCTCCTCCCAGGTGAGTGCCCTAACCACTGGGCTGTTGGGTATAAGGGATCACCACCTCCTTCTCTTCTTTGGCATTTCATCTGGGCTAGTTTAGGTGGCTCCCCACTCATCTTGCTGACTTTTGTGAATCCAATTCTTAGGCACCTAACACATTGTATAGGGAGCCTGGGCACCTAACTCAGGGCTGAGGATTCCATCAGGCAGCATGGTAGCTAAAAGTTACATGCAGCAATAGTAAGCCTACGTCCTTTTTGTATCTCGCCTGTAGATTCTAGGCTTGGGTCTGAAATTTTGTGCTGTTGTTTTTGTTGGTACTTTTTGCCAACACTGAGTGAAGATATGCTGGGCTGTGCATGCATGCTGTTAGTACACATGTTCACTGCATACCTCACAGGTGAGGAAGATATCATTTTGCTGCTGTCTAGTCATAAAGTGCAAAAGAATAATAATTTTTTAAAATGAAAACAAATCACAAAAAAATCCATACAAATACTATATTATTGTATCTGAATGTTTCACAGTTAGATATTAAAAGTCAGGCAATATGACAATTAAAGTTGCATGAATGCCCATATGAGGTACTATAATGGGGTCTACAACCCCCATACTGACCTTAGGCAGGAGGGTAAGGGGGACTCTCCCCTGTCTATGGGCAAACAGCCCAGCCACACCCTTGCACAGCTGCCAGTCATGAAGGCAGGCACCCATGGGGCATATCCTTTACAGGTCACCACCACTGTTCCATTGTTGACCACCACAAAATCGCACTTAAAGCTGAACCTGGAAAGAGTCTCCCACAACTCCCTCTCCAAATGCTTTCCTGAACTCCCCTGTGAGCTGCCTCTGTTCGCAGCTCTTGAGTTTGCAAAGCAAGTGACCTTTTATATAAAGTCTCCCTGCTTAGCTCAGGTCAGTGCCACCCTTCTCCACCAGGGAGCGATGAACCACTCAGAGACTTCAGACAGCTGGGCTGATCAGCACTCCCAGGGTCAGAGCCTTGCGGTCCTTATCAAGGAACCAGCAAACAGACCTGTCTTCTTTGCTTACTCAGCTGTGGCACAGCCTTGGAGTCTATACACAGAGACCAAATAAACAAACAACCCACAGATGGGCCAAACACACCACTCACCATGTCCAGCTACCTCCAAGCACAGAGTCCACAGCTACATCCTCTGAAGCTCTCCTCTTAGCTGCCTTTGTTCGTGACAGAGAGTCACAGACTTTAAGGCCAGAAGGGTCACCAGGTCATCTAGTCCGACCTATCACAGACCACCCAATACCCATACACGAAACAACAGAAACTAGACCCAAGTATGACAGCCCAATACAGCTTCAGAGGAAAGTCGGGGATGAGAATACCCTTTTTCTTATTTGTATACGATGAAAGACATAATAATAAGTGCTGCTTCATTGTGGCTTTTTGATTCACTATCTAAAAACCTGAGATGGTTAAAAAGGATATTGCAAAAAGAAAAGGAGTACTTGTGGCACCTTAGAGACTAACCAATTTATTTGAGCATAAGCTTTCGTGAGCTACAGCTCACTTCAACGGATGTTAACATTTCAGGCTTCCTTATGCATTAATGTTACTGTGAATCCAGAAATACTGAAGTTATGGCTATTAATGTCTTACAAAATGTGCACAGAAAGGAGAAATTTACATGTTATACTTCAAACAGCGATTATTTTTAGAAGTTGGTACTTTGAGCCAATAAATTTTCTGCACCACTGGATGATCCAAAATGGTCCCTTCTGACCTTGAAATCTATGTATATCAGAATAAAAATGTCTAGATTTCTTTTAAGCTAAGGTTAAACTCTGAATTTCCTGCACAGCTGAGGCTCAGTCATGCAAGATGCTAAATCCTCTGGCCCATATACAGCACATGCTTAACTTCAATCATTGATGGACTACTGGTGTTTAAAGCATGAACTTAATGAGCTCTTTTAAACTTCTTGGATGCAAGCTATCTGAACCGCTGATTTAAAATGTCTAACATTGGGGTCTGCTCTTTAACATCCTCCAGAGATACGAGTGGAATGGAAAGAGTGTTATCACCATATCATGAGAATATATTCTCTTTTTCCCCAAATGCAGAACAGAAATATTTATTGAACACTTATGTCTTTTTTACAGAATGAATGATAGAATCATAGAAATGTAGGGCTGGAAGGGCCCTCAAGAGGTCATCTAGTCCAGCCCCTTGAATTGAGGCAGGACTAAGTAAACCTAGACCATCCCTGCCTGGTGTTTGTCTAACTTGCTCTTAAAAACCTTCAATCCCACAACTTCCCTCAGCTAACCTGTTCTACTGCTTAATTTTCCTTATAGTTAGAAAGTTTTTCCCTAATATATAACCTGAATCTCCTTTGATGAAAATTAAGCCCATTACTTCTTGTCCTACCCTCAGTAGACATAGCAAACAATTGATCACCATCCTCTTAGTAGCAGCTCTTGAAGCACTTGAAGACTGTGATCAGCCCCCCTGCACCCTCTTAGTCCTCTTTTCCCTAGACTAAACATGCCCAGTTTGTTCAACCTTTACTTGTTGGTCACGTTTTCTGAACAGTTTATCATTTTTGTTGCGCTCGTCTGGACTCTCTCCAATTTATCCACATCTGTCCTAAAGTGTATTGTGCAAAACTGGACACAGTATTCCAGCTGAGGCCTCTCCAATCCTGAATAGAGAGAGAGACCTGCCGTCTGCCATTAATACATGCTAGAATGATACTTGCCTTTTTCAGAACAATAGCATATTGCTGAGTCCTGTTCAATTTGTGATCCACAGATCCTTTTCTGCAATTCTGCTGCCTAACCGCGTATTCCCCATTATGTATTTGTGCATTTGATTTTTCCTTCCTAACTCTTATACCTTTGCACTTGCCTTTATTGAATTTCATCTATTTCAGACCAATTATCAATTTATCAAGATCATTTTGAATTCTAATACTGTCCTCCACAGTGCTTGCAACCCTTCCCATCTTGCTGTCATGCACAAATTTTATAAGTGTACATTTTATTCCAGCATCCAAGTCATTACTTAAAATATTGACTGTTACTGGATCCATGACAGACACCCAGGGGGAGGGGACCTCACTAGATACGTCCTTCCAGTTTAACAGTGAACCATTGATAACTACTCACTTACGTATGTTTTTTTCAACCAGCTGTGCACCCACTCTAGACAGACAAGGTGGGTGAGGTAATATCTTTTACTGGACTAACTTCTGTTGGTGAGAGAGAGAGAGAGAGAAGTTTTTGAGCCACACAGCACTCTTCTTTAGCTCTGTTGTTGGTCCAATAAAAGATATTACTTCACCCACCTTGTCTCTGTAATATCGCGGGACCAACACGGCTACACCTACACTGCATGCACCCAGGGCTGGATTTAGGGGCGGGTGACCCAGGCAACTGCCTTGGGTGCTGGGCTTGGAGGGTGCCATTTTTGTTTTTAGCAACAAAAGGGAAAATAGAATGTTTGAAGTAAAATATTTCAGGTATTGTTTATGTGGATTCATTTACTAACCTCCTAGAATGTTCTGGACCTTTGTAGAATCTTGTGGAACCTTCCAGGCTTTCTGAGAACTACATTTTCCTTGAACCTCCTAGACTATTTTCAGCCATTTAACAAATGGGGAGGGAGCACCGAAGATGCCCTTCGCTTGACATGCCATTTGGTCTAGCGCTGGCCCTGAATACACCCACCTTATAGTACTTTCATCTAGACCATATTTCCCTAGTTTGCTCATGAGTATGTCATATTGGACTGTGTTGAAAGCCTTACCACAGTCAAAATATTTCATGTCTACTGTTTCCCCCTGTGACACCCTGGCACTGCAATATTCACCACTGTCATGTAATTAAGATATGTTTTGTACAAAGTATGCCTTATGAAGTATCATTCTAAAAGTTTTAATCTGCTAGACATTAATATCTCATTTGATTGTGTGTGCGATCATTGTATGTGAAATTATGAAGTTTGGCTATGTATGTGTTACTGAAACATGGCCTGAGGTTGAAAACACCCACAAGCAGCCTTTGAGGTACAACAGTAAAAAGGCCAAACGAATGTTAATGGCTTATTGAGGAAATGCACACACACACAAGGGTTACCCCAGGAACTGTGTACAATAGAAACCTCTCAGAGATAGCACTACACAGTGGGAACTGTTTGACCCAGGTCACAGCAAAAGAGCTTTCCAGCAAGTGGGGAGAAGATATAAAAGGTGGAAATGACATCATGATGGTACCTCCCTCTCCCTACAACACCACACCTGGAAACACCTGAGGCACAAAGCCTGAACTGGGGGAAGTGATGGTCCCAGGCTAAAGGGATTTTTAGCCTGTGAATGGAACACCTGGGGATTCCACGCTGTAAGCAAGTGCAGCTTGCGTCTTAAGAATATGCAGCCTACTTATATTCAAAGAGATGATACGAATAGCAGCTTCTTACCCTATATGTTTAGTATATTAAATTTAGTTTGTGGTGGTGTTTGTTTGCTAGGTAATTTGCTTTGAGCTGCTTGCTATCACTTATAATCACATAAAATCTATCTTTTGTAGTTAATAAACTTGTTTTCCCTTTATCTAACCCAGTGTGTGGGAATCATAATGCAGGGCTGCTGTATAGTCCTCTCCACATTGAGGGAGGGGTGAATTTTATGAGCTTTTGCTGTATAGTTCCCTGTGAAGTGCAAGATGGTATAATTTTGGGTTTATACTCCAGAAGGGGTGCATGCTGAGGAGCTGATAGTTGCCCTAGCTGTAGTCTTCCCATGCAGGGGCTGGTCAGAGAGTCTGCATGTAACTGCAACTAGGTGTGCCCCTACCTGTATGTATGCTGGTGAAAGTGCAGGCTGGCGGGCTTTGCAGCTTGTCACAGCAATACAGTGTAAAAGGGAGCCCAAGCTGATGGGTCAGGGGACTCAGTGGTACCCCAGTTCCAGGTGACACGCCTGGTGAAACCCATCAACCCCCCTATTCATGAGACTGGTCACCCTGTCAAAGAAGGAAATCAGATTGGTTTGGCATGATTTCTTCTTGACAAATTGATCTTGGCTATTACTTATAACGCTATTATTCTCTAGGTGCTTACAGTTTGATTGTTTAATACAGGCCTGCACAACTCGTAAAGCGGCAAGGGTCATATTACTCCAAAGAAAACAGCTGAGGGCCAAAACCCCCCGCGGAAACAACCCCTCCCCCCCAAGCGCTGCCCGCCCCGTGGAAACAAACCCTCTTTTCCCAAAAAGAAAAGGAGTACTTGTGGCACCTTAGAGACTAACCAATTTATTTGAGCATGAGCTTTCGTGAGCTACAGCTCACTTCATCGGATGCATACCGTGGAAACTGCAGCAGACTTTATATACAAAGAGAATATGAAACAGTACCTCCTCCCACCCCACTGTCCTGCTGGTAATAGCTTATCTAAAGTGATCATCAGGTTGGACCATTTCCAGCACAAATCCAGGTTTTCTCACCCTCCACCCGCCCACACAAATTCACTCTCCTGCTGGTGAGAGCCCATCCAAAGTGACAACTCTTTACACAATGTGCATGATAATCAAGTTGGGCCACTTCCTGCACAAATCCAGGTTCTCTCACCCCCTCACCCCCCTCCCAAAAACCACACACACAAACTCACTATCCTGCTGGTAATAGCTCATCCAAAGTGACCACTCTCCCTACAATGTGCATGATAATCAAGGTGGGCCATTTCCAGCACAAATCCAGGTTCTCTCACCCACCCCCACCCCCATACACACACAAACTCACTCTCCTGCTGGTAATAGGAAGGTTGTGGGGGAGGCGCTGGGGAAGGGATCAGGGCAGGGGTTGGGTGTGTATGAGGGGGGTTCAGGAGTCAGGGCAGGGGGCTGGGGAGGTGTGGGCTGTGTGAAGAGGTACAGGGGTCAGGGCAGGGGGCTAGGGGGGTGCAGGGGTCAGGGTGGGCAGAGGGCTGGGGGTGTGGGCTGGGGTTGTGGGGGTGCTCACAGCAGGGGCTGGAGGGGGTATGCCCCGATTCCAGCCCCTTCCCCAAGGCCATGCTCCCTCCTCTTCTCCTCCTCCTCCACCCCAGAGCAGCGAGTGTGCTGAGGCTCCGCTCTTCCCCCTCCCTCCTGCCAGCAAGCGGCGGCAGGAAGAGGGGGAGGGGAGGGAACGTAGCATGCTGGGGGAAGAGGCCAGGGAGGAGCTTGGCTGCCAGCAGAGACCTACTGCAGCAGGAGCCCCAGCTGCCGGCAGCATCAAGCTTCTGCCCCCACAGGAGAGAGCAGGTGAATGGAGAAGAGCAGGCTGGGCCGGGGCCCCTTTGGACCTGTGGGCCCAGCGCCAGTGGTGCCGTGGTAAATCTGGTATTACCACCACTGCCCGCCCACCCCCCCCGGCTCGTCATCTCCCCCCCAGCTCACCTACTCACCCCCGTCGCCCGCTCACCTCCTCAGCCTCTGTCCCCCGCTGCCAGCTCACCTGGCCCCCAGCCACTGGCCTCTTCACCACCCCGCCCACCCACTGGCCAGCCAGTCCTTTTTAAAGATAGGTACTATGTTTGCTCTTCCCCTCTCTTCTAGGACCTCAGCTGTCCTCCATAAGTTCTCAAAGATCATCACCAATGGTTCAGAGTTTGCTTCAGCTAGTTCTGTAAGGCCCATAGGATGAATTTCATCAGGCCCTACTAACTTGAATACATATAAAAATTCTTTAACCTGTTCTTTCCCTATTTTGGTATGAGTTCCTTGCCCCTTGTTAATATTAATTGTTTTAAGCATCTGGTCACAGTGAAGATTGAAGCCAAAAAAGCATTACACATTTCAACCTTCTGTGTGTCATCCGTTATTTGCTCTCCTTTCCCATTAGTTAATAGAAGAGAAAGGGGAAAGAACATGTAGGTCTAACATATTTCTAGAACCACTTCTTACTGCTTTTTATGTCCCTTGCTAGGTGTAACTCATTGTGTGTCTTAGCACAAACTGTGTATATTCTCAACTGATTCTCGTATAATGTAGCTTTTGTCTAGGACTGGTGTGTTTCTATTGTATTTGAGAGGAACAGTGAATCGGTGAAGTATAAAAGAACTTGTATATGTTTGGCTCCACAATAATGTCTACATGTCTAGTGCGCCAGCCCCTTAACATTTTCTTTTGTTCACAATGGTTCTGTACCCCAGGAGACTTGAATCTGCAGATGCAATATTGGTGGAGAAAGTCAGTCATAGATAATGAAACATCCCTTCTTATGAGAAAAAAAAAACAAACAGCACTCAGAAGAAAACATGAATAGTACAAAACACTAGCATAAAGAAGGGAGAGTTTGAGAATAAACTGAGTTTATAAATTACTATTATTTTAATTGAACCTTTATACTACATGGAATCTGCCATTTTTTCCCCAGAAAGGCTCTATGTTTGAGAACTGTTTCTATGTAAACCTTTGATCCAGTTTCCCTAGTTCAGCTGGTGCAGAGCAGAGATGGCCGTGCTGTAATCCTCTTCCAAATCCAGAACTGTCTGGATAATCTCTTCATCCTCGATGTTTGGCCTTCGGTGCCTTGTCTCAGAACTGCTGCTCGCATCCATAAAGATGGCTAAAACATGGTCTGTAAGGGGGGGCTCACCTGAGTGCCTGTGAACTCTGCTTAACTCATTCACTAGGGCCAGCTGTCCTGATAACTCCTCTATACCCAAACTGTTTGGGTTCCCTACAAAATAAAGGAAAATGCCATGAAAACCAGTCCGTAAGTGTAATCAGTAATTGAAGCAGAGTAAGAGAGGCTGTAAATATCTATAGCTACATTATAACCACTCAGGGATCTTTACATGGGCACCAACACCTCTCCCATCATCTACTGGCTGAGGAGACCTTTTGTATCCTAGTATGCTGTGAGCACTGGGCTCCCCACATTGGTTTGCTGTGGGGGCGGCTCAGAACCATGGGTGTTCTGTAAATTTTTATCCTGCCCCTCTTATGTCTTCTCTCTAAAGTGAGCAATCCCAGTCATTTTAATCTTTCAGCATACAGGAGTTCTCCAAGCCCTGGATCATTCTTGTCATCCTTCTCTGAACCCCCATCTAGTTCTGCAGTTGTCTCTTTGATAAGGGGTAACCACTCCTGCACACATTATCCAGATGAAGCTCTACCGTTGATGGAGATAAAGGTATTATATTTTCTGCATCACTCTCCATCCCATCCCATCCCTTATGAATCCCAACATGCGCATTGAGCAGCGGTCTCCACTGAGCTGTCCAGTGATGCTTAGTCGCCTTTCCTGATACAGCTTTTCAGGGCTCCAAATAAGCTGTGTGGGTAATTAATTTTTTTCCTCCAGTGTGCATTACCTGGCGTTTATCAATACTGAATTTCATGTGCCAGCTTGTTGCTCATTCATTGAGCTGAGCCGGTACATAGCATAGTTGTAGATATTGGCAAAAATATGACTTTTGCAGGGCGGAGTACCAAGGTTTGAGAAGCACATAGGGGTGTCATTGGCAGAGCTGTGAAAGTGTGAAAATGTCCCTTTTCATCCACTCCTTCCTAGTCATAGGTTTTCCCCTACAACAAAATCTGGGCTGCATCTCTTGTTTGGTGGTATAGATGGCAGAGGCAAGGATTGGGGAGTGACATGTTTTATAAGCCCAGAATATATGGCAGTGAAAGAGGTCTGTTAAGTTCCCATTCTATACATACCCAGGGTGAGGTCTCTGTATCCTGCCCCAATACCAAGTGAAAGGCCTGCCTTAGTAGCGAGCATTCTGGGAAGTCTGAATCTGGCCTTAGAATCAAGTGAATATAGCTTCAAATGGCACCATTCTCAGAGTAAGCTTGGGGGCTGTAGGCATATAGTAACTGGGGCAGGATGTTTGTCTTGATAATATGCTCCCAGTGCCACTTTTTCAGGTCATTTGATATTGCATTTGGCAGGATTGAGGGATTGCACACAGCTCGGGTAAGCCTGCAGCGCATCAATTGCTAAGAATCATAGAATAGCAGGGTTGGAGGGGACCTCAGGAGGTTATCTAGTCCAAGCCCCTGCTCAAAGCAGGGCCAACACCAACTAAATCATCCCAGCCAGGGCTTTGTCAAGCTGGGCCTTAAAAACCTCTAAGGAAGGTCCTTTCTTCTGCTGTGCACATGGCTGAGGAATATGCCCAGACCACAGGCAGTGCAGATCTGTGATGATGATCTACTAGCAAGGCTAGTAGGAGAGAGAGGCGCAGGTTGGGATGTGGTGGATCTGAGCTGTGTACAAGCAGTCCTGCCGAAGGCATCAAAGATGAGGAAAAAGACTTTTGGGAGCAGGAGGTCATGGCAGAAGCACTGTAGAGTCTCCATCTTGGCAGAGGGGATACCCTGTCTAGTATGTCTGCCCCCTGGGGTAAGGGGTACACTGATTTGCTATTGGGGCAGCTCGGCAGCATTGAAGGTGGTGAACTGATCATACAGAAGATTTAAGTCAGTGTTGGAAGGGACCTCAGAAGGTCATCTAGTCCAACCCCCTGCTCAAAGCAGGACCAATCCCCAACTAAATCATCCCAGGCAGGGCTTTCTCAAACCAGACCTTAAAAACCTCTAAAGGAAGGAGATTCCACCACCTCCCTAGGTAAGGCATTCCAGTGTTTCAACACCCTCCTAGTGAAAAAGTTTAATGTCCAACCTAAACCTCCCCCACTGCAACCTGAAACCATTACTCCTTGTTCTATCATCTGCTACCACTGAGAACAGTGTAGATCCATCCTCTTTGAAAGCAGCTATCAAATCCTGCCTCATTCTTCTCTTCTGCAGACTAAATAATCCCAGTTCCCTCAGCCTCTCCTGATAAATCATGTGCTCTAGCCCCCTAATCATTTTTGTTGCCCTCCGGCAGACTCTTTCCAATTTGTCCACATCATTCTTGTGGAAACTGGACACAGTACTCCCGATGAGGCCTCACGAATTCCAAATAGAGGGGAACGATCATGTCCCTCGAGCTGCTGGCAATGCTCCTACGTATACAGCCCAAAAGGCCATTAGCCTTCTTGGCAACAAGGGCACACTGTCGATTCATATCCAGCTTCTTGTCTACTGTAACCCCTCGGTCTTTTTCTGCAGAACTGCTGCCTAGCCACTTTGTCCCTAGTCTGTAGTAGTGCATGGGATTCTTCTGTCCCAAGTGTGGGACTCTGCACTCCTCTTTGTTGAGCCTCAGATTTCTTTTGGCTCAATCCTCTAATTTGTCTAGGTCTCTCCGTATCCTATCCCTACCCTCCAGCATATCTAGCACTCCTCCCAGGTTTAGTGTCATCTGCAAACTTGCTGAGGGTGCAATCCACGCCATCCTCCAGATCATTAATGAAGATATTGAACAAAACCAGCCCCAGGACCAACCCTTGGGGCACTCTGCTTGATACCGGCTGCCAACTAGACATGGAGCCATTGATCACTACCCATTGAGCCTGATGATCTAGCCAGCTTTCTATCCACCTTATAGTCCATTCATCCAGCCCATACTTCTTTAACTTGCTGGCAAGAATACTGTAGAAAACAGTATATCTCCCTCGGCTGGAGGCATCACCTCTGGATTGAGAGGGTAGTTTAGCGTCAATGTCAACTCAGTGCTTGGCTTTTTTTGCTGAGCATATTCATCATGCTGCCGCTTAGGGTGCATGGCCATACATCCAGAGTGAACTGGACTGAGACACCAAACACATTTAATCTAATTCACCAAGCAGCTAGTGGTTGTTAGTGGGGCTGTCAAACGATTAAACAAATTAATCGTGATTAATTGCACTGTTAAAGAATAGAATACCATTTAGATATTTTTGGATGTTTTCTACATTTTAAAATATTGATTTTAATTACAACACAAAATACAAAGTGTACAGTGCTCACTGATTTTGATGACAAATATTTGCACTGTAAAACAAAATAGTATTTTTCAATTCACCTCATTGCACTACAGTACTCTCTCTTTATCATGAAAGTTGAACCTACAAATATAGAATTATGTACAAAAAACCCCTGCATTCAAAAATAAAACATGTAAAACTTTAGAGCCTCCAAGTCCACTCAGTCCTACTTCTTGTTCAGCAAGTCACTGAGGCAAACAAAGTTTGTTTTCATTTGCAGGAATTAATTCTGCCTGCTTCTTGTTTACAATGTCATCTGAAAGTGAGACCAGGCATTCTCATGACACTGTTGTAGCTGGCTTTGCAAGATATTTACGTGCCAGATGCTCTCAAGATTCATTTGTCCCTTCATGCTTCAACCACCCATTCAGAGGACATGCATCCATGCTGATGACTGGTTCTGCTTGATAACGATCCAAAATATTGTGGACTGACTCATGTTCAGTTTCATTATCTGAGTCAGATGCCACCAGCAGAAGGTTGATTTTCTTTTTTGGAGGTTCCGGTTCTCTAGTTTCTGCATCAAAGCGTTGCTCTTTTAAGACTTCTAAAAGCATGCTCCACACCTTCTCCCTCTCAGATTTTGGAGGGCACTTCAGATTCTTAAACCTTGGGTCTAGTGCTGTATCTATCCTTAGAAATCTCACATTGGTACCTTCTTTGCGTTTTGTCAAATCTGCAGTGAAAGTGTTCTTAAAATGAATAAGATGTGCTGGGTCATCATTTGAGACTGCTATAACATGAAGTATATGGCAGAATGTGGGTAAAACAGCAGAAGACATTGTTCTCCCCCAAGGAGTTCAGTCACAAATTTAATGAACGCATTATTTTTTAAATGAGCATCATCAGCATGGAAGCATGTCCTCTGGAATTGTGGTCGAAGCATGAAGGGGCATATGAATGTTTAGCATATCTGGCATGTAAATACCTTGGAATGCCAGCTACAAAAATGCCATGCAAATACCTGTTCTCACTTTCAAGTGACATTGTAAATAAGAAGATGGCAGCATTATCTCCTGTAAATGTAAACAAACTTGTTTGTCTTAGCAATTGGCTGAACAAGAAGTAGGACTGAGTGGACTTGTAGGCTCTGAAGTTTTACATTGGGGTTTGTGTTACATAACTGCACTCAAAAAAAAACCTCTAAATTTGTAAATTGCATTTTCAGGATAAAGAGATTGCACTATAGTACTCGTATGAGGTGAATTGAAAAATAGTATTTCTTTCATTTCTACAGTGCAAATATTTGTAATAAAAATCATATAAAGTGAGCACTGTACATTGTATTCTGTATTGTAATTGAAATCAATATATTTCAAAATGTAGAAAAACATCCAAAAATATTTAATAAATTTCAATTAGTATTCTATTGTTTAACAGTGATTAATTGCAATTGATTTCTTTGAGTTAATCACGTGAGTTAACTGAGAGTAATCAACACCCTAGTTTTTAGTAACTTTAGTTATGCCTGATCTGGCTGGATTTGAACAGGTGGCTTCGTGGCAAACAGCTCCATTGCCTGTTATCTGTCGCCTTACATTTACAGGTCCTCACAATCCCTTCTACAAAAGGGTGAGATGATGTTTTTAAAAGATTTCACAGAGCTGGAAAAGCCAGCCTGCCCTGAGTGCAAGGAAGAAGAGCAGAGCTCTAGACTCACCAGGTGTGTCAGGAAGAGCCTGTGGAATGTCTCGGGGGACAGCATGGACTGCTACGTTTGCTTCTGACTTCGTGCATCTTTCAGCATCTTTGCTAGACAGAACAACAGAATGGTTTTGGTTCTCTGGGCAAGCTGCACTGCAGAAGTTTGTCAAATGGTTGACAGCAAAAATGGAGCTTTATAAACATAAGGACTAAATGTAGGGTACACATTCAAATGAAGGTATGGTGACAATGGTTGTATAGTCCGAGACATCTTCTAATGTGCACGTGCAGGGCCCTACCAATTTAATGGCTGTGAAAAGTCATGTCATGGACCATGAAATAAGCCCTTCCCTGTGAAATCTGATCTCCCCCTGCTGCTGGGAGCATCCCAGGCAGGGGCTCCTAGCTACTAGTTGTGGCCAGGTAGGGGCTTGTCCTTCCCCTGCATGTCCTTTCTCAGTGGGGAGACCAGACCCACCTCCAAAGGCAGTTCAGAAGTGAGGGTGTACCACTCTCACCTCTGTGCTGCAGCAGCCCTGGAGCTGGGTTCGGGGCTTCTGCAGCAGCTCAGGGCACCCAGCCTAGGGGCTTCCATGCACTGGCTCCTGCCATGGCTCGGGGCACCTGAGCTTGGGGTTTCTGCCCCCAGAGCACCAGCTGGGGCTTGGGACACCCAGGTTCAGGGCACCTGGGGTTGGGGCTTCTGCCCCCATGGCTCTTGCCAGGGCTCAGGGTGCCCAGGCTCGGGGCTTCTGCTCCCCAGGGCTTCTGCTGGGGCTCAGGGCTTCTACGCCTATGGCGCCAGCCAGGGCTTGGGACACCCAGTCTTGGGGCTTCTGCCCCCGCAGCTCCAAATGAAGCTTCCACCCCATGCATCCTGCTGGGGCTCAGGGCTTCTGCCCCCATGTCTTCTGCCAGGGCTTGGGGTTTCTGCCCCTACAGCTTGTGCCAGGACTTGGGGTGCCCATTTTTCCAGGGGGCCCCCCAAATTGGCCAGGGCAGGGCCCATGCATTAATCAGACACTGGCTAGGACTAGCAGATAGGAGCCCCCAGCTGTAGCACTTCCAAGAGCATGGGGGAGGTCAGACCCACCTCCACCTCCAGGAGCCTCCTCCAGCTGCAGGAAGCTTGTGCAGCCCAGCTCTGAAGGCAGCACAGAAGTGAGGGGTGCAATCCCTCTGCAACAGCTTTGGCAACCACCGCCGCCTTTTTGGGGGTTGGGCCCCCCACAGTTACAACACTGAAATTTCAGATGTGAACATCTGAAAATGTGGCTAGTTTTCAAATCCAATGGCTGTGAAATTGATTAGAATGGACCATAAATTTGGTAGGGTCCTATGCATGTGAAGGTTTTTTCACATGGTGACTCACCTGAAATTTGTCTCAGACATGCATTTTGTTGCATTTCAAGCTCTTTGGAACAGAGACTGTCTTACTGTACAGCACCTAGCACAAAGGAGCCCTGAGACTGAAGTCTCTAGATGCTACTGTAATGCAAATAATAATTAATACTAAACCATTCACAGAGTCAGGCCAGAAGACACCATTATGATAACGTAGCCTAAACTCCTACATAACACAGGCTGGAGATACGCTTCACAGCCCTGTGTAGCAAGGCATTAGGAGGGAGGCAAACAGCATTCTCCACCTACAGGCAGAAGGATAAATGTGGGCAAGAGAGGTTGCCCAAAATTGCAGCGAATACTTGTGACAGAGTTGGAAATAGCACCCTGGAGTCCTGATTCTCAGTGCCCCTCTAAGCACTAGAGCCCATTCCCCCTCTCAGAAATAATATCTACTGTCTGAGCTTCTGGAGGAAACATTCTTGCACATATCTCCTCAGAAGTTCCCTCCTCTTGGAAGTCTTGAAACTGGACACCCTGACCATGTCTTAACAGTATTCATGACAAAGAACTGTGAATACAAATTGTACCTTGCATGCCCTTTCCTCCATCTCTCGCTGTCCCCCAGAGTTCTTGGAAGTTGTCTATCAGGCACAAAAACGGAAGAACGTAGCCAAGTATTTTCCTTACTTGTCAAAGGTTCTCTCTTTGGGCATAAGGGATTTTGGGCAATGCTTACTGGAATAAGGTTTGGTATGAAGACAGGATTCTTTTTTTCCAGCACACAGGAGACTGCTGCAGACTGGTCGAAGTAGGAAGATAAGGTAGAAGTAGGATCTCTTCTGTAACTACCTCTATTCATTTGGGGCAAGGAGGAAGGTGTGTCTGTCTGCAAGTCTGAATTCTGTTTATTGATGCAGTCTTCTGAGTGACAGAAAGGAGCTGTGAGATCTTCAAATGCCCTGTCTATAGCTGCAGTCAGTTCCTTCCTGCATCTCCTTAGTTTTTCTGACATCTCACCTAAAAGGGATGAGATTTCTAGTTACACACTGTATTGTAAGCATATAAGGAAAAAGAAAAGCAGTACTTGTGGTACCTTAGAGACTAACAAATTTATTTGAGTATAAGCTTTCGTGAGCTACAGCTCACTTCATCAGATGCATCCAATTAAGTGAGCTGTAGCTCATGAAAGCTTATGCTCAAATAAATTTGTTAGTCTAAGGTACCACAAGTACTCCTTTTCATTTTGCGAATACAGACTAACACGGCTGCTACTCTGAAACCTGTCATATAAGGAAAGTAAAAGACAACTGCAGAAAGAATAAATTATATCAGTACCTGGAAAGATAATGGAGCAAATAAGCAATCAGTTTGCAAGCACCTAGAAGATAATAAGGTGATAAGTAACAGTCCGCATGGATTTGTCAAGAACAAATCATGTCAAACCAACCTAATAGCTTTCTTTGACAGGGTAACAAGCCTTGTGGAGAGGGGTGGGTGGGAAAGCAGTAGGTGTGGTATATTGGACTTTATTAAGGCTTTTTATACTGTCTCCCATGACCTTCTCATAAACAAACTAAGGAAATACAACCTAGATGGAACTAGTATAAGGTAGGTGCATAACTGGTTGGAAAACCTTTCCCAGACAGTAGTTATCTGTAGTTCACAGTCAAGCTGGAAGGGCATATCTAGTGAAGTCCCACAGAGATACATTCTGGGTTTGGTTCTGTTCAATATCTTTTATCAGTGATTTAGATAATGGCATAAAGAGCACACTTATAAAGTTTGCAGATGATACCAAGCAGGGAGGGTTGCAAGTGCTTTGGAGGATAGGATTAAAATTCAGAATAATCCAGAAAAATCTGAAGAAAATGGAATGAAATTCAGTAAGTACAAATGCAAAGTACTCCACTTAGGCAGGAACAGTTGCACATACACAAAATAGGAAAATGACTGGCTAGGAAGGAGTACTGTGAAAGGGATCTGGGGGTGGTCATAGTAGATCACAAGATAAATATGAGTCAATTACTCCTGGGAGAATTTCTGCACTACTGTGCATGTCCATAATTAATGAGCCACACATACTTTTATTTTTTTGCACAGAAAAAATTTTTTGCCAAAATGTTGCTGCAGTTCTGCCTTTTGCCCACAAGAGGGCACTGTGATGATAGAACAGCAGCAGTTCCTGGCCAGCTAAGGAAAAGAAAGGGCTTGCACTGCCTTCTTCACAGCACCTGTCAGGCCAGGCCAGGAGCTCACAAGGGCTAGCGGGGGAGGACGGTGCTGAGCTACATAGGGTGGAGGGACACATGGGGACAGGATCAGATGTGCTGACTGAATGGGAGAGGCTAGGGGTCAGCCAGGGTCTGCATGAGGGAAGTTCCCTAACAATCCCTCCCCACCCAAAAAAAAAAAAAACAACACACCATACACATGTTCCGTACTTCTCCCACCCATACCCAACAACCCTTCAAGTTCACACTCAGGCTCCTTCCCAGCAATTACATCTCTCTCCCTTAGTTCCTCCATTACCCCTAACTCCCCCAAGCCTTTGCACTGCTTCTGAAGGGTGAAGGAAATATGGTTCTGTATTGTAGTTTAAATGAATTATTACTCAGAGTTCGCAAAAAGAAAAGGAGTACTTGTGGCACCTTAGAGACTAACCAATTTATTTGAGCATGAGCTTTCGTGAGCTACAGCTCACTTCATCGGATGCATGCCGTGGAAACTGTAGCAGACTTTATATATACACAGAGACTATGAAAAAATACCTCCTCCCATCCCACTGTCCAGCTGGTAATAGCTTATCTAAAGTGATCACCAGGTGGGCCATTTCCAGCACAAATCCAGGTTTTCTCACCCTCCACCCCACCCCCACAGATTCACTCTCCTGCTGGTGATAGCCCATCCAAAGTGACAACTCTTTACACAATGTGCATGATAATAAAGTTGGGCCATTTCCTGCACAAATCCAGGTTCTCTCACCCCCCTCCCAAAAACCAGACACACAAACTCACTATCCTGCTGGTAACAGCTCATCCAAAGTGACCATTCTCCCTATAATGTGCATAATTAAGGTGGGCCATTTCCAGCACAAATCCAGGTTCTCTCACATCCCCCCCACCCCCATACACATACACTCAGAGTTCAGTTTCAATATGCCTGGTAAGGAATCTATTTGTGAAAACATTTCCTGAATCTTTTTTGTTTTCTGTACTGTTACAGACGTACTTGCTGATAGCTATTCTGAAATAAATGACCAAAAATAATTGAAACTGGTGTGATTATATGGTGTTATTTTGACAAATAAAATACGCAGAATTTGAAAATATTTTGCCCAGAATTGTTAATTTTTTGGCGCAGAATTCCCCCAAGAGTAAACAGTGTAACACTGTTGCAAAAAAAGCACAAACATAATTCTGGGATGTATTAGCAGGAATGTTGTAAGCAAGACACGAGAAGTAATTCTTCCGCTCTACTCCATGCTGATTAGGCTTCAACTGGAGTATTGTGTCCAGTTTTGGGTGCCACATTTCAGGAAATATGTGGACAAATTGGAGAAAGTCAAGAGATAGCAACAAAAATGATTAAAGGTCTAGAAAATGTGACCTATGAGGGAAGATTGGAAAACTTGGGTGTGATGGGTGAACCCCCCCCATCTGGTGCCATTTGATGTGCCACCTGATGTGCTGGGGTCCCACTGGTTCCACCAGCCTGGGTTTCCTCATCCTGTCCTAGCTGTGCCAGGTCCTCAAGCCTTCTCTAGCGTGCATGCGCACGCACCCACCCACCCACACATAAGGACACCCAGCTGCAGACAGACTGAAATTAGCTCTGTGGGGAAGATTCAGCTCAGTGATTTACTTAACACTCACGTGCACACCTCCTTTGGAGTGTAAATCCAATATAATATTGTCTTGAACTGGAGAGAGAGAGAGATCTGCACAGCGCAAACTCAAAAATTGCCCCCTCCCTCAACATGAAGACAGATATGCACAGCTTTTTGCACCCCCCATGAATTGTACAAACTGGGATTTGTAACAAACAAAAAATAAGTTTAACTACAAAAGTTAAATGTTAAGTGATTAAAGGGATAGCAAACAGAACAAAGCAGATTACCGAGCAAACAAAACACAACATGCAAATTAAGCTTAATACACACAAGAAACAGGTTACAAAATGTAATTTCTCACCCTAAATGATGTTTTAAGCAGGTTGCAGTTTCTGGAGCTTAGAGTTCCAGTTATTTCTCTTTACAGACTTGTCCCCTGTCTCAGCCCCTGCCTTTCCCTTCAGGTCTTTTTAGCAATCTTCCTTCTTGGACAGGGAGGCAATGGAGAAGAGTCTTGATTGCCTTACTCCCCAGCCTTAAATAGAATTTACATAAGGCAGGAATCTTTTGTTTCCCAGTCTGACCTCCCACCCCCCTCTTAATGGAAAGACACTGAAAGCCCAAGATGGGGGTCTAGTACCAGGTGACCCAATCACCTGACCCTTTAGTATCAAAGCAGCAACCCCGGAAGCTTCTGAGGAAGATGGGAGAGTAGTATCTGCTCTTATTCTTTCTAATGGCCCATTGAGGCTGATTGGGGGAATGCCCACCAGACAGTAGGCAGATACATACATGGTTGTAATTGTTACATGGTCAGTATTCCCAACCTCAAATACTGAAATGACACATACATATTGGATAAACACATTCAGTAGATCAGAACCTTTCCAATGATACCTCACATGACCCCATATTGCATAATACATATCTTAGTTATGGCATATTCATATCAACAATATTTTATGCAGAATATGGGGTGCAGTGTCACACTGGGTTTGTTTAGTCTGGAAAAGAGAAGACTGAGAGGGGACATGATAACAGTTTTCAAGTACATAAAAGGTTGTTACAAGGAGGAGGGAGAAAAAACAACAAAAAAAACGCATTCTTGTTAACCTCTGAGAATAGGACAAGAAGTAATGGGCTTAAATTGCAGCAAGAGCAGCTTAGGTTGGACAATACAAAAAGCTTCCTGTCAGGATAGTTAAGATCTGGAATAAATTGCCTAGGGAGGTTGTGGAATCTGTGTCATTGGAGATTAAGAGCAGGTTAGACAAAACACCTGTCAAGGATGTCTAGATAATACTTAGTCCTCCCATGAGTGCAGGGGACTGGACTAGAAGACTTCTTGAGGTCCCTTCAAGTCCTCTGATTCTATAACTAAGGGCTTGTTTTCACTGTTAGAAAAATTCAATATTTTATCTTATGGTACCTATGTGAGTGAGCTATCTCAAGGCAAAAATAGTGAAGAGTAGGACCGCAAGGTAAACTAGACCAGGTCACCTTCAGATAGGAGTACAAGGCTGACCTCCTCTAGTTTATCTTGTAAAAGTAAAGTGCCTGCTCTTCACTGTTTTTTTACCTCAGGATAGCTCATGCACATTAGTTACTTTGGAGGTAAAAAAATGCCACTTTTCTTGCAGTGAATACAAGCCCTAAAATAAGCAATGGTGTAAAATGAGGATGAAATTCCAGTTGAAGGTGCTGGAGACCAAGGGAGGTCATCACCAGATCTCCAATACATCCAGATATTCCCTGACTGCAGAGCTGTTACTTTTGCATGAGAATGTTTCTCTTGCAAAGTATTTCCATTATGTGTGTGACTGGTTCGGTCACACAGACCCCCTTGGGACTGTCACCTGACGTGCTGAAACTACCTCTGAGCCCGTTTTCCCTAAAGGCATGGGACTTCAGAACCCTGCCTTCGTGAGCCAGACACACCAGTCTGCTGCAACACAGACCCAGATCTGAACCATGCCCCCAAAGCTGCAGGCTTTAACTGAAAGCCACTCAGCAGGTATTTTTGTCTCCAGAACCCAGACACCCAGCTCCCAATGGGATCCAAACCCCAATAAATCCATTTTACTCTGAATAAAGGTTATACAGGGTAAACTCATAAATTGTCCACCCTCTATAACACTGATAGAGAGATACACACAGCTGTTTGCTCCCCCAGGTATTAATCACTTACTCTGGGTTAATAAAATAACCTTTTTTAAAATTAAGCATAAGAAGTAGGATTTAAGTGGTTTCAAGTAACAACAGACAGAACAAAGTAGGTTACCAAGCAAACTAAAACACATGCAAGTCTAAGCCTAATACATTAAGAAACTGAATACAGGTAAAATCTCACCCTCAGAGATGTTCCAATAAGCTTCTTTCACAGACGAGACTCCTTCCTTGTCTGGGCCCAATCCTTTCCCCGGTACAGTTCTTGTTAGTTCCAGCTCAGGTGGTAACAAAGGGGATTTCTCATGACTGCAGCCCCTTTGTTCTGTTCCACCCCCTTTAATAGCTTTGGCACAAGGCGGGAATCCTTTGTCTCTCTCTCTGGGTTCCCACCCCTCCTTCTAAATGGAAAAGCACCAGGTTAATGATGGATTCAGTTCAGGTGACATGATCACATGTCCTGTGAGACTTCATTACTCACTTGTTGGCACACAGGAAGTCTTACAAGTAAAGAGAGCCATTTACAACCAATTGTCCTGATTAATGGGAGCCATCAAGAGTTCAAACCACCATTAACGGCCAACACTTTGCATAATTACAATAGGACTTCAGGGTTATATTTCATATTCCTAGTTTCAAATACAAGAATGATACATTCATACAAATAGCATGACCACACTCAGATTATAAGCTTTGTAATGATACTTTACAAGAGACCTTTTGCATAAAGCATACTCCAGTTATATCATATCCACACTTATAAACATTTTTATAAAAATATGGAGTGCAAGGTCACAATATGTAAATTCAGTATTCCAAAATCACCACATTAAAATACCTATCTGTTCATCTACCCACCTTGCTATCTAGCTGTAGAATTTAAATGACACTAATCCCCAATGCATCCTCGTACCATCCTAGGGTTCAGTTCATTATACTTGGGTTTTGCCTCATGCCTTTCACCCCTTCTGATAGATGTATGACTGTGTGCTGGCCATTCATAAAAGCATGACTGTATAAGCCATTGCTACGTGGAAATTTGAAGACATCATATGTGCCTTGTTTTCTAACAAGAGTGTAAATATGAACACACAGAGAACTAAACCCTGCTACTTTAGAAGCCATCCAGATTTCAAAAATTAGATGGATGCCTAATTTGAGTATCTTGAACTAGGAAATAGATTCTACAACACAGACAACTCTCTAGGTTCTGAATCCATCAGACAGTCATTAAAGAGGTCTTTCCTGGGCACAGCAACTGGTGTCCATTCAAAAAGGTGGGATGAATTAGTCTGCTCTAGAAAACCCAATAATAATGGGGGATTGCAACTCCCCCCATATTGACTGGGTAAATGTCGCTTCAGGATGGGATGCAGAGAGAGAGTATCTAGACACCGTTAATGACTGCTTCTTCAAGCAGCTAGGCCTAGAAACCACAAGGGGAGAGGCAATCCTTGATGTAGTCTTAAGTGGAGCACAGGATCCGGGCCTAGGGATTCATGTAGTTGCACCACCCAATAATAACAACCATTATGTAATTAAATTTAATATCCTAGTGTGTGTGGGGCAGGGGAATATAAAGAAACCTACCACAGGAGTATTTAACTTCAAAATGGGGAAGTACACAAAAATGAAAAAGCTAGTTAAACAGAAATTAAAAGGAACAGTCGCAAGGGTGAAATGCCTGTAAGCTGCATGGAAACTATTTTATAACGCCACAATAGAGGCTTGAACTAAATGTATGCCCCAAATAAAAAAAAAAAAATTAAAAAAACCAGTAAGAGGACCAGAAAATGCCACTATGGCTAAACAGCAGAGTCAAAGAGGCAGTTAGAGGTTGTAACAGTGTGCAACTCACCACTGCAGCACCTCCTGCTGGCTTCCTGGGGATTAGCTCTGCTAGCCAGTGTGCCCTCTTCTGGTGCTGTCTCACCCGCCATCACTTCTGTTCCTGGACCCATGTCGTTCCAAGGACCACGGCGTCCTCTTCAGGACAGAGCCCTCCAGCCATGACATATTCTGTTCTCCCCCCTTCCGGAGGAACTGCAGGTTTCTGTCCAGCCACTTCCCTCAGTGGCAACTGCCGCCAGTTGTCTGGCCACTTCCTCAATGGTGTTGGGGGTGGGGGAACCCAGGCCTGCCCACTACTCTGGCTCCCAACACAGGGACCCCACAGATAGCTGCCATTTGCTGCATTCCCTCCAACTCCTCAGTTGATTTCCTTGGGCCACCTCCCCGTGGCTCCCCAGAAACCTTTTCATCCCTGTCTCAGGGCCTCAGCCTGCGAATCGCTGCAGCTCCCCAATCAATGCTAGCAGCACTGCTCTGTCCAGGATGCTAGCAACCTTCCCCCTGATCTTCCCTTCTCAAGCTCCAAGCAGCTACTGAAGTTTATCTGCCCCTCAGCCCTTCTTATATGGGCCTGCCAGGCCCTGATTGGCTGCTCTCTCAGCCCTTCACTGATTGGCTGCCTCCTGCACAGCCTCCCTAGGGCTCTATTAACCCCTTAGTGCCCAGTGTAAGGCAGGTGCCCCATCACACAGGCAAAAAGGCGCCCTTTAAAAAATGGAAGGCAAATCCTGCTGAGGAAGATAGAAAAGAGCATATACTCTGGCAAGTCAAGTGTAATTAGGTAGGCCAAAAAAGAATTTGAAAAGCAACTAGCAAAAGACACAAAAATCAACACACACAAAAAAAGTTTTTAAGTATATCAGAATCAGGAAGCCGGCCAAACAACCAGTGAAGCCACTGGACGACCAAAGTGCTAAAGGAGCATTCAAGGAAGACAAGGCCATTGCAGAGAATCTAAATGAATTCTTTAATTGGTCTTCACTGCAGAGGATGTGAGGGAGACTCCCACACCTGAGCCATTCTTTTTAGATAACAAATCTGAGGAACTGTCTGAGATTGAGCTATGCAGTGTTGCTGTAGCTGTTTTGGTCCCAGGATATTAGAGAAGCAAGATGGGTGAGATAATATCTTTTATTGATGAGAGACAAGCTATTGAGCTTACATAGAACTCTTCTTCCATCCTGAAACGACTCCAGAGGCAATTCTGGCAATTACAGGCTGGTAATCCTAAGTTCGGTACCAGGCAACTTGGTTGAAACTATAGTAATGAACAGAATTATCAGATACACAGATGAACATGATATATTGGGGAAGAGTCAACACAGCTTTTGTCATCATGCCTCAACATGGGTGATCCAGTGGATATAGTGTACTTGGACTTTCAGAAAGTCTTTGACAGGGTCCCTCATCAAAGTCTCTTAAACCAAGTAAGTAGTCATGGGGTAGGAGGGACGGTGTCTCATGGATTAGTTGCTGGTTAAAAGATAGGAAACAAAGGGTAGGAATAAATGGCCAGTTTTCACAGTGGTAAGAGATAAATATCAAGGTCGCCCAAGGATCTGTCCTGGGACCTGTTCTGTTCAGCATATTCATTAATGATCTGGAAAAGGGGATAAGCTGTGAGCTGGCAAAATTTGAAGATGATACTACATTACTCAAGATGGTTAAGTCCAAAGCAGACTGCGAAGAGTTACAAAGGTATCTCATAAAACTGGTTGACTGGGCAACAAAGATGGCAGATGAAATTTAATTTTGATACTTGCAAAACAATGCACACTGGAAAAAATAATCCTAACTACAAATACAAAAATATGGAGTCTAACTCAGCTGTTACCACTCTAGAAAAAGTTCTTGGAGTCATTCTCTGAAAACATCTGCTCAATGTGCAGGGGTAGTCAAAAAAGCGAACTGAATGTTAGGAGCCATTAGGAAAGGGATAGATAATAAGACAGAACATATCATAATGCCATGAACTAGACACTATACTGAGCAACATCAAACCCGGAATGGTGGCAGGATACAACATTTTGCCAGATTTCCTGAAACACCTTGGAACCAACAGCAGTCAATGGTTATCCAAATTTCTGATGCAGATTGTCAATGAGGATAACCTGTCAAGGATCTGGAGAATGTCAAAAGTGATGGCCCTTCTAAAATCCAGAAAGAACCTATACAGGGCAGGAAGCTGCTGATAAATCTCTCTACAATCTGTCATCTTCAAAGTCCTGGAGTGCCTTATCCTCCAGCATATATAAATTGCACTTTAACGACAAAGAGATTGCACTACAGTACTTGTATGAGGTGAATTGAAAAATACTATTTGTTTATCACTTTTACAGTGCAAATATTTGTAATCAAAAATAATATACACTTTGATTTCAATTACAATACAATATGTATGGAAATGTAGAAAAACATCCAAAATATTTAATAAATCTCAATTGGTGTACTATTGTTTAAAACTGCTATTAATCGCGATTAATGTTTTTGAGTTAATCGCGTGAGTTAACTGTGAATAATCGACAGCCCTACTAGCAATCAATAACCATAGATATCAACAAGTCAGACACTAAATACTGAGGAGCTTTAATTACCAATGACAATTTGGGGAAGGAGGAAATTAAGGCAGGGTTACAGAGTGGGAACACCTGTTGCTTTTCTCTGCAGAGATTTTTTAGTTTCAAACAGCTGAGAAGACCAAGCTACAAGACCATTATATGGCCTATTGCTTTATGTAGATGTGAGACCTTACTAAGGTGGAAGAAAGACAGCTAAATATCTTCAAAGTAAAGTGTTGAGATGGATTGTTGGACCAACTGGGGGGATGATAGGTGGAAAAGAAGATTTAATAGGGAACTGTAGCAGATCTATGCAGAACCAAATATAGTAAATGTAGTGAAATCGCAGTGCAAGAAAAAGAGAGGACTTGAGACAGCTTTGAAAATAACATGGGTAGCTCAGCTCAGCTCAGCTTAGAATAAGTGAACATAACTCCCAGGACAGTGCAACATGGCTCTGACCAATAATAATGAGGATGTGTGTGCTGGGGGCTCTCCTCTCTGCCAGAGTGAGCTAAACTGTTGCACCCCATGGAGCTGCAGACATTCTCCCAGGAATTTCTCCAGGACGCAGTTCAATGCCAACAGCTTTATTAGCATGGATAACACCCTGGTGCCATTGGCATGTCTGATTAATGGAGTATGATGTGAATCCAAGGCACTTTTTGAAGGGTCTTTGACACTGCGAGGAACAATCTTGACAGTCCCTTACTCCCATATCAAGGCTCTTAGCCCTGGTCTACACTGGGCGGGGTCGACTTAAGATACGCAACTTCAGCTACGCAAATAGCATAGCTGAAGTCAGTGTATCTTAGGTCGACTTACCTGGCTGTGAGGACGACGGCGAGTCAACCGCTGCCACTCCCCCATCGACTCCACTTCTGCCTCTCATGATCTGAAGTTCCAGAGTCGACAGGGAGCGCATTCGGGGATCGATTTATCACGTCTAGACGAGACACAATAAATCGATCCCCGATAGATCGATCACTACCCGCCGATTCGGTGGGTAATGAAGACCTGCCCTTAGAAGCATAGAATCATAGAATATTAGGGTTGGAAGAGACCTCAGGAGGTCATCTAGTCCAATCCCCTACTCAAAGCAGGACCAACACTAACTAAATCATCTTCTTTCCCTTTGGGCAGTGCCTTGTTCTTTGCTTGTGATACAGACGTATATGGACCATGCACCGAGGCAACTCCTTGAGCCTGTCTCCCAGCCCTGAGCCCAGGATCCACTGGGCCTGCTGTGACCCTTGCAGCAGCACATGACACTGGCTATGCCACCCCTCCTTGAATGGCATTCCCCTCCTTCATTGGGAGGAGGGCTGGAAGCAGAAGGTAGGGGCAGGATTTCCTGCCAGCACTTTAGCCAGCCAGGGCTCTGGGGGGGAAGAGGGCTGCTCCCTGAGTCACTGCCCATCCCCAGCCAGCCAGGGCTCTGGAGACAGGGCCAGATTTCACAGCTCTGCTGCTTACATGTGGAGTGAGGGCTGCACACATGTAACTGCCTTCAACTGAAAGACACTTCGCCCTGTTGTGAGAGACAAACCACTGTGAGTTAGAAAATTTATCTGCACCCTGGTTCTGCAGGGTAAAAAACAACAGACTATATACACAGATCTCCTTTCACCTGGGTTGGCGTGAGTTCCTCAGGGCCCTCTCTGTACCATCGGGAGAATAGCACTGCCCTACCTCACAGGGACTGGGAGGAAAAATACATTAGGGCTTGGAAGGCACTCAGTACCTTCAATAGCTGTATTAAAAATACAGCGCATCCGCCTTGATTGCATAGCATCTACTCTTTGAGCATAGAATGAATTTTGTAAGAATTTACAGATTAATTAAAAATTAATTTTAAAAGCGTCTTTTAAGAATGTAAAAAGAAAAGGAGTACTTGTGGCACCTTAAAGACTAACCAATTTATTTGAGCATGAGCTTTCGTGAGCTACAGCTCACTGCATTGGATGCATACTGTGGAGTGAGCTGTAGCTCACGAAAGCTCATGCTCAACTAAATTGGTTAGTCTCTAAGGTGCCACAAGTACTCCTTTTCTTTTTGCGAATACAGACTAACACGGTTGTTACTCTGAAACCTATCATTATTTTAAGAAATGTAGTCTCTTTTCTTTGTCCCAAGTGATCTTAATAACAGAATAAGATGGACTCTTCAAATGTTCCATATAGTCAAAATTCTTTTAAGTCTTGTGCATAGGCTATATTGAAGAAATCAAGTAGTAATTAAGTTAATGAGTGTTGTGTCTAATTGGTATGATCATATAGGCTACAGACAGGATCAGAACCACAGCTCAGGTAACTCCAAGTACAGCCAGCCATTGTGACATCAGATGTAATTTAACTCTTCCTCTGCAGCTAATTTGCATACAATAATTCTATGAAGGAATTATAACGACTCAGAGGTCTGAGGGAAGCTGAATTAACATCAAGAGCTCTCACTTGTTCATTGCTCAACTCAACTGTCAGCATGGTAAAGGTCCCATGCTAGCTTGGGCATCAGTGCTTCAAAGAAGCCCAAGGTGCTGCTGCCCCAGCTCCACCATACATAGAGCCAGCAGTGCCAGGGGAGCTGAGGCAGCAACATTAGAGGATTCTGACGTTTCATGCAGTGCTGGGCATGGTGACCAAGGAGAGCAAAAGGCTTGTTTGGTGAAACCTTTTACTGTGTGTCTTGACTTTGGGTTACCTGGAAGGGGAGGATTTTAGCCTTCTACCCAAACTGATCCATGACTTTACAAATTAAACTGACCAACCAGCTGCTGGGAGACAGTCGAGCAGCCACGAAATGGAGGCACAGCCACGGCCTGGTGAGAGAGAGGTTGGGACAGCCGTTACTGAGTAGAAAGAAATGGCATGGCTTTAGATTAGCATTGTGTGGGAAGGCACTGTTGAACAGAATTGCCATTGCAGAAATGGAGTGATTGTTTAAGTTTCGGAGTTTCTAACTTTAGAATTACTTTTCATAGAATCATAGGATTGGAAGGGACCTCAGTGGGTGATCTAGTACAGTCCCCTGCACTCAAGGCAGGATTACATAATAACTAGACCATTCCTGACAGGTGTTTGTCTAACCTGTTCTTAAAAACCTCCAATGACAGAGATTCCACAACCTCCCTAGGCAGTTTGTAACCCTGACAGTTAGGAAGTTTTTCCTAATGTCCAACCTAAACTCTTGCTGCAATTTAAGCCCATTGCTTCTTGTTCTATCCTCAGAGGTTGAGAACAATTTTTCACCCTGTCATAAATATAAAGGGAAGGGTAAACCCCCTTGAAATCCCTCCTGGCCAGGGGAAAGCTCCTCTCACCTGTAAAGGGTTAAGAAGCTAAAGGTAACCTCGCTGGCACCTGACCAAAATGACCAATGGGGAGACAAGATACTTTCAAAAGCTGGGAGGAGGGAGAGAAACAAAGGGTCTGTGTGTCTGTCTATATGCTGGTTCTTTGTCAGGGATAGACCAGGAATGGAGTCTTAGAACTTTTAGTAAGTAATCTAGCTAGGTATGTGTTAGATTATGATTTCTTTAAATGGCTGAGAAAAGAATTGTGCTGAATAGAATAACTATTTCTGTCTGTGTATCTTTTTTGTAACTTAAGGTTTTGCCTAGAGGGGTTCTCTATGTTTTTGAATCTAATTACCCTGTAAGATATCTACCATCCTGATTTTACAGGGGGGATTTCTTTATTTCTATTTACTTCTATTTTTATTAAAAGTCTTCTTGTAAGAAAACTGAATGCTTTTTCATTGTTCTCAGATCCAAGGGTTTGGGTCTGTGGTCACCTATGCAAATTGGTGAGGCTTTTTATCCAACATTTCCCAGGAAAGGGGGGGGTGCAAGTGTTGGGAGCATTGTTCATTGTTCTTAAGATCCAAGGGTCTGGGTCTGTAGTCACCTAGACAAATTGGTGAGGCTTTTTACCAAACCTTGTCCAGGAAGTGGGGTGCAAGGTTTTGGGAAGTATTTTTGGGGGAAGGACGCGTCTAAACAGCTCTTCCCCAGTAACCAGTATTAGTTTGGTGGTGGTAGCGGCCAGTCCAAGGACAACGGGTGGAATATTTTGTACCTTGGGGAAGTTTTGACCTAAGCTGGTAAAGATAAGCTTAGGAGGTTTTTCATGCAGGTCCCCACATCTGTACCCTAGAGTTCAGAGTGGGGGAGGAACCTTGACACACCCTCTTCCTTGTAACAACCTTTTATGTCAGTGATTTTCAGCCTTTTTTATCTGCAGACCCATAAAAAATTCAAATAGAGGTGTAGACCCCTTTGGAAATCTTAGACCGTCTGCGGACCACAGGTTGAAAACCACTGTTTTATGAACTTGAAAACTGTTCTCACATCCCCTCAGTCTTCTCTTCTCCAGACTAAACAAACCCAATATTTTCAGTCTCCCCTCATAGGTCATGTTTTCTATATCTTTAATAATTTTTTGTCCAGATTTCTCCAATTTATCCACATCTTTCCTGAAATGTAGCTCCCAGAACTGGACCCAATACTCCAGCTGAGGCCTAATCAGCGCTTAGTAGAGCAAAAGAATTACTTCTGTGTCTTACTTACAACACTCCTGCTAATACATCCCAGAATGATGTTTGCTTTTTTTCCAAGTGTTACATTGTTGAGTCATATTTAGCTTGTGATCCACTATCACCCCCAGATCCCTTTCCACAGTACTCCTACTTAGGCACTCATTTCCCATTTTGTATGTGTGCAGCTTATTGTTCCTTTCTAAGTGGAGCACTTTGCATTTGTCCTTATTTAATTTCATCCTGTTTACTTCAGACCATTTCTCCAGTGTGTTCAGATCATTTTGAATTTTAATCCTATCCTCCAAAGCATTTGCAACCCCTCCCAGCTTGGTATTGTCCACAAACTTTATAAATCATAGAATCATAGAATATCAGGGTTGGAAGGGACCCCAGAAGGTCATCTAGTCCAACCCCCTGCTCGAAGCAGGACCAATTCCCAGTTAAATCATGTACTCTCTTTGCCGTTATCTAAATCATTGATGAAGATATTGAACAGAACTGGGCCCAGAACTGACTCAATATGTCCTTCCAGCTTGATTGTGAACCACTGAGAACTACTGTCTGGGAATGGTTTTCCAACCAGTTTTGCACCCGTTTTATAGTAGCTCCATCTAGGCTGTATTTCCCTAGTTTGTTTATGAGACAGTCATGTGAGACAGTATCAAAAGCCTTACTAAGGTCAAGATATACCACACCACTTCCCCCCATCCATAAGGCTTGTTACTCTGTCAAAGAAAGCTATTAGGTTGCTGAGATACAATTTGTTCTTGGCAAATCCATGCTGACTTACTTCTCACCTTCTAGGTGTTTGTAAATTGATTGCTTAATTATTTGCTCCATTATCTTTCCAGATACTGAAGTTAAGCTAAGTTAGCTATCTGGTTCAATTGTTACCAGCAGGCCCATTGTTTTTATTATAGGCAGTGAAGGTAGAACCACCTATCATACAGGTGCCCGATGTATACTACCATGAGACCCGATTTTTAGTTGCTTATAATTTTGCCAAACTTTAACCATTTGGGTTTAAATTTTCCATACCAGATGTCTGCCTCAGGCTGAATGTTTTTGGAAAGTTTCAGTGATAATGGTATAGCCACTTCCAAGAACATCACTATATGAAAAAAAAATCTTACATCTGTTTTGTTGAGAAGCTCTAGTGCTTCTGTGCTTTGGAGCATGGACTTGAAATGTGGCAAGCAGCTCACACTGGAGTCAAGGTGACTCTGGGAAAATTCACTCAAATTTGACCTCTAGAAATCTCAGTTTGCACATACTCAGGATTGATTTGTTAGTGTTTGGCTGCTAAATTCTCTAGAGATTCTAATTTCCCCTCCCTTGGTGGCTCACTCTCCTGCACCCTCACTCACTTTCACTGGGCTGGGGCAGGGGGTTGGGGTGAGGGGTTCAGGGTGTGGGAGGGGGCTCCAGGCTGGGGTCAAGGGATTTGGCGTGTGATAGGGGGCTGTGGGTTGAGGTGCAGGAGAGGGTACAGGCTCTGGGCTGGGGCCAGGGATGAGGGGATTGGGGTCCAGGAGGGGGCTCCAGGCTGGGGCCAAGGGATTCAGAGTGCCGGAGGGGTCTGCCGGTTGAAGTGCAGGATGGGGTACGGGCTCTGGGCTGGGGGTGTGGGTTCTGAGGTGGGGCCAGGGATGAGGGGTTCAAAGTGTAGGAGGGTGCTCAGGGCTGGGGCTCAGGGTTGGGGTGCGTGCTTCCCTCGGTCAGCTCCTGGTCAGCTCCCTGCCTGTCCTGGTCTGGCTCCTGGGCAGGGGGGCCAGGAGGCTCCATGTGATGCTCTCACCTGCAGGCATCGCCCCCCTCCCCCGCAGCTCCCATTGGCCACGGTTCCCAGCCAATGGGAGTGCAGAGTGCAGAGCCAGTGCTCAGGGCAGGGGCAGTGCATGCAGGCCTGTGTCCCCCACCTAGGAGCCAGAGCTGCTGGCCACTTCCGGCCCACAGTGCAGAGCCAGGACAGGTAGGGACTAGCCTGCCCTAGATCCGCAGCACTGCCAACCAGAATTTTAATGACCCAGGTGGCAGTGCTGACAGGAGCTGCACCAAATGCCTGGCAACCCTAACCTGTTCTTGCTATGAAGTGCAGGGTTGGGGGCGGGGAAGGGGGGAGTCTGTTGTCTGTAGGGCCAGATGGAGGGAGATACAGACTCTATAAGTTCAGTGGTTGGGGCCCTTCCTGGGATGTGGGAGATCCACATTTGGATCCTGACTCTGCCTGATTTGGGGAAGGGATTGTAATGTGACTTCTCCCAGAACACCCAATAGCTGTGGGAGCTCTGGGTTTAGTTGCTTGCTTCAAATCAGGCAGAGCTGGTTTCAAACCTGGGTCTCCCACATCCCCAGTGCATGCTGTAGCTATTGGGTATAATGGCACACATGTCCCCACCAGCCAGCCACAAAAATTCCCGCTCTGCTTGTGTCCAATTGCTTTTTGTGCAAGGCATGATCACACCTACTGGATCAGGCCCTGGAGACGAGACAGACAGGGGAACACCTAATTTGTGAATCTCCATGTGCACTAACCACCAAACAGCTTGATGGCCTCAGGGATTCAGCGGTTATGTGCATACCCACCAGCAAAACTTAGGGGCTGTAACCCTTCTCCGGGAGCTAGCCACCTGAGCCCAGTCCTCTCTTTCTCACAAAAAAACCCACAACCCTCCCCCCCGCCCAGATCCATGCACATCTTCCCACTCCTCCATTATAGCCAGTAATCCAGGATTAGGACACTCAAATCCATGAGCTGCCTGATTTGGAGTAGGGCCTTGAACCCAGGTCCCAGATACCCCTAGTGAGTGCCCGGACCACCAGGTTATTGTGGACACAAGCCACGCATACCTGAAGATGTGCTCTGAGGCCCAATTGGTGAGATAGGCAGGGGACCATGTTTCAGAATCCCACTTCAGGGCCACAGGGGTTTTCTCTCACATGAGAGTACAGAGCTGCTCATTCGCTGTGGGGTGGTGTCAGGACTTAGGAGGCTATTCACATGCCTACTTGCCAGGAATTTAGGCACCTACTGGGTTAGGCAGCAGCTGAGTGGTGAACTTGAGCGGTGATCCACATAAATGGTGGACTTAGGTGCCTAAAGAAGCAGAGAGGCACTTAAGTCCTTTTGTGAATCCAGCCCAGGGTTTTTAAATCATGCCAGTGTCATTGCAAGCATGTTTTATTGTCAGGGGAATTGTGCTTAGTTATGATCATTGAAAAGGTCACTTTCACTAAGTGACAGTGTTGTCCAAGTCTGTACTTGGAGCAGGCAGTAACTGGTCTCTCTACTGAAGTGAGTAAATGAGGCATTTGTGAGGGCGATCACTGCTTCCTGTGAACTCTCTGGACCATGTTGTCCCTGATTTCTCATAACTGAAGCAGCACTTCCCCACTCTGCCGCCCCCAGTCAGTGTTTGCTCTTCTGGCAGAGAAGATGAACAGTGAGTATTAATTTTCCTTTTTTGTGGATGGCCTCATCATCCCCCCTCCCCACCATACTCACCATCTCCTGTAGAGCCGGGTTACTGGACTGGCAAGATCAGATGTTGGTGGGCCCTTCAGGGCAGGCCTAGCCTGGTCTCGGTCCTTCTGGGGAGTAACAGCAACAGGACAAGCAAAATCCCAGTTAGTAATTACACCAGCCTCCTTCCTCAGGGCTGATGGCCAGAACTGCTGCCATATCAGTCTGTCCTGCGGGCTCCCAACAGCCAGGTCCTTCCTGCCCTAACTGCCACGGAACCTTCCCGCCCCCTGCCCCTGGCCAGGGCTGCCCCTGTGGCCGCACTTACCATTCCCTTCTCCTGCAGGCATCCTCATGACATTCACAGGCTCTTAAACTGTCACGAGGGAAACAGCTACTAATGTCCTCTTCTGCCCCAGACCTCACCAGAGTAACCTATGGCAATTCATAGAATCATAGAATATCAGGGTTGGAAGGGACCTCAGGAGGTCAGCTAGTCCAACCCCCTGCTCAAAGCAGGACCAATCCCCAATTAAATCATCCCAGCCAGGGCTTTGTCAAGCCTGACCTTAAAAACTTCTAAGGAAGGAGATTCTACCACCTCCCTAGGTAACGCATTCCAGTGTTTCACCACCCTCCTAGTGAAAAAGTTTTTCCTAATATCCAACCTAAACCTCCCCCACTGCAGCTTGAGACCATTACTCCTTGTCCTGTCCTCTTCTACCACTGAGAATAGTCTAGAACCATCCTCTCTGGAACCACCTCTCAGGTAGTTGAAAGCAGCTATCAAATCCCCCCTCATTCTTCTCTTCTGCAGACTAAACAATCCCAGTTCCCTCAGCCTCTCCTCATAAGTCATGTGTTCCAGACCCCTAATCATTTTTGTTGCCCTTTGCTGGACTCTCTCCAATTTATCCACATCCTTCCTGTAGTGTGGGGCCCAAAACTGGACACAGTACTCCAGATGAGGCCTCATCAATGTCGAATAGAGGGGGACGATCACGTCCCTCGATCTGCTGGCTATGCCCCTACTTATACATCCCAAAATGCCATTGGCCTTCTTGGCAACAAGGGCACACTGCTGACTCATATCCAGCTTCTCATCCACTGTCACCCCTAGGTCCTTTTCTGCAGAACTGCTGCCTAGCCATTCGGTCCCTAGTCTGTAGCTGTGCATTGGGTTCTTCCGTCCTAAGTGCAGGACCCTGCACTTACCCTTATTGAACCTCACCAGATTTCTTTTGGCCCAATCCTCCAATTTGTCTAGGTCCCTCTGTATCCTATCCCTGCCCTCCAGCGTATCTACCACTCCTCCTTTAGTATCATCTGCAAATTTGCTGAGAGTGCATATTGAACAAAACCGGCTCCAGAACCGACCCCTGGGGCACTCCACTTGACACCAGCTGCCAACTAGACATGGAGCCATTGATGACTACCCGTTGAGCCCGACAATCTAGCCAACTTTCTACCCACCTTATAGTGCATTCATCCAGCCCATACTTCTTTAATTGGACACCATCCACCAGGAATTCTCTGCTGGTGCCCCACCCCATGTTACCTGGCCTTGGGATCCTCTGCTCCACCTCTCAGCTTTCTCTTCTTCACCTTCCCATACCCCACATCCCCTCCGCCCCCTACCCCCTACACACTTCCTGCTCTCAATAGAGCACATCTGCTGGTTTTGACAGGAGTGACCATTCCATTCGTTCATATGCCCCATAATCATAGATGTGAAGGGCAGAAGGAACCCTTCTGATAATCTAGGACGAGATTCACACAGGGACAGAGGTGCCCAACTGCCACTTAAGAGACCTAAATCTAACATTTGGGTGCCACTGACCCCTACTTAGCTGGCACCTGACCCTAGAGGGGCCAAAATCCTCACATGTGCCTAAATTTTTGCCAGTGGGCATGTGCCAAGTGGCCTAACTCCTGACATCACCTCACCACAGCTCATGAGCTGCTCAGAGAGCTAGCTAACACCTCTCAGTGGGATTCTCAGGTGAGATGCTGCACTGCTTCTCTCACTTGCCAGGCTCCATCCAGTAGGCATGCTCTGTGCATGCCTAATTCACAAAGAGAGGCAGGGCTGAGCATATCAGGACTTCTGTGTGAATCCCTGCTCAGCCAGATTTGGAGGGGGGGTGGAACATGCATCTCCAGTAAGTGCCCTAGCCAGCAGGTTATAGGGGATTCTGGGGCAGGGGATGCTCAATCTCTCTTATTGAAGCTGTTTTACTTTGCATAAATAACTGAATAAATTAATACAAGACTGGGAAAACCTTTAGAAGATCAAATATAACTTGTGGAAGGTCAGGTATAATGCTGAGGTAGCATCACAAGACAAGAGTGACTATGCACTGCAAACTATTGATTAACTCTTCTCAGCTGGTATTTATGTTAATGTCTAGTGGCCTTGAGCCCCTCTTGATGCTTTTCAGGAAAAATAAACTAGTAGGTGAGATTCTTGGAAGTTATTTTATAGCTATGGGCAAAATTTATTATAGTTGACTGGAAATGTGAGTTTATTTGATTAACATGAATAAGAATAAACATCCACATAATTTATATGATTAGATTGTAACTTTAGCGCCCTCAAGGCCAAGACGGAGTATGCTCTGCAGGTGCTGTGGCCAAGAGAAGGAGTGTGGAGGAATGCAGCAGAGAAACTCCCTTCCATCCCAGGGGAACCTCTTCCAAACCCCCAGAGGTAAACCCCCTCCACCATCAATAGTACCATTAATATAAAGAGAAGGTTACTCACCTTGTGCAGTAACTGAGATTCTTCAAGATGTGTCCCCCTGTGGGTGCTCCACTCCAGGTGACGGTGTGTCCTGGCGCCATTGATGGGAGAATTTCGGAAGCAGTGCCTGGTCAGGCCACATGTCTACAGCTGCTGTCTCACAGCATTATTTGAGTCTGTTCAGCGCATGCACAGCCTGACTCCCTCAGTTCCGCGAGATAGCAGCTGCGCACGCACAGCCCAGCCAGGCACTGCTATCTAAGATCTCCAATCAACAGCACCGGGACGCACCGTCACTTGGAATGGAGCACCCACAGGGACAGCACTCAAAGAAGGAATACTGATGTAGAGAGGGATGAATGGAAAAAAAGCAACAGAGGGAGAAGATGAGGGAGTGGTGGAGCAGGCTTACATCCAACAAGAGGCCCCAATGGCCCAGTGCTATCACAACATAAAAGGATGGACGCTGAGCACTACATTTGCACGAGAGTTCAGGAATCCTGGCAGAGTTCCAGTCCAGCGGCAAGTCTTATGTGCTCCTGGTCATCTCTGGCACCAGTGAACTTTCCCCAACAAACCTCTCAGGTGCCCTCTTCTGCCTCTCGCTGCAAATCCACACAAAGCAACTACCTCCCCAAAGGGGTTACAGTATTTTCTCAGTTCATGTATGTTAATTTTAAAGACCAAAGTTTATCAAAAGCTCTGTACTCCCAAATATCTCCCCATATAGGTACACACAAATATACACTGTGATCAGATCACCTCTTAATCTTCTCTTGGAGTAACTAAATAGATTGAGCTCAAGCATCTCACTTGTGAGGCAGGTTTTTCAGACCTCAAATCATTCCTGTAGCTCTTTTCTGATCCGTTTTCAATTTCCTTTCATACCCTTTTTGAAGTGTGGACTGGACAGGACATAATATTACAATGGCCTCACCAATGGCTGTATGCAGAGGGAATATCACCTCCCACATGAGATTCTTCTGTTTATGCACCTGAACAGCACCTTCAGCCACCATATTCCACTGGGAGCTCATATTTCGCTGGTTTCCACTGTGACTCCCAAGTCCTTTTCAGAGTCATCCCTATACAGGATATAGTCCCCCATCCTGTAAGTGGAACCTACATGCTTTGTTCCTAGATGTGTGACCTTTTACTTGGCTGTATTGAAGTGTATGTTGCTGCAGTGAGCCCAGCTTACTATGATTGCAGGTTGTTCTGTTGCAGGTCAGTACCTGTCCCCATCATATTCACTGCTCCGCATCCTTTCTGTGATTCGCTGATCTCTCCAACTGCTTCTCCAGCATTCCTGGGGAATTCAACTGTCCCACCCTTCTCCTCACTGCCATCTCAGGACTCATCCCATGGCCTCCCTTCTTACACTATCTTTCCAGACCATCCTCCCCCATCCCTCTCACCCCACTATCCTTCCAGCACCCAACATTAGTGTCACAAGAGGCAGCAAAGTTCAATGACCAATGCACTGGACTGGAACACAGGAAACCTGGGTTCTGGCTCCAGCTCTGCCCTGCTGCATGACCTTGGCCCAGTCACTGCCTCTCTCTAAATAGAAAAGGGTTTTAGGGCAAAGACTGTATCTTGGCTGGGGCCTCTAGGTACTATGGGAACACACATAACAGGGACAGGGCTGGAAGGGAGCCCCTGGCTCATCACGTCCATCTCCTGCTATCACAGGCAACCCCATCACATAATCAAACGTGGTGTCTGTCCTTTGCCATCATTCCATCTGTGGCTTCCTGACCAGGCTCCTCTCTCCTGTGTCATGTTTAAGGCATTTATTACGAAGCTAGTTCACCTGCACACAAAAGCACAGTACTGCCTGCCTGAGGTTGTCTCAGAAGGCAGCTCTGCATGATGCTCTTCTGCAGTCTCAGGCCATGACCGCTACCCCACAGCCTCTCTCTACTTGCCATTGTTTTCTATCTACTGCAGGACACAAGCTCCAGTTCAAGGATCTTTTGTGCCAAAGGATGCACTGGGAGCATTTTCTCTTGGACTTGCTCCCCCAGAAACAGGGGCAAGCCTTTGGTGTCACTCCTCTTATAGGGGAGGTGGCCAAAGCAGAGAACACATGCCTAATGCAATCCTCCTCAGAGACTCTTGTGGCTGCTTCAGGCAGACAGCCCCTGCCTCTTAGCAGGAGACTTCTCCCTTCCCTGAATCATAGAATCATAGAATATCAGGGTTGGAAGGGACCCCTGAAGGTCATCTAGTCCAACCCCCTGCTCGAAGCAGGACCAATTCCCAGTTAAATCATCCCAGCCAGGGCTTTGTCAAGCCGGACCTTAAAAACCTCTAAGGAAGGAGATTCTACCACCTCCCTAGGTAACGCATTCCAGTGTTTCACCACCCTCTTAGTGAAAAAGTTTTTCCTAATATCCAATCTAAACCTCCCCCACTGCAACTTGAAGGGCGTGTCTGAGGAGAGCAAAAGACATCATTAGTGCGACTGGTCAAACCTTTGGTCAGGGCCACTTCAGTGGCAGCAGCAAGCAGGCCCTGGAGACTAGATAGCAGAAACATGAGGATGCCCGGGACAGCCCCAACATGTGAGGCTTCTTCAGAATCTTCTGGGTCATAGGGTTGACTTGGCTCTAGGCTCCTAAACTGGGCTGATTAATCCAGGCCAGGACTGCTGCCTATTCAGACTATTCTGCAGCTGGAGGTTGCTTCTTCCATCACAGACTCCATGCTGCCCCCTGGGAGACCCTGTGGGTGGGCAGCACTTCCTCTGGCTGTGGGGAGTGGGCTGGAGCCTGTGCCAGCCTCTCCCAGTGGGATGACAGAGTGCAACTCCCATGCTCAAAGCAGAGACAGGCTGGCAGCTGGCACCTCTCCCACCTGCAAGCAGGAATCAAACTGGGGAACCAAGGGCTTGTGTTTTTTACTGGGTCATATCAGTGTACCGAAAGGCAGCATGCTGTAGTGTTGCAAACCCGTATGCATGCTCCGAGTTCTGTTTAAAGCAGGCTGAGCGTGGCTTAGCTGAAGTTCATCGGGAACAGGTTTAGGCTATGTCTACACTGCACAGCTTACAGCCACGCCGCTAAAAATCATGCAGTGTAGCCACTGTTCGTTGGTTCTCCTGCTGACAAAAAACTTCCATTCCCAACGAGCAGCTTTTGCATCGTCGGCAGGATGACAACGTGCTGTTCACATGGGTGCTTATCGTGGAAAACTTGTGTCTTTGTGGGGTGGGGGTGGGGTGCTAAACACCTCTGAAAGACAAAAGTTTTGTCATTCAGTTGCCAGTGTAGACATAGCCTGGGTCTAAACCAAAATAAGCCATTCTTAAAGCAGGTTAGCTAATCCCATGCAAACTTCTGTGTGGGTACTGATTTTGGTTTAAGTATAATCAGTGCAAATCTGTGTGTAGAGAAGACCTTACAGAAAACCCCATAGCTAAATTCCCTCTAAGCTGTGCAGCTGCATCGCAGCCTATTAAGTGCTGTGCAGGCGCTCAGTGCTGCGATGGGGAGAGATGCCTCTCCCCCAACCTTGGACCTGCCACTGCTGGGAAAGAGGTGCCTCTCCCACAACCCCAGCCTCAGAGCTGCTGTGGTGGGGAGAGGCACCTATACCCCCACAGCCCAGGTGCTGCTGCAGGGAGAGAGAGCTGGAGGGAGTCCTCTCTCACCCCCATTGTAGCCCCAGGGCACCCTGCACCCTAAACCCCGCATCCCTGGCCCCATCCAAGATCCCACAGTCCTAGCTGGAGCCCTCACCCCCGCACACACCCCAACCCTCTGCCCAGCCCTGAGCCCCCTCCTGCACCCTGAACCCTTCAGCCACACCCGAGAGCCCTCATTCCCAGCCAGAGCCCTCATGCACCCCCACACACCCTAACCCCTCTGCCCCAGCCCTGAACCCCTCATCCCCAGCTCCACCCCAGAGCCCACACCCCCAGCTGGAGCCCTCCCCCTTCCCCTCAGCCCCCTCCCACACTCTGAACTCCTCAGCACCACCCCCGCCACATGAATTTTGTTATGTGCACCAATATGGAGGTGATGTCTCACACATCACCTCCATATTGGTGTATATAAAATTCATTCTGCATATGCATAGAAAAAATAGAGGGTACACTGCCCCAAAGGCCATGAATAGTCCAATATGACAGGCAAGACTTGGTTAATTTGGCTAAGGAGATGAGAAGCAGCCATAGTCTGTACTGCCACAAAAACCAAAATCCACCATCACACATTAAATTGATGGAGAAACAGTCAGCCAAATCCCTCTCTGCACTCAGACCCAGATCTCTTTGAAGGCGGTGCTAAGAGCTTATGAGTTTGGGCTAATCACTGGTTTTTGAGTAGCAACATGGTTACTGAGGGAGTTAATGACATTTTTTCATGGTAGCCCAGAATATCGCGATCACCCTCTCACAACAGTGGAGCAGTAGTGATGCCATAAGAAGGCTGTCGCAAAATCCTCATTTTGATAGGAGATTTAAACCTTCATTGTTCCAAAAGTGACAAAAATCCAAACATAGGAATTAAACCTGACAGCATATAAGAATTGTTTCTGGCGATCTGGTGCAGATCAGCTGCACAGAAGTACACAGATCCTGAACTGGTCCAGCTGGCTGACAAGGGATGGATCACTTGATGATTACCTGTTCTGTTCGTTCCCTCTGGGGCACCTGGCATTGGCACTGTTGGAAGACAGGACACTGGGCTAGATGGACCTTTGGTCTGCTCCCATATGGTCATTCTTATGGTAGCAGTGTGTGCACTTCATGTGGCCCACCTGTGCTTGGGGGATCAGTAAGTAGGAGATAAGCTGGAACTCCTTGTGGTACCAGCATTCCACTCCTACCTTTCAGCCTCTTCCCAGGGGAAGTCCCCTGCGAACTAGCCTGTGTCTTGGAGCAGTGACCTATTCATTCTGATCCGAATTCACAGAAGCAAGGTTGAGGACACTAGAAAGCCCCAATTCAGTGCAAACCACTCTTCTTTATTTCCTCTTTGTACAATAAAGTCAGTCACTTACAAAGTGCCAGTCTAAAAACAGATTTGACATTATACACAATGTACACACCAATCAGAACCCAATCAGCTGACAGGCAGAGAAGAAGGCCAGATTCCTGTCACCCTTTTTACTGCAGTATATTAGAAGAGATTTCAATTCAGCATCCAAGAATCAGCCTTCAGCCCGATGGATGCCTTTTCAGTCTGACCATACAAAGGAAAGTGGCAAGGTTTCTTATAGATATAGAAAGGGAAGCACATTTGTTACATTATATTGTTCTTCATTTTTAACAGGATCTTTTCTTACTTTTTTTCCCCACTGTCTCCCCAAATTTTTACTTGAAGGGGGTGGAAAACCCACAATCAAAGATGCTAAACAAAAAAACCAGTGCAGTGCTACAGTTCAAACTTAGCCCCTAGTGAGGGGGAAAGAAAAGAAACATAATATCCACTTAAGCCAGGTGTAAAAACCCAAACAAACCAAGAACCAAACAGCAGAAGCATCAGCAATTATGAGCTAAACAACTCAAACCTCAGTGCTTTAAAAGAACCGCTCTGCCGAGCAGCAGCGCAATGCTAACCAGAGGGCTGGGCATACAGCAGCTCCCTTCTCCTTTACAGCAAACCTAGCGAATGCAGCTTTAATCCTGTACTGCGTTCCCACACGGGGCCTTTCCTCCCTCCCTTTTAACTTCTAGGAAATAAACAAATGGGAGGCCTGGGCAGCTGGCAGTGCCTATATGGGGTGGCACTGGCATGGAACCAGTGTGGACAGCAATGGGGAGAGGGAAGAGTTAGCACCGGGGAAGGCTGGACTGGAGCGAGGCCACTTTCTGACTGGGCCAGCTCCTGGGAAGGATTAGCATCTGGGAGGGTGGTATGTAAGGCCGTCTACACAGCAGCAGGTGGAGATCACATGGAAGCTGTGATCACTGGTGCACAGAACCCCCAAGGTTTCACAGGGGTGTGGGGACAAACTATCAGGGGGTTGTCAGTCTAGGGATCATCAGCAGGTTTCCATGGGAACTGGCACAAAGGACTGTGAAATATGAATTAATAGTACAAGACCTGGCTGAATTTAGGTCTCAAAGGCCAAGACCTCACCCTGTGATTGTGCTAAGAGTGGGAGCCAGAGCTGAAATCCTATCGTACACACAGGAGTGTGTATATTTTGCAATCAGAGTACAGCTCTCTCCACGTGGCCAGGGGTGCTGCATTTCATTTCCAATGAATTTTCTGCTTTTTTGGGACCAAAATGATATGTCTGAATGTGGGAAAGGCCCATGGCTCAGCTGCCCAGAATAGTCAAAGATGTCACCAGCAGCCAGGGACCAGAGCAAATGCACCCAGCTGCTCAGCACAGGAAAAAAGGTGCAAAGGCAGAAAGAAGAAGAGCGACACCAGGAGCTGTGGCCACATGGACTGGGGAGTGTGTAAGAGGCACTGCTGGAGCCATAGCAGGAATTCCGGACACTAAGGCTGATGAGATTAGACAGAGAAAATCTGGACTGGGCCTGAAAGTTACACACAGAGCTGGCAACCGGCACACCACAGGAATAGCATTCATGCCCAAATGACACCGCTGTCATCTCTGCAACACCCTGCAGCCACCCTCTCTGCCCCAGGCCCCAGCTCCAGCCCCACAACTCAGCCCAGCCCAAGCCTCTCCTTCCCCAGCTCCCAGCCACACAGTCCAGACAGATTTACAAAAATTTTATTGAAGCTTTGATATATATAATTTTTGGCCTCTAAATACCCCACGTCAGCTCATTCTTGGCTCCCCAGTGCTATCTTACAACACCAGGCACTAAGCCCCCAACACTAGATTTGCTGCTTGAGAATCCTACGGAAGGCAGAACAGCAACTATCAGATGCTCCAGACATGGCGTCAAACAGAGAACTCTACCGAGAAGTCCGAGCGCAGCAGGCTGGGCTCAGTTGGTATCCATGCCATCACACTCTTCCAATGCCAGCTTACTTTCTGCAGGAAGAGATGGGGCTACGTGCTTCTTGCTGTCCCGCCGCTGATAGAATAGCACATATGCAGCTTTCGTCTGCCAAACAAGGAAACAAAACCAATCTGAGGAAAAGAAACCATCCACGAAGCACAGTTCTGGAAAGCTGATGATGCAGGAGATAACCTATCGCAGACTCCCAATGGGGCAGCTCAGTACTTCTCTGCCTCATGTGGAGGCTGGAGGCCTAGAGGGAAGCATGGCTTGTAATATAGCTGTATGTAGAGATTTATGGAGCTTCAATAGCTATAACAAGAGAAACAATCCAGGAAATGCTTTCATATCACCTTACTGTCCTCTCTTCCCCACTGTCTGTGCAGAGCTGGACAGCCCTGGTACCCACCCCACAGATCCTGGGAAGACTGTAGCTTATCAGGCTCAGGGGCAAGCCATTCAGGCTTTGCTCTGAGAAGCCAGCCCCTCCACCCAAAGGTGTTTTAGCAGGAACCTCAGCCAGGGAATCTTTGCAGAGATGTCCTTGAAACAAAAGAAAATCCCCTCCAATGGCTTTTCATGCAGGAAGGGATGTTCGACTCACTCCAAAACACATAGAGCAACTTCAGCAACACAAAGTCTGCTGCTCCTTCACAGCATTGTCAGCTTGAATCTGACCTCAATCCACAGCAGATTCTAGCCTGCATTTACGATGATTTGATTAATAGAGGCAGAAAACATCCGGGTCCATCCCAGCATGTTCCTGAGTTGTATATCTGGGGACTTCCCCCATCTTGAATTAGTCTGAGTCCAAGTACTCACCACTATTTGATCTTCAGAAGCCATTGATACACTGCTGTCATCAAAGTAGTACCATTTGCCATTCACTTTGTTCTTTGCATATGCAGTATCTGTCACACAAACAGAGTGGCTATCTACATTCAGCAGTAAGGCACAGCGCTCACTAGTGTAACTGTAATACCCCGATGACACTCAATTCTGATAACTCCATCTATAAGAGGTACAAAGTAAGCGTGCGGGGGAAGAGAAAGAGCTTGGGTTTCATTGCTCAGAAGCGATATCAGTAACACGGGAACACAGTGGATCAGAGGCTAGGTCCATCTAGTCCACAGACCTGTTCTGAACAGTGGCCTATCCTAAATGCTTCAGAGGAGGGAGTAAGAAACTTACATTTCTCTTTGATCCTTCAGTCAGTGGTTGGCTTTTGCCCTCGAGCAGAGGGCTTATACCCACTCCAAATTTATGTTTTAAAATAATCCTAATCTAATGCTAACTGTGGTTTTCCTTGTTGTACATACAGAAGGCCAATCTTCTTTTGAATCCTGTAAATTCCATCCTGCTCTCAGTCTCACGGGGTGCTGATCATGTGCAACAGAGCTTTCTTAAGTCTACAAGTGCTGCACACAGATGTGAGCATTTGCTGATGAAAGGAATGTACAGCCTCCACTGGAAAAGCCAGCCATGTCCCTGCACAGCACAAGACAAGTCCTTCCATATATTTCTCTTTTTGTTTTTGAGACAAGGATAATAAAAATGCAAAAAACTAAACACTGCATCACATAGCACAGTAAGCACCAGAGTGAGGAACAGCGGAAGTTCAGATTCTAGAAGCAGCTTTACTAACCAGTTTCATTGCACAGTATATTCTTATTCCTATTTTAATGGTTAATGGCTCTACTGTTTGCCAGAATGGGTCCCATAAAACACAGAAGGTGCACAGGAAACAATAGCTGAACATTACATTTGTTGTGATCTCAGCATTGAAATTTAATGCTGCCCAAACAGCTTTCCGATCAGTCCTACCAACTGTCCTAATTTCTTCTTCATTAGTCAAGTCCCTGCCCTCCACAATGGCCAGATCCGGGTGTGGATGCAGCAGCCCAGCTCATAAAATGGCTAGCTGCTTCCTGTTGCTGATGAGGTTTAAATGGGATGGAGCACATCCTTTACTGCCTGCCTCTTTACAGGGAGCCCAGTACATCAATCCATGGACCACCAAGGGGTTAAGGGGGTGGGCGCTGTAAACTCTGATTGAATTTGCTCCCTTGGCTTTTGGGGCAGAACTACAGCTGCGAAACATAGGGATGGGTTGAGCAACTTGCAGCCCCAACATCCCCACCCACTAGTGCCCATCCATCATGACTCCCCACCCCCCCAGAGAGAAAGAGTCACTGCTCTCCTGACAGCGATTTTCCCATACAAATACAGCCCTCCTGTCTCTCTGCCGATAAAGAAGAGACAGGTAGTTACTCACAGTGGCCTACTCCCATGGCTCCATAGTGATTGGACACTGCAATGAGGTCATACACATACGGATCAGCTGTTGGGTCACAGACAAACTCAGACATGCTCAAATCCCTGAGAAAAAAGTAAGAATACATTGTCATTGTACACATAATAAGGGAAAGGCCTAGTAATAATGAATCATTGTAAACAGCCAGCACCGGGCCAAGGGCTAACCTGTCCCAGTCAATGCTGTTTTTCCTTTTTAATTATTGACATATTTGACCCACAAACCAGTGATGTCGCCCCCTAGGCGGCTGTAATATGGATGGCATCAGCCAGTTTGTTTGCCATCAGGAATGACGGTTACTGGCAAACACAAGTGTTCCTGTGTGGTTAGTGAGAGAGGATGGCTAAGTGCATGCCAACAGCAATCAATGTAAAACAAGCATGAAGAAGTCAAACTCTTCCATATGATGGATTGGAGCAACACTGGGTAGGCCTATGTCCTGCAGTGGGGTGGTAGCGTCTGAGATGGATGGATGAATGCAAGGCCTTCTCTTGGTAGAAGATGCAGAGGGATGAAGCTGGTGGTCATGCAATATACATGTAATCCACACTAACAGCGTGGCTCCATCCCCCTCTAAAGGACAGTCTACATAGAGAGTCCACTACAGTAAGAGGCTCATGATTTTAGACCCAGAGGTGTCAGGTTCAATGCCTGCCAGCGACCCATTCCAGGAGCATTGTGTTATATTTGGACACAAAGATCAGAAACAACACTGATACCTGACTTCCAAGAAGGATCTCCAGGTATTACCGCATGTACTGTACCTGCTTTCAGGACACAGATACTGTTACACAAAGAGGACTCCTGCTATGCTTTGCCGATGAACAACCTTCATACCTCATACGTACATAGCATCTTTCTTTCCAAGTACTTCACACTACTGTTTAAGTAGAGGTAACACTGAACTGGAAATCCTAGCAAATCTACACAGCTGGTACTTTGGAAGGGAAGGAAAGAATATTCAATGAAGCTGCAGGGGAGGTTAGGCAGCATAGAAATCTCTGGCGTAGAACTTGGCCTGGACATGCTGTTGCCAACACTCTCCTCCATGACTCTCATGAAAATTGTCATAGGATCTTTAAAGGACAAAAGTGTTCAAGGTCTGCTTTGGCACAGGTTCAAAACGGACTCCAAGGGAATTGTAAAGACGTGGAATCACTGGATTTTCTTAGCAGCAACCTAACCAAGTAGTGGCCAGGCCCATCCCTGCTAAGCTCAGTAGCTCTGCACCGTCATAGGTCCAGGTATCACAGGTGCCGGTAGCACCCCCTTTCCAGAGACAGTTACTAGAGCTTCACTAAGGTCTACTGGCTTGTGTCACTGGAGGCAGAATCCTATCCTGAGCTATGTCTCCAATGAGGAGCCCATACAATCGCTACATCAAAAGTGGAGTTTCTTGCTCTGCCCAGTTGTGACTTGCTAGTAAAGAACACTACCTGATGGGGAATTCAACCACAGTGTCAAGTTTATCCCTCCAGTATCTGTTGTATGAGAAACGTTTTAAATGCACCACCAAAATCCTGGGCAAAGACCATAGATCAAACTTCTTTGTGGCCTGCTGATGCTTCTTGCAGTTAGGGCAGTACCTGAGAAAGGAGCATAAATAGGCATGAAACACCTTCGATATCTGCCTTCTAGCCAAGGGTCTCAAACCCCTTTACAAACAGTATTTTTTGAGTAACATATAAAATGCCTATCCCTATCCCAGGCTGCAGTCACCTTTGTCTTTTTTTTTTTTTTTTTATATAAATAGGCTTTGAGAACATTACTCTGATTTTTCCCCTCACATATACAATCTCTTCTTCCCCCAGTACATCCTCTCCGCTGCCTTCTCGCATTCACCATGTTCCCACCTACTGCTACCCAAATGCCATTGCTCAGAAGCTCTCTCCTCTTCTGGGGGATGACCTGTAAGAAAAACTCCTGGAGCACTGTATTTTCAGGACGTCTTTCCCCACTCTCCTCTTCCTGTCTTGTCTTCTGTCCTTTTTTGCTTCCTTTCCAATCCTCCCCTCTGCTCCACCCTGCCCAAGTGGCAGAGTGAAAGTGACTACATTTCCGAGTTTCTGAAGGTAAGACGTTTTGTCAATTTTACTGGAGCACTAGAACAAAGGTAGTATTGTGTTAGAGAGCACCAGTCCAGCCTGCTTCCACCTGGTAAGAAATGAGGTAGAGTGAGAGAACCATACAGGGTTGGGTGTTAGGACTACAACAGCATGAGGTGCTGAAGGTCAAGTCTGAGGTGGCAGAACTACACAGAGCCTAAGGATAATAACTACAGCAGCTTTCTAAAGGCTAATTGGTTTTTTTTTTTTTGTTAAGGTAACATTCCCTCTCTTGCTGCTGAGGACGGAGGTGCAGTGGCAAAGCTGTGGCTGTGAGAACAGGGGTAGGAAACTAAGGTGCACAGAAAGAGCAGTTGGGGGAAATCTTTACCCAAACAATATTGTTATTTTATAGTATATATAAAGACAGTCCAAGTAAGATGGCTGCCAAGCAGCTGGGTGGTAAACTTACCAAGGGTCATGTTCACCAAGCGTTTCCATTGTAGTAAAGAGTTCTATACAGTCTTTAAGAGCTACAGTAGTTTTCTTCTTCTGTGACTGCAACATACTTGCATCCTTTTCAAATGCCTACCAAAAAAGATGTATGAAAATGAATATGCTCATCCTAGGCATCTGGAACCACCTTCCCATGCCCTCATACAGGTTATCTGTGTCCCATTCCAAAACAGTTCCCTGCCATTTCTTTCTTATCTTCAAAATGAACCCACCGCGTTCCTCTCTTGCTCCAGTGATGACTGTTTGATGAGCCATCCTTTCCTGGATGTAGGCAGCCAGCCTCTTTCTTTCCACCCACACCACCTACATCAACACCCACAATTTCTATTGCTCACAGCTGTGCAGAGCATTCTACAGTGGCAATAAATAAAGGCAGTTTCTTGCACAAGGGTGGTTACTGCTGAAGTTAGGCTTAAAGCAAAAGGAATTTTGTCAGATGTTCATAGACAGAGAAGGAAAAGACAGTCCCTGCTCCAAACAGCTAACAATCTTATTGTACAACAAAAGACAAAAAAGGGGGAAACAAATAAGTACAATTTTATAGCTTGTGTAATGCAGGTCATATTGGATTATCATAATTGTCCACTCTGATCTTAAAATCTATTAACCAGACTGGTTACTGATGGCAGTCTATTACAGACCCTCAGATAAGTCCAGAGAAAAGGATGTGCATTTATTAACTGTAGGGAAAAAAATACTGCATTACAGCAGGGGACATACACTGGTGAAACATCTTTGGAGTTTCTAACATTTGTAACACAGGAATTATTGCTCCCAGAGTGTGACTCTATAGGAAATCTCATTCTGACAGAAAGAATTTGATCACTGACCTAAAAAGTAGTGGCTGTCCAGGCATAAGTGATTGAGAGTTGGTTACATCTGTGTTGAGCAAACAGAATACACTCAACTAGTTACATACATATATGCAGCTTTCCAGTGGCGAATTTCTCAAAGCCAAAATTAATTTGCTGAATTGACTGGGAGGAAAAATTTAAATAGAGAATCATGAATGAAAGTTGGAGGTTGTTTAAGAACATTTCACTTGCTTCCCAAAAAGTTACAATTCCCTATCAGAGAAAAGGCTGTTTGATTAACAAGTCATCTTGGTTAAGACTGTTGTTGTAGGCTTGTTGATCCCAAGATATTAGAGAGACAAGGAGGGTGAGATAATATTAGTCCAATAAAAGAAAGTACCTCACCTGCCTCATCTTGGTTAAGAGTAACATGAAAGCAGCAATAAAACTAAAACTAAAAATCATTACATAGATGGGGGAAAGGAGCTGAATAGCAATTATATAAATAAGAAGTTAAGAAATACAATCAATTAATAACTGAACCAAAAGGTATATCAACAAAATATCTATAGCCAGTATGGTTAAGGCATTTATTAATGTATCAGGAACAAAAGCAATTCTAGCAATGGTCTAGCACTCTAGATCCATTATTAGGGGTGATATTGTCAATGAAGCAGAAAAAGATGAGTTTAATAAATATTTCTTTTCTGTATTTGGATCCAGTTTGAACAATATATCAATATCATATGACAGTTGCTAAGGAGAATGCTAAACATATCTACTATTAAAGTTAAACATTTTCTCTGGATAACTTGTACAGAAAAATTGTAAAGGGGTTGGGAGAGGAGCTTGGTTATTAATGTTTAACAAATTTTGGAAACCTGAGGAAGTTCCAGAGGGTTAGAAGAAACCCATTTTGCCGGTATTTAAAAAGGATAGCTGAAATGATGTGGGTAACTCTAGGTCAGTTAACCTGACACTGATCCTGATCCTGAGTTAAAGAACAGAAATATAAATGAATACCAATCAACATGATCTCCTGGACAATAGGTATTATTAAACTTGATATTGCTCTTTGACAAGATTCCAAGTCTGGCTGAAAAAGATAACTGTGCTGACCTAGTATACTCAGATTTTGTAAGGAGTTCAACGTATATTGCATGACATTCAGAATAAAAAACTAAAGTTATACAAAATCAATATGGCCTGTGTTAAATGGATTACAATCTGTCTGACAGATCTCAAAGTGTGCTGTTAATAAGGAATTAATTACTGGGGGTGTTTCTAGTAGGGTTATGCAGAGATTGGTACTTGACTCAGTGTTATTTAGTATTTTTATCAAGAGTGAGAGTAAAATCACTGCTGATAAAGTAAGCACATGATACAAAAATTGGTGGAGTGGTAAACCATGAGGAGAAGTCACATATAAAGTGTTCAGAACTCCTGGTGAGTCAGGTGGAATCCAACAATACACGCTTTAATACAGCAAAATGCAAAGGCACATGTTTAGGAACAAAGACAGGTATAGCCAAGTAAAAAAGGTATCAGGTGTATTTAGGCTATAAAGGTGAATGTTAATGTTGTAACGTAGGGCCTACAGGCCTCAGGCCTTTAAGACATTTAGCTTTGCCAAGTCCTAGGACTTAGTCCTACAGCTTATTTTAGACCTCAGGATAAGTTAACTACACTATAAAGATAAGTTAGCATAAGTAAGTTCATAATAAAACCTGCTGAGCCTACATCTATGTTTGGGAGGCAGGGTGAAATATTAGAGACTTCCTTCAGATAACTGCCTGTTACTATGTTGATAAGGTGAGGTAAATGTGAGTTCCCCTTACACTAACAAGTTAGCCTATGAAAAACAGAGCACCTGAAAAGTAGAGGGCTGTGGAAGTTCAAATAGGGAAAAGGAGTTAAAACCTTCATAAATAAATATGAATTTCAGTGGGTGTTGCCGTTAACCCATTATCCAAGCTGTATCCCAGTCTGCATGCCTTGCAGGGGGAGACACCAGGATGATGACCACTGGTGGTAAGGATGATGATGAGAATGATGACTAATACTTTGGGTTTTCCCACAAGGAATGGTGTGAATAATGCAAATACTGTGAGTTCTGTGTTGGTCTCTCTCTCCTTCACCAGACTGCAGCACGTATTGTTGTTTGGTTGATTAGTAATAGTAATTACTATAGACACAGCACTATGTAGTCTCTGCTCTACACCATAAAGTCCCACTTCTATTGCTCCTATAGTTGACCTTGGGGGCTGAATTCTCACATATTAAAGTAGGTGTAAACCTCACTTTGGGTAGGTAATTGGTTAAAGTAACCCACAGCTATAGATAAGGATACACAGACCACACACCGAGTGTGACGTTGCACTTCATATGCTTATAAGTGTGAATATGATGTAACTGGAATATGCTTTATGCAAAAGGTCTCTTTTAAGGTATCATTACAAAGTTTATAATCTACTGAATATATTCCTCCTATTTGTATGCATGTATCATATATATCTGAAGATAGAAATATGAAGTATAACTCTGAAGTCCTATTGTAATTATGCGAAGTGTGGGCCATTAACGGTGGTTTGGAAGCTTGATGGCTCCCATTTACTATGACAATTGGTTGTAAATGATCTGTTTACTTGCACACCTTCCTGGGTGCATGCGGGCCAGGCCTGCAAGAATGGAGGCTGGGGTTTCACAGGACATGTGAACATATCACCTGATACTGGAATCCATCTTAAACCTGGTCCTTTTCCATTTAGAAGGAGGGGTGGGGACTCAGAGACACAAAAGATTCCTGCCTTGTGCCAAAGATATAAAAGGGGGTGGAACAGAACAAAGGGGGATACCAGTCTTAAGAACACCCTTAGTTTCTACCTATGATGTCTGCTGGAACTAACAAGGACTGTACCAGGGGAATGGATTGGGCCCAGACTAGGAAAGAGTCTAGTCTGTGAAAGAAGCTTATTGGAACATCTCTGAGGGTGAGATTTTACCTGTATTCACTTTCTTAATGTATTAGTCTTAGACTTGCATGTTTTTGCTTTATTCTGTCTGTTATTGCTTGAAACCACTTAAATTCTACTTTTTATTCTCAATAAAATCACTTTTGTTTATTAATTAACCCAGAATAAGTGATTAATACCTGGGGGAGCAAACAGCTGTGCATATCTCTCTATCAGTGTTCTAGATTATGTGTTTACCCTGTCAAAGCTTTATACAGAGTAAAACGGATTTATTTGGGGTTTGGATCCCATTGGGAGCTAGGTACTGGAGATCGGAAACCTGCTGAGTAGTTTTTGGTTAAAGTCTGCAACTTTGGGAGCGTGGACCAGACCTGGGTCTGTGTTGCAGCAGGCTAGCATGTCTGGCTCAACAAGGCAGGGTTCTGGAATCCCAAGCTGGCAGGGAAGACGGGCTCAGAGGTAATTCCAGCACATCAGGTGACAGTCCCAAGGGGGTCTCTGACTGAACCCGTCACACAGACCATGGGAGACTGTATTCTGGAAAGCAGTGACTGAAAAGCATTAAAGGATCATCACAGATAATTCAAACATGAATGCCAGTGCAATGCTGTCGCGAAAATTACCACAACTACGGTAAGTTTAGTAACTGTTTTTTTTTTTTTTCCAAGTGATTGCACATGTCCATTCCACTGCTGGTGACTCACAAGCTGTCCCATCTGGAGGTGGGTGTTGAGTCTATTTAAACAGGGATTGGAGGACAACTTGTTCAAATGTAACATCTCTAGAGTGTTGACAGATTGCACAGTGAGAGGCAAACAAGTGACATGACGATCAGGTTGTTGCTTTGCAAATGTCTAATATGGGCATGTGAGCCAAAAATGCCACAGAGGATGCTTGGGAATCTAGTTGAATGACCCAATACTCTCTCTGGTGGCTTCATATTAGCCAACTGGTAACCCAGGTGAATACAACTGGTATCCATGACGAAACCCTTTGCGTGGAAACCTGACTGCCCTTCATTCTGTTCACAAATGCAACAAACAATTGAAATGAATACCTGAAAGATTTAGCCCATTCCAGATAAAATGCTAATGCTCTTCTAACGTCTAGAATGTGCAGTCTCTCCTCTCCCTTATTATTGTGAGGCTTTGGGAAAGTCAGCAAGAAAATTGCTTGGTTAATATGAAAAGTGGAGACCACTTTCATAAGAAAATTTGGATGGGGACAAAGGCAGACATTAGCCACATAAAAAAATACAGGAAGGATCTGATATTAACGCCCTCAGCTCCCCTACTCTCCTGGCCAATGTATGGCTACTAAAAATGAAAAGTACAACAGGGGGCAAATCACTAGCGGTTTGAAGGAGGGACCCACCAGCTTTTTTAAGACTGAATTCAGGCGCCATGGTGAAATAGGACTCTGTACATGTAGAAACAATCTGTCTAAATCCTTTAAAAATCGTATGGCCTCAGGGGTGAAAAGCCAATATAGGAAATTGAACAGGGTACACCTGGCAAACTGCCTATCACTGATATTTAATTTACAAAAGATAGTCCAGCATATGCTGAATAGAAGCAAGAATAGGGGAGACCTGTGGAACTCCTTGCCTGAGGAGGTTGTGAAGGCTAGGACTATAACAGGATTTAAAAGAGAACTAGATAAATTCATGGAGGTTAAGTCCATTAATGGCTATTAGCCAGGAAGAGTAAGGAATAGTGTCCCTAGCCTCTGTTTGTCAGAGAGTGGAGATGGATGGCAGGAGAGAGATCACTTCATCATTATCTGTTATGTTCACTCCCTCTGGGGCACCTGGCATTGGCCACTGTCGGCAGACAGGATACTGTGCTGGATGGACCTTTGGTCTGACCCAGTATGGCCATTCTTATGTACATCTCTGCTACCCAGCCCTGAGGGCATCTGAGAAACAGTCTGGTGTACTGCATTGTGTAAGTGCACGCTGCCACATGCCCCAGAAGCCTTAAACAACTTCTCCCCATGGTAAAGGATAAGCCTTCAGCCCAGAATGAGGCTTCACATTGTGAGAAGCCTTGCCTGTGGTGGTAAAGCCAGGACCTCTCCAATAATTCTACTTTCTGGACTGGAGACAGGACTGACTTGTCTGAGTTGATCAGGAGGTCTAGTGTGTTGAAGGTGCATTGGATTATGCAAATGATGGGCACCACCTGTGACCTGGCTCGACCTCTTATCTGCCAGGGCTCCATGTATTCCCTTACCTGCACAACTACCTTCTGAAGAAATGTTGCTACTTCCTCAAGCACTTTGTAAGAACACATGGGGCAGCCAAGAGATCGAAGGGGAGAACTGAGAACTGATAATGGCGGCCACTGACAGTGTATCTCAGAAACTTTCTGTGGCTCTGATGAATTTCCATTGGAAATTGGGCATCCTTTAAGTCGAGAGCAGCATACCAGTCCCCCAGCTCCAGTGGAGGAAGAGTGTACGTTAGAATGACCGTCTGGAATTTTGCCTTTTTCAGGAATTTGTTTAACCGCCTTACATCTAAAATAGGCCTGGAGATCCCATTTTGCTTACAGGCTCAGGAAGTATTGGGAGTAAAACCCCTTTTCTCCTGAATAAAGGAAGGACCTCCACTATAGCTACTACAAGGAGAGAGGTGATTGTATCCCTTGCAGTAATACTGTCTTGTCAGAGGGGTAGAAATAAAATGGATCATGTATCCCAGTTCCACCATGCTTAGAACCCACTGATCTGTTGTGATGTGGGGCCAAGCAAGAAGGAATTGGACAGGCAGTTTGCAAAAACTGAAAAAGATGACACTCAGAACTGATATTCTGCTCTCGACCTTCCAGTCAAAAAGCTCTTGGAAGATGCTGCCTCCTTTGATGAACAAGCGGCTGCAGAAGCAGAGGGCAGCAATGATCGTTGTTTGTAACCTCTGCTCCTTCTCCTTGGCAGATCTTGGGTTTGAGGAGCAAACCACTGAAAACACTGAGACTGATGAGGGCAGAATACATTCCACTTCAGAGCTGGGGTGTAAATGCCCAGGGATTTGTATTTGAGACTATGGAGAGTTTCGTCTGTCTTTCCTGAACTGTCTGTTGCACTTCTGGGGAGAAGCCAGAAGAGTGTAATCAGGACAAGCGCCTCATCGTGATAGAGGCCAAGCTGCAGAATCTGCTGTATCAACACCCGCCAGCAGAGCCGTTCTGGTGACCAACTTGCCCTCCTTTACTAAGGACTGGAATTCCAGTTTCCTCTCATCTGGGAGCTTGTCATTGAGCTTCAGAACAGTGTCCCAAAGGGTGAAATTTTAACACCCCAGCAAAGCTTTCTGGTTTGCAATACAAATCTATAATCCACCTCTGGAATAAAGCTTCCATGCAAATAAGTCCAGCTTCTTGTCCTCTCCTTTTTAGGGTTGGTGCCTGGCGCCCCATCTTTCTTTTTCAGTGGCTGGTACTACTAAAGGGAGCCTGGAGGGGGATGGTTATTTAGATTCTTGAACCCCAGGGAGGGGACATGGTACTCCACTCTCTTTGCAGTCAGAGCAGGGAAGCCAAGGTCTGCCAGAGCAATGGTTTTCAATAGTCTTCATTTGTGGACCCCTACAAATTTTCAAATGGAGGTGCGGACTCTCTTGGAAATCTATTCAATCAATGTTCAAAGTTCTTGATGCCCAGTAGATGGAACCAGCTGAGGTGGCTACAGGGAAGCTATTGATTGGTGTGATAGAATACACTCCTGTGTTCACACCCTCCTGTAATAATCTTTGTACAAAGTAAGTTCATCATTTGAAAACTTATAACTTGCTGATCGATATCATAGAATCATGGAAGATTAGGGTTGGAAGAGGCCTCAGGAGGTCATCTAATCCAACCCCCTGCTCAAAGCAGGACCAACACCAACTAAATCATCCCAGACAGGGCTTTGTCAAGCTGGGCCTTAAAAACCTCGAAGGATGGAGATTCCACCCCACCCCTCCCCCCAGGTAACCCATTCCAGTGCTTCACCACCCTCCTAGTGAAATAGTGTTTCCTAATATCCAACCTAGACTGCCCCCACTGCAACTTGAGACCATTGCTCCTTGTTCTGTCATCTGCCAGCACTTAGAACAGCCGAGCTCCATCCTCTTTGGAACCCCCCTTCAGGTAGTTGAAGGCTGCTATCAAATCCCCCCTCACTCTTCTCTTCTGCAGACTAAACAAGCCCAGTTCCCTCAGCCTCTCCTTATAAGTCATGTGCCCCAGCCCCCTGATAATTTTCGCTGCCCTCCGCTGGACTCTCTCCAATTTGTCCACATCCTTTCTGTAGTGGGGGGCCCAAAACTGGACACAATACTCCAGGTGTGCCTCACCAGTGCCGAATAGAGGGGAGTAATCACTTCCCTCAATCTGCTGGCAATGCTCCTACTAATGCAGCCCAATATGCCATTAGCCTTCTTGGCAACAAGGGCACACTGCTGACTCATATCCAGCTTCTCAGCCACTGTAATCCCCAGGTCCTTTTCTGCAGAACTGCTGCTTAGCCAGTCGGTCCCCGTCTGTAGCAGTGCATGGGATTCTTCCGTCCTAAGTGCATGACTCTCACTTGTCCTTGTTGAACCTCATCAGATTTGTTTTGGCCCAATCCTCCAATTTGTCTAGGTCACTCTGGACCCTATCCCTACCCTCCAGCGTATCTATCTCTCCCCCCAGCTTAGTGTCATCTGCGAACTTGCTGAGGGTGTAATCCATCCCATCATCCAGATCATTAATAAAGATGCTGAACAAAACCGGCCCCAGGGGTACTCTGCTTGATACCGGCTGCCAACTAGACATCAAGCAGTCTATCATTACCTGTTGAGCCCGAGAATCTAGCCAGCTTTCTTTCCACCTTATAGTCCATTCATCCAATCCATACTTTTTTAACTTACTGGCAAGAATACTGTGGAGACTGTATCAAAAGCATAGCTAAAGTCAAGTTATATCACGTCCACTGCTTTCCCCATATCCACAGAGCCAGTTATCTCACCATAGAAGGCAATCAGGTTGGTCAGGCATGACTGCCCTTGGTGAATCTATGCTGACTGTTCCTGATCACCTTCCTCTCCTCCAAGTGCTTCAAAATGGTTTCCTTGAGGACCTGCTCCATGATTTTGCTGGGGACTGAGGTGAGGCTGACCAGTCTGAAGTTCCCCGGGTTCTCCTTCTTCCCTTTTTTAAAAAGATGGGCACTATATTTGCTTTTTTCCCATCGTCTGGGACTTCCCCCAATTGCCACGAGTTTTCAAAGATAATGGCCAATGGCTCTACAATCACATCAGCCAATTCCCTCAGCACTTCGGATGCATTAGATCTGGACCCATGGACTTGTGCAGGTCCAGCTTTTCTAAATAGTCCTTAACCTGTTCTTTCACCACTGAGGGCTACTCGCACCTCCTCCCCATGCTGTTTTGCCCAGGACAGCAGTGTGGGAGCTGACCTTGTCTGTGAAGATCGGGGCAAAAAAAGCAATGACTACTTCAGTTTTTTCCACATCATCTGTCACTACGCTGCTTTCCCCCATTCATTAAGAGTCCCACACTTTTCTTGACCTTTTTCGTGTTGCTAACATACCTGTAGAAACCCTTCTTCTTACCCTTCACATCCCTTGCTAGTTGCAACTCCAGTTGTGTTTTGGCTTTCCTGATGACACCCCTGCATGCTCGAGCAATATTTTTATACTCCTCCCTAGTCATCTCTCCAAGCTTCCACTTCTTGTAAGCTTCCTTTTTGTGTTTAAGCTCACCGAAGATTTCACTGTTAAGCCAAGCTGGCCGCCTGCCATATTTGCTATTTTTTCTGCACATCAGGACGGTTTGTTCCTGCGCCCTCAATAAGGCTTCTTTAAGATAAAGCCAGCTTGGTAAAGTTGTAAAATACAGCCAGCTTGCTAAAGTGTGATACCATACTTGGTATACCACACTTCGTAAAGAAAGTGTGATACCATAAAATATCATGGTAAAGTGCATATAGCAACATTAGAGGTTAAGTTATGAACATAAGCTGAAATCATGATTGAAGTATGTTTACCAGGTAGGTCAGGGGAGTAGTTAAACCAGTGTCTCAAAGACCAAGGGCAAGCTGACACTCCAGCCAGTTGTCAACTAAGAGGATGGGCCACTAACTACAAAGTGGTCATTCTTTGGTCAGAAAGCAGGGCAGGGAAAAAGATTTGCATCTTGGCAAAGAGAAAGCCTGGTGTCCCTTCCTCCAGCAGACTGCCAGTCTCCTGGTTCTCAGCTGGAAATACTGTACTTTTCAAAGAGGAAATATATGGGGAAAACCAAAGACACCCCTCTTTGTCCCCATCTGTCTCTGGCATTGCACTGAAGACGACAAAGAAAAAAACAGCCACTGGACATTGAGGGAAGGGAGCCTGACCTAAAGAGTTTGGTCAGTAATGGAGCTGGAACCATGTGATGAGAAACTTTGCTTAGAATCTAATAGAGTTTAAGTAAGCACTAGAAAGTGTTCTTATCTTTATTTTTTTGGTAACCATTTCTGACTTTTATGCCTCATTACTTGTACTCACTTAAAATCTCTCTGTTAATAAAAAGAAAAGGAGTACTTGTGGCACCTTAGAGACTAAGCAATTTATCTGAGCATAAGCTTTCGTGAGCTACAGCTCACTTCATCAGATGCATACTGTGGAAAGTGTAGAAGATCTTTTTATACACACAAAGCATGAAAAAATACCTCCCCCCACCCCACTCTCCTGCTGGTAATAGCTTATTTAAAGTGACCACTCTCCTTACAATGTGTACGATAATCCAGTTGGGCCATTTCCAGCACAAATACAGGTTCTCTCCTCCCCCCCCCCGCCCCGACACACACACAAACCCACTCTCCTGTTGGTAATAGCTTATCTAAAGTGACCACTCTCCTTACAATGTGTATGATAATCAAGGTGGGCCATTTCCAGCACAAATCCGGGGTTTAACAAGAACGTCTGTTCAGCATGGGCTGAAAAGCAGCATCACTTGCCCCATAACCTCAGCCATACAGAACACAATGCCATCCACAGCCTCAGAAACAACTCTAACATCATAATCAAAAAGGCTGACAAAGAAGGTGCTGTTGTCATCATGAATAGGTCGGAATATGAACAAGAGGCTGCTAGGCAGCTCTCCAACACCACTTTCTACAAGCCATTACACTCTGATCCCACTGAGAGTTACCAAAAGCAACTACAGCATTTGCTCAAGAAACTCCCTGAAAAAGCACAAGATCAAATCCGCACAGACACACCCCTGGAACCACGACCTGTGATATTCTATCTGCTACCCAAGATCCATAAACCTGGAAATCCTGGGCGCCCCATCATCTCAGGCATTGGCATCCTGACAGCAGGATTGTCTGGCTATGTAGACTCCCTCCTCAGGCCCTACGCTACCAGCACTCCCAGGTACCTGCGAGACACCACTGACTTCCTGAGGAAACTACAATCCATCGGTGACATTCCTGATAACACCATCCTAGCCACTATGGATGTAGAAGCCCTCTACACCAACATTCCACACAAAGATGGACTACAAGCTGTCAAGAACACTATCCCCAATAATGTCACGGCTAACCTGGTGACTGAACTTTGTGACTTTGCCCTTACCCATAACTATTTTACATTTGGGGACAATGTATACCTTCAAATCAGTGGCACTGCTATGGGTACCCGCATGGCCCCACAGTATGCCAACATTTTTATGGCTGACTTAGAACAACGCTTCCTCAGCTCTCCGTCCCCTAACGCCCCCTACTCTACTTGCTCTAGACATCTTCATCATCTGGACGCATGGAAAAGAAGCCCTTGAGGAATTCCACCATGATTTCAACAATTTCCATCCCACCATCAACCTCAGCCTGGTCCAGTCCACATAAGAGATCCACTTCCTGGACACTACAGTGCTAATAAACGATGGTCACATAAACATCACCCTATACCGGAAACCTACTGACCGCTATTCCTACCTACATGCCTCCAGCTTTCACCCTGACCACACTTCCTGATCCATCGTCTATAGCCAAGCTCTGCGATACAACCGCATTTGCTCCAACCCCTCAGACAGAGACAAACATATACAAGATCTCTATCAAGCATTCTTACAACTACAGTACCCACCTGCGGAAGTGAAGAAACAGATTGATAGAGCCAGAAGAGTTCCCAGAAGTCACCTACTACAGGACAGGCCTAACAAAGAAAATAACAGAACGCCACTAGCCGTCACCTTCAGCCCCCAACTAAAACCCCTCCAACGCATTATTAAGGATCTACAACCTACCCTGAAGGATGACCCAACACACTCACAAATCTTGGGAGACAGGCCAGTCCTTGCCTATAGACAGCCCCCAACCTGAAGCAAATACTCACCAGCAACCACATACCACACAACAGAACCACTAACCCAGGAACCTATCCTTGCAACAAAGCTCGCTGCCAACTGTGCCCACATATCTATTCAGGGGACACCATCACAGGGCCTAATAACATCAGCCACACTATCAGAGGCTCGTTCACCTGCACATCCACCAATGTGATAGATGCCATCATGTGCCAGCAATGCCCCTCTGCCATGCACATTGGTCAAACTGGACAGTCTCTACATAAAAGAATAAATGGACACAAATCAGATGTCAAGAATTATAACGTTCATAAACCAGTCGGAGAACATTTCAATCTCTCTGGTCACGCGATTACAGACATGAAAGTTGCGATATTACAACAAAAAAACTTCAAATCCAGACTCCAGCGAGAGACTGCTGAATTGGAATTCATCTGCAAATAGAGACTGGGAGTGGCTAAGTCATTATGCAAGGTAACCTATTTCCCCTTGTTTTTTCCTACCCTTCCTCCCCCCACCCCAGACGTTCTTGTTAAACCCTGGATTTGTGCTGGAAATGGCCCACCTTGATTATCATACACATTGTAAGGAGAGTGATCACTTTAGATAAGCTATTACCAGCAGGAGAGTGGGGTGGGGGGAGGTATTTTTTCATGCTTTGTGTGTATAAAAAGATCTTCTACACTTTCCACAGTATGCATTCGATGAAGTGAGCTGTAGCTCACGAAAGCTTATGCTCAAATAAATTGGTTAGTCTCTAAGGTGCCACAAGTACTCCTTTTCTTTTTGTGAATACAGACTAACACGGCTGTTACTCTGAAATCTGTTAATAAATTTGTTTTATTGTTTCATCTAATGCACGATGTAAAGTGTCTGGGTAACTTCATTTATCAGATAAGCTGGTGTACGTTATACCCTTAAGGGTATAACAAACAGTATTTCTGGACTGTGTGGGAGAGGGCTGGACACTGTGGAATATACATGTCTGGGGGAAAGTTTGGGATTGGGAGTGTGTTGGGGTTACCCTGCAGTAATAATCAAAGATGCTGAGAGGCTGGCAGGCTGCAGTTCACACAAGCATCTGATAGTGACCAACAGACTGGTGGCTGTTTGAAAGCAGGCCATGTTGGAGGCTACAGCAAGGCATTGCAAAGGCACTCCAGGTTACAGAGCAGGCGTGACACAGCCACTCCCTGGTCTGGATTGCACCCCAATATGCCACAGGGGTATTGATGCTCCTGACGCCAGTAGATGAAGCCAGCTGAGGTGGCTGCAGGGATGCTACTGATTGGGCAGGAAGCCCCACAGGTTCCAAAAGGTCCACCGGTAAGGACCCAGTTCCCAACTATGCTTAGTCCTGAGGTCTCTTCTATAAGCATCCTGCTGGTACTGAGGCAGAAACCACGCTGGGCAGCAACACATCCCTCCTAATGAGACCAGCTAGGATACATAGGATCCCACTTCAGAGTCTGATGAGGAAGAAACCTCTTCTTGTGGTCACAGCCATACCCATTGGTAGCAGTGAAGAAGGCTCAGAATCTGAAGAAAGGGGAGCTGGGGAGACCATCTGTGGCTTTTCCTTGGATGGTCCAGCCCTAACTGGTACCCTGATGGCACAATCTGATGGAGCTGCTTGGTGCAGGGGCGAAGGCACTCGAAGCAGTATCTTGGGGGCAGGGAGAGGCTTTTGAACTGCTGGTGACGGCAACACAGAGGTTTAACAACCCTCTCGTAGCCTCAAATGCCTTAGGGGTAGACAGTAACAGGAAGACACACTGTGGTGCAAGGAGATGCCGACTAACGTGCTTCAGGAGTCAGTCTCAACAGGCCTGCGCTGGGCTTTGAAGACAACAAAATCCCCTGTTTAGAGGAATGCTCTGATGAGTGCTTCCTCTTGGAGTGCCCTCCCAAGTCTTCAGACGTAAAGAGGATGAGTTCTTCTGTCGACACACCTAGTATCAACTCCAATTTCTGTTGCCTCTGTTACTAACTATGCTGATCCATCTCTTGGTACCGGTTGCCCAGTGGTGAGCTGCTCTTGACCGACACCAAGGTACTCGGTACCTGGACTGAGGCAGATGGCTCAGATGGAGGACACCGTGCCAGTTCCATCAGGAGATATTTTAATCTGGCTGCCCTATCTTTTTTTAGAATGTGGCTTAATGGCCTTACAAATGCCACACCTATCACTCACATGAGCCTCCCCCAAGAACTTAAGGCAGCTGGGGTGAGAGTCATTATTAGGCATTGCCTTGCTGCTAGAGTGTCAGGGCTTGAAGCCTGAAGAGCAAGGCATATCTTCAGTAGTGGGGCCAGTACCCAAACTGGGTGCCATAACCACACAAAGTAACAAAAACAATTATTTTCTGTACTGACTATAGACGGGTACTATTTACAGGTATGGAGTAGAGACTTGCAGAAGCAAGGCCAGGGAGCTCCAAAAATGTGTCACAGGGGGTAGGAAGGAACTGAAGGGGGTCGGGGCAGCTCATCCCTTTATGCCTGCATGGTGTGGGTGCTCAGGCTGCCCCAACGGGTAACACTAACAGCTGAAACTCTCCTACACCTATACACTGGAGCGCACAAACACCTACTGTGGAATGGGTATTTGCAATCACTTGAAGAACTGGAGTTTACCTCTATTGCCTCCCTGGATACTCTTGGATCCTAAATGTGGTTAATCTGCAACAGCAGCATGTGACTGCATACGTACATGCCTGTCGGTTGTAAATGAGGGTAGGTGTGTGTCAGTTTTCTCCCTCCCGACATGCACACTGCAATCAAAATCTCACTTTAAGAGGTCTGCAGACCCTAGCATGAGAAAGTAGAAACATTTCCCCATGCTTACCTGAAAGTTTCCTTTCTCTCAGCAGTAAGGTCCACAGATCCAGACCAGACACAGAGCAGATCATTCTCAGTTACAAACTGGGACCCCAATTCAGGATTTAAGACAATAAGAAATGTTCAAGTTCCTGTTAAGCTCTGCAGAACATAACTGTAATATCTTTCAAGTGTTCCGGAAGTGAATTCTGAACTAGTCTACTGACCAGACAAACTATCTTTTGCTGTGCAAGTTCTCAAACTGGCGAGGTTTTCAGGGCAGGGGCAAATCCCACTGCCAGGGACTGATAACTCTGGTTCTGCCTCCTGAGGAAGCAGGCTGAAGGCCCACTGGAATGGATCTGTAGACCTTATTATTAGAAGTTTTCAGGCAAATGGATAAATTTTCCTCTTCCATACTGGACTCGGATTCCTAGGAGGGGGCTGCTCTTGCATTCTGTATCAGCATCTCTGCATTTGCTTAACTCCAGCTAGAGATCACATCATTAACCTTTGAAGAAGCAAACTACTGACCTGTGACTCTTGTTCATCAAACAGCAGCTTCCGGGTGTCTGGATCCAAGTCAATAGCAAGGGTGGCATAGGCTGCAGGACAGAACAACGAGTCAGGGTTGCTGTCAGCATACTACTGAAGGGAGAGCTAAGAGTTACAGAGGATACCTACAATTCAGTTTTAGAAGTTTCCCCTCCGTCGTAATTGAGTTTATCTCAGAGGTCCCATAGGAGTTCACAAGGCTAAAGGTGAACAGATGCTTCTTGTGATGCTGCCCTTCCTTCCCCAGCAAATCATTTGCACAACCCTCTGACTGGCAGGAATCTGTTTCTGAGGCTTTTTCCCTGCCCTCCTCATCTCCATCCTGATGTTCCATCTCTTCAACTGGTGAGAATTAAAAACAACAAGTACAATATTACATGCTCTGTAGCCTTTATAGAGACACAATTACCTCACCGAGAACCATGCTGTGTGAGCTTGTTAGGAGAGGCACACTCTGCTTACATGACACACAAATGCCAGTGAAGATGTGGCAGAAGCTGCTTTACAACAAACCAACTAAAAACAGTAGATTCACACTTTAAAGAAGAAATTTGCATTTGCTAATCAGTTGCACCTGAAAGGCGTTTTTTTCCTATTGAGGGATCTAGGTAATACAAACTGGGTTTTACCATCTCAGATTCCTGGACTCTAAAGGGGACCATTGTGAACACATAATCTTACCTCCTGATTTAACTGGGAATTGGTCCTGCTTCGAGCAGGGGGTTAGACTAGATGACCTTCAGGGGTCCCTTCCAACCCTGATATTCTATGATTCTATTACACAGGCACAGGGACTTCCCTGAATTAATTCCTGTTTGAACTAGGGCAGATCTTTAGAAAAACATCCAATCTAGATTTGAAAGTTGCCGGTAATTGAAAATCTCACAGGTGGGTCATTGCAACCTCCACAGCCCCGTCCCCTTTCAAATCCAATCCATTCAAAATGCTGGGGCTAATTCTCCGCCTGACACAAAATTCAGACCACATCAGTCCCCATGAGTCCGCTCTTTGGGGAGAAGCTGCATGGAAGAAAGAACAATGGATGCTGGTGGGAGAAGAGGGAAAGCCGTGATCAAGAGCGGCATCATTAGTGCACTAAAGAGGACAGAGGGGCTAATTTGTGAAGGGTCCTGAAGGTAAGGACAAAACAGGTATTTTGTTCCTGTGAAGAACACCAGGTGGACACTGGGCTACACGTCATGCCAGTTAGCATAGCTGACAGTATGCTCCAGCAGTGTCCCAACAGAGGCAGGGGTTCAGTGGGGTCTGTCCTTTCAGCAGAGGAAGACGGGAAGGTCCAAGGGAGGTAGCTCCCCTTTTCTACAGCAAGGCAGCATGTCTCTTGTTTTAAGTTCTTCCCTATCCCCTATTCCCACAATTACTCTCATGGCAGCACAGCAGGATCCTCTGGTGGCAGCGTGTCCACAGAAGTGTAAATGTGCAACAGGCTGTAGGGCTCTGCCCAGGCGAGAGCCCCTGTAGCTTTAGACTGCTGGGCTCTGGGCACTCTCTCACTTGATTACACCACGGTGCCCTCACAGGACCCCTTCCTTTCCCTCCTGCTGCTCAGCCACCTGCTTTAATGAGCCATTAGAACGTCTGATAGAGATCAGGGACAAGAGACTACTAGTGTAGCAGAAGACTAATGCACTACACCTGGTTCTTCAAATACACAAACTTGACATACTGCACTGTGTAACCAGAGGAGTTTGAGATTTTGTGGGCCATTGTTATCACACATGCAGATCAGAAGCCCTCTCCAATAATGTGATTTAATCACAGTGTAGAACCAAACATTCCATTAAAGTCCGCAATCCACAACAATAATGCAATAAAGCAGAAAATTAAAAGCGGATAGAGGTAGTCTGAATGACCTTCTAGCAAAGCTTCTCCAATCCAAATGATTAAATTTTACCTTCGCAGCCACCACTGGAGCCATTGCAGATCCCACTGTCCAGGCATACACTAGAATATTCTTTTGTCAGAGGGAATTTAATGTAGTGGCTAAACAAAGAAAATGTATTCTTGTTAGGACATTCATGTGGGTGCCCAATGCCAGAATGCCTGGGTCCCCGACATCAGTGGTTCTCAACCAAGGGTATGTGTACCCCTGGGGGTACGCACAAGTCTTCCAGGGAATACATCAACTCATCTAGATATTTGCCTAGTTTTACAACAGGCTACATAAAAAGCAGAAGCAAAGTCAGTACAAAACAAGATTTCACACAGACAATGACTTGTATACAATGCTCTATATACTAGACATGGAAATGTAAGTACAGTATTTATATTCCAATTGATTTATTTGATAATTATATGGTAAAAATGAGAACGTAAGCAATGTTTCAGTACTAGTGTGCTGTGATACTTTTGTATTTTTATGTCTGATTTTATGAACAAGTAGTTTTTAAGTGAGGTGTAACTTGGAAGTACACAAGACAAGTCAGACTCCTGAAAGGGGTACAGTCATCTGGAAAGGTTGAGAGCCACTGCTGTACATCTATTAAAGACAATGAACAACAAGCCTGAGTGTCCACAGAACCAAATCAAAACAAACCACCATGTACAGCAGCCCTGGCTTCAACAGGAGAAAACTCAGGCTTACACAGTGTTTTTGAAAATCCTACCCAAAAGTCTTTACAGTTTTATCTCTGCAATTGAATGACAGTAAAGGGAATATCATTATTACATATGCTGATTGCCAGTATATCTGAACATTTTAATGGGGGGCCTCTGCATGTATACATACACACACACACGGTTATTTTCTTTTCTTTCTTTCCTCTGGGGGCGTGTGTGGAAGAAGGAAGGTGGGGGTAGGTCTTTCAGATTCTGCCCCATTTCTTTTGATTTTTGTTTTTTTTTACCCTTCTCTTTCATGAAGTTTTTTGGCTTCAGCTGAAGGAGGCAGATGCTGTGGCAACATCTTTGTTGAAAGAAAACAACTAGAAAATTCAAGCAGAGGAGCCAATCAGAGCAGAGGAATTATAGCAGTCAATTGGAGTAGACAGTTGCCTTAATTATCATAAAAAGATTATGCAAGTCCCTTCACTCTGAATGGCTAATGGTGGCCTGTCAGCCAGAGAACAAGGGTTTACATACAACTTAGTTATTAAGAAATAACCACTGCAGAAATCATGCAAATCAAAGGGAGCATGGTCACAGGGAAAAGCTGTGGAGCTCTGGGCCAGAAACTGGGCAGCTTCCTGACCTCAGAGGGGTTGAGACAGACCCACTACAGTATAACCGCATGAGCTAATACTAGAATTTTGTATGAACATCCCCACTACCATGCCTGTACTTACCCAATCTGCTCCAAGACAACCTTGTACAAGTGATCCAGAGTGAGCTTGTGTTTGGGCACAGAGATTAGTAGTGGCTGCCCACAAAGAACAGTCCCTGAAGAAGTGCTGGACTGTCTTATTCTTTTTTCTCTGAAGTATACAGAAAGAGTGATGCACTCAGCACCATCCTCGCTTGACTTGCAAACTTCATATCTGTTTGAAAGAAAGAAATGGGTGAGTTCTACCCCTAAAGCACAGTGGGCAGACAGAAGCAATACTAATTAACTCTAGCAAGGGTTCTGCAAAAGATTCACACTTGGGAAGGACAAGAAGGGTTCTCAAACTTTTGGCACATTATGGACCACACCTTAACAGAGAGATTCTCTCATGGACACCTCCCAGGCACTGAGGAGTGTGCAGACCACTATCCCTGCCCCTTTGCCCAGACCCCTGCTGTCTCCCTCGCCTCCTGCAGAACATTGCTGTGGTGACTACAGATATTGTTTATGTTAAAAAGCACCATTAGGAAAATACATATTGGTAACTGACTCTAGTGTGATAAACGTTTTGTCCCTTTTGAAAAAAGTTAACCACACCATCTCCTTCATGTACCCGCATAACAAACAGCATATATTCCTTGCCAAATTCTTCTGGTTGCCCCCCCATCCACACATGAAATCAACATTTACCTCAGCCTTATCCAAACTGAGCCTGAGAAGGCCAGCCCTCTTCCATGCTTCAATCTCATACAGACCTTGGGTCCTTTGTTCCACTGCACGAGTAGGTTCAGAAGTAATGGGGACACAGAGCTAAGCATCATATTCAAACTAAAGCACTGCAACCCATATTTCAATAACCATCCCAGCACACTTCTATACCAGAGGGGCAACAAGCTGTAACTTTACAGTACTTTGCAGTAAACAGCCTTAAAAGCAACTGCCCAAAACTACCCACCAGAATAAACGAGTAGAGCCACTCAGGAGGAGCTCTACCTGCTCCTACTAGGAACCACAGACGTGTCAGCAAGACTTATATCCCATGGTGTTAAAGGCAGCTGACAGATCTTTAAGAATCAGCATTTGCCGCTTCTTTAGAAGGAACCATCACTGCAAAAACTCAAGAATTCCATATACTGGACAGTAGCAAGTGTAGTGCCTATATTTTAAAGAGGCACTAAGGATCATGTAGGGAATTATATGCCAGAACTTCTTCCTTCTGGTACCTAGTAATTTGGTCTAAATGATCATTTAAAAATAGAATACGACACTAGGAAGAGCACACTATGACAGGGTATAATCAGCAAAGTTTTTGCAAAGGAAAATCAAGTCTCACTAATCTATCAGTCAATAAACAAGTGGAGAGAGGCAAACAATTCATTGAGACTTTCAGAAGGCCTTTCACAAAGTTCCTCAAAAAAGCTACTAAAGAAACTAAATGGTCATGATGAAAAAGGCAAAATATCGTTTATGGGTCAAAAACTGTCTAAAAAAAGGAAAACAGAATAAGAATAAATGTCCGGTTTACATCTTGACAAAGGTTAACACTGGTGCCACAAGGTAGAATACCAATGTTTAATATACTTATTATTTAACTATCTGGAAAAAAGGGGCAAGCATCAAAGTGGCAAAATTTGCACATGACAAAATTATTTAGTTTGGTCAAGAACAAAGGAGCATTAGGACCTTTAGAGGTACCCAGCATAGTTACGTGAATGGACAAAATGATGTAAAGGTGGTCTGCAAATCAATTTGACAAATGGACAAAATGATGAGGCCTCATCTGGAGTACTGTGTCCAGTTTTGGGCCCCACACTTCAAGAAGGATGTGGATAAATTGGAGAGAGTCCAGCGAAGGGCAACAAAAATGATTAGGGGACTGGAACACATGAGTTATGAGGAGAGGCTGAGGGAGCTGGGATTGTTTAGCCTGCAGAAGAGAAGAATGAGGGGGGATTTGATAGCTGCTTTCAACTACCTGAAAGGGGGTTCCAAAGAGGATGGCTCTAGACTGTTCTCAATGGTAGCAGATGACAGAACAAGGAGTAATGGTCTCAAGTTGCAGTGGGGGAGGTTTAGATTGGATATTAGGAAAAACTTTTTCACTAAGAGGGTGGTGAAACACTGGAATGCGTTACCTAGGGAGGTGGTAGAATCTCCTTCCTTAGAGGTTTTTAAGGTCAGGCTTGACAAAGCCCTGGCTGGGATGATTTAACTGGGAATTGGTCCTGCTTCGAGCAGGGGGTTGGACTAGATGACCTTCTGGGGTCCCTTCCAACCCTGATATTCTAGGATTCTATGATTCTATGTCAGCACATACTCAGTTTTGACAAATACAATACACACACACTGGAGAGAATAATATGAATTGTTCATACATCTTAAAAGGTTCTAAATTAACTACATCAACCCAGCAAAGGGACTGGGTATCACTGTAGACAGCTCAATGTGCAGCAATGGCTAAAAAACCCCAGTGTTTTATGTAATGGAATAAAGAATAATAAGGAAAATAGCATTATTGTATCTTACAAAGGATTCTGCAGAATTAGAGAGGGCAGAGAAGAGTAATGAGACTGACTAGGGGCCTGAATAAAGTCTCCGATGAAGAGACTGCAAAGACCAGGATTGTTACCCTATAGGAGGATACAATAAAAGTAAACAAAACAATGCGTGACCTAGAGAGGAAGGTTGGGAGCTTTTATTCACCCTCTCTCATGATACCTGAGCAAGGGGACAGCCAGTGAAACTAAAAAGTGGGCATGGAGAATGAGGGCATTCAGCACAAACACCTGACGGCATTTTGTCAGATTGATTTGCAGACCACCTTTACATAGTCATATTCTGATCACATGCCACAGAGATCTCACTATTCTTTCAGCAGGAATAACATTCCTCCAGAGAACAATTTACAGTGCTATGGGAAGTGGAAATACTCCCACAGAGCAACACTTTGGACACAAGGCCCTTGTGTGCATTTCCAAGGGCCTTATGAGAAGTTCTATTTTATTTAAACCCACACTCCTTGCTTCAAAAAGCATCTCCCCCTCTACAGTTTATATGCTCCAATTGTCAATTACTATACCATTGGTTTGTATGGAACTGTCTCAATTATACATTGAAACCTACTGTCATAAGGGGGAGAGCGTATGAGTAAGGAGACCTGTGAAAGAAACTACTTTCAGAGAATTCCAGTGCCACTCTCTCCCTTTCCTCACAAAATTGACCTGCAAAGGAAAACAAGGCACTTGTACCTTCTTTCCACTTTAAGGTCGATACAGAAGACTAAGGTTGCATTTGGTTTTGTTTTAAGCTAGAAGTTTTTTTTAAAAAACATAAGATATTTAGGTCTTGCCTGTCCTGGAAGGCTCTATTGTTACTAGAGAAGTAGCGAAACAATGACATCATAAGAACCAAGAAACTGGAAGCTGAACAACCAAGAGGAAAAAGGCTTTTAGTTCATCTGCCCAAAATTCTAGTTTGTTTTTTTGTTAAGGCCTATTTAATTTAAACTCCAAATGAAGTTTTGGGAGAAAAGATGCTTTTGTTAAAGATTCAACACCCCCAAAAGTTCAATTAAGCTTTGAGAATTCACAATGTACATGTCTTGAGATGTCCCAGAAGTCTTCCAGGAAATCCATGAAACACCAGAGTTGATATTCCAGATATTTTTAAGGTAAAAAACAGAAATAATCACCTGCCCCCAAAAAACCCAACACAAAACAAAGCTTTTCAGGTTTTGGTTAGCCATAATAAAGGGACCAAGGGGAAAAAAAAAAAAGCCTCATATCCAGGATTTTAAAAATACTTTCCAGTGTATCTTTCAAAACCAAGCATTTTATCTTCCACACACCAGCGGTTTTGAGATGTACAATTGGGATTAAAACGTCGGCACTAACACAAGACATCCTTTGTTAAACAGTTATGTGGAAAAAGAAGTGTAGTGTCCTCTATCCTCTACCTCCATGAGCCTCCGAATGCTCTCCCTGCCAAAGTGCCTGTTTGGCAATGTAACCTGTGTACAGCGAGACCTGTTCCAATGCTTTCTGGTCAAAGCCCTCATCTGACACTTAAGGGATCCTGTGTTTTATGTAATGGAATAAAGAACAATAAGGAAAATAGCATTATTGTATCTTACAAAGGATTCTGCAGAATTAGAGAGGGCAGAGAAGAGTAATGAGACTGACTAGGGGCCTGAATAAAGTCTCCGATAAAGAGACTGCAAAGACCAGGATTGTTACCCTATAGGAGGATACAATAAAAGTAAACAAAACAATGCATGACCTAGAGAGGAAGGTTGGGAGCTTTTATTCACCCTCTCTCATGATACCTGAGCAAGGGGTCAGCCAGTGAAACTAAAAAGTGGCAAATTCAAAACTAATCACAAGAAGCGCAATGGACAATTAGCCTGTAGAACTGATCATAACAGGACATTACGGAGGCCAAGAGCTTGATAAAATTAAAAAAAATTAGACATTTATTACGGTAATGAGAATATCCAAAGTTGTTATAGCAAATATTAAACATACAGATTAGTTTTGGAAAGGAACTAAAACCTCATTTCAGGACATGAGTCAATTGCTAATTGAGAAGGTTAGGAAAATCTTGCCAGAACTGCCTACTGCAGAGTTTCTCACACCTTGCTTAGAAACATCTGGTATAAGCTACTGCTAGAGAAAAGACACCGGACTAGCTGGATCACTGACTGATCTAATCCAGACTGACAAAATTGCTATGTCCTTATCATGGTACTAGGTCAGAAGCTTCTGCACCCAAATCAATGTTTTAGAAACCAGGAACTTTTTGGAATAAAAATCACAGCATGTGGTAAGACAGAGAAAGCCGAATAAAGTGGTTCATGATATGGCAAACACACATTTTATAAAAATGTGCACATAAGTTAAAGTGTAAGTTAAAGGTGACCTGCAAATCAACTCGGCAAAGTTGCATCAACTTTAACAATACAATATACTGAATGCCCCCATTAGCCAGGCTACAAGAATGGGGGTATTCAGAATATTAATCACTTGAAAAGCTTTCGTTTTAGGTCCCATGATCTAAGAAGAAATTTAAATTAAACAAAAAACCCCAAACCAAAAACTATAAGACTTTGCAAAACTGTGCAATGTACTTTTTAAAAAGTCACTTACCTGACCCCTTGTAGGCCGGCTCCATGCTCCAGCAGGATCCCTGGGTGATGTGACATCACCAGCATGGTACATGCTGGGGCGTTACATCGGAGCGGGAGCCGGAAGCCCTAGTGGGGCTGGACATCATGGGACCTAAGAAAAAAAGATAGTAAGTGTTCTGGTTATGTACTGAATGCCCTCTTCTGTTTAGCCTGGAGAATGAGGGCATTCAGCACAAACACCTGATGGCATTTTGTCAGATTGATTTGCAGACCACCTTTACATAGTCATATTCTGATCACATGCCACAGAGATCTCACTATTCTTTCAGCAGGAATAACATTCCTCCAGAGAACAATTTACAGTGCTATGGAAAGTGGAAATACTCCCACAGAGCAACACTTTGGACACAAGGCCCTTGTGTGCATTTCCAAGGGCCTTATGAGAAGTTCTATTTTATTTAAACCCACACTCCTTGCTTCAAAAAGCATCTCCCCCTCTACAGTTTATATGCTCCAATTGTCAATTACTATACCATTGGTTTGTATGGAACTGTTTCAATTATACATTGAAACCTACTGTCATAAGGGGGAGAGCGTATGAGTAAGGAGACCTGTGAAAGAAACTACTTTCAGAGAATTCCAGTGCCACTCTCTCCCTTTCCTCACCTGCCCCCAAAAAATAATCACCTGCCCCCAAAAAACCCAACACAAAACAAAGCTTTTCAGGTTTTGGTTAGCCATAATAAAGGGACCAAGGGGAAAAAAAAAAAAGCCTCATATCCAGGATTTTAAAAATACTTTCCAGTGTATCTTTCAAAACCAAGCATTTTATCTTCCACACACCAGCGGTTTTGAGATGTACAATTGGGATTAAAACGTCGGCACTAACACAAGACATCCTTTGTTAAACAGTTATGTGGAAAAAGAAGTGTAGTGTCCTCTATCCTCTACCTCCATGAGCCTCCGAATGCTCTCCCTGCCAAAGTGCCTGTTTGGCAATGTAACTGTACATTGCCCTGTGTACAGCGAGACCTGTTCCAATGCTTTCTGGTCAAAGCCCTCATCTGACACTTAAGGGATCCTGCTGACAAAAGCAACAGAATGAAAGTCGTAATTGTACTGTCACACTCTGTGCTTCACTGAAGGGAGGTGACACATCCCCAGGGTACAATCTGAACTGTGGAATCACTAGCTCGGAACTCTCTAGCTCGGGACACCTCTTACGCTGCTTGGCGAGTGAAAAGCAGTTCCTCCAGGCTTTTCTCTCACACAGCCATCAGCATATAAAGGCACATCCAGGAAAGTTACATGAATGTTCTCCCAGCCACTCGTGAACTCTATACAGGAAGATACTCCGATTAACTAGTCCATCACTCCATCAAAGGGTAATGGATATGCACCAGCCTTTGTTAACCTGAGTAGAGATTCCCCAAATACTTCCGTCAAAGCACACTGGTTTAAATAAAATATTAAAACAGGTTTATTAACTATAGAAAGATAGATTTTAAGTGATTATAACTGGTAAAGGCATAAAAGTCAGAATTGGTTACAAAAGGAACTAAAATAATGTTGCAATCTAATTCCTAAACATAACCAAGGATATTCAACAGGCTGTCTCCTTCCAGCCTGGGACCACCCCTCCCAGCTCAATGATGCTCCCCTTTTGTCTTTTAAATGCTAATGCTGCCGTGAGGAGAGATGGGGAAGGAGAGGTAATGAAAAAGCCATTGTCTTTTATTTTATACCTTCCTACTCTCCTGAAGGAATACCCTCCTGCTGGGGTGCAAGACATACAGTCTGTGGTATACGTGAGATGTGAAGTGTACCTCTGGTGAATTGCAAATTTCTTGCTTATACCTTCTATGTATGTGCTGTTTGGAGAACGACATGTAAGGCCTCGGTCTACAGTCCTCTGTTATCTCTAAGGAGCTAGTCTGTGGGCATTTTCCAGGACTTTCAATATGTTTCAGTAACAAACATATAGCAAAATCTCATAACTCCATATACAACATTAATGCAGAAATGTTATGGGACAATGATGTTCAGCAAATTATGACTTTTCAAATGATGACTTATGAGGCATGCTTTGTACAAAATATCATATAAAAGGGGTGAATTTGAGGTTACAGGGTGTTACTTGGGTACAGGGTGTCAAAGGAGGCTGTTCTACATTTCCTACAAATCCCTCCTTCCATCTGCAAAATGAACACTGGGTGCTAATTAACAACATTTATTGAATTCAAAACTCCAGAATCATGAAACTCAAGTCCACCAAGAGTGATTCTGTTCTCCTATCTGCAGACCTAACTTAACTTTCTTTATTGATTCTCTCTTCAAAACAATGCTGGATAGATGTTACAAAGAATTGACCATTTAGGAGGGAAAATGTTCCTTTTTTGGATCCACTTCATGAAACAGTACTGGGATAAGAAGAAAAGAAAAAACTGCCAGGCCAGGTTTTCTAAGGACCCTAGAACTCGATGTCACTTGAGCAACGAACTTTGGATTACATAAAACAAATGCATACATGTGGTCCTTGATTTCAGTGTTCCGGAGGATAATTCTCACAGGGTAGCCCAGGGTCTCATACCCACCACAACAGCCCTATGATTATTCCTGGTGTTCTCAGATATCAACCATATTCACAGGCACATTTAGTAACATTAAATATCTTTTGTTTCTGGCAGTGCCCACAATGCATTAGGCAATTTCCAGATGCTATGAAAGGACTGTCCTTTCCGGAAGGGCTCACAATCTAAATAACAGATTTAATCTGTGGCATGGAACTAGAGACAGAGCTGTAGGAAAGTTATACCTCCTTCAGGCTCAGATTAGAGCCACTCTCTCCACATCAACAGAATTTACAGATGAATGGAGCCTGAAGGACTCCAGACTCTTCAAGAATTACACCCCCCAACCAGTGAATTCAATGGGAACTGCTGGGCGGCTGGCACTTTTGAAAGTCCAGCCATTTATTTAGGGTTTTAAATATGGATTTGGGGCCCTATATTTAGGGCACCCATTTTTGAAAATCTTGGACTGATTAATTCTCAAAAATGCCTGGGAGATCGGCTGCAAGCGAGTGAGTAAGCAAACAACAAAGCAAGTATAGTACAACTCAAAACGTACTTTGTTTATTCCACTTCTTCAGAATATACTAGTGAGTACTATGGAATATGTTTTGCACACAATGAAGTTTATCACTGAATTTTTGGTGGAAAGTAAGGTCAGACCACTGGTGTGCAAGAGTGACTTATGAAATGCACAGATTAGTAAAATGTCAATTAGCCAAACTTTATGGTACATTTCAGATGCTCTAAAAAAGATTTTTAGTGATTTACTAATCTTTGTAATTAAACATCAGAGAATCTTTTTAACATCAGGAATAATTTCCCCTTTAACCTAAAAACAGAGCCATGTTGCAGGCTGCATTTCATACACTGAAAATTTCAAAAATTCTATTCTGGAGTCCATTAAACCACCAGTAAAGCTTCCGGATTAATTTGAGACAACCCAAAATCCTCCCGGCAAAGATGTCACAGATACCAAAAACCTCCTTCCTCTGTCCCTTTTCCCCCCTCTCAACTTATCATCAGATGAAACTCGCACAGTGAAACTTTGCTTGCTCCACTCCCAGCTCTGCACACTAAATCACAGACCTCAATCTTGGTGCAAAAAAGGTTATTAACGATGGCTCACCTTGATCATCACTACAAAAGTCCCCCCTCCCCCCCAGTTCTCCTGGTGGTAATAGCTCACCTTAAGTGATCACTCTCGTTACAGTATGTATGGTAACATCCATTGTTTCATGTTCTCTATGTATATAAATCTCCCCACTGTCTTTTCCAATGAATGCATCCAATGAAGTGAGCTGTAGCTCACGAAAGCTTATGCTCAAATAAATTTATTAGTCTCTAAGGTGCCACAAGTACTCCTTTTCTTTTTGCGAATACAGACTAACACGGCTGCTACTCTGAAACCTATAATTTTAGGTTATTGCAAATCCACCTTTGCCTTTACTGAATTTTAGGAGATATTTACAATTCTTTTCCATATACAAATGCTTGGAGATCAACAGCTTATGTATTTAGGTCTTTGATTGTCTGTTTTATTAAATGAAGTGTTCATGCTAATTAAACAAATTCCTAAAAAACCTTTATTCCAGTAAGTGATACGCACAAAAAGCTGCAAGGAGAATCCCTCTTTCTTGCTCACCTCCAGGCCCAATTACAGACTATGAAATGCACTTTTAGAAATGGAGGTTCTTCAAGATGTGTGGTCCCTATCTGTATTCTATGCACACCATGCACCTGAGTCTGGAAATTTTTAGAAAGCAGTGTCCAAAGGTCTGTATGTGTGCAATTGTTCTCCTCGTGCTCCAAACAAAAAATATAAAGGCCAGTATGGAATGACACCGCTCCAGTTCCTTTCCTTACTATGAATCTGGCTATGATCCACAGCAGAGGACACGTAGAGGAATACAGATTGGGACCACACATCTCGAAGAACCTCCAGTTACAGGTAAGTAACCACCATTTCTTCTTTGAATCATGGTCCCTATGTGTATTCCACACATGAGAGATTAGTAAGCAGCAGTCAACAGGAAGTGCGTATGAGGATGCAAAGTTATGGCTGTCTGTAATACCATCGTCCCCACAGCTGTATCTGTATTAGAAGACTGGACCAAAGCGTAGTGTCTTGTGAAGTTGCATAAGGAGCTCCAGCTAGCTGCCCTCCGTATATCTAGTAAAGGTATGTCTCGCAAAGACGCCATAGAGGTTGCTTGCACTCTGGTGAAGTGGGCTTTCATTGCCTCTGGGCAAGGTGGGGATATGAGTTCGTTGCTAACAAAGGATGATGCAGCCCGAGATCCATTTAGAATCTTTGCACAGATAGAGCTTGATCTCTCAATCTCTGCTATGGAAATAAAAAGTCTAAGTTTCTTTCCAATTACTTTTGTTCTCAGTAGATAAATGTCCTGTGTCCACTGGACATCTAGGGAGTGAAGTCTCCTCTCTCATCAGGGGTCTGCAGCTTTGGAAAAAATACTAGTAAGTGGACAGTTTGATTCATATGAAACTCTCAAATCACTTTAGGAGTGAATTTTGGGTGGAAGCAAAGAAAGACATTCTCTTTATGAAAAATGGTAAACGGCTGATCTGCTACGAGCGCTCCCAGCTCATTCAGCCTTCTGGCTGATTTGATAGCAACTAGAAAGGCAACGTTCATTGAGAGATCAAACATAGAGCAGATGGCTAATGGTTTGAAAGGAGGTTTGATGAGAAGCAAAAGAGCGAAGTTGAGGTCCCAGGGAGGTGTTGGAAACTCCACCAGTGGAAAAGATCTGAGAAGCCCGTTCAAGAATCTAGTCGTCGTAGGATGAGCAAAGATAGTGTGGTCCTTGATAGGATGAAAAGTGCTGATTGCTGCCCAATGAACCTGTAGGGAACTGACAGAAAAATCCAATGTCTTAATGGTGAGTAGGTAATCAAGGATAGCTGGATTCCAGCAGACTCTGGAGATGACTGGCGTTATCGTAATCAAGAAGAGAAATGCTTCCATTTGGCTGAATCCTGGTAGAATACTTCCTGCTATGGTTGAGGATGGATTGAACACTACTGAACATGTGTGCTCTACATCTGATGTCCATCCAAATACCAGGCCTTGAGTTGTAGTGGTGCTGGGTTGGGATGCTTGACTGTGCTGTTGTGTTGCACCAGCAAATCCAGAAATGGTCGGATGTTGATGGGCAGACACGTTGAAATCCTCATGAGGTCCAAGAACCAGAACTGCCTTGGGCCAAGTTGGGCTCGATGAGGATTACTTGAGCCCTGTCATGATGGATCTTTCACAGGACTTGTGGTATCAGTGGGATGGAAGGCATATGTGAGGTGATCCATCCAGGGTAACAGAAGGGTGTCCCCTTCAAGTCTCAGCCCAGAGCCACTCTGGAGCAGTACAGAGTGAGTTTTCTGTTCCCTGGTGACGCAAAGAGATTACAGGATGATGTTCCCCCTTGGTTGAAGAGATTGTTGAGAATGGAATCATGACTCTCCCATTCGTGGTCTGTTGAAAAACATCTGCTGAGTGTGTCTACTAGGGACTTGTGCATGCCTGGCTGGTATACTGTGTGATGGTGAACCCCATAAGGCTTTATGGAAATATGCTTCTGAATGTGTATATGACATAACTGGAATATGTTTTATGCTACATATGCCATGAAACATATCTATGTAAAGGTTATGATCTACTGAACATATTCATCCTCTTTGTATGCATGTGTCATTGTTGTATTCAAAGTTATGAATATTGGCTGTATACTTGTTTGATTTTAAATAACCTTAGTAAGGCATTTGGTCAGCTTCTTTAGAAGGGAATTTAAGTGCCAAGTCAAGAAGCACTTAACGGACAATGGATCTTGGAAGGCTCCAATCCACGTAAGAAGTCTACATGAGGACATTAAAGGTGGCATGTGAACCATGGCTGTTACCTGTAAGTTCTGAGTCATTCATGGACAGGTGACTTGCCCATGTGACTCCAAAACTCCATCTTGTAGCTGGACTTGAGGGGGAAAGGAGTCCAGGAGAGCTGGCTGTATTTCAAGGAATCCCTATTGAGGTTACAGGGACAAACCATCCCGATGTGTCGAAAGAATAGTAAATATGGCAGGAGACCAGCTTGGCTTAACGGTGAAATCCTTGCGGATCTTAAGCATAAAAAAGAAGCTTACAAGAAGTGGAAGATTGGACAGATGACCAGGGAAGAGTATAAAAATATTGCTCGGGCATGTAGGAATGAAATCAGGAGGGCCAAATCACACCTGGAGCTGCAGATAGCTAGAGATGTTAAGGGTAACAAGAGGGGTTTCTTCAGATATGTTGGCAACAAGAAGGAAGCCAAGGAAAAGTGTGGGCCCCTTACTGAATGAGGGAAGCAACCTAGTGACAGAGGATGTGGAAAAAGCTAATGTACTCAATGCTTTCTTTGCCTCTGTCTTCACTAACAAGGTCAGCTCCCAGACTGCTGCGCTGGGCAACACAGCATGGGGAGTAGGTGGCCAGCCCATTGTGGAGAAAGAGGTGGTTAGGGACTATTTAGAAAAGCTGGACATGCACAAATCCATGGGGCTGGACGCGTTGCATCCGAGAGTGCTAAAGGAATTGGCGGCTGTGATTGCAGAGCCATTGGCCATTATCTTTGAAAACTCGTGGCAAACGGGGCAAGTGCAGATGGAGCCTGACAAATGGTATAACAAGGGTGCACAAGGCCTGATGCGATATAGATATTCAGGCCTGTCTGTAAAGGCCTATACTTTAAAAATTTAGGTATATATTTATCATTTAGTTAGTTATAGAGGTACAAAACAAGAATCAAAATCACAGTCTGCCTGTTTACAGACCTTCTCTTACTATGATAGTCTAAGGCCTTGTTCTTAGGCTAAGGCCTTTGGCTAAGCAGCAGAGGCAGCCATAAATTGGAAAGCGTACGGTCATGTCCTCACCAGTCACATTGGAATAAGGTGCTATTGGGCTGTTAGGCATTATCAGGACAGGATTGTATTCCTATCACCACCAGATAAAGATAGTTAAAGAAAACTTTGTTTGATAGCATCCTGTCTGACAAGAACTTACTTATCAATAGCTAGGGTGTGAAATCCTCATTTCTGTGTTGTTCTATCACTGTAGTCTCCACTTCCCTATTGTTTGTCTGTATAATCTCTGTCTGGTTCTGTGACTTTTTCTGTCTGCTCTATAATTTTGTTGGGTGTAAACCAATTAAGGTGGTGGGATCTAATTTGTTAGATATTCATATTACAATATGTTAGGATTGGTTAGTTAAATTTCAGTAAAATGAGTGGTTAAGATATAGCTAAGCAGAACTCAAGTTTTACTATATAGTCTGCAGTCAAACAGGAAGTAAGGGGGGGGGATTGGAATCATGTTTTGCTCGGGTGGGGGAAAGGGGAACGGGAATGGGAACAGGGACACAGGTCAGGCTCTGTGGTGTCAGAGCTGGGAAGGGGGACACTGAGGAAGGAAACTGGAATCATTGCTTGCTGGAAGTTCACCCAATAAACATCAAATTGTTTGCACCTTTGGACTTCAGGTATTGTTGCTCTCTGTTCATGCCAGAAGGACCAGGGAAGTAAGAGGGTGAAGGAATAAGCCCTCTAACAAGGCCATGTGGTCATGGAGGAAAAGTTAAGACTTGACTGAGGGTGACCTGTTTTATTAGATCACTTAAGATGTGGAATCTCTCTGTGGGAAGACAGGCTATTGCTGTAGTCAAGTCCAGGGTTGCTCTTATGAAGTCTATGGACATCACAGGGTTCAAAGTAGACTTTCTGTGGAAAGATAGACCAAGTAGGAACGCTGTCACCGAGCAGACTTTCCTACTGGATCTGCCAGTCAGGAACCAGTCACTGAGATATGGAAAGACTGTGAAATTATTTAATCTTATCCAAGCTGCCAATTCTGAAAGGACTTTTGTGAAGACCCTGGGTGTGGTAGTGTGACCCTAGGCACCCCTATATTCACACCCTACACACTACTGCAATGATATTTGTACAAAATATGCCTTATTAGGTATCTTTTAGAAACTAAGACCAGATGTTAAAGATTGCAGGAAGAGACCATTTACCCTGTAAAACTGCAGCAGGAAGTATCACAATGGAACACACTAGGGGAATACTTTAATCAAAATGAAGTCAGCCCGGAGGAAACAGGAGACTGAACCTCAGGGAATCAACTGACCCTTGAAACCAAGGCAGATATAACCAAGGCAATATAAGAACACATGAAGACTTGTGATTATCCTTCACCTGTGCAGAAAAGGAAAACCAGCACCTTAGACTCTGGATCCTGGCTAAAAGTTAGTCAACTACTGCTGGAAAAAAGAATGGTGAGGAAACTGTCTTGAATAAAGAGTATATCTTTAGTTAGGTCTTAGCCTTTAGAAAGCATATTTTTATCTTTTGTTTGTTTGTAACCCTTTATCTTTACTCCTTATATACCTGGTATCACTTAACCTATGATTTCTTTAATAAATTTGTTTTACTTTTACTATAAAACAATGCACTGCTGTGTTTGAAGAGAAGGATATGTTTACTCCACTTAAGCTAATAAACTGTAATGTACTGACTCTTTGAAAGAGCAGCAAACTTTATATCTTCTGTAAGTATACAGTAATAAAGGCTCTGCAATGGCTGGAGTTCACTGATTGTTACCTGCTAGGCAAGGTTTAGGCAGGGAGAGCCTTGAGGAGTTTGCTGGCGAGGAAGACAGATTGGTGTGGCTGGGAGCTAACACAAAATCTAATCTCCAGCAAAGTTCACTCTTGCTGAGGCAAAGAGGTAACAGAGTAGCTAACAATTCTAGGTATCTACAGCAGTATGTTATGCAAAGCTAGCCCAGATGGAAAGAGTCTGAACTGGAAGCAGTCCTTCCAAAGAGGAATCTGAGGAACCTTCTGTGGGATGGGTGAATGTCGATAGGAAAGTACGCGTCTTTAATGTCAAGGGCCATGAACAAAGTGCTCCCTTTCAGAGGGGTGATTATTGATGCCAGTGTGGAATTTTAATTTTTGGTTGAATACATTTTGTTGGTGAAGATCAAGAATCGGTATCCATCCATTGGACTTCTTGAGGACCAAGAAATATGGGGAATAGAACCCCTTCCCTTGATATTGAGGGGGCATTGGTTCTATGACCTTTTTCTGGAGAAGAGAATTTACCTCTTGAAGAAGAATCTCCTTGTGATAAAGTGGTCCCTGAAAAGGGGCCAGGAAGAGGGTTTGTGGCAAGTAGGTGAGATTAAACTCAATAATGTACCCTTAGTGGATGACGTCTAGTCCCATATGTCTGTAGTTATTTTTGCCAAGCTGAGAGCAAAGAGGGTAAGGCAGCTTCCAAAGGCATGAGGGACAACGAGGTATGCCATCAATGTCGGTACGCAGTCCTTGAACATATCATCAGAAGAACCCCTTGGATGGTGGGTGAAGTTGTGGTGGTAGAAGACGCCATCTATCTTTAAGTCCTTTGCTTCTTACATGTGGGGTCATATGGGCATTGATGATAGAACACCTGAGGAAATTGTGGTTTGGGCCTATAGGGTTGCTTGTGATGTTTCCTCTTTAAGGTCAGGGCATAAATGCCCAGGGAGCAGAGGGCTGTTCTCAAGTCTTTCTGAATGTGTCAAGAAACAATCGGTCTTCTCATTAAGCAAGTAAGACTCATGAAAGGGAAGGTCCTTGATGGTATTCTGGAGCATTTTAGGGAACCATGCAACCATGACTCATGCCTTTTGACTACAGCTCTAGTGACGGCTCTGCGGGCAGTATCAGTTGTGTTTACTACCACTTGAAGTGATGTCTTGGCCAGCAGCCTGCCTTCATCAATAAGGGTTTGGAACTGGGCCTTGTTTTCCTGGGGAAGTCTGTTTTAAAGTCTGCGAACAGGATGGATAAAAATCAATGATTTTTTAAAAAAAAAAATAAATCAGTCTTTTTGATAAAATGCTTTTTGAGGAAAAAACCTATCTAAAGATAGTTTTAATTAAAATACATTATAGCTCAAAGATATATAATCATGGAATAGGGATTATAAATTCAAATTCTATGGTATGGGACAATATATTCATATAATGTTTAAGAAAAGTTTTGTAAATGAGTTCCAATAGTTCATTGATTAGGGACCCAATTTTATGGGATTCCAGGGGCTTCTGTATAGATTATTTAGGTTAACCTTTCTATCTACTCAATCAGACTCAGTGTTCAGTCTAGAAGATACCATCAGAGATGCTTAGTTTTGCAGTTCTCAAACTGTGGATTTGCATCTCCAGAGATAATATGTTTGTTAACAGCAAAAATGTTTTAAAATAAATAAATATCTAGAGGTGAGAAATAACAGACCTCAACCCTGCTGTCCCTCTGCAAATTTGTGTACACAGAGTCAACCCCTTACCTCTCTCTAAAAGTGCAAAGTTTCAAAAAGTTCAATGAATAGAAGATTGTTAGGGGCGGAATAGATATGGACAAGGAGAAGAAGTCTGGAGATAAATGTGAGAAGGGAGGGACAGGCAGTAGCAACAAAAGTGAAACTGTTTGAGCAGCATATTCCAAAAGTCTTGAGGTCTTTCTGAGTGTAGCCTTCATTGATCTGAGAACTACCATACCATTCTCTCACTAGAAGGAAAAACCTATAATGGCAGCAGGCCGTAAAAGAGACCCAGTCTGGGAATCATAGAATATCAGGGTTGGAAGGGACCTCAGGAGGTCATCTAGTCAAACCCCCTGCTCAAAGTAGGACCAATCCCAACTAAATCTTTTAATGAATATTTTAATGAAGTTCCTCTACCTGTGGGTAAGACAGGCATGCGTGCAAAATGCAAACAGTGCAACGAAGAAATGCAAGGGCTGCTTGCCTGAATGAAAAAACATCATGAGAAATGTTCTTTCTCAGGAGGAAGCTGCGTTGAAGATGATGAAAGGAACATGTCTAAACATGCAGATTCTTCAGGTTGGTAAACTTTTTTATTTCACACTTCTTTCTTAAGGACTGCCTGTCTTCCTTCTGGACTACTCTTGAATTCTCATGTTTGAGCAAAAAAATATAGTTGTTACTCTCTGGTACTATCATTTTAGATGCAGTTGTGATAAAAAAAATAAATAGCTGAAATAGGCAGATTTTCCCGTTTACAATTTCACCTTGAAAGTAGTACTGAGTGTCAGTGAAGCCAATGAGTAATACTAAATGAGCAGTATGGTAATAATAATTAAATAACTGCATTGACTTATTTTGTTTAGGAGAATCCATCCTCAACATACAGGATTCTGAAGACTATCCGCCTGCAAGATCACCATCATTTTCTAAAAAAAAAGAAAAGGAGTACTTGTGGCACCTTAGAGACTAACCAATTTATTTGAGCATGAGCTTTCGTGAGCTACAGCTCACTTCATCGGATGCATACCGTGGAAACTGCAGCAGACTTTATATACACACAGAGAATATGAAACAATACCTCCTCCCACCCCATTGTCCTGCTGGTAATAGCTTATCTAAAGTGATCATCAAGTTGGGCCATTTCCAGCACAAATCCAGGTTTTCTCACCCTCCACCCCCCCACACAAATTCACTCTCCTGCTGGTGATAGCCCATCCAAAGCCTATCACCAGCAGGAGAGTGAATTTGTGTGGGGGGGTGGAGGGTGAGAAAACCTGGATTTGTGCTGGAAATGGCCCAACTTGATGATCACTTTAGATAAGCTATTACCAGCAGGACAGTGGGGTGGGAGGAGGTATTGTTTCATATTCTCTGTGTGTATATAAAGTCTGCTGCAGTTTTCACGGTATGCATCCGATGAAGTGAGCTGTAGCTCACGAAAGCTCATGCTCAAATAAATTGGTTAGTCTCTAAGGTGCCACAAGTACTCCTTTTCTTTTTGCGAATACAGACTAACACGGCTGTTACTCTGAAACCTGTCATCATTTTCTATAGTTTCCTGGTTATCTGCCAATGATAGTGTTTCAGTCACATTATGTATGTCACAGACCTGTAGCAAAAAGGAAAAAAAAAATCTCCATCATCCAGAAACAACCATAGATAAGTTTGTGATCAGAACCAGCAGATTACAAAAAGAGGTAATCAATGAAAAAATTGCCTGGTTTCTTTATGCAATGAACTCTCCTTTCTGTCTGGAGAAACACTTCATTAACATGGTTCAATCATTAAGACCAGGACACAGCTCACCCAACAGAGCAGATGTCACAGGCAAATTGCTGGTTACAGTATATGAAAGAGAAATTGAGCAGCGTGCAAAAGGTCTAGAGGGTAAAATTGTTAACCTGAGTCTCGATGGGTGGAGAAACGTCCACACGATCCTGTTGTATGTGCTTGTGTGATACCAGAAGAAGGGTATGGTCTTCCTTACAGAAACAACTGATACACCAGGAAATGCACACATAGCAGAATACTTACAAGTAGTAGCAGTAAAAGCAATAAACTGAAAAAAAATTCAAATGTCTAGTATGGAGCTTGGTCACAGACTATGCTGCAAATGTATCCAAAATGAGAAGAAATTACTTAGAAGAGAGTATCGAGCCAATAACATACAGCTGCAGTGCTCATTTGGTGCACCTCCTAGCCAAAGACTTCAGTGTTCCAGAAATAAAGGCTAATGTTGTTGAAACTGCAAAATACTTCCACAACAACCACTTTGCAGGAGCTACCCTGAAAAAAGTGGGAGGAACCAAGCTAACTCTCCTGCAAGATGTGCGATGGAACTCAGTACTGAACTGTTTTGAGCAGTATATCAAGAAATGGCCTAATCTAATGACAGTTTGTGAACAAAATTGTGAAAAAATAGATGGCACTGTCACAGCCAAAGTTCTCAGTATTGGGCTTAAGAGAAATGTTGAACACATGCTGGAGTACACTGAAGCTATTTCTGTAGCCTTGAACAAAATGCAGGGAAATAGCTGTTTTACTGCTGACACTGTTGAAATTTGGAAGGAACTGAGTGAGATCTTAAAGAGAGAGAGAAATATGCAATGACAGAGTTAAATTACAAGCATTAAAAAAAACAAATGGGACAAGCACCACCTCCAGCTCATTTTCTTGCAAATATTCTCAATATTCGCTACCAGGGTCAAACCTTAACTGCTGAAGAAGAGGAGTTGGCTATGACATGGACATCCAGCAATCAACTCTCCATAATGCCTACTATAATAAACTTCAGAGCTAAGGGTGAACCGTTCAAGAAATATATGTTTGCTGATGAGGTTTTAAAGAAAGTCACAGCAGTGAACTGGTGGAAGTCACTTAAGCACTTGGATTCAGACACTGTTGAAGTGGTAATCTCACTTTTAACAACAGTAGCTTCTTCTGCCGGTGTAGAAAGAATATTTTCTTCCTTTGGACTAATTCATTCCAAATTGAGAAATCATTTGGGACCTGAAAAAGCAGGAAAGCTTGTTTTTCTTTTCCAGATTATGAACAAACAGGAAAATGAGGGTGAAGACGACTGAGTTAGGTGCAGAAGCCAATATTTTAAGTTTCTAATGTTGACTTACCTGACATAGTCTATTTAATTTTTGGTGGTTTTTTTTTTTAATTTCATCTATTTTACTTTAAAACAATTTTAATAAAAACAAACCTGATTTTAAAAATCTTGAATGTTTAACTAAATTTAAAAATTCATATGCTTGTTTTCTTAAAATATAATATGTTTGCTGTTGAAGAAAAAAAATTCAGAATACATAATGTTGTTTTAGTTAAATAAAACAATTTACATGTCTGTCTGGTGATGTTCTCCTTCTAATACAGCATGGCAAGAAAATCCTCCAAATATTAATGATTAACCTGTTGAATTGGAGATAGTTCACCTCCCAATGACTTCATAAATATCTGCTTCAATTACCTTTGGTAAATGGAATAACCAATCAGTCATTTTCTGATATAGCTGTAAAACTAATCTGAAAAGTTTTCAAAATAAAATCACTTTAAAAATGTATAGTGTGTACCTTCTAAAAATGTAACCTATATCTATCTCTGAGTTGTGAAGAATATGTATTACGGTTATAACAACCAACAAGAATGTACTTTTATGTAGAAATCCATGATTAAATTGAGTCTTCCTGACTAGTAATTTAAATCATGATTTAAATCAAATCCACCATCTGCAAATTTGACATAATTCAGGAAATCATATTTTGCTAACTCCTCCTGGTACTTAACTCTGAACTGGAGATTAGCCAAAAAGAATGATTTCCTACCCAAGAGGTCGAGGTGTTTACCGCCCTTGTTGGGGGAGTCTTGGAGTACTACACCCTAGACCTTTCTCTAGCCACTTGCTCTACTAAGGAGTGTGGCTGATGAGTGGGGGGGGGGGGGGGGGGAAACCTCTGCCCCTTTAGCTGGCATGAAATATCATTTCTCAGCTCTCCTTGGGGTAGGGGCACAAGAGGCAGGGGTATGCCACACTGATCTAGCAGGGCCCAAAATGGTTTGGCTAACTGGAAGGGCCACTCTCAAGGGGCCAGAGGATGTCCAATAGGTCCTGTTGCATATCCTGGACCTCTCTAACAGATATCTGCAGCTCAGTTGCCACCCTCTTTAACAACTCCTGATACGGCTTGTGGTCATCAAGTAGAAAAGGAGATGATGAAGCAACTGCCTCATCTGACGAGGACGACGACATACCTGTCGGAACTGGTTCAATCAGCTCGACCTCATCCACCATGCATTCTGACAAAGCCAGCTGGTATTAGCTGGGAGAGGAGGATCAGTGAGATTCCTGCACAGATCCTGGGTGCTTACTGTAAAGATCCCAAAGGCCCCAGGGCAACCAGTAAGGATCAACCAGAGAAGGAGTGGGCCAAGGCATCAGGTACCAGCAGTCCCCTGGGTAGTCATATTCAGAAGGAGGTGGACGGTTCCAATACCTTCTTTGGTCTCCGACCAGGCTGGTTTCCCCTGCGGGTGGGAAGCCTCCTCTGGAGTGTCAGATTCACTTGATGAAATGATAGGCTCCTCTTATGCTGGTGGTACTGACAGTACTGATGGGAGGATGGTTGCGGACATAGTCATTGGGGATGCTCTTCACCTCAGGGTGGCTTTCCTAGACATAGGGATGTCTTTATGAAGAGCCCAGCCTGATAGAAGGGGAGACTGTGGGTATGACAGAGCAAATATATTCTCCAGTGAGGTAAAGGCTTCAGTCTTCCTTTTGGTTTGGGGAGCCCCTTAGGAGGGTATTGGCAGATGCTGGTCATTCAAGGGTCTAGTGTTCAGGGGATCCCACAATGGAGCTGTCGGATGGTGTCCCAGCATTGATCTCCCAGATGGAACCGCTAGGTACTGCTCATTAGATTTGTGGAATGGAGATGGAGCCAGTACCGTCACATCCTTCTTCCTTTGGCCAATCCTTTTTGGACAGAAGGTTTATGTAGACCTAATTCTTAAGGACCCACACACAAGGACTCACCTGACTGACTGAGATGGGAAGGGGTCGTTTCTTGTAGAGGCAGATCTGGACAGAGATCTATCCTTATGCCTATATTCTTGTAGTGCAAAAGCACTGTTAAGGAATTGGACTTAATTTTTCTTGTCATGATTATAATGGGAGATTGAAATGCTATTGTAAATTAAGGTTTTAACTACTTCTCCTGTTAACCACAAGACTGGTTACACTATGTATTCCTGGAGAGGACACATACGAAGGGGTTACTACTCACCTTGTGCAGTAACTGCAGTTCTTCGAGTTGTGTCCATATGGGTGCACCACTTCTGGTGTGCATGTGTGTCACTCTGAACTTTAGGGTACAAACGTGGAGACCTGCATGAAAGACCCCCAGAGCTTATTTCTACCAGCTTAGGTTAAAAGCTCCCCAGGCACAAATTCTCCCTTGTACCTTGGGTTTAAGTAACGCTGCCACCACCAAGTGATTTAACAACCAACCAGGGAAGAGGACCACTTGGAGTTCCTCTTCCCCCAGCAATCCCCCCAAGCCCTTACACCCCCTTTCCTGGGGAGGCTTGAGAATAACATCCTAACCAATTGGTTACAAAATGATCAAAGACCCAAACCACTGGGTCTTGGAACAATGGAAAAAATCAGTCAGGTTCTTAAAAGAAGGATTTTATTTAAAGAAAAAGTAAAAGAATCACCTCTGTAAAATCAGGATGGTAAATACTTTACAGAGTAATCAGATTCAAAACAGAGGATTCCCCTCTGGGCAAAACTTTAAAGTTACAAAAAAACCTGGATAAGCCTCCCTCTAGCAAAGGGAAAATTCACAAGTTGAAAACAAAAAGGTAATCTAACGCACCTTGCCTTATTTACTTACACTTTTTGTAATATCAGAGACTTGTCCAGGATGGTTTATAGGAGGAGGTTTTTTTGACCTGATGCTTCTCTGCTTTCCCCAGAGAACACACCAACAAAGCCTTTCTCCCCCCCACCAAGATTTGAAAGTATCTTCTTTCCCCATTGGTCCCTTTGGTCAGGTTATTTGAGCTTCTTAACCCCTTACAGGTAAGGAGGAATTCTAGGCTACCATCAGCTGTATGGTTATGACATGCCCCCCAAATCACAGACGGTGTTGGACAGCCTGTACCACACTGGTTGGGATTTCTTCCTGGAGTGCTAGGAGAAAGAGTTAATAAGTTAATAATGCACCTCTAGAGATACTACTGATTATATAAAAAATAACACTATGTTCCACATTTCAAGAACGATTTTAACCAGTTGATGCTGGGGAACTTTCATGGGAGAGTGCATCAGCCACTTTGTTAGAAGCTCCTGAAATGTGTTGTATTTCAAAATCAAAATCTTGGAGAGCTAAACTCCACCAAATAAGTTTTTTGTTGTTGTCCTTGATGGTATGAAGCCACTTCAGCGCAGCATGGTCTGTTTGCAGGTGGAAACGCCATCCCCAAACGTATGGGTGTAGCTTTTCCAGAGCATACACAATGGCATAACATTCCTTTTTGCTGATTGTGCAGGGACTTTCCCTCTCAGACAGTTTCTTGCTGAGAAATACGACAGGATGGAATTCTTGATCCGGTCCTTCCTGCATTAAAACTGCTCCCACACCACGCTCGGACGCACCTGTGGTTACTAGGAACGGTTTGTCAAAGTCTGGGGCCCTTAGCACAGGGTCAGACATGAGTGTCACTTTAAGCTGATTAAAGACCTTCTGACACTCTTCAGTCCACTGAACTGCATTTGGCTGTTTCTTTTTGGTTACGTCTGTCAGTGGGGCGGCGATTTGGCAGTAGTGCGGTACAAATCACCTGTAATATCCGGCCAAGCCTAAGAAGGATTGGACCTGTTTCTTTGACTTCGGGACAGGCCACTTTGGATACCATCCACTTTGGCCTTTAGGGGGTTGATAGTTCCTTGACCCACTTGGTGTCCAAGGTAAGTCACTCTGTTTAGGCCTATTTGACACTTCTTAGCCTTAACAGTTAGTCCTGCCTCCCTTATGAGCTCCAAGACTTTTTTTTTTTTTTTTTTTTTAAGATGCTCCAGGTGTTCTGCCCATGAATCAGAAAAAATTACCACACTGTCAAGGTAGGCGACTGCATATTCTCCCAATCCCACTAGGAGACCATCTACAAGTTTTTGGAAGGTGGAGGGTGCATTTCGCAGCCCAAAAAGGAGCACATTAAATTCATACAGCCCTACATGGATGATGAGGGCTAACTTTTCCTTGGCGGATTCATCCAGTGGTACTTGCCAGTACTCCTTGGTTAAGTCTAAGGTAGAGATGAACTGGGCACGTCCCAGTTTCTCCAATAGTTCATCTGTGTGTGGCATTGGATAGTTGTCTGGGTGAGTTACAGAATTTAGCTTATGGTAGTCCACGCAAAAACGTATCTCCCCATTGGGTTTGGGAACTAGAACCCTGCCAACAACTGCAACAACCGTAGTGGATCCATTCCCAGAGGCCCAGCCAAAGCCAGTCCCAGAACCGGAACTGGCAAAGCAACCAGCACCAGAACCATTGCCAGCTCTGAGTCCAGCGCTTGCAAATCCGTCTACAACTTCAACACCAAAGGGCACCACCGAGCCTGCACTGGCAGCAGCAGCAGATAACCCTACACAAGAGACTCAATCAGAGCCTGAAATACCACATAGTGCACCCTCGGAGAACGGTTCACTGCTAACGAAACCTGCTCCATCACCTGAATCGCTTCCAAAGGGACCAAGCCCAGGTCCACAATCCAGTGAGGAAGTGATGCCTCCAGCATCAAGGGAACAGTTTCAGGCCAAACAGGAAGCAGATGAAAGCCTCCAGGGAGCTTGGACAGTGGCAAGGAGCAACCGACCACCTCTCAGCTCTTCTAATTGATCCTGGTTTGTTGTAGAAAGAGGACTTTTATACAAAGAAAGTCTTTCTGGTGGGCGCCAGGAAGACTGGCATCCTCAGAGACAGTTGGTAGTTCCAACTAAGTATCGGGTAAAACTATTAAGATTAGCCCATGATCATCCTAGTGGCCATGCTGGGGTGAACAAAACCAAAGACCGTTTGGGGAAGTCCTTCCACTGGGAGGGAAGGGGCAAGGATGTTTCTACCTATGTCCGGTCTTGTGAGGTATGCCGAAGAGTGGGAAAACCTCAAGACCAGGTCAAAGCCTGTTGAGACTTGTGCCGTTTTGGACAAAAACACTGGTAGACGAATGGACTGGTTAAGATGAAATTTCAATTTTACCCTAGGTAAGAATTCAGGGCATGGGCATAAAGAAACCTTGTCCTTGAAGAACACTGTAAAGGGGGACCTACCATCAAGGCCCCAATTTCTCCAACCCTATGGGCCAACGTGATAACTACTAAAAATGTCATCTTCATAGATGAGTTATGCGCGTTGCCACTGGTTCAAATAGATGACTTGAGAGATATTTAAGTACCACGCTGAGGTCCCAAGTTGGAGTGAGGTCCTAATCTGGGGAGTAGAGATTCCCAAAACCCTTAATAAACCTTAATGACATAGGATGAGTAAATATGTATACCCTTTCTACTGGAGGATCAAATGCTGATATTGTGGCCAACTGAACCTTAGTCAAGATGACAACCCTGATTTCTTTAGCTCCAACAGGTAATCCAGGATGACATAGCAATATGGATTCAGGCACAAGTCGGTGACAATGACACCAATGGTAGCGCATCAGATCTCTGCAGGTAAGTTATTTGGGTTGACTCCTTTTTACTGTTCAGTAACACCTGCTGCACTTCTGAAGAGCAGGAAGATTCTAACCCTGTGAACCAGTGATAAACCATGCTCTGAGGCAGAGAACCCCTACGATGGGGTGAAACACATGATCTGTACCCTGGGAGAGGAGATGGGAAAAGGTCAGAAGTTTGAATGGCAACTGGATGCACAGGTGGTGTAGGTAAGAGTGCCAAGCATATCTCGGCCAGCTCGGTACTGTAAGGATATCCATAGCTTTGTCTTGACTGATCTTGTTCATCACCCTTAGTATTAGCTGTGTTGGAGGAAAGTCATAGAGCAGACCCTTCATCCAAGGGTGGTGGCTAGACATCCTCTTGAGCAGGATAGAGGACACTTCTTGTTCTTGGACATGGAAAAGAAATCCACCTGTGCAAATCCCCACCTTTGGAAACTCTGAAAGTCCAACTCCCATTCGTAGTCCTAGGAGATGCGCCTACTGAGAACGTCCGCTGTGGTGTTCTGAATGCCTGGGAGACAGACAGCTGAAAAATTGGATCTGATGGGTTATACACCAGTTCCACAGCTTCATAGTTCTGGCACACAGGGAGGGGGCATCTTGCTCCTCCCTGTTTGTTGATATAGAACATGCAGGTCACATTGTCTGTCATGATCCTGATTGATTTGCCCCAGTGAGGGGTAGGAAATGAAAGCAAGTGTTCCTGACTGCCCTGAGTTCTAGCAGGCTGACGTGGAGACTGGTTTCCTGAGGTGGCCATCTGCCCTGAGTTGTGAGGGCACTGAGGTGACCTTATCCCAACAGTGATGCATCTGTTGTCATGGTTCTTGTTGGAGCTAGGTGAATGAAAGAGATGCTTGCACAAACGCTGGGCTGATTCTTTTCCACTAGTCTAGGGAGTTCCTCACCTGTAGGGGAACTGTGACCTGCCTCTCCAAAGTGTTTCTGGCCTGTGAATAAGTCATTCTGAGCCAGCCATAAAAGCAGCAGAGGCATAGCTTTACCCAGTCGGTCACCAAGGTGCAAACTGCCATGTGTCCCAGGAGCTGTAGACAGTTTCTTGAACTGTCCTGACCAGACCTGAAAAAGTTATGAACCTGGCTACCAACTAATCCAAGTACGCTCCTATCAACTGTATTTTCTGTACACGGGCTAATTGTGGATTTTCTTGCATTTAGATGCAGACCCAATTCCTGAAAAAAAGAGAAAGCAGAAGACAGCACTGCTTCACAAGATCAGTCTTTGAGCAGTGATTTGTCAGGGTACAGGAAGACTAAAATCGCTGCTCATCAGATGTAAGCAGCCACTACCACCAGGACCTTTGAGAACACCCGTGGAGCCACAGAGAGGCCAAAAGGAAGTACTCAGTACTGAAAATGGCCTATAGTAAAACATAGGTGTTTCCTGTATGATGGGTGTCTTGCTATATGGAAATAGCTGTCTTGTAGGTCATAGGTTGAAAACCAATCACTTGCCTCTACTGAAGGGATTATAGCTTCCAGAGTCACCATCCTGTGTATAACAACTGCTGCAAAGACGGACCTGGTAGTGGTGTCTGTGGCATCCAAGGACACTTGAAAAGAAGTGAGAAGATGGACTGAAATTGTTCCCTATGTTTCCCTGTGGAAGAAATTTCAGTACATTTATTATACCTTGTAAAATTATATTTAGTAATGATCGCCTGATAGTTTGTGATCTGAAATTGCAGGATCATGGATGAATAAGACTTCCGTCCAAAAAGGTCTAGCCTCTTTTGGTCCTTACAGGAGTAATGTCGCTTACGCTGCTTACGGATGGCCAGGATCCCCTGGGGGACTAACTTGAAGGGGAAAGGAGTCCAGGAGAGCTGGCTGTATTTCAAGGAATCCCTGTTGAGGTTACAGGGACAAACCATCCCGATGAGTCAAAAGAATAGTAAATAGGGCAGGAGACCAGCTTGGCTTAATGGTGAAATCCTAGCGGATCTTAAACATAAAAAAGAAGCTTACAAGAAGTGGAAGATTGGACAAATGACCAGGGAAGAGTATAAAAATATTGCTCGGGCATGTAGGAATGATATCAGGAGGGCCAAATCGCACCTGGAGCTGCAGCTAGCCAGAGATGTCAAGAGTAACAAGAAGGGTTTCTTCAGGTATGTTGGCAACAAGAAGAAAGCCAAGGAAAGTGTGGGCCCCTTACTGAATGAGGGAGGCAACCTAGTGACAGAGGATGTGGAAAAAGCTAATGTACTCAATGCTTTTTTTGCCTCTGTTTTCACTAACAAGGTCAGATCCCAGACTGCTGCGCTGGGCATCACAAAATGGGGAAGAGATGGCCAGCCCTCTGTGGAGATAGAGGTGGTTAGGGACTATTTAGAAAAGCTGGACGTGCACAAGTCCATGGGGCCGGACGAGTTGCATCCGAGAGTGCTGAAGGAATTGGCGGCTGTGATTGCAGAGCCATTGGCCATTATCTTTGAAAACTCGTGGCGAACCGGGGAAGTCCCGGATGACTGGAAAAAGGCTAATGTAGTGCCAATCTTTAAAAAAGGGAAGAAGGAGGATCCTGGGAACTACAGGCCAGTCAGCCTCACCTCAGTCCCTGGAAAAATCATGGAGCAGGTCCTCAGAATCAATCCTGAAGCACTTGCTTGAGAGGAAAGTGATCAGGAACAGCCAGCATGGATTCACCAAGGGAAGGTCATGCCTGACTAATCTAATCGCCTTTATGATGAGATTACTGGTTCTGTGGATGAAGGGAAAGCAGTGGATGTATTGTTTCTTGACTTTAGCAAAGCTTTTGACACGGTCTCCCACAGTATTCTTGTCAGCAAGTTAAGGAAGTATGGGCTGGATGAATGCACTATAAGGTGGGTAGAAAGCTGGCTAGATTGTCGGGCTCAACGGGTAGTGATCAATGGCTCCATGTCTAGTTGGCAGCCGGTATCAAGTGGAGTGCCCCACGGGTCGGTCCTGGGGCCGGTTTTGTTCAATATCTTCATAAATGATCTGAAGGATGGTGTGGATTGCACTCTCAGCAAATTTGCGGATGATACTAAACTGGGAGGAGTGGTAGATACGCTGGAGGGGAGGGATAGGATACAGAAGGACCTAGACAAATTGGAGGATTGGGCCAAAAGAAATCTGATGAGGTTCAATAAGGAGAAGTGCAGGGTCCTGCACTTAGGATGGAAGAACCCAATGCACAGCTACAGACTAGGGACCGAATGGCTAGGCAGCAGTTCTGCGGAAAAGGACCTAGGGGTGACAGTGGACGAGAAGCTGGATATGAGTCAGCAGTGTGCCCTTGTTGCCAAGAAGGCCAATGGCATTTTGGGATGTATAAGTAGGGGCATAGCCAGCAGATCGAGGGACGTGATCGTTCCCCTCTATTCGACATTGGTGAGGCCTCATCTGGAGTATTGTGTCCAGTTTTGGGCCCCACACTTCAAGAAGGATGTGGATAAATTGGAGAGAGTCCAGCGAAGGGCAACAAAAATGATTAGGGGACTGGAACACATGAGTTATGAGGAGAGGCTGAGGGAGCTGGGATTGTTTAGCCTGCAGAAGAGAAGAATGAGGGGGGATTTGATAGCTGCTTTCAACTACCTGAAAGGGGGTTCCAAAGAGGATGGCTCTAGACTGTTCTCAATGGTAGCAGATGACAGAACGAGGAGTAATGGTCTCAAGTTGCAGTGGGGGAGGTTTAGATTGGATATTAGGAAAAACTTTTTCACTAAGAGGGTGGTGAAACACTGGAATGCGTTACCTAGGGAGGTGGTAGAATCTCCTTCCTTAGAGGTTTTTAAGGTCAGGCTTGACAAAGCCCTGGCTGGGATGATTTAACTGGGAATTGGTCCTGCTTCGAGCAGGGGGTTGGACTAGATGACCTTCTGGGGTCCCTTCCAACCCTGATATTCTAGGATTCTATGCTCATTTACTGTACGCACTACCAAGGAGTGAAGTGGAGGGCTGGAGAACAAAAATTCTGAGGGGGAACATAATATTTCTTATTTGTCCCTTTACAATGGTAGTGGGGGTTTGCCACACAGTCTTAGCTGAGTCCAGGAGCGCCTCATTAATGGTGGGAGTTGGACTGTACAATGTCTAGCTGTTTGTGGTCTGGCAAATGGCTGGCAATGTACAGTCCAGAGAACCCACCACCCTTGTTGTCATGCACAAGGATCTTTTCTGTGAATGTCAAAAAACAGGTTCCTACACAGATACATAGGAGAACCCTGTACAGAGATAGAGACTGAATGGAGGTCTCCTTTATTCTCCTCAATATCCCCCCAATGATGGGGAAGAGGCACCAGCAGGGTGGAGAGTCCTATGGTACCAGAGGGTGATGGTAATCTGCGGATCGAGGTCTCAGTACCAAGAGACACTTGGTACCCATGAGCAGTGGGGACTCTGGTTCATCTACCTCAGACAAGCCCTTAAGAGTACATTAATTCTTGCGGTACTGAGCAGTGGATCAGTACCAACATGGCCGAAGTAGATGGTACCACTGATTGGGAGCGTAACATCCCAGGGGCCACTGGTGTCTGGAGCTGTGGTTTTGCCCAGCATCAAGGGTGCCTTGTAGGTAGGTACCAGTGGCGGGCTGTGACTGACTATTCCATTCTGGAGAGCTTATCCTTGCCCTCCTTGTCTCTCATAGATAGTACCAGGGTCCTCGCTGAGCTGTGTTTCTCTTTAGAGCTCCGGGACTTGCCGGCCCCACCGGTACCAGAGGAGGAGTTTTTCATCTCGATGGTACCAAGCCAAGAGGTCGAGGCTTCCGAGACCATAGATCTAGCAAGGGACAAGATCTAGTTTTGTATGATGACAGTCCAAGTGCCTATTCTTTAATGGTTTCTCAGAGGCTTCCATAGCCTTCCCCTTTTTAGGGGAAACCTGCAACAGTCATTGAAGGGGTGCTGGATTTGTCCAGAGACAGGGTTACAGTGGAGGTCTCCTGACCTGACTCAGAAGTGGGTTGAAGGGAACATGCCCTCATCAGCAGCCTCAGTTTAATTTCCCTGTTCTTCCTTGCCCCAGATTTGAAGGCCAGGCAGTAGTTGCACTTCTGGGAGACATGGGACTCCCCGAAGCAACAACACACTTGGAGTAGCTACCACTTACTGACATAGCCTCTCAAGAATAAAGGCAACATTTGAAACCCTGGAAGCCAGACGTGGCCTGCCAGGAGAATAAGGCTCCCGGAGGAACAGGAAGGAGACAAAACAAGTAAATCCTCTCATTACTTATAGCTTACTAACTATAAACTATCTACTAACAACTAAAACATAACAACTAAATACACTACCTAATCCTAAACCAAAAACTATAGGTAAACTGCACAAGGGAATAGCTGAGGCACGCTCAAGGCAGACACGTTAAGGCTCCATCTCAGGCCAAAGCAGTTGAGAAGTAACTGAAGGCAGTTCACCCACGCATCCCTGTATAGTCTTGGAGTGTGGTACCAGGATACACAGGATGCATGAGCAGGCTAAACAAACACTGCTAACAGAAAAATCTCCAGTCAAAGGCTCAAGAGGCACATGTACACCTGCAGTGGAGCACCCAAAGGGACACTACTCAAAGCAACAGCTAAAGTTGATAACAGAAATTGTGGGATTTGGAGAGCATTTAAGATTCCTAATATTCTTTAACGACTTGTCACAAGACCACTCTTAGAATTGCTTCTTTTAAGTAACTGATTTAAATACTCTCCCCCCACACCCATCGGACTTAGTTAAGATTAGAGAGAGACAAGGTGGGTGAGGTAATATCTTTCATTGAACCAGCTTCAGTTGGTGAGAGAGTCAAGCTTTCGAGATACACAAAGCTCCTCCTCAGGTCTGGGAAAGGTACTCAGATGTCACGGCTAAATACAAGGTCAAAGAGATAGCACTAGTTATTGAAGTTAGTTCAATAAAAGCTATTACCTCACTCACAGTCTGTCTGTCTAATATCCTGTGACTGACATAGCTACAACAGCACTGCATACAACAATTAAGATTACTCACTTTTTCCATTTGTAAACTATTTAGCTTATCCGTAATAAACCAGGCTTACCTACCCTTAGACAAAAGTCCTTTGCCATGTATAAACTTTTTCAGTTATTTATGATACAAAGAGAGGACTGAGTATTGATTTCGGGACTAATAAACCTTTGCTGTAGTTTACTTAGATAAAAGTGTCCCATCCAAGTGCAGACCCCCTCTCTAAAGTGTAATCTCTATTAAAAGCTGTCCACAAAGAAGCAACTGTAACTGAAGTAACCATTGCATGTTTATGTTTTGTTTTTATTTTCCTTTCTTTAATAAGGAAATAATCATAGTTAATGACTGCGATTGTTTTGCTAGTCTTCAATCCTGGTGTCCCTTAAGATTGTGGTTTTCAACCTTTTTTCATTTGCAGCCCCCTTTGGAAATTTCGAATGGAGGTGCAGACCCCTTTGGAAATCTATTGTCTGTATATACAGGAGTTGAATTCTGTTCAGTGAGTTTTCAGTCTAAGTCTTTCGTGGACCTCAAACATAGTCCATGGACCCCTGGTTGAGAACCACTGTCCAGAGGCATAAAAAGGACCATGTGCGACTAAAACAGTGGGAGTGATATCCCTGAGTTGGTATTAAGAGACATAATTATTCAGATTTGGCCTACTATTTTCTGTTTTTCTAGACTATACATTTTAGTAATTTGAGTAATTATATAACTTGGCACTCAACAACTTAAAGACACCCCTTTCTACCCCACAACACATCAATCACAGGGAACAGACTACACAGAATCCAAATGCTCTTCCAAATTATTGTAACTTGTCCCACAATCACCAAGTTCACAATTACAGCTGCAGGAAATAACATACTGAGAGCTTTTTAGTACTCTGGTACTACTACTCAATGACAATGCCACAACAACTAGAGAGTGACAGGACAGCACAAGACTGCAATGTCATGCAGCAATCATCCTTGAATGACATATCAGCTGCTTCACAGGAAACGAACACCTGACTTTACACCAGCAAAGGCAACACAACAGCTTTCTAAAACAAAGCCTCAGACTAAAACACGTTTTTTTAGACAGAGAGGAAGAATGGTCTTGTGGTTAAGGAACTGCCTTAAGGACTCCAGGTTCAATTCCCAAGTCTGTCTCTCACTTTCTATGTGACCTTGGGTAAGTCGCTTTCTCTCTCTGCCTCAATTCTTCATCTGCAAAATGGGGGTAATACTACTTCCTTTCTCCCACCCTTCGTCTATTTAGACTGTAACCTCCTCGGGGCAGGGACTGTCTCTTACTTCGTACATGTACAGCACCCAGCACAAGGGAGCCACAAACTCTGTTGAAGCCTCAAAGGCACTACAGCAAGATAAATAACAGAAGATCAAAATAAGTTGGCAGCATCCCTATAAGTTTTAGAACATAAGCACAAAGTGACTAGAAAATAATCACTCAGACTTAAGAGCTCCTCAGAGTAGAGACTTTGACTTTCCTTATGTTAGGAAAGCACTTAACACACTGTGATCACTATTGGTAATAAAGCATATCCACTGCAGGGACATGCATGAGAACAGTGCCCCCAGCTACCTCCTCGTTAAAGGCATAGGGCCAAAGAGCAGGCACTACATGAAGGACAACCTACAGGCAGGCTGGGGGTTGGAAAAAACATTTCAGCTTTTATATACAGAAGCCCAAAATCTCATTTCCTAGCACATTCTTCTCAACACTGCTCTTTCCAAAGAGATGGTTACTCACACAAAGATGTTGTCTTTTGGCATGATGTGACTTAACCCTTCATCCATTTGGAAAATTTTGTGGAATCGGTGATTATAAACATCTGTCACCACCATCTAAAAGAGTGAAGTTAGAGACAGTTAGACAAACTAAAATAATTCACAATTCATTTTTCTTTCTCAGACATTTTTAATGTTCACATCACCAAAGTGTTTATGGAGGCTCTACAGTGACACCTTACGGTTGATTCGACATACTATTAACTGAACCTAATCAGACCAATGAGGTAGAACAACAACAATTGGGCCTGAATTTTCTGAGACACTGAGGACCTGCAGCTCCCAGTGGCTTCACGTCAAGCCCAGTGGCCACTGTCCTGTGAAGAGAATATCATACATCCCAGTGCATCAAGGCCCAACAGGCTGGGATGTCAGCCAGAGATAACTGAACACTTAACTACAAAAGGAACTGAACTGATCCTCTGAACTGGCATGAGGTAACAAGTTATGGGAATCCAGACAACTTCCCACAAACCACATGTTTCAAGCCTGACATTTTAATGGGCAATAAAATCATTCACTTCTTAAGAAAGATAAAGTACATCCCATTTCCTGTTGCTACTAAGGAGGTTTCTAGGGAGTAGATACCCACAAAGTAATAATATGAGGGGCAAAAAGGATAAACTAAGGGTATGTCTTCACTATCTGCTGGATCGGCAGGCAGCGATCGACCCAGCGGGGATCAATTTATCGCGTCTAGTTTAGACGTGGTAAATTGATCCCTGAGCGCTCTCCTGTCGATTCCTATACTCCAGCACCACGAGAGGCGCAAGCAGAGTCGATGAGGGAGCGGCAGCAGTCGACTCACCACAGTGGAGACACCACAGTAAGTCGATCTAAGTACATTGACTTCAGCTACATTATTCACATAGCTGAAGTTGCGTAACTCAGATTTGAACCCCACCAGTGTAGACCAGGGCTAAGAGGAGTTGCAATGGTAGTGGCAGTCATTTTTCTGTCTCTTCCCTCACCCCACTTTTTAAAACCATTATTACTGTCATTACTATAATGGAGGTGTCAAAGTGAACAGGGTATGCCTGTGTCCTGGCTTTCTTTTTAGAATTCAGGCAAGCAAGGAGTTATGTATCAGTCCAATTAGTTAATGCTTAGTTACTATTTTGCTCCTCTTTGCTTATTGTCCATTTCAAAGTTTTTCCAATAATAAAATGCTTTAAAACGAAAGAACACATTTATTAGCAAAATTATTGCGTGTGCTTGGTCTTACATTTTCTGCAGGGATCTTGGAGAGTTTGGAAAGAGCTTCACACAGGTCTGATACAGCCCCCATCATTGGCACAACTACCCGATACTGGAAACAAAGAGAACGTTAAACTTACACGAGACAAAATAAATCCAAGCATGGAGCAGAAAGTTGGCAAATTCATTAGTCCTGACATCTTAAAAGCAGAGAATCCTATAGCAAGTATGGTTTCCAGTCATACTTGGCTGTCTTCAGTGTCTCAGGTTCAGATTTGAAACCCAGACAGCCACAGCACAGATCACAGAATTTCACCAGCAATTCCTCTGTCTAGCCCAACAACTTGGGGTAGCACTAGATCTTTTAGAAAGACATCCAATCTTGATTTCAAGTGATTGAACAATCCACCACAATGCCCCCAAAAGCTGTTTCAATGGTTAAATACCCTTACTGTTGAAAAATCCATGCCTTATTTGCTCTCTCAATTGCTTCCATTTCCAGCCACTGGATATTGCAATTAACACTGCAAAAGGAACCATCCTAGAGAAAGTCTCCCAGAAGGTTTTGACTTTATGCATCAAAAGCAGGGGTGGGCACATTTTTTGGCTCAGTGGCCACATCTGGGAACAGAAATTGTATGGCAGGCCATGAATTCTCACAAAATTGGGGTTAGGGTGCAGGAGGGGTGAGGGCTTTGGTTCGGGGGGGCCAGAAATGAGGAGTTCAGGGTGTGGGAGGGGGCTCTGGGCTGGGGGAGTGGGATGCGGGGGTGGGGTGAGGGCACAGGCTGGGGTGCAGGCTCTGGGGTGGGGCTGGGGAGTTTGGGGTATAGGAGGGTGCTCTGGGCTGGGGCAGGGGTGCAGGAAGGGATGCAGGCTCTGGCGTGGGGCTGGGGATGAGGTGTTTGGGGTGCAGGAGGGTGCTCTGGGCTTGAATCGAGGGGTTTGGAGGGCAGGAGGGGGAGCAGGGCTGGGGAGCAGGGGAAGGCTCAGGGGTACAGGCTCCGGGCAGCGCTTACCTCAAGCGGCTCCTGGAAGCAGCTGCATGTTCCTTCTCTGGCTCCTATGTGGAGGCGCGGCCAGGTGTCTCTGCATGCTGCCCTATCTGCAGGCACTGCCCCTGCAGCTCCCATTGGAGCGCCAGAGGGGGCCATTGGAGCGCATAGGAGGCAGAGGAAGGCCATGCCATGACTTCCGGGAGCTGTGCCCGACCCTGCTCCCTGGCTGGAGTGCCAGAGCGGGGCCATGCAGCGGCTTCCACAAGCTGTGTGGAGCGGCCCCTGACCCTGCTCCCCAGCTGGAGCAGGGTAAGCCCCACTCCACAGCAGGACCTCGAGGGCCAGCTTAAAACAGCTGGTCAGCTGGATCCAGCCTGCAGTTTGCCCACCCCGATCTAAAGCAAGCACCGGGAAAGGAGAAAGCCATGATCAGTTTGGCTGGATTTCTACTATACCTCATGTAAATTGGAGTTAACCAATGTGTCTTCCTGCAAATCACTACTCCAGAACTATCTACCTCCCATAAGGATATCATGTAGGGACTGGCTAAAACCAGTGATTTCCTGTGGCCACTGGGAATACTTTGCAGAGAGGAATAAATATTTTGCAGACACTAGAAGAAGAGACAAGTTGAGACTAATGCCAGGAGTCAAGCTCTCCCTTCACTTCTGCTCAAGGCCTTCCACCAGTCTCCATCCTCCTCATCCCTGGAATGGTAGGTTCTCCAAGCACGCACTAACCCTCGGGAGCCAAGCAACACTACCAGAGCCTACTAACATCAGGCACCTGCAGCCCACCATGGCCTTCCAACACTGAGTGCCCCCCTCCCATGTCACCACATGAAATGAACTTTTCTGTACAAAACAAGCAAAATAAAGTTATTCAGCTAATGCAACAGCTGTCTCCTGCCTCTGGTTAGATGTTCGGGGTGCGTGTGTGTGCGTGCGTGCATGTGTGGCCCCAGCTCTGCGCAGTCATCACAACAGACCTCAATTCCTATAACAAACCCCTGACCTAAGTCTGAGCTATTGAAGTCCTCAAATCATGGTTTAAAGACTTCAAGATGCAGAGAATCCTTCAGCAAGTGACCCATGCCCCACGCTGCAGAGGAAGGCGAAAAGCCCCCAGGGCCTCTTCCAATCTGCTCTGGAGGAAAATTCCTTCCCAACCCCAAATATGGTGATCAGCTAAACCCTGAGCATGTGGGCAAGACTCACCAGCCAGAAACCCAGAAAAGAATTCTCCGTAACTCGGATCCCACCCTATCTAGCGTCCCATCACAGGCTTTTGTCTAAACGTCAAAGATCAATTAATTGCCAAAATTAGGCTATCCCATCATATCATCGCCTCCATAAACTTATCAAGCTTAGTATTGAAGCCAGATACGTCTTTTGCTTCCACTGCTCCCCTTGGAAGGCTATTCCGGAACTTCACTCCTCTGATGGTTAGAAACCTTCATCTAATTTCACGTCTAAACTTCCTGTTGGCCAGTTTATATCCATTTGTTTTTGTGTCCACATTGGTACTGACCTTAAATAATTCCTCTCCCACCCTGGTATTTATCCCTCTGATATATTTATAGAGAGCAATCACATCTCCCCTCAGCCTTCTGTTGGTTAGGCTAAACAAGAGTCTTTCAGAAGATAGGATTGCCCGTACAGCTGGTGTGGGCAGTGATGCACGTGAAGGTCGGTCTGGGCAGTGCACAGAAACACAGTCTTCTAGAAACTCAAGAGCCTTTAGGGGCACTTCCATAAGGTGCAGCTGGGGCTGCAGTTGGCAGTCCTGGAAAGCCTGGGGTGTGAATGCCTTGCAGGCAGCATACTGAGTCGAAGAGGGAGAAATCCCCCAAACAGATCAAAAACCTCACTCGGGCATCTGATTCTGGAATCATCAGCAACATGGAAACAGCTTTTCAACCCCCTGCAGGTTTCCAGTCCAAGCACAGCTTCAGCATTGGAGGGAATCTTGAGAACTCAGCTAAATTTAGGGACATATTCCTTAAGCCCTAACTACACTAAAACCTAAACCCCTACCTCAACTACAGAACAGGGCACTAAGCTTACCACCACGGCAATAATCAGACACAGCAGAAGGAACTGAGACAGCTGAGAAGTGCACTCTCTTCTATAACCTGGGTGCTGAATGTGCTGAATGTTTGAAAACCTCAGAACATGTACACAACACTGCTTTGAAGAGGGCTCTGTGAGCTTGTCAGCAGAGGGAGCTATCCCACAAGTGGGGATGCCTGGAAGTTCTTGAAGACAGGAACTGCCACCAGTGGATTGTCTAATCCAATATCCTGATTCAGACAGAGGCCAATACCAGATGCTTCCGAGAAAGGTGCAAGAATCCTTGCAGTGGTTAATTACTTAACATGTCCCTACAGTAAGATTCCACATGACCCCAGAGGCTGCCTTGTTCATTTTAATCCTCTATTTTTATTTTTACCTCATCTGTGCATTGTTCCAATTATCCATAAAATTTTCTAATCCTTTCTTAAATCCTGTTAAGCTTTTGGCCTTAATGTTATCAAGTGGCAATGAATTCCACAGGTTAATTAGGTGTCACAAAGTACTTGCTTTTATCAGTTTTAAATGTGTTATCCTTTTTCATTGAAGGTCCACTTTGTTCTTGTTTTATGGAAATGCTTATAAACACTATCTATGCCATTTATTATTTTATATACCTCTATCAGGTCTGCTCCTATTAGCCTCCTCTCTAAACTAAACAGTGTGTCATTTCAATAGTCACTCACAAAAAACCGTTCCCAGGCCATTAACAATTTTATTGCCTCTCTCTGAATCCCTTCTGATTCTACTATTTCCTTTTTGAGATAGGGTGAACAGAAATGAACCCAGTATTCCAGATAAAGGTATCTCACTGGTTCATAATGATTTAATATCTTCAGAATTATTTTCCTTCCCTTTCTGTATAAATCTCAACTTATGTTTGCTTTTTTGATGGACACTGTACAATGAGCAGGTTTTCACTGATGAGTCTACAATAATGCTTCGATCTTTTTCATTTAAAAATACAGCAAACTATATGAGTAGTTCAAATTATGGCCTCCAATGCACATTGTTTTGTATTTGTCAGCACTGCCTTTCATTTGACATTATGTTGCCCATTCTTTTAGCTTTATTTGATCTTTCTGAAGCTTCTTGGTCTTTTCTAAGTCTTCATCAACCTAAATAATTTTGTGCCATCTGCAATTTTTGCTACCTGATTATCCACTCCCATTTCCAGATCACAGATAAACCCACCTGGTCATACAGCGGGTACATAAAAGGGTCACGTTGTTCCTGAATTTCTTCAAACATAGGATATTTTCTAATTTCTGCTCGGGATCAAAAGGTCCTCTAGGAGCCCTATATGTTCAAGAGAAGTTTCAGCCTAGCACTTCCCATGGCACCAGAGCCAGGCCGGGTTGGATGTGACAATTAAATGCGTTATTGCTTATGCTCTCCAATATTATCATATGTAGTCTTGTTGCCACCAGGGCAAATAAGATTCCTGCTGCCCATCATCCCAGTCACTTAGACAGAGATATTTTCCAAACCACTTTCAATTTTGGGTGCTCAATTCCCAATAATTTTTAAATGAGAATTTGGCATCCAAGTCCTTTGGGTTACTTTGAAAATCCCAGCCTTAATAGTCAAATAGATCAGATTTTTCTGAACTGGTTGCAGCGACTGTCTTTGGGGATAATTAACACCTACAAATGTCTTTTTTTACCTGGGTAGGTCTATGATGCAGGCCTGCAAAAACCAAAACAACGTCCATGGAACGATCTTTCTTCAAGGGCAGTGGAAGAGTTAAATAGCAGAAAGGGTCAAAAGTCACAGAAACTTTAGAGCATTTTGGACAGACCAGGGTGGATTTGAAAAGGCCATGGAAAATATCCACAATAATAGAGTCATTTCTTAACCTATGGTTCTCCCAGGCTTCTTTCGCCACCACCTGTAGAAAGGAAATAAAATTAATTCATACACTTCACTAGAAATGTAAATACAGAGACATGAGACGAAAGGAACTCAGCATAATTCTGATATTTTAAAAATATATATACATCTAAGCAAGCTGGAAAAACTATCAAGGTTCCCTGAACTCTGTTCCCCTTAACCGCCTACCATTCTCTCTCACTAACCAGGCCCCAGGTCTGCAAGTCTTCCCTGCTGCAAAAGGAAATAACGGACACCTAATTCTACCAGTCTGTGTTAGGTTACAGGGAGATGTCAGGCCTGTATTGCTACAGATTGCCTCTGTGTTGGAGGTGAGGGTTGGAGAGAGAGAGGGGACAGTGGAGGGAGCAAGTTGCTTGAAGTCAATGAGCCTGATCCAGAGGCCATTGCAATCAATGGGAGTCTTCCCATTGACATCAAGGACTTTGGATCAGGCCCCATTTACTGGATGCAGCTAAAGTTCATCTCTAGGCTGTATATGGAAACGGATACAGAACGGATTTCCTGCCCATAGTGGGGTGTGCAAGGCTTCATTTTAGTCCTCATCCATAGAAGGTCATTTGCTTTCTGTCCTGACCCAGAAGGGACAGGTTGTGGTCTCCAGCTTGCAAAAGCTCTCAGTTTATAAATGTTATGCAGAGTTTTCTCTGGAAGCGTAGAAAACCGCAGCCCAGAGCCTGAAGTTAGAAGATGATGATTCATAGACAAGGCCAGAAGGGACCACTGTGATCATCTAGTCTGACCTCTTGTGTAATAAAGGCCATAGACTTCCCTGAATTAATTCCTGTTTGAATGAGAACAATCTTTTAGAAAAAATCCAGTCTCGGTTTAAAAATTTCCAGTGATGGAGAACCCACCTCAACCTTTGGTAAATTGTACCAATTATTAATGATTCTCAATATTAAAAACGTGTGCCTTATTTCTAATCTGAAATTGTCAACTAGCTTCAACTTCCAGCCATTGGACTTTGCATAAGCCCTGTAATATCAAATGCATTTCCCATGTAGGTACTGTAACCCATTAACTGTCTCTTTATTAAACTACACAGATTGAGCTCCTCAAGCATCACTACAAAACACATTTTTCTAATCCTTTAATCCAGAGGTTCTCAAACTGTGGTTTGCGGACCACCAGTTGTTCACGAGCTCCATTCAGATGGTCCGCGGATAGTTCCCTCTAAGGTGCGTGCCTGGGTGGCCGCACACAAGAGAATGAAGGGCCACCCACCTAATTGGTGGAGCTGCACAGGCGTGGCTCCACTAATTAGATGCCTTGACCCTGGAAAAGATGCACATGTAAGGTGAGGTGGTGACCAGGGGAGGGGGCAGTGGGGTGAGAAGAGGGGGTGGGAGGGAATTTGGGACGTGCAGGGCTGCCGCGGCAGGGGAGAGATCCCCCTCCTTCCCAGCCCAGCTGAGTGGCTGCTGCAGCGGGGGAGAGAGGGGGAGACCCCCTTCCTTCCCAGCCCCAATTCAGGGACGGCCGCAGCTGGGGAGAGAGGGCACATCCATTGCATTAGAAAGGTAAGACTACTAATATTAAAATATGACTTGTGTGATTTTATTTGTAGAAAAAACATTAAATTATTATTAAGGTTTTTTTTACATAGCACTTTTATCAAAAGCACATTACAATACTTAGCTAACGGTACAAACGATATTTGGAAAGATCATTAAGTGGTCCACTGAGACCCGCAGCAATTTTCAAGTGTTCCGCGAAAAAAAAAGTTTGAGAACCACTGCTTTAATCACTATCATGGCTCTGTCTCTGAATCCTCTCCAATTTATCAACATCCTTCCTGAAATGTGGACACCAGAACTGGACATGATATTTCCAGTAGTAGTTGCAAGAGAGCCAAATACAGAGGGAATATAATCTCTCTACTCCTACTCAATATTCCCATTTATGCATCCAAGAATTGCATAAGTCTTTTTTGGCCACAGCTTTACACCAGGTGCTCACGTTCACAGCTAATTTGCCATGATTCTTAAGTCTTTTTCCACAGTCACTGCTTCCCAACATAAAGTCCCCCCATCCTTTAAATATGGCCTACATTCTTTGTTTCCTGATGCGTGACTTAATATGTGGCTGTATTAAAATACATATTACCCAGATTTCCAAGCTTTCACCCAGATTACCAAGAAATCCAGAACCGTCTGTATGAGTGACCTGTCCTCTTCATCATTTAACAATCTTTGTATCAGCTGCAAACTTGATCAGTGATGATTTTACATTCTCTTCCAGGGCATTGATAAAAATGTTAAATAGCAGTGAGCCAAGAACCCCACCCTGCAGGATTCCACTAGAAACACACCCACTCCATGCTGATTCCCCATTTAGTTACATTTTGTGACCTAACGATTAGCCAGTTTTTAATGCATTTCATGTGTGTCATGTTAATTTTGTACTGCTCTAGTTTCTTAATCAAATGTCATGTGGTACCAAGTAAAATGATTTTAAGAAGTCTAAGTATATTACATTAACACTATTACCTTCATCAATCAAACTTGTAACGTCATAAAAAAAAAAAAAAGTTAGTTTGACAAGATCTGTTTTCCCTAAACCCATGATGATTGGCAATTATAGCACCCTCCTTTAATTCTTTATTAATTGAGTTCCTGTAGCGGGGTGGCTACCCTGCTCCTAAAATAGAAGGGGTTAAAAGCAGCCCTGGAGAGGGCTGACTGGGGAAGCAGCCGCAGCTGAGCCACGCCCCAATCAGGCCCCAGCTGGCCTGTATAAAAAGGCTGTGAGCCAGAGGCTCAACGAGTCTCTCTCGAGGTTGGGAGAGAGCAGGGCCTGGCTGCCTGCCTGACAGGGTACTGAGGGTGGTGCAGTGCTGGGGAAGGAGCAGGCTGAGTGGGGGCGCTCCAGGCTGGCAACTCCCCAGGCTCTAGGGCCTAGTCCAAGGCCCACAGAGGTACTGGGAGGCAGAGGAAGGCAACAGGTCCGAACCCCCTTGCCTATGATGAGTGGCCTTTACACTGCAGTCTGCCCCAGGGAGTGGGGGCTTGGTGATGACTGGCAGTAGCCCACACTGAGGCAAGGTGGGGATAGTGGGTTGGGGGTTCCCCAGGAAGGGGAGACCCAGAGGTAGAGTGAGGGGGTACTGCCAGGGGGCAGAACCCCAGAGAAAGGGGCACCGGGGTCTGTGAGGGACACGGGGGCCAGAGCGGTACTGATCACCGGCCTGCAGAGGGTGCTCCGGAGCCTAGTGAGCTAATTCCTGACCAGCAGGAGGCAACAGAGGGGTGAGTCCGCTCCTTTACAGTTCCCATACCAGCTATTACATTAGCTTGCCCAGAATAGACATCAAACTGATGGGCCTAGAATTACTCTGCTCATCCCATTTATTATTTTTAAATATTAACACTTTAGCTTTCTTCCCCAGTATTCCAAGACACATTAAAAATCAACACTAATGGTCCAGAGACCTCCTCTGTCAACTCTTTTAAAACTCTTTGTTGCAAGTTATTTGAACCTGCCAATTTAAAAATGTCTAGTTTTAGCAGCTGCTATTAAATATCTTCCTTAGATACTCTTGGAATGGAAAGTATTTTATCAATCATCCTCCTCCTATGATACATCTACATCACTTGGCTTTTTCCCCAGTGAAGAGTAAGGGGGCTAAAGGAAATCTGCAGGCAGTACTCACAAAGCTATCTGAATTGGCTTTCTTGAAACTCTTTTCCAAGTTTGAGGATTTCTATTTACTGGGTATTTGCTTAAGCCTGTGGATTGGAAGCTCAGAGCATCTCCTTAAGTTAGAGGAAAAATGGAAGTGCTTGGATAAAAGGCAACGGTAGGCTGGGTCCAAGGCCCCCCTTCTCCTTAACAGGATTCTAGGCAATTCTTTATATACACAACAAACAGACTGATGTGGCCTCTTAGAGAAAAGATAAATTATGCCATCATTTGTGTTGCACATTATCGCATTCGCTGCACCATATGCACATAGAATACAAATATAATTTATTAAATTCTGTGCTCCAACCCTGCATATGGAATGACAGTCAAGTGATAAATTGCAGTAATATGGGATAATGCAGTTTACCATTCACGTTTGATTAGCTGCATTCTGCTCACTAATCTACCTCTATTGAGACTTCTAGCATTCCAAGTGTCAGAGCAATGCTGGGGATATAGCAAGACCACTGCAATCCCAAGGTGCAAACAATAACTTAAGTACATTTGTAGCTTTAACTATCATCTTCCTGGCTTTGGATAGCAGTTTAATACAGACTATTCATGCTATTTAAATGTAGCTCAGGGCCTCCAATTGAGCATAGGGTGTAGTTTTATCTAAGCACTGTACCGAATCAGGCCTGCCATTGGCATCCTTGAGCTCCAAGTAGGGCTTCTTCTTCACTCGGTTCAGATCCTCATGCAAGCCATCCAGGAGGAATGCCAAGAGCTCCTGAGAATCTTGCTGCTGGTACCCTGAGAACTGAGGGGCAAAACGGCCAACCTGGGTCTAAAATTAAAACAGAATAGGACAATCTGGTCAGAGCAGCATCATGCGTGTATTTGTAAAAATGAAAAGAAAATCATATCCTGGCTTCTTCAGAATTCAGCAGCAAGAAGCTGCTGTAGTTTATTGCTAACAATAATGAAGCTGAAGGCAACATAACAAGGATGTCAGTACAGATTTCCTGGCCTATTTTAAAGCCTTTAAAAATGCCTTTGATTGAAAGGCCAGGATGCTGGGAATCTGGACTTCCTGATACTAAGCTCTGGGTCAAGAAATACCAACTGCCAGCACCTGGGGTGCTGTACAAGTTTCAGTTGTGTTCTTTTAGGAACATAATTGCTACAGTAGATCAGACCAGTGTCATAGAATCACAGAATATCAGGATTTGAAGGGACCTCAGGAGGTCATCTAGTCCAACTCCCTGCTCAAAGCAGGACCAATCACCAATTCTTACCCCTGATCCCTAAATGGCCCCCTCAAGGATTGAACTCACAACCCTGGGTTTAGCAGGCCAATGCTCAAACCACTAAACTATCTCTCCCCCAAATCCATCTAGTCCAGGATCCTCTTACATCAGCCAGATACTTCAGAGAAAAATCCACAAATCCCTGTAGTTGATATTTATGGAACAAGAACATGTCCATAAAGAAAATGGCTCCCTAACTCATCAGTTAGAGCAGTGTTTCCCAAAGTGTGGCGGGCGCCCTTCCTCCCACATGACATGCAGGATTAGCTGGGTTGTGCAGAGCAGATAGGCCTCAAATGTCCTCCAGTCTCAGCTCTCACTAAAAATTATTAAGAGTGAAATTCTGGCCCCATTGAAGTCAGTGGCACAACTCCCAATGACTTCAATGGAGCCAGGATTCTACTCTAAGTCTCTAGCTGTTCTAATTTCAAACAAACTTTGAAAACTGACGAGTGTATAACCAAAAGTAACAACAACAGCCTGAACCTGCGCAGACCTTGAAACAATCGCTCTGAGGTGTGAGCTGCTCTATTCAATAGACTGGGTGCTACCTCATAATGTAAAGACAATACTTTGTCACCATTAATAATTTTCCTGCTTACCAAGACATAAGAAAGGATCACAGTATGAAGATCCACAATTACTCTGAAAGCGCGATCATTCTGGTACCATGAGCAGGATATCCCACTGATTTTTTTTCACAAACTAGAAGGAGCCAATCACGAGGTGGCCAGCAGGGCATCAGAGCCCCACTTACAGGAAAACAAACCAGAGGGCTCCAGCAGAGCTCACGAGGGAGAGAAATTTTCTCAGAACAAGTTAACACTGCTACTTAACAGTGACTGACTTATAGTTGTTATTGCTAAGTAACTATCATAAATTTGAAAAGTGATCTATTTCAGTTATAAAAAAGCCTGTATTAAAAAAAAATCACCTACTGAATCCACAAAAAGAAAAGGAGTACTTGTGGCACCTTAGAGACTAACAAATTTATTAGAGCATAAGTTTCCGTGAGCTACTGCTCACTTCATCGGATGCATACCGTGGAAAATATAGTGGGGAGATTTTAGATACACAGAGAACATGAAACAATGGGTGTTACCATATAGACTAATAAGAGCGATCAGTAAAGGTGAGCTATTACCGGGAGGGGGGGGGGGATGGCTTTTGTAGTGATAATCAAGATGTGCCATTTCCAGCACTTTACAAGAACAGTGGGAGAGGAAATAAACAAGGTGAAATAGCTTTACTTTGTGTAATGACAAATCCACTCCCAGTCTTTATTCAAGCCTAAGTTAATTGTATCCAGTTTGCAAATGAATTCCAATTCAGCAGTCTCTCCTTGGAGTCTGTTTTTGAAGTTTTTTTTGTTGAAGAATTGCCACTTTTAGGTCTGTAATCCACATCACTCCTTAACATAAAAATTTAAGGCTTTCAAAAACTAAACACACAAAGACTTCATTTGGGGACAGTTAAGTATTTGCTTCAGGATATGTCTCACACCAAGCCAAAATCTTTGAAGTTAAGGGGAAAGTTTTCTGCATTCCTTGCTACTTTCACATCATTCACAACACTGTCAATAACAGACCCCACCATCCCATAAAGGCTAACATTTCCACCTTCAACAGCAACACACCCCAAAAGCAACTCACCCCAAATTCAAATTCATACTCTAAGGCAAAGCCTTTATAGCAACTTCTGACATTTGTGTTTCAACAGATTAGCTGAGTTGGAAGTGACTCATTCCATACATTTGAGAAGTTATTCTACCTTAACATTACTCAGGTTGTTTGGGTGCCTTAAGTGCATTTCCCTACTTTGACATCGGTGGATTTATTTTTATGCTTAACCTTAACTGGGTTTATAATGCTTGTTTTTGGGGTAACTGCAACCTTCTTCTAATGTTGTTTGCAGTGGTGGAGGAGCAGCGTTGGTCCCAGGATATGAGACAGACAAGGACGGTCAGGTAATATTATTATCCCTCTATTCCGCCCTGGTGAGGCCACAGCTGGAGTATTGTGTCCAGTTTTGGGCCCCCACTACAAAAAGGATGTGGACAAATTGGAGAGTCCAGTGGAGGGCAAGGAAAATTATCAGGGGGCTGGGGCACATGACTTACAAGGAGAGGCTGAGGGAACTGGGCTTGTTTAGTCTGCAGAAGAGAAGAGCGAGGGGGGATTTGATAGCAGCCTTCAACTACCTGAAAGAGGGTTCCAAAGAGGATGGAGCTCGGCTGTTCTCAGTGGTGGCAGATGACTGAACAAGGAGCAATGGTCTCAAGTTGAAGTGGGGGAGGTCTAGGTTGGATATTAGAAAACACTATTGTGACAGGTTCGATCACAGATACTCCCTTGGGACCGTCACCTGATGTGCTGAAATTACTTCTGAGCCCGTTTTCCCTGCCAGCTTGGGATTCCAGAACCCTGCCTTGTTGAGCCAGATATGCTAGTATGCTGCAACACAGACCCAGATCTGGTCCACGCCCCAAAGTTGCAGACTTTAACCGAAAACTGCTCAGGAGGTTTCCAATCTCCAGCACCCAGATACCCAGCTCCCCATGGGATCCAAACCCCAAATAAATCAGTTTTACTCTGTATAAAGCTTAGACTGGGTAAACTCATAAGTTGTCCACCCTCTATAACACTGATAGAGAGAGATGCACAGCTGTTTGTTCCTCAAGGCATTAATCACTTACTCTGGGTTAATTAATAACCAAAAGTGATTTTACTCAGTATAAAAAGTAGGATTTAAGAGATTTCAAGTAATAGACAGAACAAAGTAAGTTACCAAGCACAACAAAACAAAACAAGCAAGTCTAAGCCTAATACATTAAGAAACTGAAATCAGGTAAATCTCACCCTCAGAGATGTTCCAATAAGCTTCTTTCACAGACTAGACTCCTTCCTAGTCTGGGCCCAATCCTTTCCCCAGTACAGTCCCTGTTAGTTCCAGCTCAGGTGGTAACTAGGGGATTTCTCATGACTGGCAGCCCCCTTTGTTCTCTTCTACTCCCTTTTATAGCTTTGGCACAAGGCAGGAATCTGGATCCCCACCCCTCCTTCTAAGTGGAAAAACATCAGGTTTAAGATGTTTTTCATTATAGCTTTCGTGACAGCAAAAGCTGTGGAAAGACATTACAACTTTCATTCTAACCCTGCTTTCACTACCATCTTCTCTGAATAAAAGTGTCTACTTACTTTGAACATACGTGGCGCCACGTGAGAGTGTCTCCCAGACCACATCTGCTTAATAAGCTCTGCATATGCTTCTGCAATTTCTCCTCTCATCCCCAGAGGATTGTCATGATTTATTTCAGCCTCATATTTATCTTCCAGGAAATACTCAGTCAGAGGTGGGGTGTTACTCAAACACTGAAATAAAAATAACATTTACAAAGCTCATGTCATTGTCTAGGACAGCCAACTTCTATGAGAAGGAAGTAATGCATGACAATCCAACTTTCATATAAGTACATATGTGAAATGACAAAACCTTTTTAAAAGCTCGTGAAAGTAGACAGAACAAAATATTTAAAAGGAACAATGAAAGTTCTGAGACTACAGCTCTCTCACAATTTAGTAAAACAGAATTGTATTTTATTGAGATACAATGTGAGCAATGCAACTCAGACAACAAAGGCCATATAAAAGGTTCACAATATTCAGACTTCTCTTCCAAGGGTAAAAAGTGTAAATAGCAGCACTTTGCTAAGGCTATTGCTGAAGTACAGATGGCCCTTTAATGCACAGCTTTAGTTCATGTCACTTACAGTTTAATCAAGAGTTACCTTCTGATCTACAATTTCTCCACCTTGTCTCTAATCTCAGCACTAACACATAGCACTCGGCATGCCTAACAGCAGTAGCAAAGCTAGTCTTTGCTTAGACAGCACACCTAGCTGTTTTCAGGAGTGTGTCTGTTAGAGGTTTTCCACCCCACTGAACTCCCGCAGCCTGAAATGAGGCCTAAAAGATACTATATAATGGTAACTGTACACAGTGGAGTGGAAAATATGAAAATGGAGCACTCTATCCCCGTGACACCTTTCTCCCCACTCCACCTATTAGTATCTATAGCAATTTTCCTCATTTGTGCTGAGACTAAAGATGCATAGAGTCATAGAATATCAGGGTTGGAAGGGACCTCAGGAGGTCATCTAGTCCAACCCTCTGCTCAAAGCAGGACCAATCACCAATTCTTACCCCTGATCCCTAAATGGCCCCCTCAAGGATTGAATTCACAACCCTGGGTTTACCAGGCCATTGCTCAAACCACTGAGCTATCCCTCCCCCCTACATGGGTAGCTGACTCCTGTAACACAGTAGAACATCTCTAACCTACACTAATGGGGAAACTCTTGTGTAAAGCACCAGAGGTGGGAGCAATACAGTGATGCTATGGCCCCTGCAAATCAACATGGAGGGAAGGAGTTTGTACCAACCCCTGGGCCTGCCCCACACAATGAATCTTAAGATTACCCATGTACAGTTGGTCTTCCCTCCTCCTAGCTGCTTCACCTCCTCCTACCTGGTGCGGAGATACTTTCTGCGACCCAGTGACTCTAGGAATCAGCACTGAGCAGGATAGGGAGGCTTTTAGGAAGCTACCCTCCTGCTGTCCTTGACTCTGCCCTCTGCATGTGCCTGTCGCAGAGTGTCCAGGTACAGAGAGGGAGTGCAATTGCTGAACATGGGGAAGTCACATGTACGTTTTACCCGACAATGAGATGGAAATAGTGTCAAAAAAGAAAATTGACCGGATTTAAAAACAAAACACATTATCTTGAATCTCTGCCCCGTCACCTATTACCTGCATGCACTATTTAGGCTAGATGCTCTTCAGGACAGCTAATGGTCTTCTAACAGGCCTATGAAGTGCCTAACACACTTTGGGATGCTATATAAGAGCACTTGACAGGTGTGCAATGAATCCATGGGGATAAAGCATGAAGTAAATTTTTTTCAGCCCTTTACCTGTAACGCAGAGTTCATGAAGCAGGTGTTTCCCAGGTTACTGAGCCCACAGATGCCGGGCTGTGACTGGGAAGGGGACTCCCTGCAGCTGTAGGAGTTGTAGGAGAAGCCAGAGACTCTGGAAGAAGAAAACAACTTTTTTTATCTAGACCACACCAGTCCACATTTCACCCATCATAGTAAAGTTTACGATTTGCATCAAATGCTGTTCCTTCTTACTGGTGCTTTTTCATATATGTCTGCTCCTCCATATTTGTTAGTTTTGACATCTCATTTAACTCGAATTACTAGCAGGTCTGATGTATACTGAAACAATGTATCTTCTATCTCTATTCAGGCTGTTTTTCTTTGACCATGTACCTCTCGTACTTTATGACACATTTTCCTCAAGCGTATGGTGCCTACAATCCTTTATTATGTTATACGGACATATGCAGGTGAGCTACTACTTTGCAACAGCTGATGAAAGTTTTACGGTCTCTGCCTGGTGAAGTGGCTATCACAGCCAAAGAATGGGACACAAAACATCTGAAACGGAGAATAAGCATTGGGGTAAGTGCTAGTTTTCCATGCAGTTGGGCTAGAGTGGGGCAAGTGTTACTTTCAACAACAACTTGAAAATACAAGTAGCCAGGGGCACCAGGAGGACACAAAGCTAGTCAGAGGAAGGAGAGAGGAAAGAAAAGCATTCCTGCTCTTACCCCCTGCCAAGGCTGGAGCTCGTCAGTTCATAGGAGTTATTGCTATCACCATTTGCAATGGCAGAAGAGACAGACATTGAGGAATAAGAATTTACTGATGATGCTGAAGTAGTAAAATTTCTGCTAGTTGCAGTGCTTGATCTGGGAGAAAGGGAAGAAGCAGAAACAACACCACCAGTTTTTGCAAACCCCAGACTCTGGCACTCTTAAAATAAAGGTCACGTCTGATTGAGAATTTACAATCTTAACCTGTTAGTATCTGCATTTCCAAAACACTAGTCTGAGTCAATCTAGGGCATCACAAGTGAAAGGCAGAAACAATAGCCAATCATGAGCAAGAAGAGGCCCCAGATGGCATAAGCACAAGGAAGTTTGGACTGAGTGGAAAGCAGGCTCTAAACAGCCTGGTGCACTAAGAAATTAAACCCTCTAAAAATAATAAAACCTTTTCTCTAAATAATCAACAGAGTACCAAAACAAAAGACCTCTTTAAAACCCACTCTAACTATGCAGGTAAGAAACCAACAGCAGACTAAGTAGGGTGGGTGCTACCTAACTTATTGGGCAAAGTACAACATGTAAAACTACATGCTTTGTGGCTAAGTGCAGCACAAGCAGCTTGTAGAACTGAGAGCCCAGGTGCACCATCTTGAGGTCAGAGTGGGTGAACTGGAGGAGCAGAGAGACAGACCGCTTATATGGGGTAGTCAACAGGCGGACCGTAGACCAAATTTGGACAGCCAGATGCTTCTGAACAGACCGAGACATCTTTTTATTTACTTATTACTATCATTATTATTGTTATTGTTTTTGTATTTTTTCCTCAGAGTCTGGACCTTGACAATCCCTTGACCAAGAAATTTGGACCTTGACAAAAAATAATTGATTACCATGGTGGATAAAATTCAAATATTTTTTAAAAAATACCAAAAAAATCAGATTTTATTTAAATCAGGTTTTTTCCTCAAAAAAATCTAAAGACAGTTTTAATTAACATACATTATACCTCCAAGATATCTCATCATGGAATAGGGATTATAAATTCTAATTCTATAGTATGAGACAATATATTCATGTAACGTTTAAGAAAAGTTTTGTAAATGAGTTACAATAGTTCAGTCTAGAAGATACCATCAGAGATGCTTATTTTTGCAGTTCTCAAACTGTGGATTCGTGTCTCCAGAGATAACATGCTTGTTAACAGCAAAAATGTTTTTAAATAAATAAATATAGAGATGAGAAATAACAGACCTCAACCCTATTGTCCCTCTGCAAATTTGTGCACACCAAGCCAATCCCTTACCTCTCTCTAAAATGCAAAGTTTCAAAAAGTTCAATGAATAGAAGATTGCTGGGGGCGGAATAGATCTGGACAAGGAGAAGAAGTCTGAAGATAAGTGTGAGAAGAGAGGGACAGGAAGTAGAAACAAAATTGAAACTGTTTGAGCAGCATATTCCAGAAGTCTTGATGTCTGAGCGTAGCCTTCATTGATTTGAGATCTACCATACCATTCTCTCACTAGAAGGGAAAACCTATAATGGCAGCAGGCCGGAAAAGAGACCCAGTTTGGGAATATTTTAATGAAGTTCCTCTACCTGTGGGTAAGACAGGCATGCGTGCAAAATGCAAAGAGTGCAACAAAGAAATGCAAGCGCTGTTTGCCCAAATGAAACATCATCATGAGAAGTGTTCCTCCTCAGGAGGAAGCTGCGTTGAAGATGATGAAAGGAACATGTCTGAACATGCAGGATCTTCAGGTTGGTAAACTTTTTTATTTCATACTTCTTTCTTAAGGACTGCCTGTCTTCCTTCTGGACTATTCTTGAATTCTCATGTTTGAGCAAAAAATATAGTTGTTACTCTCTGGTACTATCATTTTAGATGCAGTTGTGATAAAAAATAAATAGCTGAAATAGGCAGATCTTCCGTTTACAATTTCACCTTGAAAGTAGTACTGAGTGTCAATGAATGCAATGAGTAATACTAAATGAGCAGTATGGTAATAATAATTAAATAACTTCATTGACTTATTTTGTTTAGAAGAATCCATCCTCAACATACAGGATTCTGAAGACTATCCGCCTGCAAGATCACCATCATTTTCTATAGTTTCAGAGTTATCTGCCAATGATAGTGTTTCAATCACATCATGTATGTCACAGAGCCACAGTATATCAACTGTAGCAAAAGGGAAAAAAAAATCTCCATCATCCAGAAACAACCATAGATAAGTTTGTGATCAGAACCAGCAGATTACAAGAAGAGGTAATTGATGAAAAAATTGCCCAGTTTGTTTATGCAACAAACTCTCCTTTTCGTATGATTGAGAACCCACACTTCATTAACATGGTTCAGTCATTAAGACCAGGATACAGTCCACCCAACAGAGCAGATGACGCAGGCAAATTGCTGGATAAAGTGTATGAAAGAGAAATTGAGCAGTGTGCAAAAGGTCTAGAGGGTGAAACTGTTAACCTGAGTCTTGATGAGTGGAGCACTGTCCACAATGATCCTGTTGTATGTGCTTCTGTGACAACAGAAGAAGGGAATGTCTTCCTTACAGAAACAACCGATACATCAGGAAATGCACACACAGCAGAATACTTACAAGAAGTAGCAGTAAAAGCTATAACAAAACTGTGGGGAAAAAATTCAAATGTCTAGTACGCAGCTTGGTCATGCACAATGCTGCAAATGTATCCAAGAAGAGAAGAAATTTATAAGAGTCCCAAGCTAACATACGATTGCAGTGCTCATTTGATGCACCTCCTAGCCAAAGACTTTAGTGTTCCAGAAATAAAGGCTAATGTTGTTGAAATTGCAAAATACTTCCATAACAACCACTTTGCAGCAGCTGTTCTGAAAAAAAATGGGAGGAACCAAGCTAAGTCTCCCACATGACGTGCAAGAATGAGGATTTAGAGATGTTGTTCACTGAATCTAGGTGTTAGATTTCAGGAAAGCACATCTGGAGAAATTGAGGAATCTAGAGAGGAATGTTTGAGAGGAGGCCTCATCTAGCAGCATAGAAGGTGGCTGACTACAAGCCACCTAAAAAAGAAGACACCAAGAAATAAGAATCAACTAACTTGGTTGCGTAAAGGAATGCTCAAAAAAATCAGTTTAAAAAAGGGCGGTGGTGAGGTAATCAAACAAAACACATCTGAAGCAGTTATAGCTCTGGAAGAAAGATACAGGCAGCACAAATATAAATGAATTAATACTACCAATTCATCAATGGCCAAAGTAATAGTAGGAAGATATTTGGTGCACTAATAAATGAGAATGCTGAAATTAAATGACTCCTTTTTAAGCATGTATTCAACAAATAGATACCGAACAAAATAAGGAAGACAGACCTTGTGAAATGACTCTTGAGAACAAGCAGGAAAGAGAATGCTGGGAAATATGAACATGTATATATCAGCCAGTCCAGATAACAGCCTGATCCACTGACAGTTTTGAAAAATCATGGGCAACAGGGGAAATACCAAAAGATGGGAGAAAAGCAAGTGTGATAACAATCTTGCAAAAAGGTAAAAAGTGTAATCCTACCAATAATTGTGCCATAAATCTAATATAATGAAACGTGCTAGCAGAACAAACATCACTAAAGAAGACCCACAAGCAATAAGCAACACTAAGGATTTATCAAGGGCCTTCTGAAATGATCGATTTAACCTAATCAATCATCTGCTACCTACAGCAAACATGATACGATTACGAAGAATAAATTTCTGAGCTTCCTTCTCCCCACTTCCTAAATACTGAGGTAAGGAAGATTATACTGTAGTTCAATCTGTTTGCTAGGGGAATGGACTTCCCTGAGGAATGGACAACTTTCAGAGTAAAATAGCACCCTGCTTGTTAAACTAGTCTACCAGTGCTGACCTGCCTAAGTCTGACTAACACAGCCCTGAGTTTTTACACATTAATGTACATTGTTTTATCAGAAAAGAAACCTTTTGTCCTTGAAGCATTCAATATCCAGAAAGACCCCAGTCTGGCAGATTGGTATCTGATCACCATGAATCCCAAATGGGTTTTTAAACAGACAGATTATATAATGAATTTAAGAAACAGGGAAGATAAACAGGTGCCCCCGCAAGAAAATGCTATCAACATCACTTTCCTTTTATTGAATTGTGGACATCAGTTTAACATAACTTTCTGACTCCATTCCCCAGTGAAGAGGAAATGAAATACCGACTTAGATTGAACAGAGACATAGATAATCCCAACAGATATATGCTTCTACTACAGTGTTCTCAACCACCGTTTGTAGCTCTTCAAGAAAACACACTTAATATTTTATAAATTCCACATTATATAATCCAAAATCCTAGGTTTCCATATATAGTAAAAGCTTTTTTTTTAATCCGGCATGTTGGGGAAATGGGGGGGTAAGTGAAAAATTCCAGTTAACTAAGAGGGAGGGAGTTTGGGTGTGGGGCTGGGGTGCAGGAAGGGGAGCGGGGCGCAAGTTCTAGGAGGGAGTTTGGGAGCTGCAGGGGCAGCACCTGTGGGCAGAGGCAGTGAGCAGAGCCACCGAGCCATGCTTCCACCTAAGAACAGCAGGGACAGGTTGCTGCTTGCAGGGAGCAGCCTGAGGTGAGCATCCCCTGGATCTAGCACCCCAAAACCCCTCCCGTGCCCCAACCCACAGCCCCACACCCCCTCCCACACTCCAAACCCCTCATGGCCCTTTGCCTAGGAGCAGCAGGGACATGTTGCCGCTTCCCAGGAGCCACATGGAGCCAGGTAGGGAGCCTGCCTGCCCCGTGCCAGCTGGACAATAAACTGGACTTTTTATGAAGATTAGAAATGCCAAATTTTAGAGCTTTCCAATTGGTACAGGGCCAGATAACACAGCTTTTACGGTAATTGGGAGATAGTACCTTCCACCCTGGTAAGCATTTTCACTTAGGTAGTAGTCTGTTTCTAAGTCTAGCTACTGAAGGAGAAAAAGTATGATGCTTGGGAATTATATAGAATTCCTTGTAAATTTTTAGAATATTTGATACTTGCCCAAGTATCCAGCACTTAAGACAAATCTATAATTGGCCAAATGGTCGAACCTTCTCTTTTTAGATCAATTGTCAAAGAAAGTTAGAGTCACATAGCTCTGATTTTCCATGGAATCCTCTGAACCTCCTTGACTCCTTTCAGTCATAGAGGACTATGTGATCAATGAACTCCTCTTGTACAAACATAGGAATTCTCCTACCAAGTCAGACCAGCGGTTGGTCCCCTACATCTTGTATTGTTTCCCAGTGGACAGTAACAAGCTTCAGGGGAAAGTGTAAAACTTCTAGAATGAACAATCCTGAGTTAACCTCCTCATAGATCATGTTTCATCCTATTCAGTGAAAGTTAGTGGTTGACTTTTGCTATGAAGCACGATGGTTTATACTATCTGGAGGATGGTGTAGATTGCACTCTCAGCAAATTTGCGGATGACACTAAACTGGGAGGAGTGGTAGATACGCTGGAGGGTAGGGATAGGATACAGAAGGACCTAGACAAATTGGAGGATTGGGCCAAAAGAAATCTGATGAGGTTCAATAAGGTTAAGTGCAGGGTTCTGCACTTAGGACGGAAGAATCCAATGCACCGCTACAGACTAGGGACCGAATGGCTAGGCAGCAGTTGTGCGGAAAAGGACCTAGGGGTGACAGTGGATGAGAAGCTGGATATGAGTCAGCAGTGTGCCCTTGTTGCCAAGAAGGCCAATGGCATTTTGGGATGTATAAGTAGGGGCATAGCCAGCAGATCGAGGGACGTGATCGTTCCCCTCTATTCGACATTGGTGAGGCCTCATCTGGAGTACTGTGTTCAGTTTTGGGCCCCACACTACAAGAAGGATGTGGATAAATTGGAAAGAGTCCAGCAAAGGGCAACAAAAATGATTAGGGGTCTAGAACACATGACTTATGAGGAGAGGCTGAGGGAGCTGGGATTGTTTAGTCTGCAGAAGAGAAGAATCAGGGGGGATTTGATAGCTGCTTTCAACTACCTGAAAGGGGGTTCCAAAGAGGATGGCTCTAGACTGTTCTCAGTGGTAGCAGATGACAGAACAAGGAGTAATGGTCTCAAGTTGCAGTGGGGGAGGTTTAGATTGGATATTAGGAAAAACTTTTTCACTAAGAGGGTGGTGAAACACTGGAATGCGTTACCTAGGGAGGTGGTAGAATCTCCTTCCTTCGAGGTTTTTAAGGTCAGGCTTGACAAAGCCCTGGCTGGGATGATTTAACTGGGAATTGGTCCTGCTTCGAGCAGGGGGTTGGACTAGATGACCTTCTGGGGTCCCTTCCAACCCTGATATTCTATGATTCTGTGATCTACACAATTTGAAGCATGATTTATACTACTTATACAATTTTAATCTTATGAACTGCAAATGTGGATGTTGTCATGATCCATATAAATATCTAGGGACATTTTTTCAAAAGAATAAGTCACTTAAAAGTATAGATCCCATTATAAATCAACTTTTGAAAATTGAAGCCCTAGTCTTTTTAATCTTACTAAGCTGTTAGCTTCAATAAAATCTCATGGCAGCGAGTTCCATGTTAACCATGTGTTTTGTAGAAAAGCATTCCCTTTGTCACCATTAAGTTTGCTGCCTTTCTATTTTACTGGAAGTCACCTTGTTCTTGCACTACAAGAAAAAAAAACAGTGCATATACATTTTAAACTTCAATTTCATTCTATAGCATTAATTATTCTATATATTTATGTCAAGGCCCTTCTTATTCACCTCCTCTCTAAGTTAAAAAATTCTAATCTTTGTAGTCTCTCTTTATGCAAAAGCCTTCCCAGGCTTCCAATCATGTTGTCTGCTCTTCTCTGGCCCTTTTCCATTTCTATTATATCCTTTTTGATTGGGAGATGACTAGAATTGAACACAGAATGGAATAAAATACTCAGTATTAGTATCTGTTAATACACCATGACACCTTGTTTGTTTTTTTACCACCACTGCACAAATATTTTCATTATGTAGTTCACACTGCAAAAAAAATCAACATAGTTTTACCAACGTAATCCTCGGTTTAGACAGTGCTATGTCAGCAGGAGAGATACTGTCGCCTCTCAGAGAGGCAAATCAACGCCAACAGGAGAGCTCTCTCCAATCAGCATAGAGAGTCTTCATTAAAGTGCTAGAGCGGTGCAGTTGTGCCGATGCAATGTCTTCAGCGTAGACAGGCCATCAGTCTTTGCATCTTTTAAAACCGTAAATGCAACTAAAGAAGCACCAGGCATGTTTTAAAACTTAAAAAATAATGCTTAGCACAGATAGTACTTAGCATCTTCTAAGCATGGTACAGATATGAGCTAATTAATCCTCATGTCACCTATTTGAGATCACACTTTGTTGCCTATCCCCTTTTTAGGGCCCAATACCACAGAGAGTCAGTGACAGGGCCAAGGCTAGAACTAGAGAATGCTAATGTTCTTGCTTTAATCCCACATTCAATTGATCAGGACATGCTAACCTCTTCTCTTTAAAGAAATTAAGAAAATAATAGCCTTTAACAGGGCTTCTCTATGAGGCAACCGGTCACTGGAATTAGAGAGTTGAGCAAGACAGTGAAACAAAAGTGAGAAGACAAGAATGGAGAGGATGCTTACTTTGCAGGAAGAGACTGCCTGGGCCATGTACCATCTTCATTCTTCACTTCTATTAACAGCACCTGAAGATGAAATGCAGACAGTAGGGCAAGGCAAAAACAAACTTATTTTACATTCTATAAAATGACTCTTAAATGATGTTCTCTGAAATATTGTTTAACATCTTTTGTTTTCTATTAAATGTATATAATACTTCCATTGCAGGGTCTCTTTACTGATAGATTCTCTTCTTGTGCATAGTACAGCAAAATATTTTCATAGACAAGCTACTTGCTCAAGGAAAACCATGTGTTAGCTTACCAGGCATTTCAATACCATGATTATTAGAGAATTCTGAGCATCTTACCTGACCGTGATAGAGCCCTGCATCTTGTACAGTGCTGTCCAGATTGCTGACCTGCTCATAGGCGTTATTCATATACCTGCTCCATAACCTAGTTTCCTTTTCACTGAGGATATTAAACAGCTGTCGCATTTCCTTCTCAATGGTAGCTGTTTAGGGGAGAAAATAATATAATAAACTTCTGAAATGCTTAAATATTTCTAGAAAGAACTGACCAACCAGAGATACATTAAAGGCATATGTCCCTACTTTATCAATGCCCCAGTGGTAAAAGATAGGTCTCATAATCCAGTAGTGTGACCATAATTAGAGCTGAATATGTCTACTTATTAAAACCTTTTATTTTCATACACATTCGTCTGTCAGAAATGTTCCTTTTTGGCTGGGCTGCGAGCAAGCTTGAGAAGTTTGCCCAACAAGTGTCTTTTCTGAAATGCTAGAAGCACCTGAAAATTGGAGTTTAAAAAGGAAGTGTGCTCAGATATTACTATAAGATCCCACTACTGGCAACTATCAGCCAAGTACATTTATGGATCACATTATAGTCTACATGCAACATCTTAAAAGGCGCGGGGGGGAGGGGGGGGGCGCATACGATCATGCAGTGATGTAGGGTATAGGACCAATCTTCAGGTAAAATGAACGAGCAGGGGAAACTGGAGGAAGTATGACTAAAATATTCCAGCAGATAAAGCCCAAAGAGCCACATCAGTGACAGAATGTACAATAGAAGTACTGGAAACATTTAGACACAGAACTGTTTCAAACAACGGCACGGCCATTTGCTATGGAAGTGGACAGAAGACAATGATAAGCTCTGATTACCCTTTAACCTCATCCCCACACCCGCATTTACAGGTCTGCTGAGGCCTAACTTTTAAGCCCACCTGGCCTCAAAGGGTCAAGCAGTTTTCCAACCCAACCTAACACAGCCCATAAAGTTGGTACATGGTGGTGGCTGCGTACCCAATTCCTGACACCCCTTCTGCACTGTATGTGTGCTCAGAGCAAGATGCACTGAGAATATGCAGCACACTCTGTAGAGCATACAAAGCAAAGTGAGGAATAGGGCATGCAGCCACCACTGTACTGACACGAGAGGCATGAGAAGGTCATCAGAGGCAACCCAACCTAAACCCAAATCTTGTAGTCATGTAGCAACAGGCTGAAGGGCTCTACCCCCATTTACTGCTATTAAATTAGGTGTTTTTAAACAGTCAGTTCAAAGCTGCAGGTATCACATAGCTACTTACCGATGGTGTCTGCTTTGCTGAAATGGCAGGTCAACACATTGGTAGGATCACTATTTTCACACAGCTTCAGTTCGAGGAGATAAACTTCTACTTTACAGTGCTTCACAAACAGACCGTACTCCACCACCTATAAACAAAAGGCTGCCCCTGAAGCAGGCATGATATTGACCACCCCCACATAAGTGGGGTGACAATCATTCTTAAAGGGCCCTCCACAACCTGGACTGGCTGCCTAAACAGTGATTTACAGTTTTAAATTGAGTGGGGGAAGGAGTGGTCTGACTCCAAAACTGGGAGCTGGGAATTCATGAGTTTAATCCCAGCTCTGCCCCTGACTTGTTGTGTGACCTAGATCAACACATTCAACTTCTCTATCATCATTTTCCCATCTGTAACACACAGACTACTACTTTTTTCTCCCATGGGAAAGTTCTGAAACTTAATTATAGCAGCTGAGTAGCAGCACCAACTAGTTAAGGTTGCAAAAAACAATTTCTATTGCAACTCCTAGGTTTCATGCAGAGAATTCCAAAAGCATTTACCTTTTGTGCCTGGTCTCTGCCCAAAGGCAATTTCCCACCCCCAGAACATTGGAACAAAATACCACCCAATATTCTGAGTTACAAGAAGGAAGAAACAAACCATTTTCCAACACAGTATGAATTCATGACTACATTCCCGCCCCCACTCAAACAAAAAAAAAAAAATCCATCAACGATGGCACAGAAGTGGCTGAAATGTCAAGTATGTACTGGAACATAAGTAATCCTGTTTGATTTGGTAAACTTAACAAAAATTGGTTTCAAAATGAAGGGTTCAAAATTTCCAGATGTGAAACTGCACATGTGCAGTAACTCTTTCCATTCAGCTATCATCCACACTCATAAAAAGGTATAGTGCACAGGGACTTAACTGTGCAGCTATGTACCACGTGCCATGTTACTTCCGATTAAGGAGCAGAGCTACAGAGGTGGAAAATAGCAGTGTGTGGAGTCAATGTTAGCTTCACCAGTACACAGGGCAGCTTATAAATCTTAGTAGTGACTATTCATATTAGAGTAGCACCCAGAGGTCCCAGCTGAAATTTGGAACCCATTGGGCTAGGAGGAGGTCAAGCCAAGTCTTACAGATATTTTCTTTGAGAGACACAGGCAAGAAGTGTGGAAGGGGTGATGAAGTGGCAATGTAGGATTCAATAAGGGAGGTAAAGTAGATCTGTGGATAAACACACAGCAGAAAGAGTGCAGCTATAGCAGACAAGGTCAGCACAGTCACAAGACTTCCAGAGACTCCACAGCAAGAGAACAAGAAGGCTACAAGCAGAGGCTGGGGGTGAGCCACTGCTTGGTAATCAGACTCAAAGCTCAAAGAAAGAGGGAAAGAGGGGCTGGAAATGGCAGGATTGAGAGAGAAGAAGCCCAACAAACCTGCCAACAGACTTCAGAAGATGACTCAGGGTGAGAGAAGCCATCATATGACAGAGTGGATGCAGTAGCAGTGTCAGATGAGATCCTGGTCTTGGTGAGGACCAGGAGCCAGAGAGCAAGAGATGATGAAGTAATGGTCGGCAGTGATATATACTATGTGGGTCAGAGGGGTGGGGTAAGTAGGGCAATCAGAGAAGGTAAAGCTGGTGGGAAGGAGAAGGGAGGGGGAGATGGTGGGAGTGGATGTCTATCCTAGGCTCCTGATTTCCTTCGATTTGTTAAGGTATCTAAATGATAACTGCCTCTCTTGCTACAGAGTGAGAGGGGCATCGTCATAGTACAATAGGGATGGGCGGTCCTGAAACACTCTGGAAAGTTCCATCAAGTTTTAAAGAGATTGTATATGTAGCAGCAAGAGCAATTTTTCTGCCACAGACAGAGTGCAATCCTTTAAAAGATGGTAGAGAAGAACTGTGTCATATGTTTGAGTGCTGTTGGGACCACTGTGGAAGGACAGTAAAAATGCTGTGGCTAATGGATCTTGGTTAGGCTAGCAAAGAAAGTCAAAGCTGGACGCTGAGCTGACCGGTAGAAGAAAAGTCTCTCAGCTTATTGACGTTGTGCACAGGTAAATACCCAGAGAAGAATTCTCCCTTTCAAAAATTTTGCATTGAAGGAAGTAGGATGTGCGTACAAGGCTGCATGAGCAACATTAACACTGGCATTTATTGATACTTTGTAGCGTATATGTAGGGTTTTTGTTTACTTAGGGTTCTATGTATATAGAACTATACATAACACTGCAAAATGAAACAGCTTGTCTGCTTAGGGCACGACACTGTACTTGCAACATGCTAAGATTAAAAAGCCTGTGTGGCATTAAACTAACTGAGCTTCTCCCAAATTAAGAAAGCGGCTAGAACTAATAGACTTTAAGCAATCTTGGTAGTCTCCATTCAACCTCACAGAAGCCAAGAAATGTGATATTAAATCCATAAGTTACTTGTTTTAAAGAGAAAAAACAAACAAGTGAAGACACCTGAAAAGACTTTTCTGTAACATTTTATTAATAAAGCAAGAACGCAAATTAAAAATCCTTATGAAAATAATGAACCGGTCAAACATACTAGAAAGATTTTTTGTTTTGCTTTCTTAAGAATAAAAAGGCACTTGCCACAAGTGTTCAGTTGCTTTTTTGACTGTATGGGAAATAGGAAAGATCTATTTACTGTTCTAGTCTCTGACTTCTATAGTTCTGATGTTTTTAATTAAGCAGAAGGAAAAAGAGGTCGTGCTCAGAGACGGAACTTTTTAAAAAAGTTTTAGTTCAAGTCATGGATTCTTATTACAGTAGACACCAAATAAAGCTAGTCTCCGTAATGTAACAGTTTAAAGATACCAGATAGAAGCAGTTATGTAGTAAACTCCAAACTCATTTTCAGTAAGATTTTGGTAGAAAGAAACTTGGCTTGTGCTGTTGGATCAAAACCTAAAGACAACATACATCACTTTAGTGAGAATAAAGTATAGCCTTAAACTGTGCTGATGTGCATATTTTCCAAGTGTGAAATACAATGGAGGATGTTGACATATAAAACCTCTTCACTAGTCTAACACTAACTTTTAACAGGAAGCCCCAAAGCCTGATTACAAATATCGTAAGAATGACCAGACCATCATCTAGTCCATTATGTCCAGATCAGATCAATCGTTCATTTAGTCACTATGCCCATCTATGACCACAGCCAAATACTGGATCCCTCAAAGGATGGTGCAAGAAAACCTATTTTGGAAAATTATGGAAACTAAGCTGCATGAAGGGAAGATTTCTTCGTAACAGCTAATCAGCTACATATATAACCTGAAGCATGATTTATAGCCTGTTTTTTATGCTATACTGTATTATCCACAAATGTCTAATCCTTGAGTCCAAATAAGCTCTTAAGTCTCAGTGGTATCTTGTGGAAATGAGTTCCAGATGACATCTGACCAGTTTATATGCAAACAGTTGAAGCCACATATTTAGTTTTACTGGTAGCTGAAAGCCCATGCTGTCACACGCACGTAATTCATAAAGTCACATGTGTAAAAGAGCCAAAAATAAATGAGAACGTAAAAATTGGACAATAACTGACCACGAATCTGAGTGATGACTGAACCTGGTGATATTCTAAACAAAAAAAGAGATCTCAACCACATGTGTAGCTCTTTCCATCACTTAACTCTGACTCAGATATTCTAGGCTTCAGAGCAATGTTTGAGATTGTGCACGCTGGTCGTGTTGATCGGGGGGGGGGGCACCTTGGTTGGTTATGCTGAGAGATCTTTGTTGATCTGTGCAAATGCATAGGTGGGCAGTTAGGCCAAGTGATCCATCACCTGTGCAGTCTACTTTCACACAACTAATGAAACTGTTGCACACAAACTAGCTGTACAGTAAGGGTGGAAACTGGTTGTGTTACCTCTGAAATCACAAAAATCTAGAACAGTTGGCATGGCATAGATACAAGCCTTGGTGTGCACAGATGTAATTTATAAAGCCAAAATGGCTGAGAAATTAAAACTGGACAGTAACAGACCTCAAATCCCAGCAATTATTCAAGCTAGTGCTATTCTGAACAAAAAGAGCTCTCAACCATGCCTGTAGCCACTCCCATCACTTCATGCTGCCATTAAGGCTTCCAACTGACACAAAGTGATGTTCCTGAAATCTTATTATACAACTTACTCATTTGCCTCTGAGTTCTTCATAACAGTGCCCTCAATAACCCTTCCCTGATCTGGAGGCTTGCAGTATAACCCTACTAGAATATTTGTTTTTATGACCTGCAATTTAAATTCAAACAAGTGTACTGTGTAGTTTTCTCCATTCAGGAATTTTCATTAATTAGGTGAATCTTTCTGGTATAGCGCTATTCCTCACCTCTATTAACTAATATTTTTTTCCTGTGTAATTGGGTATTACAACAGCCCATTCATTTGTCATTCCACCATATTTCAGTAGTTTCTATTTTGTCAAGATCCTCTTTCATTACCAGGGTAGTATAAGTGGACAACAAGAACTTGATCTAACTGCAAGCTAGGACCTATAAAAATTTATTCTTGCTAAATTTGGACCATAAGAGTCTTGCAGTTGGGAGAAATGCATACTATATAAAAATTTCCCCCGTCCAATAATTATGATGCTGAAATAATTTTTCCATTACAAGAAACCACAAACCTCTCACTTTTACACTGCAAGTAGAAATAAAGAAACTAAGTATGGAATCCACCAGCGTTCAAAGAAAGGAGAGAATCCTGAGTAGTTTAAGGAGGTGGGAACTTTGATGCTCTCTGAAGCACCTGTGAATTTCCCAGTATGCAAAATTTCTAGGTTGCCCTACAAAGGTGTAAGTGCCACTCATCAATACGGAGGACCTTTAAATAAAGGAACCTTGCTTTCTCATCCACCCTTTCCTGGCTTTTGAATATATACACTGAATATTGGTGCAAAATTTTTACTTCAGTGTTTTTAAAAAAAAACCTGACACTTGAGAGTGTTAATTCTAAAACCATTCTTTGTTTTCAATGCAACCTTTGTTGTAGCCTCTAGGTTTAAGGTATTGGAGGTTGATTTTTTTTTTTTTAAAAACATCAATGTTACTTATTAAAATCAGTGACTCCCATAACTCAAGCTTTTTTTTTCTAAGTGAAGCTCAACAGAGCCATTTTCTTCACAAGGCACTGTGCTCTGAAATGTTTTCTTGTACTAGTTACCTGTGCACAATGTTCATTCAGGAAAGTTCAAAAGTCGACAATCTTTTAGAACTTTCACTAAAGCAGCAAATAAGCCTGTATGGCATTTATGCCCTTCCTCATGTTTAAATAAAAACAGAATAATATAGGGGGTAGAATTTCATCAAACCTTGTGGCAAGTCCCTGAATCTCCTATTTTAATGGCAAAGCATCTTTGTCTGGTATCTCCTTCTGCCCAAGAAGATCCTCAACTCAGAGGCAACAGGCTGGGATTTAGGGTAGCCCAAAGTCCTGGGACGGATAGCTTAGTGGTTTGAGAATTGGCCTGCTAAACCCAGGGTTGTGAGTTCAATCCTTGAGGGGGCCATTTAGGGATCTGGGGCAAAAATTGGGGATTGGTCCTGCTTTGAGCAGGGGGTTGGACTAGATGACCTCCTGAGGTCCCTTCCAACCCTGATATTCTGAGTGACCAGTTCTAAGTAAGTGACCAAATAAAACGTTCACACTCTTCTGTTATGAAGGAAATTTAACACCACCACTACTCCCAACCCCCATTTTTAGCTCTGTACAATGTGGGCAAACAATGCATTCATTGTCACATGGAGCCAAATATGCTATTCTCCTACCAATCACTAAGGTAAAGAACGTCATACAGGATGAACCTCTTCACTCCCCACAACAGAAGCCACTACTTGAGGAACTTATAATACCCATCTTTCCAACTTATCATCCCACTTGTGACAGTGGGATCACTACCTGCCAAACCAGTGGGCAGGCCCACATACGTCCACATTTTGGGTTACAGTTAAACCAGCTACTTCTGGAGAATAACTTCTTGTGCCTCATTTAACTCACACTAGCACCACAAATCTGACAAATTTAGATGGTGTTTCAGATAATGAAGGTGGCTAAACTGCCCAGCAGATTATGAAACAAGAGTCTCAGATTCATGCACACTTACTTTTCTTACTATAGGTTGCTGCCCCTCTACACAGCCATACCAGTTCACTAGCTTATTCCAGGCTTCAGTGGGAACCAACACATAATCCAGCTCATCAATGAGGTGTTCTTTTAAGGTCTGTATTTCCAGATCTAAAAAGGAAGAGAGAAAAAAAAAAAGTGAGATTTGAGAAGTGGGACAAACTAGAAGTTCTTCATGTTTGAAGGTGTTCCAGACATTCTATAAAATGTAAGATCTTCAAGACATGCAAATCAAAATGTTCTTAACCCTTTGGATGTTGGCTAACATGGTGAAGTTTCATACTGGAAGCTATGAAAGGTAGAATCTCGGGACAAATTCTGTATTAATTCATTAAATGTCAGCATTATGTTTACTGCTGAACAAGACATGGTCCTCTCCCAAGAGTCCTCCTTACTCTGGCAGACTCAGAAAATAACTGAAGTATAAATGAAAAAGTTAATTAAAATCCATTATTTAAATGGAGGCTTTCCACTGGGTGATTTAAATTGCTCCGATTAAATCAAACTGTCCCAGCTTGGCATTGTGTCTTAGGATCTGGCTGTCAATTAAAGGAAGAAAATAAGTTATGCAAGCCCTGGGAAATGTCATTACAAAAACAGAGGCAACAGGATCCCAGACAATCTTAATTGCCACAAGAGCCACCTCAGAGACCTTAAGTGCCACATGAGATCTAAATGCTGAACAATCTCCCCCTGCCAGTCTGTGACAGTGCTGAACCAAATTCTGAAGAAAATGATATTTCTATGGCTTTATCAACCATAACATGACATAGTTAACTTTCATTGTTATTAAAATAATTCCAAAAATGCAATGCAGAATGAACACAGAACTAGCCTATATTATTCATCTCTGCTACAGAGGATAGTTCTCTTGTGAAGCTTAATAGCCATGACAGGATGGGAGCCTTTGTATTATGTGGCCAGCTGAGAAAGTGGAAGCCAAGAAAACCAAACAATAAGAAGGGCTGAAGCACTATCTTGGTAGAATTTGGGATGGGACGTAAGATTCTTGGGAGCTCCACATAGCATGGAAAAGGGGTTGCTATGAGGCTCCCAAGACACACAGGGTAAGTCCTCTTACAGCACAGGACATGCACGATATATCTTGATTTTAGTAAGGCTTCTGACACAGTCCCAAATGACAATATCATAAGCAAACTAGGGAAATGTGGTCTAGATGAAATTACTATAAGGTGGATTCATAACAGTATGAAAGACCATATTCAAAAAAGAGTAGTTATCAATGGTTTGCTGCCAAACTAGGAGGGTGTATCTAGTGGAGTCCTGCAGCGATCAGTCCTGCATCTGGTACTATCCAGTGTTTTCACTGATGACATGAATAATGGAGTGGTGATTGTGCTTATAAATTTTGTGGATGGTACCAAACTGGGAGGGGTTGGCAGCACTTTGGAGGCCAGGATTAGAATTCAAGACCTTGACAAATTAAAGAATTGGACTGAAATCAACAAGATGACATTCTATAAAGTGTGAAGTACTACACTTAGAAAGGAAAAATCAAATGCATAATTAAAAAATGGGTTATAACTGGCTAGATGGTAGCCAAAAAGGTGCTGAAAAGAACTGGCTGATGTAGTGGATCATAAATTGAATATGAGACAATGTGATACAGCTGTGAAAAAGGCTAATATTCTGGGGTATATTAACAGGAGAGTTGTATGTAAGACACAGGAGATAACTGTCCTACTCTATCTGGCACTAGTGAGCCTCAGCTAGAGCACTGTGTCCAATTCTGAGCACACACTTTAAGAAAGATGGGCATAAATTAGAGAGAATCCAGAGGAGAGCAACAAAAATGATAAAAGAAAACCTGACCTATGATGAAAGGTTTAAAAAAAAAGGGGGGTATGTTTAGTCTGGGGGGGAGGGGAGAGAGAGAGATTAGGGACCTCATAATCTTCAAATATGTGAAGGGCTGTTATAAAGAGGATGGTGATCAATTGTTCTCCATGTCCACTGAAGGTAGGACAAAGTAATGGGCTGAATCTACAGCAAGTGAGATTTAGGTGTTAGTTAAGTTCTGAAATAGATGTCCAAGGAAGTTTGTGAGATCCCCATCATTGGCGGCTTTTAAGCACAGGTTGGACAAACAGCTAACAGGGATGATCTAGGTTTACTTGGGCTGGCCTCCGGACAGGGTCCTGACCTGTGGAAGTCTCTTACAGACCTATATTTCTATGATTCCAAGAAATTGGCAAGTAGAAAAGCTGAGGAGTTGGAAAATGGTTATTTGCAGATTTATTATGGAGCAGCTGCTAGTTGGACCATAATTAAGGTTGTGACATTGCTGTTTAAAGCTGAATTTTCAACATGCTCTAAAACCCACATGCACAATCAGATCTTTCCCTACAGGGATGCCAAGAGGAACTGGAAACATTACAGTACCTTTCCCAGCCTTAACAAGAACGACTTTTTTGGGGAGCCCTCCAATTCAGGATTCCTATTCACATGTCCCAACAAACCTTTAACATGCTCTGTATAATACCACTTATTTGTCAAATACTTGTTGTGGTTTGGATGAGATCACATTGTGCTAGAAGACTGAGGGAAGAGTAATAAAGTACTATGATGTTCCAAAGGAACACTAAACTGCAGGGAGACCTAAACTGAGCATTTCCTGGTTCTCCCCCTCCCTTACAACACTTGGGTTTTGCATTTTGAGGACCCATGTTTTGGAAGAAGAAGGCAGTACCTGTGTGCTGCCGAAACATTAACCAAGTTTTTATGGCAAAAAAGTTTATGTAACAGTAGGACAGAAAAATTATACAATTTGCACCACCACAAAAATTATTCACACACTACATCTACAGACAATCATCAGCTGCATCTATAGACAACCAAGCAGGCATTGCAGAAAAGAAGCAGTGTTACCACTGGTTTCCACTCAGCCATTGACCGTATTTTCTAATTAATTTTTTGTATGTTCATTTTCCCAAACACTTATCAAGGCACTGCAAGAAGTTAACTACGTTCCAAACACAGATCCAGGAGAACTGGTTTGTGAGTCAGATCAAACTCAGCACATAAAACCATCACAAACTAACTCTCTCAGAAGTTTAGAATTGAGCTTCACCCAGAAGGATCGACTTTAAGGGGGAGAGAATTCCAAACTCGCAGTCCCTCAGTGGAAAAGACAGCCTCATTGCTGTTCCATAAATGTTTGATGCACAGGAAAACCAAGAGTCTCTTTTCTAGGGCCAGGGAGTCCAGATATATCTTGCTAATGACCTGGTAGGGTGCCTGCCACAGCAATCTCCATGCCAGTCAATTGACAAAGCGGCACTAACAGTGGCTCCAAAGTAGACTGCACATTCTATGTTACATACTATGGTGTCAAGCACTCAAAGTAGCATCACAGGAGCAAGAGCATAAAGAGTGCATTATATCACCTGACAGAAGATCAGCCAGAATTCAAAAGCCCCTTATCCCCTGCACCAGACACACTAGCCTAGATCTGGTACTTGGGAACACAAAGAGAACTTTACAGCATAATATTTTGTTCATTTTTCAGAACATTAAGTCTGAAAAGAAAGTTTCCTAGAGTTATCAGAGTTCTGTATCAGGCTAGGAGATCATTCAGTCTGATCCAACTTTCAAAACTCAAATTGGACATACATTTCTGCTTCCAGGTGCAATTTCTGAAAGTTTTCTATTTCAGTTTCTATTTACAGTAAAATTGACTGTCTCCAGACATTGACAGAATTTCATGTCAGTGTGTGGGAGGGAAGGAAGTAACTGCAAGATAGGGTGTGGAGAAAAGGTAGAAGAAGATTATAAAAGTTTCCAGCCTTCTCAGAAAACAGAAATTATTCAGCCTTAACTTCACTCATCTGTGCTCAACCTGAAATGCTGTTCCGGCACATCACAATCAGAGCCCAGTCTGGGCAAACCCATTATTGATATTCCATTATTTCATGCTCCCTCTGGACTATTCACTGTGCCCCTCAGAAAGGTTAGTGGGCTTTGTTTTTGTGAAGGCAGTGAATGAGAAGAGAAGCTAAATTGCAGACTTTTTCAGTCAGATGGTATAAGAGCTAAAGGACACACTTTCAAAAACTGCTAAGAGCACCTGGATTCTCCTTCTCCGCTAGACACAAATAGCTGCCCAGCTATTCAGTGCACCATAACTGCATGCACTTTACCTGCAAAGAGTCCAGAGTTATCGATGGGTCCAGGAAACAGGTTAGGCTCACCCACGTTGTACATGTCCCAGCTGTCAAAACCCACATACTTCTTCCACTGTTTGAACCACCGACTGTCAATCAAATACCTGAAACACAGTTTGAACAGCAAGATGTCAGGAGCAGCTTTCAGCTTGTACCAGCCAAAGCACATACTACAACGTCACTCTCGCTGGAGGAGGAATAGATGGTGCAAGTGCATAGGAAACCTTGCAGCTAAGAAAGCCCTAGGAGCAGAGGCCACTCTTGGCTAAGGCAACCCCACTACATAGGGTAGCAGATTATGTTCATGGATGGGAGGCCTATCAACAATGCAGAACAGACCCTAATGCTGGCCAGGCCTCTTGTCCTGCTCTGTGTAGTGCTGCATGCCAGCCAGGTCCCACTCTGCCTTGTACCCAACCCTTACCTACCACTGGCTACTGAAATCACAAGAGCAGATTGTCTCAGAGCCCTCTCAGTGGCAGGGACTGGCTAGATCCAAGACACAACAGACGCATCACCCTAAGTCCAAGGGCTTGCTAGCAGGGAAGGAAAAGGACAGGTTGGGAGGCAGGAGCTCTGTGAACAGAGGGCTGGAGGGGGGAGGATAGTATAGTAAAAATAAAAATGAATACACACTTGAGTATTTTAATAAATGAGCAGCAGTATGACCTTGTGATCAAACTAGACGACTAGCTAAGTAGTTGGGTCAACAGAGCCCTGTTCCCAGCCTTGACTCACTGTGCAATCTTGGGAAAACCATTGAGGCAAACATGTCCAAAATGTCCACTAACCTGGGAGGGCCTCCGTTTTTTGTTGGTCATCTTGGGTCACCTATTGCCAGGTTTTTGGAAGTGCTGAAGACTCACAACTCCAACTGACTTCAGCAGGAGTTTCTGATGCCCAGCCCCAGTAAGTAGGCCACCCAAAAATCAAGGCACTCTTGATGAGTAGACACTTTTGAATATTCAGGTCTCAACCGCTTTTTGCCTCAGTTTCTCAGTTTGTAAAATTTTGATAGTAATACCTCCCTCCTATTATAATCACTTTGAGAATCACCGATAAAAGGTGCTATTTCATATAGTACCTTGTAAACAGATCATCTTTAATTCATGTAGTGTTAGTTATGGTTCCTTCTCTTCATTAATATCTGTATAAACTTGACATAAACTGGATAGGTAGATTAACGAGAAACTACTGATTTTTATTGTTGGACACCACCACAGGCTTTGAGTGCTACAAGCCTGGCAAGCAACTGTAGTTTCATCTTCAGTGCTCTGGATCACTCCAAACTCCCACTAATATCAATACCGGGCCTCAAATGTAAAAGCAAGGGGCATGGGACAAGCTTTTCAGATCAGATCTCATATTTGTCTGAAAAGTACTTCCCATGCTTTCAGTACTATATATAGTAAATAAATAAGATGAAAATGTATTGCTATGGAAACAAAGTAGATAAATTCTTTTTTAAAAACTGAAGATGTAAAAACTGGCAGAGAGATAAAAACAAAGACAGCAAAGTATTAAAGACACATTTGAACTTCCCATATGGAAGGATAGCAACAGAAATTTCTCATTTAGACTACATATTCCCTTTTGGAAGGGAAATAATTGGCATTTACATGTTTCAGAGTAACAGCCGTGTTAGTCTGTATTCACAAAAAGAAAAGGAGTACTTGTGGCACCTTAGAGACTAACCAATTTATTTGAGCATGAGCTTTCGTGAGCTACAGCATCCGATGTATCCGATGAAGTGAGCAGTAGCTCACGAAAGCTCATGCTCAAATAAATTGGTTAGTCTCTAAGGTGCCACAAGTACTCCTTTTCTTTTTGCATTTACATGTTGTATCTCCTATGAGTTTCTCATTTTTCCTTTTTTTCCTCGCTCAGTAGAACAAAGTTTCCACAATGATTTACATACCTGGTTTATATTTCAAGTTTTTCTAACGGTGTGATTTTATTTTAAATGTTTTTGGGATTTTTGTTTTTGTTTAACCTACCAGTGACATCACTCCCCACAATGGAGCAAGTATCTGTAAGCAGCATCTGAACTCACCCCTGAAATCTAGTGGTGAACGGGGGGGCAGGACTGAGACCAAGGAGCAGGCCACATTGGCACAAACACACCTACTCTGCCTAGGTAACCGGCAGACAGACCTGCTTTGGTCCCTTTGGCATTTCTGTTTTGGGTTAAGATTCACTTTACTATTGAATGCAAAAGTAATGAAATATTATGATATGAGCAAAGGGCAGCATAGCTATACATACCATGCCCTAATTGAGGGAGTCATCCTAATATCAAGTCAACTTGCTAAGCAGGGGATAATGATTCCATACCCAAGTTAAAAGGCAGAGGGAGTGCAGACAAATGTTCCTACTTGGTGGTATGGACTCTGTTTAACAAGACATTTACCATTTGACCATCCCCTCCAGTGTTTAAAGACAGAGCTGATCAGACTCAATTTAGAGTGCTTGTTTCTGCTCAGTAATTAATTGAGCTGAAATCACTGATATGTTGATCTAAGGGAAGCTGGTCTTAGACTGGTGTGGAGACAGTATTACCATGAAAAGACAGCACAAACAGGCAGCAGCAGAGAGGCTCCCAGTTAAATCACTAAGAACTGGGCTGACAGAACCACAGAATCACAGCTAGAGCCAGTAGTGAGCAATGGCCCTCTGCACAAAGAATCCCACCCAAAAGCAGGGGATTGCATCTACACTGAAGCACTGCAGCAGGGCAGGTGTGCAGCGGTAGCATTTTAAGGATAAACAAACTCTGAGTGTTATGAAGTCCTGAAAAGTTGAATAAGCAGATTTAAGTGTTACACGTTTAACGAGGGGACCCACATTAGAAACCTGCACTAGGACCCATGTTTCTGTTGCTCCGCCACTGGTGACTCAGCCACTTTCAGCAGGCAGAGCAAGGGCCCACACGCACGTGATGCCTCCCAGGAGCCGAGACTCGCCTTACTGAGCCACCGGCTCCACTGTTACAGCAGGGAACGGAGACCCAGACACCAGGGCAAGAGGCCTGAAAGCGCCTCCAGCTCCGCTCCCCACCCCCACCCCACGACCCGACCCGGCTCCGCTCCCCCCTCTCAAGCACACCTAGCTCCCTTCCCCCCAGCTCCGCTCCCCGGCCCCATCCGTCACCGCCGGGGGCAGCCCTCCTCTCACCAGGACTCGCCCGGCCTCAGAGCTATCCCCAGCAGCGGCCCCAGCTCTGCCCGCTGGGCCCCGACGTCCGGCCTCGGGCCACCATCTAAGTCCGCCGCCATGTCCGTGCACCCGGCGCCCTGGCCCTGCAGCGGATATCCGGCCTGGCCGCACAGGCCAACGTGCGCAGGCGCACTGCCTTCCTCCCTGCCCCCGCCTGCCGCTGGGGCCCCACGCGCCCCTTGCAGCCCAGTGCGGGAGGAGGGTTCCACGCCCTGCCAGGAACCCTGCGGGCCCGGCTGCCTGACGGAGCTTGCGGCTTGGCTGGCACTAAACATACGCAGTAACGTCTGCTGAGACCGCTAGCCTCGGTGGGCATTAAATCTGCTCCCTGTGATATTTATTTAGCTTGTGCATAGTCGTCTAGCCAAGCGATGGCATCTTCAGTGGCGTGAAGCAGTTCTTCTAGGCCACGGCTGAACCTAGTCAGCAGGCATTCATTGACAATGTGTGGCATCCTCTGTGTTGCACCGCAGCTGCACAAAGGGCTGTCACGAAGGCCTCAGCGATACTGGTTGGCTGCACAAAGACCTTGCCTGGTCCGGAACCTGTTCAACAGGGACCACAGGTGATGGGGCAGGTCAAAACCAGGCGGGCAGATTGTGGGGTCGGCAACGAGGAACTGGTTGGGGATTATAAAACAGATATCCATTCCTCTCACCAGAGTGTTTCTGCCCTAACATCTTGGCATGGCGGATGAGACCATAATGGGTAACGTGATGGAAAACGTGCAGCTGGTAGTTTAAAAAGGTCATTGTGCAGCAGCAAGCTTGAGTCGGTCTGTGCTTTCTCCAGTAACCTGCCAATGTCAACCTCTCGTCTGATATGAGGAGCATTATTGCTCAGAACTGGAAGCCATCGGATTGGAGTCAGACGCAGGGTGCCAGAGGTGGTACGCATGATGGCATGTAACTGCGTATCCACCAGTTTGGTGTGTGACAATCAATTCCAGTACTCTGCCACTGAATACGAGGTGGCGAGAGCTGATGTCCGCAAAATTGGAGCACGAGCACTCCATGACTAACCTGCCAGTTTGGTAAGAAGATTGTTGTGCGTCTTAATTTTAGCTGCTGTCTTCTTCAGATGGGCATGATAACTCAGTATGCGGTCTAAGGTCACACCTAGATAGACCAGTTCTACTTCATGCTTCACCTTCTGACCATTCAGATAAACATTCAATTCTTGGGTTGCGCTGGCATAATGAAGATGGAACAAACTGGAGACCGTTTTTATAACACTTGGCTGGAGGCCAAGTCTTACAGTAGTCAGCTAACTTTATCATGTCCCGGTTCAAGGTGGCATCAAGCTCGTGAAACGTCTGGGCCTGGGTACCACAACATATGTCGTCTGCGTAAATGAACTTGCATGATTCTGTTGTTGGCAGGTCACTGATGTAAAGGCTGGAGAAAGCACAGAGCCCTGGCGTAACCCATTGCTCTGTCTTCTCCAAGCATGCGTCTTCTCTGCCATATGGATGGCAGGAGACAACCGAGAGGATGGGCTTTACCCGCTCCAGCCGCAAGTGTTGGCGTCTGCTCTGACGCCTTGGAGCAGCGCAGCAGTCACCTGCAGTCTGCCAACCCTCAGTGACACCCAATCAAGTAGCCGGACACCTACTTAAAGTGGCCAGAGCACCTTTGGAGAAACAGGTGCGAAGACAACGAGGAACGAATGGCATGTGTTTAAACGTCTACACCAGATCAGAAGCTGCCCAGAACCATTCACTGTAACAGAGCTGGAACAGACACTGGGTAGCATCAAGTGTGGAACAGCTATCGGCTATGACAACATATCTCCAGAATTCCAGAAAAACCTTGGCCCCCATGCTTGGCTTTGGCTTGTGAAATTCTTCACCAGGGTCATCAGTGAAGATAGGCTACCAAAGATATGGTGCACTGCAAAAGTCATTGGCCTCCTAAAGCCTGGAAAGGACCCAAGTCAAGCATCAAGCTATCGTCCCATATCATTATTGTCGATGTGCTTCAAGACACTGGAGCACTTGGTCCTACAGCACATATTACCCGATGTGGAGAGAATTTTGAGCCCTGACCAATCTGGTTTTCGCTAAGGCCATAGCACATGTGAACAAGTACTCGTGCTGACCACATTTGTTGAAAATGGCTTCCAGATAAACTTGAAAACAGGCACTGTTTTCATCAATCTAACAGCGGCGTACAATATGGTATGGCACACTGGCCTGCTTGTGAAGGTATCATGGGTCCTGCTATCTTGGCTCATAGGCATCCACAATAGGCTGCTCCCTCTGCTGCCAGGGGCTAAAGGGGCAAGCAGGGGGGATGGGCACAGTCTGTGCAGGGGGGAATGGCAGACAGATGTAGGCAGGGGCAGGAGAGGGACTGAGGGGTAAAATCAGGGAGAGAGGGTAGGAGCCAGGTTTGAGGCACTGCCTGAGGGGGCAGAGGGGAAACCCCGCATGGGGAGGGGCAGAGGAGGTAACGGTTTCCCCCAGGGCAGCGAGCCACCTGCAGTGTTTGCAAAACAGGCGGGTTGTAGCCCCTGCCACAGGGCTGTCCCGCTCAGCATCTTTCTCCCAGGGCTGGAGTTTGTGCAACCCAGTGCCTACACAAGGCAGTCTACCCTAGCTGGTGTGATGTATGGAGCTGCTAAAGGAGTCTTGAGTCAGTGAAACATTTTACACACACCCCCAAAAAACTATCATCACAGTTTCCTGTCAATGGCCTGGACTTCCAATTTAAATAAAAAAAAATCAGCAAACCAAAGTTCTCATGTGCACAGACACAGCGTGAAGTGATAGCTGCAAATGTTTTTGCTCCATGGGCAAATGATTAATTAATTAACTATCTGAAAGATGTTGAATATTTGTTCCTGTGTGTTGATGCATCAAATCACAGACCTGTGAAATTGGTTCCTGGCTTGGTTTGCTATTTCAAGGCTTATGAAGGCAGTGTGTGAGAGCACACTAAATTTGTGGATTTTGTCAAACTTAAAAGGCGAGACCTCAGAACTCATTGCAGCTGAAATAATAAGGTTGTGCCATTCTCAGTAGATAATACAAACACAAACTTCAGCAGCCTCTACAGACATGGAAAAGAACGTTTTCATGCCAAAGTAAGATGAGCATAGGCCTTTGATGCCCTGCTCATGTCATGCACAACTGTGCCTGAACTGCAAGGGATAGAATGCTCTCAACATCTACTGCACTTAGTTGTAATTAAGATTTTTGGATATTTTCATATATTTGCTGTTCACATAGAAAGACTGAAAAGTTTTTGCGAGTACATGGGACAAGTATATCAGAATATAGTGGGAGGCAGTAGTGTCAAATGGCTGTTGATGTTACCTGCTTTAGAGAGGATCCTTCAACTTTGAGTCATTAAAGTTGTTTTTCTTGTCAGAGGAAAAAGTGCCCAGTAGTTCCTCACAAAATATTTGAACACCCATGTACCAAACTCTGGCTTGCTTTTATCTATTGTGACAAAGTTCCTCCTCTGCCTTGGTGGGTCCTGCGCTTATTGGTGGATTCGCTTGCCTCAGAGATTCACAGCAGCCCTCAGTTTGGCCACTTTTGCTAGTGGCTCAAACCTGCTGTTCACTCAGCTAACCTCATCACTAGCCAACATGGGAAAAAGGAAGAAGAACAATCCCCGCAGTCTCTGCTGATCCACCATGTGAGTTGGGGAACAGCCCAGAGACCTTCCCCTCTGGTGGAAGCCACAGTGCAGGTCAACTCCTCCTGTGTCTGATCAGAAGTTGGGAGGTTTGGGGGGAACCCGGGCCCACCCAATACTCCAGGTGCCAGCCCAGGGCCCTGTGGACTGCAGCTCTCTAGAGTGCCTCCTGGAACAGCTGCACAACAGCTACAACTCCCTGAGCTACTTCCCCATGGCCTCCTCCCAACACCTTCTTTATCCTCTCCACAGGATCTTCCTCCTGGTGTCTGATAATCCTTGTAACGCCTCAGTCCTCCAGCAGCATGTCCTCCCACTCCCAGCTCCTTATGCACACACACCACAAACTGAAGGGAGGTCCTTTTTAAACTCAGGTGCCCTGATTAGCCAGCCTGTCCTAACTGATTCTAGCAACTTCTTAATTGGCTTCAGGTGTCCGAATTAGCCTGCCTGCCTGAATTTGCTCCAGCAAGTTCCTTCTTGTTCTGGAACTGCCCCTGTTACCTTACCCAGGAAAAATGGACCTGCTTTTAGGGTATGTCTACACTACGGAATAAGGTCGAATTTATAGAAGTCAGTTTTTTAGAAATCGGTTTTATATATTCGAGTGTGTGTGTCCCCACAGAAAATGCTCTAAGTGCATTAAGTGCATTAACTCGGCGGAGCGCTTCCACAGTACCGAGGCTAGAGTCGACTTCCGGAGCGTTGCACTGTGGGTAGCTATCCCACAGTTCCCGCAGTCTCCGCTGCCCATTGGAATTCTGGGTTGAGATCCCAATGCCTGATGGGGCTAAAACATTGTCGTGGGTGGTTCTGGGTACGTATCGTCAGGCCCCCGTTCCCTCCCTCCCCTCTGTGAAAGCAAGGGCAGACAATCATTTCGCGCCTTTTTTCCTGAGTTACCTGTGTAGACGCCATACCACGGCAAGCATGGAGCCCGCTCAGGTAACCGTCACCCTATGTCTCCTGGGTGCTGGCAGACGTGGTATGGCTTTGCTGCACAGCAGCAGCAACCCATTGCCTTCTGGCAGCAGACGGTGCAATACGACTGGTAGTCGTCCTCGTCGTGTCCGAGGTGCTCCTGGCCACGTCGGCTGGGAGCGCCTGGGCAGACATGGGCGCAGGGACTAAATTTGGAGTGACTTGACCAGGTCATTCTCTTTAGTCCTGCAGTCAGTCCGATTGAACCGTCTTATGGTGAGCGGGCAGGCGATACGGAACGCTAGCAGTCGTACTGTACCATCTTCTGCCAGGCAGGCAAGAGATGAGGATTGCTAGTAGTCGTATTGTACCATCTTCTGCCAGGCAGGCAAGAGATGAGGATGGCTAGCAGTCGTACTGTACCATCTTCTGCCGAGCAGCCATGAGATGTGGATGGCATGCAGTCCTTCTGCACTGTCTGCTGCCAGCCAAAGATGTAAAAGATAGATGGAGTGGGTCAAAACAAGAAATAGACCAGATTTGTTTTGTACTCATTTGCCTCCTCCCCTGTCTAGGGGACTCATTCCTCTAGGTCACACTGCAGTCACTCACAGAGAAGATGCAGCGAGGTAAATCTAGCCATGTATCAATCAGAGGCCAGGCTAACCTCCTTGTTCCAATAAGAACGATAACTTAGGTGCACCATTTCTTATTGGAACCCTCCGTGAAGTCCTGCCTGAAATACTCCTTGATGTACAGACACCCCCTTTGTTGATTTTAGCTCCCTGAAGCCAACCCGGTAAGCCGTGTCGTCAGTCGCCCCTCCCTCCATCAGAGCAACGGCAGACAATCGTTCCGCGCCTTTTTTCTGTGCGGACGCCATACCAAGGCAAGCATGGAGGCCGCTCAGCTCACTTTGGCAATTAGGAGCACATTAAACACCACACGCATTATCCAGCAGTATATGCAGCACCGGAACCTGGCAAAGCGATACCGGGCGAGGAGGCGACGTCAGCGCGGTCACGTGAGTGATCAGGACATGGACACAGATTTCTCTGAAAGCATGGGCCCTGCCAATGCACGCATCATGGTGCTAATGGGGCAGGTTCATGCTGTGGAACGCCGATTCTGGGCTCGGGAAACAAGCACAGACTGGTGGGACCGCATAGTGTTGCAGGTCTGGGACGATTCCCAGTGGCTGCGAAACTTTCGCATGCGTAAGGGCACTTTCATGGAACTTTGTGACTTGCTTTCCCCTGCCCTGAGGCGCATGAATACCAAGATGAGAGCAGCCCTCACAGTTGAGAAGCGAGTGGCGATAGCCCTGTGGAAGCTTGCAACGCCAGACAGCTACCGGTCAGTTGGGAATCAATTTGGAGTGGGCAAATCTATTGTGGGGGCTGCTGTGATGCAAGTAGCCCACGCAATCAAAGATCTGCTGATATCAAGGGTAGTGACCCTGGGAAATGTGCAGGTCATAGTGGATGGCTTTGCTGCAACGGGATTCCCTAACTGTAGTGGGGCTATAGACGGAACCCATATCCCTATCTTGGCACCGGAGCACCAAGCCGCCGAGTACATAAACCGCAAGGGGTACTTTTCGATAGTGCTGCAAGCTCTGGTGGATCACAAGGGACGTTTCACCAACATCAACGTGGGATGGCCGGGAAAGGTGCATGATGCTCGCATCTTCAGGAACTCTGGTCTGTTTCAAAAGCTGCAGGAAGGGACTTTATTCCCAGACCAGAAAATAACTGTTGGGGATGTTGAAATGCCTATATGTATCCTTGGGGACCCAGCCTACCCCTTAATGCCATGGCTCATGAAGCCGTACACAGGCAGCCTGGACAGTAGTCAGGAGCTGTTCAACTACAGGCTGAGCAAGTGCAGAATGGTGGTAGAATGTGCATTTGGACGTTTAAAGGCGCGCTGGCGCAGTTTACTGACTCGCTTAGACCTCAGCGAAACCAATATTCCCACTGTTATTACTGCTTGCTGTGTGCTCCACTATATCTGTGAGAGTAAGGGGGAGACGTTTATGGCGGGGTGGGAGGTTGAGGCAAATCGCCTGGCTGCTGGTTACGCGCAGCCAGACACCAGGGCGGTTAGAAGAGCACAGGAGGGCGTGGTACACATCAGAGAAGCTTTGAAAACCAGTTTCATGACTGGCCAGGCTACGGTGTGAAAGTTCTGTTTGTTTCTCCTTGATGAAACCCCCTGCCCCTTGGTTCACTCTACTTCCCTGTAAGCTAACCACCCGCCCCTCTTCCCTTCAATCACCGCTTGCAGAGGCAATAAAGTCATTGTTGCTTCACATTCATGCATTCTTTATTCATTCATCACACAAATAGGGGGATGACTACCAAGGTAGCCCAGGAGGGGTGGTGGAGGAGGGAAGGAAAATGCCACACAGCACTTTAAGCACAGCACTTTAAAAGTTTACAACTTTAAAATTTATTGAATGACAGCCTTCTTTTTTTTGGGCAATCCTCTGTGGTGGAGTGGCTGGTTGGCCGGAGGCCCCCCCACCGCGTTCTTGGGCGTCTGGGTGTGGAGGCTATGGAACTTGGGGAGGAGGGTGGTTGGTTACAGAGGGGCTGCAGTGGCAGTCTGTGCTCCAGCTGCCTTTGCTGCAGCTCAACCATACACTGGAGCATACTGGTTTGGTCCTGCAGCAGCCTCAGCATTGAATCCTGCCTCCTCTCATCACGCTGCCGCCACATTTGAGCTTCAGCCCTGTCTTCAGCCCGCCACTTACTCTCTTCAGCCCGCCACCTCTCCTCCCGGTAATTTTGTGCTTTCCTGCACTCTGACATTATTTGCCTCCACGCATTCGTCTGTGCTCTGTCAGTGTGGGAGGACAGCATGAGCTCGGAGAACATTTCATCGCGAGTGCGTTTTTTTTTCTTTCTAAGCTTCACTAGCCTCTGGGAAGGAGAAGATCCTGTGATCATTGAAACACATGCAGCTGGTGGAGAAAAAAAAAGGGACAGCGGTAATTAAAAAGACACATTTTATAAAACAGTGGCTACGCTCTTTCAGGGTAAACCTTGCTGTTAACATTACATACATAGCACATGTGCTTTCGTTACAAGGTCGCATTTTGCCTCCTCCCACCGCGTGACTACCCCCTCAACCTTCCCCCCTCCCTGTGGCTAACAGCGGGGAACAGAAATCTGTTTAGCCACAGGCAAACAGCCCAGCAGGAATGGGCTCCTCTGAGTGTCCCCTGAAGAAAAGCACTCTATTTCAACCAGGTGACCATGAATTATATCTCACTCTCCTGAGGATAACACAGAGAGATAAAGAACGGATGTTGTTTGAATGCCAGCAAACATACACTGCAATGCTTTGTTCTACAATGATTCCCGAGTACGTGTTACTGGCCTGGAGTGATAAAGTGTCCTACCATGAAGGACGCAATAAGGCTGCCCTCCCCAGAAACCTTTTGCAAAGGCTTTAGGACTACATCTAGGAGAACCGCAAATGCCAGGGCAAAGTAATCCTTTCACATGCTTGCTTTTAAACCATGTATAGTATTTTAAAAGGTACACTCACCAGAGGTCCCTTCTCCGCCTGCTGGGTCCAGGAGGCAGCCTTGGGTGGGTTCGGGGGGTACTGGCTCCAAGTCTAGGGTGAGAAACAGTTCCTGGCTGTCGGGAAAACCGGTTTCTCCGCTTGCTTGCTGTGAGCTATCTACAACCTCCTCCTCATCATCATCTTCTTCGTCCCCAAAACCTGCTTCCGTATTGCCTCCATCTCCATTGAAGGAGTCAAACAACACGGCTGGGGTAGTGGTGGCTGAACCCCCTAAAATGGCATGCAGCTCATCATAGAAGCGGCATGTTTGGGGCTCTGACCCAGAGCGGCTGTTTGCCTCTCTGGTTTTCTGGTAGGCTTGCCTCAGCTCCTTCAGTTTCACGCGGCACTGCTTCGGGTCCCTGTTATGGCCTCTGTCCTTCATGCCCTGGGAGATTTTCACAAAGGTTTTGGCATTTCGAAAACTGGAACGGAGTTCTGATAGCACGGATTCCTCTCCCCAAACAGCGATCAGATCCCGTACCTCCCGTTCGGTCCATGCTGGAGCTCTTTTGCGATTCTGGGACTCCATCATGGTCACCTGTGCCGATGAGCTCTGCATGGTCACCTGCAGCTTGCCACGCTGGCCAAACAGGAAATGAGATTCAAAAGTTCGCGGTTCTTTTCCTGTCTACCTGGCCAGTGCATCTGAGTTGAGAGTGCTGTCCAGAGCGGTCATAATGGAGCACTCTGGGATAGCTCCCGGAGGCCAATACCATCGAATTGTGTCCACGGTACCCCAAATTCGAGCCGGCAACGTCGATTTAAGCGCTAATCCACTTGTCAGGGGTGGAGTAAGGAAATCGATTTTAAGAGCCCTTTAAGTCGAAATAAAGGGCTTCATTGTGTGGACGGGTGCAGGTTTACATCGATTTAACGCTGCTAAATTCGACCTAAAGTCCTAGTGTAGACCAGGGCTTAATCTGGGACTTTTATGTCTGCTTCAAAAAAATCAGTTGCCTGCGCCGAGAGTGCCCCTCTGAGGAATGTGGGGCTGGAGTCTTCATGGCCAGTCACTTTGACAAACATTACTGTGGCAAGTGCTGCCTGACATACTGCTTCAACAAACCAGAAGACAAGTAAATGTATCTGTGTTAATAAAAAAACCCTCAGATTTTGAAAAAACAAAACAAAACCACTCTCCTGTAGCCATCACACTGTAGACCCTGTCACACTATGCAAAAATGACACTTTTCCTGACAATCCAAATGCTTGAGGGAGATGATCAAAATGCAGTAAAGTGGGAGGATATCTTAAACAATCTCGAAAAGAAGCTGGTTACAAGGTATGAAGAAGACTTTGTGCCTGTTTTACTGAGAAAACTACTTAGAGACCTAGAAGAAGTGGGGTTCTGACACATCAGTGCTATCTTAATGTGTCGAGATCTTTCTTTGATACAGCCATAAAATAAATATATGCCTGGGGAAAGCATACAGATGACTTGAGAGATTTGAAGTTTCTGCTTTTAAATAAAGTTTCTTTAAGATCCAAGATTGAAACAGCAGTCAAGTTACTGCAGAAGAAATGCCCGAATGTGACAATAACTAGGATGTACTGTTTGATGAAGTAACTCTGTTCAATAAATTTATGACAGGAAAACTGTGAGAATGGAATGACAACTACAGTTTTCACAGTATGTTGCAGTGGGGGAGGTTTAGGTTGGATATTAGGAAAAACTTTTTCACTAGGAGGGTGGCAAAACACTGGAATGCGTTACCTAGAGAGGTGGTAGAATCTCCTTCCTTAGAAGTTTTTAAGGTCAGGCTTGACAAAGCCCTGGCTGGGATGATTTAATTGGGGATTGGTCCTGCTTTGAGCAGGGGGTTGGACTAGCTGACCTCCTGAGGTCCCTTCCAAGCCTGATATTCTATAATTCTGTGATTCTATGTGGCAGATGGGATGAAGTAATCAAGCATTTTAGAGAACCCTCAGTATGATATGCAAATATTTAAAAAAATGGCAGAACTGATGCTTCACTTAAGAACATTTTCTGTCATGAATGACCTGTGCACAGCAGAAAAATCCAGATACAAGGCTGAAACTGTGAAAGCCATTCTCATTGGCTAAGCAGCAGTTCTGCAGAAAAGGACCTGGGGATTACAGTGGATGAGAAACTGGATATGAGTCAGAAGTGTGCCGTTGTTGCCAGGAAGGCTAACGCCATATTGGGCTGCATTAGTAGGAGCATTGCCAGCAGATTGAGGGAAGTGATTATTATGTCCGGTTTTGATCCCCCCACTACAGAAGGGATGTGGACAAACTGGAGAGAGTCCAGCAGAGGGCAATGAAAATGATTAGGGGGCTGTGGCACATGACTTATGAGGAGAGGCTGAGGGAACTGGGCTTGTTTAGTCTGCAGAAGAGTGAGGGGGGATTTGATAGCAGCCTGAAGGGGGCTTCCAAAGAGGATGGAGCTTGGCTTTTCTCAGTGGTGGCAAATGACAGAACAAGGAGCAATGGTCTCAAGTTGCAGTGGGGGAGGTCTAGGTTGGATATTAGGAAACACTATTTCACTAGGAGGGTGGGTTACCTTCAGAGGTGGTGGAATCTCCCTCCTTAGAGGTTTTTAAGGCACGGTTTGACAAAGCCCTGGCTGGGATGGTTTAGTTGGTGTTGGTCCTGCTTTGAGCAGGGGGTTGGACTAGATGACCTCCTGAGGTCTTTTCTAACCCTAATCTTCTATGATTCTGTGATTGTCAAAACAAACTTCACTTTGCCTTGTCTTGAGTTCAGCAAACTGAGCAAGAACATTACAATTCTAAGACAGATATACTCAACTCATCAGAAATACAGCTATTATTCCAGCAAGCTTCTCTAATACTCACCAGTATTGCTGATGCTGGCAGCACAATTCCTTATATGCATCCGGGGTGGGAGTTGTCCATCTACAGATGATTTCCGTCTCTTAGACCATTGGAGGGGTATGCAGAGGTCTTCCAGGGAGTCAGTTCATCTAGATATTTGCCTGGTTTTACAACAGGCTGCATAAAAATCACGAGCAAAGTCAGTACAAACTAAAACTTCGTAGAATGACGTGTTTATACTGCTCTATATACTATACACTGAAATATAAGTATAATATTTATATTTCAATTGAATTATTTTATAATTATATGATAAAAAGGAGAAAGTAAGCAATTATTCAGTGATAGTGTGCTGTGACACTTTTGGCTTTTTATGTCTGATTTTGTAAGCAAGTAATTTTTAAGTGAGGTGAAACATGGAGGTACGCAAGACAAATCAGACTCCTGAAAAGGGTACAGTAGTCTGGAAAGATTGAGAGTCACTGTCCTAGACATTTTGGGGGAACTGTGAAAAATTGAGGGAGCTTTTTTGTATTATTATACATACAAACTCTATAAAACCATTTTGTTTATAGTTTTATAATGCTCCACTACATGGTGAGAAGTCACTTCTGTTCATTCTCATTTAAAATTGTTACATTCTTTATATCCACATTATAGTTGACTGCATGGTTGTATGGTAGAGGTTTAGCTCCAGGCAGATTCCACTAGCAGAAGCAACAAAGTAGTCATGCCGGTTTTCTTGAAATGTGGAGATAACACAGCACTCATTGATAAATCTGTGAAAAATAAATGGTATTGGCAGTGATGTGAAGAAAAAGATTCTTTAAATAGGCCATACTATGGACAACGGGTACAGAAAACTGATGTTCTTGAACAGTGTTTTTGTATTGTTTGTAACTGGTGTCTGAATGCACTTCTTTAGCGTGGTGTCACCTCCACTGTGATTATATGCATATTTATAGTATGCATCGACAGTAATGCATCCAATGAAGTGAGCTGTAGCTCACGAAAGCTTATGCTCAAATAAATTGGTTAGTCTCTAAGGTGCCACAAGTACTCCTTTTCTTTTTGCATATTTATAGTGTATATTTTAAGAGTTACATATATAACTGCTAAAAATATTTTGCTTTGCTGTGCTCTGCAACTTACATTTTCAGTCTTGGCTACTTTGCTGTGCTTTCATCCCATGTGTCCCCACATTTGATTTACAAAATACGGTCACCTTAGATTGCTAGTAGTTTTAGCAACGACAGCTGTGTTTCTAGTGTAACACTTCCTATGTTTCAGAGTAGCAGCCGTGTTAGTCTGTATTCGCAAAAAGAAAAGGAGTACTTGTGACACCTTAAAGACTAACAAATTTATTTGAGCATAAGCTTTCGTGAGCTTGAGCTGTAGCTCAGGGAAGCTTATGCTCAGATAAATTTGTTAGTCTCTAAGGTGCCACGAGTACTCCTTTTCTTTTTACTTCCTATGTTTTTACTGTGGTTTTTAATTTGGAATTTTTAATTTTAAATTTTTCTTATTTTTATAATACAAGTTTATTCTGATGGATCATGTGACTTCCATTTTGACTGATTTCCTGGTCTGGTGTTGAAACTTCATTTTCATTTGACCCACCAATGGGGATTGCCTGATGTTATGCTTCTCAATCCAGCCCTTGGTGCTTTTTTGCATGTCACTGCTGCTGTGGAGAACTTGGTTTCCAAATATTAACTAAGGGCAGTATAATAGGTCATATTAAATCCTCTTGAAAGGCAAATATCTAGTGTGATTTTTATTGAACCCATCTAGAATCCCAAGATTACTTAACCACCATAACTGAAAAATCCTGAGTTACTCACCCACAAGTCATGATGCATAAAAAAACAACAACAAAAAACCCAATATTTATTTATGTGCCTTTTTGGTCCTGAGCCTTTAGTGTGCAGTAGGCCCAGATCCACAAAGCCTAAACACCTTAGTGAATCTTGGCCTAACCTTATACTGTTGTTGTTACCTCTCACAAACAATTCATATACTTAAGGCCACTACAAACTTATGTCGACTCAAATTACATCAACATAGAGCCACCACAGTTAGCATATCATGGTTCTGAATTCAATAATGAGGTAAAAAGACTTATTTTTGAGATTGAAGAAATAGTAAAAAAAACAGTCACATTATCAGGTCCTAGATAGCTGATGGTGAATACGGGCTTCATTATCCTCATGAGTTTCTTTAATGTGAATTGTTGCTGACAAGTTTTTCAGCCCACCCACCCTATTTTTGCAAGCACTGGAGTGGCTCATCCCATGAGGGATTGCAATAAAAAAAAAAATCTGTCTCCTTACCCACTAACACCCCTTCCCCCATATATATTTTTTCCCATATAGTAATACTAAAAAGGTGGGATAGTAAACCACAGTATTTGCACACAAAAGAGGGAAAACAAATAGACATATAGACTTTTCCAAAGGAAAGTTTATGGCATAATTTTTTCTTTCAGTTTAACCTGATCCTTTGTAAAAAAAAAAAAAAAAAAATTGGAATAAAATATAGTATCACCAGCCCCATACCACCCACAAATCAATGGGTTGGATGAAAACACCAACAAATCCATCAAAAGGTAATTTTAGGGTGAAAATATTCTACTAGTAAAGGCAAATAGAATGTACCATTCCATAAGCTCTTTACACCCCCATCAGTTTTTCCCTCTAGTTCCTCCATCTGTCCAGCACTCTAGTGCCCCAATCTGCACATTATTTAAAACTCCTCAGTCTTTTTAACCTTTTCACCCAGGCCTGCCCTCTACTCCAGGTGCCAGCTCAGGGATCTTCTGGCCAGTAGCCAAGGCCTGTACTGTCCTACACACCCCACTTAGGAAGAGACTACAACCTAGTTCCCTATGGCTGCTTCTGTTACCAGCTTCCTGGCTTTATAAAGCTGGCCCAGCTCCTCCCCCAGCTGGGCTTCATCAGCCAATTAGGCATTAGTGCTCCCTGGCTTTCCTTTTCCAGGTGCAGCCTGTGGAGTTATTTGACCCACCTGGCCATCTTAACCCCTTCCAGTGCTGTGTGGGGTGGACACAGGTGTACCCCATCTATCAGAATTGCTACCCCTGGACCAGAGGATGACAAAGGTGAGAGAATAAATAAGAATGGTAATTGGAGAAGAGAGCAGTCCCTGCCAAGTAGTGGAAGGGAGAATGGGGATCTCTGGTATGGTGGAATAGGGGGCACAAAAGAGCCTGGTGGGTGGGAGAACGGGAGACCCAGGAATGCAGAGCTAGCCCTGAGCAGGGGGATAATGGTATCAGGAAGGGGGATGAGAGGGACACAGAGCCCCTAGAATGGGGGGGAAATGTAGAGAATGGAGAACACACAGCAACCCTGTCGTGAAGGAGGACTGGGAGTTGCACAGAGACCCTGCACCAGAGGAGGATGGGACGGTGGCCCACAGGGAGCTTGGGGGGGGGCCGTGAAAGGGTGCAAGAAGCCCGTGGGGTGTGCTATGAAATGCAAGACAGTAGGCTCCCCCTAGTCTTGTCTAATTGTGTGCATCCCTATAATCTAACTTAAGGTTTCCTCTTATGTTGCAGGAACAGAATTGAATCAACTTTTGCTCTCCTAACCAGCTCAGAGGTTCCTGTTTTCTAAGTGTGACTCTCAGGGTCTGGCTGCAGGGCGTTAACCCAGTTATCTACACACATTCCTCCTCTTTAATAGGCTGAGCTCAATTAGCATAGCCATGCTGTGAGATAACACTTGAACTCCTGTGCCCACACTGGGTCTGCACCCACGCATACTAAGGCTTCTGGGGATTAGCTCTAGCACGAGACCTAATACCTGAACTGCTTTAGCACCTACACCGCGTCTCTAGCCAGACGCCATTCATCCCATAATTCTTTCCCAGTGAATGAATTATTTCCCAGTGAATGGTAGGAATCATAGAATCATAGAATATCAGGGTTGGAAGGAGATTCTACCACCTCCCTAGGTAATGCATTCCAGTGTTTCACCACCCTCCTAGTGAAAAAGATTTTCCTAATATCCAACCTAAACCTCCCCCCCTGCAACTTGAGACCATTACTCCTTGTCCTGTCCTCTTCTACCACTGAGAATAGTCTAGAACCATCCTCTCTGGAACCACCTCTCAGGTAGTTGAAAGCAGCTATCAAATCCCCCCTCATTCTTCTCTTCTGCAGGCTAAACAATCCCAGTTCCCTCAGCCTCTCCTCGTAAGTCATGTGTTCCAGACCCCTAATCATTTTTGTTGCCCTTTGCTGGACTCTCTCCAATTTATCCACATCCTTCTTGTAGTGTGGGGCCCAAAACTGGACACAGTACTCCAGATGAGGCCTCACCAATGTTGTATAGAGGGGAACGATCACATCCCTCGATCTGCTGGCTATGCCCCTACTTATACATCCCAAAATGCCATTGGCCTTCTTGGCAACAAGGGCACACTGCTGACTCAGATCCAGCTTCTCATCCACTGTCACCCCTAGGTCCTTTTCCGCAGAACTGCTGCCTAGCCATTCGGTCCCTAATCTGTAGCTGTGCATTGGGTTCTTCCGTCCTAAGTGCAGGACCCTGCACTTATCCTTATTGAACCTCATCAGATTTCTTTTGGCCCAATCCTCCAATTTGTCTAGGTCCCTCTGTATCCTATCCCTGCCCTCCAGCGTATCTACCACTCCTCCCAGTTTAGTATCATCCGCAAATTTGCTGAGAGTGCAATCCACACCATCCTTCAGATCATTTATGAAGATATTGAACAAAACCGGCCCCAGGACCGACCCCTGGGGCACTCCACTTGACACCGGCTGCCAACTAGACATGGAGCCATTGATCACTACCCGTTGAGCCCGACAATCTAGCCAACTTTCTACCCACCTTATAGTGCATTCATCCAGCCCATACTTCTTTAACTTGCTGACAAGAATACTGTGGGAGACCGTGTCAAAAGCTTTGCTAAAGTCAAGAAACAATACATCCACTGCTTTCCCTTCATCCACAGAACCAGTAATCTCATCATAGAGGGAGATTAGATTAGTCAGGCATGACCTTCCCTTGGTGAATCCATGCTGACTGTTCCTGATCACTTTCCTCTCATGTAAGTGCTTCAGGATTGATTCTTTGAGGACCTGCTCCATGATTTTTCCGGGGACTGAGGTGAGACTGACTGGCCTGTAGTTCCCAGGATCCTCCTTCTTCCTTTTTTTAAAGATTGACACTACATTAGCCTTTTTCCAGTCATCTGGGACTTCCTGCCCTCTCTGGGCACACAGGGGAATTGTGGGAATGCTGGAGAGTTAAAGGGACTTGAGTGGGGCTAGCCTGCATCCACACTACAGGTTGTGTTAGCAGCTGATGACCTGGGCTGATTCAAGCTTTAGCCTATCCCCCCTGACAGGCCAGGCTCTTGAGGTAAAAGCACCAACACATTTGAGTTAAGGAATTTTGTAAGGACAGGACTGGAGTTAAGGGCAACACTTGAGCAACTGTTAGAAAAGGCCTACTGGCTCTTGCCCTCAGCTCTGCTACCAAGACAGACCCCTGCAGTAAAATTTCTCTTCCATTAGACGGCACAGAAAAGTCACAGATCCAGAAGACATATTAATCACAGTGGGCTCCCCAATATTTAACACAATAACCTTTTTTGGCAGCTGTGAAAGTTAGCAAGATTTTGCTCATCTATTTTGCCAATTACGAAAAGCTATTGGCACCAGACACATTGGAACAATCTGTCTGGAGACAGGTTTGTGCCATCACTACCAGTTTAATTTTGCGAATGAAAATGCTTTTTCCTGTGAAGTTGATGATAGCTTAAGTTTCAGACATTTCCCTTATGGACCTGTTATTCCATAAACATTCACTACAGGGATTTTTGGATTTTTCTCTGAAGTATCTGGCTGATGTAAGAGGATCCTGCAGTAGATAGACGCTGGTCTGATCCACTGTAGCAATTATGTTCCTAAAAGAGCACAATTGAAACTTGTACAGCACCCCAGGTGCTGGTAGTTGGTATTTCTTGACCCAGAGTTTAGTATCAGACAGTCCAGATTCCCACCATCCTGCTCTTTAAAAATGCCCTTGATTGAAAGGCTTTAAAATAGGCCAGGAAATCTGTACTGACATCCTTGTTATGTTGCCTTCAGCTTCATTGTTATTATCACTAAAGTACGGCCGCTTCTTGCTGCTGAATTCGGCAGAAGCCAGGACATGATTGTTTTACACACACACTCCCCCCGCACATTATTCAGTCTATACTTGAAAACATTCTATGCTGCCTGCTGCCTATAGCCCAAAAATACAGTTAATGTCTCTTTCCAACAGCTCCTATCAGTTATAGTAAGAGGCAGACGCTACCAAAGTTAGGCAACTTTTTAACCATACACTAGCTCTGAAACCCTTACACATACAGAAGTGAAACAGACATCCTGTTTTTCCCTCGGGTGGAGTGAAGCTTGAGTAATAGTGTGGTAAACGCTCTGCAACCCTCAGCTCCAAGTACCGTTACTCAGACCTACATGCAAGCGGAACATTGGCGCTCACATCTGCCGCCACCTTATTACACAGTGCCATAGAAGAGTTGGGCCACATGCAGGAGAAAGGAACCAGCTTTTAGTACAGAGAAGCTCCCTGAAGAAAGCAGAACCATTTAGAAACGTAGCAATTGAATTAGTGTTATTTTTTTAAGTACACCACCTCCTCCCTTCCCCAAGCCAACAGGTACTGGTTTGTGTTTGGCACACCGCAGCTAGCATGCAATAGAGAGGATACTCCCCTCCCCACCCCCAAGGTCTTTGCAACAAGCTCATTGTGGGCAGCTTTGTGCAAGGATTAGGAATAATAGTAAAGTACTGTGACTAAGAATGGTGTCCCTCTTCAGAGGGAACAGGATGCTATTCCTCACGAAAAATGGGCCTAGTCAGTTGTGCCTTGATTACCCAATCCTGCATTAGTTTGTTTCCTTAGGGAAAAATCTTGTGTGACAGCCAACCCCCAAAAAAGCCATGAACATTATTACTCAGCTACTTGTCTATCCACCAAAATTTTACCAATAGAGTTAAAAAGATTAACTCTCACATACCCTCCACAGACACTTATTCTGGTATGAGAGAGTAAAACCCTTCCCAAGTGACATACACTAACCTGAAAAAAGCCATTCTTATACCAGCATGAGTGCCCACACTGGAGTTACACCCATATAACTATATCAGTTTAAATTCACACCTTATCTTTTACTAGTAAAACTTTCCCATGTGCACAAGCCCCAAGTCGGAGAGACCAGATATGGTACTTATCTGTTATTTCCTCCATGCCATTTCTCCCACAAGTTGTGGTCTAACAAGTCCCTTGTGCACAAAACATAACAATGTTGATCTACTTGATGCTGTATATGACCCTGATCTCCAGCTTAAGACGCAGAGTGCCCCCCATTCAATTTTGTTTATTGTTCTCTGCCTCCTGTCTAGGGCATAGACAGGAGGCAGGATGTTACAATTTCTTGCACATCCTGCACAAACCATATTGAATTAAAATTTTCAATATTTTAGGAGTTCATTGTATTAAAAATGAAAGTGTTTGTGTTATTGTGGGATTAACTGGAAATTCTCTGGGAGGAAAACAGAATTAATGCTATCCCTGGAAAGTATTGTGAGCTTCGGAAGCTGATGCTGAACAACACAGCAGACAACTGATCTTTGGTGACAATACATGTGAAAAGGAATCCTGAGGCAGACTGCAAACTCCCAAGAGGGGCTCAGCCTTTGAAGCTTCATTCTTAGGGTGGTACGGGACCTCTTGTCTGCTGCTCACTTGTTACAGGAGAACAGTTCAGACACCGGCTGTATAAAGGAGTAACTGACTTACTCATAAGGGTTCTTGTACTGAGCATGAGGAACCACAGGAGAACTTCTAGGTGGGGTTTGAAGGACTGTTCACTGATTAGTAGGCATTTAGGTTCTTTTTTTTTTTTTTTTAATAGTATGTTTTCTCTGTAATGCTGTTACCTTCAGACAGGGGTGGGCAAACTTTTTGGCCTGAGGGCCACATTGGGGTTCCGAAACTGTATGGTGGGCCGGTATAATGTATTAAATTGCTCCCCGTAGGAATGTGCTATTTACAGGGTGCTACTTACGGCTGCCAGTCCTAGTGCTCTGAGTGGCATGGTAAGGGGGCGGGGAGGTTCGATAAGGGGCAGAGAGTCCCAGGGGCAGACAGGGAACAGGGTGCAGTTGGCTGGGGCAGAGATTCTGGGGTGGGGGGGGTCAGGGGACAGTTGGATGAAGCAGAGGTTCTGTGGGGTGGTGGTCAGGGGACAGGGAGCAGTTGGATAGGCGTGGGAGTCCCAGGGGGCCTGTCAAGGGGTGGGGGGTGTTGATAGGGGTTGGGGCAGTCAGGGGACAGGGGGGTTGGGTCCCAGAGGGCAGTTAGGGGTGGGGGTCCCAAGAGGGGGCAGTCAGGAGACAAGGAACAGGAGGGGATTGGATAGGTGGGTGATTCTGAGGGGGGGCAGTCAGGGAGCGGGAAGTGGAAGGGGGCGAGGGCCAGGTTGTTTGGGGAGGCACAGCCTTCCTTACCCACGTGTAGTGTATTAAATTGCTCCCCATAGGAATGTGCTACTTATGATGTATTACTTACTGCTGCCAGTCCTGGTGCTCCCTAAGTAGCACATTCCTACAGGGAGCAATTTAATACACTACACCCAGTAGCTCTCGCAGCCGCGCAGCCCGGCAGGACCTCACAGCCCTGCCACCCAGAGTGCTGGTGGCAAGGCGAGCTGAGGCTGCGGAGGAGTGACCAGGGGCTAGCCTCCCCAGCTGGGAGCTCAAGGTCCGGGCAGGATGGTCCCACGGGCTGGATGTGGCCTGCAGGCCGTAGTTTGCCCACCTCTGCCTTAGGAATAAATGTCCTTGCATAGAAAGAGCCATGGGGTAGTCTAACTGTGGTACTTACAGTGGTTACTGTCTCTGAGGAGAAAAGTACAGCAGGCTGACTTAGGCAGCCAGGTGTTGCTGGGGAGGTCAGTCCAGGCAGGGAGCTGTGCAGGCTGGGTCAGGAGGCAGAGAGAGACGTCTCTTCCCAAGGAGGAACCTTCCTGAGGAGCCTGGAGCTGGTGCCCTTGCTGGGCCACAGAGGGAAATACAGGTGCAGTTGCCCTGAACTGTAGCACAAACAACCTGATATCAGGCACTGTGTTTGCAGAGCTTCTGAATCAGGGTCCAGTACACCAGTGAGCTAGCAGATCACTTTACAAAGGATGCTCACAAGCTCAAGGTTAAACTGATCATCTGATTGGGGTCAGGAAGGAATTTTCTACCACGTCCAATTGGCTGAGACTTGGAGGGGTGGTGTAGTGGCTGCCTTCCTCTGATGCATGGGGTGTGTATTGCTAGGCTGGGCATGTCTCCCTATATTATTTCTCTGCCATTGCAGGGCCCTTAGGCATTGGTGGCACCTCAGCCTCACCTGTTCTCTGTGGCACACAACAGTTTAGTTTCCTGGGGACTGAAATGCTTTAGTCTAACCCACGTTATTGGGCTCTGTACAGGGGTAACTGGGTGGAATATAATGGCCAGTAATATAAAGCAGGTCAGACAAGGTGATCAAAGGCCAGAAGGGACCATTAAAATCTTTAAAATAATGACAGTGCAATGTAGCAGCCCATTCTGCATAGCCCTTCAAAACTAAAGAAGCCATAAGACACAAATACCAAACTCCCCATGGCTAACCAGGCAGTAATCTTACACAGAAAAAGACAGACATCTGGTCTTCAGAAATTTTATTGGTAACACAAAGGCTCACAATAAGCTACCCAGATTCAGGGCTGCTTCCCCTGCGATAGTTTGCTAAAAATTCACATGCAATTTTTACAGAATACATCAAGTGCTCCTCCTGAAGAATTTGGAAGAAGCACCTTCATGAGTAAAACTTCCATGGATAATAGCGTTTTACTTGCAGAGCTGAAGAGAGAGAAAAATTTCAGCAGGACTTTGGCTTGGTTGAGAGCATTCTACGGGACATGCTGAAGGAGCTTTTCAATGTCATCTTGGATCTTGATCGTTTCGAAGTGCCTGCTGTAGCGCTTGAAAGGCACGCCATCACGCCCAATGAGGAATTTCTCGAAGTTCCAGGAGATGTCATTCCTGCACACTGGAGACCAGATGATGTACTGCGGGTTGGTCATCAGCGACATTGGATCATCATGTGGGAAAGGCAGTGCCTCCTTCAGGAAAGTGAAGAGTGGGTGAGCATTTGCCCCGTTCACATCACACTTCTCAAACATGGTGAAGTTCGGCTCATAACCATTGCCAGGGCGGACATGCTTTAACGAAAGTAGAATCTCCTCATTGGTAGCGTTCTCCTATTAGGCGAGAAAGGAAGTGTGATCTAGTGCAAGGATAAACATCAACAATTGGAATGTATTCAGACAGAACTTCCATCTCCATTACGGGAATCAAACAAGCATGCCTCTGGCACAGAACACGGGAGCCCCTAGCTATCTCTGCCCACCTTCAAACTGTCAGTTCTCTTCCCAACAGCTGTATTAGGAGCCAACAGCAAGGAGGCCAGCTGCACAGGGCATGAGCTTTCAGGGGGGCTTCTGGCAATGGGGAGTTAGTCAAGATTTGCCCTGTTGTCAGAAACTGATCCTCATACTAGTCTCTCATGTGAATACCATCTTCTAGAACTAGGCAGCCATTTTGCAGGAGTCCTGTGCTAACATCCGATGAAGACAGCTGTAGCTCACGAAAGCTTATGCTCAAATAAAATGGTTAGTCTCTAAGGTGCCACAAGTACTCCTTTTCTTTTTGCGAATACAGACTAACACGGCTGCTACTCTGAAACCTGTTCTAACTAATCATCAAGTTAAAAGGCAACACGTCTTATCTAAAGATGGGCAGTCAGGCCAGGATGCTTTTAGTTAACATGACTTCCTGTGGTGCTAATATCAGCAAGGCCTGGGTCTGCCACACTGCAGCACAGTACATGAAACCATGTTCATGAATCAGGTACACCAGCAAAAAGAAAACCTTACTCCAGGGGTCAGCAACCTTTCAGAAGTGGTGTGCCGAGTCTTCATTTATTCACTTTAATTTAAGGTTTTGCGTGCCAGTAATACATTTTAACATTTTTTAGAAGGTCTCTCTCTATAAGTCTATATATTATATAACTAAACTATTGTCGTGTGTAAAGTAAACAAGGTTTTCAAAATGTTTAAGAAGCTTCATTTAAAATTAAATTAAAATGCTGATCTTACGCCGCCGGCCCCCTCAGCCCGCTACCAGCCTGCGGTTTCATTCACCTAGCCCGGCAGCAGGCTGAGCAGAGCCTGTGGCCGGGACCCTGTCTGGCAAGGGGCTGGCAGCCAGAACCCTAGACCGGCAGCGGGCTGAACAGGGCCGGCGGGCACGACCCCAGACTGGCAGCGGGCTGAGGAGTCAGTCCGCTGCCGGTATCGGGTTCAGTCTGCTGGCTCCTGCCAGCCAGGGTTAGGGTTCCGGCTGCCGGCCCCGCTCAGCCCGCTGCCCGTCTGGGATCCCGGCCCTGCTCACACAGAGTGGGTACCTACCTTCTCCCTTGTTCTAGCCCATTCTCTTCCTCTCTCTCTGCACTGAGCTGAGGGTGGGAGTGCACTGAGCACAGGGCTGGGGATGAAAGAGCCAGCTGGGGGTTGGGGTGTAGGATCTGGCCAGGAGCTAGAATGAGGGAGGGGCCTCAGGGTTGGGGTTTGGGTGTGGAGTGCTTACCTGGGCAGCTCCCATTTGGTGCAAGGGGTGCAGGTGAGAATGTGGGGGGGTGCAGGAGCTCCCGTTTGGTGCTTGGGGTGGGGGTGGGAATGTCGGGGGTGCAGGAGTCAGGGCATGGGGGGGCTGAGTATGTGTGGGGGGGTGCAAGAGTCAGGGCTGGGGTCATGGGGGGTTGCAGGGGTCAGGGCAGAGGGCTGGGGGTGTGGGGCGGGGTCATGGGGGTGCTCCCAGCCCCCTACCCAGAGAGGCTCATGGCAGGCAGCTGGAGGGAATATGCCCTGATTCCGCCCGCCTTCCCCAAGGCCCCGTACCCACCTCTTCTCCACCTCCTCCCCGGAGCAGCGAGTGTGCGGCTCTGCTTCTCCCCCTCCCTCGCAAGGGCCATCAGCTGATCAGCGGCAGGGAGGGAGAGGAGGAGGGGCAGGAACACAGCACGCTGAGGGAAGAGGCAGGGAACGGGGGAGCTTGCCTGCTCTACAGCAGCAGCCAGCAGGACCAAGCTTCTTCATCCTGCGGGTGGGGGGGAGGGGGGCGGCGGCGAAGAGCAGGCCAGGGCGGGCAGGATTTTTAATGGCACACTGCTGCCTGCTGGGGTCCCAGCCTGGGTTTGGCAGCGGGCTGAGCGGGGCCAGCAGCTGGGACTCGGCAGGCAGCAGCATGCCATTGAAAATCGACATATGTGCCATAGGTTGCCGACCCTTGCCTTGCTCTGACATGACACTGTCAGTCTGTTCCCCATTTGCAGCACAATGACAGAGGAAGTTACCTTTGGGTCTCCAGCTTGAAGATTTCTTTGGGGCTGGGGGAAGGGAGTAAGAAGGAGGTAGTCCAGAGAGTAACCCTGGAAATACAACTGAAGAAGAGTTTACACTGCTGATCCGCAATTCAGTGGGATCAACCCACTTTTCATCATAGACCCAACAGCAGGAGCTGGAGCAAGAACATTTGAAAGCGACACAAGCCTTCAGTTCCTAGCACCTGTGTTCCTACACTTGGGCAACCTTACAGAAGAAATTTAAGAGCTGCCTAGCTGATAGCAGAGCTCGCACAGCTCCATGTTGCTCCATTCTGCAGCTGCTCCCAGGACCCTGCTGACTGTGCAGAGTGAGGTGGGATGGGATGGGAGGAGGGTGCTGATGTCAGGGTGTCCCCTTTCCTCCACCTCTGTACCCCATCTACGCAGAGAGGGCAGAGGGGTCTGAATGGTGAATGTCTGAGTGCCTTGGTTAAAGAGACAGTGTACTGTTTCTGAGTAACAGCCGTGTTAGTCTGTATTCGCAAAAAGAAAAGGAGTACTTGTGGCACCTTAGAGACTAACCAATTTATTAGAGCATAAGCTTTCGTGAGCTACAGCTCACTTCCTCAGATGCATATCGTGGAAACTGCAGCAGGCTTTATATATACACAGAGAATATGAAACAATACCTACTCCCACCCCACTGTCCTGCTGGTAATAGCTTATCTAAAGTGATCATCATGGTCCAGGATCGCCTGGGAGCTGTTAATTATCTCATAGCATTCCCCACCTCCAACCGAAAGCCTAAGGTGTACCATATTAATTCTCTAAAGCCCTTTTATTCCAGAGAATTAAAGGTTTGTCAGTTTACAGCCCAGGGAGGAGACGACACTGAGTGGCCCAAAGGTGTCTACTACGAAGGGAAATGTGCTGGTGGTGTGGAAGAGGTGAACCTCTCCATGACCCTTGGGCGTATGCAGCGACAGCAGATCCAGGAGCTGTACACTAGCTACGCACCAACGTTCTCAGCCACCCCAGGACTGACTGAACGGGCATACCACTCCATTGACACAGAGCTCCAGGAAGAAATCCCAGCCAGTGTTTCACCCTAGCTGAGATTTTTTCTGAAATTTCCCCAGCACACACGCATGCACACGCACACACACACAGTCTCTGTCTCTTTCACACTCACCTCCCATTTCATAATTTTTATTTCTCTTACACTTAAATTGCCCTTGATATCTTATTTGCTAATTCACAATGTTGTTTATTTTGCAACAGTGCCTGGTAACTAGTGCCAATTAAGGAGAGTCTGTTGTGGCCCTGAACCTTAGTTACACTTGCAAGTGTTACCAGAAGAAGTAGTAACGCTGAACAAAGAAAGACTGCAGGTCTGTTTGCTTTGTCAAAACACTTCCCCTTTAGACCCTTTATTACCCCGCCCCCTACCCCGCCCCCAGCCCCAGGCTGTTTTGCTTCCCGGCAATGCTGGTATCTGAGTAACATTCTGCGATAACGCCATGCCAGCTAGCACCCCAGCCAATCCACTTAGCTTCAGCCACGGCTTGCTGTGACAGTGCATGAACATGGGAATACAGGGCAAGCACAGGAAACACTAGCAGCAAGACACATAGAGAGAACAGGATCCCCAGCAGGCTTGTTGCTAGCCCCATCACGACGTTTATACTACTACTGTTACCGGTTAGCTAAACTAAGGCGAGCACGGGCATGCCTACGTCTGCTCCAATCATACTGCCTAGGTAGGCACAGCCCTGGCAGGTCTGGAGCTCTACGCCACTGACAGTGCGGGGCATCGCAGTCACTAGGCCAACTAGGATGTAGTCTGGCCAACGGACAGGAGGAAGACGTGCTGGAGGCTGAGATGTAGGAACCAGCTCTGAAGAGTTACGGAGATTTATCCCTTTGGGGGGCACGTGGGGAGGCAGCAGGGCCAGTGGAGGGACGGCTCAGGCATTTAACCCCCTTCTCCTGAAACCGCCCTAGAGCTCACGCCTTATGCTAGCTGCACAGCTGCCCCACGACCTCTGTGCAGGGGTCAGTGGCTGTAGCCGGGCCCAGGCTCGGAGGCCAAAGCGGCAGCAGTAGCCGGCCGGGAGCCCTGGGGCACAGGAAGCAGGTGCAGGGCCTCCCGAGCTGGGCTCTACAAGCAGCCGCCTCCCGCCCCCGCGCAGAGAGCGGCCCGGCCTGTTCCCGCCCGCCCGCGCCAGTACCTGGTGGCCGAACTGGTTACAGGGGAAGGCCAGCACGGCCAGCCCGGGCCCGTAGCGCCTCTGCAGCTCGCTGAGCTGAGCGAAGTCCCGGGCCGTGGTGCCTCAGAGCGACGCCACGTTGCTCACCAGCAGTACGCGGCCCAGGAGCGAGCCCAGCGCCAGCGGTTCCGCCGCGCCCAGCGGCCGCGCCTGCAGCCCCGCTAGCCGCCCAGCCGCCATGAGGTCGCGCTAGGTATGAGTGGGGAGCCGCGCCCGGGAAGGAGCCGCTGGGCCGCCCCGCCCCGCGACGGGGCCTGGCCAGGTCCTGCCCCAGAGAGGAGCACGCACAGCGCCCGGCTGCGAGAGTTCCGGGGCGGGGGCCCAGTAGGGCCCGCCCGCGGCTCAGCCCCAGCAGCAGGAGCCCGGTCGGTCAGGCGTCTTCGCTCCCCGGAGGGTAGAGCTATAGCCGTATCGTGGCTGGTCTTGCTGTGCCCTGGGGTCCCAGTGTTTTCCCCAGGCAGTGAAATTCGGGGGAGGGAGGGAGTGAGACCGTGAGAGCGAAGGTGGGCTGTATGGCACCATAGTAAAAACTGAAAAAAAATTCATTACCATTTTATTAGCTTAAACTGATGTTTTTAAATCACCACACAAAGTAAAGTTGACTACACAAGCCTACTATGAAAGAATATCAGGGTTGGAAGGGATCTCAGGAAGTCATCTAGTCCAGACCCTGTTCAAAGCAGGACCAATCCCCAATTTTTACCCCAGATCCCTAAATGGCCCCCTCAAGGATTGAACTCACAATCCTGGGTTTAGCAGATCAATGCTCAAACCACTGAACTATCACTATCCATCAACTCATATATCTACATCATACTATATCTACATCCTTCTTGGTTTCCTGTTGTAATTTTGCACAGTTCTGTTAATGAATTTCTCAAATGCAGTACATTCATTTTTGGTGGCATCTCATGTGTCCGGTATCTCCAGTCCTTCATGATATGATCATGCAGAAAGCGACTTCTTTCAGAACACAAAATTCTATACAATGAGGAAAAAGAATGCTCAGCTGTAGCTGTTGTGACTGGGAGTAGAAAGAGATGAATTTCTACTTCTTTCATCCCAGGAAACATAGCACAAAAATTGGGTTGAACCACTAGTTTTGATAAAGAAGAAGTTGAAGTCAAATCTTCATTCATTCATCATATGATCATAGAATATCAGAGTTGGAAGGGACCTCAGGAGGTCATCTAATCCAACCCCCTGCTCAAAGCCAGACCAATCCCCAATTTTTGCCCCAGATCCCTAAATGGCCCCCTCAAGGATTGAACTCACAACCCTGAGTTTAGCAGGCCAATGCTCAAACCACTGAGTTATCCTTCCCCTCCAAATCCCCCCCCCCCCCCCAATTCCACTCTGTTCAAATTCTCTATTTGTCCTGAGCACATGGCAGCCCCATTGCAGGTAGTGCCTCATTCTACTCAACTGTCAGTGTTTTATAAGACAGGCATCTGTAAAAGCTGTGTAGAGGTTGATAGAATCCAGAAGTTGCTGTTGTAGAGATGTAAGAATCAAGTCTGTGTACTTTACTTTTTCAGATGGCTTAACAAACACTTCTTGTCCTCTTCATTTAAGGAGTCAATATAAATGCCCTAATTAGTCAACTTCTGAACTGAAGTCTTTGCTTCTTCCCGTACATTTTCAATGGATATCTTTCTGATTGATCCAAGGGTAGTTCTCATTGCTGGACAGAGATCTACTACTCAATGCTTTTTTTGCCTCTGTCTTCACAAACAAGGTCAGTTCCCAGACTCCTGCGCTGGGCATCACAGCATGGGGAGTAGGTGGCCAGCCCTCTGTGGAGAAAGAGGTGGTTAGGGACTATTTAGAAAAGCTGGACGTGCACAAGTCCATGGGGCCAGACGTGTTGCATCCGAGAGTGCTAAAGGAATTGGCGGCTGTGATTGCAGAGCCATTGGCCATTATCTTTGAAAACTCGTGGCGAACGGGGGAAGTCCCAGATGACTGGAAAAAGGCTAATGTAGTGCCAATCTTTAAAAAAGGGAAGAAGGAGGATCCTGGGAACTACAGGCCAGTCAGCCTCACCTCAGTCCCCAGAAAAATCATGGAGCAGGTCCACAAGGAATCAATCCTGAAGCACTTACACGAGAGGAAAGTGATCAGGAACAGTCAGCATGGATTCACCAAGGGAAGGTCATGCCTGACTAATCTAATCGCCTTCTATGATGAGATTACTGGTTCTGTGGATGAAGGGAAAGCAGTGGATGTATTGTTTCTTGACTTTAGCAAAGCTTTTGACACGGTCTCCCACAGTATTCTTGTCAGCAAGTTAAAGAAGTATGGGCTGGATGAATGCACTATAAGGTGGGTTGAAAGTTGGCTAGATTGTCGGGCTCAACGGGTAATGATCAATGGCTCCATGTCTAGTTGGCAGCCGGTATCAAGTGGAGTGCCCCACGGGTCGGTCCTGGGGCCGGTTTTGTTCAATATCTTCATAAATGATCTGGAGGATGGTGTGGATTGCACTCTTAGCAAATTTGCGGATGATACTAAACTAGGAGGAGTGGTAGATACGCTGGAGGGCAGGGATAGGATACAGAGGGACCTAGACAAATTGGAGGACTGGGCCAAAAGAAATCTGATGAGGTTCAACAAAGATAAGTGCAGGGTCCTGCACTTAGGATGGAAGAACCCAATGCACCGTTACAGACTAGGGACCGAATGGCTAGGCAGCAGTTCTGCGGTAAAGGACCTAGGGGTGACAGTGGACGAGAAGCTGGATCTGAGTCAGCAGTGTGCCCTTGTTGCCAAGAAAGCCAATGGCATTTTGGGTTGTATAAGTAGGGGCATAGCCAGCAGATCGAGGGATGTGATCGTTCCCCTCTATTCGACATTGGTGAGGCCTCATCTGGAGTACTGTGTCCAGTTTTGGGCCCCACACTACAAGAAGGATGTGGATAAATTGAAGAGAGTCCAGCGAAGGGCAACAAAAATGATTAGGGGTCTGGAACACATGACTTATGAGGAGAGGCTGAGGGAACTGGGATTGTTTAGTCTGCAGAAGAGAAGAATGAGGGGGATTTGATAGCTGCTTTCAACTACCTGAGAGGTGGTTCCAGAGAGGATGGTTCTAGACTATTCTCAGTGGTAGAAGAGGACAGGACAAGGAGTAATGGTCTCAAGTTGCAGGGGGGGAGGTTTAGGTTGGATATTAGGAAAATCTTTTTCACTAGGAGGGTGGTGAAACACTGGAATGCGTTACCTAGGGAGGTGGTAGAATCTCCTTCCTTAGAAGTTTTTAAGGTCAGGCTTGACAAAGCCCTGGCTGGGATGATTTAATTGGGGATTGGTACTGCTTTGAGCAGGGGGTTGGACTAGATGACCTCCTGAGGTTCCTTCCAACCCTGATATTCTATGATTCTATGATTCCATGATACTGTTGTAACAGATGCCTAGATGGCATTGTTTAATGACCCATATGGTTTCAACAGTAGGCTTACAAGAGAGAATGGTGATTGTCTTCTCTAAACTTAGTAGCAAAAGTAATCTACCAGCCTCACTACTTAGATCTGTCCCATCTTGGTTGATACTTTCCAAAGCCAATAATAATGGTTGCAGTAAATTTAAGACAACAGTCAAGGATCGCTCAGGAGAAAGCCAGCGGGTTTTTCCAGGTTGGACTAATTTGAACTTCATTCCCAGTGTATATTCTATATTTTGAAATGTTCAGTCCTTTTGGACTCTTGCTGAAAAAAGAGTAAAATGAAGACATAAAATTTATAGCTTTTTAAATGCCTTTTGAAGATTCTGCAGCTCGTACTAGTGCTAGTTGGAGTAGATGGCCTCTGCAGTGTGTATAAGAGAGTTTAGAGTTACACTGAGCAAAGCTTGTACTCCAGAGAAGTTTGCAGAGAAGTTTTCCAGAGAAGTTTTCAGCTCCATTAAATGCACAAGCAGCCATCTCTTTGGGGTTCAATTTACAAGGATTTAACTCTTCTAAGATATGGGTTGTCAGAGATGTGGCCAATGTGTCTTCTATAACCTGAACATCTAGAAATTAATCTACTGGCCTACCACTGACATAAAAAAAACATATGCAGTGACCTGGTCACACACCCCTCCTGGGTCTCAGGTTACATGCAGACCACTGGGCAGCCTCACCTGCCCCAAGGGCCTCAGCAAAAATCACACACCCAATTCCCACCACTGAAATATTGGTGCTGTACACAGGGAAACGGAGGTACACACAGTATTAGTATAGGACAATAAGACTCACATGCAACATAACAAGATGAATAAAACCCCACTTCGTCACAGCAGTCTTCAATAGGCGAGTATAATGATACCATGGATTTATATAGTAAAAGTGGAAGAGCTTGGTTTGCCGGATCAATCAGCAAAGCCAATGCTGACAAACTATGTGAAAAGGATGTACTTCTTCACACAACACACAGTCAACGAGTGGAATTTTTTGTCAGGGGATGTTGTGAAAGCCAAAACTATAACAGGGTTCAAAAAAGAACTAGATAAGTTCATGGAGGATAGGTCCATCAATGGCTATTAGCCAGGATGGGCGGGGATGTAACACCATGCTCTAAGAGCCTCTGCTTGCCAGAAACTGTGAGTGGACGACGGGATGGATCACTCGATAATTGCCCTGTTCTGTTAATTACCTTTGAAGCACCTGGCATTGGCCACTATCGGAAGACAGTGTACTGGGCTAGATGGATCATTGGTCTGACCCAATATAGCCATTCTTCTGTTCTGATGTAAAAATTGATTATAATGTAATAAAAATGTTTAGTCCAGAAACTCCTCAAGATAATGACCTCTTGAGATAGCAACAATGTGAGATAATGACCTTGGCATATAATGTATTTTAAAAATCATGGCCTAAAGATGAAGACCTAGAGTTCAGAGCTGCTTTCACATGAGTTTACCTCCCACCCTTGGGGGGCACAGAGGTGAAGGCACCTTGGTCATTCCTCCAGCTGCTCGCCACTTTCTCTGGCCGCTCACTCTGGCCGCTGTTTGTCGTGCCACCATTCACTCCATCACTCCATTGCCGATGGCCCTGCGCTGTAACCTTCTGCTGCCACCTGCCATTGTGACCTCTGCGAGTCAGTCTCTTGAGGTTACACCCAGCTCTCAGTGATTTCAGCTCTCAGTGGGGGAACCTCACAGAGAGTGCAGACTGGACTGTCTCTTCCACAGAAGTGCTGTCCTGCAGCAGGTCTAAGCACTTAGACGTGATTATTAGTGATTTCAGTTCTAGTAGTCACTTAACAAAACAAAAGACTCTCTATGGAGCCTAATAAGCTCTATCTTTAAATAGGGGAGGGGGCAAGTCAAATAGTGCCTGTGACTCTTAGGGTATGTCTACACTACGGAATAAGGTCGAATTTATAGAAGTCGGTTTTTTAGAAATCGGTTTTATATATTCGAGTGTGTGTGTCCCCACAGAAAATGCTCTAAGTGCATTAAGTGCATTAACTCGGCGGAGCGCTTCCACAGTACCGAGGCTAGAGTCGACTTCCGGAGCGTTGCACTGTGGGTAGCTATCCCACAGTTCCCGCAGTCTCCGCTGCCCATTGGAATTCTGGGTTGAGATCCCAATGCCTGATGGGGCTAAAACATTGTCGCGGGTGGTTCTGGGTACGTATCGTCAGGCCCCCGTTCCCTCCCTCCCTCTGTGAAAGCAAGGGCAGACAATCATTTCGCGCCTTTTTTCCTGAGTTACCTGTGTAGACGCCATACCACGGCAAGCATGGAGCCCGCTCAGGTAACCGTCACCCTATGTCTCCTGGGTGCTGGCAGACGCGGTATGGCTTTGCTGCACAGCAGCAGCAACCCATTGCCTTCTGGCAGCAGACGGTGCAATACGACTGGTAGTCGTCCTCGTCGTGTCCGAGGTGCTCCTGGCCACGTCGGCTGGGAGCGCCTGGGCAGACATGGGCGCAGGGACTAAATTTGGAGTGACTTGACCAGGTCATTCTCTTTAGTCCTGCAGTCAGTCCGATTGAACCGTCTTATAGTGAGCGGGCAGGCGATACGGAACGCTAGCAGTCGTACTGTACCATCTTCTGCCAGGCAGGCAAGAGATGAGGATGGCTAGCAGTCCTACTGTACCATCTTCTGCCGAGCAGCCATGAGATGTGGATGGCATGCAGTCCTTCTGCACCGTCTGCTGCCAGCCAAAGATGTAAAAGATAGATGGAGTGGGTCAAAACAAGAAATAGACCAGATTTGTTTTGTACTCATTTGCCTCCTCCCCTGTCTAGGGGACTCATTCCTCTAGGTCACACTGCAGTCACTCACAGAGAAGGTGCAGCGAGGTAAATCTAGCCATGTATCAATCAGAGGCCAGGCTAACCTCCTTGTTCCAATAAAAACGATAACTTAGGTGCACCATTTCTTATTGGAACCCTCCGTGAAGTCCTGCCTGAAATACTCCTTGATGTACAGACACCCCCTTTGTTGATTTTAGCTCCCTGAAGCCAACCCGGTAAGCCGTGTCGTCAGTCGCCCCTCCCTCCGTCAGAGCAACGGCAGACAATTGTTCCACGCCTTTTTTCTGTGCGGACACCATACCAAGGCAAGCATGGAGGCCGCTCAGCTCTCTTTGGCAATTAGGAGCACATTAAACACCACACGCATTATCCAGCAGTATATGCAGCACCGGAACCTGGCAAAGCGATACCGGGCGAGGAGGCGACGTCAGCGCGGTCACATGAGTGATCAGGACATGGACACAGATTTCTCTGAAAGCATGGGCCCTGCCAATGCACGCATCATGGTGCTAATGGGGCAGGTTCATGCTGTGGAACGCCGATTCTGGGCTCGGGAAACAAGCACAGACTGGTGGGACCGCATAGTGTTGCAGGTCTGGGACGATTCCCAGTGGCTGCGAAACTTTTGCATGCGTAAGGGCACTTTCATGGAACTTTGTGACTTGCTTTCCCCTGCCCTGAGGCGCATGAATACCAAGATGAGAGCAGCCCTCACAGTTGAGAAGCGAGTGGCGATAGCCCTGTGGAAGCTTGCAACGCCAGACAGCTACCGGTCAGTTGGGAATCAATTTGGAGTGGGCAAATCTATTGTGGGGGCTGCTGTGATGCAAGTAGCCCACGCAATCAAAGATCTGCTGATATCAAGGGTAGTGACCCTGGGAAATGTGCAGGTCATAGTGGATGGCTTTGCTGCAACGGGATTCCCTAACTGTAGTGGGGCTATAGACGGAACCCATATCCCTATCTTGGCACCGGAGCACCAAGCCGCCGAGTACATAAACCGCAAGGGGTACTTTTCGATAGTGCTGCAAGCTCTGGTGGATCACAAGGGACGTTTCACCAACATCAACGTGGGATGGCCGGGAAAGGTGCATGATGCTCGCATCTTCAGGAACTCTGGTCTGTTTCAAAAGCTGCAGGAAGGGACTTTATTCCCAGACCAGAAAATAACTGTTGGGGATGTTGAAATGCCTATATGTATCCTTGGGGACCCAGCCTACCCCTTAATGCCATGGCTCATGAAGCCGTACACAGGCAGCCTGGACAGTAGTCAGGAGCTGTTCAACTACAGGCTGAGCAAGTGCAGAATGGTGGTAGAATGTGCATTTGGACATTTAAAGGCGCGCTGGCGCAGTTTACTGACTCGCTTAGACCTCAGCGAAACCAATATTCCCACTGTTATTACTGCTTGCTGTGTGCTCCACTATATCTGTGAGAGTAAGGGGGAGACGTTTATGGCGGGGTGGGAGGTTGAGGCAAATCGCCTGGCTGCTGGTTACGCGCAGCCAGACACCAGGGCGGTTAGAAGAGCACAGGAGGGCGCGGTACACATCAGAGAAGCTTTGAAAACCAGTTTCATGACTGGCCAGGCTACGGTGTGAAAGTTCTGTTTGTTTCTCCTTGATGAAACCCCCTGCCCCTTGGTTCACTCTACTTCCCTGTAAGCTAACCACCCGCCCCTCTTCCCTTCAATCACCGCTTGCAGAGGCAATAAAGTCATTGTTGCTTCACATTCATGCATTCTTTATTCATTCATCACACAAATAGGGGGATGACTACCAAGGTAGCCCAGGAGGGGTGGTGGAGGAGGGAAGGAAAATGCCACACAGCACTTTAAGCACAGCACTTTAAAAGTTTACAACTTTAAAATTTATTGAATGACAGCCTTCTTTTTTTTGGGCAATCCTCTGTGGTGGAGTGGCTGGTTGGCCGGAGGCCCCCCCACCGCGTTCTTGGGCATCTGGGTGTGGAGGCTATGGAACTTGGGGAGGAGGGTGGTTGGTTACAGAGGGGCTGCAGTGGCAGTCTGTGCTCCAGCTGCCTTTGCTGCAGCTCAACCATACACTGGAGCATACTGGTTTGGTCCTGCAGCAGCCTCAGCATTGAATCCTGCCTCCTCTCATCACGCTGCCGCCACATTTGAGCTTCAGCCCTGTCTTCAGCCCGCCACTTACTCTCTTCAGCCCGCCACCTCTCCTCCCGGTAATTTTGTGCTTTCCTGCACTCTGACATTATTTGCCTCCACGCATTCGTCTGTGCTCTGTCAGTGTGGGAGGACAGCATGAGCTCGGAGAACATTTCATCGCGAGTGCGTTTTTTTTTCTTTCTAAGCTTCACTAGCCTCTGGGAAGGAGAAGATCCTGTGATCATTGAAACACATGCAGCTGGTGGAGAAAAAAAAAGGGACAGCGGTAATTAAAAAGACACATTTTATAAAACAGTGGCTACGCTCTTTCAGGGTAAACCTTGCTGTTAACATTACATACATAGCACATGTGCTTTCGTTACAAGGTCGCATTTTGCCTCCTCCCACCGCGTGACTACCCCCTCAACCTTCCCCCCTCCCTGTGGCTAACAGCGGGGAACAGAAATCTGTTTAGCCACAGGCAAACAGCCCAGCAGGAATGGGCTCCTCTGAGTGTCCCCTGAAGAAAAGCACTCTATTTCAACCAGGTGACCATGAATTATATCTCACTCTCCTGAGGATAACACAGAGAGATAAAGAACGGATGTTGTTTGAATGCCAGCAAACATACACTGCAATGCTTTGTTCTACAATGATTCCCGAGTACGTGTTACTGGCCTGGAGTGATAAAGTGTCCTACCATGAAGGACGCAATAAGGCTGCCCTCCCCAGAAACCTTTTGCAAAGGCTTTAGGACTACATCTAGGAGAACCGCAAATGCCAGGGCAAAGTAATCCTTTCACATGCTTGCTTTTAAACCATGTATAGTATTTTAAAAGGTACACTCACCAGAGGTCCCTTCTCCGCCTGCTGGGTCCAGGAGGCAGCCTTGGGTGGGTTCGGGGGGTACTGGCTCCAGGTCTAGGGTGAGAAACAGTTCCTGGCTGTCGGGAAAACCGGTTTCTCCGCTTGCTTGCTGTGAGCTATCTACAACCTCCTCATCCTCATCATCTTCTTCGTCCCCAAAACCTGCTTCCGTATTGCCTCCATCTCCATTGAAGGAGTCAAACAACACGGCTGGGGTAGTGGTGGCTGAACCCCCTAAAATGGCATGCAGCTCATCATAGAAGCGGCATGTTTGGGGCTCTGACCCAGAGCGGCTGTTTGCCTCTCTGGTTTTCTGGTAGGCTTGCCTCAGCTCCTTCAGTTTCACGCGGCACTGCTTCGGGTCCCTGTTATGGCCTCTGTCCTTCATGCCCTGGGAGATTTTCACAAAGGTTTTGGCATTTCGAAAACTGGAACGGAGTTCTGATAGCACGGATTCCTCTCCCCAAACAGCGATCAGATCCCGTACCTCCCGTTCGGTCCATGCTGGAGCTCTTTTGCGATTCTGGGACTCCATCATGGTCACCTGTGCTGATGAGCTCTGCATGGTCACCTGCAGCTTGCCACGCTGGCCAAACAGGAAATGAGATTCAAAAGTTTGCGGTTCTTTTCCTGTCTACCTGGCCAGTTCATCTGAGTTGAGAGTGCTGTCCAGAGCGGTCATAATGGAGCACTCTGGGATAGCTCCCGGAGGCCAATACCATCGAATTGTGTCCACAGTACCCCAAATTCGAGCCGGCAATGTCGATTTAAGCGCTAATCCACTTGTCAGGGGTGGAGTAAGGAAATCAATTTTAAGAGCCCTTTAAGTCGAAATAAAGGGCTTCATTGTGTGGACGGGTGCAGGTTTACATTGATTTAACGCTGCTAAATTCGACCTAAAGTCCTAGTGTAGACCAGGGCTCAGGCACAGCCCACACCACCAAGCAAAACCCCTGTTCCCCTTCCCTCCCCCCCCACCCCCCGCCACCAGGATCTGTCATCCAAACCCCTTGCTTAGTGAGTGCAGTTCAGTTGAGGGTGACCAGTGCTTAATTTGTAATGAAAGAAGTGCCAGGGCTCAAGTAAGTTTTTTACTTTCATAACTAATATGGTAAGCCCAGGGGTCCCAGGGCTATGAATTGCCAAGCCTAGATGTGCTGGTGCTCAGCCCTGGCAAAAATTAAGCATTGAGGGTGACCCACTCAATTAGGACAGGCTAAGTATAGTTCTGCTGCCCTTTACTCATACAATAAGGGTAACAACATTCTATGACTCCCACATTCAATACTAATGTGATTTGTAACCCAACAGCAGCCAAAACTGATCACTTGGGCAACACAGCTCTGTCTGCTGGATACCTAGGTGCAGTAGGTGAGTTCATGTAAATACAGTCTGGTCTTGAAACCTTCACCCTCCCTGACTCATCACTAGCTGTCAGGAGAGAGCCTCATTCAGACGTTGCTTACAAATCATAATTTGAAATTATAAGGTTGGCCAACATGGCCGAAACAAATCTGCCAACATTGGCAGAAAAAACAACAGCTGTGTGAAGACACTAGTCTTTGTTCATACTTTTCAAACCTGTTATACTTTTCCAGGTACAAGTATTTTATCATATACTGTATATGCCTTTAAAGTGTGTATTAATGTTTCAATTTCAATCCAAATTTCCAACCAATGACTAAATTGGCAACACTTCATGTAACTAGTTGACCACTGGTGTAGAACTGATCAATGAAATTGTTTTTCATTGTTCACTTTATTAATATAACTTCATAAGTAAAGTTTTATGAATGAAACTACATTCATTCATAAAGCCAGGTACCCCAATAACTGGTTAATTGAGTTTCACTTTCAATCCAATTGCTGCTTAAATCACTGAAACTTGCCCTGCCTGTAACTTCTCACTGTTTGTCATTCCTTATGCTTGTCCATGTTGTAACCCAAACTCCATTTTAACTTCTCCCAAACTCCATTTTAAAATGCTCACTTCATTTTTGCAAAACCCTGCTGTAATCTTATTAGTTTAGTTTAGATGTGTGAATGAGGTATGCATGGATGATGGAATCAACCTCCAGCCCCAGCCTGTCCTGATGAAATAAAGTGTAAACACCAATGGCTGAAGATGCAGACAACAGCCCTGACAAAGCAAGAAGAGTCCATCCTAAAAAGAAAAGAACAAAAGTACAATTGAAGAAACATCAAAGCCAGGTCCTAGGCTAAAAGTCATGTTTGCAATTGACAGGTGATCAATCACACCGAACCCAGAGGCAGCGTGACACAGCATGGAGAGGTCTCATCGCATGTTCCCAGTTGACCATGGCAGGTTATTGCAGCAAACGCTCTCCCGCTTGGACCACTGCAGAGCAGCTGGATCTGCTCAGTATAGGGAGAGGAGGTTGTGCAGTCCCAGCTGTGCTTGAGCTGTAGGAATTTTGATACCTATGGGCAGATTTCTCGAGGCTTGTGCAAAAAGGGCTATGATTGGGACACGCTGCAGTGCAGAGTGAAGATAAAGGATCTGAGGCAGGCGTACCATAAGGCGAGGGAGGCAAACCAATGCTCCAGTGCGGCACCCAAGACCTGCCAGTTCTATAAGGAGCTACACGCCATCCTCAGTGGCGACCCCACCTCCACTGCCAAGAGCCCCATGGATACTTCGGAGGGCCCGGAGGTGGTGGAAAGAGGACCTAACCCAGAGAACGAAGTAATTGATGAAGAGGTGGAGTTAGATGATGATGTGGAGCTCCTGGCAGGGGTGCCCGGTGGGGTAGGCAGCCAGGAACTGTTCAGCACTCTGGAGGTGTCTAGCCAGTCTCAGCAGTTGTTCTCCGGCGATCAAGAAGCAGGAAAGGAGATGCCTAGTAAGTGGCTGTGGTTTGTGTAGAGCAAAGGTGGGTTCAGGGTATAGAAATGTAGAGGCTGGCTATGTTTCAGTGTGCTGGACATTTCCCTGTGTAGTTAATCAGTACGTCAGAACAGGGTGTTGATGGATCTCACAGGAATCCTCAAGAGAGATCTCCAGGAAAGTTTCCGGGAGGTACTCAATAATCCTCTGCTGAAGTTTCCTTGGCAGAGCTGCTTTGTTCCTTCCCCCATTGTAGGAAACTTTCCCGCACCATTTGGCAATCATTTGTGCAGGGACCAAAGTGGCATATAGGCAAGCAGTATAGGGACCAGGGCGGAAGCCACAAGTATGTAGTAGATGTACCCTCACTTCCCTGCTTACCCTTAGCAGTGAGATGTCTGCTACAATGACCCCTGCCAATAGCCGCTGACTTCCTTTCTACCCGGTGAGTGCTCAACCCTCCACCCCACTCTTGGCCCGTCTCTTCCCGCTCCTCCACCGCCCTCGCCCCACCCCCATTCCACCCCTTCCCTCAAGTCCCCGCCCCTCCTCCACTGAGTGTGCCATTTCCCCACTCCTCCCCCTCCCTTCAGGAAAGTCCTAAGCGCTGCCAAACAGCTGTTAGGTGGTGGGCGGGAAGCGCTGGGAGGGAGGGGGAAGAGTGGGGATGTGGCACACTCGGGGACAGGGAGTGTTGGTGCCGAGCACCTGCTAATTTTTCCCCTTGGATGCTCCAGCCCCAGAGCACCCATTGAGTTGGCGCCATGCCCCTGCCTATAGAAAATTTTTCCTAGTCAGCTGTACCACAACCCTTGCAGAGTGCTCTTTTCCCCATTTGGAGCACTCTCCCTTCCCGCCACCCCCACCCAACACTAACCATGCTTTAGGGATGTGTGCTTGCCAAGGGTTAATGAGAAAGTGATTGTTATCAAAAGGTGTATTTTATTGAAATGTTTCAATGCTTTGCGTGAATTTAACAATCATGCTTCTGTCCATTGTTCCTTCTGCTTTGGCAGATGTGGCCTTCAGGAACACCCCACACACACTGGCTGAGCGTCTCCGCCAGATAAGAAAGCGCCCAAGATGGAGCAAAGAAGACATGTTCAGGGAGGTACTGCACTTCTCCAATGCAGAGAAAAGGGAATGCAAGGAGTGCAGGGAAGCCAAAAGGCAGGACAGAAAAGAAAATCAGGAGTTTGTTAAGGACGCTGCTGAGCGGACAATTAAAGTCATAGAGGAGCAACCGCGGGTGCTGAAGTCCTTAATAATGCTGCAGACTGAGCAGATGCATGCCTCCCCTCCCCTGCAGCAACTCTTTTTCATGTGCTCCCAAACTCCACTTGCACAGTCCTTTTTGCTTTCTGGGACTTCTCAGTTTCCCCTTCACTCCATGCCCTCAGTCAACTTTCAGAGTGATAACTGGACTTACAGACAGCTCTGAAAGTCTGCCCTTCCCTGGTACCTGCTTTCCCACCAAGCATCTTTGTGTGTGTGAGTGTTGTTTCTTGTGCAATAAAAGCAAAGTTTTTGAATGGTAAATCGTCTTTATTTGTATCCTACAAATTGAGATAGCAGGCACTACCAATACATACATAGGCAGTTTAATCATTTGTTTACTGGAATGTAAGGCCCCAGATGTTACCATTACTTCCTAGGAAAACTACATACAATGTAACATTGCAGCACCAATCACAGAGATATACATTACTAGTTCTCATTTTCAAAGTGTTGCTTCAAAGCCTCCCTGATTCAAATTGCCCCCATCTGGGCTCCTCTAATAGCCCTGGTGTCTCGCTGCTCAAAATCAGCAGCCAAGTGGTCTGCCTCAACACTCCACCCCTGACCAAACCTTTCACCCTTAGCTTCACAAAGATTATGCAATGTACAGCACGTGGCTATGATCATGGGAATATTATCCTCATTAAGGTCTAACCTGCCATAAAGGCATTGCCAGCGCGCCTTTAATCTGCCAGAGGCACATTACACTATCATCCAGCACCTATTAAGCCTGTTGTTGAACCACTCCTTACTGCTGTCCAGGTTTCCCGTGTAAGGTTTCATGAGCCATGGCTGTAAGGGGTATGCCGGATCTACAAGGATCACTATGGGCCTTTCAACATCCCCCACTGTAATCTTTTGATCTGGAAAGAAAGTCTCCACTTGTAGCTCTCTATACAGGCCATCCTGAAGATGCATCCATCATGCACCTTTCTGGATCATCCCACGCTGATGTCAGTGAAATGCCCTTGGTGATCCCCAAGTGCCTACAACGCCATGGAGAAGTACTCCTTCCTATTGATGTACTCCTTCGAAAGGTGATCTGGTGCCAAAATAGGAATATGTGTGCCATCTATTGCCCCTCTGCAGTTAGGGAAACCCATTTCTGCAAAACTGTCCACTATTTCACGCACATTTCCCAGAATCATTTTCCTTCGTAGCAGGATGCGATTAATTGCCCTGCACACTTGCATTAACGCAGCCCCAGCAGTTGACTTCCCGACTCCAAACTGATTTGTGACCGACTGGTAGCAGTCTGGAGTCGCCATCTTCTACACAGCGATTGCCACACACTTCTCTACCAATAGGGAAGCTCTCATTCTGGTGTCCTTGTGCCGCAGTGCTGGGGTGAGCTCCGCATACAGTTCCAGGAAAGTGGATTTCCGCATCCAAAAGTTCTATAGCTACTACTTGTCATCTCACACCTGCATGACGATATGATCCCACCATTCAGTGCTTGTTTCCCGAGCCCAGAAGCGATGATCTACTCTCTGCAGCTGTTCTGTGAATGTCAGAAGCAATCTAAAGTTGTTCCTATCCATATCACACAGCATGTCAGGCAACTGGGAGTCTTCTTCAGTTAGGAACTTCGTGATTAACTGCACTGCTATCCATGATTCTTCATGACAGTTTTCAGACCATAGGAGAGCAGTATGGGACCCATCCCTTCTCACAAAGATGCCAGGGTGCACAGCAAAGAAGGGCCATTGAAAAATGCTGCAAAAGAAATCTGGAAGCCCCTGGAATGCTGGGACAGAAATCAATGCACCACAGGACACTGAGCCCGGTCCCAAGATGCACCATGATCCGCTCCACCTTCCCACAAGTCCTAGCGACAGAGGGTGTTGAGATGGACTGTGGGATAGGTACCCACTGCGCACTGCTCACACTGTTGATGCTAGGGCCCCAAGTGTGGACGCACTCTGCTGACAGAGGGAGTGAGCGTGAACATGCAATACTGATTTTTATTTTAGCGCATTTTGAGTGTCGACATCACTTTTGTCAACAAAACTGTAGTGTAGACAAGGGCTGAACCTCTTTCAGTCAGGATTTCTTCCCCAGTCCAATTCTGCTTCCTTTGTTCTTTAGTTGTTGATGGTGCCATAGGTAGAAAGAAAGGGAGAGATGATTTGTGGAGAGAGGGGAAGGTGATCTGCTCTCTCCTCTTATAGCCCTTTCTCTTGTGCAAGAATCATCTCCAGCTGATTTTCAGAAGACAGAAAGTCTTTGTGGGCAGGAACCTCAAGCTGTGTCGTTATTAAGATGCAGATTTTTTGCCCACACCCTCTCTCCTGCATAAGAGTGACCACGTAATCAGGGGATGGTCCATTTGAGCTCGTTGACACCTGGCTGAGCCATTGGCCAGCCTTCTGTCTCTGGGGAACTGCTTTATGACTGCCCTCCAGAACATGTTGGAACATGTCTTAATAATATCACACAGTGGAATCTTATATCTTTACATTAACAATGTTGCCACACATATTTTACAAGGACAGTAATGATCAGTGAATCATGAGTTTTCAAAGGATTCCTGACAAGGTATACATTGTACAAAAATTATCATAGTCCTCACAGGCACCAACTTTTCAAACTGACAGGGGGTGCTCGACCCCCCGGCTCTGCCCCAGGCCTCACCCCCACTCCTCCACTTCCCCAAGGCCCCCACCCCCCACCCTGCCTCTTCCCGCTCCTGTCCCACTCCTGCCCTGCCTCTTCTTGCCCAGTTCTTCCCCCTCCCCCAAGTGCGCTGCATCCCCGCTCTTCGCCCTCCCTCCCAGCCTCCCTGCATACCGCAAAACAGCTGTTTTGGGAGGCGTGTGGAGGGAGGGGGGATGTGCTGACCTATGTGGCCGCTGGTGGGTAGGAGGCTATGACAGGGGATGGGGGGAGCTGTTAGTGGGGCTGCTGGTCGGTGCACCATTTTTCCCCTATAGGTGCTCCATTCCCGGAGGGGGTGAGGGCTCCACCTGGGGGAGCAGGCTTTGGGGTGGGGCCAGAAATGAGGAGTTCAGGGTGTGGGAAGGGGCTCCGGGCTGGGGTAGGGAACTGGGGTGTGTGGAGGGGGGTGAGGGCTCCAGCTGGGGATGAGGGGTTGGGGTGCAGGAGGTTGGCCTGGGCTGGTACTGAGGGGTTCGGAGGGCGGGAGGGGGATCAGGGCTGGGGCAGGGGGTTGGGGCACGGGAAGAGGTTGGGGCACAGGCTCTGGGCAGCGCTTAACTCAAGCAGCTCCTGGAAGCTGCGGCATGTCCCCCATCTGGCTCCTATGCAGATGTGCGGTCATGCGGCTCTGCATGCTGCCCCGTACACAGGCGCCGCCCCCGCAGCTCCTGGAAGCAGCAACATGTTGCCCTTCTGGCTACTAGACAGAGGCGTGGCACCAGCCAGGCAGCTCTGCGCATTGCCCCTTTTGCAGGCGCAGCCCCTGCAGCTCCCTTTGGCCACAGTTCCCAGCCAATGGGAGCTGTGGGGGGTGGCACTTGGGGCAGGGAAGGGTGCAGAGTCCCCTGGTTGCCCCTATGCATAGAAGCCACAGGGGGGGCATGCCGCTACTTCTGGGAGCTGCCCTGAGGCACGGCACGTGTGGAGCAGGGAAAGCCCCTGACCCTGCTCCCCGGATGGAGCGCCGAAGTGGGGTAAGCCCCAGACTCTGTTCCCAAGCAGGAGCTCAAGGGCCAGGATTAAAACATCTGACAGCCTGGACATGGCCCACAGGCTGTAGTTTGCCCACCCTGTCCTAGGAGGACAGTTCTGCCAGCAGCTTGGCTGCACTAGAACCAGGGCTCCATCCCAGCCCCACCTTTTGTATCCACCATACCCACAGCTCTCCTTGCATGTACATACAAACATTCTTGTGAAATCCGTACTCTGTGGGACATTCCCAACTAATAGACGGTATAATACTTAGCATCTACAGGAAGAGGCTAGTTCTTAGCATTTATGTTAAGAGACTGCATCTCAGGATTTTACGGCGACTCTTCCTCAGGTACATTCTAGAACTTTGTGCACTATTGATTTACCTGGGTCTTCTAAGTTAGAACTTCAGGTCTCTTCTTCTCGGCCCTCTAGTTTTACCATTCCCCCTCCCCCTATTTGTTATGCGAGTGTTTAGATAGAATTCCAAGAAGATCGCTCCCTCCCCTTATGTTTACAACCTTTCATGCAGATTGATTGTCAGAATAATGTGATATTTGGAGCTGAAGCAAATTTTTACAGTCAGGCTGTTGGGGCCATTTATCATATTTAACTACATTCTCTGATTTCTTTCCTTCTGCCTAGGGAGAGCTTTTGCCAGAATACATATTTTATCCTGGAATTTATCTGGGTATAAAAATAAGATGCATGAGATGCAATTTTAAAATGTTTGGAAACACTTGATTTTTGTTTTCGTTTTGTTTTTACAAGAAAAATGTTTTGCTGGGTCAGAAATCATTCTGTTTCCTGGTTTAGAAGCCTTTCTTCAAGGTGGAAGTTGATTGTCTAAAATGGGCTGTATATCAGGAGGACTTGCCACCCTTATGCCTAGAAGCCCAGATTTTACCTTTGGAATGAACATGTCAGGTCATTGAGGCTATATTTATTTTTTCCTGATCTCCAAATGTTAATATGAAGTATTTATTCCCGCCCCTCCCATACACACACACGCCCCCCGATATCTTCCCGGTTTTATTCTGAGTCATTGTGGGAATGCCTGGACAAGCAAACCGATATGGAAGGTCTTCAATTCCCACTGGCCTGTCTAAATATTTTGGGAGATCTTAATGCTCGAATAGGCCATTTATAAATATGCTGTGGTTAAGGGCATAGTAGTATGGGTATTAGAATGTAAGGGTAGTAGAATGTATGCTGCTTTCATAGATCTAAAAATGGCCTTGAGTCTATTAACTGAGACAAACTTTGGGAAACGAAGGATGGGTCTCAAGACTTTTGCCTGTTGTGAAGGCTGTACACTAGGGCAATATGACTAGCTAGGGTAAGAACTACAGTCAATGGAGAATGTACTAACATTTTCCCTATTTCTAGGGCCATACACCAGGGATCATAGAATCATAGAATCATAGAATATCAGGGTTGGAAGGGACCTCAGGAGGTCATCTAGCCCAACCCCCTGCTCAAAGCAGGACCAATCCCCAATTTTTGCCCCAGATCCCTAAATGGCCCCCTCAAGGATTGAACTCACAACCCTGGGTTTAGCAGGCCAATGCTCAAACCACTGAGCTATCCCTCCCCTCCAGGATAACTTCTAGCACCTCTTCCTTTTAATGTATATATTAACAATGTGGTGGGTGCTTTAAAGGAAGGTAATTTGAAGCAGAGAAAAATTAAGGGTAGATCCATCACAGTGTTGTTATATGCCAATAATATGGTTGTTCTATTGCAAATTTCAAGTGGCCTCCACCAGTTATCATCTCATTTTTCCTCTTACTGTAACTTTCAAGACCTGGTTCTCAACTATAATAAGCTCAAGGGTATAATTTTGGGGCAGAACCTACCACAAGTTGAGCAGAAGATAGATGGCCACCCTATAGGAGTAGTCTCTGCTTTTCTTGATTTAGGGATAAAGTTTCATCACTCAGCCCACAGGTCCCCTTATCATAAAGACTAAAAACAAAAAGCCCTTTGCTGTGCTCTGTTTTACCTGCTTATATAGTGGGAACAGCGTTGCCCAGCACTAAGAATTTTTTATGCTAAAATAATATCACAGCTGTTCTATGGGGTTGAAATTTGGGTTAGGGGCCAAATTTCAGCCTTAGAGATCATTCAAAATAATTTTGTTGGAGACTTCTAGTGCTCCCAGAATCTACCCTGGCCTCATTTTTATGTGCCAAGGTGGATGTTCCTTTCGTAAGTAGTAGAGCTTGTATTGCTTTTCTTAAATTTTGGTCTAAGATCTGTATTCTTCCAGATTTTGCCTTCAGGAGATGGAGGAACAACCTGTGTCCTCCTTACTTCCATGGCGTAAGACCCTTTAATTTATTATAGCTAGTTTGGATTTTTCTATTACTCACTTATTGTTGATATCTTTTTATCAACTACTGAAACAGAGAGGGACAGATATTACTCAACAAGAAGCACTGGCTATGATTCATTATTCTAAGTTTCCTACTTTGAAGAAGGCTCATGTTTTTGAACCATATTTGAATGAGTTATCAAATCTTCATTGATGAAAGGCGTATAGTCAGTTACGATTCCACCCCATGGACACTGCTTGTCCTTAAAGGGAAATATGGAAAAGATCCTGGACATCTATATATTTGCCCAGGTAAATCTGGAGCATTTATTTTATTTATTCTACCTCATTTTCTTTTGGATTGTAGAATTTTCCAGCTTCTGAGACCACACTGGATTTTACCTCTTTTGTACGAAAAGAATTTTGATCACCATCCCAAAAGACAGGTTTCAGAGTAGCAGCTATGTTAGTGTGTATTTGCCAAAAGAACAGGAGTACTTGTGGCACCTTAGAGACTAACAAATTTATTTGAGCTTAAACTTTCATGGGCTACAGCCCACTTCATCGGATGCATGCAGTGGAAAATACAGTAGGATGATTTTATATACACAGAGAACATGAAACAATGGATGTTACCAAGCACACTATAAAGAGAGTGATCAGTTAAGGTGAGCTATTACCAGCAGGAGAGAAAAAAAACCCTTTTGTAGAGTTTATCAAGATGGGCCATTTCCAGCAGTTGACAAGAACGTGTGAGGAACAGTAGAGAGGAAAAATAAACATGGGAAAATAGTTTTACTTTGGGTAATGACACATCCACTCCCAGTCTTTATTCAAGCTTAATTTAATGGTGTCCAGTTTGTAAATTAATTCCAATTCAGCAGGCTCTAGTTGGAGTCTGTTTCTGAAGGTTTTTTGTTGAAGAATTGCCACTTTTAGGTCTGTAACCGAGTGACTAGAGAGATTGAAGTGTTCTCCAACTGATTTTTGAATGTTATAATTCTTGACGTCTGATTTGTGTCCATTTATTCTTTTACGTAGAGACTGTCTGGTTTGGCAGAGGGGCATTATTGGCACATGATGGCATATATCACATTGGTAGATGTGCAGGTGAACAAACCTCTGATAGTGTGGCTGATATGATTAGGCCCTATGATGGAGTCCCCTGAATAGATATGTGGACACAGTTGGCAACGGGCTTTGTTGCAAGGATAGGTTCCTGGGTTAGTGTTTTTGATGTGTGATGTGTGGTTGCTGGTGAGTATTTGCTTCAGTTTGGGGGGCTGTCTGTAAGCAAGGACTGGCCTGACTCCCAAGATCTGTGAGAGTGATGGGTCGTCCTTCAGGATAGGTTGTAGATCCCTGATGATGCGCTGGAGAGGTTTTAGTTGGGGGCTGAAGGTGATGGCTAATGGTGTTCTGTTACTTTCTTTGTTGGGCCTGTCCTGTAGTAGGTGACTTCTGGGTATGCTTCTGGCTCTGTCAATCTGTTTCTTTACTTCAGCAGGTGGGTACTGTAATTTTAAAAAAGCTTGATATAGCTCTTGTAGGTGTTTGTCTCTGCCTGAGGGGTTGGAGTAGATGTGGTTGTATCGTAGATCTTGGCTGTAGACAATGGATCATGTGGTGTGGTCTGGATGAAAGCTGGAGGCATGTAGGTAAATATAGCGGTCAGTAGGTTTCTGGTATAGGGTGGTGTTTATGTGACCATCGCTTATTAGCACTGTAGTGTCCAGGAAGTGGATCTCTTGTGTGGACTGATCCAGGCTGAGGTTGATGGTGGGATGGAAATTGTTGAAATCATGGTGGAATTCCTCAAGGGCTTCTTTTCCATGGGTCCAGATGATGAAGATGGCATCAGTGTAGCGCAAGTAGAGTAGGGGTATTAGGGGACGAGAGCTGAGGAAGCGTTGTTCTACGTCAGCCATAAAAATGTTGACATACTGTGGGGCCATGTGGTACCCATAGTAGTGCCGCTGATTTGAAGGTATACATTGTCCCCAAATGTGAAATAGTTATGGGTGAGGACAAAGTCACAAAGTTCAGTCACCAGGTTTGCTGTGACATTATTGGGGATAGTGTTCCTGACGGCTTGTAGTCCATCTTTGTGTGGAATGTTGGTGTAGAGGGCTTCTACATCCATAGTGGCCAGGATGGTGTTTTCAGGAAGATCACCAAAGGATTGTAGTTTCCTCAGGAAATCAGTGGTGTCTCGAAGATAGCTAGGAGTGCTGGTAGCTTAGGGCCTGAGGAGGGAGTCTTCGTAGCCAGACAATCCTGCTGTCAGGGTGCCAGTGCCTGAGATGATTTCCAGGTTTATGGATCTTGGGTAATAGATAGAATACCCCTGGTCGGGGTTCTAGGGGTGTGTCTGTGCGGATTTTCTCTTGTGCTTTTTCAGGGAGTTTCTTGAGCAGATGGTGTAGTTTCTTTTGGTAACCCTCAGTGGGATCAGAGGGTAATGGCTTGTAGAATGTGGTGTTGAAGAGCTGCCTAGAAGCCTCTTGTTCATATTCCGATCTATTCATGATGATGACAGCACCTCCTCTGTCAGCCTTCCAAGATGTTAGAGAGCTTATTCCTTCACTCTCCCACTTCCCTGGTTCTTCTCGCATGAACAGAGAGCAACAATACCCGAAGTCCGAAGGTGCAAACAATTCAATGTTTATCACAATCCCCACAATAGAGAGACAGGAAACGGAGGTGAGCTACAGCTCACAGCTTTCAGTTGGCCAAAAAGTGGTGTGAGCACTCTGACCTGCAAACCACATCACAGGCATTTTAAACCTGCCCATGCCTGCTGGGTGACATGGCTATGGAAACCAGGACACCTTATCCAGGGAGCGTGGAGGCTCCAGAGACCAGGCATCTTCATCACATGGGAAAGGGCTCGACTGGATGTCTAACTGCAGAGAGTTATGAAAGCAAAGAGGACTAGATCTACTTCTTATAGTGACATGTCTGGGAGTCCTTGTTCATGAGCCTAGATATGTGCCAGGAACTAGGGGTTCTCATGAGAAATTTTTTGGTGGCCTCAGAGTGCAGCCACCAACTCTTGCTAGTAGCTGCTCTGACAAGTTTTCCGAAAATAGTTAATTAACTTAGGAAAAATAAATAAATATGCACTGTGACAGACTTCCTGGATCCCAGTAGGACCAGTCTCCTGTACCCCACTGGTCTGGGTCTGTCACAGTGCATATTTATTTATTCTCAGACCTGCCCACTGCTAAAGGACCTCCCACCAGCCTAAAGGGAGGATCCACAGGACCTGGAAGCCAAATGATTCTGGGGAACAACAAAATGAGATAACAGGGACAGGAGTGAGGTCAAAGGGTCAAACAAAGGGAACCTGATAGGGACACCAAGCAGAGAACCCCAGACAGCGCCCACTGCTCCTCGAAGGCATCAAGGGAGCCAGCGGATGCCGCCCAGAGGAACTCTGCCTGGATGCATGAACAGACGGAGGATCGGAAATAGGCCCCACAGTCACAGGAGATCCCTTTGGCCAACCTCCTCTCCCTGGTTTTATAGATGGCCATTTTAGCCAGGGCTAGGAGGAGGTTGACCAGGAGGTCCCGTGACTTTGTGGGGCCATGGATAGGGAGTGCATAGATAAGAAGGTGAGGGGAAAAGTACAACAAGAAACATAGCAGGATGTCTAAGAGGAGCCAGAACAGGGGCTGCAACCTGGCACACTCCAGGTAAATGTGCACCAGGGTCTCCCTCATGCCGCAGAAGGGGCAGGTGTCCGGGACGGAGGGTGAACCACGCCAAGTACACACCCGTGCTCACGGCTCCATGAAGGAGCCAACAACTGATATCCCTGGCAGACCTTGGGACCAGGGTGGAATATAGGCTGGCCCACTGGGGCTCCTCACTCTCTAGAGATGGCAGGAGGTCCCGCCACTTTGTGGCAGGGCAGGATGCGAGGATGAGGAAGTGAAGGGTGTGGAGCACGAGCATGTATAGATGTTTCCTTGGTGCAGTCTGGAAATGAACCGGCTGCAAGTTGTGCAGCTGGCTCACAGTGAAGGGGCGGAGGGCCGGTTGGGTCCATGGGGCAAGGGCCCGATGAAAATGTCCGGAGGGCCTGGGGTGGAGGGTGGGCGGGGTGTGCCCTCTCACAGGACCTGGTCGAGGTAGCCCCGAGCAGCAGGTGGTAAAGTGGCCCTCACCTCCTGAAGTGCGTGATGGAGAGTACGAGGTCTGGAGAGTCCCATGTGCTGAGAGAGCGTCAGGGGATCCAGCCAGTCTCCCCAGTCATAGTCCAGAAGGTCTCCGACTCTGGTGACTTCTGCCAGGACCAACCTCTGGCGCACCGAGTGGGACTCTGCCACCTGTACACGGAGCTGGGGGTTGTGTAGCAGGGGCTCTACGAGGAGATCTGCCCCCTCGGTGGCCGCCACGGACCTGGTCGCTGAGAACAGTTTCCAGGTCTGGAGGAGGTCCTGGTAGAAGACCAGAGGCCCGGGGGGATCTCGCGAAAGACCTCTCGGATCGACATAAAGGACCTGCTGGTCACATCGGAGCCCTTGGAAGTGGCGCAGGAAGGCCTGCACCAGTACTCTCCACGCCAGACTACCTGCGCCATAAATGAACCTCTGCAGGGCCTGGAGGTGGAAGACATGAACCTGACTGCGTAGGCACTTCAGGCCCTGCCCTCCCTCCTCCAGGGCAGGTGGAGGACCCCTGCAGAGACCCAGTGCACTCCTGGCCAAAAGAACTCCAGAATCGCCCTCCGGAGGTTGGCCGGGAAACCCAGGACCAGGACCAGGACGTTGAGCCGGTACCAGAGCATGGACAGGACTAGTTGATTGAGCACCAATGCCCGCCCTTAAAGGGAGAGGCACGAGAATAGTCCTGTCCATTTCCGGAGCCGCTCTGTCACCGTGCCCTCTAAACCATACCAGTTCTCCGGCAGAGATGGATGCGTGGCAGAAACGTAAACACTGAGATAAAGCAGCGGACCCGTGCTCCACCGGATGGCCTGAAGCGCTGGTGGGAGGGAACTTGCCTGCCAGCTGTCCCCGACCACCAGGCCAGAGCTCTTGACCCAGTTGACCCAGGCAGAGGAGGCTGCTGAGTAGACAAGCCTCCACCCACACCAAGTCACCCGGGTCCTGGACTACAAGGAGCACGTCGTCAGTCTACGCCGACAGAACCAGCCACAGCTCCAGTTCCTGCAGCACCAACCCCGTCTGCCTCTGGTGGAGGTGACGAAGGAAGGGCTCAATTGCCAGAGCATATAGCTGGCCCAAGAGGGGGCACTCCTGCCACACTCCCCACCCGAAGCTAACCGGCTCGGTCAGGGTCCAGTTGAGCCAGACCAGATACTCTGCAGAGGTGTACAGGACTTGGACAAAACCCACAAACTGGGGTCCGAAGCCTAATGCTCGCAGAGTGCCCAGGAGATATCCATGGTCCACCCTGTCGAACACCTTCTCCTGATCCAGGGATAGGAGAGTGAACGACAGACCATCCCTACACCCAAGCTCCAAGAGATCCCGGACCAGATGCAGGTTATCAAAGATGGTACGGTCTGGGACAGTGTCGGTGGTGGACCATGGACCCCAGCCGCAGTGAGATGGCCTTCGCTATCACTTTGTAGTCCATGCTGAGGAGCGAGACAGGACGCCAATTCCATAAGTTGCAATAAGGTGAGCACAGCTCGCCTGCACGAGAGAGGGAGGACTCCGCTCTTCAAGAACTTGGCCCAGAGGTGATTAGGTCCGGGTCGAGGACATCCCAGAATACGCAGTAGAACTCCATGGTCTGCCCGTCCATGCCTGGAGATTTATTGGTGGGCATGCGGTGGAGGGCTTCCGAGAACTCGGCAAGAGTGAGAAGCAGCTCTATGCGGTCTCGGTCGCCCGTGCTGACCATCGGGAGTCCATCCCAGAGCACTCTGCAAGTGTTAGGATAGGTTGGATCTGGGGAGAAAAGGCTTGCATAGAAGGCTCTCACCCTCCCGTGCATCTCCACCGGATCCGTGAGGGTGGTGCCGTCCTTTGCCAGAAGGCAGGTGATGTGCTTCTTGGCCCCCCTCCTTTTCTCCCGTGTGTAGAAGAAGCGGGAGCTGCGATCCATCTCCCGAAGGGGGCAGATGCAGGATCAAACAAAGGCATACCAAGCCCAATGGTCTTCAAGGGCCCGAAGCTCCTCCCGCTTCTCCCGGCACGCTCCGCAGATGGATGGATCCTCAGGGCTGGCAGCCAGGCAGCTCTCCAGCTCTAAGACCTCCTGTTCCAACTACTCTATCATTGCATCCCTCGGTCGGCTGGCACCCCGGGTGTAATCGTGGCAGAAGAGCCGGGCGCGCACCTTCCCCACATCCCACCACCGCCGTGCTGAGGGAAAGGCATGCCTCTGCCCCCGCCAGGCCAGCCAGAACTCCCGGAAGGATGCCACGAAGCCCACTTCCTCCAACAAGCTGTTGCTGAAATGCCAATAGGCTGGGCCTGGCCTCTCCACGCAGAGAGAGACTGTCACGGTGGCTAGATGGTGATCCGAAAATGGGGCGGGCTAGATCCTGGAGGAGTGGGCCGATGAAAGGTGAAAGTGTGACACATAGATGCAGTCCAACCGGGAGAGGTGCGACAGATGGGCCTCCACCCGGACAAAGGTGAACGTCGACATGATGTCCGGGTGGTAGTCGCGCCACGTCCCTCGCCCCCTTCAATTCTGGGGGAGCCCCCCCAGCCAGCGGGAAGGGCCAGGGCAAGAAGAAGGGTATGGGCCCTGCCAAAAAGACTAGGCCTTCCATGGCACGGGCTGCCCCCTTCCCACGGGCTCCCAATGGAGCCCCTCCCACTCCGTTAACATCTGAAGCCCCTGCGAGCCCCGAGGCGAGCATCGCTTTGGGCGTGGGCAGGGAGAATCCTTGGGTGGTGGAAGGTGATCTCCCTTCCATCTATGAGGAGATCGAGGCCTTGGGTCTGACCCCAGTCACATAGCGGGAGGACAACCCTCTGCCAGCGGGCCTCGAGCTGAGCAACTTCGCCTCAGCCCCCATCCCCGTGCTCCCTTCCCCTAACCGTTGCTTCTGCTTCCACCTCCGAGGAGCCCCTGGACTCTTCCACCGACCTGGCTGCCTGTTGAGGTGATGGCCAGTGCCACGCGGCCAGGACCTGAGCCACCAGGGGCACCCCTCATTGGTGTGGAGCAATTGACCTCCTTCCCGGGTGGGGGCCCTAGGAAAGATAGTCCACCTCCTGATGCCATGGCTGCCATACCCACCATGGAACCTGTGCCCAGCATTGCTGAAGGCCTCCTTCCCACCCCCCAAATTCCTGAGCCTGACCGAGAGGTGCCACCCCGCAGTGGCTCGGCTTCTGGAGCCCAGAATCTTGCCCCTGTCCCTGCCCCGGATACCAACCCTGTCCCTATTCCTTCCACCTCCCGTGATGTTATTGCTGCCCCAGGGAGTGGCCTTTGTGTTTACCTGTCCTGACCCACTAGGGGCTGCTGTTCTCCCTCTGCCAGCCCCCATTGAGCTGAAATCTGAGGGGATAACTAATGAAATAACAGGGACAGGAGTGTGGTCAAAGGGTCAACGAAGGGAACCAGATGAGGACACCAAGCAGAGAACCCTGGACAGCACGCACTGCTCCTCAAAGCTTCAAGAGTTTCAGTGGACACCACCCAGAGGAACTCTGCCTGGATACATGAATGGACAGAGGATCGGAAATAGGCCACCCCCCACCCCCTTCTCTGCTACCTGGTTGCTGGCTGGCTGGTGGACCCTCCCCAAACCTTGGTTGCTGCTGCTCCAGCTACAGCCCCTTGGGGGGCCTGCTGGCCTGCTCCCCAGAGGAGGGGCGTGAGGGACCCCTACCCCAGCCATGGACACCACCACCACCACCGCCACCTGTGAGGGGTCCTTTCTGCCTGTCTGGCCACTGGACTGCCACCTGGAGTTGCTGGAGCTGCGGCTGTGTTTGATGCCTAGAGCTGCTAGAGCCTCGAGGAGGAAGACAAAGAGGACCATTTGCCGCTGGGGATGCGCGCAGAGACTCTACAGACCATTGTGGAGGGGGCTATCACGGACTGAGTAACTTCCAAATTGTGCTCTTGTGGTGGGGGTTTTGACTGTGTTTGTAGGGACATAGGGGGTGTGGTGTGGAGCCTGCCCCGGTCCATCTGTGTCCCCCCAACTCCCACCACCACTGCTGCCCCCTCCACTACCCCCATTGGCTGCTTACCATCTGCCTCGGTTCCTGTCTCTGGGACTCAGCTGCTTGCTTGGCTTGCCACGCCCTACTTCCACCATTTCGGCCAGAAACAACAGGCAGCCTAAACAGACTCTTTTGTGCAAGTGCACATCGGCGCACATGTGCCCCCGCTTCCCTTGGGCTGCCCATCCCACCCCTGCAGCAGTCTCCCCCTCTCCCCTTGCAGCCCTTTGCTCCCCCCCCTTTTTTTTGCCCCAGCCCCTCGCTAGCTCCAGTTTGTTTGCCTGCCTCGCCCTTTTCCCTCTGCAGCCTTTGTTTGTTTGCCCTGCCCCAGTCCTGAAGCTAGCCCCTTGGTTTCTCTGCCCCACTCCCAGCCTGGTTGTCTCCCTCCCCCTGCGGCCCCCCTTGCCCTGATTAGCCCCTCCCCTCATGCGCCCATGCCCCCTCCCATGCGCTTGTGCCCCTCCCCTGTTTGAATTTGACCCCATCTCACTGCACCCCCTTCCATGGTGTTATATCCCCCCCATCCCCTAGTGCAGCCGGAATCCTATCCTGAGTTGGTGACTGACACCCCCCCCCAAGTCCTTGATAGCCCCCCGCATCAAGCCCTCCCCTTCCAGCACCCTCCTCCCCTGCCTGCAGGCTAGTGGGGAGGAGTGGTCATCCTGCTTTCCCTTCCCCTCCTCTCTCTGGTATTTTCTCTACTCCCTTCGTCTCCTTCCCTGCTCATTATGGCAGGGGACATGGCGGGTGGGACCCCTTGGGTAGACCCTAATGCCCCTCCCCCACCTGCCCCCATCACCCCCACTAGCCTCAACCGCCACTGAACCACGTGCTACTGCCCCCACTGGGGCACCGGCAGGCAACGGGGTGACCTCCGCTGCTGCCACGTCCCTTCCCTCTCTGATTCTGGGGGAGCCAGAAAAGACCAGGCCCTCCATGGCAGGGGCTGCCCCCATTGCCGTGGCCCCGCCACCGGCCATGGTGTCGCTCCCCGCTCCTCCCTCCACCAGCTCTGCGGGTGCCCCACCTCCCAGGGCGTACGCCCAGGTTGCGGCAGCCCCCCCCCGCCTGCCACTACGTCACCTCCTCTGACCCCCACCTCTGCTACCATCTATAGCAGCTGGGGCCCCTTCCCCACCTTGACCAGGCAGCACAGCGTCCGTTGCTTCCTGATACCCACCTCGCCTCATGTGGAGACCTACGTGTGGGCATTGGCGAGGGTGGTGGGGCCCACGGCCATTGTGGTGGACTCCAAAATGTAAGGAAAGGTCATGTTCTTCCTAGCATCAGAGACCACCACCTAGGAGGTGGTGGAGAAGGGCCTGGTGGTGAGGGGGCGTATTCGTCCCCCTGGAGCCGCTAGAGGACCTGGGTGTCCACATGGTCCTGACTGCCGTCCCTCCCTTCCTTCCCAATGCCATCCTGTTACCTGCCTTCTCTACTCTAGGGAAACACATCTCCATTGTTAGCCCTCTCCCTCTGGGCTGCAAAGACCCCACCCTCCGTCACGTCCTCTTGTTCCGCCAGCAGGTGCAGCTTCAACTGCTGCCAGCGGCACGTGGTGGAGAGGCGCTTGAGGGGTCCTTCCTGGTCCCCTACCAGAGGGCCTGCTACCGGGTGCATTATTCCAGGGGGGAGGCCCAGTGCTACCTCTGCCAGGTGATGGGGCATGTCGGGAGGGACTGCCCCTTGGGCCGGCAAGGAGGAGTGTCTGGGACCCCTGAGCCCCGGCAAGGTGCTGGCCCTGTCATTGCTGGCACCCCTGGCTGCCCGGTGCCACCCCTCCTCCTTCCCAGCCCACCACTGCTCCTGCTTGGGCCCGAGGGGCATCTCCCCCAGTGTGCCCAGACGAGCAGGAGAGCCCCACCTCCGCTGCCTGCAATCTGGCGGGGCCTGTGGAGGAGGGTGTGGCAGGGACACTGCCGAGCATAGGAGAGAGCCCCCCCAGGGGGAATCTTCCCTCCCTTGTGCTGCCCCACTGTTACCTCCCCAAGTCCCTGAGTCATCGCCCCTGCCCCGAACCCTGCTAGCCAGCCCCCAGATGATGCCATGGAGGGCTGGGCCCTAGTTCAGGGGAAGCGAGGCAAACGGAAGGCTCGAGCTCCGTTTCTTCCATCCGATGTGGAGGCCCCCTGAAAACCAGGAAGGGGGTCACCAATGCCGAGCCTTCCGCTTTGCCCACGGGTGCGTTCCATCCACCGGTGCAAGCTGGGGAAGATGTGGCAGCACCAGAGAGAAGCGCTGCCCCTCCAATGGAGCCCCTCTTGCCCCGTTAATATCTGAAGCCCCTGAGAGCCCCGAGGTGAGCGTCGTTTCGGGCGCTGGGGGGGGGAGAATTCTGGGGTGGTGGAAGGCAATCTCCCTTCCATTTAAGAGGTGATAGAGGCCCTGGGTCTGACCCCAGTCACACAGGGGGAGGAAGACCCTCTGCCAGCGGGCCTCAAGCTGAGTGACCTCGCCCCAGCCCCCCTCTCCCCGTGCTCCCTCCCCCTAACCATTGCTTCTGCTCCCCCCACCAAGGAGACCAGCTAGAGCTGCCTCTCACTCTGGCTGAGTTCTTGGAAGCCCTCCACTGCATGCCCACCAATAAATCTCCGGGTGTGGACGGGCTGACCATGGAGTTCTACCGCGTGTTCTGGGATGTCCTCGGCCCAGACCTAGTCACCGTCTGGGCTGAGTCATTACAAAACGGGGTCCTCCCTCTTTCATGCAGGCGAGCCATGCTCGCCTTATTGCCGAAGAAGGGGGACATCCGCGACTTATGAAATTGGCGTCCCATCTCGCTCCTCAGCACGGACTACAAAGTCATACCAAAGCCATCTCACTGCGGCTGGGGTCTGTGCTGGCGGACATGGTTCACCCAGACCAGACCTACACCGTCCCAGGCTGTACCATCTTTGAGAACCTGTATCTGGTCTGGGACCTCTTGGAACTCGGGTGTAGGGATGGTCTGTCATTCGCCCTCCTGTCCTTGGATCAGGAGAAGGCGTTCAACATGGTGGACCATGGGTATCTCCTAAGCACTCTGCGAGTGTTTAGCTTCAGACCCCAGTTTGTGGGTTTTCTCCAGGTGCTGTATGCTTCCACAGAGTGTCTGATCAGGCTCAACTGGACCCCGACTGAACCAGTCAGCTTCAGGCGAGGAGTACGGCAGGGGTGTCCCCTCTCAGGCCAGCTATATGCTCTGGTGATCGAGCCCTTCCTTCTTCACCTCTGTAGGAGGCTGACGGGGTTGGTGCTGCGGGAAGCGGAGTGACAGCTGGTTCTGTCGGTGTACGCTGATGATGTGCTCCTCGTGGTTCAGGACTCGGATGACTTGCTGCGGGTGGAGGCTTGCCAGACCATCTATTCGGCAGCCTCCTCCCCCCGGGTCAACTGGGTCAAGAGCTCTGGCCTGGTGGTCGGGGACGGCTGGCTGGCAAGCTCCCTCCCACAAGCGCTTCAGACCATCTTGTGGAGCGCAGATCCGCTGCTCTATCTCGGCGTTTACCTTTCTGCCACACAACCCTCTCTGCCGGAGAACTGGCACGATTTAGAGGGCAGGGTGATAGAGCGGCTCCAGAAATGGACAGGACTACTCCAGTGCCTTTCCCTTCGAGGAACAGCGATGGTGCTTAATCAACTGGTCCTGTCCATGCTCTGGTACCGGCTCAACACCCTGATCCCAGCCCCGGGTTTCCTGGCCAACCTCCGGACATCGATTCTGGAGTTCTTCTGGTCAGGACTGCACTGCGTCTCTGCGGGGGTTCTCCATCTACCCCTGGAGGAGGGAAGGCAGGGCCTGAAGTGTCTGCACACTCAGATCCATGTCTTCCGCCTCCAGGCCCTGCAGAGGCTCATTTACGGTGCAGGTAGTCCGGCATGGAGCATACTGGTACATGCCTTCCTGCACCACTTCCAAGGGTTCCTATATGACTGGCAGGTCCTTTATGTCCATCTGAGAGATCTTCTGCGAGACCTCTCTGGGCTGCCGGTCTTCTACCAGGAACTTCTCCGGACCTGGAAACTGTTCTCAGCTACCAGGTCCGTGGCAACCACCGTGAGGGCAGATCTCCTCACAGAGCACCAGCTACACAACCCCCAGCTCTGTGTGTAGGTGGAGGAGTTCCTGTTGGTGCACCACAGGTTGGTCCTGGCAGAAGTCACCAGAGTCTGAGACCTCCTGGACTACGACTGGGGAGACGGGCTGGATCCCCTGATACTCTCTCAGCGCATAGGGCTCTCCAGACCTCGTACTCTCCATCACGTACTTCAGGAGGTGAGGGCCACTTTACCACCTGCTGCTCGGGCCTACCTCAACCGGGTCCTGCATGAGGGCACGCCCTGACCACCCTCCACCCCAGGCCCGCTGGACCTTTTCACTGGGCCACTGCCCCGTGGACCCAACCGGCCCCTCTGCGCCTTCACTGTGAGCTGGCTGCATGATTTGCAGCAGGTCTGCTTCCAGACCGCACCAAGAAAGCATCTACACAGCTCATGCTCCACACCCTTCATGTCCTAACCCTCGTGTCCTGTCCTGACACAAAGTGGCGGGACCTCCTGCCACCTCTAGAGGGTGAGGAGCCCCGGTGGGCCAGCCTCTATTCCACCTTAGTCCCGAGGCCCACCGGGGATATCAGTTGGCGGCTCCTTCACGGGGCCGTGAGCACGGGCGTGTACTTGGCGCGGTTCACCCCAATCCTGGACACCTGCCCCTTTTGCGACGTGAGGGAAACCCTAGCGCACGTCTATCTGGAGTGTGCCAGGTTGCAGCCCCTATTCCGGATCCTCACGAATATTTTGTTAAGGTTTTGGTTGCACTTTTCCCCTCACCTCCTTATCTATGCACTCCGTATCCGTGGCCCCACAAAGTCACAGGACCTCCTGATCAACCTCCTCCTGGCCCTGGCTAAAGTGGCCTTCTATAAAACCAGTGTGAGGAGGTTGGCCGGTGGAGTCTCCTGGGACTGTGGGCAGGGGCACAAGCGCATGGGAGGTGGCATGGGTGCATGGAGCGAGGGGCTAAGCAGGCTGGAGGTAGGACAGGGAAGCCATGGAGCTAGCTTCAGAGGCTGGGGCGGGGCAAACAAACAAAAGCTGCTGCAGGAACAGGGCAGGGCAGGCAAACAAACTGAAGCTTCTAAGGGGGGCTGGGGCAAAAGGCTGCAAGGAGCAAATGGGGCAGATAGCAAGAGGCAAAGCTGTGGGGTGTGCAGTCCAAATGGGGGGGAGGCACGTACTTGCACAAAAGAGTCCTTGTTTGGGCTGGCTGCTGCTTCTGGCCCAAGTGATGGAAGCAGGGCATGGCAAGCCAAGCAAGCAGCTGAGTCCAGAGGCAGGACCTGAGGCAGATGGTAAACAGCCAGTGGGGATGATGGAGGGGGCAGTGGTGGTGGTGGGGGTTGGGGAGGGGGACACAGATGGATTGGGGGGCAGGCTCCACACCACACCTTGTGTCCCCACAAACACAGTCAAAACCCCCACCACAAGAGCACAGTTTGAAAGTTACTCAGTCTGAAAGGCCCCCTCCACGGTGGTCTGCAGAGTCGCTAGGTGCTCCCCCACTGGTAGATGGTCCTCTTCTTCTCCTCCTCAGGGCTCCAGCAGCTCCAAGCAGCAAGCTCCACAGCAGCAGCTCCAGCAGGCAGGTCCAGGCAGACAGAAAGGACCCCTCTCAGGTGATGGTGGTGGTGTCTGCAGCAGTAACAGCTGGGGCCTCTCACTCCCCTCCTCTGGGGAGCGGGCCAGCAGGCCCCCCCAAGGGGCTGTAGCAGCAGCAACTGAGGAGGGGGGGCAGTAGCCAGCCAGCCAGCCAGCCGAGAAGGAGAGGGTGGTGTTCGGCTCAGCCAGGGGAGCAGCTGGAACAGCAGCAGCAAGAGCCCATGGCCTAGCAGCAGCAGCCCTCTCCCTCCCTCCAGACCAGTGGGGTACAGGAGTCTGGTCTTATTGGGATCCAGGAAGTGGGCGGGCAAAGCTCGCCCACTGCTAAAGGATCCCCCCCCAGCCTAAGGGGGGGATCCACAGGACCTGGGAAGCCAAATAATTACGGGGGACAAGTAATGAAGAACAGGGACGGGAGTGCGGTCAAAGGGTCAAACGAAGGGAACCAGACGGGGACACCGAGCAGAGAACCCCGGACAGCGCCCACCACTCCTCAAAGGCGTCAAGGGAGTCAGTGGACGCTGCCCAGAGGAACTCCGCCCGGAGGCGTGAACAGACAGAGGATTGGAAATAGGCCCCGCAGTCGCAGGAGACTCCATCGGCTAACTTCCCCAACTTGGTTTTATAGATGGCCACTTTAGCCAGGGCCAGGAGGAGGTTGACCAGGAGGTCCCGAGACTTAGTGGGGCCACGGACAGGGAGTGCGTAGATAAGAAGGTGAGGAAAAAAGTGCAACCAAAACCTTAACAAAATATTCGTGAGGATCCGGAATAGGGGCTGCAACCTGGCGCACTCCAGATAGATGTGCGCTAGGGTTTCCCTCATGCTGTAAAAGGGGCAGGTGTCCAGGATTGGGGTGAACCGCGCCAAGTACACGCCCGTGCTCACGGCCCCGTGAAGGAGCCGCCAACTGATATCCCCGGCGGGCCTCGGGACTAAGATGGAATAGAGGCTGGCCCACCAGGGCTCCTCACCCTCTAGAGGTGGCAGGAGGTCCTGCCACTTTGTGTCAGGGCGGGACGCGAGGGTGAGGACATGAAGGGTGTGGAGCACGAGTGTGTAGAGATGTTGTTTTGGCGCGGTCTGGAACCGGACCGGCTGCAGCTCGCGCAGCCGGCTCACGGTGAAAGGGCGGGGGTGGGGGGGTCGGTCGGGTCCACGGGGCAGGGGCCCGATGAAAAGGTCCGGAGGACCTGGGGTGGAGGGTGGGCGGGGCGTGCCCTCTCGCAGGACCTGGTCGAGGAAAACCCGAGCAGCGGGCGGCAAAGCGGCCCTCACCTCCTGAAGTACGTGCAGGGCAGCATGAGGTCTGGAGAGCCCCATGCGCTGAGCGAGCATCAGGGAAATCCAACCAGTCTCCCCGGTCATAGTACAGGAGGTCTCTGACTTTGGTGACTTCTGCCAGGACCAATCTCTGGCGCACCGAGGGGGACTCCGCCGCCTGCACACGGAGCTGGGGGTTGTGTAGCAGGGGCTCCGCGAGGAGGTCTGCCCCCACGGAGGCCGCCACGGACCTGGTCGCTGCGAACAGTTTCCAGGTCCGGAGGGAAGACCCCTCGGGTGGAGATAAAGGAGCTGCCGGTCATATCGGAGCCCTCGGAGGCGGCGCAGGAAGGCGTCCACTAATGCGCTCCACGCCGGACTACCTGCACCATAAAGGAGCCTCTGCAGGGCCTGGAGGCGGAAGACATGGACCTGAGTGCGGAGACACTTCAGGCCCTGCCCTCCCTCCTCCAGGGGCAGATGGAGAACCCCTGCAGAGACCCAGAGCAGTCCTGACCAGAAGAACTCCAGAATCAATTTCTGGAGGTTGGCCAGGAAATCCGGGGCCGGAACCAGGGTGTTGAGCCAGTACCAGAGCATGGACAGGACCAGTTGGTTGAGCACCAGTGCCCGCCCTCGAAAGGACAGACACCGGAGCAGTCCTGTCCATCTCCGGAGCTGCTCTACCACCCTGCCCTCTAAACGGTGCCAGTTCTCCGGCGGAGATGGATGCGTGGCAGAAAGGTAAACGCCGAGATAGAGCAGTGGACCCACGCTCCACCGGATGGCTTGAAGCGCGGGTGGGAGGGAGCTCGCCTGCCGCCAGTCCCCTACCACCAAGCCAGAGCTCTTGACCCAGTTGACCCGGGGGGAGGAGGCTGCCGAATAGATGGTCTGGCAAGCCTCCACCCGCAGCAAGTCATCCGAGTCCTGAACCACGAGGAGCACATCATCAGCGTACACCGACAGAACCAGCTGCCACTCCGCTTCCCGCAGCACCAACCCCGTCAGCCTCCTGCGGAGGAGACAGAGGAAGGGCTCGATCGCCAGAGCGTACAACTGGCCCAAGAGGGGGCACCCCTGCCGTACTCCCTGCCCGAAGCTGACCGGTTTGGTTAGGGTCCAGTTGAGCCTGACCAGACACTCCGCAGAGGCGTACAGCACCTGGAGAAAGCCCACAAACTGGGGACCCAAGCCGAACGCTCGCAGAGTGCCCAGGAGATACCCGTGATCCACCCTGTCGAACGCCTTCTCCTGATCCAGGGACAGGAGGGCGAACGACAGACCGTCCCTACACCCGAGTTCCAAAAGGTCCCGGACCAGATAGAGGTTGTCGAAGATGGTGCGGCCCGGGACGGTGTAGGTCTGGTCTGGGTGGATCACGTCCACCAGCACGGACCCCAGCCGCAGCGAGATGGCTTTCGCTACGACCTTGTAGTCCGTGCTGAGGAGCGAGACGGGACGCCAATTCCGTAAATCGCGGAGGTCCCCCTTCTTTGGCAATAAGGCGAGCACGGCTCGCCTGCACGAAAGAGGGAGGACCCCGCCCTGCAAAGACTCGGCCCAGAGAGTAACTAAGTCTGGGCCGAGGACGTCCCAGAACGCGCGGTAGAACTCCATGGTCAGCCCGTCCATGCCCGGAGATTTATTGGTGGGCATGCGGCGGAGGGCTTCTGAGAACTCGGCCAGAGTGAGAGGCAGCTGTAGCCGGTCTCGGTCGCCTGCGCTGACCGTCGGGAGTTCGTCCCAGAGCACTCTGCAAGCGTTAGGATCGGTCGGACCCGGGGAGAAAAGGTCTGCGTAGAAGGCCCTGGCCCTCCCGCACATCTCCACCGGATCCGTGAGGGGGCTGCCGTCCTCTGCGAGGAGGCAAGTGATGTGCTTCTTGGCCCCCCTCTTTTTCTCCAGGGCGTAGAAGAAGCGGGAGCCGCGATTCATCTCCCGAAGGAGGCGGATGCGGGATCGAACAAAAGCGCCCCAGGCCCGATGGTCCTCGAGGGCCCGGAGCTCCTCCCGCTTCTCCCGGCATGCTCCACAGAGGGATGGATCCTCAGGGCTGGCGGCCAGACGCCTCTCCAGCTCGAAGACCTCCCGTTCCAGCTGCCCCATCGCCGCATTCCTCCGTCGGCTGGCGCCCCGGGTGTAGTCGCGGCAGAAGAGCCGGGCGTGCACCTTCCCTAAGTCCCACCACCGCCGCGCCGAGGGAAAGGCATGCCGCTGCCCTCGCCAGGCCAACCAGAACTCCCAGAAGGACGCCACGAAGCCCACGTCCTCCAGCAAGCTGTTATTAAAATGCCAATAGGCCAGCCCCGGCCTCTCCACACAGAGAGAGACCGTCACGGTGGCCAGGTGATGATCGGAAAACGGGGCCGGCCGGATGCTGGAGGAGTGGGCCTGGGAGAGATGGAAGCGTGACAAATAGATACGGTCCAACCGGGAGTGGCGCGCCCGACGGGCCTCCACCCGGACAAAGGTGAACGTCGAGGTGTCGTCCGGGTGGTGGTCGCGCCAGACGTCCACCAGGAAGTGATGGTCGACTATCTCCCGGAGGACGTCCGCGGCGGCCGGGCACTGCTCGGTCCCCGAGCAGTCCCTCTCCTCGAGGGTCGTATTGAAGTCCCCGCCCAGGACCAGGCACTCGTGAGGATCCAAAGTGCCAAGGAAGGCGGACGCCTGCTGAAAGAAGCGTAGCCGCTCCGGGCCCGATGTCGGGGCATAGATGTTGACGAGATTGACCACAAGCCCCTCCAAACGGACCCGGAGGTGCAGCAGGCGGCCCGGCACAGCCTCGGCGACCCCCAGCACCTCGGGCCGTAGGTCGGGGGAGAACAGGGTCGCCACTCCAGCCGTACGAATTGTGAAATGGCTAAAGTAGACCCTGTCCCCCCATTCCAGCCGCCAGCTAGCTTCGGCGGCCGGATCCGTATGGGTCTCCTGCAGGAAAATCACAGAGTACCCCCCCTCCCGAAGGAAGGAGAGCACCTGGCACCTGCGGAGACCCATCCTACAGCCCCGGGTGTTCAACGTGATGATGGTAAGAGGTGCCATGAGGAGGGCTGGGGGGGATCCTCACTGGCAGGGATGCTCGCGGTTCCCAACGGGCCGCGCAACAATCCGTGACCTACCCCGTAGGTTATGAGGGAGTCACGGAAGAGGCGGACCCGCTGGTACATTGTGGCAGCCTGCTTCCCGGTCCTTTTACCCTCCCCATGAGGGCCCTTGCGGCCCGGAGGATAAGATGGAAATCCCCCCAGCGCTGCAGGGCGAGCTGCACCTTGTTACGGGAGCCCCGGACGTCCTCAAGGAACTCCCGCAGCTCCTCCCGCAGCGCATGGGGGGCCGGGGCCACTAGCCCCTGGCTGTCCTCCGGAGGGACTACTGACGCAGCCCCGTGGCCCACCGAAACGGGCAGGCAAGGGGCAGACCCCCAACGTGGCGCCTGTTGGACTGGCGCCACGCGGCCCTCTTTAACCCCTGGCTTGAGTGGGGGTGGCAGAGGGAAGGTAGCAGCCCCTAGCGAGTCGGGACTAGGGAAAACAGGAGCCGCTCCCTGGGGGCTATCCTCTTGGAGCGAGGAGATGACAGCCCCAGGGGCGGCAATGACAGCACGGGACATGGGGGGAGCGGGGGCGGGGTTGGCATTAGGGGCAGGGCAGGGATCCTGAGGAAGGGCAAGGCAGGGGTTGGGTGCAGAGCCAGGGAGAGGGGCAAAGGTAGGATCCTGGGCCCCAGGAGCCAAGCCGGTGGAAAATGGCCCCTCTCGATCAGGCCCTGGGTGGTGGGGATGGGGCAGGGGGCCCTCCAGGATGCCGGGCTCTGGCACCACGGCCGACAGGGGTGCCACAGCACCGTCAGTGGGGTCCCTGCCCGGGAAGGAGGTCAGTCGCCCCACACCCTCGAGAGGCCACCCATGCGGCTCGAGTCCCAGCCGCAGTGCACCAGCGGTCACCTCGGTGGGCTCAGCGGCAAACCGCAGGGTGCCACCCACACCCGGGCAGATGGAGGAGCCCTGGGAACCCTCGGAGGCGGGAGCAAAGGTAGCGGTTAGGGGAAGGGGACGTGGGACAGGCGGGGCCGGGGTGAGGTCACGCAGATCGAGGCCCGCTACCAGAGGGTCGTCCTCCCCCCGGGTGACTGGGGTCAGACCCAGGGCCTTGATCTCCTCGTATATGGAGGAGAGCTCTCCGTCCGCCACCCCGGAGGTCTCCCCGCTAGTGCCCGGAGCAACACTTGCCCCGAGGCTCACAGGGATTGTGGATGGTAACGAGGCAGGTGGGGCTCCATTGGGGTCCTTGGAGGGAAGGGACTCCAAGGGAGGCACGGCACTGCCCTCCCGTGCTGCCACGTTTTCCCCTGCCGGCACCAGGGGATGGTATGTGCCCGCAGGCAAGGCAGAGGGCTCGGCCTCAGCGCCCCCCTTTCTGGTCTTCCGGGTGGCTTCCGCATCGGTAGAAAGGGGCGGAGCTTGAGCCTTCCATTTGCCCCGCTTCCCCTGGACTAGGGCCCAGCCCTCCATGGCATCATCGGGGGGCCGGCTAACAGGGGTCGGGTCAGGGGGCAAGGATGATGGCTCAGGGACCGTGGGAGGCAGCGGTGGGGCAGAATAAGGGAGGGAAGAGTCCCCCTGGGGCAGGCCCTCTTCCACGCTTGGCGGTATCCCTGCTGCACCCTCCTCTGGGGGCCCCACCGAGGCAGCAGAGGCGGGGCTCTCCCGCTTGTCTCTGTGTGCTGCGGGGAGTGCCCCTCGGTCCCGAGCGGGAGCAGTGATGGACTGAGTGGGAGGAGGGGCGGTTTCGGGCGCCAGGCAGCCAGGGGTGCCGGCGATGATGGGGCCAGTGCCCTGCCGGGGCTCGGGGGTCCCGGATGCCTCTCCTTGCCGGGCCAAGGGGCAGTCCCTCTGGACGTGCCCCATCGCCCGGCAGAGGTAGCACCGGGCCTCCCCCATGGAATAATGCACCCGGTAGTGGGCCCCCTGGTAGGGGATCAAAAAGGACCCCTCAAGCGCCTCTCTGTCGCGCGCCGCAGGCGGCAGTTGCAGCTGCACTTGCCGGCGGAACGAGAGGATGTGACGGAGGGCGGGGTCCTTGCAGCCCAAGGAGAGAGGGCTCAAAACAGAGATGGGCTTCCCCAGGGTAGAGAGGGCAGGTAACAGGGCGGCATTTGGAAGGAAGGGAGGGACGGAAGTCAGAACTAGGCGGCTGCCCAGGTTGTCCAGTGGCTCAAGGGGGACGAACACTCCCTCCACTGACAGGCCCTTCTCCACCGCCTCCTGGGCGGCGGCCTCCGATGCCAGGAAGAAGACTACCTTCCCGTACATTTCGGAGGCCACCACAATGGCCGTGGGCCCCACCGTCCTCGCCAACGCCCGCACGTAGGTCTCCACGTGGGGCGAGGCGGGCACCAGGAGGCAACGGACGCCGTGCTTCCTGGTCATGGTGGGAAAGGGGCCCCGGCCGCTATAGCTGGTAGCGGAGGCGGCGTGCGGGAGAGATGATGTAATGGTAGGCGGGGGGGCTGCCGCCACCTGGGCGTACGCCCTGGGGCCCGGGGGAGGGACACCCGCAGAGCTGGAGGAAGGAGCAGCGGGGTGGGAGGCCGTGGCCGGTAGTGGGGCCGCGCCAGTGAGGGCAGTCCCTGCATGGAGGGCCTGGACTTTTTAGCAGGGCCCTTCCCCTTCTTCCTACCCTGGTCCTTCCCGCCGGCTGGGGGGGCTCCCCCAGAATCTAAGGGGGGGAGGGACGTGGCAGCAACGGAGGTCACCCCGGTGTCCGCCGCTGCAGGTGCCCTGGCAGGAGCGGGGACAGGTGGTTTGGCAGCAGCGGCTGAGGTAGAGGCTCAGGGCGGTGACAGAGGGGCAGGTGGGGGAGGGGTACCTAGGGCTGCTGGAGGGGCCCCACCCATCGTATCCCCCGCCATAATGAGCAGGGAGGGAGGGAAGGACACCAGAAAGAGGAGGGGAAAGGGGAGGCAGGTCAACCACTCCTCCCTGCTAGGCTGCAGGCAGGGGAGGAGGGCGCCGAAGGGGATGGTCTGGACAGGGGGGCTTTCAAGGGCTTGTTGGGGACAGTCACCGACTCAGGGTAGAAAACCGGCTCCTCTAGCTGCACTAGGGGAGGGGGGGTCATAACAACATTCGGGGAGTGCAGTGAGATCGGGGCAAACCCAAACAGGGGAAGGGCACAAGCGCACAGGAGGGGGCATGGGCGCAATGAATAAGGGGCCAAGCAGGGCAGGGCTATCACATGGGGAAGGGGGGAGAACCAGGCTGGAGGCAGGACAGGGAACCTAGGGGCTGACTTTAGAGGCAAGGGCGGGGCAAACAAGCAAAGGCTGCAGAGGGAAAAGGGTGGGGCAGGCAAACAAACTGAAGCCAGCGAGGTGCTGGGGTAAAGGGGAAGGGCAAAAAGGCTGCAAGGGGAAAAGTGGGGCAGGGAGCCAGGGACAAAGCTGGGGAGTGCTGTAGGGGGTCAGTCCAGGATGGGGCGGGGAGCACGTGCACCCACGTGCGCTTGCAAAAAAAGTCAGTGTGGGCTGGCTGTTGCTGCAGGCCCCAAAGGTGGTGAAAGGGGGCAGCAGGCCGAGCAAGCAGCAGAGTCCCAGAAGCAGGAGCTTGAGGCAGATGGTAAGTGTCCACTGGGGGTGGTGGAGGGGGCAGCGCCGATGGTGGTGGTGGTGGGGGGACACACTGATGGACTAGGGGGCAGGCTCCACACCACACCCCGTGTCCCGACGAACACAGTCAAAACCCCCACCACAAGAGCACAGTCCGAAAGTTACTCAGCTTTCTGGCCCCCTCCACAGTGGTCTACAGAGTCCTTGTGTGCTCCCCCAGCAGCAGATGGTCTCGTCCCCTCCTCCTTCGGGGGCCGGCAGCTCTCAGGCAGCAGCTCCAGGCAGCAGCCCGGTGGACCCCTCACAGGTGGTGTTAGTGGTATTATTCACAGCAGCGGTAGCGGCAACGGCTGGGGTAGGGGTCCCTCACTTCCCCCCCCCCCGGGGAGCGGGCCAGCAGCCCCCCCCCCGAGGGGCTGTAGTTGGAACAGTAGCAGCAGCACCCAAGGGTGGGGGGGTCCAGCAGCTGGCCAGCAACCAGGTAGGGGAGATGGCGTCCAGCCCGGCCAGGGGAGCAGCTGGAGCAGGGGCAATGGCGGCAGCAGTAAGGGCCCAAGGCCCCGCAGCAGCAGGAGCAGCAGTCTCCCTCCTCCCTCCAGACTAGTGGGGTACAGGAGTCTGGTCTATTGGGATCCAGGAAGTGGGCGGGCGGAGCTCGTCCACTATGAAAGGAGCCCACCCCAGCCTAAGGGGGAGATCCACAGGGCCTGGAGAGCCAACTAATTACGGGGGACAACTAATGAAAAACAGGGACAGGAGTGCGGTCAAAGGGTCAAACGAAGGGAACCGGACGGGGACACCGAGCAGAGAACCCAGGACAGCGCCCACCGCTCCTCAAAGGCGTCAAGGGAGTCGGTGGACGCCGCCCAGAGGAACTCCGCTCGGAGGCGCGAACGGACAGAGGATCGGAAATAGGCCCCGCAGTCGCAGGAGACTCCCTCGGCCAACCTCCTCACCCTGGTTTTATAGATGGCCGCTTTAGCCAGGGCCAGGAGGAGGTTGACCAGGAGGTCCCACGACTTAGTGGGGCCACGGACAGGGAGTGCGTAGATAAGGAGGTGAGGAGAAAAGTGCAACCATCACTTGGGCCAGAAGCAGCAGCCAGCCCAAACAAGGACTCTTTTGTGCAAGTACGTGCCTCCCCCCCATTTGGACTGCACACCCCACAGCTTTGCCTCTTGCTATCTGCCCCATTTGCTCCTTGCAGCCTTTTGCCCCAGCCCCCCTTAGAAGCTTCAGTTTGTTTGCCTGCCCTGCCCTGTTCCTGCAGCAGCTTTTGTTTGTTTGCCCCGCCCCAGCCTCTGAAGCTAGCTCCATGGCTTCCCTGTCCTACCTCCAGCCTGCTTAGCCCCTCGCTCCATGCACCCATGCCACCTCCCATGCGCTTGTGCCCCTGCCCACAGTCCCAGGAGACTCCACCGGCCAACCTCCTCACACTGGTTTTATAGAAGGCCACTTTAGCCAGGGCCAGGAGGAGGTTGATCAGGAGGTCCTGTGACTTTGTGGGGCCACGGATACGGAGTGCTTAGATAAGGAGGTGAGGGGGAAAGTGCAACCAAAACCTTAACAAAATATTCGTGAGGATCCGGAATAGGGGCTGCAACCTGGCACACTCCAGATAGACGTGCGCTAGGGTTTCCCTCACGCTGCAAAAGGGGCAGGTGTCCGGGATTGGGGTGAACCGCGCCAAGTACACGCCCGTGCTCACGGCCCCGTGAAGGAGCCGCCAACTGATATCCCCGGTGGGCCTCGGGACTAAGGTGGAATAGAGGCTGGCCCACCGGGGCTCCTCACCCTCTAGAGGTGGCAGGAGGTCCTGCCACTTTGTGTCAGGGCGGGACGCGAGGGTGAGGACATGAAGGGTGTGGAGCACGAGCGTGTAGAGATGTCGTTTTGGCGTGGTCTGGAACCGGACCGGCTGCAGCTTGCGCAGCCGGCTCACGGTGAAGGGGCGGGGGTGGGGGGGTCGGTCGGGTCCACGGGGCAGGGGCCCGATGAAAAGGTCCGGAGGACCTGGGGTGGAGGGTGGGCGGGGCGCGCCCTCTCACAGGACCTGGTCGAGGTAAACCTGAGCAGCGGGCGGCAAAGCGGCCCTCACCTCCTGAAGTACGTGCAGGGCAGCATGAGGTCTGGAGAGCCCCATGCGCTGAGCGAGCATCAGGGAAATCCAACCAGTCTCCCCGGTCATAGTACAGGAGGTCTCTGACTTTGGTGACTTCTGCCAGGACCAATCTCTGGCGCACCGAGGGGGACTCCGCCGCCTGCACACGGAGCTGGGGGTTGTGTAGCAGGGGCTCCGCGAGGAGGTCTGCCCCCACGGAGGCCGCCACGGACCTGGTCGCTGCGAACAGTTTCCAGGTCCGGAGGGAAGACCCCTCGGGTGGAGATAAAGGAGCTGCCGGTCATATCGGAGCCCTCGGAGGCGGCGCAGGAAGGCGTCCACTAATGCGCTCCACGCCGGACTACCTGCACCATAAAGGAGCCTCTGCAGGGCCTGGAGGCGGAAGACATGGACCTGAGTGCGGAGACACTTCAGGCCCTGCCCTCCCTCCTCCAGGGGCAGATGGAGAACCCCTGCAGAGACCCAGAGCAGTCCTGACCAGAAGAACTCCAGAATCAATTTCTGGAGGTTGGCCAGGAAATCCGGGGCCGGAACCAGGGTGTTGAGCCAGTACCAGAGCATGGACAGGACCAGTTGGTTGAGCACCAGTGCCCGCCCTCGAAAGGACAGACACCGGAGCAGTCCTGTCCATCTCCGGAGCCGCTCTACCACCCTGCCCTCTAAACCGTGCCAGTTCTCCGGCGGAGATGGATGCGTGGCAGAAAGGTAAACGCCGAGATAGAGCAGTGGACCCACGCTCCACCGGATGGCTTGAAGCGCGGGTGGGAGGGAGCTCGCCTGCCGCCAGTCCCCTACCACCAAGCCAGAGCTCTTGATCCAGTTGACCCGGGCAGAGGAGGCTGCCGAGTACACAGCCTGGCAAGCCTCCACCCGCGCCAAGTCGCCCGGGTCCTGGACCACGAGGAGTACATCGTCGGCGTATGCCGACAGGACCAGCCGCAGCTCCGGCTCCCGTAGCGCCATCCCCGTCAACCTCCTGCGGAGGAGACAGAGGAAGGGCTCGATCGCCAGAGCATACAGCTGGCCTGAGAGGGGGCACCCCTGCCGTACTCCCCGCCCGAAGCTGACCGGTTCGGTCAGGGTCCAGTTGAGCCTGACCAGACACTCCACGGAGGCGTACAGCACCTGGAGAAAGCCCACAAACTGGGGACCCAAGCCAAACGCTCGCAGAGTGCCCAGGAGATACCCGTGATCCACCCTGTCGAACGCCTTCTCCTGATCCAGGGACAGGAGGGCGAACGACAGACCGTCCCTACACCCGAGTTCCAAAAGGTCCCGGACCAGATAGAGGTTGTCGAAGATGGTGCGGCCCGGGACGGTGTAGGTCTGGTCTGGGTGGATCACGTCCGCCAGCACGGACCCCAGCCGCAGCGAGATGGCTTTCACTACGACCTTGTAGTCCGTGCTGAGGAGCGAGACGGGACGCCAATTCCGTAAATCACGGAGGTCCCCCTTCTTTGGCAATAAGGCGAGCACAGCTCGCCCGCACGAAAGAGGGAGGACCCCGCCCTGCAAATACTCGGCCCAGACAGTAACTAAGTCTGGGCCGAGGACGTCCCAGAACGCGCGGTAGAACTCCACGGTCAGCCCATCCATGCCCGGAGATTTATTGGTGGGCATGCGGCGGAGGGCTTCCGAGAACTCGGCCAGAGTGAGAGGCAGCTCTAGCCGGTCTCGGTCGCCCGCGCTGACTGTCGGGAGTTCGTCCCAGAGCACTCTGCAAGCGTTAGGATCGGTCGGACCCGGGGAGAAAAGGTCTGCGTAGAAGGCCCTGGCCCTCCCGCACATCTCCACCGGATCCGTGAGGGGGCTGCCGTCCTCTGCGAGGAGGCAAGTGATGTGCTTCTTGGCCCCCCTCTTTTTCTCCAGGGCATAGAAGAAGCGGGAGCCGCGATCCATCTCCCGAAGGAGGCGGATGCGGGATCGAACAAAAGCGCCCCGGGTCCGATGGTCCTCGAGGGCCCGGAGCTCCTCCCGCTTCTCCCGGCACGCTCCGCAGAGGAATGGATCCTCAGGGCTGGCGGTCAGACGCCTCTCCAGCTCGAAGACCTCCCGTTCCAGCTGCCCCATCGCTGCATCCCTCTGTCGGCTGGCGCCCCGGGTGTAGTCGCGGCAGAAGAGCCGGGCGTGCACCTTCCCTAAGTCCCACCACCGCCGCGCCGAGGGAAAGGCATGCCGCTGCCCTCTCCAGGCCAACCAGAACTCCCGGAAGGACGCCACAAAGCCCCCGGGTTTACTACCCCTGATCCCCCACAATTCTTTAGAAGGAACCGTAGGCCAACTGACCGCCACTCCAGATCACGAATCACCGTAACGTCAGCTCCAGTGTCCACCAGCCCTGTAAAAGGAACATCATTTAAGAGAAGTGTTAACTGAGGTTTCGAGGGGCGGACTGACATTGTCAGAGGAACAAGTGGAGAAGACGCGCTGTGAGACGGCGAGTGAGACAACGTCGATCCAAAGCCGCCTCCGCCCCGAGTTCGATCCTCGGCAGCTGGCACCTGATAGGGGACTAAAATCAATTGTGCAATTGACCGTCCACGCGGGAGCGACTGTGGAAGATGAGTCCACACTTGAACCTTAATAATGCCAGTGTAATCAGCATCAATGACGCCTGGAATGACAAAAAAGCCCTGTTTCCCAGCATGTGAGCGAGGGAGAACAAGACCCACAAAGCCGGCAGGGAGAGGTCCCGATACCTATGTAGGTATGGCGCAGACCTCCCCTGGCAGCCGAAAGTTGGTTTCCTCCTGCATGATCAAATCAAGCCCTGCACTTCCAGCAGTTGCCGCCCTCATAGAGTCTACGGATTTTAAGGCAGAGGAGCGGTTGTCTGAGTGGGAAACACCCCCGTTTGGCCCTGGGTTCAGGGGGGACCTGTCGCACGGTTTCCCAACCTGCTACGACACTGATTAGCCCAGTGATAACCCTTCCCACACTTGGGGCACTTCTTTGAGGGTCGGGCTGGTGCCTTCGATGAGCGGCACTCCCGCTGAAAGTGACCCTCCTTACCACAGCGGTAACAACGCTTCCCCTCCTTCCCGGTTTTTCTCAGGACGGCAGCCAGAACTCCAGCCTTGTGGGCTTGTGTGCCTATGTTCTGGCACGCCCGCAGCATGTCTGAGAGCTCTAAAATACCAGAGGCTTGCGCCACCTGGAGAGCACGGCGGCAATCCTCATTTGCGTTTTCAACTGCCAATTTTAACAGGAGCTCGTGAGCTGCCTCAGTGTTATCCACCTGTCGGAGGATAGCCTCATGCAATCTGTTGGTAAAATCCAAAAAGGACTCTGAGGCACCCTGACGGATACTGACAAAGCTTTTGGTAGGCTTGCCTGAATCCAGGACCTTCTTGAAAGCATGCTGGGCACAGGTGGAAATAATGGGGAAGACGGCCTGAGGGAGTTGAGACTGCATCTCAATAGTAGCAAACGGGCCCTCCCCTGCCAAATGCTTATAAACGATACCTTGCTCTCTATGTACCTGGGCTTGGCATTCCGCCATCTGCCGATACTCACTAATCCAAATAACATACTGATTGGGTGATAACATCATGCGCAACAGCGTTTTCCAATCCTCAGGGATTAGGGAGTACCCAGTACCTATCCCTTCAATGAGACCACGTACAAAGGTGCTAGTCAGGCCAAACTCACGAATTGCTTTCTTTACCTTTCTAACCACCGAGTATGGCAAAGTGGTCCAGGTGCCCGCAGGGTTGCCCTGGTCATCATTCTGCCAGGTCAAACTGAGACCAGATCAGCCAGCTCCTCCGCTGTAAGATCTGAGCGAGCTTTCGCTGCGTGAACCATTTGTTACACCAGCGAAAGCTTCTGAGCAGATGCAGATGACCCTCATCCGCATCTGCTCAGAAGCAGGGAGAGGGGGGGCTGTGGGTGTGGGAGAGGGTCTTTCCGAAGCGACACGCTGTGTTGCATCGGTAGAAGGGGGGATAGCTGCAACGGGGATGGCTACAGGAGCCGACGGGCGTGGCGAGATCACCAGCCTCGTCAGAGAGGGCCTATCCGAGGCGACACGCAGTATCGCATCGCGACAGAGGTGCCAGGCATGTAAAGCCTGCACGGGCGCCCGAGGCTCTTCGTGCAATGTCTGGCCCAATCGCTCCCAGTCCGCTAGCTTAAGGCTTCCGGCTTCAGGATACCACGGGCACTGGGCATGCACCTCCTGTAGCAGGAGAGTAAGTGCTCGAGCGGGGCAGTCATGCTGAGCCTTACACAGTAAATACTGCAGCTCATTGCGGTGTTGCACTTGCAAAGCAGAGAGGGAGCTTCCCATACTTACCACAATGAAAAATACTCACCGGGATCCACGAAGCGGATGAGTGACGCGTCTGAAACCCTTGCCGGGCGAGGTGAGTGCTGAGGGCCCCACGTTTGGGCGCCAGTTGTGGCAGTTCAATGATGAGACAGAACACAGTTTTATGCAAGCAAGCAGGCTGGTCAGCTGAGATGGGCTGTTCTGCCCCCCGCCTTCCACCTTCTCCTTTTATTATATTTCTCCCCCCTATGCATTACACACTTCTACCGCAAAAAGATACACAAAGGAATGTATGACATTGATTAATATACTTATTTACCATCTTTTATCTACTACAATCCTGGTTCTCAGGCCTTGAGCCCAGGCTAAGAAAGCTTCCCACAGTCACTGTCCCTTAATCAAGTTCTCATGGTTCATATCTAGCCCTTGTCCTTGGATAGAGCAATGTGTGCATTGCTTCTACAAAACAGTCAGGGTGTGCCCTGCCTGCTTCCAGGTGGAATAACTAAACATGAACCCTTCAGGCCTCCTCAAGGATTGAACTCACAACCCTGGGTTTAGCAGGCCAATGCGCAAACCACAGAGCAGCTGTGAGAGAGCTCTGTGTAATTACACACAAACACTGGGGCACAAGAAACAGCTCAGTTTGCAAAGTCCAATGCTTTAAAGTTAAGAAATGCCAGATTTTAAGGTTGTCTGCACAGATCCCTTGGGGGCATATTCTTTGTGATAAGCTGATGATGATGGCTACAGGATTGCACATCCTATTGCTGCGGGATTTGTGTCTCATCCAGTGCACAGTCTGGGCGGGGTCAAGGAATGCGTAGCACTGAATGTGTGGCCCCCTGCCTTATTTACTGCCACCATTCAGATCCTGCATGGAATACAGTCACTTTCATTTCCCTGCTGGCTTTGCTATGGCCATTCATCACTGCGGGAACTGCAAACTAGAGTCAGCATGGGGCACTGGTGTTACAGTCTGTAACTCTTCGGCATCCTGTCCCTCACTGGAATTCTCAGCCATAAGTCAGGTGCCTGAGCACACCCTGCATTGCATGGGGAGACACAAGCACCTAAGAAAGGGATCCTCAGAAACCAGCATGCTGAGCGGGGAGCCACCGAAAAACGTCAGGAGTGAATTGCACTTAAGCAGGCTCAGCCCTTTCTCATGAAACACCAGAGAGAGAGACCTGACCTCATTCCAGCCAGTATCCCAGGGCACGCACCTGGGAAGTGGGAGATTTGTTTTCAACCCCCTACATTGCCTGATCTGGAACAGGGACTTGAACCTGGGCCTCCCAACTTCTGGGAATACCCTGACCACCAGGCTGCAGGGCATTCTGTGGTGCCTGTTAAAGCTTTGTCTAAATAGTTTAGTATTCCTTGGGGCAGAGCGAAGGAGAGTGTGCGCATGGGCAAGATGCTGATGCGTTAGCCCCGTGGCATGGCACTTACTCAGGCTGTGGGGAGAGAGATTTGAGTCCCTGCTTCAGCAATATTGAAGTATTTATTCGAAGTGGGAGAGACAGACAGAGAAAGCTGCACCCCAGAATGCCCAGGGATCAGGCCACGCCCCCAAAACATGGGTGACCCAAGAAGGCTGCAAGTCCCTGCTCCAAAGTAGGTAGCGTGAGGATGCAAACCCACATTGCCCACCTGCCAGGTGAGTGCTGTAACCACTAGACCATGGGGGATTCTGGGACCCCACGCACTGTATGGGTTCACAGCACGTCTACCAGACCAGGCCCCACTGGCAAGAGAGGCAGGGGATCACCTAGCTGGAGAATCTGGCTGGGGCTAAGGCATGAGCCAGGGCTCGAAGCAGCTTGTTGGCTGTGGGCAGTGCCAGGGTTTAGGCAGTTTCATGCCTGCCGACCAGTGGAAAACAAGTACCATGGGGACGTAGCTACCTCCAGGGTTAGGGAGCAGCTGAGCAGGGGAGTTGTGACTGTTACGGGGCCCAAATGTTGGACGTGGAGGCCTAAACAGGTAGGCATTTTGTGAATGTAGCCCTCAGTGAGAGGACAGACAAATGATCTCAAAGATTCTTCAAGTGGACTTCAAGGACTCATGCCTATGTGCATGTACGCAGGGTCTGAGCGAACTCTCCTCTGACAGCTAGCTGGGGAGAGGGGAGGGTTGCCAACTTTCTACTCGCACAAAACTGAACATCCTTGCCCTGGCCCTTGCCATGCCCCTCCTCTGAGGCCCCACCCCTGCTCACTCCACTCCTCCCCGTTTCTCACGGGAGTGGGTGAGGATTCTAGCTGGGGGTGCAGGCTCTGGGGGTGATGCCGGAAATGAGGGCTTCAGAGTGCAAGAGGGGGCTCTGGGCTGAGGCAGTGGATTTGGGTGCTGGGGGAGTGAGGGCTGTGACGTAGGGCCAGGGATGAGGGATTTGGAGGGTAGGAGAGGGCTCTGGGCTAGGGCAGGGGGTTGGGATGTAGGGGGCTCTGAGGACCTCATTAAGCCAGGGGCTCAAATACCAGACCCCTGTGAAAGCAGAGAGGGGTGAGGACAGGCACCCCAGCCAGGAGATGTTAAGTTTGCAGATGATACAAAGCTGGGAGGTATTGCTAATTTAGAGAAGGACAGGGATACCCTACAGGAGGATCTGGATGACCTTGTAAACTGGAGTAATAGGAATAGGATGAAATTTAATAGTGAGAAGTGTAAGGTCATGCATTTAGGGATTAATAACAAGAATTTTAGTTATAAGCTAGGGATGCATCAACTAGAAGTAACGGAGGAGGAAAAGGACCTTGGAGTATTGGTTGATCATAGGATGACTATGAGCTGCCAATGTGATATGGCTGTGAAAAAAGCTAATGTTGTCTTGGGATGCATCAGGAGAGGTATTTCCAGTAGGGATAAGGAGGTTTTAGTACCGTTATATAAGGCACTGGTGAGACCTCACCTGGAATAGTGTGTGCAGTTCTGGTCTCCCATCCTTAAGAAGGATGAATTCAAACTGGAACAGGTACAGAGAAGGGCTACTAGGATGATCCGAGGAATGGAAAACTTGTCTTATGAAAGGAGACTCAGGGAGCTTGGCTTGTTTAGCCTAACTAAAAGAAGGTTAAGGGGAGATATGATTGCTCTCTATAAATATATCAGAGGGATAAATACCAGAGAGGGAGAGGAATTATTTAAACTCAGTACCAATGTGGACACAAGAACAAATGGATATAAACTGGCCACTAGGAAATTTAGATTAGAAATTAGACGAAGGTTTCTAACCATCAGAGGAGTGAAGTTTTGGAATAGCCTTCCGAGGGAAGTAGTGGGGGCAAAAGATCTATCTTGCTTTAAGATTAAACTCGATAAGTTTATGGAGGAGATGGTATGATGGGATAACATGGTTTTGGTAATTAAATATTCATGGTAAATAGGCCCAATGGCCTGTGATGGGTTTTTAGATGGGGTAAGATCCAAGTTACCCGGGAAAGAATTTTCTGTAGTATCTGGCTGATGAATCTTGCCCATATGCTCAGGGTTTAGCTGATCGCCATATTTGGGGTCGGGAAGGAATTTTCCTCCAGGGCAGATTGGAAGGCCCTGGAGGTTTTTCACCTTCCTCTGTAGCATGGGGCACGGGTCACTTGCTGGAGGATTCTCTGCTCCTTGAGGTCTTCAAACTACAATTTGAGGACTTCAATAACACAGATATAGGTGTGAGGTCTTTTTTAGGAGTGGTGGGTGAAATTCTGTGGCCTGCATTGTGCAGGAGGTCAGACTAGATGATCATAATGGTCCCTTCTGACCTAAATATCTATGAATCTATGAGATGTGGACTCTCCCTAGGGGTCCTTAGTCTGTTTTAACCTGTTCCTCCCCACTGTTCAAAGATAGAGCTAAACAGTTTCCATGAGGAGTCTTTTGTTATGTTAAATAATAAGTGCTTTACTAACATCTGGAATCACTTGTGGTGGGACAACATTTCTGTCCAGCCTCCTAAGAGCTGAAAATCAGTAAGAAACCGATCTCAAGAGGTCACAGCAAAGAGGCAGGTGGCAGCAAAAGGTGACTGACAGGCAGCTGACGAGAACAGCTGGCAGGGCAGCCAGCAGTGAGGAACAGCACCAGAGTAACGAGTGGCTGGTGAGGTGGCCAGTAGAGAGAAATTGCGGCTGGCGGGGTGGTCAGCCAGAGCAAGTGCTCAGATGGTGGAGTAACTAGGTGCCTTCTTCCCCCAGTGGGAGGTGAACTCACACTGATGCACCTCTGAACCCTGGGTCCTCTCTGACCAAGGACAGCCACTCTGAGTGGGGTGTGGTGAGGGAGCAGAGAGGCACAGAAAAGGAACTTTTGGTTGTAGAACTCAAGACATGAGGTGAAGACTCTACCCCACGTGCTCTGAGGTGATTGTCCTGCTCACAGTCATGATTATGAATCCTGTTAGAGAGACAGGTTTACATCTTGAAGTAGGAGGGTTTGTATTAACTGGGGCTATTTTCAGAGTGAGGCTTTCCAAAGCCCCTTAGTGATTTTCCATGGCACTTATGGTCCTGTAACAGAAAAACTCGCACCCCTTATAGTTTCATAGAACTGAAAGCCAGAAAAGACCATTAGCTCATCTAGTCTGGTTTTCTGTTTGTCACAGACTATTACATGTCACCAGTTACCCCTGTACTGAGTCCAGACACTTCAGTTAGAATAAAACATTTCTGACCTCAGGAGCCTGAATTGTGCCTGGGGAAAAATTCCTTCCCAACGCCAACTCTGGCAGTCAGTGAGACACTGAGCATATGAGCAAGACCCACCACCAGTCATTTAGACAGAGGATTCTCTGTACAACTTCAGATTACTGATCCTCCCGAGCTCATGTCCCATCTGGGATTAATACTTGCATAGTGGTGACCCCACCACACTCCCAGTCCCGAATAATCTCCAAAACATGCGTTCTGCATAGCCCAGCCCTCTCCTGGCCTATTCAGATATTATAGGGCCATTGCCCTGTAAGGGGTGATCAATGGTTCCATGTCTAGTTGTCAGACGGTATCAAGCAGAGTGCCCCCCAAAGATTGGTCAGTTCAATATCTTCATTAATGATCTGAAGGATGGCGTGGATTGCATCCTCAGCAAGTTTGCAGATGAACTAAACTGGGAGGAATGGTAAATACACTGGAGGGTGGGGATAGGATACAGAGGGACCTAGACAAATTGGAGGATTGGGCCAAAAGAAATCTGATGAGGTTCAACAAGGACAAGTGCAGGGTCCCGCATTTAGGACGGAAGAATCCCATGCACTGCTACAGACTAGGGACCATGGGACTAGGCAGCAGTTCTGCAGAAAAGGACCAAGGGGTTACAGTGGATGAGAAGCTGGATATGAGTCAGCAGTGTGCCCTTGTTGCCAAGAAGGCTAACAGCATTTTGGCCTGTATAAGTAAGGCCATTGCCAACAGATTGAGGAACATGATTATTCCCCTCTATTTGGCATTGGTGAGGCCTCATCTGGAATACTGTGTCCAGTTTTGGGCCCCACACTACAAGAATGATGCGGAAAAATTGGAAAGAATCCAGCAGAGGGCAACCAAAATTATTAGAAGGTTGGAGCACCTGATTTATGAGGAGAGGCTGAGGAAACTGGGATTATTTAGTCTGCAGAAGAGAAGAATGAGGGGGGGATTTGATATCTACTCTCAACTACCTGAAAGAGGGTTCCAAAGAGGATGGATCTAGACTGTTCTCAGTGGTAGCAGATGACAGAACACGGAGTAATGATCTCAAATTGCAGTGGGGGAGGTTTAGGTTGCAGATTAGGAAAAACTTTTTCCACTAGGAGGGTGGTGAAACACAGGAATGCATTACCTAGGGAGGTTTCAGAGTAACAGCTGTGTTAGTCTGTCTTTGCAAAAAGGAGTACTTGTGGCACCTTAGAGACTAACCAATTTATTTGAGCATGAGCTTTCGTGAGCTACAGCTCACTTCATTGGATGCATACAGTGGAAACTGCAGAAGACATTATATACACACAGAGACCATGAAACAATACCCCCTCCCACCCCACTGTCCTGCTGGTAATAGCTTATCTAAAGCGATCATCAAGTTGGGCCATTTCCAGCACAAATCCAGGTTTTCTCACCCTCCGCCCCCTCCCCGCCCCCCACACAAACTCACTCTCCTGCTGGTAATAGCCCATCCAAAGTGACCACTCTCTTCACAATGTGTATGATAATCAAGGAGGACCATTTCCTGCACAAATCCAGGTTCTCTCACCCCCTCACCCCCCTCCAAAAACCACACACACACAAACTCAATCTCCTGCTGGTAATAACTTATCCAAAGTGACCACCTACAATGTGCATGATAATCAAGGTGGGCCATTTCCAGCATAAAATACCTAGGGAGGTGGTGAAATCTCCTTCCTTTGAGGTTTTTAAAGATCAGGCTTGACAAAGCCCTGGCTGGGATGATTTACTTCATGTTGGTCCTGCTTTGACCAGGGCGTTGGACTAGATGACCTCCTAAGGTCCCCTCCAACCCTGATATTCTATGATAATATACAAAAGAGTTTGCTACTTTAACTAGAGTAACCCCAACAGTTTCAGTTTAAAGATAGCACTGGCTTAAGTAAGTTTATTTAAACTACAACAAGAGAGATTTTTAATAAGTATAAATAAGGTATTCAAGTCAGAAATGACAGGTTTCAGAGTAGCAGCCGCGTTAGTCTGTATTCGCAAAAAGAAAAGGAGTACTAGTGGCACCTTAGAGACTAACCAATTTATTTGAGCATAAGCTTTCGTGAGCTACAGCTCACTTCATCGGATGCATCTGATGAATTGCATAAATTGGTTAGTCTCTAAGGTGCCACTAGTACTCCTTTTCTTTTTGCAAGTCAGAAATGGTTACAAAATGAAATAAAGCTAAAACACATTCTAGCAGCTAAAATGTAACTAGACTTGGTTCAAGGTTAAAATCCTCACCACATATTCCCAGCAACAGGGCAGACAAAATTCTCACATCAAAACCCCTTCCAAAATCCAAAGGCTGGTTCCTGTGTTTTCTTAGATGAAAGAGAGAGAAGGGGAGAGCAATAAGGAGAGAAAGAAAATACCTAGGGCATTTTTGCTCCTCACTTTTATAGTCCAGCCACGCTTCGAAATGCATTTTCCTGAGGGTCACCCTATTTAAGTTCCTTTTCACTGTGATGGCAGAGATGTGGAGCCTCATGATGGAGATTCCCTGTTGGTGTTTGCTAAAATGCAGATTGAGCTGTTCCTACTCCTGCCATTGATGAAGAACAGCCACTTGACTAGTGATTACCAATCAACTTTGATGACACCTGGCTTGAGGCAACAGCTAGTCCTTGAGGAACAGGTTTACCTCCTTCCCAGACTTGTCTCGTAAACACATTTCAGTCATAATTTCAGCATATGTTCATAGCTTTATGTTGTTATACACATTTCACCACATTATTGATCAGCGAGTTATTAGTTTTCAAATGATACCTCACAAGGCATATTTTGTACAAAGAGCATTTTGTACAAAGTGGTCTGTAGGGTGTGAATACATGGGTGCATTCAGTCACAATCAGCATCTAGATCTTTAATAAAAATTAAATAGTATTGAACTAATCCCTACAGAATTCTGCTAGAAAAAGCTCCACTTATTGATACCCCCCATTACTAACTACATTTTGAGAGCTGAAACCTGTCATTTTGAGAGCTGAGAGCCAGTTTTTAATGCCTTGTTAATTCCAAAAATACAAGTTTTTTAAATCAAAGTGTTATGTGGTACCAAGTCAAATGCCTTGGAGAAACCCAAGTATATTGTATCATCGCATCTGATGAAGTGAGCTGTAGCTCACGAAAGCTCATGCTCAAATAAATTGGTTAGTCTCTAAGGTGCCACAAGTACTCCTTTTCTTTTTGTATCATCGCAGTTGCCCTTATCAATCAGATCTGTAATTCTATCAAAAAGAACAAAAGATTTCTTTGACAAGCCTTATCTTCCATGAAACCAAGCTGACCGGCATTATCAACAAAGAATTAGAGGTTAAAAATAAAGACAAATTAATTCTTCCATTATTTTACCCAGAATTGCTGTCAGGCTGTCTTCCCTGTCTTCTACATGGGGGGTTATTGCTTTACTAAATTGCATGGGAATTTAAACAGCACTAAAAGATTAGATTTGAACTCCTGCTCTCCTCTATCCTGGCTTAGGAAACTTTTCCTTAGGCTACAGGGATGGATGGTGAAGGAGTTAGAGTCGGTCTGTCTCAAATTAGAGTTCGGCAGGTTTAACTTGGTGCCTGTTTTCCATCAGAGAAAAGTTATACAATGCTCCATCAACAAATACTCTCACAGTATAACTGATATCTAGGCATCCTCACATGAGGAGCAGCAATATGGCCAAAGGCCAGGCCCAGACGTGTTTTAGGTTTGTTGCAAGAGGGGTACAATGAAAAAATGAGACAATCCACACAAAAAATTGGTTATTTTTGATTCTCATTATCAATATATTTTTCATAAAACCACCACGAGTGCTGTTAGCATTGTTTAAAGTTTGCATTCTGCTTTGGGTTTTGCTCTTTCAATGAGATTTTTACACTTTAAAGGTTTAAAATGCCTGTTAACACTGGGTTAGAGTTCAGTTTTAACATACCACCTCTCTCATGTCCATATAGGAATACAAAGAGCATGGCACAAGTTCTGTATCCACTCTCCTTTGTGGCACAGGGCACACAGCTCACACATACCATTACCAACCAGGGAAACATGGCTCAGCAAGTCAACTTCAACTGTTGCAGCAGCCAAGTGTCTGGGAGCTGATGGTCTAGTTTGAAGGGTCTTTCACAAGAGATTCCTCAAGGGGAAAGAGTTCATTTTTGGGCACTGGAGAGCAGGGAAAAGATGCTGGAATTCAATGGTTGGGTTCTGCCACTCTCTGAATTTGCTGCAGGCACCAGCATGGAATCCATTGCTGCTAAAAGTATTCAAGTGCCTGGACGTGCCGGGTGAATTTCTAACATAGTTCTATCAAAATGAGATTTTTGTCTGAGCCTGTAAAATGCAGGGCCTCAGGGCACCTGCATAACAAATACTGTGCAAAGAGGAACACAAATACCAGGATACCGGGAGCTTAGAAAACTGCCTTTATTCTATTAGTAGTTGGAAAAAGGAAATAATACAGAAGAGTTTAGCTGGCTGCAGATCAGCAAGAAGTTCACAGATGGGAGTTTGGCCACCAGGTGGTAACCAAGCAATACATAGAGAACTGGCATTTTTATAGCCTTGAGCTGAGTCCAGCAGGTTAACTTAAAGCTTCTGAAATGTTCAGTTGCCTTGAGTGTGAACAGGCTGCCTTTCCCTGGCTCCTAAGGCAGGTGCCGGAAGATCACAGAAAAAATCCTCTTCCTGGGTGCAGATATTAGAAATTATACCATACAAATGGGTCAGACACTTACAAACAAACAGGGAGGTGGGAGATGAATCAGCTGCTTTCAACGGGACTTTATTTTCAAATAAACTTTCTTAAAAACAAACAAACCCAGAACACCTTATGCAGGGATTACAAGTTTAAGAGTATTAGGAAATCCAATTATACAAAAAATACTACATTGCGGCTGGGGCATATAGATTTATTTTTGGTACCATACATTTAAGTGGCACTAATTACATGGTAACTAAAAGGTAACCAACATGAAACTACAGGACTGTCACTTTTTTGATGGGACTCTTATTTCAGGGTGGTCACAGTTTCAAACTATGGTTTTACACCCTACGCAGCCATGAAAAATGAAATCTCCCTAAAATGTGAAAGCACTGGCGTTATTCTGGACTCCACATACAGCCATGTAGCTCTTGTACCCATTTGAATGGGACACTAGTTATAAAGTAGTTACAGCCCAATTCTCAGTGTTACCAGCTTTTCCCTCTTTCTAGAAAGAAGCAAGTTGGAGAATTGTCTTCAATTAGCGCCTGGCACATACTGCATGTGCAGACATTTATTAAAGGAATGCTGATGTTACTTGTGTGCACAGATGAATTTGATGCAGACTGTTATAAAAATCATAGTTGGCTTCTAAATATTGGTAGCAAGATGATTTTTAAATCTCTTAAGTAAATTATTATAGATAAATGAAAAAGGCCAGTAATCATACACTAAGATTAATAAACAGCACTTCAAAATTAATCAAGTGCAGGGTGCTGTCTGAGCCGTCTTCCCTTGGCCATGCTTTACAAGAGAAGGCAGCCAGATTTTTTCTTGCCACGCCGGGCTTGCAAAGCAGCTCTAGTGGCCATTTCAAAAACCTCCCTCACGCCGTCTTTGGTCTTTGCAGAGCACTCCATGTACCCGAATGCACCAATGCGGTTTGCCATGTCTCTGCCTTCTTCAGGTTTGACCGGCTCCTGTGCAATACAATAGTAAAAGCAAATTAATAGGGTCCAACAATGTACCTGAATAGATCATTCCTTTCATCACCTTCCAGGTTTGCCAGAAGTGCAAAATACATACTCTGTTTAGATCCCATCTCGAATCTAAAATGCTAGCTTATTTTCTGGATTAAAACCCAGTTTAATTAAGAATAATGTTAAAAAAATTTTTTCCTTCCCACAGGTTGTAACATATCAACACCTCACATTACTGAAGAATTTTTAAAATCTCATTTACCTCATCACTTCATTTATTTACGTTTTGGACAATGAAAATGATAGCCCAGTTTGGGTCAGTGTCAATTATTTATAGTCCATTTATTCAGCGTCCAATTCTCATGCCATAGTATAAAAGCTTCAATATTTGTGTTGCAAACGCTTCAGAAGAATATATGTTGCCAAACAAACTGTTGCCATTGGCAATTTAAAAGTCATGGAACCAGTGACAATGATACTTGGGAAGTAAAAGCAATTTTACAAGTCATTACCATAGCAGTACCAACCCCCACAGCATTATTAACAGCTACAAAAATTGCCTTGTCACTTTTTGTTTAAAAGAAACATTATGCCAGGACAGTCAAGTTTGCCTATTTGGGCAGGGTATTCTCATGCTGAAGGATGACTACTTTTACTAGACCTGGTATGCTACTGTTGGGGATTGTTTCAAAATGAACCACATTTTGTCTTTACTCATGAACAAACCAAAGCAAGGCTGTTTGAGTTGTTAATATTTAAAACCATGTCCAGTGCAATGGTTTCTTTGTGGGAGAGTGTACTCTGAGTACTGGATAAATGGTATCTTACATGGTAATCTAAGCATCTATTTTGTTGCGCATGTGCTTTGTGTTGATTTTGCCTTATCACTGACCTCCCAACTCTTCTAGAACTACTCCTCCAATTTGGGGCCTTCATCTACCAATAGTCTAACTGATGAGAGAGAAATTCTTCATTTCTTTGAGAGTGACCTTTTCTGCTGGGAAGCCCCAAGGTTAGGAAAGCATTATTTGGTGCCTCTGACAAAATCCTTCATAAGAGGCTACTAAAGAAAATATCCAACTGCAACTGAGCATTGTTTGGCCCTTCAACGTCTGTATTTAACAACTTAGTTCTGATTTAAACTATGCAACCATAACACTTAAGTAACAGATATTGTGTTTATTTTTCATCTAAAAGAGGCTTTCAATTTTTTGTCCTGAATAACTGTCATTTCCAGCCCGTTCTCCAAGATCTATATTGCTCTGAACATTTTCCAATTTCAATACAAGCTCCACTTAGCTATTTCCCACAGATCATCACCTTGTTCCTGATACTTCATTGCAGGGCTGAGTCAAAACACACCCAGGGTGACCGGCTCTAGATCAGCTTAGCAAGAAAACAGGAGCACAGAGAAGAGGGGTGGAGGAGACGGAATGCGTTAAAGGAATCTAACGCTTCTTCCTCTACCTAGTGGAGCCAAACTACACTAGAGAAGGATGAAGAGACAAGTGGCTTTGTTCCAGACTGTGGTGCTGTGGGGATGGTGTCCAGGGAAAGCTGCCAATCAGTGCAGACACTGAGTTAATGTGCTTGTTAGCCATATTACAAAAAAACTGTCATGTTTTATTGTAAGAAGGGCAGAAAGAAACTTGCCTGCTTCATTTTGGCCAGCTCCCGTCGTGTGTGCTCATCATTTCTTAAGTCCTTCTTGTTTCCTACCAGTATGATAGGCACATTGGGGCAGAAATGTTTCACCTCTGGGGTCCACTTCTCTGGGATGTTTTCTGGAGGGAGGGGGAGAAAAAAGCAGAAGCGTCTCGTAATCCACATACAAGGCTAAAGAAAAGTGTTTGGGGTGGTTTTCTTTTTAAGATCATCTCTGCTTTCTGACTGGAACTATGCTACTTTATCCCATGACATTTCATTCAGCTTCTGGTGAGATATAAACCACTAAACATCACATTTCCTCCCTCCTGTTGCAACTACCACCAAATACACAAACATTCTGAAGCCAGGGCCTGTCTGTGATCTTCCCAAATTCCTGTTTGAAATTGTCTCTGATTTCCATCTTTCTGGTCACTAGCATGTCCATTTCTCCAAGCCCCATTCATATCCAGAAAGTCAGGATCTATACTCTGCATGTCCACAGGTCTTAAATAATCATTTCTCTGAGACCAAACCTACCCACAAGTTTTAGACTTTTGGTGCACATGAAGGTAAGACTGGTAATCTGTCTGTCTCAGCGTTGAGACGGTCCAAATGAAACAGATATTTCATGATTGCTGTGTGCAGCCACACAGAGGGAATGGTCTGACAAATGTTTGAATTGTTGACTTTGAGAGAAGCTTTGAGAGAAGAAGACTTCAACACCACAGCAGAGGAAATTCCTACACCAAACCTCAAGTGTAGCTCAAACAAACCTGTCCCACCATGGTCTCCAGAGCACAACCCATACATGCTCAAGGAGAATTTAGTCTCCTTTGCCACAACTATCAAGGAAATGCTATTCCCCATAAGCAACCCCAATAGCGGGTAGAGCAATCCTTTCATAAACTTGTTCAACTGCACCGTGAGTGAAGGCTAGGAAACCTGTGCATTAGAGCACGGGAAGTAGAGATGGCATCACATCCACCTCAACAAAACTCAAACATAGCTTAACAGCCAGGCATTTGGGGGAAAACCCCTGGCACACAGAAAGGCCAAACAGCAGGCTACAGTGTTAGGAGCAAAGCTCTTACCCTACACAAACCTGGTATATTCAATGAGACAGACAGATGAAAGTAGTATCTTTCAAGACTGTCCCATCAAGCTTGCTGTTTTAGCTCAGTGCAACTAAACTGGGAGGAGTGGTAGATATGCTGGAGGGGAGGGATAGGATACAGAAGGACCTAGACAAATTGGAGGATTGGGCCAAAAGAAATCTGATGAGGTTCAATAAGGATAAGTGCAGGGTCCTGCACTTAGGACGGAAGAACCCAATGCACAGCTACAGACTAGGGACCGAATGGCTAGGCAGCAGTTCTGCAGAAAAGGACCTAGGGGTGACAGTGGACGAGAAGCTGGATATGAGTCAGCAGTGTGCCCTTGTTGCCAAGAAGGCCAATGGCATTTTGGGATGTATAAGTAGGGGCATAGCGAGCAGATCGAGGGACGTGATCGTTCCCCTCTATTCGACATTGGTGAGGCCTCATCTGGAGTACTGTGTCCAGTTTTGGGCCCCACACTACAAGAAGGATGTGGATAAATTGGAGAGAGTCCAGCGAAGGGCAACAAAAATGATTAGGGGACTGGAACACATGAGTTATGAGGAGAGGCTGAGGGAGCTGGGATTGTTTAGCCTGCAGAAGAGAAGAATGAGGGGGGATTTGATAGCTGCTTTCAACTACCTGAAAGGGGGTTCCAAAGAGGATGGCTCTAGGCTGTTCTCAATGGTAGCAGATGACAGAACGAGGAGTAATGGTCTCAAGTTGCAGTGGGGGAGGTTTAGATTGGATATTAGGAAAAACTTTTTCACTAAGAGGGTGGTGAAACACTGGAATGCGTTACCTAGGGAGGTGGTAGAATCTCCTTCCTTAGAGGTTTTTAAGGTCAGGCTTGACAAAGCCCTGGCTGGGATGATTTAACTGGGAATTGGTCCTGCTTTGAGCAGGGGGTTGGACTAGATGACCTTCTGGGGTCCCTTCCAACCCTGATATTCTATGATTCTATGATTCTATGAACTAATGGGCAGCTCCACAGACAGAAGGGAGAGTGCCTCAAACGTTCCCTCTAATTTTTTTTCCATCCATGTGCAGAATGAATTTTGCTTTGTGCACCAATATTGAGGTAATATGCAGATGTGCGCAACCAGTAGAAACTAAAAACCTAGCTATAATATATATTTTTAAAAAGTTACCATAGGGATAATTACTCCAACCAGGACAGGTTAGGCATTTTTAGAACTCACTACTCAAAAGAATTACATTTACGTGTAAGAGAGAAATAAAAAATATGAAATGCACAGACCAGTCAAAAAACAGCACTTTAAGAGAATATATGTGCATTGCAGGAAATACCAAGAAGTAACAATAACAATAATACAAGTACGTATTGGGAGGTGGGTGAGAGAGAGACAGAGTGTGAGAGTGAGACAGACACATGCTGCCCCTTTAAGTAGATCAGCATTTACTAGTCTGAAGGCTGCTTGTTCAGACACAGCAGCACCACCACCAGCAGCTCCGTCCCACTTCTGAGCCCTGAGTCGTGTATTTCCAGTCTCTGCACAAGCACCGTCCTGGCAAATTCCTACACAGCATGGTTATTTCAAGCCAGAATCAGAGACAAAAGCATCCAAAAGTGCAAAGAGCTGTTCTCCGGTAGCATTCTATGGTAATGGCTAGTAGAACAGCAATTCCTCTTGGAGTTTTTCCATCATTCTCAAATTTTGTATAGGTCAGTATCTGAACAGCACCAGACACATCCATCGTTTTGTCAAGCTGAATGACAAAAAAGGACTTTGCTTGATTTTGGCAATCACTTGTTCAGTCACATCATTTGCCATATGTGAATACGCCTTGCAATAGTGTCAGGGGAATTGGGGCAAGTTGAGTTGGTAGGGTAGGGTAACCACCTTTCTGTATACAGTGCTATAAAATCCCTCCTGGCCAGAGGCAACATCCTGTTACCTGTAAAGGGTTAAGAAGCTCAGCTAACCTGGCTGGCACCTGACCCAAAGGGCCAATAAGGGAACAAGATACTTTCAAATCTTGGGGGGAAAAGGCTTTTGTTTGCGCTCTTTAAGTGTTTGTTCTCTCTTCGGACTGAGAGAGGCCAGACAGAAATCCATCTTCTTCAACCCATCCTAATCCAAGTCTCCAATATTGCAACCAGTATAGGAAAGCCAGGACAGGCCCATTAGTTTATCTTTTGTTTTATGTGAATTTTCCCTGTGTTAAGAGTGAGGTTTATTCCTGTTTTCTGTAACTTTAAGGTTTTGCCCAGAGGGGGATACTCTATGATTTGATTCTGAATACCCTGTAAAGTATTTTCCATTCTGATTTTACAGAGATGATTTTTACCTCTCTTTTTTTTTTTCCCAATAAAATCCTTCTTTTAAGAACCTGACTCATTTTTCCATTGTTCCAAGATCTAGGGGTTTAGGTTTTTGATGATTTTGTAACCAATTGGTTAGGATATTATTCTCAAGCCTACCCAGGAAAGGGGGGGTGTAGGGCTTGGGGGGGATATTTTGCAGAAAGACGTCTCCAAGTGGTCTCTTTCCCTGTTCTTTGTTTAAGACACTTGGTGGTAGCAGCATACTGTTCAAGGACAAGGCAAAGTTTGTACCTTGGGGAAGTTTTTAACTTAAGCTGGTACGAATAAGCTTAGGGGGTCTTTCATGCGGGTCCCCACATCTGTACCCTAGAGTTCAGAGTAGGGAAAGAATCCTGACATGGTGGCAGAGCGGTGGGATCATTTTGAACCAAAAACACAGACCTGAAGAGGTTTTTATTTTTTTAAGCTGAGAGCAGCTAGAGGGTTTTCTGTCTATTTGCCTGGAGACAGAGGTGTTCGTTTTTTGGTTTTTTTTTTTTTTTTTTACAAAGGAATTTTTCTTTTTTGAGCTGGAGTTTTCTCTACCTAAAGGCAGGGTAGTTAACCTCCAGCAGGGAAATTCACAAGTTGGTTTCTTTGTTTGTTTGTTTTTCCCTAACTCTCGGGTATAGCTAGAGTTAAGCACAAGAAAGCAGGAAAATGACCAGCAGTGAAGCAGCTAATAAACTAGAGCTGGCCAGATTCGAAGCTGAAGAGAAACAAAAAGAGCATGATAGACAGATGGCCTTAAGGTGCTTGGAGATGGAGGCAGAAAAATCCAGGGTGGAAGCAGAGAAAACTGCCCACAAGAGAGCTATGGATGGTAGCGGAGTCAGTTTACGTTCCAAAGCCCATTTGGAACCGGGGCTTCCTAAATGAACTCAGGGCCTTGGAAGCACTATTGGTACTAGAAGAGCCTGAAGCCTCAGCAGTACCCAGCCCAGGACTTGAGGGTTCAGAAATGGGTGAAATCTGCCGAGACTGAGATCTTTTTGAGACAAGCTTGTTGTGGGAGAACTGGAACTCCTTGTCTTATAGGCTTTCCCAGTACCTTCTGACATTTTTTTTTGCAGATCTGGGTGAAAGTGGTGCTGAGTAGACAAAGCACTATACTCACTTGCAGGCTGATGTATAGGGGTTGCACTGACCTGGATCCAGGGCAGGAAGAAGACAGCACTCCATCATGCACTGGATGTGCTATGTTTGTCTTTCTTCCACAGGACAGATGCGACATTGTCTGTACAAAGTGCAAGCTGGTCTCCATACTGGAAGAGAAGGTTCAAGGTCTGGAGCAACAGGTATTGACCCTACGTTGCATAAGAGAAACTGAAGATTTCCTGGACTGATGTCAGGATAGGCTTCTACGGGCACAAGGTTCTGAAGATTCAGAGCAGGCTGCACATCAGGGACAGAAGGATGGTGAAGAAATTTGGCATCATGTGACCTCCAGAAGAAAAAAGGGGAACGTCCATGTACCAGCAGGGCAGATACAAGTAAGTAACCATTTTCATGTTCTCTCCACAGGTACTAATGTGGAGAGTGGACCAGATGATACGCCTGAGGGAAGGGAGCAGAAGGAGACTCTGTCGATTGGAAGGCATGGGATGCACTGTCCTAAGGTTGGGGGTTCCACAACCACCGCTCCCAAGAGAAGGAGGCGGGTGGTGGTGGTCGGGGACTCTCTCCTCAGGGGGACTGAGTCATCTATCTGCCGCCCCGACGGGAAAACCGAGAAGTCTGCTGCTTGCCAGGAGCTAAGATTCGTGATGTGACTGAGAGACTGCCGAGACTCATCAAGCCCTCAGATCGCTAACCCTTCCTGCTTCTTCACGTGAGCACCAATGATACTGCCAAGAATGACCTTGAGCGGATCACTTGGACTACGTGGCTCTGGGAAGAAGGATAAAGGAGTTTGAGGTGCAAATGGTGTTCTCGTCCATCCTCCCCGTGGAAGGAAAAGGCCTGGGTAGAGACCGTCGAATCGTGGAAGTCAACGAATGGCTACGCAGGTGGTGTTGGAGAGAAGGCTTTGGATTCTTTGACCATGGGATGGTGTTCCAAGAAGGAGTGCTAGGCAGAGACGGGCTCCACCTAACGAAGAGAGGGAAGAGCATCTTCGCAAGCAGGCTGGCTAACCTAGTGAGGAGGGCTTTAAACTAGGTTCACCGGGGGAAGGAGACCTAAGCCCTGAGGTAAGTGGGGAAGTGGGATACCGGGAGGAGGCACGAGCAGGAGAGCGCAAGAGGGGAGGGCTCCTGCCTCATACTGAGAAAGAGGAGCGATCAGCAGGTTATCTCAAGTGCCTATATACAAATGCACGAAGCCTGGGAAACAAGTAGGGAGAACTGGAAGTCCTGACACAGTCAAGGAATTATGATGTGATTGGAATAACAGAGACTTGGTGGGATAACTCACATGACTGGAGTACTGTCATGGATGGATATAAGCTGTTCAGGAAGGATAGGAAGGGCAGAAAAGGTGGGGGAGTTGCACTGTATGTAAGAGAGCAGTATGACTGCTCAGAGCTCAAGTATGAAACTGCAGAAAAACCTGAGTGTCTCTGGATTAAGTTTAGAAGTGTGAGCAACAAGGGTGATGTCGTGGTGGGAGTCTACTATAGACCACCAGACCAGGGAGATGAGGTGGATGAGGCTTTCTTCCGGCAACTCGCAGAAGTTACTAGATCGCAGGCCCTGGTTCTCATGGGAGACTTCAATCACCCTGATATCTGCTGGGAGAGCAATACAGCGGTACACAGGCAATCCAGGAAGTTTTTGGAAAATGTAGGGGACAATTTCCTGGTGCAAGTGCTGGAGGAACCAAGCTCTTCTTGACCTGCTACTCACAAACCAGGAAGAATTAGTAGGGGAAGCAAAAGTGGATGGGAACCTGGGAGGCAGTGACCATGAAATGGTCGAGTTCAGGATCTTAACACAAGGAAGAAAGGAAAGCAGCAGAATACAGACCCTGGACTTCAGAAAAGCAGACTTTGACTCCCTGAGGGAACTGATGGGCAAGATCCCCTGGGAGAATAACATGAGGGGGAAAGGAGTCCAGGAGATCTGGCTGTAGTTTAAAGAACCCTTATTGAGGTTACAGGGACAAACCATCCCGATGTGTAGAAAGAACAGTAAATATGGCAGGCAATCATCTTGGCTTAACAGTGAAATCCTTGCTGCTCTTAAATACAAAAAAGAAGCTTACAAGAAGTGGAAGATTGGACAAATGACCAGGGAAGAGTATAAAAATATTGCTCGGGGATGCAGGAGTGAAATCAGGAAGGCCAAATCACACCTGGAGTTGCAGCTAGCAAGAGATGTTAAGAGTAACAAGAAGGGTTTCTTCAGGTATGTTAGCAACAAGAAAGTCAAGGAAAGCATGAGCCCCTGATTGAGGGAGGCAACCTAGTGACAGAGGATGTGAAAAAAACTAATGTACTTGATGCTTCTTTTGCCTCCGTCTTCACGAACAAGGTCAGCTCCCAGACTCCTGCACTGGGCAGCACAGCATGGGGAGAAGGTAACCAGCCCTCTGTGGAGAAAGAAGTGGTGCGGGACTATTCAGAAAAGCTGGACGTGCACAAGTCCATGGGGCCGGACGTGTTGCATCCGAGAGTGCTAAAGGAGTTGGCGGATGTGATTGCAGAGCCATTGGCCATTATCTTTGAAAACTCATGGCGATCAGGGGAGGTCCCAGATGACTGGAAAAAGGCTAATGTAGTGCCCATCTTTAAAAAAGGGAAGGAGGAGGATCCTGGGAACTACAGGCCAGTCAGCCTCACCTCAGTCCCTGGAAAAATCATGGAGCAGGTCCTCAAGGAATCAATTCTGAAGCACCTAGAGGAGAGGAAGTGATCAGGAACAGTCAGCGTGGATTCAAAAGGGCAAGTCAAGCCTGACTAATCTAATTGCCTTCTATGACGAGATAACTGGCTCTGTGGATGAAGGGAAAGCAGTGGACATGTTGTTCCTTGACTTTAGCAAAGCTTTTGACACTGTCTCCCACAGTATTCTTGCCAGCAAGTTAAAGAAGTATGGGCTGGATGAATGGACTATAAAGGTGGATAGAAAGCTGGCTAGATTGTCGGGCTCAACGGGTAGTGATCAATGGCTCCATGTCTAGTTGGCAGCCGGTATCAAGTGGAGTGCCCCGGGGTCGGTTTTGTTCAATATCTTCATAAATGACCTGGAGGATGGCGTGGATTGCACCCTCAGCAAGTTTGCAGAGGACACTAAACTGGGAGGAGTGGTAGATAAGCTGGAGGGTAGGGATAGGATACAGAGGGACCTAGACAAATTGGAGGATTGGGCCAAAAGAAATCTGATGAGGTTCAACAAGGACAAGTGCAGAGTCCCGCACTTAGGACAGAAGAATCCCATGCACCGCTACAGACTAGGGACCGAATGGCTCAGCAGCAGTTCTGCAGAAAAGGACCTAGGGGTTACAGTGAACGAGAAGTTGGATATGAGTCAACAGTGTGCCGTTATTGCCAAGAAGGCCAATGGCATTTTGGGATGTATAAGAAGGGGCATTGCCAGCAGATCGAGGGACGTGATCGTCCCCCTCTATTCGACATTGGTGAGGCCTCATCTGGAGTACTGTGTCCAGTTTTGGGCCCCACACTACAAGAAGGATGTGGATAAATTGAAGAGAGTCCAGTGAAGGGCAACAAAAATGATTAGGGGTCTGGAACACATGACTTATGAGGAGAGGCTGAGGGAACTGGGATTGTTTAGTCTGCAGAAGAGAAGAATGAGGGGGGATTTGATAGCTGCTTTCAACTACCTGAAAGGGGGTTCCAAAGAGGATGGCTCTAGACTGTTCTCAGTGGTAGCAGGTGACAGAACAAGGAGTAATGGTCTCAAGCTGCAGTGGGGGAGATTTAGGTTGGATATTAGGAAAAACTTTTTCACTAGGAGGGTGGTGAAACACTGGAATGCGTTACCTAGGGAGATGGTGGAATCTCCTTCCCTAGAAGTTTTTAAGGTCAGGCTTGACAAAGCCCGAGCTGGGATGATTTAATTGGGGATCGGTCCTGCTTTGAGCAGGGGGTTGGACTAGATGACCTCCTGAGGTCCCTTCCAACCCTAATATTCTATGATTCTATGAGGAGTTCAAGTTTTATCTCCTGTTTTTTCTACCCTTGCTCTTAAAGGTTGCACAAAAATTGCAATTCTCAGGGATGCACATTTCCTCTGAGCAGTGACTGCACTTGGAATGTCCATTTTTAACGGGAATAGCGTCCCAGCAAGTGAGGCAGCGTTTGGTTATCCTGGCGTACCCCCACAATGGAGGAAAAGGACTCCTAGGGGGTGTGTGAGGGAAATAAAGACCCTCAAAAATAAATGAAATAGAAATGGAAAACTACACTAATTAAACTACGAGGAGTCTGGTGACACCTTAAAGACTAATAGATTTATTTGGGCATAAGCTTTCGTGGGTAAAAAACCCCACTTCTTCAGATGCATGGAGTGAAAATTACAGATACAGGCATAAAAATACTGACACATGAACAGAAGGGAGTCACCTTACAAAAACATGGCTACCCCTCTGATACTAAATAAGCTAAACTTCAATAAAAGGCTAAACTAGAAATAAAAATGGCAAACTTAACCAAACAATAAAGTAGGCATGCTAGATGTTCCGTCTCAGTTGGAGGCGATTGAGAAGGCATTGAGGGCAGTTTGCCTGCACAACCCTATATATCCTCAGCAGGAAGCACAAGGAGGTGTAGGGCGCATGCATTGGTTGAATGGGCACTGCTACTGAAAGTCTCTGATCAAAGGCAAATGGGGTGCACATGCACCAGAAGTGGAGCACCCACAGGGACACTACTCGAAGAACAAAGATTCATTACACAAAATATTGACGCTACCATTGCAATGTATATAAAAGTGTGGTTAGTAGAAACCAGAATTGCCACTCAATATTAAACCATGGATAAATGAATTAAAGGCTCCACAACACAGTCTCCTAGGGATACAGGAAACATGGTTTGGATTCAAGTCTCACTTACCTAAACTATCAGGACTATCAATTGAAAAACACATAAGTATAACATCGGTGTCTGGATATGACAGAGGCCTAAGTCGATCATAATCTTCTTGTCCTGCAGTATCCCACAGGGCCAACTCAACCTACGGAAAAGAATTAAGGCAGTTAGCTAAAATCATGAAGGGGAAATCTGATTCAAGTGTGAGTAGTCCAAGCAAACTAGAGAGTGGATTTCAGTGAACATGACTCAACAGGAGGGAACAGAGTGTACTCCACTTTCACAAATGGAAAATGAGGTGTTGTCTATTCCCTGCGTCCAAAAATCAATTTAACACATCGACAAGATTTTCCATTATAATCAGTGGTCATCCCTACACTTCTGAAGAGTGGGAGCTACCAGAAAGAAAAGCAAGATGGATCAACTGAAGGGATATAATAGCCTAAAAATAGTTCTCTGAGGCTGGGAAACTACTCTGTAAACGATCTAAGAGGTCACATTTTCAGTAAAACAGGAATATACATGCACTTGCTATTCAGAAACTTGGTCAGATTAAAAAATTCACCCCACACCCCAACTAAGAGAGAAAAATGTCACAGGGCCACTCATTTCCGTGTAGTTTTACTGAACTTCCACCACGATAGTAGAAACTTAAACCTGTAATTTGCTGATCTTTCTTGTGTGCAACACCCATTATTCCTAAGGGATGAATAAATGAGGTCATCTTTTAAGATCTCAATTTGGGGCAGAACTAGGAGAACTACACCACAGAATTTTTTTGGGGGAAAAAAAAAAAACTAGAAAACTACAAGCTATACTAAGTACCTACAATAATAAATTTGTAAAAATGGCAAATACTAAATGGATGAACCCAAAACATACAAAAAAAAACATTGAGAAACTTTTCAAGCAGCTCTGATTAAGTGAGACAGGCAGCAACTGGACTCCAAACATCAATATGCTTGAATGCCAAGCAACTGTCAATTGTTTAACTTATGAAAACAGCTCAAATGCTACTCTCAATTATAGGGTGCATCTGCCATAGATTTCCAGGAAGTTTGCACTAATGTAACAGAGGGCAGAACTGGGTTCAAAATGAGAAGTTACTTACCAGTAACTTGTTCTGTGTGTCCCCTTTGTGCATTCACATTTGTGGGAGCAGGCTCCTGGTGGACAACACCCGGAACCCTCTTCTAAAGCAGCGTCTGCTGGGGGGGTGGGTGCATGAGTGCCTTTGTGTGGTGCTGAAGGAGCCGCTCTAGTCTATATAACAGTGCATCCCTTTTTGCTACCTCAGCTCCTTCTCTCCTTTGAGGGCATCTGTGCATTCCCACCTGTGGGACACTAGTGAGTAGTGTTCCCTGTGACGTTCCCCTCTGGTATTATCTGGACCGGTAATCTGCTAGGTCGCTCCAAACCCTGCCTCTGTGAGCCAGCCTTACTTTGCTCTGCTGTGAGAACCTCCACTCCTGGGCTGTTCACGAACAGCCTCTGACACGTAAGCTGCTCCCTGGATTGTGCAACCGAATGACACTAGCCAATATCTCCAGTCCCAGACACAACCCTAGGAACCTCCATCTTGCAGTGTCCAGTTATGCCCGCTGGATGCTGCAAGCTTATATGAGTTTGTCAATTTAACAAAGAAATTCATCCAGGCTTGTTATCCCAAGGGGAGTTTCTGACATGCTTCAAACCAAACGCACTGCTTCAGGTAAAAAAACAAACATTTATTAACTGCAAATATAAATTTTAAGTGATTATAAGTCAAAGCATAACAAGTCAGATTTGGTCAAATGAAATAAAAGCAAAATGCATTCTAAGCTGATCTTAACACTCTCAATGCCCTTACAAACTTAGATGCTTCTCACCACAGGCTGGCTGGTTGCTCATCAGCCAGGCTCTCCCCTTTGATCAGTGTTTCAGTCACTTGGTGTGGTGTCTGTAGATGTAGGTGGAAGAGAGAGGAAGAGCATGGCAAACGTCTCTCCCTTTTATCATATTCTTTCTTCCCTCTTGGCTTTGCGCCCCCCTTCAGAGTCAGGTGAGCATTACTTCATCGCAATCCCAAACTGGCGAAAGGAGGGAGATAACTCACTCGAGAGTTCAACAGATCCTTTTGTTACTTCATAGGCCAGCATCCTTTGTTCCTGTGAGGCTGGGCTTGTCCCATACCTGCCCTGATGAGGTGTGAACTGCCTCTCTGCTCTTGGAGAGTTTTTGCCTAGGCTTATTTTAAGCCATGAGGATACATTTTCAGCCTCATAACATTACTGTGTGTAGTTATAGGTTATAATTTCATGTAACAACAATGCTCAGTGCATCATGAGCCTTCCGAAGATACCAGACATGACAGACTTTGCATTGGATACTACACAATCATTTCACAAGGATGAACATGAGGGTGCTAGGTGTTCCCCCGAGGTACAGAGCGTCACATTCCCTTAGGAAGAAGGCAGGCGAGGAGCGCTCTAATAAACGTGGACTGTAGCACTGTCCTACCCAATTTCGCATTGCAGTTTAATTTCAAAAGAAAAATGCCTGGTTAAAGTATGCACTGAACTCCATGCTGCTCCTCTCTTTCTCTCCAACAAGAATGTGCCTGAAAGAAGCGATAGCTGTAGCAGTGGCTCCAGCAGAATTTCTTAAGACTGTAGATACAGGTACTTTAGTTATGATTTAACAATTCTATGCATCTCTTAATTCACTGGGACAATCTGTCTAGAGGTAGATGCCAAGGGGAGTCTCCCTCATGAACTATAAACAGAGTTTGTCTTAATAGATTTTGTACTGTTGAGGTAAACCCAAGGAGTTCTTTTAACACAGTGTGCAAGTGTGTTTCCGTGGGATGGGAATGGCATTTTAGGAAGAAGACAGCAAGGGAAATGTATTGATTGAGGTGCAAGTCAGACACCAGCTTAGGCCTTATCTACACTACCACAGTAAGTTGACCTAAGTTATACTACTTCAGTTACATGAATAAATGTAACTGAAGTTGACACAACTTAGGCTGACTCACCGCGGTGTCTACCCAGTGCTGTGTCAATGGGAGACGCCGCCCACCTAATTTTAGGGTTGCCAGGCACGCAGTTTTCGACCGAAACATCTGGTTGAAAAAAGGGACCCTGACAGCTCCGGTCAGCACTGCCGATCGGGCCATTAAAAGTCTGGTCGCCAGTGTTGCAGGTCTAAGGCAGGCTAGTCCCTACCTGTCCTGGCACCATGCTGTGCCCTGGAAGCAGCCAGCAGGTCCAGGTTCTAGGTAGGGGGGCCATGGGGCTCTGTGTGCTGCGCCTGCCCCAAGCACCTGCTCCACACTCCCACTGGCCAGAAAACGTGGACAATGGGAGCTGCGGGGGGTAGGGGGGTGCCTGCGGGCAGAAGGTGGGGGGTGGCACCTGTGTGGGGGGAGGCAGCACACAGAGCCTCCTAGCCCCATCGCCTAGGAGCGGGATCTGCTGGCCACTTTGGGGTGCAGTGTGGTGCCAGGACAGGCAGGGAGCTTACCTTAGCCCTGCTGGGTAAGCTGCCTGAGGTAAGCCTGAACCCCAACACTGAGCCCGCCAAACCCAGAGCCCCTGCTGCACCCCAAACCCCTTGTCCCCAGGCCCCCCCCAGAGCCTGCATCCCCACATGGAGGCCCCCCACACACACACACACCTCAATCCTCTACCCCAGCAGAGCCCCCTCCCACACCCTGAACCCCTCATCGCCAGTCCCACCCCGGAGCCAGCATCCTCCAGTTAGAGCCTTCACCCCCTCCCACTCCCCAACCCCAGCCCAGTGAAAGTGAGTGAGGGTAGGGGACAGCAAGCCACTGAGGGAGGGGAAATGTAGTGAGCAGGGGGTGGGGCAAGGGTATTCGGTTTTGTGCGATTAGAAAGTTGACAACCCCATCTACTTGCCTTACTCTTCTCGGGGAACTGGAGTACCAGAGTTGACAGGATATCGCTCTGCCATCGATGTAACGGGTCTTTGCCAGACCTACTAAATCGATGCCAGTGCATTGATCACAACAGCGCTGATCTACCGGTAACTGGCCATCGCCTTAGGCGTGATGGGGCCTTATAACCATCTTTGAGCCATGGTGTAAGGTGGTGTAGTCACTGTGCCTGGAGTACACTTACCCTCCTTGCAGAGGTGAAGGCAATAAGGAAAGCTGTATTTAGAAATAAGATGTTTTAAAGAAGCTGATCTAGGAAGTTCAAAAATGGGGGAGGGGAGGGGGGGAGGAGAAAAGAGGAGGAATTAGTACACGATTTAAATCCCAAGAGGAAGGACACTCCTTGGTTGGGGGAAAAGCATTAGTCAAGCCTTTAGAAATCTGGAGACTGGGGTGGAGGGAAAAATTGGTCTGCCTCTGACATGGTGCTAATAGCAGAAATGGCTGCCACATGAACCTTAAGAAATGCACCCAACAGGCCAGACCTTGGGTTACAAGATGCAATAAGTAACCCAGATCTGCAAAAACCCCAACTTGGGATGGAGGCATAATCTTGTCATTGGTCTAGATGCAAAATCTTTTCATTTTTGTTTGTAGTATTTGAGAGTGGAGCTCTTTCTAGACATGAGAATGATGGATTGCAATTTAAGAACAGGTGTGATCCACCCTAGTTAACCAGGCTGTCCTCCATGCTGTGAGATGTAGCATCTCGGGATTTGGGTGCAGTATTCTACACTGAGACAAGTGGTTTAGAGACAGAGACAAGCAGGTTAGGGTGGCTACCTAGAGAGGTCCAGGAATTGGTGTACCAGCATTGGGATGGTCACAGGTTAGGAAAAATCAAAAGCAGACAGTCACTGTGATTCTAATGACCCCGGGATCACAGGTGCAGGGGAGAGACAGGTCCCACTTCAGAAGAAATTTATCTGAGAGAGGTATTGCCTCTTCCTGCTCTGGTGCAGCAGAATTGATGCGTGGTATTTTGCCTTGATGTGAAACGGTATAATTTTTGGGTGGCCCCATTTGATAAAATTTTCTGACCACTGACATTTTTAGAGATCATTCATATAGATTCGGCATCTTGCTGCTCAACAAGTCTGCTTGCACATTTTCTTCCTCAACCAACCAGATGGATCTGGTGCTTTGTACACCACATCTAGTTTCTTTGCTCTACTTAATGATGGAGAACCTGGTTGTGCTGTTGTCCATTATTAACCAATATCAGTTTCCCTAAGGGCCCATCACACTGGCCTGAAAACACTGGTGTGGCATTTGGATTCTCAGGCATACCACAAGTCATGAACTTTGGGCACAACCAAGACTTCCATCGGGGATGAGGCGGAGGGGTCAGTGGTGAATGTGGATGTGAGAGCAGAAGTGATGGACTGTACACCCTACAAAGATTTTTTTTCCTGGCCCCAACCAGGAAAGCTATTGCAGGACTTCAGGAGTGATCACAAGTTTCCTCTAAAAACAATGAGGAGTCCTTGTGGCACCTTAGAGACTAACACATTTATTTGGGCATAAGCTTTTGTGGGATATAACCCACTTCATCAGAAGCAATCAGATGAAATGGGTTATATCCCACAAAAGCTTATGCTCAAATAAATGTGTTAGTCTCTAAGGTGCCACAAGGACTCCTCGTTTTTACTGATACAAACTAACACGGCTACCCCTCTGAAGTTTCCTCTGTAAACTGCACGTTTAGAATGTGGTGTTCTATGACCCAATATTGCAGGGGTCTCATATGAAAGTGAGCTTGAGGGGTCACGTATGCTAAAGAGGCCATAGGGCTTAAAAGGCTCAAATGAACTGTGTCAACTGATTTGGCTGGGCACTGAGTGTGATCAGGGCTTGCTGGATCTTGAGGAACCTGTCCTCAGAGGAAAGCTCTGGCCTGGATTGAATCCAGGAATGCCCCAATAAGATGGATGGGTTGGACTGTGAATTTCTCATGGATTATTTGGGGTACTAGAGAAGAGAGCAAGTTGCATGTATATTCAAAATGCCAGTTCTTGCTGTGGTTTTGCATTTACTAGTCAATCATTCAGGTGCTGGTATACATAAACACCCCTTCATCTGAGATAGGCGGCCAGCACTGCTAGACACGAATAACCAGGGGCTTATAGACAGGCCGAAAGAGAAAATTTTGAACTGGATAGTTAATTCCCATGTAGAACCCCTCAGGTATTTGATGTGGCTCTTCCTGATGAAACGTGAAAGTATCTAGAATCACGTATCATGTCTCCTTTAAATCAAGGGTTATGTACCAGTCTCCATGGGATAGGGATGAGATGCGCTCTCTCTCAAGATGGGTATCCTGAACTTGAAGGTGCGAGTGTACTTGTTCAGGTTCCTTCATACTAGGATGGATTTAAGATTACCTGCCTTCTTGGATATCATGCAATAAGAATAGTATCCATTCCCTCGATATTCAAGTGGGATTTTATTCTCCCTTTGCAAGGAGGGATACCAGTTCATATAAGAAGATTCCCTCATGAGACTGGTCCCAAAAGAGGAAGGAAGGAGACAATGGTGAAGGGATGAAGTGCAGAACTGGATAGACTGCCAAGATTGCAGATTGGTGTCCAATACCCAATGACCAAAAGTAAGGGAGTAGCAACCACTACAGGAGGAGGAGACAAGTTCCAAAGAGAGGAGATGGGTACAGAGATCTGAAGAGATGCTGTTAGAGTGGTATTTGTCTCTTGAAACTACCCTCAGATCCACTGTTTTGAGGCAGATGCTACATGCTGCAAAGGGGTATGATGAGAAATCCTGGTACTGTGTTACTGGAATTTCTCAGTATTTGGTTTGGAAGGTGGCTGGTATCGTCTTTGGTGCTACATATCTTGAGGATAAGCTGGGATCGGTCTCTAGTCACAGAAAGCATGGCATGAGAACCTTCTTTGGAAGACACCTAGTGAATGAGCTATGGCTATGGTTGTCTTGATCTTCCCTAGTATCTAATCCATTTGTCACTAAAAATATGCAGCTTTTCTTGAAGGGCAGATCCTCAATTTTACTTAGACTACAGCATTAGCCCTGAATATCTAAGCTAGGACACATGCACTCACTCACACTCACAGAAATCTCCATTTTCCTGGCACCTGTATCTGTAGCATAATATGCTGCCCCCAAAGAATGCAGAGCCAACATCCAGCCCTCACTTGACCAGGATTCTGTCTGCTTCTTTTTGTTCTTTGGGGAGAGTCCAAAATGGGGTTCATTGTATACCATATGGTGTAGCTGTACCCCACCATTATGGGTTGGTAATTCACCACTCTGAGGCCCAGAGATTCCCAACGAATAGGACCTTCATCCAAAAGGATCCTTTTGTACTCATGTGGACTGAATGAGCAGCTCTAGCCCCTCAACATCTTTCCTGAGCAGCAGACACTACCAGGGAGTTGGCAAGCAAGTGCTGCTGCAGAAACTGGTGACCTTTGGAGGGGATGGGGTACATCCTATCTACTTTCTTTACAACAGGTGGCAGAGGAGACAGATGAAAGCCATATCCTTGACTGTGTTCAACAGACCACTATTGGGAAGTCAGGCAGTTATCTCTTTGTAAAATGTCAAATAAGGAATGTTTCTGGTGCTGTGATCCCAGGCTATAACTGAAGCATACAAACCATCATACCTAAAAGTTTCAGGAACTGTTTGTATTTGTCAGTGGGCACGTGGCTGTTCCAATCCGATTGTCTAGGGAAGTGGCATCTGTAATATTCCCAATAGGGGACTTATCTGGTTCCTGTGGATCATCGCCATCCCAATCAACTGGCCCATCTTATGATCTTGAGCATCAGGGAGTGGTAGTCAGATAGATGCCAAGGACCTGGTGCTGATAGCATTAGTGCTGGTGATGGCCATTGTTGCTGGAATCAATGGAAACCCTTCTGGAGTTGTATACTATAGTGACCTGGAAAGTGGAAATATTGCTTCATTCAACAAGGTCTTCACTGAATCCTGCATAGAGGGCCACATTATTAACTGAAGCAAGCCTTGTATAAAGTCTTTTCAGGACCCCATGCCTGTGGGGAAGTGAATGGTCACGAGTCCCAGTGCGAGGTTGCCAAAAGGGACTCTTCAATTCAAAGGTGCTCCATGTCAACCTTAGAGTGGAATAAACCCAGCCAGGGGCTAGCTGAAGATTTTGGGCTGGATGAGGAATAATGCATTGGAGAGGCTAGGATTCTAACTGGTGGGCCAGATCTCTGACTAGCAAGTATTGACAGCATTCAAGGAATCCTCAGTAGCAATATTCTTCAGGGCACAGGCATGAATGTATCTGGCGCTGGAAGATGGCCTTGCTGTTCTGGCTGATGCTGGGGGCTGTTCTTTTGCACACGCTCTCTCACTGGGGACCTGTGTTAGAACAGAAGGTGCTATTTGTTCTTTCTATGTCCTCCCTCCTCGATAACGTGTTTTCTCTGTCCTTTTGCACTGGTGGCACTCCTTTTCCAATGCAGAGATGGTCTGTGCATGAGCCTGGAGCAGAAATCTGCCTGAGCTGGAGAAGGGGTTCCGTGTAGTTGGTGCCGCTGGCAGCATAACCAGCTTAGATTACTGAATGCTTGGTGTGCAGGAGGAAGCCTCCTGTGTTGGTGCCAGCTGAGGCTTGATGGCTTTGACTGCAGCCACTGGGGCTAGAGGGATCCTGTGTCAAGACCTTTATGGTGGGTGGTTCTGGAGCTGAGGAAATAGTGTTCTTGGGTGACACAGGTAAAGACCTCGGCACTGAATCTGGTTCTGTCTGGTCTAAGTGCCAGAACAGGGCCCTATGTTGCTTTGGTTGAAGGCTTTAGGCAGCCAGGTGGGCCTGAGATCTACCCCTGTTGGTTCCAGAAGTGAAAGTGCCACTTATCACACACTGAGATGTGTTGCCCAGACACAGATGGCAATGTACATGCATATCAGATTGTGGTCTGGAAAGAGGCACACCTTTTGAAACCCCATTTTGGGATCAGGGCCAGGCACGTTTGCCCTTGCTTGGGAGAGCCTTAGGGCCCAGAGGTAAAAGCTCGGGAGGCATACTTAAAATTATTTTCTGAGCTTCTTAATTAGACTATCCTTATTAGCTATTTATCAAAGTTGTCTTAGTCAACTTGGACACCAGAGAGGGCCCCTCTCACTACTGGTGGTGATGGAGAAGGAGCAGAGGCAGCTAGAGGATGCATTCTGTTTGATGGAGACTAGGGTGGCTGATGTCAGTGCTGCCAGAAGGCACTCGCATGCTAAACCCCAGACATTGTTTTGCAAACTTACCCCAAAAGGTAACTCCCACAAGTGGAAATATATATAGAGGCCCATGAAGAGGAACCATAATGTTTGCAAAATTATGACCAGTGGAACTGCTAAAATAATGAACCAGCTAACCTATCCAGAAATGCTGCCACCCACTCTCTTCTCTTCACAAGACGACATCCTTGCATTATTCCACCCACCACTGCCAGAAAAATAAGTTACTGCAACAAGATCATACCCTGGACAACTGCATTTTTTATAACCTTCTCAACTCAAAGACAGCTGGTGGGATTTTGCTGACATTTAAAGAAAAGCCAGCTCTAGGCACACCACCACTCATAAGACATCTTTCTCCCCAAACGTGTTGCAAACACGTTTTAGGTCCTATAAGGACATACATCTCTCTAGAGGTTTCACATACACAGGTGATGTTTAACTGTTGCAGAAATGTGTACCTACCTGCTTTCCATCCACTTCAATATCTGCTACATAATTTTCAAACACTGTGGGAACATAAACTTCAGGGAACTGGTCTTTGCTAAATACAATCAGCAGACAGGTCTTTCCACAGGCACCATCACCCACTATAACCAGCTTTTTCCGAATGGCTGCCATAGCTAGAAAACAAACAAACAAACGGGGCTTGACAAATATAACAGAAATGTTTGTCTATTATATAATACAGATGCTAGAAACTGAGTGACCGATTATCTCGATGTCCCCAATCAGCAAGAACTTTGAAAAGTGGTACACTTGTTTGTTAAGACTGCTGTGTATGGCATCAGTTTTGACCAATTCACCTTCCTCTTAAAACCTCACAACCCTAAGGATACATGCTGCACGGTGGGGCAAAGGACTACGTGGACTTGGAAGAGGGAGAAACAGAACCAGATGTGAAGTGGGGAATCAGGTATCTAGGCCAGATAAACAAATCAAATCATTGTTAGAACACAAGTGGATACATTTCTAATGTAGAAAGTGGCTGAAAAACTAAGGAAAATGCTTGGAAGCCTACTGAATCCAGAGGAACAGGACAATTCTCCTGGGATATCTGGTACCCAAGAACACATGTGATTGTCTGTTTCCCATAGTAAATCACAGGGTAAAGGAGGAGGGGAGACCAATAGTTTCATGCAGCAGTGCTTAATAGTTCTTTGTGTGTCTTGTAGACTCAAGACAGGGGAAGCAAAAGAGCGCAAGTAGTATCCTCTGGCTCCTTTCTAAATCTTTTGCTTTCTCCGAGAAAGTTCCTCTTTGGGAATGCCAATCAATGTCTACACAAATATTCTGTTAAAGTGATGGCCAGAGCTATACCCCTGCCATGCTGAGCCAACAGAATATGTATTTTTAACTATAAAAGTACCAGAGGCTTTCCACTCCTTCCTGACATCCAGGACTACCCATGTAGATTGAGTACTTTCCTGATATGCAGGAAGAGAACTGATGGAATGATCACAGTGCAGTGGACAGATTCCTAAAGCAGTAAGCTCCATTAATATGCTATATGGGCTCTTGAAAGCAATCATCTCCTTGCACAGCCAGTTTCAAGGACACTCATCCCTGTAGTAGCAAGACCGTCAGAGACAGAAGCCCTTGTATTAGAGGCCTGGTATCAGGCAGGCCCTGCTTACCGAATCTGGCAAGAACAGGGCTGATATTGCAAACACACACATTCCTAAGAAGTGCTACGCACAAAAACACATTTCCAAAGGGTGGTACCAGAACACCCCATACCAAGAATGGTATACAAACAGTCCCTAAAGGTAACAGGAACACATTCTCTTTTAAAAGGGGTTAAAGTCAGGATGACCATACGTAATAGAGATGTTTTGATCAAACCAACATGTACAAGGTAATGGGTTATAACTAGCCACATCAGGTGGCAGTAACTCTGTCAGAGGCACTACTAACTTGTTTATATCAGGGTATAAAGACGTATCTCAGAGGGAGTATCTTTGTCCAGCTGAGGGAGGAATAAAAAGGTCCCACCATTCACTGAGCTGCATCCATTGTCACAGGCATACATGCGTTAGTATCCTCGTAGTCTACCAGGTACTATTACTGTGCTTTGACGACAATAAACCTGGCTGGGTGCCTTTGCACCTTAAAGGATCTTGTGGTCATTGGGTGGCTCACTCGAGATCTGCTGTGCTGGCTGTCTGCGCAGAGCTGGGACAGCACACAGGGAGAACACACACACGCAGCCAAACACTTAACACTGGTGACCCCGACTACTGATCTGGTAAATAAGGAAGCTGTCCTCTGTAGGAATCATGATCTAACATGACAGAAAACCATAATAAGGCAAATTTTTAGTAAAAATTTTAAATAAAAAGGTAACAACTTGTTTATTTAAAAATGTTTAACCCTTTTGTTTTTTATTTTTGGCACAGCAGACCTTGAGTGAACCGCCCAATGATCACAAGATCCGTTATGGTGCGAAGGCGCCTGGCCAGGTTTATAGGTTTACTGCCAAAGATTTAAAGAAATTCAAACCACTGAACTAGTAGAAGTAACTGGCTAACCGCTTGGAACCAAAGCTTTTTGAAGTATGACCAACAGTAGCCTCTTCTGCAGGTGCAGAGATGATATTCCTTTATTCCAGTTTATTCAACTAGTTCAGTTCAATGACTAGCTTGTTCACAGGTGAGATATCAATTGGGAGTTGAAAAAGAAAGAGCTTATTTTCTTTTTCTAATCTATGCATAAAAATGAAGTGGGAGAGAAGGTGATCTATGCATTTGAAAAACTTGAAAGACAGATGACCAGAAACAATGAGTACAATTCACACTACATTAACAACTAAATTTAATACTTCCTTAGCTTTAACTGCAAAACATGTTTTAATAAATGTACATATATATAAAAACTACCTTAAATGTGCTGGATACTTTTTTATTAACTAAGGCCAACAAATCCTGAAGCAAAGCATCCAGAACGATGTCACCTATGGCTTGCACTTTGAGGGGTTTTTACAGCAACTGGGATAGAACATTCTGTGAAAAACATTCTGTGAATTAAAAGACTGGTTTTTCTGGGGCTTTATATGGAACCTATGCATTTCTTAGAAAAGATTTTCTACAGCAATGGAGCATAACAGGCTTACTATTTTGTTCCATTTTTATAATGAGTCACTCTCCCTCTCCCCTCTGCAATTACATAGGGTTCTTTTAAAATAAGCTAGCTTGGCAGCTTCAGCTAGTGGAAAGGAAACCCACACCAGGCTCACCCTGCAAAGCATGAATCAGATGATTAGTTTCCATGGAAGGGATTCAATGATGACATTTCCTTAACTCAGTCCAAGGTCTTTAGAAGTTATCACACGAGCTTTAAGACACAATTTGCTCAATAACTCCCTAAAGTCACAGGAGGATACAACAAAGTGGTTCCTGTTAGCTGAAAGTTACCACACCAATATCTCTGCTTAGCTGGAGGGTATTTCTTGTGTGCACGGAGGCATTCCCAAGACCATGCCTACTCAAAACATGCTTGTAAAAAAAGCAAAGTGAATATGCTAGGAGAATGGAAAAAACTGACATTTCCCATCCTAAACATATGTCTCAGAACAGTGTGTTTGCTTTTCCTCGCCATCCCCCTAATTCAGTTTCCAGATGAGCCATGTTTTAGGCCTGTCCTTAACATGCAAGTTTCAAGATTCTGGAAAGATTGTGGACAATTTCTGAACCCTTTGTGGAGACCTTTGGATGGAATTTGTTAGCTGTATCTGTAATATAGCAGAGGCATTAGAGCTGATCCTGGACAGTCAGTTGTGGGAATAGAATTCCACTATGGCATGGAGAGCCCTAATGGATTTCAATTCCTAATGGCAGTTAACCCAGCCCATGATGTGGCTTCACGATGCTTCGGGGGTGGAGGTCTAACAGTGAGTGGGACAAGACCCAAGTCACAGAGCTGCATCAGTCCCTGTTTACAGCACTGGAGAACACATGCACAATGGGGAGAGAGAGAGAGAGAGAGAGAGTTTCCCCAGCCAGGCAACAGGATGAAACTGTGTTGTTTGCTAACAAAATGACAAAGATGGTGCTGCACTTAATGGTACCCCAGAGAACAGGAATCTCTCACCCACCTACGGCCAGGGGATGGGATAGGAGTACACCTGGTCTTTGCTCTTTGTGCAGACAACGGATAGGCCTTAGGATGGATGTTTATTAAAATTGGAAGCACTCAGCTGTAAAAATCTTTTTTCAGCCCTTACTGGTATTGGTCCAGCTCCTGTTGCTTCCACACTGCCAAGGCCAGCTTCTCTAGCAGTGATGGCATTATTACAGCACCCACATAAGGAGCCTTGGCACTGGACACATCCTCTGACCATTTTGTGACAGACATGATGAACAAAGGCATATATCTTTGAGACTACTGCATCCACATTATAGAGGTTACCTGCATTTTTGTAAGCCAGACCTTGGAAGCCTGAAAACTTGAAAGATTAGTGTACTGAGACATACTAGTCGACATGGACCCACAGACTATCCACAGACCTTTCAATCAATAAATTATATATGCATGTGTGTGTTCCTGGCTCACTGGCTGGACTTCCTGGAGAACCTGGAATCACAAGGGCGTGATTCACACAAAATACCAAAACTGGCCATACAGACACCCACCATCAGAATTTTGGCCCCCTGCTCCTCCTCCATCAAAGGAGTATTGACTTCTTTTACCTGCTTCAGGAAGCCCGGGAAACAAAGGCTCCACAACTGTATAAAGTGTCAGCATAAGCTGACTACAGCACCTCAGGTTTGATTAAAAAACCCAACTTGAACCTGTAACCAAGGGGGCAAACCCAACTCGAAGGGTCTGAAGGGCTCAAGGTAAGCTCAGTATGTGTTTAGACCTTGGATTGTTTTAAAATAGGACCCAAAAAAAAAAAAAAATCAGAGATAATGTAAAATGTACCCCAGAGTTACGAACTCCTTGGGAAGGGAGGTTGCTCATAACTCTGAAATATTTGTAACGCTCAGCAAACCGTTATGTTCTTTCAAAAGTTAACATTGACTTAATACAGTTTTGAAACTACCATGCAGAAGAAAAATCCTGATTTCCCTTGATTTTTTTTGGTAGTTTACATTTAACATAGTACTGTACTTGCTTCTTGAACTTCTGGGAATTGCAGGGAGACTGCAGCTTAAATCCTCGGTCTGGGGGAAGAGGATCTGTGTCCCCGGTGACTGACAGGTGACAGCCAGAGGCCTGAAACCAAAGGGGGTCTCTCTTGAGCAGACCATGGAGTGGGTCATAGAATCAGAGGGTTAGAAGGGACTGCAAAGGTCATCTAGTCTAATCCCATGCCAAGATGCAGGATTTGTCATGTCTAAAGATCAGAGATGCAGTTACCCCAAAACAGGGACATTTATTTGTAGGTGGAACAGGTAGTACTACTTAGACTTAAGGTTGCCCAACATTTCCCATTGTAAGACCTTGGTTTTAGTTGCTTATAACTTTGCCATATTTTAACCTTCTAGGCTGAAGTTTTTCCACACCAGCTGTCTGCCTCAGATTGATTTTTGGGAAAAATTTCCACAAAATGTTTCAGCTGTTTCTGAAATCGGGGGAGGAAAAAAAAAATCACCCAAAAATTCTGACAATCATTTTGTTGAGAAGCTTTGGAACAGGGACTTGGTATTTTGCTTGTGGGGATAGCCATTGTGCCTTTTGCTGTGCCCATGGGAAGGGGGAAAAGGAAGAAAAAAGAAGCAAATTTTGCCAAATTATAAACCTTTGAAAAATCTGAGGTCCCACCTCCTTGGAGACTTTTGTTAGAGTTTGGCAGCTAAATTCTCCCAAGAGTTCATGGAGCATGCTCCAGCCCAAGCATGCAGGGGCCCAGCAGGACTTTCCCTGCAATTGCTTTTCCCAGCTCCTACACCCTGCTGGATGCCAGAACTGAGAGCAAGGAGACTACTTTTTCTGTGCTCTCAAAGCTCTCTGCAGGCTCCCAAGCAGCATGGAGCAGGAAGTGGCCTCACTAAGATATAGAGAGGACAAGACGTGTGGGGGGGGGGGGGGAAGAGAGGAGAGAAAGGTGATAGGTAGGGGGAAGAGACTGAATGAGGAGCCCAGGGGTTGGAGACTGAAACTAGAAGCGTAGGGGAAGAGTTGAGGGGAAAACTGGAAAAGTCTGGAGGGAAAGGGGGGGAAGGGGGAGGGAGAACTGTGACCACTAGAGCACACTTCCTTCCAGAACCTAGAATGGAGATTCATGAGCCTCATCCTTCCTCTGATGCTTGTTCACACAGAGGAGACTAAACAAAGAACCCTGAGACAATGAGACCCCAAGGTCACAATGCCAAGAGCAGAGAGCTAGGCCCAGCCCCCAGGACAGGAGCCACTTCTGTGTGGGGTGGCCTCGCTCTCCAGCTCCTGCCCCTCTCACCACGGTTGACTTGATCTCCAGCCCCATAGAATCATAGATTATCAGGGTTGGAAGGGACCTCAGGAGGTCAGCTAGTCCAACCCCCTGCTCAAAGCAGGACTGATCCCCAATTAAATCATCCCAGCCAGGGCTTTGTCAAGCCTGACCTTAAAAACTTCTAGGGAAGGAGATTCCACCATCTCCCTAGGTAACGCATTCCAGTGTTTCACCACCCTCCTAGTGAAAAAGTTTTTCCTAATATCCAACCTAAATCTCCCCCACTGCAGCTTGAGACCATTACTCCTCGTTCTGTCATCTGCTACCACTTAGAACAGTCTAGAGCCATCCTCTTTGGAACCCCCTTTCAGGTAGTTGAAAGCAGCTATCAAATCCCCCTCATTCTTCTCTTCCGCAGACTAAACAATCCCAGTTCCCTCAGCCTCTCCTCATAAGTCATGTGTTCCAGTCCCCTAATCATTTTTGTTGCCCTCCACTGGACTCTTTCCAATTTTTCCACATCCTTCTTGTAGTGTGGGGCCCAAAACTGGACACAGTACTCCAGATGAGGCCTCACCAGTGTCGAATAGAGGGGAATGATCACGTCCCTCGATCTGCTGGCAATGCCCCTACGTATACATCCCAAAATGCCATTGGCCTTCTTGGCAACAAGGGCACACTGTTGACTCATATCCAGCTTCTCGTCCACTGTAACCCCTAGATCCTTTTCTGCAGAACTGCTGCCGAGCCATTCGGTCCTTAGTCTGTAGCGGTGCATTGGATTCTTCCGTCCTAAGTGCAGGACTCTGCACTTGTCCTTGTTGAACCTCATCAGATTTCTTTTGGCCCAATCCTCCAATTTGTCTAGGTCCCTCTGTATCCTATCCCTACCCTCCAGCGTATCTACCTCTCCTCCCAGTTTAGCGTCATCTGCAAACTTGCTGAGGGTGCAATCCACACAATCCTCCAGATCATTTATGAAGATATTGAACAAAACCAGCCCCAGGACTGACCTTTGGGGCACTCCACTTGATACCGGCTGCCAACTAGACATGGAGCCATTGATCACTACCCGTTGAGCCTGAAAATCTAGCCAGCTTTCTATCCACCTTATAGTCCATTCATCTAGCCCATACTTCTTTAACTTGCTGGCAAGAATACTGTGGGAGACCGTGTCAAAAGCTTTGCTAAAGTCAAGGAACAACACATCCACAGAACCAGTTATCTTGTCACAGAAGGCCATCAACAGGACAGGGCAGGCTTGATCTCCAGTCCCTTCACAAACTTCTGGCATTAAAGATGGAGTAACTGTCTGATGGCAGGTGACATACACTGATGGCCACCAGGTGAACCTGTAGCCAGCTAAGGGAAAGGCCCATCGTCTTTAGAGTAAGAAGACAGTCTACAATAGTAGAAATATCCACTGTCTAAGATCTGAATTGGCTGGACCCAGACATAGAAACCTTTCTACTTGGCTAAGTAACATTTCTTGTTGGAGTCTTCTGTGATATTAAGAATGGTTTGCATGGCTTCAGAATAGGAACCAAGCCGTGAGATGAAGCACATTTGGGTTGGGATGCCGGACTATGCCATTCTGCCGAGTCAAGAGATCAGGGAAGAACTTACTGTTTAAAGGTGGAGGGGATGACATCTGTAGGAAAGCTGGAAACCAGAACTGTCTGGGCCATTTGGGGGTGATAAGGATGACTCATGCCCTATCATCCAACTGCATCTTCCATAGAACCCAAGGCAGTAGTACGATGTGAGGGAAGGAATAGCTGAACTGATCTGTCCAAAGTAGCACAAAAGCATTCCCCCCAGAGTCAGGGTGGATTGACTGAAATCATCTAGTGGAAAGCTTTGATTTAAACAAAACAGAAAATTACAAGTACAAAATGGAAAAGTTGAGTAAAATGGAAAGAAAAGGTAAGAACATAAGAATGGCCCTACTGGGTCAGACCAAAGGTCTATCTAGCCCAATATGCTATCTTCCAAGAGTGGCCAGTGCCAGGTGCCCCAGAGGGAATGAACAGAACAGGTAATCATCAAGTGATCCATCCCGTGTCACTCATTTCCAGCTTCTGGCAAACAGAGGCTAGGGACACCATTCGTGCCCATCCTGGCTAATAGCCACTGATGGACCTATCCTCCATTTATTTAAGCAGTTATATAGCTTAATATTTACAGATTCTTATTAATTGTACATTTTTAGTACATTAGAAAATGGTGAATGATATCGTATTTACTAGTTAACTTTTTTTTTTGCTTGTGATTCATGTCAAGCTGCATTAGAATGGCAACCTGAATTTAAACACACACACACACACACACACACACACCCCCAACAAATAAAAAATTATTTTTATTTGGGTTGTTTTGTTTAAATGTTTTGGATACATAAACTTCTCTATCAAAAGAGTGCTTCACAAGAACAACTATATGATTTATTCACCACCACCACCACCCTCGGACAGCAAGAGTCCATACTGCTGAATGTCCATGGCCACCTTGTATGGCTTTATTTTAAAGCAACTAAAAGCTCCACAGGGTTATTACTGATCTGGTACAGCCAGGCTAATCATGGATGGCCATGTGGCTGCCACCAGTCCACGGCCAGGCAACGTCCCTTTCTGACCTCAACCCTTATCTTCAGGGTTCCATGTGTGTGGGACTTTATCTCCGATGCAGGTTATATGACTAAAAAGGTGCCAACAAGCAGTGATTGATGATGACAATCCTCTCAAGGTCAGTTCTTAGTAATTCATCCCAATTAAAATCAAACCACTTTATGCCCAGCAGTCACTGCTGGCAAGGCATATGAACTGCCTCCAGCATCCTGATGTCTTGTTTAAGCAACATCCATGTTTCTGATCCATATAAGAGGATTGGAAGTACACAGGTTTGATAAATCTGTATTTTTGTATATAATTTCACTTTCTTTTGCTCTCCACATCCTCTGGAGACCCTTCATGGCTGAGGCTCAGCCTTGGATGTCTGGCTGCCTGTGCTCATTTGATGGCAATTTAATAAGTGATTTATTAAACAGAAGGATTAACTGTAGTCAGTGAATTAAACGGATTTCAGGTCAGCCTGGGAAAGTTTTCAAATATGCCTAAATGAAAGTGACTGGAGCGTAAGTTCTTACTCACCTTAGTCTCTTGAAAATGAGCCAGTCTCCTAAATTATTTAGACTGTCCTTCAAACTTATAAAATTAGTAAGATCTCACCCCTCCCTCATTTTTATTCACAGACTGGAAGGGAGAAAAGTTTTCTTGCTTTTTCAATCCAAATTGATTTATCCAGTTAGTCCAAATGAAGAAAACATTCTCTCTATGCCTGCAGAAGAGACAACTGTAGTCAAAAGATAGTTTATCACTTTAATAAACTCTGGGTCTAGGAGCTTTAGCTAATGACTTCCATCAGTTCAGTACTGTGAATTTCTTTAAAACATCATCAGCACACATGTAATGCTTGAATGGTTCACCTCCAGCCCTGAAATTTAGTATGGTTGGCATGACTGATGGATGATTATTAGATGTCGATGTCAAAGCAGGTTTCAGAGTAGTAGCCATGTTAGTCTGTATCCGCAAAAAGAAAAGTACTTGTGGCACCTTAGAGACTAACAAATTCATTTGAGCATAAGCTTTTGTGAGCTGCAGCTCACTTCACTGGATGCATGCAGTGGAAAATACAATGGGGCACCTTCTTCAGCATTTAAGCATCTACCTTGGTACTTTGGGTTGAGAATATTGTCAAGAAAGTGCAGTTAAGTGCTTGATCCATCCACTTCTTTATTGCCTGCAATTTAACTTTGTCATTGAGTATTCTTCTTCATTGCTCTTGAACTTGGCAAAGAACTTCAAGAGAGACATCAGCAATATATCAGAAGGGTAGCCGTGTTAGTCTGGATCTGTAAAAGCGGCAAAGAGTCCTGTGGCACCTTATAGACTAACACGTATTGGAGCATAAGCTTTTGTGGGTGAATACCCACTTCGACGGATTCATGACATGCATCTGACGAAGTGGATATTCACCCATGAAAGCTTATGCTCCAATACGTCCATCAGCAATACAGAATCAATCTTTCTGCAGTTTGTTCAAGACCACGGAAATACGTTTCAGTATATTCAGCACATCTTCTCCAATTCCTTTTAGTCAGATGTTGACTATTTTGGCTGTGAGAGTTTCATCCATTTTGTGATGGAAACTGGAAAGGCCAGTTCTTAATAAATAACTCAAAATAGTCAACCTGAATTCCATCCTACATCTCGGAGGAGAATTCATTTGGATGCACCTGCTCTCTTCAGTGAATCATAAAATATCAGGGTTGGAAGGGACCTCAGGAGGTCATCTACTCCAACCCCTGGCTCAAAACAGGACCAATCCCCAATTTTTGTCCCAGATCCCTAAATGGCCCCCTCAAGGATTGAACTCACAACCCTGGGTTTAGCAGGCCAATGCTCAGAAGGGTAGCCGTGTTAGTCTGGATCTGTAAAAGCGGCGAAGAGTCCTGTGGCACCTTATAGACTAACACGTATTGGAGCATAAGCTTTCGTGGGTGAATATCCACTTCGTCAGAGCTATCCCCCAGGCATGCGTGCAAAGTGCAAACAGTGCAACAAAGAAATGCAAGGCCTGCTTGCCCGAACGAAACAACATCATGAGAAGTGTTACTTCTCAGGAGGAAGCTGCGTTGAAGATGATGGAAGGAACGTATCTGAACATGCAGGATCTTCAGGATGGTAAACTTTTTTATTTCATACTTTTTTTTAAGGACTGCCTGTCTTCCTTCTAGACTTTTCTTGAATTTTCATGTTTGAACAAAAAAATGTAGTTGTTACGCTATGGTACTATCATTTTAGATGCAGTTGTGATAAAAAAATAGCTGAAATAGGCAGATTTTCCATTTACAATTTCACCTTGAAAGTAGTACTGAGTGTAAGTGAATGCAATGAGTAATACTAAATGAGCAGTATGGTAATTAAATAACTGCATTGACTTACTTTGTTTAGGAGAATCCATCCTCAACATACAGGATTCCACCTTCAAGATCACCATCATTTTCTATAGTTTCAGAGTTATCTGCCAATTATAGTGTTACAGACACATCATGTATGTCACAGAGCTACAGTATATCAACTGTAACAAAATAAAAAAAAAAAAATCTCAATCATCCAAAAACCACCATAGATAAATTTGTGATCAGAACCAGCAGATTACAAAAAGAGGTAATTGATGAAAAAATTGCCCAGTTTGTTTATGCAATAAACTCTCCTTTCTATCTGATTGAGAACCCACACTTCATTAACATGGTTCAGTCATTAAGACCAGGATACAATCCACACAACAGAGCAGATGTTGCAGGCAAATTGCTGGGTAAAAAGTGTATGAAAAAGAAATTGAGCAGTGCGCAAAAGGTCTAGAGGGTGAAACTGTTAACTTGAGTCTTGATGAGCAGAGCAATGTCCACAATGATCCTGTTGTATGTGCCCGTGTGACAACAGAAGAAGGGAATGTCTTCGTTACAGAAACAATTGATACATCAGGAAATGCACACACAGCAGAATACTTACAAGAAGTAGCAGTAAAAGCTATAACAAACTGAAAAAAAATGCAAATGTCTAGTACACAGCTTGGTCACAGACAAGTTGCAAATGTAACCAAGATAAGAAGAAATTATTTAGAAGAGAGTCGCAAGCTAGTAACATACGGTTGCAGTGCTCATTTGATGCACCTCTTAGCTAAAGACTTCAGTGTTCCAGAAATAAAGGCTAATGTTGTTGAAATTGCAAAATACTTCCATAACAACCACTTTGCAGCAGCTGCTCTGAAAAAAAATGGGAGGAACCAAGCTAACTCTCCCAGAAGACATGCAATGGAACTCAGTAGTGGACTGTTTTGAGCACTATATCAAGAACTGGCCTAATGTGACGACAGTTTGTGAACAAAATCGTGAAAAAATAGATGAGACTGTCACAGCCACAGTTCTCAGCATTGGGCTTAAGAGAAATGTTGAACACGTGCTGAGTACCCTGAAGCCTATTCCTGTAGCATTGAACAAAATGCAGGGAAATAGCTGTTTTACTGCTGATGCTGTTGAAATTTGGAAGTAACTGAGTGAGATCTTAAAGAGAGAAATATGCAATGACGGAGTTAAATTACAAGCATTTAAAAAAAAGGGGGGGGGGGGGAAGCACTAGCTCCAGCTCATTTTCTTGCAAATATTCTCAATATTCGCTACCAGGGTCAAACCTTAATTGCTGAAGAAGAGGAGTTGCCTATGACATGGACATCCAGTAATCATCCCTCCATAATACCAACTATAATAAACTTCAGAGCTAAGGGTGAACCGTTCAAGAAATATATGTTTGTTGATGAGGTTTTAAAGAAAGTCACTTAAGCACTTGGATTCAGAGACTGCTGAAGGGAATCTCACTTTTAACTGCAGTAGTTTCTTTTGCCAGTGTAGAATGAATATTTTCTTCCTTTGGACTAATTCATTCCAAATTGAGAAATCATTTGGGACCCGAAAAAGCAGGAAAGCTTGTTTTTCCTTTTCCAATTATGAACAAAACAGGAAGGTGAAGATACCTGAGTTAGCTGAAGAAGCCAATATTTTAAGTTTCTCATGTTGACCTGGCTGACAGTCTATTGTTTTAAAATATTTTATTTAAATATTTTAGTTAACAATTTTAAAAAACTCGAATGTTTAACTAAATTCAAAAATTCATATGCTTGTTTTGTTAAAATATAGTATGTTTGCTCTTGAAGAAAAAAATCCAGAATACATAATGTTGTTTTAGTTAAATAAAAATTTAAATGTCTGTCTGGTAATGTTCTTCTCCTAATACAGCATGACAAGAAAATCCTCCAAATATTGATGATTAACCGGTTGAACTTGAGATAGTTCACCTTCCAGTGACTTCAAAAATATCTGCTTCAATTACCTTTGGTAAATGAAATAACCAAACAATCATTTGTTTTTTGATACAGCGGTAAAACTAATCTGAAAAGTTTTCAAAATAAATCACTTTAAAAATCTATAGGGTGTACCTTCTAAAAATGAAACCTACATCTATCTCTGAGTTGTGACGAATATGTATTAAGGTTATAACAACCAAAAAGAATGCACTTTTATGTAGAAGACCATGATTAAATCGAGTCTTCCTGACTAGTGATTTAAATCAAATCCACCCTGCTAATTTGTACTACACATGTGAAAAATTAGGTTGTTTTCAAAGGCTCCACTGCCACATCCAAACCTGTGTTTCTTGCAGAACTCAAAGCACTTCTCCATGAAAGCTAACTCCAAGCCAAATTAACTTTCCAGCTCTAGCCACTGGCACAAAAGCCAGTTGGGTGAGCAGAATTTCCTTCCCCCACCCCAGAAATGGGCTGCGGAGATGTTGGTTGCCACTAGGGGCTGCTAGACCCAGCAGAGCCCAGCTCATAAATAAGAGACAAGGCAGGAGGAGGGATCTGGAGCCTTCCCAGAAGCTGCAGTTCCCAGCATGCTCTGAAGGAAGGAGGTGGCAGTGCGTGGGAAACTCTGTGCAAGCCAAGGACCCAGTATCAGCCTGTTTCTCCCTCTGGATCCCTGGACTCTAGAAGGGGAGGGGGGTGAGTGTCTGGGCTAGGGGCCCCCACAGCTGGCTTCTGGGGGGTAGAGGGTGTGAGTGTCTGGGCTTGGGGGAAGATGTGGCTAGGCTCTGAGAGGTAGGAGGTGTGGGTTTCTGGTCCAGAGGTCCATGCAGCTGGCCTCTGGGGGGTAAAGGCTATGTCTGGGCTGGGGGAGCCCTGCTGCTGGGCTCGGGGGAGTGGGGGGGGAGGGAGGGGAGAGAGAAGAGTGCCTGGGCCAGAGGTGGGCCATGGCTGGGCTCTGTGGGGAAGGGGGTGAGTGTCTCTGCCAGGGGTCCATGCAGCTGGCCTCTGGGGGGTAGGGGGGTGTGAGTGTCTGGGCTGGGGGAGCCATGGAGATTGGGTCTGGGGGGGGGGGGGAGGTTGAGCGTCTGGTCCTTTGGCTGGGCTCAGGGGGGTGGCAGAGAAACAGGAACTGGGTTATTATAGGGGTTTCTTTAACTCTCTACTCCGGAGTGGGAGAGACAGACAGACAGGTATTTTGAAATAAATTACCAAAATAATTTAAATTTAAACTGGTGTGATTATATAGTGTTATTTTGTCAAATAACATTTGCAGAATTTTAAAATAATGTGTGCAGAATTTTTAATTTTGTGGCACAGAATTCCCCCATGAATAACCATAAAAGGCCCAACTGACCAGTCTAATTAAGGTAAATCATAGAACATAGCTCTGGATGTCTTAGGTATCTGCTTTATAAAGACTCAGCTTCAGCTTTAGAAGATGAAAGCACTTATATCACCAAACACTATACATTGGTCTAGTTTTAGTCCATGAAATGAACTTAGAGAACAGAGGTGGAACATGGCTATACAGAGCTGCTCCTTCAAGGGAGAGCTGACAAGCCAATCATTCAAATAAGATTAGAAAAATACTCTGTCACCATAGGTAAGTGCCAACCACAGACATGCATTTTGTAAAAAGCACTGGGGCCACAGACAGGTCAAAGGGGGAGGATCCTGTACCAAAAACCTTTCCATATGTCAAAGTGGTATTTGAGGCGAGGTGGCCTTCTGGATATGTGAAAATAAATGTCCTTTTAAATCAAGAGCTGGAAATGTGTCCTTTTGGGTAAGGGAAGGAATTACTGAATCCAGAGAGAGTATGTAAAAGTGCAAATTTTCTGAAGGAATTCTGCTTCTTGATGGCCAATATTGGGCAGGCACCCCCCCCCCAACTTTTGTGGGGGGGATTAGAAAGCACCTTGGTAGAATCCTTCCCTCTTGAACATATTAAGAGCCTCCTCTGCAGCACTTTTTTGTAGCAGTGAGAGAACCTCTAGTTTTAGGACTGATCTACACTGAAAACTTACATCGATACAGCTACGTCTCTCAGGGGTGTGAAAAATCCACACCTGAGAAACATAGCAATGCTGACCTAACACCTGGGATAGACAGTGCTAGGTCAACAGAAGAATTCTTCCACTGACCTAGCTACTGCCTCCCAGAGAGGTGAATTAACTACAGTGATGGCAGAATCGGGTCTACACTAGGAAATTAGGTCAGTATACCTATACTGTTCGGGGTGTCAAAAATTCACACCGCCAAACAATGCAGTTAAACCCACCTAATCTCCAGTGTAGGCAGTGGTAGGTCGAGGTGGAGTACCTATGCGGGTGGGAAAACCCCACTCATTGGTGTCGGTAGTGTCTTCATTGAAGCGATCCAGTGGTGCAGTCTCTCAAGTCCTGTGAGATGTAGATACACCAATTTAAATGTTCACTGTAGACCAGCCCTAAGATTAGAGCTACTGAGCTCTAACATGTAGTTCCATCTCATTACCAGTATACTGTACACAACTATAAATAGGATTCTTGAATTAAAGTTTTATTTAGGTGTTTTAACAAAATGTATAACTCATTTCCTTGCAAGGAAGAAAATATTAACCATTACAAAATGAGCTTATCACTTAGTTTAGAGAAACATTTATACTACCCAAAATGTACTGCTTGAGAATTTTCTTACACCGAAAGAAAGAAAATTGTCTTTATTGATGTTTACAAACCCAGAGAAGAAGTCTGTCAAAACTTACTATTACACCTCTACCCCGATATAACGCGACCAGATATAACACGAATTCAGATATAACGCGGTAAAGCAGTGCTCCGCGGGGGTGGGGTTGCATGCTCCGGTGGATCAAAGCAAGTTCGATATAACGTGGTTTCACCTATAACGCAGTAAGATTTTTTGGCTCCCAAGGACAGCATCATATCGGGGTAGAGGTGTACTACAAAAAAAAAACCACCATAATGTTTGTTGTTGTTTTGGAAGGGTTTTTTGCAGGAAACTGTATATCTCTGAAGAGGCCATCTACATGCTGCCCCTCTGTTTGGCAAATGTCCATTGCGAAGTATATTGTTCGCACAATTCTGTATGCCGGGATTTAGCATAATTTTTTTTTCTTAGAAACTTCCATCTTTTTCCTTTTTTAAAAAAACTCAATTTCCCATCCTCAGCCATTTTGCTTCCACTCACCCACATTCTCCTTTCTGTATCATTTCCATTTGTATTGCCAATCTTAAACCCCAAAGTAAAAAAAAAAAAAAAAATCACGTCAGTCTCGAAATGACTGATCTGATTGCTGAACCTCAACCCCCTGTATTCTCCCTTCCCAAATATTTGGAAATACTTACCTTTTGCAGGCCCAGAGACATACTACTCCACACATGGCAACTCAACTCTGACCTATTACATTTTGAGTTACGTGAGGAAGATTTACACAGAATCCATGGAGATTCCTCTGCATCCATTCTTGAATTTCTCAAGATCACTCACTCCACAACTCTACTCCATGCCCCCAATCATTAATTTACTCTATATTTTAAACATTAAGCTCAGCTATTACACATGCATGTTTACACCAATCAAAACGGAACTGTATTTCCTTATTAATATAGTTATTATTCAACTCCTCATTTTGGATGATGCCCAGTAAGTCCCTTCTGCTTAATCTTCAGGTATCTGAGCTCTCCTGTTTCACAATACCACATCTGTCACTGACAGTCTTTCCTGTAGAGGGTCTCTTTTCCTACCCTCTTTCTTGGGTTTCACCATCTGTCATGATTTTTTGTCAGTTCTACCTCTGCAGAATCTTCTTGTATATTGGAGTTTTAGATCTCTATAGCAAGCAACTGGAGTGTGGTATTCCCTTCTTTAGAGTCTATGTGAGTGATACTGAAAGCTTAATTAGAAGTCAAATGGAAACCCCCCACATATAATGAATTCCTGACCTATTAAGTGTTGCTAATCTTTCACCCAGCTCTAATCTCTTTTTTAAAGAGGAGAGAGATGGTTTTGGACAAACTTGAGCTTGTGGCTTTGGAGTATAAATTCTGAAATGTTCTCTAGCCTTTTTCATAGTAAATTCATTTTGACAACAGTGATGAAACTTCATGAAATCTATAGGCCTTGTGTCACCTCTTCCACAGAGCTCAAATTTAACTACCCCTCAACTAAAGTTTGTGGATACTAGGATTTCCTCCAACTTTTTCAGGCAGACTTCAATTCTAATACCATTTAGTGTGAGCAGCAGCTCTCTTTTTTGCTCCAACAGGACCATGGGACTCCCAGTCCTGCTTCCAGCAATAACTACCTATTACTTTTCTTCACTGCCACAATCTTGGGGTAATTTCATTTGCAAACAATTCAATTAGCTTTATGCTGAAGACTCACAGATCTACCCTTCTATTCCTTCTGTCCAAACCAAAATCTCAGCTATCTCTGTGCAGATGTCTGTCAGCTCACACTTAACATGGCTATGACAGGCTCTCCCTCCTCCCCCTTCCCACCCCCTGCCAGACCAAGTTCTCCCCCTGCTCCTTTCTCAATCACTGTGGACAACATCATCTCCTGCCTGTAACTCAGGTCCCTAATCAGGGAGTCATCTTTGATTTGGACCTTTAAGTCCTCATATTCAAGCTACATCTAAATCTTGCAGATTCTTTCCACACAATATCTTTAAGTTAAGTCTTTCCTATCCATCCACACAACAAACATTCTCATCTAAGCTCTTATACCATATCTCAAGAACTGCAACATCACCCTGATTTCCCAGCCCATAAAATAAAGCAGTCAAGCAGTTTTCAGTTAATTGTCATCCCTTCTTCCATGGGACATGTTTATGAAAACTTATAAAGAGTCCAAGCAGAACAAAAACCAGTAGTAACAAATACAAACAGCAACAAGCAGCCGTTTCCATATACAGACTTGGGGGCACAGCGACAGCTCACACCCAGCTGTTTCCCACTGCTAACTCTCCGGTGGCCCATTATATTACCCTTGCTCTCTCTAGTAGGTCAGGGTTAACTGGCTGCTGCTTTGACCACTTAGGATCTAGGCTAGGGAGTGCCCTTGTCACACGTTCCTTTCTTTGGCCTTGACAAATGCAATGTTGCCCTGTTCATATCCATTCACAATGCTTCTACAAAGATCACTCTCCTAGCCTATTGCTTTGACCATGTCACCCCCTTCCTATGAATCCCTCCACTGGTTTTCCCCCTTCCTATTACATCAAACATAAGCTGCCTATCTTCACTTTCCAAGCCCAACCCCCACCTTATCTGTCATCTCATTCCTTACTGAAGGATCAACTCCTATCTACAATCTTGTCCAGGATGCTAGCCTCCATCGCCCACCCACCTGCTAAGTTTGCAAACAAGCAATCTTCACTGCCCCTCATGCTTGGGAGGAGCTCCTTATACACATCCACAAAGTTACAGCATTATCTTCCTTAAATCCTTCCTGTAATGAGGCCCAAAGGCCCCTGTTGGAGGCCTTAGGGTGCTGCCACACCCATAACAGGAAAGGAGCAGTGGGGAGGTCCTCCAAGCACTGCAGTCACTGCAGGGCAAGCAGCCAATCAGAGAGGCTGCAGGGAGCAGCCAATGAGGGCCCAGCAGGCTTATATAAAAGAAGCTGCACAGCCAGAGTGAGTTCAGTCCAATACCAGGGACCGGGAGCAAGAGGTGCTCCTGGCTGGCTGCAAGGGCTCAGGCAGTTTGTTGCTGGCAGGAACTGAGGAAGCAAGAGAATAGCTTCTGGCTGGCTGCCAGGACTCAATTAAGACAGGCTATTGGGAACAGGCCCAAAGAAAAGCAGTTAGTTAAAGGGATGCAGCTGCTACTCAGAGAGTCCATGGACTGAGACCTGGAGTAGTGGGTGGGCCTGGGTCCTCTGTCCCCCTCCCTCTTAATAGGGATTGGGGAAGTGGCTGTGCCCTGAGAGAAGAGAATTTAGACAGGCCTAGGGAAGAACTGTACATGGACCTGTTACCCCCTGGAAGAGGGCTGAATGGAGATAGACCAGCTGGAAAGTTAGGGTAGGACTAAAGGGCAGGTAAAGAAACTCCAGGGAGGAAGCCCCAGAAGTGAGCTGCTCCACCCCAGAGCAGGAACCTTTGCGTGCAAGCTGGCCAACTAGGGTACTGAGATAGGTCCTGTTGGTTGGACTGAGCCCGGGGAGGGCCACAGGTCACTACTGAGATGTTGAGATAGGCCCAGTTGGACAGCGTAGGGGTTTGTTTTGTTTGTTTGCACACAAATTGCGGGTGACTCACTGAAGACCTGCCTGACAAGAGCAGCAGCCAACAGGGGGCACTGTGAACCAAAAAATTGAGAAAACTGCAGGCACGCGCACGCATGACCGGGGGCACTTGTGAGAGGTGGGTGCCACCCTATTACACTTCATTAACACTCTCCTTTGTGGCAAGGCCTACCAAAAAAAAATCTTAACAGGCCATTGGTGTACTGAGGCCACTGCCTATCATGCTGACCAGTACATCACACTGTTGCCTTATACTCCCTTCTGTCTGTATCCTTCTATTTTGTCTTATACATAGATTTCAAGTTCTTTGGGGCATGGATCGCTTTTTTGTTTTTGTACAGGGCTATGGAGGAGGGAGCTTGACTGGGGCTCCCAGGTGCAATGGACATACATCCATACCATCCACCCACTGCTTGAATTAAAAAACTCATGATTGAGGCACAAAAAGTTCACAAGATCTAAAAATATATACTTTTGGCTTATTTGCCTTCTAGGATGGGAACCTTTAGGATACATTGGGGTCAGATTTCCAGGCGTTTTGTTGCAGTCAGGAAGGTACGAACTTTGTTTTTGTTTTTTTTTTTAACTGAAAACAGAGATTGTCCCATACTCATGTGACTCTATACACTTGGGCTCTAATAAAAATACCAGTTATTGTGAGACTCGCAACAGTATCATGACAGTTGGCAAAACAGTCCTTTATTTTACAAAATCTAATCCATTGTCTGCAGTCTACATTGTTGATAGTGTTGAACTATTTATTAAGAATGGACCAATCCTGCTACAATTTGTGAAGAAAGTCATGACAAAAACAGATGGAACTATTAGAGCCAAAGCAGTCAAAATCAGAATAAAGATGTAGAAAATATCCTGTATTTACTGAAACCTATTTCCAAAGTGACCTTCTCTATTGCAAATACTGTTGAAATCTGGAAACAACTTCAACAAAACTACAGAAAAATTCCAGGTAGCGAAGAAGTGATAGATCCAGCACTCCACCTCATTTTCTTGCAACGTAAAGTACCAGGATAGTCTAACTGACAAAGAATATGCTGCTGTGACATGAGCCCCTAATAGACTATCAATCATGCCGATCATAATCTATTTCGGGGCTAGAGGTGCACTGTACATATTTGCTGCCAAAGCCGTAAAGAAAGCCAAACTGCTAAAATGGTGAAAGTCACCAGCAAGACACCTGGAGCCAGAGTTTGCTAAAGTGCTGAATGGCTTTTAACAGCAATACCATCTTTTGAGATGAAAAATAATTTCTTCAGTTGGACTAACTTATTCAAAGTTTAGAACCTGACAGGATATTGAAAAAGCAGGACAGTGCGTCTTCATCTTCTACTTTATAAATAAAAAAGAGGTAGGAGATAATAGCTACTAGTTCTAGAACTTGAAACACATGGAGATCTACACACCTATTTATAATGCACAGAAAAATACTGCATGATCACAGGGGACTTCAATTTGAGTGACATATTATGGAAGTCTTGTTTAGAAAACTATAATATTTTAGAGCTGGCAGCACATTATAGTTGACAATTTCCTAACAGATGAAGAGGGACTGATCCCAGAAGTTAATGGTCGCTTAGGAAAAGTGTTCACGATTTGTCCACATTTATAATGTGCAAACAGAATAAAGTCCAGACCAGTAATATATATACTTGGTGCTTTAATAGGGACAATTTCACAAAGCTGAAAAAAATTATGAGCCAAATCAGCTGGGAGAAAGCATTTAAATCAGAAAAAAATGTGAATGAAAATTTAGAATGGTTGAAAACATCTTACTAGATGCCCCAAAAGCCACAATCCAACAATTAAGAAGTCTGTGCTGGCTAAAAAAAAACAAAAACAAAACACACACAGCCACCTGCTTTAGAGGTGAAGTAAAGGCAGCAGTAAAAAAAAAAAAAAACAAACCAAAAACCACACAAACAAACCACCACCCACACACACACCACAAATGCATATAACCCAGAAGCTAGGAATTGTAGAAAATTGATAAGGGAAGCAAAGGACACAAAGAGAAATCTATGTCCAGCAGAGTTAAGGACAAAGTTTTTAAAATATATCCTGAACAACCAGAATCCTGATAATGGTACTTATCCATTATTAGATGGAAATGGTAAATTTATAAATAATAATGCAGAAGAGTTCAATAAATATTTCTGTTTTGTATCTGGGGAAAAAATGTTATAATCTCATGTGGTGATGATTACATTAGTAGCTGCTGTTTAACACCCTCCAGAGACACTAAAGTTAGACATTTTAAAATCAACTTGTCTGGATAACTTGCACCCAAGAGTTCTAAGAGAGCTGCATGAGGAGGTTGTTGGACTGTTAGTGTTATTTTTCAAGAAGTCCTGAAGCACCAGGAACATTCAAGAAGACTGGAAGAAAGCTACTGTTGTCCCAATTATTAACAAAGGTAAACAGGATGATCTGGGTAATTGTAGGCCTGTGAGCCTGACATCAACCCCAAGCATGATAATGGAGCAGCTGATGTGAGACTCAATTAATAAAGAGTGATAGGAGGGTAATATAAATAATGCAAATCAGCACAAGTTTATGTCAAACTAAGTTGTTTTTAATGAGATTATAAATTTGGCTGACAAAGGTAATAGTGTTGATGTAATATATTTCGACTTCTGTTTGACTTGGTACTGCATGGCATTTTGATTAAAAATAGAATGAAATAAAGTGAACATGATACTCTTTAAATTGATTAAAAACTGGCTGAGAGATCATAAAATGCAACTGTAAACGGGGAATTGCCATCAAGCAGGCCTGTTTCAAGTGAAGTCCCACAGAGATCAGTTTTTGGCCCTACGATATTTAACATTTTTATCAATAACCCAGAAGAAAACACAAAACCACCACTGATCAAGTTTGCAGATGACACAAAAATTGGGGAGTGGTAAATAACAGAAGACAGGTCACTGATTCAGAACTATCTAGCTTGCTTGATAAACTAGACACAAGCAAACAATGTGTGTTTTAATTCAACCAAACGTACATGTGTATATCTGGGAACAAAGAACTCAGGCTGTACTTACAGGGTAGGGGACTCTATCCTGGGAAGCAGTGACTTTGAAAGAGTTTTGGGGATCATGGTGGATTATCCATGAACATGGAGCTCCCAGTGTGATACTATGGACAAAAGAGCTAATGCAATCGTGGGATGCAAAAACAGTAGGATAGAGAGGTTGTTTTCCTTTATACTTGGCATAGGTGAAACCACTCTACTGGGTCCAGTTCTGGTGTTCACCATTCAAGGATGTTGATAAATTGGAAGGTTTCAGAGAAGAGCCATGAGAATGATTAAAGGATTAGAAATACTTTATAGTGAGAGACTCCCGGAGCTCAATTTATTTATCTTAACAAAGAGAAGGTTAAAGCTGGACTTGATTAGTCTATCAGTACCTACATGAGGTATAAATATTTAACAATAGGCTCTTCAATCTGGCAGAGAAAGGAATTAAAATCCAATGGCTAGAAGTTAAAGCTAGACAAATTCAGACCAAAAATAAGGCCTACATTTTTAACAGTGAGAATAATTAACCACTGGAACAATTTACCAAGCATTGTTGTGGATTCTCCACCACTGAATTTTTAAATCAAGATAGGATGTTATTATAAAAGATATGCTTTAGTTATAATTTTCAGGAAGGTCTGTAGTCTGTGCTACATAGGAGGTCAGACTAGATTATCAAAACAGAATCTATGAATTCAATGATTACACAAAGCTTCCTTTGTTTAATAAATCTGTTAATTGTAGATATGAAACATGTTTTGATAAACTTTTTTAAATGTATCCACACATTTAAGGTAACAACATTTCTTAAAATGTTTGTGCTAGACTGAATTCAACTTTCAATCAAATTCAGGTTGTCACAAAAGATAAGTAAACCTTTTATTGCAGGGGGAGCTGGTATCAGCCACTCTATTTAGGTTGCCTAATATTTTCCATTACAAAGGATTCTTGCTACATTTTCCTTTAAAAAGCTCTCACAACAATATTGTTTGCAGCAGGCTTTTGATATTAGACAGAGGGAACACCTTCAGACTACAAAAGTGTCTTTTCTTTGCCTCATGAAATTTTAGGATTTGGCTGACACATGAAGGGCTAAAAAAATGTCATCGGCATTCTTTCACTTCTGTTCCTCAGAAAAAAATCTGAGCAAAAAAATGAACATTCTGAGGCCTGTCACCAGACCAGCAGCAGCAACACACACTGTACTACATTGGGAAAACATGGGAGCTGACAGGAATTGTAGCAGGGGGGAGCCCCTCACCCTGTTAGCCTCCTGATCCAGCACACTGCTTCAGTGGCACATTTACCCTCTATCTCCTTGGGAGCACCACATCTGGAAAACTCCCATGCAGTGAGAGATATGCTGAAGGTCTGGCTCCTCCTAAATACTCCTTGGACTCAGGTCACCAATCCTGCTCTTGGGCAGGAGCTCCTCCCATTTTGGAGGCAGGAGAGGGACAGCCAGGTCAGGGGGGACAGCTCATCCCCTCTTCTGGGGAAATACCCTTTCCCTGCTGCCAGCTAATATAATGAAATCCTGTAGCTCAAGAAGCAGCACCCTGTACTGTGGAGCTGACAGGTTTGGGTTCAATCCTGGATGGTGATTCAGGATGTGGAGGAAGGTGGTTGTTACAGTTGCACCACAGTTTTATACCTTTTTCTTTTTTTAAAAAAACCCCAGACTTTACATGCACAAACTATGCTAAAATAGCTCTTGGCTACCAAGTCATACTCTCAGAAGTTGGAAAACGAAAAATTTATGGCTGCCTGCACAACTTTAATTCTGACCCATTACAATATAGTCTTTAATTACAGAATCACATTCTGTTTTTTCCACAGGACCCTGGCCTCAGTAAGTGCACAGGTTGGACATGCAAGTTTGCAGAAATAAGGTTTTCAGCTGCCCAGGCAATCTTGCATTTCCTAATTTTTAAGTTGTATTCTTTTAGCAGAATGCTTTATGTGCAACCTATTAAATAGGAAATACTGTACAACAGTCACCATTTTCTAACCTACTAAAAATTTATCATTAAGAATCTGAACATGTTTTAATCTCTCTAACACTGTAATTACATAAATAAATGTGTATAGTTACAGTGTCTTCTTCTGGTTAGCATAAAGGCTTACTAGATCTAGTATAAAGGCTATATTTTGTGGTAAATCAAATCAACGTGTTATATCAATTTATGAGAATGAGCCTTTCTTTAGGAAGGTAATGAAGTGCAAACAAAAGAATTAAGCTTTTTTAAATCCAAATTTTCCACTCACTGATTTAAATTATTAGAATCAGATTTAGAAAAATTTAAATCAGTCCACCCTGAGCAAGAACGTGACCACCTCCTCTATGCCTCAGGGGATGCAGGGCCCTTGAGAACAGCTTCTTTTCTGAACTAGCAGGGGCCACAGGATGACTGACTCATCTCATCACTTCCTGGGTTGGGCTGCTCCTCTGAAGCTACACATCAGAATAAAAATCAAACTACAATATCAGAAAATTATGATTAAATCTCCTGCTGTTTAACGGGCATATCATAAAGTGAATATTGAGACATTGTTTATAAAAATAAGTTCTTCCTATTTTTTCTTCCCTTGCCTCCCTCAAACATGCTACTTGAATACATCTAAATAAACAAGATTGCTTCTCCAAATATAGTTTTTAGAAACTGGATTTAGAAGTTAAGAATCAAGTCTGGTCCTAGAAGACACATTTGCCAACCAAATGCAATTATTTCAAAGTTAGTTTCAATTTGGTGATATTTCCTACTCCTATACAATGTGTACAAACCTTCTGATATAGTTTTTCCACAGACAGTGGCTAGAAACCCTGCGGTCTCAGCTTTCATTTCAAACAGATACTCAATCACAACATTAAGGCACAATACTTGCTAATTTCTCATTGTTTGGATAAAATATATGGGCTTTTAAATATCTTAACATATACACTTTTGATAACGCATAATGCTTATTGAATAAATAAGCTGTCATCTTTTCACTACTGATTCGGAGGCTTTTTTAAAAATACATTCTTCTTTAAAGCAATAGGGTAAAAAATAATATTCTGGATGTTTCTGACATTAGTCAGTGAGATGGTTGAGACTTTCCACTCAGTTTGTCTAGACTGGGGGAAATGATAAAGGTTAGGTTGGGTTAGCTAACACATTTTAACTTACCCTGAGCCCCACACAATAATAATTTCTCAGTAGGGAAATCCTGAGTTGCAATATACAATTCAGCTAGCACCCAGAGCAGCATGCTACTTTAGGACACAGAGAATTCGCTTGGCTTCTCAACTATTACAGTAATGAGTGTGGGACAGCTCACTCTGCTTTCCTTTCACTAACTAATCCATTTTGCAGCCAACACCTCCAGACACTCTGCTTTGAATGTCATCAACCATTACCAGAAACTTCATGAATCAATGCATATCCTGCCTTCTCCACTTCTACTGCTGAAAGTGTCTCTGTGGCAAGTTCAATGAAATATTAATAAGGGTTCACGGAGGTTTTCAAAATTAATCAAAGATCCATCTTAATGTTTTCAAACAAAAAGCAGTTTCAGAAGTTTCCTTTTTTAAACTTTTAAAAACAAAATGAATGGTTAGAAGCTAAACTATAATACGTACAGGTAGGAAATCCTCTCCTAAAAACCCTCTCTTTGTTAATCTCCATGTTAGAAAGACATGCAGCCAAGTTATACAGGAAACTGGTTTGTGATCCTGCAGTGAATGTTTCAATAGACCCTTTGCAGGGTCTGATTTTGGGCCCATTTGCAGAAATAGAAATTACATGCACTGCCCAGCAGATTTTTAGGAAGAATAGGTACTTTCCAATACCAACAACCCAAAGACACGCTGGAACACCACAATAATATTGGACCAACAACCATTTTTAAAAGGGCAACATACTATGGCAGCAGCAAGACACTTTGTTTTTCAGAACTTAAAGATTTCTTGCCTGATTTTCAATACTTGACCATACAATTTTACTCAATATTAGGGAAGTGATAACAAGAGTAGGGTAAATATGAATGAAGAAAGTAAAAACTGAGGAGCAGCTTTCCAATTAAACTGCATTGCAGCTTGCATAGCAGTTATATTGGAAGCATAACACTAGCAAAGGAGGCTGGGAACACAGGAATTGCCAAACCAGATTACAGACAAAGTACATTCAGTATAGTGTCCTGTCTCTCACGGTGCCCTGCACCAGATGCTTTAGAGGAAGGTGCAACATACTGGACAATAATGGAATAAACTCCCTGTTGGGAAAATTTCTTAACTGATGAAAGTTGGCTTACAAACTACAAGTTTATATCTCTTTCAGTTTATTTTTAATCCAAGCAAATTGAACTGTGGATATTCTCATTGCCAATGTATGTTCCTAGCCAATTTCTGGAGTCCTTGTGGCACCTTAAAGACTAAAATTTATTTGGGCATAAGCTTTCGTGGGCTAAAACCCACTTCATCAGATGCATGGAGAGGAAAATATAGTAGAGGTATAAATACACAGCCCATTTCCACCTTAATTGAATTGGCTAATTAACACTGACCCCCCCCACTTGGTAAGGCAACTCCCATCTTTTCATATGCTGTCTATTGATACCTCTCTGCTGTATTTTCCACTCCATGCATCTGATGAAGTGGGTTTTAGCCCGTGAAAGCTTATGCCCAAATAAATTTGTTAGTCTATAAGGTGCCACAAGGACTTCTCGTTGTTTTTGCTGATTCAGACTAACACGGCTACCACTCTGAAACCTAGCCAATCTCTGAATCCCGCTAAGCTCTTGATCCCAGTGACATCAAGGGTAGGTCTACACAGCAATGCAACGTAGGGTTGAGGGACACAAGTCAGCTGACCTGCATCAGAAAACACTGGGCATGAGCGTCTACGCTACATTTTAACCCTAAGTTAAGGATTTTCTGAACTATGCTTGAACCTAGGGCTCTAGCATCCACACTGTGTTGCACAGACCCAGGTAAAAGTAACCGTATCCCAGAGTACCTAGCACACCCCCAGCATCGACACTCTAGCCCTATGAACGTATTGCACTGAAGGAAAACTCTACTGCCCACCCTTTTTCCTAACCGTGATGGTGCTAGTGATGGGACTCAGGTGCCCATAAGGGGGACACAAACTGCATAATGAGCTCCTTTGATAGCTGTCCCAGTAGAATGACTACAGTTTGAGAAGGCTTTATACTGAAGTACCATCTAATCGGAGAATTGGGTTATCCCCCTCTAGGCTGAGTCACATTTGCAGGAAAATGCCCATGTGAGGGTAACTAGGCATCAGATTCCAAGGCTGTCAAACTATGAAAATTACACTTTTTGTGATTCTTAATTTTTAAAATGGGACATTGAATGGAAGTGGTTTGTTTTTTTATTTTTATCTGTTTTGAAGTTTGACATAAAATACAGGTTTCAGAGGAAAAAAAGCGCACTCACACACCTCCAGCCTGGCTGCTGCTGGCTGCGGAGCACTGAAGTGCCTCCCCAGGGTGTGGGGTGCAGTGTGTTCCAGCACCCCTTGGAATCCCTTATCTCTTCCCTGTCACACCCCATGAGGTAGGCATAAGAGATCCATTGGGGCTGTGGGGAAGTTTTGGGGCTGGCTCCCACTCACTGTCTTGACAGTGCACACAGCCCAGGCATCCCTGCACATGCAGCCCCAGGGAGAGGAAGGGCGGCCCAGGAGTAAGGGCCAGAGAGCAGGACGGTGACCAAGGACTGTCCTGCAGGGAGGGGTAGCAGCAGAGCTCCCAGCTCAGTGCTGCTGAGGGAAGGATGACCCCCAACATCCCAGCAGCAGGGAGCCACCTCCTGCCTGCCAGCTTCGCTCCCTGCTCCAGCCAAGCTCCACACAACAGCAAAGAGGAGATGGAACAGGAGCTGCCATCTCCACAAGAGGAGCAGGAATAGGGAGCACCCTTGGCAAGACAGTATTGGCACCTCTAGCCGCTGGCTACCTGCAGTGTTGTTCCTCTGCCCCTAGGAACTCCGGAATACACCTGGAGGATTTTCAGGACCAGAGTCCAGCCAAGGCTGTGTGCACACACGAAGGCTATAGGCTCAGACCTTACATCCCAGCTTAACACAGTCTCGGACCCTAGATTAACACAATGGGTGCGTGGACACAAGGGGGAGTTACACTTGAGCCCACGCTCAAATTGCTGTGTAGACATACCCCAACTTGCAACCTGTTCCACAGGTTAATCATTGATGTAAAATTGATTAAATTTGCTACCTTTCAAATGAAAATTGAGTATCCCTTTATTGTGGTATTATGGGCGGGGGAATACATGGCACACAATTTATCTTCTCTATACTATTCATTATTTTGTATCTATCCCAGTCATTTGCTTCTTCTGTAAACTTAACAATACAAATTTCCAGTCTCTTCATAAGGATTTTGTCTTATCATGCCTCTAATAATTTTTGTTGCCTATCTGAGCGCCTCAATATCTTCTATAGTCTTTTTGAGACAGGGGATGACAACTGAAAAAATATATTCCATTTGATGGTGTACCATCAATTTATATGTTAGCATTAAAATATTTATAGTATATAGAATTAGATAGAAAAAAAAAAGCATTGGGGTGTATTTTTCCTGACCACTGCTGCAAATTGGTCAAATGTTTTTGTTGAGTTGACTACAATAACTCGTGGCCCAAATGAGAGTTCATTTAGAAGCCAGTGTGGCATCTGAGTAGATCAAATTATTCCTTCCATCAGGTATTACTGTGCATTTGTCCACAGTTAACTTCATTTTTCATTCTGTGTCCCAGATACCTTTGTTCAGTTCTTTCTACCTGAAGTTTTCTCTAGTCTTTACCATCTGCAAATTTTGCCACTTTAATATATTAAATGATCTGGAAAGGCGTATGCAGTGGTGCTGTAGCTGTGTCGCTCCCAGGATGGGAGAGAGAGAGAAGGTGGGTGAGGTAAAATCTTTTCTTGGACCCACTTCTGTTGGGGAGAGAGAGAGGCTTACACAGAGCTCTTCTTCCAATAAAATATTGCCTCAGCCACTTTGTCTCTGGAAAAAGCAAACAGTCAACAGCAGCCCTAGTACAGAACCTTGCAGCTCCCTGCTGTTAGCCTTTGACCATATTGAAAATTGACTATTCTGGTTCTTTGTTTTCTGTCTCTTGGCCAGTTTCTAATCCATAACAGAACGTGCTTATGAGCTGACTAGCCTCTTGTGAGGAACTTCATCAAAGGCTTTGTGAAAGTCCAAGTAAGTTAGAACAACCAGTTATCCTTTATCCACTTTTTTTGGACAAGTTCAAAGATCTGTAGTAGACTAAAGAGGCACTATTTTCCTTTATAGATGTTTTGCTGGTTTGTTCCTATGTAGGTGTATTATTCTATTTTTAAATCATCTTGACAACTAGACCAACAATAGGGCTTTTTATAAAGATGGGTATATCACCTGCTATGCTCAAGTATCGAAGCAGATTTTAATGAATTTGCCTATTTGTTAGCATCTTACTCATGTCACTCTAGATTCCTGCTCTCACCACTACAGGGCGGCAAGAACGAACCCAGGATGTTGTGCTGAGCATTTGCTCCTCTTTTTTCTTGTAGAGGACACCCGAAGTTTTATTTTGTAACCCTTCCCATTCAGTGCATATGTAACAGGAATCTCCAGACTGGGTCAGACCCATGGTCCATCTAGTACAGTATCCCATCTCTGACAGTGACCAGTACCTGATGCTTCAGAAGATAGTGAACATACTCCACAGAACGTATTTATGAGATACTGTGCCACCTCCCGAAAGTTTCCCCCAACCAACCCATATAGGAAGAGGTTTGTTTAAGCTTTGAAGCTCATAAATGAGGGTTTTATCTCTTCCAAAATTTCTCTTTGCAACAACTCTGGACATTTTTGTTATCATATACATATATGTCCAATCCTTCTTTGAATCATGCTAAATTTTTGGCTTTAAAAACCACTTGGAATAGAATCATAGAATCTCAGGGTTGGAAGGGACCTCAGGAGGTCATCCAGTCCAACCCCCCGCTCAAAGCAGGACCAATCCCCAACTAAATCATCCCAGCCAGGCCTTTGTCAAGCCTGACCTTAAAAACCTCTAAGGAAGGAGATTCCACCACCTCCCTAGGTAACGCATTCCAGTGTTTCACCACCCTCCTAGTGAAAAAGTTTTTCCTAATATCCAACCTAAACCTCCCGCACTGCAACTTGAGACCATTACTCTTTGTTCTGTCATCTGCTACCACTGAGAACAGTCTAGATCCATCCTCTTTGGAACCCCCTTTCCGGTAGTTGAAAGCAGCTATCAAATCCCCCCTCATTCTTTTCTTCCACAGACTAAACAATCCCAGTTCCCTCAGCCTCTCCTCATAAGTCATGTGTTCCAGTCCCCTAATCATTTTTGTTGCCCTCGGCTGGACTCTTCCCAATTTTTCACTTGTGGCAGTGAGTTCCAAAGTTTAGTTACATATTTAATTTAATATCTCCTTGAGCTTGTATTATAAGGACAAGGAAAATAGGAGGCTGTCAGGCAAGATAATGAGGTAATATGGGCTACAGACATCAATGTCATTTATGCTTTTTTCTTTTTAAATCAGATGTGGATGGTGCATTCTCAGCTATGCCAGTGTTTGAGACTAGAGCTTGGATGAGGGCTAGCTAGCTGAGGCTCAATACAGATAGCACTGGTGAGCTGGGGAAAGCATTCAGAGGAGATAAGAGTTGATATCTGTCCCCATACAGAGGGTTTTTACATCTTTTGTCAGTGAAGTGCACAACCTAGGGTCCCTGTTGGATCCCCGCTGCTTTTAGATCAAGCAGCAGCAGTCAAAATGCTTTTTCCTCTTCACCTGGTTACTAGATGGAGACCTCTCCTTCTGGATATGGACCTCACAAGGCAGCTCCTTCAGACTGCATTACTACCATGCACCCTATTTGTGGTTATACCTGACCAGCATTTGGAAGCTTCAAATAATGCGGAATATAAGGGATCATCTCCTTAGTAGTGCTTTTCAGAACACATTTCACACCTATGCTCCACAGTCTGCACTGACTTCAATTCCTTCTCTGGTTAAGTGTTAGCATTCATAGATTTTTCAGCAAGAAAAGACCTTTAGATCATTAGTATTGTACATTGTCAGACTGGGCCACTGAATTGCAACCAGTTACCCTTGTACTGAGCTCAGTAACTTGTGATTGACTAAAGCATCTCTTCCAGAAAGGCTTCCAGTCTTGATTTGAAGACTTCACAACATGGAAAACCCACCACTTCCTTTGGTAGTCTGTTCCATTGGCTAAATCCCACTCACTGGTAAAATGTTCATCTTATTTCTAATTTGAATTTTCTACCTTTAATTTCCAGCCATTGGTTCTTTTCATGCCCTTCCTATTTTGTTAAAGAACCCATTAGTTCTCGGTATTTTCTGTCTGTTAAAGTACTTATACAGTAATCAAATCACCTTGATCCTCTTTCTGATATGCTAAACAGATTTAAGACTCACTGTAAATCACTTTTTCCATCCTCAAATAGTTTTTTTGGTTCTTCTCTGAACCCTCTCCAGTTTTTCAAACATCCCTTTTACAAATGTTGACACAAGGACAGAATGCAGTATTCCAGTATCAATCGCACCAATGCCTCAGAGAGGTAAAATCACCTCCCTACTCCCACTCACTACTTTTGTTTATGCATCTAAGGATCATATTAGCCCTTTTTGCCACAGCATCGCATTGAGAGCTCACATGGAGATGTTTGTCCATTAGGACTGTTTTCAGGGTCACTTCTTTCCAGGATACAGTACTCCATCCCAAGGGTTCCCAAAAGGCTGTACGTGTACCTCTGGTGGTATATAAGCTTGATGTTCCATCTACTCACTTCACAACAAGTTTTTAAGAAGGTGATATGTGAATCAATAAAGTTTTGGAGCCAATGCTCCATTCTTGCAATAATAGCCTGCACTCTTTGGGCAGTCATTACAGAGCAGTCACTGTGTCATCCATAACTTTTTTCAGCAGTGATTTTATATTTACTTATAATTGATAAAAAAAAGAATGACTAGTGCAGCCCAACAAGAACTGATCCCTGTAGATCGCCACTAACTCCCTTTTCAACTATAATTCCCCACTGACTGAGAGGAATCAGTTAGCCAGTTGTTAATCTGTTTAAATGTGTGCTTTATCGATCTTGTACAGCACTATTTTTTAAAAATCAGAATGCTGCACAGTAAGTCCAAGACATTACAAAAGTCTAGTTTATACCATCTCTCCCACTTTAAGAAAACAGGTTTCAATGGAACTTGAAGACAGGAGCTGTTTCCTTGGACCTGACAGCAGCCTATGATAAAGTATAGCATGCTGGTTTTCCGGTAAAACTGTCAAGAGCTCTCCCTGCATGGGTGGTGGACCTTGCTCAACTACTTTGTGACAGATATTTTCAGGTACATATAGGAGACAGAACAATGCATGGGGAAGGCAATCCAACTGCTTACCCCAAGGCTCTGTGTTTGCATCCACCCTGTTCAATCTGTGCACAAATGCCCTGCTACTGACTGTCATGAAAATTTATCTATGCAGATGACATCCCTGTCATGCTCTTTCACTGAATTGGAGAACATCTTGGTCAAGATGGCAGACTGCTATAGCGGTTGGAGGCGCCAATCAATTGTGACTAAGACAGTTTTGAGTGTTTTCCATCTCCACAATGCAAGCACTAAATGTGAGTTAAACATCTTCCTCAATGGAAGACAACTGAATAATGAGTCAAAACCAGTCTACCTTGTCGCACTGGACAGCTCTTTGACTTTCCATGACCATCTTATAAAAAAAAAAAAAAAAAATCAGGCCAGCAGTAATCTAATCAACTAATTAGCTGGTTTGACATGGGGTACAGTCGCACACTGGCTCTGGTGCTGTGCTATTCCTCAGTGGAATATTGTGCCCGTGTGGTATCATTTGCCTAACACTAAATTGGTCGAGGTCAAATTGAACTTGAGCATGTATATCAACACAGACACCCTGCACCCCACTCCTCTCCCATGGCTACCAGTCCTGAACAACACAGCCCCTCCACACATTCATCGCAGAGAGTCTAGTGACAGATTGGTGGAAAAGCTACTTGCCTATCCAGGTCTCCCACTGTACATGGGCATTTTCAGATGTCCAGATCACAACTTACTTTGAGGTGTCCATTGTAGTTTTGACTGCCAGATCTGAATCTGTCAGCAGCAACCCCATGGCATGGTGAGTGGTTGGCTAGAGACATTTGGAATGGTTTCCTTGTTGCTGATCCAGCCATTCAACTTCCTGGATTTGACCTGCCACCACACCTTTGGACTCTGCTGAACAGGCTCCAAACAGGTCAAGGAATATGCACAGCCAACCTCTAAACATGGGTTCTACACAAAGACCCACTCTGTCACCGTGGCCTCCATCAGTCAATGATGCATGTTGTAGACAAGTGTCAACGGACTAGATTTCATGGCAGCCCTAGAATCCTTCATTGTGCCGATTAAGCTTCTGTTGGGTGACTTGGCAAGCACTGCAAACGCTAGCAGAAGCCGTTTAAAACTGTGAACCCCCAGTTTTGTGCCTTTCCTCGCCTTGCATAGTGTCACACATGGACTGTGTATCAGATTAATGATAATACTATTCAACAAATTGGTGTTGACCAGTTCTATATAACGTGTGTCCTTCCTGGCTACTTTATGTAATACCATGGAAACTAAGATCATACATCAATATTAACCTAATTTTGTTTCAGGGAAGTTGTGCACGTTCACTAGTGTGTGTGTGAAGTGCTTTTATTAGATTTGTATTCAAACAAGGAGAAAAAAGTACGCCTTCTTTCTTTCTACTTTGATCCCTGTATGCAGTACAGTTGAAGCCGTGTCAGTCCCAGGATATTAGAGACATAAGGTGGATGAACTAAGAATATCTTTTATTGGACCAACTTCTGTTGGTGAGAGAGATAAGCTTTCAAACTACACATAGCTCTTCTTCAGGTCACCTCACCCACCTTGTTACTCTCATCCCTGAGTCTTCTAGTACGCCTGCATTACAGACAAGGACTGGCCCTCCTACAAGCTCTTGAGGATAAACCTTTTACATGTATCACCTCAACTCCTTTGACCTCCTCCTACTTTCTGGTACTTATATTCCCTTGCTGGCAGAGAAGAGAGCAGATAGATCCATAAGAGAAATGGCAATTTAATAGTCACCGTGGTTCTTGGAGACAATTGCCTTTGTGTATTTACATTTGTAGAATGACATTTCCCACTGCAGCAATATTGAGCTTCTGGAAAAGCAGTGCCTGTTTGGACCACATAAGTGTCCGCTCATAGCGCTAGAAGTTCAGAGGCAAGATTACAAGACATCATGAAGTCCCTCACCCAAACCAATTCTTCTGATAAACTGCAGAGTCCCATAAGGGTAGAAGTCTGTGAAAGAGGGGAAGGTGCATGGATATTATGAATATGCAAAGGTAACACTTTCAACCTAGTTACCATAGTAATTAGTCTTCCTTCCAGGCAGCCTCTGAATATTCTTCTTGTAGGAGTACAGCTAGCAGTACAATCCCCTGGGAAATGGGCTAAGGATTTCTAATTCTAAACAAGGACTAGAGAACCGTTTGCCTAAAGCAAGCATCAGACTGAGATGCCAAATTGAGAAAACGGTGCTGCATAAACGTGCATACAGAACTCCAGATAGCAGTTCTCTAGGTTTCTATGATGGAAACATTAGTTGCTTGCTATCAATGCCACCTTAACCGTGAATTCAAAAAAACACTCAGGCACCGACAATCTCCAAAAACCAAACCAATAACCTAGTTCATTTTAATAAACTTTCCGTGGAAATGGTATTCCCCTTACATTTTATGTAATCTTTTGGGATTAAGACTAAGGCTCTCAAGAAGTAATTTACACTAATCAATAAAAACTCAAAGCACACTTAAAATCTAGGGTATGGAGCTTTGTCTCTTCCTCATAAAAGAGAGGTTTTGGGAAAAAAATGATAGTTACTTACCCGTAACCAGAGTTCTTCAAGGTGGACTCTGCATATTCATACTCCCTGCCCACCGCCCCCATTCCTGGGACCTATGCTGGGGGGGGGGGGAAGGGGGGAGGAGGAGAAGAGAGAGACGGACAGGGATGGATGACTGAGGCAGCCAGAGCACAAAGCCCTCTATTATATCCTGCCCTCAGCGTGTGCTCCAACACTGAGGGGAGAACATGAGTGCCCCAGTGGGCACTGCTTGTTAAGGTTCCACTGCCCAAGCTACACTGGCTGGAGCAACCCATAGTGCAGAGGACACTACAAGAACTAGGACTTGTACAAGAACAAGAACTGTCTGGCTTAGACAAAACCCTGACACTACTTTAGGTAAATATTTTGGATGACTATGCAAGACAACTTCATCCCTATATCTTCCGTTGTTGTATGCAGTGGTGTTATAAACACTTTGGCTTCAAGATATTAAAGCAGGGGTGGCCAGAGAAGGAGCCAGAATTTACCAATGTACATTGCCAAAGAGCCACATTAATAGGTCACTAACCCCCCCCACATCAGCTCCCCCTCCCTCCCCTTGCTCCCAGTGCCTCCCGCCAGCCTGCAGCCCCGCCGATCAGCGCCTCCGCCCCCCCCCCCCGCACCACCCAATCAGCTGTTTCGTGGCATGCAGAAGGCTCTGGGGTGGAGGGGGAGGAGCGAGGGCACAGCAGGCTCAGGAGAGGGGGCAGGAAAGGGTGGAGTGGGAACAGGGCCTGTGGCAGAGCCAGGGGTTGAGCAGCAAGCACCCCCCAGCACATTGGAAAGTTAGCACCTGTAGCTCCAGCTCTGGAGTCTGTGCCTATACAAGGAGCCGCACATTAACTTCTGAAGAGCCACAGGTTGGCCACCCCTGTATTAGAGAGTCAAGGTGGGTGGAGGAATATCTTTTATTGGACCAACTTTTGTTGGAGAGAGACACAAGCCTTCAAGCTATACAGAGCTGAAGAAGAGCTGTGTGTAGCCTGAAAGCTTGTCTCTCTCACCAACAAAAGTTGGACCAATAAAATATTACCTCACCCACCTTGTCTCTCTAACTTTACCCCTGTGATACATATGGTGAAAGAAGGATAAGTTGTGAAAGGCTGTAAGTCACTCACCCCTCTCAAAAAGTTCTCTTTAGCAACAGGTAGAATAAAGAGCCTTCAACCAGAGGTTCAAAAATGAACCAATTAACTTAGTCAGCACCACAGTGAGATCCCACAGCAAGAGTGCTTTTCTAATCTATGAAAAGTCATTAACCAGTCCTTTGAGGAATCTCATAACAGATGATAGCTAAGAGTTCTTGAAGAGGACATCCGTGAAGTGTTCACTAAATACTTCTGTTCTGTATGTGGAAAAAAGCCAAATGAAAAAAACATGTTCTAGTGATTTCTTTTATCCTTTTCAGTCTGATTTCAAACCTGAGTATGGAATACAGACTATACCCAAGGCAAAAGGTGGCTGATCATCTAGCAATGGTATAAGTATCTCACTTATAGTGATACTTGGAAATTGGCAGCTTTTGAGGTATATAAATGGCTCAGATGGCGTATCTTGAATGGTTCTTCAATGAGTTTGCTCCTTCCCCACAGAGAGTTCCCAGAAGGCAGTGTTAGGCAACTGACTCATAGATTCCAAGGCCAGAAGGGACCAGTGTGATCATTTAGTCTGACCTTCTGTATACATAACCCATACGACTCCCCCACACCAAAAAAAAAAAAAAAAAAAATCCTAGGACATCACTAAAAAAAAAAAAAATCCAATCTTGATTTAAAAATAGTCAGTGATGGAGAATCCACCGTGACTCTTGGTACGTTATTTCAACTGGTTATCTTATTTATCTGTCTTCATATCTATGAAGTGCTCCTTGTTATGGTAACTGATCATCTCACAACCACTCCAACATGTGGAGCCCTACAAGGTCTCATCTTGCAACCACTCTTTTCAATGTATACATGCAACTGCTAGAAGATGCACATTTTGGACGGCATTTCACTGCACCCAGATTCTTGATGTCATTACTCTGCTTCTGATTGGGAAAGATGTTTAGATTTAAGTAAACAGGCTACAATTCAACCCAAATAAGACTGATGTGATACTTGTTGATCACCAGAGAACAGGAAGAAGTGGTGTCAGCACCATTATTGAAGGAGCATGCCTAGCTTTTACTAAAATTGATTGTAGCTCTGTGTCTTATTGCATCCTCAGATAGTAGTGATGGTATGTGGGACGGTTCATCAGCTACAGCCAGCCAAGACAGCTATTCCTTTCTAATGCAAACTTCACAACCTTTATCTAGACCACGTTGGGCAAACTTTTTGGCCTGAGGGCCACATCAGGGTTGTAAAAGGGTATGTAGGGCCGGGTAGGGAAGGCTATGCCTCCCCATACAGCCTGGCCCCTGCCCCCATCCGCCCCCTCCCACTTCCCACCCCCTAACCGCCCCCCTCAGAACCCCTGACCCATCCAACCCCACCTGCTCAAAGATTGAACTCACAACCCTAGGTTTAGCAGGCCAATGCTCAAACCACTGAGCTATCCCTTCCCCCTTTATATTAATACAACTGCATCCACTCAAGGGTTACCAGTATAACTATTAACAATACCCTCTAACTGAAATAATTACATTGGTATAAAAATAGTGTGTAAATCAGGCCTTACTAAAAAAAAAAAAAAGTGTACAAATGTAGAAAGAGGGGTTGGGAACAGCACGATGGAATGGAAAACAGCATGACTCAGAACAAAAAGTTCCAAATGTGCCACTGGTTCTGAGATTTATTTTTTCATCCTTTTGGTAAAGATTTTTAGTCACCTACTTTGTTAGTACTACTTTAATGAGTTGAAGGTCAAAAGACCTTTTTCAAAAGTGTATTTTAAGGAGGGACTTGGAAGGGGAGAGAAAAGGCATGGCAGGCTGACTTAAGAAAGGGGAGGTGTTTAGGAATAAGGAGCTGCAGATGAAGTGGCTCACAGACTAGCATAAGTGGACATTAAAGACTTATCTTATAAAAGAAAGTGGCATTTTAGTCTAGAAGCAATTTACTTATAAACCTAAATAACTTAACCTAAAGAGAGTGTGTGTAGGGAGGATGGGGGGGGGGGGGGAGAAGAGAGAAAATAGAGGGGGGCACACATTCTTAAAAGCTTGTGCCTGCATAGCTACACTGCTGTTTTCAGAAAGTTGGCTAGCTTGGAGATGCATACATGTGTTGCAATTGTGCATCCTGAGGACAGTGTAGGCATACTGCTAGACTAGAGCTAGCTACAGATGTTTGAATCTTGGGACAAAGGTTTAGAGGGGGTCCGGACTAACCTTTACAAATATGTTAACTACCTCAAATAATCTGATAATTAACTATAGGTTAAAAAAAAAACACACACACCATTTTAGACAAGCCCTAAAGGGATGGAGAAGCATGTCTCAGGCCAAATGGATGGGGAAGATAAGAGCATCCAGGTTGTTATAAAGCTTTGCAGAAAACAAGATGCTTAAATTTAATATAGAAGGTAAAGGAAAGCTTGAAAGGTTTAAAGAGGGACTTCCTGTGGTCGGCAAAGTCAAAGGCAGAGACTTTGAGAGCTGGAGTGTTCCATCCTGGCAACATGGCCAAAGAGCATGCAACATCACTTTTGAATATAATGAGTGAGTGAAGGAAGGCCAGATCTTTGCAAGATTATAAAATTTTGTAGAAAATCAAACCACCTTACATATGAAGTGTTGTGGCTGTGTTGGTCCCAGGATATTCAAGACACATGGTGGATGAAGTAATGTCATTTATAGGACCAACTTCTGTTGGTGAGTCGGTCCCATAAAAGATTTAAAAATTGTATTAAGATGATGTTAAAATAAAAAGAAAATAGTACAGAGTTTAAGCATAGAAGTTTCTGTTTATCAGGGATTAACGTACAGATTATCAAGGGGTGTGAAGTTCGGTTTAGGATCGGACAGCGTAAGAAATACATAATTTGCAATATCCCTAATTGGGGGTAAAAGGTTAATGGGTCAAAGTACAGACATTGAGATATGAGGGTATGTTGTTCATAAAATGGCTATGTTCAGGTATGGAGTATAATGAGTGGATACGATGATGAGGATGGATTTACCCTCATTTGGTGAGATTTAATGTTCAGTGAGTTTATGGTTCCAGTTCATATGGTCCAATGGAAAAAGTCTCTCGGTCCCTTTCTCATAGTTGATGCACGATGTCATTCCTGCTCACGCCTCCTGGTATTGTCGGTGGCGTGTTTGATGTAGATGTCCCTGGACCATCGGATGGTGTCCGAGAGCATAAGGTGCCGCATGAGCCATGTGTAGCATCGACCGATCCCACAGGTCCACAGCACACGCTCATTGCAGGGGTCCCAGGCGCCCAGGGCTCTGACGATCAGGGCGTCCATCTGCACCTCATTATTACATCACCCTCTTGTCTCTCAAACCACTTTAGGCTCAGGATTTGGCATTGACAGCGCATATGCAATGTCTCTAGCTGCTCCAAGTCTGCCTGTCAGAGGGTGCAGATTTCCGACTTGTATAGTGATAAAGTTAGTACACAGGTTTGACAGATCCTGAATTTTGCCTCAGTGCAAAGATGTTTTTATATCCAAAAGTGAGAGATGGACTTCATGCAGAAAGCAGTAAAACCTATTTCTCAAGGAATGCCTGGCTTGCTGCAATTGTTTCAACTCTCCTTGCAGCCAGGTAGAGAGGAAGACATTGGAGTAGTCAAAATGAGAAAGTCAGGGCTTGGCAGGACTTGGAGGCATGTAAATGGGTTAAGGAAACAGATAAGCAGAAAGCTGAAGATATAAAGGTTGAGAGACAGACACAGAGGCCAGAGCAATTGAGAAGGGAGGGGGAAGAGTTCATTTTTGTCATTTTTAGTTTCAGTTGATGACAAAGCACCCTTTAAGCCCTGGAATGATCAGAAACCAGGTTATGTGAAGTGTGGTTGCTAGTCCCACACCTGGTGATTGTTAAAATCAGTTGGGGTGTTTTTAATTATCTGTTTCTTCAGAGCAGGGTCCCTGCCTTTAGCACTCACTCCCTATGGCAATCTGCACGAGCTTGGGTTTGATGAGCTATGGGCGATAATGCAAGATTTATTTTGTTTAGTTGAACACCCTATTAAGTATTCCCATGCAAACTTCCTGAAATGAAATATTGACTGTTCTAATTTTTTTATATCTTAACCCAAGTTAGAACTGTCATTATGCTCCAGAATTAACAGTTTCAATCTAACATACTAGTGCTCTGGTGATTGTCAGAAAAGGAGTGGAGTTTGCTACAACAGATCAGTTCATCTGCAGAAGAAAGGCAAAAATTTCCAAGCAGGATCCTTCCAGGGAGATACAGACTTGACATTAGTCTCAACAAGTAAACACAGTACTTCCAAAGCACAGCCTGGCAATTTGAGACATGGAAAACTTGGGTATAGAGTTGTTACGCATCTTAAGTATTATCTTCAAGTTTGAGGGGTTTTGAGAGTCAAAAAGTAAAATGACACAGATGTATCTTTTAGAAACCTATGTCTTTCAGATTATCTAAATACCAGATAAAACATTCTATCTGCTCTATATTAAAAATAAGCCTTTTCTCGCATAGCTAGATTTTTGTGAGTAATCTAGTTTTTCCTGAAGCCTTCATGACTTGCAGTATGAGAAGGTGAGGCTTAATGGATCTGAAGAGACCCTCACCGCTCCCCACAGATCTATCTACTTATTGTCGTGGTGTCAGGAAAGAGAAGTCCTAGAATAAAAACAAGAGCTGGGGATAGAGTGAAAAAATATTAAGACATTCTAGATGTGTCAAATGTTGGTAAATCGGATCCTTTATAATCAAAATTTACTCTGACTTACCAATAGTACTTTCAAATATCTTCCCTGACAAAACTCATTGCTCTAGCCACTGTACTAAAGTCTTAAGTTTCTCACTTACTTTCATCTCGCACTGGAAGAAATGATTAATCAAAGACACATTGAACAGCAATCAATTTTCAACTGTATTTAATGTAAGCCTGTTATGCCATTTGCAGCTGACAGTGCTTCCCCGCACCTTTAAAATTCAATTGTATTTAAAACTGAACTCTGCGATAGCCATACACACTTAAATGTCTTCGTGAGCTTAACTAGGACCTGCTACAAAAACCTAAAATATGCCAGTTATATACAGATTATGAAATAAAATTATCTGTGTAGCAAACACAGTACTAACACACAAAACCAACTTCCTACGCCCACTGAAATAGCAATTTTCAGAGTTAATTCACTACGTAATTACAGCAAATATACACCCCACCACATGAAAAACATTTACTCAAGGAAACAGAACCACCACTACCTAAATGTCCCTGTGCTCATAAAGTATCCTATTATGGCTTTCGTTCCTGTTCTCTTTAAGTAAAGGACACACTCAGAATTTTACTAAAGGCTGATCCCCACATGAAGTTAAACTAGTACAACTTCTGTACGTACACAAGATCCATGTTTGAAAAATATTTTCACTATCAAGACCCTTCAGAGACGTCACTCTTTCTTTAACAAAAACAGGTATCCAGAGAAATGTAACATACGATTACTATTAAGATGGACCTAAAGCAAAAACTGAAACGACAGCCGTTTAGCCTGGAACAGAGAAGAGTCAGACTAGTGAGCCCTTAAACTTTCCCTTAAGGGGACACGCATTTTAGTAGGGAATTGTCGCATGGACACCTCCCCCTCCTATTCACGATTCCACAGCTCCAGCGCTCACCCGTGACACTGGCACATGCCAGAGCCAGTAGGCGGAGAGCATAGAAAGACCCCTATCCACCATCCGACCCATGAGGTATCACCCACTGGGCTCGTAGGAAGACAAGACCACGATTTCTGCCCCCTGTAACTCCCCATACCCCGCCCACGGGTCTCTCTCACACCCTTCAGAGATGAGGAAGCACCTCCTCGCCCACGGTTTCCCACTAGGGTGGGGCACCCCCGGGGTCTTGTACCCAGGGCCGTGCACTCTCGCACCGCAGAAGGGGGGAGAGGCGCGCCAGGATGCTGCCGAAAGGCGCCAGCCCCGGAGCCCGCGTTGGAAAGGCAGACCCACACCACGCCCGGTACCTGCAGGCCCGGCCCGGCTCGGCTCAGTCTCGCCTCGCTCGCGCCGCTTCCTGCTCTACGGGCCCCCGAGTCCCAGCAGCAGCGAACGGCAACAGGCGGGGCAGGACGTGCGCGCTCACAGAAAAACAGCGCATGCGCGCCGCCACCACCTGAGCCAATCAGCGCAGTTGGCGAAAGGGCTGCCGGGAAGCGGCGCTATAAAAGCCCGGGTGCTATTTACGCTACCCGTACTAACTGCCGTTCTCGCGCCTGCGCACCCGGACTGAGAAGGATCGAGGCTGACAGGTGGAAGGGCGCAGGGATGGGTATTAGATACACGGAGCCGCGCGCGGGGCAGGATCCTGGGATGGGCTGGAAGCCAGTGGGGTCTCCTAGCAACGGGAAAGCGGGAGCGCCGCACGACCGGCTGGTGTTGCCTAGCACTTGGGGTCGGCAACTTGGGCGGGGTTAGGGCTGCAGGGGGCGGGGCTCCGTCCTGTTCGGGAAACCACTTTCCGCGCCTACAAGCCTCTTTGTGATCCGTGCCTCGCACATGCGCAGTGCGACCGGGGACTGGGCGCGGGGTGTCGGTGGCGGCCATGTCGCTGCAGGAGGATCCGGTGCAGCGCGAGATCCACCAGGACTGGGCTAATCGCGAGTACATCGAAGTGATCACTAGTTCCATCAAGAAGATCGCGGACTTCCTCAACTCCTTCGGTGTGTAGGCGCCCGGCCCGGCTCCTCGGGTTCCCCCGGCCCGGCTGGACCCTCGACTCCAGCTCCCTCCCTCCTAGCCAAGTCCGGGCCGGCTCCATCTTCGCTTCCCAGCCACCCACCCCACTTCGACCCACCGGCCCGGCTCCAGACTCCATTTTCCCCGGCCCGGCTCCATCCCACCCTGGCCCCGCCGGCCGCCGCGCTCTGTTCGGGCGGGAGGGTTCTGCGGTCGGGGCTCCCCGGTGGGCGGAGGTGGGGCGCACCTGTCCTGGCTGGGTACCGCGGGGCCTGATGAGCCGCCCCTTCTCCCGCAGACATGTCCTGCCGCTCCCGACTCGCCACCCTCAACGAGAAGCTGACAGCGCTGGAGCGACGGATCGAGTACATCGAGGCCAGGGTGAGGGGTAGCGCAGGGGAGGCGACACCAGGGGACAGCCCTGGCACGGGATGGAGGGCTGGCCTGCGGGTAGCTCGAGGCAGGGCTCAGCCCACGCTTAGCACCTCAGGGACAGCCGGGGCCTTGCTGTTCAAGCGCCCCTGTGGCTTTTACCCCATCTCCAGTGGGTATTGCCCTGCTGTACCCCCCCACTTCCCAGCCAGGCAGTAACGCTGTGTCCAGCACCACCCACCAGCTAATCTGCTCTTTACACAGTGGGGGGACGTGCGTGACTCCCACACAGAGCCCAGCTGCGCTAGTTGTTACTGTGGGGTGGTGTTGCAGGCCCTTCTCCCGAACAGCAGCACTGGAGCTCCTGCTCTCTGTACGCTCTGGTGGGCATCCCAGCAGTACTTACATTGGGACATTGGTTTTGGCCAACAGAGCTAGAGAGAGAACGGAGATCTTGGTGAATTGGTGACACTGGCCTCGGGAGGACTCCTGCCCCTCCCAGCCTTGCTGCGAGGGACGACTTTTACCTAGTTCCCAGTGTACGGGAGCTCTCATTAACTTTCCCTGAGTGGGCAGACTGGCTAGCCCTTGGTGACTGCAGGCTGTGCTTTCCTCCGGCAGGTAACAAAGGGCGAAACTCTCACCTAACTGCTGAAGGCTGGTGGGGAGCTGACCTGGAGAAGATTGTGCGGCTGTGCCAGAGTTGACTGTTGGGCTTTGATTTCTTCATTACTTCTATTGGTGACAGGACTTCAGCTTGTTTCTGCCCCCTGCAATGCAGTATCTCTGCCTTCAGTGCATAGCTCCAGGGGAAATTGATAAAATGCAAATGAGCATGTTGGATTCAGTGATTTGGTACAGACCGATTCATGCAGCTGTCAAATACTCCTGTGCCACTTAACCTCTCTCTCGTTCCCAGCTGTGCATGTAGAACTACATTTTGCAGCTACAGAATCTCTCTGACTAAAGGTCGCTTTGTGGAAAGAAAACTTCTCTGGGAGCTGACGGGCTGAGGAAGTGGGTGTCCCTGCTGTTCGTGGGACACTGCTCTGGTGGTTTCAGTTCCTTTAGCAAACACTGCAACTTGTATCTCTTAGCAAAAATGTCAGTATATCCATCCTTCCAGTCTGCGAGCAGAGCAGTAGATGTGCAGTGTGTGTTTGGCAGGGGGAGGCAGAGGAATAGGTCATGTGCCAAGATAAACTCTTCGGGCAGGGTGGGTTTCAGAGTTTTCTGTGTCTTTTGTATTTTGTAGTGTCACATGGGGGTGTCTTTCATTTGTGTTTCAACAATAAACTGCCTCTGCTGATGGGGTCTGTCTGAGCTGATCTGTAGCTGGAGTGCATTGTCTGGGTTGCTGGGAAGCTGGGGTGGGAGCATGGCCATGGAGTGCAGATGGCCTGTTACTGTAAGAGGTGCAGTTGTCTCTTGCTATTCTTCTCTTCCTTCCCCCCCCTCCACCAATTTCTGCCCCAGTGGGCTTCACTCCTACTTCCCTAAAATGATTAGTAGTGATCAGGGATCCTAGTTTTCTGTGATTTAAAAAAAAACAAACAAAATAAACAAAAAAAACATTCTTGGCTGAAGGGTTCTCTGCAATTGTGGGGCCTGCGTCCAATTCCTCTCCTTGTTCACGTATCAAGGCAGAGTTCCTCTGGGCCACATCTGCTGGCTCCCTTGACACCTTCGTGGCGCAGTGGATGCGGTCTGGGGTTCTCTGGTCAGTGTTCCCTTCAGGTTCCCTATCTTTGACCCTCACACCTATTCCTGTTTTTTCTTTTGTTGTCCCCTGTACTCATTTGTGTCCCAGGTTCAGTAGATCCTCCCTTTAGGCTGGGAGAGGGGCCTTTAGCCATGGGTGGGCTTGTACCTGCCCACTTCCCAGAACCTTAGTGTCAGGTTTGTCTTTTTCTTCAGTTAGTAAGAATGTGCTAATGAAATTTGCTGATGATAGAAAGTTGGGAGGCATCATGAATACTGAGGAAGATCGGAATATTATACAGGAAGATCTGGATGACTGAACACTGGAGTAATAAACATGGCATGAAATTCTGTAACACAAAGTGCGCAAAGTACTTAGTCTGACAGTAAGAATTTCTACTACAAGCTGGGGCCTCATCACTTGGAAATGACAGAAGAGGAGAGAGACCTGGTTGGTTAACCATAGGATGACTATGAGCCATGGCTGCAAATGTGATCACTGGAAATGCCTCACCAGACACATCCTAGGAAGATGGAGAAGTATTAATGCTATTGTACAAGGTATTGGTAAGACCTCATCTGGAATACTGGTCACCCATGTTCAAAAAAGATAAAATTGGAACAGATGCAGAGAAGAAATAGTAGGATAATCAGGAAAATGGAGGGGCCTGTCTTATGAGAAGAGACTGGAAGAGCTTAGCTTGTTTAGCTTAGCAAAATGGTGGCTGAGAGGGGAATCTCATTGCTCTCTCTAAATACAAAGGGGGTAAACACCAGGAAGGGTGAAGAGCTAGTTAAGCTAAAGGACTGTTGGTACAAGAACAAATGGATATAAACTAGTCATGAACAAATTCAGGATGGAAATGAAAAAAGGGTTTTTAACTGGCAGGGTGAATGTTCTATCTAATTTTTTCCATCCATGTGCAGAATAAATTTTGTATGCAGTAAGGGATGTGTGCCATCAGTAGAAACAAAAAACCTAGATATATATTTTTAAAAAGTTAAAGAGGAATAATTACTTCAGCAAGAGAAATAAAAATTATGACATGCATAGACCAGTCAAAATACTAAAATAATACACTTTGAAAGAATAAAATTACAGAGAATATGTGAGCATTGCAGGAAGTACCAAGAAGTACTAACAATAATACAAGTATGTGTTAGGTGAGTGTGACACAGAAACAGTGTGTGTGTGAGAGAGAGACAGAGCGTCTGTGCTGGCTGCTGGGAAAGTTTCTGAGAGATCCCCTGTGCTGTCTCTTTAAGGCACTCACTGAAAGCTGTCCTGAACCCTGTTGTTTCCCCTCCCTGGCTCTGCAGAAATAGGGTACGGGGGAGGGGGAGAAAGAGTGTGAGACAGAGAGGGGCCCTGAGCTGGCTGCTAGGGAAATCTCAAATAGTGAACTGTCTCTTTAAGAAATGCACTCAGCCCCTCACCCTTCCCTGCAGCAGCTCCAAGTCCTGAGCCAGGCTGTGTCCCCTGCCTCTCCTCTGATCTGCAGAGATGGGGTACAGGGGCTGGGGGGAGGTGGCCACCCTGATATCAGCATCTTCCTCCCACCTCTGGACAGCCAGCAGGATGGTGCCGGGAGCAGCTGCAGGGTGGAGCAATGTGGGGGGAGGGGCACCTGTACACATGCTGTCAGCTATGTATGCCCTCCTAATCAGCTGGGCAGCATTTAAATCTCTCCTGTGCAGCTGCTCAAGCGCACAAGTTACAGGGAACACAGTTTTTGCTTAGATTTTTCCCATGCCTGGGCAGGGTGAGTTAGGGCTCTGGGGGGGGGCACCCTTCCCGCTGCTGTGGCAGGTCCCCGGGTGGGTTCCCTAAGCACCTGCATGGCACTAAATAGGCTGCTACAGGGCTGTGTATCTTACAGGAAACTTAAGACAGTGGCAGAAGATGGTGATGGTGCAGGGCCGTCCGTGGTGGAGTGAATGGTGGCACAACAAACAACAGCGGCCAGAGTGAGTGGCTGGAGAGTAGTGAGCATCTGGAGGAATGAGCAAGGTGCCTTCTCCCCCACACCATCCTAGGTGGGAGGTGAACTCATGTGAAAGCAGCTCTGAACTCTAAGTTTTCGCTGACCAAGGACAACAACTATGAGTGGGTTGTGATAGAGGGAGAAGGGAGGGGCACAATAAAGAAACATTTGTTTGTTGGACTATGTTTTAGTGACTTTCCTCCAGAATGCTAGATTTGTGACTGAGAAACTTATATAAATATACATTTCCTAGTAGGCCAAGCTTTTTAAAACGCATTATATGCCAAGGTCATTATCTCACATTGTTACTACCTCAAGAGGTCGTTACCTTGGGCAGTTTCTGTACTAAACATTTTTATTATAATCAATTTTTACATAAGAACGGCCATATTGGGTCAGACCAATGTCCTTCTAGCCCAGTATCCTGTCTTCTGGGAGAGGCCAATGCCAGCTTCTTCAAAGGGAATTAACAGAACAGGGAAATTATTGAGAGATCCATCCACTGTCATCCACTCACAGCTTCTGGCAAGCAAAGGCTCACAAAGCATGGTGTTGCATCCCTGCCCATCCTGGCTAATAGCCATTGATGGACATATCCTCAATGAACTTATCATAGAATACCAGGGTTGGAAGAGACCTCAGGAGGTCATCCAGTCCAACCCCCTGCTCAAAGTAGGACCAATCCCCAAAATAAATCATCCCAGCCAGGGCTTGGTCAAGCCTGACCTTAAAAACCTCAAAGGAAGGGATTCCACCACCTCCCTAGGTAACCCATTCCAGTGCTTCACCACCCTCCGAGTGAAAAAGTTTTTCCGAACATCCAACCTAAACCTCCTCCACTGCAACTTGAGACCATTACTCCTTGTTCTGTCATCTACTACTACTGAGAACAGTCTAGATCCATCCTCTTTGGAACCCCCTTTCAGGTAGTTGAAAGCAGCTATCAAATCCCCTCTCATTCTTCTCTTCTGCAACCTAAACAATCCCAGTTCCCTCAGGCTCTCCTCATAAGTCATGTGACCCCTAGTTCTTCTGTTATAGGAAGGAGCTTATTCACTTTCTCCACACCAGTCAAGATTTTATAAACCTTTATTATATCCCCTCTTAGTCCTCTCTTTTCCAAACTGAAAAGTTAGTTTTTTAAATCTCTCCTCATACAGAAGCTGTTCTATACCCCTAATCATTTTAGTTGCCCCTTTCTATATCTTTTTTGAGATGGGGTGACCAGAATTGCACACAGTATTCAAGTGAGCATACCATGGATTTCTATAGTAAAAGTGGAGGAGCTTGGCTTGCCAGACCGATCCGCGAAGCCAATGCTGACAAACTGTGAAAAGGCTGCAAAACACCAATCCTCTGGACTGCATTGACATGCAGAAAGCCTTATAAGCCAGTCATTGTCAAAGCCAATTTTAGTAGTATTTAATGAGGCTGTTAAAAATCCTGGAGACAACACAGTTTATTCAAACAAACATAGCTGTCACATCATAGTTTCTCTTTAAGCAAGAGATGCCACACGCTACAAACTGGAGACCAATGTTAAGTGCATTGTCATTTGTTAATCCTGAAGTTGGACCAAGACCAGCAAATGCTCACTATCTCCTTGAAAGAAACTCAACTGACTGGTTAAAAACATGCATTGTAACAGTGAGAGTCAGCTGTTGAAAAAGTGAAGAACTCTCTCACCACACTCAGAAAATGTGCATACATGGCTGATAAATGAACCAATGCAAATGGGTGTCATAGAATCATAGAATACCAGGGTTGGAAGGGACCTCAGGAGATCATCTAGTCCAACACCCTGGTCAAAGCAGGACCAATCCCCAACTATACCATCCCAGTCAGGGCTTTGTAAAGCCTGACCTTAAAAACTTCTAAGGAAGGAGATTCCACCACCTCCCTAGGTAACACATTCCAGTGTTTCACCACCCTCCTAGTGAAAAAGTTTTTCCTAATATCCAACCTAAACCTCCCCCATTGCAACTTGAGACCATTACTCCTCGTTGTGTCATCCGCTACCACTGAGAACAGTCTAAATCCATCCTCTTTGGAACCCCCTTTCAGGTAGTTGAAAGCAGCTATCCAATCCCCCCTCATTCTTCTCTTCTGCAGACTAAACAATCCCAGTTCCCTCAGTCTCTTCTTATAAGTCATGTGTTCCAGTCCCCTAATCATTTTTGTTGCCCTCCGCTGGACTCTTTCCAATTTTTCTACATCCTTCTTGTAGTGTGGGGCCCAAAACTAGACACAGTACTCCAGATGAGGCCTAACCAATGTCGAATAGAGGGGAACGATCATGTCCCTCGATCTGCTGGCAATGCCCCTACATATACATCCAAAATGCCATTGGCCTTCTTGGCAACAACGGCACACTGTTGACTCATATCCAGCTTCTCATCCACTGTAACCCCTAGGTCCTTTTCTGCAGAATTGCTTCCTAGCCATTCGGTCCCTAGTCTGTAGCAATGCATAGGATTCTTCTGTCCTAAGTGCAGAACTCTGCACTTGTCCTTGTTGAACCTCATCAGATTTCTTTTGGCCCAATCCTCTAATTTGTCTAGGGCACTCTTTATCCTGTCCCTACCCTCCAGCGTATCTACCACTCCTCCCAGTTTAGAGTCATCTGCAAACTTGCTGAGGGTGCAATCCACACAATCCTCCAGATCATTAATGAAGATATTGAACAAAACCGGCCCCAGGACCGACCCTTGGGGCACTCCGCTTGATACCGGCTGCCAACTAGACATGGAGCCATTGATAACTACTCGTTGAGCCAGATGATCTAGCCAGCTTTCTATCCACCTTATAGTCCATTCATCCAGCCCATACTTCTTTAACTCGCTGGCAAGAATACTAGACCGCATCAGAAGTTTTGCTTAAGTCAAGGAATAACACATCCACTTCTTTCCCCTCATCCACAGAGCCAGTTATCTCATCACAGAAGGCAATTAGGTTAGTGAGGTATGACTTGCCCTTGGTGAATTCATGCTGACTGTTCCTGACCACTTTCCTCTTCTCAAAGTGCTTCAAAATTGATTCTTTGAGGACCTGCTCCATGATTTTGCCAGGGACTGAGGTAAGGCGGACTGGCCTGTAGTTCTCTGGATCCTCCTCCTTCCCTTTTTTAAAGATGGGCACTACATTAGCCTTTTTCCAGTCATCCGGGACCTCCCCTGATTGCCATGAGTTTTCGAAGATAATTGCCAATGGCTTTGCAATCATATCCACCGACTCCTTTAGCACCCTTGGATGCAGTGCATCCGGACCCATGGACTTGTGCTCGTCCAGGTTTTCTATATAGTCCTGAACCATTTCTTTCTCCACAGAGGGCTGGTCACCTCTTCCTCATACTGTGCTTCCCAGTGCAGTAGTCTGGGAGCTGACCTTGTTAGTGAAGACAGAGGCAAAAAAAGCATTGAGTTCATTAGCTTTTTCCACATCTTCTGTCGCTAGGTTGCCTCCCACATTCAGTAAGGGGCTCACACTTTCCCTGACCTTCTTGTTGCTAACGTACCTGTAGAAACCCTTCTTGTTACTCTTAAGATCCCTTGCTAGTTGCAACTACAATTGTGATTTGGCCTTCCTGGTTTCCCTCCTGCATGCCTGAGCAATATTTTTATACTAGGCATGAGGTGGGAGACAAGCCTGCTTTCTGCAACCCTTCTGCCCCTAACAACTCGGTTCAGCAATTCCCAAAATCAGATCCACTTACCAGGAGCCTCTTCTCCTGTTTCCACTTCGCCAAGATCTGACTGCTGTGACTGGCTAGGCTCCTCCGGGGTAGAAAAGATCTCCTAACTGCATGCATCCTCTGGCCTCCGAGTCATCCTCTACCTCCGGTTTCCTCTCCCCTTCTTCATCCAAGATAGCCTCCTCCTGGCTTGGTCCACTCTTGACTGGCACATGAGCCAACAAAGTATCTACAGGGGCCTTTGCAGTGGAGGTGGGGTCACCACTGAGTATAGCGTCCAGCTCTTTGTAGAACTGGCAGCTCATGGGCTAGTTGTGGTTCTAGTTCCCAAACCAGATGGGGAGATAAGTTTTTGTGTGGACTACCGTAAGATAAATGCTGTAACTCACCCAGACAACTATCGAATGCCACGCACAGATGAACTATTAGAGAAACGGGGATGGGCCCAGTTCCTCTCTACCTTGGACTTAACCAAGGGGTACTGGCAGGTACCGCTAGATGAATCCGCCAAGGAAAGGTCAGCCTTCACCACACATGTCGGGCTGTATGAATTTAATGTACTCCCTTTCAGGCTGCGGAATGCACCTGCCACCTTCCAAAGACTTGTAGATGGTCTCCTAACAGGATTAGGAGAATATGCAGTCGCCTACCTTCACGATATGGCAGAACACCTGGAACATCTACAAAAAGTCTTGGAGCGCATAAGGGAGGCAGGACTAACTGTTAAGGCTAAGAAGTGTCAAATAGGCCTAAACAGAGTGACTTACCTTGGATACCAGGTGGGTCAAGGAACTATCAACCCACTACAAGCCAAAGTGGATGCTATCCAAAAGTGGCCTGTCCCGAAGTCAAAGAAACAGGTCCAATCCTTCTTAGGCTTGGCCGGATATTACAGGCGATTTGTACTGCAATACAGGCAAATTGCCGCCCCACTGACAGACCTAACCAAAAAGAAACAGCCAAATGCCGTTCAGTGGACCGAAGAGTGTCAAAAGGCCTTTAACCAGCTTAAAGCGATACTCGTGTCTGATCCTGTGCTAATGGCCCCGACTTTGACAAACCATTCCTAGTAACCACAGATGCGTCCGAGCGTGATGTGGGAGCAGTTTTAATGCAGGAAGGACCGGATCAAGAATTCCATCCTGTCGTGTTTCTCAGCAAGAAGCTGTCTGAGAGGGAAAGCAACTGGTCAGTCAGTGAAAAAGAATGTTACGCCATTGTCTACACTCTGGAAAAGCTACGCCCATATGTCTGGGAACGGCGTTTGCACCTGCAAACCCACCATGCTGCGCTACAGTGGCTTCATACCACCACGGGAAATAACAAAAAACTTCTTCGGTGGACTTTAGCTCTCCAAGATTTTGATTTTGACATCCAACACATCTCAGGAGCTTCTAACAAAGTGGCTGATGCACTCTCCCGTGAAAGTTTCCCAGAATCAACTGGTTAAAATCGTCCTTGAGATGTGGAAAATATTGTTAGTCTTTATATACTTGGTAGTATATTTAGAGGTGCATATGTCTTATTAACTCCATTTTCTCCTAGAGCTCCAGGAAGAAATCACAGCCAGCGTGATTTCACCCTATCTGTGACTTGGGGGGCGTGTCATAAATATAAAGGGAGGGTAAACACCTTTAAATCCCTCCTGGCCAGAGGAAAAACCCTTTCATCTGTAAAGGGTTAAGAAGCTAAGATAACCTTGCTGGTACCTGACCAAAATGACCAATGAGGAGACAAGATACTTTCAAAGCTGGAGTGGGGGAGAAACAAAGGTTTTATCTGTGTGATGCTTTTGCTGGGACCAGAGCAGGAATGTAGGTAAGAACTCCTGTAAAAAGTCAGTAAGCAATCTAGTTAGATATGCGTTAGATTCTGTTTTGTTTAAATGGCTGATAAAATAAGTTGTGCTGAATGGAATGCGTATTCCTGTTTTTGTACACCTTTTGTAACTTAAGGTTTTGCCTAGAGGGATTCTCTGTTTTGAATCTGATTACCCTGTAAGGTATTTACCATCCTGATTTTACAGAGGTGATTCTTTTACTTTTTCTTTAATTAAAATTCTTCTTTTAAGAACCTGATTGAATCATAGAATCATAGAATATCAGGGTTGGAGGGGACCTCAGGAGGTCATTGTTAGCCGACGGCCAAGGATGTTTGGTGAGGTGCCAGCTATGCCCGTTTATACCATCCGTGACTTTAACCGCTAGGACGCACTATCCCTTCGCGGCGGGCAGCCCGGGCTAGGCTGACGGATGCCCCAAGGTCCTAACCACCCGTGACTTTAACTGCTAGAGCTCAGAGCTCCTTCGCAGCGGGCAGTCAATACTGACTGACAGGTGCCCCAAGAGTTTGCCCCGTGGAGGCGGCACAACTCAACGCTAGGCTCTTAGTACTCTCACCTAATGGCCAGGCTTTAGAGCCAAAACGGCTGAGGTTCTTTAATTGTGTTGGCTGCTTTACAGTAAACCAGAGAAAACAAGTCAGGCTTATGCATAAATGGTTACCAAAAATTTATTAAGCTAGATTCTAATCATGTGGTTACAAAATTGCTAGTGCCTACTTATTTAAATGTAGAGATGTTACACACACAAACAAGTTACAAAACTGAAGCCACAATCCCAAAGAAAGAAAACAAAGTATAGAGCTCTATTTCAAAATATGTGTACACTAAAGATAGGAGATCAGGTGTGGGTTCTTCTTACCCTCCTTGCATCTCTCGATTCCAGCGGTGCCAAGCCAGGATCGGTCACTCAATTCCGCGGAAAGACGAATAAGGGACAAGGCGTAGGGACCCTCTTAGCTGCAGAAGCCTTGGGAGGCTGTCACTTATCTGACCAGCAGATAGATAGTGAAAGCACTCAAAAATCATGGTGCTGTAGGTCCCCTACTTATACCTCTGTACTCCTTTATTCTCTTTCTCCTTTCTTATGCCAAATTGAGGCTGGTCTGTCGGGGTGACGCCAGCTTTCGCAAGAGTAGTTTACACTTGCAAAGGAGAGAAACAATAAGTGTCGACGACTGGACATTTCTTTTATCAGGGTAAATATTTTCCCAACTAGGATGTTGGTGTGTGTGCATCACGCTATTTAGTAGGGGCTAACAGCCATGTCTGTCACAGGGCCTCTGCCTGCTGTGAGCTTAATCGTTGTATCTGTTCCCAGAGGCACATTGTAGCAGCACACCTGTGCTTTCACAGCTTCAAAGGCTGTGCTGGAATATATGTTAAGTGCCCTGTTCCTGCTTCCTCCTGTGTTTCCATGCTGGTCTGGTTTCCATTCAATGCTGGTCTGAGAGGGGGGGGGGCTGGCTGTCTGGCTACAGTCATCTAGTCCAACCCCCTGCTCAAAGCAGGACCAATCCCCAATTAAATCATCCCAGCCAGGGCTTTGTCAAGCCTGACCTTAAAAACTTCTAAGGAAGGAGATTCTACCACCTCCCTAGGTAACGCATTCCAGTGTTTCACCACCCTCCTAGTGAAAAAGTTTTTCCTAATGTCTAACCTAAACCTCCCCCACTGCAACTTGAGACCATTACTCCTTGTCCTGTCCTCTTCTACCACTGAGAATAGTCTAGAACCATCCTCTCTGGAACCACCTCTCAGGTAGTTTAAAGCAGCTATCAAATCCCCCCTCATTCTTCTCTTCTGCAGACTAAACAATCCCAGTTCCCTCAGCCTCTCCTAATAAGTCATGTGTTCCAGACCCCTAATCATTTTTGTTGCCCTTCGCTGGACTCTCTCCAATTTATCCACATCCTTCTTGTAGTGTGCGGCCCAAAACTGGACACAGTACTCCAGATGAGGCCTCACCAATGTCGAATAGAGGGGGACGATGACGTCCCTCGATCTGCTTGCTATGCCCCTACTTATACATCCCAAAATGCCATTGGCCTTCTTGGCAACAAGGGCACACTGCTGACTCATATCCAGCTTCTCGTCCACTGTCACCCCTAGGTCCTTTTCCGCAGAACTGCTGCCTAGCCATTCGGTCCCTAGTCTGTAGCTGTGCATTGGGTTCTTCCGTCCTAAGTGCAGGACCCTGCACTTATCCTGTTGCTTTTTTCATTGTTCTTAAGATCCAAGGGTTTGGGTCTGTGTTCATCTATGCAAATTGGTGAGGATTTTTATCAAGCCTTCCCCAGGAAAGTGGGTGTAGTGCTTGGGGGGATATTTGGGGGGGGGAAGACGTTTCCAAGGGGGCACTTTCCCTGTTCTTTGTGTAACACTTCGGTGGTGGCAGCTTTTAACCTAAGATGGTAAGAATAAGCTTAGGGGGTCTTTCATACTAGTATTAGTACTAGGATACTAGTATTAGCCATTTTCTTTTTATGCCTTGTAAATAACAGACAGGATTTTGTCTGTGTCTATGTTAATTAGATTAGAGGAATTTCAGAGGCCCAGGCCCCAATGTAGGAAAGGACAGTTACAAGATTTAGTAAGGTCTAATTTATGATGCCCTTCTTGTTCAACATAAAACACTGCTGTTTGTTACCTTTTGAAGGTCTCTGCAAAGAACTGTTTGTGTGAATGAGGAATGTATGCATCAGGGAAAGATAAGGTGTGAAGGCCATTTTTGAAGCCAGATGGCCAAGGGAGGAGGAGTGAAGAGACTCAGAGACGCCAGAGAACCATCAACACACATTCATGGTTGAGGAGGGGCAGACTGATGACCCTGAGGTGAAGGCTGGCACCCTTAAAACACAAGATAATTGATTAAATCAAAATCAGACAGGATGACCCCCTCGGAAGTGTTTTGGGCCATCAAAAGATAACACCAATTAAGGAGTAACCAGTCACAAACTGACACAGAAAAATCCAGACTTTAACGGAGAAAAAAGACTATAAGAACAGGGAGCTTTGCCATGGGACTTTGGGTTCGTCTTGCCACTACTCCAGGAGCATCGGATTGCGACCGACAGAGCCCAGCTACCCTCTGCGACCAATCTGGCTGGCCACTAGATTGATCCAGGCGCTGGATTGGTAGCTATAAACATCAACTGGCAGGACTCCGTGAATGTTGTGTGTGTGTGACTGAAAAGCATATGCTATTTGCTGTATTCTCAATAAATGCGGCGTGTTGCCTTTTCCCCTATAAAAAGATCTCATGTGCTCTGTTTAAGCATAACATTTTTACCCAATTCTAATATTTTTTTTGAGATGGGGTAGCCAGAACTTCATGCAGTATTCAAGGTGGCGGAGTACCATGGAGTTATATAGTGGCATCATGATATTTACTGTCTTATTATCTATCCCTTTCCTAGTGGTTCCTAACATTGTTAGCTTTTTTAACTGCCCCTGCACATTGAGCAGATGTTTTCAGGGAACTATCCACAATGACTCCAAGATCGCTTTCTTGAGTGGCATCAGCCAATTTAGACCACATCATATCATATGCATAATTGGGATTATGTTTTCCAACATGTATTACTTTGCATTTATCAATATTGAATTTAATCTGCTAATTTTTTTCCCAGTTATATGACAGCCCTTTGAAACTCTTCACAGTCAACTTTGGACTTAACTATCTTGAGTAATTTAGCGTCATCTGCAAACTTTGCCAGCTCACCATTTACCCATTTTTCCAGATAAATTTATGAATATGTTGAACGGTACTGGTCCCATTACAGATCCTGGAGAGACACCACTATTTACCTTTCTCCATTCCGAAAACTGACAATCTATTCCTACCCTTTGTTTCCTGTCTTTTAACCAGTTACTGATCCATGAGAGGACCTTCCCTCTTATCCCATGACTCCTTACTTACGAGCCTTTGATGTGGGACCTTGTGAAAGGCTTTCTGAAAGTCCAAGTACACTATATCAACCGGATCACCCCTGTCCACATGTTCTGTTGACCCCCCTAAAAGAATTCTAATAGATTGGTGAGGCATGATTTCCCTTTCCAAAGCCATGTTGACTCTTCCCCACAAATCATGTTCATCTATGTGTCTGATAATTCTGTTCTTTACTATAGTTTCAGCCAATTTGCATGGTACTGAAGTTAGACATAACAGGCTGTAATTGCCAGGATTGCCTCTGGAGCCTTTTTAAAAAATCAGCTTGACAGACTGACCTGATCTTGAACAAACCTTATGGAATTAAAATAAACTCTATCAAATTAAGTTAAATCTTACTGAGTTAGGGTTAATACCTTTGAAGTATATTGTATTAAAAATGAAATAAAATATGTGTTATTGTGGCATTGTATGTATTTTCTCTAGTAGGAGGAGGAGGCTAATGTACTTCCTCCATTATCCGCCCTCTGAAGCCACCCGTTGGAGATATGCATGTATACTAGTACAAACCAGATTCTCCTTGGACCAATGGACAAAGAGGATTTTTGGATAAAGAGCCTGGTTTTAAACTGGCCCAGGGCCTTCTTTCTGATCAAGCCAACACAGGACTCCTGGTACATGGAGGCCCTCCCATCCTTGGAAGGACTGGGCCTGCTGAAGCCCCATAAGACTGGGTGCTTGTTCTGAACTGATCTGTGATGGAACATGTGGCCACACAGGAGACCCCATGGATGGTATGTTGAAAGACTGCTGTTGCCAGAGCCCATGTTAGGACTGGGGTGACTTGTGGTAACTGTATTAGCAGGCATGTAGGTTATTTTATTGTTTTTGTTTTTTCTGTAATGCTTTCACCTTAAGAATAAGATAGGCTTGCATAAGTAGGACAGTGTGGGTAATTTACTGACAGTCACTCTTATCCCTCTCTGAATAGAAAGCAAGCCTCTGCTGGGAATAACACAGTGAAGGCAGAGAGCTGGCAGCCTGGAAGTAACCCAGTCAGAAGGGAGAGAGACATGGGTCTCCAACCAGAAAGGCAACAGCTGGGTAGTTTGAAAGCCCGGGAGAGGGTGCCCTTCCTGAACCACAGTTGGGAAATACAAGTGTGACAGCAAAGTCAGAGTTCAAAGCCAGAAGGGACCAGTTAATCTAGTCCAGTGGCCTCTCAACTTTTCCAGACTACTGTACCCCTTTCAGTTGTCTGATTTGTCTTCAATACCCCCAGTTTCACCTCACTTAAAAACTACTTGTTTACAAAATCAGACATAAAAATACAAAAGTATCACAGCACACTATTACTGAAAAATTGCTTCGGTTCTCATTTTTACCATATAATCATAAACTAAATCAACAGGAATATAAATATTGTACTTAATTTCAGTGTCTAGGAAAAAAAGAGCAGTATAAACAAGTCATTGTATGAAATTTTAGTTTGTACTGACTTCGCTAGTGCATTTTAATGTAGCCAGTTGTAAAAGTAGGCATGTATCTCGATGAGTTAATGTACCCTTGGAAGACCTCTGCATACCCCTGGTTGAGATCCGCTGCTCTAGTCCACAGACCACCAGCACCTGCCCACTAAACCCAACAAGCAAAATTAGGCCCAAGTATTACAGCACACAGGAGACAAGACTATTATGTGCCATAGGCAGAGAACAGGAGGGACTGGGTGCTGAAGGCTCCTGCAGTGGCAGGGAAATGATTAAGTGAGAGAGACTCAGCTAATCCTGGCAGGTGACCCATACCCCACGTTGCAAAGAAAGGCAAAAAAATCCCCAAGATCCTTGCCAATTTGACCTGGGGGAAAATTTCTTCCTGACCCTACATATGGTAATCATTTTAGATCCTGAGCACATGAGCAAGAATCAATCAGCCAAGCACCTGAAAGAGAATGCCCAGTGCTACCTCAGAGCCCTGGCCCACCTTGCCCAATGCCCTATTCTCCATCCATGGCCATCCCTGATGCAGAGGAAGGAGACCAACCCTCATCCCCCTTAAAACCCCAGAAGATGGCTGAAACCCTGAAGCATGAGCTGTAGGCACATAAGATAATAACTGGAAGGGACCCTCCAGTGCTGCTGACCCCTGCCCCCTACCATCACAAGCATAAGGGCTGACTCCTACCCTGGAGCACCCAAGGAAAAAAGTTAGTGGGTGCTTAGCACCCACTGGCAGCCAAGCTCCCCTCCTGCCCTTGTGGCCACACTGATCAACTCCTCCCCCTCCTCCCAGTGCCTCCTGCATGTTCCGCGGCATGCAGGAGGCCCTGGGAGGGAGGGGGAGAGAAGGAAGAGGCAGAGCAAGGGTGAGAACAAGCAGGGCAGGGGTAGAGTGGGGGTGGGCCTGTGGCAGGTTGAGCACCTGCCAGAGAAGAAAGGAAGTCAGCACCTATGATCACAAGCAAACCTGTCGTACAATCTCACTCATAAATTTGTCCAGCTCACTCTTAAAACGAAGTAAGTTGTTTGGCCTCACAACTAGTGGAAGGCTGTTCCAGAACCTGGTCCTCTGTGAGTTGGTCTTTTGAGGTTCCACTCAGCTCTCGGTGATTTCAGTTCTCAGTGTGGGAACCTCACAGTGAGTGCAGGCTGGGCTGTATTTTCCACAGAAATGCTGTCCTGCGGCAGATCTAAGCACTCAGACCTGATTGTTAGTGATTTCAGCTCTAGTCGTCACTTAACAAAACAAAAGACTCTCTATGGAGCCTAATAAGATCTATCTTTAAATAGGGGAGAGAGGCAAGTTAAACAGTGCCTGTGACTCTTAGGTTCCATCTACACTGGCAAGTTTGTGCACAGTAAAGCAGCTTTGAGCGCTGTAAGTCCAGAGGTGTTCACACTGCCAAGCCGCTTAGTGTGCAGAAACTGCACAGATGCAGTGCTCTAAAAAAACCCACCTCAACAAGAGGCGTAGAGCTTTCTGGGCCGGGGCTACAGCACCGTGGTGGTTAGAGGGCTACAATTGGCCTCCGGGAGGTGTCCAACAATGCCTGTTCTCACCTCTCTGGTGAGTTCATCGATTTGAACTCTACTGCCCTGCCCTCAAGTGACCAACTGTCAGTCCCACCCCATACATTCCTTTATAGATTTGAAGGTCCCCTTCCTGTTTGCTTGGTGATGCGTCCAGTGGTCTCAGTGCACCTTTCCAGGTGGCCATGCCCACTCCACACACAAGGTGATCCCCCGCTTGGAGCAATGCTGACCTGCTGGACCTCATTGGCATTTGGGGAAAGGAGACAGTGCAGTCACAGCTGCTCTCCAGTCGTCGGAATTATGATACCAACGGACAGATTTCTAGATGCATGACAGAAAAGGGCCATGACCGGGACACATTGCAGTGCAGGGTCAAAGTGAAGGAACTGTGGAACACCTATGTCAAAGTTCCTTCCCCACTCTGAACTCTAGGGTACAGATGTGGGGACCTGCATGAAAGACCCCCTAAGCTTATTCTTACCAGCTTAGGTTAAAAGCTGCCACCACCGAAGTGTTACACAAAGAACAGGGAAAGTGCTCCCTTGGAAACATCTTCCCCCCCAAAATATCCCCCCAAGCACTACACCCCCTTTCCTGGGGAAGGCTTGATAAAAATCCTCACTAATTTGCATAGGTGAACACAGACCCAAACCCTTGGATCTTAAGAACAATGAAAAAAGCAATCAGGTTCTTAAAAGAAGAATTTTAATTAAAGAAAAAGTAAAACGAATAGGGGCGGAATTGTGGCACGTGAGTGACATCCATTTGCCACAGCTGATTCGCTGCGGTACCTCTGGGGTTAACGGCATAAAAAAAGGTAGGGGCAGCAGCGGCACAGTGGGAGCAGGAACGAATAATAGAACATGCATGATCAGCAGGAATGTAAAACTGTCTGGCCAAACCAGAGGCAGACTGATGAAAAAAGGAATGGCTTTCAACGGGGTCAGAAAAAAGGGAATTTTCCTGACCACGTAACGCGTGATGCGCGCGCATTGCCTTCAGTAAGTAGCCCAGGCAGAGGGGTATATGAGCAACAAAATAAGGGAAATTACGAGTGGTGATGAGATACTGTAAGGACAAAAACAGGCGAAGAAGGTCCGCATCGACCTGAGGGGTAATAAGGGCAAGGGGTAAATGATCAATTACCTGATAAACATAATGCGTGTCCACGATCAAATTAAAGGGACAATCAGCAAAAAGTTGAAAGGCCAAAATAACAGCAGCTAGTTCCAAGGACTAGTAAAGCTCTCCAAGCGCTGTGCATGCAAATATTGTTGTACAAGTGAATGAAGCGCTTTCAGTTTTTCTAGGGGGAGGGGCCACTGGTCAATCCATACAGGCTCTAAGGATTGCCATACCAATGGTAACGCGGATGGCAAGATGGGTGAGGGAGGATTTTGGGCCATTATATATTAATATCGAGGGTGGTGTCCAGCTTTGCAAGTAAGTCACGGCCCCAAATATTGAGGTGGACAGGGAGTACAAAAGGGCGTATTGTAGCAAGGGCATGGCCTCCTGGTTTAGAGACCGTGACCCAAGACAAACTTTGGCGCCCGGGTTTGCTACCCCCGATCCCCCACAACTCTTTAGAAGGAACTGTTGGCCAACCGACCAGCCACTCTGGATCACAAATCACCGTAATGTCAGCTCCAGTGTCCACCAGCCCTGTAAAAGGAACATTATTTAAAAGAAGTGTTAACTGAGGTTTCAAGGGGCGGACCGACATTGTTAGAGCAACAAGTGGAGAGGACGTGTTGTGAGATGGCGACTGAGCCAGCGTCGATCCAAAGCCGCCTCTGCCCCGGGCTCGATCCTCTGCAGCTGGCACCTGATAGGGGACTAAAATCAATTGCTCAATTGACTGTCCACACGGGAGCGATTGTGCAAGATGGGTCCATACCTGAACCTTAATAACGCCGGTGTAATCGGCGTCAATGACCCCTGGGATAACAAAAAAACCCTGTTTCCCAGCGTGTGAGCGAGGGAGAACCAGACCCACAAACTCGACAGGGAGAGGTCCCATCACCTGGGTAGGTATGGCGCAAACCTCCCCCGGCAACCGAAAATCAGCGTCTTTCTGCATAATCAAATCAAGCCCTGCACTTCCGGCAGTCGCCGCCCTCATGGAGTCTATAGATTTTAAGGCAGAGGAACAGTTGTCTGAGTGGGAAACACCCCCTTTTGGCCCTGGGTTCGGGGGGAACCCGTCGTGCGGTTTCCCGACCCGCTATGACACTGATTAGCCCAGTGATAGCCCTTCCGACACTTGGGGCACTTCTTTGAGGGGCAGGCGGGCGCCGTCGATGAGCGGCACTCCCGCTGAAAGTGACCCTCCTTACCACAGTGGTAACAACGCTTCCCCTCTTTCCCGCTTTTCTGCAGGACGGCGGCCATAACCCCAGCTTTATGTGCTTGAGTTCCGATGTTTTGGCACGCCCGCAGCATGTCTGACAGCTCTAGAATTCCAGAGGCTTGTGCAGCCTGGAGAGCACGGCGGCAATCCTCGTTCGCATTTTCAACGGCCATTTTTAACAGGATCTCCTGGGCTGCCGCAGGGCTATCCACCTGCCGGAGGATAGCCTCCTGCAATCTGTTGATAAAATCCACAAAGGACTCTGATGCACCCTGATGGATACTGGCAAAGCTTTTGGTAGGCTTGCCTGAATCCGGGACCTTCCGGAAAGCATGCTGGGCGCAGGTGGAAATAATGGGGAAGACAGCCTGAGGGAATTGAGACTGCATCTGAACGGAAACAAACAGGCCCTCCCCTGCCAAATGCTCATAAATGACACCTTGCTCTCTATATACCTGGGCTTGGCGTTCCGCCATCTGCCAATTCTCACTAAGCCAAATAACATACTGACTGGGCGTCAGCATCATGCGCAACAGCGCCTTCCAATCTTCAGGGATCAGGGTGTACCCAGTACCTAGCCCTTCAATGAGACCACTTACATACGTGCTAGTGAGGCCGAACTCGCGAATCGCTTTCTTTACGTCTCTGATCACCGAGTAGGGCAAACTGACCCAGTTTGCAACCTGGTTGCCCTGGCCATCATCCTGCCAGGTCACCGAACAAACTGAGACCAGATCAGCCAGCTCCTCTGCTGTAATATCTGAGTGAGTCTTCGCTGCGTGAACCATTTGTTGCACCAGCGAAAGCCGCTGAGCAGACGCGGACGACCCTCCGGGGGGCTCCGGAGCATGGGGCCCCACGCGGGGAGGGTGATCACACACCGGCTCCGGTGAGGAAGGCCAGAGAGGCGGTGGTAACAGAGGCACTGGGGGCAAAGCAGGGGGAGGGATGGTTGCAGGAGCAGACGGGGGTGGCGAGATCGGCAGCCCCTCTGTTGGCGCGGGAGAGGGCCTTTCCGAGGCGACACGCTGTGTCGCATTGCCAGGAGCGGGGATGGCTGCAGGAGCGGACGGGCGTGGCGAGATCACCAGCCTCACGAAGGAGGGCCTGTCCGAGGCGACACGATGTATCGCATCATGGCAGAGGTGCCAGGCATGTAGAGCCTGCACGGGAGCCCGAGGCTCTTTGTGCAATGTCTGGCCCAACCGCTCCCAGTCCGCTAGCTTAAGGGTTCCAGCTTCAGAGTACCACGGGCACTGGGCACTCACCTCCTGTAGCAGAAGAGTGAGTTCTCAAGTGGGGCAGTCATGCTGAGCCTTACGCAGCAAATACTGTAGCTCACTGTGGTGTTGCACTTGCAAAGCAGAGAGGGAGCTTCCCATACTTACCACAATGAAAAATACTCACCAGGATCCGCGAAGCAGATGAGTGACGCATCTGAAACCCTTGCCGGGCGAGGTGAGTGCTGAGGGCCCCACGTTTGGGTGCCAGTTGTGGCAGTTCAATGACAAGACAGCACAGAGCTTTAAGCAAGCAAGCAAGCTGGTCTGCTAACGGGCTTCTGCCTGTCAGCTTTCCACTCTCTCCTTTTTTCTTTTCTCTCCCCCCGCGTATTACATTCTCCAACAGATAAAAGGAATACACTGGCTTTGTTTAACATTCTTATTTACCAGTTTCTATCTACCACATTCCTTGCTCTTGGGCCTTGAGCCCAGTCCTGGGAGGCTTCCCATGGTTCATGTCAACTGGGCGAGATTCCAAGGTTGATGCCCTTGAAAGGAGCTGTGTGTGCACAGGTCCAGCACAACACTCCGGGTGTGCCCTGAATGTTGCCAAGCGCATAAACCTTGTATGAATCCTGCAGTCATCCTAGTTGTTTGCATGTATTATTTCTATGTCTGGAGTTAGGAGAATATAAACTTGTATTACTGACGTAAACATGTTAAGTAGAAGCCATTAAGGGTGCTTCACCTGATGATCACTTTAGATAAGCTATTACCAGCAGGACAGTGGGGTGGGAGGAGGTATTGGTTCATATTCTCTCTGTATATATAAAGTCTGCTGCAGTTTCCACGATATGCATCTGATGAAGTGAGCTGTAGCTCACGAAAGCTTATGCTCTAATAAATTGGTTAGTCTCTAAGGTGCCACATGTCCTCCTTTTCTTTTTGTGAACTGTAAATGGCTCTGTTTACTTGCAAACCTTCCTGTGTACGTGTGGGCCAGCCCAGGAAGAATGGAGCCTAGGGTCTCACAGGACATGGAGTCCATCTTAAATCTGGTACTTTTCCATTTAGAAGTGGGGGTGGGGACCCAGAGAGACAAAAGATTCCCGTCTTGTGCCAAAGCTATAAAAGGGGGTGGAGCAGGACAAAGGAGGCTGCCAGTCCCGAGAAAGCCCCTGCTTACCACCTGAGATGCCTGCTCAAACTAACAAGGACTGTACCAGGAAAAGGATTGGGCCCAGACTAGGAAGGAGTCTAATCTGAGAAAGAATTTACATCCATATTTGAAGAGATCGAGGCTCTGGGTCTGACTCCGGAGCGATGCTCGCTTTGGGGCTCGCAGGGGTTTTAGATGTTAAGCAGGCAGGAGGGGCTCTATGACACCACCCCACTCCTCTCTGGTACTGCCACGTCTTCCCCAGCTGGCACCCATAGATGGAACACAGCCCTGGGCAGGGCGGAAGGTTCGGCAGCGGTGCCCCCCTTCCTGGTTTCCCAGGGGTCCTCCGCATCAGATGGCGGGAGTGGAACTCGAGCCTTCCGCTTGCCCCGCTTTCCCTGTACTAGGGTCCAGCCCTCCATGGCATTGTCTGCAGGCTGAGTAACAGGGATTGGGTCTGGGGACAGGGAAGATGACTCAGGAAGGCAACGGTGGAGCAGCACGAGAGAGGGCAGATTCCCCTGGGGTGGGCCCTTTCCCATGCCCGGCGATACCCCCACCGCACCCGCCTCTACAGGCCCCGCCAGAGTGCATGCAGCAGAGGCGGGGCTCTCCTGCTTGTCTGGGCACACTGTGGGGGAATACCCCTTGGGCCTGAGGGGGAGCAGTGGTGGACTGAGAAGGAGAAGGGGCAGCTCCAGGTGCCAGGTAGCCAGGGGTGCTGGCAATGACGGGGCTGGCGCCCTGCTGGGGCTCAGGGGTCTCAGGCGCTCCTCCATGCTGGGCCAAGGGGCAGTCCCTCCGCATGTGCCCCATCGCATGGCAGAGGTAGGACCAGGCCTCCCCCATGGAATAATGCACCCAGTAATGGGTCCCCTGGTAGGGGACCAGTAAAGACCCCTCGAGCGCCTCTCCGCCATGCGCCGCTGGCAGCAGTTGAAGCTGCACCTGCTGGCGGAACGAGAGGATGTGACAGAGGGTGGGGTCTTTGCAGCCCAGCGGGAGAGGGCTGATGACAGAGATCGGTTTCCCCAGGGTCGAGAGGGTGGGCAGCATTGGGGAGGAAAGGAGGTCAGGACTACACAGGCACCCAGGTCCTCCAGCGGCTCTGTCAAGGTTCCTTCCCCACTCTGAACGCTAGGGTACAGATGTGGGGACCTGCATGAAAAACCTCCTAAGCTTATCTTTACCAGCTTAGGTCAAAACTTCCCCAAGGTACAAAATATTCCACCCTTTGTCCTTGGATTGGCCGCTACCACCACCAAACAAATACTGGTTACTGGGGAAGAGCTGTTTGGAAACGTCTTTCCCCGCAAAATACTTCTCAAAACCTTGCACCCCACTTCCTGGACAAGGTTTGGTAAAAAGCCTCACCAATTTGCCTAGGTGACTACAGACTCAGACCCTTGGATCTTAAGAACAATGAACAATCCTCCCAACACTTGCACCCCCCCTTTCCTGGGAAATGTTGGATAAAAAGCCTCACCAATTTGCATAGGTGACCACAGACCCAAACCCTTGGATCTGAGAACAATGAAAAAACATTCAGTTTTCTTACAAGACGACTTTTAAAAGAAATAGAAGTAAATAGAAGTAAAGAAATCACCTCTGTAAAATCAGGATGGTAGATACCTTACAGGGTAATTAGATTCAAAACATAGAGAACCCCTCTAGGCAAAACCTTAAGTTACAAAAAAGATACACAGACAGAAATAGTTATTCTATTCAGCACAATTCTTTTCTCAGCCATTTAAAGAAATCATAATCTAACACATACCTAGCTAGATTACTTACTAAAAGTTCTAAGACTCCATTCCTGGTCTATCCCCGGCAGAAACAGCATATAGACAGACAGAGACCCTTTGTTTCTCTCCCTCCTCCCAACTTTTGAAAGTATCTTGTCTCCTCATTGGTCATTTTGGTCAGGTGCCAGCGAGGTTACCTTTAGCTTCTTAACCCTTTACAGGTGAGAGGAGCTTTCCTCTGGCCAGGAGGGATTTCAAAGGGGTTTACCCTTCCCTTTATATTTATGACAGGCTCCATGGGGACAAACATGCCCCCCACCACCAGGCCCTTCTCCACCACCTCCTGGGTGGCGGACAAAGATGACCTTGCCATACATTCTGGAGGCCACCACGATGGCCGTGGGCCCCACCACCCTTGCCAACGCCCCCACGTAGGTCTCCACATGGGACAAGGCGGGCACCAGGAGGCAACGGACGCCGTGCTTCCTGGTCAAGGTGGGGAAGGGCCCCAGCCGCTAGGGATGGTAACAGCGGCGGTGGCTGGGAGAAATGACGTAGTAGTTGGCGGGGTATACGCTCTGGGGGCCGTTGGGGGGGCTCCTGCGGTGCTAATGGAGGGAGCAGTGGGGAGGGACGCCGCAGACAAAGGCGGGGCTGCAGCAGTGCGGGCAGCCCCTACCATGGAGGGCCTAGTCTTTTTAGTGGGGCTCTTTCCTTTCTTTTTGCCCTGGCCGTTCCCACTGGCAGGGGGAGCTCCCCCAGAATCGGAGGGGGCAAGAGACGTGGCAGTAGTGGAGGTCACCCCATTGCCCGCTGCTGCTGGCGCCCCAGCAGGGGCAATAGCCGGTCGTTAGGCAGCGGCGGTTGAAGTAGGGCCTGGGAGGATGTCGGGGGGCGGGGTCTGCCCCAGGGATACCGCCCACAGTGTCTCCTGCCATGATGAGCCACAAAGAAGGGGAAGGAAGGGGAAAAACACCAAAGAAAGGGGTTGAAAGGGGAAGCAGGTCAACCATTCCTCCCTGCTAGGCTGCAGGCAGGGGAAGAGGGTGCCAAAATGGGGGGGGGCAGATAGGGGGGCTATCAAGGACAGGGGGCGTGGGGGGTCGGGTCAGTCACCGACCTAGGATGGAAGTCCGGCTCCTCTAGCTGCACTAAGGGAGGGAAGGTCACAAGCACATCAGGGGGGTGCAGTGATCAACCAAAATCGGGGAGGGACACAAGCACATGAGAGGGGGTATGGGCACACGAAGGGAGGACCAATTAGGGCAAGGGGGGGGCGCGCAAAGGAAAGGGAGCAACCAGGCTGGTGGTGGTGCAGGGCAACCCAGGGGCTAGCTGTAGGACCGGGGCAGGGCAAACAAACCAAACCACGGAGGGAAAAGGGCAGGGCAGGCAAACAAACTGGGCTCGCAAAGGGCTTAGGCAAAAAAGCTGGTGGTCAAAGGGCTTTAATTGGAGGGGGCGCAGTCCAAAATAGGAGAGGGGGCACGTGCACCCACGTATGCTTGCAAAAAGTCACTGTCACTGGGCTGCTGCTGCAGGCCCAAATGGTGGAAATGGGCGTGGCAGGCCAGGCAAGCAGTTGAGTCCTAGAGGCAGGAGCTTGAGGTAGATGGTATGTGGCTGGTGGGCGTGGTGGAGGGGGCAACGGTGATGGTGGGGGTTGGGGGAGACACAGATGGACAGGGGACAGGCTCATATCCCCACAAACACAGTCAGGACCCCCACCACAAAAGCACAGTTTGATAATCACTCAGTCCTCAATAGCCCCCTCCAGAGTGGGCTCCAGAGTCTCTGTGCGCTTCCCCAGCAGCCGATGGTCCTATTAGTCCTCTTCTACTCCAGCACTTCCCCAGGACAAATGCAGCAGCAGCGCTGGCGGCCAGGCAGGAAGGACCCCACACAGGTGGCATTAGTGGGGTCCTGGCTTCTTCCTCCAGAGGTGGGGGGGCAGGCCAGCAAGGCCCCCCTCATTCAGCAGCAGTCCTCCGAGAAAGAAGAGAGCTCTACCTAGCAGCAACAGCTCAGAGAGGAAGAGGGAAAGCTCCAGCCAGCAGGTCAGCCCAAGCAGACTTACCCTCCCTTCTGCAGCGCGGTAGTTATCCGCTTTTGCTGGCAGCAGCAAGCAATCCGCCCCGGCCCGCCCCGCTCTCTGCGTTGCTTGGGGGAGGGGGCAGAAGCCGGAAAGAGGTGGGGCACGGTCGGGGTCTTGGGGGAAGGGGTGGAGCGGTCTGGGGCCGGGTCCCTTGCTGCTGCTGTCGTCAGGCCCCCTGCTAGCCCCCAGGCTGCCCTAGACCCCATGTCCCCCTGAGGTGTGGCCCCCCCCCGAAAGAGCAGTTCCTGGGGCAGTTGCCCCCGTCCATCCTATGGACGGGATGGCTCTGATTAAATATAAACCCAAACATTGGCGGAGCCAGGCCCATGTTATTGAATATTGGTGGAGCACAGGAAAGCTGGCTGTATTTTATGCAAATGAGCTAACACAATATGCAGATGAAGGACCCTGCAATCTCCACATCCCTGGCCCGCAGGTCTGACAGCGCGCCCCGCCCAGATGGACATGGACACGGACCCCGCTCCGGGCCTGCCGCAGGGGCGCTCCGCGCTGTACTGAGCGGGGTCCCTCTAGGTTGAGCTCGGCACGTCACAGCCGAGACCCCGCAGCTCCCAGCCGCGCGTGAGACACCCGGCACGAGGGCTGGGCTGGGACGGACTGACGCACTCCCCCAGCAGGTGGCGCTGCGCCGCCAGCCCAGCCTAGCGCTCCGCCCGCGGAGAGCGGCCCGTTCCGCCAATCAGGCTATCGGCGCAGCCCCGCCCCGGCCGCAGTGTCCCTGCTGGGACTCCGTCCGTAGCCGGGTGGTTGTTGCGACTGAGGGGCTCTGGCGGGTGAGTGTCCGTGGGCCTTGCTCGATCCGGGCTCCCTGCTGCGGCTCCAGAGCGCCTGGGGCCGTGGGTGCTGCGCTGCGGCCCCTGGGCGGGTCGGGGGCTGGTGGGGCGGGGTCGGGTCGGGGTCAGGGACCGGTGGGGCGTGTGTGTCCCTGGGCGGGAGCGGTTGGGTCGGGGGCTGGGTCTGGTGGGAGGAGAACCTGGGTGGGTCGCCGGCTGGTGGTGGTGGGGTGTCCCTGGGTGGGAGTGGGCGGGTCCGGGTGTTGGGGGTGGGCTCGGTGGGAGGGGCTGGGGCTGGAGCTGGTGGGGTGTCGCTTGGTGGGAGAGGGCGTGTCGGGGGGGGCTGGTGGGGAGGGTGTCCCTGGGCAGGAGTGGGTGGGTCGGGGTGAGGGGGGGTGTCCCTGGGCGGGAGTGGGTGGTCGGGAGCTGGGACTGGTGGGAGGGGGCCCTGGATGGGAGTGGATGGGTCGAGGACTGGTGGGGGGGACCCTGGACGGGTCTGGGGCTGGTTGGGGTGGGAGCGGGGGCCCCGATGGGAAGTGGGTGTTCCTAGACTAAAAGCCCCTGGGCTCCCTCATAATAAAAGTAGTGAGACAAGTGAGTTAATTTTGCACTCAGCCGAAGCCTAGGGAAGCCCAGCAAGGTGATGGGAACTAAGTGCCCACTGCGCTTGGCGAAGGGTTGCTTGCCTGGGGGCTAGGACAGATCTATTGGCAACTAGTGCAAGCAGCCCGTGGGCCTTGAAGGCCAGTCAGCGTTGCTGTGCTGCAGGCCCAAAGAGATGGCTCTAGTATGCATGTGGTAGCACCTCAGGGGTTCCCCTTTCACTTCAGGCATTCATTCACATTGTTCTGCATGAAAAGTGTGTTATATCTTCCCCCAGTGTGCAGCACCTGATCTTTAGGTAAAACATGAATTTTCTGACAGATTAATTAAATCTGAGTTTATTAGTGAAAATTAATTAAAAGTGGGATCTTTAAGAACTTTCTCCAGTGTTTGACCTGTTGTTCCTCTCTTTCTTGCTAACAAAGGGCTGGCTTTCTGTATAGTTGAAGCTTCTTGCTAGCATTCCTCAAATATGTGCTGAGGCCTGGTCTACACCTTAAAACTTACTTCAAACTAGCTATGACTCAGGACTGTGAAAAATTTTGCGCCAGCACTTAGGTTGAGGTAACCTCCACTGTAGTCGCAGCTAGGGCAATGGATGAACACCTCTCCACGGGTGGATCTGCTACAGCAGTGTGTCTCAACCTTTTTGTGCAGGCGACCCCTCTCCCAATTGTGACCCTCCCCCTTAAATATCACTAAGTTAATCATGATTAATACTTAGGGCTGGCAAGCAGGACAATTGCCAGGGCCCCACAAAGCTAAGTTACATGCTTCAGCCCTGGGCGGGGCTCAGGCTTGGGCGTGGGCCCTGGGTGGTGTGGCTCACCTCAGTGGGCCACCCAGCCCGTGGGTCAGTGTCAATGCTTCCGCATCCAGTGCTGGTTCTGTCCCCAGAGACCATCGCACATACCTTCTTTGTGGGCTCACGCTCTTTAGTTTCTGCTCTGATCCCCAACAAGTGTAACTCCGGCCCTGCTGGTAACCCCCCTAAAACTGTCCTGCAGTCCCCAGGTTGAGAGAGACTGTACTACAGGGACAGAAAAACCCTTTTAGTCACTGTAATAAGTGTCTACAGAGCAACAGCGGAATAGCAGCTGTGCCAGTGTAGTGCTTATAATGCAGATATACGCTGAAAAGGTTAGATTGTAAGGTAAGCAAAGTTTGTCTTTCTGTCTTGCCCATTATCTTACAATTTTCCCTTCCTTGAAATGGCTGTCAGTTCGTATCACTTACAATGTACTAAAATTACTTATACCCTTTGTAAAAATGGCTGCAGTTTAACTGGTGTGGGGGCCTTTGTTTCCAAGAGGACTGAAGCTACAGGCCGTTGTCAAGAGAAGTGTCTTCAGTTTCCCTAAAGCCTCTGGCAGTTTTGGAGCTTGAGAGCCTGTGTGTGATAAAGCCACTGGAACGTAGATTAGAGTGGCTTTTCACTGTAGCACCTGGTTTTAAGTCTATTTTCTTACTGTATGAAAAGATAAACATGTTTTAAGAGGGAACTGGAAAAAAGAAATGCTGTCCTCCTGTGGCCCATACGAACCCCTAATAGTATTGAGCAAAACCTTAATTGCAGCCTTCCCATTCCCCATAAATACAGAATGCACAGTACGGCAACCCTTAATGTTTGCTGCTGTTGCTGACCGTGTAGTCCAGGCTTTGCTGTAACCTGTGAGGGAGGTGAGTGTGCTGTGTAGCATGGTTCCTTATTTGGCGTCAGTAGGAGGTTCGGTGTGGTGTGGAGCCTGTTGCTTTCTCTGAAAGTGGTGCTACATGGGTAGTTGGGTCCAGATAAGAGCTGTTCCATAACTTGCTTTTTAGGGTTTGCGGTAGAGCGGATATTATGTGTACCATGTCTTAGTCCCTTTTAAACACAAGCTTTTGTTTATGGCTATTAGAAGTGGCAATAGGGACAGTAGAGTGGGCTGATCTCAGAATTGCCTGCTCCGATTACCTAGTTGATGAAGTGAGGGACAAAATAGAGGTAAGACAAGCTGATCATTCCTCACACGGTGGAGGTCACTAGAAGAGGGGGGTATAGTAGTGAGAGAGGCTGTGGTAAGAACACACTCCTTTGGGCATCATTATACTTTATTTCTTAAAAGAGCCTAAACATTTACTGTATTGTGAATGCTGTTGTGTACTGAACAGATGTCTCCACTAGTCACCGATTTCTTTCAGAATTTACAGATTTTACAGAACTTGTTTGTTTCCTATGTGCATCATAACCTTTTACATGCCTTCACTGAACTTCATCTTCTCTTGTGCTGCTAATTCTGTTTGGTGGCCTTTGTGTCACTCCTCACTGGTTTTCTTAGTGTATATTAACCAAAATCAACATGTGCCTTTGGTAGATGGCTACAAATTACTCCATATCCTCTCCCAGATAGTTATCAAATATCTTGGACCTCACCAGCTCAAGCACTAATCCATAAATCTTCAGCTTCTAGTCTTTCCATACTGAGAATTGGCCCTTTATTTCTGTGCTTTGTTTCCTTTTGCCTTAAGCGGTTGTTAAATTAATTGCAGTGGCAGTGCTTTACCTTTCACACTTGATATCATTTTTCCTTAATACACTTGTTGGGGAATCTGTCAAAATTCTTTAGAAAATCCAAAGTGCTATACAGTAGTGCCTGTTCTGCTGGGTTTTTTTAGCTGTTTTAAAGTGTTTTGGCAGGTTAAAATAAGTACAGTCTCCACCCTGCACCTTGCTTGGTGCTGTTTCCACTAGGCTCAGGCACTCGCTTTGCACTGCCTGCTTCCTGTCTGCTCTTTTTCTTCAGAGCAGGGAACACACTGAAGTTGATCAGACAGTTGTTCTCCAAAGGACTTGTGGGAGGATTGTAGTGATTTTCAGTAGAGTGCTTGCTCACAAACAGTAGATGCACAGCACTTGTGAGCCAGAACACAGCTGGCAAATGACACATCTGCTGTCATGGCAGCAGCCTTTAAACAACATGAGTGATGTCTAGAGAACTCTGCTTTCTGCCAGTGATCTGCTCCGGCTGAGAACTTGGGTACCTGGGGGTGGCTCTGAGGTAGTACTGTGAGTTCTAGTAATATTGGGAACAATCAGAAATATTTAGGCTAATGCTAGGTTTTCACCTTGCAAACTGCTTCACCAGTAGCTCATTCACTTCCAGCCAAATTAGTTGCTGTCCCTGTAAAAACCCCTTGGATGCTCTATGGCTCTGCTTTGTAAGCAATGTGGTTCTGCTTTTGTCTGGTTCAGGCCTCTCTCTACCTTCCCCCATCGCTGACCAAGGCAGTTCCCTCTTGTACAAACTGTCAAATAGAAGAATGAGGTGTCAGTCTATTCCTATATCCGTGGGCATGTGAGGTATTGTCAGGATGAGTGTGAGGACTGCTAGGTTGGTATTTGTACCACATGGCTGTCCCTGAGCCCCTTCTTGAATGAGGCGTGTCTATGCTGGGCACTGATGTACTGCTGCTGCCCGGTTTCTATGTAGTGGCTCTAGGTGTGGGACAGCCTAAGCTCTTCGGCGGCTGTAAAGCCCATGGGGGTGGAGGGCACTGTCTGGTGCAAGTAGGCGCTGAGTCACATGACCTGGGTCAGGTGCTGGGAATGGCTGAATTACAATGTGTTATGATTGCCTTGTCTCCCACTCTCCCAGGCCTCAGTTGAGACTGTGAGTGGGGCTGGCAGCCTATTCCAGTTAACTTCCCTGGTTGTATGGCAAGCTCTTGGGGTAGGGACCTGTTAATTGTCTGACATCATCATGTACATGTTCAGTGCCGTGTTGGGCACTTCTAAAGCCAGGGAAATCTAAGTGACATTCTGTGCTTGCCTCTGATTCATAATGATGGGCAAGAGCTAAGGGAGGGACCTTTCTCACCAAGTCTCCTTGCTCCTAATGACAGACTGGTGTGCCTTCCTGTTTCAGCTTCAGCCTCCGTGGTGGTTCATACAGCTGTGAAGAATGACGTCGAGAGGTGCTGGGACTGCCTTTTCCCGGAGGAACTACAGGCTGAGCACTGAGTCTGAGAAGCCCAAGCTCACAGGTACGTGCCCTTGCATAGTGTGTAGATGTAGGGGTAGGCTGGCACACCTGTTTCCTCGGCTGAGTTCTTTGCAAGAGCCAGTTAGCAGTTTCTAGTTGACACTGAGGATTTTCCACACTTCCACCCTTTAGTGCTGCCATACCACTGCCAACCCCCCAGTGTGACACGAGTAACTGCAATTTGCACTGGGGCATCTTACTCCACTTTTGGGCAGGGACAAGCTGTCCTGGTGCCAAGGGCAGTGAACTTGCTTGTTGCCCCAGTGCAGCTGCACTGGGGATTGCAGTTGGGCAAGACTCCAGGGCAGACAAGACTTAAACTCTTCCTAAGAGCCCAGAGGGGTTCTGTCTCTTGTGGGAGGGGCCTTTCTCACTGCTCTAAGGGCTTCTCCCTCTTGTCTCTGTCCAAGACTCCCTTGCTACAGTGGTTTTCCTCTGCATGCAGCTCCTCTACCTCAGGCAAAAGCGTGATGCCTCAGACCCCTTGTCTTCACCCCTTCTGACTTGGGGAGCTGCTTGTGCAGTACTTCGAAGCTGCAGGGGATTACAGTTTGCATCTGAACCTTTTTCTGGGCAGCTTAAATGTCCACCAGGAACTAGTCTTCCCATTTATAAGTCCAGTGTTTCAGAAGCCTTGAAGTAAGAAGCTGTGCCAGAGTCATGCAGATGATTTTCCTTGGGTGAAGTAGAGTATAAGGGCTTGTCTATATGGCAAGTTAATGTGCAACAAGCTGGGCTGTGAATGTACAGCACAAATTAGTTTGCCATGTGCTAACTTGCTGTGTGGACTCTGCTACCATGCACAAAAAGTTCCATGTAGACAAGGCCTGAGTGGGCCCAAGGAGGGCCATGGGATTGTAAGTGAGCCAGGCAGACTTCATTTCCATCTTCCTCTAGAAAGAAACTGTCCTTAAGTCAGTTTCACTGCTGGTTCTTGGCAATGCTGGTTAGTCTGTGGCTTCAGCCGAGTGGGCTTTCATTAGGGATGGCTTCAGATCTTTCCACTCCTATTCCCCTAGGGGGATTTGGGAAGGAAATGGAAGGTGTGAGGACAGCTTGTCTCTAAAGGAAGAGCTGAAACTCAGCGTTCCAGGGAGATCTGGCAAGGATTTGATTAGACTGGGGGAGCTGCAGTTGCCAGCACCCTCCCCTCCCAGCAATTTGTACACTGTACTTCTGTTGCAGTACAGAAAGGAGTAAAAGCTGAAAACATAGGGGCAGCATTAAATAAAATATGAACATGACATCAGGAGTTACAACTGATTAGATTACTCACTTTCCTACTGAATTTGGTAAAACCTCCTATTCTGAGTGTATAGAAATTCCAGTTTACCACAGAATGTAGCTGCAAGAGAATAGATGGGGCACTATGTCCTCTTCTCATGGTGGTGAGGCTGCTCAGATCGACATGGGCCCTTGCTGTGAAGTCCATGACTTGCGAAGAGAACTTCTGATGCCCCTACTAAAGATGGTCAGCAGGCTAATGTCTTTCTGAAGCTGCCTTTTCTGCTGCACGGTAGAGTGACTTGGAGACCTACACCCCACTGTTTCACCACGAGTTGGAGACCTTGCCCATAGCAAAGGAAGTGAAGTTGATATTTCTGGGGTGATCTTCCTGACTTCCCATTGCTTATCTTTCTTTTTGCTGTTCACTACAGGGATAGTGAACAGCAAGCTGCTGAATGACTATCTGCACCGCATCTTCCCCAGTGCTGATGGGATCCAGCCTGCAACTGCTTACAGGTACTGGTTGCATTCTAACTCTTACATGGCGAGTGAAGCTGCACCTACCTTCCTCCTAACATGCCATGACAGGTCTGACCGGGACACCATTTCCAGAGTCAGTCGGTAACAAAGCCTCTCTGTGATCCTGGCATTAGGGAAAAACAAGCCAGTTGGAAGTGCATTGTATTGCAGAAGTCTCCTCTTTCATGGCTTATCACAATTTGCCTGACTTATAGAATTGTGCACATGTAATTGTAGTCCTCACTTGCTTGGAGATGTACAGTAAATGTAGTGATTGCATGTACTTAGGGCCAGCTATGCATCTACCTGATCAGTCATACACGCTGTTGCTCAGTTTGCTTATGCAGTGACAAGTGCTGCAGAAATGTTGTGTAAGCATTTGTGAAAATTGGGCAGTCATTGCCCTGTAAACTAGACACAATGCTGCTATTGTCATATGTAATACAGTGACACTTCCTATGACAGTAATATCCCTTCTGTTGTCTCAGTCTTGAGCACTGTATGCTGACCTCTTTATTACTAAAACAATGAAGAGTCTGGTGGCACCTTAAAGACTAACAGACTTATTTGGGCATAAGCTTTCGTGGGTAAAAAACCCACTTCTTCAAGTGAATGGAGTGAAAATTACAGATATAGGCGTAAATATATATTGGCACATGAAGAGAATGGAGTTATCTTACAAGTGGAGAACCAATGTTGATGGCCAATTTAGTCAGGGTGGATGTGGTCCACTCCCAATAATTGATGAGGAGGTGTCAATACCAAGAGAGGGAAAATTGCTTTTGCAGTGAGCCAGTCACTCCAAGTCCCTATTCAAGCCCAAATTGACGGTGTAAAGTTTGCAAATGAATTGTAGCTCTGCAGTTTCTCTTTGAAGTCTGTTTTTGGAGTTTTTTTGTTGAAGAATGGCTATTTTTAAATCTGTTGCTGAGTGTCCAGGGAGGTTGAAGTGTTCTCCTACTGGCTTTTGTATGTTACCATTCCTGATGTCTGATTCGTGTCCATTTATCCTTTTATGTAGAGACTGTGTTACACAGACAAAACTACACAGGGGCCAAGACAAAATGTCACGTTTATTATAACACAATTTGATTTATGACCAATAACTAATATCACACACACCCACACACACCCCCAAATGTTCTGCACCTGCTGTATAGTTACCAGTCCTGAATGTAGCTTGGGTTCGTAGCTTGTGGCGGCTAACTGGCCAGGAATGCCGGGCACAAGGAAGAGCTGGGTCTCTGTTGGGCATGCACCGATGCCCTTCCATGTTGGCAGCAGAATGTTACCCTCCAAAATCTTATATCTGCTCCATCCTTTTTTGCAGGCTTCAGTTTGAATCCAGAGTCTATAGCTCTTACTGTGTCACACTGCCTTTGGGTTCGGTGTGATTGATCACCCATCAAAAGCGGACATGACTTTCAGCCTAGGACCTGGCTTTGATGTTTCTTCAGTTGTATTTTTGTTCTTTTCTTTTTAGGGTGGACTCTTCTTGCTTTGTCAGGGCTGTTGTCTGCATCTTCAGCCGTTGGTGTTTACACTTTATTTCATCAGGAAAGGCTGGAGATGGAGGTTGATTCCATCATCCATACATACCTCATTCACACATCTAAACTAATAAGATTACAGCAGGGTTTTGCAAAAATGAAGGTTGCAGCAAGCTTTTACAAAATGGAGTGAGCATTTAAAAATAGAGTTTGGGACAAGTTAAAATGGAGTTTGAATTACAATGTGGACAAGTGTAAGGAATGGCAAACAGTGAGCAGAAGTTATAATCATAGAATATCAGGGTTGGAAGGGACCTCAGGAGGTCATCTAGTCCAACCCCTTGCTCAAAGCAGGACCAATCCCCAACTAAATCATCCCAGCCAGGGCTTTCTCAAGCCTGACCTTAAAAATATCTAAGGAAGGAGATTCCACCACCTCCCTAGGTAATGCATTCCAGTGTTTCACCACCCTCCTAGTGAAAAAGTTTTTCCTAATATCCAACCTAAACCTCCCCCACTGCAACTTGAGACCATTACTCCTTGTTCCATCATCAGCTACCACTGAGAACAGTCTAGATCCATCCTCTTTGGAAGTTTCAGGTAGTTGAAAGCAGCTATCCAATCCCCCCTCATTCTTCTCTTCCGCAGACTAAACAATCCCAGTTCCCTCAGTCTCTCCTCATAAGTCATGTGTTCCAGTCCCTTAATGATTTTTGTTGCCCTCCGCTGGATGTTTTCCAATTTTTCCACATCCTTCTTGTAGTGTGGGGCCCAGAACTGGACACAGTACTCCAGATGAGGCCTCACCAATGTCGAATAGAGGGGAACGATCACGTCCATCGATCTGCTGGCAATACCCCTACGTATACATCCCAAAATGCCATTGGCCTTCTTGGCAACAACGGCACACTGTTGACTCATATCCAGCTTCTCGTCCGCTGTAACCCCTAGGTCCTTTTCTGCAGAATTGCTTCCTAGCCATTCGGTCCCTAGTCTGTAGCAATGCATAGGATTCTTCCGTCCTAAGTGCAGAACTCTGCACTTGTCCTTGTTGAACCATCAGATTTCTTTTGGCCCAATCCTCTAATTTGTCTAGGTCCTTCTGTATCCTATCCCTACCCTCCAGCGTATCTACCATTCCTCCCAGTTTAGTGTCATCTGCAAACTTGCTGAGGGTGCAATCCACGCCATTCTCCAGATCATTTATGAAGATATTGAACAAAACCGGCCTGAGGTCCGACCCTTGGGGCACTCCACTTGATACCGGCTGCCAACTAGACATGGAGCCATTGATCACTACCTGTTGAGCCCGACAATCTAGCCAACTTTCTATCCACCCTATAGGCCATTCATCCAGCCCATACTTCTTTAACTTGCTGACAAGAATACTGTGGGAGACTGTGTCAAAAGCTTTGCTAAAGTCAAGGAACAACACGTCCACCACTTTCCCCTCATCCACAGAGCCAGTTATCTCATCATAGAAGGCAATTAGATTAGTCAGGCATGACTTGCCCTCGGTGATTCCATGCTGACTGTTTCTGATCGCTTTCTTCTCCTCTAAGTGCTTCAGAATTGATTCCTTCAGGACCTGCTCCATGATTTTGCCAGGGACTGAGGTGAGGTTGACTGGCCTGTAGTTCCCAGGATCCTCCTTCTTCCCTTTTTTAAAGATGGGCACTACATTAGCCTTTTTCCAGTCGTCCGGGACTTCCCCGGATTGCCATGAGTTTTCAAAGATCATGGCCAATGGCTCTGCAATCACATCTGCCAACTCTTTTAGCACTCTTGAATGCAGCGCATCCGGCCCCTTGGACTTGTGCTCATCCAGCTTTTCTAAATAGTCCCGAACTACTTCTTTCTCCACAGGGAGCTGGTCACTTCCTCCCCATGCTGTGCTGCCCAGTGCAGTAGTCTGGGAGCTGACCTTGTTCGTGAAGACAGAGGCAAAAAAAGCATTGAGTACATTAGCTTTTTCCACATCCTCTGTCGGTAGATTGCCTCCCTCATTCAGTAAGGGGCCCACACTTTCTTTGACTTCCTTCTTGTTGCTAACATACCTGAAGAAACCCTTCTCGTTACTCTTAACATTTCTTGTTAGCTGCAACTCTAGGTGTGATTTGGCCTTCCTGATTTCACTCCTGCATCCCCGAGCAATATTTTTATACTCTTACCTGGTCATTTGTCCAATCTTCCACTTCTTGTAAGCTTCTTTTTTGTGTTTAAGATCTGCAAGGATTTCACTGTTAAGCCAAGCTGGTTGCCTGCCATATTTACTATTGTTTCTACACATCGGGATGGTTTGTCCCTGTAACCTCAATAAGGATTCTTTAAAATACAGCCAGGTCTCCTGGACTCCTTTCCCCCTCATGTTATTCTCCCAGGGGATCCTGCCCATCAGTTCCCTGAGGGAGTCAAAGTCTGCTTTTCTGAAGTCCAGGGTCCATATTCTGCTGCTCTCCTTTCTTCCCTTTGTCAGGATCCTGAACTTGACCCTCTCATGGTCACTGCCTCCCAGGTTCCCATCCACTTCAGCTTCCCCTACTAATTCTTCCCAGTTTGTGAGCAGCAGGTCAAGAAGAGCTCTGCCCCTAGTTGGTTCCTCCAGCAGTTGCACCAGGAAATTGTCCCCTACATTTTCCAAAAACTTCCTGGATTGCCTGTGCACCGCTGTATTGCTCTCCCAGCAGATATCAGGGTGATTGAGGTCTCCCATGAGAACCAGGGCCTGCGATCTAGTAACTTATGTGAGTTGCCGGAAGAAAGCCTCATCCACCTCATCCCCCTGGTCCATTGGTCTATAGCAGACTCCCACCACGACATCACCCTTGTTGCTCACACTTCTGAACTGTTGAAACAGTGTAAGTTTCAGCGATTTAAGCAGCAATAGGATTGAAAGTGAAACTCAGTAAGCCAGTTATTGGGGTACTTGGTTTTATGAATGAATGTCGATTCATTCATAAAACTTTACTTATGAAGTTATATTAGTAAAGTGAACAATTAAAAACAATTTCATTGATCAGTTCTATAACTGTCCGGTTTGGCCAATGTACATGGTAGAGGGGCATTGCTGGCACATGATGGCATATATCACATTTGTAGATATGCAGGTGAATGAGCCTCTGATGGCGTGGTTGGTGTTGTTGGGTCCTGTGACGGTGTCGCTAGAGTAGATATGGAGACAGAGAAGGCAACAGGGTTTGTTACAGGGATTGGTTCTTGGGTTAGCGTTTATGTGGTGTGATGTGTAGTTGCTGGTGAATATTTGCTTCAGGTTGGGGGGCTGTCTGTAAGTGAGGATGGGCCTGCCTCCCAAGGCCTGTTAGAGTGGGGGATCGTTTTCCAGGCTAGGAAGTCGATCATTGATAATGCTCTGGAGAGGTTTTAGCTGGGGACTGTACGTGATGGCCACTGGTGTTCTGTTATTTTCCTTGTTGGGCCTGTCCTGTAGTAGGTGACTTCTGGGTACCCATCTCACTCAGTCAATCTGTTTCTTCACTTTAACAGGTGGGTATTATAGTTTTAAGAATGCTTGATAGAGATCTTGTAGGTGTTTGTCTCTGTCTGAGGGATTGGAGCAAATGCGGTTGTATCTTAGGGCTTGGCTGTAGACAATGGACCGTGTGATATGTCCTGGAAGGAAGCTGGAGGCATGTAGGTAAGTATAGCGGTCAGTAGGTTTTCGGTATAAGGTGGTATTTATGTGACCATCACTTACTTGCACGGTAGTGTCCAGGAATTGGATCGCTTGTGTGGACTGGTCCAGGCTGAGGTTGATAGTGGGGTGGAAATTGTTGAAATCCAGGTGGAATTCTCCAAGGGCCTCCTTCCTGTGGGTCCATATGATGAAGATGTCATCAATGTACCATAAGTAGAGGAGGGGCGCTTGGGGACAAGATCCAAGGAAGCACTGTTCTAAGTCAGCCATAAAAATGTTGGCATACTGTGGGACCATGCGGGTACCCATAGCAGTGCCGCTGACTTGAAGGTATAAGTTGTCCCCAAATCTGAAATGGTTGTGGGTGAGGACAAAGTCACAAAGTTCAGCCACCAGGTGTGCCATGACCTCATCACGGATACTGTTCCTGACATCTTGTAGTCCATCCTTGTGTGGAATATTGGTGTGTAGAACTTCTACATCCATGGTGGCCAGGATGTTGTTTTCAGGAAGGTCACCAATGTATTGTAGTTTCCTCAGGAAGTCGGTGGTGTCTAGAAGATAGCTAGGAGTGCTGGTAGTGTATGGTCTGAGGAGAGAGTCCAAATGGCCAGATAATCCTGCTGTAAGAGTGCCAGTGCCTGAGATAATGGGCCGTCCAGGATTTCTAGGTTTATGGATTCATAGATTCATAGATTCATAGATATTTAGGTCAGAAGGGACCATTATGATCATCTAGTCTGACCTCCTGCACAATGCAGGCCACAGAATTTCACCCACCACTCCTAAAAAAGACCTCACACCTATATCTGTGCTATTGAAGTCCTCAAATTGTAGTTTGAAGACCTCAAGGAGCAGAGAATCCTCCAGCAAGTGACCCGTGCCCCATGCTACAGAGGAAGGCGAAAAACCTCCAGGGCCTTCCAATCTGCCCTGGAGGAAAATTCCTTCCCGACCCCAAATATGGCGATCAGCTAAACCCTGAGCATATGGGCAAGATTCATCAGCCAGATACTACAGAAAATTCTTTCCCGGGTAACTTGGATCTTACCCCATCTAAAAACCCATCACAGGCCATTGGGCCTATTTACCATGAATATTTAATTACCAAAACCATGTTATCCCATCATACCATCTCCTCCATAAACTTATCGAGTTTAATCTTAAAGCAAGATAGATCTTTTGCCCCCACTACTTCCCTCGGAAGGCTATTCCAAAACTTCACTCCTCTGATGGTTAGAAACCTTCGTCTAATTTCTAATCTAAATTTCCTAGTGGCCAGTTTATATCCATTTGTTCTTGTGTCCACATTGGTATTGAGTTTAAATAATTCCTCTCCCTCTCTGGTATTTATCCCTCTGATATATTTATAGAGAGCAATCATATCTCCCCTCAACCTTCTTTTAGTTAGGCTAAACAAGCCAAGCTCCCTGAGTCTCCTTTCATAAGACAAGTTTTCCATTCCTCGGATCATCCTAGTAGCCCTTCTCTGTACCTGTTCCAGTTTGAATTCATCCTTCTTAAACATGGGAGACCAGAACTGCACACAGTATTCCAGGTGAGGTCTCACCAGTGCCTTATATAACGGTACTAAAACCTCCTTATCCCTACTGGAAATACCTCTCCTGATGCATCCCAAGACGACATTAGCTTTTTTCACAGCCATATCACATTGGCAGCTCATAGTCAACCTATGATCAACCAATACTCCAAGGTCCTTTTCCTCCTCCGTTACTTCTAGTTGATGCGTCCCTAGCTTATAACTAAAATTCTTGTTATTAATCCCTAAATGCATGACCTTACACTTCTCACTATTAAATTTCATCCTATTCCTATTACTCCAGTTTACAAGGTCATCCAGATCCTCCTGTAGGGTATCCCTGTCCTTCTCTAAATTAGCAATACCTCCCAGCTTTGTATCATCTGCAAACTTTATTAGCACACTCCCACTTTTTGTGCCCAGGTCAGTAATAAAAAGATTAAATAAGATTGGTCCCAAAACTGATCCTTGAGGAACTCCACTGGTAACCTCCCTCCAACTTGACAGTTCACCTTTCAGTAGGACCCGTTGTAGTCTCCCCTTTAACCAATTCCCTATCCACCTTTCAATTTTCCTATTGATGCCCATCTTATCCAATTTAACTAATAATTCCCCATGTGGCACAGTATCAAACGCCTTACTAAAATCTAAATAAATTAGATCCACTGCGTTTCCTTTATCTAAAAAATCTGTTACTCTCTCAAAGAAGGAAATCAGGTTGGTTTGGCACGATCTACCTTTTGTAAAACCATGTTGTATTTTGTCCCATTTACCATTGACTTCAATGTCCTTAACTACCTTCTCCTTCAAAATTTTTTCCAAGACCTTGCATACTACAGATGTCAAACTAACAGGCCTATAATTACTTGGATCACTTTTTTTCCCTTTCTTAAAAATAGGAACTATGTTAGCAATTCTCCAATCATATGGTACAACCCCTGAATTTACAGATTCATTAAAAATTCTTGCTAATGGGCTTGCAATTTCTTGTGCCAATTCTTTTAATATTCTTGGATGAAGATTATCTGGGCCCCCCGATTTAGCCCCATTAAGCTGTTTGAGTTTCGCTTCTACCTCAGATATGGTGATGTCTACCTCCATATCCTCATTCCCATTTATCATGCTACCATTATCCCTAAGATCCTCTTTAGTCTTATTAAAGACTGAGGCAAAGTATTTGTTTAGATATTGGGCCATGCCTAGATTATCCTTGACCTCCACTCCATCCTCAGTTTTTAGCGGTCCCACTTCTTCTTTCTTTGTTTTTTTCCTATTTATATGACTATAGAACCTTTTACTATTGGTTTTAATTCCCTTTGCAAGGTCCAACTCTACTTGACTTTTAGCCTGTCTCACTTTATCCCTACATATTCTGACCTCAATAAGGTAGCTTTCCTTACTGATCCCTCCCTTCTTCCACTCCCTATATGCTTTCTGCTTTTTCTTAATTACCTCTCTAAGATGCTTGCTCATCCAGCTTGGTCTACAACTCCTGCCTATGAATTTTTTCCCCTTTCTTGGGATGCAGGCTTCCGATAGCTTCTGCAGCTTTAATTTAAAATAATCCCAGGCCTCCTCTACCTTTAAACCCATAAATTCTTCAGTCCAATCCACTTCCCTAACTAATTTCCTTAATTTTTGAAAGTCAGCCCTTTTGAAATCAAAAACCCTAGTTGCAGATTTATTTTTGTTAATCCTTCCATTCAATTTGAACTGAATTAGCTCATGATCACTTGAGCCAAGATTATCCCCTACAACCATTTCCTCTATGAGATCCTCATTACTCGCCAAGACCAGATCTAAAATGGCATCCCCTCTAGTCGGTTCAGCAACTACTTGTTGAAGGAATCCATCAGCTATCGCATCTAGGAAAATCTGAGCCCTATTATTATTACTAGCACTCATCCTCCAGTCTATATCTGGGAAGTTAAAGTCTCCCATGATCACACAGTTTCCATTAGTATTTACTTTATTAAAAACATTAAAAAGGGCTCTATCCATATCCAAATTAGATCCCGGTGGTCTATAGCACACCCCAAGCACTATCCTAGGGGAGGCTCTAATAGTTTTCTTCCCCAATTTAATTATTGCCCAGACAGACTCAGTCATATCCATTTCATCGCTTCTTATTTCTTTACATTCTATCTCATCATTGATATACAGTGCTACTCCACCACCTTTACCTTTATTTCGGTCTTTCCTAAACAGCACATACCCTTCAATACCTGTAGCCCAATCATGACTACTATTCCACCAGGTCTCTGTTATACCTATAATATCTGGTTTCACTTCCTGCACCAGTAACTCTAGTTCCTCCATTTTGTTACCTAGGCTCCTTGCATTAGTGTACAAACATCTTAATTTTTGCTGTTTGGCCTCACTCACATTCTGTACCCTATTAGGCACGGTTATTTTACTACCAGTATAACCTATTAGACTTGTATCTACACTGCCCTTCCTCCTACCTACAGCTGTATCCACTCTTACTTCATTTTCTTTCCACTCTATGCTAAATTCTGGCGTGGAGATTACCTGGACATCTCCCAACCATCTCCCCCAAATTCCTAGTTTAAAGCTCTCTTAATCAGTTGTGCCAGCCTCCATCCTAGAAGTCTATTTCCTTCCCTACTCAGATGAAGTCCATCCCGAGAGAACTGTCCTCTATCCATGAATGCCTCCCAATGGCCATACATCCCAAAGCCCTCCTTATAGCACCACTGCCTAAGCCATCTATTGATAGTCATAATCTTGTCACACCTTTGTTGCCCTTCTCTAGGAACAGGCAAAATCCCACTAAAGATCACCTGAGCCTCAATTTCCTTAAGCGTCCTCCCCAGCCTAACATAGTCTCCCTTAATACTTTCCAGGATCTTGGGTAGCAGAATACCCGTGGTCGGGGCTCTAGGGGTGTGTCTGTGTAGATTTGTTCCTGTAGCAGGGAGTTTCTTGAGCAGATGGTGTAGTTTCTTTTGGTACTCCTTGGTGGGAATGGAGGATAGTGGCCTGTAGAATGTGGTGTTGGAGAGTTGTCTGGCAGCCTACTGTTCATAATCCGACTTATTCATGATGACAACAGCACCTCCTTTGTAAGCCCTTTTGATTATCATGTCAGAGTTGTTTCTGAGGCTGTGGATGACGTTGCGTTCTGTACAGCTGAGGTTATGGGGCAAGTGATGCTGTTTGTTCACAATTTCAACGTGTGCGGAAGCACTCTATGTAAAAGTCCAGTCTGTCATTTTGACTGTCAGGCAAAGTCCACGCAGAATTCTTCTTCTTGTAGTGTTGGTAGGAGAATTCTTGTAGGTCACTGCTCTATTCAGTGATGTGTTGAAAATATTCCTTGAGTCGGAGATGGCAAAAGTAGGCTTCCAGATCACTGCAGAACTGTATCATGTGCGTGGGGTAGCAAGAGAGTCCCCGAGATAGGACAGACTCTTCTGCTGGGCTATGTGTGTGGTTGGATAGATTAACAATATTGTTGGGTGAGTTAAGGGTACCAACGTTGTAGCTCCCTGTGGCATGTAGGAGTTTAGGTAGTTTACTGTCGTTTTTCCTCTGTTGAGAAGTGGGGGAGAGTTATGAGTTCAATCCTTGAGGCAGCCATTTAGGGATCTGGGGCAAAAATTGGGGATTGGTTCTGCTTTGAGCAGAGGGTTGGACTAGATGACATCCTGAAGTCCCTTCCAACCCTGATATTCTATGATTCGATGAAGTAAGCGTTGTAAATGGCTTGTTTTTGTAAAGTCCAGCCATGTGGAAATTTGTGTGGAAGGTTGGTTTTGTATGAGAGTTTCTAGTTTTGGAAAAGAGGAAAAGAGGAAAAATTGCTTTTGTAGTGAGCCAGCCACTCCCTGTCCCTTTAAAACTACTATACTCACCTGGGGAAGTGAGGAAACAGATTGACAGAGCGGAATGGGTACCCAGAAGTCACTGTTAGTTTTTAAGGTGCCATCAGACTCCTTGTTGTTTTTGTGGATACAGACTAACACAACTACCCCTCTGATACTTGGTATCTTTATTATTAGGTGTCCTCTGAAGGAAACTGCTTGTGCAGGGCAAAAGTAAAGCTAGACACTAGACAACAAGCTGTGGCACTGAAATTCTTTTTATACTTTCAATTCTGCTTCACATTCGGTGGGTCAGAATCCTGGGGCCTCTTGCTGTGTAACTCTTGTGTTCAGCTTTACCACGGGAAGCCTGTAGGCTCGGGGTGGGTACAGTTGCAGTTGGAATGGTGTGGAGCCCCTCTGGTGAAATGTTCCTCTTTCTGGCTGGCTGTGTTTAAAAGGCGCCGGGGGTCACATTCCTCCCACTATGCTTAGATTCTAAGCTCACATCTGATCTGTCATCACCTCTAAAAATAACTTTGGGCCCTCTTGGCTGTTGGTAAGCTGAGGTTATGGGGGGAGGAGAGAGGACTGTCTCATGTTACTTTGCCACACACTTTCCAGCCAGCATGCCTTGGAATATTCCATTTGCACTAGCATGTCAGTTTTCAGAACTCCAATTCTTTTGTCTGCTGACTGGAGCTTTAAGGGCATAGGGCTGACAGACCAGGAAAGGGTGATTGATCCAACAAACTGGCTTCTGTTTGTTTTTCTCCTCTCTGCCTCCTTGGACTTGAGCTGAGAAGTAGAAGGCTGTAGTCTGATCCCAGTACATTATCACCTCAACTCAGGTGCAGACAAAGAGAGCTCTTGGCTAATGGAACTTGCCATATTGAAGCAGTCCTTCTAGGCTGTTGTGCTCTCTGGTAGTGGATTGTACTGTGCTTGGGCTGAGCTCCCCTTAAACATCCGCAAAGCTGTCTCATTAATACTAATTAATATTAATACATTAATACTGTCTCATTGTTTCCTTGAGCATCCCCATCTGTCTGTCTACATCGTCTCTCATTTTATATTTAGATTGTCAGCTCTCTGGGGCAGGGACTGTCCTTTTTGCTCTGTTTGTACAGCACCTAACACAATGTGGTCCTGGACCATGAATGGGGCTTTAGGCACTGTGGTAATAGTAATGCAGTTGGCCAGTTTCACAGTACTCCGCATAGGATTGCCTCTGACCTCAGCTGATGATCAGCACCAAGAGTTGAGGGCCTTTGGTAATTTAGCTTATCTCTTTGCAAACACTGTTCTTATTCACATATCTCAGCCTTTGATCCTAGCATGCCTGTCTGCCTCAAGTTCCTTGGGTTAATGATATGTAACACAGAAAAGTGGAACTTCTTACTGTGAGCTTTACTACAAAGAGCAGCAAAGGATAATGGTGGGGACAGTCAGGCAGATCTGGCTTACAAGCCACCCAAGGTGTGAACTCATTAAACCTGGGTGACACAGAGTTCTGAAGGGCTCTCTTCTTTATTCCCAGGAAGCCACTGACATTCCAGAACCTGCAGGAGCACCTAGACAAATTGCTGGCAGAGGACAGTGGTGCAGAGGACAGTCGAGGTAGGAGATATTGGATGTCTGGTCCTTTTGGAGCTTCCTTCTCTGCCTTATTGGGAGAAAAATCAGTCTCATGGGAGACAGATTCCTAAATGAGCTTGGTTCTTGCTTTCCTATGTTCTGATTCATCCTCTCTTTAACTCCTGCATTCTAAGCACTTGTGGGCTAACCCTGCAACAGATCAGTTCTTAGTTGTAACAACCACGTTTCCAGATGGATAGTGGGTGCTTGCTCCAAAGAATGGACAAACTCATTATGCAGTGAACTCTTGTTTGGGCAGGTGTGTTGGATATATCTCCTTAGCAATGATATAGCAAGCCCTTGCTGCTGAGGCTTCACACTGCAGAATAGCTGGAGTGTACCATTCTCCAATGGAATAAGCAGGCTTGTTGATAGTCTGTGGCTTATTCTTCTGATGCATTCCCCTGCTGTTGCTGAATTTCCTCAGCCCCACGCTTTTACCTGCCATGGTCCGAGGCATTTGTTTCCTCCCCCAGTCATTAAAGCACAGCCCATAAGAGGTGATGCTTTGCCTCTTCATGTATCTAGTCACGAGCCCATATCTACTGTGCGAGTGTCCTGCTACCACTAGATGGGAATGTTTGGTCTAATGTTTGGTTTGGAGTTCAGCTTTGATGGCAGTCACTGTTTTGAGACTGGGCATGTGACTTGGGTGCTGCATGCCTAAAACATCATGCATTGCTTTGAGAACTTCCATTTAAGTTTCATCCTGAGCCCCCTTCCCCGCTGCCTCCTGGAAGTGCTGATAATCTGATACTAATAACTCTGTTCTTCTGCTCCTCCTCAGCTGCAGAATCCAGGTGTTCTTCTCTAGTCTATACCATGGTGTCCACAAAACACTTTTACTGCAAGTGCCACGTGGCTTTCTCTGCTGCTCTGACTGGCTTTCATGCAACTCTCATTTCAGATCAGGTATTAGAGGGGCGACTTGGTCCCTCCACTGTGGTGTTGGACCACACCAGTGGTTTTGAGGGACTCCTCCTGGTTGATGATGACCTACTTGGGGTGAGTGTGACAAGGGGCACAGTGTATGTAGAATGGCCCATGGGGATTTAAAGGTCTGTCTTCAGGCCTGCGTTGTCCTCTTGCAACATGTTCTTCAAAGCAAATCCCCCTGCCGCCATTTTGGTGAGTGTTGTTAAATGACGCTCTGGGAGGCTGTAATGCTCCTGAGTGAAACAGATTCTCCAAGAGGAGGAGTTCTAGCAGTGCCTTCAAACTGTATTTCAGGCAAGCTGCTCCTGCTCTGGTTTTATTGCATAGTCTGTTGTTCAGAGGTTTGAGATTCTGGGGTGGTTCTCAGTTGGTTTTTTTTAAGTCACCTCGAGGTTGCATTGCACTTAGCCTGTATTCTGTGATACCCAGGTGCTGCAGGTTAAGTCAGTGAAGCATCAAACAAAAATGAAAGGCAGTATGCAGGGCCTTTGGGTAACCAGAGGTCTCTGGGCAGCAGGGGCCAGGCAGTTCCCTCATCCTTCCCTTCACTAGCCTGTTGTCCATTCTCGCTCCCTGGCTCACTTCCAGCACCTATTCCCTCTGCTCCTGCCATGGTGCTGTGGGAGTCCCCATCACTGCACTGACTTGTTCTCTTCTCTTTCTCTTGCTCTATCCCATTGGCCACAAGCCCTGCTTCCTGCCACTCACTGAACCCACTGCCCCCCATTGAGCCCTGCTGCCTCCACTTACTGTAGCCCTTTCTCCCCCAGCACACTCACTGAAAGAGCAAAGTGGCCCAGTCTGCTGGGATCTAGCAGATTCTCCACCTGCCCCAGCAATCCCACCCCTCACTGTCTCCTTGCGTTCCTTGCCCCGTGCTTACACCTCTGTCTCAGTCTCTTTGTTCTTCCTCCTTGGTCCTTCTTGCTTTGCCTGCCACCGCCCCATCTCTCTCCTCCCCTGGATCTAGAGTGCGTTGTCAAACTGATGTGTGTGTAAATTGCCTGTCACTCCCTGAACCCCCACCTCCTTGTCTGCCCTGAAATCAGGAGCATCTTAGAGCATGGGTTGTCATTCCTCTGTGTCGGGAAAGAACCGGGTGGGAACCGTAGTAAGTACTCCCTAGTCCTGGTCTCCAGGCTGGCTATACTGAACCTGTGACTTCATCCTAGCTTCACATGGCTTATCTAGGATCCAGACATCTCCCCTGCTCCTCCTTGTACTCTCAGCAGCACCAGCAACAAACTATATCTACTTGGCTATTGCTGCTGGGCCCTGGTGGTGCTGCTGAGCTCCTGCTGAGCTCCTACTAAGCTCGTAATGTATTTGCAAACACCATGCGTTATGGGATGTGTGCAATTCAGGTAGCTCCAGACTGTTTGCTGCTGAAGACCCTGGGATCCTGGCAATTGATATGTTGCCTTTGATAGCAACTGTCTCCCTGACTTACGATGGAAAAATGTCCCCTGTGACTTGGGCTGCATGCAGTGGGAAGTGCCAGTGGTGGGGCCTGGGCTGGGGGAATCTGTGGGCCTGCCTCAGCTGTACAAATCTCCCTTGTTTGTTCCTCCATTCAGGTGATTGGCCATAGCAACTTTGGCTCCATCAGGGCCACGACCTGTGTGTATAAAGGTAAGTGCAGTGAGCGGGTGGTGTGGCTGGAGAGCCTGCCATGACAGAAGGGAGTTGCAGGTTACCCAGCTGGAGAGGCAAGGGTGTTTGATATGCTGCAGCCTCCTCAAGCTTTTAAAACCCCAATCCTTCCACTTGGTCTGTGGGGATGGAAGGGAGGCAAACGATTGTCTGATACCAAATGGGAGGAGTTGGCAGAGGGGATTGGGTTTGACCTTAAGGTCCCCTGGACATCACATCCTCTCCTGCAATGGCAGTGTCGCTGCCTGCTGTTCTGCTGCACTGAGTTCTTAGTTTGTGCTGTCTGGCTCTGTCATCCCTGCTCCTCTCCCCTCTCTTCCAGGGAAATGGATCTACGAGGTGCTCATCTCCTCCCAAGGGCTCATGCAGATTGGCTGGTGCACTCTCAACTGCAGGTTTAATCAGGAGGTACTGTAACTGCACAGCTCTGCAGCCTGTTCCTGGCCTGCATGCCGAGGTGGGGGGCGTGTTCTGTTGTCTTGGTGCGCTAAAGTTGCTTCCAAGCACATGTGCACACTGTAAATGTCAGATCATCATGAAATAATAGACCTCATAAAAGCTATTTCTGCTGCAATTGCAGACTAGGGTACAGTGCAGGTGCCCTCCAAATCCCTTCTGTTTTATGTGCTCATGCTGGATACACAACTGGGGACAGCAAATGCTGCATCTCAGATTACATACGACAAGCCGTCAGGAACAGTATCTCCGATAATGTCACGGCTAACCTGGTGGCTGAACTTTGTGACTTTGTCGTCACCCACAACTATTTCACATTTGGGGACGATTTGTCCCTTCAAACCAGCGGCACTGCTATGGGTACCCGCATGGCCCCAGAGGATGCCATGCTTCTGCTCTCCCTTCTGCTCTCTCCTCTGGCACCCTGTTAGCATGATATACAGGGCTGATGGGAACATTCATGGCATCTGGGCCTCAACATGGTTCTTGCCAATAGGTGCTACGTGGCTTCTCAGGCTGGCATAAGCAGAGCCTGGTAAACTCTTGCCAGGCATTTGGGGGCTGTTTGTTTCACTTGGAGTCTGGCCTGCCTGTTTTCAGTGTGTCCTTGAATGTTGATGTGTGATTGGCAAGGCAGGGGGGACGGGGAGCAGCTGGTGGTGTCTCACTGGCTAGAGTGTTGGGTGTATGGTTTGCTCCTATTCTTTTGTTTGGGCTGAAGGTCAGTGGGGCGGTGGTCTGTAAAAGGCATAGGAAGTGGGAGTGCAAGTGCCGCTGAGTAACAGGATCTTTGCAGGCGCTGTGGGAGTGCAGAGGGCAGTCTGTTGCTGCCCTGGGAGGATTACAGGTGACCATAGATCTGGGGGCTGTGTGTGTGAACTACTAGAATTATGGTCCAACGCTCTCCTCCTGCCCACAGCAGAGTGCGCATGCTGCTGAGCGCCAGAAAGCCCATTTTCTCTACCTTGTGGCTTCGCTTCCATTGCAGTGGCTGCCTCTCTGGGTGTGAAGAGAACAGGAGTACTCGTGGCACCTTAGAGACTAACAAATTTATTAGAACATAAGCTTTTGTGGGCTACAGCCCACTTCATCAGATGCATAGAATGGAACATATAGCAAGAAGATATATAGTGACCGGGTCGGGCTAGATGGCTACAGGAGAGTAATAGAAGGTAGATATATTAGCCCCAGGTTAAGTAGGTCCCTTTTTACTGGTAAGGTAACAGGGAAGGTTCCAGAACAATCAGGAACCTTCTGGAGACAATTAAGACACAGGCTGATTAGAACACCTGCAGCCAATCAAGAAGCTGTTAGAATCAATTAAGGCAGGCTAATCAGGGCACCCAGGTTTAAAAAGGAGCTCACTTCAGTTTGTGGTGCACGTGTGAGGAGCTGGGAGCAAGAGGCACTAGGAGCTGAGAGTGAGAACGCGGACTGTTGGAGGACTGAGGAGTACAAGCATTATCAGACACCAGAAGGAAGGTCCTATGGTGAGAATAAAGAAGGTGTTGGGAGGAGGCCATGGGGAAGTAGCCGAGGGAGTTGTAGCTGTCGCACAGCTGTTCCAGGAGGCACTCTAGATAGCTGCATTCCACAGGGCTCTGGGCTGGAACCCGGAGTAGAGGGCGGGCCCGGGTTCCCCCCAAACCTCCCAACTCCTGGTCAGACACAGGAGGAGTCGACCTGCACTTTGGGTTCAGAAAAACGGCCAAGCTATTATCAGCAGGAGAAAAACTTTTGTAGTGATAATCAAGATGGTCCATTTAGACAGTTGACAAGGTGTGAGGATATTTAACATGGGGAAATAGATTCAATATGAGTAATGACCCAGCCACTCCCAGTCTCTATTCAAACCCAAGTTAATGGTATCTACTTTGCATATTAATTCAAGCTCAGCAGTTTCTCTTTGGAGTCTGTTTTTGAAGCTTTTCTGTTGCAAAATTGCAACCGTTAAATCTTTTACTGAGTGGCCAGAGAGGTTGAAGTGTTCTCCTACCGGTTTTTGAATGTTATGATTCCTGATGTCTGGGTGTGAGGTGCTTGAGCTGGGCTTCTTGTGCCCCGTCAGCTTGACTCTATTCTTGGCCTCTTCTCTGTGCAGGAGGGGGTTGGAGACACTCTGGATTCGTATGCATATGATGGAAACAGGGTGCGCAAGTGGAACGTCACCACCACCAACTACGGTAAAGTAAGTGCCTGCGCTCAGTGGCTGCCAAGAGGGAGCTCTCCTTTGCTTTTGGGCCTTCCCACCAGGTCACAGGTTAGGTCGCTAGTGGAGCACTGTGACTGCATGGTCTAGCATTCCCCAGCTGCAGTGATGAGTTCTGTCGAAGCCTTAATTGGTATTGGCAGTGACATGGAGGTGTTGAGAGGAGCTGGCTCTGCAAGAGGGTGTGCAGCAGTCAGCAGAGCCCAGAGAGGCAGTGCTGCTCTCAAACCACACTGAACCCCCTCATTGTCTTTGTGAATGCCAGCTGGGGAAGAGCTGTTCTTTCCTTTGGGCAGGGGAAGAGAAGAGCTAGCAGAGCCATATTCCCTTTAAAAGGGAAGGAAGTAGGTGGCTCCCTTTGCTCCCTGTATCTTACAAAGCTCTTTCCTGGACTTTGTAAAACACTAGTGAGTGGTTTGGCGAAACAAGGAGCCAGCCCCAGGTGAGCTTGGGGATGCAGACAGCCTGATGATCACTGATCTATGCTCCTGGTAGCACACTGCACCCTTACAGCACCTACGTATTCGGACCTGGCTGCTTGGCCATCTAGTTCAGTTCACTGAGCAGCTGCTCATGGGAATGAACCCCAGCTTGGTGCAGCTATTGTTCTCAGGAGGGCACCATTTGGTTTGCTCCTTGTTAAACGATGCTGCTGCCCTGTGGCTAATTCTGCTGGGTTTGTGGGTCTGACACAGCCACGGTCATACATGTAAACCTAGTAATGGCCAACAAGGAGAGCCTCTGAGTGTTGTGTGCACAACTGTGCAGAGGTGGCTGACGATGCTGTGTGAGCTTTTGTGGGAAGGAGATGTCCCGTGCTTTTCTCTCTAGACCTGGCCAAAAAAGGGTTGCTGGAAAACAACCGAAATTGTTCTCTTTGCAAAACTGAAAACTTCTGATTTCTGTCAGGAATGTCAGAATGAATGCTCCTGGCTGTGCCTGCCTGCAGGGCTCAGTCTTAGGGAGACAAGGTGGGTGAGTAATCTCTTATTGACCAATTTTTGTTGGGGACTGAGACAAGCTTCTCAGGTCTCTGAAATGTACGCCAGGGACCAGAGCTAAATACAAGGTGGAAAAGATTGTTGAAGTAGTTAACACATTTCAAGGGACCAATCAAGGTGAAGTGGCCCGTTAACAGCCCACCATTCATAGGGAGGAAAGGAAGGGCATGGGGAGCAGCTGGGGGAGGTTGGTAGTGGGTTATAGATTATTTTAATAAGCCATAAATCCAGTGTGTCTATTCAGTCCGTGATTTTTAGAGCCTAGCAAAGTTATGAATTTAAGCTCCCAGGCTTGTCTTTTGAAGGAATTGTGCAGGCTTGTTTGAGGATGAAGACTCAGAGGTTGGATATAGAGTGATCACTTTGCAAAAAGTGTTCACCCACAGGTGCTTGGGTGTGTTTTTGTCTTTGGAAGGCTCTTGCCAGCTTCGCTTTCTGCAAGTGATGTTGACACAAGCTTTTCTGGGGGGCTGCTGAGACACAGTGCCTAGGAGCTAGGTGTTCCCCCACCAGCTCTGGGAGGCAGAGAGTCCCACTGTACAGACTGCCCTGAGGCAAGGGACCCCTGTTTTCCATGCTGTCTGGCTCTAGGTCAGCCTGGAAGCTCCTGAGAACCTTGGATTGAGCTCAGACTTACAGGGCTTCCCAAAGTGCCTGCTGAGAAACCAGGAGCTTGGAAGCCCTGAGACACACTCTCGGGATCTGTGACAGCACTGCTATGTGGACTACCCTGGGCCAGGGACCCCCAGGGCTTCCAGACTCATGGCCAGCGGGCTCCCTAAACTGACACTAGTGTTTGTTTTGGAAATGTGTCAGTGTTACTGAAATGAATTGCTGTGGGGGATTTCTGGTTCATGGAACACTTAGAAAAATTTGGATTCATTCCTTTTCGTAATGAAACCAAATTGCAAAAATGCAAAATTTCCCATGAACCAGAAAACCCATGTTTTGGCTAGCTCTTCTCTTCTCTTCCCAGTCCAAGAGTCTGGGATAGGTGTCTGGTCCTGCTCTGGTTTGGGAATATCCAATGGGAAGCTGGTCGAACACCTGGATAAGCCTCTAAACCTTTTCCTTCTTTTTGTGCAGTCCTGGGCGGCAGGAGACATCGTCAGCTGTTTGATAGACCTGGATGAGGGGACCATTGCTTTCTGCCTGTAAGCATCTTTGCAGGGCTCCCTGTTGCATTGACTAGCCCTGCTTAGTGTCAATGTTCCTCTTTCCTCTATTCTCAGCAGATGCTGCCAGGCCTTGGATGAGCTTCTCCTGGCAATCACCAGGAATATTGTACTCCCATGGCTGAACCCTTGGCCAAAGTAGCAGCTTGGTAGGGTACTTATACTCCTAATCGTCATGGAACCCAAATGGTTTACTTCTGAGCATGACTTAAAGGCTCTATCTTTGGTGCAGAGCTAACACAGGTGAATGGCACTTGGGTTAACCTAGCCCAGATCATAGAATCATAGAATATCAGGGTTGGAAGGGACCTCAGGAGGTCATCTAGTCCAACCCCTTGCTCAAAGCAGGACCAATCCCCAATTTTTGCTCCAGATCCCTAAATGGCCCCCTCAAGGATTGAACTTACAACCCTGGCCTGTAGCAGGCCAATGCTCAAACCACTGAACTATCCCTCCCCCTCCAATGTGAGGAGCCACACTGTGAAGACCTGGTCAAGTTATTGGGTCCACACCTAAGTTCCCTCTAAGCTGCGCAGCCGCACAGCAGCCTATTAAGCGCCTCTCAGGGCGGTGGCAGGGAGAGATGCTTCTTCCCCAGCCCCAGGCCTGCTGCGGCCAGGGAAGAGCCCCCCCCCCCCCCCCCCAGCTGACCATGGCCCTGGGCCTGCCGTGGCTGGGGGAGAGGCGCCTATTCTCCCCAGCCCACATGCTGCTGTGGGGAGAGAGCTCGGGGAAGTCCTCTTTCCCCACTGTAGCCCTGGGGCAGCCTGTCCTGCACCCCAAGCCCCTCATCCTTGGCCTCACCCCAAAGCCTGAAACCCCAGCCAGAGCCCCTACACTCTGAACCCCTCAGCCCCACCCCCACCACATGAATTTTGTTATGTGCACCAATATGGAGGTGATGTGTGACACATTCATTCATTCTGCACATGCATGGGGGAAAAATTAGAGGGAACACTGGTGCTGCACTCCTCCAAATGTGTTGCTAGGACTACTGGGGTTCTTATGATTCTTAGCAGTGCAGTAAGCTGAGATGCTCTGATAGTTTTGCAGTGAGTCATGGGAGAACTTGCCTGTCCTCGGCACATGAGGAATTGTGGGAAGGTATTGGAGTACCACTGGCATGAACCTGCTTCCGTACTGCAAACTGCGTGGGTTACAAGCCCAAGTGAAAGCAGCACCTGGGCTTTAGCCTATAGCCCCAGATGAGCTAGCTGGACTGGGTTTCAGAGTAGCAGCCATGTTAGTCTCCGCAAAAAGAAAAGGAGTACTTGTGGCACCTTGGAGACTAACGCATTTATTTGAGCATAAGCTTTCGTGAGCTACAGCTCACTTAAGCTCCTTCATATGTAGGTCAGAGGTTTGTGTGTGTGTGTGGGAGCCAGCTTAACTTTGTAGTGAAGACAGCTTAAAGCAGCCCAGGGATTCAGGCTGTGCCCCCAGGAGGGGGGCAGTGCCACCAGGCAGGCTAGACGTGGTGGGGAATCACTCGGGTTCTGGGTCAGGTGTCTGTGGCACTGCATGGAGTTCTGCACCATTGCAATATTGCACTTGTGAAAACTCCCCCAGCCCCATTCCACTAAATGAATGGGAGAGACGCTGCTTTGGAGTCCGCTGCAACAGTAGCTGTGTGACAGATGCAGAGTTGCTGCAGGCATGCAAAGTGGTGAGCAGAAGGGAAAGGGCAAGTCTGTGTCAGATGTTGCTTTTAAACTTCTAAAAGGCTGGTACAAAGCTGGAGAGCTCTGGAATTAGCTGTTAAAGGGAGCTGCAAAGCAGACTCCGAATGGGGCTTATTCTTTGCACTCTCTGGTGGCTACAGAAAGCCTGAAAGGTATCTTCAGAAATGCTTTTTTCTGCTTGTTTTCCATAAGAAATTCTGTTCATGTCTAGCCTGGAAGACTCTGGGGCTGGAGAGCTAGTAAAATAACAGTGTGTGAGGCCAGAGAGTGAAAGTTGAGTCAGACTGTCAAACAGCTGTTCAGTTTACAGCAGTATTAATCTTCAGTAACTCTTTGTTAAAGAGTCTATCCCCAGCCCTCTGATTAAAGGGTGAGAGCTCCAAATACACCACCCAGACCCCCCCCAGCCGTCCAGCCTGGGGGAGGGATGTTGGTGGGGGAACCCTTGCAAGCTGCCTTTCGGCCTTTTTTGCTGCTTTCCAATAGATAACCTCATTTAAAAAAAAATCCTTCAAAGGTCACCTTTAAACTCAAGCCCAGGCAGCTGTGTAATGGAGGGTAGATGAGCTCCCTCTTCTGGGGCACTTATGGTGTAACAGCCTGCACTCCTGTTCCTGTGAGGCACCTGCTGGCTGGTGGGCAGAACACTCACCCCCCTTTTTCTCTGGGGCCAGGGCAAGTTGGGGGTTGCTGGGCTTGGCTCTAAGACAGCTGGTTGATTGGCAAAGCAGGCCCAGTGGAGCGTGGCAGTATTCTCTCCAGGGAATGGGAATCTCTGGTGTGGAGCAAGTTGCTGCTGGGTGCTGGCCAGAGGAGGGGAGTCCAGCAAGTGGTGGGCATTTTTGATGCACAGCAAGGACTGAATGCAGGTGCTTTGTGGAGAAGATGCTCTAAGGCTGCAGAGTAGAACAGACTGCGGGTGTGTGAACTGCAGTGTGCACCACAGTGCTGCGCTGTAGCTGCTGTGTGGATGCTGCCGGCATGAAGTACAAGGTGCCTAGTTTGCTCTGCACACAAGACTATGTTAATGTGAAATAGAATCATGAAAGCACAGGACTGGAAGGGACCTCGAGAGGTCATCTAGTCCAGTCCCCTGCACTCATGGCAGGGCTAAGTTCACGTCAGCAGTGTCCAGTGCAGTTACATCACAGCACTTCAGTGCATGCTGCAGTTCGCACCCCTGTAGCCCACGTGGGGGGCTGTGCAGACAAGCCCTTAGCTTCCTGGTTGGAATGGGAAGACCTTATGGCCCCTCCCTCGCAATTACATTGGTAACATTAAGAAAAGGAGTACTTGTGGCACCTTAGAGACTAACCTATTTATTTAAGTATAAGCTTTCGTGAGCTACAGCTTACTTCATCGGATGCATAAAGTGGAAAATACAGTGAGGAGATTTATATACACACAGACCATGAAAAAATGGGTGTTTATCATACACATTGTAAGGAGAGTGATCACTTAAGATGAGCTATTACCATCAGGAGAGTGGGGTGTGGGGAGAAAAAACCTTTTGAAGCGATAATCAAGGTGGGCCATTTCCAGCACATTTCCAGGAGTTAACAAGAACATCTGAGGAACAGTGGGGGAGGGGGAGGAATAAACAAGGGGAAATAGTTTTACTTTGTAAAATGACTCAACCACTCCCAGTATCTATTCAAGCCTAAGTTAATTGTATCCAATTTGCAAATTAATTCCAATTCAGCAGTCTCTCATTGGGGTCTGTTTCTGAAGTTTTTTTGTTGAAGAATAGTCACTTTTAGGTCAGAAATCTAGTGACCAGAGAGAATAGAATCATAGAATATCAGGGTTCGAAGGGACCCCAGAAGGTCATCTAGTCCAACCCCCTGCTCGAAGCAGGACCAATTCCCAGTTAAATCATCCCAGCCAGGGCTTTGTCAAGCCTGACCTTAAAAACCTCTAAGGAAGGAGATTCTACCACCTCCCTAGGTAACGCATTCCAGTGTTTCACCACCCTCTTAGTGAAAAAGTTTTTCCTAATATCCAATCTAAACCTCCCCCACTGCAACTTGAGACCATTACTCCTCGTTCTGTCATCTGCTACCATTGAGAACAGTCTACAGCCATCCTCTTTGGAACCCCCTTTCAGGTAGTTGAAAGCAGCTATCAAATCCCCCCTCATTCTTCTCTTCTGCAGGCTAAACAATCCCAGCTCCCTCAGCCTCTCCTCATAAGTCATGTGTTCCAGTCCCCTAATCATTTTTGTTGCCCTTCGCTGGACTCTCTCCAATTTATCCACATCCTTCTTGAAGTGTGGGGCCCAAAACTGGACACAGTACTCCAGATGAGGCCTCACCAATGTTGAATAGAGGGGAACGATCACGTCCCTCGATCTGCTCGCTATGCCCCTACTTATACATCCCAAAATGCCATTGGCCTTCTTGGCAACAAGGGCACACTGCTGACTCTCATCCAGCTTCTCATCCACGGTCACCCCTAGGTCCTTTTCCGCAGAACTGCTGCCTAGCCATTCGGTCCCTAGTCTGTAGCTGTGCATTGGGTTCTTCCGTCCTAAGTGCAGGACCCTGCACTTATCCTTATTGAACCTCATCGGATTTCTTTTGGCCCAATCCTCCAATTTGTCTAGGTCCTTCTGTATCCTATCCCTCCCCTCCAGCATATCTACCACTCCTCCCAGTTTAGTATCATCCGCAAATTTGCTGAGAGTGCAATCCACACCATCCTCCAGATCATTTATGAAGATATTGAACAAAACCGGCCCCAGGACCGACCCTTGGGGCACTCCACTTGATACCGGCTGCCAACTAGACATGGAGCCATTGATCACTACCCGTTGAGCCCGACAATCTAGCCAGCTTTCTACCCACCTTATAGTGCATTCATCCAGCCCATACTTCCTTAACTTGCTGACAAGAATACTGTGGGAGACCGTGTCAAAAGCTTTGCTAAAGTCTAGAAACAATACATCCACTGCTTTCCCTTCATCCACAGAACCAGTAATCTCATCATAAAAGGCGATTAGATTAGTCAGGCATGACCTTCCCTTGGTGAATCCATGCTGGCTGTTCCTGATCACTTTCCTCTCATGCAAGTGCTTCAGGATTGATTCTTTGAGGACCTGCTCCATGATTTTTCCAGGGACTGAGGTGAGGCTGACTGGCCTGTAGTTCCCAGGATCCTCCTTCTTCCCTTTTTTAAAGATTGGCACTACATTATCCTTTTTCCAGTCATCCGGGACTTCCCCGGTTCGCCACGAGTTTTCAAAGATAATGGCCAATGGCTCTGCAATCACAGCCGCCAATTCCTTCAGCACTCTCGGATGCAACTCGTCCGGCCCCATGGACTTGTGCACGTCCAGCTTTTCGAAATAGTCCCTAACCACCTCTATCTCCACAGAGGGCTGGCCATCTCTTCCCCATTTTGTGATGCCCAGCGCAGCAGTCTGGGAGCTGAGCTTGTTAGTGAAAACAGAGGCAAAAAAAGCATTGAGTACATTAGCTTTTTCCACATCCTCTGTCACTAGGTTGCCTCCCTCATTCAGTAAGGGGCCCACACATTCCTTGGCTTTCTTCTTGTTGCCAGCATACCTGAAGAAACCCTTCTTGTTACTCTTGACATCTCTGGCTAGCTGCAGCTCCAGGTGCGATTTGGCCCTCCTGATATCATTCCTACATGCCCGAGCAATATTTTTATACTCTTCCCTGGTCATATGTCCAACCTTCCACTTCTTGTAAGCTTCTTTTTTATGTTTAAGATCCGCTAGGATTTCACCATTAAGCCAAGCTGGTCGCCTGCCATATTTACTATTCTTTCGACTCATTGGGATGGTTTGTCCCTGTAACCTCAACAGGGATTCCTTGAAATACAGCCAGCTCTCCTGGACTCCTTTCCCCTTCAAGTTAGTCCCCCAGGGGATCCTGGCCATCCGTTCCCTGAGGGAGTCGAAGTCTGCTTTCCTGAAGTCCAGGGTCCGTATCCTGCTGCTTACCTTTCTTCCCTGCGTCAGGATCCTGAACTCAGCCAACTCATGGTCACTGCCTCCCAGATTCCCATCCACTTTTGCTTCCCCCACTAATTCTACCCGGTTTGTGAGCAGCAGGTCAAGAAAAGCGCCCCCCCTAGTTGGCTCCTCTAGCACTTGCGCCAGGAAATTGTCCCCTACGCTTTCCAAAAACTTCCTGGGTTGTCTGTGCACCGCTGTATTGCTCTCCCAGCAGATATCAGGAAAATTAAAGTCACCCATGAGAATCAGGGCATGCGATCTAGTAGCTTCCGTGAGCTGCCGGAAGAAAGCCTCATCTACCTCATCCCCCTGGTCCGGTGGTCTATAGCAGACTCCCACCACTACATCACTCTTGTTGCACACACTTCTAAACTTAATCCAGAGACACTCAGGTTTTTCTGCAGTTTCGTACCGGAGCTCTGAGCAGTCATACTGCTCCCTTACATACAGTGCTACTCCCCCACCTTTTCTGCCCTGCCTGTCCTTCCTGAACAGTTTATAACCATCCATGACAGTACTCCAGTCATGTGAGTTATCCCACCAAGTCTCTGTTATTCCGATCACGTCATAGTTCCTTGACATCACCAGGACCTCCAGTTCTCCCTGCTTGTTTCCAAGGCTTTGTGCATTTGTATATAAGCACTTGAGATAACCTGTTGATCGCCCCTCATTCCCAGTATGAGGCAGGAGCCCTCCCCTCACAGACATTCCTGCCTGTGCTTCCTCCCGGTATCCCGCTTGTCGGGGTTCCAGGGGTGTGTCTGTGTGGATTTGTTCTTGTGCTTTTTCAGGGAGTTTCTTGAGCAAATGCTGTAGTTTCTTTTGGTAACCTTCAGTGGGATCAGAGGGTAATGGCTTGTAGAAAGTGGTGTTGGAGAGCTGCCGAGCAGCCTCTTGTTCATATTCCGACCTATTCATGATGACAGGACCTCCTTTGTCAGCCTTTTTGATTATGATGTCAGAGTTGTTTCTGAGGCTGTGGATGGCATTGTGTTCTGCACGGCTGAGGTTATGGGGCAAGTGATGCTGCTTTTCTACTATTTCACTCCAACGAGAGACTGCTGAATTGGAATTAATTTGCAAATTGGATACAATTAACTTAGGCTTGAATAGAGACTGGGAGTGGTTGAGTCATTATACAAAGTAAAACTATTTCCCCTTGTTTATTCCTCCCGCTTACCCTTCCTCCCTCTCCCCCCCCCCACACTGTTCCTCAGACGTTCTTGTTAACTCCTGGAAATGTGCTGGAAATGGCCCACCTTGATTATCGCTTCAAAAGGTTTTTTCTCCCCACACCCCACTCTCCTGATGGTAATAGCTCATCTTAAGTGATCACTCTCCTTACAATGATAAACACCCATTTTTTCATGGTCTGTGTGTATATAAATCTCCTCACTGTATTTTCCGCTTTATGCATCCGATGAAGTGAGCTGTAGCTCACGAAAGCTTATGCTCAAATAAATTAGTTAGTCTCTAAGGTGCCACAAGTACTCCTTTTCTTTTTGAGAATACAGACTAACATGGTTGCTACTCTGAAACCATTGGTAACATTGGCACCAGGGTTTGCTTCCTCCTGCTGGGAACTGCCACTGTAACACCTGGGAGTGGCACCATGGGAACACATTGCTGCTGGACCTGGTGAGCCAAATGCAGGACACTTTCTGGTGCTGAAAAGTAAAGCCTATGGAGTGGCTGCTGTTGAGAGTTCAGGGGCGCTGTGGGTGCCCAGTGTCTGCAGACCAGGCCCTGCTGGAGGGAACGTCCTTCACCCAGGTGTGTCCGTTGCAGTATTCCTTGCTAAACAGGTTGGCAAAGTTTTACCCTGCAATGCCTGTCCCAGGCCAGGCCCCTGCCACATGTGAGCTGTCCTGTGAGCTTTACGCTGGTGGCATAGCACAAACACTCTGTAGCACAATGGGACTGAATTCCATAGCACTGCTAACATGGTCTGTCTGTGGCATCCCTCACATTTCCAGGCCCACAGCCATGGCTCTGGAGAAAATCCTCTTCAACCTAACTTGCTTGATTTTGATGCTGGGTTCTTGTTGTGCTTGCTGACTGCAGGGGCCTTGGCAGCACTGATTATGCCCAGCCCTGCCAATCTGTGTTGGAGCAGGGGCACTTTGTAGCCAGCATCAGCAGCTCATCTGCAGCTGCCTGGCTGCTCTGGCTGCACTTCTGGTTCCCTGGCTCCATTTCTACCTCTCTGACCCCCATTGCCTAGCACCATAGATCTGTGCAGGGAGCATACACTGGGGCCCAAGAGGCAGCTGCAGGCAGGTCCCAGCCAGGCAGGGGGACAGGAAACAGGTTGTGGGTAGCCTGATACAGCACAGGTGAATTCCACAGCTGAAGCTGAATGCTGTGGCTGAGGAATCTGAGATCTGTGGGGCACTGACATAGAGGAACAGGGAAAATCACACTCTCTGAGTGTTATCTGTGGTGTCTTGGATACCATTATTGCTTCACACTCCATTCATGTTTTCAGGGTTACCTCAGCATTAAAAGGGCTAGAGACACATTTTCTGAATGAGATTCTGGAGCACACGTCTGGTGTGGATTCATGGGCCCTTGATGCTGATTTCCAAATCTGCCAGTGCACATCTGCCCTTCACTGTGTGATCATAGTAAATAAGAGAAGCCCGTGGTCTGTTGCCTCCTCCTCCAAACATGGTCCCTGAGATGGATGAACCACTAACCTCTAACAGGCTGGTTAAACCCCAGTGGGGGCTGTCTCCTCTTTCAGGAATGGTGTGTCTCTGGGAACAGCTTTCGATAACATCACCAGGGGAGCTGGCATGGCGTACTTCCCTGCTATCAGCCTCTCCTTCAAAGAATCAGTCGCTTTTAACTTCGGCAGCCGCCCACTCCGATATCCTTTCACAATAAGCCTGGGGGAAGAACAACCGGTACCTAGACCATTCTGGGTGAGGGGTGCTGAGTGCACAGGCCAAACTCTGCAATCCACGATCTTGCCCTCACTTGTCCTACTCAGATGTGCTCTTCGCCATCCCTTGGGCCGGAAGCTAAGCAGGGTGGGCAATACGAAGTGCCTTCTCCTGTACTGGGCGTGTTCCACTTGCTCTGAAATGAAGTGGGTCTAATGCTGCCTCAACTGTAGGCTGACTGCTCTTGAGTGCCAAGATCCCTTCACTGTATCTTACTCAAAGTGTAGAAGTCCCAAGGGGGCCAGGAGTGTGGGCCCCCTTTGCTACGGGCCCTTCCCATCCTCCCCTCCGGGCTGAGGGCACTCTAATGTATCTTTTGGCATGGCAAAAGTGCCTCACGTGTTGGTGGGAGGGTTGGGAATGGCAGCCCATAGCTGCGCGGCTCTCGGGCCTGATGATCCCAGAGGTACTTTAGTGAGCAAAGTCTGAAATACTTGTACTTCCTTGTGGCCTCTTGGAATGTCTGTTCCCTGTAGGGTGACTAGATGTCCTGATTTTATAGGGACAGTCCCGATTTTTGGGTGTTTTTCTTATAGGCTCCTATTACCCACCCACTCCCTGTCCCGATTTTTCATACTTGCTGTCTGGTCACCCTAGTTCCCTGCTTGGCACAAGGACTGGAAAGCATGGGGTGGCCTCAAGTTCTGACCAGAGAATATATGGACTGTATAATATAGCACATGCATGGCAGTCTCCTTGCGGAGCCAATGGTGCAGGTCTTCTGTTGCATTCTGGCTAGTAGACTTCTCTTAACACTCCAGCACTTATCCGGTGGAGGGATATCGCCCCCTGCAGGACCCGCCCAGTGTGGACCTGGTGAAAGCTCACAAGCTGTTGGGCTACCTGAAGAACGTTATTCACATTGGGATAGACGTGTTGGTAAGTTGGCATCATCGGGTTAGTGAGGCTAAGATCTAGGAAATTTGTGCTGCTGCCTTCCCTCTGTCTGCCACTTTAAAAGCTATTAAAACTCTGTGTATAGCTCCCTACCTTCAGGGATATGTGCTTGTGGAGGGCTCCTGTGACTTGGTGACTCCTAATTGCCTATCACTCAAGGGTTGCAATAAGTCACCTCTAGCTTGTTAAAATATTTTTTATTTGCAGTGGTGTTGTAGCCGTGTTGGTCCCGGGATATTAGAGAGACAAGGTGAGTGAGGTCATATCTTTTACTGGATCAGCTTCTGTTGGTGGAAGAGAGAAGTTCTAGAACTGCACAGAGGACTTCTTCGGGTCTGGGAAAGGTCCTCAGTGTCGCAGCTAAATACAAGTTGGAACAGATTAAACATAAGGGGTTAACACATTGCAAGAAACCATTTTAAACGAAGTGGGCAATTAATATCTCTGCAGTATCAGAAGCAAGCTCCCCACAGACCAGGACCCACCAACTCAGAGGCACCAGACTCTGGCAGAACAACTGGATGCAAAACCTACAGACATAGCTCCACTGTTAAGATGATCAGTACCCCCATAACACTTTTTAGGATCCATGGGTCCTACATATGTCTATCACAACCTGGGGTATACCTCATCCCATGCATCAAATGCCCCCACAACACCAGTGTGGGCAAACTCACACAGAAAAATGTTAAGACCAAAACACCCTGGCACTTGTGGGGAATGCCTTTCCCACAGTGATCTCTCCATGTCTGACCTCTCAGTCCTCATCCTCAAAGGAAACCTGCACAACACCTTCAAAAAATGAGCCTGGGAACATAAGTTCATTACTCTGCTGGACTTGAAGTCCTGGTCTACATGCAAAATTGGGTCTTTTAAGCTGCCTTTTGTTGACCTAGTTGTGCATGTGTCTACACTTAAGCATGTGTCCTGCTGATGTAAGCACCCTGTTACAGCAACACAGCACCACCACTTCCCCAAGGGGCACTGAGCCATGGTCGATGTATGGAGGTGGCTGCAGCATGAATGTAGACACTGCGTTACTTATGTCTACCCTAACAGTCCTCCAGCAGCTGTCCCACAATGCCAGACACTGACCGCTCTTATCACGATTGTGAACTCCACTGTCCAGGGGTCACAGAGACTGGAAGGCTCCCCACCACCTCTTTAAAGCCCTGTGAATTTTTGAAATGTCTTTTCTTGATTACCTGGCTTGACGAGCACACCGAGCAGCTCTCTATTGTGTGCAACTGTCTAGCTCACCATGCCGGTTACGTGCTCCAGACACTCTGGATTGGAGTAGACGAGCTATTGGATCTCCTGGGCCTGTGGGGAGAAGAGGCTCTGCAGACACAGCTATGGACCAGTAATAGGAAACTGGACATCCATGAGCAGATTGTATGGAGGATTCAGGAGAAGCAGTATGACAGGGACCAGCACCATGCTGTGTGAAAGTGTAAGAACTGCAACAGGTGTATCAGAAGGCCAGGGAGGCCAACAGTCAATCCATTGCCAAGCTGCAGACCTGCCGCTTTTATAAAGAGCCACATGCCATACTATGCAGAGACCCCATCACCACCCCACAGACTACCAGGGATACCTCCAAGGAGCCTGAGCGATAGGCCCCTGATGTGAACAGTGAGGAGGTGGAGGAAGAAGAGGGTGGAAAACATGCAACTGGGGGGTCCAGCTATGCCACGAGCCAGGACCTGTTTGAGATTCCATTGCAGTCCCAGCTTTCGAGCATGGGTGAGCCCGATGTAGGGGAAGTAACATCAGGTAAGTGTTGTGACAAAGTTCCTCCTCTGCCTTGGTGGGTCTTGCACTTATTGGCGGATTTGCTCTCCTTGGAGCTTCACAGCAGCCCTTAGTTTGGCCGTTTTTGTGAACCCACAGTCCGGGTCCCCTCCTCCTGGTCTCTGACCAGGAGTTGGGAGGTTTGGGGGGAACCCAAGCCTGCCCTTTACTCTGGGTTCCACCCTAGGGCCCTGTGGAATGCAACTGTCTAGAGTGCCTCCTGGAACAGCTGTGCGACAGCTACAATTCCCTCTGCTACTTCCCCATGGCCTCCTTCCAACACCTTCTTTATCCTCACATAGGACCTTCCTCCTGGTGTCTGATAATGCTTGGTACTCCTCAGTCCTCCAACAGTATGCTTTCTCACTCTCAGCTCCTAGTGCCATTTGCTCCCAGCTCCTTACATGCACACCACAAACTGAAGTGAGCTCCTTTTTAAACCTGGGTGCCCTGATTAGCTTGCCTTAATTGATTCTAACAGCTTCTTGATTGGCTGCAGGTATTCTAATCAGCCTGTCTGTCTTAATTGTCTCCAGAAGGTTCCTGCTTGCTCTGGAACCTTCCCTGTTACCTTACCAGTGAAAAGGGACCTACTTAACCTGGGGCTAATATATCTACCTTCTATTACTCTCCTGTAGCCATCTGGCCCGACCCTGTCACATAGTGTAATTGTATTTCCCATTATGATGGTATACTGATGTTGCTCCTATCTTAACAGGACACAACTATCAACTTTTCATTAATTTACTTGTACAAGAGGAGATCGTGGTGCAACAAAGAGGTAGCATTATTATCTGCTTTTCAGTGCCCTCTAGAGTTAAGCAAGGCAGGGGAGGTGAGTATGGGGGAGGGCATGCGAAGCAGTTATGTAGACCGAGATGTTCCTTGAATCTTCCTGAGAGATCTTGGTGAAACTGCCATGGAGGCTCTCTGCAATCCTATCCCAAAAGTTTCTAGGGATGACGGCCTTATTACTTCCTCCTCAGTAGGACACTTTCCCACTGCACTCAGCAATAACTTCAGCAGGCACCCTTGCAGTGCATAGGCTAGCAGCATACCGCCACTTCCAAGAGCAGGAGACGGGTGGTGGTGGTGGTCAGGGACTCCCTCCTAAGGGGACGAAGTCATCCATCTGCCGTCCAGACTGGGAAACTTGCAGTGTGCTGCTTGCCTGGAGCTAGAATTCAGGATGTGATGGGGTGTCTGCCCGGACTGATCAAGCCCTCGGGCCGCTGCTCCTTCCTACTTCTCCATGTGGGCACCAATGATACTGCCAAGAATGACCTTGAGTGGGTCACTGCAGACTACGTGGCTCTGGGACAAAGGATAAAGGAGTTTGAGATGCAAGTCGTTTCTCGTCCATCCTTGCTGTTGAAGGAAAAGACCTAGGTAGGGACCATGAAATTGTGGAAGTAAATACATGGTTACACAAGTGGTAACAGAGAGGGCTTTAGATTCTTCGACCATGGCATGTTGTTCTCGGAAGGAGGATTGCTAGGAAGAGATGGCATCCACCTAATGAAGAGAGGGAAGAGCATCTTTGCAGGCAGGCTTGCTAGCCTGGTGAGGAGGGCTTTAAACTAGGTTTGCCGGGCGATGGAGACCTAAGCTCTCAGGTATGTGGGGAAGTGGGATACTGGGAGGAAATACAAGGAGGAGGGTGCAACAGGGGAAGCCTCCAGATTCATATTGAGAAAGTAGGGCAATCGGCTAGTTATGTTAGGTCCCTGTACACGAATGCAAGAAGCCTGGGAAACAAGCAGGAAGAATTGGAAGTACTGGCACAGTCAAGGAACTATGATGTGACCGGAATAAGAGACTTTGTGGGGTAACTCACATGACTGGAGCACTGTCATGGATGGGTCTAAACTGTTCAGGAGGGACAGGTAGAGGAGAGAAGGTAGAGGAGTTGCACTGTCTGTAAGAGAGCAGTATGATTGCTCAGAGCTCTAGTATGAAGCTGGAGAAAAGTCTGTTGAGAGTCTTTGGGTTAAGTTTAGAGGCGAGAGCAACAAGGATGATGTCGTGGTGGGCATCTGTTACAGACCACCAGATCAGGAGGATGAGGTAGACGAGGCTTTCTTCAGACAACTAACAGAAGTTTTCAAATCACAGGCCCTGGTTCTCATGGGGGACTTCAATCACCCTGACATCTGCTGGGAGAGCAATACAGCGGTGCACAGACAATCCAGGAAGTTTTTGGACAGTGTTGGGGACAACTTTCTGGTACAAGTGCTAGAGGAACCAACTAGGGGCTGTGCTCCTCTTGACCTGCTGCTCACAAACAGGGAAGATTTGGTAGGGGAAGTAGAAGTGGGTGGCAACCTGGGCAGCAGTGACCATGAGATGGTCGTGTTCAGGATCCTGACAAAAGGAAGAAAGGAGAGCAGCAGAATATGGACCCTGGACTTCTGAAAAGCAGAATGACTCCCTCAGGGAACTGATGGGCAGCATCCCCTGGGAGGCTAATATGTGGGGGCAAGGAGTCCAGGAGAGATGGCTGTATTTTAAAATAGCCTTATTGAGGGGGCAGGAACAAACCGTCCCGATGTGCAGAAAGAATAACAAATATGGCAGGTGACCAGCTTGGCTTAATAGAGAAATCTTCAGTGAGCTTAAACACAAAAAGGAATCTTACAAGAAGTGGAAACTTGGACAGATGACTAAGGAGGAGCATAAAAATATTGCTAGAGCATGCAGGGATATAATCAGGAAGGCCAAAGAACAAATGGAGTTGCAGCTAGCAAGGGATGTGAAAGGCAACAAGAAGGGTTTCTACAGGTATGTTAGGAACATGAAAAAGGTCAGGGAATGTGTGGGACCCTTACTGAATGGGGGAGGCAACCTAGTGACAGATGTGGAAAAAGCTGAGGTACTCAATGCTTTATTTGCCTCAGTCTTCACAGACCAGGTCAGCTCCCAGGCTACTGCACTGGGCAGCACAGTATGGGGAGGAGGTGAGCAGCCCTCAGTGGTGAAAGAACAGGTTAAGGACTATTTAGAAAAGCTGGACATGCACAAGTCCATGAGGCCGGATGCAGTGCACCTGAGGGAGTTGGCGGATGTGATTGCAGAGCCATTGGCCATTATCTTTGACAACTGGTGGCGATCGGGGGAGACCCTGGACTATTGGAAAAAGGCAAATATAGTGCCCATGTTTTAAAAAGGGAAGAAGAAGAATCTGGGGAACTACAGACTGGTCAGCCTCACCTCAGTCCCTGGAAAAATCATGGAGCAGGTCCTAAAGGAATCCATTTTGAAGCACTTGGAGGAGAGGAAAGTGATCAGGAACAGTCAACATGGATTCACCAAGGGCAGGTCATGCCTGAGCAACCTGATTGCCTTCTCTGATGAGATAACTGGCCCTGTGGATATGGGGAAAGCGGTGGACGTGATATACCTTGACTTTAGCAAAGCTTTTGATACGGTCTCCCACAGTATTCTTGCCAAGAAGTTAAAGAAGTATGGATTGGATGAATGGACTCTAAGGTGGATAGAAAGCTGCCTAGATCGTCAGGCTCAACGGGTAGTGATCAACGGCTTGATGTCTAGTTGGCAGCCGGTATCAAGCAGAGTGCCCCAGGGGTTGGTCCTGGGGCCGGTTTTATTCAACATCTTCATTTAATGATCTGGATGATGGGATGGTTGTCCTCCGCAAACTTGCTGAGGGTGTAATTAAGCTTTGGGGGGGAGGTAGATATGCTGGAGGGTAGGGATATGGTCCAGAGTGATCTAGACAAATTGGAGGACTGGGCCAAAAGAAATCTGATGAGGTTCAACAAGGGCAAGTGCAGAGTCCTGAACTTAGGATGGAAGAATCCCATCCACTGCTACAGGCTGGGGACCGACTGGCTAAGCAGCAGTTCTGCAGAAAAGGACCTGGGGATTACAGTGGACGAGAAGCTGGATATGAGTCAACAGTGTGCCCTTGTTACCAAGAAGGCTAACAGCATATTGGGCTGCATTAGTAGGATTATTGCCAGCAGATTGAGAGAAGTGATTATTCTCCTCTATTTGGCATTGGTGAGGCCACATCTGGAGTGTTGCGTCCAGTTTTGAGCCCCCTACTACAGAAAGGATGTGGAAAAATTGGAGAGAGTCCAGGGGAGGGCAACAAAAATGATTAGGGGTCTGGAGCACGTGACTTATGAGGAGAGGCTGAGGGAACTGGGCTTATTTTGTCTGCAGAAGAGAAGAATGAGGGGGGATTTGATAGCACCCTTCAGCTACATGAAAGGGGGTTCCAAAGAGGATGGAGCTAGGCTGTTCTCAATGGTGGCAGATGGCAGAACAAAGAGCAATGGTCTCAAGTTGCAGTGTGGGAGGTCTAGGTTGGATATCAGGGAAAACTATTTCACTAGGAGGGTGGTGAAGCAGTGGAATGAGTTACCTAGGGAGGTGGTAGAATCTCTAGCCTTAGAGGTTTTTAAGGCCTGGCTTGACAAAGCCCTGGCTGTGATGATTTAGTTGGGTTGGCCCTGCTTTGGGTAGGGGGTTGGACTAGATGACCTCCTGAGGTTTCTTCCAACCCTAATCTTGTGTGATTCTGTCCGGGTCTGGGTGGCTTTGTGATGCCAACAGGAGCTGTGCTCTGTGTGCCTTTTGTTAGCCTCAGGAGTGAGAGATCGGCTAAAATCGCTACTGTGTCTGGAAAACTGCCAATATTCAATGCCATTGCCCTGTACTCGATTTCATGGAGCCAAGCAGTTTCCTCCGCATTTCGTTCACCCCTGGTGGGCTGTACTCACCTTGTCTGGTGCTGAGTGGGGGGGGTCATGCACAAGCATTCCAAAGCAGAAGTGTCAATAAGCACAAACATGTCTTGTTTAAAGCTTTAGGGGAACAAGAGAAGGGAGTTCTGAATCTAACATTCACTTCCAATTGGGACTATATCAACAGTGGTACTTGTGTGGGTTATCTGCCTCTGCTGCCGTTGTGGCCTTGTGGGTTTCCCACTCCACACCTGTGGGACACCTGTGCCAGTTGAGGGGAAAGGAGGATCCGGGATGGCATGTTCAGTGAGATCCTGCAAGCCATCGCTGCATCAAGGTGTGAGCACAGGACCTGGAGGGTGAACACTGCAGACAGCCTGGAGAAGGAAAGAGAGGCCCAGGAGTCCCAGCAGGAGAAGGAGATGAACCAGGATGCTGTGGGCTTTTCTGGCAGCAAACACAGGTGCTGCAGACTTTTGCGGACCTACAGGTTCCTCAATCCAAGGCTCGTCTCACTTTGCAGTCAATGGAGAACTCCACTGCAGCACCTCCTGATATCCCCCAATGTTCCACAAGGCATTCCACAAGGGGCTGCATCCCTACCCTACCACTCCACCCCGAGGCACATTAAGGACAACCTCAGTTTCATATGCACTGACCTGTGAGAGCCTCGGTTGCTGTAGGTGTGGGTAAAATGGACATCAGTGTTCTTTCCCCTTAAGTTTTGTTCCATTAATTTATTAAGTTTTTAGTGTATTTGGTTTTAAATGGTACAGATTTCTTTGCACTGGGTTTCTGACTGAATAAAATCCTGTCTGGAAAATAATTCATCTTCATTAGTTCACAACATATGCTTACAGCCTGCCTAGCAGTTCTGAAAGCACCCACTTGTTACTGTACAATGGGACACAACTTGTCGGATCAGTGACAAATACTGTAATAATCAAATGTGCAGCAAGTGCTGCAAAATTAATAAAATGTGCATGAAGCAGCATACAATTCCTAAGAGACACCCAAACAACAGGGCCAGGTAGCACCTTTCAATGCTCTCCAGTCACTCCTTGTCATCCCAAGCCTGCATGGTGGTGATATCCCATCAGGCAGTGCTCATTCCTTGGGCCCAGAAACAGCGCTCCATCATCTGTGGCTCCTCTGTGAACTCCACCTACAACCTTGAATTGGCAATCCATCCTCCAAGAAATCAGCATGTTCTCCACTGATTTGGTGGTTTTGTGGCTCTGGAAATGCCAGAGGATAGTGCATCCTGTACGTGCAATGCTTATGACAATCGTGCAGAGCTGGGCAGACTCCACACTGCTGTCAGATGGCAGACAGTGAGGAGGGCTGCATAGGTTCATGGGATTTTTAAAACAAATGCAAAAATTTTGGGATATAGATGACATTATGTGGTGGAGACAGTTGCAAGCTGCGAAGTTAACCCCTTGTTTGCAGTCATCCCTGCACAACTTTTCTGCCCCAGTATGCATTGCCAGAACTTCCCAAAAGACACCGTTAGACAGCGGTGGATTGCACACTGGGATACCTGCCCATGGTGCATCACACTGTGCCTTGACACAACACTCCTGGTGAGTATGCTTAGCGCCGACACAAGGAACCAAGTATGCACATGCACAAACAATACACTAACTGCGGTGGCTTTATGCCATTGTATCTTGTGTAGCATAGACATGGCCTAAAAATCATGGGCTCACCAGTGAGCCTGGCTTTATGGCTTATTACAACAGTTTGTAACCTTGTAATCCTCCTTTTTCCCATGACTGCAAGGTTGTTAATTGCCCTGTTCATTTTAAATAGTTTCTTGCAGTGTGTTAATCTCTTATGCTTTAACAATCTGTCCCAGCTTGTATTTAGTTGTGATACTCTGGTTACCTTTTCCAGACTTAAAGAAGCTCTGTGAAGCTCAAAAGGTTGTCTCTCGCCAACAAAATATTTCTTGTATCACAGCTTTCAGCAGCGAGAGTTCCCATCAATGCTATCCACTAAGGGAGACTAGAATTTATAGCTTGTGTGGTCATAACCACAGAATTTATTTTTGCAACTATGTGAAACTGGTTTGCATATTTAACTCTCACTCGATCCTGGGATCCAAATCCACTAGTCCAATTTTTGACATGCCCCTCATGGCAGCAGTTTGGACACATCTTAGGGAATCTGTATTCTCATCCCTGGCATCCAGCATCAGGCAAGAGAGGGAGATGAAAATAACTATTGCTGAGGGTAGCTAGAGACTGCTGCTTATGAGGCTGCCTCATCATTACCCAGGCTGGAAACACTTGCTTTATCACCTGGTGGGCTTGGCCTTCTGTTTTCCCATGGAGGGCAGGACTTGGATCTAGCCCCGGTCATGATTGAAAGCACACCACAAATCTTTCCTATCTCACCTAGTTTAGAAACTTGCTCAGTTAGAACTTGTTGGGATAGGAAGTGCAGGCAGATTGGGGGAGTAGTAAATAATGAAGAGGACAGGTATGCCAGATTCACAGGGTTTGGTCTGTGCCCCAGCCTGGAGTGACCCTTTAATGTGCCAAACATCAATGGTCCACACAGCTCAACAGTGCAGGTCCACAACTCTGAAATTGAGCTGTCTGCCCCCAGCAATAGCAGTGCTCGCTGTAGGTATTTGCAGAGACACTAGACAACCTTTTCAAAAACAAGGTAACGCTTTAGTAGTCATCTGGCCTACAGAATATGAAAGTCCTGATGCCAGTAGAGGGAAACCAACGTTCGGACAGTCCATATGGCTGAAAGCCAGGGCTCTACCCAGTCAAGCTGCCCACAGAATGCATGTTGTCTCTGTCTTTTATTTCTGTTTTGTTTGTCATGTCACCCACACACTCTAGGGCACCCTCATTTACTCTGTTCCTAGGGCTCAAGGCATAACCCTCTTAATTAAGGCACCCACCCATACCCTGTTCCTAGGGCTCAGGATGTAACCTTCTGTGGTCTTATGGGACCTTTTACCGGTGAAAGAGCCTTACAGAGTAATATCCTTAACCTCTATATATTAACAATCACCAGAACAGAATGCACACGCTAAGAATACAATGCTCAACACTCTAATAAGGTAGATGAACTTTTCCTGGTGGCCAGTCAGGATCAGGTCATCTGAGGACTCCAGCTTCTGTGTGATATAGCTTGCAGGATGTTGGCAGCTCTGATCTTGGGCTATGTCCTGGAGGTGGTTCCCAAGAACTTCATTTTGAACCCCAGTTTATATTGTGAAATTTGAGTCCTGCTTAGCTGTAGCTTAACCAATCATTTTACATAAATATTGCAAGATAATTCTTTGACCAATCCTAATATTGCAAAATAATTCTTTACCCAATCATACCCCACCACCTTAATTGATTTAAATCTTGTAAAATTAATTATGCAACAGGCAGGAAAAAAAATCAAAGAACCAGACCGAAACCTTACAGATAAACAATAGAGAAGCAGGGACCATAAAGGCCAAACAATAGAAGTATAGATTTAATAATCGCAACTATCAAACAGTTTTCTTTAAGCATCTGAAGATCTGTTTCTTTATCTGGTGGTGGTTGGTACTATTAGGACAGGATCGCCTTCTTAACAGCCCGATATTTCATTGTTTTAATGTAATTTAGATGAAATGTGAAGATGTGACTTTCTGCTTCTTGGCTCATGGCTGCTGCTCTCCTAATGTGGCTGCAGAAAAAAGCCTCAGACCTTGCAGTTATTCCAGGTGAGAGCTGTTTGTCTCTCCAAAGGCCAGCTCTTAACATAGCTCCCTGCCACCTTTCCCCATTGTTTTGCAACTCTCTGCTTCCCAGCAGAAAGGTGTGTGTGAAGGGGGAATCTTCCTTCTGGTTGGTGGTTACTAGGTGTGAATGGCCTGGCCAGTGGTGTTCCCATTTGTCTTTTGGACCCTCCATTGAGATGGGTCACTTTCATACTGTCTTTAATGGCCCATTCATCCCACCCCAGACAGGTATTCCAAAAACTTCACGTCTTCTGCTTCATCCCAGGAGCATTTTAACCCTTCTGCACCCACTGGCTAGCAAGCCCTAGTCAGGTAAGTCCCTGGCATGCACATCATCCATACAATGTTATGGACAATTCCCATTTTGTCGCAACAGGTCACTGATACAGAGTCAACTGGATGGCTTGGTAAACTGGGTGCAAGCAAACACTGTGTTCTAACCCAGATAAGTGTAAAAGTATACAGCTGGGAGCCAAGAATGTAGGTCAGAAGTGGGAGTTTCTTGGTGTGCTCTGGCTTGACCAGTGCTGGATACAAGTGCTGCACTTTCTGCAAAGCAGGGGGAGGTCAAGCTTACAGGACAGGGGACTATTCAGGGAAGCAGTGATTTTGAAAAAGATTTGGGGGTCATGGTGAATAATCAGCTAAACATGAATTCCCAGTGCGATGCTGCAGCCAGAAGGGGTAATGTGAATCTTGGATGCATAAATGGGTGAATCTCCAGTAGGAGCAGAGAGGTTATTTTATCTCTGGATTTGGCACTGGTGTGACCACTGTGGGAATCCTGTGTCCAGTTCTGGTGTCCACAATTCAAGAAGGATGTTGATAAATTGGAGAGGGGTCAGAGAAGAGCCCCAAGAATGATTAAAGGATTGGAAAACCTGCCTTATAGTTTCAGAGTAACAGCCATGTTAGTCTGTATTCGCAAAAAGAAAAGGAGTACTTGTGGCACCTTAGAGACTAACCAATTTATTTGAGCATGAGCTTTCGTGAGCTACAGCTCACTTCATCGGATGCATACTGTGGAAACTGCAGAAGACATTATATACACAGAGACCATGAAACAATACCTCCTCCCACCCCACTCTCCTGCTGGTAATAGCTTATCTAAAAAGAAAAAGCTGTAGCTCACGAAAGCTTATGCTCAAATAAATTGGTTAGTCTCTAAGGTGCCACAAGTACTCCTTTTCTTTTTGCGAATACAGACTAACACGGCTGTTACTCTGAAGCTTATCGAAAGTGATCACTCTCCTTACAATGTGTATGAAAATCAAGGTGGGCCATTTCCAGCACAAATCCAGGTTTTCTCACCCCCCACCCCCCAAAAAAACACAAAAAACCACACACACACACACAGACACACACACAAACTCACTCTCCTGCTGGCAATAGCTCATCCAAACTGACCACTCTCCTTACAATGTCTATGATAATCAAGGTGGGCCATTTCCAGCATAAATCCAAGTTTAACCAGAACGTCTCGGGGGGGGGGGGGGTAGGAAAAGACAAGGGGAAATAGGCTACCTTGCATAATGACTTAGCCACTCCCAGTCTCTATTTAAGTCTAAATTAATAGTATCCAAATTGCAAATGAATTCCAATTCAGCAGTTTCTCGCTGGAGTCTGGATTTGAAGTTTTTTTGTTGTAAGAGAGCGACCTTCATGTCTGTAATTGCGTGACCAGAGAGATTGAAGTGTTCTCCGACTGGTTTATGAATGTTATAATTCTTGACATCTGATTTGTGTCCAGTTATTCTTTTGCGTAGAGACTGTCCATTTTGACCAACGTACATGGCAGAGGGGCATTGCTGGCACATGATGGCATCTATCACATTGGTGGATGTGCAGGTGAACGAGCCTCTGATAGTGTGGCTGATGTGATTAGGCCCTGTGATGGTGTCCCCTGAATAGATATGTGAGCACAGTTGGCAACAGGCTTTGTTGCAAGGATAGGTTCCTGGGTTAGTGGTTCTGTTGTGTGGTATGTGGTTGCTGGTGAGTATTTGCTTCAGGTTGGGGGGCTGTCTGTAGGCAAGGACTGGCCTGTCTCCCAAGATTTGTGAGAGTGTTGGGTCATCCTTCAGGATAGGTTGTAGATCCTTAATAATGCGTTGGAGAGGTTTTAGTTGGGGGCTGAAGGTGACGGCTAGTGGTGTTCTGTTATTTTCTTTGTTAGGCCTGTCCTGTAGTAGGTGACTTCTGGGAACTCTTCTGGCTCTATCAATCTGTTTCTTCACTTCCGCAGGTGGATATTGTAGTTGTAAGAATGCTTGATAGAGATCTTGTACGTGTTTGTCTCTGTCTGAGGGGTTGGAGCAAATGCGGTTGTATCGCAGAGCTTGGCTGCAGATGATGGATCGTGTGGTGTGGTCAGGGTGAAAAATGGAGGCATGTAGGTAGGAATAGCGGTCAGTAGGTTTCCAGTATAGGATGGTGTTTATATGACCATTGTTTATTAGCACTGTAGTGTCCAGGAAGTGGATCTCTTGTGTGGACTGGACCAGGCTGAGGTTAATGGTGGGATGGAAATTGTTGAAATCATGGTGGAATTCCTCAAGGTCTTCTTTTCCATGGTCCAGATGATTAAGATGTCATCAATATAGTGCAAGTAGAATAGGGGCGTTAGGGGACGAGAGTTGAGGAAGCGTTGTTCTAAATCAGCCATAAAAATGTTGGCATACTGTGCGGCCATGTGGGTACCCATAGCAGTGCCGCTGATCTGAAGGTATACATTGTCCCCAAATGTGAAATAGTTATCGGTAAGGACAAAGTCACAAAGTTCAGCCACCAGGTTAGCTGTGACATTATCGGGGATAGTGTTCTTGACGGCTTGTAGTCCATCTTTGTGTGGAATGTTGGTGTAGAGGGCTTCTACATCCATAGTGGCCAGGATGGTGTTATCAGGAAGATCACCGATGGATTGTAGTCTCCTCAGGAAGTCAGTGGTGTCTCGAAGGTGGCTGGGAGTGCTGGTAGCGTAGGGCCTGAGGAGGGAGTCTACATAGCCAGATAATCCTGCTGTCAGGGTGCCAATGCCTGAGATGATGGGGCGCCCAGGATTTCCAGGTTTATGGATCTTGGGTAGTAGATAGAATACCCCTTGTCGGGGTTCCAGGGGTGTGTCTGTGCGGATTTGATCTTGTGCTTTTTCAGGGAGTTTCTTGAGCAAATGCTGTAGTTGCTTTTGGTAACTCTCAGTGGGATCAGAGTGTAATGGCTTGTAGAAAGTGGTGTTGGAGAGCTGCCGAGCAGCCTCTTGTTCATATTCTGACCTATTCATGATGACAACAGCACCTCCTTTGTCAGCCTTTTTGATTATGATGTCAGAGTTGTTTCTGAGGCTGTGGATGGCATTGTGTTCTGCACGGCTGAGGTTACGGGGCAAGTGATGCTGCTTTTCCAGAATTTCAGCCCGTGCACATCGGCGGAAGCACTCTATGTAGAAGTCCAGTCTGCTGTTTCGACCTTCAGGAGTCGTCCACCTAGAATCCTTCTTTTTGTAATGTTGGTAGGGAGGCCTCTGTGGATTAGTATGTTGTTCAGAGGTATTTTGGAAATATTCCTTGAGTTGGAGACGTCGAAAATAGGATTCTAGGTCACCTCAGAACTGTATCATGTTTGTGGGGGGTGGAGGGGCAGAAGGAGAGGCCCCGAGATAGGACAGCTGCTTCTGCTGGGCTGAGAGTATAGTTGGATAGGTTAACAATATTGCTGGGTGGGTTGAGGGAACCATTGCTGTGGCCCCTTGTAGCATGTAGTAGTTTAGAAAGTTTAGTGTCCTTTTTCTTTTGTAGAGAAGCAAAGTGTGCATTGTAAATGGCTTGTCTAGCTTTAGTAAATTCCAGCCACGAGGAAGTTTGTGTGGAAGGTTGGTTTTTTATGAGAGTATCCATTTTTGAGAGCTCATTCTTAATCTTTCCCTGTTTGCTGTAGAGGATGTTGATCAGGTGATTCCGCAGTTTCTTTGAGAGTGTGGCACAAGCTGTCAGCATAGTCTGTGTGGTATGTAGATTGTAATGGATTTTTACCTTCAGTCCTTTTGGTACGATCTCCATCTGTTTGCATTTGGAAAGGAAGATGATGTCTGTCTGTATCCGTACAAGTTTTTTCATGCAGTTGATAGATTTCCACTCCATACGGCTAAATGCAGTGCCTTGCATAATGACAGGTTTCAGAGTAACAGCCGTGTTAGTCTGTATTCGCAAAAAGAAAAGGAGTACTAGTGGCACCTTAGAGACTAACCAATTTATTTGTGCATAAGCTTTCGTGAGCTACAGCTCACTTCATCGGATGCATAATGTGGAAAATACAGAAGACATTATATACACAGAGACCATGAAACAATACCTCCTCCCACCCCACTCTCCTGCTGGTAATAGCTTATCTAAAGTGATCACTCTCCTTACAATGTGTATGATAATCAAGTTGGGCCATTTCCAGCACAAATCCAGGTTTTCTCACCCTCCGCCCCCCCCCCCCCCACATAAATTCACTCTCCTGCTGGTAATAGCCCATCCAAAGTGACCACTCTCTTTAATCTACATAGAGTGCTTCCGCCGATGTGCATGGGCTGAAATTGTGGAAAAGCAGAATCACTTGCCCTATAACCTCAGCCGTGCAGAACACAATGCCATCCACAGCCTCAGAAACAACTCTGACATCATAATCAAAAAGGCTGACAAAGAAAGTGCTGTTGTCATCATGAATAGGTCGGAATATGAACAAGAGGCTGCTAGGCAGCTCTCCAACACCACTTTCTACAAGCCATTACCCTCTGATCCCACTGAGAGTTACCAAAAGCAACTACAGCGTTTGCTCAAGAAACTCCCTGAAAAAGCACAAGATCAAATCCGCACAGACACACCCCTGGAACCCCGACAAGGGGTATTCTATCTACTACCCAAGATCCATAAACCTGGAAATCCTGGGCGCCCCATCATCTCAGGCATTGGCACCCTGACAGCAGGATTGTCTGGCTATGTAGACTCCCTCCTCAGGCCCTACGCTACCAGCACTCCCAGCTACCTTCGAGACACCACTGACTTCCTGAGGAGACTACAATCCATCGGTGATCTTCCTGATAACACCATCCTGGCCACTATGGATGTAGAAGCCCTCTACACCAACATTCCACACAAATGTGGACTACAAGCCGTCAAGAACACTATCCCCGATAATGTCACGGCTAACCTGGTGGTTGAACTTTGTGACTTTGTCCTTATCCATAACTATTTTACATTTGGGGACAATGTATACCTTCAGATCAGCGGCACTGCTATGGGTACCCACATGGCCCCACAGTATGCCAACATTTTTATGGCTGATTTAGAACAACGCTTCCTCAACTCTCGTCCCCTAACGCCCCTATTCTACTTGCGCTATATTGATGACATCTTAATCATCTGGGCCCATGGAAAAGTAGCCCTTGAGGAATTCCACCATGATTTCAACAATTTCCATCCCACCATCAACCTCAGCCTGGTCCAGTCCACACAAGAGATCCACTTCCTGGACACTTCCAGTCCACAGATCCACTTCCTGGACACTACAGTGCTAATAAACAGTGGTCACGTAAACACCACCCTATACCGGAAACCTACTGACCGCTATTCCTACCTACATGCCTCCATTTTTCACCCTGACCACACCACACGATCCATCGTCTGCAGCCAAGCTCTGCGATACAACCGCATTTGCTCCAACCCCTCAGACAGAGACAAACACCTACAAGATCTCTATCAAGCATTCTTACTACTACAGTACCCACCTGCGGAAGTGACGAAACAGATTGATAGAGCCAGAAGAGTTCCCAGAAGTCACCTACTACAGGACAGGCCTAACAAAGAAAATAACAGAACGCTACTAGCCGTCACCTTCAGCCCCCAACTAAAACCCCTCCTACGCATTATTAAGGATCTACAACCTATCCTGAAGGATGACCCAACACTCTCACAAATCTTGGGAGACAGTCCAGTCCTTGCCTACAGACAGCCCCCCAACCTGAAGCAAATACTCACCAGCAACCACATACCACACAACAGAACCACTAACCCAGGAACCTATCCTTGCAACAAAGCCCATTGCCAACTGTGCCCAAATATCTATTCAGGGGACACCATCACAGGGCCTAATCACATCAGCTACACTATCAGAGGCTCGTTCACCTGCACATCCACCAATGTGATATATGCCATCATGTGCCAGCAATGCCCCTCTGCCATGTACATTGGTTAAACTGGACAGTCTCTACGCAAAAGAATAACTGGACACAAATCAGATGTCAAGAATTATAAGATTCATAAACCAGTCGGAGAACACTTCAATCTCTCTGGTCACGCAATTACAGACATGAAGGTCGCTCTCTTACAACAAAAAAACTTCAAATCCAGACTCCAGCGAGAAACTGCTGAATTGGAATTCATTTGCAAATTGGATACTATTAATTTAGGCTTAAATAGAGACTGGGAGTGGCTAAGTCATTATGCAAGGTAGCCTATTTCCCCTTGTCTTTTCCTATTCCTTCCCCCCCCTCCCCGGACGTTCTGGTTAAACTTGGATTTATGCTGGAAATGGCCCACCTTGATTATCATAGACATTGTAAGGAGAGTGGTCAGTTTGGATGAGCTATTGTCAGCAGGAGAGTGAGTTTGTGTGTGTGTGTTTTTGGCGGGGTGGGGGTGGGGGGTGAGAAAACCTGGATTTGTGCTGGAAATGGCCCACCTTGATTATCATACACATTGTAAGGAGAGTGATCACTTTAGATAAACTATTACCAGCAGGAGAGTGGGGTGGGTGGAGGTATTGTTTCATGGTCTCTGTGTATATAATGTCTTCTGCAGTTTCCACAGTATGCATCCGATGAAGTGAGCTGTAGCTCACGAAAGCTTATGCTCAAATAAATTGGTTAGTCTCTAAGGTGCCACAAGTACTCCTTTTCTTTCTGCCTTATAGTGAGACTCAAATAGGTCAGTCCATTCAGACTTGATTACAGGGTATAAGTAGCAAATATTGAGAGAGTAAATATTGGATAATGGATTCCTCAATCTAGCAGAAAAAGGTCTAACATGAGCCAATGGCTGGAAGCTGAAGCTAGAGAAATTCAGGCTGGAAATAAGGTGTAAACTTTAACAGCGAGGGTAACCAATCATTGGAACAACGTACCAAGGGTTGTGGTGGATTCTCCATCACTGACAATTTTACAATCTAGGCTAGATAGTTTTCTAAAAGCTCTGCTCTAGGAATTATTGTGGGGCAGGTTTTTGGCCTGGGTTACACAGAAGATCAGACTAGATGAGCACAGTGGTCCCTCTGGCCTTAGAATCTCTGGATTTGTGGGTGCTCGACTCAGTCTGCATCTTGGGTACTCTTGGTTTCTGTAGTGACAGTGCCTTATGGTATCTAAGGCCATTCTGCCCTGCATGTAGGGAGAAGGAAAAGAGCACTAATCATATTCTAAACTCTTGTCTAAACTGCTCTGTGAAATGTGCAGCTTAACCAGGGCATGTGCTGGTGTGTGTTAAAGTTCCAGTTCACCCCTGCACATGGTGGCTTAGCCCATCCCCCCCCCATCCTTGTTCACCGCAATGCATGGTGGCTTAGCTCATCCCCCATTTCTGACTATCCTAGTTCACTCCAAAGCATGGTAGCCTAGCCCATCTCCCCTCCCTACTTGTGCCCCCGCTTCTGTCATGCTAAGTGTAACCCATCCCCCCCTGCTGTCCTAATTCAGCCCGGCAGTTTGGCAGCAGATTGGCTCTCGGGTGGTTAGGGCATGCACCACAGCTCCTTCAGTGATTTTTCCCAAAGGGCTGTTAGGGTGTGACTTCTCACATGATTCCCCGAGCTCTGTAGTGCCTTTCACCATTTCCCAGCATGTTGCGGCAGGGAGCTGTCAGGTTCTGTGGGAGAGCTAGACAGAGAAGCATTGCAGTTGAGTGATAGTGTGGCCAGGGGCCACAGCTGAAAGTGTCATTAATGCAGTTCATCCAGGCTGATGCAGGAGTACTGACTATAGATATGCTGCTCTCTACTATAGGTAGGACCCTACCAAATTCGTGGTCCATTTTGGTAAATTTCACTGTCATAGCATTTTAAAAATCTTGAATTTCATGAAAAGAAAAGGAGTACTTGTGGCACCTTAGAGACTAACCAATTTATTTGAGCATGAGCTTTAGCTCACGAAAGCTCATGCTCAAATAAATTGGTTAGTCTCTAAGGTGCCACAAGTACTCCTTTTCTTTTTGCGAATACAGACTAACACGGCTGTTACTCTGAAACCTTGAATTTCATGGTTTCAGATATTTGAATCTTAAATTTCACAGTGTTGTAACAAACCATGAATATGTATTTAAAAATGGCAAAATATACATAGAATCATAGTATATCAGGGTTGGAAGGGACCTCAGGAGGTCATCTAGTCCAACCCCTGCTCAACGCAGGACCAATCCCCAATTTTTGCCCCAGATCCCTAAATGGCCCCCTCAAGGATTGAACTCATAACCCTGGGTTTAGCAGGCCAATGCTCAAACCACTGAGCTATCCCTTCCCCCTTACATGTGGAAAGCCCCTTTCTCAGCATTTCTCAAACTGGAGGTCTTGACCCAAAAGGGGGTTGTAAGGTGATTGGGGGATGGGGAAGGGGTTTGCGGTATTGCTATCCTTACTTCTCTGCTGCAGTCAGAGCTGGGTGGCCGGGGAGGGGCGGCTGCTAGCCTGGCACCCAGCTCTGAAGGCAGTGCTGCCACGGCGCCAGCAACAGCACACAAGTAAGGCTGGGAATACCATGCCACCCTTACTTCATCGCTGCTGCTGGCAGTGGTCAGAGGAATGATGCTTCTGTTACTCCATAAGCCGCTGCTTTTTTAACCCTACTGTTGACAAGCTAACTGAAACAGAAGCATGCGACCAAACTAACTATTACTTAGAATTAATTACCAACTGCTGGTCTAATGACTAAGTAACAAGATTACTAGGGAACGACACAGTTGTTCCCACTTCCTGCCTGAGATGATTAGAAGGAACCGAGTGGCAACTGGGGTTGCTGTGCCCTTAATGACCTCAGGGGAGTGGGGGTGAGGCCATGCAGGGTGTGTTTACCACCCTCCTTGGACACTGCTGGTGAAAACATTCTGAGCTCCTGTGCTGGGCACACGGACACTGAGTGGGATCCACACATGCAGTAACTCAAAGAGCTAAGCATATCCCATGGCATGACAGGAAAAGCTAATGCTCTCTCATCACCACCCCTGTAAATTCTTGTGCCCTTTCTTGTCCTAGCATCTGAGACGTAATGAACTCATATACATCCCTATGCCTGTATTCCACCCACTACCTCCTGATTGTTCCCTTCCCCAACAGCTGAGTGACAGAGTGCGACAGAGGGTGCAACAAACATAACTGTGGGCCTGGCGCCCAGCTGTACCAGGCAGCACCTAGAGATGCAGCCGCTGAGCCAGTACTGCCTGGTGGGATCCGAGCACTCCTGGCACCCCCCACAGCTGTCTGTAAAAAAATTCCTTCCGGTGCTGGGAGTTGAGCCTCAGGCCTGCAGGCCTCTCTCTCGCCTCATCTGAACGTGGATGGTGGGAGAGGAGGGAAAATGCACTTCAGGGGAAGGAGGGTATGGAGAAAATGAATGGGGTGGGGATTTCATATAGCAGCACAGTAACATGCCTTTCAGTTTCTAACCACGTGCACTGTCAGACTGTTCTGGGGATGCAGGTTTATGGAAGGGGGTTTGCCTGACATCTGGTGTCGGGCCTGGCTGAGCTAGAGCTCCTTGCCCCGAAAAGGCTGTTTCAGGCACTGTGGCATTTGGGATGCTGAGTTCTATAATGACATCGCTGGTGAAAGCCTTGTGTGGCGGGGGGATGTGCATGCCTTTGGGCATCCTTCAGGGACATCTCCTGTACTGCTGTCCTCTCTGCAGAGGCAGGGAGTACTGCCCTCTCTCTCCAGCATGCATGTGTCTGAAGATGGAGCTGCAGGCAGAATTGGGGTTGCTCAGAGCCTTATGTCTCCTGGGATTGGTGTTGCAGGAGGGGAAGTTGGTGGAGAAGGACACATCGACGTGGCAGCTGCAAGGAGAGCCCACAGTGCTGATCACCCTGACACACATCTTTAACCACTTTGCACCTCTCATGGTGAGTGCTGGCTGCTGGACGTGCATGTGCTCCCCCACAGTGCTTGCAGGGAGGGGGACCCACAACTCCTCCTTGTTTTTCACAGCTGCCTGCTCAGGCAGAAGGGGTGACACGCTCCGGTATTGGAGAATTCACAAGCCTAGAGTTGTTAGGTAGTCCCAAGTCGCGAATAGCCCCTCTCCCATGGGGTGGCAGCTCCCCTTGCAGCCTGACTGAGGGAGTGATGTTGCAGAGCAAGTGCGGAGGCTTTGTTTACACCAGGGTGTGTGCTTTCTGTTTGGTCAGTAAATTGCAGAGTGGTGGTGGTAGGGGTGAGATTGGCGCTGCATTGCAGGGGGTTAGTGGGCTGCAGGACACACTCTTTTGGAACCCTTTGTACCCTGAGTTTGGCAGTCAGGCTCTTCATGGGCTCTGCTTTCTTGCTTTCACATCTACTGTCCCCCGTTTTTGCCTGGCACTTGTCAGAAACGGTCCGGTTTCCGTGTACTCCTGGAGTGGGCTGGGCTGTTCCTAGCACCGAGCCGGGCATTGCCGCCAGAGGTGTCATCTTCAGTCTGCAGTAACAGGAACATCCCATTGGCAGCAGTAAGTCACCATTCCTACCTGACGCTGGCTCCCAGCAAGTCTACAGCTTTCCACCTGGGCCTAGACCCTCCATGTAGTGCTGAGAACCCATTCTCTGCTCCTGTGTGGTGCTGCTGCTGGCTAGAGCTGCTGACCACAGGCTTTCTGTTTGCAGTGCAAAGTGTACCTGGTAGATGATGTGCTCATGCACTTCCTGCTGAGCATTCTGGAGCGAGGAGGGGCTGTGGAAGCACATCCTCTCATCCAGCAGCTACTGGATCTCATGTGGCTTCTCATGGAGGTGAGTTGCTCAGGCACTTCCCCCTCTTTCACTCTGCATCCCCTTGGTTCTCTGTGGCAATGGGCAGGTGTCAGGATCTCGGTTGGGTGCACCCTGCAGTGGCATGGTTTAACAGCTGAGTTGGTTTCTTGCCACCATCTCCCAAAGCAGCTTTGCCTGCCAGCTGCACTCCCTTAAGAATGCAGTACCAGCATCTGGTGCCCTGGCCCCTGCTGTTCTCGGCACGCCAGGCCCTGGCTGCAGTGACTGTAGGGAGGGGGCTGGGAAGAACTAGATTTATAATTATAAATTGCTGGTCATAGTGAGCTTCTGCTCCCACCCAGAACCCAGTGACCAGGTCCTTTCAGTGTTAACGACTGTTCCTTGTGGTGAGGGAAAGGCCGAGCTGCTACTGGGGAGCTGGGAAGGGAGGAGGAAGGAGTTCGGTATTCCTGATCTCTGAAAAGCGATTTTTTAATCAGACTTTTCTAGCTTCCCTAACTATAAATAAACTCTGATGTTAATTTATTTAACTTACTGCATGTGTGACAGTAAAACTTTTACTCTTGATTAAAACTCTTTGAAAATAACCACTATTTAGTAATACTTCTGTAATTATAAAGTTCTTTTCAGTGGAGCAGCCAGGGGCTACCTGGGAAATGTTAGAGACCATGACATTGTATTGGCTGCAGTGGGAACTAGTGTTGCACCATTGCCCTCTTAGTAGGGTTAAAGAAATACAACCCATCCTCTGCCCCAGGCTCAGCGAGGCCAGGAGGTTGTGCCCCTTCCTGGGAAGTGTCAGAGCTGGCTTTGGCAGGCATCTCCTGGGAACCCCCTTCTGCGAGTACCTTGGGGGGTCTAAACCCAGAACTGGCAGAAGCAGCCTGGCGGCTAATCTAACTGCTCCAGGAGCTGTAGGGAAGAGAATCTTTTGGGTAGCTGGGGTCAGGCTTGCAGGAGTTCCGGGGTATTGCCCACCCCTGTGGTTGCACCTGGTTAGCAGATGGCTGCTACTAGCCCTCAGCACCGTGGGTCAAATGCTGCAGTGAAATCTCCCCAAGCGTGTTCTGGAGTCTTGCTGGCCCGTAGCTCAGGTGACAGATTGTCCCTTGCCTCCCTCTCTCTCCCTCTCTCTTTTATTGCTGTCCTCCAGGAGTGAAATCAGAATCCCTGGCAGGATGAAGGCCTGAGAGGTACTTAGAGGAGCAGGTTCTCCTTTTGGTCTGGTATAGACCCGGGGAGCTGCATTGGCTTTCTGGGCTCTACACCAACAGAACCTGGGCCACATTTTGTCTAGGAGATGGCTTGTCTCAATGCTCACTCTGGTGATTGGTATTTGACAGCAGTTGCTCTCTACTGCTGATGCTGCTGTAGAGGCAGAGTGCTGGACTGCAGCAGTGGCAAGTGGTGAGGGGGCCTCTTGTGGTCCTGATGGGTCATTTCTGAAATGAACAGACACCTTCCAGCCCTCTCCACATCCCCCCAGATGTCGATTTCTGCTGAGTGTTTCTCTTTCTCTTACTCTTAGGATTATGAGGTGCATGAATGCCTCAAGCAGCTGCTGATGTCCCTGCTGCGGGCTTACAGGTTCTCTCCCATCATCCCAGACCTGGGCTTACAGGTGAGTGGTACCTCAGAGTGTCTGAGAACAATGACTAGCCAAGGATTCATCCTTCCCTAGCTTCAGGTGTCCCAACGCAGGAGTAGTCAGGAGTCACAGATAGATTTCTGCACCAGAAGAGACCACTGTGCTCGTCTAGGCTGACTTCCTGTATAACATGGGCTAGAGACCTGCCCCAAAATAACACTTAACACAGGTCTTTCAGAAAAACATCTAAACCATTTGAGTGATGGTCCCTATTGTATTCCATTGAGGGTAATACATGTGCTCCCAGAGCCAGAACTTTTCAAAGTGGTAGTGTCTGTCAGTTCACGCATGTGTCTCTGTGTTGCCTCGTGGTTTTGCCCAAGGCAATAAAGGGCGGGGTGGACTGACTGCATCTTCAGTTTCTTCTTACTGCCGCATAGTCTGAGTTGGAGTCTCTGCTGTCTTCTCGTCCTTGGTGACGCATTTCCTGGAAAATTGTTTTTATTCTTTATTTAGGAATTTTAAGGTTGTAATCAACATCCTATACAGCAAACAGGGAAAGATTAGGAATGAGCTCTCAAAACTGGATACTCTCATAAAAAACCAACCTTCCACACAAACTTCCTCGTGGCTGGACTTTACAAAAACTAGACAAGCCATTTACAACACACACTTTGCTTCTCTACAAAAGAAAAAGGACACAAAACTAACTAAACTACTACATGCCACAAGGGGCCACAACAGTGGTTCCCTTAACCCACCCAGCAATAATGTTAATCTATCCAGCTATACTCTTAGGACAGATTCTTCTGCTGGGCTATCTCGGGGCCTCTCCTTCTGCCCCTCCACCCCCCACAAACATGATACAGTTCTGTGGTGACATAGAATCCTATTTTCGACGTCTCCGACTCAAGGAATATTTCCAAAACATCTCTGAACAACATACTAAACCACAGAGACCTTCTTACCAACACTACAAAAAGAAGGATTCTGGATGGACTCCTCCTGAAGGTCGAAACAACAGACTGGACTTCTACATAGAGTGCTTCCGCCGACGTGCACAGGCTGAAATTGTGGAAAAGCAGCATCACTTGCCCCGTAACCTCAGCCGTGCAGAACACAATGCCATCCACAGCCTCAGAAACAACTCTGACATCATAATCAAAAAGGCTGACAAAGGAGGTGCTGTTGTCATCATGAATAGGTCGGAATATGAACAAGAGGCTGCTAGGCAGCTCTCCAACACCACATTCTACAAGCTATTGCCCTCTGATCGCACTGAGGGTTACCAAAAGAAATGACACCATCTGCTCAGGAAACTCCCTAAAAAAGCACAAGAACAAATCCATACAGACACACCCCTAGAACCCTAACCAGGGGTATTCTGTCTGCTACCTAAGATCCATAAACCTGGAAATCCTGGGCGCCCCATCATCTCAGGCATTGGCACCCTGACAGCAGGATTGTCTGGCTATGTAGACTCCCTCCTCAGGCCCTACGCTACCAGCACTCCCAGCTGTCTTCGAGACACCACTGACTTCCTGAGGAAACTACAATCCATCGGTGACATTCCTGATAACACCATCCTGGCCACTATGGATGTAGAAGCGCTCAACACCAACATTCCACACAAAGATGGACTACAAGCTGTCAGGAACACTATCCCCGATAATGTCACGGTAAACCTGGCGGCTGAACTTTGACTTTGTCCTCACCCATAACTGTTTCACATTTGAGGACAATGTATACCTTCAAATCAGCGGCACTGCTATGGTACCCGCATGGCCGCACAGTATGCCAACATTTTTATGGCTGACTTAGAACAACGCTTCCTCAACTCTCGTCCCCTAATGCCCCCTACTCTGCTTGCACTACATTGATGCCATCTTCATCATCTGGACCATGGAAAAGAAGCCCTTGGAGGAATTCCACCATGATTTCAACCATTTCCATCCCGCTATCAACCTCAGCCTGGACCAGTCCACACAAGAGATCCACTTCCTGGACACTACAGTGCTAATAAGCTATGGTCATATAAACACCACCCTACACCAGAAACCTACTGACCACTATACTTACCTACATGCCTTCAGCTTTCATCCAGACCACACCACACGATCCATTGTCTACAGCCAAGTTCTTCGATACAACCGCATTTGCTCCAACCCCTCAGACAGAGACAAACAACTACAAGATTTCTATCAAGTGTTCTTACAACTACAATACCCACCTGCTGAAGTAAAGAAACAGATTGACAGAGCCAGAAGCATACCCAGAAGTCGCCTACTACAGGACAGGCCCAACAAAGAAAGTAACAGAAAGCCACTAGCCGTCACCTTCAGGCCCCAACTCAAACCTCTCCAGCGCAGCATCAGCAATCTACAACCTATCCTGAAGGATGATCCCTCACTCTCACAGATTTTGGGAGACAGGCCAGTCTTTGCTTACAGACAGCCCCCCCAACCTGAAGCAAATACTCACCAGCCACCACACAACAAAAACACTAACCCAGGAACCTATCCTTGCAACAAAGCCCATTGCCAACTGTGTCCACATATCTATTCAGGGGACACCATCATAGGGCCTAATCACATCAGCCACACTATCAGAGGCTCGTTCACCTGCACATCTACCAATGTGATGTATGCCATCATGTGCCAGCAATGCCCCTCTGCCATGTACATTGGCCAAACTGGACAGTCTCTACGTAAAAGAATAAATGGACACAAATTGGACGTCAAGAATTACGGACAATTGGACGTCAATAACATTCAAAAACCAGTTGGAGAACGCTTCAATCTCTCTGGTCACTCGATTACAGACCTAAAAGTGGCAATTCTTCAAAAAAAACCTTCAAAAACAGACTCCAATGAGAGCCTGCTAAATTGGAATTAATTTGCAAACTGGACACCATTAATTTAGGCTTGAATAAAGACGGGGAGTTGATGTATCATTACACAAAGTAAAACTATTTCCCCATATTTATCCCCCCCCTCCCCCCCCACTGTTCCTCACACATTCTTGTCAACTGCTGGAAATGGCCCACCTTGATTATCACTACAAAAGGTTTTTTTTTTTTTTTTTCTTCTCTCCTCCTGGTAATAGCTCACCTTACCTGATCACTCTCATTACAGTGTGTATGGTAGCATCCATTGTTTCATGTTCTCTTTGTGTATAAAATCTCCCCACTGTATTTTCCACTGCATGCATCTGATGAAGTGAGCTGTAGCTCATGAAAGCTTATGCTCAAATAAATTTGTTAGTCTCTAAGGTGCCACAAGTACTCCTTTTCTTTTTGCGGATACAGACTAACACGGCTGCTACTCTGAAACCTGTAGTAGTTTTGTTTCTCGAAGTTTTGTAGGGCTAAGGATGGGGGATGCTACTCCAGCGGTTTTCTGCCCAATCCCGCGCACCCCCCCGCCTCCAGCATCTGCATCTGGGTACTGAATGAAGTCAGGATGTTCCAGGGTTTTCGGTAGTAATTTTCTTTTGGGACACCACTTTGGACTCTGCTGCCAAATGATCCTCCCCACCCAGCACCCGGGTCTGGGTATTGGATTATGACTGAGAGGCCATGATTCAAAGTCTGCACTTCCTACCCTTGTTTGTTGTCCCTGAATGATGAGTACCAACACTGTCTGTACTGTTTGGGGGACGCCCACACCATGGCCAGGCCACCATGGCCTACCGCACATGGGAAGGCAGAGCCCTTCGCCTTAAGCACCTCATGGAGGTTGCCACAGGGCCGCAGTTGGATCCTGGCTGGGGAACAAGCCCCCCAGCATCCTTCCCCCCGTCATACACCAGCCTGAATAATCCATGAGTGTACTTCTTACCATGGAGCCCCAATCCAACGTCACTGGTACCAATATTGCTGACTCCGCAGTGGGGCCTAGCCGTGAATCATGGAAGCATGCACATAAGTATGGCAGTAAATCTCCCTCCAGATCTAAGAAAGACCCTGCCATCCATGAGTTCCGGCCAAGGGGGAGCACTGTGCTCCAAGGCCCACAAGACCGACCAAAGACTGCATTGTTCACCAGATCCACCGGTACCAGTTATAGACCCCCCACACCCTGGCATCGGTTCCAGTGATGCTGATCCTGAGACAGGGCCTGTTACCAGCTCCAGTCCCATCCATAGACCTGGTACTCCTGCCTCTGGGGAGACTTGGAGATGCCCCTGGGCCTCATGAACTGTTCACCCTGGAAAGCATGACATCTCTACGCTCTCTGGTACTCTACCAAGGGAGCTCCATCCTGTGCATCGGATCTGCCACCTTCTGTTAGTGGTCATGTAACACACCCCATTCTGTTAGCTCCTTTGGCACTACTATTGGTGCGAAATTCTGATTCTCCCTCCGAGTCTGAGGATCTGGACATTACGCATGGCCTGCTGCTTCTGTTCTGAAAGCATGACTATCGGATGGTTTCGACGTGTAGCCTTTTATGTTATTCAAAGTAAATTTAGTGATGTATGACACCACTGTCGGTTCTGTTCTGGTGGCTCAAGTTCAACAGAGTTACCTCTGCCACTTGTTTTAGATCTAGAGCTTCTAGGAATATATGAAGACCAAGGAAAGTAACCCGTACAGTCACAAGAACAATGTCCAATATCTTTTATCAGCTTTTTATAGTTACCAGCAAAGTTATGGCTATTCAAGCATATATAAATCCTAAATATATCCATGCACAAATTATAGCTACAGTCCTACTCACATCCTCCTAGACAGTGTTAGGGTCTGGTGGGTTTCTCATTGATTGAGCATCAGTAGAGGGATGATTCCTGCTGGAGTTTTCCCATAGGGAGCTCAATTTTTCCCAATTTGGACACCCTCTTTTATGATGTGATTCTGACTATATCTCATACCTTGCGCATGTGCATGAAAGTGTCAACCCTCTTTTTCCTTATTTATATTGTGTCCCCCTCAGAATATCGTACCCCATTTTCTGTAAGTTGTATATAGTTCCCTTTATTCTTATTAACATTGATTCTCAACCTGTATCCTGTGATTAAGGGGAAAAATGTGCCTCTAGAGCATTTTGTGATCTAAAATTACTCTTAAGGCTAATTTTTCACAATATCACCTCTTGGCACATCTATTCCTGTAATTTTATGGCATCGGGTTACTCTTTGGTCACTTATGTCAAGCATTTCTTAACTCTAAGGCCTAAAATGGCTATGCTAAAATCTTACAGGCCTCCGCCTGTAGGTCTTGCATTTCAGCCCTCCTTACTTAGATACCTAATACATATTTATCCCTTCTAACTACTGATCAATCTTATACTTCTATAATCCTAACATCACACAGCACACAATCAAATAAAATCATTGGCTACAGATGGGACTGTGACAATTCCCTCGCTTACCTCAGTCCAGGAGCCACTGGTACCCGACTCCCTGATGTTGCAGTGGTGGTACCCAGGATTAACCAGGTTGGCCATATAGGGGCTTGTGGCCCCAATATTTGGCTTAGGAACTGTCTTGTTTGGCATGGGAGGATTCTCCTGTATCACCATAGACACATGGAAGATTAGGGTTGGAAGAGACTTCAGGAGGTCATCTAGTCCAACCCCCTGCTCAAAGCAGGACCAACACCAACTAAATCATCCCAGCCAGGGCTTTGTCAAGCCGGGCCTTAAAAACCTCTAAGGATGGAGATTCTACCATTTCCCTAGGTAACCCATTCCATCCTGTCCTTCATTGAGTAGAAGGGGGAGAGGGTGTTTTGCCTGCCAGGGCTGTGCTGCTGCTTTCTCTGGACAGGGGCTTGTCCATGCTGTAGGCTGAATGCGCCCATGGTGTGGCCCAAGCATGGATATGGCCATGAGCACAGGATCATGCTAAATTCCAAGTGTGATGTTGCACTCCGTATGTTATATGGAAATATGTGAATATGATGTAACTGGAATATGCTTTATGCAAAAGTCTCTTGTAAGGTATAACAAAGGTTATAAACTACTTAATATATTCCTCCTATTTGTATGCATGTATCATTCTTGTATCTGAAACTAGAAATATGAAGTATAACTGAGGTCCTATTGTAATTATGCAAAGTGTGGGCCATTAATGGTGGTTTAGAATCTTGATGGCTCCCATTGACCTAGACAATTGGTTGTAAATGGTTAATTTACCATTTACCATAGAGTTCGCCCATTTGGACTTATCATTTCCTCCTGAGCCTTCAGAAAGGTTTTCTCTGTGTTAGCAGCTTACCTCTGACCACGAGGAATCCTTGTCTTCCCTTACCTAGACAATTGGCTGCTGACGGGGAGGTTCAGAACAGAAACTAGAGCATCAGTGTCCCAGCTTCTCCTCCCTAGAAGTGAGCATCCACGTCGAAAAATCAACAATCCCTAGAATTCATAGGATCACGCATCGATGTGACCTCCGCATGTGCTTATCTGCCTAAAGGCAGGTTCCTGGGCTTACTGAACCTGATCACCTTAGTGACCTCCAGCCCTTCGATATCAGCCGGAACTTGCCTTTCCCTCCTCCGTCAGATGGCAGTGTACACATATGTCATTCCCTTCACTCATCTGTGGTTCCGCTGTCTCCAGCTCTGGCTACAGGGAGTCTACTCCCCCATGCACCAGTCCAGGGATACTACCCTCACAGTTCCACTGGAAGTGCTCTCTTCCCTCTGATGGTGGACAAACCCATTCCATGTTTGCTCCAGAATGCTCTTTCTTCTGTCCTTGCCAAGCGTTACAATTATAACAGATGTGTCGCTCGAAGGCTGGGGTGCCCACATGGGATACCACATGACGCAAGGCACTTGGACTGTTCAGGAAACCAGGGTGCACATCAACATCTTGGAACTTTGTATGGTACACAAGGCATCCCACGTGTCCTTAACAGCTATCTGTTCTTATATCAGACAACGCCACTGAGGTTTACTACATAAACAAGCAAGGAGGCGCACCGTCCCCAGCACTGTGTGTGTAAGCCTCTGGAAATGATGCATTTCACATCATATGCTCCTGTTGGCAGCCTATCTACCAGGAACCCAGAATGTACTTGCCAATGCTCTCAGCAGGAACTTTGCGACTGACCACGAATGGGAGTTTATACAATGTGATAGTCACAGACATCTTTGGCCACTGGGGAACCCGTCAGAGACCTCTTTGCATCTCACACCAATACCAAGTGCATTCAGTATTGTTCGAGAGGAGGACTCAGCACCCACCTGCAGGAGGACACCCTGATCATCAACTGGTCAGACCAGATCAACTATGCCTTCCTTCCATTGTTGCTCCTGCCACGCATTCTACACAGTCTCAGACGGGAGGGGGTGATGGTCATCCTGATCACCCCATATTGGCCTCACCAGTTCTGGTTTCCTCGTCTTCTCCGCATGTCAAAGTGTCCAGCACTCCCACTCCCAATATTCCTGCAACTACTCACACAACGCAACTGCAGACTCAGACACCCTGATCCGAGGGCACTCCACGTGACAGCATGGTATTTGGATGGATGTCTCCGGTAACACAGAAATGCTTGCAGGCAGTCTGAGAAATTCTGTCCAATAGCAGAAAGGAGTCCACAAGGCAGTCCTATCAGGCCAAATGGGCTCGTTTCATTACCTGGGCCCAACATAGAGGTCTTGCACCAGAGTCTATGGGCATCCTCATGCTATTAGACTATCTGCTCTCTCTAAAGACCTCGGTGCTCATTCTCAAGTCCATCAAAATGCATGTAGCAGCCATTAGTGCCTTCTACCCTCCCATGGATGGACATTCTGTCTTCACCCACCCCTTAACTGCCAGGTTCTGGAAGGGCCTTGTATGCAAATACCCACCCATCCAGGCTGTTGCTCCTCAATTTAGTCCTCCCATCATTAATGAACTTCCTCTTTGAACCTTTGGCCTCCTGCCCCCTTTCTCTTCTTTTTATGGAAGTTGTCTTTCTGATCACCATTATCTCTGCAAGGAGGGTTAATGAATTGGGGTGCGGGGCTATGCTGGCAAACCCCACTTTCAGCACATTCCGTAAGGACAAGGTCTCGCTGTGCCTGCATTTCAGGTTCCTACCAAGGCTGGTTTTCCATTTCCACCTCAACCAAACCACACGCCTCCAGTGCAGAATGACTCCTCCACTCCCTCGATTTACGTAGGGCCCTGGCCATTTACCTGCGAAGGACAAAGCCATTCCAGAAGTCTCCCAGACTATTTGTTGCCATATCAGAGAGAATTGAAGAGGAGGCTGTGTCGTGCCAGAGACTCTCGAAGTGGGTCTCAGGGTGCATTACGCTCTCTTATCAATTATTGGGACGGTCCCCAGCGGGTGGGATGGGGCCCATTTCACAAGAGTGCAGGCATTAGGTGCTGCAGCGCTCCAAGACGTGCCTCGTCACAGATATATGTAAGGCAGTCATGTGGAGTTTGGTACCCGCCTTTTCTTCTCTGTCTGCCATAGTACATGATTCTGCGACGGATGCCTCTTTCGGCATGGCGGCCCTCCATTCAACAATTCCATCATCTTCCTTGCACCCTCCTCCTACCTACATACTGCTTGTTAATCCCCCTCAGTTGAATACAGTAGGGACCAATACTTGAAGAATGGGAGGTTACTTGTAACTAGGGGTTCTTCGAGATGCGCATTGCCCTCAGTGGAATACAGACAGGGACCATCCATCTCAAAAAACCTCCCGTTACAGGTAAGTAACTTCCCCTTTTGATTCAAAAATTGCCAGTGATAGAAAATCCAGCACGGCCCTTGGTAAATTGTTCCAATGGTAATTACCCTCAATGTTAAAAATTTACTCTTTATTTCCGGTCTGAATTTATCTAGCTTCAACCTCCAGTCACTAGATCTTACCTTTCCTGTCTAGATTGAAGAACATATTGTTAAATATGTTTCCCAAGTCATCCCTGAACCGTGTCTCTGTTAAGCCAAATAGACTCAAGAGAGCTGTCAGTCTGTCTCTTGAATTGCTGACTTGAAACATGGCAGCTCTTTGTTCCGGCTGTACTTGTATTGGTAACTGAACCCTGGTCGCTTCCCTGAGATATAGCTTTTCCTGTTGACTCTGTTCTACCTCTCTCCCCAGATCCACTACCTCCGGCTCACCATTGCAGTCCTGAAGCACGAGAAGTCCAGGAAATATCTGCTCAATAATGTCCTGTATCCTTTGCATTTACTCCCATTCCGACATACCCCTTAGAAGATGCAGTCAGTTTTCTCTCCCTGGGTGCCCCATGTTCTGGGGGCCTCTTGTACCTGCAGGAATGGCTGGTACCATTCTCCATGGAACCTCCCTTTTGAAGAAGGGAGGGGAACTCCCTAGACTGTGGGTTCTTTCTCCTGTTCTGTGCCCAGCTTCTCTGTGCAAATCCCTCACTCCATATCCTTTGGCTGACTCCTGGAGTGAAACAACAGAGAATTCACCAAAGCAGCTTTCACAGCAATCAGCCCCCCCCAGGCACCCAGCCTGTCCGTTTTGGTGGGATCCCCCCAGTTTCCAAGCACCTCATGAAGATGGATTCAAGAGTTTGTTTGGAAAGGTGCCTAACCTCTAACCCCATCTTAGTGGTGGGGTTTCTTTTCCCTCCCCTGTGGCTCTTTGTATGGCTGACCTCCTGTGTGCTGGGCTGCTGGGCTTGTCCCTTAACTCCTGCACAGCTTTGACGTGCTCCGCTCGGTGGTATTCTTCTACATCAAGAGCCCCCTGCGTGTGGAGGAGGCTGGCCTGCAGGAGCTCATCCCCACCACCTGGTGGCCAAACCGCTTCACCAAAGAGGTGTGCAACAATATGCCAGGCGTGATGGTGGCAGGCTGGGAAAGGCATAGCTGCTTCCTTCTGGGACACGCTTGTGCTTTGAGGCTGGGTTAGATAGCCAGGTAGCTGTGCTGACCGGGATGGGTTTTCAGCTGTGTTTGATCAGGAGGTTGTGGCCATTTCTTTTTATGTGGGGACCTCTGTCCCCTCCAGACCAGACTGCTGGAGTGTGGTGTCCAAGGGTGCAGAGTCAGAATGATGGGTAGACATCCTCCTCCATGGATCAGAGCACTTGACACTGAAGGTTGGTATCCTCCCATTTGACAGAGCCAGGGACTGGCCTAGTGACAGCATGGCAGACCTGGGGGATAGAACCCAGTTTCTGGGTCCCAGGTTGTTCAACTGTTATTGAGAGTTACGTTCTGGCAGCACCTCAGGGCCCATTTTGCCAGCGCTGTACAGACACGGTCCCTGTCTGGAGAGCTCAGTCTGCCAGGCACAGATGAGCCTGGGGCTGGGAGTTGCCTGAGTCACTTGGGCATGGTAGGGATGGTCCAGTTTGTAGTTGGGCCTTTATTTGAAAGATCTAACCAGGTTGGGGGGAGGGGAGCGAGGGAGAGTCACAGCACAACCCCTTCTGAGTGACACCCCCAGGCCGGTTCTTGCAGCACCACAGCGGGATGGAGACACAGAAGGTGTGGTTTTGAGGGGGTAAAAGCAGTGGCTGGCTGGGCTCTTCTGGGGGGTCTGTGAGGCGTGGGAGGAGCTGACAGATGGGTGATGAAGTCTGGGGATGTTGGTGGGTGGAGGCAGGTTGATGCCCCTGTACACTGCTAGGGAGGTGGTGTGCTGTGTCGGATGCTGAGGTGAATGAGGCGTGCAGGGCTCAGAAGGGCTGAGGGGGCAGAGCAGTGAGCTGGGAAGGTGACTGAGCTGCCTGCTCTGCGTGGAGCCCAGGGGAGTGAGGTGCCAGAGCCGGCCAGGAGGAGGTGGCAGCACCAAGGAGCAATACCCTGGGTGTGGCTGAGGGTGGAGAGGAAGCATCAGGGCTTGCACACGGTCTGAATGCTGAGTCCAGTGAGAGGGTGGAGTCAGCGAGCGACTTGGTTACGGGCCTAAGTGATGTGCAGGAGGAGGGGGAGGTTTGGGCAGGAAGATCCAGCACTGCCCACTAGCCCCTGTTGTCTCTGGGGTGAAGGGCAGTGAGTACCTTGCTGTGACCCTGTGCCAAGGAGCTACACTGATTGCTGACTGGCTTCCATGTAGGGACTGGGGACTGTTAGCTCCGAGAGCTCTCTCTCTCTGCCTGGCGTGCAGCTGCGATTGACAGAGGCGCTTGAACAGGAGCCCCAGTGGGATGCTGGCAGGGCGTTCTCTATGGAGGTTAAAATAGCTCACAGTGACTGGGCTGCTGTCCCCAGCTGCTGGGGACAAGCTGGGTGGGGTGTCTGTCTGCTGGGGTGAAGTGGGGTGGGCTTGGATGAGTCTGATATGTGGATGATGTGTCAAAAGCACCTTGAGCTGGAGAGAGAGAGATTAACTAGTGTTGTGCGTGGGGCACCTGGGGGGCCGAGGCTGGTGTAGTGGGACACTCCGAGGCCAGGGAGTGGAGGGGTGTGTTGAAAAACTCCCTGATAGCTCCTTATTTTGTTTCCAGGCGGGGCAAAGGAGTGAAGCAGCCTTCAAGCTGTAGCTCCAGTGACAGGAAGGGGGGAGGGAGAGAGCAGGAGCTGAGCCCTAGAGCCTTCAGTGGGGAGGGGCAGCTGAGGCTCCCAGGAAATGGAGCGCCCAATAGGGCTTGGGGGCTCCCCTCCTTGCTTCCCACTTTGGTTGGTTTCAGGGGTGGGGGGTGGCTTGAGTGACTGACTTTAATTGGTTTGGGGAATGGAGAATTGCTTTTAGGAAGGTGTGTGTTGGGGGTTGGGGTTGACCTGAGGGATCTTGTACTGTGAGGGGTTGGGGGCGGGGGGTTGGGTTCGGGGCTGTTCCTGAGAGTGGGTGCAGGGGGAGATGAGGCTTGGGGACTCCTGGGGAAGGATTGGTGTTTCGTGGGCACCGGGGGGAAGACAGAGCTGGGACAAGGCACTAAAAGCAGGGCTCTAACAAGGCAGCTACTGCTTCCTTCTCCCAGCCCAGTGTGACTCAGCAGCATTGAGCTGTGGGGCTGGCAGCTGCTTGTAGGCACCTAGTTCAGTGTCTGAAGAACGTTGGAGAGGACTGCAGGGGGTGGCAGCCCTGTTCGCTCGCTGACCCCTTGACACTTTGGGGTGCAGCCCACTGGCTGGGTAGGCAGGGGAAACCCCCAGGCTGTGCTCACATAAGAACTGGCAGATCTGTGCTGCGTCCTCTGTGCGCCAAGAGCTCCCAGCCCCTCCACTGCCATCCATCACGGTCTGACCTGGGTTGCGTGCTGCTGCGCGGTGCAGGCAGGTATGCCTTGCAGGAGGGTAGGGGGCAGGGCTTCCTTCCCAAGTTGCCATTGCAATTCTGCGTGATTGTCTAGTTGCTCTCCACCCCTCAGAGGTCAGGTGCTGTGGCAGGGGAGTCGCTCTGGGCAGTGTGGCTCCTTTCTGGCTCCCATGTCCCCTGAGGGACCTGTGACACTGCAGGGAGGGCTCCTAGCTTGGCAGCCAGTTGTCAGGCCAGTCGCTCTCCCTGGTGGGGAAGGGCCGCTGTCCCTCTGTGGTGCTGGGCTTGGTGTGCTTGTCCTGGGCTGGGGTTAATTGTCAACCAATTCCCACCCGCTCACCCCAGGGCAAAGAGAGCAAGGAGGTAAAGGAGGAGAGTGCCGAGGAGAGGCTGCGCCGGCGGGCATACGACAGAGGCTGCCAGCGGCTCAAAAAACGCATTGAAGGTCTGTGAGGGGGTTGCTGCTGGGGGACCAGCGCCTTGTAGAGCTGTGGTGAAATGCACTCACACTGTCACAGGACAGGTATCTGAGCTGCCTTCAAGTGCCCTTGGCAGCCAGAAGCCAGTTGCGGGCCCATGTGTGCGGAGCTGCTCAGCGTTCCCATGGCCGCGCAGTGGGAGCTGGGGGGCCAGGCCGAGAGGGCCCAGCAGCCATGGACATGGTCCCATGCTGGCCTGAGCATGCCTTCCTGACTGCTGGGGAGCAGTCTCAGGCAATCTCTGCCCATGGTATGGGGGTGAATGGGCTCCGAGCTTTCAGGGCACTTCCTCTGATGGCTGACTTGTGTGTCACTTTCTCAGTGGTGGAGGAACTCCAGGTTCAGATCCTGAAGCTGCTTCTGAACAACAAAGACCGAGGAGGGGTAAGTAGAATGGAAACACCTCGTGGGCCCCTCTAATGTGGCATCCATGGACTGCAGGGCTTTCAAGGCAGAGCTGCTCAGCCTTTCCCCAGGGCTGTGTGGGCACCTGGCTGTGAGCCAGGGTGCCACACCTCTGCCATGCAGTACCAAGCACCCCCCAGTCTTGAATGTGGAAAGGCTGCCTTGGAGAGGGCAGCTCTCTGTGTTGATCTGTGCAGCAGGCTGCATTGCTCCTTGTGCCTTGGACTCTGTGTTAAGGGGGAGGGGAGGATCTCTGAACTGCATCTGCTCATTCTGAGAGTCACCTGCTTTGGCCCTTGGTGTCCAACACAGAAACCAGAGCTCTTCAGCTCTTCCCTCGCTCTGAATTTCCTTCCTCTTTGGGATTCTAGTGAAATGTTAGCCCGCACCCTGTGGGTATGTGGCCTCTTAAAGCTCCTGCGCATGTGCACTGCATACTGTGTTCACACTAACTGGGCACACTGGCAGATCCCAGCGGGGTCCTACTGACAAACCCACACTCACATCAGGAGGCGCTGATATTGGCAGGAAGGTGGGGTGGGCACTGGCCCTGCTAAGACTCACTCCCAGGTTACTTAGCGGTGCTGGTTAAATCGCTGTCCAAATGGCAACAGAACATGGCTGTCCATAGGTCGCTGGCTCCAAGAGGAGAGACCAAGTGTTGTTCTCAGGACATTGCTATGCATGCCAGTGGTGTGGGATGCATGTCTACAGTGGGAATAGCTTGGTCTGCCTCGGTGCAGGCCAGAAGGGGAGCTGGGAGGGAGAAGTGGAGTGCATTGGGCATGCAAACTAACACGGGAAGACTTGAAATGTCCCCAGAGGTGAAACTGGCCCTTGTGCAGAGGGTCATGCCAAGGCCTGTGTGGCACTTGATTCTCAAGGAGCTTCTGGGGGTGAATTTTGGGCCAGGTGAGCCGGAGTCCCAAAGCAGAGAGGAGAGCACAGGGGATTCTCACAGCTGGGTAAGCACCATGCCTGCTCTTTCTCCTGGCAGGGGGAAGCCTCCAGATACATCTTCCTGAACAAATTCCGCAGGTTCCTTCAGGAAAATGCCAGCAACCGAGGGGTAAGTTGTGGCGCCAGCACTGCTGCAACGGGCCATTGTTCTTCTCTAGTACCTCTGGACTGGGCAGCCCTGCCCTGCACCAGTGTGAGCTGGCTGCATGGCTGCACTGGGCCCTCCTGTCACAGGGAAGGATTTGCGCAGTGACTGTCCAGGGGATAGAACCCAGGGGACTCAGCTCTTCCCCCTGTAGCAGCCGGGCGTGCTGTCCTCAGGAGTGTGGCTTGTGCACGCAGTGTGCACTGGGGAGGGACAGGTGCTGGGGTTGAGGCAGGCAGCGGGGAGGGAGAAGCCAAATGTTTTAACCCCTCTCCCAGCCAAGGCTCTCATCCCTTTAGGGACCCCATTGCTAGCACCTCACAGGGAGAATATGACCCTGCCCTCACCCAGGCACTGAGAGCAACACGCTGTTAGGGGCATGTTGGGTCTGTTGGGGTGGTGGTGTCGGAAGGCAGACAGCATGGTGAGAGCTGGAGGTGCTCATGGCCCTGCTGTGATGCTGCTACTGTCCTCAACTTCCCAGGCTGGACCCACTCGAGGGTCAGTGAAGGGACTTGTGCTGCTGTCAGTGATACAAAGCTGACTGGTTCCTGCAAGAGTTTGTTTGTGATACCCTCATAGGCTCAGCACCTAGGAGGAATTGTCATCCTGGGACACAGCCTGTGTCTGCCCCAGCCTTCCTCTCCGATCTCATGGCTGCACTGGCCCCAGTGCAGTCCCACTACAGTAGCTGTGGGGGACACTAATGTAGATGGAGCACTGGTGCTTAACCCTGGTCAGAGCATCTCCAGGGACAAGATGTCAGTGACTATCCGGGGTGCTAGGGTTAGTGCTTTCTCGCTGCCGTCGGTGGTGGAGCTGCTCCACAGCTATTTGGGAGCAAGCCAGTACAGCCCTGGCGCCAGGGAACCCCAACTGGCAGCCTGCTTCACTTGCTACTGTTGAAGGTCTCCGTGATGCTAGTGGTCACAGCTAGCTCTGTGCTAGGTATTTGTGCCCTTCCCCACTGCATAGTTACGTTATTTAGCAGCTTGCCTTCTCTGCCACTGAGAGTACCCAGCTGGCGTTCAAATGTTTGCTAGTAGGCTGGCCCAGCACTCGATTTTGCGATGCCATGGGGAAGGGTACTGTGTAAGAGGCTGTTGCCTTCTGAGGAGGCGCTGTGTGCTGGGGCTGGGCTCTGCGGCCAATGCTCCATGCGGTCTGCAAGACAGCGGAGTGCACAGAGTGGGGCTGGGAGCAGAAAGTGCCAGAAGGGACTGCCAAGTGTGACCCTCCCTCACTGTCCTCTCTGCCACCCCCTCCAGAACCTGACTGTACTGTGCCCGCCAGAATACATGGTCTGCTTCCTGCATCGACTCATCTCCACCTTGCGCTGCTACTGGGACGGGCACAAGGCCAAGGCTCCTGCAGCCTTGAGCAGTGAGGGTAAGGCCTCTCCATGCTCCAGCAATCAGCAGCAGGGCGGCGTTGTCATGGAGGCCCCACTACACTGGGGGTGGGAACAGGATGGGGCCTATTTGCCATTCTCCAGGAGGCTGGACACTTGAGCTTGGTTCAGGAGCAGTGACCTTTCATGACCCTGCAGCCTGGGAACCTTTACACTTGGGCAGTGATGCAAGTAGAAATCATTTCTTGCTGGTATGCTGCACTTATGGGAGGGACAGGTGACTGCCCCACAGGACCCATGTGACTCCTCCCTGCCCCACCCCCAGCCCAGGACCCCCATGCTGTCCTCATCCCCTCCCCATGATCCACATCCATCCCATGTTACCTGCGGGGGGGGGGCGGGGCGGCGGCGGGCGGCTCTGTTCTCCTCCCGCTGCGCCAGAGACTTCTGCTGTACAGACCCCAGGCAGGAGAACTCAGGCGATGCACCTGCATGGAAGGGCTGGGGGTGGTACAGCCGTGCCGGAGGAGCTGCCAGTGTTTTCCTTTCGCTGCTGTGATTCCCGGGGGATCAGGGCTCTCTGGAACCGCAGCGGTGAAAGGAGCAGAAGGTGGGGCTGCTGGGCAGCCCCCCACTGGCAGCTCCTCCAGCATGGCTGCTGTACTGCCCCAGCCCTTCCATGCAGCTGCGTCTCCTGAGTCCTCCTGCATGGGGTCTGTACAGCAGCCCTGCCAGAGGACAGGACAGGGCGGGGGTGGGGGGCAGGGCTGGAGGCCAGCAGGGAAAGGAGCAGAACGCTGGCAGCTCCTCTGGCAGCTGTACCGCCCCCAGCCCTGTCCTCTGGCAGGGCTGCTATACAGATGGAGGAGACGCCGTTCCATAGAAGGGCAGGGGGCGGGGCTGAGAGTGGGTTCCTCCTGTGTCTTTCTGGTACACAATATCAGCTATAAATATCCTACTGGTATGGCATACCGAACCATACCACTGCACTTGGGGCTTGGCAGCACTGGGAAGGTGACTGGCATCGCTAATGCGGGATAGTGCTCCAGCCAGGTAACTCTGCCATGCACGCTCACTGTTTCAGAATGGCCCCTCTGAGGACATGCTTCCATAGCTCTGCCACTCAGGTTCCCCACACAGACCAGCCCTCTAACGGGAGTGGATGGGCTTGTCAGAGCCCTGAAGTGCAGGATGAACAGCACTATCTGGCCAGCGGGGCCTGTGCTAGCTACTCTTACACACACTATCCCAGCATCATCTATTCCCCCTCAGTCCTGGCCTGCCACCTTCTGCTATTCCGTCTTAGCCCCACCGCCGAGCTCTGTCCAGCCTGGAATTGGTCAGGTGTACCTCACTGTGTGGCTCAGTGGCTGGAGTGTGTTGCTAGGAACTGGGTGGAGACCTGCCCTGCTCATGCAGTGAGCAGGCTTTCAAGGACAAGGGAGCTGTGGGGGAGCAGTGTGTGGCCAGTCAGGGCTCTGAGTGCCCTGTCTCTGTGCTCGTGTGGTGTGTGCTCCGCTCTGGAAACCACCTCTGCCAGAGTGGTCTAAAATCAGAGTAAAATCTGCGGGGCAGTAAAATCTGCCAGAGTAAAATCTGCAGGGCTGTCTGGCTCCCCAGGCTGGGGCCAGTGCTCCGTGCTCTCTGTCTTTTCATGTTAGCTGGGCCACAGCCTGGGACACTCACCATAAATCTTTGTCCCCTTTCCGCCAGAGGCATATGTTCCTCCTCAGCTCTTCTATAATGGAAAGGTGGATTACTTTGACCTGCAGCGACTCGGTGGACTCCTGTCTCATCTCAAGAAGACTCTGAAAGGTGAGTGCTGGGTCGGATTGCTTCACTTTACTGGCATGGTGTGGAGTCCTGCTCTTCAGAGACCTTGGTCTAAATCGGGGGGAAGGGCAAGGAGGAGGTTGAGGGCGATGCAGTTTGTGGTAGTTTAGGGAGTAATGGGCATCTCCTTGTCCTTTAACTGCAGTAGGAAGGGGTTGGTTTCTGGGCACGTGAGGAGGGAAGGGCTGGCGTCCTGACTACAAGGAGAGGGCTGTCTGTTGCACAGATTACCATCAATAATAATGCAGAAAAGGCACACGTGTTCAATAAATGTTTCTGATCTGTATTTGGGGAAAAACAGATGATGCAGTCTCATAGGGTGATGAGAACACTTTCTATTCCACTGGTATCTTGGGAGGATGTTAAATAGATCCCGGGATACATAAACAGACATTTGCAAATCAGTGGGTCCAAATAACTTGCATTCAAGAGTTTTTAAAAGAGCTGGATGAGAAGCCTGCTGGACCATTAATGTTGATTTTCAGTTAAGTCTTAGGGCACTGGGGAAGTTCTAGAAGAGTGAAAGAAAGCCAATGTGCCAATTTTCAAAAAGGATAAATGGAATGACCTGACTAATTGTGGGCCTGTCAATCTGACATCAATCCCTGGCAAGAGACTGGAGCAGCTTATACAGGACTCAGTTAATAAAGAATTAAAGGAGGGTAATATAATTAATACAAATCTGTGTGAGTTTAAGGAATGTAAAATCTCTCTCTTTGATGAGATTATGAGTTTGGTTGATAAATTTACTAGTGTTGGTGTAATATACTTCAGTAAGATGTTTGACTTGGTACCATAAGTCATTTTAATTTAAAAAAAATTACAATGATATAAAATTAGCTTGGCACACCTTAAATGGATATAAAAACTAGCTAACTGATAGGTCTCAAAATATAAATGCAAATGGGGAACCATCGTTGACCCAGTGTGTTTCCAGTGGGATCCTACAAGGGTCTGTTCTTGGCCCTATGCTATTTAACATTTTTATCAATGACATGGAAGAAGACATAAAATCATTAATAATACTTTTGCACATAACACAAAAATTGGGGGAGTGGTAAATAATGAAGAGGACAGGTCACCGGTACAGAGCAGTCTGGATTGCTTGATAAACGGCTCAGGCAAATAAGATGTGTTTTAATATGGCTCAATGTAAATGTATGTGTCTGAGAACGTAGGCTCATGTAAGAATGTAGGCTGTATGTACAGGCTGGGGGACGCTCTTCTGGGAAGCAGTGACTCTGAAAAATCTTTGTTGATAATCAGGGTGGATAATCAGGTGAACAGGAGCTCCCAGTCTGACTCTGTGGCCAAAAAAGCTAATGAGATCCTGGGATGCATAAATGGGAATCTCAGTAGGAACAGAGAGGTTATTTTACTTCTGGATTTGGCACTGGGCAACCACTGCTGGAATCCTGCGTCCAGTTCTGGTGTCCACAATTCAAGAAGGATGTGGATAAATTGGAGAGGGGTCAGAGAAGAGTCACAAGAATGATGAAAGGATTGGAAAACCTGCCTTCTAGTGGGAGACTCCAGGAGCTCAATCTATTTAACTTAACAGAGAGAAGGTTAAAGGTTGACTTGATCACAGTCTATCAGTACTTGCATGGGGAACAAATATTTAACAATAGGCTCTGCAGTCTAGCAGAGACAGGTCTAACACAATCCAATGGCTGGAAGCTGAAGTTAGACAAATTCAGACTGGGAATCAGGCCTACATTTTTAACGGTGAGGATGATTAACTATTGGAACAACTTACCCAGGGGCATGGTGGATTCTCCATCATCTCTAACAATTTTTAACTCTGGATTGGCTGTTTCTCTAAAAGCTCTGCTGCAGGAATGCTTGTGGGGCTGGTCTCTGGCCTGTGCTCTACCAGGGGTCAGACTAGGTGAGCAAAATGGTCCCTAGTGGCCTGGGAATCTAGGCACCTAGGAGGAGTCTGCTGTGTCATTTGGCTCTAGCTGCCTTGCATGCTTCCCTTCCCTACTGCGTTATTTTAAATGGTGCCCTTCCTTGTAAGGGGTTGATGTGAAGATTGATTGCTAGAGAGGTTTGGGGGCAGGGGGAGGGGGGACAACAGTAGCCCCGTGAAGGGGGCCACGCCCATGTTAGAGGGACTGGTGGCTAACAAACTGAAGGATGGAAGGGGGTGGGAGCCATTAGGGTGTAGGGACAACCTGAAGGAGGGGTGAGGGAGACTCTGGGGAAGGGAAGATGGAGGGGGACTCAAAGGGGAGAGCAAGGGATTCCAGGATTGGGGAGGAGGGGAAGGGCACTGGAGCCAGTGGAGGGAGGAAGGGCTTGCTGGTGGAGGTCTGGACTCTAGCCCCATTACCAATGATCCCTGAGCACCCCTGGCACTTACCCTGTCAGCACAAGGGAGCTTACCGTGCCAAGGGACAGTTCACTTCATGCTCAGCAGTGGTGGGCATTGCCCTGCTGTGAAATCTGGGCAGCAGCGGAGGGATGTGGACCCACAGCGTGGCCTTACCTGAGTGCCAGGCTGGCAGTACTATTACCTTGGTTTAGCTGTCTGGCTTTCCCATGGCTGTCTGTACAGCGTGGGGCACAGGTGCCACCCGGGGAGCTGGAATGGGGGCGCTGGGATCTCGCTGTGTAGGCAGCGTTGCAGTAATGGACAGGATCTTACCCAGGTTAGATGGGGCAGAACAGTGCCCTGGTGTGTGCCCCAGCTGGAGGCACTGCTCCATCTCCCAGGAGTGCCCTGGAGCCTGCCCATGGCCTCTCACGGGGGTGCTGCAATGGGCAGAGCCAGGGCTGTTTCCAGTTATGCAGAGTTGCCATTGTGGGGTTGTGCCAGGGATGTGTGACGACAGCACCGGTCCTGCTTCTGGTGTAGCAGACTTGGACTGTGCTAGGCCAGCTAGGGAGTAGTGGAGAAGAGCGTAGGCTCACATGTGAGAGGGCAGGGGTGAGGAGAGCAAAGGGACCAGAGAACTGTGACTTCACCGGGACAGCGTCAGTGTCTTCCCCCTCCACTCCCTGGGGCTGGCCATGTGCCATTCCGTGCTCCAAGGGAGTGGGCCCACAATGAATCCTGATCCCATGGCTCCTTTCACACAGATGACCTGGCTTTGAAAGCAAATATTCTGATTGACCCTGCGGAGCTGCAGGCTGTGACCATGGACGACCTGGACGAAGATGAGGAGACCGCAACCTCCACAGCCCAGGTGGGTCCAGTAGGCCTGTGCCCCCAGCAGCAGCTAGAGAAGCCACATGATGGGGAAGAGAGGGGACTGCTGAGTGAGCCTGGTGGCTTCCGGTGTCCAGTGTTCAAGTGCTGCTGCCATCAGAGAAGTACCTGTAAAGGCGTTCCCATCTCTGCACAGCTCTGCTCCCTGTCTGGCCAGAATGGGGTGCTGCGTCCTGTTGGTCCTGCACAGCCAGCCCAGCTGTGGCAGGGAGGGAGGGAGCAAGCTGGGGTCTGTCACATTAGCCCTAGGAAGCCAGGGAAATTCTGGGCTGGCACAGTTGCGACCCTTGGAGATAAAGGGCTCGGAGTCAGTGGGCAGCCTAACGAATGGAGCTGCTCACATTTCTGACCTTCTGTGTCTCAGCGCCCAGTTGCAGCACTGGCCATTGGTGGTGCCCTTGCCAGGCCCAGTTGGCTCAGCTCACCCACCCTGGGCCGTGCCAACCGCTTCCTCAGTACAGCGGCTGTCAGCCTGATGAACCCCCGGCGGCCCCTGGGCACCCTGGAGAAGATGAAAGCACGCACGCTGAGTGTGGAGCAGCGGACAGAGGATGACAGTGAGTAGTTCCTACTGTATGCTTGTCAAGGTGTCAGTTAGGGGTGGGAGAAGCAGGCAAAGGAAAAGGCCCAGCCAGTCCCCGGGAAATGGATCAGTCCTGAGCCTAGCTGAGAAAGGGCCACAGCAATTGCTCGCTGTCTGATTGAGGAGTTGTCGTTTAGCCAGTGAGCTAGCTCAGTGTGTGATGCTCAAAGCCAGGAGGTGCTGGGGGCTGGCAATGACCTGGGCATGGTCCTGCTCACAGGAGCTGTGGGAGAGCCAGGAGTGCATCTGAGTGCTGTCACGGCAGCGCTGATCCCTGCGCGGGCAGTCTCTCCTGAAGCAGGTTATCAAAGCGCCTGCATTTTCTTTAAAAATCAGTCAGTCCAGTTGCCTACCCAAAGGTGAGGAGGCGAGCCCAGTGGCTGAGGACTCAGCCCCGGCTGCTGCAGTGCATGGGCAGGAGCAGGCCAAGCAGTGGGCCTGGGGGGCTCACATGGGGGCAGGTTAGAGCCGAGGTGGTGGGGCCCAAGTCTGTAGTCAGTGGCACTTGGCATTGCGGACTAGTGGTGCATAACAGAGAACCTGGGTCTGAGTTCCCTACCCTGCCCATCCTTGATGATCTTGGCCTCACTCTGATTTTGGCAGAGGCTGCTGGGTTTTGCTCGTTTGCCTGGCAGTGCCCAGAATGCCCCAGTTGTGTCCAGCCCTTTCCCAGCATGCAGCGGGAAAGGTAGGAGGCTCACACCGTTCTGCTCAATGTGTGTTTGCCAGGTGCTTCCCTCCTTGGCCTGGGGAGGATAGGGACTGTGCGCGGGCCGGACTGCAGTAGCACGTCAGACAGGAGCACTGCTAACCCTCTGAAAGCCAGCTCAGCCCCTTTGTGTGAGGCCCCCACCAGGCTCGTAGAGAGGGAACAATAGCTGGGGAAAGGCATGGGGTGGGAGGGAGCTGTGCAGTGGTCATGGTCCCTGAGAATACTGCACACTGGGGGTGATGCATTGGTTAGGAGGCGTGCAGGCCTCGTACTGCCAGCGACACTGCTGAGAATTCTCTTCTGTCTTGGGGCTGGGTTGCAGTAGAAGGCAGCCATGGAAATGAGGGTCTGTTACTGGGGAGACCCCCTGAGGAGCCGGAACAGTCAATCACTGAGAACTCCCTTCTGGAGATCCTGGATGGAATAGTGATGATGTACAACCTCAGCGTCCACCAGCAGCTTGGTAAGGTGAGCAGAACCCATAGGGGAGGAGGTCACAGCCCTTGTCGTGCTGCCCCGCACTCGGGCCAGCACCTGTGGGTCCTTGCAATGAGCCAGCTCCCTTGTGCCTATCGAGCCACCAGAGAGAGAGGGCCACCTTGGCCAGTGTGCATATCTGTTTGTGGCACAACCCTGTTTCTTTTTTTGTTCCACTCATCCTGGGGTGATGGCTCTGGCAGGAGGGGACCCTGTGTCTCAAGTAGGGACTGCAGATCCTGTCCCAAACTGCATTTGTTACGCTTCGGTGTCACTGGAGATTGCAGCTTAGTCCGTGATCTCCAGCCCCCCACCTCTTTCCCCCCGCTGTTGTGGCTATACACACAGGTTAGAGGTAGGGCTGAATTCCTTTCCTGGAGAGTGGGAGCTGAGTAACAGCAGCATGCTGGGGCCTAGAGCACAGGGATGCTGGACCAGATGGCTGTTCACCTGAGCAGCCCAGGGCATGTTGGGATCTGGACGTCTCTGCTCAGTCCACCAAGTTCAATCCAGGACAGAGAAGGGCTCACTGCTAGCATAGCATAGCGGGTTACAAGCTAGCATAGGTCTTGCTTTTGGTCCTTTAGCCTTTGCTATGTGTGAGCAAGTGGCTGGTTTTGGTGAGGAGGAATTGCTCCTGTATCTGCAGTGAGAGCAAATCACTGCAGCTCCAGCCTTCCGACCCCCTGACCTGCAGAGAGCAGCCCAGCCAGGGGACAGGAGTGTTGCGATGCTGGCCGGTTTGCTGCTTTCTGGGGTCCGGCTGCTCTTAACCATGCTGGAAAAGCTCTGTGCTGGCATCACCATTCCCCACTTGTCTTTCAGATGGTGGGTGTGTCTGATGATGTGAACGAATATGCCTTGGCACTGAAGGACACAGAGGAGAAGATTAGCCGATGTCCAAAGAGGGTAAGGAGTCCCTCCAGTAGCCCCCACAGCTTCCATCTTTGTAGCCTTTGCAGAGCCCTGGGGCAAAGGGCTCTGCCATCTCTGCCAGAGGATAGCTCAAGCCAGGGGTTGCGAGGAGGCTGGCAGGGAGGAGGAGCACGTGCACTGTGCGGTTCAGTTGCTGCTTCTCTAGAGTGCAGGCCCCAGCAGCAGGCCAGGGGGAACAAAAGCACGGGTGTTGCTCTCCATTTACCTCTGGGGTTCACAGGCTGAGGAGCCTGCCTCATGGGACAGGTGGACCAGACTGGTCTGTTACAGGGTGTAGAGTTTCTATCCCCAAGAGTATTGAATAAAATAACCCTCCAAACCCAGCCCGTGGCATAGACGCCCCACCCACTTTGGGTCTGGGCACCGCCGTATGCAGTAGTGGGGCTTAGGGGAAGGACACCTGACAGATGGTGCTACCAAGAAACCAGACAGGAAATGCCCAGAACAGTTTCTGGCTCAGGGCTCCTGCAGGTGGAGGGTAACTCCATCTGACGAGTCCTACCAAAGGCTGCCTCTTACAGCAGGTGATTTGAAAGCACTTGGATACCTAGGGGCTAATTCCTGGCCAAGGTTCCTGGTCCTGGGGTTCTTGCTGGTCAGGGCAGCGATCGATCCCACCTGGGAATCGCTCTGCTTCAGGCTTCCACTCCCCCAGCGTTCGCATGGATGCCTCTTAGCTGGACTCCGGCCCCTCTGGCTCTTGCCTGTCCTCCCTTGCGAACCATAGAAGGGGGGACCTCTTGTGTCCTGTCCATTCTGCTCTGCACCGTGCCTGTCTGGTCAGGGAGGGACTCTTCACGCCCGCTGTACTTCTTTCAGAGGAGGGACATATACGAGGAGCTGGTGAAAAGCCAGAAGGTTTTCTCAGAGAAACTCAACCACCTGAGTCGCCGGCTAGCCTGGATCAACGTCACCATCTACTCCAAGGTGAGAGAAGTGTGTGGTGGGAGGAGCCTGGGGGAGGGTGGGCAGCGGTTCAGCCTGACCCCTGTGAAATTCTGAGCTGTGGGGGTTGTCGTATTGATTTTGATGGACTACACGGGCCCAGAGAGTCCCACGGGTTAACGTGACCCTGCCACTGTTCCTGTTTAAAACTCTTAATGTTGGTTTGGGCCTAGGTGAGCAGACGCCTCGGCCTGCTAATACCATGGCAAATGCACCATTACAAACGAGGCAGCATTTCAGTAAAGATCTAGAAAAAGAAGGAAACCCAATTAAAGTACTGGAAATATGAAATTAAGTGGGGCTTTCATTGTAACACTATTTCTTCTCCTACCCCCACTCCCTCCCCCTTTGAGCTGTAGAGCCTTTGGCAGGAAGCTCCACCCCCTCCCCCTGTCTGAGACTGAGGTAGAAGTAAAGATGGTACTAGCTGTTCTCTTTGAGGAAAAGAGAAGCCATGAGTTGGAATGGGCTGGAGCTGCCACTGCTGTTAAAGTTCAATCCCTTTTTCCTACAAAAGAAAGCAAGACAAGCACATGAAAAGGGGAAGAAACCACAAAGAGAAAATGCAGCTTCTGCCTCTGGGGCTGGCTCTGACTTGCTGAACCCGGGTTTCTCCAGCAACGAGGGTGCATGTGGTCTGATCAGCCACTTCTGCACCTGGCAACTTGTCCCAGCGCAGGTCTGTTCAGGGCATTGCTTTTAGCTGTGTTTTTGGTTACAGGCTTACAGCAGTGTTGCAGAGCATATGGTCCTTAGACAAAAGGAAAAAGAGGGCTAGGAAAACGTAAAGCAGGGGGGAGGAGGGGAAGGGAGGTGTGTGATAGCAGGCATCAATATCTTCATCCCAGGGCGTGACTGGGGTTTAGCTGGAGCTGGTGGAGGCAGTGTAATGAGGCCTTTGCTTGCCCTCGCAACAAATCAGCCAGAGACCCCTTCTGAGTGCAATCACCAGTGCTTTTTATTTTCAGTGTCAGCTCCCACCACCTTCTATTTACAGTCTGCTCCAAACCAGCAACCTGGGGGACAGCTAGCTTCTCCAGCCAGCAGGGATGTACAGCCTTTGGCTCCTTCCTTTCCTTTCCTTTCTCTTCCCCCCGTTCACTTCCTTCCTGCCAGCCTTATATAGTCCTCGGCTAATAAGGTCCACAGGTGGTTCCCTTCTAGTAATTAGGTATGGCATACTCAGCCAGACCCAATTAATACTTCTTAATTGGAGCTGGGTTAACAGGGGCCTGGCTCAGGACCTCCTGGCCAGCACCCTGTTACAGGCAGGGATGTGTTTTGACTCCCTTTCTCTGGCCCAGGTTGGTCAGAACATTTTTCAGAGTTAGGATGGTAAAGGACCAGTGGTGGCTCCTGGAGGCCCTAGAGATTGTGAGGGTGACGGCTCGCTGCTTTTGGGCAGCTCATCTCCCAGCTAGCATTTGTTGTTTGGCAGCTTTTTTTTAATGGACAAAACAGCTCCTCGCCTCATTATTTTCTTTACCATTGGGCCTAATTCTCAACACCGGTTTTGGGTTACTAATTTATGGTCCCATTCCTCTTTTGTTTGCCAGGCATGATCCTAACCCAGTCCTTGAGTTATACCAGTAGGCCTTTTTGCTTGACCAAACCCAGTCCTTTTGTGTCCCCTTTGGACCTTTTCCCATTAACATTTATTATTATAGTTATTGTGTAGGCAGCTGTTGATCCACTGCGTCAAGGTGTATGCATAAAAGGTCTAGTCAGGTGCCTCCTGAATCCGCTTATGGCTGACCAGACCAATCTGAGGGCGCTCCAGCTTGCTAGAAGTTTCACAGATCCATCCAGGTGTTGTCTGAGTTGGAGTCCAAGATGACAGCACTCTGCTTTCTTCTTCGACGCTTAGCTTCCATCCTCTGTTCAAAGCCGCTTCAGGTTGAGCTGCCCCTGGCTAGCCGCATGGCATGGTCCTGGGGCTCTCCACTGAGTTCTCAGCCTCTTATCCTTCGTGCCGACAGCAACGATCACTTTGGTATGTTGCCTAGATCCTTTTCTGGCATGCCTGGGGTGGAAGCTGACTCTTTCATGGCTGTGTTCTCCCTGGCAGGAGAAGATGCAGGACATATACTGGCTGCTGCGAGTGTGCATCCGCACCATTGAGCACGGGGACAGGACGGGCTCACTCTTCGCCTTCATGCCGGAGTTCTACCTCAGTGTGGCCATGAACAGCTACAGCGCGCTGAAGAACTACTTCAGCCCTGTCCATAGCATGGAGGAGCTCCCTGGTGAGGAGGGGACTCGTGCTGTCGTCACTGCTGACTTATGCTGGGCTGAGATTGGTGCTGGGCAGGACAAAGCTGTGCCCTGGCTGTGAGCTCCCAGGAGACATCGGGGCTGCTTCCCCTGCCGTGTGCTCATCTCTGCACTGAGTGCTGGCCATTTCCTCGGGGAGGGAGGACAGCTTATTGAGTTAGACGGAGGTTTCAAAGGGGCCCTTTGGGATTTCCTGGGCTTGGTCACCTGCTAGCTCTCAGCCTGCGGCATGTGAGGACCTGCAGGCAGCCAGGAGCCCAGGCAGTCTTTGGCCATTGTGTTGCCTTTATTGTATGCTGCCCCTGCTCCTGCAGTGTGGTGTGGAGTTCGACCTGTGGGTGTCTAGCTTGCCACAGTGGTGGCTGGTGGGGGGCTGGAGACTTTGGCAGATGACTTTTGGTACAGTAGGGTAATGGAAGTGGCTGGATTTGGAGCACAGAAGGGATGTCTGTCCTCTTCACTCCCTGCCAAGGTGGGGGTGACAAGCATGAGCTGGGGTGTTTCTGTTAAAACTATCAGCAGTGAAATGGCGAACAGCAAAGCTGTCGTCACTGGGTTTCAGAGCCAACACCTAAGGTGTGGAATAAGCAGTTCCTGTTCCCTTCCCAGCCACCAGGCCTTTGCTATCTAAGCCATCTTCTGCTCCAGTGGAGCTGAGAGTCTGTGGCAGATTCTGCATCTGGAGTCGCTATGTAGCTGGGGCCCTGCGTGATTTGTGACTCCTTCCTGCCCTGATCCCCTTCAGGTTTAGGTCCTTCCCCAGTTCTATCATCCCCTTTGCTTCTGTGGGGTTAGCCCCATGCCGAGCTGGCTGGCGGATTGGGAAAGTGCTAGCAGTCAGGGTGTGGGGAGCAGATCTGAAGGCCCAATGCAAGCCAAGACCCTGGCAGTCACTGAGAGATGGGTCAGCTCCCCGATCAGGGTGTTCCGACCCTCTGTGTCCCTGCCCTGTGTGGTCCTCTGCAGTGTCTGGCTTTCCTTGCTGGGCTACTCCTGGCTCTTTGCGTAGCCAATGGCAATGCTAGTCTCCCTGCTGAGTCCCTTGGGTCTGAGAGCCAGGCTGGCCATGCTCGCTCCAGTGCCCGACTTGCTCTGTGCTCCTGTGTCAGGGAGGAGGCCGTTTGGTGTGGTGTTCATAGAATCATAGACTATCAGGGTTGGAAGGGACCTCAGGAGGTCATCTAGTCCAACCCCCTGCTCAAAGCAGGACCAAGCCCCAATTTTTGCCCCAGATCCCTAAATGGCCCCCTCAAGGATTGAACTCACAACCCTGGGTTTAGCAGGCCAATGCTCAAACCACTGAGCTGTCCCTCCCCTTGTTCTGATGGGTTTGAGTGAAAATCCGCTTGCTCTTTGAGGTGGGAGGGAGGGTGGGTGGGCAGGTGGGTGATACACTGCTTCTCTCCCGGCGAGAGGCATCATGGGGCCGGTGTGGGCATCCCCCCCAGGACATGGGGTGTGCCGACTTGGGGAGTAAGAAGGTCTGAGGCCTGGGTTCTGTCAGAGTGTGCAGCGCCAGACCCAGCTGGCCCGCAGCTACCAAAGTGCTAATCCAGAACGGCCGTGTGTGTGCAGGTGATTGAAGAGACTCGCAGACCTGCTGGCTCCTCTTGTCCAGCCGTGCCTGGCGTGCCATGGAGCCAGAGCCCTGCTCCTGAAGGGTTCAAACCCTGAGGCAGAGAATAGCAGTGTCCAGTGTCCCCAGTGAGGGTCCACCCTGGCAATGTTTTCTTGCAGCGTATGGCACGTGTTACATTGCTCCTAACATGGGCTGAGCCCGCTGCAGGAGCCATACCCTTTGTATTCCCAGCTTGAAGGGGCAGTTGGGCTTAGGTGTGCTATCCTGAGCATCCAGAGCTGCAGTCCTGTCCTTCCCTGCTGTGCTGGGGCTTCCCTATGTCCAGCACCCCTCGTCCCCATACACGCAGCTAAGACTTGGAGCCGTTGGTTATTTTCATGGCTGGCCTTTTGTGGGATTCTCCAGGCACCTGGCAGCTGCTACGTCCAGGGAGGCTGACTCAAAACACCCCCCTCAGAGCAATGATGTCAGGCTCTCTGCATCTCGGGCAGAGATGCCCTGTCAGTTACTGTTCCCATGGTTATTGTTGCACCACATGGATGAGACCTAGTTATATTACATAGGAACAAACTCTGCCGCCCAGCTTCACAGCAGGGGTGGTTCCCGCGACCGCCTGAGGGTGTGGGACTGTGCCCAGAGCCCCTGTAACTACTGATGGACTGACACCTCTCCACCTGCTCAATCTCTTTCCTTGCAGGCTATGAAGAGACTCTGACGCATCTTGCTGCCATCCTGGCCAAGCACTTTGCTGACTCCAGGATCGTTGGCACTGGTGAGGCTGCTCTCTTGGGGTAACTGGTGACTGTTCTGCCTGTTGGGGTTGAGGGCACAGGCAGTGACCAGCCCCCATCTTGCTGCCAGACCCTGCCTGTGGCAGCAAGGGGCTGCTGGAGAGCAGCAAAGGGACCAGGCTGTGTCAGGGCTGCTGGGCACCCTGCGGTGGCTTTCCTAGCAATTGCTAAGGTAATTGCATTAGTGGGGGAAGAGGAAGGAGGGCAGAGTGTCCTAGCTACTGGCATGGGGTGGGTTCTCCTGGGCATGCTCATCTGTTGATGGCAAACCCATAGCAGCTGCCTGGAGGGCTCAGTGCCATCCCTGCAGTCTTGGCTGGGCGCAGACAGGCTGTTTCTCAGAGGCCATGCATTTCCCAGCTGCGTGGGGTAGGGGAATCCATGACCTCCCCATTGTGCAGGTGATGGGCAGAGATGAGCAGGGACTAGGCAGTTACCCTGTGACTGGAGAAGGCCTGAGGAGGCTCCAAGCCTGGCCCCTGGCCTGGCAGGACCTGGGAGGTCACAGGGCGGAGTGAGCTGGCAGGAGGGGACCCGTTGCCTGTGTGTTTAATAAGGCCCTAGCCAGCCCCTGGATTGTACCATTTAAAATGCCACTTGTCCCTCCTGCTGGGGACCAGTCCCTTCCCTGGCTCCCTGCACAGCTCAGCCACAGGCCTGGCCCTGCTGTGTCAGCCTAGCCCCTCTCGTCTGCCCCCAGACATCCGGGACTCGCTGATGCAGGCGCTGGCCAGCTATGTCTGCTACCCACACTCGCTGCGGGCCGTGGAGAGGATCCCGGAGGAGCAGTAAGTCCCGATCTGCACCCTGAACTGCCGTGGGGAGCTGGGGCAAAGGAGCTGGGAGTGGAAGAGTGGGTGTCAGGACAATGTGGGGGAGGGCTGCATGGCTGAGAGGTCCCTAGGCTGGAGCAGGCTGGGCCAAGGGCAGTAGCAGTGATTATGGCTGCTGGGGTAGATCAGCTGCAGACTAGCTCGGGAAGGGAAGAAATAGCTTAACTTTAACCCCTCCCCCAGGTGCTGGCCCCACCCCTCCCCTGGGTGTGCCGCTGGTGCTGGCCCTGCAGACATTGGTGCCATTCTACTTCCCCTGCCCTCTAGGAGCCCCGAAAGTGCCACCCTGCCCTCCTTATGTTCCTGGCTGTCAATCTGTCCCTTCTGTCTGGCAGGCGAATATCCATGATGAGGAACCTGCTGGCTCCCTACGAGCAGCGGCCTTGGGCGCAGACCAACTGGATCCTCGTTCGGCTGTGGCGGGTAAGGTCCCACTGCCTGTTGCTGCCAGCTGCCTGGGCCCATGCCTCTGGGGCCATCACTCAGCTGCAGGCGAGAGGTCTCAGCCCTCTCCCTGGCAGGCTGGGCAGCACCTGCAATGTCCCCTTCAGCCTGCCTGGCGCAGCTCGGCGCTCTGCCGTGGAGGCCTAGGGAGCCCTGTCCTAACCCTGCCGTTATCTCCCTCCCCGCAGGGCTGTGGGTTTGGATACAGGTACACGCGGCTCCCGCACCTACTGAAAACCAAGCCCGAGGATGCCAATCTCCCCAGCCTGCAGAGTGAGTGGGGTGGGGGCAGGGTCTGGTGCCGGGGCGCTCATGGCACTGAGGGGAGCAGTGTCTGGTGCTGGGGCACTCACGACATTTTCAGGGGAGGCAAGGGTATGGCGCTGGGATGCTCGCAGCTGTGGAGTGGGAAGGGTGGGGTCTGGCGCGAGGCGCTTGCGGCATTGATGGAGGGAAGGGTGGGGACTGGTAGGGTCTGGTGCTGGGGCACTCGCAGCATTGAGGGCGGTATGGGGGGGCGGCGCTTGGTGCTGGGGCGCTTGCGGCATTGAGAGTGGTATGGGTCACGGGGTCTGGCACCGGGATCTAGCAGGGCCCTGTTGTTGGGGAACCAGGGATGTGTCCAGCAGGCCCAGCCGGTGGTGCTGGGAACAGCCCCAGCAGTGTGCAAACGCCGAGCCAGGGGCTCTTCAGCAGGTGATGGAGGAGGCGTGAGCAGAGGCTTCTTGGAGCGCTAGGGAGCATACAATGGCCGCAGCTTGAGGGGGGCCTGTTCTCTTCTCCATCCCCCACTGCCCTGGTGCCCTTGTACCATTGCACTTCTGTGCTGTCGTGGCCTGGGGATCAGGCCCGGCCTGGGGCCTTGCTTGCGGACAGCAGCGGGTGCCAGGGCAGCTGGCCGCAGCCGGCTTTGCTGCAGTAATGACTGGGGCCGTGTCCCCCTGGCTCCAGCCAGCCAGGTGTTGAAAGGGCCAGTCTTGGTCTGTTCGCTGGGGCAATAGGTGGTCTGGGGATCCAGCAAGTTCTGTGAGCAGGCCTTGCTGTTCCCAAGCACCCCATCTCCACACAAGCCCTGGGCAAACCAGCTGCACTAGCGGAAGTGGAGGCCACAGAACAGCAAACGAATCCAAATATCGCACGGCCACCCAGGCACCTGGCATGCCCACACTGGGTGCTGGTTAATAGAGGAGTGATGGTGGTATCCTCCTTTCTGTGACCTCCCTTTTGTCTATCCCCTTTGCTCATCAGCCCCTGGAGCACTGCTCCCTACGTGGAGCTGTGTGAGGGACACTGGGCCTTGGGGGCAAGGGTGCATGTGTGTGTGTGCGTGCGTGCACAAGCCGCAGGGTCTTGGGGTGTGTGTATGCACGTGCAGCTGGGCTCTGGGTGGGGAGTGTGTGTGCGTACAAGCTGCTGGGCCTCGCTCTCCTCCAGTGGAGAGCTCTGGTGATGCCAGGTCAGCGGCCGGTGCACAGCTCTGGGTGTGGGCGTAGGGCCCTGCAGTTATAGGTGCTGCACTGTGCACCCAGGCTGCACTGCACTTTGCCCCTCTGTAATGCTGCTGTCTTGTCTCTCTCTCTCGGGGGCCCAGGAGAGCTGTCTGTTGCTAGCCTCCAGCGTAAGTTTGCTGTTTGCTCGGCCCTGTCTTGTGTGGTGGTGCAGTAGCTCTTCGTCCCCTGGTGCTTCCCCTCCTGGTGTGCCCCTGGCCTGCCCCCGACCCTCTCCAGTCCTGGTGGGAGCCCTGGCAGGGGAGGGGCTCCTCGGCCTGCATCTCGGCTCTGTGCCAGGGAGATGGGGCAGCTCATGGCAGTGCCCTGAACCCCTGCTGCAGCTGTGCAGAGCAGGGCCACTCACCTAGGGCTGCCATTACCATGGTGGTGGCTTCCTGGCTCACTGAGCAGGGTGGCTGCCTCCTGCCTGAGAGAGGGGTGTGTGTGTGGCGGGGGAGGGAGTTGCTGCGACGGGGGGGTGGACAGAGCTGGCAGATCCAGGGTATGAGCCGCGCCAGCCTCTGCCTTGGCCTGCGGGCTAGAGAGCGCCATGGTAACATTCCAGTGTCCCATGCTGGCAACTGTGTGGCATGCTTGCCGCACCCCCAGGGGCAGCGGTGGTGTGGCTCTGCTCCTGGGTGCCCCTGCATCTGATTGGGAAAGCTCTGAGCGGGCAGAAGGATGGGCCTGGCTCCTGGCACTGCTGGTCTGTGCAGCCCCTGAACCAATAATGAAAGCTGCCCTAATTGCAAGGGAACATGTTCCACAGAGGTGCCCTTGGGCCCTCCCCCTGCCTGAGCGGGGCAGGGGGACAAGGGGCTGATTCCAATGCAGTGCCCATTGCGCGGGCTGTGTCTGAGGGGCGGCTTGAGGGAAGTGCTACTCCCCTGCCCCGGAGAACCAGGTCCCACTGCCAGAGGCACCCCCCAAGCAGCTTGAGCCTCCTGCTGCGTTGGAAGTGCATGCAGGCTGTCCACAAAGGCACAGCCCCTGCTCCCTTCTGGCCTGGCAGCCCCGGGAACCAGGCCCACGTCCCTTAGACCCGGGCATTTTGGCCCTTGCTATAGGCAGGAGGGAGCGTTCAGAGGAGCAGTATGCTGCTGGGCCAGGCACCCCTCCGTCCCTCAGGAGGGCAGGGCAAAGTGCCCTGGTCTGTAGCATGCGGGTTCCCTGCTGCAACGGGAAGCTGCAGGCCCTGCTGCTCATTGTCTGGGCCAGTCCCATGGCCGCTGTTGGTGCCAGTCAGTTCCTCCTGGTAGCGGGGCTCTGGCTGCTGAGACCGGGGTGGCTCCGCTTAGCAGGACACGCGGGGGCACTGCGCTGCAGCTGTAGGGAGCTGCTGCTGTCTGCTTTCCCCACTGGGGCTCTGCCCCACAGACAAGAACATGGCAGCTCCCCTGCTGTGGCAGGCATGGCTCAGTGCTGGGACCTGCAGCTGTGGCAGTGACTAGGGGATGCGGTGCAGTGTCTATCCTGGCCCAGTGTCCCATCCCCTCCTTTTCCCTCCCCTGCTGGGCAATGCTCAGGCCCGAGCCCCGTCTGTGCCAGGGAGGGACACTGTTAAAGGCCCCTGGCTGGCTGAGCCGCATTGGGCCCCAGTGTGTTTGTGCCGGGGGTTGCCAACGCCAAGAGGGCTGAGCTGGGGAGCAATGGTGGGAGTGCTGAGAAATGACCTGCCTGGGCTCCGGGAGCGCAGCCCTGGGGAAGGGCTCTGCCCCATCTCAGGGAGGGAGCACCTTCCTCACTGGCCTTCAGAGCACAGCCGGGCAGGCCAGGGCCCACATGAGGGGGCGGGTGTGTAGGCATGGGGCAATGACTGTGATGCTGGCATCAGGAGAGATTACTACTGAACTGGTCTGGGGCTTTCTGAAGCTGAGCACTAGAGGCTTGGTTAGCTCAGGGCTGCTGTTCCCCTGGAAGGGAGGAAGGGAGGGAGAGCTACAACTGTGCACAGCTGTAGCCCAGCTTATGCAGGGCAGTGCTGGCAGCCCACGGGCAAGCTCTGTGCTCAGAATAGTGTGTGGACCTAGCCTTGCAGGGCACCTGCCATCTCTACTCACTGTCCAGAAGCCGGGCACAAGGGGCTATCTGCTTCATGCTCAGTCTCCCTCCTGGCCTTAAAGTGCTGCATAGCACCAGGCCTGTGCCTTCCCCAGCTGCCTGCCTCCCTTAGCTGGGCATCCCAGGCTGCCCACTGCCGGGTCTGCCCTTGACTCTGCTGCCCTTTGGTCCTAGAGCCGTGCCCTTCCACCTTGCTGCAGCAGCATATGGCCAATCTGCTGCGCAGTGACTGTGACATGGCACCCAGCTTCCTCAACAGCGTTCTCAACCAGCTCAACTGGGCCTTCTCGGAGTTCATTGGCATGATCCAGGAGGTGAGTGCTGGGGCTTGGCTGGACGGCACCTAGCGGGGAGCCCAGCAGGCTATGCAGGGGTGGGCTCTGGGAGCCAGGCCAGGGCGGCCTGGTTGCAGAGTCAAGCAGCACAGCCCTGATGGGTGCATGAGCGGGTGGAGGCCTCTGTTCCTTGCAAGGCCCTGTACTGAGCTGTGCCCTGTGCCCGGGCAGATCCAGCAGGCGGCAGAGCGCCTGGAGAGGAACTTTGTGGACAGCCGCCAGCTGAAGGTGTGCGCGACCTGCTTTGACCTGTCAGTAAGCCTGCTCAGAGTGCTGGAAATGACTGTCACGCTGGCCCCTGAGATTTTCCTCGACTGGAGTCGCCCCTCCTCGGAGCTGCTGCTCAGGAGACTTGCCCAGGTACATCCCCATGCTGGGAGCTGGTGGAGCAGGCGAGAGCACCCTCTGCTGAGGGCAGGATGGCACGAATATAGAGCCCCCTTCCTGGATGTCCCTATTAAAGCTACCAACCCAGGGGATCCAGCATCAGTGTCTCAGGCTGACGCATCTGCGAGCAGCTATTGTGGGAGAAATCTGGCCGACTCTTGGTGCTGCCAAGCGCTCCTTTGTGGTTAAGCTTTTCCAGCAGGCACCTCATCAGCCCCCACCCCACAGAAACCCGTCCCAGGCAGAACTCCCTGCAGCCCCATGAGGGGGAAGAGATGCATGTTCCAGACTGCACACTAAGGACCTCCCCATGCCAGTGGCTTTCACATGGCAGGTGCTCAGATCCTGCGGAGATGGCAGTTGTACAAAGCCCTGAGAGAGAAGAGATGCAATCATCTGTTTGTCGTGAACTCAAGGGAAGCAGGGGAGGGGAGAGCTAGCCTTACTTGGAACCTGAAATAGTTAGGGTGGGTATTCCAGACCTCGGCACCCACTCTTGCTGTGCCAGTGCCCTTCAATCCTAATCAACAGCCCTCTGCTGTTACAGTCTCTAGCTTCCACCCCTTCTCAGCTCTGCCAGTGCTCCTGGCAACTGACCTGCAGCCCCCAGCTGTTGCTATCCTGGGATTTCCCCCTCTCCAGCTCTGTCCTTGCTCCTTAATCCTGACCCACTGCTATTCCCACCTTGGCACCTCTGTTGCCAACCACAGCACTGTGGCTAAAGCTAGTAAAGCTAAAATCAGTTTAGCAACTACCTATCTGCAGTCCATATCTGCACGCAGCCTTGAACTGACATAATGCTTGGTTTTACGAGTCCCCTTTGGTGTGACGAGCAGCTGCACTAACAGCTTATTGAAATGAGAAGTAAGAGGTGATTGACCCCAGGTCGAGTCCCTCCATAGGGAGAATGTGGCTGCGAGCAGAGGCCTTTGACATCCAGCAGCCAAAGACAGAGCACGAGCCAGGACAGGAAGCTGAATTGGGCAAAGATCAAATGAAGCATGACCCCAGTTGTCCAAGTGAGGCCCTAGCCCCTCAGAGCAATGTGCCTGGGCCGGAGGGATTCTCTGTCCTGGGAGTCTGTAAATCGAGACTGGACGTCTCTTTCCCAGAGCTCTGCTCTGGCCAGCCACCAATCATTGGCTGGAATTGCGAGGTGGTGATCCCTCGCCTGTGCTAGGTCCTAAGGCTCCCTTCTGTGGCTCCACTCGGAGAGGTTGGTTTGGACCTTGTCGTCTGGCCAGGGCTCCAGGCAGGGGATACTGTGCCAGGAGTGACTTGGCACAAGCCTCCTGGAGCCCACCTTGGCCAGCTGAGCTGGCAGCACAGCTCTGAGCCCAGCCACCCACCAGAGCGCAGTGGCATGCCCCTTGCTTCCTGCATGCTTAGGGCTATAATGGGGGGCTACAGGAGGAGTGCTGTACAGGAGAGGGGAGCACCACCAGCAGCTTTCCCCAGGCTGCTGTGGTGCCATGCCTGTGTCCCAGGATAGACCACAACAAGGGGGTATGCTGGCAGGGTCAGCTGATGTGTAGCCAGGGTGGGGCCTCGCTGCCTTGAGAGAGGACACGGCCAGTGAAGGGGGTTATACAGATGCAGGTAGGGCAGAGTGAGGTCTGGGGTGTGCGGGGAAGGGGGAGAGCGAGAGTGGGCCAGTCTGCTCTCATGGCTCGCCCTGCTGCGGACAGGGAGCACTGGGTGCCCATGTGGTGCTGGTACCAGATGTGCCCTGCGCTATGGGGGTCCTGCTGGAGCTGGCCCTACTTGACTGCACCAGGGATTTGCCTTCAGCTGAAAGAAGAGTAGCCATGATGGTGGCAGAGCAAGCGTGCCAAGTGAGCTGAGGTGGGCTCTGTGCTGGAAAGGGCACGCCCAGAGCCTCAGCTGTCCCAGTGTGGGGTTCACCCTGGAGCCTAACAACATTCAGTTTCACTGCCAGGCGGGGCAGAAGCCTGCTGCTCGTCTGGGTGGAGCTTTGTTGTACACTAACTCCTCACTTAACATTGTAGTTATGTTCCTGAAAAATGATACTTTAAGTGAATCCAATTTCCCCTTAAGAATTAATGTAAATAGGCAGGGTTAGGTTCCAGGGAAATTTTTTTCACCAGACAAAAGACTATATTTTTTATATATATAATATATATACACATACACACTATTAAGTTTTAAAAAATTTAATACTGTACACAGCAATGATGATTGTGAAACTTGGTTGAGGTGGTGAAGTCAGAGGGTGGAAGAGGTTGGGATATTTCCCAAGGAATGCTTTACTGATAAATGATGAACTAGCATTTGGCTGAGCCCTCAAGGGTTAACACATTGTTAATGTAGCCTCACACTCTACAAGGCAGCAGCACGAATGGAGGGAGGGGAGACAGCATGGCAGACAGAGACACACTCCCTGCCTGAGCGAGAGAGAGATGCACATTGCCCCTTTAAGTACACTGACCCCACTCTAAGTACGCTGCCTTTTTAAGTAGATCAGGAAGTTGAGACAGCAGCTGTTCTGAGCTCTGTCGTGTCCCCTCCTGCTCTGTGGAGATGGCCTGATGGGGTAAAGGAGCGGGGGACACCCTAACTTTAGCACCCCTCTTCTCCCTGCCCTGCCCAGCAAGCAGGAGGCTCCAGGGAGCAGCTCCAAGGCAGAGCGGGAAGGGACAGCTGAACTGCCCAGCAATTGATAGCCTGCAGGGCGGCTACCCCCGCACAGGGAACTTAGAGGAGCTGATGTGGGGGCTCCCAGTCCACCCTGGTTCCAAGCTCCCACCAGCTAGCTCCAATGGGCTGCTCTTTCTGCAAGCAGTGGACAAAGTAGGCAGCTGCCAAACAACGTTATAAGGGAGCAATGCCCAACTTTAAACGAGCTTGTTCCCTAATTGATCAGCAACAAAACAATGTTGACTGGGATGACTTTAAGTGAGGAGTTACTGTATGTGATTGCCCAGCAGCCTCCTGGGCCTGAGCTGTTTCCTTGCTGTGTTTGGAGACCAGCAGTCCTAGTCCTGCTAGGTCCTGGGCTCAGCAGAGAGCTCCTTGGGCCATTGGCAGCTGTTAGCCAGCAAGCGCCTGCACCCAGCCCTGCTCATAGCTGGCTCTTGGTTGGCCCACTCTGATCAGTTCTGCCATTGGCCGTGATGTGGCCTGTGACTGTAGCTTCTCCTTGGTGAGAGCTTTCTCCATACTGACCGCAGCCTGGAACGCAGCCAGTGTGACTGCCCACATGTTCAGCCTCTTATCGCTGCAGGTTATGGCCCATTGCACACCAGGGGCTACCAGCACTGCATGCACTGCTGATGTGTGTGTAGCCTGCTGGGAGTCAGCATGCTCCCACAGAAGGAGTGTTGCAGTGCTGCTGCCATCTCACGCAGTGCAGCTGCGCTGTCCACTCCTAATGGAATGCTGGGAGCTGCAGTTCCCCCAGGCATTGCCCTGGTAGGGATGGGAGGGCTGCAGTCTGCTGTTGTCGTGCTCTGTGGTGTGGATCCTTAGCAATCCATGGGACGTGCTCAGCCAGATGCCTCTTGTCCAGCTGGTGGGAGGTTCAGGAGCAGCTAGAAGAAGAGGGGCAATCTCCTGGGAAGGCCCCGCATGGGGCAGGTGTGCTCTCTGAGGGCAATGAACCCACTTGGGGCTGGGGCTGATGGCTGGAAAGGGGCTGCTCCGTCCTGCTCAGGCAGGCGCCCTGTCTGAGAGATAGGAACAGTCTCTCCTGACATCTCTCCTGTCCCCGCACAGCTGTTGAACCAGGTGCTGAATCGCGTGACAGCCGAGCGGAACCTGTTCGACAGAGTGGTGAACCTCCGGCTGCCAGGTAAGTCACCTTTAGAATCATAGAATATCAGGGTTGGAAGGGACCTCAGGAGGTCATCCGGTCCAACCCCCTGCTCAAAGCAGGACCGATCCCCAACCAAATCATCCCAGCCAGGGCTTTGTCAAGCCTGACCTTAAAAACTTCTAGGGAAGGAGATTCCACCACCTCCCTAGGTAACGCATTCCAGTGTTTCACCACCCTCCTAGTGAAAAAGTTTTTCTTAATATCCAACCTAAATCTCCCCCACTGCAACTTGAGACAACTACTCCTTGTTCTGTCATCTGCTACCACTGAGAACAGTCTAGATCCATCCTCTTTGGAACACCCTTTCAGGTAGTTGAGAGCAGCTATCAAATCCCCCCTCATTCTTCTCTTCTGCAGACTAAATAATCCCAGTTCCCTCAGCCTCTCCTCATAAGTCATGTGCTCCAGTCCCCTAATCATTTTTGTTGCCCTCCGTTGGACGTTTTCCAATTTTTCCACATCCTTCATGTAGTGTGGGGCCCAAAACTGGACACAGTACTCCAGATGAGGCCTCACCAATGTCGAATAGAGGGGGACGATCACGTCCCTCGATCTGCTGGCAATGCCCCTTCTTAAACATCCCAAAATGCCATTGGCCTTCTTAGCAACAAGGGCACACTTCTGACTCATATCCAGCTTCTCATCCACTGTAATCCCAAGGTCTTTTTCTGCAGAACTGCTCCCTAGCCATTTGGTCCCTAGTCTGTAGCAGTGCATGGGATTCTTCCGTCCTAAGTGCAGGACTCTGCACTTGTCCTTCTTGAACCTCATCAGATTTCTTTTGGCCCAATCCTCCAATTTGTCTAGGTCCCTCTGTATCCTATCCCTACCCTCCAGCGTATCTACCACTCCTCCCAGTTTAGTGTCATCTGCAAACTTGCTGAGGGTGCAGTCCATGCCATCCTCCAGATCATTTATGAAGATATTGAACAAAACCGGCCCCAGGACCGACCCTTGGGGCACTCCACTTGATACCGGCTGCCAACTAGACATGAAGCCATTGATCACTACCCGTTGAGCCCGACAATCTAGCCAGCTTTCTATCCACCTTATAGTCCATTCATCCAGCCCATACTTCTTTAACTTGCTGGCAAGAATACTGTGGGAGACCATGTCAAAAGCTTTGCTAAAGTCAAGGAACAACACGTCCATCGCTTTCCCTTCATCCACAGAGCCCGTTATCTCGTCATAAAGGCAATTAGATTAGTCAGGCATGACTTGCCCTTGGTGAATCCATGCTGACTGTTCCTGATCACTTTCTTCTCCTCTAAGTGCTTCATAATTGATTCCTTGAGGACCTGCTCCATGATTTTTCCAGGGACTGAGGTGAGGCTGACTGGCCTGTAGTTCCCAGGATCCTCCTCCTTCCCTTTTTTAAAGATGGGCACTATATTAGCCTTTTTCCAGTCATCTGGGACCTCCCCCGATCGCCATGAGTTTTCAAAGATAATGGCCAATGGCTCTGCAATCACATCCGCCAACTCCTTTAGCACTCTCTGATGCAGCGCATCCGGCCCCATGGACTTGTGCTTGTCCAGCTTTTCTAAGTAGTCCCGAATCACTTCTTTCTCCACAGAGGACTGGTCACCTCCTCCCCATGCTGTGCTGCCCAGTGCAGTAGTCTGGGAGCTGACCTTGTTCGTGAAGACAGAGGCAAAAAAAGCATTGAGTACATTAGCTTTTTCCACATCCTCTGTCGGTAGGTTGCCTCCCTCATTCAGTAAGGGGCTCACACTTTCCTTGACTTTCTTCTTGTTGCTAACATACCTGAAGAAACCCTTCTTGTTACTCTTAACATCTCTTGCTAGCTGCAACTCCAGGTGTGATTTGGCCCTCCTGATTTCACTCCTGCATGCCCGAGCAATATTTTCATACTCTTCCCTGGTCATTTGTCCAATCTTCCACTTGTTGTAAGCTTCTTTTTTGTGTTTAAGATCAGCAAGGATTTCACTGTTAAGGCAAGCTGGTCGCCTGCCATATTCACTATTCTTTCTACGCATTGGGATGGTTTGTTCCTGTAACCTCAATAAGGATTCTTTAAAATATAGCCAGGTCTCCTGGACTCCTTTCCCCCTCATGTTATTCTCCCAGGGGATCCTGCCCATCTGTTCCCTGAGGGAGTCAAAGTCCGCTTTTCTGAAGTCCAGGGTCTGTATTCTGCTGCTCTCCTTTCTTCCTTGTGTCAGGATCCTGAACTCGACCATTTCATGGTCACTGCCTCCCAGGTTCCCATCCATTTTTGCTTCCCCTACTAATTCTTCCCAGTTTGTGAGCAGCATGTCAAGAAGAGCTCTGCCCCTAGTTGGTTCCTCCAGCACTTGCACCAGGAAATTGTCCCCTACCCTTTCCAAAAACTTCCTGGATTGTCTGTGCACCGCTGTATTGCTCTCCCAGCAGATATCAGGGTGATTTAAGTCTCCCATGAGAACCAGGGCCTGCAATCTAGTAACTTGCGTTAGTTGCCAGAAGAAAGCCTCGTCCACCTCACCCCCCTGATCCGGTGGTCTATAGCAGACTCCCACCACGACATCACCCTTGTTGCTCACACTTCTAAACTTAATCCAGAGACACTCGGGTTTTTTTGCAGTTTCATACCGGAGAGTCATACTGCTCTCTTACATACAATGCAACTCCCCTACCTTTTCTGCCCTGCCTGTCCTTCCTGAACAGTTTATATCCATCCACGACAGTAGTCCAGTCATGTGAGTTATCCCACCAAGTCTCCGTTATTCCAATCACATCATAATTCCTTGACTGTGCCAGGACTTCGAGTTCTCCCTGCTTGTTTCCCAGGCTTCTTGCATTTCTGTATAGGCACTTGAGATAACTCGCTGATCGTCCCGCTTTCTCAATATGAGGCAGGAGCCCTCCCCTCTTGGGCTCTCCTGCTCTTGCTTCCTCCTGGTATCCCACTTACCTCAGGGCTTTGGTCTCCTTCCTCCAGTGAATCTAGTTTAAAGCGCTCCTCACTAGGTTAGCCAGCCTGCTTGCGAAGATGCTCTTCCCTCTCTTCGTTAGGTGGTGCCCATCTCTGCCTAGCACTCCTCCTTCTTGGAACACTATCCAATGGTCAAAGAATCCAAAGCCTTCTCTCCGACACCACCTGCATAGCCATTCATTGACTTGCATGATTCAACGGTCTCTACCTGGGCCTTTTCCTTCCATAGGGAGGATGGACAAGAACACCACTTGTGCCTCAAACTCCTTTATCCTTCTTCTTAGAGTCTGGCTGCCTCCTTGCCCGTCAGGAACTCACTGGTGGCTGCATAGAGGGCCCAGGGGATTCAGGTGCTCCCCCTCGCCAGCGGAGCAATGTTGCTGTATGGGTGCTTTGCAGAGACAGGCCCTGTCTGTGATCTTCTGGGGCTGTCACTGGGTGCTGGGCCATGTGGCTGGGAACCTCAGGGCCGGGAATCCTGTGGGCTGGGGATATAGCAGGGGGCATTCTTTTTCTGAGTCCAACAGAAGGGTGACCTGCCACCCCAACCACTGGCGATGCTAAAATGCTTGCAGGGCAGGCTGTAGGAGATGTAAACAGGGGTCCTGACCATTGTGCTCACTCCTGGTTCCCTGGCTCTTTCCATGAGACCCTATGTCCTGCCGCAAGTCTCTCCGCTTCCCTCACTTCCCCTCAGGTCCTGGCCTCTGGGGTCTTTAGGCACCAAACTCTGAGCAGCTGTTAAACTGCTGCCATGTTCCACGCCTGCTCTGGGGCACTCTAGGGAACTGGAAAGGGTGCTGGGATCTCGGATGGGAAGTGCCTGTAGAATGGAGCCTGATCTCCCTGCATGCTCTTCCCTGGCACAGGCAGAAGTCCTTGTCTAGTTACGCGTTGCTGAGTATGTCCTTGGGCTGTGTGGCAAGGTTTGGGGAAGGACAGTGCTGTGCTAGCAGCCACCTGCTGTCCCTGCACCACAGGCCATCTCCCTGCTTGCATTGCTAGGGGATGGCTGAAGCACAGCCAGCAGATTAACAGTCATGCTGCTAGCAGAGTCCTTGGGCCACGTGGCGCTGCTAAGTCAGCCTGTCTCTCTTCGGAGAATGATTATCTCATCAATGTCTCCTCTTCCCTTGAGGCACAGCTCAGCTACACTCCCTGTGGGAAGGCTGCTAGGGGGAGCTCCAGTCAGCCCCCCTGTACCACACCAGGGCAAGGCATCAGCCCCAGGGTGGCAGGGAGCCCCTCTTTCCTGAAGCTTTGGAGAAGTCAAGTCAGTGCTGGCCATGGGGAGATGCCTGCGACCAAGGCCATGTGAAAGGTGCTTATGGGGTTTGGGAGAGGAGGAGGTCATGCCTCTGGCCCAGGTCTCCCCCAGCGCAGCCATGGGTGTAGCTGAGGTGGGCTGCTGCAAAGAGACGTACAGCTGCCAGGCTGAGGGTAAAGAGCCGGGCAGGTGCGGGGATGGGGTATGGCCTGGCCTTCCCAGCCATGGTCATTGCTCTGGCTCTGCTCTGTCCCCCAGGGCTAGAGAGCGTGGATCATTATCCAATCCTTGTGGCTGTGACAGGGATTCTGGTCCGACTCCTCATGGACACTGACTTCCAAGGGTGAGTGACTCCTCCTGCGAGAGGCAGTGTCGCCGAGAGGCTGTGCTGTGGTGTAGCTGGGGATGGACTCAGCCCTTCAGAGCTTGGGGATGGGAATCCCCGCCAGGTGTGTGCTGGTCACTAGAGTCCACGTATCTGCCCCACAAGGTGGGTTGGACACCAAGTTCACTTAACTCCCTATGTACTGGCCCAACTGCTGCTCTGCCCTGCCTCGGCTCAGCTGGGACCACTTCCATCTCCTAGGCCTGTCTAGCCGTGGAGGGGGCAGGCGTGCTCCCTTGAGCACAGAACTAGCCCTGCTGTCCTCCTGCCGCAGCGCCCCCACTGCTCTGTATGCCCCACTCTCTTTCATATTGGCCTGCGTCCCATGGCAGCTGTAAGCGGACACCTGCCCAGCCTGCTGGTGCCTCACCTCCACCGTGCTGCTGTCTGTGCTGTTGCCTTTCTTTTTACTGGTGGCAGTTTAGCCCTCAGGCAGGGCTGCACCCACATGTGCACAGCTCTAGTGCCAGCTGTGTAAGATACTTACGTGGCCCTCATCTCCATTGTGTCTGGGGGCCACTCCAGCTCCCCTCTGGGGCAGGGCAGGGCTCCTATCCTCGCTCTACAGCTGGCAGCTGATGGCCAGACAGACTTGGTGAAACCAGGGAGCCAGTTGCAGAGTAGGGAATGGAACTCTGGTCTCCTGCATCCCAGGTTAGTCCCCTACCCACTGCGCTACCTGCCTTTCTAAGCTGGCTGCTCTTAGGGTGTCCTGGCAGGAGACTCAGCCCTGTGTGCTGCTGAGAAGGAGCCTAGGTGAGTCAGGAGAACAGCGCTGCCTTCCAGGATCCCAAAGCCTTGATGTGCTGTTACTGTAGGAAATGGCAGGGTGGCGCCATGCGACTCTCAACTTTTCTATGTGCAACCTTCTGCCTCCCTCAGTTGGCTCTGGGGTGACGGCTGCTTAGTGCCAAGGTAGTAAGGTGCCCTTCTAGGCTCCATGTGCGCTGCCAGGCCCGGGGACTCGCCCACCATGTGCCTTGCATACGTTCAGCTCCCACATTGGTCGCAGGAATGGGGGACAGGCTCAAACCCTGTGCAGAGGCCTCCAGAGAGGTGGCAGTAAGATTACTGCCTGGTGGCATGTTGTTCCAGCACTGGGTGCATGTAGATTGAGCTCACCTGGGCAGGCGGGGGCCTGGCACTTGCCTTGCCTCACATCAGCCACGGGTCCTGGCATGGCCCCTTCTCTCCAGTCCCCATCCTGGCCAGCATTGCTGTGAGGCAGGGCCAGCTCTCCCAGGGGTGTTTTGGGTGGAAGAGGGTTTTGTATTGGCTGTGTGTGAGGTAGGCAGGGGCTGGAGGGATACCTGGGGGCTATGGAGATCCCAGACATAGCTGGCAGCAGCTCCCAGTGTCCTGCTCCTGCCCCGTGTCAGGAAGGGAAGGGGTCGAATCCTTGCTGTCCTTGTGTCTCTGTGATATAAGGAAATGACACAAATGCCTGTAGTCCAGTGCAGCAGCCTGTGAGCAAAGGGACCTCTAAACTAGGTGCCCACTGAAATCATCATGCATGGAGCTTACTGTGGGGAAGGTGCTGGCAAATTCATTAGTGATTTCACTGGCCAGGTGGTTGAGTGTCGTCAGCCACAGTTGTTGCCCCCTTTCAGGCTGCGCTGTGCCCTAGCACACTGCTGTGCCTCATGGCCATATTTATGAGGCCAACAGCATGGACAAGCCCTGTCCAGGGAAGGGGAGCAGCGTGGTCCTGGCAGGCAGGACACCCTCTCCCACTTCTTGTCTCAGAACGCCCAGGGGCCATGGTACAGGGTGAATGCATGTCCTGCAGGTTCTGGGTGTGTGTGTGCTTCCTGCCAAGAGCTCGGCCCATGTCCAGGTGAGGTAGCTAAGATCCACTTGCATTTGTTTGTAAATGCACGTGCATTCTCCCCGAACATCTTCTGCCTCCAGCTCTGCCTCGTCCCCTGCTGGGAGCCTCTGGTCCTCATCCTGCGCATCCCGCTTTCCCTCTGTGCATGTGGAACAGGTTAGTCCCTGGTTTTGCAGAGAGCCGAGCCCCATCTGGCTGGGCCACTCAGCCCTGCAGCCAGACTTGCTCTGATCCTTCTTTCAAGGACTCAGAGATGTACACAAATGCATCTAATTATATCCTATATCCCGCGATCCCTGCACCAGTCACACAGCCCTGAGCATGACTGTGCCAAGTGTTCAGCACAAGGTCACTAATTGGTGGCCTTTTCTGCTTTGCAAATGCGAACAGGCTTTGCTCTCCCACAGACTTCACAGAACTGCTTGTTGTTGCTGGCAGCTCTGTCCTTGGAAAGGACTCGGCACTGGAGTGAGCTCCGGGATCACCTCCCTGCCCCAGCCTCCACAGCTCCTGCCCCTGCTCAGGTTGCTGGACCTGACAGCCAGAGGGAGGGGCAAAGACTTTTGTTTGTGCCTGCAATCAGACCCATGCTAACTCTGGGAGGGCAGCATGAAGAGCGTGGTATTACGGGTAAGCAGGGGCCCAGCAGGGCCTCTAGAAAGGGACACACGAGATCCCAGCTCGACTCTTGACAGCCAGCAAGGCTATGGGCTGCCACTTGATAAAACCCATCTCTGTCCTTATGTGAACCAAGCAGTTCTGACGTGGAAATCAGCAAGGCTTCCAAGCTGTGGAACCTCGGCAGGCCCCTTCTCGGACCCCCTCTTTCTCCCCCTCGCTGGTTGTCAGAAAGAAAGGGGAGCAGCAACCCCGGCCATGGACACCGCTAATGCTTGAGGGGCAGGCATCAGATTCCAAGCAGTGAGGCAAGCACCCCCCCCAGCCCCTGAACAGTGCACATCTGAGTTAAACCTCATCGTTAGAGCAGGAGTGTATAGATGCCCTTGGGGGCAGTGGCCAGCAGATCAGACAGGAGATTGCCATGCGGCAGGGCAGTGAGCAAAATGCAGTGACTGTAATCCACCCCCTGAGGTGTCCTTGCATAGAGGCAGCAGCTCTCTGCCGTAAGACTGACCGCATACCTGGAACGCTGTGTTCATTCTCTTCTGTGCCCCAGAAGGAAGGAGCGAGTTGAGGGCAGAACAGACAAACCTGCTCCATTAGCTATGGCACAGTGCTCCTCAGCCAGCACAGGGGGGCAGGGGTTGTCTCTGCAGGGGTGGGGAGTTGGGCTAGCAAGGTGCAATCAGGAAAATCCCCAAAGGGGTATTGGTTACAGAAGGGGCTGTCTACCAGTGGGAACCATGAGGGGAGTGCAGTGGGGTGGCTAAACTTGGAGATGGCCCAGTTCTTTGTTAGTTGAGTCCAGAGGGACCGAAACAATCCACGGGAACGGGCAGCCCAGTGGCAAACTATACTTAGTGTGCTGAAAGCAAAGTAACATATACTGGAGGGGATTACTCCCAGCAAGCCTGACTTAACTGTCAGCTTGGGGATAGGAGCTGGGTGCCATTAGAGACAGTGCCATGGAGACCTCTGCTCAATGGGCAGCTGTGGTCAGAAGAGCAAGGTGTGTTCAGCTGCATAAGGAATGTGGCAGAGAACATTCTAATTCTGGTGCGGCCTCATCTGGATCCTGTACAGCACTGGGCACCCCGTCTCTGAAAGGATAGCGCAGAATTAGAGGGGCCCAAAGAAGGGCAATGGGAAAGACCCAGGGCCTGGAGAAACTCTCCTATGAAGAGCGGTTGAGAAGATGGGGATTGTTATCTTAGAGAGGAGACATGATAGTCTATCAAATACTGACTAGTCTGAGGGACATCCAGAACATTTCTTGTCCATGGCAGCTAGTGCGTGAACAAGAGGACATTCAAGTCAGTTCAATTCAATTCAAAACCTGACCAAAGGAAACACTTGTTCACACAATGTGTAACTGACCTGTGGAACTCTCTGCCACTGGAAGATGTTGAGGCCAAGAACTTGGAAATGTTCAGTAGAGAATTAGACATTGATACAGGTAAGCAAAATATCCAGAACTGTCATAGTGAGCGCTCATGAGAGTAATGGAAGGGAGGTAACCCTCCTGTAGCAGGGTTTAAGTAGTCCTCAGCTATTAGAGATCCAAATGAGACTGTCTTTGGAGTAGATTGTTCCCAGTCTGCTGCTGTGGGTTCTTACACCTGCCTCTGAAGCACCTGGGGCTGGGCACTGTTGCAGACAGGAGATTGGGCGGCATGGACCTCAGCTCTGATCCCATCTGGCAATTCCTGTGCTCCTGAAAATATCAGGGAAAGTTCCTTGCATTGTGGCTTGTTTATTCAGGAAAACATCTCCCCCAGGGCTGGGATTGGAGCCCTGTTGCTTGGGGCATTTATGGCTAGGCTAGTCCTGGCCAGGCCCAGAGGGACCTTATAGTGCTCTTCCATCGCTGCTGTGATTTTGTTTGCCTGTTTGATCCATAAAACCCTGCGCTCTCCTGTCTGCGGGGGAGATTCCTGGGCTGGCACTCTCCTGTTTCAGAGCTCAGGTGGTTGCAGCCCGGGCTGGAATGCTCGATGGGCCTGTTGCACTCTGGCCCATGTTTTGGCTCCTCTTGGAGTACAGGGGCCTGGACCCCGCTCCCATGACTGAATTGCCCTGAGCTGGGGGTGGTGCAGTGGCCAAGTGAGGACAGTTCAGAAGATGCCTGACAGAAGGGTTCCCGGAGCCAGGCAGACTCAGCTGGTGTCTGAGTGTAGCATCAGAGAGCAGTCCAGTTACCCCAGCAACACATTGCCATGGGGCAGGAGGCAACAAGGCATCTCATTACAGACCTTTGGTGGGGTGAGCCCCCTGGAGCCAAGAGAGGAGCATTTCTCAGGCGGAGCTGATGAGAGGACTTGCACTGCATGTCGTCCTATTTCAGGGCTGGACAGAATGGGTTCGAGAGAGTCATTGCAGTATTTAATACCTCTGGTTATGCCCGTGTTAATTGTGGTGAGTCACAGCTCTCCTATCACACCCTGTCCTACTGCTCATTATACAGCCCTCACTGGGTGGTTGTTACTGCATGACTTCCCAATGCTTCCCGGAGGGGGAGAGCAGAAAGGGATGGCTCTAATTACTGGTGTTCTAATGTGGGGAGCATTCTCTGCAAAGAGAACCAGGGGTTTGTTTGGCATGGGGCACGAGTCCCAGTGCTTCACCCCTCTGCTTTGGCTGGGCAGGCCACATTTAGCACTTTGGAGACCTGGATTCCAGTTTGATTGAAATCACTGTGGAAGCTGAGTTTGGCCCCATGTAATCCTTCCTAGATGTCAAGTTCAGCACCAGTATTTTGCTGCTTGGCAGAATAGAAGAGTAGTGGGGGGCTAAAAGTTGGATTGAGGGGCACTGGCAGCTGTGTTGGGGGAAGCCCAGGCTAGGATAGCAGAGACTACAGAGCCAGGCCGGGATTTGTCAGTAGAGCTGTGGGGAGCCCTGCTCTGTGCGCCCCTGCCTTGGACTTGGTTCTAGTTATTGTTAATCTGTTTTCACTATCATAGACATGTACTAATGAGAACAATTGAGAAGCAGAGCTGGCTGCAGCAGGGCCTCGGAGAAGGGATTAAATGTAATCCCTCCTGGAGCAGCTTTAGGGAAGGGCCCCACCACACCTGACTGCCCTGCCCTGCCAGCTCGGACCCTCTCCCATAGTGGGACAGCAGAGGGAATGGGCCACAGGCTGGTGCTTTGTTTCCTTTCCCTCCGTGGCAGCCTGGCAAGGGATGGGGCTGGAGTCAGGGAGCTGGCACCAAGGGGCAGAAATCAGGGACTCTAGTGATTGCAATGAGTCCCTGAACCTGGGTCTCCAACAGCTGCCTGTGCTGGTGAGAAGCCATTCCCTGGTGTCCAGCAGGGGCCAGTGCACCACATGGGATAGACCATATGACTTCTGTTGCCTGGCGAAAAGGAGTCCTGCTCCACCCAGCTGGAGGGGTGGCTGCTCCATGTGGAGTGAGACTGTTGCAGAGATTCCCTGCTGCACTGGTTTGCAATGCTGAGTGCCAGCAGCGTCTGTGCCTGTCGTGCAGTAGTGGGCTAGCTGACCCGCACCCTCCCCTTAACTCTGAATCAAGGGCTGAGAAGCTGAGTGCCCTGGCATGTGTCTGTCTCTCCAGCATGGCTTCTGGTGCCAGGCCCTGTGCCCTTCCCCACGCTAGGCAGAGCCGCTTCCAGGATCTGGAATAGGCCTGGCTGGCATGACAGCAGTTGCCATTCACACATGTTGATAGCTCCTGCTTTTCCTCCAGCTGGCACAGGGCAGCTGGGTGTTGTGCTTCAGGGCCCCCACCCTGGGCAACACCATCTCCTGCTGTTCCCACCTTGGCATGCTGCTGGCCGCCATGAGTCTGTCCCAGAGCTCAGACTCAGTGCCATGGGCAGCATGGTGCAGAGCTGGGGTGCTGGGCAGCAATGGCATGGGGAGAGGCACAGGCAAGGGTCCCATGGGCTGATTTGGAGCCAGGTCCTAGACCAGGGGTTGGCAACCTTTCAGAAGTGGTGTGCTGAGTCTTCGTTTATTCACTTTTTCATTTAAGGTTTCGCGTGCCAGTAATACATTTTAATGTTTTTTAGAGGGTGTCTCGCTATAAGTCTATATATTATATAACTAAACTATTGTTGTATGTAAAGTAAACAAGGTTTTCAAAATGTTTAAGAAGTTTCATTTAAAATTAAATTAAAATGGTGATCTTACGCCGCCAGCCCGCTGCCAGCCTGGGGTTCCGTTCACCTAGGCCAGCAGCAGGCTGAGCGGGACCTGCGGCTGGGACCCTGGCTGGCAAGGGGCCGGCAGCCAGAACCCCGGGCCGGCAGAGGGCTGAGCGGGGCCAGCGGATGGGACCCCAGACCGGCAGTGGGCTGCATGGCTCAGCCCGTTGCCACTCAGCCCGCTGCCGGCCACACAGAGTGGGTACCTACCTTCTCCCTAGTTCTAGCCCATTCTCTTCCTCTCTCCCTGCACTGAGCTGAGGGTGGGAGTGTACTGAGCACAGGGCTGGGGGTGAAGGAGCAGGCTGGGGGTTGGGGTGTAGGGCCTGACCAAGAGCTAGAATGGGGAGGGGGCTTGGGTTGGGGCAGGAGGTTTGGATGTGGAGTGCTTACCTGGGCAGCTCCCATTTGATGCAAGGGGTGCAGGTGGGAATGTGGGGGTGTGTGCAGGAGCTCCCGTTTAGTGCTCAGGGTGAGGTTGAGAATGTGGGGGGTGCAAGAGTCAGGGCATGGGGTGTGGGGGGGCTGGGTATGTGTGAGGGGGGCTGGAGTCAGGGCGGAATGTATGTGAGGGGGGGTGCAGGGGTCAGGGCAGAGGGCTGGGAGTGTGGGGAGAGTGCAGGGGTCAGGGCAGAGGGCTGGGGGTATGGGCTGGGGTCGTGGGGGTACTCCCAGCCTGCTGCCCAGAGTGACTCATGGCAGGGGGCTGGAGGGGATATGCCCTGATTCCACCCCCCACCCCACCCCCCGTCCCCACCTCTTCTCTGCCTCCTCCCTGGAGCAGCAAGCGCCCTGCGGCTCAGCTTCTCCCCCTCCGTTGCAAGGGCCATCAGCAGATCTGCCGCAAGGGAGGGAGAGGAGAGGGGCAGGAACCCAGCATGCTGGGGAAAGAGGCGGGGGAGGGGGAGCTTGCCTGCCCTGCAGCAGCAGCCCTGGACCAAGCTTCTTCATCCTCCCCCCGCGGGGGGCGGAGAAGAGCGGGTCAGGGTGGGCAGGATTTTTAATGGCACGCTGCTACCTGCCGGGGTCCCGGCCGCTGGCCTTGCTCTGAGTGGGGCCGACAGCTGGGACCTGGCAGGCAGCAGTGTGCCATTAAAAATTGGCTTGCATGCCGTCTTTGGCATGTGTGCAATAGGTTGCCAACCCCTGTCCTAGACACACATGGACTTGCAGTGTGGGGGCCAGGAGGCAGAACAGCCCCAAGTGTGGGTCCAAGCTGCTGAAACTGTGGCAGTCTCGTGCCTGTGTGTGTCTGCTGAGTAACGGAGCCGATGTTCTACTGAGCGGCCCTTGGAGTGAGCTGAGAGGAATAGCAGTGGCAGGAGGTACAGCTTGTGTAGTGACACTGGCAGGAGCCAGCACAGGGCCAGGAGAGCCTCCTTCTCAGTGCTGTGTGGGTCACCACAAGCTGCCCAGACACCTGGCCTTGAGTGCTTGCACCTCCACCCCCTCCTTCCTTCCCCCTGCAAATGGGCTGCCCAGAGACCGTGGGTCTGGGCGCTCACCCCACCTGCAGGCAGGCTGGGGTTGCTGGTTTTCTCATTCCCCTGGACTCTTGTTCCTGACTCTGGCTGGATTTCTGGCACCTATGTGATGGGGCACAAGTTATACTATGTCCCTTACGCAAGTTCCCTGAGAAATAGAGCAGTGCCCCTAGGGGTGTCTCTGGGCATGGCAGTGCCATCCCGGCATGGAGATGGGCTGGGGGTACCTGCCTGGCAGCTCTGCCATGGGAATCCTGGAAGGGGGGTGAACAGGTCCCCTTTCCCCTCCAGGTGGCAGGGCTGTTGGTGCGCCCAGCACTGGCCCCAGCTGGGGGTCTCTGTGGCACAGCATTTCAGGGGACTTGGGTGGTGTAGCAGATCACTCAGTGCCCCCTGCAGGACTTAGCCAGACACGCTGCTTGCTGGGCTGTGGCATCTTGCCCTGCCCTGCCCAGGAGGTGGATTGCAGAGGCGACTCCACAGCTGCACCCTAACTCCCTGGCCTTTGCTTGCACCACTCTGGGGTTTCTGTGCACAGCAAGGGAAACCAAACCAGCCAGACAGAGAAGACTTTGGTTTTACCCCACTGGCTAACCACAAGTCACACAAGCAATTCCCTTAGACACTCCAGTTTCCCAGTATCACCACCAGAGCCACTCATTATGAAAACCAATACCCCAGTAAAAGAAAAAAGGTTCTCTCGATCCCAAAAGACCAAGCCCCAGACCCAGGTCAATATACAAATCAGATCTTGCCCACAAATCACGCTGTTGCCAATCCTTTAGAATCTAAAATCTAAAGGTTTATTCATAAAAGGAAAGAAATATAGATGAGAGCTGGAATTGGTTAAATGGAATCAATTACATACAGTAATGGCAAAGTTCTTGGTTCAGGCTTGCAGCAATGATAGAATAAACTGCAGGTTCAAATCAAGTTTCTGGAGTACATCCACAGTTCAAAGTTTCTGTGTAGCAAAGTCCCTCCAGAGGTAAGAAGCAGGATTGAAGACAAGATGGAGGAGCTGCAGCAGCTTTTTATATTCTCTTGCCATGTGGTCTCTGCTTTCTTTGTTCCAAAGACAAGCTGTCCATCACGTGACCTGGAAAAACCTCAAGAGTTCTGACCATAGGCATGTCCCTGCACACCTTGCTGAGTCACAAGGTGTATCTGCCTTCTCTCAATGGGTCAGTTGTATAGCTGATGGTCCTTAATGGGCCATCAAGCAGGCTAGGCAGAGCTGATACCAACTTGTCTGGGGTGTCACTCAGAAGCATAGCACAAGTTTGAAATACAGACAGTATAGAGCCAATACTTATAACAAATACAAAAACACAAAAATGATACATGCATACAGATAGCATAATCATAACCAGCAAACAATTACCTTGTCTTAGACACCTTATTTGACCCCCTTTATACAAGATTTGGTGCCACTACAGGACCTTGGTTGCAACAATGTTCTATACGGTCCAAGTTCAAGTCAATAATGTCACACGGCTCTATTTGAATCCAGGCTGGGGAGACTCCCCATATACCAGCCTCAGACTGTGAGCAACGCCCCTCTGAGCATGAGCTCCAGAGTAGAGGCCAAAACACTTAATCTTAAGAAACCCTCTCCCAAGGGTAGGGGACATGAATATAAGCATAAGGACAGGTCCCTGTCCAGATCTGCTTCTAAGAGAGAGCATCCCTCCCCTTCACGGTCGGATTCAGGTGAATCCTCATTTGAGGGTCCTAAGGAATTAGGCCCACACAAATCTTCTGTCCAAGGTGTGAAGGAAGAAGGATCCAATGGTATCAGTCCTGGTTTCGTCCCACAGATCAAAAGATCGATACTGTCTGGTCTGGAGTGCCATACTGGACTTCACTCTGTGTGGGATCCTCTTAGCACCAGATCACTGGACACCCCAGATCTGATAGTCCCCTCCCTAGGGCTCCCCAAATACCATAAGGGACTGAAGCCTTTATCTCACAGGATATTTTTGCTCTGCCCTATCCACAGTCTCCTCTTCTATGTGGCTCAGTTGTACTTAGAGACATCTCTACCCTCAAAAACCCCACATCAAAGAAAAGAGTCTTCCCTTTCCACGTCCACAAGCTGGAGCCTTCTTCCACTGCTACAGATGGCACTACTGGTAGAGCAGGACGCTACCTTTTCATTGTGCAAATCCAGTGCTCCAGACGAGCCTCCCCGTGAGGGAAATGAGCCCAGACAGAACCCATAGGAGGGACACAGGAGGCTGAGGGGTGTCAGCTTCTTCACTGGATACGGTAATAGCTCCATCCTCCCCTTGCCTCTCCATCGATCACAGGCAGTACCAGGAGCTGTTACAGAGGGCAGCAAGCGAGCTTTAGATATATCTGGAGGAGGTCCAGGATACACAGCATAGTCTATTGAACATCCTTCAGCACTCTGGCCTTACTAGGATGGTCCTCCCAGTGAATGAGACCATTTTGGAACCCACCAGGTCTGTGTGGCACATCCCTGCCTCCTGTGTCCCTACCCCAAAGAGGACTGAAAATAGATATTTCATGCCAGCTAAAGGGGCAGAGATCTATTTACAGTGGCCAACTCCTGAGTGTTGCAGGCAGCTACAGGGAGGTCCAGAGCACAGCACCCCAAGACTACCCCAACTGACAAGGGTGCTAAATATCTTGACCTCTTGGGAGGAAAATATTTTCATCAGCTACTCTCCAATTCAGTGTTGCTAACTACCAGGTATTAACAAAGTATGACTTTGTAAATTATTCTAAATTTCTGGAATTCAGAGACAAACTTCCTTAGGAAGACAGGGCTCAGTTCCAAGCCCGCATTGATGAAGGCAGATTGGTGGCTAAGACATCACTCCAAGAGGCAGTGGAGAGCCATCACCACAGCTGTAGTCATGAGGCATGAATTGTGGCTGCATTTTTGGGGGTTCCCCAGGAAGGTTCAGCATACCATTCAGGACCTTCCCTTTGACAAGTCTGACCTCTTCAATGAGAGGTCAGTAGGCTCTCTTAAGGACTCAAAGACAATCCTCTGCTTCCTAGGTATTTACACCTCATCCCCGAAGAGAAGACACCACAAGCAAACTTACAGGCCCAGACTTTCCCCCACAGACCTTTCAGCACTAGTGCCCTTATGAGCCACCACTCAAACAAAGAGTTCTGAGACCCTAGTACATGGCTTCTTCCACCTCTACGGCCACTGCTCAGCCCCACCCGCTAGCTAAGGTTTTCTTTGGATGGAATGCTCAAAGACTGCACACCATTATTGATGCTATGCCCAGTGTCCTGTCTCCAACTGAGGGTAGTAACAGAGCTTTAGGGGGAGTGAACAGAGCAAGGCAATTTTGGAGAGAGCCACCCCTGTGTTCTCTTTCTTGCTTCTGGCAGACATTTATTTCCCCCTGAATAAGGGGTTACATCCCTGACCACCTTGGCTAATAGCCATTAATGGACCTATCCTCCCTGAATTTATCTAGATCTCTTTTGAACCCAGTCATACTTTTGGCTTTTACAACATTCAATAGCAATGAGTTCCACAGGTTAATTTGTGCATTGTGTGAAAAAGTACTTACTCTTGTTTGTATTAAACTTGCTGCCTATTCATTTAATTGGGTGACCCCTGGTTTTTAGTATTGTGGGAAAGGGTAAATAACACTTCTCTTTTTACTTTTTCCGCACCATTCTATCATATCACCCCTTAGTCATCTTCTTTCTAAGCTGAATAGTGCTAATCTTTTTAGTCTCTCCTTGTATGGAAGCTGTTCCATTGCCCTTCTCTGAACCTTTTCCAGTTCCATTACATCTTTTTTGAGATGGGGCAACCAGAACATTATTCCAGGTGTGGGCGTGCCATGTTTTTATATAGTGGCTTTAGGATATTTTCTGGTTTTCTATACTTTTCCTAATAGTTTCTAGCATTCTGTTAGCCTGTTTGACTGCTGCTGCACTTTGAGCTGAAGTTTTCAGAGAGCTATCCATGACGACTCCCAAGATCTTTCTTGAGTGGTAATAGCTAATTTAGAGTCCATCGTTATATATGTGTAGTTGGGATTATTTTTTCCAGTGTGCATTGCTTTGCAATTATCAACACTGAATTTCATCTGCCATTTTCTGACCCAGTTTTGTGAAATCCCTTTGTAACTGTTCAGTCAGCTTGACTATCTTGAGTAATTTTGTATCATCTGCAAACTTTGGGACTTCACTGTTCACTTCCTTTTCCAGTTCACTAATGAATATGTTGAGCAGGACAGGTCCAGTATAGGTACCTGGGGGACCCCACTGTTTACCTCTGTCCATTGTGAAAACTGACCATTTATTCCTACCCTTTGTTTCCTGTTTTTTAACCAGTTACTGATCGATGAGGGGACCTTCTCTGTTATCCCGTTATTGCTCAGTTTCCTTAAGTGACTTTGGTGAGGGTTTTTGTCAAAGGCTTTCTGAAGATGCACTTTATCCACTGGATCACCCTTATTTGCATGCTTATTGACACACACAAAGAATTCTAATAGATTGATGAGGCATGATTTCCCTTTACAAAAATCATGTTGACTCTTCCCCAAAAAATCATGTTCATCTACATGTCTGATAATTCTGTTCTTTACTATTGTTTCTACCAATGTGCCAGGTACAGAAGTTAGGCTTACTGGCCTGTAATTGCCAGGATTGCCTCTGGAGTCTTTTTAAAAATCAGCATTACATTAGCTACTTTCCAGTAATTGGTTCAAGTGATAGGTTACATACCACAGTTAGTTCTGTAATTTCATATTTGAGTTCATTTAAAACTCTTGGGTGAATCCCATCTGGTCCTGGTGATTTATTACTGTTTAATTTATCAGTTTGTTCTAAAACCTGTTCTAGTGACAGGGACAGTACTTCAGATTTGTCTCCCAAAAAGAATAGTGCTGATGAGGTTATCTCTCCCACATCCTCCACAGTGACACCACTCTCAACACCTTCATCAGGAGGTGGGATCTTCCTCTTTCCGAGATAGGCGGAAGAGCAGGTGCCACCCCAACATCAAGGGAAGGAGTTCTACTCCCCATATTTGAGTTCCCCCCAAAATGGAGGATAGAGACCAGTTCTTGATCTATCCCACCTAAATGTCTTTATTCACAAATCAAAATTTTGCATGGCAACATTGGCATCCGTAATTCCCTCCTGCGGTTCGTGGCCCGCAACATGAAAGATCCTTACTTTCATGTGGATTTTCACTAATCCCATAGAAGGTTTCTCAGATTCATGGTAAGGCAAGAGCACTGTCAGTTCAGAGCACTCACATTTGGGCTGACAACAGCACTTAGGGTCTTTGCAAGAGTCTTCTCAATGGTGGCAGCCCAGATGAGATACAGTGGCTGCACTGTTTTCGTGTATATGAACAATTGGCTACTAATGGGCAGCTCAAGCCAGGCGGCCTGGTTGGCTACCCTGTTCTTGCTCCACCTTCTGGGATCACTGGGGATCTGTGTAAACAAAGAAATTCTCACTTTGACTCTGACTATAGATTTCATAGGAGCGACCCTAGAGACATCCTCAGGAGAAGCCTACCTACCTGCCTATAGACAGAGTTCAGGCTTTGAACGGTCTGATAAACCAAGTCACCCTCTTATCTCTTGCCACAATCAGGATCTGCCTTTCCCTACTAGGCTGCATGGTGACATGTATATGTGTGACATCGTTCGTCAGACTCCACCTTTGTTGCCTGTGGGCCTGGCTTCAGTCAGTTTACACACTGGACAAGGACAAGATGAATGACAGGGTAACAGTCCCACCAAAAGTCAGAGCCTCTCTCATATGGTGGATGAAACCAGATGAGCTGTGAGAAGGAGTTCCTTTTCTTCCACCCACCCACAACGCAACCATAATTACAGATTCATGCCTTATAGGATGGGGAGCCCACCTGGATAATCATAGTGCACAAGGCACATCTCAGAATAGGCTGTGGAGTAAAAGCCCCATTGCCCAGACCCCTAAAACTAGCCTGGCCCCAGCCTGAGGTAATGTGCTGTGGGTGCCAGGCCTGCCAGGGCTCTGCAAATGGGCTAGCTGGCTGCCAGGAGCTGGGCTGCTCCCTTGGTGTTGGGGTGACTGCTCTAGCCTGGCTGTAGTCCCTGGTGGTGCTGAGGTTACCGACTCGTGGGAGAGTGGCAAGTGCTCTCTAAATGCCAGTGAGGGGTAATCTCCTTCCAGCAACCCAGCTGCCTTTGCTTTGGTGGTGGGTAGCAAGAGCAGTAAGTGCTTGGTGAAGATCAGGACCCACATGGCTCAGCCAAAGGCCCTGTCGAGCTGGGGAAATGAGTGGTGCCCAACACCTACTGACTGGGGGGAGGGATCGCTCAGTGGTTTGAGCATTGGCCTGCTAATCCCAGGGTTGTGAGTTCAATCCTTGAGGGGGCCATTTAGGGATCTGGGGCAAAAGTTGGGGATTGGTCCTGCTTTGAGCAGGGGGTTGGACTAGATGACCTCCTGAGGTCCCTTCCAACCCTGATATTCTATGACACTGGGAGTTGCATTAGCCCCAGTGCCTGTGTCCCACTCTCTGCTCCTCTGTGCTGTGCTGGCATCCTACTAACTGAGTGGGTGCAGAGCCACTTGGCCAGCTGAACTGTGCAGGACTCAGAGGAGGTGGCTCAGGGCCTCTCTCTCCCAACCTGGGACAAGTGAGTGGCAGGAGCAGGTATCCAGGCTGTGTTGGCAGTTTGCTGGCAAGTGCAGGCCTGGCAGAATTTTGCATGGACTCAGGACAAGTTTGATACCCTGCACTGCTGTACACAGCCCTGGCTGTGGTGTCTGCCCAAGAACAGGCAGAATGGGGCACAGCCCTTTGTGTCATGGATCCAGCCCACACAGCAGCAGTAGCTCAGTGGGCATGTGTGCTCTCCCTGAGCATGGTCAGGGGTGGCAGCTCCCAATGTACCATAGTGACCTAGCAGCTAGGACCTGAAATGCCGAGCATTCCAGGCAGGGCCCTGATCAGGTGGCTCCTTCTCAGGGCACAGCCCTGCATCCCACCAGGCCAGGCTCCCTGAGGCAGGCGCGAGGGAGTTTGGGTCCCACTGGAATCCTGCAGGGATGCAAGCCTGGGACCCTGCACTGCATCACCTCCTTACACTGAGGGCAGCGCCTGGTCAGAGGGTCAAAGGTGGCGCGCCCATCAGTAATTCAAGGGGCCTGTGATGGGGGAGGCTGGCCTGAAGGAGTATGTGTGATTGAAATAACCTTGGTCTCCTTGTTTCTTCCATGGCTGGCCCGGCCCTGCTCTGCCCAGCCAGCTGGGGGTGGGGGCAGACAGTGAAATCTCATTACTTGAGACAGGGAGGGATTCTTGTCTGGGCTCTTCTCACCCATTTAACTCCACTGCTTGGGAGGGAGCAGTCTCCTCGCATAGGCTCCGGGGGCTCCCACCTCAGTTCTCTGCTCCTCCAAAGAGATGTCCAGCAGCAGTGGGGAGACCAGAGCACAGGGAAAGCACAAACTGGAGCAAAGCCTTGTTGGGCAGGAGACAGGGTGAGTCCTCTCCACCCCACAGAACTGCAAAGCACCCCTCTTCCCCCTCCCCCCCGACAGAACAGTCAGGACTAAGACATGCCATCTGGGTACTGTGCTGGGAGCACTTACATGGGAGGAAAGTGATCAGGAACAGTCAGCATGGATTCACCAAGGGAAGGTCATGTCTGACTAATCTAATCGCCTTCTATGATGAGATTACTGGTTCTGTGGGTGAAGGGAAAGCGGTGGACGTGTTGTTCCTTGACTTTAGCAAAGCTTTTGACACGGTCTCCCACAGTATTCTTGTCAGCAAGTTAAAGAAGTATGGGCTGGATGAATGCACTATAAGGTGGGTAGAAAGTTGGCTAGATTGTCGGGCTCAACGGGTAGTGATCAATGGCTCCATGTCTAGTTGGCAGCTGGTGTCAAGTGGAGTGCCCCAGGGGTCAGTCCTGGAGCCGGTTTTGTTCAATATCTTCATAAATGATCTGGAGGATGGTGTGGATTGCACCCTCAGCAAATTTGTGGATGATACTAAACTAGGAGGAGTGGTAGATACGCTGGAGGGCAGGGATAGGATACAGAGGGACCTAGACAAATTGGAGGATTGGGCCAAAAGAAATCCGATGAGGTTCAATAAGGATAAGTGCAGGGTCCTGCACTTAGGACAGAAGAACCCAATGCACCGCAACAGACTAGGGACCGAATGGCTAGGCAGCAGTTCTGCAGAAAAGGACCTAGGGGTGACAGCGGACGAGAAGCTGGATCTGAGTCAGCAGTGTGCCCTTGTTGCCAAGAAGGCCAATGGCATTTTGGGATGTATAAGTAGGGGCATAGCCAGCAGATCGAGGGACGTGATCATTCCCCTCTATTCGACATTGGTGAGGCCTCATCTGGAGTACTGTGTCCAGTATTGGGCCCCACACTTCAAGAAGGATGTGGATAAATTGGAGAGAGTCCAGCAAAGGGCAACAAAAATGATTAGGGGTCTGGAACACATGACTTATGAGGATAGGCTGTGGGAACTGGGATTGTTTAGTCTTCAGAAGAGAAGAATAAGGGGGGATTTGATAGCTGCTTTCAACTACCTGAGAGGTGGTTCCGGAGAGGATGGTTCTAGACTATTCTCAGTGGTAGAAGAGGACAGGACAAGGAGTAATGGTCTCAAGTTGCAGTGGGGGAGATTTAGGTTGGATATTAGGAAAAACTTTTTCACTAGGAGGGTGGTGAAACACTGGAATGCGTTACCTAGGGAGGTGGTAGAATCTCCTTCCTTAGAGGTTTTTAAGGTCAGGCTTGACAAAGCCCTGGCTGGGATGATTTAACTGGGGATTGGTCCTGCTTTTGAGCAGGGGGTTGGACTAGATGACCTTCTGAGGTCCCTTCCAACCCTGATATTCTATGATTCTATGATCTGCTGTAGGACCCTTGCTCCCCTAGTCTCCTCTCATAGAATCATAGAATATCAGGGTTGGAAGGGACCCCAGAAGGTCATCTAGTCCAACCCCCTGCTCAAAGCAGGACCAATTCCCAGTTAAATCATCCCAGCCAGGGCTTTGTCAAGCCTGACCTTAAAAACCTCTAAGGAAGGAGATTCTACCACCTCCCTAGGTAACGCATTCCAGTGTTTCACCACTCTCTTAGTGAAAAAGTTTTTCCTAATATCCAATCTAAACCTCCCCCACTGCAACTTGAGACCATTACTCCTCGTTCTGTCATCTGCTACCATTGAGAACAGTCTACAGCCATCCTCTTTGGAACCCCCTTTCAGGTAGTTGAAAGCAGCTATCAAATCCCCCCTCATTCTTCTCTTCTGCAGGCTAAACAATCCCAGCTCCCTCAGCCTCTCCTCATAACTCATGTGTTCCAGACCCCTAATCATTTTTGTTGCCCTTCGCTGGACTCTCTCCAATTTATCCACATCCTTCGTGAAGTGTGCGGCCCAAAACTGGACACAGTACTCCAGATGAGGCCTCACCAATGTCGAATAGAGGGGAACGATCACGTCCCTCGATCTGCTCGCTATGCCCCTACTTATACATCCCAAAATGCCATTGGCCTTCTTGGCAACAAGGGCACACTGCTGACTCATATCCAGCTTCTCGTCCACTGTCACCCCTAGGTCCTTTTCTGCAGAACTGCTGCCTAGCCATTCGGTCCCTAGTCTGTAGCTGTGCATTGGGTTCTTCCGTCCTAAGTGCAGGACCCTGCACTTATCCTTATTGAACCTCATCAGATTCCTTTTGGCCCAATCTTCCAATTGGTCTAGGTCCTTCTGTATCCTATTCCTCCCCTCCAGCGTATCTACCACTCCTCCCAGTTTAGTATCATCCGCAAATTTGCTGAGAGTGCAATCCACACCATCCTCCAGATCATTTATGAAGATATTGAATAAAACCGGCCCCAGGACCGACCCTTGGGGCACTCCACTTGATACCGGCTGCCAACTAGACATGGAGCCATTGATCACTACCCGTTGAGCCCGACAATTTAGCCAGCTTTCTACCCACCTTATAGTGCATTCATCCAGCCCATACTTCCTTAACTTGCTGACAAGAATACTATGGGAGACCGTGTCAAAAGCTTTGCTAAAGTCAAGAAACAATACATCCACTGCTTTCCCTTCATCCACAGAACCAGTAATCTCATCATAAAAGGCGATTAGATTAGTCAGGCATGACCTTCCCTTGGTGAATCCATGCTGGCTGTTCCTGATCACTTTCCTCTCATGCAAGTGCTTCAGGATTGATTCTTTGAGGACCTGCTCCATGATTTTTCCAGGGACTGAGGTGAGGCTGACTGGTCTGTAGTTCCCAGGATCTTCCTTCTTCCCTTTTTTAAAGATTGGCACTACATTAGCCTTTTTCCAGTCATCCGGGACTTCCCCGGTTCGCCACGAGTTTTCAAAGATAATGGCCAATGACTCTGCAATCACAGCCGCCAATTCCTTCAGCACTCTCGGATGCAACTCGTCCGACCCCATGGACTTGTGCACGTCCAGCTTTTCGAAATAGTCCCTAACCACCTCTATCTCCACAGAGGGCTGGCCATCTCTTCCCCATTTTGTGATGCCCAGCGCAGCAGTCTGGGAGCTGAGCTTGTTAGTGAAAACAGAGGCAAAAAAAGCATTGAGTACATTAGCTTTTTCCACATCCTCTGTCACTAGGTTGCCTCCCTCATTCAGTAAGGGGCCCACACATTCCTTGGCTTTCTTCTTGTTGCCAACATACCTGAAGAAACCCTTCTTGTTACTCTTGACATCTCTGGCTAGCTGCAGCTCCAGGTGCGATTTGGCCCTCCTGATATCATTCCTACATGCCCGAGCAATAAGGATAAGTGCAGGGTCCTGCACTTAGGACGGAAGAACCCAATGCACAGCTACAGACTAGGGACCGAATGGCTAGGCAGCAGTTCTGCAGAAAAGGACCTAGGGGTGACAGTGGACGAGAAGCTGGATATGAGTCAGCAGTGTGCCCTTGTTGCCAAGAAGGCCAATGGCATTTTGGGATGTATAAGTAGGGGCATAGCGAGCAGATCGAGGGACGTGATCGTTCCCCTCTATTCGACATTGGTGAGGCCTCATCTGGAGTACTGTGTCCAGTTTTGGGCCCCACACTTCAAGAAGGATGTGGATAAATTGGAGAGAGTCCAGCGAAGGGCAACAAAAATGATTAGGGGTCTGGAACACATGACTTATGAGGAGAGGCTGAGGGAACTGGGATTGTTTAGTCTGCAGAAGAGAAGAATGAGGGGGGATTTGATAGCTGCTTTCAACTACCTGAAAGGGGGTTCCAAAGAGGATGGCTCTAGACTGTTCTCAATGGTAGCAGATGACAGAACGAGGAGTAATGGTCTCAAGTTGCAGTGGGGGAGGTTTAGATTGGATATTAGGAAAAACCTTTTCACTAAGAGGGTGGTGAAACACTGGAATGCATTACCTAGGGAGGTGGTAGAATCTCCTTCCTTAGAGGTTTTTAAGGTCAGGCTTGACAAAGCCCTGGCTGGGATGATTTGACTGGGAATTGGTCCTGCTTTGAGCAGGGGGTTGGACTAGATGACCTTCTGGGGTCCCTTCCAACCCTGATATTCTATGATTCTATGAATCATAGAATATCAGGGTTGGAAGGGACCCCAGGAGGTCATCTAATCCAACCCCCTGCTCAAAGCAGGACTGATCCCCGACTAAATAATCCACCTTATAGTCCATTCATCCAGCCCATACTTCTTCAACTTGCTGGCAAGAATACTGGGGGAGACCATGTCAAAAGCTTTGCTAAAGTCAAGGAACAACACGTCCACCACTTTCCCATCATCCACAGAGCCCGTTATCTCGTCATAGAAGGCAATTAGATTAGTCAGGCATGACTTGCCCTTGGTGAATCCATGCTGACTGTTCCTGATCACTTTCCTCTCCTCTAAGTGCTTCATAATTGATTCCTTGAGGACCTGCTCCATGATTTTTCCAGGGACTGAGGTGAGGCTGACTGGCCTGTAGTTCCCAGGATCCTCCTCCTTCCCTTTTTTAAAGATGGGCACTATATTAGCCTTTTTCCAGTCTTCTGGGACCTCCCCCGATCGCCATGAGTTTTCAAAGATAATGGCCAATGGCTCTGCAATCACATCTGCCAACTCCTTTAGCACTCTCTGATGCAGCGCATCCAGCCCCATGGACTTGTGCTTGTCCAGCTTTTCTAAGTAGTCCCGAACCACTTCTTTCTCCACAGAGGGCTGGTCACCTCCTCCCCATGCTGTGCTGCCCAGTGCAGTTGTCTGGGAGCTGACTGCAGTTGTCTGGGTTGCAGGCATGAACCCAGCCTTGCTGTCTACACCCCTCCAGGCCCCTGCAGCATCCCCTGCCAGACACTCAGAGCAGGAGTTATGTTGGGCACCTCAAATGCACGGGGGTGGAAAGGCTTCCTGGGTGCTGGAGTCAGTCAAAGTCCCTTCCACCAAAAATGAGAGCCCCAGGGACAGCACAACCTCTGCGTTCTCTGCCCATGTGCTGCGGCTGGGACTGCCCCTTTCCCCAGCTGTGGCTGGAATGGAGGTGAGGCTCCCTAGCTCTCCTGAGGATTTGTGCTGTGGGCCCAAGTTTGACCATTGCCCCTGCTGTGCGTGCTGGCACTGAGAGCCGCTGGCACCGTGGCTGTCTTTCATGCAGTGTCCATGTATGCACACCTCCAGCCAGCTGTGTGTGCTGGGACGAGCCTGTCAGCCAGCAGCAGCAGAGCGCTAATGAGACCAGACAGGGCCCTTGGGTGCGGGAAGCAGGTGTTCAGGCATGTCTAGCTTGTTATGTCCTGGACACAGCTCCCAGAAGGTGTCTGGGGTCCAGAGCAGGACAGGGCATTTCACACCCAGCAAGGGACGAGGCTTGTTGACATAGCAGGCTGTGAATGCGAACTCCGGAGTGAGTCCCCTCGGGACGCGCTTCCCCAGCATGAGGGAGCTGGGCTCTGGGTTAGCATGCCACTTGGGAAGCAGCATAGACAGGCAGGACTTGGGGATAGGGGTGGCCTGCCCTTGGTGGAGGGGTGACAGGCAGGTGCCAGAGCTCTCTGCAGCTGGTAGAAGCTGGAGTGTAACTGGCCCTGTGGCCCACAAGCTGTGGTGGGTGGGGCATGGGGGAGCCAGCACGCTGTGGGGCCTGCTCAAGTGTGTCAGCCCCAAGGCCGTGCATGCGTGGGTACAGGACAAGGGAGTTGTGCGTTGTGGAAGGATGGGGGCATGGGGTGTTGGGGGGAGGGATGGGGCAGGGAGCATGGGGTGATGTTGAAGAGGGATTGGGTGCTGGGGGTATTAGGGGTGTTGTGGAGGGATGGGGCACAGGGTGATATTGAAGGGGGGTGAGGGGTATTGGGGAGTCGTAGGCTTGGGGTGTTGAAGAGGGATGGGGTGCTAGGAGTGTTGAGGTAGGGAAGGGGTACTGGGCATGTTGGGGTGTTGTGGAGTGATGGGGCAGGGGGCACAGGGTGGAGTTGGTGTGGGGGGATAGGGGTATTGAGGGGGAATATGGGGGAATGGGGGACTCAGGGTGGTGTTGGAGGATGGCGGGGTGGATGGGGCAGGGGGCTCAGGTTAGTGTTGAAGGGGGATGGCGGCGTTGAAGGGGGATGGGGTGAGGGGCATTGTGGGAGATGGGGCGGGGGGCTCCGGGTGGTGTTGAAGGGGGTTGGGGTATTGTGGAGGGATGGCGTGGAGGGCGTTGGGGCAAGGGGCTCAGTGATGTTGTGGGGGGATTGGGGCATTGAGGAGAGTCAAGTGGTTGGATTGTGTTTGTTGCTCCCTGGGGGGGTGGGAGCACTGCTCTCCTGGGGCTGAAGCTGGGGGGCATTCCCAGGCCTCGGCTCCCCTCACAGGAGGCCTCTGCTCTGCAGCCCCCTCAGCAGGCAGGCCTTGGTGCCAGGGACAGAAGGGTCCAGGTGTGGAGTCCCCAGCTCCCAGGATGTGCTGAGACAGGTTTGGTGTTGGCTTCCCGCCCCCCCCCCCCCCCAGAGCTGCCGCTACTTCCCATCAGCAGGGCTCTGGGGGATATAGACACCCCTGCTGCCCCCTGCTCCTGGGGAGAGATCCATCCAGCTGGCCTTGCTTCCTCAGCACTGTCCTCTGGGCCCTCCACAGCCTCCTTGGGTCCTGAATCCCAGCAGGGGCTGCGAATCAGGACACAGGCTTAGGCTGCCCTAATGGGCCTCTGGCACAGCCCCTCTGCCCTGGCAGGTTCCCTAGGCTCTGTGATGTAGGAGCTCCTCTCCTGCAGAGATGGAGGGTGTTTGAGAGCTGGGGTTGGCAGCTCAGAGGCTGTATCCCCACTCCCAGATGAAGGGGGCTGCAGTGTGTACTTCGCCCCTTACCCCCTATATGCTTCTGCCTCAGGGACTCTCCCAGCTCTGCAGAGAGTGGCTGACTCCACTCACTGCGAATCCAGGCCCTCGCGGAGCTGGACTGAGATCCCGGAGCCACTGAGCCCCAGCCCAACCGCTGTGTGGCTGCCCACCACCTGCTGGCAAGGGTGGGGTGTGAGTGGTGCAGAGCTGCCTGAGTTCTGGGTACTTGTGTTCAATGGGGGGGGCTGTTAGAAACTGCCAGCCTGGGGGCTGTTTGTGAGGGATCCCTCTCCCCCATCATGCACCTGACCCAGAGCTCTCCCCCACCCCATCCCACCCCACCCCCCCCCCAGTGGCTGTGCTGCTCCTGCCTGCCTGCAGAGTTCAGAGCCAGATCCCATGGCTAGCGAGGGAGCAGAGTTGTGAGCCAGCACTGTGTGTGGGGCTTTCTGGGACAGTGGGAGTTCCCAGCCACAGCTCCATTAGCTTCTCCCCAGGGCCAGGCTGGCCCTCACTGGGTTACTCTGCCGGATGTGCTGCTGCTTCTCTCAGCTGGGTGGCTGGGCATACGCTGGGCAGGCCAGCACTGGCTCCTGCGCCTGCAGCCCCACGCTGCCTGCATCTCGCACAGGCTTGGTTCACATCCTGTTAGCTGTGTAAGCCTGTGGCACCTCTGCATGGGCATTTAATGCAGCTCACTGCATGCCTGGGTGTGCCATCAAAGTCCATGGAGAGAGAGGCTGCTGGAGCCTGCTGTGGAGAAGGCTGTTCCTGCTCTGCATAACTCCATGCAACCTCCTAGGACTGGCCAGTGCAGCAGTGTTCCCATTCACCTGGTGCCCCTGCTCCTGCTTGCTCTGCAGAGCCATGCTCTGTTAACCTGGCTGGCACCTGTCTGTGTGCTGCTTGTGCAGCAGGCTCCCTTTGAACAGCTCTGGCATTGCCCACTGACACCCCTGCTGCTTGGAGGCAAACCTAAATCTCGTCTGATGGCAGCACCTAGCCAGATGTTGAGGCTGCTGTCAGGGAGCGATGTCCTGGCCCCCTGTGCAGGGGCAGAAGGAATGCCAGTCCCCTCTGTTAGGACAGGACTTGGGCAGTGGTCCTGGGTGGAGAGGTCTGTCCTGCTGACAGATACCAGGGGTGTTGGGGACAGGCTGAGGTGGACTCCATTCCAGGCCCCACACAAGGGCAAAGAGACTCTTGGACCGAGTTGAGTTAAAAAAAAATAGGCATTTTTTATTCCAGTGTAACTAGAGAATTTATGGTGCAAGAAAGTGAGAGATGGTTTTAGTCCCAATCCTGGATACACTGTTGGGTTGTTACCTAAACAGCCTAGCAGCAGGTCTGCTCTGCTCAAGGAGAGAGCACCCAGGGAGGAGATGGTGTGTGTAGGAACTGCTCCTTCTCTGTTACAGAGAGAGCACGGAGCAGTGCAGGGTTGGGTCATTAGTATCACACTATGCACAATCATCATCTATTACATTCCTGAACTCAACTACTTACAGCTGCTTGTGTGTAGCAGAGGAGGGGAGTAATTGCATTGTTTACTTTGCTGAATGGCTTTGTCTAGTGAAGATCGGAGTGAAATTCCCATCCTCATTAGGACCACACACAAACTAGGCAGCACTTACCTAAATCTAGGGCCAGCTGGTTGAAGGAGCTGACAGTGCGTTAGTTGTACGTAGTAGGCAGCATCAGCCTGTGCCAGGAGAATGTCCTCCTTACCCCTGTGCTCTGGGGGATGGAGCATGCTACTCTCCTTCTTTAGGCCTATAGGGCATATAGCCCGTACTGGCTTGTTTGCTGCTGCTACTGTCCTGAGCTAGCAGAATTCTAGTGTAGTAATGCAGGTGCCCCAGTGCTATTGGAGACTACACGCTGGAGGGGAGCTCTCAAGAAAGAAGCTCAGTACAAGGGGCTGGCCATGTGGCTTTGTAATTAAAGCAAACAACTCTCTAAGCTAGGTCAAGCAAAAGTCTAGCTGACAGTCTCCAGCACTTACGGTGCTCTCCGCACATGCCCAGAGGGCAAGTGGTCAAGTCAGGCTCAGCCTTGCCCAGGATAGTGCTGAACCCTGCAGTGCACTATTCAAGGAAGTCCAGGGCTGGCTGGAAGTGGAGGGCTCAGCCATGCATGTTTCCCTGTGCCCAGTGTTGGACACATGAATGGGGGGGGGGAGCGGGAGAGGGAGGAGGCAGAAGGATCGCCCATTCTTGTGCCATTGCTAGGATGTTCTAGAAAGACAGATCTGTAAGGATGTTAATTAGCCAATGTGCATCATCCTGAAGGTCAAAGCTGCAGTCCTAACCAGACTGGCTGCTCAGGAGAGCTAGGAGCTACCCAGTGGGCTTCTCTTGAATCAGCCACTGGACAGCACTTGGAGGAAATTGTCCCTGTTCCATTGCCAATAATCTAAAGTGAGGAGAACCCTCTGCTATACCATATTGTCTGGGTGGTGCAGAACAGGATGCAGTCACTTGTGATCCTTCAAAGAGCATTTGATCTCATAAAAGCTAGCTTTGTTTTTGGGTGACCTGCCTGCCTTTAACCACAATGAAGAGGAGAGGCCGACGCCATCAGACTGCAGTCTTGGGAGATATTCTGATCTTCTCTCCCTCCTGGATTGTTTTACAATGTGACAGTGGAGCCTGGAAGTAGCTGGAGCCTGATAAGGATGCATCATAATCCTCCCTCTGGGAGTAACAAATATAAGAAAATGCAGCTCTTCTGCACGGCAGATTGCATCTCCGCATGGTGCCCCTTTCTCCCTCCCCAGCAGTGACTGCTAGCAACCCCACACACACCAATTTTGTCTCCTGGGAGACTGCCCCCCATTTCTGGTCCCCAGCCCGCCTACTTCCTAGGACATGATGGGAGTATCTGAGAAGATGGAACTAATAGATTCTGAGTCTGACTTGAGCTGCAGGAGCTTAGGATTCTTGGTGTCTTCCTCGCTGGCAGCCAGCCTGATCTTACCATTGTGCGCTTCCTTGATGGACTAAAGGAACACCACGTGCTTGCTGGTGCTGATCTTCCGGCTGGGCCCAGCTGGGGCTGGGGGGGTGGTGCTCAGGATGGAGGATTGAGCGCTGCATTCCTGGGGAGGGCTAGGAGCAACGGCTTTCTTGCAGCACTGGAAGCAGTAGCACTGAGTGAGGTACAGGTACATGAGGACTAGCACAAGGCTCACTATGTATAAGTAGGGGCATAGCGAGCAGATCGAGGGACGTGATCGTCCCCCTCTATTCGACATTGGTGAGGCCTCATCTGGAGTACTGTGTCCAGTTTTGGGCCCCACACTACAAGAAGGATGTGGATAAATTGGAAAGAGTCCAGCGAAGGGCAACAAAAATGATTAGGGGTCTGGAACACATGACTTATGAGGAGAGGCTGAGGGAACTGGGATTGTTTAGTCTGCAGAAGAGAAGAATGAGGGGGGATTTGATAGCTGCTTTCAACTACCTGAGAGGTGGTTCCAGAGAGGATGGTTCTAGACTATTCTCAGTGGTAGAAGAGGACAGGACAAGGAGTAATGGTCTCAAGTTGCAGTGGGGGAGGTTTAGGTTGGATATTAGGAAAAACTTTTTCTCTAGGAGGGTGGTGAAACACTGGAATACGTTACCTAGGGAGGTGGTAGAATTTCCTTCCTTAGAAGTTTTTAAGGTCAGGCTTGGCAAAGCCCTGGTTGGGATGATTTATTTGGGGATAGGTCCTGCTTTTGAGCAGGGGGTTGGACTAGATGACCTCCTGAGGTCCCTTCCAACCCTGATATTCTATGATTCTATGCACCCAAGGAGGGTTGTGATGCTGGTACTGAAGGACTCCCCATCCAGCATGGGGTAATGGATGGTCACGTTGATCTCGTGTGTCTTGTTGAGCTGGTGGTGCTTGCTGATAGCCATGCACACATACACCCCAGAGTGCCATGGCTTGGCTGCGATGATCTTCAGGCTCCCGTTGTGGTAAACTTCAAGTGTGCGATTACCGTTGCCAGGGTGCATGATGGGCTCGTGTCGGGGTGAGATCCACATGCAGGTGACAGATGTGTCAGGCATGCTCGTGTTGCAGTTGATCAGCAGAGTCTCTCCTACGAGCACTGTGGCATGCATGTCTGAGGCACCAGGGGAGCCCTGGCTCAGGGAGCAGTTCTCAAAGATCTTGTTGTACTTGAGGAACTTGACTAAGGATCGTGTCATGTTGTCGAACGCCATACACGTCTGTTCCTCTAGGAAATCCTGCACCGAGCTGAGGTGCCGCTGCTGCCACTGCTTGAACATCTGGTAGAGTGAGCAGTCACACCGCACTGGATTGTTGTGGAGATACAAGCCATTTCTCATGTACACAGGCAAGGCTGTGACCTCCTCAATGGGGATTCTGCTCAGGTTATTGGTGGAGAGGTCCAGGGTCATCAGGTTAGGGTGGCTAAGCCCCTGCGTGGAGCTGAAGGGGAATTGGGTTATGTTATTCCAACTTAGGTAGACCTTCTGCAAGCTGCTTAGCCTGAGGAAGGCTTGTTCATCTACCTGTACAATCCAGTTGTTGTAGAGCAGGAGCTCCTCTTTAAAGTGCTTCGAAGTAGTGCTTCTCAATGGCATGCAGGTAATTGGAGGACATGTCCAGGTGTCTCAGGTCTGTGGCATTGTGGAACGCCTGTGGCAAGAGGTCTATGATGCGATTGTGATTGATGCGGAGGGCCTGGAGGCGTGGTAGGGCTGCCAGCCAATGGTTGTGAAGCTGGAAGAGGGCATTGTGGCTGAGATCCAAGGTGGTAGCTGTGGGAGGCAGTGCAACTGGCACCTGCTGGAGACCTTGCTTGGCACAGCTCAGAAGGTCCAAGGTGCATATGCAAACATGGGGGCATCTGTGGGGGATGGCTGACGTGTTTAAGAAGTTGCCTTGAACACACAGCTCTAGGATCGCTAGCAGCTTTCCCAGGCATTTCCAGAGAGTGTGGGCCAATGCCTGTGTGTTCGTCATGTGGCCATAGGGTCCTGCTGAGCACCCAGCAGCATGGAGAGGTGCTATGCCAGGTTAAGTCTGGCCTGAGCAAAGGCTTGCCAGGCAGCGTTAGAGTGAGCACGCTGCAGCATCAGCTCACCAGGGAGTACTGCTCAGCAAGGAGAGCTATTGATGGGGTGTTCTTGATCGCCAGGCAATTCTTTGACAGTCCAGGACACACAGGCAGGAGATGAGTCCCAAGGAAGGGTCCAAGGTTTAAAAAGAATTAAAGAAAAATAGCCTAGCCCCATCCTGCTTCACTGGGGCTTAGGGCAACCTCCCATGGGTCCTGGCAGAGGGGCAGATGCAAGCCGGGGACTAGCTTCAGAGCTCCTGAGAACATCAGAGTCCCTGTCTCTGAGCCTGGGTCCCTGGAGCCCAAAGTTTCCATGTGTCAGTGCTCGCCTCCTGGCTGAGCCCTGTGGCACGCCCCAGCCAGGAGCCCAGCTGCGGAGCAACCGAGCAGTGAGCGGGAGCTGGGTTGTGGCCTGGCAGAGCCCTTCCCAGAGTCCTGGCGGAGTCACGCCCGCCCACTGCTGGGGCCGCTATTTACCAGCAGCCGGCAAGCACGGAGGCGGAGCCTGGCTGGCAGGGGCAAGCCGATTGGTCCGCGTAGCAGGGGGTGGGGTGGAGGAAGGAGGAAATTTCTGAATGGCATGTTGTTCCCCCATCATACCACTAGTGGGCAGCACAGCCCTGCGAAGGCCGTTGCGAGCTGGCTCCGAAGCACTGGGCGATTGCAGCAGCTGCAGCGGGAGATTTTATTTCCAAAGGGAAGGAGCAGGGAGCAGAGCGGTGAGCTGCCTGGAGGAGTCTCCGCTGCTGGTCCTAGGGCCCAGGCAATGCTTGGTGCTCGCTAATTCCCAGGGGCCACTGCTCCCTGCTGCGGGGTGCCCAGTGTGATTGACACTCCAAGAGGAAGGGACTTGCCCAAGGTCACAGCAGGTCAGTGGCAGAGTGAGGGACAGAATGGCACTGCCAGTCCAGTGCTCTGCTGTCACCCTGGGAGAGGATTCAGTGTCCCCACCAGTTCACTTATGGGGAAACTGAGGCACAGGGGTGAGGCATGACTTGCCCAAGATCTCTGTCTGCGGTGGGCTCGGGACTAGACCCCAGCACTGTGCCTAGTCGTCTAGCACCAGGTGTCTGTCGTGTGTGAAGCCCACATGCCAGACAAAGCTGGTGGGGAGGTTTCCAGTACGGTGCATACAATCTAGCTCCATGTGCCTTTGATGTGGTGAGTGAGGTCTCTGGTGCTGCTTTGAAACAGTCCCCATTCTGCTGCCAGCAGCAGGGACTGCTGTCCTCTGGCAGACACAGCTCCTGAGTGCAGGCCACTCTCTGTCACATGCTGGGCTCAAGGGAGCAACCAGGATATCCTCCATGCTGCACCCTCCCCAGGGACAGCGGAACAGAGCGGGGGCTTGGCAGCTGTTTTCCCTCATTAGCATAGCGGTGTGCTGCTTGTCTGAGTGTGCCTCAGGCAGAGCTTGGGCTGGATGCAGACCCTGCAGAGGCGTCTGGCAATTCCCAGCAGCTCCTGGGAGCCCTGGCCTTTGAATCACCTTGTTGGTGACTGCTCCACAGACCAGCCTCCTGCATTGTGTGTTCTTCCCCCCGTTCCAACAGCCCTGCACTGGTCTGTGCTCTGGCTTTCAGAACAGCCGTCTCCCTGCTGCTTAGGGCCCACAAAAGTGAGCCCCTTGTTCCCTCCTGAGATGCCACTTCTCGTTCTCCTCATGGTGTGTGGAAGGTGGTTTGCTGCTGTAGGGCTGGGCCCGGGCTGTGGCATTCGCCTTGTGCCTGGAGAGAGAATTGAAGTATGTTGGCGTATCTGAGGTGGGGAAGGGCAGGGTCCTGTTTTGGAGGGCAGAGGCGGGAGAGAGAGAAATAGACCTGAATTTGCAGATGATAGAGTTCAGATTTTGATGAGACCAGCATGGCTCATGGCCTTTTAAATCATCCACCCCCTGCTCTCTTTAGTCAGTCATGGGTCTCGCTTCCCTCGCTTGTTCCTAGGTTAGGTGGTGGGAGAAGAACCTGTCCTTTCACGCTGCCCAGCCTGGCACCCCCCGTTGCCTGTCAGCTCTCTGTGCACTGGAGGTGCCGTTGCAGTCAGTGCTGTGACTGTGTTGCTGGGTCTAGGAGCAGTCCCTGGTCTGGGGGCAAGGGGACAGAATAGGGCAGGTGGGCTGGGAGTGCATGTGATGGGGCTACCTCTCTCCTGCATCTGGGGGGGGGCCAGGAGGGTGCTGTGTGTGAGTATCCCTGCCCCTTTGCAGTGATGGGCACTAGCTGTGAGCAGAGGCCAGCTGGGGCAGGTGAAAGCAGTGCAATGCATCAGGTGCAGGAGTGTAATGCTGACAAACTGGGCAATTTTACTGGAGACGTGAAACTCAAGGCTGGGTGACCGGTTTCCATTAGGGCAGCAAATGGCTAATTTTGCTGCTGCAGCTGCCAGGTGAGAGGGTTGCTAGCTCGCAGCAAGGGGCAGCCTCCCACTGGGGTGTCAGCAGGGCAGGGAGCTCTGTGCACACGTGCCCGCCTGAGGTGCCCTAAGGATACGGTGCAGGCGCCTGTCCCCAGTGCCCATAGGCTTGGGCACCCTGATGTCTGTTTTGCTGCCACACAAGGGCTAGCAGCAAGTTCTACTGCGTTACGTTATGTGGGTGCCGTCAGACCAGGGCTCTGTCCATGCAGCACCTAAGATAAGCCTGGGACTTTGTCCCCTCTTCTGCTGGCTGAGGGAGGGTGATGGCATGTCTTAGAGCTTGCTCATACTAGGGCCTGAGGGGAGAGGGACAAGGGCTGATGAGCTAGGCCTTTGCCTAGAGCTTCCAGGCCGGGGGCTGAAGGGACTTGGCTACGTGGCACTAGGACAGAGGACTCCAAGGCCAATGGGCAGGTTGGGTGGAGGCTCTGGGCCCTTCACAGGCAGAGTGCTCCCAGGGCCAGGCAGGATGCTGAATGGATTGGGTCCCTCAATGGGCACCTGTCCTCTCAGGGGTCCGTGCAGAATGATCCCTGCAATGGCTGCCTTGGCAGGAGCCATGTTGGGCTATTCCCTCCTCTCCACCTTCTCCACCCTCTGGGAGCGGATCCACAAAGAGCAAGAGTTTGCCACGTTGCACAGTCCTGTTGTGCTAGCCCTGACATTCTCATGTGCAGCGTGGTATGGGAACATGCTAGGAGCCAGCCACAGAGCAAGGGCAGAGGGCGCGAGGCTGCCTGTGAACTGAGCACATGTGCTCTGGGGTCACCTGGACCCGTGAGCCAAGATCAGATCCATAGCGACACGGAAGGTAAGGGTGCCTTATCCTTTTCACTGCCCTAGCTCTGAAGAGCTGGAGTCGGTCTGGGGCTGCCTGCCCTGGGTGAATGGGCAGGGTTAGCGCTCGGTGCCACAGCAGGGCATTGCTGCAGCTGTGCTTGCAGGCTGCCAGTGTCCACCCAGTGGAGGCCACACCCACAGGCAGGGTGGTTGGTTACTTGCCCCCTTTTCGTTATCTTCTGGTTCCATGGGCCGGGCGGCCGCAGTAACCTGCAGGTGCTGTAGCCATAGTGGAGCCCCCTGCAGGGCTGTGCTGGGGATCACACAAACCCAGCAGCGTGACCCTGTGCTCAGGCTCAGATCAGGTGGCCAATGGGAGAAGGCTGGGCAGGAACGGCCCCTCCTGCAGTCACTCCTGCGAAGGACTCCATGCCCGGATGCCAGGCCAGGAGGAGGTATCTGTGTCTCCTGAATGTGACCTTGAGCTGCCTGCAGAGCCACTGTGCTGATGCTGTGCTCTGGCAAAGAGCATAGTCTTTCAGCGCTCATGAGGAGGCTGCTGCAGTTGTCCTGCCCAGCACTTTCTTTTATCCCTGTCCCATTGGGAGCCCTGGGGAAGAGACGGAAAGTGTTTCCTTTGGTGGGCTGCCTCCAGCACACCCAGCCTGCCAGGCTGGGGAGCAGGAACTGTCCCCCTTGCATACACCCAGGAATCAAGGAGCACATATAACCCTGCACATGGGAACCAGACCCAGCACTGACTTCGCTGCCACACCCATGGCAGCATCCCATCCCCCAGGTGGCCCTGCTGGAGACCAGAGGCAGCTACTCAGGGATCAGGGCACCTGTTCTGGGTGCATTTGCCAAAGAGCACTGGGCAGCTGGAGCTGCTAAGGTGGGGCCTGGGGGTCATGGGCAGTGAGGGCATTAATGCCATTCTGGTTCAGAGGGGTTTAAAAGGTTCCCCTTAAAACTACCTCAGCGCTTACCCACCCATCAGGTCAGGGTGCTGCTCGCCTGGCCTTGGAGAGCTGCCATGGTGGCAGCGTGGCATGTTCCTGTGCTAGCTGAGCAGGCCATGTTGCTTGGGGGAGCAGGCTCTGTGCAATCCACCCCATCCCATGAAAACGAGTTGGGACCTGTCTGGCACTCCCTGGCATGCTGCCAAGCGGTGTTTTGGCTTTATTACTTCTGGGGAGGGGAATTGTACTAGGGACATTAACTGCTATCTGCTGCCGAGCCTTTCTGCAAATCCTTCCTGGAGACCCAGCCTGAGGCTGCCAAGGTTTGGAGCTTGACGTCACCTGCCTCTCCTGTTGCCGTATTGATTCAGGTGGCTGAAAGATACAGGACCAAGGGGCTGCGGTGAACACTTTCAGGAATGATTGATCCCTGCTGGGAAGGGCAGCATTTTTGGACAGGGAGCAGGTTAAGCCCTGAGCTGGTGGTGGAGAGCAGGACCTGCAGGGGGGTTGCAAGGAATGGGACAAGCTTGGAACCACTTACTTCTGAAAGCTAGCTTTTCTGCCCCTGTCCCAGGACAGCTACCTCCTGCAGGGCAGCTCTGAGACTCCCTGGCTGCAGCATGGATACTTGGCTTGGGCCTGGTGGCTGCAGTGGGGTGATAGTTCTGTGATTGCTTGGAAAATGTGACCCTTGAGTTTGACTGCGTTTTTGCAAGGATGAGGTGCAACCTAATGCAAAAGCCAGACCTGTTGTATTAATTTACATGGGCTGAAGGTGTTAATGTGACCCAGTCCCACTCCAACATTAAACTATGTTAAACAAGATCTGTGGTTTGTGATCCAGAGACCTCAGCCTGCAAAGCCCCAGGGCAAACACCCTGGCAAACATCCCTGTAATCTTGTATTAACAATACAGAAAAGATGGAAAACTAGCTGATGCAAGTGAAATGGAAAGTCATTGTAACAACGTCCCCTGTTCCCTTTCCCTTTTAGAGGGGAAACCCCCTTGTCTGAAGTCTCTTTGGTGATATTAAAGATAGTACCAACAGGCCTTTTGGGAACAATGAGACGTGAGTTGAGCTGGACTGATTTCTGGTTCCACACCTCTGTTCACCAGGCATGAGTTTACCACCGTCCTTCAGTTGTTATATCTGTAGGATTAACTCAGTCTGTCTCCCCTTTGGGCCTTTCCCCATCAGTGTTTGTTGTGACAGGTGGTATGAAGCTTGAGACACTTTCATTCACTTGTCACAGTTCAGATCACAATTAGGGAAGATGTGTACTTATCCCCATGGACCCTTTGTTGTCTAGGAGCTTTCCTCTAAATCATCCCAGCACTGGGCTGGGGCCAGGGCAGTTCCTAGCTCTTTGGAAGCTGATGCAGTAAATCAGCACCAGATCCATGGACAGTTCCCTGTGTCCAGTTTGCTGGCAGTGTCTTGGGAGCTACCAGAAGGCGCTCTGTCCCTCTGGGCATTGACTGGGGCACTTCCTCCAGCAGAAGACCCGTGGGATTGTAATTATTTGGCTTCTGGCCCCAGGCTCATTCCCTAGACTGAGCAGGCACTGGAGGCCAAGGGAGCAGTGTCTAATAATGCTAGACCCCCCTGCTGCTGGCACCACACCACAACACACGCTGCACCAGCCTTTGTGGGAGGCACTGAGGTCAGGTTACATAATCAGGTGCACCCTTTGAGCCAGGGAGTCTGCACCCTGGAGCAAAGATGGGAAGATGGCAGCTTTGTATATGTTTGCAGCCATGCTTTGGGACCTGGCAGCAGTTGTGTTGCTGCAGCACTCAGCTCAGTTCCCCTGTTGTAAGCTCCATTTCAGGCTGCTGGGAAGGTAGCAAGGTGGCAGCCCTACATGCTGACTGTCCCACTGCTGCCCACCAGCTCAGTGTCAGCACTTTCCCCTTAATGACAAGCTGCTAGGAGTAGCTGGCCTGCACTAAGCATGAAGGCTCCGGGCGCCAGATGATAAGGTGTTATACCAATAAAATAAAAACCAGCAGGATCTTATTAAAGGGAAAAAGGCAAAATACCACATTTATTGTGAATACAGAAAGAATCATAGTAAGCAGTTAGTTATAGCTATAACATTCCATTCAATCTCATATTTATTCACACATTCATTCATACAAACACACACAGAGGTTCTGAATAGTTACCAGCCTTAGAGTTGCTCATGCCAAGCCACTGGCCAGGTGGTCTGGACATGAGGAAGGAGCAAGGCCTTGTCAGATGCTCATCTGATGCTCCTGGAAGTTGGTTTGCAGAATCAGACCCCAAAGTTCTCACTTTTTAGAGTCTATTTTTATTGGAATTTCTTCCTATGCCAGTCTATGGGAATTGCTTCATCATTCTGTTGCTGAACCAATCAGCAGATAGCACATTCCTGACTGCTCCGTGCTGCTAGATGTTATCTTGTTCTTTGGTTCTCCCATTCTTGAGGCTGTTGGGTGGATTCCAGTCTGCCCTCTGGGGGTCCTCTGGTTATTTCCACTTGACGCCTTCTTCAGCCGATGGACACTGGATTCTTAGGCTGGCACCTCCCTGATCATTCAGTTATTATCCACACCAAGCATCCATCCACATACATCCTCTCTCTATTTTAATCACAATTATTAATACAACAAAAGGGCGGGGAGTCTCTGGGTGCTGTTTCTGTTGTTAGAGTATTGCTTTGGGTTTCTCCCTAGTACCAAAAACCAAGAGACCTCTTAATTAGTAATACCCTGGAATTTAAACTATGGGGAATCAAACTCATTTGTGATTTTAATACAGAACTTCTTTAATATGATCCAACAAAGGCTCTGACCTCGCTTTCATGGGTGACGGCCAGCTTGTCTAGGCTGCGAATGCCATTGCAGTCTCAGCTCTTTCCAAAGCTGGAGGAGGCAGCAGGAGGCAGTAGAATTGTCTGCAGGGCCCATCCACTAGGTTAGTGAGCTAGTGGAAGAGGGGCCCTGTGCAGACAGAAGCATTGGAGGTGCTGCGTCTGTGCTTCTGGTTCCTTGCTACAGGGCATGAGGCCAGGGTCTCAATGTCTGTAAGTGGAGCGCAGCAGTCAGTGTCCCTGTCTCCTCGTTAGTCACCACACTGGGCTCATCATCTTTGAGTGATGGTCTCTGTTGTTTTCCACTGAGGGTAATGCACATGCACCGTGTACCTGGAGCTTTTCAAGGTAGCGGTGTCCATCAGTCCATATATACACCCTTACATTGCCTCATGGTTTTGCCTGAGGCAATAAAGGGCGGGGTGGACCGACTGCATCTTCAGTTGCTTCGTACCGCCCCATGATCCGAGTCAGAGCTTCTGCTGTCTTCTCCTCCTGGGTGATGCATTTTCCAAACTTTTCAGAAAAACTATTTTTATTCTTGTTCAGAGTTAGAATTTTCTTTTTTGCAGTAATTTTCTAGTTCCTAGAAGCTTGGTAAAATTAAGGACTTGGGTAGGGTGACTGTATTTCCCTATGCTGAATATGGGACAACTGGTAAAATTACTCGTATTCAAGCAAGTTCAACGGCAATCAAACGGAACTATGCAGTACAAAGTTCAAATTAACATCAAGTTGACTGAGCCCCTATTAAAAAATACTGTGTAGTTGGATTATTTTTATTTACTTATCTTTAAGGCTTTAGGGTTCACTCAGGGAGGGTCTCTCACACACACACACTCTCACTCTCTCCTTTACTCCTCTCTCACATGGGTAGGGGGGTAACCAACCGACCTAGCAATACCTGCCTGGCATACTCTGCCCTCCATGCCTGGATGGGCCCCCGGGATGGACCCGCCTCTCCTGGTACCTGGCATTGCATCTTCCCAAGGCAACGCATCGGGGGCACGCAGAGTCACGTTCCCCCCCCCGAATAGGGCCAGTAACAGCCTTTCGGCACTGTGTGGGAGAGAAGGAACGGGAGCTGCTTCCAGACGTGGGATGGGGGTGGGGAGTAGGATGACCTGCCCCATGTCTTTGCAGAGCTTATCTCTTTCCTCCCCCTTAAACCCCCCCCCCCCCAATGTCGCTGTAATCAGCTTGTCCCTTCCTGCCCAGACAGTATCGAAAGGCAGCTAACATCTCCAGGCTGCTGATGTAACCCAGCTCCTTCTGGCTACAGCATGGGCAGGAAGGGGTTAAGCCTTAAGGATGTGTTGTGCACCAGGGCCCAGGGAACCTCGCTGCAGGGGCTTCAGTGAACCTGGCCAGAGAGGGGGCTCAGCAGGGGAGGGTGCCTAGGGGATGGAGCAGCCCTGTGTTCCCTGGGGCAGGACCCAGGGTGAGGGGTGTGGGTGAAGAGTATGCTAAGCCTCTGCCCCGGGAGTTGCTATGGAGCCTGCAGGGTTGGGGTGTGAACAGGCTGGAAATCGCTTCCCCTGCCTGCTACTCCAGAGCTTGGCTGAGGGATGGAGAGGTTTCCCCGTGCCAGCTCTGTGCGAGGCTTTGGTACATGCAGGGCTTGGCGGCTCCTGCCCAGCACCCCTGGGCTTTCTCAGGGTGCTGGCCCAGCCAGAGGCAGTGGGGGAAGAAAAGAGCCTGCTGGCCAGGCTGTCAATGAGCTGAGCGCTCCGACAAGGGGCTGGCTCCCCGTACAGTGCTGAGAGTGGGATGCGCCCTGCCGGGGGGATATGACAAAGCAGCAGGGCTTGGGAGGTGAAGAGGAAAAGCAGGGAGAGGACAGTGAGAGGGGGAGCATGTAAAGGGCTGATGGGTGGGCAGCAAAGGTGACACGTAACCAACTGCTGCCTGATGCCTGCCTGCATTCACCAGCCGCTGCAGCAAGCAGCCAGTGCCCACTGGAAATGGGGTGAGGGGCGGGGCCCTGCTTGCTGAGAGCTGGCATGCAGTGGGGGGCTGTGCTGACTGACCAGCAGGGGGAGTGGCTGGCCCTGTGTGCTGCATCTTTTCCCCTGCTACCAGCTTCGCACACCCACCCCCATCGTTGGCACTGGATCCCCGCACTCACTGCCGGTGGGTGGGTGATGGTAAGCAGGGATCCAGCCAGTAGCAGGACTTGCTGATACTGATTTTTTTTTGGGGGGGGGGGGAGACAGAAAATACGGGACAATTTGCTTGTTTTTAAGAAAAAGTCAGGACACCTGCAGGAGGACTTAAATATGGGACTGTCCCTTCAAAAACAGGGCATCTTGTCATCCTAGACTTGGTACATGGCTTTGGCGGTTTCCTGCCAAACAATCTGCCCCCCCTTCCCCACCCCCAACACCCAGGTCTGGAAACTGGATTATGCCAAAGATGCTGGGATTCAGTCTGTGGTCCTTGCCTTGCTCATTTTCCATCAGCAATGAGTACTGTTTGGGGAAGCCCAACCCACATCCAGGAGCAGTATCTGCCTCTCCTTCCCTGCCCTTATGTGGGAAAGCTGAGCCCTCTGGCTTCAGGTCTCCGGGGGGCCACAATCAGATTCTGGCTGGGGAACTCCCCTGTACATCAGCCTGAACAATCTGAGTGCTCCCCGCTACTGTGGAGCCTCTGTCCGGCTCCACTGGTACCAGTGCTAGAGACCCCATGCCGGGACCTAGCCATGAGCCTCGGAAGTATGTGCATAAGCATGGCAGTAAGTCTTCCTCTGAATCAAAGAAAGACTCCGCACTGTCCACGAATTCCGGCTATGGAGAAGTGACATGTTCCAAGGCTCACAAGACTGACAAGAGGCTGCACCATTTCCCAGATCTGTACCATCTGCTGGACCCATGTGCCCCTCCTGCTTCAGCTCCACCAGTGCCCCATGAATCATCGGTTCTGAGACAAACCCCTTTACCAGTCCCAGTTCCATCCATAGACCAGGTACCATTAACTACGGGGAGACTTGAAAGTGCTCCTGGGCCTCATGATCTGTTCACCCTGGAAAGAGTGAGGTCTCCGAGTGTTCTGGTGCACTCACCTGTTCAGAGAGCCCCATCTCCTGCATTAGATCTACCACCTGCTGGCCTTATCCTGTCGGCACCACCGTTTGTACAAGACTCCAGTTCCTCCAAGTCTGAGGATTCGGATGTTCAGCATGGTCCCCCACTTCCATTCCAGAGACATGACTATTGGAGGGTGCTGGTGGCACCATGGTAGTTCCCTCCTTTCATAGCTCAGGAGCCACTGGTACCCGGCTCACTGGGCACCAACACAATAGCAGCAGGATCAACCAGGTTGGCTATATTGGAGCTCATGGCATCAATAGTCACCTTTGGAACCATCCAGTTCAGCATGGGAGGATGCTCCTATTTCACCTCCCCACCCTTTGAGTAGGCATTCAGAACCTGGGTTAGACGATGCACCAATGAGTCAGTTACTGATTGACTCCGGAGAGATTCCCTTCGCCATCCCCGGATGCTAGATGCCTATCATCCATTTCAAGAGCTACTACAGAGGATAGCTAGTGCTCTTGAGATCACACTAGAAGAGGTGCAGGACAGTCAGTAAGAGTTATGAGACATTCTGCACGCATCGGTACCGGGAAGGGTGGCCTTCCAGATCAATTATACCATTATTTAACTGGCATGCACGGTGTGGCATATCCTGGCCACATGCACCCCCACTCCAAAGGAGGCTGAGAAAAGATACTATTTCCCCCCCCAAGGGATCTGAGTTTTTGTTTTCACACTCTCCACCTAACTCCTTGGTGATCCAGGCCACATCGGAGCGGGACAAGCAGCAACACTCATGCTCTACCCCTGCAGACAGGAGGACAAGAGACTGGCCCTTATGGGTCGAAAGGTCGTCTCAGCAGGACTACAGTTCTGGATTTCTGACTGCTTGGCACTGATGGCCAAATATGACTTCATGAACTATGGACGGAGGGCGGAGTTTGCAGATAAGTTACCTCAGTAGGATCGTTCCCAATTCCAAGCAGTGTTACAGGAAGGCAAGTTGGTCACCAGATCCATACTTCAGGCTGCAACTGATTCAGCGGACACGTCCTCATGAGTACTGGCGACTGGAATTGTCATGAGGAGGGAATCCTGGTTACATTCCTCCGGTTTCCCTAGAGAGGTACAGAATACAACTGAGGACCTCCCCTTTGACAAATCACACCTCTTCAACCAGAAGATGGATGATTCCTTACACTCACTGAAAGACACTGGTGCCACCGTACAGTCCTTAAGCATACATACACTGGCACCAAAGAAAAAATGTTATTGCCTGCCACCTACACAGCACTACAGAACCCCCCCACTTCTCCCACCAACGAACCTACGAACCTCATGAGAAATGTTCCTAAGGCCGCAGAACCTGTCTGCCTGTTCTGACAACGCAGACCTCTGCACAACACACTCGGTCATTGCGAAAGAGATATTTCTGAGTGCAACTAGAGAGCCATCAACAACTCTGTACACCAATGCTCTTGCCAACCACCCCTTTTGGGGGTCATCTCCAATTCCGCCTGCAAGTAGAGCGATAACAATGGACCAGGGATTCTGGATGTCATTTGACGTGGCTATACCATCAAGTTCATGATGATGCCTCCTCCACATCCCCCACCTCAGTCCCTTCTCAGGAATCACTCTCATGATAGCATTCTTACCCTAGAGATGGACTTCCTCCTGTGGAGAGGAGCAGTGGAGCCAGTCCCTATACCCCTCCATGGCACAGGGTTCTGCTCCCAACTATTTCCTGGTACCCAGAAAGAACAGGGGATGGAGACCAATCTTGGATCTCCAACACCTCAACCGTTCTATTCACAAGCCAAAATTCCACATGGTCACACTTGCAGCCATCATTCCCCCAGTAGAAAAAGGCTTTTGATAAGCAGGATGGCTACTTCCATATCGACATATATGCGACTCACAGACAGTTCCTGAGGTTCAAGGTGGGGCCTCGACACTTCCAATACAGGGTACTCCTTGTGACATAGTGAGGATTTTCTCTTGCTATGTTGTATGTGAGCCTATGTGAGTCTTACTGTTTTGTATGAATGCTGTGTGTGCCTCAGTTTCCCTGTGTATTGCACCACAGGGTAATACCTTAATACCTTGTGTATTAAGGGTGCGTGACTTTTTGCGGGGGCTGCTCCAGCTGCCTGCATGGATGCCATGGCTGCCCCTTCGTAATCAGAGACCCAGGAGAGGGATGGGACCAAGTAACTTTTGGCCCAGGAAGCAACCTAAGGCCAGAGGAGGAGCAACAGGCAGGGCAGGGGCCAGGCAGCTGGAAGTGAGTCAGTCTCGGCTGGCTTGGGGCACAGGGGGAGGGCCAGAGCCCTGAGTCTGGGCTCCCCTCCCCCAAGATGGACTTGGCTGAAAGTCACTGATTTCTGTGCTAACAAGTTCTGTCATACGCTATGTTCCTGTTGACTAATAAACGTTTTGTTTTTCCGGCTGTCTGAGAGTCCCATCTGACTGCAGAGTTGGCTTGCAGGGCCCTCTGGCTTCCCAGGGAACCCCGCCTAGGTGGACTCGCTGCGGGAAGCGCACGGTGTGGAAAGGGATGCTAAATGCTCCGAGGTCAGACCCAGGAAGGTGGAAGCTTTGTAAGCTTCTTGCACTGGAGACAGTATGCTCAGGGAGAGGAGGCATGCTCCCCCAGAGTCCTGACTGGCTTCATATGGAGTAGTTCCAGAGCATCTCCCCGGTGACTCCGTGACACTCCTGTTTGGACTTACCACTGCCCCACAAGTTTTCACTAAGATTTTCTCTGTGGTAGCAGCTCATCTACCTCATCAAGACTGACATCAAGGAGTTCTTGTCGTCCCCTACCTGGTCGACTGACTGCTGGCAGTGCAGTCCAAAGAGGAAGCTCGAAAATTGATGTCCCAGCTTCTTCTACTCCTCTCCTCTCTAGGAGTGAGTGTCAATGTTGAAAAAGCAACTTTGCAGTCTACATGGTCCCTGGAATTCATAGGAGCATGCATGAATGTGGCCTCCATGTGCTTATCTGCTAAGGGACAGGTTCCAGAGCCTACTGGATCAGATTTCCCTAGTGACTAACAACCTTCAGTTTCAGCCAGGACCTGCCTTTCCCACCTAGGGCACATTGCGGTATGCACATACATCATGCCCTTTGCTCGTCTGTGCCTTCGCTGTCTACAAGTATGGCTGCAGAGTGTACTCCCCTATGCACCAAATCATGGACATCATACTCAACTTTCCACTGGAGGTCACCTTTTCACTTCGATGGTGGACAGACCCACTACAAGTCTGCTCTGGGATGCCCTTCCTTCCATCCTCACAAACTGGGGTGCTCAGATGGGAGATCACATGACACAAGACACTTGGACCATGCAAGAGACCAGGATGCACGTAAACATACTGGAACTTTGGGTGGTGCGCGAAGTATGCCATGTGTTCTCACCAGCTAACTGTTGTCCAACATGACGAGGACATGATGATAACACCACCACAGTATACTACATAAACAAGGGGGCACGAGATCCCCAATGCTGTGTACATAAATGGTACGCCTATGGAAATGGTGTATTGCACACCAAATCCTTTTTTCGGCAGCCTACTTGCCTGGCACCCAGAATGTGACTGCTGATGTTCTCAGCAGAAACTTTTGCAACCAGCCATGAATGGGAGTTGCACGACATGGTAATTGCAGACATCTTTGGGGGACGCCAATCAGGGACCTCTTTGCATCCCACACCAACAGCAAGTGAACTCAATATTCCTCAAGAAGGCGACTTGGTGTCTACTCACTGGGCGACACTCCAGTCGTTGATTGGTCAGACCAGCTGAACTATGCCATTTCCCCCTTCCCACTCTTACTTTGTATCCTCCACAAACTCCAGCAGGAGAGCGTGACGGGTCATTCTGATTGCTCCGTTCTGGCCCTGTCAATTTTGGTTTCCCCTTCTCCGCATGTCGAAACGTCCTCCACTCCTGGTCCAGGCGTTTATGGAACTGCTAACACAATACAATGGCAGACTCAGGCACGCCAATCCGCGGACTTCCACCTGACAGCTTGGTTTTTGGATGGACACCTCCGTTAATATGAGAATGCTCGTTGCCAGTATAAAACTTCCTTCCCAGAAGCCAGAAGGACTCTATGAGTTACTCCTATCAGGCTAAATGGGCACATTTCACTTCCAGGGTACAAGAACAAGGCCTTGCCCCCGAAGCTGTGGGCATCCCGATGCTCGTAGACTATTTCCTCTATTTAAAGACATTGGGGCTTGCTCTCAATTCCAGCAGGGTGCGTGCAGCAGCCATTAGCGCCTAGTTATTAGCGCCTAGTGCCATTAATTAGCCATTAGTGGAGGGGCATTTGATATTTACCTATCCCTTGACTGCCCCATCTGGAAGGGCCTTTTATGTAAATACCTGCCCAGTCAGCCTATTGCTCCCTAGTGGGACCTCAACCTGTTAATGAACACTCCTTTCAAACCTCTGGCCTCCTGCTTTCTGTCTCACCTCTCCATGAAGGTCACTTTCCTTGTCTCCATTGCTTTAGCAAGGAGGGTGGTGACCTGAGGGCTATGGTGGCCACATTCCATAAGGACAAGGTCTCCCTGCGCTTGCATCTGAAGTTCCTACCAAAAGTGGTTTCCCGTTTCCACCTAAACCAACCCATACACCTGCCTGTTTTCTTCCCCAAACTGCATGCTTCCAGTGTAGAACAACGACTCCATTCTCTTGATGTTCGTAGGGCCCTGGCCATTTACCTGCGAAGGACAAAGCCATTCCAGAAGTCTCTTAGACTATTTGTTGCCATAGGATAGAGAATTAAAGAGCAGGCTGTCTCCCCCCCAGAGACTCTTGAAGTGGTGCATTACGCTCTATCAATTTTTGGGACAGTCCTCAGCGGGTGGGATAGGGGCCCATTCCACGAGAGCTGCTGCCGCACTCCATGACATTCCCCTCACAGATACATGTAAGGCAGCCACATGGAGTTCGGTTCCCACGTTTTCTTCTCACTATGATCTAGTGCATGATTCTGTGACGGACGCCTTGTTCGGCATGGCGGCCCTCCGTTCCACAGTTTCGTCTTCTACCTCACACCCTCCTCCTACCTACGTACTGCTTGTTAGTCCCTCTCCGTGGAATACAATAGGGACCAACGCCTGAAGAAGGGGAGGTTACTTACCTGTAACTGGAGGTTCTTCAAGATGTGTGGTCCCTACTTGTACTCCAGACCCACCCTCCTTCCCCTCTGCTGTGGATCTGTGGATCTGCAGTGGAGAAGGAACTGGAGATGTGGTCGGTTTGCCCCACCCTTCAGGCAAACCCACGGGACAACGCAAGGGGTATGTGCAGTCCGACGGATGCTATTACTTTGGAAAGCTCCAGCTACGGGTGCCCAGCGCATGCACGTTGCCCTCAGTGGAATACAGACAGGAACCACCCATCTTGAAGAACCTCCAGTTATAGGTAAGTAACTGCCCCTTCTAGCTGCTGAACACCTGCTGCTCCCCAGGCTGTTCACTGGGCCCTGGTAGTTTAGCACCTTGCACTGCCCTGGCCTCTGCTAAAGTCAGTGTGCAGCAGGGTCTAGAGCCAGCAACAGACCTGGGGCTCTGCCACCTGTGCACAGGGGCAGGGCTGCCCCCAGTGGGTACCAAGGGATCTGATTCCTTGTCTGCAGTTACTCTCTTTCCTCCAGCCAGCGCTTAATCGGATCCTTCCAAAGAGCCCACAGCCATTTCTGTCTGAGCAGGGAGTGTTTTTATCTAGTGTAGTGGGGTGATGTGGCCAGTCCTACACAGGCTGCCCCCTCCTGCCTGGCTCCCTGGCCTATGGGTTGCATGAGGAGCTGCCCCAGCTGTTGGCTCCTGGAACTGAGAGCTCCGCTGCTGGCAGCGCCCTGACCAAGGGGGGCAAGCGCCTGGCAGGACAAGCTAGGCTGTCGGTTGCTTTGGGGTTTTGGAAGCACTGGCCTCAATGCCAGGGCAAACCTCTGCTGTCACGGAGTCCTCACCCCGCAGAAGTCTGGTCCCAGTGCCCGGTATGGTACTGGTGGGAGGGTCAGCCCTGGCTAATGACCTGCAGTGCAGGACTCCAGGTTATCACAGCTCTTCCCTGGAGTCTAGGAAGCAGCTGGCTGCTGCAATTCAATTCCCAGTGCCCTGCCCTTGCTCTCCATGGGGAATAGAGGCCTGACCTTGTGTGTGTGTTTGCAGGGCCAAGCGGGCGACAGCTGTGCTCCTGGCGGACCCCTGCTTCCAGCTCCGCTCCATCCAGTACCTGCTGGGCCATGCAGAGCCATCAGCTCTGGCAGCCATGCCTCCCTCTGCAGACAAGAGACATTTCTCCCTGCACACCTGTAAGTATCTGCACTGCACCAGGCGAGGGCCATGGGGGTGTCCCCTTGGGGCATCTGGCTGGGCCAGCTTTGGGAACTGGAGCTCTGTCCTCCTCAGAGGCAGGCTGGCCCCTGGGGTCATGCTCTGGGGTGGGGGAGTGGGGGGGTGGGCCTCCCCTTTCCCCCACCCTGGGGAACAACACGGGGTTGGTTTTTACAGCTTGGTCTTCACCCCATTTGTGTAAGAGACTCAACTTGGCAGGGAGAGATTCCCGCGGCAGCCTGTAGCCAGCAGGGGATGGGCCACAAAGGACACTGCTCCTCCATGGGCTGAGTGACTCCCCTTGGGTACTGCAGGGGGCCGGAGCCGGTTGCACCCTGCACACACCTCAGGGCAGGACAGTGAGCCAAGGCAGAGCTCGGTGCCAGGGAGCGATGTGGGTGCATCCAGGCCCTGGCACAGAGCTTCCCCTCAAAGTCTGCTTTTCCCAGGCACCTTCCGGCAAGAGAGGAGAGAGAAAGTCTTTGCCAGCTGCCCTGTCCTACCCCAGGATCCAGGTCCACCCCCCGGCCATGTCCACAGCCCCTCCAGCCTTCTCTCAGTGCCAAGGGAATGAAGCAAAATGAAGGGATGGCAGAGAAGGGGCAGCTCCCAGGGCACTAAAAACACGTCTCAACAGTGCCCATGGGTCCCTGGCAGGGTGGAGGTGTCATGCAGTCACAGGGCCTGGTCTGTGCCCCCCAGCTTGTCACCAGTCTCCTGGGAGTGCTCCCTCTGGTGTGCCAGGCCCCAAGGCCCCACATAATTCCAGTGGGACAGGCCCATGACCTCCATCCCTGGGCCATCAGCACCAATGATCGCTGGTTCTCTGGGTGGCTCCCTGCAGCGAGTCCAGCCCAACCAGACCCCTGCTGGAGGCTTGTACTGTCCCCTCCAGGGTGCAGTGCTCTAGAGTATCTGCAACGACACCAGGAATCTGTTCCTAGCCAGGGGACCATTTACTAGTCACCTGGCGACAGAATCGGGGAGTCTGAGGGGAGCCCAGGGAACTGATTGGTAATGTCCAGCCCAAGTTCCGTCTGGGTAGCCAGGGCCCACCATGCTGTAGTGAACCCCATGGTTCAGGCTGTGTCTCTGTCCGACTCCTTGATCAGTTCCCATGCAAGACCCCAACTCCTTCCAGCAGCCAGCTCCTATCCCCGCACCTCACGCTTCCCAGCCTTTGTGCTCGGGCTGGGGCCTGAGGGCAGGGAATCCAGCTCCCTCCGGGCTGCTGGTCAATAGGTGTCCATGTCCTGGGGACTGGCTTTGCCGTTTGTCTTCTCATATGTGCCCTTGATACAGGGTCAGCCTTGGGCCAGTTTTTTCCAAGTGACACATCCCAGCTCAGACCGCTAAGTGCCATTCATACTATTCCTTCAGCCTGCCCCGAGAGCGAACAGTCCCCTCCCCTATCCCACACCCACACTGAGCAGACTTGCAAAATAAGAGGGAAACTGAGGCACACATAGGCTTCATAAAAATATGACAGAAAATCCCCCTTAGTCATAAGAGGCACTGGGCAGTCACAGCGCCCTCTGGCTGGAGTTCCATGTGACCTAGCTGAGGATGGCTCAGAGCCCAGGTGCTGCAGTGCCCATTGGGGAAGGGCAGGGCTGGGCTGCCCCCTTTGCTCCCGGCAGTAAGGCTGTACCACAACACTGTGCTGCAAAGAGGAGAGGCAGGGTGTGCCTTGAAGTGGCTGGAGTCCCCACTCTGCCAGCACAGAGCTGTTCTGAGCACCTACCCTGCCCAGACTGCTGGTCCCTCTGGGCAGGCACACACCTTGGGAGCGGGCAGTAGGCTGGAGCATCCCACCTCTGCTGAGACAAGAGACCCTGCCCCAGGAGAAAGGGTCTGGCCCTGTTGCAAGAGCGGAGACCAGCTGGCCGGCCTGGGGTTGGATCTGTTGGTCTTCAGGATGCCGGTGTTGCTGCTCTCTGCCACAGCTGGCTGAGCACTGCTCTTGTTACAGTTGTGAATCCACAGTTATCTCCTAGTGCCACAGCAGGGTGGCACTCAGCCAGTCGGTCACTGGCCAGCATGTGGCCTTGGGTAGCCGGCCACTTGCACGTTAGTGCAACTCTGGCATCTAGTAAGGCCCTGTAGGCTGCAGCTGGTGTGTGCCCGCTTAGTGAGGGGGTGTTCTCTGAGCTCTGCCTAGCAGTATCATGTATTGTCTCCTAGTACTGCAAAGGGAAGATGTGCTGGAAATGCAGTGGCCAGGTGGTATGTGCTCATGCATGGCTCTGAGCACCTCTCCTTATGCACAGGTAGGAGCTGCTAATTAGCTTCTCAGAGCATGCTGTGCTCAGCTCAGTCACTCACCACCTGGATCCCAGTACCTGCGGGCATGCCCTGCCTAAGCCCCTCTGTGTAGCTGAACACTGAGTGCTCAGGCTCTGCTCCCCTCCCCGTGGCACTGCAATTCTAGCACAGTGACTGGGGGCTGTGCAGCATTGTTCTGCAGCCCAGCATCTCCCCCAGCTCTGGACATCTCGGCCACTCTCATCTCTCTGCAGCGCACAGAGGTGAATCAGCATTTTGGCGCCACACGCTCTTGTCACCCACCCCCACCCCCCCGCATGTTCCCACTTGCTGCCGCATTCTCTGCCTTTGTGGCTGTTCCTTTTGCTCCTGCCCTTACTCCTTCTATTTTAACTTTCTGTCTTGTTCTGTGGGCAGTGGGGAGCAGGGTTCTCTCTCCTGGGCATTCCTCCTCCTCGTCCTCCTAAGTTTTAACCCTCCTTGAGCCTTGGCTGCAGTGTTTCCCTACTGGCTCCTCTGCCCCTTACACGTGCAGCCAAGAAAGCACTGAGTCAAATCCAAGCAGTGCTCGATTTGTGAGGCAGCCTTCTCAGGCTTGGCAGATGATGAGTTGTGCCTAGCATGCACCTAGCCTTCCATCCCTAATTCTGTTAGGTCCTGGGGCTACGAGTCGAGCAGGCAAGTGGGGTCCCTACCTACCAAGGCAGCTGTGAGTCCAACAGGGGAAAATGGACCAGGAACCACAGTGCAGAACAGGGAGAGTCTCCAGAAGAAAGGAGAACCCTGACTGCTTAACTAAGGGGATAAGTCCCAGGGGCCTCTTGCAGAAGAGGGGAGGATTGCAGGGCCACGAGTGTCCTCTGCCTCCTTGCAAGTTGTAAAGTGGGTCCTGAGCACCATGGGAAAAGAAGCAGGGCTTCTAATCAGCTCCCTCCCTCCTGAGCTGTCCAGGTGGGCCCTGACTAGTTCCCCCTCCCCGTCCCAGGTTCAGAGCCAGACCTCTCAAGAGGGCTCCAGGCCTTATGGAAGACAAGCCGTAGGCGGCCTCCCCAAAGCCACAGCAGAGTTTCTATGCTCCCAAAGTTCGCAAAAAAGATAAAAAGTCTGAAAGGGGAAAGAAAAGGCACATAAAATCCAGGAGGTCCGAGTCCTCCGACTCCTCCCCCTGCGGAAGGCGAGCTGTCTGGCGTTCACTACAAACAGGCTGCGGGGAAAACTCAGCAAAGGCTTTTTCTCCTAGAGAAATGTCAAGCCATGTACAGCAAGGTTATCTGCATGATTCAAACCCAACCTCAGCAAGCTCCTGAGAGTGAGCCTCGGAGTCAATTTCTTCCCTCAAAACCCTCTCCAGTGGTGGTGATACCCCTTCATTCTTCCTTCCAGGGGGTGAGTGGGGTAAGCCAGGCAAGGGCCAGCACGTTAACAAGAGCGACCTCAGGCTCCATAACATTCCAGACCCAAAGGACTTCAAAGGCTGGCCCTGCTGTAGCGTCCCTCCCCAGGGATACCATTAGCCCCTCAGAAGAGGAGTTCTACCCTACGGAACCCACATATAGGAAGATGGAGGCCATTCTCAAACAAGACTTTGAAGCCTCCTCTGCCACCTTCCGAGCGTCCCTGGGAGCAGCTGCTTGCTTTGCAAGAGTATCTCTCCTGGCTGGGAGATCACAAAGCCCTTAAGGAGAGAGATCACCCTGACTTCGGCTTCATTTTAATGAATGTCTTTCTAGCAACAGTGATGGTAGCTGACACTGCAATGGATGCAATGAGATTGTCAGCACGAGCCATGGCTTCCAGCTAAGCTACCAGGCACCACCTATGGCTCTGATCCTGGAAGGTGGGTACTCGCTCTAAGCAGGTCCTGTGGTCGGCCAAGTTTTGAGGCTCCCTCTTTGGAGAAAAGCCAGAATAAGTGGTGGCAGACAATGCAACAAAATCCAAAAGGTCTTTCCCTTCCCCACTAAATGCTCTCTATAGAATGTAGTCTGGTCTTCAGACAGAGATGCTCCTTTTGCTACTTGTCCTCACAGAGGTACCTATGAAGGGACAGCCGGTTTCCCAAGGGAAAACAGTGGGATCAAAGTCCAGAAGGAAAGTCCAGAGGGACCTCAGCTCTCCTAAAATCCAATTTATGACACAGATTATGTAGGCCTCTGCCCAGGAGAGAAGCGAGGGGGCAGAATTTCCCATTTTCTAGAGGAATGGTTTTCTTTAACCACAGAGAAGTTGACCAGGGTGATAGTGAGCTAGCGATAGTCCCTCAAACAGTGGGCTCCACCCCATCCATTCTTCATCCAATCACCTAGTTTCAACAACCCTGTAAAACACAATTTGATCCAGAATGAAATATCTCAACTTTGGGATATCAGCGTGATAGAGAGTGTTCCCTCAGAAAAAGGTTTGCCGGGTTGTACTCCAACATCTTCATTGTGCAGAAGCTCATGGTAGGTATCAGAGCCATTCTGAACCTCAAAGGGCTGAACAAGTGGATGAAGAAAACAATGTTTCTGATGGAGACCCTGGCCTGTACGGTATCCTCCCTGTCCAGAGGGACTTCTTGACTTTAGTACCTCTTGCAGACGCATATCTCCATATCCCCATCTGATCGTGCCACGCAGACTTCACCTACAGCAGGAAACATTGAGTATTGAATGCTCCTGGCTGGCCTGTCTTTGGTCCCCATGGTTTTACAAAGAAGTTGGTAATAGCCAGACTCAGGTTGCAGAGAACTCACCTGTACCCTATTCTCGACAACATCCCAATCGGAACTCCATCGCAGTCATCAGTTCAGAGGACCACATCTTGGATGTTGAATCTCCTCCAGGCGCACTGCTTCTTCATCAGTGCCAAGAAAAGTTCTCTGATTCCATCCAACAGACTAACCACCTGGGAGCAGAAATGGACACCTTGATAGCAAACATCATTAGACAGAAAAGGAGTACTTGTGGCACCTTAGAGACTAACAAACTTATTTGAGCATAAACTTTCGTGAGCTTCAGCTCACTTCATTGGATGCATGCAGTGGAAAATACAGTGGGGAGATTTTATATACACAGAAACATGAAACAATGGATGTTACCATACACACTGTAACAAGAGTGATCAGGTAAGGTGAGCTATTACCAGCAGGAGAGGAAAAAAAACCTTTTGTAATGATAATCAAGGTGGGCCATTTCCAGCAGTTGACAAGAACATGTGAGGAACAGTAGAGGGGGGAAATAAACATGGGGAAATAGCTCATCTTACCTGATCACTCTCATTACAGTGTGTATGGTAACATCCATTGTTTCATGTTCTGTGTATATAAAATCTCCCCACTTTATTTTCCACTGCATGCATCCGATGAAGTGAGCTGTAGCTCACGAAAGCTTATGCTCAGATAAATTTGTGAGTCTCTAAGGTGCCACAAGTATTCCTTTTCTTTTTGTGGATACAGACTAACACGGCTGCTACTCTGAAACCTATCATTAGAAAGGTTTCAGAAAATCCAGAAATTTATCATCTTGCTCCAGAGCTGTAGCAAGCCTACCATAGCACTGTGCTGTGCTAGGACTCCTGGTAGTGTGCATAGGGATCACTCCATGGGCACAATCACGCATCAGACCTCTTCAAGTCTTCATACTAAAGGTGTGGGAACATTTCCCGGAACACATGAAAGATCAAGTACGGGTTCCAACACAGGTATTTAACTCCTTATAATGGTGGTCAGCCCATGATAATGCCTGCAAAGGCATGCCCATCTGCCTTCCAGATCTTTTAGTCCTTGCAACCAAGGCCAGCCTGGAGGGCTGGGGAGCTCACTTCAAGACCCAAACAACCCAGGGCCTCTGGAGCTAGGAGACAAAGGCTAACAGCATATACCTCCTAGAGCTGAGAGCTGTTCAGCTAGCTCTGCAAAGGTTCCAGCTCACTGTAAGGGGGAACCATGTTCTGGTTCAATCAGATACTATGACTATGTCTGCATATTTAAACAACCAATGGGGAACAAGGCATCCAGCACTACTTGTGTGAGCAATTGAAATAGTGAGGTGGATGGAACGGTTCTGCCTTTTCCTCAGGGTGATCCATATCAAAGTGGATCTGAACCACAAAAGGGCAGATGGTCTTACCAGGCGCAGAGTCAACAACTCCAAATGATTCTGAATCAGGACTCACCATTCATATATTCTGCCTCCCTTTAACCAACCCATTTGTGAATCATCAAATGCAAAGAAGCCAAAATACTTCACAAGTGAGGCAGACCCCAGAGCCGTGGGCACAGATGCCTGATTGCACAGTTGGCCATAGGGCCTACTTGACACGTTTTCACCTTTTCTGCTACTGAGGAAGGTGGTTCAGAAAATAAAATGAGAGCAGGCAATGGTAATGCTTATAACTCCTCATTGGCCAAGGAGACCTTGGTTCTCAGACCTGATAGAGCTGAAACTGAGACTCCGACTCCAGGTTCCGTGGAGACTGGACATCCTTTCAAAAGGTCCTGTTCTTCAGCCAGACCCAAAACAGCTTCAACTAACAGCCTGGCTATTGACAAGGAAGCACTAGAAGGTCTTGATCCATCTTCCAGATTCATTAAGTCATTGCTTTCATCTAGGAGAGTATCAATACTAAAAATATCCTGTTCTCTGTGGTCCAGGTTCTACAACTGGTACCAAGAACACAATGCAAATCACAGAAATCCTGGAATTCCAGCTATTCTGGACTTTCTCCAAGAAGACATAGACAGAGACCTTCAGCTGAATATCTTTTCATGTCAGGCGTCTGCTCTTAGTATTGTGCTATTTGTAGGATCCTTGGCCCCCTTGCAGAGCATCCACAGGTAGCCAGATTCCTTCTAGCAGTCCAATTAGCCAGACCAGCAGTCAGGCCAGTCTTCCCAGCATGGGACCTACTGCTAGTTTTGAGGGCCCTGCCAGCCATCCCTTTGAGCTTCTGACTCCAGTGTCGGCCTTTCATTTATCCATTAAGACTGGTTCTTAGTAGCTGTCATGTCCACCAGGCAAGTGTTGGAGCTGGCAGCCTTATCCATACATGAGCCTTACTGGGTGTTCCATGAGGTCAAAGTGGGGCTCAGGACACCAGCATCCTTTCTTGCTAAGGTAAATTCCTTCTTTCACACTTCCCAAGAAGCTGTGCTTCCTTTGTTCTGTCTAAAACTACAACATCCAATGGCAAAGATGTGGCAGACCTGGAATGTCAGAAGAGCTTTGAAAAATCTCTCAATTGTGCAGAATCCACAAGAAGATCGGACTCCTAATTTGTGTCCTTCTATTCGAAATGCCAGGGACTCAGAGCTTCCAAGTCCTCCATTGTTAGGTGGATCACACTATGTATTGTGGAACCCTGAATCCTCAGAGGCTCCAGTCCCAGAAGGGATCAAGATCCACTCCATGAGATCCTTAGCAGCCTCATGGGAGAAATAAGCAAGTGCTTTGGAAATTTACAAAGTGGCCACTTGGTCTACAGCAGGGATCTCAAACTCAAATCACAATGAGGGCCACATGAGAAATTGTACATTGGCCCAAGGGCCACATCACTGACCCTCCCTCCCCCAATGCTGCCCCCGGCTCCGCCCCCACTTCACCCCTTCCATGAGGCCCTGCCCCTGCCCCACCTGTTCCCACCCTTTCCCTGCCCATTCCAACCCCTTCCCCAAATCCCTGCCCCTGCCCCACCTCTTCTCTGCCTCCTCCCCTGAGCACGTGGCTCCCCGCTCCTCCTCCCTCCCTCCTAGAAAGCGATAAGTGCTGCCAAACAGCTGTTTGGCAGCGGGAAGCGCCTGCAGGTAGGCAGAGGAGCAGGGACTCAGCGCGCCGGGGGGAGGGGAAGCAGGGGGAGGGGAGTCTGGCAGGCCACAGGAAATAACTCCGGGGGGGGCGCAGGATGCTTGGCGGGCCACAGGAAATAACCCTGCAGGCCGCATGTTTGAGACCCCTGGTCTACAGCTAACATCTTCATTAAGCTCCACAGGGTGGGCCTTCTGTCTTCTGAAGAGGCTCCTATGGCAGAATGATGCTGCAGGCAATGGCTCAGTTATAGTACAGATTTTGAGCAAGTTCACAAAAGGGGCAGGGGCTACTTTTCTATCAAACTTTTGTTTCATAACCCTCCCTATATCTGGTTGCTACTTCCCAGACAGTCAGAACTGTGGGAGAATCAAAGATTTTGTAGCGATAATTTCCTTTCTGCTAGCAGCGTCTCCCACAGTTCTCCCCACCCTGGATGGCTCAGGAGCCAGGGTTAGATACTAAGTGGAATTGTTACCATAGGATTGTCTTCCTTGGTCCAATGTACATAATGTCATTATTTTTGGAATATTTGTAAACGCTATTCCAGTTTTACCGCTTGGGAATATTCCTCTGGCAGCAAGTGGGAGCAGAGAAGGCATGGCCACAGCGTGCTGATCCAGCTCCATGAGCTGCAGCGAGAGGAGATGCTGCTAGGTAGCAGAAAATAAATAATCTTTGAGGGATTTTCCTGCCTCCTTTGGAAATGGCAGGGTCCCCCAAACACTGTGTACCTCCAGCCTCTCTTGTCAGGGTTGCCCAGCCTCTCATCACACAGCTTGAGTGCCCCCTCCCCCCACACCACCCCTTCATTGCCCTGGGCCTTGACACTGCAGCCTCTCCCAGAACCAGCAGCTGCCCCCTCACATCCCTGCTGACCTAGACCTGTTTGCCACCTTGGTCCTAGCTCCCCCAGCCCAACCTACTTGCTTGGATGCCACCTTCGGGCCCTCTGACCCTCGGTGCCCTCTCCAAACCCCAGTCAATGCTGCTTGCCCACCAGTGGCTTTCAGGCAGGCTCTAACGCATGGACACAGCTGCTGGAAGAGAACAGGTGCCCGTCTCTCTGGCCTTGCCCTGCAGGGAGGGAGAGGTATGACCAGCACTCTGCTTGTCTCCTATGCTGCCAGGATCCTGGACACCCCCTCCGGCTCGTCCTGTTTCTGCCTGTGGGGGGGAGGGGGACACTGCAGCTTGCACAGAGCCACTGTGCTGTCCAGCCAACTTGGCTGCAGTTTACCATTCCTGGGCCAGTGGGGTGTCCTGGCGCGAAGTCAGGCACAGAGCTGTGCTGTGTGCCCCACAAGTACCACCCTCCCCTTTGGGGCCAGTTCTGGTGCTCTCTTCCCTTTCACTTCAGCCCTTCCCTCCACAGACACCGACTACATCAGCCTGGAGGAGCTGGCCAAGGTGGAGCGGATGCTGAACCACCTGAGTGAAGAGTCAAAGCAGGCAGCTGCCTCCACGCTGGTGAGTCCCATCCATCCAGCCCCTGCCCAGTCCAGACACCAGCAGCCTTGTGGGGTGGAGGTGGGGGAACCAGTCATGTCAGCTCAGGACTGGTGACTTGGGAGGGTTCAGCCTGGGCAGCTGTGGGGCTGGCTCTGCACATGCTGCCTAGCTTGGCCACTGCACAGCCCAGCCAGCTGTGTACCCAGTACTCTGCTGAATGCTAAATGCACCCACTTCTCTGTGCCTGGCAGCTTGGAACCACTGGGAGATGGCCACACAGGGTGCAGGGCTGCTGCCCTGCTGCATAGTGGGCGTGTCGGGGTGAGGGCTGGCTGGGAAAACTCCCCAGGGCAGAGGCTCCCTTGGCCAAACCTGGGGTATGAGGTGTGATTGGGAATCCCCAGGCAGTCTGAGTCTCTCCAGGATTAAATCCCTGCTACGCTGGCTGAGCTGAAATTGGCCCCAGGGTGCTACACAGGCTGCCAGCCTGAGCAACCCCGGGGCAGCCGCCAGCCTGGGCTACAAGGGACAGGAGTGCTGGGCTCAGGCCACTTGGTGCAGCACCCCCAGTGCTGCTATCTGGCAGGAGGCAGCCCTAGGGAGTGTGTGGGTGCCTTCAGCTGCTAACTTGAGGCCGGGTGATTGTCTTTGCAGCCAACCAGTGAGGAGGACCTGTGCCCCATCTGCTACGCACACCCCATCTCGGCCATCTTCAGGCCATGCTCCCACAAGTCCTGCAAGTGAGTAACTGCGGCCGCCCTCTGCCCCTTCCCTCCCTACTGGGGGCCAGGAACAAGGGAGTCTGCTCGGCCCCACAGGATAGGAGCCAGGGAGAGCAATGCTTCTCCGCTCCCCTTGAACCCCTCCCCTGGCAAAGACTGCCTGCGTCTGGAGCCCAAAGACCTGGTTCATACTCCATGGAAGCTCTTGGACATGTTTGCATGTGGTTGGAGGGGCTCCCCAGTGAGAGGGCCAGGCCCCATCCCTCACCGCACTGGGGCTCCAGACCTCGCTGCAGGGTGACAGAGCAGGGGTGCAGCCATGGGCTCCACAGCTCAAGGGAAGAGCTTTGCCTTGGTGTGCTGGGTGCAGGGCTGGGCACAACTCCCTCATGGTACAGGCTTTGTCTTTTCAGAGCATGCATCAATCAGCACCTGATGAACAACAAGGACTGCTTTTTCTGCAAGGCCACCATCACAGGCGTGGATGACTTCATCAAGCCGGTCAGCTCGTAGCACGGGGCCTGGGCTGGTCCTGCAGGCTCCAGAGGCTCCTTTCCCTCAGCCTCCAGTAGGGGGTGGCCTAGCTCTGGTTAGTTGTGGGCCCTTCCATGGCCCAGCCCCCTTGCTCACGAGGGTGAGGGTCACCAACAGATGGTGGAGGTGCTGCTCTTGCCCTGTCTGAGCCAAGGCTGGGCTTGGCTCGTTCAGCAGGTATGGGGAGGCCTAATACAGTAAGGGCTGAGGGGCCGCCTTTCCCTGGGGAGGCTAATGCCAGCATGTACTCACCACCACAGCCTGTTGGAGCCTGGCTGCCCCCAGGGCCTGTCCTGCTGCTGTTGCCATTTGCTATGGAGCATTTGTTCATGTGTGAGCCTGTGCGCTGCCTGGGACTGGCAGTGCTGTGTTGAGCCACTGCCAGCTTCCCTTTGCTGGGGGTGAGGCATGCTTTGGCCCCAGCTCTAGGTACCAGGCAGCCAGACTGAGGAGAGCTACTGTTTCTGTGCTAAGCTAGACAAAGAGCAGAGGCTGTTCACAGCTGGCTTGGTCTAGGCCTGGTGGCTGAGTTCTCTGCTGGGCTGTAATTGGCTCGGATCTGGCAGCCTGCAGTCCCCCAGCTTCAGCCTGGTGGGGGCGAAGTAGGTGGCACCTCACCCTGCAGCTGCTGGAGGATGTGCTAGCTGGCAGTAGGGTTGGGGATCCCTTGGCCTTGGTCTCAGCTGGGGACGAGGCTAATGCTTGAGCTCTGCTGCAGGTGGGGTGGGACTAGCAGTGGTGTGTGATTTGTGACCTGCCCTGTGGGATTGCTCAGTACTGTGCATTGGGTGCTGTGTTACCTGCCCCAGCCAGGGTCACTTCCCTGCATGGGAGTATTAAATTATTCTTCTTTATGTGGTGGCAACTTGTGTGTGTATGGCAGATGGGAATGAAAGGGTTGGGGATCAAGAAGCAGCTGTGTCTGGGCAGGGGGCAAGCCCCCAGCTGCCTCAGGGGGATAGAGACACAGAGGAATGGTATGGAAAGTAAGGCTGTGCCAGCCCCAACCCAAATGGGGTGGGCAGGGGCCACAGAACCAGCCACGGCACAAAGGTGACACACGGGCATTCAGCACTTTTAGACAGTGTAATTGTATTGGGTAGGGCCCTGTATGCCTGGCCCTCAGCAGCACACCTGGCTCCTACCAGCACAGGCATGTTGCAGCTGTGGCCCCCTATTTTCCCTGAACACTTTCTACTGCTACAGGATCAAGCTCTTCCCCCTGCTGCCCCCCTGACAGCAGCCCCATGGCCACAAACCCCCATTAGCCCCTAGCTCCTCAGAGCCCAGCAGCCCATGAGGGCCTAGTGCTGCGCCCTGCTGTGAATCCCTCCTAGGCATCCTGGCAGAGATGCTGTGCCAGCAGAGCCAGCTCCAGTGCCCACCCCTGCATGTAGGGCTCTGCTCCAGGAAACAAAGTGTTAACAGTTCAGTAGCAGGCCTGGCCCAGCAGCTACATGATGATGCGTGGTTCCGGCACCGACTCAGCGATGGACTTGTGTGGCAGCACATTGGCCCCGTTGAGATAGAGCTCATCATTGACGATGACGTCCTCACCCAGCACTGTCACGTTCTCCATCCGCACCTAACCGAGACAGGCCGCCTGTCAGCCAGTCCCCACCACATGCTTCCCTAAAGGCCGAGCTGGCAGGGTGGTAGCATAGAGGCAGCATGTCTCCCACAGTGTGGGTACATGGGTGGACTTGCCCAGTGCTTCATTCACTCAACGCTGCCTCTCCTGGCTCCTGCTTGGGTCTCTCCCCCACAACAAGCCCTAGGCTGGAGGAAAGATGGGAATCCTACCACTGCAGCCAGGTGCAGCAACAGCCCCCCCCACCCCCACGTTTCCCTGGGCTGGGAGCAGCCTGGCCCTTTCAAGCCCCTTCCATGCCTGCTCAAGGAGGAGGGATGAACTGGGATCTGGTCTCTCTAACTGAAGCCTGCCCCAAAGCCAGACTTCCACCCCAGAGCTGGAGTTTGTATCCTTGCCCCCAGCTGTCACCTCTGTTCTTCTGCAGAAAGGGACTGTGCCTTAGCACCCCCAAACCAGCCAGGCATGGCCCCCTCCAGTGCCCCCAAAAAGAAAATGGTCACAGCCATGACTCACCAGGGAGCACCAGCAGCCATGTGTAGCCAACTAACCAGCAAGCGTTTATGATAAACACACAGCCAGCCTCACTGGCTGCTGGGCCTTGCTGCAGGCATGCGCCAGCCTGCCAGGTAACTCACCCACTGACCCACAGACGACAGCCAGCCAACAATGCAGGACTCTAGCCAGGAGTGGGAGCGGATACGGGAGCCCTTCAGGATGGTGCAGCGCTTGATCCGTACCCCATCCTCCACCACCACCCCAGCCCCAATGGTGACATTGGGGCCAATTGTGCAGTTCTCACCAATCTGAGCACTTGGGTCCTGGAAAGGAAGAGCGAGGTGGGTGTAGGCCTACACTACAAGGGCAGCTACCTGCCCTAGCACCAATCCCTATTGCTCCAGCCCTCATGGTGCTAGGGGTATCTGGCCACGGCCTAGCATGGCTGGCTGGAGGAGCTGCCTTTTGAGAACAGAGCAGATGCGTAAGCAAGGAAAGTCATGGACCCAAGTCCTGGCTGATTCTCTGTCAGCATAGGGGACCCTCACCCAGCAGCAGGGAGTTCCCTGGCTCAAGGCAGCCCTGTGCTAGGAGATACCAGCCCACTTTGGCGAAGGAGACCCCATAGCTCCCCCACAGAGATGAGAGCCTGCCAGCACACCCCCCAATGCTGAGCCTACCAGTACTTAGACACAGATGCCAGACCTGGTAGCCCAGCGAGGGCCTGCTTCTCAGGTCAGTTGCTGAGCTCTGGTGCAGGCAGGCAAGAGAGAGAGGGGAGTCTCCACCCCAGGTTCCCCTCTAGGCAATCCCAGGGTCATCCTGTCCCTACAGAACCATGCCTTGGCACAGTCCTGCATGGGAGGGGATAGCTGCCCCTAGCCACATTCCCTCTAAAGGAAGTGCTGTTACAGATGCTTACAATGGCCTGTGCCTGCAGAATGGGCCAGCCCACCTCGCTCAGCCCATGCAGACTGCTTCAGGGGGAGCTGCAGTGCTCAGCCATACTCAAAGTGCTGTAGGTCAGAGGCCTCCTCAGGACCCCCGTGACAGCACAGCCCTCACCTTTCTGGGACCTGCTCAGCCAGTGAGGCTGCCTGCAAACCCCAGGTTTGTAGCACTCCACAGAGCTCTGCCCGACCCTTGGGATGAGTACAGCATGTGCTTGCTGTGGGCCTGTTTGACTGAAATGTATCGTGTGGGCTGGTTGGGGGCCATGTGCTGAGGCTAGCTGAGAGCTTCAATCCCTAAGTCTTGAACTGTTAACCAGCGGGCAGAGCTACTCATGTAGACAAGGGTTGAAAAGCCAGCTCCAAAGCAACAAGCGGAACTAGTGAGAGGAGGTTAGAGAGTGAGCGAGAGAGCCAGATATACTTTCTGTTCCCTAAAGTTAGGCCAAGAAACTATCCCTTCCTCCACCACAGGCTCCAAGAGTACAAATACTGCAGGCAAAAGTACAAGTCCAGGAGCAGAGCAGGGTCTCTCCAGTTTATTGCACTGAATACAGCATGGATGATTACCTGCCTCATAGACATGTGGCTGCAGACAGCTCCTGGCCCTCAGAGACTAGAGTGGCTGAACTGACAAGAGCTAAGGGAGACACAACGTTACAGCGACTAGACTTTATGGGACACAGCAGAGCGGGCCCACCCCTGGCCTGACAGCCTCGGGGCTGCTGAGGAGGATGAAGGTCTCAGGGAAAGAACATCAAGCTGGAGCAAAAGGCAATAAACCCTTAATTGGGACCCTCATCTCACACTGAGGACACCCTTCCAGGGGAGAGACCCCACTAACTAGGAAGAGATAGGTAATAGTAATGGGGGATTCAATTATTATAAAACCAGCTCAGTTTGTGAGAACCACATGGTGAATTATCTGCCAGGTGCAAAGGTGCAGCTCTCAAGACATCTAGGACAGACTTTGTGCAGCGCTGGGGAGGGACCAGTGGTCATGGTGCACGTAGGTACCAGTGCCATAGGGCAAGGCAGGGGAGGTCCTGGAGGCCAAATGTAGGCTGCTAGGTAAGAGGCTAGAGTCCAGGAAAATGGAAGTGCTCTATTACACTGAAATGCTTCCAATTTCAGTGCCAGACAGGCAGGTCTCATTGCGTGGATCAGACAATGGTGTTAGGAAGAGGGGCTTAGGTTTATTAGAGAGAGAAGGAGCCAGTACTGGAGGGAGGGGCTCCACCTCACCCAAACAGAACCAGACTGCTGGCATGTCAAATTAAAAAGGTTGCAAAGGAGTTTTTAATCTAAGGGCTGGGGGAAAGCTGACAGGTGCAGAGGAGTGCATGGTTTGGGCAGAAATCCCTTAGGGGAGGATCTATTAATGGGAATTCTCTATGTCCTAGTAAAGAGGCAAGGACAAAAATTGATAAAGTGCAAGTAGGAACTGAAGAGAAACAGTCAAATGAAAGAGTCCCATTCAATTATATCACATGAAGGCAGACAACTAAACACTGACCAATTTTTTTATGCACTTATATACAATGCAAGAAGTCTAAATACTAAGATGGGAGAACTTGAGTGCCTGGTGTTAAATGATTATAATCAATGGGAGACGGTAAAACCAGCATCCTATAGATGTTGTAACAACTGGGTAGGTCGTGCTAGTGGGGGAGTGTGAAAAAACAGAGTGAAACTTGTAAAAATCTTAAATGAATCAAACAGCACCACAGAACTGCTGTGGATAGAAATTCCATGCTTGAATAATAAGAGTATAGCAGTAGGAAATATACTACCGACCACCTGACCAGAATAGTGACAGTGATTATGAAATGCTGATAGAGATTAGAAGCGAATATAGTTGAACCGCTTGGTGATAGCGTCCATAATGTAATTAAATTTAACATCTGGGGGGTGGAGGGAATACCAAAGGAACTCATCATAGTAGCATTTAACTTAAAAAAAGGGGAACTACACAAAAATGAGGAAGCTAGTTAAAACAGAAATTAAAACTAACAGTCACATTAGTGAAATGCCTGCAAACTGCATGGAAACTTTTTAAACCACCATAATAGAGGCTTAAACCTACCCCACAAATAAAAAAAAATAGTAAGAGGAACAAAAATAAATGTGACATGGCGAACCAGCAGAGTAAAAGAGGTGGTGAGAGGCAAAAAGGCAGGCTTTATAAATTACAAGTCACATCTTACAGAGGAAAATAGGAGCCTAACCTCTGGCAAGTGAAGTGTAAAAGTATAATTAACATAAGAATGGCCATACTGAATCAGACCAAACACTTCATTTAGCCCAATGTCCTGTCTGTCAACAGTGGCCAATGCCAGGGGCTTAAGAAGGAATGAACGAATGAGACAGCTGAAGAAAGAATTTGAAGAGCAATTAGCAAAAGAGAAGAACTGCCAGTAAAAAATCCTTTAAGTTCATCAGAATCAGGAAGCCTTCCAAACAATCAATGGGGCCACTAGGCCATCAAGGTGCCAAAGGAGCATTCAAAGACGACAAGGCCATTATGGAGAACAAAATTAATTCTTTGCGTCAGTGTTCGCTGCAGAGGGTGTGAAGGAGATTCCCCTCACCTGAGTCATTCTTTTTAAGTGACAAATCTGAAGAATGGTCCCAGATTGAGGTGACAATAGAGAAGGTTTTGGAACAAAGTGATAAATTAAACAGTAATAAGTCACTAGGACCAAATGTTATTCCCCAGGAGTTCTGAAGGAACTCAAATATGAAATTGCAGAACTACAAATGGTGGTATGTAACCTATCACTTAAATCAGCCTCCGTACCAGATAACGAACGTAATACCAATTTAAAAAAAAAAAAAAGGCTCCAGAGGTGATCCCAGCAATTACAGGCTGGTAAGCCTGACTTCGGTATCTGGTAAATTGATTGAAACTATAGTAAAGGAAGAATTCAGACACATAGATGAACACGATTTGTTGGGGAAGAGTCAACATGGCTTTTGTAAAGGGAAATCATGCCTCACTAATCTATTAGAATTCTTTGAGGGGGCCAACAAACATGTGGAGAAAGGTGATCCAGTGGATATCGTGTACGTGTACTTGGACTTGCTTTCTTAAGCAAAGTAAGCTGTCATGGAATAAGAGGGAAGGCCCGCATTGATCAGTAATTAGTTAACAGAAAACAAAGAGTATGAATTAATGATCCATTTTCAGAATGGGCAGATGTAAATAGCAGGGTCCTCCAGGGATCTGTACTGGGACCAGTGCTGTTCAATAGATTAGTAAATGATCTGGAAAAGGGGTAAACAGTGAGGTGGCAAAGTTTGTAGCTGATGCAAAATTATTTAAGTCCAAAGCAGTCTGCAAAAAGTTACAAAGAGATCTCATACAACTGGGTGTCTGGGCAACAAAATGGCAGATGAAATTAAATGTTGATAAATGCAAAATAATGCACATTGGAAAACTTAATCCTAACTGTACGTGCAAAATAATGGGGTCTATGTTAGCTGTTCCCACTCAAGAAAGATGTTGGAGTCACTGTGGATAGTTCTCTGAAAACATCCACTCAGTGTGCAGCAGCAGTCAAGAAAGAATACAGAATGTTGGGAATCATTAGAAAAGGGATAGATAATAAGTCAGAAAATATTATAATGCCACTATATGAAGCCATGGTATGCCCACACTTTGAACAATGTGTGTATTTTTGTTGCCCCATCTCAAAAAAGATATTAGAATTGGAAAAGGTTCAGAGAAGGGCAACAAAAATGATTAGGGGTATGGAACAGCTTCCATAGGAGCGAAGATTAAAAAGACTGGGATTGATCAGCTTGCAAAAGAGACCCCAAGGGATGATATGATGGAGGTTTATAAAATCATGGCTGGTGTGGAAAAGGTGAATAGGGAAGTGTTATTTACCCCTTCACATAACACAAGAACCAGGGGTCACCCAATGAAATTAGTAAGACAGCAGGTTTAAAACAAACATTTTTCACACAATGCACAGTCAACCTGGGAAACTCATTCACAACATCCCCTGGCAAGGCCAAAAGTATAACTGGGTTCAAAAAAAGGATGAGATCAGTTCTTGGAGGATCAGTCCATCAGTGGCTATTAGCCAAGAGATGCAACCCAAGCAGTGATGCAACCCAAGCACCAGGTGTCCCTAGCCTCTGATTGCCGGAAGCTGGGATTGGACACCAGGGGATGGATCACTTGATAATGGCCCTTTTCTGCTCACACCCTCTGAAGCACCTGGCATTGGCCCTTGTCGGAAAACAGGACACTGGGCTAGCTGGACCTTTGGTCTGACCAGTGTGGCCATTCTTATGTTCTGTTCTTTTCACTCCCTCCCTGTGGGCTGGCCCCAGGCACTGCCCAAGGGAGAGAATTACAGCCAGCCCCTTTCCTTGGGCTGGAAAGCCTGAGCCTAGATGACCCCTGGCCAGGACTAGCTCAGGCTGGTGTCAGGACAGCAAGGGCCCTGTCTCAGCTTCCTCAGACAGGGCCCAGACAGCCCACACTCCCCACCTGGGAGGGCCCCAGTGGGATGAGGGACCGGGCTGGGCTGGCCATAGCAGGCCTGATGGGGTCCCACATGGGGTGCACAGGTTGGAGGCCAGTGCCAGTTAGTGTCCTGGGTCTGAATTTCCTAGCATACTGCAGCAGAGCTCAGTAAACCAAAGCCCACGGCCAGTTACAGAGCCCTACCATCAGAAGCCACACAAACCAGCTCAGCTCCCGAGAAATGGGGGGGAGGCGAGCAGCAGGGTGACCGGGGTACTGCAAGCCCACCATGGGTATCACACTGTGGGTGGGTCTACACCCACCCATGTCAGGATGGAAGCAGCGTCCCAAGCACACCGCTAGGCGGAAGAGCACAGATACTCACCACCAGCACGTTCCCCATGAAGCCAGGGCCCGCATGCAGCCTCTCTGGGTGCTGGACCCTCAGCGACTGCAGGAACATACACATGCCCGTCAGAAAGTCCTTGGGCTGCCCGATGTCCATCCAGAAGCCTGTAGGGACAGAGCAGCACTCACAGCCTACAGGAAGGGCAACAGGGCCAGGTCAAGCCCCCACAACAAGCACAGGAGATTCCCCCCATCCTCCTGGATTGGCCCAGAGGAGGCAGCTCATATACCCACTTGATGCCACTGGCACAAGAGGCACACAGACTTGGGGCAGAAGGTTTCCTTTGTGCTGGGGCAGAGAGGGGGAGGGCCAGGACTGTTTCCCAAGGCAGAGCAGAGAGCGGGGAGATGGATGTCTCCTTTACTCTGGGGCTGGGAAGGGGTTTCAGCGGGGTCCCTTACCCTGCAGCTCCATGGCATAGAGCTCCCCATCCTGAGCCATCACTGGGAAGATCTCCTTCTCTATGGAGGTGGGCCGCAGCTGCAGACAGACACACAGCACCCAGTCAGGGGCATCTCCTCCAGCCTGGTGCTCCCATTAACCCGAGTGCACAGCCTCCCAGTTCCCACAATGCCCTCCAAGCACCTGGCTGTTAAACCTACATGCAGCCTAGAGATTCCAGGTAGTCATGAGAGCTCCTGGCTGGGCCTGGTCTCTGCTTCCATGCCCCCGGGCTCCACCTGATCTGTTTCAGTGCCCTAACTGCTGGGAACCCCTCCCCTTCCACAGCCTCCTCTGTCTCCTAGAAAAACCCCAGCCCAACACTCAGCCTCCATCTGCCCTCTGCTACACATGCACACAAACCCGGGGAGGGAGGGGGTGCTGACCAGGAGACATGCATCCCTCCCTCCCACCCCCAGCCATTGCTCTCCCTTCTGAAGGCTGGGCCCACAGGTGACCAGCTCCCTACCTGGATCCTGTGCAGGAGACTGGGGTTGAAGATGTACATGCCGGCATTTATCTTATTTGAGACGAACACCTGGGGTTTCTCCACAAAGCGGTGGATGCGCCCTGTCTCGGCTTCGCACACTACCACCCCGTACTTGGAGGGCTCCTCCACCTTTGTCACCTGCAAGGCAAAGTCACCGCAAGGCACCTCCCTGTGGGATGACTGAGGGAAGGCCAGGTGGGCTCTGCCAGGCCGGCTCTGCCAGGCCAGTCACTACATTGGCCAGGACGGTTTCCCCTTTTTACAGGCAGGGAAACTGAGGCACAGGGAAAGGACTTGGCCAGGACTGCATAGCCAGTAGTCCCATTTCTGCCAGCTCTACTCAGGGGGGCCAGAACGGGGGGGGGGGTGGTAGGGGCTGCTGGTTTGTATAATTTTTGGTGGTGCCCAGAACAAGTCCAAGTCCGCCCCAACCCCCCCCACACACACCTGCCTAAGGCTCTGGGAAGAAGTTTGGGTGCGGGAGGAGTGTGGGCTCTAGGATGGAGTTTGGCTGCTGGGGGCAGGGTCTGGGCTCGGGCAGGAGGTTCGAGTGCGGGAGGAGGTTTGGGCGCTGGGTGTAGACTCTGGGCTGGGACAGAGGGTTGGGGTGTGGGAGGGGCATGGGGCTGGGCCAGGGATGAGGAGTTTGGGGTGCAGCAGGCAGGCTGCCCAGGGGCTGGGGGCCAGAGAGGACTCCCCCCAACCCTCTCCCCACTGTCAGCAGTGAGCTCTAGGGGAGGGGGGATCCCCTCCCCAGCCCAACACTCACCCAAGCTCCTGCAGGCTGCTGCTCAGGAGGTCCAGCCAAGATAAGCCCCCCACCCCAGAGTTGCCTGCCAGGAGAGAGGAGTGGGGCTGCCATGCGCCTCCTCCAGTGCAGCAACTGTCTCAGCCTGCCCCCAGTGCCGCTCCCTTGTAAGTCGGCTGTGGCAGCTGCCAGCAAGGGAGCGTAGTGCAGAGCAGCAGCCCGCTGTCCACAACAGACAGGGACACTCGGGGGAGGCGCATGGGGGTGGCAGGCGGGGCCAGGGGATGCTCCACAGAAGGCACGTGGGGGCGGCAGGCAGGGCAGGGGGAGAGACCCAGCCCCAAACATTGGTGGAGCTGCCCCTGGGGGAGGGTCATAGAGGCAGTGGCAGGGCTGTGCTTCATGCCTGGGGAGCTGATAATGTGATCAGTCCTCCCACCACAAAGTGTTGCCCCTGCCAGTAGCACCAGCTTCTTCCCAGTGGGAAGCCAAGGTGAGCCTTAGCCCCCTCATTTCACCAAGGAACCCTGCCCCCTGCTCCCCCTCTTCCTCCTGAGGCCCCGCCCCCTGGCCAGGCCAGAAGCCAGAGCCAGGCCATGGTAATAGCTGCGCAGGGAGCCCAGGCAACTGTGGGGGAACCCCAAACCCTCCACCTGGTCTGGGTGGTGCACCTCCAGGGTGAGAACACAGGCTGGGGGCTGCTCTTGGCAGGTGGAGGGTCCTGGGACTCCCCACAGCAGCCCGGGCAGCTCTTATCCTGGCCCAGGCAGCCCTTATCCCAGCCCGGCTCCAGCTTCAAGCCAGGCTAGGGTGGGAGGGGCAGGGGACATGGCCCCCCATTTTTACACAGGTTCCAGAACTCCTGGCTGTGCCCCAAAAAGCCCAGGAACAAGTGTAGCCTGGTACGCCAAGTCAGTAGGGGGTGGCAGGAGCCAGTCCTGTTCCGACCTCCAGGAGTCAGCCCTGGGCACTCACCACAATGGAGCCCTCCTTGCCGTGGTGCTTGTGGAAGCACACCATGTCTGTGAAGGGGAAGTCGCAGATCACGTCACTATTAAGGACGAAGAAAGGCTCCGAGCTCTCAGTCAGCAGCTCCCGGGCCAGCGCCAGGGGTCCCGCTGTGGAGGGAATATGGCTCAGAGAGAGTTGGCAGGGGGCAAGGCCACCCACTGCTCCCCAGAGTGGATACAACAGCTGCCAGCAGGCACTGGCTCCACCCTGCGCTGAGCTAGCCGTTTAGCTTCAGTTTTATGCAAGCGGGTGGCGTTGGGATGAGAAGCCTCACCCCATCCCTGTAAACCACATGAGCAGGTAGTCGGGCCCCTCAGCTGACCCTGAAGGGGGCCCCACGGAGCATGTGGGATGGGCACAGACTCACCTGTGCCCAGTGGCTCCTTCTCATGGGACAGGGAGATGCGAATGCCCAACTGAGAAAGGTAAAAGAATCCAGGGTCAGGAGGATGCACTGCACTAACGGCCATTTCCTCACCCCCCCCAAAAATATCCCCGATGCCACCCTGCTCTGCCCAACCCCCCCAGATGGTTTCCCCTGTCCCCCCATGCTCCCAACCCCCCGCCCCTTCTACATAGCCGCACCCCGCCCTCCAACCCTTCCACATGGCTCCCCGCGGCCCGGTCTCACCCGCTGCTCCTGCTCCCGCATCGCCCCCTCCAGCACCTCCGACATGTAGCTGACAGCCAGGATCACGTGATCGACGCCCGCCTGCCGGGGAAAGGGAAAGCGCGTCAGCGGCGGGGGCTTGGGAGCCGCCGCGGGCGGGGTTCGGGACTCGGCCCTACCTGGCGCAGAGCCTCCAGCTGGTGCAACAGCATGGGCTTGTTGCAGAACTCCACCAGCGGCTTTGGGGTGCTGAGTGTCAGCGGCCGCAGCCGGGTGCCGTAGCCACCCACCAGGATGAGCGCCTTCATCGCCCTGTGTGGGGAGGGGAACCGCCACGTCAGGCCGGCGCGCGGGGGCGGGGGCGGGGGCAGGGCCCGCCCCGCCCCCTGCCCGACAGTCTATCCAGCTCCTTTTCCAGTGCACCCGCGCTCATCCATCCGCCGCGCCCCTCAGACGGGGAAGCCTAGGCCGGGCCTCCTGACCAATCCCAGCGGCAGACGTGTCCCTCCACCCAGGCCGGCCAATCATACAGCACGCAACGGCATTCCCATAGTAACCACAAACGTCACAGGGACTACGGCGCGCAAGGAGCTGGTCTAGCGCGAGAACAGCCAGATCTCAGGAGCCAGGGTAAACCACGCCCCTCGCGTAGCGGTGCCGACCGGTTCCGCCAGGCAGCCCCAGGGGGCGGCCTCCCGGCCCCACCCCAGCCTGCGGCGGGGGCGGCGTGCCAGGATACGGCGGGGGCGGCGAGGAGTTTCCCTGTCTTGGGGCAGCTGGGCCATGGCAGGGTCAGAGAGGACAGTGCACACGGAAGAGCTGTAGAAGAAAAGGAGAGAGAGAAAACGCCAACTGGACCTGCTAGAGTAGCAGAACCAGAACCACCAACTGCCATCACTCCAGAAGTCCACAAATAGGCGCACTTACCTCATGCATATAGTGAGGAGGACACTATTGCTGAATATCTGACTAGCTTCAAAAAGCTATGTGTAATAGATGCTTTCCCTGGTAATAAGAGAGTTCCTACCCTGATTGCAGAATTAACTGGTAAAGCTCAAAATATATTCAATGGAATACCGATTGGAGATGCTTTAGACCAATGGTTCTCAAAGCCAGTCCACCGCTTGTTCAGGGAAAGCCCCTGGCAGGCCGAGTCAGTTTGTTTACCTGACTTGTCCGCAGGTTTGGCCGACCCTCTCGGCCTGAGCTGCTTCCCCAGTGGGAGCCATGAGCGGCCAAACCCACAGACAGAGCAGGTAAACAAACCGGCCCGGCCCGCCAGGGGCTTTCCCTGAACAAGTGGCGGACTAGCTTTGAGAACCACTGCTTTAGACTACTGTAAATTTAAAAAGAAAAGGAGTACTTGTGGCACCTTAGAGACTAACCAATTTATTTGAGCATGAGCTTTCGTGAGCTACAGCTCACTTCATCAGATGCATGCCGTGGAAACTGCAGCAGACTTTATATATACACAGAGAATATGAAAAAATACCTCCTCCCACCCCATTGTCCAGCTGGTAATAGCTTATCTAAAGTGATCATCAGGTGGGCCATTTCCAGCACAAATCCAGGTTTTCTCACCCTCCACCCCCCCCACACAAATTCACTCTCCTGCTAGTGATAGCCCATCCAAAGTGACAACTCTTTACACAATGTGCATGATAATAAAGTTGGGCCATTTCCTGCACAAATCCAGGTTCTCTCACCCCCCTCCAAAAACCACACACACAAACTCACTATCCTGCTGGTAATAGCTCATCCAAAGTGACCACTCTCCCTACAATGTGCATAATTAAGGTGGGCCATTTCCAGCACAAATCCAGGTTCTCACATCCCCCCCACCCCCATACACACACAAACTCACTCTCCTGCTGGTAATAGCTCATCCAAACTGACCACTCTCCAAGTTTAAATCCAAGTTAAACCAGAACATCTGGGGGGGGGGTAGGAAAAAACAAGGGGAAATAGGCTACCTTGCATAATGACTTAGCCACTCCCAGTCTCTATTTAAGCCTAAATTAATAGTATGCAATTTGCAAATGAATTCCAATTCAGCAGTTTCTCGCTGGAGTCTGGATTTGAAGTTTTTTTGTTTTAAGATAGCGACCTTCATGTCTGTGATTGCGTGACCAGAGAGATTGAAGTGTTCTCCGACTGGTTTATGAATGTTATAATTCTTGACATCTGATTTGTGTCCATTTATTCTTTTACGTAGAGACTGTCCAGTTTGACCAATGTACATGGCAGAGGGGCATTGCTGGCACATGATGGCATATATCACATTGGTGGATGTGCAGGTATACGAGCCTCTGATAGTGTGGCTGATGTTATTAGGCCCTGTGATGGTGTCCCCTCCTTTTCTTTTTGCGAATACAGACTAACACGGCTATTACTCTGAAACCTGTAAATTTAAAGATAGTGTTTTGCAAAGTTTTCAGATTACCCCCTGTCAGGGTTCCCTCCCCACTCTGAACTCTAGGGTACAGACGTGGGGACCCGCATGAAAGACCCCCTAATCTTATTTCTACCAGCTTAGGTTAAAAACTTCCCAAGGCACAAATTCTCCCGTGTACCTTGGATTAGGTAACACTGCCACCACCAAGCAATTTAGACAAACTCAGGGAAAGGACCACTTGGAGTTCCTACTCCCCCCTAATTTCCATCAAAGCCCCCGTATCCCCTTTCTTGGGGAGGCTTGAGAATGAACAAGATGAGAACAGACACACAAAAAACCCCAATCAGATTTTAAAAGAAGCAGAACTTTATTAGAAAGAAAAAAGGTAAAAGAAGCACCTCTGTAAAATTAGAATGGAAGATAATCTTACAGGGCAATCAGATTCAAAAACACAGAGGATTTCCCTCTGGGCCAAACTTTAAAGTTACAAACAGAAAACCAGGAATACACCTTCCTCTCAGCACAGAGAAAATCACAAACCCAAACAAAAATAAGCTAACGCATTCGCTTGCTAGTACTTACTAATTCTAATGGAGTTGGATTGCTTGTTTCCTTGATCTATGTCCAGCAAGCACACACAACAGACAGACCAAACCCCCACCCCAGATTTGAAAGTATCTTGTCCCCTTATTGGTCCTTTTGGTCAGGTGCCAGCCAGGTTACCTGAGCTTCTTAACCCTTTACAGGTAAAAGGATTTTGTGCCTCTGGCCAGGAGGGATTTTATATACTGTATGCAGGAAGGTTGTTACCCTTCCCTTTATATTTGTGACACCCCCAAAACATATAGAATTAAATTTAGGAATCTTAAAAGGGTTGTTGGGAAGAGTAATGAGGAATATGTAAACAATGAAAGATTTGTTGGGAAAATGGGTGAGGGGTAAAGAGGTGGCAAGTTTTGAAGGAATGCTTGATCTTGTTGCTCAAGAGCATTTCTTGAGCATGTGTAAGGCTGATGTAAAGCAGTGTCTATGGGATAAAAATGTAAAAACTGTGGATGAGATGGCTTTTTTAGCTGATGCCTTTGAACAGACTCAGGCATCTATTGAGAGCAGGCCACAGAAGAGGGGTTTAAAACTGGTGAGAAGGGAGGATCCCATTTTGCCCCTGGGAAGAGAGAAGGGGGTTGGGAGTGTTGCTGGCACCCAGTGCCGAGAGGCTGAACAACAGCTTGAGTTGGTTCGTTACCCGGTGTGCTGCACCCAATAATCACAACGGGGTGGAGAAGCAGAAAAGTTTATTTGCAGCTGCAAAAAGGTACAGGGAGAATAAAATCTCAAATCCTGCACAACAGAGCAGGAAGTTACACAGGCTTTTATACATCCTTTTTTCCAGCATACTTGTCCAATAGCAAGCTGCCCCAAGTATCCATATAGCCAGCCAATCCAGTTCCCAGCTAGTTCCCTGATTCTCTGTATCATTTGTTAAACTATACATAAAGCTGCTAGTTTCAGGCAGTCTGACTCTGCAACATACTGTTGCAGATTCTCAGCATAACTGCTGTGTGTGCCTCCAGGCGGGAGGGGCCAAGGACACTTGGGCCTAGTATGCAGAGCTGCTGCGAGTGCCTCCAGGCAGGGGTGGGGGGGCCAAGGACACCGGGGCCTAGTGCAAGGGGGCTTCATCGACACTCGTGGTCTTCCATCCCCTCGAGTTACCTAGTGGCCATGCCCCAGTGTTCCCAACAACTCCCCCCTTTGAGAACACTCAACAGCCTTGGCTCTGAGTTTTCTCACTTGGGCTACTGATTTCTTTACAATATGACTTTGCATAAGCACTTTGTGATAGCCCTGAAGAGAATGACTTATTAACTTTTGCAAAAGGGCCCTGACACATGATACTGCACAGCATAATACCAGTAATACAAGCAATACAGGAAAGAGAATTTTCAATAGCAGGCTAAATAAACCACCAAGCCAAGACGACAAACCCCAGCCTGAAAACAAGGTTTGCAACCAATCGTTTTCTGGGGCAGTATAGGCAACCTGTGCTCCGGCTCGGGCATGGGCTTCAGCCTGTACCCCCTTTTATAGATTTCATAACTGCTATCATTTACATATACACAACATTGGGGCCCGACGAGGGCACAAACCCCTCCTTGGGATGCCAAGAGATAGTCCAAAGCCAGCCTGTTTTGGAGGGAAAACGTCCTGAGCTGCTGTACCTCTTTATTTAAAGTTTTTACTGCTGACCCTAAATTACTAACCGAGTTTTTTAACTTTAAGGCCACCTTCTTAAGTACCATCTGCAGCCTTACAGTATAGCGGCCTATGCATGCCATGGCTGGCCCAGTAAACAGTGGTGCTATTCCCAGTACAGAGCACCCTACCAGCTTCTCGGTTGTGAGGGGATTCTTCATATTGCCCTCTAATGCCGTAGTCAGTCGCCGCAGGGTCTTTTCTCGTGACTCAACAGAGGTGTCTCGGGCATTTCTAATCTTTCCTTTGGGCAGTGTGGCAGTTATGGAAAGATGAGGAACTCCATGAGCTATATAACAGCTACCTGTCCAGTTGGCTGGCAGCACCTTGTAAGCCTTTCGGCCACATACAAAATAGTGACCCTGTAGGGCCCAGTAAGGACTGTTTCTTAAGGGGATTCCTGGGATATTTAAGGCTGCTTTGGCTGCTTTTTTAAACAATTTATATGCCTCTATGGGAGCATCTTATTTTTTTGATTGGGTACAAGTGGGGGCGTTTCTAATTGTGCTGTTCAAATTACACTCGCCATAGGGATCACTACAAACCCACCATTGGCTTGCTACATTGGAGATATTAACTGGACAGCAAGTTACATTTCCAAACCCCTTTTTTGTGGTAAGATTATTTGTAAGTGTTTCCCTAAAAGGGGAGGAACCATTACACCCACACTGTTGGCCTCCCCTGTTGGTCTTTATCCAATACCCATCAGCCCACTGTGTAATAACACAGGAGCTCTTTCCCACAGGATGCCCATAGTGATCAGATTGGTTTCGGGTAAAACATAGCACTCCCTCAGTGCGTACAGCAACTGAATACTCCTGGTCCTGATAGGTGGCCTGCTGTAAAGAGGTCTTATTCCAGAACGGTGAGTCCGTTCTTTCCTGCTCTTTGGTGGTGGCTAATTCTGCTAGGGTCAAGGGCAGCATGTCAAGGGGCATTCCCGTTTTGGGGGATAGTGGAGTTGGAGCACATACCCAGCAATCAGTCTGGTTTGTTAAAGTAGCAACATGGTGCGCAAGCAAAACAAAGGAGTTATGCTCCCGATATGCACAGTTTGGAAATACCAATACAGAGAATAACAATGTTACCCAATTAATTATGACCAGAGTCTTCCCAACCCAGGGTCTCCAGTACCTGGGTGGGCCCATTTTAGCATTAAGGTGCCCGCTATTTGTGTCTTTTAAACAGTAGCTTTAGCCCGAGATCGTCACTAGATGAGGAGTCAGCAGGTTGGATGGTCCACTGTCCTGCTGACGAGGGGGCGGTTACTGCCTTCAGACGAGAGTGATGGATCCAGTTCTTGTGTCCCTCGATCTTTGCCGCTGTATGGGAGATCAGCAGGACGGTATAGGGTCCTTTCCACTTTTCCTGGAGAGGCTCATCTTTCCAGGTACGAACAAGCACAGAGTCGCCGGGCTGTAAGGAGTGAACGGGAGAGTCCAAGGGGACAGGCTGGGAATCCTTGGTATACCTGTGAAGAGACAAGAGAACAGCAGACAGGGAACACATACACTGTGACAAAAAACCATTACCCAACTCCCATTCCCCTGACAGAACCGGGGTGCCATTCATAGGCCATGCCCTTCCAAACATAATTTCAAAGGGACTGAGCCCTAATCTACCCTTTGGGAGAACGCGGATACGGAGTAGGACGAGGGGCAAAGCATCAGGCCATCACAGTGAGGCTTCTTGGCACACTTTTGAGAGATGCCGTTTAAGGATCTGATTGGTACGCTCCACTACCCCACTGGCTTGCGGTCTCCAGGGCGTATGGAGTTTCCAGGGGATCTGTAAGGCATGTGAGATGCTTTGAATGATTTTTGATGTGAAGTGTGTCCCGTTGTCAGATTCCATCCACAGGGGGAGTCCAAAGCGAGGAATGATCTCCTTAACAAACTTGAGGGCCACTGTTCTGGCAGTGCAGTTACGGCATGGGAAGGCTTCTGGCCATCCGCTGAACCGATCCACTATGACAAGGAGATATTTGAACCCTTGGGTCCGGGGAAACTTAGTAAAGTCTATTTGCCACACTTGTCCAGGGCCCGGAGTGGGTTCTAGGGCAGCTGGTGGCACAGGATGTCCCGGTCGGGGGTTATTCTTTTGGCAGACTAAGCAGTCTGCTTGTACCTGGGCAGCCAGGGGTCGGAGTCCGGAAGTGATAAAGTATTTTCCCATTAGCTGGATAAGTGCTTCCCTGCCAGCATGAGTGGTTTGATGTAGTTTCTGCAGCACTGGCCGGATTAGGCCCTTTGGTAAGAGGACCTTCCCTTCTGGGGAATGGAGCCATCCCTCCTTTTCCCGGAGACCGAGTTTGTTAGTTAGCTGTCTCTCCTCCCCAGAGTACTGAGGGGTTGGAAGTTCCCCTACTGATGGGATAAGGGCATGCATATGGGCATTCTCAGTCTGAGGGGATGGCAGGGTGGCAGCATGCTTAGCCTCTCTATCTGCCCGGGCGTTACCTCTGGCCACATCTTGATCCTCCCTTTGATGGGCTTTACAATGTACCACCGCCACTTCCGAGGGGAGTTGTACGGCTTCTAGGAGCCGGAAGATTTGGGGCCCGTACTTGACTGGGGAGCCTTGGGCTGTCAGCATTCCCCTTTGCTTCCATAGGCCAGCATGAGCATGCAGCACACCAAAAGCATACGTTGAATCAGTAAAAATGTTGACCCGCTTTCCTTTTGACAGTTCAAGTGCACGGGTCAGGGCTATTAGTTCAGCAAGCTGGGCAGAGGTCCCAGCAGGCAAACCTTCAGCTTCCACAGTGTCATGGAGGGTCACAACAGCATAACCCACCCTCCTTTGCCCATCTATTACAGTACTGCTACCATCAGTGTACCACTCATAATCTGCATTTGGGAGGGGTACATCCTTTAAATCCGGACGGCTGGAGTACTGGACATCTATGATCTCTAAACAGTCATGTTTCTGTTCCTCTGTTTCTGGCAAGAGAGTGGCTGGGTTAAGGGAGGGGCAAGGCTGTAGGGTGACTTCAGAGTTCTCTAACAGCTTAGCCTGGTACCGAGCAATCCGAGCCTGGGTGAGCCAAAGCCCTCCCTTTGCATCCAATAAGGCTCGGACCATGTGGGGAGTATAGATTTGCATAACCCCTCCCAATGTTAGCTTCTCCGCTTCCTCAAGCAATAGGGCAGTAGCTGCGACCGCCCGTAAACATGCCGGCCGACCCTTTGCAACCTGATCCAATTGCTTAGAAAAATAAGCCACGGGATGTCTCCATGCTCCTAACAGCTGTGTAAGCACTCCTAGGACCACCCCCCTTCGTTCATGTACATACAACTGAAACGGCTTAGAGAGATCCTGCAGGTCCAGAGCTGGGGCTTCCATTAATTTTCTTTTCAGGATTTTAAATGCCCTATCAGCCTCTGGGGTTCAATAGAAGGGGTCATGATCTGCTCCTTTTACACAGTCGTACAGGGGTTTAGCCTACAGTCCAAACTCTGGGATCCATATCCTGCAAAAGCCTGCCATACCCAGAAATGCCCTGAGCCGCTTACAATTATTTGGAGAGGAACTTGACAGATAGATTCCTTTCTTTTTTTTTCGCTTGAACGCTGATGCTCCCCTTGCCTTAGCTGTAACCTGATCCCTCTCCACCTCAGACAACAGGGTTCTCAGGAGGATATTACAGTCGTCTCAATCGGCTTGTGACTACTGAGGCACCCCTCAAAGACTGAAATAAACCTGCTTGCGTTCGTTGAGAATTCCCCAGCCTGTGTTTTAAAAGCTGCTAAGTCTATTGGATTGAATGGCACATGGGTGTAAACTTGCATAGTGGTAGCCTGACGTCCGTCTGCCCCTGGGCAAGCCACAACAGTCTCGGTAAGCAAAGGATAGAGTCCCACCGAGGGGGCAATCTCTGTAACCCGAGGCATCCTACCCTTATACGGTGGGAGTGTGGGGGCCGAAGGGGACACCGGCTCTGCCATTACAGTGGGGGTGGGGGTCTGGGGACTAACATTAGCTACTACCGAACCAGTCGGAGTCAGATTACAGCGCTGTAAAATATCTGGTCGAGTATATAAAGTCAGAAACAAATGCGCATACATATGTTCATTCTATTTCCTTGTTCTCTGACAGAACAGGAGTAACTGAAGGATCGTGTTGTAATTAATTGACCCTCCTGGTGGCCACCATTCCTGGTCCTCTAGCTGATATTGAGGCCAGTCAACTGTACAGAATCGTTTTAATTGGCTCTTAGTCATCGGATCCGCACCAAATACCTTCCAGTTTGCTAGAATGCACTCTAGGGGCGTACACCGTGCCCTAACCTCTGAGCTCTGTCCCTGTCCCATACCTACAGGGTAACTCTGGGCGTCCCCAGGTTCCAACAGAGCATACAATCCGGATTTTAAAAGGTTCCTACCTTATCCAAGGGACCGGTTCTTCACCGTGGCCTGCAGCTGCTCCTCCCCCATGTCTAAGGGACCGGTTCTTCACCGCCGTCCACAACAGCTTCTCCACTATATGAGTGCATTGCACCGTTGTGCCCTCTGGGGTCGATCAAATCGCGTCTCCTCCGAGGCCCCCGATGAACTCACCGGTGTGCGCTGGGCATCGGTTCTCGCCACAATCCTCGACCTCCAGGAGGGGTCCGGGCAAGGCTAAATTGCAGCCTTGTCGCCCACCCAGGGACGCCAAAAGCTGTTGCCGGCACCCAGTGCCGAGAGGCTGAACAACAGCTTGAGTTGGTTCGTTACCCGGTGTGCTGCACCCAATAATCACAACGGGGTGGAGAAGCAGAAAAGTTTATTTGCAGCTGCAAAAAGGTACAGGGAGAATAAAATCTCAAATCCTGCACAACAGAGCAGGAAGTTACACAGGCTTTTATACATCCTTTTTTCCAGCATACTTGTCCAATAGCAAGCTGCCCCAAGTATCCATATAGCCAGCCAATCCAGTTCCCAGCTAGTTCCCTGATTCTCTGTATCATTTGTTAAACTATACATAAAGCTGCTAGTTTCAGGCAGTCTGACTCTGCAACATACTGTTGCAGATTCTCAGCATAACTGCTGTGTGTGCCTCCAGGCGGGGGGGGCCAAGGACACTTGGGCCTAGTACGCAGAGCTGCTGCGAGTGCCTCCAGGCGGGGGTGGGGGGGCCAAGGACACCGGGGCCTAGTGCAAGGGGGCTTCATCGACACTCGTGGTCTTCCATCCCCTCGAGTTACCTAGTGGCCATGCCCCAGTGTTCCCAACAGGAGCCTAAACATTTTCTTACCTAAAAACATCCCTCTACTGTTAACTTCCATCCCAAATCTTCTGTAGAAGCAGAAGAGCCCAAAAGGTGCTATCAATGTAATTCCACTGATTACCTGAGGAATAAATGCCCTGTGCTAGGAGGAAGCAGACAACCAACAGCTCATGTTAGTTCTGCTGTCCTCAACACAGAAACCCCCCCGTTTGCCAACTGTGCCCACATATCTATTCAGGGGACACCATCACAGGGCCTAATAACATCAGCCACACTATCAGAGGCTCGTTCACCTGCACATCTACCAATGTGATATATGCCATCATGTGCCAGCAATGCCCCTCTGCCATTTACATTGGTCAAACTGGACAGTCTCTACATAAAAGAATAAATGGACACAAATCAGATGTCAAGAATTATAATATTCATAAACCAGTCGGAGAACACTTCAATCTCTCTGGTCACGCAATCACAGACATGAAGGTCGCTATCTTACAACAAAAAAACTTCAAATCCAGACTCCAGCGAGAAACTGCTGAATTGGAATTCATTTGCAAATTGCATACTATTAATTTAGGCTTAAATAGAGACTGGGAGTGGCTAAGTCATTATGCAAGGTAGCCTATTTCCCCTTGTTTTTTCGTAACCCCCCCCCCCCCCCCGGCATTCTGGTTAAACTTGGATTTAAACTTGGAGAGTGGTCAGTTTGGATGAGCTATTACCAGCAGGAGAGTGAGTTTGTGTGTGTGTGTTTCCGGGGGGGGGGGGGGGAGGGGGTGAGAAAGCCTGGATTTATGCTGGAAATGGCCCACCTTGATTACCATGCACATTGTAGGGAGAGTGGTCACTTTGGATGAGCTATTACCAGCAGGAGAGTGAGTTTGTGTGTGTATGGGGGTGGGGGGGTGAGAAAACCTGGATTTGTGCTGGAAATGGCCCACCTTGATTACCATGCACATTGTAGGGAATTTGTGGGGGGGGGTGGAGGGTGAGAAAACCTGGATTTGTGCTGGAAATGGCCCACCTGATGAACACTTTAGATAAGCTATTACCAGCAGGACAGTGGGATGGGAGGAGGTATTGTTTCATATTCTCTGTGTATATATAAAGTCTGCTGCAGTTTCCACGGTATGCATCCGATGAAGTGAGCTGTAGCTCATGAAAGCTGATGCTCAAATAAATTGGTTAGTCTCTAAGGTGCCACAAGTACTCCTTTTCTTTTTGTAGGGAGAGTGGTCACTTTGGATAAGCTATTACCAGCAGGAGAGTGAGTTTGTGTGTGTGGTTTTTGGAGGGGGGTGAGGGGGTGAGAGAACCTGGATTTGTGCAGGAAATGGCCCACCTCGATTATCATACACATTGTGAAGAGAGTGGTCACTTTGGATGGGCTATTACCAGCAGGAGAGTGAGTTTGTGTGGGGGGGGGAGGGGGGCGGAGGGTGAGAAAACCTGGATTTGTGCTGGAAATGGCCCAACTTGATGATCACTTTAGATAAGCTATTACCAGCAGGACAGTGGGGTGGGAGGAGGTATTGTTTCATGGTCTCTGTGTGTATATAATGTCTTCTGCAGTTTCCACGGTATGCATCCGATGAAGTGAGCTGTAGCTCACGAAAGCTCATGCTCAAATAAATTGGTTAGTCTCTAAGGTGCCACAAGTACTCCTTTTCTTTTTTCTAATGCCAGTATATCTTTTTTGAGATGAGGGGACTACATCTGTATGCAGTATTCAAGGTGTGGGCGTACCATGGATTTATATAAGGGAAATAAGATATTCTCCATCTTATTCTCTATCCCTTTTTTAATGATTCCTAACATCCTGTTTGCTTTTTTGGCTGCCGCTGCACACTACATGGACGTCTTCAGAGAACTATCCGTGATGACTCCAAGATCTTTCTCCTGATTAGTTGTAGCTAAATTAGCCCCCATCATATTGTATGTATCATATTTGATACTAAACTGGGAGGAGTGGTAGATACGCTGGAGGGGAGGGATAGGATACAGAAGGACCTAGACAAATTGGAGGATTGGGCCAAAAGAAATCTGATGAGGTTCAATAAGGATAAGTGCAGGGTCCTGCACTTAGGACGGAAGAACCCAATGCACAGCTACAGACTAGGGACCAAATGGCTAGGCAGCAGTTCTGCGGAAAAGGACCTAGGGGTGACAGTGGACGAGAAGCTGGATATGAGTCAGCAGTGTGCCCTTGTTGCCAAGAAGGCCAATGGCATTTTGGGATGTATAAGTAGGGGCATAGCGAGCAGATCGAGGGACGTGATCATTCCCCTCTATTCGACATTGGTGAGGCCTCATCTGGAGTACTGTGTCCAGTTTTGGGCCCCACACTTCAAGAAGGATGTGGATAAATTGGAGAGAGTCCAGCGAAGGGCAACAAAAATGATTAGGGGATTGGAACACATGAGTTATGAGGAGAGGCTGAGGGAGCTGGGATTGTTTAGCCTGCAGAAGAGAAGAATGAGGGGGGATTTGATAGCTGCTTTCAACTACCTGAAAGGGGGTTCCAAAGAGGATGGCTCTAGACTGTTCTCAATGGTAGCAGATGACAGAACGAGGAGTAATGGTCTCAAGTTGCAGTGGGGGAGGTTTAGGTTGGATATTAGGAAAAACTTTTTCACTAAGAGGGTGGTGAAACACTGGAATGCGTTACCTAGGGAGGTGGTAGAATCTCCTTCCTTAGAGGTTTTTAAGGTCAGGCTTGACAAAGCCCTGGCTGGGATGATTTAACTGGGAATTGGTCCTGCTTCGAGCAGGGGGTTGGACTAGATGACCTTCTGGGGTCCCTTCCAACCCTGCTGTTCTATGATTCTATGATTCTATGTATAGTTGGGGTTATTTTTTCCAATGTGCATTACTTTACATTTATCCACATTAAATGTCATTTGCCATTTTGTTGCCCAGTCACTTAGTTTTGTGAGATCTTTTTGAAGTTCTTCACAGTCGGCTTTGGTCTTAACTATCTTGAGCAGTTTAGTATCATCTGCAACTTTGCCACCTCACTGTTTACCCCTTTCTCCAGATCATTTATTAATAAGTTGAATAGGATTGGTCCTAGGACTGATCCTTGGGGAACACCACTAGTTACCTCTCTCCATTCTGAAAATTTACCATTTATTCCTACCCTTTGTTTCCTGTCTTTTAATCAGTTATCAATCCATGAAAGGATCTTCCCTCTTATCCCGTGACAACTTAATTTACATAAGAGCCTTTGGTGAGGGACCTTGTCAAAGGCTTTCTGGAAATCTAAGTATACTATGTCCACTGGATCCGCCTTGTCCACATGTTTGTTGACCCCTCAAAGAACTCTAATAGATTAGTAAGACATGATCTCCCTTTACAGAAACCATGTTGACTTTTGTGCAACAATTTGCGTTCTTCTACGTGTCTGACAATTTTATTCTTTACTATTGTTTCAACTGATTTGCCCAGTACTGATGTTAGACTTACCAGTCTGTAAGTGCCAGGATCACCTCTAGAGCCCTTCTTAAATATTGGCATTACACTAGCTACCTTCCAGGCATTGGGCACAGTAGCTGATTTAAAGGACAGGTTACAAACCAAAGTTAATAGTTTCACAATTTCACATTTGAGTTCTTTCAGAACTCTTGGGTGAATGCGACCTGGTTCCAGTGACTTGTTACTGTTAAGTTTCTCAATTAATTCCAAAACCTCCTCTAGTGACACTTCAATCTGTGACAATTCCTCAGATTTGTCACTTACAAAAGACAGCTCAGGTTTGGGAATCTCCCTAACATCCTCAGCCATGAAGACTGAAGCAAAGAATTCATTTAGTTTTTCTGCGATGACTTTATCATCTTTAAGCAGGGCTTTGGAGCTGTGCTCCAGCTCTGCTCCAGCTCCAGGCAAAAACCTGCAGCTCCACTGCTCTGGAGCTGCTCTGCGGGCTCTGCTCCAAAGCCCTGTCTTTAAGTGCTCCTTTTGTATCTCGATCGTCCAGGGGCCCCACTGGTTGTTTAGCGGGCTTCCTGCTTCTGATGTACTTAAAAAACATTTTGTTATTATCTTTTGAGTTTTTGGCTAGCTGTTCTTCAAATTCCTTTTTGGCTTTTCTTATTACATTTTTACATTTAATTTGGCAGTGTTTATGCTCCTTTCTATTTACCTCACTAGGATTTGACTTCCACTTTTTAAAAGATGCCTTTTTATCTCTCACTGCTTCTTTTACATGGTTGTTAAGCCACGGTGGCTCTTTTTTAGTTCTTTTACTGTGTTTTTTAATTTGGGGTATACATTTAAGTTGATCCTCTATTATGGTGTCTTTGAAAAGTGTCCATGCAGTTTGCAGGGATTTCACCTTTTTATTTCTGTTTAACTAACCTCCTCATTTTTGCATAGTTCTGCTTTCTGGAATTAAATGCCACAGTGTTGGGCTGTTGAGGTGTTCTTCCCACCACAGGAATGTTAAATGTTATTATATTATGGTCACTATTTCCAAGCGGTCCTGTTATAGTCACCTCTTGGACCAGATCCTGCGCTCCACTCAGGAGTAGATCGAGAGTTGCCCCTCTCCTTGTGGGTTCCTGTACCAGCTGCTCCAAGAAGCAGTCATTTAAAGTATCGAGAAATTTTGTCTCTGCATTTCGTCCTGAGGTGACATGTACCCAGTCAATATGGGGATAATTGAAATCCCCCACTATTATTGAGTTCTTAATTTTGATAGCCTCTCTAATCTCCCTTAGCATTTCATCATCACTATCACTGTCCTGGTCAGGTAGTCGATAATAGATCCCTACTGTTATATTCTTATTAGAGCATGGAATTACTATCCATAGAAATTCTGTGGAACATGTGGATTCATTTAAGATTTTTATTTCATTTGATTCTACATTTTCTTTCACATATAGTGCCACCCCCCCCCCATGACCTGTTCTGTCCTTCCAATATATTTTCTACCCCGGAATGATTGTGTCCCATTGATTGTCCTCACTCCACCAGGTTTCTGTGATGCCTATTATATCAATATCTTCCTTTAACAGGAGGCACTCTAGTCCACCCATCTTATTATTTAGATTTCTAGCACTTGTGTACAAGCACTTTAAAAACTTGTCACTATTTATTTGTCTGCCCTTTTCTGATGTGTCAGATTCTTTATGTGCATGTTTCTCGTCTGATCTGGCCCATACTTTATCCTCTACCATCCTCTCCTCCTGACTAAAATCTAGAGAATCTCTATCAATAGACTCTCCTCTAAGAGAAGTCTCTGTTCAATCCACGTGTGCCTCTGCAGCAATCGACTTTCCCCCATCTCTTAGTTTAAAAACTGCTTTGCAACCTTTCTAATGTTAAGTGCCAGAAGTCTGGATCCACTTTGGTTTAGGTGGAGCCCATCCTTCCTGTATAGGCTCCCCCATCCCAAAAGTTTCCCCAGTTCCTAATAAATCTAAAGGAGTTGAGACCAACTCCTGCACTGCAGCTGGAGGCAACACCACATCAGGAAGGGATGGGGCTGTAATGCCTGCCAGGGAGAGAACTGTCCAAGTTGTTAGCTGCCAGCGGGTCGCAGCTGAACCAGTGATAAAATCAGCTCTAAGGAGCACAGAGAAATGTGTCCCAGAGAAGGGGCAGGGAAACTCAAAAACCACTGAGGTGGGTGAGGATTCCTGTGACTATGTAACATAGGGAAGCAGTGTGCTTCCAAGTATGGGAGGGGCTAAGCCTAGCTCCTTTCCAGCAGAAGGCAACATGCCTTCAGGTGCAGGGGCAGGAGACATGTTGTCATTGTCAGTGATTAAGGAAACTGTCCCAGTTGTTAGCTGGCAGAGTTTTTCAGCTGAACAAGGGATAGAACGCTTCCTAGGGAGCACAGAGAAACATGTCTTAGGAGGGGGCGCAGAGGAGGAAACTGGGGAAGGAATAGTGGGGGTACAGGAATGTCTCCTCACTGGTCATTTGGGAGAGGATGCCCAGGACAGAGTAGCTGAATCAGCATCTGTGCACCCAGGCACTCAGCCCATGACCCAGGTTTTAAGAGGGAACTGTGTGACCGACTTCCTGGAGGGGAGCAGTCACACAGCTTACTTCTCAGCGACAGAGAAAGGGGTGATGGAAGGTACTCCAATCCAGGTCCCTGTTTTTCAGGATGCTATTTCTGATAAGTTTTTGGAAACTTTACGTCTCTTTACATCAAGATGCAACTCCAATGCCTGGGACAGCAGAGGAGTTGAGACCAGGAAATTGCCAGGTGGTAGTTTGTGAGAACACAAATGACCCAACTGACAGAGAAGGGGGTGTTTTCCCCCAGGCTGGTGAAAGACAGGGTGCATTTATGGAAAAGCTGCTGGGAAGAGGTCCATCTGATCAAAAGGTACACCTAGCCCAGAGAGCGCAGATCACAGCCCTCTACGGGGCAGGGAAGGACTCACTTCTGGGAGGGGGAAACACCAGGTAACCCCAAAAGGGGAGCTTGATTTTCTGCATATGTACAGTCCTGGGGTTGGGAGACCACTCCCTGAAGGGCCGGCCAATGTGCAGGATATCCCTGAACACCTGTCTTGCCAGACCCTGAGGCACCAAACTTCATAAGAACATAAGAATGGCCCTACTGGGTCAGACCAAAGGTCCATCTAGCCCAGTATCCTGTTTTCCAACAGTGGCCAGTGCCAGGTGCCACAGAGGGAATGAACAGAACAGGTAATCATCAAGTGATCCATCCCCTGTTGCTCATTCCTGCCCATCCTGGCTAATATGGACCTATCCTCCATGAATTTATCTAGTTCTTTTCTGAACCCTGTTATGATCTTGGCCTTCACCACAACCTCTGGCAAGGAGTTCCACAGGTTGACTGCATTGTGTGAAGAAATACTTCCTTTTATTTGTTTTAAACCTGCTGCTTATTAATTTCATTTGGTGACCCCCTAGTTCTTGTATTATGAGAAGTAGTAAACAACGCTTTCTTATCTACTTTCTCTACACCAGTCATGATTTTATAGAGCTCAATCATATCTCCCCTTTGCCGTCTCTTTTCCAAGCTGAAAAGTCCCAGTCTTATTCATCTCTCCTCATATGGAAGCCGTTCCATACCCCTAATCATTTTTGTTGCCCTTTTCTGAACCTTTTCCAATTCCAGTATATCTTTTTTGAGATGGGGCGACCACATCTGCACACAATATTCAAGATGTGGGCATACCATGGATTTATATAGAGGCTACATGATCTTTTCTGTCCTATTATCTATCCTTTTCTTAATTATTCCCAAGAAGGAGGCGGGCGCATTTGGCAGTCTGAAAGGGAGCACATTAAATTCATACAGCCCTACATGGGTGATGAAGGCTGACCTTTCTTTGGCTGGGTCATCTAGCGGCACTTGCCAGTACCCCTTAGTAAAGTCTAAGGTGGAGATGAACTGGGTAATAGCTCATCTGTATGTGGCATTGGATAGTTCTCTGGGCGAGTTACAGCATTTAGCTTACAGTAGTCCACACAAAAGCAGATTTCTCCATCTGGTTTGGGAACCAGAACCACTGAAGAGGCCCATGCTGTGATAAATGAGGGGGAGGGGTAGCTCCCTTTTATGGACACCCAGCCAGCCAGTTAGATATAAAGTCTCTCTTGGTGGCTGTTCTCTGCTTGTTTTACCTGTAAAGGGTTAAAAAAGTCTCCCAACATAGGTAAAAGAAAAGGAGTGGGCACCTGACCAAAAGAGTTTTTTTAATTTTTTAATTAAATTTTTTAAACGGATAGAATTTTTTAAAATTGAAAACAAGACAACCCTTTGTCTGTGTGTTGGTGTTCTCTGGGGAAGAGAGGAACAGGGCAGCACTTACGCTGTGAGAAGCTTTAAGCCAGGTATGAAAAACCATCAGATCATACCTAGAGATTGCTTATCTGAAACCCCAAATATGTAAGTAAATCAGGGAATGTCTGGGAAGACGCGATGAGGGTTATTTCTTCTATTTCTTATTGGCTTGTGGACTCCTCTCTGCTAACCCCCAAATGCTTTTGTTTTGCTTGTAACCTGTAAGCTAAACCTCAAGAAAGCTATCTTGATGCTTAATTTTTGTAAGTGGGTTTTTTAAATCTCGCAAAAGCCTAAGTTTCAGATGTATCTTTTTCTTTTTGTTTTTAATAACATTTACCTTTTATAAGAACAGGATTGGATTTTTGTGTCTCTAAGAGGTTTGTGAAAATGTTGTTTAATTAGTTGGTGGCAACAGCTGATTTCCTTCGTTTTCTTTCTCAGCTCTTCCTGAGAGGGGGGGTGAAAGGGCTTGAGGGTACCCCACAGGGAGGAATTCCCAAGTGCGCCTTCCTGGGTCCCAAGGTTTGGGTTTTTTTGCACTTGGGTGGTGGCAGCATCTACCCATCCAAGGTCAGAGAAAAACTGTGACCTTGGGAGTTTAATACCAGCTTGGAGTGGCCAATATTAATTTTTAGAATCCTTGTAGGTCCCCATCTTCTGCACTCAAGGTGCCAGAGTGGGGAATCAGCCTTGACACATGCACTCTCAGAGAGGCGGATAACATCCATCTGTAACATGACCTTGAGCTCCCTTTCTATTTAGGTTTTGGTTTGAGGAGCCATCCTGTAGGGTTGGGCTCTAATTGGGCAAGCATCTCCTGTGTCAATGGAGTGGTATGCCCATTCTGTCCGTCCTGGGCTGGCTGAAAACATTGGCACGAAGCTGGTGCACAGCTCCTGGATTTGCTGTTGCTGCTTATGCCCAAGGATGATGGAAAAGCTCACCTCTTCTACGCCACCATTGCTTTTTCCTTCATAGTAGACTCCTTCAGGCCACTCAGCGTTGTCTCTCTCCTGGGCTGTAAACTGGAGAACCTTGGTTTCTCTGGAATAAAAGGGCTTTAGAGTATTAACATGGTATACTTTAGGTTTTAGGGTAGGGTCTGGGAACACTATGAGGTAATTAACAGCTCCTAGGCACTCTTGGACCATACATGGCCCCTCCCATGACACTTCCATCTTATCGGCCTGGAACACTTTCAGGACCATTACTTGGTCACCTATTCCGAAGGAAAGCTCTCTGGCACATTTATCATACCAGGCCTTTTGCTCTTGTTGAGCATCCTGTAGATTTTCTCAAGCAAGGGCTAGAGAGTCCTTGAGGGTGTTTTGCAGGTTGGTTACAAAGTCCAAAGTCTCCCCTCCCCTGCCTCCTGGCTCCAGCGATCAGCTGGTTTGCGGCATTCAGGAGGCAGGGGAGGGAGCGGGGAGGCTGTGCGCTGCGTCCCCGCTCCTCCCCCCAGCCTCCTGAACGCCGCAAGACAGTTGATTGGAGGTGGGAGGAGCAGGGGGAAGGCGCTGATCTGCGGGCTCCACCAGTGGGCGGAAGGTGCTGGGGGTGGGGTGGCATAGGGGAGCTGATAGGGAGACTGCCAGCCTGTTTAATACCTTTATTAAATTGCTTGTTTGAAATTGTTTAAAACTTATACCTGTATTAAATTGCATTTTAAAAATTATTTAAAATGTATATAATGCCTTTTGTCTGGCAAAAAAAAATTTCCCTGGAACCTAACCCCCCCCCATTTACATTAATTCTTATGGGGAAATTGGATTTGCTTAACATCGTTTCGCTTAAAGTCGCATTTTTCAGGAACACAACTACAACGCTAAGTGAGGAGTCACTGACCTTAGTTGGAACTACCAACTGTCTCTGAGGATGCCAATCCTCCTTGTGCCCACCAGAAAGGGTTTCCTTGTATAAGAGTCTTCCTTCTACAGCAAGCCTGGGCCTATTGGAAGAACTGAGAGGTGGTGGGTCGCTCTGTGCCACCATCCAAGCTCCCTTGAGGCTTCTATCCGCTTCCTGCTCTGCCTGGAACTGCTCCCTTGATGCTGGAGACATTAGTTCCTTGCTGGGTTGTGGACTTGGGCTTGGTCCCACTGGAAGTTATTCAGGTGATGGGTTGTCTCTGTCGACTGTGAACCACTCTCCACTGGTGCACTGGGTTGTATTTTAGGCTCCAGTTGAGCTTCTTGCACCAGTTTAGCTGCTGCTGCAGGTGCAGGCTCTGTGGCACCCTTTGGTGCTCGCTCCCCTGACTCTGGTGGGGTTGCAAGCACGGGCTCTGGTGCTGACTGCTCCCCACAGTTCCGAATCTTGGGCTGGGTCTGGCTGGATCCCAGGAACTGGATCTACAACTGCTGCCATAGACTTTGGTCTGGGGGTCTAGTTTCACCACCTCTGGCTGGGTCCCTGTAGGAGGCTCAGGAATGGAATTAAGTGTGGAGGCCTGTTTAGACTGGCTGCGGGTGACTATCCCCACCCTTTTTGTTAGCCTCACATGGTTGGCTAAATCTTCTCCCAGCAGCATGGGAATGGGATAATTGTCATAGACTGCAAAGGTCCATATTCCTGACCAGCCCTTGTACTAGACGGGCAACTTGGCTGTAGGCAAGTTAAAAGAGTTGGCCTTAAAGGGTTGCACCATCACTTGGGCCTCTGGGTCATTGAATTTGGGGTCCACCAGAGACTGGTGGATAGCTGACACCTGTGCTCCAGTGTCTCTCCACACGGTAATCTTCCTCCCGCCCACACTCACAGTTTCCCTTTACTCTGGGGGTATTTGTGAGGCATCTGGGCCTGAAGGCTCTCAGTGGGACCCCGGGGTGATGAGTTGCAGTTGGCTGGTGCTCTTGGATAGTTGGTCTTCACATGCCCCAGCTCATTACATTTGAAGCATCGCACAGCTGTCTGTGGGCTGGGGCGATGTGGGTGGTTGGAGAATAGGGTGGTGGGACAAGAGGGCATCTGGGGTTTCCCTGGCTGTGTGGCGGGCTCCTCCTTGCGAGGTGGGGTCTTGGGCTGACTCCGATGGTGGGGTGTCTTCTCGGGTTGCCCCTTCTGGTATCCGCTCCAACTGCTACTAGCTTTCTTCTTCTCCACCACCTCGACCCATTTGACTCCGATCTCCCCTACCTCAATTACAGTTTTGGGCTTCCCATCTAGGATGTACCTTCCTATTTCCTCAGGAACACCCTCTAAGAACTGCTCCATTTGTGTAAGGAGAGACAGATCTTTCAGAGACTCAACATTTGCTCCTGATGTCCAGGCATCCCTATTTTTAACAATGTGGTAGGCGTGTTGGGAAAATGCCACATATGGTTTCCACCTTAGGGGTCTGAACCACTGATGGGCATGCTCGGGTGTTAGCCCCATCCTAATTCTGGCCTTTTGCTTAAAAAGTTTGTACTCGTTCATGTGTTCTTTAGGCATTTCAGCTGCCACCTCTGCTAAGGGTCCACTGAGTTGTGGCCTCAGCTCCACCATATACTGGTCTGTAGGGATGTTGTATCCAAGGCAGACCCTTTAGAAATTTTCTAAAAAGGCCTCTGTGTCATTGCTACCTTGTATGTGAGGAATTTCTTGGAATAGGGAGCGGTACTGGAGAAGGATTATTAGGGCTACCTGATTGATCCAGCTTAGCCCTTTCCAGCTCTAAGTGCTTCAGCTCCACTTCCAAGTGCTTCGCCTGTCTCCTCATCTCTGCTTCTGCCTCCAAGTGCTGCATCCACTTCCAAGTGCTTCTTCTCTGCTTCCACCTCCAAGCGCTTCATCTCTAGGAAGAAATTCCTTTCTGCCTCAGTTAGAACTCAGCCTGAGTTACGGACATCCCTCCATCCTAGCACTGGGATCTAGGTTGCGGAAGGGCTGATCCTTCTCCCCTGGGAAGTCCCCATTCCCCCATTCCCCTGCATTTCCATCATGGAGCTGGATGTCTGGGCTTGATCTGGGTCTGTCTTCTTTCTGGTGTGCCGCTTTGGGAAGACTGGTTTTTCTAAGGTTTCAGTGCCTGACCTCAACCTCATGCACAGGCTGCCCTACTCTAGCCTCGCTATTTCGTTGCCATGAAGCTAGAGGGAAAAAAAATAAACTGCTTGTTGGACTCCCTGGCATGGCAGGCTGAACCCTTTTCATGCCTGTTCACCCTCATAAAGCAAAAAGAAAAGAAAAGAAAAGAAAAGAAAAGAAAAGAAAAGAAAAGAAAAGAAAAGAAAAGAAAAGAAACCTCCCTGGCTTTGCAGGCTGCCAAAAGGAAAACTGTCCTTTTAAAATCCTGCAGTCTGTGCTTCTGTTTCAAAATGATCCCACCACTCTGCCACTGTGTGAAGGCTGATTCCCCACTCTGGCACTTCGAGTGCAGAAGGTGGGGGCCCGCGAGAATTCTAAAAATTAATATGTGCCACTCCAGGCAGGTATTAAACTCCCAAGGTTACAGCTTCTCTCTGACCTTGGATGGGTAGATGCTGCCGCCACCCAAGTGCACCCTAAAACCCCCCTTGGGACCCAGGAAGGTGCACTTGGGAATTCCTCCCTGTGGGGTACCCTCAAGCCCTTTCATCCCCTCTCTGGGGAAGAGCTGAGAAAGAAAACAAAGGAAATAAGCTGTTGCCCCAGCTAATTAAACAGCATATGCACAAACCTCTTAGGACACAAAAAACCCAATCCTGTTCTTAAAAAAGGTAAATTTTATTAAAAACAAAAAGAAAGAAAATACATTTGGAACTTAGGCTATTGCTAGATTTTAAAAGAGCAAATATCATAATTAAGCATCAAGAATGGTTTTCTTGAGGTCTAGCTTAATGGTTACCAGCAAAACAAAAGCATTTGGGAGTTAGCACAGAGGAGTCCACAAGCCAATAAGAAATAATACTAATCACATCTTCCTAGACAATCCCTGATTTATTTACATATCTGGGGTTTCAGATAAGCAAGTCCTAGGTATGATTTGATGATTTTTCATACTGGTTTAGCTTCTTAAAGCATTGCTGCTCTGTGTCTCCTCTCTCCAGAGAACAACAACAGACAGACAAAGGGAAAGTTTTTTCCCCAATTTTAAAAAGTTCTAGGCATCCCATTGGCTCTTTTAGTCAGGTGCCCACTCCCTTCCTTTTACCTGTGGGCTTTTTTAACCCTTTACAGGTAAAGCAAGTAGAAAACAGCTACTAACAGGGATTTTATAGCTAATTGGCTGGCTGCGTGTCCATAAAACAGAACTACCCCCTCCCCCTTCATTTATTACACCCTGATGCACCAAAGTTCCAGAAACATGATTAAATTAAGAGCCCACACAGAGGGGAACACTGGAGGGAAAGAAGAGCCAGTGACTGATTACATGGGAAAGAGTCAAAGGACACCATAGATAATGAACAAACTAACCTCAGACTACACTATCTGAACAGAGGGAGCAGTATCATAAAGATACTTGTAAATGCACGTCTGTGATAAAAATGTTGGTATTAATGTTAAGTTTTGGGGATAAGAATTTTGACACAGCTGTTAAACCTTATGATAATGCTACTTTTCAATAAATACCTGTAAACAGGTTTAAAGCTTATCACAGCAGAGAAACCATAAAAACCTGGTTTGCTGTGTGTGAATGGGGAAACTGAGGGACGCTGCCTCATGGGCTTAATGGCTGGATGCCAAGAGAACTATAACACAAACTGCCTTCGAGCTAGTCAGTGACTAACCCTCTTGCAGTAAACTAAGAGGCGAGGTGTGATGCTCTGTACCTCGGGGGAACACCCCCATGTTCAGCCTTGTAAAATGATTGTGTGGTATCCAATGCAAAGTTTGTCATGTCAGGTGTCTTCAGAAGGCTCATGATGCACTGAGCATGGTTGTTACAGTAATGTTATAATAAGGTTATAGGTTATAATTTCATGTATGTAGTTATGAGACTGAAAATGTATCCTCATGACTTTAAATAAGCCCAGGCAAAAATGCTCCAAGAGCTGAGAGGCAGTTCACATCTCATCAGGGCATGTGTGGGACAAACCCAGCCCAGCCTCACAGGAACAAAGGACGCTGGCCTAGAGAGCAACAAAAGAATCTGTTGGACTCTCGAGGGAGTTACCCCCACTTCCTTTGGTCAGTTTGGGACTGCGATGAGGTAATGCTCGCCTGACTCTGAAGGGGGCGGGACAAAGCCAAGAGGGAAGAAAGAACATGATAAAGGGGAGAGAGATTTGCCATACTCGCTCTCTTCCACCTACATCTACAGACACCACCACCACCAAGCGACTGAAGCACTGATCAAAGGGGAGAGCCTGGCTGAAGAGCAACCAGCCAGCTTGTGGTTAGAAGCATATAAGTTTATAAGGACATTGATAGTGTTAAGATCAACTTAGAATGTGTTTTGTTTTTATTTCATTTGACCAAATCTGACTTGTTATGCTTAGATTTTAAGTGATTAAAGTCAAACTTTATAGTTAATAAATTCATTTGTTTATTCTACCTGAAGCAATGTATTTGGTTTGAAGCGTGTCAGAGGCTCCCCTGATACATATCAATTTCTTTGTTAAATTGACGAAGTCATATAAATTTGCAGTTTCCAGCAGGCATAACTGGACAGTGCAAGACGGAGGTTCCTAGGGTTGTGTCTGGGACTGGAGGTATTGGCTAGTGTCATTCAGTTGTACAATCCAAGGAGCAGCTTACAAGCTAGATGCTATGTGTGAACAGCCCAAGAGTGGGGAGTTCTAACAGCAGAGCAAGGTAAGGCTGGCTCCCAGAGTCAGGGATTGGCGTGACCTAGCAGATCACCAGTCCAGATAATACCAGAGAGGAATGTCACAGGTGCCCTGCAGGGTCTCTGGACTGTGGGGAGAGATCAGGCAGAGCCTATCTCCCAACTTAAAGGTACTATCCTAAGGGAGGCCAGGCCTGAGGGCCCTGAGAATTTCCTATGCTGTGTTCAGACGCTCAATAAACGCTTCTGTTTTACACTGGCTGAGAGTCGCTCCGGTCTAGAGAACAGAGTTGCATTATTCCCTCTGGGAGTGGAGGCCCTGGGGGGCCAGAGCGAGGAGTGGACTTCCTGAGGAGGCTCACGGCGAGAGACAGGCATGCTAAAGTTCAGAGAGGTGCAGTTCCAGGAGGCAGAGGGGCTTAACCCCTGAGAGAGAATGGACCCCTGAGATGGGCTGTCGCACTGAAGGGGGGGAAAGGGACCGTACAGGGCCAAGAGTGTGCCCCACCTGTGAGTCCATGACAACTTGGTAGCAGAGGATGCACCCTGTTGAGAGTTGGCTGCGAGTGCAGGCACTTTGCAGTGAGTGGCTGCCAGTGATAAAACGAGAATTGAAGGAACCAGCATGGAAACGGCCTATAACCAGCTCAGTAAGATGGGGAATGGGGGGAGGTGAGGTGTTCCTCTACCCTAGGGTGGCCATGCCACAGGAGGTTGTGGGTGGTAAGCAAGGTGTTATTCTAGCCTGGAGGGACCATGCCAGGTCAGGGCGGGAGGTGGGAGTCAAGGTGTTTCTCTCCCCTGGGGGGGAAGCGCCAAGGCAGGATGGCGGGGGGAGGCGAGGTGTTTCTCTAGCCCAGAGTGGAAGTGCCAGGGAAGAGCAGGGGGAGGTGAGGTGTTTCTCTATCCTGGGGGGGGAAGTGCCAGGGCAGGGTGGTGGTGGAGGGGAGGCGAGGTGTTTCTCTAGCCTGGAGGGGTGGGCCAGTGCTAGGGCAGGCTGGGGTGGGGGTTGGGGGGGGCAGGACAAGATGATTTTGTAGCCCAGGGTGGCTATGCCAGGGCAGGCTGGGGAGGGTGTCACTTAGTGTGGGGGAGTCAGGGCTCTGCACCACCCCCGCCACCTCCTGCTATTCACCATGACTCTCAGCCAGCCAGTAAAACAGAAGGTTTATTGGATGACAGGAACACAGTCTAAAACAGAGCTTGTGGGTACAGAAAACAGGACCCCACAGTCAGATTCCTCTTGCGGGGTGGAGAGCCCAAACCCAGGTTCTGGGCCTCCCCACCATCTCCCCAGCTAGCTCCAAACTGAAACCCCTTGCAACTGCCTCACCCAGCCACACCCCGGCCCCTCCGCCAACCTTTGTCCATACCTCCAACCCCCTCCTGGGCTCAGGTTATGAAGGGAAGCCGCCATCGTTTACATGCTGGCTGTAAATTATCATCCCTCAGTGAAGTCCCACCCTTATTTCGCATCACCATCTAGTATTGGTGCAGTACCCCAGGGAAACAGAGGCCCGCCCCGTGTTAGCAGAAGACAGTAAACTAGTAAAACTCCTGTGCAACATTACCAGGTCAATACTCCCTATGCCGTCACAGGAGGTGAGGGGTTTCTCTAGCTTGGAGCGGGGGTGGGAGGACTGTGCCAGGGCAAGCCGGCTGCGGAGGTAGGCGAGGTGTTTCTCTAGCTCGGGGTGGCCATGCTGTTGGTGTGGGGGGAGGCGAGGTGTTTCTCTAGCCTGGGGCGGCCGTACGTGACAAAGTGGGGCTTTATTCATCTTGTTATGTTGCATGTGAGTCTTACTGTCATGTACTAATACTTAGTTTCCCTATGTACTGCACCAATACTTAGGTGGTGGGAGTTGAGTATGTGATTTTTACTGAGGCCCTCAGGGCAGGTGAGGCTGCCCAGCTGTTTGCACCTATGTGACCTGAGACTCAGGAGGGGAATGCAACCAGGTGACACCTTTTGCCCTGGAAGCAAGACAAAGAGAAGGGGGAGGAGCAAGAGGGGGTGTCGGCATCTGGACCAGGATTCCCAAAATGGACTTGGCTGAAAGTCACTGATTTCTGTAATAGCAAACTGTTCTACTCTGTGTTCCTGTCAACTAATAAACCTTCTGTTTTACCAGCTGGCTGAGAGTCACATCTGACTGCGGAGGTGGGGTGCAGGGCCCTCTGGCTTCCCCAAGAGCCCTGCCTGTGTGGACTCGCTGCGTGAGGCGCACGGTGTGGAAGGGGATGCTGAATGCTCTGAGGTCAGACCCAGGAATGTCAAAGCTGTGTAAGCTTCTTGCTCTGGAGACAGTATGCTCAGAGAGAGGAGGCTCCCCCAGAGTCCTGGCTGGCTTCATACGGAATAGTTCCAGAGCACTGACTTGGTGACTCAGTTACATCTGGTGGCAAAGGTGGGATCAAACTGCACCCCATGAGCAGAGCATCCTCTGTAAGTGACTGGGGAGCAATAGAACGAAGGGGGATTAGCAGGTGGGGGATTAGCAGGAGTGCTGAAGTCTCAGAAAGGTGCGGTTCCAGGAGGCAGAGGAGCCTATGGCTTAACCCCGAGAGAGAGTGGACCCCCCAAGAAGGGCTGTGGCACTGAAAAGGTTCCTCCCAAGGACCGTGGGGAGTAGAGAGAGCACAGGCCAGTGAGTCCGTGACGACATGGGAACAGCATGGAGATAGCCTATAACCATCTCCTTCAGAAAGACATTGTAGAGCTGTGCAGCGAGAGCGGGCTGCGCATTGGAAGATTCACCAAGGCACAGCCGATTGCTCAGTTGGAAGAGAATGACCACTCTAAGGAGCGAGTTCCTGACCCAGCTGGGGCTGTGAGAGAGGCTGGGAGCAGCCCGGCAGCCCAAGGGGTCATCCCAGCCACCGACCCAACCGGGGATGCGGGAGAGGCTGAAAGCAGCCAGACGATCCCAGGGCCGGACCAGCAGGGGATCTTAACAGCCAAGTTCTCTGTTGGTGGAGCAGAGATGGTTGGAGTTGGAAATGGAACAGAAACTTAAAGAGCTGGAGGACTGTGAGAAGGAATGGAAGGACTGGAGAAGGAACAGGAGGACCGTGAGAGACAGAGGCAGCATGAACTGGTGATGAAGGAGCTGAGAATCAGAGGGACCCCTGCTGGGGTGAGTGGGGATGAGTCCAGGGTTGCTAAGCCCACAGGGAACTCTGATATAAATGTGCTACCTCAGTTTAAGGAAGGGGATGATATAGATGCCTTCCCCACTGCCTTTGAGAAGGCCTGCAATGTGCATCAGGTTGACCCTGCAGACAGGCTTTGGCATCTCACCCCCTTACTGGGTCCCAAGGCCATAGGGATGTTCAGGCAGATGGATGAGGTGGAAGCAGAAGACTGAACTGTTGAAACAAGCCCTGCTGCGCATGTTTGAGCTGGCCCCCGAGGTGTACAGGAAAAGGTTCCAGAGTATGCAGAAGACCCAAGGGGTGACCTGTCTGGAACTGGCCACCCTGATGGAGAAATACACCCGCAAGTGGGTGAATGAGGCTGGGGTCCAGACCAAGGAGGACATGATTGAACTGGTGGGGCTAGAACGACTATATGAAATCTGTCCCCGTGACCTGCGGATGTGGCTGGTGGAGAAGAGGCCGAAGGACCTGCACTGTGCAGGGCTGCTGGCTGACAAGTTTGTAGACAGCAGGTCGGGATATGGAATGGAACACCAGGGGGACAGGCCCACATCAGTGCAGAAGGGGAGTCACCCACGGGCTTCCCTGAAGGGGGACTTGGATAAATCCCTCCCAAGAGGCACAGTGAGCGACCAGCCCCAGGGGATCAACGGGACTTGAGGTGTAATTACTATGGGCAGAGGGGCCACAGATGGGCCCAGTGCCAAAAGCTCAGGGACAGGACAAGCCCTCGAAGGGTTAACTGGGTGGGAGCCAAGCCAGAGGAGGGGCTGGCTCCCCAGGCAGGAGGGGCTGGCAGTTTAGCAATGGCCCAAGAGCCAGCTGCTCAGGAAGGCTTGATGCTCTGGATTCAAAGTTCTGTCTACAGGGTAGGTGTGGGGCAGCCCCTGAGGAGCGAGTGCCTCATTCCCCTAGAGGTGGATGGGAAGCAGGTCACTGGGTACCAGGACATGGGTGCTGAGGTGATGCTGGCCCAGACCGAGGTGGTGGCCCCAGACCGGGTGGTGCCCAACCTGACTCTGATGGGTGTGTGCGGGCCCCCCATTTAAGGTACCCGTGGTGAGGGTACATCTGCAATGGGGGGCCAAGAAGGGGCCCAAAGATGTGGGGGTGCCCCATCAGTTGTCGACCAAGGTGCTGATGAGGTGTGACCTGGCAGATTGGCTGGGTGGACCCAGAGCACCCTCGTCATCACCCATAGCCAGAGAAGGGCACTCTGCCCTGACACCGGGAGCGGTGCTCTGCCGGGGGTGCAGGTCCCTACCTCAGCGGGAAAGGAGCCACTGGGGACAGGACTTGGTGGGGCTGCAGCGTCTGACCCAGTCACTGAGAGGGCACAAGTCCCCACTCCTTCCCCAGCCGCTGAATTCCAGGCTGAGCTGTGGAAGGAGCTCTCCTTAGAAAAGCTGGGGAACTTGCTGGCCACAGCACGGTGAAACCCCTGCAGGAAGGCAGCTGGGAAAGATTCCTGTGGGAGAAGGGATTCCTGTACTGGGAATGGGCTCCCCAAGGGGAGGTGGAACTGTGGGGGATCAGGAGAGAGCTAGTGGTCCCCCAGAAGTACGGCTGCAGGCTACTGTACCTGACCTATGATGTCCCTCTCTCGGGACACCAGGGAACCCAGCGCACCAGGCAGAGGCTGCTACGGAACTTTTACTGGCCCGGGACTTTGATGCCATCCAGCAGTAGTGCACGTCCTGCAACCCCTGCCAGAGGGTGGGGAAGCCCCAGGACAAGGGGAAAGCAGCTTTGAGGCCCCTGCCCATCATAGAGGAGCCTTTTCAGAAGGTGGCTGTGGACATAGTGGGACCCCTCAGCAAGACAACTCGGACAGGGGAAAAATACATTCTCGTGGTGGTAGATTTCGCTACTCGCTATCGTGAGGCAGTGGGCTTGATCTCTATTGAGGCAGACACTGTGGCAGATGCATTGCTGACCATGTTCAGCAGAGTGGGGTCCCAAGGAGGTCCTTACAGATCAGGGCTCCAACTTCATGTCAATTCTGCTCCGGTGCTTGTGGGAGAAGTGTGGGGTCCGACACACCTGGGCCTCCGTGTATTACCCTCAGTCCAACGGGCTGGTGGAGAGGTTCAATGGGACCCTAAAGATGATGCTGAAAACCTTTATGAACCAGAACCCACAGGACTGGGACAAGTATTTACCCCACCTGCTGTTCGCACACCGGGAAGTGCCCCAAGAATCAACCGGGTTCTCTCCTTTCGAGTTGCTGTGTGGGAGGAGAGTGAGGGGACCCGTGGTCTTGATGAGGGATGAATGGGAGGGGAAGGCCTCCACTGATGGAGAATCAGTGGTGGAGTATGTACCATGTTTCTGGGAAAAGCTCACTGAGCTCAGAGACTTGGCCGGGGAGAATCTAGCTAGGGCCCAAGGGAAGCAGTAGGTCTGGTATGGCCACTCAGTACATGCACGCTCCTATGCCACTGGGGACAGGGGATGGTTCTCATTCCCGTGAGAAAGAACAAACTACAAGCTGCCTGGAACAGGCCCTTTAAGGTCATCAAGCAGCTGAATGAAGTGAACTATATGGTGGAACTGTCTAACCGGGCTCACAGCCACCGGGTGTACCATGTCAAAAGGATGAAGCCGTATTTTGACAGGGAGAATTTGGTACTGATCGTGTGTGGCCAGTGGGAGGAGCAGGAAGATGATCCCCTGGTGGATTTATTTCCTGAGACAGGTGCTGGCCCTTCACTGGAATCAATTCCCCCTCTGACCAGCTAACCCCTGCCCAGCAGGCAGAGATCCGAGAGGTGCTGGTTTCCTACAAGCAGCTGTTCTACAACCGGCCTGGGCTCACTAACCTGGCTGTTCTCCAGGTGGAGACAGGAGCCCACCCTCCCGTAAGATGCTCCCTATTCCAGGTCACTTGGAAAATAGCCCAGAAGCTGGAGAGAGAGGTCAAGTACATGCTGGCTTTAGGGGTGATCCAGCCATCATAGAATATCAGGGTTGGAAGGGACCCCAGAAGATCATCTAGTCCTCATCCTCCAGCCCTTGGGCCTCTCCCATGGTGTTGGTCTCCAAGAAGGATGGGTCAATCCAGTTTTGTGTGGATTACCGGAGGCTTAATGCCATCACCAAGTTCGATGCCTATCCCATGCCTAGGTCTGACAAGCCCCCCCCCCCCCCCCGCACCCTGTTCCATTAATTCTTATGGAGAAATTGGATTCGCTTAACATCGTTTCACTTAAAGTTACATTTTTCAGGAGCATAACTACAATGTTAAGTGAGGAGTACTATGGATCTCACCAGGGGCTACTGACAAGTACCTTTAGAACCGGATGCCCAGCTGAAATCTGCTTTTATCCCCCCTCTGGGGCCATATGAGTTCCTGGCAGTAGTATAGCTAGTGGGGGGAGTGGGGCAGCGGCTGCTCCCCCACCGAGCAGAAGTGGCGCCTTTTTAATTCTTTAGTGCCTTTTAAATTTCTACTCACCCGGCGGCGCTCCGGGTCTCAGGCGGCGGGTCAGGCGGCGCTCCGGGTCTTTCTGCGGAAAAGGACCTAGGGGTGACAGTGGACGAGAAGCTGGATATGAGTCAACAGTGTGCCCTTGTTGCCAAGAAGGCCAATGGCATTTTGGGATGTATAAGTAGGGGCATAGCGAGCAGATCGAGGGACGTGATCGTTCCCCTCTATTCGACATTGGTGAGGCCTCATCTGGAGTACTGTGTCCAGTTTTGGGCCCCACACTTCAAGAAGGATGTGGATAAATTGGAGAGAGTCCAGCGAAGGGCAACAAAAATGATTAGGGGACTGGAACACATGAGTTCTGAGGAGAGGCTGAGGGAGCTGGGATTGTTTAGCCTGCAGAAGAGAAGAATGAGGGGGGATTTGATAGCTGCTTTCAACTACCTGAAAGGGGGTTCCAAAGAGGATGGCTCTAGACTGTTCTCAATGGTAGCAGATGACAGAACGAGGAGTAATGGTCTCAAGTTGCAGTGGGGGAGGTTTAGATTGGATATTAGGAAAAACTTTTTCACTAAGAGAGTGGTGAAACACTGGAATGCGTTACCTAGGGAGGTGGTAGAATCTCCTTCCTTAGAGGTTTTTAAGGTCAGGCTTGACAAAGCCCTGGCTGGGATGATTTAACTGGGAATTGGTCCTGCTTTGAGCAGGGGGTTGGACTAGATGACCTTCTGGGGTCCCTTCCAACCCTGATATTCTATGATTCTATGATTCAGCAGCACTTTTGGCATCAGGTCCTTTGCTCGCTCCGGTCTTTGGCAGCATTGCCGGGGGGGGCTCCTTCAGTGCTGCTGAAGACCGGACTGAGTGAAGGACTGTAGCCAGACAGCCAGCCCCCCCCCCTCAGACCAGCATTGCTGGAAACACAGGAGGAAGCCGGAACAGGGCACTTAACATATATTCCAGCACAGCCTTTGAAGCTGTGAAAGCACAGGTGTGCTGCTACAATGTGCCTCTGGGAACAGATACAACGATTAAGCTCACAGCAGGCAGAGGCCCTGTGACAGACATGGCTCTTAGCCCCTACTAAATAGCATGATGCACACACACCAACATCCTAGGTGGGAAAATATTTACCCTGATAAAAGAAATGTCCAGTAGTCGAAACTTATTGTTTCTCTCCCTTGCAAGTGTAAACTACTCTTGCGAAAGCTGGCGTCACCCTGACAGACCAGCCTCAATTTGGCATAAGAAAGGAGAAAGAGAATAAAGGAGTACAGAGGTATAAGTAGGGGACCTACAGCACCATGATTTTTGAGTGCTTTTCACTATCTATCTGCTGGTCAGATAAGTGACAGCCTCCCAAGGCTTCTGCAGCTAAGAGGGTCCCTACGCCTTGTCCCTTATTCGTCTTTCCGCGGAATTGAGTGACCGATCCTGGCTTGGCACCGCTGGAATCGAGAGATGCAAGGAGGGTAAGAAGCACCCACACCTGATCTCCTATCTTTAGTGTACACATATTTTGAAATAGAGCTCTATACTTTGTTTTCTTTCTTTGGGATTGTGGCTTCAGTTTTGTAACTTGTTTGTGTGTGTAACATCTCTACATTTAAATAAGTAGGCACTAGCAATTTTGTAACCACATGATTAGAATCTAGCTTAATAAATTTTGGTAACCATTTGTGCATAAGCCTGACTTGTTTTCTCTGGTTTACTGTAAAGCAGCCAACACAATTAAAGAATCTCAGCCGTTTTGGCTCTAAAGCCTGGCCATTAGGTGAAAGTACTAAGAGCCTAGCGTTGAGTTGTGCCGCCTCCACGGGGGCAAACTCTTGGGGCGCCAGTCAGTCAATCCTGGCTGCCTGCTGCGAAGGAGCTCTGAGCTCTAGCAGTTAAAGTCACGGGTGTGGAGAGGCTCTTAGTGCTGCCATTGGGGCACCTGTCAGTCAGTATTGACTGCCTGCTGCGAAGGAGCTCTGAGCTCTAGCAGTTAAAGTCACTGGTGGTTAGGACCTTGGGGCATCCGTCAGCCTAGCCCGGGCTGCCCGCCGCGAAGGGACAGTGCGTCCTAGCAGTTAAAGTCACGGATGGTATAAACAGGCATAGCTGGCACCTCACCAAACATCCTTGGCCGTCGGCTAACAAGGACCCGACTCCGAAGTGCTGCTGAAGACCCGGAGCACCGCCTGGCCCGCCACCCGAGACCCGGAGCGCTGCCTGACCCGCCCCCTGAAACCCGGAGCACCGCTGGGTGAGTACTAGCAGGTGGCGCCTTTTTAAATCTCCGCTCCCCCCTGTTTTCTCCACCTGGCTACGCCACTGGTTCCTGGTCCTACCTTTCAAACTAAAGGGGGCACCTGCCACCTTCCAGTGCCTGATGGACCAGTTACTCAAGGGGATAGAGGATTTTGCCCTGGCCTATATATTGATGATATTTGTGTTTTTATCCAGACCTGGGCGGACCATGTGTCCCAGGTTAAACAAGTGCTGGACCGGCTCCGGGACGCAGGACTGACTATAAAAGCTGGCAAGTGCAAGGTGGGCATGACAGAGGTGCCATACCTGGGCCACAAAGTGCGGGGGCAGCTGCCTAAAGCCAGAGCCAGCCAAGGTGGAGGTGATCAGAGATTGGTGTAGAGCTGAAGAATGAAATTGTTTCTTTTTAATTGCTATTATTATTAAGTCTTTATTAATATGACTTTATTCTGTATCACATTTTTAACATTGTAACTCCTATTTACTGTTTGCCTCCCAACATTGTAAATTGTTCATTACACTCGTTTTGATAAGACTCCATATTGTAACTAAAACTCCATTTTGAAATGCTTACTCCATTTTGCAAAACCCGGCTGTAATCTTATTAATTTAGTTCAGGTGTGTTAATGAGGTATGCATGGATGGAATCAACCTCCAGCTCCAGCCTGTCCTGATAAAGTGAAGTGCAAACACCAGTGGCTGAAGATGCAAACAGCCCCGACAAAGTGAGAAGAGTCCACTCTAAAAGAAAAGAACAAAGGTCCAATTGAAACAAGATCAAAGTCAGGTCTCAGGCTGAAAATCATGTCTGCAATTGACGGGTGATCAGTCACACAGCACCCAGAAGTAGCGTGACACAGCAAGACCCATAGACTCTTGTTCAAACTAAAGCCTATAAAAAGAATGGGTGAGATGGAAGACTTTGGGTAACATTCTGCTGACAACATCGAAGGGCATCAGTGTATGCCCGACAGAGACCCAGCTCTTCCTCGTGACTGGCTTTCCTGGCCAGTTAGCTGCCAAGAGCTCTGAACTCAAGCTGTGAACCCAAGCTACGGATTCAAGCTACGTTCAGGACTGATAACTATACAGCAGCTGCAGAACATTTGGGGGGGGGTGTGTGGGGGTGTGTGTGTATATATATATATATATATATATATATATATCTAGGTATTAGCTACTGGTTATAAATCAAATTGTGTTCTCATAATAAACATGACATATTGTCCCCTTAAAAGAGCCATGTATTTTTATCAGCATAACATTGGCCCACTCCCCAGACTAAGAAACAGGTCCAGACTTTCATTGGGATGGCGGGTTATTACCAGAGGTTCGTGCCCTACTTAACTCCATAGCCACCCCATCACTGAACTATGCAAGAAGGGTAAGCCAGATAACGTGGTCTGGACCGAGCAGTGCCAGAATGCTCTCTGTGCTCTGAAGGAGGCTCTGGTCAAGGGCCCGGTACTGGTAAACCCGGACTTTAAAAAGCCCTTTATGGTGTTCACCGATGCCTCAAACACAGGGCTGGGTACGGTGCTAATGCAGGTTGACGAAAACGGAGAGACACACCCCATCATGTACCTGAGCAGGAAGCTGCTGCCCCGGGAGCAGAACTATGCAGCCATAAAAAAGGAGTGTCTGGCCATGGTATGGGCCCTTAAAAAGTTGCAGCCATATCTGCCTTCCTACACCAGATGAAAGGGGCCAATGCCAAGCTCCTGAGGTGCAGTCACCAGTTTCAGGATTATGACATGGTCCATGTTAAGGGGAGTGTCAACGTAATAGCCAATGCTTTGTCCCCGGGGGGGGGGGGGGGGGGGGCTGGAACTTCCCCAGGCCACTGGCTAAAGTGGCCCTGCTCAGTTAGATCTCAGAGCAGGGACAGATGTGACGAAGTGAGGTTTTATTCATCTTGTTATGTTGCATGTCTGCAATGTCGCATGTCTACAAGACAGAGTCTTACTGTCCTATACTAATACTGTATGTACCTTAGTTTCCCAGTGTACTGCACCAATACTTGGCTCCTGTGAAGCACAGGGGGAGGACCAGCGCCTGGGCTCCCCTCCCCGCAAGATGGACTTGGCTGAAAGTCACTGATTTCTGTGCTAACATGTTCTGTTCTATGCTGTATTCCTGTCGACTAATAAACCTGTTTTACTGGCTGGCTGAGAGTCATGTCTGACTGCAGAGTTGGGGTGCAAGGGCCCTCTGGCTTCCCCAGGACCCCTGCCCGGACAGACTTGCTGCAGGCAGTGCACAGTGTGGAAAGGGATGCTGAATGCTCTGAGGTCAGACCCAGGAAGGTGGAAGCTGTGGAAGCTTCTTGCCCTGGAGACAGTATGCTCAGAGAGAGGAGCCTCCCCCAGAGTCCTGACTGGCTTTGTATGGAATGGTTCCAGAGCATCACCCCAGTGACTCTGTGACACTGTGCCAGGGCAGTCGGAGGAGGAGAGGTTTTTCTCTATCCCTGGGGGGCCATGCCAGGGCAGGCTGGGGGAAGAGGAGAGGTCTTTCTCTAGCCTGGGGTGGCCATGCTAGGGCTGGGTAGGGGGAGGTAAGATGTTTCTCTAGCCCAAGGGGGCTGTGCCAGGGCAGGCCTGGGGTGGAGGAGGCAAGGGGTTTCTTTAGCTTGGGGGTGGGGGGAGGGGTGGGGAGTGTGCCAGGGCAGTGTGGTGGGGGGGGAGGCGAGGTGTTTCTCTAGCTTTGGGCGGAGGGCATGCCAGGGTAGGCTGGGAGTAGAAGATGAGGGGTTTCTCTGGCCTGGGAGGGCTGTGCCAGGGCAGTGTGGTGGGAGGGGGGGGGAAGACTAGATGTTGCTGTAGCCTGGGGTGGCCATGCTAGGGCTGGGCAGGGGAGGCAAGGTGTTTCTCTAGCCCTGAGTGGCCGTTCCAGGGCTGGCTGGGGGGCAGGGAGCCAAGTGGTTTCACTAGCCCAGTGGGGCCCTACAAGGGCAGGCTGGAGGGGGCCGTGTCAGGGTTCCTTCCCCACTCTGAACTCTAGGGTACAGACGTGGGGACCTGCATGAAAGACCCTCTAAGCTTATTCTTACCAACTTAGGTTAAAAACTTCCCCAAGGTACAAACTTTGCCTTGTCCTTGAACCGTATGCTGCCACCACCAAGCGTGTTAAACAAAGAACAGGGAAAGAGCCCACTTGGAGACATCTTCCCCCGAAAATATCCCCCCAAGCCCTACACCCCCTTTCCTGGGGAAGGCCTGATAAAAATCCTCACCAATTTGTACAGGTGAACACAGACCCAAACCCTTGGATCTTAAGAACAATGAAAAAGCAATCAGGTTCTTAAAAGAAGAATTTTAATTAAAGAAAAGGTAAAAGAATCACCTCTGTAAAATCAGGATGGTAGATACCTTACAGGGGAAACAGATTAAAAACACAGAATCCCTCTAGGCAAAACCTTAAGTTACAAAAAGACACAAAAACAGGTATATACATTCCATCCAGCACAGCTTATTTTACCAGCCATTAAACAAAAGGAAATCTAACGTATTTCTAGCTAGATTACTTACTAACTTTACAGAAGTTCTGAGTCTGCATTCCTGATTTGTTCTCAGCAAAAGCGTCACACAGACAGATGAATCCTTTGTTCTCCCCGCCCCTCCTGATTTGAAAGTATCTTGTCTCCTCATTGGTCATTTTGGTCAGGTGCCAGTGAGGTTATCTTAGCTTCTTAACCCTTTACAGGTGAAAGGGTTTTGCCTCTGGCCAGGAGGGATTTTATAGCACTGTATACAGAAAGGTGGTTACCCTTCCCTTTATTTTTATGACAGCATGTGAGGTGTTTCTCTATCCTGGCGGGGCCATGCAAGGACCGGGCTGAGGGGGGCAGGCAAGGTGTTTCTTTATCGGGGGAGGGACAACATGCCAAGGTGGGGCTAGGGAGGGTAGGCGAGGTGTTTCTCTAGCCCGGTGGGGATGTTGCCAGCATGGGGGGGTGGAGGGCAGGAGGCGAGGTATTTCCCCCGCCTGGGGTGACTGTGTCAGGGCAGGCCTGGTGGGGGGTTGGAGGTGAGGTGTTTCTCTAGCCCAGGGTGGCCGTTGGAGGAAGAAGAGATGTTTCTCTAACTCTGTGGGGTCGTGTGAGGGCAGGGCAGGGCAGGGGAGGCAAGGTGTTTCTCTAGCCCGGGGGTGGGGGGCCATGTCAGGGCAGGCTGGGAGTAGGAGAGGTGTTTCTATAGCCCCTGGGGGGCAGGCTGGGGGTGGTAAGCAAGGTGTTTCTCTAACCTGGGGTGGCCATGCCAGGGCAGAGCAGGATGGGGAGATGAGGTGTTTCTCTAGCCCGGGGTGGCCATGCCAGGGCAGATTGGGGGAGGGGAGGGGGAGATGTTCCTCTCGCTTGGCGGGGGGGCCATGCTAGGGGAAGCTGGCAGGGGGAGGTGAGGGGTTTCTCTAGCCTGAGGGGGCTATGCCAGTGCAGGGCAGGCTGTGGGGGGAGAAGAGGTGTTTCTCTAGCTTGGGCCAGCCATGCAAGGGCAGGACAGTAGGGGGGAGGTCATACTAGTCAGCTCTATGTTCTTGGGGAACCAGGGTGCAGTATCCAGCCTGTCTTACTCATGAAAGACACCTCCCCCACACCCCCCTCAGCCTCTGCTTGAACCAAAACCGATCAGAAGAAAGACTTACAGAAAGCAATGAAGAGGTGGTCAGAGACACACCTAAACCCCTCCTGACAAGGGTGACAGGATTAAGGCAACTCCCCTAGCCTCAGCTGCATCAAAGATGGGACAGGGAGACATCTCCATTAGCATACAGAATGAAGAACAGAGATTACTGCACTGAACTCTGGGACCAGAAAAGCAGGGAAGCACTGCATCATGGGGGATCTCAGCTCCAGATGTTAATGAACCTACGCCTGCACACACCCAGCTCAGCAGTTATCAGACCAATCCTAGTAATGAATCCTTGATTGGTATCCAAAATACTGAAGCTGCCTAACTGCACTGTGAGTTCCCTTGAAGGAACATCACCCATAGCCAGGAATGATCAGTTCCTATTGTCTAACCTAAAGAAAACCCTTGAGTCATCAGTATACCCATAAACAAATCTAGTTTTCTCCCTTGAGCCATTGTTGTTTCCCTACAAAAAACCCCTACTCACACTCAGGTAAGTGTTCTGATGCCTGCTCCAAACTCTGCATCAGATCCACAGGGACTCCATCTTCTCCTGACTGATCGTGCTGGGGGCTCTGCCTCTCTCCAGAACTACCATCATCACCTGGGAACCCCGACCAGTTCAAGCTTCATGGAGTGGTGAGACCCCAGCTCTCTCTCTCTCTCTCGCTCTCTCTCTCTTTTCTTTTCTACCTCAGGTATAACTTTTTAACCCTGACTTGTTTGATTAGGCATAGTTTTCTATACCTGACTTTTGTAATCTTTAATAATGTAACTGTTATGTTTGTTTAGGCTCTCCTTGTGTAGTTATCACTATTATTCAATATATAACTTTTATGGTTAAGCTGGTTGCTTCCCTCCCTCTCTCTCTGAACTTTATTCTTTTGTGTTTTTGGCTCCCCCATTTACTCTGCAGCAACGCTCCTCTTACCTAAGCTAAAGATCCCTGTAGTGCCCAAAAATACTGTGGGGTTTGCTCATCAAGTGGGTGACTACCAGAACAATTGTAACATGAAAGTGGGGATAGGAACATGCTGAACCTGTGATGTTCGAGGGTGGCAGCCTGTTTGACCCAGCCTGCTCGACCTAGCCTGCTCAGGCTCTATTCTGGTGCAGTACCTGTGGCATATAAAAGTGGCAGCTTGGAAATGCTGCTTGGCCCAGCCCACTGAGTCCAGGGGCATATAAGGGGTCAGCTTGAGAGTGCCGATTGACCAGGTCCACTCAGTCTTGTGTGTGTGTGTTTATTCATCTGATTCTGGGGCTGGAGGAACCCAGCCCTGGGGAACCTAGGTCCTGCAGGATAGTTCCCTTGGGAGGAGACTTGCAGAAGGGAGAAGTAGAGCTCCTTATGAAAACACAAGTGACACAAGCAGTACGTTAACAGAATTACAGACTCCCCACCCAGAAGAGTAACCCTAATAAATGAGCATATCCCAAAGTAATGGGAAAATCTGGTAACAGAGGGTAGATATTTCTGTAGCCTGGGGCAGCTGTGCCAGGGCTGGGCAGGTGGAGGAGGAAAGGTGTTTCTCTACCCAGGGCAGCCATGCCAGGGCAGGGAGTGGGGGAGGCAAGATGTTTCTCTAGCCTGAGGGGACCATTCCAGGGTAGGCCTGGCAGGCAGGTAAGCAAGGTGTTTCCCTAGCCTGAGGGGGCTGTGCTAGGGCTGGCGTGGAGTGGGGAAGGTGAGGTGTTTCTCTAGCCTGGGGGGCCATGCCAGGGCAGGCTGGCAGGGAGGAGATGTGAAAGAGTAGGGAGTATTAACCTGGTAATGTTGCATGGGAGTTTTACCAGTTTACTGTCTTCTGCTAACACAGGGCGTGCCTCCGTTTCCCTGGGGTACTGCACCAGTACTAGATGGTGATGGGAAATAAGGGTGTGACTTCACTGAGGGATGTACTTGATGGCCAGCACATAAACAATGGTGGCTACCCTTCGTAACCTGAGCCCAGGAGGGGGTTGGGGCCAGGTGCCACCTTCTGCCTGGGAACCAGACAAGGGCTGGAGAAGGGACCAGGGATGGGGCTGGGTGAGGGAGCAGGAAGGGTTTTCCTGGGTCTAGGCTCCCCACCCCCCAAGAAGGACCTGACTGAGGGGTCCTATTTTCTGTACCTACGAGCTCTGTTTTAGACCTTGTTCCTGTCATCTAATAAACCTTCTGTTTTACTGGCTGGCTGAGAGTCACAGTGAATTGCAGGAAGTGGGGGGTGCAGGGCCCTGACTCCCCCACACTCCGTGACAACTGCTGGCAGTGGTGGGACGTACTGCACCCCGTGGATGGCCTTCCTGCAGTAAGTGACTGGGGAGCAGTAAAATGAAGGGGGATTAACGAGAACCAGGCATGCTGAAGGCTCAGTGAGGAGAGGTTTCAGGAGGCAGAGGAGCTACTCTTAAGCCCTGGGAGCGTGTGACCAAGAGAGGGACGGTTGCAGTAATGGTGTCCCCCTGTGGACTGCAGTGAGCAGTTCCAGGGGCGGAGGAGTCTGCAGCTTGACCCTGTGAGAGAGAAGAACTGTTGCAGTAACGGGGTCCCCTTGGGACTGTGGTGAACAGTTTCAGGGGCAGAGGAGTCTGGGACTTGACTCTGGGAGAGAGGTGGTGACCTGGAAAAGGGCTGGCACAGTAGGGGTTCTTCCTGGAAACCATGGGGAGCTGAGAGCACACAGGCCTGTGAGTCTACAACACCTTGGGAACAGCGGGGAGATCTATAACCATCTCCTTAAGAGGGACCTTGTAGAGCTGTGCAAGGAAAGGGGGCTTCACAGGGGGAAGACCACCAAAGCACAGCTCTAGCCTGTGGAGATTGCCCAGCTAGAGGAGGAGGATCGCTTGGAGGAGCTGATCCCTGTCCCTGAGGGAAGCAGCCCGGCAGCTGCACCCCCGGCACCAGTGTCTGTCCTGGCTGGGAGTGGTCAGACTGCTGCTGAGGGCACGCTGAGGCTCCTTCTACCTATAGCTGGGGAGGGGCTAGAAGCAGCCAGGTGAACCCCGGGGACACTGTGACCCCTGCGGCCAGCAGGGGATCCTCACGGCCAAGCTCCCTGTTGCTGGAGCTGAGGCGGCTGGAATGGGAGAGGGAGATAAAACTGACAGAGCTGAAGGATTGGGAGAAACAGCAGCAGCATGAACTGGAGTTAGCAAAATTGAGGAGCAGAGAGCCCCCTGCTGCAGTGAGTGAGGGGGGACCCAGGACTACATGGAACTTTGATAAGCACATGCTGTCCCAGTTTAAGGAAGGGGAGAACATAGATGAATTCCTGATGCCCTTTGAGAAGGCCTGCCAGCTGCACAGAGTTGACCCTGCAGTCAGGCTCAGGTTTCTCACCCCCCTTACTGGACCCCAAAGCCATAGGGATGTACAGCCGAATGGAAGGGGTGGAGGCAGGGGACTATGAACTGTTCAAAAAGGCCCTGTTACGCAAGTTTGAAATGACTCCTGAGGCGTACCAGAAAACGTTCTGGAGTCAGCGTAAAACCCCTGAGGACACATGTCTAGAACTGATCCTCCGAATGGAGGGATATGTCCACAAGTGGGCAGATGGGGTCCCGACAAAGAAGGACATGGCTAAACTGGTTGTACTGGAGCACCTGTATGAACATTGCCCATCCGACCTGAGGATATGGTTGGTGGACAGAAAGCCAGAGGACCTGCAGAGCGCAGTGCAGCTGGCCAACAAGTTTGTGTACAGCCAGTCAGTGGGTGGAATGGAGGAGTCCCAAAAGAATAAGCCCACCATGGTACAGAGAGTCACCCTAGGACCCCACAATGGGGGAATGTGGAGAACCCCCTCTCCAGGGGAATAACTGGCACCAGGACCAACTGATAGGGTCAAAGGGACCAACGGACATGAATTGTTATTACTGTGGGCAGAGAGGTGAGGTGTTTCTCTAGCCCGGTGGGGGGCCATGCTAAAATCATTAATGATCTGTAGGATGGCATGGATTGCACCCTCAGCAAGTTTGCAGATGACACTAAACTGGGAGGAGTGGTAGATACGCTGGAGGGTAGGGATAGGATACAGAGGGACCTAGACAAATTAGAGGATTGGGCCAAAAGAAATGTGATGAGGTTCAACAAGGACAAGTGCAGAGCCCTGCACTTAGGATGGAAGAATCCCATGCACTGCTACAGACTAGGGACCAAATGACTAGGCAGCAGTTCTGCAGAAAAGGACCAAGGGGTTACAATGGATGAGAAGCTGGATATGAGTCAGCAGTGTGCCCTTGTTGCCAAAAAGGCTAATGGCATTTTGGGCTGTATAAGTAGGGGCATTGTCAGCAGATCGAAGGTCATTTCCCTCTATTCGACATTGGGCCCCACACTGCATGAAGAATGTGAAAAAATTGGAGAGAGTCCAGCAGAGGGCAACAAAAATGATTAGGGGGCTGGAGCACATAACTTATGAGGAGAGGCTGAGGGAACTGGGATTGTTTAGTCTGCAGAAGAGAAGAATAAGGGGGGATTTGATAGCTGCTTTCAACTACCTGAAAGGGGGTTCCACAGAGGATGGATCTAGACTGTTCTCAGTGGTACTGGATGACAGAACGAGGAGTAATGGTCTCAAGTTGCAGTGGGGTAGGTTTAGGTTGGATGTTAGGAAAAACTTTTCCACTAGGAGGGTGGTGAAGCACTGGAATCTCCTTCCTTTGAGGTTTTAAAGGTCAGGCTTGACAAAGCCCTGGTTGGGGTGATTTAGTTGGGGATTGGTCCTGCTTTGAGCAGGGGGTTGGACTAGATGACCTCCTGAGGTCCCTTCCAACCCTGATATTCAATGATTCTATGATCTTACAAAGGGCTACTGGCAAGTGCCACTGGATACAGATGCCAGGCTGAAATCTGCCTTTATCACCCTTCTGGGGCTCTATGAGTTCCTGGCCCTGCCTTTTGGCCTCAAGGGCGCATCTGCTACCTTCCAGTGCCTGGTGGATCAGCTACTGAGGGGGATGAAGTTTTGCCATGGCGTACATTGATGACATCTGTGTCTTTAACCAGATCTGGGAGTACCATGTGTCCCAAGTTAAACAAGTGCTGGACTGACTCCAGGAGGATGGGTTGACGATAAAAGCTGAGAAGTGCAAGGTGGGGATGGCTGAAGTATCTTACCTGGGCCACCGGGTGGGGAGCGGCTGCCTAAATACAGAACCAGCCAAGGTGGAGGTGATCAGAGACTGGCCCGCTCCCTAAACCAAAAAGGCAGGTCCAGGCCTTTATTGGGAGGCGGGGTATTATTGAAGATTTGTGTCACACTTTAGTTCCATAGCCGCCCCCATCATTGAGCTATGCAAGAAGGGAAAGCCAGACAAGGTGGTCTGTACCAAACAGTGGCAGAAGGCTCTCTGTGCTGAAGGAGGCTCTGGTCAGTGGCCCAGTTCTGGTAAACGCAGACTTTGACAAGCCCTTTATGGTGTTTAGTGACTCCTCAGACACGGGGCTGGGTGCGCTGTTAATGAAGGTTGATGAAAAGGGGGAGAGACACCCAATCATGTACTTGAGCAAGCAGTTGTTACCTGGGGAGCAAAACTACGTGGCCATAGAGAAGGAATGCCTGGCTATTGTATGGGCCCTTAAGAAACGAGAGCCATATCATAAGTTGTTGGAGGGAGGCTAGGGGTTTTGTTTATCCTGGTGCAGGGCCCTGACTCCCCCACACTTCACTGTGTACACTGATCATGCTCCCATGACCTGGCTACACCAGATGAAAGGAGCCAATGCCCAGTTCCTGAGGTGGAGCCGGCTCTTCCAGGATTATGATATGGAGGTGGTCCATGTGAAGGGGAGTGCTGTGATAGCTGATGCATTGCCCCAGAGAGGGGGGCCTCAACTTCCCCAGGTCACTGGTTAGAGTGACCCTGCTCACTTCAGTCACGAAGCGGGGAGAGATGTGACTGAGTAGGGAGTATTAACCTGGTAATGTTGCATGGGAGTTTTACTAGTTTACTGTCTTCTGCCAACATGGGGCGTGCCTCCGTTTCCCTGGGGTACTGCACCAATACTAGATGGTGATGCGAAATAAGGGTGTGACTTCACTGAGGGATGATCCTTGATGGCCAGCACATAAACGATGGCAACTGCCCTTCGTAACCTGAGCCCAGGAGGGGTTTGAGGCCAGGTGACACCTTCTGCCCGGGAAACTGGACAAAGGCTGGAGGAGGGGCTGGGGGTATGGCTGGGTGAGGCAGTAGAAAGGGCTTTCAGTTTGGAGCTGATTGGGGAGATGTGGGGAGGCCCAGAACCTGGGACTGGGCTCCGCACCCCCCAAGAGGGACCTGACTGAGGGGTCCTGTTTTCTGTACCTACAAGCTCTGTTTTAGACTGTGTTCCTGTCATCTAATAAACCTTCTGTTTTACTGACTGGCTGAATTGCAGGAAGTGGGGGGCGCAGGGCCCTGACTCCCCCACATGCTGTGACAGGTGGCAAGGTGTTTCTCTAGCCCAGGGCAGCTGTGCCAGGGCAGGGCAGGGTGTGCAGAAGGCGAGGTGTTTCTCTAGCTCGGGGAGGGGGGCTGTGGTGTGGCAGGGCAGGGCTTGGGGGGAGGCGAGGTATTTCTCTCGTTTGGTTGGGCTATGCCAGGGGAAGTTGTTGGAGGGAGGCTAGGGGTTTTGTTTATCCTGGTGCAGGGCCCTGACTCCCCCACACTCCGTGACAGGAGGCAAGGTGTTTCTCTAGCCCAGGGCGGCCAAGCCAGAGCAGGGCAGGCTGGGTGGGGAGGTGAGATGTTTTTCTAGCCCAGGGTGGCCGTGTCAGGGCAGGGCAGGGCAGGGCAGGGGTGGGAGGAGAGGTGTTTCTCTATCCCCAGGGGCCTGTGCCAAGGCAGGCTGGAGGGGAGAAAGGATTTCTGTACCGGGAATGGGCACCCCAAGGAGAAGTAGAACTGTGGGGGGATCAGGAGATAGATGGTGGTCTTCCAGAAGTACTGCCGCAGGCTACTGTACCTGGCCCATGATGTCCCTCTCTCGGGGCAATAGGGAATCCAGCGCACCAGGCAGAGACTCTTAAGTAACTTTTACTGGCCTGGTCTTTGATGCCGTCCAGCAGTACTGCAGGTCCTGCGACCCCTGCCAGATGGTGGGGAGGGCCTGGGACAAGGGGAAGAGAGGTTTGAGGCCCCTGCCCATCATAGAGTAGCCTTTCCAGAAGGTGGTTGTAGACATAGTGGGGCCCCTCAGCAAGGCAACTCGGACAGGGAAAAAATACATTCTGGTAGTGGTAGATTTCGCTACATGGTGGCCATGTCCTCTATCGAGGCAGACACTGTAACAGATACATTGCTGACCATTTTCAGCAGAGTAGTATTCCCCAAGGAGGCCCTTCCAGACCAGGGCTCCAATTTCATGTCAACTCTGCTCTGGCGCTTGTGGGAGAAGTGTGGGGTCCAACATACCTTGGCCTTGGCATATCTCCCTCAGTCCAATGGGCTGGAGGAGAGATTCAATGGGACTCTAAAGATGATGCTGAAAACCTTTATGAACCAGCTGTCACAGAGTCACCGGGGTGATGCTGTGGAACTACTCCATATGAAGCCAGTCAGGAATCTGGGGGAGCCTTCTCTCTCTGAGCATACAGTCTCCAGGGAAAAAAGCTTGCACAGCTTCCACCTTCCTGGGTCTGACCTTGGAGCATTCAGAGTCCCCTTCCACACTGTGTGCTTCCCACAGCAAGTCCGCCCAGGCTGGGCTCCTGGGAAAGCTGGAGGGCCCTGCATCCCAACTCCGCAGTCAGATGTGACTCTCAGCTAGCCGGTAAAACAGGTTTATTAGTCGATACAAACAGTGTAGAACAGAACTTGTTAGTACAGAAATCAGTGACTTTCAGCCAAGTCCATCCTGGGAGGAGGGGAGTCCAGAGCCAGGGCTCTGGCTCTCCCCCTGTGCCCCAAGCCAGCCGAGACTGACTCACTTCCAGCTACCTGGCCCCTGGTCTGCCCATTGCTCCTCCTCCGGCTTTTGTCTCGCTTCCCGGGTCAAGAGTCACTGGTCGCATCCCCTTCCTGGGTCACAGGTTATGAAGGGCCGGCCATAGTATCCATGCAAGCTGCTGGATCAGCCCGTGCAAAAGTCACACACCTTTATTTACACCAACTAGATATTGATGCAATACACTGGGAAACTGAGGCACACACAGCATTCATACAAAGCAGTAAGACTCACATAGGCTCACATACAACATAACAAGGGAAAATCCCCACTTCATCACACCCTCTCCCCCCTTAGAGTCCGAACTGAGAAGGGTCACTTTAGCCAGTGACCTGGGGAAGTTCCGGCCCTGCTCTCTCGTACAAAGCATCAGCTATAACATTTGCACTCCCCTTAACATGGACCACCTCCATCTCATAATCCTGGGAGGACAGTCTCCACCTCAGGAGCTTGGCATTGGCCCCTCTCATCTGATGCAGCCATGGCAGGGCGAGTAGTCTGTGCACACAGTGAAGCGCTGCCCAAATAGATCCGGCTGCAGCCTTGTAAGAGCCCACTCCATGGCCAGGCATTCCTTCTCTATGGCTGCATAGCCCTGCTCCCAGGGCAGCAGCTTCCTGCTCAGGTTCATGATGTGGTGTTTCTCCCCCTTTGCATGGGCCTGCCTCGGCACCGTGCCCAGTCCTGTGTCTGGGGCATCGGTGAACACCATAAAGGACTTGTCAAAGTCTGGGTTTCCCAGCACCGGGCCCTTGAACAGATCCTCCTTCAGTGTGCAGAGAGCCCTCTGGCACTGCTCAGACCAGACCAGCTTGTCTGGCTTACCCTTCTTGGGAGCTGACACAGAGCTAAAGTGGGGCACAAGCCTCTGGTAGTGCCCCGCCATCCCAATAAAGCCCTGGGTCTGTGTGGTAGTCTGGGGAGCAGGCCAATCTCTGATCGCCCCCACCTTCGGTGGCTCTGGCTTTAGGCAGCCACTCCCCACCTTGTGGCCCAGGTACGACACCTCTGCCATCCCCACCTTGCACTTCCCAGCTTTTACAGTCAGCCCTGAATCCTGGAGGTAACTCAACCCCCACTTCACCTGGGACACATGGTCCTCCCAGGTCTGACTAATGGCACAAATATCATCAATGTACACTAAGGTAAAAGTCTCCATCCCCCCCAGTAACTGATCCACCTGGTGCTGGTAGGTGACTGGCGCCTCCTTAAGGCTGAAAGGTAGGACCAGGGACTTGTACTGCCCCAAAGGGGTGACAAAAGCAGGTTTCAACCTGGCATCTGGATCGAAAGGCACCTTCCAGTAGCCTTTGGTGAGATACCTGGTCATGGGGTACTGAGTCCCACCCCAACTTGTCTAGGATCTCATCAGGCCTAGGAATAGGCAAGAACCAGACATGGTGATGGCATTGAGCTTTGGATAGGACACACAGAATCAGATCGACCCATCTTTCATGGGAGAGGCCCCTGGGGCTGGTGGATAGCTGGATCACCCCTAAAGCCAGCATGTCTCTGACCTCTCCCTGCAGGGCCTGGGCTGTGTTCTCCGTTACTCTGAATGGGGAACACCTGATGGAGGGCTAACTGCTGTCTCCACCCAGTGGACAGCTCCATTAGTGAGCCCAGGCCAGCTGGAAAACAGCTGTGGTACGAATGCAGCACCTCACTGATCTCTGCCTGCAGGGCAGGGGTTAGCTGGTCAGAGAGGGGAATTGATTCCAGCAAGGGGCCGGCTCCTGTCTCAGGAAACAGACCCACCAGGGGGATCTTCCCCCTTCTCCCACTGGCCACACATGGCCAGTACCAGCGTCTCTCTCCCACACACACAATAATTTATAGTTCCATAATTTTTGGCTCCATCATGTGGATCTGGTCCCCTCGGTGGCTGAGAGCCCGGTTGGGCAGTTCCACCACATCGTTCTCCTGATTTAGCTGCTTGATGATCTTGAAGGGCCCTTGCAGCTTATTCTTCTGCACCGGGATATGACCCCTCACCTGGTCCCCGGTGCCATAGGCTGAGCAGTCGTACCAGACCTTCTGCCTCCTGTAGCCCCTGGCTAGGTTCTCCCTGGCCAGACCCATGAGCTCAGCGAGCTTTTCCCGGAAGGTCAGTAAATACTCTACCACTGACTCTCCCGCGGGGGAGGCCTTCCCCTCCCATTCGTCCCTCACCAAGTCCAGGGTGACCTTCCGAAAAGGCTCCTCTATGACAGGCATGTGTCTCAAGGCTGCTTTACCCTTGTCCCAGGCCTTTTGCACCTCTGGACAAGGCAGCCCTTGTTGGCAGCTGTCCCTTCCTGGCTATGGTTCCTCACACTCAGCTGGGGTCTCCGATCCCCCTGGGCTCAGCTTTTCCCCTGCTGTCCCAATGAGGGCAGGCTGTGAGCCCGCTGCTTTGCTCACAGCATCAGAGCCAGTGTTAGCCACCTCCCCCATGTGCAGGGAGGTGGGGAGTATCTCTCTGTCCCACTCAGCTCCAGGGCTCTGGTTACAGACAGGCAGGTGTCTTGAGCTTAGCAGCTCCCCCCCCCCCGCTGCCAGCCAGGTCATTTGCATTTTCACTGACTACTTCAATCTCAGCTGATTGGTTCCCTGGACTCAAATTCAAATCCTCAGCTGTTACAAGAGCAGGGCCTGGATCCTGTCCCAAATAGACAAGGGTCATCCCAGAACAGGAGGTCACAGCTGATATCTTGGAGAACCCCAACTACCAGCCAGCCTGAAACCTCCAGTGTGTGCACAGGATCTGGGCCAGAGGCAGGGCAAGGGGCTTCATCCCTGGGACCTTCACCAAGGTCACACAACCCCTCAGCATCTGGTGAGGCTGCATCACCCGGGGCCTGACAACAGTTCTCTCTGTCCCAGGATCTCACCACCCCAGGAATGTCTCCCCATTGACCATCACCTTCCGCTCCCACTGGGGGTCCGATGGGCCTAAGCCCAGGAGAGTCCACACAGATATATAGGCTGGGACCAGGAGTAAGAGCCAGTCTGTCACCCCGCCCATCTGGTGAAACAGCTCTATGGCCTTGGGACCCAGGAAGGGGGCTAGACACCAGAGCTTTCTGCAGGGCCAGCCTGGTTCTGATTGCAAGCCTTCCCAAAGGCTGCGAGACAGGCATCTAAATCTCCCTCCTCCTTAACCTGGGGCAGCAATTAAGTCTCGAGGTTCCCTGCAGAATTGGCACCCTGGGATCCATCCACACTCACCCCTGGATGAGTCCTTCTGCCTCTCAGCTCAACCATCACCAGTTCATGCTGCCGCTCTCTCTCCTGCTGTTCTGCTTCATGCCTTCCCTGTCTCTCATGGTCCTCTGACTCCTTCGATTTTAGCTCCAATTCCACCCCTCTCAGATCCACTGATGGGGAACCTGGTGGAGACCCCCTACTGGTCGGGGACATGGGTCTCTGGGACACCCAGGTGCTCCCAGCCTCTTTCACGGCCCCAGCTGAGTTAGGAACCGGCTCCTGAGAAAAATCCTCCTCTTCCAACTGAGCAATCAGCTGTGCCTTAGTGAGCTTTCCAATGTGCAGCCCACTCTCTCTGCACAGCTCTACAATGTCCTTCTTAAGGAGATGGTTATAGGCCATCTCCATGCTGTTCCCAAGTGGTCACGGTGTCACAGGCCTGTGTTCTCTCAGCTCCCCACAATCCCTGGGAGGAACCCCTTCAGTGCAACAGCCCTTCTCGGGGGTCCACTCTCTCTTGGACTTAAGCCATACGCTCTTTCGCCTTCTGCACCTCACCTCTCGGAGCCTTCAGCACATCCATCTCTCGCTAATGCCCCTGGGTTTTACTGCTCCCCAGTCACTTACTGCAGGATGCTCTGTGCAGTTTGTCCCACCGCTGCCAGCAGTTGTCACGGAGTCACCGGGGCAATGCTCTGGAACTACTTCATATAAAGCGAGTCAGGACTCTGAGGGAGCCTCCTCTCCCTGAGCATACTGTCTCGATGGCAAGAAGCTTACACAGCTTCAACCTTCCTGGGTCTGACCTCGGAGCATTCAGCATCCCCTTCCACACCGTGTGCTTCCTGCCTGGGTGGGGCTCCTGGGGAAGCCAGAGGGCCCTTGCACCCCAACTCCCCAGTCAGATGTGACTCTCAGACAGCCGGTAAAACAGGTTTATTAGTCGATAGGAACACAGCATAGAACAGAATTTGTTAGCACAGAAATCAGTGACTTTCAGCTAAGTCCAACTTGTGGGGAGGAGAGCCCAGAGCCAGGGCTCTGGTCCTCTCCCTGTGCCCCACGGCACCCAAGGCTGACTTGCTTCCAGCTGCCTGGCTCCTGCCCTGCCCGTTGCTCCTCCTCTGGCCTCTCTCTCACTTCCTGGGCCAAGGGAATTCCCTGGTCGAATCCCCCTCCTGGGTCTCAGGTTATGAAGAGGGCAGCCATAGCATCCGGGCAGGCCATAGCATCCAGGCAGCTGGATCAGCCCCCGCAAAAGTCTCACACCGTTATTCCTACAACCTAGACATTGGTGCAATACACATGGAACCTGAGGTACACACATCGTTCATGCAAAACTGTAAGACTCACATTGGCGCACATACAACATAACAAGGGAAAATCCCCACTTTGTCACACCAGCACCTGCAGGACTGGGACAAGTATTTACCCCACTTGCTGTTCGTGTACCAGGAAGTGCCCCAGGAATCAACTGTGGTCTCTCCTTTTGAGTTGCTGTATGGGAGGAGAGTGAGGGGATCCCTGGACTTGATGAGGGATCGAATGGGAGGGGAAGAGCTCCCCCGATGGAGAATCAGTGGTGGAGTATGTACTGACTTTCTGGGAAAAGCTCACTGAGCTCATGGACTTGACCCAGGAGAATCTAGCTATGGCCCAGGGGAAGCAGAAGGTCTGGTACGACCGCTCAGCGCATGCCCACTCCTATGCCAGTGGGGAGCAGGGGAGTGTTCTCATTCCCATGAGGAAGAACAAATTTCAAGCTGCCTGGAACGGGCCCTTTAAAGTCATCAAGCAGCTGAATGAGGAACTATGTGGTGGAACTGTCTGATCAGGCTCATGGCCACCGCGTGTACCATGTCAACATGAGGCTGTACTTTTGACAGGGAGAATTTGGTACTGATCATGTGTGGTCAGTGGGAGGAGCAGGGAGATGATCCCCTGGTGGATTTATTCCCTGAGGCAAGTGCCGGCCCTTCACTGGAATCAATTCCCCCTCTGACAGCTAATCCCTGCCCAGCTGGCAGAGATCCAAGGGGTGCTGGGTTCCTAACAGCAGCTGTTCTCCAACCACCCTAGGTTCACTAACCTGGGCTGTCCACCAGGTGGAGACAGGAGCCCACCCTCCTATAAGATGCTCCCCATTCTGGGTCACTGGAAAAAACAGCCCAGGACCTGGAGAGAGAGGTCAAGTACATGCTGGCTTTAGGGGTGATCCAGCTGTCCTCCAGCCCTTGGGCCTCTCCCGTGGTGTTTGTCCCCAAGAAGGACAGGGCAATCCAGTTTTGTCTGAATTACCAGAGGCTTAATGTCATCACCAAGTTCGATGCCTATCCCACGCCTAGGCCCAACGAGCTCCTAGACAAGATAGAAGAGGCTCGTTATTTCACTACTATGGATCTCACCAAGGGCTGCTGGCAAGTACCTTTGGATCTGGATGTCCGGCTGAAATCTGCTTTTATCCCCTCTCTGTGGCCATACGAGTTCCTGTTCCTAATTTTTGGCCTAAAGGGCACACCTGCCACCTTCCAGCGCCTGGTGGACAAGTTACTCAAGGGGATGGAGAATTTTCCCCTGGCATATATTGATGATATCTATGTTTTTAGCCAGTCCTCAATTCGGTCTTGGAGTGGGGAGAGATGGGACGAAGTGAGGTTTTATTCATCTTGTTTTGTTACATATGAGTCTTACTTGTCCTGTACTAATACTGTGTTTCCGAGTGTACTGCAGTGTACTTAGTTTCTGCAGCAGTACTTTGGTGTTGGGAATTGGGTGTGAGATTTTTGCTGAGGTCCTCAGCGCAGGTGAGGCAGCCCAGCTGTTTGCACCTATGTAACCCGAGACCCAGGAGGGGGATGCAACCAGGTGACACCTTTTGCCCAGGAAGCAGGACAAAGAGAAGGAGAAGCAACAGGGGTCCGGTTGCTGACAACTGGCTGTCTGCATGGGGGGGACTAGAAGAGGGGGAGTCCAGGGCGTCTGGCCCAGAACTCCCACTATAGCCTTGGCTGAAAGACACTGATTTCTGTGATAGCAAGCTCTGTTCTACTCTATGTTCCTGTCAACTAAAGCCTGGTCTCCACTGGGGGGTAGGGAGGGGGGTGCGAGCTGAAGTAGCTGAAGTTGATGTACTTAGACTACTTACCGCAGTGTCTTCACTGTCGACTGCTGACGCTCCCGTCGACTCCACCTAAGCTTTTCGCTCCAGTGGAGTACCGGAGTCGACGGGAGAGTGCTCAGCAGTCGATTTATCATGTCTCAAACCCTGCTGGATCAATTGCTCCAAAGGTAAGTGTAGACATGCTCTTATAAACCTTCTGTTTTACCGGCTGGCTGAGAGTTACATCTGACTGTGGAATTGGGGTGCAGGCCCTCTGACCTCCCAGGAGCCCCACCTGGGCAGACTCGCTGTGGGAAGTGCATGGTGTGGAAGGGGATGCTGAATGCTCCGAGGTCAGACCCAGGAAAGTGGAAGCTGTGTAAGCTTCTTGCCCTGGTGCCAGTATGCTCAGAGAGAGGAGGCATGCTTCCCCAGAGTCCTGGCTGGCTTTGTATGGAGTAGTTCCAGAGCACTGACTGGGTTACGCCATGACAGCACAGAAGCAAGGTGTTTCTCTACCCCGGGGCGGCTGTGCAAGGGCAGGGTGAGGAGTTTCTTTAACCCTGGGGTGGCCGTGCCCTTGCAGGTTCTGGGGGTGGGTGGCAAGATGTTTCTCTAGCCCGGGGTGGCCGTGCCATGGAGGGCAGGGGGAGGTGAGCTATTTCTCTAGCCGGGGGGCCCTGTGCAAGGGCAGGGCAGGCAGTGGAGGCGGGCAGAGGCAAGGTGTTTGTTTAGCCTGGGGTGGCTGTGCCAGGGCAGGACGGGGAAAGCGAGGTGTTTCTCTTGCCCAGGGCTGCTGTGCCAGGGTGGGGGCAAAGGCAATGTGTTTCTCTAGCTAGGGGGGAGGGGGCCTATGCCAGGGCAGGTTGGGGCAGGGGGTGGAAGGCAAGGGGTTTCTCTAGCAGGGGGTGGCCATAGCCGGGGGGAGGGGTAGGCCAGGTGTTTCTCACCCTTATGGCTTTGGATCTCTTTTAGAAGTAAGCTTAACAGAAGTCCATGGGTTTTTGATGTCTTGTGGGTGAAGGTGAGCCACCACCGCTCCGCTCACAATTATAGGTCTTGCTGAGGCTGAACCCCCATTCAACAGGCCTTGTGTCTAAGAATTGACTTTTCAAGTTCTTCAGCTGTGGAAGGGAGTCTCAATCTTTTTCTTAGGTCGCTCATCTTCCTCTTTGCTTCTAGCTGCGTGAGGCAAGATCTCCCCACCCATCCCAGTGTGGGTATGATGTTCCTGCCCCTGTGTGCTTTCTGCTCCCTCACTGCCCGCAGGGGGACTGGTGACATTATGCTGCCCCTCCATACAGAATGCTGAACTGGATCCCCCCACATGTACCTCTCTGGGGGAGAAGACTGAATTGAGGTAGTCCAGCAGTACCTGGGCACCCCACTGAGAGAAAGCTGAGTGGAAGTAGGGCAGGACCTAGAGCCAAGCCCCTGCGCTATCTGTGCACAGCTGCTCAAATGTAATGAGAGCTCCTCATCCCTGACTGCTCCCCCTCATGCCCTTGACTCACTTTAACCAAAAACATTGCAACAGGTAAGTTAGCTGTAGAGGACTAGCCGTGGTGACTGGCTGAGTTACTTCTGATGTCATGCTATTTAGCTGCCCTTAACTATAAATGAGATGGAATAATGGCTCTTCTTCAATTGCTTGCTCATCTCCATTCCAGTCAGGTTTGTGGACGTGCACAGTAGCCAGAAATTTTCTCCTCTAGCAGCATCCTTCATGGCGCCCAATAAAAGGCCCTGCTGACCCGCCAGCCTCTCAGTTCCTTCTTACCACCAGTGACGATGGCTGAACTTCCCCTTGCTCTTGCTTCGGCAAGGGGCTTAGCTGTACTTTCACTTTTCGCCATAGATAGTTCATTTATAAGTTTCAATTATGGGGGGTTCCCTCCCTCATTTTTCTCCCCCCACCTATTTGTCACTAGGGCATGCCGTGATCCCTGGGCTTCAAGACTTGCCAAGACTGCACGAAGTGCATGCCTAAAAGTGACCCCCACACCTCCTGTTTACGGTGTCTGTGCGAAGGTCACCAAAAAGACCACTGCAAGATCTGTCAGGCATTCCAACCAAGAACTCTTAAAGAGAGGGAGTAGTGGCAAAGTCCTCCTTATGGAGACAGCTCTCTGACTTCAGTCAGACCCTGGCACCATCCCTGGCAGGATCCATCCTGCTCCCAGTACGTCGTCTTCGGTGCGGAGCCCTCCAGCACCGTCTTTGAGGGATGCGGTGTCGAAAAAGGACATTTCCAAGGAGGCTCGAGACCGCCATGGAGTCTCTCGGGGGCACTCCAGCCTTCGGCACCGATCCCAATCACCGCGCAGAAGACGACGGCAGAAAGAGGCTGATCCCCCTCGGCAAGATCCAGGGACCATCTATCAGTGGCACCTCAGTTGGGCCACTGCTCTGAGAGGGGCTACGTCGACTCCTGCCCAAGTGAGGTAGTCTAGTCCAGGCCCATCCTGCTCGCTGAATTCCTTGGAGCACCTGCTGCTCCTGTCCACCCCGGAGGCTTTTGAGGCGGCGCAGGACCTGCTGAGACTCACGGTGCCATTCTCGCCCCCAAAGCAGGTGGATGTGCTGGCACCAGAGGCTCCATCCCAGCACCCTGTTCAGTCAAAGGGAAAGCTAGCGATGATGTCACACGGATCTCTGGTGTACAGAACGAGCTGGCGGACCACCTCAGCAGGTCCTTTCATGGCCACAAGTGGTCCCTTCACCCAGACGTCATGAATTCAATCTTCCAGAGATGGGGATTTCCCCAGATAGACCTATTCGCCATGCAACGCAACAGGAAGTGCCAGCAGTTCTGCTCCTTCCAAAAAAATCACAGCCCAGTCTCCAGCACAGACGCTTTCCTCCTCCCATGGGAAGGTTGTCTTCTATACACCTTTCTGCCCATACCGCTCATTCACAAGGTACTCCTCAAGCTCCAGAGGGAACAAGCTCAGGTCATATTGATAGCTCCAGCCTGGCCCTGCCAGCACTGGTGCACATCTCTCCTAGACATGTCTGTGGAAGCTCCAGTTGCCCTGCCACTCCTCCTGACCTCCTGATACAAGATCATGGTTGTCTCCAACATCCGAACCTTGAGGTGCTGCACCTCACAGCATGGAAACTCCGAGGTTGAACCCAGTGAACCTTTCCTGTTCAGACCAGGTTAGACAAGTCCTTAGCAGCAGGTAACCCTTTATGAGAGCTGCCTACCTTGCCAAGTGGAAGAGATTTTCAATCTGGTCGGCAGAGCATCATTTGCTCCCAACGCTACCCCAGTGCCACTTATTCTGGACTGCCTCCTCCATCTGAAGCAGCAGGGGCTTTCAATGTTGTCAGTAAGGGTTCACTTGGCCGCCATCGCGGCATTCCACCCAGGCATGGAGGCCACTCTGTCTTTGCTAACCTAATGGTCAGCCAATTTGTAAAAGGTCTCAACAGCCTATACGCTCACGTCCAGCAGCCTGTCCCACCTTGGGACCTCAACCTAGTCCTTTCTAGACTCAGGGCACTGCCCTTTGAGCCCTTGGCAGCGTGCTCCCTACTCTACCTCTCTTACAAGGTCGCATTCCTGATAGCGATAACCTTGGCCAGGAGGGTGTCTGAGTTTAAGACCCTAACATCAGAGCCCCCTTTCACCGTGTTCTGTAAGGACAAGGTTCAGCTCAGACATCACCCTGCTTTCCTACCGAAGGTTGTATCACAGTTCCACATCAATCAGGACATCTTTCTCCTGATTCTACCCTAAGTTTCATTCCAGTGGCAGGGAGCAAAGACTTCACTCTCTAGCTGTCCACAGGGTGTTAGCCTTCTAGATTGAGAGAATGAAGCCATTCAGAAAATCAGTCCAGTTATTCGTGGCAGTGGCGGACAGAATGAAAGGTCTGCCTGTGTCATCACAACGCATCTCGTCACGGATAGCATCCTGTATTCGTGAGTGCTACAACCTGGCAGGTGTCCCTGCATCTTCCAATCACTGCGCACTGCACCAAGGACCAGGCTTCATCAACAGTGTTCCTGACTCAGGTTCCCACACTGGAAATCTGCAAAGTGTGGATGTGGTCCTCCACCCACACTTTCACCACACACTATGCAATTACCCAGCAGGCCACAGACAATACAACCTTTGGAGGAGCGGTGTTCCAATCAGCGGACAACTCCGACCCCACCTCCTGAACTTGGGCTTGTGAGTCACCTGATTGGAATTGACACAAACAAGCACTCAAAGAAGAATAAACCTGTTACCTTCTCATAACTGTTGCTCTTCGAGATGTGTTGTTAATATCCATTCCAATACCCGCCTTCCTTCCCCTCTGTGGGAGTAGCTGGCAAGAAGGAACTGAGGGGTGGCAGGTCGGCAGGGCCCTTAATTGGGCACCCAGGCCAACCCCACGGATGCTGCTAGGGGAAAGTCTTCTGGCTACTGTGCACACGCACACACCTGATTGGAATGGACAAACAACACATCTCAAACAGTTACAAGGTGAGTAACCAGTTTTCAGGAACTTTGCTTCATTAAAACCAAATTTCAAATTTGCCAGTGCACTAGTTTGCAGGACTGTGAAGGGTAAAAGCCAGCTGCTTGTTAGCTACAGAAGGGAAAGCTGACAAGGGGAACTGTTAATTGTGCCCATTTTTACTGAACTGTAACTCAAACATTAACAGATATTAACACAGAATGTATGGAGGGTACACTGTACTCTTCCTCCGTAAGAAGCTGAATCCCTAAGTTGCAAAACTCAACCTTAACTATGAAGCCACTATTGGTGCCTCCGTAACCAAGGCCACGCTGATATCCAATGGACTGTGGAGATCCTTTCCCAGGCAGTGTCTGAGATTGCACAGCAGTTAGAGGAAGCATAGGCTGATGTTTTCTCATAGCAGTCCCTGGATTCCTCTCTGGTCAATTTTCCCACCATACCCAGTGCAATGTACTCAGATCAAAGATGGCACAGCCACACTATCACCACCTCAACTGCTTGGCATGTATATTACATCCCCTCCCCTACCAATTCAGCTTTATCTTTATAGATCATTCTCTATCTGTGGTAAGGAAGTGCCTGGCGGGCACTCCTGCAGCCTACCTGATACCACGAGTTTGGGAAATGTTTGGTGGGAGAAAAGAGAGACATGCACATGACTGCTAAATTTCTAACCGCTTTTATTTGTATATACATGACTTTAGAGACAGCAGGAGAGGTAACGTTGCAGCGTCTGGAGTACAGGTACTGGTACTTTTCATGCCCATAAGCTTGACTTGGCCCAGTAAAGTGGGGCTGAAAGAGAATTAAAAAAATATGCAGGAAATGCTCGAAGACAATATGATGCTGCATACCTCCCAGACAAGCCAAAGGGATGCAGGGCAGGAGAGGGTTAAAGCTCTCTGCTTCAGAGGGCCCCCTCCCTTCCCCCAGTAACAAATCCTTCTACACTTGCCACAGATCCCTCCACACCTGGACCTTTCAAGTACACAAGCATTTTGCTCCTGAGATAAACATGCAATAACAGTACAAATACAAACACCGAAGTCTGAACTTCTGGTTTGGGTGACTCTGTTCTGGGCAGAGTCCGGGAGTGGGAAACGAGGAGATGGGGCCCATCATAAAACGAGAAAGTTGCAGGACTGGATTCTCAACAGTCGCCCCTCCAGGAAGTCAGAATGCCACTGCTCTCCGCTTTAACATGGAGGTTTGGCCTATAGAGCAAGTAGTACAACCAGGCTGATTGCATCACAACGGAGCAGTGCATGCTGGGGAGCTGCCACATCTACAGACTGCACCTCCACATTATCTCAAACATCAGCTTTATATGATGAATTAGGTAACATAGCTCTGGGTTGGGCAAACATCCTTGAGCTGCTACTGCTGCTCCATTGGCCCCATAACACAACACATGCAGGAGCAGCAGGCATGCAGGCGGGCCCTGAGTCACGGTTTGGTCCTCTGTGGGGACAGGGCTGTTTGGCACAAGCCTGAGGTCTCACAGGCTAGGGTGCAGGAATGAGGAAGTTACTGCTGATGAGTCAACTCCTTCATGCCCTTCTCCAGCACTGAGGGAACTGGCTCCCTGCAGCTTTTGCTCGAGCACAAGAGTTGAGAAGAGCCACTACCCGTAAGGGGCCAAATTCACAGAAACTGCACAAAATATGCTACCCACTTTGGAGCCAGGTGTGCTTTACGCAGATTTCAACATCTCCACAGGAAGGCTTCAAAGCCTTAGATCTGCTAGTTCTTATACAGAGATTACACTTACCAGCCCAACTCAAACATCAAAGCTGCTAGCTAGGGAAAGCAGCTTCCACTCCCACTGACACAGCAAGAAGAGCTGCCAATGACAAGTTACAGGGTAGGACAAGTTACAGGCCAGGCCAGGAAAAGAGGAAGACTCCCCAATATCTTCCCCAAGACAGCAGCAACTCATCCAAATCCTCATGGCTTTAGGCAATAAAACAAGCCCCTTGGGGTTTGGCTACCCTCCCAACCACAGAGTGTTTATCTGAAGAACAGTCTTGTTATCTTTTGTCCATGTTTGTAAGACCAGGGACCTAGACACAGAAAAACCCTTACATTGATAATAGACCTACACATGCTCTCAATGCTGGCAGATCATACTATTGCTAGAGATTGACTGGCTATGTATTTATTCCAAAAGGCTGAAAGCAGGTCCATCTTTCTACATGAAGGCAACTACAGAGTGCGTGTATATTCTACTACAGAAGTTCACGCTGATGGGCGTGAAATGTTCGTAAGCTCTGAAAGGAGGCAAACAGGTTATGCTGCTTGACAGGACTGAAGGACTATTTACGCGCACACACCTGAAGTGGATTTGACTGTGTACAATGCATGCAAAATAGTTTTTTAGGAAAGGCCTGTCCAAAAAGCATCCCCGTAACCTTGGACTCCAGCACCAAGCAGCTGCATTTATGACCAGGTCAGCCAGTCCTCTACATTTAAACATAAGGGTGCACTCACTTGGGAAATTAGGTCAGGGTTACATCACATCAACTCACTCCTACCTCTTTGTGGTAGGTTAACCAGTTACAACACTGCTTCCCAGGGCAGGGGAGAAAAGCACCTTTTCGTTTGTTCTCTGAAGTCAAACCAATGAAATACTGAACAATTTGGCTTTGGGGAATGACTGGGGAGTTCCACAATGAAAAATACAGAACCCATTTTTAAATAGGATCAGCTCTACGAGGATTCTGCTAACCACATAATTATCTAATGTGAGGATTTGCCTAGACAGAGGTAGTAGCCAGGGGCTGGCACATTGCTCAAGAAGTGGCTATCTAGAGACTCCTGGTTCCTGGTCCCAGAAGGGAAAGGACACTTGCTACAGTGTTAACAGCAAATGCTCTCACCCTGGCCATGCTTGGGGCTACAGTTCCTAACAGTAACTTTGTTTCACCCAAACTAGTAAAGTAACAATCTCTGCAAACCAGCAACAAACCCCATCCACATAACAGAGAAGGTGCCAAGAACATCCTGTATGAGTCCTGGGCAGAAGTAGACACCTGGGGTTGACTTCATTCCCTTCTCTGCAAGGCAGGGCAAGCTGTGAGGCTACCAGGAGCCAATGGATCTGCAAGTTTCACTTTTGGAGATGTTTACTGCCTTGGAAACATCAACCAGAGCTGCTTGCAAAGCCAGCATCGAGCTCTATGCTGTATCTCCACGAGCAAGAGGGAGATAAAATCCAGCAATGGCTCCATGTTCGTCCAGAGCAATCATCTAGAAATCTTACTGCAAAGAGCAGCTGAGGAAAAGACTTTCTTCATGTGCTGACCTGGCCAGCTCCCACTTGAAGCCTTTCTATTGTCACTTCCACTGCCCCATGTTGCTCTGGGTTCAAGGAAGTGCCAAGATACAAGGGCTGCCCACGCAGCGTGCCCATTGGGCTGCCTTCAAGTTACTAACTTGCCCTGGATTGACAGCCAGACGTGAAAGTGCCTCACTTCCATCATGTATGCTCTGGGGGAGTGTCCCACAACTGGCTCTACCTATGTACCTCAATTCCAGTTATGCCTGTATTAAGGAGGCTGTGGCAAGGGTGACAAGGAGTGTGTTGATGGTGTCTAGGAGGGATTAGCAGGAAAACAGCCATTCCATTTGTGCTCTAAGCCAGATAACCAACTCAAGCCTCCAGAAGTCCAAGGCACTTGCATTCATCTCCGGCCCAGCCTGAAGCCCATCCAACGCCATGTCCTGCATGTCACTGCACTCAGCTGGATGGGAAGGGTTATTGCTGCTGAGCAAGGCTGTGCGTTGTGATCATGCTGTGTAGAAATGTAACACTGCAGCAATGGCAAAACTAAACCCTTCATTTCTTTAGGTTTTTCATGAAGCACAAACAGAATAAAAACCCCTCCAACAAGCAGAACAATTCCATAGTCAAGGCTATTTACAAGTTCTGGAAATTTTGTCCAAAGATACTTTGCAAGGGGAATCACAAGAAGCCAAACAGGGAACGCACCATGTTGCTAGTGATCTGTGTATACACCTCACTATGACTGAGGAGACTGGTGTACAGACAAGATCTCCCGTACAGTCCAGCTATGTCGGTGTGACCTTGGATCCAGGATGTAATACAGGTTGGTACTGGACCAAAGCCAACGTACAAGCCTCACCAGGATGGCTGAGGTGCCACACTCAGCATTAGGACTTCAGTGCAGGATCCAATGGGAGACACGAGAACTGTAACACATATCTCCGCTTCCCTCAACAATACCCAGAATAGGGGACAATGGGAATGCTGAAAGACCAAGCAACCATATGTGGACGAGTCCCCTCCCTGGTGTGAAATGCCTCGCATTAGCGCTACCTGCCATAGCAGGGCCAGTGAAGAAGGCAAGCCATTTGACTAGGATTTGATTGGACACAGTGCACAAGGACCTCAATGCATTTCTGCCCAGCTAACTTGGACTTCTTTGCTTCAACCATGGAAATAACTGTATTGCTTCCAGCAGCCCACCTTTGACTGCTGTGTCCTGGCCACTGAGAAAATCTCATTAGCAGCTGCTTGGGGAGGAAGAGCTCATGGACGTGGAGGGAGGAGTAACTTAACAAATGCTAATGCCATGGCCAAGAGTCCAGCCCCCATCTGCAAGGCCTGAGGGGGACATGGGCTTTAACCAAGCTCAGAAGAGTACTAAAGAGACAGGGCAGTCTTAAGCTTTAGCACAAACTCAAGCACTGCTCCCCTCTTCCCCCCAACTAGCAGTAACAGGATTGAGACCCAACGGCCCCAAATCCTGCACTCTCTGCAGCAACCGCAGATGGCAATGCCCCCTCACCCGCAGATGACAGTTTGGGTTAGAAGAGCTAGTCTCAGGGCCATGGAAATGACATCTAGGTGGAGAATCCCTCTGACACAGAATACCCTGAGCCACAGGCACCGTGTCCATCCTCAGCTTGGAGACTGGACAGCTTCGATCAGGCTTTCATGTAGCTGATTTACCTGATGCTTTCATTTAGCTCAGAGCACCTCTTTTCCCTGCTGTCATTCAAGTCCCCAGCACAGAAATCCACTAGTGGGAGTGGAGAATAGGGCCAGAGCATAGCCAAGTAATGTTTAGCTGTATCCAACTCTAACACAAGCCAGCAGATATCAGCTCCCTGAGGGTAGGCCAGGTAGTGATGGCAGTGCTTCCAGCTGGGGGTCACCATGCCAGCCAGACAGCTACTTCCACCCACAGAAGGGGCACTTCTGCGAATGAGCAACTCCAGCATGGGGCTCAATAGACAACATGATGGGGACAGCCTGAAGCCCTCCGTCAGTTCAGCTAAGACTCTTCTTCCTCATTAACTCCACTAGGATCCTTCCAAGCTAAGGTTGAAACCCCGTCCCCTCAGCCATTTCCCTTTTCCCACCCCAGGGAGTATGACGGACTATTCCAGAGTGTGGAAGGGGTCAGCCTTGCCCTGGGAGGAGTCAAAGAAGACAACAGTCTTGTGCTGCAGTGCCAGGTCTGGATGTGGCTCAGAAGACACGCCCATCCCAGCTGCTGTGCCTATGCTATACAAACATTGAGGTTGGGACTAGCTTGATATACTCCAGTGGAAGAGCTGGGGAGTGAATTCACTTGCTGTCAACACTACTGCCGGCCAGTTAGCTGAACTCTCATTGAATCTATGCACCAAGGCAGGGTCAATCGCACAGGAACCTCATGCTTATCCTTGGCCTGCCCTCACAGCCCTGCACAAGTTTCTCTGCCAGCTGCAGATGGTGGCGAGGGGTGGTAGCAAAGCCTCCCTGACTGACCCCACAGCAACTGGGGCAAGGTGATTTACCCATTGCTGCAGCTCTGCAATGGGTTTTGTTTGGTCATTTATTCCTGCCCATTTGGGATGATTTGCCACAATGCCCAAACTGGAGAAGATAAATGTCGTATCATAAAGTAACACCCCAATCAAATCAATCACACCCCTGGGGCAGGGCTAGCTGCACCAAACAGCTGGTACCATAGGAAACAGCATGAGTGTGCTGCGCCCATCAGCCCCCATAGATATTTCTGGCTCATTTCAATGAACGCCCTTTCCAAATGACAGAAGAGGTTCAAACCAAAGGCTCTGCTGGGACTTCTGGGAAGCAGAGGCAGTGGAATTCCAGTCGGAACCCTCATCTCCACCCTGAAGGGCTGGCTTACTCCTCTCTTCCCTGTGGCCAGGTCCTCCTTCCAGAATGCATACACAATGAAGAGATCGATGCACAACAGCAGCAAGCCCATCATCCAGTGGAGCCCCTGGGAGCCTCCTCCAGAAGGTAAGGCCAGTGGAATCAGAACCACACGGGCAGCAGGACGGCAGAGATCTTCACACTCCTCACACAGCTCTTCCAGCCTAGGGGACAGTTATAAACAAGGGAGCAAACGAACCACTGAATACCAAAGTTGTTTGCTTTTTCCTGCTCCCGCCACCAGGGTAGGAATGAACGGGCACAGCCCAGGCCTACTGGTTCTCCTCCCGCATCTGTTCCATTATATTGATTAGGCTTTCCAGCCCGAATACATAGCCCATGTCAGGTCCATCATGCACAGTGGGGTCATCCCGAAACCCTTTGAACGTGCTGTGTGCAAAGTCAATCATGCGCACATCCACCTTGGGCAGGGCGGAGGGGCTGGGCTCTGTGCTGCTGTCATCCTGCAGGCTCTCTGGGAGAGAGGTGTCCACTCGCTTTAGGCGCATCTCTGCCCTGCGCTCCATGAACATGCCTGCCCTATTGTCCTTCCCGTCATAAATGATGAGGAGGGAGCTGGAGTAGAAGCGGTAGGATGCCTGCCTCTCCAGCACAGCCTTCAGGCTCCGGAGTTTGGCGAGTATGGGCTCAAAGAGGTCCTTGCGCAACTCTAGGCCATTGTGGAGGTACTGGTAGAGGGCATTACGGAACCCCTCGATGGAGAGACCACGGCCATAGTACTTATTTCTGCATAAGTAATGTCCTGTGTCCAGCTGATAGACCTAGAATACCAGAGCTCATGTTAGGTGGGAAGCATGGGAAGTGCTAGTGACACACAGTTACATAGAAAGACTGGATTGCCCTATGGTGTGACACTGAGGGGACCTCCTGAGACTCAGCAGCAGGCAGGTCTGTAATACTTTTGGTGCTCCTGGAAACCTTACAGGCAAGCTGGCACTTCCCTTCTCACACTGCCTGGGATACTGAAGGCTGCCCAGGCTGGGTTTCCCTTTCCAGAAGCAGAGAGCAGCACATCTGTGAGCACAGCAAAGTGTGTCCAAAGTAGTGGGGTGGGGAGAATCTTCACACATGACCAGATGGATCAGTGCTGAGTGTGTCAGCAGCTGAGCCACATGGAATGGAGGGATTGCTAAGAAGGGTCTGCCCCTCAGCATGGCATACGACTAACCCGTGGCACTCACTGCTGCAGAATCAGATTCCAGAAAAGGACCAGGGCATCTCCCCATCACACTAGCCAGAGTAGGAGTACAAGGGCACTCATTCCTTATGATTCAGGGCATACCCAGAAGGGAAGAAAGGACCTCCCCCCCCCCCACACACACACGTGGAAGCCACAAGTGGCCTGTGACTGTGTGTGAGATGCTACTGAAACAAGACCCAGGCCACAGGTACCACTGATCTGGCTGGAATAGGCATCAATTGCTAGGCTCCTTACTAATTAGGCTTGCTGGATTTTAGCACTTCTCTAGAACACTCAGTACATTTGGTTACTGTGCAAAGCAGGCCATGGCCCATTCCACCCCATGAGAAGTTATAGACTCCCTCATTCCAGTGGAACAGAGAGGGAAGTGATGTGTAACAGCATGCACTCTTTGGAACACACAACTGGTGGCAAGCTGTCAAGGGGCTGGGAAGGAAGAAGTGTCACAGGAACACTGCCCAGTGGAAAGCACTATCCTGCTGTACTTTCCCCTAGTGGCTGGGGATGTTCGAGGAGGAGTGGGGAAGATGTCTTTGTGCCACAGGCTACCCCAGACAAACCCTGGGATATTGTACCTGCATTCCACAGACTCTCACGCCCAGCGTGGCTGAGGTACTCTGTTCACACTTCTTCATCTGCCGAGCAGCCTTCTCTTCAGAAGCATCATCTCCATGCTGCCTGGTCCCCATCTTCAGGTCAAGCACACAGGGAAATCGGAAATGGTGCACCACATTCTCCAGCAAAAGAAACTCTAAGAAACATGTCAAGGAGATTTCATCTCTCAGAGCTGCCAACCACCAGGAACCAAGAAAGTTCTCTGGGGACTCCTGGAGCGGTAACACACTCTGGGGAGTGGGCACAAGGGGACAAAAGGGAGTCAGGGACACAGCAGCCAAGAAGAGGGGAATACGACAAGCCCAGTAGGGAGAAAAGGAGAGAGCCCACAAGGCAGTAGTACCAGGCAGGAAAATATGAGCCCAGTCTCTGTCAGAGGGACCAGAAGGGGAGACATGACCTGGTGATACAGGTGGCACCTAGCCAGCAGGCACTGCCAGTGTCCTTGGCAGAAACCTGACAATCCTCCCAGGTGCCTGGACAGACACTGCTGCAGGGACAGATGGAAGGAGTAATGGAAGAGGGGCCCCAGTCTTTGGCCCAGCTGGTTTTGCTTGTGTTGATGGCAAAGGGAATGTGTGCTCTGAGCATTAGCCAAGGGCGAGGTGCCCGTCACTCCTTGCAGAGGTGGGAAGCCTTTGCTGGCAATGTTCTGGCAGACGCAGCCAGCTGCCCTGGCTCTGCTTTCTGGAGGATACTGTAGAGCTTTCGGTCCTTGGACTCCGATCGCATGCGGCTCAGCTGCTGCTTGTGGCAGCGCAGACTCCATGGATTGTAGCTGATCTTTTCTGAGCTCAGGCCGCTGTTCCCATCCAGCATCTGAAACGGAACATCGGAATGGATGTGCAGCTCCACCTTGGGGCTCTTTGTCTCTTGGATGCTGCTGGCACAAAGAAGAGAACACATGCATGCTAGGGAGTCCTTGGCTAGATAGCTAATCTGTCACAGCCAGGAGTTAGACTACAGCACCAGACCCCAATACCTTTTCCTGGCAAGACCTCCCATCACCAGACCTCCCATCCCCTCTCCTGTTATACGCCCGGACCTCCAACCCAGCAATGTCAGTCTCTAGTCTCAGTGAAAGCAAGCAATTCTTCCAGGGCGAGCCTGCAGCAGAGCCTCCATGCTGGAGGGGGCCTATCTGCACAAAGCAGGAGCAGGATCAGTGGAGGGCACAGGCTGCTGAAAGGGGAACCTTCCCCTAGATCACCCCAGCAGGCAAAGAGCTTGCCCCAGGGACCTTCAAGAATGTGCCACAGTGGCAGCTAGTCCCCAGGGGCCTCGTGGCTCCAGCCTGAGCATATCTCAGAGAGGGAAGGACCAGGCCAGTGACTGGGACGAGATGCTGCCTAGAAGTGGGCAGTGTGTGACAGCCAAGTGTGCGCACTGACAAGTGAGCCAGGGACCACACTCCAGCAAGCTCTGCACTGCATCACTTCCTGGGGCCAGTCACTGTACGACATGGGGAGTGCAAGGGAAAGCTATTCTGCCAGGAAGCCCCAGAGCTGACCGAGGGATGACGAAGTGGTGTGCTTGCAGTCTGCACTGTTCCCAGCCCCCGTCCTTTTACCTCTCAGAGTTGTCATTGGCCAGGCTGGGTCTCTCCTCCTTGTGCTCACCAACACTGCTGGATCTGTGAAGGCTCCTGCGGGAATGCTTACGCCGAGGCTGGTCCCTCTCTGGCATGTCATCCTGCTCCAAGGCCTCGCTCTCCACATAGGGATATGCTACCAAGTTAATGTAGCCATCACTGTCTCCCTCAAAGCAGACAGACACCACACCTACCAGAGAGAGATAGCTTATCTCAATCCAAGCAGTCCCTCAAGGGGTAGCTGTGCATGTCTGTGACTGGCAGTGTAAGAGCTGTCAGCAGGGAAGGGAAAGCAGACAGCACCAGTACAAACCTAGAACCGTGGAACAGTTCTACAGGAAGGGATCTGAGATGCTGCAACCTGCACGAGGATCTTGCAAAGGGAAAATTCCTCAAACAAACTACCACACCCAGCTACTGGCACTGATGTATGAACACGTAGCAATCACTGTGGGGTTCCTAGCCCCGCAGAGGAGGGCATGGCAATGGTGGCTGAACGCCTACAGGCAGGGCAGCCTCAGCAGTCACAGGAAGCCCACCAACACATCATCCTCAATTTACAGAAAGCCTGAAAGTTTCATCTCTTATCCTCCTGCCACGTCAGCAGCTTGCGCTTCAGCTAATGCAGGCAAGGTTCACCCCGCACCCAGCAGTCTGTTTGCTGAGGCAGTGTTGCCTCTCTGCATCTTCGAAAGCCACGGCTCAAGGTGTGGTCTAAACCGAATGCTAGTGACTCCTCAACTGACACTGCCATTGGAGGGGCCCAAGGGAGACTCGGTGCAACGTCTCTCAGATGGTCACTCCAACTAGTTATGGACGCATCTATGTGATGTCTCCAGTTCAGGAAGGCGCTTTTCTGGTCCTCTTCTAGGAGGACAGGTAGGAAATTCACCTAGGCATTCCGAACAGCACTCCTCAGAGCTCTTGCTCGAAGAAGTCATCAGCAATTCAGATTTCTAATTCACTCCGTAAAAAACATTAATGTAGTTTTTTGTATTTCTAAATTAAATGAGTGCCTATCTGTGACAGCAAGCAATAGTAGCCATGTGCCCATCACTGGAGAACCAAGAGAAGGATCCATGATAGTGAATTAAGCATTTCTACTTGGGATCTCTGGTCTCCTGGCTTGGTTTTTGCAGTCCAAAATTGGGGTGGATTGTTACAACAGACATTTTACCCTTCAGCAGCATGAGGAAGCTAGCAGAGGAAGCACATGCCAGACACCCGTCCTGGGAATTATCCTAGTTATGCTAGCAACTCCATAGTGACAACAGGGTTTCTGTTTAAAGCCCAGTTTTCAACCCTATTTAAATCAGATTGACTGAAAATGGACACGGCAGTTCAGGACTCGGGAGAATTCATAATGCAAATGTGGGGGCATTTGGTCAAGAGGTTGCTGTGATACAGCCCTATCAAACATAGGGCTTTTGTCCCGAGAGAGAGAGAGAGAGAGAGAGAACAGGAGGAAAGATTCACACAACACTCCTATCCCTGGTCTGCACCCAGCGAGAGCTAGTCTTCAGCTCCAGAAATGACTTGTTCCAGTGCTCCATGAGACTGTGTCCGGCTGTACACACACAATCACTACCCAGCTTGTAGCAATACTGCATAGATGCAATCAGGGAACTGCAAGCCATGACAGCTCTGGGACCCCGCATGAGTTCAAGATTCCTATTCCACTGGCTGCTGATAATATTTCTGAGCCCTACACAGACAGCCCTTTTTACTGAGGTCCCATACCCTACTGTAGGAACAGGCAGCTATCCTACCCCACTGCCTCATTTTAGAGATACAACAACTGAGGTTGCAGGTCACTTCCAGTAGAGCTAGGGAAAGAACCCAGGTCTCATCCACGTTGCCTTTGGAAGTGAATGTGCTAAATCTATTGCTTGTCTATCCTGTCTAACCACTGGATCACACGTCTTGTACAGGTCAGGAATTGAGCCCCTAATCCAGAATCCTGATCACAGAATCATAGAAGATTAGGGTTGGAAGAGACCTCAGGAGGTCATCTAGTCCAACCCCCTGCTCGAAGCAGGACCAACACTAACTAAATCATCCCAGCCAGGGCTTTGTCAAGTCGGGTCTTAAAAACCTCTAAGGATGGAGATTCTACCACCTCCCTAGGTAACACATTCCAGTGCTTCATCACCCTCCTAGTGAAATAGTGTTTCCTAATATCCAACCTCGACCTCCCCCACTGCAACATGAGACCATTGCTCCTTGTTCTGTCATCTGCCACCACTGAGAACAGCCTAGCTCCATTCTCTTTGGAATTCCCCTTCAGGTAGTTGAAGGCTGCTATCAAATCTCCCCTCACTCTTCTCTTCTGCAGACTAAATAAGACCACCACTCCCGTGTTATTTATCTAGTAGCTGGGTCAGTGGTTGAGTTATGTGGGATGGCCAGTTCAGTTAAGGTGACAGTTACTTTCTGTTTGGTCACATTGCTAAAGCATTAGCCTGGGACCCAGGTGAGCTGGGTTTGAATGCAGGCCCTGACTGACTTTCTATGTGATGCTGGGTAAGTAACTTAGACCAAAATGTTTGGAGGTGGCCTTTGTTTCTCTGGGCCTCAGGCCCTCTGTACAGGGGGTAACAGCTCCCCACCTCTCCTGGGTGTTGGCTGGGTACAGCCAGAAGTGGCTGGGAGGCATTAAGATCCTGCAGCGAGAGGGAGGGAACAGGCACAAGAACTACCTGCCTTGTGAGCTGCTGGGGTCACCCCCACCAGCATGGAGCTCACTGGGGTTTCCACAGCTTTTTGGAGACTCATAAGGGCTGCCCAGGAGTCGAATCAGCTAATTTGGATACTGGCTGTGGGGCCTCCGAAGCCTATTCTGGCTCCCTGTGCCAGTTCTGGTAGATTAAGAAGCTTACAAGAAGTGGAAGATTGGACAAATGACCAGGGATGAGTATAAAAATATTTCTCGGGCATGCAGGAGTGAAATCAGGAAGGCCAAATCACACCTGGAGTTACAGCTAGCAAGAGATCTTAAGAGTAACAAGAAGGGTTTCTTCAGGTATGTTAGCAACAAGAAAGTCAAGGATAGTGTGGGCCCCTTACTGAATGAGGGAGACAATCTAGTGACAGAGGATGTGGAAAAAGCTAATGTACTCAATGCTTTTTTTGCCTCTGTCTTCACGAACAAGGTCAGCTCCCAGACTACTGCACTGGGCAGCACAGCATGGGGAGGAGGTGACCAGCCCTCTGTGGAGAAAGAAGTGGTTTGGGAGTATTTAGAAAAGCTGGACGTGCACAAGTCCATGGGGCTGGATGCGTTGCATCCGAGAGTGCTAAAGGAGTTGGCGGATGTGATTGCAGAGCCATTGGCCATTATCTTTGAAAATTCATGGTGATCGGGGGGCGGTCCCAGATGACTGGAAAAAGGCTAATGTAGTGCCCATCTTTAAAAAAAGGGAAGAAGGAGGATCCTGGGAACTACAGGCCAATCAGCCTCACCTCAGTCCCTGGAAAAATCATGGAGCAGGTCCTCAAGGTATCAATTCTGAAGCACTTAGAGGAGAGGAAAGTGATCAGGAACAGTCAGCATGGATTCACCAAGGGCAAGTCACGCCTGACTATTCTAATTGCCTTCTATGACAAGATAACTGGTTCTGTGGATGAAGGGAAAGCAGTTGACGTGTTGTTCCTTGACTTTAGCAAAGTTTTTGACACTGTCTCCCACAGTATTCTTGCCAGCAAGATAAAGAAGTATGGGCTGGCTGAATGGACTATAAGGTGGATAGAAAGCTGGCTAGATTGTCGGGCTCAACGGGTAGCGATCAATGGCTCCATGTCTAGTTGGCAGCCGGTATCAAGTGGAGTGCCCCAAGGGTCGGTCCTGGGGCCGGTTTTGTTCAATATCTTCATAAATGATCTGGAGGATGGGGTGGATTGCACCCTCAGCAAGTTTGCAGATGACACTAAACTGGGAGGAGAGGTAGATATGCTGGAGGGTAGGGATAGGATACAGAGGGACCTAGACAAATTGGAGGATTGGGCCAAAAGAAATCTGATGAGGTTCAAGAAGGACAAGTGCAGAGTCCTGCACTTAGGACGGAAGAATCCAATGCACCGCTATAGACTAGGGACCAAATGGCTAGGCAGCAGTTCTGCAGAAAAGGACCTAGGGGTGACAGTGGACGAGAAGCTGGATATGAGTCAACAGTGTGCCCTTGTTGCCAAGAAGGCCAATGGCATTTTGGGCTGCATAAGTAGGGGCATTGCCAGCAGATCGAGGGACGTGATCGTTCCCCTCTATTCGACACTGGTGAGGCCTCATCTGGAGTACTGTGTCCAGTTTTGGGGCCCACGCTACAAGAAGGATGTGGAAAAATTGGAAAGAGTCCAGCAGAAGGCAACAAGAATGATTAGGGGACTGGAACACATGACTTATGAGGAGAGGCTGAGGGAACGGGGGATGTTTAGTCTACGGAAGAGAAGAATGAGGGGGGATTTGATAGCTGCTTTCAACTACCTGAAAGGGGGTTCCAAAGAGGATGGCTCTAGACTGTTCTCAGTGGTACCAGATGACAGAACGAGGAGTAATGGTCTCAAGTTGCAGTGGGGGGGATTTAGGTTGGATATTAGGAAAAACTTTTTCACTAGGAGGATGGTGAAACACTGGAATGTATTACCTAGGGAGGTGGTGGAATCTCCTTCCTTAGAAGTTTTAAGGTCAGGCTTGACAAAGCCCTGGCTGGGATGATTTAGTTGGGGATCGGTCCTGCTTTGAGCAGGGGGTTGGAGTAGATGACCTCCTGAGGTCCCTTCCAACCCTGATAGTCTATGATTCTATGATTAAGGCAGAGGCGCTTTCTAAGGTTTGTAGGGAGAGCCGCTGCTGGGCTGCACCTGGGCACACCGAGTCGATTACTGAGCTGGCATTCCTGGAGCTGTGATCTTACTGTGAGTCATGGCACTCCTGAACCTGAGGCAGCCTCCATGCACAGGCCACCACAGTCCCCTGCTACCGTGCTCCAGGGGTGCTTTGGGGGTGTTGAGGGAAGGGTGCAGACCTGCAGCTAGAGCTGGGGTTGATGCAACAACTGTCCACAGCAATTGCTAAGGATGTCTCCTTAAGAGCCACTGTGTATACAAGTTCTCCCTGGTGGGTTGTGGCTTGAGCAGTCAAGCTCCCGGTGCCCACTGGGGCATTGGACTCCAAGCCCCCAACTCAGGCATTAGAAAGTCAGGAGCTGCTCACTTTGGCACGTCTACCTGAGCAATGTCTGCACGGCAAGCTGGGGTGTAAATCTAGAGCGCTCCAGCGTGCTGCACACTAACTGTCTGGGTGAACCTGCTGCTGTGCATTAAAAGTTCCCAAGGGAACTCTACTGTAATGCTGCTTCAGCCTGTGCATGAGACAGCAAAGTGCATGAGACAGCTGTTAGTGCCGTGGCGGCTGAGCCCGCGCAGCCACTTGGCACTGCAGCAGGCTGGAGCATGGCAGAATTACAACCCAATTTGCTGCACAGTATCACTTGCATGGACATGCCCCTAATCTCCCCACATGTCCCAGAGAGTGTATTAGTGCAAGATGGAGAAAACCATGAAACTTATAGACTCCGGAAATACCCAGTTAAGAATTGGAATCCCCCAACAGTAACTCCACTCTGCAGGGATGGCAACAAGAAGTGGGAATGTCACAGTATAGCTCCAACTCAGGGCTCCTCTTCAGACTGCCAAGCGGCACTCTGGCTGGGGCCTGTGTAGAAGTCCTAACAGGACAGTAATCGCTGCTGGCTAGGAGAGTTTGCACTCACATCTTGAGCTGTCTCTCCCTGTTTCCAGAGCTGGGTGAAATTTTTCAAAATTTGATAAAAAGGGAGGGAAATGGACACATTTTTGGGAGCTGTCTGCATTTGTCAACTGGCTGCCTCGTTACCAGGTGCACAATCACAGAGAAGCCAGCCCAGTGTCCAGCATGTCAGGTGAAGATTTCCTCATGGAGGCATGCATGACTATGTGAGAAGCAGCACCTGAACAGGGTATGCCCCATGTTTGTAAGTTTGCCTGCTTCCCCTTGGCACACTAACACTCTCTGGGGGTACCTGGGCAGACTATGGCAGCAGCTCCCAGCTTTTGAGCATATCAGCCTGGGGTTCTGGATTCCCACCCCTGAGGGGCATGAGGAACAGGAAGCCTGTCGTGCAGCAGTCAATTGATGGAGTTATGGTAACAAGTGGATAACCTAGTGTGCAGGCAGGAAGGGGACAAGAGAAGCCAAAGTCTGCATGTGCCATGCAGAGCATGTGCCCCCCAAAGAGCCTGGGCCAGGCAGAGGACCAGAGTGGGGGTGGAGGGAGGAGAAGTGGGCAGTGAGGGAAATGAGGAGTTTTAGCTGGCAGGAGTCCTGCCCCTTGGCTTGAGGGAGTAGCTTCGAGTGAGCTGTACTGACATGTGCCAGTGGTGATGCTTTTCCTGCTGTGAACCTCCCTCCCCCACAGGTCTCGACTCAAGCTTCCACCTGAGGCTGGAAGAGGTGACCTGTAGTGACCTACCTCTAGGCCTGGAAGGAGATGGTTTTTACGTTTCCCCTAAACACACAAACCAATGAAAATATATTTCCATCCAAAGTCATAGACATTTATAGCTCAGCAATGTAAGAAACAGTTGCTTAAGAGCTTTGCGTTTGATGTAAGGCTATTTCCTTTGGATAGTCTGACATCTGATGTTGACAGTGCGTGTTTGAATGGTTATAAAACTTTAACCTTTTGAACCTCAATGTCTACTGTCACTAAATAAATGTCTGACTCCCCTATAATTTCCCACAACTAGGAAAATTTAAACTGATACAAATTTTAAAAATGCTTAAAAACAAACATCCTCCTCCATTGAAATTACATACATGCAAATCTAACTCTGCCAAGCCTGGCCACAGGGAAGGGCAATTCCTCATATCCCAATGGCCCCACAAATCACTTCCTGCTGGAGATGGAAGACTAAACCAGAGTTAGTTTTAGTTTTTGGTCACTTTGAAAAGTTATTGGTGCTCCTGGTCAGCCCGGTGACTCCTAAAGACTGTTTGCATTTGGAGGGGTAGAAAACTCAGTTCCAAGTGAACGTTTGCACGCTCTGACACATCTGTGAATGGTTTTTCAGTGACAAATGTGGCACATACAAGAGGGGTAAAGATTTCACTAGCTCTTTAGGACGACCAGCTAGACACCCATCAAGCGTTAACGTACTATCATGAATCACACACCAGCGCACTCGGACATGGAGTGCCTGGTGAATCTGTAAATTGGACCTAGTCCCCGCATCCAGACTGCGGTAATGGTAATGCTGAGGAAAGCCAAGAGGAAAAGGTCCTTCCTCCGGGGAGCGTATCTAACTGCCTTACTCTGGCACAGATGTAGCTCAGCCCGCCCAAGACAGAGTCGTTTCACGTCTATAGGAAGGCAGGGTACCTGCAAAGCAGATCAGGCTTTGAGGGGGTGACAGCTCAACATGCTTTGCTGCCACCGAATGCCCCCATTCCCCTGAATATTCACAAACAGCAAGTAGGTCAGGAAAACCAGGAATGCACATTTTTAGGACCAGATTCAGAACATCTGCCTTGGCAGTTTGTTCATATTTTCCACACATCTGTTCCCATAGATGAACCCCATAAGAACCAGAGTACTGAAAAGAGCTGATACAGTCAAGCCCAGAAAGCAAAGGTACCGACTTCACTGTTCTATTTACACTCAGTGCTGAGTGCCGTGGGGAACAGTGTTGAGCGCTGCCGAGAGCTTAGGGGAAGCTCAGAGGAAGCAGCACTTTCAGTTCTGCTTTTGTTAGCCATCCGGAAGCAGGGTCTTCACCCTGGTGATACCTCCATATTCATTTCCCTGCAACGAAAGCTGGAACCCAGCACACTCGGCATGCAGCTGTATAAAGAGGCACCCATCACCTCCGTTTAACAACTTCCTTGTTTGATGTGAAGAGTGAGAGGATGAGCCTTCTGAGGCTATCTGGGCAGGGTTCAAAACAGGACTTTTCCGGCTGCTCCACATACACTGAACATGGCTCAGTCAGGAGCTAATTCAGGACTCTTCTCAGAATGAAGCATGGCACTGAAATTATCTCCTTGATCAGCCGCCACATGCTCAGCCCTGTACACACAGACCGAGAACACCCCTACCCACCACACCGTTCACATCATATCAGTGGAGAGCAGCAGAAGTGAAGGGAATGACAAATAGAACCTGCCCCCAGCTGCAGGAGCCCCACAGAGTGGGAAGCTACATTGTGCAGCAGCACTGGGGCTCACCTTTATACTCAGGCGTGAACTCCTTCATTTCCGGGGGCAGGGACTCATAGAAGCGCTGTTCTCGGGAAATGAGGGGCTTGCAAACAGTGTGGTCATCGTAGCGCATCATGCTGCTGTGGCCGCCCACCTGGTGAATGAAAGGCTCCAACAGGACCCCTCGCTCTCCGGCTCGACTGGCATTTTTGCCATACTTGCCCACTTCCATGGTTTGACAAACACACATTGCGTTCGGCACCAGTTGCACGCTTGGGGCATGGGGAGAGCCGCATGGGCTGGGAGGGGGCAGCTTCACGAGAGGCAGACAGCCACGGCTGAGAAATCCCAGGAATTAGTCTTGTTCTGATCTGCAAAACAATGGAGAATCCTATGAGAAAAGAGCTGTTCTCACCTCACTGTTTGGCCTGTCTCCCTAGTAACTTTTACCACAGAGTCCAACAAGTTTTCTACTAATGAAGCAAAGGTGATCCTTCAACCATACCTGTAGCCCTGCCCGCATGGACGGGGATGCACACACTCGCTATTATTAGTATTTGGATCAAAAATGTCCAGCTCCCCACCCCACCCCCACGTCCAGCATATGCTCTGACTCTTCAGGGCTAGCAGGACTTTCCCACAGGGGTTTATCAAGTGATGGCTGGAAGAAATCTAGTATTTTGATTCCACTTAGAAAGTTATTTCCATGTGCTAATGGATCTTGCCATTAATAAAGTGATGTCACAATTGCAGCATACATTATGAGGGAGACACCCCCCCTTTGCCAACCCTCCCCGCAAATATCTAGCACTAAGAGTAGCACAAATACACAGAAAACTCCTTCAGGAATCCAAATCCTGCTATTTCTGCCACCAAGTTTCTGGGATCCAACTTTATCTTTGATAAACTGCTACCATCCTAGTTAGTCTCCAGTGAGGACTGCTGTAACCTCCCGCGCCTGCCCTCCCAATGGCACACGCTACCACCCAAAACACAGCCTCTGGCCGCATCCTCCTGCCCCGATCCCTGCCTACATCACTCCCCATCCACTCTCTCCACTGGCACCTCCAGCTCCACTAATCATCTTCTTCAAGCTCCTTGGCTTCAGCTTCGAGCACAGCCCCCCATTCACCCTGCCTCACCTGACCAGGTGGCCAATGCTGAGCTGCTTGTGTGCCCCACTCCCCAGCCTCTCAGCTTCCTCTCTCCCTGAGGACACTATCATCCCCACAGTCATTCAGCCCTGTAACCTCTCTGATTCGGCCTTCCCTCTTGACCCACATATTCAGGCCGTGTCCAAATCCCGCTGCATAAGAAAAAGCAGCATCTCTGAAACTGGCCTTTTCTCTTCGCCAACACAGCTAAACTCTCACCCCAGCCCTCAATGTCTCACACCATGGCTACTGCAGCCCCTCCTCACTGGCCCCCAATACGACACCTTGCTTGCCTCGGGTCCATTCTGAACGCAGCTGCTCAAGTTGCCTTGCTGGCTTGTCACTCTGACCACCTCAGTCTACGTCCCACAGATGCCTCTGCTCACAACAAAATGGACAGTAGAGACAAGCCCATGGCCCTTCCTAACTTAGTGCTGCCGTACCTCAGTGATCTAGTAACTGACTGCAACATTAACCCCAGCTTGCCAGCATTCCCAGCCTCTACCGCCCAGCAGTCAGCATCCCCTTACATGCCTCCTGCGTTCTCATGCTGCCCCTTATGCATGGCAGGATCTCCCCAGTAAAGCATATCCTGCTTCAGATCCCGCCTTAGTGGCTTGGCTCATGAACATTTAGTTTGAGCGTGCTTAGGAATTTCATGTGGACCCTGCTCCATTAGCTGGAAGTTGAAGCTAGGCAAATTCAGACCAGAAATAAGGTGTAAATTTATAATGGTGAGAGTAATTAACCACTGGAACAATCCTTGACAATTTTTAATTTAGGATGGGCAGTTTTTCTAAAAGTTCTGTTGTGGAAATTATTATGGGGCAGCTCTCTGGCCTGTGCTATACAAGGGCTCACACTAGATCAGGGGTGAGTAAACTGCGGCCCGCAAGCCATTTTAAACTGGCCCACAAGCTCCAGCTGGGGAGCCTGGTTGGGAGCCGCACCACGCGGCTCAGCCCCACTCCGGCGCTCCAGCTGGGGTGCTGGGTCAGGGGCCGTACCACGCGGCTCCTGGAAGCCACGGCATGGCCCCACTCCGAGGGTCGGGGGCCACTTCACACCTAGAAGCCAGAGAAGGGACATGCCACTGCTTCCAGGAGCCACTTGAGGCAAGCGCCGCTCGGTGCCTGGACCCATGAGCCTCTCCCCATGCCCCAACCCCCTGCTCCAGCCCTGACCCCCCATCTGCTCTCCAAACCCCTTGATCCCAGCACAGAGAACCCTCCTGCACCCCAAACCTCTCATCCCCAGCCCCACCCCAGAGCCTGCATCCCCAGCCAGAACCTGCATCCCTTCCCATGCCCCTACCCCAGCCCTGATCCCCCTCCTAACCCCTCTGTCCCAGCCCAGAGCACCCTCCTACACCCCAAACTCCTCATCCCCAGCCCCACCCCAGAGCCCGCACCCCCAACCAGAGCCCTCACCCCCTCTCGCACCTCAACCCCAATTTTGTGAGCATTCATGGCCCGCCATACAATTTCTATTTCCCAATGTGGCCCTCAGGCCAAAAAGTTTGCCCACCGCAGCACTAGATCAGTGGTCCCTTCTAGCCCTGGAATCTCTGAGATCAGACGCTTTTTGAGGCAGGGACCTGCTCCTTTAATTTGTTTGTGAAGGGTCTTGCACGCCCATGGGTGCTGCAGAACTAAGGAAGTCATATAAAGAAAAGAGGGACTCTTCCCTGAGAAATGCTGATGGGGCAGATTGGCTGGCCTGCCTGCCATTCTCTGCCTTCACTACACAGTTAAGTTGGAATCTTTCCCAGGTCTTAGCCCAACCCTCCCTCTGTCCATGCATAAGACCCTTGGAGCTGGGTTTGGAGGTACTTTATGCCCAGGCTAGCTGGCCCAGCTAGTGAGCCAGGTTAGAACCTGGGCTCCAGTTCAACTCAGGCTGGAACCACCCCCTTTGTGGTGAGAATGCAGGCAAAAAAAAACAAACAAAAAAAACCCCTCACTCACATGCTGATAGCCCTGCAATACCTTTCCCACAACTTCCCTCCAGAGGACAGACAAGTTCTCCTGCAACTGACACAACGGACTGGGAAAGAATCCTAGAGTGTCTCAGCACAAAGAACTATGGGATATGCCCCCAGAGACACTCAGGTAAGCACAGACACAGTAAAGGCACAGTAAAGTGGGTAGGTCTGTGCTGTAGGGATGCTCCAACCTGGATGAGGCTAAGCATGGTGCTCAGACCCAGGTGCCAATAACTGTGGAGTGCAGACAGCCCCTGTGGTGTTTCTTGGAAGTGGGTCAAGGGTTTGAACCACATAGAAAAGGGGAGTAGAATTTTCTAATGTTTCCATCCACTGCCTTTTCACAAAGAGGAGACCAGCAGAGGGGCAAGATGGTGCGGTGCGCTGGAGGTCAGCCACAGATTAGAGCAGAACGAGGCAGGAGTTATTTGGGGTCTCTTCCTGCAGTCTCAATGGTGCCTAGGAGAAGTTTATATTCCCAGCATTCTGCAGTGTGAGGTCCTGTCAGCACCTCTGTACCAGACAAAGCAATGGGCATTGACATAATAGCATCCAAATGCATGGCTATCATCATATACAGGGTTCAACAGCTTTCAGCATCCCCACCATACAAACAGTTCCATCGCCCCTCCAAGGTAGGACTTTGGTTCTGTCACAGCTCTGATGTGGGTTTCTTGTAATCAAGTCACAGGCTGCAGTTCTTCCCCAGCAGACTGGATGGAGCACGTTAGCCTCCACCTTGCCTCCCTACAGCACAGGTATGTGAAGAGAGAAAGATGTTCCCTGAAGAAGGTCTAGCCAGGATATAATCAACCTTTTCAATGACAGACGTGATTTCCTCAGCACTGCCGGCTCTCTCAACCTGGTTGGGACTGTCATACCATCTGAAGTTTTAGTGACCCAGGTCTTGGGTTCATGCGATTCCAGAGGAATCTCAGCTGAAGGAGAAAAGATTTACAAGTATGCCAATGGTAGGGTGAGACACATGCCAGGAGCCTGAGGTGGGCTTTTGGCACCAGCCCTATCAGCATGAGAGTCAAACTTATGTCAAGGAGGCCATGGGTCCACACTGATACTTTGAAGCAGATCCTTTGGCCCAGTCTACTTGCTCAATGCCCCTTGGGTCATACAAAGAGAGCAGAAGCTGCCTGGTGGAGGGAGTCTCCAGTGGCTGCAGAGCCAGCACATTCAGCTCTTATGCCTTCCTGACCTCTGCCTCAGTGTAGCACTGTTAGGGTGGGGACAGGACAAGGGCATATTGAGAGTGGGAGGGGCTGTGTCTGGTGCCCTCCAGTTATCCCTAACTGGCAAGTGATCTCTTGGGGACCACAGTCAACTAGCACATGAGCCTGGGGCAGGGCAGAGAACCAGGAAGCTGTAATGGATTGTTGATTTTCCCGCACTCCTAGGCTCCGTGGGGAAGACTTCCCAGTCTTAGGTGCGGTCAGTCAAACTACTGTCCCACTTGCTGAGGTTCCCACAGCCCAGCAGGGAGGTAACGATGAACAGCCACAGGTACTTTCATTGCTCCTGTAATGCAGCAGGAAGCCAGCAGGGGAGCTGCTAAACAGCTGGAGCAGGGAAGGGACAACAGCTGCTCATAGCATTTTGGTTCAAAGCAAAGCTGCTCTAGACAGGGGTTGTAACTTGTGCTGCGGGGGGTGGGGGGGGTGTGAGGCAATGCCACACGCCACAGTGGCAATGCCCGCCAAAACTGATCCAAACCCTTCACTGTAAACCTCACAGGGTGCAGCCCTGTACATTGAGGGCCACAGGTTGGACATCCTGACCTCAGGCTCTGGGATGCATCTCCTGGGTCCCATATGGGAAACACAGAGATGAGGTTCTTCCTCAACTGGCCACAAGATGTCTCTGTTGCCACACATATTTGAAAGGACCCGAAGTATCTCTAGGATGGGGATATAACAGCTCTGTTCTTCTAATGCAGGGGTTCTCAAACTTCATTGTACCATGACCCCCTTCTGACAACAAAAATTACTACACAACCCGTGGAGTGGGGACTGATGCCTGAGCCTGCCTGAGCCCCACCATCCCAGGTGGGGGGCCCAAAGCCCGAGCCCCACTGCTCCAGCTGTATGTGTGCGGGGGGGACAAAGCCCCAAATTGGAGGCCTGTAACCTGAACCCCACCACACAGGGCTGAAGCCCTCATGCTTCGGCCCTGGGTCATGGGTCTCAGGCTTCAGCCCCGGACTCCAGCAAGTCTAACACGGGCGATTTAATTCTAGTATTTTAATAAAAGTGGTATAGCTTGTGGCGCAGAAATTTGCGAGTGTAGACATACCCTCAGTATGATCCTAAAACACAAAGGCTTAATCACAAACCAAAAGGTTTTATTCCCAATGACCTGACATAAAAGAGTCACCCACAAAACTGGGCTAAGAAAGACTGCTGCATTTACTCAGCTGTGCTCTCAGAAATAAAGTGATGGCTGCAGCACTCAAAACCCATTTCAAGTACAGCTGGACAAATTATTTGTAGTGAATAATATACCTGATTGAATGAACCCTTTTTATTGATGGCAATTATTTGCAGAGCCTTTTTTAAAAAGTTTATTTGACATTCATAATTACTCACTCCCTTGCCTTTGAGGTAGTCTAATGGAAAGCATGTATGGTAAATGATTATTATTACACATGGACACTACACAGGCACTAAACTGACAGATGGCTCCTTCAACCAGTTACAAAACTCTAGATACTTGTAAGCTTAAGAATTACTCACCCTGGCTCTTATTAATCTTGTTTAGCTAGCCTCTTATCAAAATCACTGTACTTGCAGTAGTACTGCACAACACAACATGCATAATGTCAGTCTATTGCTGAGAATGAATTGGAGAGGGATCTATTCACTCAAGCAGGTTCCTTGGCAGCTGTTCGGTGCTGCTGTGTTTGTTCCTGCTATATGTCAAACCAAGGAATGAGAATCTTATCAAAAGGCAACAGAACATTAAATCAATTTAACGAAAAACATTTGTGAAGCAGGATGGATTGATTTAAATCAGCTTTTAATCATGATTTAAATCAGCAAGTAGAAAACCTTAATTTAAATAATCAATCTTAATCATATTCTGCGTTTGTACTTTTTAGTTATTCTCCTAAAGAAAGATTGATTCTCATTGGTTGGTACCCATTAAAACATGTCAATCTGCAACTAATCATAGCCTTTACATTAAATTTAGTGTTTCTTTTTGCTAACCAGGAGGGTACACTATATCTATACACTTATTTAAGCAATTATATAGCTTAACTTTTTACTAGATGATTAATGTCTTGCTTGTGGCACCTTAGAGACTAACCAATTTATTTGAGCATAAGCTTTCGTGAGCTACAGATCACTTCATCGGATGTTACGGATCCAATGAAGTGAGCTGTAGCATCATCAGATGTTCACACGGCTGTTACTCTGAAAAATGTCTTGCTTGTGATTGGCGTCAAGCTCTATCTGGATGGAAATTCAAATTCAATAAAAAATGCACAAAACCAACATTTTAAAAATTAAATTTAAGTGTATTGGATACATAAGAAAAAAGTTTGTCAAAACATGTTTTCCATTTAAAACTGATTTATTAAACAAAAGGAAGTATTATCTGTAGTTAGTGAATTGAACTGATAGTTTCTGGTCATCATGCCCATCCTTCAGGATTTTGGAACTAGTAGATATCATCCTCTCACATCTAGCTTTTATTCACGGATTGCAAAAGAAAAACTTTCCTGCTTTTTCAACTACCAGTTGGTTTCTTAACTTTGAATGAACTAGCCAATGAACTGAACTAACTGAACTATAATCAAGAAAATACTCTCTGTACACCCGCAGAAGACGCTACTGCTGTCAAAAGCTAGTTTAGCACTTCAACGAACTCAGATTCTAGGCGCTTAACTAGTGACTTCCACCAGTTCAGTGGTCTGACTCTCTTAAAACTTTGCAGTAATCATGTACTGCTTCATTTTTTTTTTGTATTTCATTTAAATTATTATAAACATATTTTAAATAAACATCAGTATAGGTTTACAATTTCAAATTTAATTTAAAAAACCCTATGTGATGTTATTGACATAACCTGTGACCGTATAGATCATTGTTGCAACCAGGGCTTTGCAGGGCTTTGGAGCGAAGCCCGGAGCTGGAGCACAGAGCAGCTCCAGAGCAGTGGAGCTGCTCCAAAGCCCTGGTCCTATGGTCAAGTGGAAGAGGTCAACTGAGGTGTCTATGGAAAAGTTGTAGTTGACAATGGACTTTGGGAGATGCCAATCCACATCTGAGCTTTCCTGGGAAAGTTCAAACTACAGTACAGACCCGTTTACGAGCGGATGTCGGGAGTCAAGCCGTCACAACCGCGTGTTAATGGACCACGGGTTAAGAGGGCCATGCTGAAACATCTTAAGATATCTATATATACACACACACACACGTATAATTATCTAGGATTACATACATATTCACAGCGTTCCAAATACTACAGGCCTATCTGTTAATGGCGCTTTGCAAGAATATAAATTCAAATGTGTTATCTAATAAAAACATTACTACTACTACTACACAGGGGTGAAAATAAGTCAGGACACTTACTGGTACGGGGCGGGGGCAGCTCTGGCCCCCGGAAGGGGCGGGGCCTCAGGCAGAAAGGCAGGGCGAGGGTTCAGCATCCCCCCACCAGCCCTTCCAGGCTGCCTGGTCTGCGCCGCCTGGGGTTCCCGTGTTGATTTAAAGAATCATAGAATATCAGGGTTGGAAGGGACCCCTGAAGGTCATCTAGTCCAACCCCCCGCTCGAAGCAGGACCAATTCCCAGTTAAATCATCCAAGCCAGGGCTTTGTCAAGCCTGACCTTAAAAACCTCTAAGGAAGGAGATTCTACCACCTCCCTAGGTAACGCATTCCAGTGTTTCACCACCCTCTTAGTGAAAAAGTTTTTCCTAATATCCAATCTAAACCTCCCCCACTGCAACTTGAGACTCCTCGTTCTGTCATCTGCTACCATTGAGAACAGTCTAGAGCCATCCTCTTTGGAACCCCCTTTCAGGTAGTTGAAAGCAGCTATCAAATCCCTCCTCATTCTTCTCTTCTGCAGACTAAACAATCCCAGCTCCCTCAGCCTCTCCTCATAAGTCATGTGTTCTAGATCCCTAATAATTTTTGTTGCCCTTCGCTGGACTCTCTCCAATTTACCCACATCCTTCTTGTAGTGTGGGGCCCAAAACTGGACACAGTACTCTAGATGAGGCCTCACCAATGTCGAATAGAGGGGAACGATCACGTCCCTCGATCTGCTCGCTATGCGCCCCTACTTATACATCCCAAAATGCCATTGGCCTTCTTGGCAACAAGGGCACACTGCTGACTCATATCTAGCTTCTCGTCCACTGTCACCCCTAGGTCCTTTTCCGCAGAACTGCTGCCTAGCCATTTGGTCCCTAGTCTGTAGCGGTGCATTGGATTCTTCCATCCTAAGTGCAGGACCCTGCACTTATCCTTTTTGAACCTCATCAGATTTCTTTTGGCCCAATCCTCCAATTTGTCTAGGTCCTTCTGTATCCTATCCCTCCCCTCCAGCGTATCTACCACTCCTCCCAGTTTAGTATCATCCGCAAATTTGCTGAGAGTGCAATCCACACCATCCTCCAGATCATTTATGAAGATATTGAACAAAACCGGCCCCAGGACCGACCCTTGGGGCACTCCACTTGATACCGGCTGCCAACTAGACATGGAGCCATTGATCACTACCCGTTGAGCCCGACAATCTAGCCAGCTTTCTACCCACCTTATAGTGCATTCATCCAGCCCATACTTCCTTAACTTGCTGACAAGAATACTGTGGGAGACCGTGTCAAAAGCTTTGCTAAAGTCAAGAAACAATACATCCACTGCTTTCCCTTCATCCACAGAACCAGTAATCTCATCATAAAAGGCGATTAGATTAGTCAGGCATGACCTTCCCTTGGTGAATCCATGCTGGCTGTTCCTGATCACTTTCCTCTCATGCAAGTGCATCAGGATTGATTCTTTGAGGACCTGCTCCATGATTTTTCCAGGGACTGAGGTGAGGCTGACTGGCCTGTAGTTCCCAGGATCCTCCTTCTTCCCTTTTTTAAAGATTGGCACTACATTAGCCTTTTTCCAGTCATCCGGGACTTCCCCGGTTCGCCACGAGTTTTCAAAGATAATGGCCAATGGCTCTGCAATCACAGACGCCAATTCCTTCAGCACTCTCGGATGCAATTCGTCCAGCCCCATGGACTTGTGCACGTCCAGCTTTTCGAAATAGTCCCTAACCACCTCTATCTCCACAGAGGGTTGGCCATCTCTTCCCCATTTTGTGATGCCCAGCGCAGCAGTCTGGGAGCTGACCTTGTTAGTGAAGACAGAGGCAAAAAAAGCATTGAGTACATTAGCTTTTTCCACATCCTCTGTCACTAGGTTGCCTCCCTCATTCAGTAAGGGGCCCACACTTTCCTTGGCTTTCTTCTTGTTGCCAACATACCTGAAGAAACCCTTCTTGTTACTCTTGACATCTCTTGCTAGCTGCAGCTCCAGGTGCGATTTGGCCCTCCTGATATCATTCCTACATGCCCAGCAATAATTTTATACCTCTTCCCTGGTCATATGTCCAACCTTCCACTTCTTGTAAGCTTCTTTTTTATGTTTAAGATCCGCTAGGATTTCACCATTAAGCCAAGCTGGTCGCCTGCCATATTTACTATTCTTTCGACTCATTGGGATGGTTTACCACTGCTGCGGTAGCAGCGTCCGGAGCCCCGGGCCGTTTTAAATCGCTGGCACCAGGGCAGCTGCTTTGAGGCTCCTTAAAGCACTGCCGCAGCAAAGGACTATCCTTTAACATTTTAACATTGCTGCCCCTTCTCCCCCCCCCCCATCAGCAGCAAAGACGTACAACACGTTTCCACTCCACACTTCCTGTTGATTTCTATGTCAGTGAGTTAGTGACCAAATCTGTAGCGCTACACAGCAAGTTCCTGTATCATGTGTTAACAAGTCGTGTGTGTTAAATAGGTAGCACTGGGAGGCATGGCGCTACCGCGCGTTAAGTGCATTCGTGTGTAAACACGTCTGTACTGTAACACGTAAACACTGGCGTCGGCCTGCAAAAAGCTGAATCATTCATGAACATGTGACTTGCCTGGTGGCTACAAACTCCATCTTGTTACTGTGACTTTGCACAGAAGAACAAAGGGGTTTCAGCCCACAAGAGGGAGAATACAAAAGACCCTGAAAGCCTCTCTGTTTTGCCTTCAGCTAGCTTGAGAGATGACTTCTCCACCCCAAAGAGATGTCTGAAAGAAACTGGAACAAAGGACAGTAACTACGGGGGTGTGAGTGATTGCTGGACCCAGACTAGGAAGGAGTCCAGTCTGTGAAAGAAGCTTATTGGAACATCTCTGGGGGTGAGATTTCATCTGTAATCAGTTTCTTAATGTATTAGGTTTCGACTTCCGAGTTTTGTTTTATTTTGCTTGGTAACTTACTTTGTTCTGTCTGTTATTACTTGGAATCACTTAAATCTTTTTATATTTAATAAAATCACTCTTCTTATAAATTAACCCAGAGCAAGTGATTAATTCCTGCGGGAGCAAACAGCTGTACATATCTCTCTATCAGTGTTATAGAAGGCAGACAATTTATAAGTTTACCCTGCCGGCCGTCAAGTATCATTCCTCAGTGAAGTCACACCCTTATCTCCCATCACCATCTAGTATTGGTGCAATACCCCAGGGAAACAGAGGCACTAAACTAGCAGAAGACACTAAACTAGGAAAACTCCCATGCAACATTACCAGGTTAATACTCTCTACTCCATCACAGCAGATTATAAAACCGCAGGCCAGAGCCACCTTCCCCTTTAGTACAGGTAGCTGCAGTCTGCTCCATTTTATGCAAGGGAAATTAGATCCCCAGGTTTGTGGTCACATTGAGTGGGGCTTTGGCTAGGACACTGGAGTTTTAGATTAGCTCCAGATTGCCTGACTTCCCCTGAAATCAGATAATTCCATGCCCACATGACCTCAACGGCCCTCATAAAATAATGATATCTGCAAGTGACAAGCTGTCAAGGTTCCTTCCCCACTCTGAACTCTAGGGTACAGATTTGGGGACCTGCATGAAAGACCCCTAAGCTTATTCTTACCAGCTTAGGATAAAAACTTTCCCAAGGTACAAACTTCGCCTTTCCTTGAACAGTATGCTGCCACCACCAAGCGATTTAAACAAAAAACAGGGAAAGAGACCATTTGGAGACATCTGCCCCCAAAATATCCCCCCAACCCTTACACCCTCTTTCCTGGGGAAGGCTTGATGATAATAATATCCTCAACAATTGGTACAGGTGAACACGGCCTCAAACCCTTGGATCTTAAGAACAATGAAACAACAATCAGGTCCTTAAGAGAAGAATTTTATTTAAAGAAAAGGTAAAAGAATCACCTCTGTAAAATCAGGATGGTAAATACCTTACAGGGGAAACAGATTCAAAACACAGAGAATCCCTCTAGGCAAAACCTTAAGTTACAAAAAAGAGACTAAAACAGGAATACACATTCCCTCCAGCACAGCGAATTTTACAAGCCAAAAACTAAAAGAAAATCTAACGCATTTTCTAGCTAGATTACTTACTAACTTCACAGGAGTTGGAAGCCTAGCATCCTTGATCTGTTCCTGGCAAAGGTAACACACAGAGAAAACCCTTTGTCCCCCCCCTCCAGATTTGAAAGAATCTTGTCCCCTCATTGGCCATTTTGGGTCAGGTGCCAGCAGGGTTACCTTAGCTTCTTAACCCTTTACAGGTGAAAGGATTTTGCCTCTGGCCAGGAGGGATTTTATAACACTGTATACAGAAAGGTGGTTACCCTTCCCTTTATATTTATGACACAGACACAAGCAGGGAAGCACTGTTAAGCCAAAGCTTGTTGGATTATATTAAAGAAGTTCTGTATTAAAATCACAAATGAGTTTGATTCCCCAAAGTTTAAATTCCAGGGTATTACTAATTAAGAGGTCTCTTGGTTTTTGGTACTGTTTCTCTCCCTCTCTGTGTGAAACTCGCAAGCGAATTGTATTAGTACATTCTAAGACAGAGTCTGTTCTCAAAGCAACACTTTGTAACAGAAATAGCACACAGACTCCCCACCCTTTTGTTGTATTTATCTCACTTTGTTAACAATTGTGATTAAAATAGAAATAGAGGATGTATGTGGATGGATGCTTGGTGTGGATAATAACTGAACGATCAGGGAGGTGCCAGCCTAAGAATCACGTGTCCATCGGCCAAAGAAGGCATCAAGTGGAAACAACCAGAGGACCCCTGGAGGGCAGACTGGAATCCACCCAACAGCCTCAAGGATGGGAGAACCAAAGAACAACACAGAGCCATCAGGAATATGCCATCTGTTGACTGATTCAGCAACAGCATGATGAAGCAATTCCCATAGACTAGCATAGGAATAAATTCCTATAAAAATGGACTCTAGAAACTGAGAACTTTGGGGTCTGATTCTGCAAACCAACTTCCAGGAGCGTCAGATGTGCATCTGACAAGGCCCTGCTCCCTCTTCGTGTCCAAGCCACCTGGGCAGTGACTTGGCATGAGCAACTCTAAGGCTGGTAACTATGATAACAACCTTTCATAACCTGCATGCGTGTATGAATAAATATGAAACTGAATGGAATGTTATAGACATAAGTAACTGCTAACTACGATTCTTTCTGTATTCACAATAAATGTGGCATTTTTACTTTTCCCCTTTAATAAGATCCTGCTGGTTTTTATTTTATTGGTATAACAAGCTGGGGTTGGAGAAGACTATAGGGAAGAGATAACACCCAACCAGGCCTTTAGTCTTTAACCCTTCATCATACTTGTGTACTGCAAGCAAGTGACAAGGCAATGAAATCAGTGGAATGTCAGTTGCAGAGCTTTGCTTTGACAGGGAAATTCAGTGCAGTCAAAGGGGTAAATGGGAATTCCCTGGCTCTTGGGCATGTTTCATCTTAAAAAGGAGGACGGGAGAAGATTGAGAAATTCAAACAAAAACTACAATCAAGAAGACTATTGTATTGTAAGCATGAAAACCCTTACACTTTGTAGACGACAGATCTATACTGGGAGGAGCAGAATGGAGCACCTGGGGACTCATGAACAACTGCTAATGAAGTGAGAGAGCTCAGACAGACAATACCTGGTATGGATCATGCATCACGGCTTTGTCCTCATAAATGGGATGCTGTGTGGACACTTTATTTTGGTCTAGCCTAAACTTGTTCCTAATGGACTTCAGTTAAACCCAAATAAACCTAGTTTAAACAAAAAACAGTGTCCACCCAGACTTTGACACTGAATTAACTAAATCAGGTTAAAAAGAAACCCCACACCTTTAGTTAAATCTAAAGCCCTCAGAAAGCATATTAAATGATCTGATCCAGTGAGTAAGAGCAGTCTGCAACACAGAGAGAGAAAGAGGGAGGCAGGCAGACAAACAAGCAACGCATGACTTCCCAGTCTGGAAATACTAACAATCTGAACCACAAGAACTGCAGCTTTCTCTCCTTGTGCGATTCAGTTCATCTCCTCTTCTCTAGCAAACCAAATAGCCAGTTACAAGGAGGCAAAGAAAGGAATTCTAGGTTAGACTAAATTCACTCTCTCTCCAGATAACCAAGTACTGTTTCCTAACAAGCTAGCAGACTGAGAAGAAAATCTTAGAAAAGGGGAGTCAAGACAGCTGGCAGCTAACATAGCACAATTCCCTGTCCCATGGTCACAAAGAAGCTGCTTGGGGATTCCACTTCCCCTCCGAGAACAGGAACATACAGACTGAACTGTCCCCCCTGTACCATGAAAGGATGTGCTGGGGATTCTAGCACCCTGAAAAACTTCAGAGGTTTGCACTGGCACTTTCACTGACTAGTTATTACAAAAGTGCACACTCCATCTCCGGCCTCAGCAACTTTTTCTGCCTCTTCCAAATATTCAGACAAGGAACTCCCCCCTTCTCTGGCTAGAAATAAACACTGATTTATAATAAGCACTCCCACTAGCAAGTGTTCTTACAGATCTTTGAGGGTAATAGTTTTGAAGTGTCCCCCTATGACTGACAGACTCTGGGGATTTGACAGTCCAGCCACCAGGGTTTCACTTCCCAAATGCAGAATTCTGATGAGTTCGGCCTACCTGTTCCCCTTCAGGCGAAAATTTCTGCCGTTTTGTATTCTCTGAAAGAAGCCAACAAAGCTGGCATCAGTAAAACTGGACATCCCTTATGACAGGATGGAAAGGACACCAGGAGATGCTTTTCTCTGTGTGATCTTACTAGGCAAGGGACATGGCAGAAGTCACTTACACTGTGAGTAACTCATGGGGTAGCTTTAGTTGTGCCATCATTCCCTCCTTGAGCAACTGCTGATTCGAAGTAGCTAGCATTCTAGCTCACTCTTTGTCAGTCACCTCTAAGGTACTGTCATTACTTAGCCTCATTTCCTAGAAAATACACCAAGGGCAATGCCACAGATTGCATCTACCAACCTTAATCTGATCCGGCTCTGACTAAGCATCTCTGAAATCTGCATTACTTCTAAGTCTGTTTCAACCCCTTCCAAGACCTCACTGTATCTGAAGGATAACAATTATAGTTGCAGCCATAAAGCAGGAGACATAGCCTACTGTAAACCATACTTGCCTTGAACACAGGCACTGAGAGAAACAACTGGCACTTCTGCAGTATGAACTGGATGACCAATCCCAGCTATCATGGTGGGCCCTCGTCCATGCTCAGTAGAAATGCCTATATTGGAAATACTCTGATTAAGTGTCATCCAGACCTGTTTTACAAAGTCTATGGCAACTAACACCTAGCAGTGGTAAAATGCATTCTGTATGATAAGGAGCTCCGACAGAACTCCTGAGAACAGGAAGATTCCGTGCAAAACGCTGAGTTCCCAGCTTCAAACCGTGCAAACACTTTTCAAAGAAATGGTTAGAAAAAGTTAACACGCTGGGAAAACTACCATTTTTCCCCCAACCTTATTCTCAAATAGCGTGACCAGATGCCCTGATTTTATTGGGACTGTACCGATATTAAGGGCTTTGTCTTCTATAGGACCCTATTACCATCTCCCCTCTGGTACCAATTTTTTACCCTTGCTATCTGGCCACCCTATTCTCTGAAACTGTTACACTGTTTTTGCTCAAACTTTCCAACGTTCTTCACCTTGAGGCAGAGACCAGGTGTGAAAAATGTCAATTTAAAGTTCGGCAAAGCTACAAATAATGAACTCAGAGGTTTAATTGACACGCAAAAAGCCTTAAAGGTGCAGTTAAGGTTGCAGGAACCTTACAAACAGTTTTATGCTGCTCATGCCATCCCAGAATGGAGGAGCTTCACTCCCAAATCTCCAACCAGGAAGCATGGTGCTAAAGTTCCCTTCAACACGCCTTATAAGAACATTAGTGTTGTTTTGGTATTTCTTTTAATGCCAATGCCCTTGGAAGGGGTGTTGAAGGCCATTGGGGGGACAGGCCTTGCTGGGTACAGGGAGCATCCTCCCACAGCAACTGGTCCTCGGTCATGCACCCCTCATGCTGCCGCTACACACTTCAGGAGGAACTGGATGGGATTGTCAGATTTTATGGTCAGAAGCAATAGAGCTTTGAGCTCCAGAACACCATAAAGCCCTCATCCAGTAATGCATGCCTCAGGTCCATAACTTCTGGTTGAACTGTAATGCATCTTAATAGTAAACATTCACTCTTGATTTTAAGACTCCAAGTGATGGAGAAAGTACCATATCCCCAGATAAGTTGTTGTAATAATTCCTTTCAATATTAAAAAACTGCAACTTATTTCTAGTCTCAACTTGTCTTCAACTTCCTGCCACTGTATCTTTCTGCCTTTGTCCAACAGGTTAAAGACCCCTCCAACATCAGAAACCTCTTCCCCATGTAGGTACACACAGGACATAACCAACCTTCGCATCAATCCATAGAACCCTTCTGGATGGCTAAGAGAAATTTGACCTTCTTCATTCTCATGGTAAGGCAGGTTTTCCAGAAGATGTCTAATTTCTTAGGGCTGTCATCTGGAAGATTTGATTTAGATCAGCATTCCCCAAACTTTTGAGGGTTGCACCCCCCTCACCCCTGTCCAAGCCCCCCTCCGACCCTCCTGGAGCTGGGGCTGGAAGAAGGCTGGGGGAGGGGGAATAGACAGGGGTAAAGGGGGGTAGGCTGGGGGTGGGTCTGGGGCCAGGAGTGGGACTGAGGCTGGGGCAGAGCCACAGCCAGACTGCGGTAGGGGCCAGCAGCCAGGCCCGCAGCCAGGTGCAGCTCTGTTCCTGGCCTTGGCCCCAGCCTCGGCCCCAGGCCAGGAACAGAGCCCCGACCAGCGGCCGGGGCTGTCACAAGGCTGGGTGTGGAGCCACGCTGAGGCTGGGGACGGGGCCAGGCGCAACGTTCCCTCTAATTTTTTCCATCCATGTGTGGAATAAATTTTGTTATGTGCACCGCGATACGTGCGAATGTGCGCCACCAGTAGAAACAAAAAACCTAGATACAATATATATTTTTTAAAAGTTACCATAGGGATAATTACTCCAGTCAGGACAGATTAGGCATTTTAGAACTCACTACTCAAAAAGAATTAAATTTAAGTGCAAGACAAATAAAAATTATGAAATGCATAGACCCGTCAAAACACTAAAATGACACACTTTGAAAGTGTGTGTTGGGGGGTGGGAGGGGGAGACACGCCTGCTGGGGAAATCTCAGAAACAGTGCACTGTCTCCTTAAGAAAGGCACTCACTCACTGTTTACCGTGAGTCCTGAGCCAGGCTCTGTCCCTTGCTCTGCAAAGATTGGGTATAGGGACAGAGGAGAGGGGGACACCCTGATATCAGGACCTCCCCCGCCCCCCACTCTGCACAGCCAAAAGGAGGTTCCTGGGAACAACTGCAGGATGGAGCAACATTGGGGGAGGGGCACCTGAACACAAGCTGCTGCCTATGCGCGCTCTGCTATCAGCTGGCAGCATTAGACTCTCTCCTGGGCGGCCACAAAGGTGTGCAGCTTATAGGGAACACAGGCCAGGCATGGGATGCAGCTAGGAACCAGAGAAGAGCTGTGGGCGCGGGGGGGGGGGGGGGGTAGGGTTAGTCACACAAATGAGGGTCATTCTTGTCAGTTGCCAGCTTGTGCAGATCAAGGAGTGACTGGTTCACATTCTTTTCCAGGTGCAAGGCACCCTCCATTGCTGTCAACCCATTCTCCCAATCATCACGATCTGGTTTCTTGATGTCCTGCAAAAAGATGCAACCGCCCCTCTGGTTCTGCAGCTTCATGAGTTTTTCAGCATGCTCATGCTCCTCATGGGACTGGTGCAGGAAATACTTGGCAAAGTTCTTTAGAGCCACATCATCCCGGTCAAAATAGACATGCTGAGGTACACGTAGGAGGCGTAGAGCTCCAGGTTGATCTGGCGGTTGAGGGCCGCTTCGCAGTCCTGGTTGTAGTTCTGGCGCACCTGGGATGGAGACGAAGACATGGCGCTGCTGCTGTTCCTGCTGCTGCTGCTACGGGAGCCAAGAGGATACAAGGGAGGCTGGGTGATGCTCTCTCTGTGCCCCTGTGGGGGCTTGCCCAGGCCCTGCCACCCCCCATCCCGGACAGTCCTACACATGCGCCCCACACTTTGAGGACCTCTGCTTTAGATAAACAAATCACTGAGTTCAATGCAGAGGTGTCTGGGGGAAATGTAATGGCATGCGACAGAGAGGGTTAGAGTGGATGGTGCCTTCTGGATTTCAACTCTATGAATGTGTTCTGAACCCATTCCAGTTTCCTTCCATGTCCCTTCCAAAGTGCAGACTCCAGAATCATCACAGTATCCATCAACGGTCTCGCTAATGTTATATGCGGAGGTAACGCTACCTCCCTACTCCAACTCAACATTCCCCTGATCCAAGGATCAAATTGGTCCTCTTAGCCACAGCACTGAGTTAGGGGTACCCCATATGCCCCTCAGGACAGTGGTAGTCTTTGCTATGTGTGTGCAGTACCCAGCCACAATGGGGCCCCAATCCCAACTGGGACCTTTGGGCACTGCGATAAATGCATATTTACTCTATTACTTCACCACACTACTGGCAGGGTAAGGTACAAGGAACACCAAGCAGAACACTGATCAAAGGCAAGCCAGAAGGGTCTGGGGTGGTTTTCCTTTATGAGTGTTGGAGTCACCCTGCACACACATGGCTCTCCTGTACTGCTATACCACTTTGTCAGCCCGCAAAAGGTGCCAAGGGTGGGGACTCTACTTCCCTTTCCTGTAGCTCACAGACGTACCACACTAGTCTGCTCCCTTACCCTTACTTAAAGCTCTCTCAGCTGGCCCTATATTCCTGCACCTTTATTGACTAACGGACGTGCCATTTCCTCAAGGAAATATTTTCACAGCATTTTCCATATTACTGACAGCTGAAGTGGAAAATTACAATTATGTCCTAAACTACACGCTATCGATTGCACTCCTCCCTTCACCCAGCACATACAAGAAAAAATACCCTGCCGTACTGTCCTCCAGGATCAGCAGTTCGAGCACAAGCTCACGCTATGCGGGTTTATAAAACTCTCTCTCCTTGAGCCAACAAGTAACATTTTGCATGACACAGGAAGGGCATTCTCAAAGTTCTTTGGGCCGCAGTCTGCCAGCCTTGCTCACATTGAGCAGCACCCAACTCCAAGGAGTCCTATTAGTTTCAACAGGATTACGTGAAGGAGACCTTCTCTGACATAGCTACCACCTCTTGAGGAGGTGGATTTATTATGCCGACGGCAGAGCTCTCTCCCGTCGGCATAGCACATCTTCACCAGATGTGCGACAGTGATGTTGCGCTGCTAGTGTAGACTAGGCCCTCCGTTTAGGCTTTTTTATAGGCAACGCGGGGAGGGGGGGGCGGAAATCTGGGGAGCTATAGAAAATACAATGGGCCAGATTCTCAACTGTGCATGAGGGAGCCAGCTGCAGACCCCTCCCCCCACCATCCTGTGCCTCCTGGCATCAGCGTAAGTTAAAGCAGTTCCTTGGCTGCAGTGGCTCTAACTTAAGCCACTGACACAGGATCTCTAGGAGACTTGACACCCAATCTTCCACTGACATATGGAGTACCCCTCTGCCAAACCCCCTACACAGGGGTGGAAGTGGCTGGCACAGGAGACAATTCTGCCATCTCCACCAATGGAGAGCTCCCCTGAATGAGGAGGAATTCTCCACAGGCCAGCTACAGCCAGAGTCTAGCCACTTTGCATCAAAGTGGCCACAACAGACTGGAAAATCCAGCACAGTGTTCTTTTAACCAGTTTCCCCCTCCATCCCCTGAATCTTTGACCCCAGAAAGTTTAAACAGAAGGACCGTTAGCTTCAAACCAAGACAAAAAGTTATCTGCAAAATCAAATGTTTTCTTCAGAAAATTATGAGAGTTTGCAAGATCAGGGGGAATGTGTGTCTATAATCACAAAATTTACACCCTCCATTCCCACTCCCAAGTTCCTCTCACCACCCATTCTCATGGATGCTAAGGTAAGGACAAGGGTTCTACAGAGCTGTACAGTCAGACTGACGGATGGGTTTCCATGGACCTTTCAAATACTGTAACACTGGTCAGTGTGGCTTCTGACCCAAAAAATTATTGACCCAAGAGTTCATCTCAGAGGGCAAGATTGTGCCAGGAATTTGAGAGCCCACTCAAAACCACATCACTCATGTGACACCTTTTTCTGCTCCTGTGGGACAGGATACCAGGGGCAACAAAAATAAAGTTAATCCAGCCCTTCCTGCTGCTGTTCCTTTCCCCTCTTAGCTATTAGCGGCTACAACTACTCCACTTTTCTCTGCTCCATCCCAGCAACAACAGGTGGGAGATGTCACCCGGTGTGGTGCACAGGCAGTGTGCACTTCAGCCCTCAGCTCTACTGACCATGGCACCCAGGAAAGGTACAGGAGCATACCAGGTGGCGGTACCTTTCCTAGCAGCCTGATTTTCAGAGATGAAAGTATCCAGAGTACAAAGAGATTTCAGTGGGAATTCATTTAAATATCAAAAATTCAGATTTAGGCTCTTAACTTTATGCACCCAAGTTTGGAAGTTTCAGACACAGGGTACTGGTAACTTTGGTTTACAACCACAACTAACAATATAATGATCACTAAGAAGTCTACTAGCCCTGTAATGCCAAAGCACGGTAATTTAGGGAGCTGTTACAGACAAGAGACACTAGTGTTCCATTTAGGCTTTCAGAAAAATAGCAGGTCTGCAGCTCACACAGCAAACAAACTTCCAACAGCTGACCTGCTGTCTGTCTAGTTACTACTTCAACATCCTGCAAAAAATGGTTAAATTTCTAATGGAAAATACTAACACCAAGGAGGTTCTACATTGCTTTCCTAGGATTTGCAAAAACTAAAAATTTGAACTTGGTGATTAAGAAAGCAGAAAGAAACCATACAGAAAGCAGAGATGTAACAATACATCAGCTGTTTGATTAATAGGTTTTAATAGATTTGAAGGCTAGAAGAGACCACTACGATCATCTATTCTGACCTCCTGTGTAACACAGGCCAGAGAATTTCCCCAAAAGCGTTTTCTACGAAAACACCCAATTTTGATTAAAAAAAACTGTCAGCGGTGGAGAATCCACCATGACCCTTGGTAAACTGTTCCAATGGTTAGTTACCTTCACTGTAAAAATGTAGGCCTTATTTCCAGTCTGAATTCCAGCCATTGGATCATTTTAGACCCTTCTCTGCTACACTGAAAAGCCCACGGTTAGTAGGTACTTATAGACTATAATCAAGTCAACCTTTAATCTTCTCTTTGAACTCCTTGAGTATTACACTATCAGGCATGTTTTCTAATCCTTTAATAATTCTCCTGACTATTTTCTGAACCATCTCGAATTTATCAACATCCTTCTTGATTTGTGGAAATGGCCACAGCATTCCAGCAGCGGTACACCAGTGCCAAATAAAACACCCTCTCTACTCCTATACAAAATCCCCCTGTGCATGCATTCAAGGAATGCATTAGCTCTTTTGGCCACAGCACCACACTGGGAATTCATGTTTAGCTGATTATCCACCACCACCCCCAAATCTTTTTCAGAGTCACTGCTTCCCAGGATAGTCTTCCCCATTCTGTAAGTAAGGCCTACATTCTTTGTTCTGAGATTTACACATTTACATTTAGCCACATTAAAATGCATATTGCTTCCTTGCACCCTGGTTACCAAGTAATCCAAACTACTCTGTATGTGTGACCTATCCTCTTCATTATTTACCACTCTCCCAATTTGGGTATCAGCTGCAACCTTATTACTGATGATTTTATGTTTTCTTCTAGGTCACTGACAACAATGTTAAATAGTATATGGTCACAAACTGACCCCTGCACGACCCTACTGGAAACAGACTGATGATTCCCCATTTACAATTCTTGTTTTTCTGTCATATGGTGATAGTGGAACAGTGAAAGCAATGGCATGACTACAGTTGGATCTTAAGGTCTTTTATCCAGTCCAGAGCAGACGTATTAGCTATGTGAATGCCTGTGACACCTCCAAGATGAGCATAAAGAAAAGGAGTACTTGTGGCACCTTAGAGACTAACAAATTTATTTGAGCATAAGCTTTCGTGAGCTACAGCTCACTTCATCGGATGCATTCAGTGGAAAATACAATGGGGAGATTTATATACACAGAGAACATGAAACAATGGGTGTTACCATACACACACTAACCAGAGTGATCGCTTAAAGTGAGCTATTACCAGCAGGAGAGTGTGGGGGGGGGGACCTTTTGTAGTGATAATCAAGGTGGGCCATTTCCAGCAGTTCCGTCTGAGGAACAGTAGGGGGTGGGGGAGGGGGAAGATAAACATGGGAAAATAGTTTTACTTTGTGTAATGACCCATCCACTCCCAGTCTCTATTCAAGCCTAAGTTAATTGTATCCACTTTGCAAATTAATTCCAATTCAGCAGTCTCTCGTTGGAGTCTGCTTTGATGAGCATGTGACCGTCTGATGCATCCAATAGTTTGCATCACACCACAGTCACAGTTTGATGATTCCCCCACTTTCCCTCTATGGAGTAAATATGTACATCTTCCATATCAGATGCGAATATGGTTTTGAGCGGTCCCCACACACTGTGGGGAGGAGAAGTCTGGCACTTGCACAGTTGGGTCGATTAGATTTTTGTTTGGCATGTTGGCAGCAGCCCAGGTTTCAGACCTCTTCTGCAAACACCCTTCTCTTCCATAAGGAGGGCTGTGGCACGAGATCAGAAGGGTTTTCTTGGTTTTAGTCAGTGGCGAGGAGGGTGTTCGAGATCATGGCGGAGCGGTAGTGTAGTATTTGCCATGATCTTTATGTACCCCCTAACTGTTGCAGCATCTTGTTGAATAGTTGCTCATGCAACGTTAGCCAATACTGATAGCCATGGAAATAGCACTGGTGTGAGGATGCAGTTAACTATGCAAAGAGCAGTGTTAATTTCAGTGTCCATTAAAATGGTGTGTGAACTTCCGCTCCAAACTGGGGCATAGTGTGGAATGGACCAGAGCTAGTATGGATATTTGGAGGGTGTGGGAGTCACTTCCACAAGACACTCTTGCATGCTTCTGTACAATATTGACCCTGGCCTTTGTTTGCCTTTTGGTTTGTTCAAGGTGGCGACAGAAACTGAGCATGCAGTCCAGGGTTATCCCCAGGTACCATGGATTATGATTGTGCATTAATGGCGACTCACAGAAATTGATGTTTAATGTCTTCTTGGCCTGGGTATTATTCAAATGGAAAGCTGAGACCACTCTTTGTGGCATTTGGCTTTAACTGCTCTGCCCTGAAATAGGTTTCTAGGTCTTGTTCTAGACCAGACGTTCTCAAACTTCATTGCACTGCGACCCCCTTCTCACAACAACACCGGTGTCGGGGGTGGCACTAGGCATTCTGGGATAGGGTTACTTTGACTCAGGTCTGTGCACTGCAGTGTGGATGCCAGAGCACTGGGTTTGAGCACGGGTCAGAAAATCTTAACCTAGGGTTAAAATGCAGTGTAGACACTCTGAATACCATCTGAGACCCACCCTTTTAAGCTGCTTTCAAATACAGTAGGACACAGAGATTTTCATATTATGTCACAATTGAATCATGGGGGTTGGGGAGAGAACCAAGACCGTAGTCAGAGTGACAAGATTTTAAACTGAAAAGATGGGTCAGATAATATCTTTTATTGGACCAACTCCTGTTGGGGAGAGAGACAAGCTTTCACGCTTCACAGAGCTCTTCTTCAGGTCTGAGAAACTTAGGTGTCCCAGCTAAACACAAGGTGGAACAGATTGTTCAACGTAAGTAGTTAACACATTTAAAGGGACCATTCCAGGTGAAGTGGCCAGTTAACACCCCTCCAGTCACAAGGAGGAAAGGAAGGGAGAGGGAGAAAAGTCGCTGGGGAGGCAGGATGTTAGTGGGTTGTTGTATGAAGCCATAAATCCAGTGCGTCTATTCAGTTCATGATTTTTAGTGTCTAGCAAAGTTATGAATTTAAGCTCCCAGGCTCGTCTTTTGAAAGTGTTGTGCAGGTTTCCTTTGGGGGATAAGGACTGATTGATCATTCTGTATGTGACCTCTTTATGAAGTGTTCATCCACAGGTGACAGCGTGTTTTTGCCCTTTATCGTTTTCCTATGTGAATTCATTTGAGAGCGTAATGATTGTCTGGTTTCTCCCGTATAGTTGCTACTGGGGCATTTAGTGCACTGGATGAGGTACATCACATGTTGTGATAGGCATGTGTAGGACCCACGGATTTTGAAAGGTGTCTTGTGGGGGTGCTGATCGTTGTAGCAGTGGAGGTATGTCCACAAGTTTCGCATCTGTTGTTCTGGCAGGTTCTGATGCTATTTGTTGGTGTGTCCTGGTCTATGTGGAGCTTGCTTCTGATGAGCTTACAGAGGTTGGGGGTGTGTTTTGAAGGCCAGAAGAGGGGGGTTCAGGAAAGATCTCTTTCAGGATGGGATCCCCCACCGAATATGGGTGGTAATTATTTGACGATACCCCATATGAGTTTCAGTGTGGAGTGGTAGATGACAACTAGCGGTGTGCTGTTAGGATACAGATATTCAGGCCTGTCTGTAAAGGCCTATACTCTAAGAATTTAGGTGTATTCTTATCACTTAGCTAGTTATAGAGGTATAAAAGAAAGAATAAAAATCACAGTCTGCCTGTTTACGGGCTCTCTCTTACAGTGACCCTGTTCTTAGGCTAAGATCTTTGGCTAAACAGCAGAGGCAGCCATAACCTGGGAAGTGTATGGTCACATCTTCACATTCCAATAAGGCAATCTGGGGCTGTTAGAAAGGTGATCTGATCTATCACCTCCAGAGAAAGGGAAGAGCCTAGAGGACGTAAAGGAAGTTTAGTTTGATAGTTTTCTGTTCGGTAAGAACTCACTTATCAATAGACAGCTAGGAAACCCTTATGTCTTTATAGATGTAGTTGTGAAATCCTCACTTCTGTATTGTTTTGTCATTATAGTTCCCACTTTGCTATTGTTTATTTGCATGGTCTCTGTCTGGTTCTGTGATTGTTTCTGTCTGCTGTATAATTAATTTTGCTGGGTGTAAAGTAATTAAGGTGGTGGGATATAATTGGTTAACTAATCATGTTACAATATGTTAGGATTGGTTAGTTAAATTTCAGGAAAATGATTGGTTAAGGTATAGCTAAGCAGAACTCAAGTTTTATTATATAGTCTGAAGTCAATCAGGAAGTAAGGGGGGGAAATGGGAACAGTGAATGGGGGTGGGGAAATTGGAATCATGTTTTGCTAAGGGGGTGAATGGGAACAGGGACACAGGTAAGGCTCTGTAGTGTCAGAGCTGGGAAGGGGGACACTGAGGAAGGAAACTGGAATCATGCTTGCTGGAAGTTCACCCCAATAAACATCAAATTGTTTGCACCTTTGGACTTCGGGTATTATTGCTCTCTGTTCATGTGAGAAGGACCAGGGAAGTAAGCAGGTGAAGGAATAAGCCCTCTAACATGTGCGTTGAGAGGGAGTTTTATTTCTATATTAAAACAGGTTCTCTCAGTGGCCCATTCCATGATAGGATCTACTTCTCTTGTGGAGTGTCCTTTTTTGGTGAAGGCAGTTTTGAGCATTTTAAGGTGTATATCCTAGCCTTACCAGAGAACATGCTTTGAGGAGAATCTGAGCTCCTGGCTGTAGATAAGAGATTTCTTGGTATGTTTGGGGTGGTTACTGGATCTATGAAAGTAGGTATGGTGATCCGTGGGGTTTCTGTATATAGTTTTCTGTCGAGTTCCATTGTTGGTGTCCAGGAAGTTGATGCTGATGTGGGAGTGTTCCCGAGAGTTTAATGGATGGGAGGGTGCGGGGGTAGTTAAAGTTGTGCTGGAGGGGTGTTAATGGCCCACTTCACCTTGAATGCTAAACAATCTTTTTCACCTTTGTATTTACCTGTAACACTCTAAGGTCATGTCTACACTGGCAAAGTTAGTGTGCCGGCAGTTACAATGCCACTCAGAAAGTGCAGAAGAGAAACCACTGTTGTGTGTTCACACTGACAGCTGCCTGCGCAATAGCGTATTCACACCTGCAGCACTTGCAGTGGTATTCGGAGCGGTGCATTCTGGGCAGCTATCCCACAGAGCACCTCTTTCTCTTTTGCCGCTAAGACTAGTGGGAAGGTCGGGGTGCGAGGTTGGAGGGGAGAAAAGGGGGAAGAATTGCAGGGCATCCTGAGTCCTGTCCCAATGCCCCATGACGCATTGCTTCGCATCCCAGCAATCCCTGTTCTTCCATCTGCATTTGGCACCATCTTTCAACCGTTTGTTTACTGCGCGCCCTGCCCTACCTCTTTCTGGCTGCAGGAATGGATCCTGAGCTGTTGACAAGAATGCTGCTCGCACTGACCAACACGTCATGAGGGGCAGTGGAATTATTCTTTAAACTACAAAGGCAAGAGTGCGAAATTGATCTCGCCACGCGTAGTAGCTACAACACGAGATTGCTTGTGGCACTCACGGAGGTGCTGACCACAGTGGAACACTGCTTTTGGGCTCGGGAAACAAGCACTGAATGGTGGGATCACATCATGATGCACGTCTGGGATGACTAGCAGTGGCTGCAGAACTTTGGAGCGTGTCCACTTGGCGCTCCACAACGTTTAAGAGCCACTCCGTGGCTTCTTTCTGGTGTGCCACGTTCTCCTTTCAGTTCGTCTTCTCGCATTCCCACCACTCCTTCAATTCCTATTTCTCAGCAGTGGAGTGCATCATAACCTCACGGAGGAAGTTCTTCTTGGCCGCTTTCTAATTCTGCGCAGCCTTTCTGCCGCTGATAACAAAGAGGGAGACCGGGCTCTCAAGGTCATCTCTGTGAAGTTTAAATGCAACATTTTACAGAAGCATTATTGTTTGCAACACAGACAACTCTGATTCAGTGCTTTAAAACACAGCCAGTACTTACACACCTGTCACTAACTGGTTGACCCCAGGCAAGCCAGCACTGTAGGGGGCACCTGATAATCATTCCTGTCCCCACACTTTCCACAGGTGTAATCATTATGGAAGATATCTCGCTGCTGAGGGTGAGCAGGGAACCGAGGGAGGGTCTTCTCCAAACCTGCGGCTTCCACCCTGGCCCCTATGCAGCTTGTTGTGTGCAGCCATGGTTTTACACACACACACACAGTCTCCCCGTGATGGCAAAGTGGCATGGGAAAATTATCATTAATTGGGCGAGAAACAAAGCAGCTCTGCCAAGGAACCTGTGGCAGCGGATTGCCCAGGAGCTCTACGAGAGTTTCCTGGAGATCTCTGAGGGAAATTCACATGAAGCGAGGGAATCTATCAACACCCTGTTCTGCCGCTCAGACTAGGCATGTGGTGGGAGACAAGCCTGCTTTCTGCAACCCTCCTGCCCAGAACAACTCACTTCAGCAATTCCCAAAATCAGTTTCACTTACCAGGGGCCTCCTTTCTTGTTTGTGCTTCGCCAAGATCCGACTGCTGTGACTGACTAGGCTCCTCCGGGGTAGAGAAGAGCTCCTGGCTGCATGCATCCCTGGCCTCTGAGTCATCCTCTGCCTCTGCGTCCCCCTCCCCATCAAAGATTTCCTCCTCCTGGCTCAGTCCACTCTCGACTGGCACACGAGCCAATGAAGTATCCACAGGGGCCTTTGCAGTGGAGGTCGGGTCGCCACTGAGTATCATGTCCAGCTCTTTGTAGAACCAGCAGCTCGTGGGTGCAGCACTGGAGTGGCGGTTTGCCTCCCACACCTTGGGTAGGTGTTCTGCAGCTCCTATACTGCATTGTGTCCCGGTTATGGCCTCTTTCTATCATGCATCGTGAAGTCTGACCATAGGTATCATAATTCCTATGGCTGGAGGGCATCTGGGACTGCACAGCCTCCTCTCCCCAAATGCTGGTGTGTGGAGCAGGCATGGCCACCTGGAAAGATGTGCTGAGATCACTGCACACATCACCGAGCAAACAGGAAGGGGACTTTCAAATTTGCAAAGGAACGTGAAGGGTGGGGATGACGGTTGGTCACCTGAAAGCAAGGCAGTACAGTTCAAAACCGATGATCAGAGAGGTGAGAATAAGCATTGTGGGACACCTCCCGGAGGCCAATTGCAGTGCTGTAATCGCCACGGTATCTACACTGGCACCACAGAGCTGTAGCCCCGGTGCAGAAAGCTGTACGCCTCTTGTTGGGGTGGCTTATTTTTAGAGTGCTACAACTGTGCAGTTTCTTCGCACTAAGTGGCTTGGCAGTGTATACACCTCAGGAGTTACAGTGCAGAAAGTTGCTTTACTGCGCAGAAACTTGCCAGTGTAGACAAGGCCTATGTTTTCCAATTCCCAGACCTGAAGAAGAGCTCTGTGTACCTTGAAAGCTTGTCTGTCTCACCAACAGAAGTTGGTCCAGTAAAAGATATTACCTCACCCACCTCGTCCCTCTAACATCCTGGGACTGACATGGTTCTAACACTGCACACAAGATTTTGAACTGTCATATCTCCATCTCCCAGAGCTAGAAGTGAATGCATTACACACCACATATAGTCAGCTGGAATGCAGTGATTTCTAGTCCTGTCAGATCAGGGCTTTGGAGAGGAGCCCGGAACTGGAGCCCGAAGCAGCGGAGCTGCAGGTTTTTGCCTGGAGCTGGAGCGGAGCCGGAGCACAGCTCCAAAGCCCCGTGTCAGATTCCAAATTACTGGACTTTATCACTGGTTCATCAATCTAGCAGTCTTTTAAAACTGATAAGGACTAAACAGAGCAAGATGGAGTGCAGTGCAGTTTCAATCAACTTTGCTTTCACATATTATACCACCCCTTAAAAGTCTCCTGCTCTCTATTCCCTTCCTATCGTTTGGCTCCACTATACCATGCCCACATCAACTAATGATAATTCTGATATTGTCTATGCTTTTAGCTACAGAAGACTTTAGTAACAATGCTCAGGAATAAGCATGACACCAACAGTTCAATCTCCCCTTAAAATTCCACTGCTTCTTGGGGTTCCTCAAATAATTTATCATTGACCAAAATATCTCCAGGGCTAAGGCTCACTTATTCTTTACGCAATGTCCTGACACACCAACAATGTCATAGATCAGCCCACTGTGGCAAAGTATACACCTGAAAACTGAAAATTGAAATCCAATAATAAGGAGTCACTACATCTACTCTGAAAAAACTGAATTTTTTTATACCATCATGAACAGGTCGGAATATGAATGAGAGGCTGCTAAGCAGCTCTCTAACATCACATTCTACAAGCCATTACCCTCTGATCCCACTGAGGGTTACCAAAAGAAACTACACCATCTGCTCAAGAAACTCCCTGAAAAAGCACAAGAACAAACCTGCACAGACATAGCCCTAGAACTCCGACCAGGGGTATTCTGTTACCCAAGATCCATAAACCTGGAAATCCTGGGCGCCCCATCATCTCAGGCATTGGCACCCTGACAGCAGGATTGTCTGGCTATGTAGACTCCCTCCTCAGGCCCCATGCTACCAGAACTCCTAGCTATCTTCGAGACACCACTGACTTCCTGAGGAAACTACAATCCATCGATGATCTTCCTGAAAACACCATCCTAGCCACAATGGATGTAGAAACCCTCTACACCAACATTCCACACAAAGATGGACTACAAGCCGTCAGGAACAGTATCCCTGATAATGTCACGGCAAACCTGGTGGCTGAACTTTGTGACTTTGTCCTCACCCATAACTATTTCACATTTGAGGACAATGTATACCTTCAAGTTAGCGGCACTGCGATGGGTACCCGCATGACCCCACAGTATACCAACATTTTTATGGCTGACGTAGAACAACACTTCCTCAGCTCTCATCCCCTAACGCCCCTACTCTACTTGCGCTACATTGATGACAACATCATCTGGACTCATGGAAAAGAAGCCCTTGAGGAATTCCACCATAATTTCAACAATTTCCATCCCACCATCAACCTCAGCCTGGACCAGTCCACACAAGAGATCCACTTCCTGGACACTACAGTGCTAATAAGCGATGGTCATATAAACATCACTCTATACCGGAAACCTACTGACCACTATACTTACCTACGTGCCTCCAGCTTTCATCCGGACCACACCACATGATCCATTGTCTACAGCCAAGCTCTTCGATACAACCACATTTGCTCCAACCCCTCAGATAGAGACAAACACCTACAAGATCTCTATCAAGCATTCTTAGAACTACAATACCCACCTGCTGAAGTGAAGAAACAGATTGACAGAGCCAGAAGAGTACCCAGAATTCACCTACTACAGGACAGGCCCAACAAAGAAAGTAACAGAATGCCACTAGCCATCACCTTCAGCCCCAACTAAAACCTCTCCAGCGCATCATCAGGGATCTACAACTTATCCTGAAGGACAATCCCTCACTCTCAGATCTTGGGAGACAGACCAGTCCTTGCTTACAGACAGCCCCCCAACCTGAAGCAAAATATTCACCAGCAACCACACATCACACAACAAAACCACTAACCCAGGAAACTATCCTTACAACAAAGCCCGTTGCCAACTCTGTCCACTTATCTATTCAGGGGACACCATCATAGGGCCTAAACACATCAGCCACACTATTAGAGGCTCGTTCACCTGCACATCTACCAATGTGATATATGTCTTCATGTGCCAGCAATGCCCCTCTGCCATGTACATTGGCCAAAGCGGACACTTTTCTATGTAAAAGAATAAATGGACACAAATCAGACGTCAAGAATTATAACATTCAAAAACCAGTCGGAGAACACTTCAACCTCTCTGGTCACTTGATTACAGGCCTAAAAGTGGCAATACTACAACAAAAAAACTTCAAAACCAGACTCCAACGTGAAACTGCTGAATTGGAATTAACCTGCAAACTGGACACCATTAAATTAGGCTTGAATAAAGACTGGTAGTGGATGAGTCATTACACAAAGTAAAACTATTTCCCCATGCTTATTTTTTCCCCCTACTCACACGTTCTTGTCAACTGTTGGAAATGGGCCATCCTGATTATCACTACAAAAGTTGTCATCGTCCCCCCCGCTAATAGCTCACCTTAACTGATCACTCTCGTTATAGTGGGTATGGCAACACCCATTTTTTCATGTTCTCAGTGTGCGTGTGTGTGTGTATATATCGGGCTCAAAGGGTAGTGATCAACGGCTCCATGTCTAGTTGGCAGCCAGTGTCAAGTGGAGTGCCCCAGGGGTCAGTCCTGGGGCCGGTTTTGTTCAATATCTTCATAAATGATCTGGAGGATGGGGTGGATTGCACTCTCAGCAAATTTGCGGATGATACTAAACAAGGAGGAGTGGTAGATACGCTGGAGGGCAGGGATAAGATACAGAGGGACCTAGACGGATTGGGCCAAAAGAAATCTGATGAGGTTCAATAAGGATAAGTGCAGGGTCCTGCACCGCAACAGACTAGGGACCGAATGGCTAGGCAGCAGTTCTGCGGAAAGGACCTAGGGGTGACAGTGGACGAGAAGCTGGATATGAGTCAGCAGTGTGCCCTTGTTGCCAAGAAGGCCAATGGCATTTTGGGATGTATAAGTAGGGGCATAGCCAGCAGATCGAGGAACGTGATCGTCCCCCTCTATTCGACATTGGTGAGGCCTCATCTGGAGTACTGTGTCCAGTTTTGGGCCCCACACTACAAGAAGGATGTGGGTAAATTGGAGAGAGTCCAGTGAAGGACAACAAAAATGATTAGGGGTCTGGAACACATGACTTATGAGGAGAGGCTGAGGGAACTGGGATTGTTTAGTCTGCAGAAGAGAAGAATGAGGGGGGATTTGATAGCTGCTTTCAACTACCTGAGAGGTGGTTCCAGAAAGGATGGTTCTAGACTATTCTCAGTGGTAGAAGAGGACAGGACAAGGAGTAATGGTCTCAAGTTGCAGTGGGGGAGGTTTAGGTTGGATATTAGGAAAAACTTTTTCACTAGGAGGGTGGTGAAACACTGGAATGCGTTACCTAGGGAGGTGGTAGAATCTCCTTCCTTAGAAGTTTTTAAGGTCAGGCTTGACAAAGCCCTGGCTGGGATGATTTAATTGGGGATTGGTCCTGCTTTGAGCAGGGGGTTGGACTAGATGACCTCCTGAGGTCCCTTCCAACCCTGATATTCTATGATTCTATGATCTCTTCCTACTGTATTTTCCACTGCATGTATCCAACGAAGTGGGTTTTAGCCCACGAAAGCTTATGCTCAAATAAATTTGTTAGTCTCTAAGGTGCCACAAGTACTCCTCAGTCTTTCTGCTGAAAGAACTATTTTTCCCTGAAGTGCATCTATGATTAATGATTCATGACACCACAGATGGCCTGTGACGGAGATAAGGCTATATAATCTGATGATCCCTTCTGGCCTTAAACTCTATGAAACTAAACACGTCCTAAAGGTTTTGCAGACACGATTCTTTGAAGGGAAATCCTGTGCACGTACAGGTCTCTTTAGAACAGTGTTCACCAACCGGTCGATCGTGATTGACTGGTCGATCCTGGAGACTCTACCAGTCGATCGTGATCTCCAGCCTCCGGAAGGCTCCCTGCCTGCCCTGGCTCCAGATTACTCCCAAAAGCAGCTAGCGCAGCCCCGGGGGAGGCTGGGGTCTCTGCGTGCTGCTCCTGCCCACAAGCACTGCCCCCACAGCTCCCATTGTCAAGGAATGGGGAACTACAGCCAATGGGAGCTACAGGGGTGGTGCCTGCAGAAACAGGCAGCATGCAGAGCAACATGCCCCGCTGCAGGGGCGTGTTGGCTCCTTCCAGAAGTGGTGTGGGGCTGTGGCAGGCAGGGGCTTAGCCCCGCTGCGCCAGCCGGGAGCCGCCTGAGGTAAGTGCCACCCAGCGGAAGCCTGCACCCCAGCCCTGAGCCCCCTCCTGGAACCAGCACCCCATACTCCCTCCTATACTCCAAACCCCTTCCCCAGCCCTGGGTCCCCTCCCAGAGCCCACACCCCCTACCCCCTCCTGCACCCAAACTCCCTCCCAGGGCTTGTACCCCTTACCCCCTCCTGCACCCAAGCCCCTGCCCCAGGCTCAGCCCGGAGCCCCCTCCTACACTCCGAACCCCCTGGTCCAGCCCAGGGCCTGTACCCCCTCCCAACTCCGTCCTAGCTCAAGGAAAGTGAGTGAGGGTGAGGGAGAGCGAGCGACAGAGAGAGGGGAAGATGGAGCAGGGTGGGCCTTCGGGGAACAGGTGGAGTAGATCCTGGGTTGCACTTAAATTCAAAAAGTGATGTGTGTAAAAAGGCTGGAAAACACTGCTTTCAAAAAATGGAAAGAACAGGGGCATCATCTTGAGCAACGGAAACTCCTATTTATAAACCTATGCTAAGCAAGACAGCCTGTGCCACCGTAATTACTTGTAACGGATCTGGAACAATGCTCAATTCTGCTGCGCAATACACTAAATGTAACCCTAAGTATAGCCTAAATGAGAAATTGATAGTGTGATTTTTTTAACTCAAGATAATGAAAAATCTAATATTTTTTATTATTTTGCTCCTGTTGCTGTTTTCATGCCCTCACCACAGGACTGTGCATACATGACTATAAGTGTGCTTGTGGACACCTACCTACCAAGGTCAATTCTAGTATCCCTACTAACCAAACTACAATGCACTCAATGAAGAGTGACCTCAAAAGCTATACATTTTGATGAAACAAAAGAAGTTACACTAGTTCAGGCCTGTGCACACACAATATCACAAGACAGTCCATCAGCACCCACAGAGTAAAGCATTGAGCACATTAGAAACACTTAAGAAAAAATGGACTACTGGACAGCTCCCAGTTCAGCTTACACTGGCAAGTGAGTTAAACGTGACCAAAAACCCCACAATCTGCTGGCAAATGAGCAGCTCAGCCCTTTGGAGGCGAGGGCATTTAAAACATCACTAAGGAAGATTCTGTCACAGGTATTTTTTGTAAGTCAGGGACAGGTCACAAGCAATAAACAAAAATTGGCGGAAACCTGTGACTTGTTCCTGACTTTTATTAAAAACACCCAGGAGGGGGGTGGGTGGGTGACACACAAAAACAGAGCACTGCCAGGGCTTGTAGCTGCTCCAGCCATGTGGGCAGCTCCAATGGCTGGTGGACCAGGGCTGGCTTCTGATCCACTGTTCTGGCAGCCACAGGACTGACAGCAGCTCCAGCCCTGCCCTAGAAAAAGTCACGGAGGTCCTGGAAACTCATGACCTCATTGTATCCTTAATCATCACCTTCTCCCTCACACAACCGCCTCTCTTCACTCTCCATCTAGCCATCCTCGATCCTGCCTCTGCTCTCAGTAAGCTTTAGTCCCTCTCCTGCTGGACTTGAGGAGCATAGGGACTGTGTAGGAGAGTGATAAGGTCTGAGCTAGGCAACACAGAGTTCCTATATGACTGTGACATCTCCAAAAAGGCCTAGAGAACCACTCAGCCAAACTGACATACAAGTTCACATACACACAGATGACTCTAAATGAAACCAGGCAGAATGTACTGGAGGTCCTTTCCTCGATGTCGAAAAAGCCACTGGACACAGAACATAGATGCCTATGCTGGTATGAAACATCCTATTGATAAGCACTGGCTGACAAAGGTTAGCAAGTAGCGCCTTGTAAGTGTTACCCATCATCCAGTTACTATCACAGGGTGGCAACGTGATGACATTCATGAGGAAAGGAAGGACTGTTTGAAAGCTTCCTGGGCCGGAACTTCCTTGACATGAACCACCACTTCCAAACCCTCCCCCATTAATCTACAGAGAATGCTGTGAAATGTTGCAGTTCGTATCTCTACATGCAACTATCATGCTGCTCTCATTCCTTTGTAGGAAAAGAGTTCTCCCAGTCAGAATGCCTTATCAGAATTTGGATAAGAATGTCCACATGGGCAGTTATACCAGTGTAACTATACCACTTTAAATTCACACCACTACCTGATCCCAGGATTACTTCCCCATGTAGACAAGTTCTAAGGAGAGGGTGGGCTGGGACAGAAGGGCTGTGATTTCCCTTCACCATGATAAAGTGCTGATTATCGAAGCCAATAGCTACAAGGAGGTGTGAACTCCCCAATCCATATCCATGGAACCCAGTGACAATCTGAGGCTAAGACCTTCTCTAAACTGTAGAGTTTTTTCCCACAAAAGGCAGCTTTTGGAGACGAAACAGTGGAGGTGTACACTCTGCAATGCCACTTTTGGCGACAAAACTCCTCAGTTTCGGTGACAAAATAAAACCTCGACGAGAGTCACAGGGGTTTTTTTTACGCAAAAGTTTTGTCCCCAAAGTGCCACTGTAGACACCATGCTTGATTTTATTGATTTAACTGGCCTTCAGAAGGTGTCCCACAATGCCGATCCTGACTGTTCTGGTCAGCAGCTCCAACTCCGCTGCCCTACAGACAGATAAGCAACCATTGGCCCCTCCTCCTTCAAAGCCCCAGTGAAATTTCACTTTTTGTTTGCTCGGCATAGAGAGCTCACATCACATCTTCCCAGCTGACAATGGCAGCTCCACACGGCAAATACTCTCCTGCTTGGAGCACTGGAGAGCTGTTGGATCTGCTCTGCATTTGGGAAGAGGAAGCTGTGCAGTCCCAGCTGCACTCCAGTCATAAGAATATTGATACGGGCCGATTTCGCAAAGCTTGTGTGAAAAAGACTATGATCAGGACACACTGCAGTGCAGAGCAAAGATTGAGGTGCTGAGGCAGGCATATCAGAATGCAAGGGAGACAAACCATCACTCCGGTGCTGTGCTGAAGACCTGCCATTTCTATAAGGAGTTGGTCACGATCCTCAGCGGCGACCCCACCTCCCTGTGGATACTTCGGCAGGGCAGGAGCCAGCAGAAAGTGGACCTAATCTAGAAAACGAAGTCATTGACGAAGAGGGGGAGGCAGATGACCATGTGGAACCCACAGCAATGTTGCCCAGTGGTGTGTCCAGTCAGGAGCTGTTCTCCACTCCGGAGGTGTCTAACCAGTCTCAGCAGTCACACTTTGGTGAGAAAGAAGCAGAAGAGGAGACCCCTGGGTAAGTGGTTTTGCTTTGTGAAGTGCGGAGGTGGGTTGAAGGCATAGAAATGTACAAGGTTGGCCGGTTTTCTGTGTGCTGGACATTTCCCCATGCAGCTAAGCAGTATGGCGGAACAGGGTGTTGATGCACACCAAGATTTCACAGGAATCCTCCGAAGAGATCTCAAAGAAACTTTCCTGGAGGAAAGTTCCTTGACAGAACTGCTTTGTTCCTTCCCCCATTGAAGCAAAGTTTCCCGTGCCATTCTGCAATCACTTATGCAGGGACCAAAGAGGCACATAGGCGAGCAGCATAGAGATCAGGGAAGAAACTGCAAGTATGCAGTAGATGAACCCTTGCTCCTACTTACTCTCAGGAGTGAGATATCTAGTATAATGACACCTGCCTGTGGAAAAGGGTGGGAAAATTTAGAATACTGTCCCTAGTCAACTGCTCCACGACCCTTTCATATTGCTTTTCTCCCCACATACAATGCCCCCCACCCCAGGGTAAACTCACCATGCTTGGGGTGTTCGCCCGCATGCGTGCTTGTCACAGGTCAGTGAAAAAGTGGTTGATATGGTACTAGACGTGTATTTTACTGTACTGTTTCAATGTTGTGCATATACTTAGATTCATAGATATTTAGGTCAGAAGGGACCATTATGATCATCTAATCTGACCTCCTGCACAACGCAGGCCGCAGAATTTCACCCAGCACTCCTGCAAAAAACCTCACACCTATATCTCTGCTATTGAAGTCCTCAAATAGTAGTTTAAAGACTTCAAGGAGCAGAGAATCCTCCAGCAAGTGACCCGTGCCCCATGCTACTTAACAATCATGCTTCTGTATAATTTTCCTTGTGCTTCTGCAGATGTGGCCTTCAGAGGCACTCCCTACACATCGGCGGGGCATCTCTGCTGGATAAGAAAACGCCCAAGATGGAGCAAGGAAGACATGTTCCAGGAGGTGATGCAATGCTCAGATGCAGAAAAAAGGGAATGCAGGCAGTGGAGGGAAATCGAAAGGCAGGCCTACGCTAGGGATGCAACTAAGAGGATGATTAAAGTTATGGAGAAGCAAACGGTTCCTCATAACCCTCCAGACAGAGCAGATGCGTGCCCACCCTCTCCTTCAGCACATTCAGAATTCTTTCCCATGCCCTCCCCAAACTCCACCCGCAAATTCCTTTCCGCTGTGTGGGACTTCTTCCTGTCCCGTTCACTCCACCTCCGGACACCTTTTCAAATGATAGCTGGACTTACGCACAGCTCTGAAAGTCAGCCCTCCCCTGGTACTTCCTCTCCCCTCCAGAAATTGCGTGTCTGTGAGGTGTTTTGAATTATAAGAACTCTGTTTCCTGCAAATTGTGATAGCAGATAGCAGCAACAGATACACAAGCAGTTAAATCACTTGCTTACATTAAATCTAGGCCACAAAAATCTCGAGTGCTTCCTTACAAAACTCAATTTCATTAAGCATTGCAATCCAGAGCATAGCAACATACATTACTGGTTCTCATCTTCAAAGTGCTCCATCAAAGCCCCTCTAATTCAAATTGCCCCCATTGTGCCCCTCTACTAGCCCTTGTATCTGGCTGCTCAAAAGCAGCAGCCAGGCGTTTTGCCTCAGCAGTCAACCCCGAGCAAATTTTTCACCCTTTCCTTCACAAATATTGTGCAACGTGAAACATACAGCTATGACCATGGGAATATTATTCTCATGGAGGTCTAACCTGCAATAAAGGCATCACCAGCACACCTTTAATCTGTCAAATGCACATTCCCTGGTCATCCTGCACCTACTCAGCCTATTGTTGAACTGCTTACTGCTACCCAGGTTGCCCATGTAAGACTTCATGAGCTGTGGCATTAAAGGGTACGCCAGGTCTCCCAGGATCACTGTGGACATTTCAACATCCCCCATGGTAATCTTCTGGTCTGGAAAGAAAGCCCCTGCTTGCAGCTTTCTGTACAGGTTGGAGTTCCTAAAGATACATGTGTCATGAACCTTTCCAACCACCCCACACTGAAGTCAGTGAAATGCCCGCAGTGATCCACAAGCTCTTGCAATACCATGGAGAAATACCCTTTTCTATTGATGTACTCCGTCGCAAGGTGGTCCCATGCTAAAATTGGAATATGCATGCCATCTATTGCCCCTCCATGTGCTATTTCACGCACATGCGCTACAAAAGTCATGCGCTATTTCACGCACATTTCCCAGAGTTACAGCCCTGCACACTTGCATTAATGCAGCCCCAACAGTCGAGTTCCCAACTCCAAACTGATTTGCGACCAACCAGTAGAAGTCTGAATTCACCAGCTTCCATACTGCAATCACCACACACTTCTCCACCAAGAGGGCAGCTCTCATTTGGGTGTCCTTGTGCCACAGGACTCTAGTGAGCTCAGCACACAGTTCCAGGAAGGTGGATTTCCTCATCCGAAAGTTCTGCAGCCACTGCTTGTCATCCCAGACTTCCATAATAATGCGATCCCACGACTCAGTGGGCCCAAAAGCGACAGTCCTTAGTCTGCAGCTGTTTCACCTGAGTAACAGCACAAGAGAGGAGACTCTTCAAAGTTTTACAAGCTGAGCAAGATAGTAAATGTTTCATAATGAAGAACAATTAAGTTTGGTATTTACTGAACCATAAGCTATACAAGTTTCAAGTCAGGCACTAGTACTGCATTCATTTGCTATCTTCTGCCTGCAGTGCTTCAGCCTAACAGTCTGGGCTCTAAAGACAGACGTGCACAGGAGGTGGTGGAGGAGGGGAAGTGTTCCTTGTTGACAGGGTGACACAAAGTGGGGATTTCCCCGTTATGTTGTATGTGACCCTATGTGATACTTACTGTTTTCCATGAATGCTGTGTGTGCCTCAGTTCCCCTGTGTATCGCACCAACGTCTAGGTGGTGGGAATAAGGGTGTGTGACTTTTCCAGAAGCTGCTCCAGCTGCCTGCATAGATGCTATGGCCACCCCTTCGTAACCCGAGACCCAGGAGGGGGATGCGACCAGGTGACTCTTGGCCCAGGAAGTGAGACAAAGGCCGGAGGAGGAGCAACAGGCAGGGCAGGGGCCAGGCAGCTGGAAGCGAGTCAGTCTCAGCTGGCTTGGGGAGCAGGGGGCGAGCCAGAGTCCTGGCTCTGGGCTCCCCTCCCCCCCCCAAGATGGACTTGGCTGAAAGTCACTGATTTCTGTGCTAATAAGTTCTGTTCTACGCTGTGTTCCTGTTGACTAATAAACCTTCTGTTTTACCAACTGGCTGAGAGTCATGTTTGACTGCGGAGTTGGGATTCAGGGCCCTCTGGCTTCCCCAGGAGCCCCATTCAGGCGGACTCATTGTGGGAAGCACACGTGAAACGGGATGCTGAATGCTCAGAGGTCTGAACCAGTAAAGTCGAAGCTGTGTAAGTTGCTTGCTTTGGAGACAGTATGCTCAGAGAGAGGAGGCATGCTTCCCCCAAAGTCCTGACTGGCTTCGTATGGAGTAGTTCCAGAGCATCGCCCTGGTGACTCCATGACACAGGGCTTCAGCCCTGGGGTCATCGGGGGCCCTTACACATGCATCTCACGCTCTTGCCTGTTTATTCACCCTCCCAAGGGAACAGCCCTTTTAATACTCCAGCCAGAGTTCTATCAACACTCCTCACACCACTGTAGTTAGATAGCAAGTGCCCCAACGTATACCCTGCCATGCCAGTGCACTTTTTCCAACTCAGTGTTTACTCACCCATCTAAGTGGCCCCACACAGCTATGCTTCTCTGAAATAGCACTCCTTCAGCTCCCACTGCACCCTGCAGTAACTCAGAACATTTAGGCTGTAGCCTCTCTCTCTGTCATTCCCATGGGATAAATATAGACTAACTGATATGGCCATTTCTTGCAATATCTTTGGGACAAATTATTGATTTCAGTTGAACTAGCTATGGAATCCAATGTATTATAAATGCAAAGTTTACATGTTGTTGTTAGATTGTATGTAACTTCCCTGGGGGCGGCCAGAGGGGCACATGGCAATGTTCCCTCTAAATTTTTCCGTCCATGTGTGGAATAAAATTTGTTATGTGCACCGAGGTAACGTGTGCATGTGCACCATCACAAAAAACAAAAAACCTAGATATAATATATATTTTTTAAAAAGTTACCATAGGGATAATTACTCCAGCCAGGACAGGTTAGACATTTTAGAACTCACTACCCAAAGAATTCAATTTAAGTGTAAGAGAGAAATAAAAATTATGACATGCATAGACCAGTCAAAACACTAAAATAACACACTTTGAAAGAATAGAATTACAGAGAATATATGTGTATTGCAGGAAGTACCAAGAAGTAACCACAACAATACTACTAGTATCTGTTGGGAGGTGAGTGTGTCACAGAGACACTGTGTGCACGTGCGCTGGCTGATGGGGAAAAGCTGTGCATGGTCTCTAAGATACTCACAGAAAGCTCCTCTACTCCGTCCTGAGCCCTGTTGCCTCCCCTCCCCTGCTCTGTGGGGATGGGGTACATGGGGGAGAGAGAGAGTGTGTGTGTAACAGACAGAGACTGTGTGAGCTGGCTGCTGGTGAAATCTCAGAAACAGTGCACTGTCTCTTTAAGAAAGGCACTCAGTCACTCACCATTCAGATCTCAGCAGCTCAGAGTCCTCCTGAGCCACGCTGTCCCCTCTGCCCAGCTCTGCAGAGATGGGGTACGGGGCGGGGAGACACCCTGACATCAGCACCCCTACTCTGCTCTGCACAGCCAGATGGATGGAGCAACATGGGGGGAGGGGCACCTGAACACATGCTGCCAACTGTGCACGCTCTCTAATCAGCTGGGCAGCATTTGAATCTCTCCTGCACAGGCACCCAAGCACGCAGCTTACAGGGAACACAGAAACATTGTAAACAAATGCTGGAAAGTATTATGAGCTTCAAAAAACTATATCTTAATGTACCAGACAAGAAGGCACTTTAGGAAGAAACAAAATAAGTGGGTTTCCCAGGAAGGGCAAGAGGAAGGCAGACCCAACCTTTTAAAGCTACAGCCTGCAGAGAGAACCACTGTTTGGCTAATTACCTATTCAAGGTCTTTGTAGATCAAAGACAGACTGTAAAAGGAGGGACTCAGACTCATGGATGTGATTGTTCTGAGCTAACAGCTGTTATGAATTAGTAACCACAGAAAAACCTCTATTGAGGTTTAAAGAACTGTTCACCTACTGGAGCCCTTGTTAGATGTGGGGGTGATTATTGACATGTGTGTTGGTTTGTTTATTGCTAATGCTTTCATGTTAAAAATAAATGTGCTTGTTTAGAAAGAGCTGTGGGGTAACATAATTGTGGGCAACTATACTGTTTATAGTCTCTGAGGAGAAAGCAAAGCAGACCTGCTTAGGTAGTCTGACTTGCTGGGGAATTCGCAGTGTAACAGGGAACTGTGCAGCCTGGAGAGCCAGAAGGGGGGTGAGAGAAGGTCTCCCCACAAGAGAGGTGACAGCTGAGGAGCCGGAAGCCTACAGTGGGTGCCTTTGCTAGACCCAGGAGGGGGAACATAGGTGAAGCTTCCCGGGACAGTGACAGACATTTCTCTCATAAGCCAAGATCCTGATCAGAATGGATAGGTCTCAGGGTGGGGAATAGATGCTCCTCCTGTTTAAACAGCATGGAAAATAGAAGATTACAACATCTAGTAAGAAAGGACAAACTTTTTTTTTTGAGTTCTCTTCTCTAAGGGCTTGTCTACACTTGAAAGGTTATCATTGGCTTCTCTGCTGAGAGTTTAGTGCCATCTGTGATATAGCCCTCTGAACAGAAACTGCTTGCTCCCTCAGTTCACAGAAGCTGAACAGATGTGCAATGATTTTCCATGACTATCAACTAAAGTTTAAATTCAACTAGTGGCCCAAAAGTGATAGGCACAATGTCTCAGCCCAGTCTCACCTTCTTCCAAGTCTTCTTTTACTAAAAGAGCAACAGAGACAATATCAAGGCCCTCACCTGGAATACTGTGTGCAGTTCTGCTTACCACATCACAAAAAAGGATTGCAGAAATAGAAGAGGTTCAGAGGTGGACAATTAGTGACTGGAAAGGCTTCTGAATGACAAGAGATTGAAAAGACAGGCTATCTAGTTTAGAGACAACAAATAAGAGGGCCATGAAAGCAGCATATAAAATAACAAAAGGTACAGAAAAGGTATATCAGGCCCTTATCCTCCCTCATAATAGAAGAATGAAACGGAAAAACATTAAATGCAAACTTAGAACTGGTAAAACAAAACACTTTACACATACAGCTCAATTAGCCTGTAGAATTCATTGCCATAGGATATTGAGACCAAGAGCTTAAGACGACTCTAAAGGATTGAGCATTTATACAGATGATAAAATCGAGAGTTACATTAGAAAGGATTAACAAAGACAGCAATAGCTCAGAAGGGATATAAACCCCCATGCTCCACAATACACACTAACTTTTAATTTGCAGGGTTTAGGAAGAAACTGTCTGGTCTTAGAGGGACCACGAGTCTGATCTGCTATAGAAAATATATCATTCATCATGCTGTTTAATATATAATTAATGTTTTACTCATGATTTGACTCAAGGTGCATTTGGAAATTGAAATTAAACTTTAAAAAAATGCAAAACAAGTTTGAATTTTTTTTATTAATTGAATAAAACTGCCAAAGTTTTCCCCCCACTGAAATCTCCACTAGAAGCAGCTATAATCTTGAGAAGGTTAGATGACTGATGAACAGACTGCAAAAACTAAACTAGAGATTTCTGCTAAATTGAAACCTAAAGTAGTTAAGGAAAAAGCTTTTCCATGGAACAGAAACTGAAAGTACTGACATTTAGAAAAAAGCACTAATATTATCTCTATTATAAAGACTGAAAGTGATCTAGATGCTGAATGCAGTGCATCAGATATTGTGCCATATTTACAAAGCTTGACCTCAAAAGTTAAAGATGTTTTCCATCTGATTCTGTACAGAAAAAAGCAGCTTTCAAATCATTAGTTAAATTTTACGAGTGTTCATTGTTCCCTCTTTGTTAAATTGTTTAAAGGTTGGCAACTTCAAATTTAGTTTTAAACAGGTTTAGCGTTTGTTTGTTTTTTAACTCAATTTAAAAATGCATTTAAAATCAGATTTTTTAAAACAATCCACCTTGGACAGATGCCAGTTAAGTATACTGTGTATGAACAAAACGTACAGAACTTGAGCCAAGGCAAGCAAAGGCAACAACTCTGGTGTTTGTGAATGTAAATAACAAGAAACTAAAGACGGGTGACTGTAGAAGCACGGCCAGGTCCCATCCACCCAACAGAATCTGTGCAAGATCTGTGCATTTGTTATTAGCTCACTCTGCCTGATTTCAAGAGACGTTCCTTCTCCTTGAGGGTCTGACTAAAACAATACTGCATTTAGGGTAACATTTTGACAGACTGGGCATCAGCAGACTGCTGTAGCAGCACTTCCAGTACGGATCTGAGAAGACCAGAGCTACAAGCATGTACGCAGAACTTCCATGAATAGACAGACAACAAAGAGCTGAGAATCAAACAGAAGGGACCACTGTGATTATCAACCCTGACCTCCTATATAATAGGCCAGAAAACTGCCTGTCAAGGTTCCTCCCCCACCCTGAACTCTAGGGTACAGATGTGGGGACCTGCATGAAAAAACCTCCTAAGCTTATCTTTACCAGCTTAGGTCAAAACTTCCCCAAGGTACAAAATATTCCCCCCGTTGTCCTTGGACTGGCCGCTACCACCACCAAACTAATACTGGTTACTGGGGAAGAGCTGTTTGGACGCGTCTTTCCCCCCAAAATACTTCCCAAAACCCTGCACCCCACTTCCTGGACAAGGTTTGGTAAAAAGCCTCACCAATTTGCCTAGGTGACTACAGACCCAGACCCTTGGATCTTAAGAACAATGAACAATCCTCCCAACACTTGCACCCCCACTTTCCTGGGAAATGTTGGATAAAAAGCCTCACCAATTTGCATAGGTGACCACAGACCCAAACCCTTGGATCTGAGAACAATGAAAAAGCATTCAGTTTTTTACAAGAAGACTTTTAATAAAAAATAGAAGCAAATAGAAATAAAGAAATCCCCCCTGTAAAATCAGGATGGTAGATATCTTACAGGGTAATTAGATTCAAAAACATAGAGAACCCCTCTAGGCAAAACCTTAAGTTACAAAAAAGATACACAGAAATAGTTATTCTATTCAGCACAATTCTTTTCTCAGCCATTTAAAGAAATCATAATCTAACACATACCTAGCTAGATTACTTACTAAAAGTTCTAAGACTCCATTCCTGGTCTATCCCCGGCCAAGACGACTACAGACAGACACAGACCCTTTGTTTCTCTCCCTCCTCCCAGCTTTTGAAAGTATCTTGTCTCCTCATTGGTCATTTTGGTCAGGTGCCAGCGAGGTTACCTTTAGCTTCTTAACCCTTTACCGGTGAGAGGAGCTTTCCCCTGGGCAGGAGGGATTTCAAAGGGGTTTACCCTTCCCTTTATATTTATGACACTGCCCCACAAAAATTCCTAGAGCAGAGCTTTTAGAAAAAGATCCAATCTTGATTTAAAAATTGTCAATGGGGGAGGATCCACCATAAGCCTTGGTAAATTGGTATAATGAATAATTACCCTCACTGCTAAAAATTTAGGCCTTATTTCCAATCTGAATTTGTCTAGCTTCAACTTTCAGCCACTAGATCATGTTATATACCTTGGTCTGCAGAGCCCATTATTAAATATTTGTTCCCCATGCAGATCTTATTTGCCTTAATTTTTAAAACTTTTCAGAAATACCCATCACTATTTTGATATCGTCCATGAACAGCACTCCAATCTCAGCTGAAGCTCCCATGTTATAGATACTTCCCAGATATCCACTCTGATGAGGCTGAAACATAGAAAATGCAGTTCAGCATCTGACAGCAAGAGAAAAAGCAAGAGCATGGCTCTCACCTTTAGATCAGCAATTAAATCCCCTACAGGTCAGCTGTTATGAAAGTCACAGGGCAGCATTCTCTGTAGAGAATGTTGCACTGCCTCTCTCCCCATCCTATAGAAGCTCTCCTGATGCTTACTGCCTTCTTTGGTCATTACCTAGTGTATTTCAAAATAGTGGTGGCTGCTAGTGCCACAGGGCAGAAACTCATTTCTTTTCTACTTGTCTATGAAGCACCACTACTATCTAAGAATTTGTGGTAACAATATTTATTATAAAAAGAAGAGTACTTGTGGCACCTTAGAAACTAAAATTTATTTGAGCATAAGCTTTTGTGAGCTATAGCTCACTTCATCGGATGCATACAGTGGAAAAACGGAAATATTTATCACTCAAGTCTGTGCTGACAGCCAGTTTCTAGCAAACAAGTGCCCGAATCACAAAAACCACTGGTAAGCTGGATCAAGGGCCAAGGACTAAATGGGTCTTGGAGCTTGAATTTACTTCTCACCCTAGAGGAAGAAGACTGTGGTACACTGGTAGAGCAGTGTGGAGGAACATTGCCTGGCCCCTCTGCTTGATTCATCTCATCTGTGACTAAAGACCTTCAGTCAGAAGGGCTGTCAAGCCAGCAACTTTCACTCATGCTAAACTCACAAAACAGAAAAAAATACCCAAATTATTGCCTAGTTCTAGAGTTAGCATTGTAGGGTGATTTAGAAGTGGTTCACCCACCATCCCACTAACCAGAATTGTTCAAACACAACAGAATTACTATTCAAACCCTGGAAGCATCGCATCTCTCAAGCACCCTCGTGCTGAACTGCATTTCCCGAGTGAATCTCCAACTAGGTCACATTGTCAAGATGGTGCGCTCCTATTTGATTATATTTAAGCAACAACTATAAAGAGGGACTGGACTTATCTTTGCATTTTAGGATATCACTGCAGCCTCCTCCAAGGAAGAGGGGTGATTTGGAGAGTAACCCACGATATACACGGCTGATAGCTCCTCTTAGCATGTAATTTAACTAAGAAGAGAAGCTACAATTTTCTCATTGCTGAATGTTCGCTGCATCTACATGTGCAAATGCTCATGTTGTGTAAAGCAAAACAGGTATCTTCAGTAAGCCATGCAAGTTCTTTCAGTGAATACTTGCCAGAATGCAAAGCCAAGCCAACACAGTCCGGAGGGGGCAGGAAGTTGGCCTGAAAAAACAGTTTTGTGGGGAAGGGAGTGGATATTTTAAACTAGAGGAACATCTATTTCATTTGCGCTCTAGCTGCGTAACAGGCCATTGGATTGGTAAGGTTTAAGACCATACTTTCCCCTGTGTTTACACATGGCCAGTTCACAGCCACACTCCACAGCGATAGTCTGCTGGGATGCAACCACTCACACTATTCTCTGCCAAATGTAGTGACATCCTACTGGGCATGTAGGAACAGCCTGGGACCTTGCAGACTGCTTTACACCACTTACCTGGCCCACATGCAGGCTTTGTATTGGTATAACATATTGGTTAGGACTTAGGAGTAGGATTTCAACAAATAGTTACACCCTTACAAGTCCTACTGTGGATGCAGTTATGCTAGTATAAAGGTGTCTTACACTAGGGCTTTATCTACACTACCAAGTTTTGTTGCCAAAACCTGCCTTTTGGTGACAAAACAGTGAGAGAGTACACACTGCAGTGCGACTTTTGTTGGAAAAAATGCCCGGTTTTGGCAACAAAAAACTTCCACCCCTATGAGAGACTTTTCTCTTTTCCCCTCCCTTTACTGTCCACAAAGAGCCAGTGTAGACACCGCTGGTTGTTTTGTCAACAGAACTGGCTTCCTCCAGTATCCCACATTGCCCGCCCTGATCGCTCTGCTCAGTGTTTTGATCTCCGCTGCCCTGCAGGCATGCATCCCTCCCCTTTCAAAGCTGCGGGAAGTATCTGACAACTGAGTGTGCTGTTCCGTTTGGGGAACAAAGAGCAAATCATTGGAATGCTCCGGTTCTGCCCTGCACTAGGAACACAGTGGCAGACAGATTGCTGTCGCAGGGACACAGGAAGAAGAGACTGCTGTGCTGCTCTGACATTCCTCAGCATGGAGCGCTCCCAGAGCTATTCATGATGCCACTCCAGGCAGCCGAGGAGGCTGTGGGAGAACTCAGAGGGAATCCTCCCAAGATGCACAGCGATCAGCTCCGCCTTCCCACAACACCACACTGTGGGATACATACCCACAGTGCATTGCTCACACTGTCGATGATAGTGCCTACAATGTGGACATGATCTGCTGACAGAGGGAGCAAGTGTGAACACCCTTAGGCTATTTTTGTTTTGTCAACTTTTGGGTGTCAACGTAAGTTTTGTCGACAAAACTTGGTAGTGTAGACAAAGCCTAGTATAATCTATTCTCCTTTCCTTACAAGACTAGATATACCAGTAGAAGCACCTTTACTCTGATAGAACCACGTCCACACCTAGAGGGACAGAGAGGTTGTAGCACTTTAACTATACTGGTTAAATTTAGTAAACTACTGGTAGAGTTAAAGCGGTACAATTGTGTGTGTACACAAGCCCACAGAAACAAGTCAATTTAACCTGACTTAGTCCTCCAAAACTTCATTCTCTCTGTGCACTCTGAGGGCATGTCTACACTTAAAACACTGCACTAGTGCTTAAATGAAGATGCTCTATGCTGACAGAGTTCTCCCATTGGCATAGTTAATCCACCTCCAAGAGGCAGAAGCTATGTTGGTGGGAGAAGCTCTCTCGTCAACAGAATGCTGTCTACACAGGTGATTAGGTAAGTATAGCTGCATCAATCGGGGGGTGGCTTTTTCACACCCCAAACAATGTGGTTATGCTGACAAGGTCTGTAGTGTAGACCAGAACTAGGTAACAGCTGATAGTGTCTGCACAGGAAGCACTGACAACTAGCACTTAAGCTAAAGGAACTGCACTCACAAGAAAAGCATTAGTTTCCAAAGAGCATCACTCAGAAGGCTGAGAAACAAACAAGAGTTGCTACCTGTGTCCCCAGGAGGCCTTCAATGCCCACTGGCAAAGGGCACACCATACTGTAACTCATCTCAGGCCTGACATGCTCACTACCCCAACAAACTGTTGTCATAAAAATGTCTCTAAAATGTCACATAAGGTATCAGATTTAAACTGGTGACATGCTGGTCCTGAAAAATCCCTGCATGTTGTATGCACAGGTTGTGTGTAAAGAGTTATATGGGTGTGCTAAAAAAGTGTTCTTAAAAATGTGCTTGGGAGGCAACCCAGCCTGGCCTACACAAAGCAATGTGGATTAGCTGTCTGACCAGCTGGATTACAGGCAGAGGACAAAGAAAGTACATTATATACAAGATAAACAAGGCAACCAAGTTAACAAGCAACAGAGGAATCAATTTAGTAAACACACCACCAGGGTTCCAAGTCTGAAACCCACAGGAAGTCTTCCTGGCTCTTGAGACAAAGATAATGGACTCTGGAAAACATAAGGGGAGGCAACAAGACATTCTAGTTATCCACCACTTAGGAGACATATGGAACAGCACCCTCAGAGCCTGTGAAGGTTGGATCCTCTTAGCCTGAAGGGGAGGAGCTCCTGAATTTGCTGTAAGCGAGCAACTATTTTAGGCAAAGACATAACTTGCTAGAATTAAGTTTTAGTCACTAGAAAGCATGTTTTGTTCTGTCTGTAAGTAGACCTCTTTTTATTTTTTTGCTTAGTGTCACTTAAATCTCTGTTCTCGGTTAATAAGGGTATTCTTAGTTTTACTATAAATCATCCCAGCGCTGCTATATTAAGGCAAGTGTGAGTCCTCAACAAAACGAACGGTCTGGGGTGTGCTCTGTCTCTTTGGGGACAGTGAACTTACTTTCTGTGAGTGTCCAGTGAGAGGAACTGGACACTGCAAGGAGATGTCTCTGGGGAGCTGGCGCTCACTGAATGTTGCCTGCAAAGGCAAGGTTCAGACTGGCAGAGCCTCGAGGAGTTTGCTGGCAATCAGACAAGCTGGAGTGTCAGGAAGCTCACGCACAGCTTAGCAGCAGCAAAGCTCTCACTTGCTGAGGCAGAGGGGTAACAGTGACTTACAATTCTGAATGTCCTGAGCAGAATGTCTCTCTGCCCCATCTGAGCAACAGAGCAGCACAAGCACTACTTGTGAAAGGGGTCTAGAAAGCAGGGCTTGGAGCGGCCATGGCTAGCAATCTCCAGCTTTTAGCCTTACCCCTGGTAGCAGTCGTAGCAATCCTAAAAAGGGACACTGGCCAGCCTCCAGCTTCGCACTTCAGTCACATCAAGGACAGTGAGAACACTGTTAGCAGCCTGCTCCCTACTTGAGCCAGAGCCACTTTTTCCATACCTTGGACTAGGTTCCTTCTGTTTCTAGACAGCAACAACCTATTCTTCATGACAACTGTAAATCGAAGTTTTTGATAGGATTCCCAAAGAGATTTCTGCTGTATTTTCCTCACACTCTCCCTTTCTCTAGGCCGCCCATCTGAGAACTAGCCAAGGACCCTTACAATTTACTCTGTTGTTTTGGGGGGTTTTCTGAGGCAAGACTCCTTTTCAGAGAATGTGGGAACACATGAACAGAAGTAGCCATCCTTATGCCAGTCATCACATTATATAAACTAATGAGTACAGCTTTGCTGAGCTGTTACACAGTAGACCAGCGGTTCTCAACCAGCGGGCTGCAGGCTACATGCGGCCCAATTAGCACACAGCTGTGACCCAGCTCAGCTGTGTGCTAAAGGCCAGCCAACATGGGGTGAGGGGAAGGGGAGGGGAAGGGGAGGGGGGTCCGGACAGCCAGCCGGCCCCATGGGAGGCGGTGGTCTGGGCTCAGGGCTGCCGCTGCCCTGCCACCCGACCCCCGTGGCCAGGTAACACATTGTGGGTTGCATATGTGGCCCACAATAATAAATAAGTGGAGAACCACTGCAGTAGACCCCCAGAGCCAGGGACAATGCTCAAATTTTGCCCAACAGTTATGTTGACAACTTGGCACATTTGCAAATTAAACAGAAAATGGAGAAGGTTGCAGCTTGCTTTCAATGAGAGCAACATATCAAGTCCCAAAATTCAACACTCAACGTTGACCCAAATGTCTTGGCTACACCATATGCTAGTCTTCCTTCAGCAACTGCCGGTAATTTCGTTGACTTGAATAGGTGGTGGTTTCCCAGCGAGCTAAGCGAGGAACTCCTTAACTTCCTCTTCCAGGGCCCAGATATCTCCTTCGATTTTCCTGATGACAATCATCCTCCTATTGCCACAGGTGATGTCCTTATATAGACTGGAATTTTGTGCCTGCAGGAACGTCTCACAAAGGAAGGAAGGGCAGGTGAAGTATCTGATGGCGCTCTCCAGCTAGACGGGATGGGGTACTGGGTATGTTTGGAGGGAGCAGAAATTCTGGTGGGTGGAATGAGTGTCTCCACAAATTTATATTCTTCAGTGGATTCCAAAATTCCAGAATAATGGGGGTGAGGGGTCTCAGGTTTGGCCTGGGACTGGCTCTGCAGCAGTCACCGGGCCCCCGCTAGGGCTACGGCCGCCATTTTGCTGTCGCGTCTGGCTGGTGTTGCCCAACTTCTGAATGCTTGATTTTGTAACCTTACCATTCTTCTAACATTGTTTTAATGTGCAATATAAAATAAGGTGGAAGTCATTTTACTCTTAGTATCTGTCAGGAGAAGCAATGCCAAAAGACGAACAACAATTTTACATTCTAGAATTTAGTACAATAATATTTGCCAAGTATTGTCATGCGCCCTAGTGTTGGAGAATCATATCCTGAGAAACCCTATAGTAATGCACAAATGCAAGGCAGAAGAGATGTTTGTGTATGCATCGCTAGGTCATTACACTGCTAATCCTAAAAATAAGAGCTGCGCGACAGGGAATCTGAGCAAATGCCTGTTGCTGGTGGATGAATGCTGCTTCAAGGGAGAGGTACACCTGAGTGGCTCTTGGCCCACTGTCAGGTGGTTATCTCCTTCCCCCACTCCATCTCAACCACAGACTGTTCATTAACAGGAGAGGCTGTCACATGGGAAAGTTGTGAAGAACCAGAGCTGGCTGCTGCAAGCAGCAAGCCAAGGACCTCACTGGGAAAGGTACATCTCACACTGTTCAGAAGAGACTCCCAATAGTAACTCTGATCTCCCCCTGCCCTTGTAGCCTTCAGCCTTCCCCACGCAGTGTCCTCTTCAATTCATGTGGTTACCACCCCAAGCAGCTGGAATGTGATGGATTCCAGAGAAGGAGCAGAGGGTGATATTTCATACTGTCCCAAATACTCCTACCACCTTTAAATGGGAAGTGAAGCCAGAAGATGTAAACAGGAAACTGTAAGCCAGTGAAGCAAACCTAAGCAGTGTAAGACTGCCTGAAGCTTATCTAAGTAAAAAGCTGCATTGAAGGACATGGGGAAAGTATGAACCATCATTTGAAGATACTGGGGGAAGATAGGTTTCAGAGTAACAGCCGTGTTAGTCTGTATTCGCAAAAAGAAAAGGAGTACTTGTGGCACCTTAGAGACTAACCAATTTATTTGAGCATGAGCTTTCGTGAAAGCTCATGCTCAAATAAATTGGTTAGTCTCTAAGGTGCCACAAGTACTCCTTTTCTTTTTGGGGGAAGATACATTCCCTAGCATACTCAAAAAACCAAAGAGAGACCCTGAGTTTTATGTAATTCAATCTCAGCCTAATGTTGCCTCCATGGACAGTTCATGTGTTTAGTTTTCCCAAAACACATCAACTTTAATTACTCAAGGCCCTGAAATGAAAACAAAAGATTCAGCTCTGAGCTGAGCTATCACAACTCAAGAAATATTTTACAGAATTCTAAGGGACAGGGAAGAAGACATAAGAAAGCTGCAGACTCCTAGGGACATCTATCTCAACCCTAACTACGTAGTCATCTTAACAGTGAAACTGCCAAGTGGGTAAAAGAGACTGATTTTAGCACTACTGAGATGTGAGATTTTTTTAAAAGAGGAATCTGAGCCCTAGCTCTTAGGGAATCTGTATTGCAGTTAATATGGCAAACTGAGAGCCATTTACTCAACATACACATCTTTACTAATTTAGCAGATGCATATGCACAGCTCATAAACAGAACCTGCTCTAAGCATATTGGCATATGGGGTTTTTATGACAAACTGTCAGCCAACTTCAGATAAACTAACTTGCTCACTCTTAAAAAAAACAACCAAAACAAACAAAAACTGTTAAATGAAGACAGAGCAATATACACAAGATCATACCATCCATGAAATCTGTGCTGTATTAGTAAATAAACTGCCATTTTGGATTCAGCTTTGGGAAGAGTTAAACCCAGGTGACTGGATGGAAGAGCAGCAGCTAAGGTGGCAACATGCCATGACACAGGGTAATTGGGAAGGTACCACAGATATACCACAGCACATTTACAGAGAGAAACATGGGCAGCAGGCTTAGAGCATTAAGACCCTCAAGGGTTATAGATCCCATCACTAGTTCAAATCCAGTCCAGGTCAGAACTGAGCAAAAGCCAGTAACCATGTCTCACATGGTCTAGCCTGACTCCTATCTGGTGGTTCACAAATGTTGGTCTCAGTCCAATTCCCCAGCCCAATGGGCAAACAAGCATATTGCATCTCCAAGGATGTCAAGCTGGCACCTTTTATTAGAATTAAAGCTTCCTTTAATGAGCACACCTGTCTCTTTTTTTTTTTTTAACATTGCCATTCGATCAACATGCCCTCTCTGTACCAGAGGTTCAACTCAATGTAATATAAGTCACTAGACAGGACAGCGTTATTACGATGCTCGCTCCTAGTAAGGTAACACCTGTCAAACAGAGAGATCCCATGGCCAGAGTCCCGTAGAATGTCGCGTTAAACAGAAGTTCGCTGTTATAACGATCGCTGTTTTGTCCCTGACATTTACATGGCACGGATTGTAAACCCGGTAGAGCCTCCTCCTGAATAAACAAATAGTGCTAACAACGAAAGGAACCGTCCTTTCAACGTCTGGGGAAACATTATAACAAAGCCCCCCCAAAACCATCCCCACCCGCCGCCGCGGTGAGACAAGACCGCACTGTGCCTCTCGGCCCCGGTCCGTTCCCAGCCCCGCGCCCCCCCCGGCCCGCTAGCCCCTCCCCCACCCGTCCCGGCGCCTCGGAGCTGTGCATATGGATCTGATAAATTAGTAAAGATGTGTATGTTGAGCCCTCGGGCGACCTCACTCACCGGGACGGGCTCTCCCTGCCGCCCGGGGGACGCGGCGCTGGGACCCCCGGTTCCGGCTCGGTCCTGGCACCCCCTCGCCCGCTCCTGACCGTTCGAATCAACAACAAGATGGCGGCGCCCGGAAAGGCGGAGACTCCACCGCCTGCCGTCATAGTAACCGCGCCGGCCAGGTCCCCGCTTCCCCGAGAGATGCACCAATCACAGCACGAGCCCGCCCGCCCGTGCGCCGCCAGAACGTTGACAAGCTAACGGAGCTGTCCTTCAAACACTTGAACCAGGGTCGCCCCGCTAGCTGAGCCGCCGGCGGATTCCAGACACACGCTAGGTACACGTGACGCGCCTGTCCTACGGAGACCGCGACCATTGGCCAACAGAATCGGAAGCCATCCAATCACGGCGCGGTATGAGGGGAACAAGCTCTAAACTACTTTCCATGACGCCTCTGTACACCCCCTGGAACCCGCCCTCTGACCCCCTCAAGGGGACCCACCTGCCCTCAGATTTCTTCCCTCTGACCCTCCCAATGGGACCTGGCCTCTGACCCCTTCCCTCTGATCACCCATTGGGTCCACCCTCTGACCTCTTCCTCTGACCCCCTGTGAGGGCATAGGGAGTATTAACCTGGTAATGTTGCATGGGGGTTTTACTAGTTTACTGTCTTCTGCTAACACAGGGCGTGCCTCCGTTTCCCTGGGGTATTGCACCAATACTAGATGGTGATGGGAAGTAAGGGTGTGACTTCACTGAGGGCTGATACTTGACGGTCACCATGTAAATGATGACAGCTGCCCTTCCTAATCTGAGCCCAGGAGGGGGTTGGGGCCACTTTCTCCCTGGGAACTGGACAAAGGCTGGATGAGGGGCTGGGTGAGGCAGTAGGAAGGAGTTTCAGTTTGGAGCTGGCTGGGGAGTCAGTGGGGAGGCCCAGAACCTGATTTCCCCCACACGCGATGACAACTGGTGGGAGCGGTGGGATGTACTACACTCCGTGGATGGCGCTTTCTGCAGTAAGTGACTGGGGAGCAGTAAAAGGAAGAGGGATTAACGAGAACCAGGTGTACTGAAGGCTCAGAGAGGAGCGGTTTCAGGAGGCGGAGGAGCTACGCTTAACCCATGGTAGTGTGTGACCAGAAAGAAGAACTGTTGCGGTAACGGGGTCCCCTTGGGGACTATGGTGAGCGGTTTCAGGGGTGGGGGAGTCTGCGGCTTGACCTTGGGAGAGAAGTGGTGACCTGGAGAAGGGCTGGCACAGAAACTGGGGGGGAGCTGAGAGCACACTAGCCTGAGTCTAGAACAATTTGGGAACAGTGGGGAAATGTATAACCATCTCCTTAAGAGGGACCTTGTAGAGCTGTGCAAGGGGAGGGGGCTTCGCAGAGGGAAGGCCACCAAAGCACAGCTGATTGCCCAGCTGGAGGAGGAGGATCGCTTGGAGGAGCTGATCCCTGTCCCTGAGGGAAGCAGCCCAGTAGATGCAGTGCCAGCACCGGTGTCTGTCCCAGTTGGGAGTGGTCAGACTGCTGCCAAGGGCACTCCGAGGCCCCTCCTACCTATGGCTTGGGGAGGGGCTAGAAGCAGCCAGGCGAAACCCAGGGACACCGTGACCCCCACGGCCAGCAGGGGATCCTCACAACCAAGCTCCCCATCACTGGAGCTGAGGCAGCTGGAATGCGAGAGGGAGATAAAACTGAAAGAGCTGGAGGATCAGGAGAAACAGCAGCAGCATGCACTGGAGTTGGCAAAGTTGAGGAGCAGAGAGCCCTCTGCTGCGGTGAGTGAGGGGGGACCCAGGACTACATGCAACTTTGATAAGCACATGCTGTCCTAGTTTAAGGAACGGGAACATGCTACAACAGTGGTTCCCTCAACTCACTTAACAATATCATTAATCTGTCCAACCACACACTTAGCTCGGCAGAAGAGTCTGTCCTATCTCTTTCTGCCCCACCACTCCCACGAACATGATACAGTTCTGCGGTGATGAGGAAGCCTACTTTCATGGACTCAGACCATATGTTGGGGCCAGGAGTGAGAGCCAGTCTGCCAACTCGCCCATCTGGCTAAACAGCTCTATAGCCTTGGGACCCAGGAAGGTGACTAGACACCGGAGCCATTCCAGAGGGCCAGCCTGGTTCCAATTGCCAGCCTTCCCAAATGCCATGAAACAGTCATCTATATCGCCCCCTCCTTAAGCTGGGGCAGCAATTTAGAGTCGAGTTTCTCTGTGGAATTGGCACCCTGAGGTCCACTCCCACTCACCCCTAGACGGGTCCTTCTGCCTCTCAGCTCAGCCAACTTCACTGTATGCTGCTTCTGTCTCTCCTGCTGTTCTGCCTCATGCCGTCCCTGCCTCTCATGGGCCTCTGAGTCCTTCGATCTCAACTCCAATGCCCTCTGTCTCAGAGCCACCGACGGGGAGCTGGTGGAGACCCCCTGCTGGATGGGGACGGTGACAGAACTTGTTACCACAGAAATCAGTGACTTTCAGCCAAGTCCATCTTGCGGGGAGGGGAGCCCAGAGCCCGGGCTCTGGCCCTCGCCTTGTGCACTGTATGTAAGGGAGCAGTATGACTGCTCACAGCTCCGGTACGAAACTGCAGAGAAACCTGAGTGTCTCTGGTTTAAGTTTAGAAGTGTGAGCAACAAGAGTGATGTAGTGGTGGGAGTCTGCTCTAGACCACCGGACCAGGGGGATGAGGTGGATGAAGCTTTCTTCCGGCAACTCGCAGAAGCTACTAGATCGCACGCCCTGGTTCACATGGGTGACTTTAATTTTCCTGATATCTGCTGGGACAGCAATAGAGCGGTGCATAGACAATCCAGGAAGTTTTTGGAAAACGTAGGGGGGACAATTTCCTGGTGCAAGTGCTAGAGGAGCCAATGGTGGGGGGGGGGGGAGCTTTTCTTGACCAGCTGCTCACAAACCGGGAAGAATTGTAGGGGAAGCAAAAGTGGATGGGAAAAGCGTAAGCAGGAGGATACGGACCCTGGACTTCAGGAAAGCAGACTTCGACTCCCTCAAGGAACGGATGGATAGGATCCCCTGGGGGACTAACATGAAGGGGAAAGGAGTCCAGGAGAGCTGGCTGTATTTCAAGGAATCCCTGTTGAGGTTACAGGGACAAACCATCCCGATGAGTCGAAAGAATAGTAAATATGGCAGGCGACCAGCTTGGCTTAACGGTGAAATCCTAGTGGATCTTAAACATAAAAAAGAAGCTTACAAGAAGTGGAAGGTTGGACATATGACCAGGAAAGAGTATAAAACTATTGCTCGGGCATGTAGGAATGAAATCAGGAGTGCCAAATCGCACCTGGAGCTGCAGCTAGCAAGAGATGTCAAGAGTAACAGGAAGGGTTTCTTCAGGTATGTTGGCAATAAGAAGAAAGCCAAGGAAAGTGTGGGCCCCTTACTGAATGAGGGAAGCAACCTAGTGACAGAGGATGTGGAAAAAGCTAATGTACACAACGCTTTTTTTGCCTGTGTCTTCACTAACAAGCTCAGCTCCCAGACTGCTGCGCTGGGCATCAGAGCATGGGGAGTTGATGGCCAGCCCTCTGTGGAGAAAGAGGTGGTTAGGGACTGTTTAGAAAAGCTGGACGTGCACAAGTCCATGGGGCCGGAACCGTTGCATCCGAGAGTGCTGAAGGAATTGGCGGCTGTGATTGCAGAGCCATAGCCCATTATCTTTGAAAACTCGTGGTGAACGGGTTAGAGCGACTGGCTAAGCGACAGTTCTGCAAAAAGTAATTTCTCTATCCATATATGTATATCGTTAATGCATATGATGTTATGAGAATTGTATTGCATGGCTGTCACTAAAACATGCTGTAAATTGGAGAATCAGCCAGATATTAGCTCCCCGGAGGCAACAGCAAGGAAAGTAACCAACACCTAGGCGGGGGGGGGGGGGGGGAAGGGGCGAACAACCCATCAACAACCATTGTCCAGCTAGGGAGCTACAATTCAATGACTCACCTGCATGAGGCCACACGAGGCTGTGACGTTATTCACACGAACTGTGACCATATAGACCATTGTTGCAACTGAGATTCTGTAGTGGCACCAAATCTTGTGCAAAAGAGGTCAGGTAACTTGTCTAGGGAAAGGTTATGATTTGCTGGGTATGATTATGCTATCTGTATGCATGTATAATTTTTGAATTAAAAGTTATAAGTATTGGTTCTACACTGTCTGTGCTTCAAACTTGTGCTATGCTTCTGGGTGACACTCCAGACAATTTGGCATTAGCACTGCCTAGTCTGCTTGATGGCCCATTAACTGACCCAAAGATAGAAGGCAGATATCCTTAGAGTTCCAAAGTGTATGTCTACACTGGCAAATTCGTGCACAGAAAAGCAGGTTTGAGCACTGTACCTCCCAAGGTTTACATGCTGTTGCATGCACTCTTAAAAAAAACACCTCGAGGAGAGGCTTAGAGCTTTCTGCACCGGGGCTACAGCACTGCGTGGTGATTACAGCGCTGCGATTGGCTTCCAGATTGGCTGCCGTACAATGCTTATTCTCACCTCTCTGGCCATCCGTTTGAACTCTACTGCCCTGTCCTCAGGTGACCAACCATCAGCCCCACCCTGTACATTCCTTTGCAAATTTGAAAGTCCCCTTCCTGTGTGCTCAGTGATGCGTGCAGTGGTCTCAGCGCATCTTTCCAGGTGGCCATGCCTGCTCCACGCACCAGGCGATCCCCCCCACTTGGAGCAATGCGGAGCTGCTGGACCTCATCGATATTTGGGGAGAGGAGGAAGCGCAGTCACAGCTGCGCTTCAGCTGTCGGAATTATGATACCTATGGACAGATTTCTAGACACATAATAGAAAAGGACCATGTCCAGGACACATTGCAGTAGAAGGTCAACGGCAGCTGGTAGGCGTAGCTCCAGAGAGGCAGTTTGCCTCCTGTGCCTTGTGGTAGGCATTCCGCAGCTCCTTCACATTGCTCTTGTATTGCAATGTGTCCTGATCATGGCCCTTTTCTATCATCAAAAAGAAAAGGAGTACTTGTGGCACCTTAGCGACTAACAAATTTATTTGAGCACAAGGTTTCGTGAGCTACAGCTCACTTCATCGGATACATGTAGTGGAAAATAGAGTGGGGAGATTTTATATCCACAGAGAACATGAAACAATGATTGTTACCATACACACTGTAACAAGAGTGATCAGGAAAGGTGAGCTATTACCATCAGGAGGGTGGGTGGGGGGAAAAAAACCTTTTGTAGTGATAATTCAGGTTGGCCATTTCCAGTAGCTGACAAGAACGTGTGAGGAACATTGTGAGTAGGGGGAAATAAACATGGGGAAATAGTTTTTCTTTACTTTACTGTCATGTTCTCTGTGTATATAAAATCTCTCCACTGTATTTTCCACTGCATGCATCCGATGAAGTGAGCTGTAACTCCCGAAACCTTGTGCTCAAATAAATTTGTTAGTCTCTAAGGTGCAACAAGAACTCCTTTTATTTTTGATGATAGAAAATGGCCATGACCAGGACACACTGCAGCACAAGTTCAACGTGAAAGAGCTGCGGAATGCCTACCACAAGGCGCAGGAGGCAAACTGCCTCTCTGGAGTTACGCCCACCAGCTGCCGGTTCTACAAAGAGCTGGACGAGACACACGGTGGTGACCCCACCTCCCCTGCCAAGTCCCCTGTGGATACTTCGTTGGCTTGGTTGCCAGTCGAGAGTGCACCGAGCCAGGAGGAGGCAATCTTGGATGAAGAGGGTGAGGGGGAACCAGAGGCAGAGGATGACTCGGAGGCCAGACATGCATGCAGTCAGGAGCTCTTTTCTACCCCGGAGGAGCCTAGTCAGTCAAAGCAGTCGGATACTGGCGAAGCACAAACAGGAGAGGAGGCCCCGGTAAGTGAATCTGACTTTGAGAATTGCTGAAGCGAGTCGTTGGGGGCGGGAGGGTTGCTGAAAGCAGGCTTTCATCATACAGAACAGGCTGTTGATATACTCCCTCAATTCATGTGAATCTCTCTCACAGATCTCCAGGAAATTCTCGTGGAGATACTGGGCAGTCCGCTCCCACATGTTCCCCGGCAGAGCTGCTTTGTTTCTTGCCTCATTAACGGTAACTTTCCTGTGCCACTGTGCCATCACGGGGGGTGGGGAACCATAGGTACACACGCGCCATTCACATAGGGCCAGGGCAGAAGCCGCAGGCTTAGAGAACACTGTCCCTTGATTCCCTGCTCACCCTCAGCAGCGAGATATCACCCATAATGATCACCTCCTGTGGAAAGTGTGGAGACAGGAATGATTATCAGGCCCACCCTACAGTGCTGGCTCTCCCCAAGTGCCCAAGAGCCAAGTGTCCAGTGTACAGCAGGGTCCCGAAACAGTGATTTACCCTGTCCCTGCTGCTACTCACCATTTTGGGAGTCTTGTGGCTTATGTGTGCTTGCCTGGGGTCAACCAGATACTGACAGTTGTGTGAGTACCAGCTGTGTTTTAAAGCACTGAAAGAGTGCTGTCTATGTAGCAAACAATACTGCTTCTGTAAAATGTTGTATTTAAACTTCACACAGATGACCTTGGGAGACCAGCCTCCCTCTTTGTTATTGGCGGCAGAGCGGTTGCGAAGAATTCGAAAACGGTGAAGAAGTAAGGAGGACTTTATGCGTGAGGTTATCATCCACTCCGCTGCTGAGAAAAAGGAATTGAAGGAGTGGTGGGACAGTGAGAAGACGGAATGAAAGGAGAACGCAGCACACCAGAAAGAAGCCACGGAGGGGCTCTTAACAGTCATGGAGCGTCAAGCGGACATGCTCCAGAGGTACTAGCTCTTCAAACCGAGCAGCTCCACGCCCACCTTCCCCTGCAGCCACTGTCGGAAAACTCTTTCCCAATGCACCACACACACACACACACACACACATCGCCAACACACTCTTATCAACCTCCTGGATCCACTCTCTACCCGCAGCATTCCACTCCTCCCTCCTCAAAGTCCAGCAGTGTGGACTCCCAATACCCACTACACTCAACACTTGCCCAGGTTTGGGTATGATCCCTGGACATACACAAATCTGTAGCCGTGCTGAGACCCCCCTCCTCCTCTTGAGACCTTCCATACCCTCCATTCTCCCCCATCCTGCTCCCGACTGATGATTTTTTTCATTGGACTCTCTCTTCCGGTTGTTGTCTTTCAGTAAAAGAATTGTGTTTGTTTGAAAGCAATCTTTATTCTATTAAGTGAAAGCAAAAAGAGCACTGCAAAGTAACATAGATACAGCTATGTTAAGTTCCCTTCTTGCATCATGTGCACCAATCACCTCCTAGCATTACAAGCACTGCAATCTCGAGTATAGGTTTCAGCTTCAAATTGCTGCCTCAAAGCATCCCTGATCCTTATGGTCCCGTGCTGTGCCCTTCTAATAGCCCTGGGTCTCTAGCTGTTCAAAGCTAGCCTCCAGGTGCTGAGCCTTTGCGGTTCAGCCCTGAGTGAAGCATTCACCCGTCCCTTCAAAAATATTATGTAGCGCACAGCACACGGCTATAAGCATAGGAATATGATCATCGGCCACGTCCAGCTTCCCATACACGGATTGCTGGGTCTGTTTGGAGGCTGGATCAGAAAACACTGCTGACCCTATACAGAGCCTGAATCAGACCCGGTACTAGGATCATAGCCCCATAGGGTTGGGAGGGACCGCAAGGGTCACCTAGTTCTAGTCTGGGCCCTGCTAAGATGCAGGATTGACTCTGGCTGCCAAACTTTTGGGTCAGCATCAAAATCAGAACATTAAAAATTAGATTTAACACAAGCCCAGGCAGTCCAAATTCTGTGCGGTGCATTTATTACCACACCTGCTTGCACACTACAGAGAGCTGCTAGTGAAATGTCAGTTACACGACAAATGAAAGTACTGTGCCATGGATCTGTGTGGCTCCCGGAAACAGCAGGATCTGGTTCCCCCTCTCTGGCTCTTACTAAGATGTAAGATGGCTCTTCATGCGGCCCCTACCACAAGCGCCGCCAATGGGAGCTGTAGGGACGGTGCTGGACAGGGCACATGCTGCTGCTTCCAGAGATGCTTGAGGTAAGCGCCACCCGGAGACTGCACCCCAACCTCCTCCAGTGCACCAACTCCCTGCCCCAGCCCTCATCCCCCTCCTGCACCCTGAACGCTTCATTTCTGGCACCACCCCAGAGCCCGCAGCCCCAGCCGTATCCTTCCCCCCTCCCACACCCCAACCCCCAATTTTCTGAGCATTAATGGCCCGCCATACAATTTCCGTACCGACATGTGATCCTCGGGCCAAAAAGTTTGCCCATCTCTGATCTAAACGAATATCTGACTATGTAGCTGTCGTGACAACGTTGAACTGGATCTGGGCTGTACATCCAGCAGCAGTGTTCAGATTTTTTGATTCAATCGCAGGCTTTAGGGTGCTGTAAAAGGTTTCACCATATAGTTCACCTCCTTGTTTGATGACCTTGAGAGGCCTATCCCAGGCAGCTTGCAACTTATTCTTCTTCACGGGGATGAGAAGCATCACCTGGTCCCCAGTGGCACAGGAGGGGCCCCCGCTTTTCTGCTTCCCTTAGGCCCTGACTTGGTTTCTCCTGTCCAAACCCATAAGCTCAGTGAGATTTTCCCGGAAAATCAGTACGTATTCCACCACAGATTCTCCATGGGGAGAGGGCTTCCCTTCCCCGTCGTCCCTCATCAAGTCCAAGGGTCCCCTCACTCTTCTCTCATAAAGCAACTCGAATGGGGAAAACCCTGTGGATTCCTGGGGAACTTCCCTGTATGCGAACAGCACGTAGGGTAAATACTTGTCCCACTCCTGCGGGTGCTGGGCCATAAATGTTTTCAGCATCATCTTTAGAGTCCCATTGAACCTCTCCATCAGCCCATTGGACTGAGGGTGATATGCAGTGGCCCAGGTGTGCCTGACCCCCACACTTCTCCCACAAGCACTGGAGCAGGGCTGACATGAAGTTGGACTGCTGGTCAGTAAGGACCTCCTTGGGGAACCCCACTCTGCTGAAAATGGTCAGCAGTACGTCTGCCACGGTGCCTTCCTCGATAGAGGACTAGGCCACTGCATCGGGGTACCACCACCAGAATGTATTTCTTCCCAGCGCGGATTGCCTTGCTGAGGGGCCCCACTATTTCCATGATGAAAAGGCTGTATGATGGGCAAATGTCTCAGAGATGCTTTGCACTTACCCCAGGCCTTCCCCACCCTCTGGCAGGAGTCACAGGACCTGCAATACTGTTGGACAGCGTCCAAGACCCGGGCCAGTAAAAGTTCTGCAGCAGCCGCTGCCTGGCGTGCTGGCTGCCCTGATGCCTCAAAAGGGGAACATCATGGGCCAGACTGGGGAATCACAAACTGACTCCTGGCTTTACAAGGTTCAGTCTGCCCCCAAACCAGCCCATTCCCTTCTCTCACAGGAAGCTCTCCCAGCTGTCCTCCCCAGGGGTTCGGCACCACTGTGGCCAGCAAAGGCCCTCAGCTTCTTTAAGGAGGGATCCGCCTACAGCTCAATCTGGAATTCCGCTGCTGGGTTTGGGGCTACAGCCCTGGCTGGCTATGCATTGGTTTCCCCATCTTGGGACAGAGGCTCAGGCCCAGCCCTTTTGAACCCTACCCTTGGTGCTTTGCTCCCCACATTGGGAGGTTTTGCACTGCTGGCTCAGGACAGGGTGTCCCTCACTGGCTCTGACTCTGGGGAAGGATCAGGGTGCTCTGAGTGCCACCCGGCCAGTCCCCCAAGTCAATACCCATTAGTTCCTCCAGGAGTAGCTTATCATGCCCCCCAAACTCTTTGGGGGCCCTCCTTAGGCACCCCCCCCCCCGTTCAGATGCATCCTTGCTACAGGAATCTTGTCGAGGGGCCTGAACACACCTCTCAGGGTCAGCTATGCATCAGGCACTCGCTGGTCTGGGTCTACCGCCTCTGGCCTGGCCAGTGTCACCTCTCTGCCTGTGTCCCAGAACCCCTGGACGCTCCTTCCGCCCACCTCAATGGGGAGGAGCTCACGATTTTTCCATGAGGCATGTTTCATTCTCACCCAGGGGATTGAGTACAGGTGCTCTGGAACTGGAGCCCCACCTTCCCCTGCTCCTCTGCGCTGGCGTTCTCCTCTCCCTGACTCTGCCATGTTGACTGCGGCCCCCTGGACTAGTGGTGCCCCCTCTCGGTGGGCTTCCGCCCAGTTGACACTCTGAGGATTCTGCTTGGCCTGCAGTTCCTTCATCTTCAGGCATTGCGCCACTTTGTGTCTTTTTCGGCCACAGTAATTACATTTCAGGTCCCTCAAGTCCCACGAGTGGGGGGGTTGGCCCGCTCTGGCTCATGGGCACCCCTGAGTTGGGCTTCTTGGACTCGCAACTTTGAGAGGTCTCTGGGTGACCCACCCTTCTGACTCCCCGATATCGGTCTCCTTCGCGCCCCGCCCCATCTGCTGTCCACAAACTCATCCGCTAGTGCCCAGTGCTTTGGGTCCACTAACCACATCTTAAGGTCTGGAGAAGAGATGTCATACAGCTGCTTCAATCCCACCAGATTACACATGTCCTCGGAGGTAGTGGCCCCTGTACCCTTCCCCCACTTGCGGAGATATTCCCACAGCAGGTTGGTGACCTCCTTGTAAGTGACACTTGGGGTCTTGCGTACACCCCAGAATCGTACACCTTGGGGATCAGTTCAAACTTCAGTAGCAAAGCCTGTTTGAACAGGTCATAGTTCCCCATCTCAATACCATCCATTTAGCTCAACCCCTCCTTGGCCTTGGAACCGAGCAGGGGGCGGTTACACAGCGGAGCCTGTCTGCAGGGTCAATCTGGATCAGATCACAAGCCTTGAAGGATGTGAAGGACGTGAAGTAGGCATTAATATCCCCCCTCCTTAAACTGGGGTGACAATTTGGTGTCTAGATTCTCTGCAGAACTGGCATCTTGGGTCCTTCTTCATTTACTCCCCTGGCAGGCCCTCTGTCCACCAGTCTCTGCTCCTCCAGTTCCAGCTCCTTCGCTTTCAGCTCCTTCACTTTCAGCTCCAGCTCCAGACTCCACAGTTTCTGATTGGGGCGCCCCCGCACCACGCTCCCCCCCCCCCACCGCTGACTGGGGAATTGGGTTGATAGACTCCCGGCTGCTACTTGTCACCATGCAAGGCACTAAATTTAGCCGTATGGAGTGGAAATCCATCAACTTGAACAAAAAAAATTGCACAGATACAGACAGACATCATCTTTCTCCCCAAGTGCAAACAGATGGACATCATACCAAACGGACTGAAGGTAAAAAATCCGTTGCAATCGACTTACTACACTGACTACGGTGAGAGACTGTGCCACACACTCTCAAAGAAACTGAGGAACCTATCTGATCAGCATCCTGTACAGCAAACAGAAGATCAAGAATGAGCTCTCAAAACTAGAAACTCTCATACAAAACCAACCTTGCACACAAAATTCCACGTGGCTGGACTTTACAAAAACGAGACAAGCCATTTACAACGCACAATTCACTTCTCTACAGAGGAAAAAGGACAGTAAACTATCTAAACTCCTACATGCTACAACAGTGGTTCCCTCAACTCACTTAACAATATCATTAATCGATCCAACCACACACTTAGCTCGGCAGAAGAGTCGGTCCTATCTCTTTCTGCCCCACCACTCCCAAGAACATGATACAGTTCTGCGGTGATCAGGAAGCCTACTTTCATAGTCTCAGACTAAGGAATATTTTCAAAGCACCACTGAACAGTGCACTGACCGACAGGAACCCTCCTACGGGGTGGATTCCGCCTGATGGTGGATATGACAGACTGGACTTCTACATAGTATGCTTCCGCAGACGTGCACAGGCTGAAATTGTGAGCCACCCCTGTACTAGAGCCTGTGCTGCAGGGAGCAGGGCAGGGCTTAGCAGTGCCTTATCTGAAAGTGTTGTCTGTGATGTCCTGTCCCTGGAAATGGTCAGGGGCTCTGTCCTTCCCCCACCCTCCCAGGAAAGCCCCAGTGTCCTGTTAGTTTTTGTTTTGTAGCAGAATAATAAAGGGACACTTCAGACAGCAGTGGGTCCATGCACTCCAACCGTGGTTTCTGCCTGTCGGTGTGTCCGTCTGCTCCCCCCACGGCTATCTGTTTCTTTGACTCTGGGAGCCAGTCTTACCCTGCTCTGCTGTGAAACCCCACCCCCCACCCCACCCGTGGGCTGTTCACACACAGCCTCTGGCATGTAAGCTGCTCCAAGCTAGTTGCAATTGAATGATACTAGCCAATATCTCCGGTCCCAGACATAACCCTGGGAACTTCCGTCTTGCAGTGTCCAGTTATGGCCGCTGGACACTGCAAGCTTATATGAGTTCATCAAGTTAACAAAGAAATTGATATGTACCAGGCTTGTTATGCCAAGGGGAGTCTCTGCTACAAATGCACTGCTTCAGGTAGAATAAACAAATGTATTAACTATAAAGCTAGATCTAAAGTGATTTTAAGTCGAGGCATAACAAGTCAGAGTGGTTACGAAAATAAAATAAAATATAAGCACAGTCTAAACTCTCAACCCTTTAGATTGGGCAGCAACTAGATTAAGCAGTTTTTCTCACCCTACTGGATATTGCAGTCCTTAATATACAGATTTGTTCCTTAAACCTGGGCCAAGCTCCTGTGTTGGAGTCTTGTGTTCTTCTCAGTGTCCTGCCTGGTTGCTTGCAGAAGAGGTGGGGCAGGAGAAGGGCCCAGTATGTGTCCATTCTCCCTGTTTTACACTCTCAGTCCATGTGCTTGTAGAACAAATGGAATGTCTCTCCAAGCAAGGTTGAGCAATTCCCCTGGTGGGGCCTCATGCAGGTGACTCATTGCATTGTAGCTCCCTTGCTTCTCACCCCTTCCCTCCCATGTTTGCACTGCGAAATGAAAGTTGGCGCCTGTGCGATGCTGGTAAACCCAGACTTTGACAAGCCCTTTATGGTGTTCACCGATGCCTCGTACACAGTGCTGGGTGCACGTGCTAATGCAGGTTGATGGAACGCGGGAGAGACACTCCATCGTGTACCTGTACAGGAAGCTGCTGCCCTCGGAGCAGACTTATCCAGCAATAGAAAGGGAATGTCTGGCCATGGTGTGGTCCCTTACAAATCTGCAGCCGTATCTGTTTGGGCGCCGCTTCACCGTGTACACTAACCATTCACCCCTGAGGTGGCTACACTAGATGAAACGGGCCAATGCCAAGCTCCTGAGGTGGGGTCTCCAGCTTCAGGATTATGACATGGAGGTGGTCCACGTTAAGGGGAGTGCCAAGATTGTAGCCGATGCTTTGTCCCAGAAATGCGGGACAGAACTTACGCAGGCCACTGGCCAAAGTGCCCCACCCAGTTCCGGTCTCTGAGGAGGAAGAGCTGTGACAAAGTGGGGTTTTATTCATCTTGTTTTGTTGCGTATGAGTTGGGCGTGTGATTTTTACTGAGGACCTCAGGGCAGGTGAGGCTACCCAGCCATTTGCACCTATGTGACCCGGTGACACATTTTCCCTGGGAAGCAAGACAAAGAGACGGAGAAGGGGCAACAGGGGGGTGTTGGAAGCTGGCAGTCTGCATTAGGAGACTGGAAGAGGGCTAGTGCAGCGCGTCTGGCCCAGGACTTGAAAGATAGACTTGGCTGAAAGTCGCTGATTTCTGTGCTAACAAGTTCTGTCCTACGCTGTGTTACTGTCCACTAATAAACCTTCTGTTTTATTGGCTGACTGAGAGTCATGCCTGACTGCGGAGTTGAGGTGCAGGACCCTCTGGCTTCCCCAGGAACCCCACCCGGGCAGACTCACTGTGGGAAGTGCACGGTGTGGATGGGGATGCTGAATGCTCCAAGGTCAGACCCAGGAAAGGTGAAGATGTTTAAGCTTCTTGCCTGGAGACAGTATGCTCTGAGAGAGGAGGCATGCTCCCCCAGAGTCTTGGCTGGCGTCAGACGGAGTAGTTCCAGAGCATCGCCCCGGTGATTCCATGACACACCGGCAGACGTGACTCTCAGCCAAGCTGGTAAAAACAGAAGGTTTATTAGTCGACAGGAACGCAGCGCAGGACAGAACTTCTTAGCACTTCTTAGCTTCTCCCCCTGAGCCCCAAGCCAGCCGAGACTCGCTTCGAACTGCCTGGCCCCTGCCCTACCTGTTGCTCCTCCTCTGGCCTTTCTCTCGCTTCCCAGGCCAAGAGTATCCTCGTCGCATCCCCCTCCTGGGTCTCAACTTACAAAGGGGTGTCCATAACTTCCATACAGAAAGCTGGAGCATCTCCAAAAATTACACACGTTTATTCCCACCACCTAGACATTGGTGCAATACACAGGGAAAGTTAGGGACACACAGCATTCATGTCAAACAGTAAGCCTCATATACAACATAACAAGGGGAAATCCCACCACATGTCTCCCCTCTTCCCCTCTTCGAGACCTAACTGAGCGGGTTCACTTTAGCCAGTGACCTGGGGAAGTTCAGGTCTCCCTCTCCGGCACAAAGCATCAGCCAAAACACTTTCACTCCCTTTAACCACTATGGACCACCTCCATATCGTAATCCTTTAATGACAGACTCCACTTCAGGAGCTTGGCATTGGCCCCTCTCATCTGATGCAGCCATGGCAGGGCGAGTAGTCTGTGCACACAGTGAAGCGCTGCCCAAATAGATCCGGCTGCAGCCTTGTAAGAGCCCACTCCATGGCCAGGCATTCCTTCTCTATGGCTGCATAGCCCTGCTCCCAGGGCAGCAGCTTCCTGCTCAGGTACATGATGTGGTGTTTCGCCCCCTTTGCATGGGCCTGCCTCGGCACCGTGCCCAGTCCTGTGTCTGGGACATCGGTGAACACCATAAAGGACTTGTCAAAGTCTGGGTTTCCCAGCACCGGGCCCTTGACCAGATCCTCCTTCAGTGTGCAGAGAGCCCTCTGGCACTGCTCCGATCAGACCAGCTTGTCTGGCTTACCCTTCTTGGGAGCTGACACAGAGCTAAAGTGGGGCACAAGCCTCTGGTAGTGCCCCGCCATCCCAATAAAGCACTGGGTCTGTTTCATAGTCTGGAGAGCAGGCCAATCTCTGGTCGCCCCGACATTGGCTGGCTCTGGCTTTAGGCAGCCGCTCTCTACCTTGTGGTTCAGGTACGACACCTCTGCCATCCCCACCTTGCACTTCCTAGCTTTTACAGTCGGCCCTGAATCCTGGAGGTAACTCAGCCCCCTAATCACCTGGGACACATGGTCCTCCCAGGTCTGACTAATGGCACAAATATTATCAATGTACGCTAGGGTAAAATTCTCCATCCCCATCAGTAATTGATCCGTCTGGCACCGGTAGGTGACCGACACTTCCTTAAGGCTGAAAGGTCGGACTTGTACAGCCCCAAAGAGGTAACAAAAGCAGGTTTCAACCTGGCATCTGGATCGAAAGGCACCTGCCAGTAGCCTTTGGTGACATCCTTGGTCATGGGTACTGAGTCCCCCCCACTTGTCTAGGCTCTCATCAGGAGTAGGTATGTGCAGGCGCCAGACATGGTGATGGCATTGAGAGTCGGATCGACCCATCTTTCCTGTGGACCGGCACAAGTGACAGGTCCCCGGGGCTGGTGGATGGCTGGATCACGCCCTAAAGTCAGTATGTCTCCGACCTCTCCCACCAGGTCCTTGGCTGTTTTCCCAGTGACCCAGAATTGGGAGCATCTTACAGGAGGGTGGACTCCTGTCTCCACCTGGTGAACAGCTAGGTTAGCGAGGCCAGGCTGGTTCCAAAGCAGCTGTTGTTACAAATCATAGACGATTAGGGTTGGAAGAGAACTCAGGAGGTGATCTAGTCCAACCCCCGATCAAAGAAGGACCAACACAACCTAAATCATCCCAGCCCGGGCTTCGTCAAGCGGGGCCTTAAAAATGTCTAAGGATGGAGATTTCACCACCTTCCTCGGTAAACCATTCCAGTGGTTCACAACCCTCCTAGTGAAATAGTGTTTCCTAATATGGAACCTAGACGTCCCCCACTGCAACTTGAGACCATTACTCCTTGTTCTGTCATCTGCCACCACTAAGAACAGCTATGATCCATCCTCTTTTGAAGGCTGCTATCAACTCCCCTCTCACTCCTCTCTTCTGCAGACTAAACAAGTCCGGTTTCCTCAGCCTCTCCTCATAAGTCATGTGCCCCAGCCCCCTAATCATTTTCGCTGCCCTCCGCTGGACTCTCTCCAATTTGTCCACATCCTTTCTGTAGTGGGGGGGGCCCAAAACTGGACGCAATACTCCAGATGTGGCCTCACCAGTGCCTAATAGCGGGGAATAATCACTTCCCTCGGTCTGCTGGCAATGCTCCTCCTAATGCAGCCCAATATGTGGTTAGCCTTCTTGGTAACAAGGGCACACTGCTCACTCGTATCCAGCTTCTCAGCCACTGTAATCCCCAGGTCCTTTTCTGCAGAACTGCTGCTTAGCCAGACAGTCCCCAGCCTGTGGTGGTTCATGGGATTCTTACGTGCTAAGTGCTAAGTGCATTTTTCCTTGTTGAACCTCATCAAATTAATTTTGTCCCAATCCTCCAATTTGGCTAGGTTACTCTGTACCCTATCCCTAACTGTGACGTGTTCATTCACAGAGACCTCCTTCCTTGGACTGTTACCTGATGTTACAGAAATTACCTCTGAGCCTGTTTTCCCTGCCAGCTTGGGACTTCCAGAACCCTGCCTTGTTGAGCCAGACACGCTAGTCTGCTGCAACACAGACCCAGGGTCTGGGCCACACCCCCAAAGCTGCAGACTTTGAAAACAGCTCAGCAGGTTACCTGTCTCCAGCACCCACGTCCCAATAGGAGCCAAACCCCAAACAAATCCATTGTACTTGTTATAAAGCTTATACAGGGTAAATTCATCAATTGTTCACCCTCAATATCACTAATAGAGAGATATGCACAGCTGTTTGCTCCCCCAGGTATTCATCACTTACTCTGGGTTTATTAATAAACAAAAGTGATTTTATTAAATATAAAAGTAGGATTCAAGTGGTTTGAAGTAACAACAGACAGAACAAAAGAAGTCACCAAGCAAAAATAAAGCAAAAACACACAAGTCTAAGCCTAAAAGCATTAAGAAACGGATAACAGGTAATAGCTCACCCGCAGAGACATTCCAATAAACTTCTTTCACAGACTCCTTCCTAGTCTGGGCCCAATCCTTTCCCTGGTACAGTCCTAGTTAGTTCCAGCAGACATCTCAGGTGGTAAGAAGGGGTTTTCTCATGGCCGGCAGCCTCTTTTGTCCTATTCCACCCCCTTTTATAGCTTCTGCACAAGATAGGAATCCATAGGTACACACGCGCCATTCACATAGGGCCAGGGCAGAAGCCGCAGGCTTAGAGAACACTGTCCCTTGATTCCCTGCTCACCCTCAGCAGCGAGATATCACCCATAATGATCACCTCCTGTGGAAAGTGTGGAGACAGGAATGAATATCAGGCCCACCCTACAGTGCTGGCTCTCCCCAAGTGCCCAAGAGCCAAGTGTCCAGTGTACAGCAGGGTCCCGAAACAGTGATTTACCCTGTCCCTGCTGCTACTCACCATTTTGGGAGTCTTGTGGCTTATGTGTGCTTGCCTAGGGTCAACCAGATACTGACAGTTGTGTGAGTACCAGCTGTGTTTTAAAGCACTGAAAGAGTGCTGTCTATGTAGCAAACAATACTGCTTCTGTAAAATGTTGTATTTAAACTTCACACAGATGACCTTGGGAGACCAGCCTCCCTCTTTGTTATCGGCGGCAGAGCGGTTGCGAAGAATTCGAAAACGGTGAAGAAGTAAGGAGGACTTTATGCGTGAGGTTATCATCCACTCCGCTGCTGAGAAAAAGGAATTGAAGGAGTGGTGGGACAGTGAGAAGACGGAATGAAAGGAGAACGCAGCACACCAGAAAGAAGCCACGGAGGGGCTCTTAACAGTCATGGAGCGTCAAGCGGACATGCTCCAGAGGTACTAGCTCTTCAAACCGAGCAGCTCCACGCCCACCTTCCCCTGCAGCCACTGTCGGAAAACTCTTTCCCAATGCACCACACACACACACACACACACACACATCGCCAACACACTCTTATCAACCTCCTGGATCCACTCTCTACCCGCAGCATTCCACTCCTCCCTCCTCAAAGTCCAGCAGTGTGGACTCCCAATACCCACTACACTCAACACTTGCCCAGGTTTGGGTATGATCCCTGGACATACACAAATCTGTAGCCGTGCTGAGACCCCCCTCCTCCTCTTGAGACCTTCCATACCCTCCATTCTCCCCCATCCTGCTCCCGACTGATGATTTTTTTCATTGGACTCTCTCTTCCGGTTGTTGTCTTTCAGTAAAAGAATTGTGTTTGTTTGAAAGCAATCTTTATTCTATTAAGTGAAAGCAAAAAGAGCACTGCAAAGTAACATAGATACAGCTATGTTAAGTTCCCTTCTTGCATCATGTGCACCAATCACCTCCTAGCATTACAAGCACTGCAATCTCGAGTATAGGTTTCAGCTTCAAATTGCTGCCTCAAAGCATCCCTGATCCTTATGGTCCCGTGCTGTGCCCTTCTAATAGCCCTGGTCTCTGGCTGTTCAAAGCTAGCCTCCAGGTGCTGAGCCTTTGCGGTTCAGCCCTGAGTGAAGCATTCACCCGTCCCTTCAAAAATATTATGTAGCGCACAGCACACGGCTATAAGCATAGGAATATGATCATCGGCCACGTCCAGCTTCCCATACACGGATTGCTGGGTCTGTTTGGAGGTTGGATCAGAAAACACTGCTGACCCTATACGGAGCCTGAATCAGACCCGGTACTAGGATCATAGCCCCCATAGGGTTGGGAGGGACCGCAAGGGTCACCTAGTTCTAGTCTGGGCCCTGCCAAGATGCAGGATTGACTCTGGCTGCCAAACTTTTGGGTCAGCATCAAAATCAGAACATTAAAAATTAGATTTAACACAAGCCCAGGCAGTCCAAATTCTGTGCGGTGCATTTATTACCACACCTGCTTGCACGCTACAGAGAGCTGCTAGTGAAATGTCAGTTACACGACAAATGAAAGTACTGTGCCATGGATCTGTGTGGCTCCCGGAAACAGCAGGATCTGGTTCCCCCTCTCTGGCTCTTACTAAGATGTAAGATGGCTCTTCATGCGGCCCCTACCACAAGCGCCGCCAATGGGAGCTGTAGGGACGGTGCTGGACAGGGCACATGCTGCTGCTTCCAGAGATGCTTGAGGTAAGCGCCACCCGGAGACTGCACCCCAACCTCCTCCAGTGCACCAACTCCCTGCCCCAGCCCTCATCCCCCTCCTGCACCCTGAACGCTTCATTTCTGGCACCACCCCAGAGCCCGCAGCCCCAGCCGTATCCTTCCCCCCCACACACACCCCAACCCCCAATTTTCTGAGCATTAATGGCCCGCCATACAATTTCCGTACCGACATGTGATCCTCGGGCCAAAAAGTTTGCCCATCTCTGATCTAAACGAATATCTGACTATGTAGCTGTCGTGACAACGTTGAACTGGATCTGGGCTGTACATCCAGCAGCAGTGTTCAGATTTTTTGATTCAATCGCAGGCTTTAGGGTGCTGTAAAAGGTTTCACCATATAGTTCACCTCCTTGTTTGATGACCTTGAGAGGCCTATCCCAGGCAGCTTGCAACTTATTCTTCTTCACGGGGATGAGAAGCATCACCTGGTCCCCAGTGGCACAGGAGGGGCCCCCGCTTTTCTGCTTCCCTTAGGCCCTGACTTGGTTTCTCCTGTCCAAACCCATAAGCTCAGTGAGATTTTCCCGGAAAATCAGTACGTATTCCACCACAGATTCTCCATGGGGAGAGGGCTTCCCTTCCCCGTCGTCCCTCATCAAGTCCAAGGGTCCCCTCACTCTTCTCTCATAAAGCAACTCGAATGGGGAAAACCCTGTGGATTCCTGGGGAACTTCCCTGTATGCGAACAGCACGTAGGGTAAATACTTGTCCCACTCCTGCGGGTGCTGGGCCATAAATGTTTTCAGCATCATCTTTAGAGTCCCATTGAACCTCTCCATCAGCCCATTGGACTGAGGGTGACATGCAGTGGCCCAGGTGTGCCTGATCCCCACACTTCTCCCACAAGCACTGGAGCAGGGCTGACATGAAGTTGGACTGCTGGTCTTTAAGGACCTCCTTGGGGAACCCCACTCTGCTGAAAATGGTCAGCAGTACATCTGCCACGGTGCCTTCCTCGATAGAGGACTAGGCCACTGCATCGGGGTACCACCACCAGAATGTATTTCTTCCCAGCGCGGATTGCCTTGCTGAGGGGCCCCACTATTTCCATGATGAGAAGGCTGTATGATGGGCAAATGTCTCAGAGATGCTTTGCACTTAACCCAGGCCTTCCCCACCCTCTGGCAGGAGTCACAGGACCTGCAATACTGTTGGACAGCGTCCAAGACCCGAGCCAGTAAAAGTTCTGCAGCAGCCGCTGCCTGGCGTGCTGGCTGCCCTGATGCCTCAAAAGGGGAACATCATGGGCCAGACTGGGGAATCACAAACTGACTCCCGGCTTTACAAGGTTCAGTCTGCCCCCAAACCAGCCCATTCCCTTCTCTCACAGGAAGCTCTCCCAGCTGTTCTCCCCAGGGGTCCGGCACCACTGTGGCCAGCAAAGGCCCTCAGCTTCTTTAAGGAGGGATCCGCCTACAGCTCAATCTGGAATTCCGCTGCTGGGTTTGGGGCCACAGCCCTGGCTGGCTATGCATTGGTTTCCCCATCTTGGGACAGAGGCTCAGGCCCAGCCCTTTTGAACCCTACCCTTGGTGCTTTGATCCCCACATTGGGAGGGTTCGCACTGCTGGCTCAGGACAGGGTGTCCCTCACTGGCTCTGACTCTGGGGAAGGATCAGGGTGCTCTGAGTGCCACCCGGCCAGTCCCCCAAGTCAATACCCATTAGTTCCTCCAGGAGTAGCTTATCATGCCCCCCAAACTCTTTGGGGGCCCTCCTTAGGCACCCCCCCCCGTTCAGATGCATCCTTGCTACAGGAATCTTGTCGAGGGGCCTGAACACACCTCTCAGGGTCAGCTATGCATCAGGCACTCGCTGGTCTGGGTCTACCGCCTCTGGCCTGGCCAGTGTCACCTCTCTGCCTGTGTCCCAGAACCCCTGGACGCTCCTTCCGCCCACCTCAATGGGGATGAGCTCGCGATTTTTCCATGAGGCATGTTTCATTCTCACCCGGGGGATTGAGTACAGGTGCTCTGGAACTGGAGCCCCCCCTTCCCCTGCTCCTCTGCGCTGGCGTTCTCCTCTCCCTGACTCTGCCATGTTGACTGCGGCCCCCTGGACTGGTGGTGCCCCCTCTCGGTGGGCTTCCGCCCAGTTGACATTCTGAGGATTCTGCTTGGCCTGCAGTTCCTTCATCTTCAGGCATTGCGCCACTTTGTGTCTTTTTCGGCCACAGTAATTACATTTCAGGTCCCTCAAGTCCCACGAGTGGGGGGGTTGGCCCGCTCTGGCTCATGGGCACCCCTGAGTTGGGCTTCTTGGAGTCGCAACTTTGAGAGGTCTCTGGGTGACCCACCCTTCTGACTCCCCGATATCGGTCTCCTTCGCGCCCCCCCCCATCTGCTGTCCACAAACTCATCTGCTAGTGCCCAGTGCTTTGGGTCCACTAACCACATCTTAAGGTCTGGAGAAGAGATGTCATACAGCTGCTTCAATCCCTCGGAGGTAGTGGCCCCTGTACCCTTCCCCCACTTGCGGAGATATTCCCACAGCAGGTTGGTGACCTCCTTGTAAGTGACACTTGGGGTCTTGCGTACACCCCAGAATCGTACACCTTGGGGATCAGTTCAAACTTCAGTAGCAAAGCCTGTTTGAACAGGTCATAGTTCCCCATCTCAATACCATCCATTTAGCTCAATCCCTCCTTGGCCTTGGAACCGAGCAGGGGGCGGTTACACAGCGGAGCCTGTCTGCAGGGTCAATCTGGATCAGATCACAAGCCTTGAAGGATGTGAAGGACGTGAAGTAGGCATTAATATCCCCCCTCCTTAAACTGGGGTGACAATTTGGTGTCTAGATTCTCTGCAGAACTGGCATCTTGGGTCCTTCTTCATTTACTCCCCTGGCAGGCCCTCTGTCCACCAGTCTCTGCTCCTCCAGTTCCAACTCCTTCGCTTTCAGCTCCTTCACTTTCAGCTCCAGCTCCAGACTCCACAGTTTCTGATTGGGGCGCCCCCGCACCGCGCTCCCCCCCCCCCGCTGACTGGGGAATTGACTCCCGGCTGCTACTTGTCACCATGCAAGGCACTAAATTTAGCCGTATGGAGTGGAAATCCATCAACTTGAACAAAAAAAATTGCACAGATACAGACAGACATCATCTTTCTCCCCAAGTGCAAACAGATGGACATCATACCAAACGGACTGAAGGTAAAAAATCCGTTGCAATCGACTTACTACACTGACTACGGTGAGAGACTGTGCCACACACTCTCAAAGAAACTGAGGAACCTATCTGATCAGCATCCTGTACAGCAAACAGAAGATCAAGAATGAGCTCTCAAAACTAGAAACTCTCATACAAAACCAACCTTGCACACAAAATTCCACGTGGCTGGACTTTACAAAAACGAGACAAGCCATTTACAACGCACAATTCACTTCTCTACAGAGGAAAAAGGACAGTAAACTATCTAAACTCCTACATGCTACAACAGTGGTTCCCTCAACTCACTTAACAATATCATTAATCGATCCAACCACACACTTAGCTCGGCAGAAGAGTCGGTCCTATCTCTTTCTGCCCCACCACTCCCAAGAACATGATACAGTTCTGCGGTGATCAGGAAGCCTACTTTCATGGTCTCAGACTAAGGAATATTTTCAACGCACCACTGAACAGTGCACTGACCGACAGGAACCCTCCTACGGGGTGGATTCCGCCTGATGGTGGATATGACAGACTGGACTTCTACATAGTATGCTTCCGCAGACGTGCACAGGCTGAAATTGTGAGCCACCCCTGTACTAGAGCCTGTGCTGCAGGGAGCGGGGCAGGACTTAGCAGTGCCTTATCTGAAAGTGTTGTCTTTGATGTCCTGTCCCTGGAAATGGTCAGGGGCTCTGTCCTTCCCCCACCCTCCCAGGAAAGCCCCAGTGTCCTGTTAGTTTTTGTTTTGTAGCAGAATAATAAAGGGACACTTCAGACAGCAGTGGGTCCATGCACTCCAACCGTGGTTTCTGCCTGTCGGTGTGTCCGTCTGCTCCCCCCACGGCTATCTGTTTCTTTGACTCTGGGAGCCAGTCTTACCCTGCTCTGCTGTGAGACCCCACCCCCCACCCCACCCGTGGGCTGTTCACACACAGCCTCTGGCATGTAAGCTGCTCCAAGCTAGTTGCAATTGAATGATACTAGCCAATATCTCCGGTCCCAGACATAACCCTGGGAACTTCCGTCTTGCAGTGTCCAGTTATGGCCGCTGGACACTGCAAGCTTATATGAGTTCATCAAGTTAACAAAGAAATTGATATGTACCAGGCTTGTTATGCCAAGGGGAGTCTCTGCTACAAATGCACTGCTTCAGGTAGAATAAACAAATGTATTAACTATAAAGCTAGATCTAAAGTGATTTTAAGTCGAGGCATAACAAGTCAGAGTGGTTACGAAAATAAAATAAAATATAAGCACAGTCTAAACTCTCAACCCTTTAGATTGGGCAGCAACTAGATTAAGCAGTTTTTCTCACCCTACTGGATATTGCAGTCCTTAATATACAGATTTGTTCCTTAAACCTGGGCCAAGCTCCTGTGTTGGAGTCTTGTGTTCTTCTCAGTGTCCTGCCTGGTTGCTTGCAGAAGAGGTGGGGCAGGAGAAGGGCCCAGTATGTGTCCATTCTCCCTGTTTTACACTCTCAGTCCATGTGCTTGTAGAACAAATGGAATGTCTCTCCAAGCAAGGTTGAGCAATTCCCCTGGTGGGGCCTCATGCAGGTGACTCATTGCATTGTAGCTCCCTTGCTTCTCACCCCTCCCTCCCATGTTTGCACTGCGAAATGAAAGTTGGCGCCTGTGCGATGCTGGTAAACCCAGACTTTGACAAGCCCTTTATGGTGTTCACCGATGCCTCGTACACAGCGCTGGGTGCACGTGCTAATGCAGGTTGATGGAACGCGGGAGAGACACTCCATCGTGTACCTGTACAGGAAGCTGCTGCCCTCGGAGCAGACTTATCCAGCAATAGAAAGGGAATGTCTGGCCATGGTGTGGTCCCTTACAAATCTGCAGCCGTATCTGTTTGGGCGCCGCTTCACCGTGTACACGAACCATTCACCCCTGAGGTGGCTACACTAGATGAAACGGGCCAATGCCAAGCTCCTGAGGTGGGGTCTCCAGCTTCAGGATTATGACATGGAGGTGGTCCACTTTAAGGGGAGTGCCAAGATTGTAGCCGATGCTTTGTCCCAGAAATGCGGGACAGAACTTACGCAGGCCACTGGCCAAAGTGCCCTACCCAGTTCCGGTCTCTGAGGAGGAAGAGCTGTGACAAAGTGGGGTTTTATTCATCTTGTTTTGTTGCGTATGAGTTGGGCGTGTGATTTTTACTGAGGACCTCAGGGCAGGTGAGGCTACCCAGCCGTTTGCACCTATGTGACCCGGTGACACATTTTCCCTGGGAAGCAAGACAAAGAGACGGAGAAGGGGCAACAGGGGGGTGTTGGAAGCTGGCAGTCTGCATTAGGAGACTGGAAGAGGGCTAGTGCAGCGCGTCTGGCCCAGGACTTGAAAGATAGACTTGGCTGAAAGTCGCTGATTTCTGTGCTAACAAGTTCTGTCCTACGCTGTGTTACTGTCCACTAATAAACCTTCTGTTTTATTGGCTGACTGAGAGTCATGCCTGACTGCGGAGTTGAGGTGCAGGACCCTCTGGCTTCCCCAGGAACCCCACCCGGGCAGACTCACTGTGGGAAGTGCACGGTGTGGATGGGGATGCTGAATGCTCCAAGGTCAGACCCAGGAAAGGTGAAGATGTTTAAGCTTCTTGCCTGGAGACAGTATGCTCTGAGAGAGGAGGCATGCTCCCCCAGAGTCTTGGCTGGCGTCAGACGGAGTAGTTCCAGAGCATCGCCCCGGTGATTCCATGACACACCGGCAGACGTGACTCTCAGCCAAGCTGGTAAAAACAGAAGGTTTATTAGTCGACAGGAACGCAGCGCAGGACAGAACTTCTTAGCACTTCTTAGCTTCTCCCCCTGAGCCCCAAGCCAGCCGAGACTCGCTTCGAACTGCCTGGCCCCTGCCCTACCTGTTGCTCCTCCTCTGGCCTTTCTCTCGCTTCCCAGGCCAAGAGTATCCTCGTCGCATCCCCCTCCTGGGTCTCAACTTACAAAGGGGTGTCCATAACTTCCATACAGAAAGCTGGAGCATCTCCAAAATTTGCACACGTTTATTCCCACCACCTAGACATTGGTGCAATACACAGGGAAAGTTAGGGACACACAGCATTCATGTCAAACAGTAAGCCTCATATACAACATAACAAGGGGAAATCCCATCACATGTCTCCCCTCTTCCCCTCTTCGAGACCTAACTGAGCGGGGTCACTTTAGCCAGTGACCTGGGGAAGTTCAGGTCTCCCTCTCCGGCACAAAGCATCAGCCAAAACACTTTCACTCCCTTTAACCACTATGGACCACCGTAATCCTTTAATGACAGACTCCACTTCAGGAGCTTGGCATTGGCCCCTCTCATCTGATGCAGCCATGGCAGGGCGAGTAGTCTGTGCACACAGTGAAGCGCTGCCCAAATAGATCCGGCTGCAGCCTTGTAAGAGCCCACTCCATGGCCAGGCATTCCTTCTCTATGGCTGCATAGCCCTGCTCCCAGGGCAGCAGCTTCCTGCTCAGGTACATGATGTGGTGTTTCGCCCCCTTTGCATGGGCCTGCCTCGGCACCGTGCCCAGTCCTGTGTCTGGGACATCGGTGAACACCATAAAGGACTTGTCAAAGTCTGGGTTTCCCAGCACCGGGCCCTTGACCAGATCCTCCTTCAGTGTGCAGAGAGCCCTCTGGCACTGCTCCGATCAGACCAGCTTGTCTGGCTTACCCTTCTTGGGAGCTGACACAGAGCTAAAGTGGGGCACAAGCCTCTGGTAGTGCCCCGCCATCCCAATAAAGCCCTGGGTCTGTTTCATAGTCTGGAGAGCAGGCCAATCGCTGGTCGCCCCGACATTGGCTGGCTCTGGCTTTAGGCAGCCGCTCTCTACCTTGTGGCTCAGGTACGACACCTCTGCCATCCCCACCTTGCACTTCCTAGCTTTTACAGTCGGCCCTGAATCCTGGAGGTAACTCAGCCCCCTAATCACCTGGGACACATGGTCCTCCCAGGTCTGACTAATGGCACAAATATTATCAATGTACGCTAGGGTAAAATTCTCCATCCCCATCAGTAATTGATCCGTCTGGCACCGGTAGGTGACCGACCCTTCCTTAAGGCTGAAAGGTAGGACTTGTACAGCCCCAAAGAGGTAACAAAAGCAGGTTTCAACCTGGCATCTGGATCGAAAGGCACCTGCCAGTAGCCTTTGGTGACATCCTTGGTCATGGGTACTGAGTCCCCCCCACTTGTCTAGGCTCTCATCAGGAGTAGGTATGTGCAGGCGCCAGACATGGTGATGGCATTGAGAGTCGGATCGACCCATCTTTCCTGTGGACCGGCACAAGTGACAGGCCCCCGGGGCTGGTGGATGGCTGGATCACGCCCTAAAGTCAGTATGTCTCCGACCTCTCCCACCAGGTCCTTGGCTGTTTTCCCAGTGACCCAGAATTGGGAGCATCTTACAGGAGGGTGGACTCCTGTCTCCACCTGGTGAACAGCTAGGTTAGCGAGGCCAGGCTGGTTCCAAAGCAGCTGTTGTTACAAATCATAGACGATTAGGGTTGGAAGAGAACTCAGGAGGTGATCTAGTCCAACCCCCGATCAAAGAAGGACCAACACAACCTAAATCATCCCAGCCCGGGCTTCGTCAAGCGGGGCCTTAAAAATGTCTAAGGATGGAGATTTCACCACCTTCCTCGGTAAACCATTCCAGTGGTTCACAACCCTCCTAGTGAAATAGTGTTTCCTAATATGGAACCTAGACGTCCCCCACTGCAACTTGAGACCATTACTCCTTGTTCTGTCATCTGCCACCACTAAGAACAGCTATGATCCATCCTCTTTTGAAGGCTGCTATCAACTCCCCTCTCACTCCTCTCTTCTGCAGACTAAACAAGTCCGGTTCCCTCAGCCTCTCCTCATAAGTCATGTGCCCCAGCCCCCTAATCATTTTCGCTGCCCTCCGCTGGACTCTCTCCAATTTGTCCACATCCTTTCTGTAGTGGGGGGGGGCCCAAAACTGGACGCAATACTCCAGATGTGGCCTCACCAGTGCCTAATAGCGGGGAATAATCACTTCCCTCGGTCTGCTGGCAATGCTCCTCCTAATGCAGCCCAATATGTGGTTAGCCTTCTTGGTAACAAGGGCACACTGCTCACTCGTATCCAGCTTCTCAGCCACTGTAATCCCCAGGTCCTTTTCTGCAGAACTGCTGCTTAGCCAGACAGTCCCCAGCCTGTGGTGGTTCATGGGATTCTTACGTGCTAAGTGCTAGGTGCATTTTTCCTTGTTGAACCTCATCAAATTAATTTTGTCCCAATCCTCCAATTTGGCTAGGTTACTCTGTACCCTATCCCTAACTGTGACGTGTTCATTCACAGAGACCTCCTTCCTTGGACTGTTACCTGATGTTACAGAAATTACCTCTGAGCCTGTTTTCCCTGCCAGCTTGGGACTTCCAGAACCCTGCCTTGTTGAGCCAGACACGCTAGTCTGCTGCAACACAGACCCAGGGTCTGGGCCACACCCCCAAAGCTGCAGACTTTGAAAACAGCTCAGCAGGTTACCTGTCTCCAGCACCCACGTCCCAATAGGAGCCAAACCCCAAACAAATCCATTGTACTTGTTATAAAGCTTATACAGGGTAAATTCATCAATTGTTCACCCTCAATATCACTAATAGAGAGATATGCACAGCTGTTTGCTCCCCCAGGTATTCATCACTTACTCTGGGTTTATTAATAAACAAAAGTGATTTTATTAAATATAAAAGTAGGATTCAAGTGGTTTGAAGTAACAACAGACAGAACAAAAGAAGTCACCAAGCAAAAATAAAGCAAAAACACACAAGTCTAAGCCTAAAAGCATTAAGAAACGGATAACAGGTAATAGCTCACCCGCAGAGACATTCCAATAAACTTCTTTCACAGACTCCTTCCTAGTCTGGGCCCAATCCTTTCCCTGGTACAGTCCTAGTTAGTTCCAGCAGACATCTCAGGTGGTAAGAAGGGGTTTTCTCATGGCCGGCAGCCTCTTTTGTCCTATTCCACCCCCTTTTATAGCTTCTGCACAAGATAGGAATCCATAGGTACACACGCGCCATTCACATAGGGCCAGGGCAGAAGCCGCAGGCTTAGAGAACACTGTCCCTTGATTCCCTGCTCACCCTCAGCAGCGAGATATCACCCATAATGATCACCTCCTGTGGAAAGTGTGGAGACAGGAATGAATATCAGGCCCACCCTACAGTGCTGGCTCTCCCCAAGTGCCCAAGAGCCAAGTGTCCAGTGTACAGCAGGGTCCCGAAACAGTGATTTACCCTGTCCCTGCTGCTACTCACCATTTTGGGAGTCTTGTGGCTTATGTGTGCTTGCCTAGGGTCAACCAGATACTGACAGTTGTGTGAGTACCAGCTGTGTTTTAAAGCACTGAAAGAGTGCTGTCTATGTAGCAAACAATACTGCTTCTGTAAAATGTTGTATTTAAACTTCACACAGATGACCTTGGGAGACCAGCCTCCCTCTTTGTTATCGGCGGCAGAGCGGTTGCGAAGAATTCGAAAACGGTGAAGAAGTAAGGAGGACTTTATGCGTGAGGTTATCATCCACTCCGCTGCTGAGAAAAAGGAATTGAAGGAGTGGTGGGACAGTGAGAAGACGGAATGAAAGGAGAACGCAGCACACCAGAAAGAAGCCACGGAGGGGCTCTTAACAGTCATGGAGCGTCAAGCGGACATGCTCCAGAGGTACTAGCTCTTCAAACCGAGCAGCTCCACGCCCACCTTCCCCTGCAGCCACTGTCGGAAAACTCTTTCCCAATGCACCACACACACACACACACACACACACACACACATCGCCAACACACTCTTATCAACCTCCTGGATCCACTCTCTACCCGCAGCATTCCACTCCTCCCTCCTCAAAGTCCAGCAGTGTGGACTCCCAATACCCACTACACTCAACACTTGCCCAGGTTTGGGTATGATCCCTGGACATACACAAATCTGTAGCCGTGCTGAGACCCCCCTCCTCCTCTTGAGACCTTCCATACCCTCCATTCTCCCCCATCCTGCTCCCGACTGATGATTTTTTTCATTGGACTCTCTCTTCCGGTTGTTGTCTTTCAGTAAAAGAATTGTGTTTGTTTGAAAGCAATCTTTATTCTATTAAGTGAAAGCAAAAAGAGCACTGCAAAGTAACATAGATACAGCTATGTTAAGTTCCCTTCTTGCATCATGTGCACCAATCACCTCCTAGCATTACAAGCACTGCAATCTCGAGTATAGGTTTCAGCTTCAAATTGCTGCCTCAAAGCATCCCTGATCCTTATGGTCCCGTGCTGTGCCCTTCTAATAGCCCTGGTCTCTGGCTGTTCAAAGCTAGCCTCCAGGTGCTGAGCCTTTGCGGTTCAGCCCTGAGTGAAGCATTCACCCGTCCCTTCAAAAATATTATGTAGCGCACAGCACACGGCTATAAGCATAGGAATATGATCATCGGCCACGTCCAGCTTCCCATACACGGATTGCTGGGTCTGTTTGGAGGTTGGATCAGAAAACACTGCTGACCCTATACGGAGCCTGAATCAGACCCGGTACTAGGATCATAGCCCCCATAGGGTTGGGAGGGACCGCAAGGGTCACCTAGTTCTAGTCTGGGCCCTGCCAAGATGCAGGATTGACTCTGGCTGCCAAACTTTTGGGTCAGCATCAAAATCAGAACATTAAAAATTAGATTTAACACAAGCCCAGGCAGTCCAAATTCTGTGCGGTGCATTTATTACCACACCTGCTTGCACGCTACAGAGAGCTGCTAGTGAAATGTCAGTTACACGACAAATGAAAGTACTGTGCCATGGATCTGTGTGGCTCCCGGAAACAGCAGGATCTGGTTCCCCCTCTCTGGCTCTTACTAAGATGTAAGATGGCTCTTCATGCGGCCCCTACCACAAGCGCCGCCAATGGGAGCTGTAGGGACGGTGCTGGACAGGGCACATGCTGCTGCTTCCAGAGATGCTTGAGGTAAGCGCCACCCGGAGACTGCACCCCAACCTCCTCCAGTGCACCAACTCCCTGCCCCAGCCCTCATCCCCCTCCTGCACCCTGAACGCTTCATTTCTGGCACCACCCCAGAGCCCGCAGCCCCAGCCGTATCCTTCCCCCCCACACACACCCCAACCCCCAATTTTCTGAGCATTAATGGCCCGCCATACAATTTCCGTACCGACATGTGATCCTCGGGCCAAAAAGTTTGCCCATCTCTGATCTAAACGAATATCTGACTATGTAGCTGTCGTGACAACGTTGAACTGGATCTGGGCTGTACATCCAGCAGCAGTGTTCAGATTTTTTGATTCAATCGCAGGCTTTAGGGTGCTGTAAAAGGTTTCACCATATAGTTCACCTCCTTGTTTGATGACCTTGAGAGGCCTATCCCAGGCAGCTTGCAACTTATTCTTCTTCACGGGGATGAGAAGCATCACCTGGTCCCCAGTGGCACAGGAGGGGCCCCCGCTTTTCTGCTTCCCTTAGGCCCTGACTTGGTTTCTCCTGTCCAAACCCATAAGCTCAGTGAGATTTTCCCGGAAAATCAGTACGTATTCCACCACAGATTCTCCATGGGGAGAGGGCTTCCCTTCCCCGTCGTCCCTCATCAAGTCCAAGGGTCCCCTCACTCTTCTCTCATAAAGCAACTCGAATGGGGAAAACCCTGTGGATTCCTGGGGAACTTCCCTGTATGCGAACAGCACGTAGGGTAAATACTTGT